>NC_083526.1:20000-2587500 GCF_032362555.1 Amyelois transitella
TTAACCTAACCCGCCGTTAACCTAACCCGCCGTTAACCTAACCCGCCGTTAACCTAACCCGCCGTTAACCTAACCCGCCGTTAACCTAACCCGCCGTTAACCTAACCCGCCGTTAACCTAACCCGCCGTTAACCTAACCCGCCGTTAACCTAACCCGCCGTTAACCTAACCCGCCGTTAACCTAACCCGCCGTTAACCTAACCCGCCGTTAACCTAACCCGCCGTTAACCTAACCCGCCGTTAACCTAACCCGCCGTTAACCTAACCCGCCGTTAACCTAACCCGCCGTTAACCTAACCCGCCGTTAACCTAACCCGCCGTTAACCTAACCCGCCGTTAACCTAACCCGCCGTTAACCTAACCCGCCGTTAACCTAACCCGCCGTTAACCTAACCCGCCGTTAACCTAACCCGCCGTTAACCTAACCCGCCGTTAACCTAACCCGCCGTTAACCTAACCCGCCGTTAACCTAACCCGCCGTTAACCTAACCCGCCGTTAACCTAACCCGCCGTTAACCTAACCCGCCGTTAACCTAACCCGCCGTTAACCTAACCCGCCGTTAACCTAACCCGCCGTTAACCTAACCCGCCGTTAACCTAACCCGCCGTTAACCTAACCCGCCGTTAACCTAACCCGCCGTTAACCTAACCCGCCGTTAACCTAACCCGCCGTTAACCTAACCCGCCGTTAACCTAACCCGCCGTTAACCTAACCCGCCGTTAACCTAACCCGCCGTTAACCTAACCCGCCGTTAACCTAACCCGCCGTTAACCTAACCCGCCGTTAACCTAACCCGCCGTTAACCTAACCCGCCGTTAACCTAACCCGCCGTTAACCTAACCCGCCGTTAACCTAACCCGCCGTTAACCTAACCCGCCGTTAACCTAACCCGCCGTTAACCTAACCCGCCGTTAACCTAACCCGCCGTTAACCTAACCCGCCGTTAACCTAACCCGCCGTTAACCTAACCCGCCGTTAACCTAACCCGCCGTTAACCTAACCCGCCGTTAACCTAACCCGCCGTTAACCTAACCCGCCGTTAACCTAACCCGCCGTTAACCTAACCCGCCGTTAACCTAACCCGCCGTTAACCTAACCCGCCGTTAACCTAACCCGCCGTTAACCTAACCCGCCGTTAACCTAACCCGCCGTTAACCTAACCCGCCGTTAACCTAACCCGCCGTTAACCTAACCCGCCGTTAACCTAACCCGCCGTTAACCTAACCCGCCGTTAACCTAACCCGCCGTTAACCTAACCCGCCGTTAACCTAACCCGCCGTTAACCTAACCCGCCGTTAACCTAACCCGCCGTTAACCTAACCCGCCGTTAACCTAACCCGCCGTTAACCTAACCCGCCGTTAACCTAACCCGCCGTTAACCTAACCCGCCGTTAACCTAACCCGCCGTTAACCTAACCCGCCGTTAACCTAACCCGCCGTTAACCTAACCCGCCGTTAACCTAACCCGCCGTTAACCTAACCCGCCGTTAACCTAACCCGCCGTTAACCTAACCCGCCGTTAACCTAACCCGCCGTTAACCTAACCCGCCGTTAACCTAACCCGCCGTTAACCTAACCCGCCGTTAACCTAACCCGCCGTTAACCTAACCCGCCGTTAACCTAACCCGCCGTTAACCTAACCCGCCGTTAACCTAACCCGCCGTTAACCTAACCCGCCGTTAACCTAACCCGCCGTTAACCTAACCCGCCGTTAACCTAACCCGCCGTTAACCTAACCCGCCGTTAACCTAACCCGCCGTTAACCTAACCCGCCGTTAACCTAACCCGCCGTTAACCTAACCCGCCGTTAACCTAACCCGCCGTTAACCTAACCCGCCGTTAACCTAACCCGCCGTTAACCTAACCCGCCGTTAACCTAACCCGCCGTTAACCTAACCCGCCGTTAACCTAACCCGCCGTTAACCTAACCCGCCGTTAACCTAACCCGCCGTTAACCTAACCCGCCGTTAACCTAACCCGCCGTTAACCTAACCCGCCGTTAACCTAACCCGCCGTTAACCTAACCCGCCGTTAACCTAACCCGCCGTTAACCTAACCCGCCGTTAACCTAACCCGCCGTTAACCTAACCCGCCGTTAACCTAACCCGCCGTTAACCTAACCCGCCGTTAACCTAACCCGCCGTTAACCTAACCCGCCGTTAACCTAACCCGCCGTTAACCTAACCCGCCGTTAACCTAACCCGCCGTTAACCTAACCCGCCGTTAACCTAACCCGCCGTTAACCTAACCCGCCGTTAACCTAACCCGCCGTTAACCTAACCCGCCGTTAACCTAACCCGCCGTTAACCTAACCCGCCGTTAACCTAACCCGCCGTTAACCTAACCCGCCGTTAACCTAACCCGCCGTTAACCTAACCCGCCGTTAACCTAACCCGCCGTTAACCTAACCCGCCGTTAACCTAACCCGCCGTTAACCTAACCCGCCGTTAACCTAACCCGCCGTTAACCTAACCCGCCGTTAACCTAACCCGCCGTTAACCTAACCCGCCGTTAACCTAACCCGCCGTTAACCTAACCCGCCGTTAACCTAACCCGCCGTTAACCTAACCCGCCGTTAACCTAACCCGCCGTTAACCTAACCCGCCGTTAACCTAACCCGCCGTTAACCTAACCCGCCGTTAACCTAACCCGCCGTTAACCTAACCCGCCGTTAACCTAACCCGCCGTTAACCTAACCCGCCGTTAACCTAACCCGCCGTTAACCTAACCCGCCGTTAACCTAACCCGCCGTTAACCTAACCCGCCGTTAACCTAACCCGCCGTTAACCTAACCCGCCGTTAACCTAACCCGCCGTTAACCTAACCCGCCGTTAACCTAACCCGCCGTTAACCTAACCCGCCGTTAACCTAACCCGCCGTTAACCTAACCCGCCGTTAACCTAACCCGCCGTTAACCTAACCCGCCGTTAACCTAACCCGCCGTTAACCTAACCCGCCGTTAACCTAACCCGCCGTTAACCTAACCCGCCGTTAACCTAACCCGCCGTTAACCTAACCCGCCGTTAACCTAACCCGCCGTTAACCTAACCCGCCGTTAACCTAACCCGCCGTTAACCTAACCCGCCGTTAACCTAACCCGCCGTTAACCTAACCCGCCGTTAACCTAACCCGCCGTTAACCTAACCCGCCGTTAACCTAACCCGCCGTTAACCTAACCCGCCGTTAACCTAACCCGCCGTTAACCTAACCCGCCGTTAACCTAACCCGCCGTTAACCTAACCCGCCGTTAACCTAACCCGCCGTTAACCTAACCCGCCGTTAACCTAACCCGCCGTTAACCTAACCCGCCGTTAACCTAACCCGCCGTTAACCTAACCCGCCGTTAACCTAACCCGCCGTTAACCTAACCCGCCGTTAACCTAACCCGCCGTTAACCTAACCCGCCGTTAACCTAACCCGCCGTTAACCTAACCCGCCGTTAACCTAACCCGCCGTTAACCTAACCCGCCGTTAACCTAACCCGCCGTTAACCTAACCCGCCGTTAACCTAACCCGCCGTTAACCTAACCCGCCGTTAACCTAACCCGCCGTTAACCTAACCCGCCGTTAACCTAACCCGCCGTTAACCTAACCCGCCGTTAACCTAACCCGCCGTTAACCTAACCCGCCGTTAACCTAACCCGCCGTTAACCTAACCCGCCGTTAACCTAACCCGCCGTTAACCTAACCCGCCGTTAACCTAACCCGCCGTTAACCTAACCCGCCGTTAACCTAACCCGCCGTTAACCTAACCCGCCGTTAACCTAACCCGCCGTTAACCTAACCCGCCGTTAACCTAACCCGCCGTTAACCTAACCCGCCGTTAACCTAACCCGCCGTTAACCTAACCCGCCGTTAACCTAACCCGCCGTTAACCTAACCCGCCGTTAACCTAACCCGCCGTTAACCTAACCCGCCGTTAACCTAACCCGCCCCCCCGGGCAATTTAGTTTATTTAGATTGTATTGGACGTGAAACCACACCGCGTGTTACTTTAGCTGCAGTGCCATCTAGTGACAAATGATCGAAAAACACTAAAAGAGATCTTCAAATCGATTTATGTCGCGTGTCACCCACCCTTTGCCTCGTCAATAAAACGAGATAAAGAAACCCGAAAAAAACAGGCAATGTCAAAGTGTACAAACAAAACCAGAGAACAAAACAAAACAAGGCTGATCCTTTGAGCTGATCTCTATCTTCAAATCGATTTATGTCGCGTGTCACCTTCGTTTTAGGTTTCGAAGCTATTAAAAGAAACTCTTAATCTAATGTATGAGCTCTGCTTTTTTATATACAGATAGACTTTGAATCTAGTAGCTTAATTAATAAAAGTTTTCTACAGGGTAATAAAAAAAAATACATGTTCCCTTAGAGTTATCTCGCTTTATAGTAAAATCCAAAGATTAAGGATTCTTAAAATACCCCGAAAAATCGGAGAGACACCGATAGTCCCGTAATCAGCTGCGCGTAGACTAGACAGATCGGTACTTACATACTATGGCCGCGAGGCGGAGTTCGTTGACCGTTGGACTTCTACCATAACTATTATGAAAATTTGCATTAATAAAGCTAGATCCATAAGTTGCAATTTCTCTTCATACTTTTTCGGCTGAAGACCGTCAAAACACAGAAGTTGTTGAAGGGAATAACTAAACCTAGGCGTTTTAGTCGTCAAAACACAATTTGTTGCGATGACAGGTTAAAACAATAATAAACAATAAAAGAATACCTACGACATGGCGTACGTTTCCAGTTCGTGATAGTTACAAGAAAAATTGATCCTGCGCACATTGCTCCCGCGATAGATGCGTGTGGGCAACTAATTGTCTGGCAGGCAGTGTTGCCAACTATGATTTTGAAAAGGTCGTAGGCCAGATTAGAAAATTACGTAGACATAGTAAAATTTCCAAATGAGAAATACGTAGATCTACGTACTTTTATCTGTTTGAAATGAAGACGTGAATAAAACGACAATTCATAAGACCCTAAAAGTTGCAAACAGTCAGAAGATAGATAAAACTGGTTAAAGATATCTCCGCTAACAAAAATAATAGTAATAAATAAATAAATATTCCAGTAACTAGTCAAGTTTCACATTATCTACATTCTACATATGAAACACCACTTACAGATAATTTAAAAAAGTTTGCTACATCATGGTCATCGATTTATTAAAATTATTTAATTTTATTTCATTTTCAGATTAATTAAATTTATACATATATTAACTAAAAAGTGTAATGTGTTCCTGCATAGAATCAGTCGTGATTTATTTTTAAGCTACTTTTCGTGAAAAGTAAGCCTGTTAGCGTTTTAGTGGAAAGTCTGTTTCTTATGTTCGTCATTTGCGCTATTTCATTCATTCAACTTTTTTCGCGAAAGTAACGGAATTAATGCCCATTCAGTCTAACGACGAGATATGTTATTTTGCAATTGAATAATTTTGATAGAAAATACCTACGTAGATTTTGGGACTAAAGTTTGTTGGTTTGCGTGAAAGGCTTAAAATACGTAGATCTACGTAAAAAGACGTAGAGTTGGCAACGCTGCTGGCAGGGATCGGGCGGAGCGTGCAGGGTACTAGGCGGGAAAGGCGGGAATGCTACGTTTCGGCTCAAAGCGGCGCGTACGTTGGTACCTAGCGATAAAACTAGGTCATTGATTACGTTGCTAACCATTTCTTTTGCGAATCATTATTTTTTATTGGATTTGAACCAATTTTTGTGTAATTTATACTCTTTTAAAGACTTGGCTGCATGAGTTAGTACCCTTTGCCTCGTCAATAAAACGAGATAAAAAAACTAAAAAAAATCAGGCTATGTCAAAGTCTACAACTACAACACAAGTCTAAAAACAAAACAAGGCTGATCCTTTGGGCTGGCTGATTTCTATAAAGTTCGTGCAAAGTTCGTTCTTAATAGAAGAATACCTTATCTTCGATTGTTTAGATGTTTTTCATTTATCAATATTCTTTGTTAACTGTGACGACAGAAAACAGTAGCTTGCTTGTACCCAATGACTTGTGAAATAGTGATAAGGAAAGCGCGCGCCGAGGATGAGCCCTTCAGGGCGGCTCTGATCCGCGGCAGCTTCGCCAGTTATCATCGAGATGCCTTCTTCTTATTCTTCTTTCAAGAAGTAAGTCTTTTACTTCTCCCTTTCACGGATAGACTGAAATAGATTTCTATTGAAATTATTAGCACCTAATGCTCATGTCTGTTTTTCTCTTTAGAATAGAATAGATTTATTTTGAAAATTTGATACAAGGTATCACTTATTGACGACACGTAACTTAAATCTAATTATAACTACCGCTTCCAAAGCGCATGTGTAGAAGAAGCGGCAGAACAAACTACACTGCAGCATATTCATCGGACGTCAATTTACAAATATAGATCTCTTAAATCTAAATTGTGGACCAATGCACATTGTCTACATTAAAAAACATGAATGAATGTAGAACTGATTATGTCAATACGAATATTTCATCAAATAAAATGAAAATAAAGATAAAATAAAATATGTACATAGTTAGGGCAAGGTCGAATCTCTTTGTTTAAGACCGTAGCTAGCTTGAATTGCCCTTTTTTCTAAAATGAAAATAGTTTGTATTTCTGCTGCTGATCCCCAAAGCAGTAGACCATATGACATTAAACTATGAAAATAACTAAAATATACTAGTTTAGCAGTTGCCACATCCGTCAAATGCCGAATACGACGAATAGCGTATGCTGCAGAACTAAGCCTTTTAGAAAGTTTCAAAATGTGAGCATGCCATTTCAAATTTGAATCTAATATTATTCCTAAGAAAGTAGTACTATCAACAAAATCTAATCTTTTACTACTTATACTAATATCCACATTTGCCTGCCGCACATTGGGAAGTGTAAACTTAATGCATTGGGTCTTATTATCTTTGTGTACTATTTCTTTTTTTTATTATGTCTTGTGTCACTTACTGTTCAAGCATTTGTTGAAAAATAGTTAAATGAACTCTTGATGAATTGAAACTGCTTAAGTGGCCAGTAGGTGAAAGAGTTAACCAATATTCATTTTAAATCTAATTTTATTTAATTACCAATTTTATAACGGATTTTATTTCACTTCTAAACAATGTTGTACTGTATCAATGAAAAATGGATGTACTTACAAAGTTTAATACATATATACACTAAGACAGTTATAAGCAGTAGGTGAATTGCTCCTGTGACATGCTGAAGAGATGTGTGCCTGATATTCGTTCAAATAATCCACACACTTATCAAATCTAAGACTTTACTAGGTATTTTATGGTAAATAGGTAGGACAAAATATGGGTACTCAAGCGGGATTTCGAAAGGGAATGGGATGTACGGATCAGGTCTTTTCATTGCGATGCATAGCCAAAAAGTTTTTGGCCAAGAGTAAAAAAGTCTATTGCTCATTCGTGGCGTTAGGCAAGGATGTGTTGCGTCACCGTGGCTGTTCAACCTATTTATGGATAGTTGTTTGACAGATTTGAAAGAGTGAAAGTGGATTAAGGATGAATGAGTCACTCGTCAAATGTCTGCTCTATGCCGACGATCAGGTTATACTGGCGTCATCAGCGGAAGAGTTACAGGAGATGGTAAACTGTATACATGAAGCTTTGAAAGAGAAAGGAATGAAAGTGAACGTAAGTAAAACTAAAACACTGGTTTTTGAATTGGAGAAAGAAATTACAGCATGTAATATTTTGATTAGCAAGTAAAAGAGTTTTTCAAGGATCAAAGTTTACATCAGATGGCAAGTGTGATAGTGATATTAAAAGGAGCAGCAACCTGTCACTATCCAAATATCAATTTTGTGAGTGTGACAACTGTTTTTATACTGCCTTGTTTCTTTAGTATTGTTAGATAGATAGTCTAAATAATAGTTATTTTAACAAAATATCATTATGTGCTGTGTGCAGCTGACGCTGCAGGCGGGCGTGCTGTGCGGCGCGGTGTTGTTCATCTTCTGCGGCGCGGCGCTGCGCTCGCTGCTGCTGGTGCCGCTCGCGCTGGCGGCCGCGGTGGCCGCCAGCGTGTACGTCGCGCACGCCGCCCTCGCCGACAAACGAGTTCAGGTCCGTAACTATCAGCTTGTCACAGTGGGGAAATCATCTTGAGGTAATCTGCATGTGTCACTACAATTTAGCAGGTTTTCCTGTAGTTATGTTAGTTATGGGGTAAATGGGATTACCATTCTTGTATATGCTTTCATAACTACTTTTTAAAATAAAATGTCAAGAGGATCAGATATTTTATTTTATTTTATTTTTAATAGGAAGACCAACAGCTACAAACATAATATAGTAGTAGAAATAAAGCTAGTTAGCAAAGGAGCCAATTAAAGGTCCTCACAAATAAGAAACAAGATAAATAGAAAAAGTTGAACACTGACAACACAAACTTAGAGTTCAAAAAAAATAATAGAAACTTAAAGTAAAAGTTTCATTAATTTTTATTTTTGTTCACCATATTTCAGGAAATGCGCAAGGAAGCCGTGGGTTTCGTAGCGGAGTACCACGGGCCGCTCCCGGCCGACCCGCGGCTGCTGCGGCCGGCCGTGCTGCTGGAGGAAGAGTGGACGCCGCACCACAAAGGGCCAGTGCACACACAGGTTTATACAGCAAATAACAAAAGGGGATTATATTCCGCAAATGATCGTACTTTCTTTAAGGAAAATGGTCCAGAAGTAAATTTTTGTATTCCCATGATAAATTGACCTCCTGGAAAAGTTATTCAATTATATAATGATCTAAGGATCCAATTAAACACAAATTATTATTACAGAAAACCAGAGTTTTATAAGTTTTTTGGTTCCATGTTACTTTGTTGAAGTTAACATTATTGGGATTCTTGTTATAAGTTCAAATCAAACAGCCAGTAGAATACATTTTTCTTGAATTTTTATTAATGAAAGTCCTAATAGGTTTTAAGATATAGTCTTTATATAACCAGGTAGTAGGCACAGCGAGCGTGTCGGAGCTGTGGGGGCCGCAGCGCGCGGGCTGGCTGCACTCGCTCGCCGTACATGATGAGTAAGGGATTTTATTATCTTACTTCTTATTCAGCTAATATTGTGAGCCATATTCCATCCAGGTCGACGTGACTTTACAGACTCGTAGGGTAAACCGTATAGCTATTGCCCACTTAAGGACTTCAAGCACTTTGGCTTCAAACAATAAAAAAAATATTATAAGTTTTAACCATTTATAATTTTTTTCTTATGTCTAAATAGAATCTCCATCAAAGTGTTAACATTTTTTAGTCACAACTTACATGGATTAGAAAAGAATTAAACAAATTAAAAATTATCCAAAAATGTATAGTTATTGCCCACTGCTTACACTAATTGTTCACATCACAGCACAGTAATTGCCCAGTACCTTAAAATGATAAATTAGACTTTAATCTTCTTTCTGTCACTCCTTCTGATGTTCTTCAAAAATGCCTTCACCAACCATCACCTTGCCTATTTTATAAAAAAAGAATTAGAGCGCGGGTTCTCTTCCAAAAACTTTTGCACGGAGTCTAAAATGTCTTCTTTATTTCGAGGAAATTCTTTTCTAGTTGATATTATTATCCAATTCTCCAAACGACTTTCTTCAGACAGTAATTATAGATGAATAGCTGTGCCCGCAACTTCGTCCACGTAGAATAATTATTTTGTGCATTAATGAAGCCCTCAAGGATGAATAATTTTCACATTTTCTATTATTTCTTTGCTCCTTATAGTTACAGTGTGATATTATATAGCCTTAAGCCTTCCTCGATTAATGGTCTATTCAACGCAAAGATAATTTTTCAAAACGGGCAATCACTGCCTGTGGACAATTACTCTCTGGTTTACCCTATATCATTGGTTACCCTGTAAGACACAGAGATGTGACACAGTGATGATGACAGCTGGCGCGGGCGCGGCGCGGGCTCGTGCCTGGTGCGCGCGGCGCGCGTGTGGGCCGCGGCGCGGCGCTGGGCGGCGCTGCACGCGCGGCTGAGCGAGCTGCAGCCCGCGGCGGGACGCACGCTGCGCGCGGCGGGCTTCCGCGCGCGCGCCGCGGGCTGCCGCCGCCTGCTGGGGCCGCACCTCACGCTCGCGCTCTCGCATCTCGTGCTGGACCTCGCCACTACTCATGCTGATGCCGATGCTGAATGTAGACACTGATGCAATCACAGACACGGGCCTTTTACAATATCCTTTGGGCACTTGATAACATATTGACTTATTTGAATTTTATGAAAGTCGGCAAAAGTACTGCATAATAAAAACTTATTGACATCTTTGAAAAGATTTATACATAATTTAGTACTTACAACGTAACAAATAATACCAGGATCTTAACTTACATTTTAAAATTTATGTAATAAAAGAAAAGTGAAAATTAGTTTAAAGTACACTTAATTAACTGCCATGTGCACAGAGAATAGAAATCATACATGAATCTCCAAATTTTATAATCTTTACATTTTATGCCAAATATAAAATTGTGTAATCTTTTAACTACCTTTATATAGAGTAGTAAATAAAAACAGCAAGGCTGTGTCACGTAAGGCTGTAACATAACTAGAAAGTAAACATTTTTGTACCTACTATTATACTGAAGCAGTTATCACACTATCTGATATTTATCTAATTCATAAAGTTTATTGGCTGCTTGAGAGTGTGATCCAAACATCTTTTTATATTTAGTAGAAGAGGGATTAAAGACGGCAGTGTCCAGGAAGTGCTTTAATCATTTCCGGATCCTTAACTTATATTCTCGAATTATTTTTCTCTAATGGAGAACTTTTTCAGATTTTCTATAGTGGATAGTGTAATAATTGCTTCTAAATATACCTAATTTTAAGAATAATAAAAACAAATTTTCTAGAAAGTTTTTTATTCTTATAAAACATAATTATCACAGTAATTGAACAGTCACATAAGACAACGATCAGTTATTGTCAGACAACAAGATCTTCAGTTTGGACGCCGCCACCGCAATCTGGAACAAGGGCCATAGCTTCAGTCGTTTTCGTTATTTATTTATTAAAAAGGGGGGGCAAGTATTCTCAAGTTTTGATTTTAGTAGGTGCAGTGCATTGTATTAACGCAAGAAAATATCACTTTAGAAGAATTCAGGTTCAGTAATTTTAATGGTATTACATAAAAATATATACAGGGTGATTTTTAAATTCAACTGCATAAATTTAACTGTTAAGTGTACTCATCTAAAGGATATTTAAAAACGTAAAAAGAAAAATATCGGTTCATATTTCAGAAAGTACGAAAAAAATAAAAGTATCAAAATCTACGATCCATTCAGCTGAGCGATCTCGACAACTCTGTACTTTACTTGATCTTGATACTAGAAGAATAATTTATTTTTCAGACATTTATTTACATGTTTAGTTTTAATTTCTTTTTGTAGTATTGGTCTTTAATAAAGCGTGTGACGTAGTTTTTGAGGGTTTTTTAAATGTGAAAATGATGACGTTTAATTTAAATAAAAATAGGCTCAAATGGCTTAGAAGCATGGTTATAGTCTATATTTAAAAGGATGCAGTTGTTTTAAATGTCACCCTGTATATTACAACAATCTTCCAAATGTATTGAGAACAATTTTAAAGGTTATATGTTGCAAAATTTTAAAACTCGTGACTACAATTGAAATTCCAGAACGAATATCTGCATAGGTACATATGTAATCCTTCATAAATAATTTGATATAAAAAGTGACAAGGAAGGATCAGCACAAGGCAAAGCTTCCCAGCCACGAGTCACCTTGAGTTCCTCCGGCTGGTGGCGGTCGTTGCCGTCGGCGGGCGCGCGGGCCAGCGCGGCCAGCGCGCGCGCCCGCGCCGCCCGCTCGCGCTCGCCCGCCCGCGGCGCCCGCAGCGCGCGCCCCGCCAGCCGCAGCGCCGGCTCCCGCTGGGCGCGCGCCAGCCGCCGCCAGCCCTGCGCCACCAGCGCCGCCACCTGCGGCAGCGGCAGCGGCTCGCTGGGGACCTGCGGACACTTCCATAAATACCGTGCCCGACTATCAATCTTACTGCCACTTTATTTTATAACAAACAAGCGCTCGCCTGCATCGCGGCGTGGCGGTCCGGCTGCAGCAGCTGCGTGAGCGCGCACTGGCACAGGGTGAGCGCCAGCTGCGGGCGGCCGGCTGCCTGCAGCGCGGTGACGAGATCCAGTCGCCAGCGCGCCTCCTCTAGCGCGGGCACCAGCACACACGCTAGTTTGTGCACCTGCATTGATCCTTTGTTATACATAGTGAGCCACAATTTGTAAGTATTGTTTGAACTGGTAATATAGATGATTCGTGTTCGGATGTAAGTAAAGCAGCACCTGGCGGTCCGCGGCGGCGGCGAGCAGCGCGTGCAGCGCGCGGCGCGCGCGCGGCGCGGGCGCGCCCAGCGCCAGCGCGCTCAGCCACGCGCCCACGCCCACCACCTGCCGCGTGGGTAATACATTACTTATCTCGTTATTCTTATCATTTCAAGGTATAAGTGTGTGGTTTGTTCCACTACATTTCCACATTGAAAGTAGTACAGTACAGGTAGCTTTTAGTACACTTAGGTAATTTTTGAACACCAATTGAATGCTACCTGTATCCAATATAGCGATTAGGACTCACAAAATATACATTTCTTGAAATATGAGCAAAGAGAATGATTTGTGGGCGTCGTGAAGAAAACTGCAGAATAAGCTATGCACTGTATTATCACAACACTTTTACAATATGCACTGATGAACTAACTAAAGGACTCTAAATAATTATAAACAATAAGTTGAACTAAACAACAAACACGAACTTAAATTCCGTTTGGCGCTAATAATCCATTTTTTGTTTCTTTTTTTAAATTTCTTTTGTTTTCCAGCCAGTACTATCTACTAACCAATGAGGTTGTATTTCATTTTCACTGCCTGTTTGAGAAACAATTACAAATTAACTTTATTGCTCATAAAAATATACATTAAGAATATGTTGAGATAAGGCGGACTTATCGCTAAGCAATCTCTTCCAGCCAACCTTTAACATACCTCGTCATCAGTGGGCGACTCCGATAGCGGTCCCCCTTCCTCCCCCGCCAGGCCGCCCAGCCATGATCCCACGCCCGTCAGCAGCTAGAATATAAGTAAAAAATTGTCTATAAGAATACGCGTCATTTCACTTGTGTAGAAACCAAACAAAAGCTACTCTAGCTTACTGACGACTTCAACACCTCGTCATCTACCTCGTCAGTGAGCACGTCGACATCGCGGCCCGCGGTCAGGGCGTCGCTGTAAGCCGCACACAGCGCGCGCGCCGTGTCCGGCAGCTGCTGCAGCACGCGGGCCAGCACCGCGCCCAGCGCCGGCCGCGACTCCGCCGCCGCCGCGCCCGCTGCTGCGCCGCCTACACGCAGCGCCTACAATGCCACTACGGTGTTAATCAATGTATACAGTGTTATTTGTAAAAAGTAAAAAGAAGTAGTCTCTGCCTACTCTTCCGGGAAAAAGGTGTAATTTTATGTAGGTATGTATTTGTAACTTGTAATCTAGATGGCTGTTGCATGTTTTACAACTTGTGCATCACTGAGTAAACAACCAAATACAACCAAAACAAATAGAGAAATATACTATGTAGACAAGGCTACTGGCAGACCGGACACATGCAATTAATGACAAATTATCCTAAGTTTCTTAATCAATTCCAATCAATCTCCATCATCTGTATAATACTAAATACTATTATCAATTGCACAGTACCTCAACGGCTGAAGCCAGTGCTGTCTCTCCCTCCGATCCGCTGGAATCTGAGCGCGAAGGCACTGTGGGTGGAGTATTCTCAGCTGAAATACACATATGGCTTTTTTATTAATTGCAAAAATCCAAAACTACAATATCAATTCTGACAAATCTTGACATGGAGATAAGACTTTAAATTCTCAGGGGATTTGAGTTTCAAGAAGATAAATAGTTATTGATTCATTAAAAATTAAGAAGAATAAGTATGGGATACAACTAGAAGGAAGTGATGAAAATGCGGTCACTCAAAAAGGATTTATGGACTTACCCGAACCGGCTTCGAGTTCCATCTCTTGTAGATCGTGCTGAGCTCTCAGTTGCTGTAATTCCCGCTCGCACTCTTCGGCTCGGGCTCGTTGCGAGGCTAAAACCTCGGCTGATGGCATCGCGAACACAGACTGCAACATAACCATTTTTTACCAATTTTATCATAGCTTGTTCACTTTTACACACATACATGTAGTCATGTCTTTATCCCTTGCAGAGTAAACAGAGCCAACAGTCTTGAAACCACTGAAAGACGACGTATAGCTTTATCACGTATTTATTTCTAAGTTGATGAATATTTACCTCGTCTCGAGAAGATGAATTAACCACAATGGGTGGCAATTCGTCATCGTATTCGTCTTCCTCCATGTCTGTAATTCAATGAGTTATTTATGGCCCTTCCTTCACAAGTGGATCAAAGCAAGAAATCTTCCAGTTTGATTTGAAGTTTTAAAAATCAGGTTCGGTTTTGTTTTGATTTTTGCGGTTGTTTTGTTTTTAATTTATAGTTCATTTCAATTCAATTCGTTGTTTTTGTTTGACAGTGATAGTTATGACCTGATACTGACTGTTTGACAAATTGACATTGACGTTCATACATACTGCAAAGCCTGCTGCACTTTACAATTTAATTTTATTATTCGTATCTGTGACATCACATCGTGTGCATGTATGCATGCATTTCGCAATTGTCCATTTTATCTTCTGAGATATAGATCTGCTCTTCAGTGTCAGTCATTACGATTTTATCGAATTTTACCAATAAAATCCTTAGGCCACATATTATGTATTTGTGAAAAAGACTGTAGTGTAAGGGTCTTTGTTTTTAAACCTGTCGGGAGATAAAATTGTTTGTGCTGTTAAATTTGTGGGCTCGGTGTCTTGGAGATTGCTATCTCCAAAACGCTGTCGGGTTGCAGTGGTTCGCCCGAACGTTCAGGATGTGGGAAGAGGGTAGCAGCTCGGCGGCGGAGGCGGCTGGCGACAGCAAGCTGTTCGCGGACGGCACAAAGCATCAAGACGCAGTGTTCAACGAGCTGATGCGCGAGTGCAAGCACAGCGCCCCCGGCGCCCGCCTCTCCGCGAGGCTCAGGACCTTACTTGAAAGGTGATCCTACTAGTCTGTGTGAAAGGGTTTGCTTTGTGTTCAAATCTTAAGTTTCCTTTGTCTGGATTCAAGGACTGTGTTGATGTGGGTTGCTCTTATTTCGATTTCTTTTGTTTAGATTCAACTAATTAGCTGTTTATTGGACTTAATCCTGCAGGGATTAAATTAAGGCCGGATATCATTGATAGGAGATTAAAGTGACAGTAGGATTATAAGTCTTTCTCCTAGATTTTAAGAACCTTATTATTTCAGATATGTACATACTTTCCATACCTAGAGTTTATTAGTAATAAATTAAAATATTACATAAATACATAAATGTATAATATAAGAAATTAAGTGATATTAAAACAATACTTAGATTAACTATTTGTTAAAAACTGGATAACTTTTATCTTTATTTAAAAAATTTAAAGATTTGTTTTTCTTTATTACTATCATACCATTTTTGAACCTGCATAATGTATCTTTTGACTTTTCTGACTCAAAAGGTTGCTTTACCTTGTTCGGGCATAATTGATTAGTATTGAAAACAGTTTGAAATAATTAAATGGATCCTGGCTATTAAGAATAGGACCTCTCCATATCTTTCCTATGGATGTCGTAAAAGACGACTAAGGGAAAGGATAATAACCTTGGAATACCGTTCATGCCTCACTGTCTACCTGGCAAAAGATATAGATGTGACTAAGTATATGTATGCAGAAATTAGAAATAGGTATGCAAAAATAACTAGAGCATCAAAATTTCTGTAATAAGAAAGAAATTTCTCTGAATAAAATCCTTCTAACACTGACCCTAGCTGTGTTTTTTCTGGGGAGGGACAGAGTTTGAATTTTATTTACATACTTACAATGTAATCAAGGTTCCACAGGGCTCCTCTGTGACACTATTGGGGGAGTTCTACTTTGATCATAATCAGTGAAGGGAGGTAATTCAATTGCAAGTTTTCCTTGAGAGTGTCTGAAAATTAGTGGGCATAAAAGGATAAGTAGGTGAGAGATTTTTAACAAGATCATCTGTAAGTCAACTCTTGTCTATTTTTAGCATTTCTTTCATACAGTGGTGAATCTTTTTGATCAAATTGCATTCAGGTAAAGGTCACATAAAAAGTATCCTTAATTGATATACTACTATATATAATACTAGCTGTCGCCCGCGACATTGTACGCGTGGAAGAGTCTCAAATCCCACAGAATTATAGTCTTTGTGGCATTAAGGAAAAGTAACAGATATCATTCTCAAGACTGTTCTTAGTCCACACAAATAATAAAGAGAAAATATTTGTATGTTTGTGTATCAAATATACCTACTCAAAAGCTACTGGACTTATTTTAACGAAATTTGAAGCATATATAGAATAGATCTTTGGAAGTGACACAGGCATTTTTTTCTAGAATTTTCACGGAAATGAAGCCCCGCGCTAAAGCACGTTAATCAATCTATACACAAAATTTCAAGGAATATTGCTTCAGTAGATAACGCGTGAAGAGACAACAAACAAACAAACTTTTGCATTTATAATATTAGTTGGGATTCACAAAACAAAAAGAAAAGAAAAACCACAACGGAAAATATAAAATATCTGAGCCGCGCGGCGTGGTAGGTAGCCACGTCTCACACCCTCGCAACGCAAGCCCTCAAGGATAAAAAATTTTCCCCGTTATCTTTCGCATTTTCTTTCATTTCTTCGTTCGTGATGTTATATAGCCTAAAGCCTTCCTCGATAAATGGTCTATTCAACACAAAAAGAATTTTTCAATTCGAACCAGTAGTTCCTGCATGCAAGTGAGATGCGAATGTTAACATGAATGTGTGGAGCAACAAGAATAGATAAAATTCATATGAGTATATCAGCGAAAGTATAAAACTAGACCCCATAAATGAAAGTCTGAATTGTAATAGGTAAGCTGGGTTGGTGTGGACACTTCATGAGAAGAGAGGAATGTCATGTTACAAAAGGGCTTGAAATATGGAAGTGGAAGATAGATAAGAAGTCTGTAAATTAGATGTATAGGCACTTGGACAGCGTAAAGGAAAGTATGAGTAGAAAAGGAATGACTATAGCAAGGTGTGAAGGGAGTGACAAGTAATTAAAAACTAGCATACTGTGCCAACCCCACTGTCCGATTAGTTTTCCTATTTTTCTCACTAGATGGCGTGCTGCCGTATTAGAACGCGCTTTAGTTATTTTTATGGTTTTTTGTATAGTGTTTGACAATTTATATATGTTCAGTCTTTAATACAGATTTCTTCGTATTCCGAGTTTCATTTTTGGACCCAGTACGGCATTGTCTAGGTAGCCATTGGTCCTTTGAGTCGGGTGTGTAAGGTAGAATTTCGCGTGCAGTGTAGTGAAGTGTTAAGTGAATGAACTCAGGACTTAACGGATTACAGTGTGGAATGGACTTGGTAACCGTGAGTAGACTCTGAAAAAATACAAGTGTTTTAGGACTTAGAATATTTCCGTAGTGATTGAACTTTATAAATTTTACAAGTGTTTAAAAAAAGACTTAGAAAATTTTCATAGTGATCTTATTATTAACTTAAAAATTTTGCAAGTGCTAAAGACTTAGAAAAATTCCATACTGAACTCTGATTAACTTTGAAATTTTACTAGTGCAAAAGACTTTGAAAAATTCATTGGTCATTTATAATAAAAACTTTGAAAAATTTACATATGTTATAACAGTTGTGTATGAACTATTTAACTTTGTCGAGAACTTCAACTTGTGTTATTTTCTATAGAAATTTCTTGTTTATCTGCAACATAAATACAATTAACAATGGAGAAAATTAACCAATTACTCAGTCTTCAAGATGAACGAATGGAGTCTATTAAAAAAGCTCAGGTTAATTATGGTAAAACTCCAAAGGCAAGAATTACACCGAGCTATTTAGACACTCGCTTGGAAAACTTAGAGGCGACATGGAATTCATTCAAATCATCACATGAGTACCTAATTTCAAACATTTCTAAGGAAACTAGAAAGACATTGAGTTACTTCTTAAGCGATACTTACGACACTTGTGAAGAATTATACATTATGTACAAAAGCGATTTAAAAACAAAACTAAGTGACTTAACCGCTACTACACATACATCTGCCTTACAAGAACCCAAGAAAGCAACTACCGAAATCAAGCTGCCACATATCAAACTTCCACAATTCTCTGGCAAATATACTGAGTGGACATCGTTTCATGACCTCTTCAATTCCATCATACATACAAATCAATCCTTAGACAACGTACAGAAGTTACATTACCTTAAATCTAGTCTGACCGGTGAAGCTGAACAGCTGTTGAGATCTATACCAATAACAAACCAAAATTACAGTCAAGCATGGGAAATTCTGAAAAACCGATACAATAATAAAAGATTTATATCCAACTGCATTTTCAAGAGATTATTTAATATTAGAAACATAACGTCAGAATCAGCTTTTCATATCAAACAACTACTTGATACTACTGTCGAATGCTTAACCTCGTTGAAGAACTTGGGCTTGCCTGCAGACCAGTGGGATGCTATCATAATCTATTTGACAGTTTCAAAATTAGACCCTGAAAGTCATCGCTTGTGGGAGCAAGGAATCTCGGCTGAAAGAGAGGATTTTCCTTCATTTGATACACTGAAACAATTTATGGAAAGCAGATTTAGATCTCTTGAAATGATAGAACCTGCAACTAAGACAAATAAGAGTAAAACATTTCATGCTACTGTAGAATCTGGTTCGTGCGCATTCTGTAAAGAAGATCATTACATTTACCAATGTAAACAATTTGTAAAACTACAATACAAAGAGAAACATGACTTTGTACAAAACAATAATTTATGCTTCAATTGTCTAATACCCAATCATTCTGCAAACAAATGTATGAGAAGAACGTCATGTCGGATATGCTATAAAAAACACCACTCTTTGTTGCACCCGGAGAAGAAAGAAGAATCTGTAAGGGAAGAAAAACATAAAGACTCAAGCACAAACATAGTATCACATTTTGTAAATCAACCTGGTCAAATACTTCTAGCCACAGCGCTGGTAGACGTGACGTCACGTCATGGTCAGAAACACGTTTACCGCGCGCTCATTGACCAGGGCTCACAGGCCTCGTTCGTCACAGAAGATCTAGTTCAAACGATGGGTTTGAAGAAAACAAAAATCAGCGGCGTGGTCTCAGGATTGAGTGAGGGAAAACAACTTCATACTAAATACATGGTTGAAGTACAACTACAGTCAAGATACAACCCGAACAACACTATCCTGGTTAAAGCATACATTCTGAAAACAATTACAAATTACTTACCTACACAATCAATCACAGTTTCTAACTGGCCTGAGCTGGAGGAAATAACACTAGCAGATCCCACATTCCATGTTCCGAATAAAATACACCTTCTGCTAGGAGCTGAAGTATATAGTGAAATCATAGAAGCTGGATTGATGAAGAGTCCATCCGGGATTATAGCGCAAAAAACACAACTGGGTTGGATTCTTTCGGGCGATACTAACAACACAAAACCTGTAAAACAAAAACAAATTATTAGTTTACATCTATGTGTATGTGAAAATGAAATACTAAGAAAGTTCTGGGAAGTAGAGAATGAAATACTTACCTGTGAAAGAAAATTAACTAAAGATGAGAAAAGATGTGAAGAGATTTACAAAAAACCATAAAAATAACTAAAGCGCGTTCTAATACGGCAGCACGCCATCTAGTGAGAAAAATAGGAAAACTAATCGGACATCCCGCCCGCCAAGAACTCTTTTTCCGGCTCGAAGGACCCAATGGCTACCTAGACAATGCCGTACTGGGTCCAAAAATGAAACTCGGAATACGAAGAAATCTGTATTAAAGACTGAACATATATAAATTGTCAAACACTATACAAAAAACCATAAAAATAACTAAAGCGCGTTCTAATACGGCAGCACGCCATCTAGTGAGAAAAATAGGAAAACTAATCGGACACCCACGTAAAGAGTGAGAAAAGGTAACAATAAAGAAAAGAAAGTAGAATGAACACCTCTATTCTGTAAGCGAACATTATTTTGTTTGAAAACACATAGTTGTGGTACTGGCTTTATTAATTAAATAAGTAATGTATAATAAATAAAGATAATAGTTCATCGAAGAATTAACAACACTTGTAGCAAGCTTGTTTGCCCCACCAGGATGTCACCGGCGGAGCGCCGCGCGGTGGTGGGGCGCACCCGCGACGGCTGCGCACCTTTGTTCGTGGCGTGCAAGCGGGGAAACGTGGAGCTGGTGGAGTATTTGGTCCACGTTTGCGACGCCGACTTAGAGCAGCGCGGCGTGTATGAGGTCCCGGACGACCACTCGGTTCATACCGTGACCCCGCTGTGGTGCGCGGCTGTGGCCGGGAGGTTGGAGGTGTTGAAGGTGCTAGCCGATGCGGGCGCGGACGTGAACGCGGGCTCTGACAGCGGCTCGACGCCCGTACGATCGGCGTGCTTCATGACGCATTTGGATGTGGTGAGTGGCAGAAGATCGACTCCGGTTTCAGTTTTACTCGCTTGGAAATGATGTAGTCTTTTTGTGACAATCACTGGAGAAAGAAGGTTGATATGAAAGTCGTGACTCGTCGTCTTATTCATCATCTTCATCAGACGTGAGGATTGCTTCATCTCACCATTCAGGAAGCCTAAATTACGTAATTAGATAAAAATTGCTTTTTACAAAAATAATTATAATGGTATTAACACCCGGCTTTTGTCAATGTTTGACCGTGTCCACCCGTTCTAAAAGACGAAGTGTCATTCCTCATCAGGTGCGGCTGCTAGTCCAGCGCGGCGCGGACATCCACCGGCCGAACCACAACGGCGGCACGTGCCTCATCAACTCCGTGCAGTCGGCGCGCCTCTGCAGCTTCCTGCTGGAGCACGGCGCGGCGCTGGACGCTCAGGTAGGGGGCTCTGCGCTGCGACGGTGATGATTCTGCCAGAACCATAGGTGAGCTCAGTGAAGCGACACGAAGTGTAGGTGTTTGTTTGAGCAAATAAAGAAATAAATTTTGTCTGAAAGCTTATACATATACACCGAAATTTGGCAAGTTTAGCGATTAAAAAGAATGAAACCCGATACCCGGCGCCCGCAGGACATGCAGCTGAAGACGGCGCTGCACTACGCGATCCAGGAGCACCGCGTGGAGACGGCGCGCCTGCTGCTGCAGCACGGCGCCAACCCGCGGCTGCGCTCGCGCGCCGGCGACGACGCGCTGCGCACCGCCTGCCTCAAGGGCGCGCACCAGGTTATATAATGCAACCTCTTTTCTGCTTTATTAAAAAAACTAATTGTTATAAAATTATTTTATGAGTAAGTTCAGCGGTTTATTACAGTACATATTTCGAGTTAAACTAAAGTGCACTTTCACTTCATCCCTAATTTATTTCCATATTTAAGTTTTACTGCTTATGGGGTGCTTTAACGCCTTCAACAATGTTACTTGTTTATATAAGGATATACAGAAAGATACTTTTGTTGCTTCACTTTGCCGTTAAGTAAAACTCAGTCCGCCTTTTTCTCTACGTGTATGTGTGAAATGTAATAAAGATATTATGTTTGCGTATAGATCGTGACGATGCTGTGCTCGCGCGTGCGCTACACGGCGGAGGAGATGGCGGACGCGTTCGAGCTGCTGGGCTCCACGCAGCTGGACGAGTTCAACGACGTGAGCGCCGCGCTCGCCGCCTACCGCCGCGCCACCGCCATCCGCATGGTGAGAGCTGCTCCCGTCCGCCGACTGTTGGCCTTCATTGTACTATTGAGATTCAAATAGTGACAGATTGCTAGCTCATAGCCTAAAAGAGGAATCACACACGACATCCATGGGAAAGAGATTGAGCGGTCATATTCTACTTTTCCATAGGTGCCGGGAACCACACGGAAAAATATGTATTTTTAAATTATTTGTTTTTAGTTTTTTTTACAGATGGAAATAAGTGTGTTTAACAATAATCGTCTACACATTTACCGCCGAGGCGCTTCACGCTAGGAGGCTGTTGACTTTTGTTCAGTTTATTATAATAACATCTCTTTTGATTGTGTAAAAATTCTTGAAATGCTCGATAGAAAATCCAAAAAGTATAATAAAGATGAGCTTTGTAGGAAAGCCTGTTACAGCATGGAGGATTATATTAATGATGAAACATGTGGTCCGAGCTGACATAATGACCTCTTAAATGCATGTGCATTTTTGACATGTTGTTGACATAATATGTACAGTATCTTATATATATGTATATCTTATTTTATCTATATTTATTAGACATAATATTCGTATTGAAATCATTAGTTTTATATTCATTCACATTTTTTAATGCAGACAATTTGCATTCGTTTATGATTTAGATTTAAGAAATCTATATTTGTAAATCAACACGTCAGTCCGGTGAAAATGCTGTAGTGTAGTTTGTGCCGGTAGTAGTATAATGAGATGTAAGTTGTGTGACGTCAGTAAGATATTGTGGTTCCAGTCGTGCCCGGGCGGCTACTGCGAGAAGCGGCCGGCGCTGGAGCCGCCGCGCGCGCTGGGCGGCGCGCGCGAGTGGCGCTCGCGCGGCTCGCTGGACGCGCTGGCCGCCGACGTGGACGCGCTGCGCGCGCAGGCGCTGCTGGTGGCGGCGCGCGTGCTCGGCGCCGGCCACAGGGACACCGTGCTGCGCATCATGTACCGCGGCGCGGCCTACGGCGACGCGGGCCGCTACCAGCGCTGCATCGACCTGTGGGGCTGGGCGCTGCGCCTGCGCGTGGCGCGCGACTCGCTGCTGCACGCCGACACGTGCCACACGGCGTGCGCGCTCACGCGGCTGCTGCTGGACGCGGCGGCGGGCCGCCTGGAGCGCGCGCGCGGGCTGCCGCGCTTCGCGGACGTGGCGGCGGCGCTGGCGGCGCTGGCCGACGCGCTGCCCGCCGCGCGCGCCGCGCTGCGCCCGCGCCCCGTGCACAAGCGGCAGGCCGAGACCTTCGACCGCATCCTGCGCTGCGTCACGCACCTGGTGTACCTGCTGCCGCAGACGGCCGGCGCCGCCCAGCTGCCCGAGGCCGAGGCGCTGGTGCGCGCGCTGGTGGCGCGTGACATCCGCAGCGCGCACACGGGCGACACGCTGCTGCACCTGAGCGTGTCGCGGCTGAACGTGGTGCGCTCCACGTACTTCGAGGAGGCGGCGGCGCCGCCCGCCTTCCCGTCGGTGGCGGCCGTGCGGCTGCTGCTGCGCTGCGGCGCCGACGTCAACGTGCGCAACGAGGCGCGCTCCACGCCGCTGCACGTGGCCGCCATTCCCTACAACTTCTCCACGGAGCTGGTGGAGGCCTTGCTGGCCGGCGGGGCGCACTTGGATCAGCCGAACAAGTTCGGGGACTCCCCGGCGGAGCTGGTGGCCTTGAACCGCGGCTCCCGCGTGCGCGTGCTGCGCCACGTGTCGCTGCGCTGCCTGGCCGCGCGCGCGCTGATCGCGTCGCAGCAACATGTGCCGCGACATGTGTTGCCCACGGAGTTGTACGACTTCCTGGAACTTCATCGCTCCTAGATCTCTCGCGATGAAACCGATCCAGCTCTTGACAGAACCTGTTCTTCCCAAACCTTCATACATACACATATCACGTTTGAGAAAGATAATAGAATCACAGATTTGAAATAGAAAGTACAACATATGGTATTTATTTTCTTAGACTGTTGAAAGATTTGATCACAAAAATTTTTAACTATCATCCTACTTGGTCATCATCTGTTACAAACACATTAAATTTATTGCACGAGACGATCATAAAATGTTGAACTGGTAGCGGGAGCGATGACTCGCCCTGAGGCTCCGCGCGCCGGGCGGCGATGTTGAGTCGGAGCTAGTATTTATGAAATAAATATTATCCATCCGTGAAATTTCTAATATCGCGATTACATACACGCTGAGACAGGCTGGCTGGTGTGACGTTTGAGATGTTCGCCATACATTCATGGCTGCTATCGGCGTCGTATTCGCAACAGTACTCCCGCCCAACATAAGGGGTCATCGCCCCCCCTACAAACTAAATATAATAACGATTTAATTAATTATTATCAAACAAGAAAAAGAAAAAAAAAGAATAGGCTCGTATATAGTTAGTGTATTTATGATATAGTTCAAATTAATGTTCTACAATAGATTGAGTAATGGATTCTCTTTAAAATTTACGGGAATCACATAGACTACAAAGAGATTATCAGTTTGACCTTTTATGTGTGTGATGATATTGGGAATTGGATGAAGTAGTTAGGCTTTCGAGAACGTGTATTAAATTTAATAACTACCTATTTCTCGGAAACAAAGTCAAAGCGAGATGGTGCTTTCTGATTAGAATAAGGTAAGGTTCCAACCTAGGGAACGGTCCAAATTTCTTCGAAAACGGTTCAGAAGATTAGAGATTTAGGTATCGGAAGACGTTTACATTTGGAGCTGGTTTATTTTTTTAAAGTTTGCTCAGGTAACCTTCCTGTGACTGACACTCATATACTAAGTCGGTCACGGTCGGAGGTGAACCTCATAATAAAGGCTTTAAAAAGCGTGCAATCATATATGCCATTAGTAATTAGTGTTATTTGTTACATACAATCACGCCTGTTTCCCGGAGGGACAGGCAGACGCCACATCATTGTCGCCATCCCTGCCGTTTCGTGGGAACAGGCGTGATTATATGTATGTATTTTATCCTATATTAGTTATTAGAACAGCGTCAATCGCGATCGTAATCTCAAATAATCAAAAACAAAATGGCGCTGCGCGCATTGGATCTCATTGCTGTTGTGAATCTGTTTGATTTTAAATTATCATATTTATTAAATTTAGTCGTAATCGTAAATGATCCCATGTAAACTAAATTGTGTCTAAATAAAACTATATTTAATTCCGTAATCGTTTTATTTTTAACTTTATACACACAGTCTGATTAATTATACAACATAAAATTATTATTTCGAAAATAAATCTAGTTGTCTAGGTTAAAAGATTTTCGTATAAAGTTACAAGCTCTGCTATGGAAGGATTTTACAAGAAAGCACTAACACTAGCCTTGATGGACGGAGATTTCAACATACATAGGTACATATGTATATTTTATTTAATATTTACATTTATAAAATACGCTTAAAATTAATTATCGTTCAGTAAAAATCTATAAATAGGTCTATAAAAGTGTAAAATATATGAGATTTTTATTATTGTTTCGTTGAAATTCGATCTTTCAGTCTTCGAGACTGATTGCCCCGTCTATCCCGTTAGGGTTAAAGACGTTATGTGAAGCTGTCATCAGCAACGATTAGCAAATAGTGCGATAGTCGCCGCGACAAGCAGCAGGGGCAGCGACAGTCGCGCGGCGGTCGCGGCGCCGCGCCGTGCGATGTCGCGTCGGTGGCGGTCCACTATGAAGATGCGGCCGCCCATTCCTGCGAACATGTTCAAGAGTTACTTACTATTGTATTGTATGGGAACCAAACGATCTCTCATGGGTACATTAGTCGTAAAAGGAGTAAAAGGATAGTTCGTCTTTCTTGATCGTGTTGTTCACTACTGAAGGTCGTGTCCGTTCTAAAACACTTTGACGGATTCGCTAACGAGCTGTTTCCAGGCTGTTCTGTTTTCGGCTTTTCTCAGGGCAGTGGTTATAGGAAATCTCGTCGGCTGGTTTGACTTGGTGCGACCAGCGGGTAGATCTGCCTCGTGGTCTTTCACCGTCTACTTTCCCAACAACTCAAGATTCGCGGGTAACTGTTGTGCCGAGTCTAGTTTTAAATTGAAACTGTAAACTGTGTTGATAGTTATCCTTTCTAGTGCATTCGGATAATGAGGATAGTTCCTAGAATCCTCTAATGGTTTGTGCTGAAAACGTACCCAATGTAAAGTTCTTATGGATTTTAATGTGCCACTGTTTTAGCACTAATTGAAAAATTGTTATATGAACTCTTGATGAATTGAAACTGCACTTTGTTTCGAACTTAAAAACATGCACTTTAATAAAAAATAAAACTTCTGCTAAACATCAAATCGATCTTATCGTATAACTTAATGCAATTCCATGTGAACTCAAAAATTTTCTTTTTATTTTTTTGTAAGTAGCCAGTTGCAACCTGGTAAACGAAGTAAAGAGTTTTAAGCAATACTCATTTTGAATTATACCAAACATACCGCCTCCCAAGGACAACTATTGATAAGATGTCCTTCGTATTTTTTTACAACATCTGATTTTCTGTACTACTAATTCTAAAAAACAAAATAAAGTAAAAACTATTTGATTTACATTTGTTCTTTGACAAATATTTAGGAATTTGCAACTATAGATCTTAATTAGCAGCATTTACACCTGTAACAATCCACCCAAACACAGTATTTTGAGCTATCATACTGCTTGATGAATTTTTTAATATGCCTTCTTTTATTATATGACTGTAAGCGTCTGCTCCTAACAACATATCTATTTTCTTAAATTTATAAAATTCCGGATCAGCAAGATTTACAATTTGATTTAACCACACAAAATCTTGTTTATTCATATTCTGATCTGGCAATAACGAAGTTATATTATTTACAACATAAGCATTGATTTCGTATTTAAAATTACAATTGACCTTAGAATGAACTGGAAACCATATGATTGATCCTTGTAACTTCACTATTATTAAGCCCTGAAATATGTCCTTGCAGTGGTATCTTTTCTAGGCACAGATTTTGTACTGCGGATTCTGTAATAAAACTTGATTGTGAGCCTTGATCTATCAATGCTCTTAGAACTTTATGTTCACCTGTTTTGGTTTTCATACCGATTATTGAAGTAGGTAATAAAACTTGTTTATGTCTTAACTCATTACTGGATTTGAAAGTTGTATTATTTTCTTCATTTGACACTTTCCGGCGTGGAACTGTAATACTATTTTGTTCTACATTACTGGAATGTAAAAGCGAGTGATGACGTTTCATACAAATTCTACATAAGCTTTGTTTTTTACAATCAATAACTGTGTGATTGCCACCTAAGCAATTAAAACAAATTTTATTATTTTTTACAAAATACAATTTGTGTTCTAAAGACAGCTTAGCAAATTTTTTACAAAAACATAATTTATGTTTCAAGAAGCAATATTCACAAAGAAGTTTTGAATGAACTTTGTTATGTAGTGACTTTGAAAGTAAAAGCGTATTTTTGTTTTCGTGAAACTCCATTTTTAGATCTACGCACTCCAAAGCGCGAAACCTAACTTCAACAAAGTTCTTAAACTTTTCAAATGTCGGTAAGTCATCAGCATCTGAACTAAACACACTCAATTCCCACTGCTTACGAGTCTCTGGATCCAGTTTACTCGCAAGGATATGAATAATAAGAACATCCCATGTAGTAACATCAATATCTAGGTTTTTAAGAGCACTCATACAATCACAGGTAGTATCCAAAAGCTGTTTTAGTACGGTAGCAGACTCTTTATTCATATGGTTTTGTGCCAGTAGTCTTTGAAGTATTTTATTTACTAAATATTTTTTGTTATTATAACGCTGATCTAGCTTTTCCCAGCAGCGGGCATAATTTGAATCAGTGATTGTAATATGTCTAATAAGCTGTTCAGCTTCATCTGTCAAGAAACTTTTTAGATAATGTAGTTTTTGCACATTGTTAAATAAACTGTTATTGTGAACAAGAGAGAGAAATAAATTGCGAAAAGTTGTCCACTCTTCATATTTTCCGGAAAAGAAAGGTATCGAACTTTTTGGTAATTTTACAAAAGAACTTGATAGATTTTTATTACTACTGTGTGACTCTGCTATAATCTGCTGTGAACTTAAGCTGTTAACTTTCTTTAAACAAATCATCATAGCTGATTTGCACTCCGTATACGCATCGGCTACCACATCGTATATACAATTAGTTACATAATCAGTACACTGTAATAAATCGGTATTTGAAATGCTGTACAACTTCGTGTCATTCTCTCTAAACAAAAACCAATCTTGTTCTAAATTATTCAATTTAACTTCTATACATTCAGGGTATAAATACTCTTCCGAACAAGTTTTAAAATTTAATGAAGCCTTTACAATTCTAGATTTAAGATTACTTTGCACATTTAGTAAAGCATCCATGTTATACTTTATATGAAAATGCTAAGTATTTAATGTTGAAGTAAACTATTAGGACTAATAACTAGTTAACATACCTATAATGAATTGCACTGTTAAAATTTACAAGGATATATATATATACATATAAAATGTGTCTATATTTGCATAACTAGATAGACTAAACTGATAAAATAATTTGAACTTTACAAAATGTATTCACAAAGTATCGAACAAATGTACTTTTCACATTAACCGTTCACTTTCACTGTACACGCAGCTGCCCCGATCCTTGATGCTGAACTGACATAACTCCTAGATGCTTGTTATTTGTACAGCATATCTACTAGCTGCTGTAGTAAGGAAGAAAATTTCGTCTAAAATGCTTCGATTCTTGAGGGAAAGTAGTGAGCTTCGACGTTTTAGAGAATGTAAGTAGGTACTTACGTTTGTAAATATGTAGGAAAAGTGCGTACCTACTCATAAAGCGTGTGTTTATGGAAAAATTATGAGACGGGTAAGAATTAAACGTAGAAGTAATAATATGTACACGAATAAATTACAAATACTATGTACATGTACAGATGAACGCACTATGATGCATCATAAGTATAGAGCTGGAAATTATGCGGCTCGTTAGGACCAATGTTTTAGCACTAATTGAAAAATTGTTATATGAACTCTTGATGAATTGAAACTGCACTTTGTTTCGAACTTAAAAACATGCACTTTAATAAAAAATAAAACTTCTGCTAAACATCAAATCGATCTTATCGTATAACTTAATGCAATTCCATGTGAACTCAAAAATTTTCTTTTTATTTTTTTGTAAGTAGCCAGTTGCAACCTGGTAAACGAAGTAAAGAGTTTTAAGCAATACTCATTTTGAATTATACCAAACAGCCACCTCTAATGTTGCTCTTATATCACGGCGTATTGTCTAACTGCATTCAAACCAGTTTATAAATAGATAAAAGCTTTATTCACTAGCACAACACCATTTGTTGGTTACATACATACTTAATTAACAGTAATAACAAAGGTGAATGTGCAATGTGTAGGTTCTGACTCAGCATAATGTCGCGGGTGTCGACTCTGGGACGTTGATGAATCTACCAAACCATAGGTGAGCTCAGTGAAGCCACACGAAGAGGAAATGAAAGTACTAGTTTAAGTAGGTAGTGTTGTTATTATGTACAAAAATGTTAAGAGCACTTGTATGTGGTGGTGTGTGTGTGTGTGTGTACATGTGATATGGTCTGACCGGCATGCGTGAAGCTGTTGTAGTAGACGATGTCGGGCCACGAGGAGTCGGGCGCCACGCGCAGCTCGGCGGGCGCGCCGGCGCACGCCCACGACAGCGAGCGGTTGAACGCGCGGAACGACGCGAAGCGCGCGTCGCGACGCGGGTCCGCGCCCGGCGGCCTGGGGCCGAAAGGTTGTCATTATTTATCTACGGCGAGGGGAAATAATTCTCATCGTTGCCAGAATGAGAAATTCCTTTTTTTTAACCTGTAATCTTCAGATTTCAGAAACTTTTTGAAGAAACTTAAAGTCGATTGACTAGAAGAGATCCCTTCACGGCATAAGTCCGCCATTGTAAGTGATTTCTTTTATAATTATGTATAACAAACAAAGAAAGAAACAAGAAATATGAGCGACCGATTCTGAAACTTAACTTCGACAAATGTTTCTGTGCCGGATGAGCAGCCATGAGACAGAATGGTTCGTTTATGAGTTGTTCAACGACTTCGAACGAGTCGCCGACAGAACGATTTATTCACAAGCGCTACCTGGTGGCGATGCACTTGCCGCCGGCGGCGGTGGGCGCCAGGCGGCCGCGGCGCGGCGCCAGCACGCCGGCCAGCACGCGCGCCGCGCGCTGCGCCGCCTCGCCCAGCTGCTCCAGGCCGCCCGCCGCCGCCGCCGTCACCACCAGCGGGTGGTACTCCGTGGCCGAGTGCGGGTCGTTGCCGCCCAGCACCTGCTCGCACACAACGCTCTCATATCACACGAGAATATCAAAGGAGAGAGAGAATATCAAAGAAGGCTTATTATAGTACTGATGATTACCTTAATAATAAAAACATCTGGCTCGAGCTTGGCACAGGAACCTCGTAATTAATTGTAGTTTGATTTGAACTTAAATCAAAATTTCAGTACACTCTGTACATAAATCTTTTTAAAATTGACAATCCATAAAATATATATAGATATATTTTTCTTTTTTCATTATTAAATCTCATAAATATATAAAATTAAACAATGTATTCTCTCGTCCACATTCTATTCTAACATACATACATACATATCGTCACGTCTATATCCCTTGCGGGGTAGACAGAGCCAACAGTCTTGAAAAGACTGAATGGCCACTTTCAGCTATTTGGCTTAATGATAGAATTGAGATTCAAATAGTGACAGGTTGCTAGCCTGTCGCCTAAAAGAAGAATCTCAAGTTTATAAGCCTATCCCTTAGTCGCCTTTTACGACATCCATGGGAAAGAGGTGGAGCGGTCCTATTCTTTTTAGTATTGGTGCCGGGAACCACACGGCACTTCTATTCTAAGTATAATTTAATATTGTGAAGTTGACGACGTTGTTGAAAAAAATGCTGCAGTGCAGTTTGTTACCGCTTCTTCTGCACTGACGCCTTGGAAGCGGCAGTAAACTTAGTTTTTAAGTAATTTATTTGACGTCAACCAATGTTGTTAAACCATACGACAATTATTAAGCGATATATAGTATCCTATAATAAGGAACTTCCTGACAAAAAATCTGATCAGGAGAACTACATAAATGACGCGAATGAAGTATGGCAAGTGAAAAATGTATAGCCTCGTGTATGAGAGCGCACACACCTTGAAGCTGTAGACGAGCCCCCGCCGCAGCTGCAGGTCGGGCGTGAGCTGCCCGTTGACGTACCACACGAGCGGCGGCGCGGGCCCGCGAGCGCCGCGCGCGCCGGCGCCGGGCCCGAGCCGGAACCAGAACGTGCGCAGCGCCGGGTCGAACAGCTCCGCGCGCTCCCACGCGGCCGGCGCGGGCGGCGACTCTCTGCCGCGCCGGGCACAGATAATGTACTAATTAATTAACATTCGGCGCAAATGTTGCTGTTAGCATTAGTTTATATACTTGACGCTAGATGGAGCTGTGCCGTATAAGAACTCGCTATGGTTGTTCGCTATTAAAGCTATAAAACAAAAATGGTCCTTGAATGAATAAGTTCGGAAAAAAAGTGCAGAGTTTAAGCGACTCCCTCTATCGGTAAGTTGTGAACATTAGTGGTCCTTCGAGCCGGATATAGTTATATATACTGTTTTGCACTTGCGTTAATGTTTATGCTTAAGTAGATGACATTACTAATGCAATACCTTGCCTATTTATACATTTAGTGCGTTTTTTAAAAGAGAACCGTCTCTAATCGATGTCTTTCTTTTTTGACGTCTGTTTAATTCCAAAAATACTTATTCTGCTAAGTGTATCAAATACATTCCTGAAAACCGCATCAAAATCGGTTCAGGGAAACGCGACATAATCGCGGACAAACATACAGGTCAAACTGAGAACCACGTTTTTTTTGAAGGCAACTAAAATGTGAATTGAGGAAACGAAAGCTATGACTCACAGCGAGAAGGGGAAGCAGTCCCCGGCGGGCTCCGGCGCGGGCTGCGCGGGGTCGCGCACCAGCCGCAGCGCGAGCGGCGCGCGCGGCCACGCGTGGTGGAAGCCGGGCTCCGCGCCGCGCCGCGCGCCCAGCGCCCACACCGCGTGCGCCGGCGCAGACGTCGCCCACTCCAGGTCCATGCTGTCCTCTGCCGACAGAACAAGCTGCCCAATATCCGTACCATACCAACCCCTCCAAGTGAAAGGATACACTTATAAACGTGGGATTCCTCTTGCAAGCGACGGGCTAGCAACCTGTCACTATTGCGATCTCAATTCCATCATTAAGCCGTACAGCTGAACGTGACTCTTCAGTCTTTTCAAGACTGTTGGCTCTGGCTACCCCGCAAGAGAGACTATAGAGAGATACATATAGACGTCACTATATGTATATATGTAACAATGGGTGTAATTACTTGAGGAATATGTAAGCGCGTGCACCATTGTAAATCTCAAAGGAAAATTGATGCCGGACTGCGACTAGTAGACAGGCGGCTAGTGCAGTAAACTAACACAAAAGTCTCTGAATTGATAGTTATAGACAACCTTCAATTTGAGAATGCCAAAATAAAGTTTGAAGAACATTTCACGTGATCTGAGGGACATAATACCTAGTTCCGAGCACCCGTACCTGGTTTGAGCGAGCGGCGGTAGGTGACGCGCGTGAGCCCGTCCGCGCGCTGCGCGCTGAACACCTGGTTGGAGTCGAGCCCGCCCAGCTGCGTGTCGCGGCACACGCCCACCCACTGGCCCAGCACGTGGACGCACTGCAACATGTATAACGCAATTGGATAATAAATGTAGCGACATCTCCACACGAAACGCCATCAGCCAATCACAGTGAAGTGTGCCACGCCATCAGCCAATAGGGGCGTAGAATTTAAATAACGCAATCAAGTTTCTACGAAATGGAATATAACACCTAGCCTGACTGATCTTACCTTTGATGGCAGTCGTTCCATCAATACATCGCTGCCGCTACACATTTATTCGAAGGAAAATTTGCAGGTTATATTAGATTATGCAAGTATTGATTAACTCGCCTACCATAGATAATTCCAGCGGATTGATTATAGAAATAGGAATGTCGAGTGGTGCGCCTAACATGACGAGTGGTGACAACAACTCACCGGCGCCAGGGCGGTGATGTTGTAGTCGGTGGCGAACCCGCGCCGCTGCTCCGGCGAGTAGTGCGCCACCGCCACGTCGGCGCCCAGCATCGACGAGTTGTGCGGACTGCCCGAGATGCCGAACGCCATGTACTCATTGTCCGATATCTGATGGTAGGCAACAAACTTTACTCTGATGCAAACATTTACCGGCTGCGAGTAAATGTTTAATAAAAAAGTCACCACACCAAAAACGCATTGTAAGCCAAAGTAGCAATGTTGTTTGATATTCGGTCCGCGATGTTGTAATCTACCATACCACCCAGTGGGGTGGTATATTATATTTCAAAATCATGGAATGGTGTTCAAAGTGTTGTACAACATTACAACTTCCAAATTATCGATACGTCCAGTACACTCCTGCGCCGCTCCTGGCCAGCGTTCGGTGTGTAGAGGGCCTTACCGGGCTAGTTATCAATCTGTATCAAATTGATCGGAACTTTCACAAATTAAGTAATCTTGCAAAGTATGTCATAACAAAAAAGAATAGGACCACTCCATCTCTTTCTCATGGATGTCGTAAAAGGCGACTAAGGAATAGGCTTACAAACTTGGGATTCTTTTTTAGGCGATGGGCTAGCAACCTGTTACTATTTGAATCTCAATTCTATCATTAAGCCAAATAGCTGAACGTGGCCACTCAGTCTTTCCAACACTGTTGTCTCTGTGTACCCGGCAAGGGATACAGACGTGCCCATATGTATGTACCTTGGCGGCCAGCTCGATGGTGATCTGGTTGCCGAACACCTCCCACGACACCTGGAAGTCGCGGTGCAGCTGCTTGCAGTTCGGCAGCGACGACCTTCGCGGGAAACAACATATCATTGTAACATGTAGCTTTAGTGGCTGTCATAGTGTTGGGGATGACCAAAAAGGTTGGGTCTAAAAATGACTATGTCATTCTAAATTTTTTTTATAGTGTTTTGTGGGTCTCTTTTTATCAGTGGACAAGTAAAGACCGTATTTTGGCAATCTTTGTATTTAATTTAATTTCTGGAACAAGGAGAGGGTCTACCGGGCATAACGAATCCATAACAGTAAGGTGGTGTATGGGGAGTGAAACATTACAGAAAACGGTATAATAATTAATGTGATAAATTCGAAGCGACATTAATTTTCAACCCAAATAAATAAGCTAATGTTTAATACTATAATTGAATCCCTAAGTGTTATTTAAAGAAAATAACGATACTTTAAACAAAAAGTGGTTCAACTCTCCCTGACTTCCCCTATATCTGGCTGGTTTCAAATATCAAAACACAACCCAACTCTCTGGGATTGAAATTTGTCATTTAGTAAAAGAAAAAAGAACTACAATTTATTTATCTTTGAAGAAAATTGAAAATAATAATTGAACACCCTAAAGACGTGACTGACTTGTAGGGATGCGTGTGCGCAGGCGCGGGCGGCACGTTGAGGTCGGCGGGCAGCAGCGCCGCCGCCAGCGCCGCGCGGCCGCCCGCGTCCCACACGGCCAGCCAGTCCACGTCGAACACCGTGAGCCCGCCCGGCAGCGACAGCGTCACGTCCTCGCCGGCGTACTTGCGCAGCGGCTCCAGGCTGGGGGACCAATTCTGATTTACATAGCTTTAAAAACGAGTCTGAAACAGTTTGCTTGCTTGATCTACACACAGTTCGACATTTCTCTGAACAAGTTTATATGAACAACTTAAATGTTTTGTGTTATACTTATTTGAATTGTATTGCTTCTCGGTCAAATAATGACATGAACGTTGTTTATTGATAATCCTTTCAGAAGGTTTGGAATATTCTGTATTCCTTGTTAAGTAACATAATGTCTTTTGAATTTATAAATTTTTTTGAGACAGTTCTCCTTGTCATAGGAGACATAGACGTGATTGTGTCCGTATAGTCCACTCACTATCCGCCCTCGTCGGGGATCTGGCGGCCGTGGGGCGAGGGCTGCGCGCCGCTGCCCGTCCAGAAGTACACCTCCTCCCCGCTGCCGTCGTAGCGGAACTCGGGGATGCTGGAATGTCATTATTTATTTCATTATTTTTGCACAGATTTTATCAAAAAGCTCTGCTGTAACAGTTTTTTCTTTAATATCTTCCTATTAGTTTGCCTAGAGTCTACTTAAACCTTCAAACAAACTCACAGCAACGTAACAGCGTCCAACACCCGTATGGGCTGACTGGCCACGGGCGGCGCGGCGCCCGAGTTGGCGGCCGCCAGCGAGCCGATGGTCCGCGGGGCCGGGGGCTCGAACTCGTCCGGGACGTACACGTCTCCGAAGGCGTTCTGGCTCCTGATGTCGTAGATCGCTAGCCACTTGATGCGCGAGAGTCGCTTGCCTTCGGGCAGTTTGAGGCGGATCTCCGCGTCGTGGTAGCGCTCGAGGATGTTGGTTCTGGAAAGAGATGATCAGTAGAAACGTACATCATAATTATTTAAATATTGTTTAGGATTACTGTGTCTAGATCTCATGATAAATGACGTCATAAACATTAAATAATTTATCAGACTTCCCAAAGTTATAAATGACTAATTCAAGTTACCAACCAAACATAAAATTTAATGCCATCATTAAGCCATCCAGTTGATTGTGACATTCAAGACTGATCTGGAATGGCTCTATCTACCCCGTAAGGGATAAGGCCGTGATCTAAGTATGGTTGTATAGATTTTACCGATCCTTTCTGGCTTTAACTTTTACTTATTATTTATACCTGCTGTTAGTAGGGATAGCTACAGTGTGTAGACACCAAGAAGTTACCAAGCGACCTGTGATTTAATGATAAGTTAATGAATATTTGTAATTAGTGATTTGAAGTTTGCTAAACGACACTAGTTTGCAATGTTGTCAAACTAGATTATTGCACTATAAAAATGAATTCACACAAAAATTATGACAGCACTCTTTAGAATGTTCTAATAAGAAATCTGGTTTAGGCACAGGTAACATCTTGTGTGGACAACAATGGCATTTTTTAACATTATCATTTCCCAGGGCTTGTTTGCGAAGAGTTGTGGATGTAAGAATACTGAAATAAAGAAAATATTAAGCTGATGAGTCTGGTCACTTACTTGCCATACTCATTGGGCACTATAAACCCCTGCGGGCCAGGCCGGCCCGCGTCTCCGGCCCAGAAGAATGTGTCCTCGCCAGTGCCGTCATAGTTGAAGTTGACCAGCAGCAACGTGTGGTCGTCCACCGCAAACACATCTCCTGATACCTGAAAATGTGGTTTATTTGTAATGTTTTGTATAATATTATGAGAGTGTAGAAGCTTTTATTACACTTTTGTTCATCTACAAGCCAAAAGGTTGACTAAAATCAAGCCTAGAATATGTTTATTTCTCTCAAATATGTTTTTGAAGTCTCCTGGTGTATGACATCAACGGAAAGACACTAGTTTACTTCAGTGGAAAATATGACTCAAAGAGCAGATCGAATAAAACCTATGATTACTTTAGTCTACTCATCTATAAAGAATGAATTAATTGCAGTCTTTGACTTATGTTGCATTCCTTAATATAAGTACTGTTTTGTTTACACTACAAGGAGTTTAGTTGGATGTTTATATATATTTTTTAATACCTTAAATGTGTACGAATGCATTGAAACAATGGAATGACCTTAAATTTCAGAAAGTTGTAGCAACTTTCAATAAGTAACTTTTTTTTTTACAAATATGTAAACAACTTACCAGCATATAAACAGTAATAATATACGTACTTGATGATGATATGTGTTGAGATGCCCAATTAGTTTCCCTCTGTAGGGTCCCTCTTCGTCCTGCGCACGACCCTCTAAAACAAGGCAAAGAAGAGAAAGTTACACGAATTCATTCACTCAATGTTGCGCCATTCTGAATGCTACTCACCTAAAACGACCGCGAACACTATCACATACACTTTCCACATTATCAACACGACTTATCACACAAGTATTTATTGAAAACTTTCTCTTAGCTACGGGAAATACATTTTTAACTTGAACTTTTATCACTGACTAAAAGTGCACTCGTATAACTTAGCTTCCGGTTACTGACATTACTGACAGCTGACAGCTCAGCTGACCTTGTAGGGGGTCCCTGATTGGTCGAGCACAGTGACGTTAAGCCAATCACAGCCGAGTAACTTTCACTTTAAGTTGAACGGTGTTTCCACTTACAAAAAATTACGGTGTTTAAAATATAGAGAACTTTCTTTTATTCCCGGCTTCACCTGCGCGAATTAAGCGCCACCTACACGCGTGAACTTAGCGTCACCGACAAAAGATATAGGTTTTTTTAAATATTATTTTAAATTTTGAATATAAGGAACTTTACTTTTACTGGGATAAAATGTATACCCTATGTCCTTCTCCACACTCTGAATTCTATGAACGCAAAATTTCAGAAAGATTAGGTCAGTAGATACGAATGAAGATAATTTACTTTCGCATTTATAATAATAAATAAATATATACCGGACAATTTATATACATTGAGTTAGTTTCGAAGTAAGTTCGAAACTTGTGTTATGAGATACTAATTCAACAATACCACATTTTATAATAAATTTTATATATCAAATTCTCGTGTCACAATATTCGTTCACGTACTCCTCCGAAACGGCTTGACCGATTTTTATGAAATTTTGTGAGCATATTGAGTAGGTCTGAGGTAGGTCTGATTTATTTTTCATACTCCTTAGTGATAGGGTTGTCCACCCTTAACATTATTTAAACTAGAACTAGAAATTACTTAAAAAATATTTATATAGCAAAATAACGTTTGCCGGGACAGCTACTGATTTTATAGATAATCATCCAAGACCCAGGCCAATCAGGAACAGTTCGGTTCTCATCATATCCTGGCCGGGATTCGAACCTGGGACGTCCGGTGTCACAGAGGCCGTCAAAATATAAGTTGGGATTGGGATTATTTTATAAGTCGGTAAGTTGTTAGTATGTACTTCGACGTATATACATACATACATATGGTCACGTCTATATCCCTTGCGGGGTAGACAGAGCCAACAGTCTTGAAAAGACTGAATGGCCACGTTCAGCTAGTAGTATTCAAATAGCGACAGGTTGCTAGCCCATCGCCTAAAAAAGAATCCCTAGTCTATCCCTTAGTCGCCTTTTACGACATCCATGGGAAAGAGATGGAGTGGTCCTATTCTTTTTTGTATTGGTGCCGGGAACCACACGGCACACCAACGTGATTGAAAGCAAACTTCTTCTTCATCATCAACTCCAATCTTCCCCATCATGACTCCTCACTGTGCAAGCGGCAACAAGTCAGCAACTGGGTATCGCAGCAGGTCCTTCGCAGCCGACCCACACTCTCGTTGACTTCAGTCACCGACGCGTCTACCGCAGCCCACGCCTAAATCTCATCAGCGGCGTCTCTCTCTCCATCATGGCAGCTCTGCACCATATCTACCGGCGCCAACATGTCGACTTCGCTCTCACACCGTCTCGACCCACTGCAGACTACGAGCATCTCTACTTCAGGTTCACTGTAAGACAACCTGGCACTTGCAAGCTTCAACACGCACAGATTGTACAACAACGTCATGACATCAAACCTCCATACTTTCACGCGACGCTATCAGCCAAAAACAGCGAAAAGTCTAAATCGCGCAAGCAAAGATTTTCAGGGATTGGAGCACATATATAACCTTCGACACAACATCGTCTGCCGCGCGGTTCCCCAGGCATCACACCAGCCTGGCGGACGATCTTCCCTGTGTGGCGGTCGAGCCCGTTGCCATCGTCGCTCCCGCTACACAGGCGTTTATAGGTACATTTTATTTTTACGTAAAAACTGTAATTACTGGTACCGACATTGGTGTTGTCTTATCTTACATTTTTTTCCATGGGAGCGAACCCTATCTCTCTGGAGCACAAGGCCGAGGCGTGCCTTTCTGACTATGATCTAGGATTGGATGAGTCAGGTTTTTACACGAAGAGACTCCCTTCTGACCTACGTTACCTTTGCAGGGGAATCTAGCCCGTATTTGATCATGGTCACATATTTATTTGCCTGAATGTGCAGGTTTTCTTACGATGTTTTCCGTCACTGTAAGAGCAAACCTTGAAAGATAGCATTGTGAGGAAAGCTGCTCATCCGACGCGGTTAGGTCCCCTGGAAAGCTTGCGGAGGTCGGATGGGAATCGTTTTGTGTAATATTCGTTTCGTACCTAACATACCTAAGATCTGTTATAATTTGAAATATTTTTGACATAAAATTGCTTATTTAGGTGTAGTTTTCAAAATTGGAGTGTATTGCTTTACTTCGTGATGTAACTATACGTAACGGTGAATGTCAACAATTCTTATAAGTAAGTTTGGTTGCACCCAAACTCCGAAACGCAATCAACTTTTGGTCCGGTGATCTCACCTCTTTTAGGGTGTGTTAATAATTACAATGATCTAGGAGTCTTTGATTAAGATACCGATGCAGATGAGAGGATGTTTGCACAATCGTCGCGCGCGCAGCAAAACCTCTGTGCTTGCGCGCGCGCTCGTCAGTGTAGAGCTGTCGGGCGCGGAGTTACGGCGCGCGCAGACCCGGGTGAAAGTTGCTAGTGTGTTGAGGAGCTGTTGTGCGCAGCATGAGGATGCAGGCCGCCCTGGCGGTGCTCGCCATTGGTGAGTTGCAAAGTTAAATTGCTGATATCTAAGGTTTTCATTTAATTTTGATTTTATTTTTGACTCGAACTACCCCGTAAGGTATTTAGTTGTAATTTACAATTTTTCAATGTGTTTAGTAAATAAAACATAGCTGTAAATATATATTAGGTACGGTGTGTATTATTTTAGAAGAAATTAGTGTAACAATTAATGAAAACTTTTGCATTTTTTCACACCGCCGAATCAAGCTTTGAAGATAACTTTAAGTGGACGAATACTTCATGTAAAATAAGAAAATCTGCGGAGTCTACTCTCTTAAAAATATATCCGATTGTAACTATTAGGTGCTTACAAAGAGTAAACTGAACTTTAATCTGCTTTTTGCACGCGATCGCGACCGACGCCGATGAAATGACGACCTGCGTAAATTAGGGTTAGAAGTATACTAATGAAAAGGTTAAAAGTCTTCTTTGGTACATAACTAAAAATAAAATATAGGTAGTATTAACTGCAAGTTTTTAGGACTCTAGGAGCGCCCTAGCGCTGCGTTTTTTATAATGTATTTTTTTTCAATATTAATAAAAATAAAAATTAAGAAATTATAGTAATGAATGTAATTTAAATTTGAAATAGTTTTACATCTCTTTTGGTAAAAGTTTACATCTTCAACAGAGTAAATCAATATTAAATAATTTCCAAAATACGTATACTTTATACGTATGGAATCAATATTACATCGTACAGTTTACATTTTTTTTAAAGTAATGGAAGAAAGATATACAATACCTAACTATACGGACTCAAAAATATATGAATTAGCGAAGTACCTGTGGAATTGGTACGAGAGCGCGCAACGATCGAGCTACAATAAGCATCAAGTAGCCGCCAAGCACCGCGCGGGCGCGAGCTTTAAGTTGGAAGCTCACACTGACCGTCAACTTTCACTGGACCGGAAACAATGTAGGTTATATAACCGCATGATCTCATGATAGTTTTTTTGAACTCGTTAGAAACTCATCTACGCTACCCGATGGTCGCTCAGCGGAGACACGTTTTCAGAGAAAACTTGTCACATGTGTTCTTTGATATTTGTCGCCCGATTTTTGGTTTTGATCCCGTGGTAGGTTTTTTTAAAGTATTAAATTTAAATGAGATGACAATACTTATTCCCAAAATATAGTTAGATGGTGCTGAAATAAAGTATTTTTTGCAAGTTTCATATGTGATAATATCATGGCTTTCATAACACGATGTTTGAATTTTCCGCTGATATTTCGGGCTTATAGCTCTTGACTTGCAACTGCCTTGTTGTTCATACTGGAATCTATACTTCATATTATTTGTGTTTAAGTCTGACTGTTTGTGTATCCATCTGTCACGCCATGATTGCACGGCTAAACTCTGGACCAATTTAGGTCATTTTAGGTTATTTATCCGAGGTCAAACAGGTTAGATACTTTGTTTTTCTGAAAATTCTTACTGGAACGGAGACAAGTGGTTGTTTTGGCTGTATACGTCTTCTTCTTCCGTCCCTGGTCCTGTTATATGGCGTCGGGTCTCCTAACCTTTCTGCGCCAAGACGTTCGGTCTTGGGTTGTCGATTCTGGCAACTGGGCTTGCTTTTGGCTGTATAAATACATACATAAAATCACGCCTACATCCCTTTTGGGGAAGACAGAGCCAACAGTCTTTGACGAAACTCTTTCAGCTGTTTGGTTTCATGGTTTCTAGCCCATCGCCTAAAAGAAAAATCCCAAATTTATAAGCCTATCCCTTAGTCGCCCTTTACGACATCCATGGGAAAGAGGTGGAGTGGTTCTATTCTTTTTTATATTGGTGCCGGGAACCACACAGCTTTATGGATGAGACTAGTAATAATTCGCCAAAACAAGTCTAATTTGAAAATTCTGCTACTACAGAGTAAAAAGGAGGTCGCGAGAGCAGGTCGTGCTATGCTCTGTGACAACGCCAATGGGTCAAGTTAGTGTCGTACGAACAAACGGCGCTGGACTTAGATCCGCGGAATGTTGGCGCCGGCGCCGAGCCGTGAGTCACGAGAGATAGCGGGCGGGAACGTACCTTGTCAAACGTGGGTTGGGTTCCCCTGCTAAGGTTGTAGATGTCCGACGGGAGTCAATTTATGTACAAATACAAATTTTCTTTATTAAAAAATTACATATCTAGTAGAAACATACATTTAAGCAAAGGCGGACTTATCGCTTAGCAATCTCTTCCAGCCAATCTTTGGTAGTGAAAGGTAAAACATGGAACCGCGTCAGCAGTATACTTAATAGATATTAGTGTATAATAAATAACCTACATACATAAACTATGTAAAAAACTAACTCGACCAATCCAAAATTACGGTGAAAAGGTGAAGGATGTGACTTGGATAAACACGCGAGGAGGAAGAAAAAGAGAGAAATTTCGAACATATTAAAAGGATACATAAATATTCGCCGCCGCCTTCCTGGACGGGTAGGTAGAGTATCTCGCCGTGTACCACGGTTTTCTTTAATCAATACTCGAATTCGTTAGCACGCTGCTATTTTGATGTTTATATCCGGTGCCGGCAAATAGGTTAAGAGTATTTTATTAAAAATAAGTTGTTAACCAACATAATCACACCATAATGATATGATGTTTAACAACATATTGTAAGGACTAATTAAAATAATACATTTTCCGCCCGTCGCCCGTGTTTTAAATACCGTCTTGGCGACCACTACATGACATTTCGCCGAAGCGAACCTCGGCTTTGAAAAATAAACAAAAATGTGCATGTTTCTGCACATTACCGTCACCTTCGTCTATTTATAACGAAACACAATCAAAACAAAATACAAGCCGTACATTTTTCCATAAATAAATGTCTGGCACAAAACAACTCCGTACAAGAAATACATTTTGAAAAACCTTAGGAGCTGCGCAGTTTTGACCGGTTGGGTCGATTTTCCGTAGCATTTTTTTCCGTCTATGCACAAAAAAGTCAGTCGATTGTTAGCCGTTATTGTTTGTAGTAAGAACCGGCCAGTTTTTATTCGCCTAAGATTTTAAGAGGCGTCGGTAATTGGCGTAAGAAACCGAGCCGTAATAAGCAAAAAGCGAAGATAAATTCGTGACGAGCCGCGGCGGTGTCTTGGTGGTCGGCCGACGTTTTATTTCATTATTAATTAGTGCGTTGCTGTTGATCATAACTTTGAAAGTTAATCCTGTAGTAGAACTAAGTGTCATTCGGCTTGGTTTCCGATCGTCCATTTTACTAATGATTCCTACGCCCTTAAAACTTCAACGAATGCAGTTCAGTGGAATTTAAGAGGTTTTGGTAATTTGCTTTCTTTCTTTGTATATTTAGAGAATACAGATCAAATAAAGATCGTAAAAGTACTTACTATAATACTAAAACTTTACCTAAAATGCGAAGATTTTTCACTTTGGAATTTTGGTCGGAGATGGACCGATAATCATTATGAGCACATTGCAAAGCTCTTCTAGCAACAATACGGATAAGTTGAAAAAATTTATAACCATAAACTAAATGAAATTTCATAGAAATGTTGACCTTATGAGTTGTACTCTCTGGGGTCAGAATGAACCGCTTTCGGCACATTACCGCGTAGAACAAGCGGGTAGCTAGACAATAAAACATGTTACCAAATCGCACGTCACGCTAGAAAGCCTCCTGACCACCCCACTGACCACTAAACATGACCACGTCTTGTTTCGCGGCCATTTAAGAGCACTTTCCATTGGAAACTGTCATGATCATGATGAGATCTAATCAGATGTGTAACTGTTCTGTTCTCTTTGTCCGTAGCTGTGCATTGGGGGCTCTCTACGAATGTTGACAGGCTCACCTTCTTTCTTTTTTTATCTCGTCGGTTAACTACAGGGATCGTTATTTATCCTTCAGACTTATAAAATTTTAGTATTGGAACGTAAATAAAACATGTAGGTAATTAACCACTTGTAGATCTGGGCCTAGACGGTTTTATCAATCCATGGCTTTGCATTTCTCATGAAAGACAGTGTGTGGTCTGCTGTTTCTCATTTTACAATAACTTGAGGATTGCCGTGTGGTTTCCGGCACTTTAGAATAGAACCACTCCATAACTTTCCCATGTATGTTGTAAAAGGCGATAAAGAGATATGCTTATAAACTAAGGATTCCTATTGTAGGCTATAGGCTAGCAGCCTGTCACTATATGAATCTCCATTCCATCATAAAGCCATACAGCTGAACGTAGCCTTCCAGTCTTGACTACTGACTTACAGATGAGACTATATGAATGTATGCATGTTGAGGAAAAAATGTATATTTCAGTACGCGTTCGCACGCTGTATCACATATGTTTATAGCATATAATAATCAGGTTTTCGGAACGGCGCGGCGTGACCTCCACTCTCTCACCTCTGACCTTTGCGCACACTTTATAATTGCCCTCGGTAACGCCACAAGTAGGCCGCATGAACGTTTGGTCACGACCAGCATGTGGCTCAATACACTTGAAAATATAAGGGTTCACTCGAAACTTCATGATGGATGGGTTTGTCAATGGTTTTTAACAAAATTTAAAAGATTGAGGTCTTAAAGTCTTCGAGTGTTTTCAATCGACTTTGTTTATTTTCTTAAATGTCTTTCGTTCCTAGTGAGAATGGGACCCAAAAGACTTTTCCCAATTAGGTACTTGAAAAAGATCCTCTGATTGTTATCCTATCATTACCTCATCACCTATATATTCTGATAACGTTTTAATTAAAATTGATCAAAAAATTTAAAGGCTACGTATAGCCATAATCTTTCTGGGGTTCTTCGATCAAAGTGCATTTTTGATTATTTCCTCTATCACTAGTAACGTTAAGCATAGAAAAGGGAATAATATAACTAAGGAAGTAAATGTTTTAAGGTTCAATAAAGGAGTACATTACAAATCGCAAACAAAATTAAGGCAAGCTTGAACAACAGGTCACTTACGAGGAATGATGCTTGAGACATAAACAATTATAAACGTACGTATATAAATAAAATATATAAACATACCTACATGTATATTTTAAAAACCAATTTAAGACTCGAGAAAGAATTTATGAAGATTATTGGCAAACGCATTAGAAGAGATCTTATATTATTCCCATTTCCATGTTTAATTTCTATTTCAATTTTGGATTTCAAACAAACCACCATACTTGTCAGCGACTTTACAATCGCTGCCTGGCTGACGAGTCCTCGGGAAAGTTGGCAACATTCTATTGCAAAGATGACGTCATTCTATAATGTAAACATGAATCAAACATCGGCTATGTTCATAACGGTGCTAGTAGGATGTTTGTCAACATTCGGCGGCATAATCCTGCGCCGGCGCCGCTTGACACAGAATGTCCAATCGCTGTCGGTTACTGAACTCTGTTTTGCATGAAGTTGAATAACAACATACATAAAATAATGCCTCTTTCTCGAAGGGGTAGGCTGAGACTGAATCTTTCCACTTTCCAAGATCATGCTTACTGCTCAGAGATGTATTAGATGTTTTTTGCATACGTTTTTCACTTCATCCTCATTTATAACTCTCTTTATGCTTAGCTCTCTATGCACATAACTCGTCGGTTTTGGGTATTCTGGATCTGAACTTGAGCCAGATCGTCCCCGATTTGAACATCTTAAATTTAATTCGTAAGTCATCCAAAACCATGTTTGGTCCATGACTACCGACCTAACTTTCTAATGATTCCCTCGCGACCCCCTCCCCCTCCCCGGGCCCGCCCCTCTGCCGTCGAGACTACCACAACTAGACTCCAATTACCTCCACAACTTGTTGAACAAGTCGGTTGAAGTTAGAAGTTTCTGCAGTTTTAACTCCCTACAGAAAAAGTAAAGTGTTGCATGTTAGGTTATTGTTAAACTATTTGCAAAAAGTTTTTGAAGATTATTGATTCAATTTAACAAGGACTAGTTAATGTTCTGTGCTTCGCTCCTGCTGGTTGGGGACTTACAGCATTGTCAGTAGCACACAGACTTTCGCAATTATACTATTACTTAAGATATGGACATATGAATGAATTTCAGCGGTTCGGCTGTGCATTGATAAGTTAATGTGTCACCTTTATCTTATTTACAAGAGATTCTAAGAAAATGACAAGCTTTACATAACTAGCACAGCTTACCAGAATTTTTCTCAAATTTCCCAAAATAAACACCAAATTTCAATATGTAAGGATGTTTAATTAAATAAACAAGGCCCTTTGCACCAGCAGTTCAAAGGCATTCCTGCTTTCGCTCCAGTGCTGATGCGGGGGAGCGGTAGGCAGAGGAGGGGAGGGGAGGGTATCACCGCTCCAAGTACCGTTGCCATCTGACCCAGTGAATACGAGGAATGTGCCAGCCGTCCATTGCGCGGTTCCTTACGACGCGGAGCACATGCCGCGGGGAAACCAGGCGATGGACGCAGAAAGCGCTGACCATAACATGTTAGGAATGTGGAGCATGCGAGCGGGTTAAGGTCGCTCGCGTTCTTGCGATTTGCGTAAACCACACAGATACGGTGTAATTAAGGTATATATGTAGCTTTAAATCATGTGAAAATCACTACATATCTTGATTAATCCCTCTCCTTTTTATTTGTTCTTCCGAATCGCTAACAGAGCAATATATATTATCTTTCTGCTTAAAAAATGAGTTATTTAATTTCAGTCTTCTTTGTAAATCAGGTGATAGAAACATAAAGTGTCACAACAAAAAAAATATTAACAAATAAATATTTTCATTGAAATTAAATTTATTCGAAGAAAACTTATAAATATAACTGAACCGGAGAGAAAATATTTCTTAGCTATTAAACAAAACGAAGTAATGAAACAGCAATATCTTACAATGAAATTCAGATTATTCTTACTGACGCAATAAAAACGCTATAATCCCACCGAGGGAAGATTATGTTTTATTGTGGAGTATAAGCGGCGACGTGAAATGGCGCACTTCGAAGGGTTACTTAGGCAATGTTCATAACTTGAGGTATGAATACCGTATTTAAGGGCGCCTTTATTCCTCAAATGACGTTTTTTAAATGGATATAAATCAACAAGAAAAGTCGTAAAATTTAAAAAAATATATGATTCCGAGTTGGTAAAATACCTACTAAATTGATAAACTTATGATGAATTGGTATAAAAATGTTTAAGCTATGTGTTGCGACTTTACTTCTTTGGGAAATTTGAAAAATCAGTAAAATCTTTGTGGATAAATATTATATAAATTTCGAGATCGACAAACGGAATGCATAGGAAAGTCATACATATCCACAGAAAGTCCGAGACGTTTTCGGGACAATAACTCAACGATGCGATATTTTATAGAAAACTTAATTACTTATAAGCATCCAAAACCCAAGTACATCAGACGAAGTTCGTATTTCATGACCTGACCGGCGATGTAACCCGGGCCCGCCTCAAAGGCAGGGCCGCCATCGCTGCGCCAAACAGCTCGTCAAAGAACAGCTAGTAGTTTGCATAGTTTTTCGTCAGCTGTAAAGTTTTTGCGGATTGAAATGAGGAGTTTAGCAAAGACTATTGTATATATGTATTCCCATGGAGCGGCGTGGAAATCAGCTCGTGGGAGCTCCGACCGTTACATCACGCGGGAAAACAGGGTGCGACAGCTAGTATTGCTTTTAAAACTCGCGCGAAAAATATAGTTACAATTTATAGATCCGTACATACATATAACGCGTTTTACGGGGTTGACAGAAGCTTGAAAAGACTGAAAGGCCACGTAATGGTCCGTTATTGGGCATGTATTGGCATAATTTTAAAACGCGAAACGAAGATTGTGTCCAATAAGCAAATAGTTAAAAATATAATTATGGACCCAATGTGGGCTCTGAATATAATAAAAGTTATATATTGAAAGCTAACCAAAACATACATTTTATTCTATGTTTCTTTTGTAAGTTCATTGATTTTTTTATGATACGTTATCTCTCTCTATACTAGGTATTAACTAACCGAAGCCGCTTACGGCCAGCTGGTACCCGCTAAGTGCAATGCATAATACAAATAATAATGAATTCTCTCCTCGATTCAGCATGTGTGTCACGGTGACGCTAGATTTATCGCCTGGATTTATCTAGTCTAGGGCTCAGTGAGACATTATTTTAACTAAGCAATGTCAAGAATGAAATCAGTTTAGAAACATACATACATTACTCGTATATCACGCCCTTTTCTCTTTGGAGTCAAAAGTCATAAGTTAAAAAATTCTAAATAGCACAAACAAAGTTTCTAAGGAATACCGTCTCCCGCTTGGTGTCTTGTTGTCGTAAGGCATAATCACCTAGCTTGGCGGAAGCTCTTTCTTTTGTGATAGTCGAGCCTAAAACTTAGCTCAATCCTATTTTAGTGGGACCACTATAGTGAGAATTTACGACATAAGCCTTTCGGTTCTTAGCTTGCCATTAAGAAATTGTGCTTTATACCTAAGTTGCCTTTTATGACATTCACGGAAAATATGTGGAATGATCCTAGTCTAGTGTGGCGGAAACATGAACCCAGTTCTGTTTATAGAAGAGGGGTTAAGTTTCTTTACAGGTAGGATTGTACATGTTGTCTCCAAAACTAGTAGGCATAGCGTAGAAGAAAAATATGGCGTATTAAGTCGCGCAATGGGTCCTCTATTGCGCGACAAATAAGAAAGAATTCTTGAAAATTCTCAATCAAGGCAAAACATAATATCAGAAACTAATTAAGTTAAGATGAGAGTATTCAAAACCGAGCTTGTATGAGAGTTATTAATGCGGATGAAGTGTCTCTCTGTGTGAAATACTTAAGTATGCTGGAATCGTGGCAAGTGGAATGTAGTCTCTGCTTCCCCTTCGGGAAAGAGATGCGGTTGTATTTATGTTTATGAGTTACTTATAAAATATTCATTCATATAATCCCATCATCACGTCTCGAATAGCTTTTGCGGGGTAAACAGAGCCAGCAGTCTTGAAAGACTAATGGTCACGTTCAGCTGTTAGGCTTAACGATAGATTTGAGATTATACTTATAAAATACATTGCTGCATAACATCGCTGTCAATGAACAAATGTAAGTAGCGATCGCTCACTGAGATATATCTCTAGTGAAAGTGTGAGCGGAGGCTGGGAATGTACGAGAGCGGTGACGTCACTCGTCAATACGTCGCATTGTTAAGTTTCATTTGGCAGGTCAGTTAAGTAATTACTGGCTTTTGAACGCGGCTTCGCGTAAGTAATCGTTTTATATTTTAGAAGCGAATATTATTAAAATATTGGCATAATTAAAATATTGTGTCGTGCTCGGCACTAATACAAAAAATAATAGGACCACTCCATCTCTTTTCCATGGATGTCGTAAAAGGCGACTAAGGGTAGGCTTACAAACTTGGGATTCTTTTTTAGGCGATGGGCTAGCAACCTGTCACTATTTTAATCTCAATTTTATCTTAAAGCCAAATAGCTGAACGTTGCCTATCAGTCTTTGTAAGTCTGTTGGCTTTGTCTACCTGGCAAGGGATATAGACGTGATTATATGTATGTATGTATTGGCATAATCAAGTAAAACGGTACCTAATCTTCATTATTATTTACAAATATTATAAATATACCTAACAGACACACCCACAAAACTGTTAATTCAATTTATTATGTACATATTCAATTCAAAATATAAAATTTTTAATCAGTAATGATATCACCACCTTGTTCAATTTGATGTTCTTTTAATGACCATTAGGAGTTGCAGTATCAAGTTACGACCACCTGTCGGCCTGTCTGTTGGTCTGGTGTGACTAACATCTGTAACTGATCCCGCGCAAGTGTTTTTATGTCCGTGTGACAGTCGCGGAGTGCTGAGTCACCGCGAGACTCCCCGCTGAGGAATCGACAATAAAAACTTTGTAGATATCTGTTTCACACAAAACATTTCTTAGAACTTATTAGAGTAGCTGTTGCACGCGATTTTGTACGGATTAAATCTCGCTTAAGTATATATTTCTGCCGTGTGGTTCCCGGCACCAATAGAGGGATGTACGCATGGATTGTATAGTACTTAAAAAAAGTAACATGGCGGCGATCGATGGAGAATCGGTCGATGACGCAGGTCCATTTTTAAAATCACTATCTATAATCACGTCTGTATCCCTTACGGGGTAGACGGAGCCAACAGTCTTGAAAAACTGAAAAGCCACGTTCAGCTTGATGGTTTAATTAATGTATTGCCTCACTACTGATATCTATTATTTTGATGTTTTATTAGCTGACCCCATATTTAATTAGTTGATTATTGACTAAGATAACTGAAGACGTAAGTTTTCAATAATATTTGAAGTGTGTTCGTCAAATATTGGATGATGTAAGTTGGAGTCGCGCGGACACTCACTGGACAAATATCAACAAATGTTATCGAATCAACACATAGAGCGTGCCAGCTCATTATCTTCTCGTGCACATTGTAAACGTCAATCAAGGGATAGGCTCGCTAGGCTGCAAACTTGGGATTCTTTTTTTAGGCGAGTGGCAGCCACCCTTCGCTATTTGAATTCTACGAGTCTTATTAAGATTGTTGACTCTTGTCTTTATCGTAAATAAAAGACGTGATGTATGTGTTTATTCATTAGAAATAAAGACAAATGTTTTAAGAATCAACAAAAAGTATATTATCTGTTATACATACATACATAGTTTTACCTGAGATCGTGTGCGCGTTGATGTCTTTTGTACGCTACGCTGCATTTGTTTTATTACTTAACAGATACTATCTGCTGCCCGCGACTTCGTTCGTCTTAAATCTCTATAAATTTTAACTTACAATGTTATTCCAATGTCTTAGCTTTATTACTGCAATGTTTAATGAAAATCCATTCAACAGTTTTTGCGTGAAAGACTTACAAACTTACATCTAGCCGTCCACACATTTTTTTAAAATTAATTTATTATTATATTATATAGGAATTATCACGATCAGCAACCCGCCTGGCTGCTCACGGCTATTCATAATAATTAGTACAAAAATCAATTGGTTCTTATTATGTTATCGACACATAAAGTGATATAAAGGTTTGATTACAATAATTCTCAAAGTAATTATTAATAATTACATATCCGTATCCGGTTTCTTACTCAGATCAATTTCGTCTGTCTGTTATTTGTGCATGTTATTGGCGCAGTAATACTTTGAACCCCAAGGTCCAGTCTGCCGCGGTCCACCTGCCCTGTCTTCAATATCCTCAATTTAAGTACATCGCCTCGCATCGTCTTTGGCGACGTGAAGCCACTTTCCCCACTCTCACTTTCGCATTTTTGCAGAATCTGCGCGCGCGCCACTAATGTGTCGATCACAGATACTGCAAACAAACGCAACATTTATATCGTAAATTATATTATCGCCATATTAGAAGTACGTAGCTTTCTTTGAAAATGGCTACAAATTAATGTCTCGTATGAATGTTATTTTTACAACTTGCTTTCCCCGTGACTTCACACATCCAGAGTCGCAAAATATAACATTTTCTAGTGCTACATGCTCTTCGTGAATGAAAATTGTCAATGTTAAAAGTGGCATTCATTTATTTATGCAATCGCACTTTCAATCAATCAATCTTTATTATAAAACAGAACAATACAGCCTCAACCGCTAGGGCTTCAGATTTGAGGCATGATGAAGGAACCTACCCTTATGTGTTCTAGGAATGCATAACAATATGAAAGGAATGCAAACACATAACAGAAGTTTAACAGGATCTGTAGGTCCAGGAGCTTTTCCCGAAATTCTCACGGGAACGGGATTAACAGTAGGTAGTTACAAATGTTATGTTCATTACATCATCGCTAGTGGGATATCGAAATGATATGACAATAATGATTACAACAACACGAGCGTGTGTTAGTAAACATAGCTCTGATATATCATTGTTACATAAATATTATCATTTTACTACAAGCACCAACATATATTACGCTGAACGTCATATAAACATTATAACACATTATGACATTTTTGTTGTAATTAATAACTGTAACCTGTAGTTGGCTATAATATAGGGTGCAACAAAAAGATTGACCATGGTCTTTCCTACCCTACCAGTATCTTGACCGTCCGGGTACCAGGCATGAGTTAATGGGTTTATTCAATTTTGGTCACCTGGTATGTATGTATCGATTGTGAAAAATTTTTACACACCTAGTGAAACTTTCGATAGTTTGTCAACATTAGGTCATTAGCAGGCCCAGGGCTCCTTTCCAGGGAGAATAGAATTCAATGAAAGGATGAATTCAATACTCTTTTATTTGTGAATGTCCAATGAACTGTTGACAAAAGTTCACAGCAGTTGGACCGTTGAGTATTGTTATTTATTATCTTTTTCCATTTTTATAAAATGACACTGACTGACATATCACGCACAGGCCAACCGCTGAGTCTGGAGATTTTAAATTTTGCGTGTAGTTTATTATGTGCACTATGAGAAATTAACGACGAAAACAGCTAGTTCATAATGTTTAGAATTTTGTATATGGCACCCAAAAGTAGGAGACTTATTTTTAGCGCGGCAAAAACAGGAAACAGTCATGGTCAAAACGCATTCTCACGATGGACTTGCGTAAATCTAATGAATTAATATGATTATGCATTCACTAATCGCATCCAACGAGAGTGGGCATCCGGCGCGTGCGCATGCGAGCCGCACGCGTGCGTAGAAAGTGATCCCAAGAAAGTGGATGGAAAGAGTTGAGACGAAAACGGATATATCACCTGACCGGATAGCGATTTGTTGGTTACGGTTTTGGAAAAGATGTTTAAGAGCTATTAGTAAAAGCTTATCCAAAGTAACATGAATCAGGAAACTGCACAATTTGTTTTCTTACATACATACATACATACATAAAATCACGCCTCTTTCCCGGAGGGGTAGGCAGAGACTACCTCTTTCCACTTGCCACGATCTCTGCATACTTCTTTCGCTTCGTCCACATTCATAACTCTCTTCATACAAGCTCGGCGGTTTCGGGTACTTTTGACCTGACCCTTTACCAGGACGTCCTTAATTTGATCAAGATACGTTCGTCTAGGTCTTCCCACTCCGACCTTTCCCTCCACACTCTCCTTGTATATCTGCTTAGTCAACCTGCTTTCATTCATCCTCTCCACATGACCGAACCATCTTAACATACCCTTTTCTATTCCTGTAACTACATCTTCTTTCACATCACAACATTCCCTTATCACGCTGTTCCTTATCCTGTCACTCAATTTCACACCCATCATACTCCTTAACGCTCTCATTTCCACTGCATTTATTCTGCTTTCATGCTTCTTTTGCCATACCCAACTTTCACTCCCATATATTAATGTCGGGACCAACACGCCCCTGTGCATTTGTTTTCTTGTTTGTAATATTTTTATTGTTCATACGAAAAAACACAAAAATACAGTAAATTTGTAAGACAAAATATACAAAGGAGCACTTATCCTGAAGGGTTTTGTTTTGCGGACTCAAGCCCACGGGTTTTCTGTTTTACCGTAGTGGTAAGTTTAGACTAAAATAAAAATTAATGATTCAAGTATTTCATCATAAAAACTTTAATAATGTGTAAATAAAACTACAAGTACAAACAAAAAATAAATAAAATATTTGTTGGAAACAAAATTTACAGGCCCTTAATTTATGACAATCGCTAGCGACTATAATTAACTAAAGTTAAAATTCAAAATTTTTAAGAAATTGTAGGCATCTAAAATTTGACTCAAGTTTTCAATGATGTAAACCTATTTATCCATCTGAGTGGCCAGCTGTTGGGAACTGGTACAAGGCGAGCCGTGGACATTTCGCGTCCTGCGCGACTCTAAGATTGTGATCAATTTGTGTACTTCCGGTGGTATTGGGCAATTTGTATCACTTGACATGCAAGAAAATATGAATTCATTTGAATAATATTAAATATCATGGTTGAGCGTCGGCGGGAGGACGGTTAAGGTGTCCAACTAAAATGCAGGATTTATTCCTACCTCGGTCATATACCGATGATTATTTGCTGAGTTTTGTACATTAGTTTGATTACTAACTGATGCTCTTACCCATCTTACGCTCGAAAAAAGAGAAAGAATATATGTATTAATTTATTTGTATTCTATATTGTAACCTGTCTATTTGTTCCAGGCGCTTGCTTGGCCCCAGCTCTGGGCCAAGCGCGGTATTTCGGCAAGGATCTGGGCGCTCTCTCCGAGCTACACCACGGCGTGAAGGGTCGGGTGTACGCCGTCGATTCGAGGACGCTTTTTATTAAGGATCTGCATTATGATGGAGAAGGCCCAGGTTAGCCAGATATATGAGTTTTATTTAAATCTTTTGAAGCTTTTCCAGAAGAATGTTATTACGATAAATCTTCTCGTATTATGAGGTCGGATGACTTACTCAAAGATAAAATTGTATCGAATTGAATTATATACTAGGTATTACAAGAATATTTTGTGAAATGCAAGAAATGAAATAATCTGATTGTTTCTTATGCAAGATTTAGGCAACCTCCGTCAAAAGATCCAAATCTGAACGATAAAACAAAATGGTTATTATTTCAGTAAAATGATATATAAAGCCATCAGATAATGGAGATGGCTTGGAAGACAAGCGGAGCGAGCTGAAGTGGTTTATGTAACGTCTCGGAACGCTTGTCATCGAGGCTTGGGACAGAGATCGCGAATACAAAAATAAAGACAGTATTTAGAATCTCTAATTAACATTGTAAGAGATTGAGGTCAACGCACAATGATGTCATGTTTTAGATAATTTTCGCGTTGTTTTGTAATATTTTTGTTAAGTGTCTTTTGAATAAATGAATGATTAAAATGAGTGATGAAGCTCTGTTATTAGTCAGCGTTAACTTTGGTTACAAAAAAAGAACATAACATGCGCATGGCCGACAGAATTTAATTGTGTTGTAGTTCGCTATTAGTGGAAGTGTTATTAATCAATCTGTTGTAGAGTAAATCCAGTCGTGACTCTTAAGATTAATTGATCATTGAAGATAAGTTATCAGAAATTCTTATTAAGATATTACCTATTTGGCCACGAATACAATACATACATACATAAAGACACGTCTATATCCCTTGTGGGGTAAATAGAGCCAATAGTCTTGAAAAGACTTATAGCCAACCTTTAGTTATTTGGTTAGTTTGTTTCGACTAATAGTTGGCTGAATTTTGGCAAATTTCTGCTAATACGAGTACTTAGGGCTTGACTTAGGTAGGTATTGTAAATAGATAGAATAATATATTTTTTTTGTAATGAATGAACTAAAATACTGGACAGTTTTAAATGTTTGGAAGTGAGAAAATACCTTCAGGTGTACATTAAGTCGTTATATAAAATAGGGATTTTATATAGTTTCATACTTTTTTTACGAGGTCTTAACTAATTAATAAAGGGGAAAAATAGTAATTAAGGCAAGTATTTAAATGCTTACAACATCGGTTAAAATTATAACAAAGCAATGAGGTTGTTTAATTTTATAGCCAGCAAAAGGTTAAAATGTGACCTTTTATTTGAAACCCCGAAAATTATGTAAATATTTTTGATCTGGGGCGCGATACCCGGACTAAGGACGGAACGGATCGCCGCGGACGGACCACAGGCTGGCACGGGCAGTATCGGCGTAATGAACGACAATGCAGCCATGTCAATGGAGAATAAGTTTGCCTTTTCCAAAACATTTAATACCTATAGTATTTCCAAACGGGAGAACTATGTTACCTCTCGTGTTAAAGTAATTATTGAGATTACACTTCGCAAAAAAGAAAAATATAACAACTGATCTCTTTAAGTACTCGTATTAGAAATAAAAGTATTAGAACCCAGGTCCCTAGTTCGTGAAACCACTGCGCGCGGAGGTCGTCTCTATGCAGACAGAGTGTCGCCGCGGTGTAGATCTCAGAGTGTTTAGAAGCGGCTACGAATTTGCATTAGTGTTGTGACACTGATCTTTTGATAATTTATTTCTTAGATTAGCCTTGCTCGGATTTTTTAAAGTAAGTATTATGTAATTTTTTCATAATATTCTAGTCCAAATTAGCTTATGGTAATAAGTTTTTTTGAGTGCATTTTAATTTTTTTATAGCTTTTTATAATAAGATAATGATTTTATCTGTACTTATGAATTAAATAAACTGTCAAAAGTTATGATAGTATTGAGATTATCAAAACGGACTAATAAAATTTGATAGATTTGATAAGTAAGTAGTAAACACAGCCAAATCGTATTTTAATATGGATGAGCACTATCTAGCGAAAAAAGAGGAAACTAATCGGACATAAGTATTGCTAGGACTTTTGCATTACCGAGTTGAAATATCGACAACTTAGCTGTCACTAGTGTCACAACACTGCCGCCAATGAATGCTCCCGAACGCAAGTTGCACGCGGCACTTGCTTAGTCTGAGCGCGACTTCACACAACTTCAGGTATACGAGCTTTGTGTGACTGAAAGCTTTGAATTAGGAGTACAACTTAGTACTTACGGATGTATGTTTGATTCTTGCCACTGGCTTAAAGTAGTACCAGCCCCGGCACCATGCCGCTTTGTGACCAGTCGTCATGTACCTATGCTTCGTGAAGTGTAGGGTAGCTTTGGGAAAACTTACAGTAACCGAAAACTTCAAATGAGACTTCCCCTCTAAAACGCAATTTTATCTAGATCTTTATTTTTTTATTTAATAGGTAAATATTCAATCGTTAAAACACAGTTAAGGTCCAGATCTTAATCCTAACAATATTCTCGCAGAACGGCTGAAAATTAACTTGCATGAAGAGAGTTATGAATTTGTATGAAGCGAAATAAGTATATAGGGATCGTGGCAAGTGGAAAGATGTTGTCTTTGCCTACCTTTCCGGGAAAAAGGTCAGATTTAATGTACCTACGTGTTCAGTCACCGACTGGTTTGCATGCACATTAGCGAGTTGTTGCCGAGGCTATAACTTTGTAATGTGTACGGTGCGATGGGTTTCGCTGCTCAAGTGGGTCTGCTAACGGCGCCGGCGCATGCGTGATTGTAACGGAGATTATAAGATGAGATATTATGTTTTATATAGATTTAGTTTATAAGATTACTCCAAGATTGCTTATTATATTTAAGTTAATATAAATCTTTTAGTAATTAACGAAGATGTTTTAAATGAATTGTCTTAATCGTAAAATTCTATTTCAGAACATCCTGATAACAAATCTACCTTTACCGATGTAAAACAACATTCTTACGTCGATCAGTTGGACCTCCCAAATCTTGTGGCTGGCCAAGATTTGGGAGGTCCAACTCCATGTCAAATTACAAATTAAAACACTGAATTCATAATTTCATATGACGTTATTTTCAAAGACAGAAAATATTTTTCTTTTATAAAATGACGTTTTTACAAAAGAAAAAATTGCAGACCTATTACTATGCTGTCACTTAAGAATAAAAAGTACTCCTAACTTAAAACATTGATCAGTTAATTAAATTTGTAATTGAAGCTGTAAAACTGCACCTCGCGAACACGCGATCTCACGTGGACAGCGACGTGTATATTCATACTGGATAAAATAAAAATATCTGTGACAATTACATTAATCTGCTATTTACGTACTTCTATTTGTATTTTTGTACTGACTGAACTCAAAAGGCACAGTTTTTAGGATATTTGACACAGGGACAGACACAAACTTCTGGAGTGGAAAAAGTTACTCTTTTTTTTGGTAATTCTCACGCTCAATCCACGCAAGACTTGTCTTTTCAAACATAATATAGTGACTAAACACACAAAACAGTCTACGTCCCTACTTTCGTATGTAACCATAAAATTAAATACTATCCAGCGATAATGATTATAAAGATCGTTGATCCAATTCAATCAGTAAGATTCATGCAATTATTTCCCGGACCTGTTGATTATAAAAACCTACATACAATTCAGGGAAAATACGACCTTAAATTACTGCAATAAAATTAAAATTGGCATGTACTGTGATCACTTTCGCTGGTTCCCACGACACAGACGGATGGCCCTTTGAAGTTGAGCCGTGTTGTATGAGACTCATTATACCTTAGTAATGGTTGTTTACCAATCTTGATGAGTTGGAAATTCTGGCAATCTCATCAAATCAATCGAAAAGATAATAAATACAGACCAGTGTGATTGAATAATAATAAATGATGAATAATAATTAATATCAAATGACCTATGTAATCACACCCCAGGACTTTTCAATCACCAGTTCTTCTAACGATCCGCAAGGGCTTTGTTGCATTTAAACTAATGTGCAGTGGGCCAAATTGATAAATATATCTACTTCGATGTGGGTGCGGTACGAAATTGGTATTAAGTATTTGTTATGTGGCCTACACCCAGTAACTCAAAACAATCATTTTGCCGCAGTGCGACCAAAATTCTGACATGCCAGGATTGGAGTCCAACTGTTAATTGATCTGGTCCGAAATTAACATAATCTCTCCATCCACAGCCGCTTACTTCTACGTGGGTTCCTCCAAGTCCCCGTCCGCGTCTGGCGGGCTCCGCTTGCGGGACGAGCGCGGCGGGACCGGCCCGCTGCGGCGGTACCGCGGGGAGGGCGTCACCCTCTCCCTGCCCGACGGGAAGACCTTAAAGGATGTCAAGTGGTTCTCTATCTGGTGTGATGAGTTCTCGGTAAGTTGCAAATTTTATGCCGTTTGGTTCCCGGCGTTTAAAAATAATACCATTCCATCTGTTTTCCATGGGAGTCGTAAAAGGCGACTAAGGGATGGTGCACATTTATTTAGTGTGTGCCAGCTGCGTCTTTTCCCGTGTAGAATGCAAAAGTCAGTCAAGGTAAAGATTTACAAACTTGGGATTTTTTTAGGTGAGCGGCTAGCAACCTGTCACTATTTGAATCTCAATTCCATGATAGGTAGATGGGCTATGGTAGCTGAACGTGCATGGCCTTCCAGTCTTTTTGAGATTGTTAGTTATGTCTACCTCGTAAGGGATAAAGATGTGGTTATATATATTACTTTACTATCGTCCGGCGGCTTCAGGTTGGTGCTTTTTTCTATGTTGAAGATTGCGGTGTTTCTTGTAAGGCACGAAACAACGGGGTTGAGGAGAATACAGGCATCGTGGCTAGTGTAGGACTCTGAGAGTTCATTCACAATTACAATTTGCAAAGTAATATTTATCATCATAATGAGCATCAAGAAAGTCGAAACTCATTGGTAGCCTCATGGATATAACTCTTGATAAATGACTTCATACCTTCTTTCCTGTAACAATGCACGTGTTGAAGCGTCATCTGCCGGCAATTAATTGAACTGGCAGCTAATTGTAGTGTGAGAAATGCACAATGGAACTCAGTTTTGTTAATAGGTTTTTCCTTTTTTACACATAAATTTCATTAGAGTCACTTATGCCACGGGAGTACTCGTAAAATGGTTCCACTTGTTACCATGGGTTTGGTGGGATAGACGGAAAAATCATCATGTTTTTTTTCCCGCAGGAGTAGGAAAATACTACTTTTTTCCACTTGCCACAAAGTTTTTTTGATAACCATATGTATTTTTTTATAGAATAATATGCATAATCACAGACTACGGCGTCTTCATATTTTACGGGGTAGAAATATAAAATGAAAAATTAAGTTACTTCAGGTACTCTTGACCTGACGTTTATTTATTTATTGTGGAAAACACAACAAACATTATCAGATGGACAGTAGTATGCATTCTACGTAATTCAGTGCATTTGCTGTCCAATGCGTGTTTACCCAGCATTCTATACAACGTTCCCGTTCTCATAAATCAATTCGTCTGCCCCTTGCACCATACTGTCACTAACACTAACTCTCCTCCTCCAGGTGAACTTCGGAGACGTGTCGATCCCCCGGGAGCTGGACTTCCCGAAGCCGGCCAAGGTGGGGGCGCTGCGCGGCGTGCACGGGGTGTCCTCCGACCCCGTCGTGGTGGTGGACGCCCAGACATTGTTGGTGCCCAATTTTTCCTATGATGGAGAGGCGCCAGGTGAGATATTGTTATTTTTCAGAGACAATCGCTTCGTTTTTGACTGTCTAGAAATTTTTATCAGGAACCTGTAGAAGTTTTATGAAATTTGTAGTAAACTTGTTCTTTCTGGCGTTATTGCTGGTTATATCCCCACCCCTCTGCAGGTTTTGAACGTGTACATCATGCTTTATTCTTCAGACACTTCAACCGTTTCGTTCTATCGACAATATTCCAAAATACGCCCAGTAAACAGAGAGTGCAGTATGCAATGACGCGTGCATTGTGAATCGAATTTCAATTTATTCCCGTCTCGTCCTCGTCGACACGACGTGCGCGCTCGTCCCGGTCCCGGAAGCGGTAATTAACTCGCAGCCAATTAATTTGTACATTTATTAACACGTCGCTTGTTATTTGGGAATGAAATGTTGTTATGATTTTTGCGCTTTTATTATGACTAAATAATAGCTCAAAAAAGTGCGTTGCAAATAGTTTTTTACAGACGTTTTTTACGTCTGGGGTCACCTATGACATGTATCTAACAATTAAAAGAAAGGTACCTAAATACAGTGTGACCTTCGTTACCTTGTTGAGAGGAAATCTGATCAGTATTGAGTCATTGAGACTCATAAAGCAAAATTTTATTTTTTGTTTGTAATGAATATACTAAAAAACATATGGACCGATTTTAATGACATTGATGATAGCACACGGAGAGACAAAACCTTCAAAGGCCTTTTTTTCTAGGTTAATGCTATGGTTATAGCACAAAATACTGCCGAAAGTAGCGTACTTAGAACGAATTTGTCGGCTGATCACGTGTTAGAGCTAGATCTCAAAAAAGAAAGTCTTGTCTCAGAGCCTGGCCTTGCCCTCTGCGCGTCGTGACGTGACGTCATTCTTTGGCACATCGCCGTGAGAAACTTCTTCGAGAACAAAAACCTCTTAAAGAAGTATCATAGTTGGTTACTTCAGGGTTTTTAAAGTTCTTGTGGGTATGATGTAGATAAGAGACATTAAGAAGTTTGGAACTAAGGTTTTATGTGCTTTTCATACCAGAATCACATAGAGCGTTGCCAGAACTTTTTTGATTTAACGTTTCTTGATCTAATCGAAGACGTTCTGCAATGAAAGGTCAAGTCCCTAAACTGATGAGATTGTGTGAAAGGATTAAACGATATAGCGTAGATGAAGAAATATATCTTGATGGATACAACAACGGGATGCTAACATGAATGTGGACGGCCGTGTCCGTATACCTTCCCCCTGGATTCAGTCCTGGTTGCATCCTCGCTTCTCTTGAGAGGAGCCCGGGGTATGCCTTTGAACATGGATCTTGGATTGGGTGAGTCAGGTTTTTACACGAAGCGATTCCCATCTGACCTCCGCAACTTTTGCAGGTAAACCTAACCCATATTGGATCCATGGTTACACATCCAGTTGCCTGAATATGCAGGTTTTCTCACGATGTTTCCCCTCGTCGTAAATAGTAATTGGTACATAGTTGAGTAGGGATTCGAACCTGTGCCATTTGCGTATCTTAACCGGGCACCTTACCGATTTGACCACGGACGCTCTTATCCTCACATCCGCATCATACATAACATAAATTACCGTATCTTATACAAGTTTCTCGTAATTAAAAGCATTCATATTCATTCACGTCAAGAGAACGCATCACTAAAACGCATTCTTTACATAATTAGACTCCCGCCGTTGCTTCTATGGCTTCGCTCCGGTGAAATTTTCCGGAAATGAATATGTGTATGGTCTAGACCAACGTACCTGGATCAAATCGGGAACGACCTGGCGCAAAAACGTGACAAGAGTACCCTTGACTGACAAGTTTGCATGAGGAGAGTTATGAACGTGGATGAAGCAAAGAAAGCGACGAGCTAGCCTTATGTATAAGTAACTTTTAAATCTTAATTGCATCATCAAGCGAGCCTTGGAGTCTTTTTGAGACTGTTGGCTCTGTCTACCGCGTAAGAGCTACAGAATGATGTGTCTAAATATTAATATGTGAAAGTAAAGTACCTTCAAATTGTCAAAGCACCTCACGGGGCTAACGAAGAGTCGAGACCAACATCTAAAGAGGCTCTCGTTTGATGGCTGGATCAAGGGTCAGATGCAGAAGGCAGTGCTCCCGGACACGGCACTCATCCTCAGGAGGTTTCTTTCTCTGCAGACCTAACTACGGGTAGCTATTCCTGTCAGTAGTGAAATAAATTTATTATAAAAATATAATTAAAGAAACGAAAATGAACAAAACAATAAGTTAGATCCGTGTGGTTCCCGGCACCAATACAAAAAAAATAGGACCACTCCATCTCTTTCCCATGGATGTCGTAAAAGGCAACTAAGGGATAGGCTCACAAACTTGGGTTCTTTTTTAGGCGATGGGTTAGCAACCTGTCACTATTTGAATCTCAATTCTATCATTAAGCCAAATAGCTGAACGTGGCCATTCAGTCTTTTCAAGACTGTTGGCTCTGTCTACCCCGCAAAGGATATAGACGTGACCATATGTATGTATGTATGTAGAGTAACAGTATAAATATCTTCCATGCCTACGACAGAATCGTAGGTAAACCCAGCTAAACGTGACAGCGACAGGGGAGAACAGGGTAAATACGGAAATTAGTTGCACCTCATCCAATGTTGTGGGTCGGCTAAGTGTTACATTTATGATGCACTGCTTCGTATGGAGCGACGGGGGCGGCTCTAGCTGTGTCGATCTCGTGTGCAAATAATGCCCCGGCGCCCAGTTATTATTGTCCAATAACTTGAAAAAATTCTGTTGTATACAGGTTTTGGTAAATTGGGTGGATCCTGTTATTAATTTACAATGTGTCCCCGAGTAAACTATATGTTTTTAAATATATCTACCAGTTAAGCTTTAGAAAATACAAAAAAAGTCCTTAAAATTTTAATTTATTGATAGCTATGTAAGAAAAAAGACCAATAAGGAAAATCTAAGGATAACTTTGTTTCTTAAAATACACTCAACTCATTCTGTACACAATAATTATGAAATTATTTAAAAATTAATTAAGAAAAATATTTTTTGCGGCGCCCCTTCCACATGTCCGCCCATGAGCAGCGCCCCTCTGCACCACAGGTAGGGCCGGCGCTGCGGTTTACCTCAATAACCAAGATAATCTCTCAGGGATCGTTATGCCGTACATAAACAGACGGAACAATTAACTCCATGCTGGTTAGATAGTAAATCATACGATAATTTAAGCCTGGGTCACGGAAATGTGATATTCAGCCTAAGTGTGACTAGGGGAAGATTGCTGATGATAGTACTTACAAGATATTTAACAATTAATAAGGATTTGTCTGCAAAAGTCTGAATAAGAAGTATAGATTTCTGAACCATGCTGTTTAAGCTTTTACAGCTTGTGCGCAAGCAGCGTTATACGTACAGGTTGTTTGCAAGTCTCACGACAACTATCTTTTTTACCGGGATGACATTTCACAGTTATACGAAGGCTTCTTGAACTTAATCGTTTAATTTGTTTCACCTCTCGCTCCCAGGATTGAATGTAGAGGCAGAGAGCCATACCTTTATTTTTTACCCCAAGCGTCAAACTTTAACGGCTATGGGTACTTCTTGGAACGCCCAAAGATGAGAAAGAGAGAGAGAGAGAGAGAAAAATGTAGGTTAAATAAAATATAATTGAAACATCTTTGGAACTGCCGAATGGCGGATGAATAAAAATATTTTTTTATATTACGTTAATGAAGTATTTATGGAAATTTCCATGGGAGCGATGCCCAACACCAAAACTAATACACTCACAAATCACATCGTGGTGATTGTTCACCCCACGAATAAAGGCTGGCCTTTCTCGTCAGTGTTCCGTCAAGGCTGGCGCGCTCCCAGCCGGCCATTGTATGACAATGTTATTGTTTGCTATAATCATATTTCATTGGCCTTTTGTGCTTGTAAACAAATGACATTAGCGAGTTGCTTAAACAAAAACTGAATAGTGAGAAAAAAATGACTGACTGACATCAACGCTCAGAGAAAACTACTGGGTCTAGATTCTAGACTGCTTAAAGAGGCCATCAAATCTCTAGACTCTAAACATTTGATGGTCTCTTTGGCGCAGTGGTAAATCGCTTGTCTGAGACACAGAAGGTCCGGGTAAGAATCCCCGCCAGGCACAGATTATGTACCGCCAGGGCATGATGGAAAACGAACTTCGATCGAAATCGATTGCATTTCAAATACTTCTAGATTTCCCTGGTTTACGTAGGTATTTTGACTTGTAATTATTGGAACAACCACGCCTCTTATTTGAGGCAACCGATTAGTATAATAATATTAGAATCAACGGTTCGTTTCCGCCACACTGACGTCCCTCGTGCCGGTCCACGCCCGGTCGTCTTTTGTTTCCGCGGTAATACAATCCGGGGCAAGCCGATTACCCCAATTGGCGGTCGGGATATCGTCTGAAAAGACAAAATAATATTTCCTTATTGGGCACTTCTCTCTACTCTGAAGCTTTCGTATATATGTATATACATACCTACGTACGTATGTACGTAGGTATGTATATACGAAAGCAAGGAACATAGATGTGATAATATGTATATATTATCACGTCTATATTCCTTGCAGGGCAGACAGAGTTAACAGTCTTGAAAAGACCGAAAGGCTACGTTGAGCTCTGTGGCTTTATAATTAAAATTGTGGTGGCTAGCCCAGCGCCTACAAGAAGAATTCCAAATTTATAAGCTTATCCTTTAGTCGCCTTTTACAACATCCATGTAGGCTAGCTTTAGACGCTTAGCTGAGCTCAACGCTTCGTGTTAAAACCTGGCTTACCAATCAAGAATGAAAAATGAATCAAAGCAAGCACTGAGGCCGCCTGAGGCCGGCGCTCCATCTCCCCTGAGCACGCGGCTAGCGCCTTCACTGTCGTTCTGCCTTTCAGTTTGATATCTCAATGACCCGCACGCATGCTAGACTCCTTGGTCCGTGTTCCAAGAGTCCTACGAGTGCCCGAAACTGAATCATTGCAGCGAAACGCGCACAGTCCGAGACCACAGCGGCAGCGACAGGAATTTTTTCTGAAGTTTGGTGCAGATAAAGCCGAGTGAAAGCCTGGCCAAGAGCTTTAAAAGTTTAAAGCTAAGCCTGAATAAGCTTAAACGACAACGTGCAACAATTTGCAAACGCTTCTAGACTGGCGCCTAGACAAACATGTCCACAGACTTGTTGATCCTAGCTCCAGTGGGGGTTGGGGAGGGATCTGGATTAAGGGTGTTTGTACTGATGTTTAAATTTGTCAATGTGACCAGTTTGGCTTAGTGGGAGTAGTGAGCGTTGGTGGTGAAACCTTTCAGGTGGATTAAAATGTATGAATTACTTGATTTACCTAATCCAGGGTCTTTGTCAGGCCTCTCGGCTTCACCTCCGGTTTCTCTCTAGAGAGCTGAGGACGCGAATAGGACTACCAAAAGCCTTGAACTAGGGACTAACTCAATCAGTGTAGTACGTCCTACATAAATACAATCACATCATAACTCTGCATATTTCTTTCGCTTCATCTATCTTCATAACTCCCTTCATGCAAGCCGGACGGTTGCGGGCACTCTTGACCTGACCTTTCACTAGGACGTCCCTGTTTTGATTAAAGTACGTCCATTCAGATCTTCCAACTCCACTGTCTTGGATGTTTATCTGTATTTTGAATTTTTTTTAAGTCCCATATGCCTATATGTGCATACATACATACATATGGTCACGTCTATATCCCTTGCGGGGTAGACAGAGCCAACAGCCTTGAAAAGACTGAATGGCCTCGTTCAGCTATTTGGCTTAATGATAGAATTGAGATTCAAATAGTGACAGATTGCTAGCCCATCGCCTAAAAAAGAATCCCAAGTTTGTAAGCCTATCTCTTAGTCGCCTTTTACGACATCCATGGGAAAGAGATGGATTGGTCCTATTCTTGTTTGTATTGGTGCCGGGAACCACACGGCACAGTACCTGAATACCTAATACCTTTATGTATTGATTTGTTTGTTTGTCCAACAGACGCCAAGTTCTGGGTGGGTCGCGGGGACAAGCCGTCGCCGCAGGGCATCCGCATCCCCGACGAGAACGGCAAGGAGGCGCCGCTCAGGAAGTACGACAGGAAGACCATCGTGCTCACCCTGCCTGGGGTTGCTACTTTTTGTTATCTTATCTCCACTTATACATACTTACTTACATATGGTCACGTCTATATCCCTTGCGGGGTAGACAGAGCCAACAGTGAACAGACTGAATGGCCACGATCAGCTATTTGGCTTAGTGATAGAATTGAGATTCAAATAGTGACAGGTTGCTAGCCCATCGCCTAAAAAAGAATCCCTAGGAAAGAGATGGAGTGGTCCTATTCTTTTTTGTATTGGTGCAGGGAACCACACGGCTCTTATATTCTCCACTTATATTATGAATCTAAATGTTTTCTGTCATGTTTTGTTGCTCTTTTGTTGTTTTGCACTGTCTGTGACGATTTTGTAGCTAATCCGCTGGTAGCAGTCACAACAAAACAGTCTGGTTCAACCATTATGAAAGGATGAATATAGTTAATTACCCTTGTTCAAATATACATAATATATTAATATCACGTGATTATTTTTAGATAATAGACAGAGTCTTCAGAATCTAATCAGAGTATGATCAATTTTGAAGCCAGTTATGCAACCAGGATGAGCTAAATACAAATGAGAAACACAAATGCTGCAATTTTAGCGAAACAGCGGGGAAAAGATAGTGTACAATATACATGAATAAATGGTGTTACAATTCAAAAATAAGCTGACTCATAATACCTAAGCTGAACTATGTTCACACCTTCTGAATATTACAAACACTGAAAGCAGTATTTCTGAAACTAGTTACGTCACGCGGGTCGCGCTATTTCGCCGAGTTCACCGCCCCGTCCGCTTCTATCAATTCTATCCACTGTTACCTTCTACCGGCGAAAATTGTGTGACTTTTGACCTACTTTCCTTATTATACAAAGATAAACGCAATCTGATTGATGATTGCGTCGGATTAATTAAGAGATCGATAAAAGTTAATAAATAAACTTACGCAGAATATTAAATAATTAGTATTAAGTTACACATGCAGACAAATATCAAATTTACATTATTATAAATTTTTACCTCTGCGGTAGGTAGGTATATAGGCCCCATACTTCACATACGTACATACCTTAAATCACTCTTCTTTATTTCGAACAGGTAGGCAGAGGTAACTTCTTCCCACTTGCCAAGATATCTGCACACTTCGCATACCCTGAACCTGACCATCCCCAAACATTTTCTCCAAAAGGTTGCAACCATGTTTTTCCTCCTCAGGAGCTGACGGTGTTCGACATCGGGCACTTCGCGGTGTGGTGCGAGGCGTTCACCGTCAACTTCGGGCACGTCACCCTGCCCAGGAACCAGCTCGCCAACGTCCCGCCGAGCCTGAAGATGCTGGGCGTCTCCCCACAGGTTAGTACAAATAACTTGGGAATTTACAAAGCAAGAGTGAATAGACACTAGAAGCTTGCGTGTACCATCCTAGGCCTTATCTTGTTTACTGCCAGGCAGATTCAAACGCGAGGTCAAATGCACTCAAATCTATTAAAATTGTACCTTGAAGCTTTAGATGAGATACACTGTGGTCATGATCCAATATGGGTTAGTCGTGTAAAAACCTGATCCATCCAGGATCATGGTCAAAGGCGCGCCCCGGGCTCCTCTCTAGAGAGGACGCAATATTAAGCGATACTTAAGCCAACATGATAAATATCGCAACATTCTTACGTGGTAGACAAAGACAAAACTGACAAGACCAAGTGGTAGGTTGCTAGCTCATCGCCTATAAAGAGATAGAGTCCCGTGTATATTTAAGTCTTTTCTAGATTGACTTTTGCTATGCTAGAAGATAAACATAGAAGAATCTTATCTTTTCTCTGTTCATGTAAGAAAATAAGAAGAGAGAAAGGTCGTATTATTATTACCCAAAATTACCAGTATCTGATTAGGATATCAAATAAACGGTTTAATTTGTAGATTCAATATTCAAACCTGAATGTAAAAAAAAACTTAGGGATTTGAAACGCCTATACTACCTCAGACTACATCCTGCTTCCCATCAGACAGACTAAATAAACCCTTTTAAAAATCTTCGTAATTTTATTCAGCTTACAAGTAAAATGACATAATATCAATGCTTATAATAAAAATGGGTTAAATCATAGCCGGTTTGGCCCACAGCCAATATGAGCCCGCAGATACCTGGATGCGGGTCACGTGTTGCGAGCTATAATTCGGAGCAGGCTACAATGTAATTTAGCATGTAATCCTGGCTAGGCGGCATTTAGGATGTAATAACTTGGCGCTGGTATGCGTTTATTAACGTACCTACGTAATTCTGTTCATAGTTTCGACAAAGTAGTGGTATTTTGTATAGATTGTGGTACATACATACAAATGTGTGAGGTAGACAGAGCCTTTAGTCTCAGAGATAACATTGGCCACGTTCAGCTGGAAAGCTTGATGGTGGAATTGAGATCCCGATAATGACAGGTTGCTAGCTCATCGCCTTCAAGAAGAATCCCAAATTAAGAATACTTTCATTTATTCTTTGAAGTAATCTCAAAATAAGATTTTATGTAGTTGCGTTACGGAAAACAAATCAACGGTATTAACTAGAACAAAATTAATGATCGGCCAAGATTCGAGTCCATCCATTACAAAAAGTTAGTTTTCTACCTGCCCTAATAAAAGATCTAAGCAGAAATCTTAGCTGCAGATTTTAGATAGTGTAATTTAAGGAATATTTCTTAGAACAACGGTGACCTATAAGTCCCGATCTGTACTTCTATATTCCGAGGTCGCAGGTTCGATCCTCGGCAGCGTGACATGTTCCAGCTACACCCCCTCCCGATAAAGATTAACTCCCCCCCTTCTTCCCCCAAAACACCCGAATATAATACGCGAAATGATTTGCGAGAGTGCTTCGTAATAGAGGTTTCGGGCCCTTACTATAAAACAATATGACAGTATCGTAACGTAAGCAGCTGCTTAAAAGCGAAATATAAGTTGAATGAAAATTAATATGGCGTGCGATAACCAGTCACATTTTCCCTGACCATGATTGATTATTAGACCCCATTTTCAGAAGCTAAATGGAGCTGAAAAAGGAAAGAAGATTTAAAGGTGTTATAACTATTGAATCCGATGTGGGCGAAGTGTAAATAAATGTTCAAGAATTTCCCCCACTGTCTTCATTACTGGTAACATCTGCGCGAATACGGAAAGAGGTCAGACTAGGAACATTTTGATACACCTTTTCTTACTCTCTTGGCTATCAGACATTCCATTTCGATTTTGTAGAGGTCTTTGACAATGCATTTGTGACAGAGTAACTCCGACACTCTCAACGGCTTTCCGACACTACCTCACTCTGCCAACTTAAAAGACAAATCTTAAACGCAAAAATTCTTTGATTTAAATAGTAAAAAAAATATCTTCGTCAGTTTAATCAAATCTTGACTTATTTACGAGTATTGTCTTTTTCAGTGACATTAGAAATAATTAACATTTAATTTGTCACGTACGAAACACGTCGTACTTTCAGAGTAAGAGCCCTGCTTTGCGGATTTAATACAACGCCTCCATTATGCTTGGAGAGGTTTTTATCAAAATGTGTGAAATATCTTATTTTTGTGAGTTTACGTGGACTATATACGACACTGACAGAAAGGCCAAGGAAAATCTAAAGCCTGAATGAATAAGTCTCGTTTTCATCTTAACCACTACAAAAGAAAAAAGTATAATTATTATATTTATATTCCTTCATGGGATAATAGAAGCATATATATTATAATAGATATTTGATACATTAAATATTACATCCCTTCATGGGATAAGTCCGCCATTGCAATTTCATTTCTTTTATAACAATGTACTGTTTCTTGTAACTGTAAATTTCTGTGCAATAAAGATATTACTGACAAACAAACAATGTAGGGATCGTGGCAATTGGAAACTTGTAGTCTCTGCTTACTCTCTTGTGGTGTAGGTCTCATTTTATGTACCAGATTAAAAACCCACAGATCTTACAGTTATGAATGATGGCGCATTCATCGCGGTCAATCGTTTCGTCACCGTTTTGAAACATCTTGTCCGGCTGTGAATTTGCAAAATTCTCACCCTCGCATTTTGAACCTTAATCCAAAGAGACAAGGGCTTGTGTATGGAGATTGCAAAAATCACTCGTATGATGATAATTGTGCAAGATTTAGTAAAAGGCGAGGTCACTGAACTCTTTCGAGTTGTAGTCAGTAAATTATACAGATTGGTTGCATCTGTAATAAGACCCTGGAGAACCCTAACTATATATATTTTTCACTGTTACTATACAAATGTGCTATTAAACAACCAATGTGACATGAACACACCATTCCAACGCCTGGAACCTTATTTAGTTTTACTTAAAATGTTCTTAAAACTTTGAATTAGGCGATGACCAAAGGCCTTAAAGATTTTCCAAGCTAATATTTGTTTTATTCTCGTCCATATCGGCAGGAGTATCTAGCAGAGAAGATAAAACCATTATCTGTAAAGAAAATAAAATACTAACTTTCGCCTGCAACTCCGCCCGCGTCAAAAGTATCCTACATAAAAACATAAAGATATAATCTCGTCTTTATCCTTGACGGGGTAGATATTATAGAATACTATTGAAAAGACTGAAATTCCACGTTCAGCTTAATGATGGTATTGAGATTCAAATAGTGGCCGGCTATGCTCATCGGCTACAAGAAGAATTCCGAGTTTATACGACTATATATAGTTTGTTTGGTCCAATCTTATATATTTTTCATCATCAATATCTGCAGCGTTTGTACCAACACAAGATAAAATCCGATGGATGTGACAAACTCCACATGCGCGAGAGAGTATTTTAATCGAGTCCCGTTAATTCCCGGGATTACGTTAAAACGCTCGTCGTTTACCGTCGCGTGAATCCTGCGAACACTCCCATCGTTGGCAAAGCCGGGATTAACGTGATGAAAGTATTTCATATGTTTTTAAGTTTACTTAATTCCTTTGCGATTTTTTTCGGAAGAAAAGTAACCTGTGCATATGAAAATTATAATTAATGTTCGAAACAACTTAAAAACAACTGAATAGATTTGGTGATGTGTGGCACAGAGATAGGCAAGACTTTAGGAATAGCATAGGCTTTTATTGATAACCAACCTGGGAGAATGCTTGTTTTGTTCATTCAGATATATTCATTTAATCACGTCTTTATCCCATATGGGCTTGGCAGAGCCTACAGTATAAAAAAGTGATGGCCACGATTTTAGATTTTAGATACAGATATACCTTGTCATTGAACGTGAATAACCCTGCTGGTATATTATGTGTCAGAAGTTCTTGCCTTCAGCAAACAAAAGTATGTTAATCCACATTGAGTTATAACGCTATTGTTTGAGCAGAGCGCGAGCTCTGAAACGTGTGACCTCCGACCTTAAGTGACGTCACTCAAAAGCACCCTAATTACAATGAAGTGGCAGGAGCAGACTGGATGCTTTTGGCAATTATGATCTGCGTCACTTGGACTTAGAGACTAATCTCTCATCAACAGTTATGATGGTCATTTGTTTAAATTTAGAAATTCGAATAATTTTAAATTCAGTGCATGTATCATCAGATTAAATAGCTCTTGAATGTAGTATACATTTAGTTCATGACCGTGGTGGTCGAGAAAGCTATTATAATAAGAAAGAAAGTATTATAATAAGGCAGATTAAGGTATCTCTACTATATACTACTACGTTCCTGCAGGAATTTGATCTAACGAACTCAAATTTTGAACAGTAAAAAAATACAACCACCCTCATTTCTATATTTAGTTCCGAAAGTTGCTTGAATTTAATTCCATAATGATTTATATACATAACTTGTAAAAGACCGGACAAGCAAACTTCTGGAGATATAGGCTTGAACTTGAAGCAGGCAGATTCTTTTTAACAAGAGGTGCACTAAGAGATGAACGTTACCATTATCACGAGGGCTGTGATTGTTATAAGAGCAGTGTCTGACAGTATCACGTCTGTGAGCGCCAGCATTACCAGCTTGCAAAGTCGCGGCCATTGTTAGCAATGAATGCTGACGCTGCACAAAAGCTGCATTCTTCTGAATGTTTAATCCTTTATTTCGAGCCTTTTGTTCCGGCCGAGGTTTGGGGAAGGTCATGTCTTTGTGTCATGTCATCCATTTACGAGTATTTACTTGGTTACTGCTGCGGCGATGTGACCTACATTTCTTCTCCACTTTATATTTAAATTGGATCCATTGAGGACAGCATTCGATAAATCTTAATGCTCTAGGTTGACCAAGTAATGGAGTAAGTAACTCCATACAAGGAGAGTTTGATTTAGTCGGAGACGCTCTTGCAAAAGGTCAGGTCTAAAAGTACCATCAGCGTGGGTGAAATAGTAATAAGTGGTGTATAAAGCGAAAGCAGTATTCAGGAACCGTGTGAAGTAAAGAAGTAAAAAGATGTAGGCTCTGCCTAGGCGCCCTTCGGAAACAAGATGTAATTTAATTGTATGCTTGTATAAATACATTTAGTAAAGTGATCGGGAGTCTTCCTGACTCAATATATACATACATATATATAACCACGTCTATATCCCTTGGGGGCAGACAGAGCCAACAGTCTTGAAAAGACTGATATATACATAGGCCACGTTCAGCTGTTTGGTTTAATGATAGAATTGATCAACTCAATATATTTTTGACTTTACAATATTTGTTTTTATAAATCGTCGATGGTTACCTTGTTGATGTCCATTTATGAGAATTACGTGATGTGACGTCAAGAAGGGATACCTTGTATACAATTTTCAAAGTAAATCTATTCAATTTTATTTGATTTACCACGATATCATAAACTAGTCCCATTGTATTGAGTGTTTCATGATATATTATTGTTTTGTTAGTAGCATCGTCCTCTACTTGAAAAAAAATTATAAATATAATTTAATAATTATAATATTAAAAAAATAAAACATCACTGCAGGAAGATCATTTACCAATTTATAAACTTAAAGTATTTTTCTGTCTAGAGAATTTGCAGATATAAATAACTTTTTCTACTAATTCATGAAGGTTGGCTGTCCTATTACTAAATATCTATCATCAAAGTAGATCTCGTATATGTAGTTTAAAATAATTATTTATCTTTATATTATTAGTATGAGTTTTTACTGTGTTAAATTTAGAAAGGCGTCACCTGCTTTCACGCTGATACAATCTCAGACGGTAACTTACGCGATCTGCAGATAACTGCGTTTGTGCATGTATATTGCAACCTATTATTTTAACGGTGACAATTTCAAAGAAACAAGTTTTTTATTCTCCGTTCGAAGCGATTCATATCAAAAGAGAGCAATAAAATTACATAGTTACAATAAAATTTGTTTCAAAACTTAATAACAATAAATTATGATTTATTTAAAGCTTAGTCCAACTTATTATTTTCGTATCAGTCTTGTATAATTTGTGACCAATTTATTTATATTTGATAAAAAAAAACGCAATCTCGATCACAAATTTTAAACATTTCTTGAACAAAATAAAATACTTTCGAAATATACAATACATATAAGTTTATTCTATTTCAAGAAAACTTGTCTAAAGAAGTCGCGTGAGAGCGGGCGAGTTATGCAGTGGGCCGCGTCGCGAATAATGCAGAACTTATGAAAGATGGCCGTCTGTATTCAAAATCACTGATAACTGTGGAGCTTGCGATCCGCGGGATGGTGGGCAGTGTGCGGGTGAGAGCTAGGGTTGGACTGGTCAAAACTGAGCGATCTGTGTTTTCCTGAGAGACGAATAGTTTTTCATAATACTCGTGGGTATAACAGGTTTAATATTCGATGACATTGATAAATTTTACGCAAAGGATCTGTTCATTAAAAACAAGGTTTGCCATACTGTTTTTGAAGTACTAGTCCATCCTGAATATCCCATAATGTTTATCAAAGTTATTCACTTTTAACTTTAATGAGTTCCTCTGTGTAGACAAACGGACTCATAGAAAGACAGAATGAGATGGCGAAACGGATTTATAATCTTAAACAGGGCAGTTTGGCAGAAGCCATCTCAAACGCTAGATCTAAGGCCACAGCCCATGAATCCAGAGCTGGTAGTAACTATCGCAAGAATACTCCTTCCTAATGGCTCCCGACACGACGGCCACGCTCCAACTGCCACTACAAGATTCTATTTGCATTTCCAACCCGTTTAGGAGCATTAAACATTAAATTTGACTCCTTGCTCTGGTTTCTTCAGCTGACTGCAGCTAATTATGTGATTCAGTTATTGGTGGCCTGATGGTTTAAATCGAGAGAATCACGCAGATTTGATGTGATATTATTAAAAAAGTCGTATTATTGAAAGGATTTGGTACATTTGTTCGTATTATTGATTTATTTAAACTTTATGCACGTAAATGTGCAGTAGCTGGATTTAATGTCTTAAGTCATTATTTAGTCATATCTCTTATACATCATTTTTTCTTTCATACATTCTCTTTTTTCTCAACGATAAGAGAAAAGGCTTCGGAGCTCGTGGTCCGGTCATTTGGATATTTCTAAATTATTAGTCATTTTGTGTATTCCGATTTGCCTTTTCCTGGATTATAGACACAGGATTTCCTTTGTTATGGAAAACGCCAGTGATTAATGATGAGTTGATTCAAACCACTTACAGAAAAAATAAAGTCTCGTCCGACATTCTAAATTTAGCGCTTGATGACCGAAAGTAATTTACTACCACTTCGAGACTTGTAGTACAGCACGACAGTTGAGACATAAACGCTCGTCTGACCTTTGACTGTAATTTACAATCGAAAGTTCTACTAGCCTTCTTCGACATTCTCATTTTTTATTTGAGAAACCTGTATATATTTTGGTCAAACGTGAGCATTTAGTAAATGCAACAATTCAAGGTTTATAACGAAATTCATAGGTGTAACTTTCCGTTAGACCGCACAATTACTTTTTTAACTGTTATTTAGATTAGCTGAATTCTAAATTTTATATAAAGTTCCATTTGCGTAGCAACGCAAACGATATGTTTAACATTTGTGCATAAATCTGTCTTCGTTATATTCAAGTGACGCTGAATCAAAATTCGATTTTGTAAGATGAGCAGCCGGTAGTAACTAATGTTCAATTCAACAAAAACCTTTACATAAAATTATTTTAATTTCGCGTATCGCGAGAATTCGGGCGTGTCAATTTAAAAGTAGCAAATACCTTTTAAACATATAACGTCACCACGATCAGTTCAAGTCCCGTAGTTAAGACCAACGTTCCCGCCACCTCCCTCCCTGAGCGCCGTTTCCTGTTGCAGAGTCGCAACAATGCGCTGGTGGCCGACACCCCCCGCCGCACCTCTCACCCCCGCCACCGTCCTCGCCCAGCCCACGTCGACGCCACCACCTACCGCCCCGCTCGCCTGGGGCTCGGGGCGCCAGGACTCGCAGCCCTGCTGGAGCAGCAGCCAGAAGATCACGTCGGGCAACTTCACAGGAGAGCTGATGACTACAAACCGGCGAAGGAACAATTAGTCGCCATACAACCTTCTAAAGAGATTTATTACCGAACAGAAATCAGCCAAGATCAGCAAAATTATAATCAGCAACAGAATTACCAACAAAGATTACCTGATTATACTCAGCAGAATTACAATCAACAGCAAAATTATCAAAATCAACAGACTCATCAAAGATTGCCTCAGCAGCAACAATCACAAGATTACAGGCAGCAACATTTCAATCAAGATCCGAGGCAAGCGGCTTATTACCAGCAGTTGGCCCAGCAGCAGTACCAACTTCAAGATCCGAACCAATATGAGCGACAAGTATACGAACAACAGCGAGCGGCATACGAAAGACAATTACAAGAGGAACTGTACCGCAGACAGCAGTATCAACAGCAGGAGCCGTTACAGTATCGGTTGTACCCTCAGCAGTAGGCAAGAGGTCGATGACCTTGACCTAGTTGCAGTCGAGGTCGATGACCGTTGTGCAACGATGCGCTCGATGCAAACTTACTCATTTCGCAATCCGCACCGCTCGTATGTCAAATCTTTACATTCGTGTCAATAGCTCTTGGAAAAAATGTTTGGATTGTTATAAAAAGCAAGTCACGTGATATAGTTTGGCAATAATGGTAAAATAATTTTGGCAATTATTATTGCGTATACGTTACATCGGTATGAACCGGCTCGTGGAGTTGATTCGCTAATGAGGATTCACGGTGAAAAGTAAAAGTGACGGTTGCAACGCACGATTTTTGTCAAGAACAAGGCAAAAATTCTATGCCAAGGGCCCTTTCCAGTTAACGTACAAATAGAATAATTATAGATAATCTAATGAGCAAATAATGGGATATACCATCACTCCTTCAGACGTTTCCCAATTTCTTGAAGTGATGTCAAATCGGCCGCATGGTGTATCCTTGTCATCCAATATTCTACCACCTACTGTCCTGCCTCCCTTTACAAGCTATCTTTTACGTTACTGCCGATCGACTTGAACACATTTTGATTTACCACTTACCAGGTTTTGTAACAATCAAATCAAAATTCACGTCGAGATACACTTTTTCATAGCAAACGTTCGCTAAGTTGTCTTTGCAGATGACAAAAGTAGGCCTGCAGTTCTATAAAAAGATTAGGATAGTATTTTTAAAATTTTACATTAGCTACCAACAAATTTAAGACCTTAATTTGAGCGTTATTTACAAATTTTGGGAGTGGCAGGACCTCGGATAGGAGAGGTGCTCCTTTCACCAGGCCGCCGCCCGCGGAGACCTTGGCGGCTCATCTTCACACGGTGCTGCATGCGACCTTAATTCTCGTACACTTGAACATGGATTTGTTTACACCGACGATTTATAAGTGACTGAAATATTTCTCAATATTTCTTAAATTACCTCGTAATTTAAAGCGGTTTCACAGTTGTTGTTATATGAGATATGAAAGATGGCAATGGAATGCGATAAAATACTCGTACCGAATCGAGAATTTGTAACGTGTCTTACAATTTTGATTTTTTTTAACAATAACTGAAAAAATTTACAATTAGCTAAAAATTTAGATAAAATTCCAAATCAGAAGTTATTTAAATAAAGCTATTAAATCTGTAACTTTCTATATTAAAAACGTATTGCAGATTGTTTACTTAGTAGTTCTAAGAAAATTGAAACCAAATTACATTGGCTTAAAAATTATGAGCGGTGTTCTAATATATATATATGTCAATTATACTTTAAAATATTATTAAGATGAGAAATTAACGCCCGTTAATTTCTCATTCATGTCCAGAATTATATAGCATGAAACAGAAGAGCTAGTCGTTGCATCGGAAACAAAACTATAAGAGCCAGTAGTTACCACTAGTTGTAAGTGTTAGTGATTAGTGTTGGTCGAAGATACTCATTTGAATACTCTTGACAAATTTGACGTCGCAGAATAATTTATATATAGCTTTATAAGTAAAATACTTCTTAATCACGCCGTTGTAAGGGACACATTGCTTTGTTATATTGCTATTTAGTTAATAATCCTTGTACCCAGTGTTGTGATGAAAAATTATCAGTTCCTAGCTGTGATATCCATAAATACTCCAAAATCTGTGATAGACATACAACAATGACAAATGAAATATAGTAATATCGACCGATACTCTATATAGATTGGTTTAGACGTACTTAGTAGCGTGGAATGATCTGAACATATTCCCAGTGTATAGTTTACTAAGCGGATATTCAACCAAACTAAGTTCGTGTAAACTAAGCATTAAGTTAACTTTAACATATTTTGTATATTATTGTGATAACCATAAATAAAGTTTTGCTACAAATGATTCATTGTGTTATTTTTTTCATTACAATAATTTAGGTTTGTAACAAGGTTTGAGGCTCGTATTATAATAATTTAATGTTCATTAATTATGAAAAACGCTTACTTTATCACGTTTAGAGAAGTTTTCAGATAAATTAGAAAACTTTCGAGCAAACAAAATCTACTGGAAATTTCAACGCGAAATTATTTGTCTTGATTAAACAACAAATTGCTTTTTGTTTTGTTTGTTTTAATATTAATAAACATCGAGATAATTATGATTTATTGATAGTTTATTGAAATGTTGACTTCCTTTATATTAAATGGAAGGCTTTTCTTAAAAAAGGCTATTATTTCTAAAATAATCGTAAAAATATTTCAGGAAAAAGTTCAATTATGCATGTTATATGAAATAATCTTCAAAAGGGCCAGTCCGATTGATGGGATCAAACAAGAAAAGCCCTTTCATATTCTCGAGTTCAGTAAGTTTTCTATATTGGAAACAAATTCTGATTATTTACTACAATCTTCTAAAATTATTTACTACAATCTTGTAAACATTAACGTAATGCAAATTTACTGTATGAGGGAGTAAAAAATAATGACAACATTGGTTGACATCGAATAAATTACTTAAAGTTAAGTTAGGTGCTGCTTCCAAAGCGTCTGTGCAGAAGAAGCGGTAACAAACTGCACTGCAGCATTTTCTTCAACAAAATCAACTTAAAAATAATCCAAACTATGAATTAGAAATGTGGACGACAGAATATTTCATCCAAACAAAGTATGTTATAGTGAAATACGAACACTAAAAGAGAATTACGGGATAGTCCCCCGCTACTCCCGGGAGATTTTAACAGAAATTAGGGAATTTTAGTTTCATGCGTTCGTTCTCTTGTAATCTACAACATAAAGATACATAGAATACCTTTTATTGCATATAAAATTGTAACAATAAGTGTATCTTAAACGTATGTTTAGGCAATGAACAAAATTCGGCCTTATCGCGTTATGCAATCCTTTCCAGGCAACCACAAGAACAATTCTATCATTGAGCCACACCGCTGACCTGAACGTGGCCTGTAAGTCTATTCTCTGCCCACCCTGCAAGGGATACAGACGTGATTTTATATGTATGAATGTTTCTAAAGATTTGTCTCCTTTTTATATTTATACATACAAACAATGACTGTTTGCCCTAAAGGGTAGGCAGACTCCGCATTTTTCCACTGTCGACGATCCCTGTATACCTTCTTTCGCTTCGTCAATATCATCACTATTATGGAAGTTGTTATAAAAATCAATAATTAGAAAGTTAACACATCAATAAGGACATTTTGATTTTAATAATTTACACCGCATTTTAGGATGAATTTGGTAAATCATGACGAACAGTAATTTAATTTCTGTCAGACCGTTTTTGGGTCTAACTTTAAAATTAAGTCCACTGCCGGGTACCGGCTTCTGAATTCTTCAGTCTCGCTGACACTATGGAGACAGTCTGTGATTGGTTCAATGCGAGACATAATTTGATAAAATTCGTAATTATTCAAAATGTTTATCATATCAAAAAAAGACATCAATCTGGGGTTTGAGTGGCTATTGGCTCTGTCTACAGATTTTTCGTCCAATCGTTTGTCTCAGTAACATCCTCACCTCAACACTGAGTATTCAGGTTTTTACAGGAAGCGGAAATAAACGCATATTGAATCGACCCAAAAGTTACGTTGGATGAATTTTCATAATCCATCTGTCGGTTTTTACGACAACCATATGTAGAGAAACAACTTCACCACAAGAGTAAAAAACGTACAATGTGCACTCATGCTCACGGCTTCTCTTGCGTGTATTTTGCCTTCTTTAAATGTATTACGTTGTATTTCTCACAGGTATCAAAATAATAGGTATCTGATAATGTATTTTCAGTTGAAAACTTATCGTTAGAAATTCAGCATAGTTAGTTATTTGGCGTTGTTCGCCAAATTGGCGAGCCTGAGTTTGCAACATTATAGATCCGATCCCGGGCCATGATAGTCCAGTAATTGCAGGAATTACCGATCGTGCTGATTGAATTACAGATTGGTGCCTAAAGCAATTCGTCTGCCTCCGGGTCTGTATGGCACCGCTCTTATTTAGGAATCTCCTAAAAACAAACCGAAACCTAAAAATACCTGATTGAAAGAATTATCTCGAGTTACATACCTTTTTTATTTCTGTCTCTTTGCTGTGGAGCCGTGTGGTTCCCGATACTTTACAATAGTACCACTCCATATATTTAGCAAGAATGTCGCTAAAGGCGCAACGCATATGTAGAAACAGTTGTTATTGGAAAGAGAAGGAAGGTTACGAAAATTCAAAGGTAATTTCATATACCTTATTAATATATATTTTATTATAATACACATTACAGGAGAGGCAGATGAGGTAAAAAGTAAAACTTATCATCCAAAGACAAAAAAATAATCTCAATTTTTTTTAACGCAGTTAATACATGTACCACAGTTGGCCCCGCATGGCGTTATGTAATACTTTCTGTGTGAGCCGTTGCAAAATCTCAAATACTCAATCCATTAATAAAATCGTTGGTAACAGTGAAAAATACATCTATTCGCAATTTTTATTTGAAAAAGTGTAATCCGAAATGGACCCGGGCGGCTTGAAACGATTCGTTCACATCGACAGAGCAATAACATTTTTTAAAACATCTAACAATGTTAGAATGTTTTTGCCGAAATTTTCAATTCTATCGCGCTTTGCCTCGAAATTCAATAAAAGTTGAAAAAAAAGAGAAATTAAATAATTGAAAATAATCTTTTTTTATGTAATTTTTTCTTTATGAATTATAATTTGAATAGTTTTTAGGTTAGTAAGTACGAGCACAAATTTGGTTTTATAGAAATTCAGACTTAAATGTTATCATTCGTGAAAGGGGCAGATGGGCAGTATAGGACCAGCAACCTGTTTTTCTAAATTTAAAACCAAACGTGGCCATCGATTTCTGTTACTTACTGGCTCTGTTTATCAGTATGGGATAAAAATGTGACGTGTGACTAAACACTATAGTATTTCTGAAATTTTCTATGTGGTAGGGAATAACAATTTTAATTGTTCTTACTGATATCGAAAGATTAAAAGCATATAATTGTTTACAGTCGAAGCTGAACTGCGAGGTTCTCCACGACGAGCTGGCGTTCGAAGTGCGCTGGGCGGTCGCCGGGGACAGCATCGTACTACAGCTCGTGGGGAAACTTGGTGAGTCACATCCTCATTCTCCCCTTCTTCGAAGAATCCTCATACAGCGGATGTTCGAAGACGCTGGAGATCAGACTAAAGCTGGTAACCAAGTGGAAATATCTCTAAGTCATTTGCATCACCCAATAGCAGCGATGAATTCAAAAAGCGCTATCAATTTTATTACTAGGATTGTAAATTAAATTAACATTCGACTCGACATCATTGCAGTAGCGGTTCACTACGTATTACCTTAGTCTAAGACCTAGAACATACATATGTATATGGTATAACCCAGTGCACGCAAAAAGGCCGCTGAACTGCTTCAAACAAACTTTAGATCCTGGGTTCCGTTTTCAGTCAGGTCATAAAGAAAAACTAGTTAAAATTTAACAGGTTGCATTGAAAAATATATGAGCAGCTTCAACAGTTTATAATTTTTTTTCTCAGAGGACGGCGAATACATGTCATTCGGCATCTCCGGCGACCCATCGCACTCTCAGATGGTAGGCGGCGACGTGGCAGTCGCGTGGGTAGACAAGGCCACCCTGAAGGGGTACGCTGTGGACTACTATCTGGACGCCAAGAGCCAGTGCGCGGGGGTGCGCGGCTCCTGCCCGGATGAACGGCTTGGAGTAAGTATCCAAACTCATTAAGTGTTTATACCTCGTAGGGAATACAAAAAATATTCACAAGGATCGAAGACCATGTTTATCTGGATAGTTTGATGATGGTATTTGAGGTTCAGAGATCAGTATCAAGTAACCCCAATCCAATTATATAATTATAACGTGTAAAAAATGTTCTGGTGTTGTTTTTGTAGGTTAACAATTTCGGATTGTGTTCTGATGAACGTCGATTCACTTAATATCGTTAATATCTGTCCATTCAACTGATAGCGATTTTAATCGAGGTACATTCTTTGAAAAATATGCAAGAATGAAAGGAAACTGCGCAGATATTCTTGAGTTATGTAACAATGGTTTCTAGATGTTTTTAGGACTAAAGACGTGTTCCATTGTCTTTTGAACAATTCGTCTTACCGAATGGGTTTTGAACATGTAACAAAATAGTTTGATGTTCTCAATTCAATCACAATTACTCGTTTTAAGATATAGTTAAAAAATATTTCAAGAGATGTATTCTTATATATTATTATTTATCTATATCTGATGTACGTCGTTGATGTGTGTCCCCTGTAGATTGAACAAACAAACACCGACTAAGAACTCATTACAGTTACCGTAAATCTCGGCCCAACAACGCTTCATTGTGCGCCGGTATCTAGCAGGAATTGTGACGCGATTCGTCACTTTCGCAAATGGACATATTTTTGTGAAAAATCAATCATTTTTGTTAAATATTATTTCCCCTATTATGATAATTTCTGAACTATGACGTGATTTTATTTTTTTTATTTTGCCGTCGGTATGTCATCTTCGCACTTACTACAGCTTGCTACAATTGTGTTAGAAATTAAATGAGGTTGTGAAAATGGTGACTTGCGAAAATTACTTCCTGCTTCTCCGCCAGTTCTTGGTTTCTCCCTCTCTAGAAAGGAGTCCGTGGTTTGCCTGTAACCACTTGGTTGAATCAACGTGACATTATGCATTGTAGGTGTATAATTAGTGCAAATATTGTAGTTCGCCAAATACATAAATGTATTTTACATACAGATAGACATATCGACAAAATTCGTAAGAAACAAATTTTAAAATGATGACTATTTGCGAATTGGGATCTCGGTCACAACCCTAACGCGACGTGTGCTAACTCCGCCGAAGTTTCAACCATGCCAATGGATCGGAACAATAAGGACGTCGCAGGTGAAACTTCGCTGAATACATCACAAGTTAAAGGCGATCTATAAATCTTCCCCGCTGTTTATCAAGCTGAACTATTTGTATGAGGTAATCTAGACAGAGGCAAAATTGGTGAACAAATGTTTACGTTAATGAAATGTTGGCATGGTGAGGTTTACAAGCTTGTATTTATGCGACGAGTTTTATAGACTTCTTATCGTATCAAGGGTCCGAAATTTAAGTTTTATTAGACCAAACAGAAACTTGAATTTTTTTAACGGTTGCCATGAGGACCTTTCTATGTACTTATATTCGTTTGCATTTTATCCTGCATTGTCGTAGTGCATTGTTGGTTAATCTTCATTTCCCATGATCTTTTATCGGGCAACTTGAGTGCGTAGACAATTTAAGGATCAAGACAATAAGACCCAATTTTTGTTACAGGAGAAGACAAATTCCATTCGCCTGCTCAACGCTGCTCTTGTGAACGGGTATTCCATAGTGACGTACCAGCGGAGCTTGAGGGCGGCGGACGAGCTGGACCGGCCGGTGCTCACTAACGGCAGCCAGCCCGTGATCTGGGCGCTCGGCCCGCTGAACTCCAGGAATGAGGTGTCTTACCACCATCACTTTACCAAGGTATGTCAATGTAACAATAACTCGTAATACGTAACATACATACATACGGTCACGTCTATATCCCTTGCGGGGTAGACAGAGCCAACAGTCTTGAAAAGACTGAATGGCCACGTTCGGCTATTTGGCTTAACGATAGAATTGAGATTCAACTAGTGACAGGTTGCTAGCCCATCGTAACGTGTGAGCAAAAGTAAAAGTAAAAAAAAATATTCATAAACCACCATAAAAAAAGACAAAAAAGGAAACAATACTTAATATGAGACAATTTGTTCATGAATTTTTTAAAAAAAATTGATTTTACTGATGGTTGAAAAATTGATTTAATGGACAGTGCTGTCACTTTTAATTTTATTTTTCGTTGTTATATGGTGTTGTTGTTTTGTTACAACAAATGAAACGAACATAACATCCTTGTATTGTGGTGCAGGGCGACAAGTTCATAGAGTTCGGTCGCGCGCCCGTGTGGAACTGCCCGATGCCTGAGAACGAGGACGAGGAGAAACACGAGCCCCCTCGCCGGGAACAACATGTACCTTCGCGACAGCAGGAGGAAAATGTGAGCAAACCGTACATACATACATTATAATCATGTACATACATACGTCACGTCTATAGGGTCTTGCGGGGTAGACAGAGCCAACAGTCTTGAAAAGACTGATCGGCCACGTTCAGCTATTTGACTTAATGATAGAATTGAGATTCAAATAGTGACAGATTGCTAGCCCATCGCCTAGAAATGAATCCCAAGTTTGTAAGCCTATCCCTTAGTCGCCTTTTACGACATCCATTGGAAAGAGATGGAGTGGTCCTATTCTTTTTTGTATTGGTGCCGGGAACCACACGGCACGTTGTTTAATTATAATCACGTCTGTATACCAAACAGCTACCAAACAAGAGCCAACAGTCGAACCTGAAGTGAACCTTTACCCTTACAATGGGGTTTCCTTGTATAATAAGGCCGCTATTGCGCGAGAATAGGGTAATCATTATTTTTGTGAGACAAACTGGTACATTTCTCTTCCTCAAGTTAACGTTCTAACATCTTCAGAAAGTTAAGCACTAATTGTGCAGAAATAAAATCCAACAATTCATTTTCACATAACCTTTCTTCATTTACCTTGATTATTGCAGTTCTATTTAAAATTCTGGAGCATATCTGAAATATCTTCACTTGAAACACAATTTATCGTTTTATCAGCGTGGATTATTTCTAAGAACAATTCTGACGTTACAGACAAAGCAAACACATAAATTTAAGGTGTTTTAAAGTGAGTATTTTACTTGGTTGCATATGCATGGCTCAGATCAATAACGAATTCAATCCAGTGGAATACCCACTTACAAAGGCAACCTTTTACCTCTAACTCGGCACTACATTATGACTAAAATTTTCCAGTAATAAAATCTAAATCAGGACCGACACCACGGCAATGCCGCGTATACGCGTTTTAATAATGTTTTTTTTTATCATTTAATCCCACGCTCTTTCCAGAAGGCAGTAATAAAACCAAACCCAGTACCGACCCCGCGACCGGTGCCGCGCGTGCAGCCGTGGGACATCCCCGCCATCCAGTGCTTCGAGCCGCCGGATGGCGTGTTCTACGCGCAGATGGGACCTACTGGCGGGAAGCAGGGGTATTCTGCTATCACGGGTATGATACTTTCTGTATCATTTTAGACGCAACAAGTCTTTTTTACTAGGGTCATATAGATCTGCTCAGAAAATTACAAAGTTAAATATTTGTAAGCCTGCATTCAGCGTATATTGTACGTCACTACATAGTATAAAACAAAGTCGCCCATTTTGTCTCTAGTCCCTTCGTATGCATAAAACTTTAAAACTACGCAACGGATTTTGATGCGGTTTTCACTAATAGAAAGAGTATTTTCTCCGACAGGTTTTTATATATAATTGAAATACATTGAAACTATATTAGCTGAGTTATAGCGATTTATGTCCAAGAAGTCAGAAAAAAAATCTAATTGAAGATTGCATTTGTGCGTGCGCCGCTTATACCGTTGGATACAAGTAAGAACAATGTATAGCAAAAACATTGGTCTTTATTAGTTCTACAAAAAAGTCCGCGATGACATATATCCAGCTTTTTTATTTAAGTCACAAAAACTACTTTTCTGTATTAAAAAAACATTTAATTCGTTGGGTGATGTTTAACTGGTGATATAACCAATAATACATATATCCTTATCAAAATAAGTAAGTTCATCATCACGAGCATTTAATTTAGATTATTTTTGCAGTTTACAGTGTGTTATTTCGACATATAGTTTAGGAGATATCACGATATTAGTATTGCGGCACGGTACGGGCCGGCCGCGGCGGCGGGGGCAGCGTCCCTATAAATAGCGCGTCGGCGGCAGCGGCCGGCTCTCCATTAGCACTTTGAAATTGGAAGCGATCGGACGCGTTTATTTATCGCAGCTTTTTGAGAAAAATAAAACGTGCTTTTCAGCGCGACAACAATAATTGTATGATAATAGTAGGTATTGTATTCTAAGGTTAGTATTAAATCGCACTTATTAGTAAGATTAGTTTTTTAAAATATAAAACCGTAATTTATGGATTGATATTTTCTATTGGGGCGATCAAAGAAGAGTCACAGAAACCAAAAAACATTTTAATATTTTAAACGCGGTTAAGGGAAAGAGAAGTTATTGTGAATTGAAAATTAGTATCCAATATGTGTTGGTGCGTTGACTGTATTTGTCGAAGTAGCGGGATACACGCAAACGAAGTTGCGCGGGTCAGCTAGTACTTTATAATGTCGACAAGAAGTGGGGAAGACAATAATACATACACGAAGCTATTCTAGTCCGATATCCGTTAATTAAAAACAGACATACAGATTGTTTAACTAGAGAAAAGAGCTCATTTTATCGCCTCTTACTCCTTTCAATATGGAGAAGTCATTTTCTTAAATATCGGGCACCGCATAGCTAACATTTTGTTCTCATGGTACTTACATAAATAATATAAAAAAAAATCTATAATATTAAGAGACTGCCTCTGTAAGCATAATGCTTGTGTTAAAGTGTGTCCAACTGTCAACCAAAATGTCCGTGCACATGTTTTTAATTTTCTCCTAAACTCGTGATCAACATGGACAGTTGGACACACTTTAACAACTCAAAATGATCTTTTCAGGTCACGTAGGCTGGGGCATCTCCTGGTACATCAACGGGCTTCTGATACCCGAAATCTACGTTGTCCGTGGGAAGAAGTACACCTTCGTTGTAGAAGGCGGCTCCAATCCTGAGGTGCCCGCGAGATATCATCCCTTCTACATCACCAACGACCCAGTGGGAGGATATCTGCATAGAAACGAGGAGGAGAGAAAGGTTGGTCCATTTTATTTTAGTCTCTTGTTCATTATGTTTCTGCTTAAGGCTTCTAGCTAATAAATTGCCATATCGGACAAATCAATTTCAATATCCCCCCCCCTTCGCACCTTGCGATTCGCCGAATCTTTCCCCGCATCTCTCTTCCCCGATTCATACAACTTGGGGTTTTTCAAGGTAAGAGTGAATGGGCGCTATTTGAGCTTGCGTGTACCACCTTAAGCCTTATCTCGCTTACCACCAGGCAGATTGAGTTCAAGCATACTTAAATCTATAAAAAATTTAAATGCTTGATGTACTAGTCATCAATGCGTTTGTTCTTAAGTCACAGTTAACGCTGACTGAATCTTATAATCTTGAACTGATTGGTATCTGAACATATCAATGAAGTTCCAAAGAAAAAGCTAACTAAACCTTTAATGTAGCAATAAGAAAATTTTATCTTCCAGGGAATCGAAATCTACGCCGGCGTCCGTCGTTCCCGCAGCGGAGATTTCATCCCGACTGGCGTGGGCCGGCTCTGCAACTGGACCCCCGACCCTAACGGCCCCGAGGCCGACGAGTACCCCAGCTTTGGGGCCTACCAGCGGTCGCTGACGCTGGAGTGCGAGCAGGGCAACCCGGGCATCGTCACCTGGACCCCGGACCGGGACACTCCCGACACTGTTTACTATCAGGTCGGTAAAGCAGTCAGATTTATTTTTATTGAATCTAACTGTACTATCCTGCACTCTTTCATTACTTAGTACTTGCTAGGAGTCTGTTTTACTGTGTCAGGTCAGTGAGGTCTTCCTTTGATTTAGTTTTATGTGTCGGTCGGCTCACAATTTAAAGACTTAAAAGCACTCTTCGTGGCCTATGATATTATTGCCTCAATAAGATAAGAAGAATAAGATTATCACGTAAATACATCTATTCATTTAAATCTTAAACTTTAATGTTTCGTTACGCAGCAGCTCCCTTTGAATATTTTACCAAAATTTAATTAATTTTAAGCATGAGTATTCGTTCGACATATTTATTTCACTGTGATGAGCTGAAAACATAAATGATTTAATATGTACCCACTGAAGCCATGATTTTGTAAAAATATTCATTGGAATCATTGGTGGTAGTTAAGATCATCATTAATAACTTTGACTTGCCAACTCTAGTAGAATTATCTCATTCTATTTAAAAATAATGCATACTCTCTTGCTTTGTATGTATTGTATAATTTCTCTATTTGTTTTCTGTTTCAGCCTTCCAAGTCTTGTCTGTTTCGCATGTCATCTCTGATACGCTCCCTATTTAGCGATTGGTGTAAGGTTTTATAATGCATCGATTTTTGTTTAGATTTTAATGTAAATTTATATGTTGCAGTGCTTCACCCACCGACATCTCGGGTGGAAGATAAATGTTATCGATGAGTGTGACGCGTCAGAAGCCGAAGAGAGCCGCGTTGTCGAGCACGTAGTGCCGGCCGATCTCACAGAAGAGGAATCAGTTCAGGTACATAGCCGCGTCCGTCCTGATTCTAACTTTTTAGATCAGCGCAATAAAGTTGAGAAAATAATCAATACGAAAACGAATTATAACGATTTCAGTACTAGTAAGGGTGAGGTTCCCACGGGGAGTGTCCGGGAGCCCGTGAGGAGCTCGCACCGCCCCGCGCTGGAGTATGAATTGCCCGTAACCACAGGACAAATCGAAGACGTGATACAAGCTGTTGAAAGTATTGAGAATATGATGAAGGACGAAATGCGCAGGAACTTAACTCAACCGCCAAAATTCACACAATATCAAGTTCATGAGGATGTCAAAGACATTTTCTTACCAGAGCAACCTTTCCGCGAAGATGACGAATACATTGTAGAATCGACGAAACGACCAGATTTCAATCTATCCCCTAATCAACCACCGCTAACTCTGCAGACCGTTTTACGTCCTAACGGGCCACACAAACAAATGGGTCCTGTAAGACCTCCATTTAGGCGACCTGTTCCACCTGAAATAAAAGTACGGAGACCGAACTACCCAAAAGGCAACGGGGGCTATCCGTTGCAAATGCCGAATTTACACGGGCCGAATGGAATGCAAAAGAAACCACTAACACCGAAGCATCCGAGTAATCATCCAAACTACAGGCCACCAAACAATATGAATCGTCCGCTACCACCAGGGATTCCTCCAATGAAAGCTATGCCACCACTAATGCATCATAACAAACCGGTTTTCAATCAACATGTGAAGACAGGCCCAGTCAAGGCTAACGGTGCTCCAATCCATTCCATAATATTGGGTAAACCCGGTCCAAGTACCATAATACAACCTAGTCAAAGTCACGAATTTATGAAAACAAATGTGATTGCCAATCAAATTGTCAAAAGTCAAATAAGCTTACCTAGTTCAAATGAACCCGTGATAGCACATAGCAGTCCATCTTCTTTCTTAAACAAACCAGGTCAAATTATTCTAGGCAAACCTATGGACTACCCTCAGCCATTAGATCAACAAATGATCCAATCCAACTACCAAAACTATCAAGCATCTTCAACGGCTTCACCAGATCAATCTTATTTGAATAATTTTAGACTTGAAGCTGAAAGCGCGCAACAACCACAAAATGAAGTTAAATCCTCAGACTTCATAGGAGAATCTGTGCCAGATACATCTTCTTTGAAACCCGCTGTAAATACTGGGTTCCAACCAGATACTATTGTTATAGAGAGTGGCTTCAAGCCAATCATCAGAGAACCGTTAATGGCCGGAGAAGATAGGATCGCTGATCCTGATGAGAATGCAAACAGACGAGAAGATACTGATGTTGAGGAAGAATATGATCTATCGCCCCAATTGTTAAATCATCAATATACCCCACTTCCAAGTGATAAATTGACTGAAACGTTCGAGCCAATGTTCATACCATCTCCGCCTGATCACTTGTTGCCTACAAATGATAGGACAAAGGAAATATTTCCGAAAAACCATGCTAAAGAAGACAGACCACACCCAGTTTATGTTAAAACTCAAGAAGAGTTAGTTGATTTGTTTAGTAAGAAAAATATGGACAAGGAAGTGCCTACTGATTTGGTAATGGCATCAGATAGAGTAAGTCCTCATTATCTTCCTCCTGACCCTAAAATGAGCATGCAACATTCACAAAAATTGTCAATGGAAAAAGAGCCATCAACATTCACAACTTACGATGGAAAGAAAATTTCGGCTTCCACTCTGGTTACCGTTCCAAACATAACCAATGGCCCAAAACTGTATTCATCTAAACTTCCTTCAAATACCGAGCTATTACTGAAAACTCCACAATTTGGTCCTTTCAAGGGTGAAATACCTCCGTTACTAAGTAAGCCATCTGCTTCTGATTTAACGAAAGATCAAATGCCAGATTCTCCAGAAGCTTCAGACCATCGATCCACACACCTCAAACTTGTTAACGTTTTCCAAGACAGCGATGACTCTATCGATGACTTAAAAGAAGATGGTAGTGAAATTCATGAAGTCATTGAAGAGTTGACCAACACTGAAGATGATGAGGAAAATGAAGAAGAAAATACAAGTGAAATTACAAAGCGGCGTAAAAGAGATACAAGTACACAATTCATAGGTGAAGTTGAAGAAAAAGTAATGACAAATGGTCATAGTATAAATGGTAGCCAGGAAAAGTCTCCCACCTCCTTCGGGAGCAGGAGTATGTCCTGTTGGACGCACGTAGTTTTATTAGCGTTGTGTTTAAGGCTGGTCTGAGACCGTATAATTTAACTTATTTATTGGTACGATGTAAGCCTTGCCATTTCCGCATTTCGTGTGTTCTCTGTGGCTGTGGGTCTTGCGCTGAGGTTCCAGGGTTCGCTCTCACTTGTTACCACTCTTTTACGTGTGTAATGCAATTCAATACTCCGATAGTGTAGGGATTTTTGTAAATACTCTTTTTCTAATCAATAAATTAGATTAAATTTTAAACGTTGGTTTTATTTCACGTTATTCACTCAGTGCTAAATTCCCACGGGATCGCTAGTATTATAAATGCAAAAGTTTGTAAGGACGTGTTATTGATTCACGCCAAAACTACTAAATGTATTTTTATGAAACTTTTGCTTAGACATTGGAATAACATAGAAAGTTAATTTTTATGGATATTAAATGCGGGGTCGGGGTCAACAGCGAATACTTCATATTTTTCACTTAAAGACAGTATGTACGTGGTGAATCTTCTTGGTGAGCCTGGTGAAGATGGCGAGGGCTCGCTCATGCGGGAAGTTAGGGTCCACGACGCGCAGGACTGAGTCCCTGGGGCGACCGCTGGAACAAGAGGAGAACAAAAGGGAATTTTTAAAACCAGTCAAAATGTAGAAAATCCGTAACCTTAGTTGTCTTAGATCTAACCTAATGAATAACAACGTTGTAAAAGCTGGTAAAGTTAAATCGAAATTAGTAGTTTTTGATTCAATATGAAACCAATCAGTAGGTATATAAATTCTTCTTCCTCCAATGCTAGGCTTTATTCCTGGTTGCACCCTCTCCACTCTGGAGAGGAGCCCGGGGAACATAAATTATTTAGTAGTTTACAATCACGATACAAAACACGATGGACAAAAGTAATTTCAAAGGATCAACGAATTATAAACGATTATTGATTTTTATTTTGATATTCCTGATTATGTCACCACTGACATTGAGACGTAATTGCAACGAACACTTAATTTACTTGAATTTTATTTTCATTCGTTCGTGACAAAACCTTCCGTGACTTGATATGCAAATGATAATATAATCCTTTCATAATTAATTATACAAAGCTTTTAAATTTAAATAGCTGGAAAAATAGAAACTGATATCTGTTTGATGTAACGTTATGAGGATTAAAAAGTTTAATAAACTTCAGTTGAAGATCGGCACGTAGATTGGTCGGATGCAGACTTTTCACTCTTCAAAATGTCCCGATTTTGTGTGGGAGAAACTAAGGCCAACCTAAGACCATGATTTAGGAGTGGGTAAACCAGGTGATTACAAGAATAAATACTTGTTCGACCTCTGTGATCCTGGATCCGTGGTCTTAACAGAAATCTAAATCAGACTGAATCGTGGTTTGACTCGATTATGAAGATCATGAATATTTATTTTCAAAATAGGTTCACTTCATTTCATCAAGTCTCCTTCACCATAAAACATCAGTACGCCTACAAACATATGACAAATTTAAGTATGTCACGAAAAATGTAGTTACATGATCGTTAGCGTTGATGTTTTATATTTTATGAGGCAGTTTTGAGTTCCCTGGAAGTATCTTGTGAACTTTCTTTTTCAATCGAAGATCTATTTAAAGTTATTGAGTATCTACTACATACTGTCGGTTGGTCAGCAGCCTCGCAACAGACGCCAGCGGCAGCCCCGCCGCGTCCGAGATGGTGACGTCACTGCCTCTAGCCACCAGCTCGCTGATCATGTCTGTTCGTCCGTTCTGGGTTACTGAAATATGTTTACTGATTACTTACCGTGATGTCAGTCCACTTACTTAAGCTTTATTTATTTAAATTGAGAGTTAGAAGGAGTATGATGCTTGTATTGTACCTGATGAGAGTGCTTAGAGGGACAACTACTCACTTCGATCTACTTGCAACTGTTGGTGGTTCCACACGCACGGCCTAATATCTCGCGGGAGGGTTCACTGACGCGCGCAATACGCTCACTCAATCTCATATCGAATGAGATAGATTAGTTCAATTGCAGTTTGAGTGAATTCACAAGGGCAGCATTAAGGACAATATGTTATAATTGATTATACACGCATTAGATTAAGTTTGTAATGGTAGATATAAGAAAGCAAATAAATAACTTACAGGACTTAAATGATATAGAACTAAAGAAGACTTGTCTATGACTGCAGCTGTGTGTGCATAATACGAGAGTAGCACAATTCTCCCGTGATTGAAAATTAAAATGAAAGAAAGGTTGGTATAGCGATGGGTAAATGTAAATAAAGTGTAATGATGTGAAAGGAGATACAGGGATAGGGGAATAGAAGGGGACGCTGAGGTGGTTAATATTGAGAGAACAAATAGGAGAACAATGTGAACGTACCTTGATCAGATTGCATGAGTTCTAGGGAAGGGTCACGTTAGGAGTAGACTTTATGTCCTATTATGTATGTGCTTACAAGCTCTGAAGAGCGGCGTCCAGCCGTTGCTGTCAGCCACATCCAGGTGACCCCCGCGGTCCAGCACGAACGCCAACATCTCAACGCTGCCGGAGTCGACCGCGTAGTGTTCTGCGCGGAGTTGGTTCACGTCTCGAGTCTGTACATTACATTTTTTTTATAATCTTCTTTATAATGCTAATTAGTAGAAAACTATAGCTGCATTTTCTGGAGTTATTTTAATATTTTTCCAAGTTATCTATTATTCTGTACTATTTATGGCCAAAAGAAAAATTAATAACACAAATAGAATGGTAAGTATGTAGATATTGTTTAAAAATCCTATTTAGGATGCATATACCAAATGCAGAACAGTACCGAGCATAAGCACGTTTGTTTCTATTATTTCAGAAACTCTCAAAAAAGGTCCTACGAATAATATAAAGTAGGACGAAACAGTTAAAATTCATATCGGGACGAAGACAGTACATTTTTGTGATGAACAGGGAAATTTAATATTGAGACGAATTGGGACTCAGTGGTACGAACGAAGAATGAATCAGATATTATAGATCGCAAATGATACCTGCTTTGCATTGTTATCCTGCACTGTTACGGATGTACCAACTTATTCAGAATCATAGGTCTTTATTTCTATTCATAGTTCTTTTTGGTAATGTCCAAGTCACCTTGACATCAGCACCATGGTCTAGCAGCAGACCCGCCATTGGAATGTCGGCAGCTAGAACAGCCAGGTGTAGTGGAGTCTGACCCGCAGCCGAGCGCTGTTCCACTTCGGCTCCAGAAGACAGGAGAAACTTCACAGTGTTTAGGTCACCTGGGGAAAATATATCTATCTACTTACATACCTACATATATATAATCACGTCTATATCCCTTGCGGGGTAGACAGAGCCGACAGTCTTGAAAAGTTTGACAGGCCAGATACAGCTTTATAGCTTAATGATGGAATTGAGATGCGAAGAGTGACAAGTTGCTAGCCTGTCAACTACAAGAGGAATCTCAAGTACCTAAGCCTTTCCCTTAGTCGCCTTTAACGACATCCATGGGAAGATATGGTGTGGTCCTATTCTTTTTCTATTAGTGCCGGGAACCACACGGCACACATCTTGTTAAATTTTTTTTCACGTCACGTCGTACACGTCTATATACAGAAAAGATTCACAACTATACGCTGTTTAAGCTATTAAGATGGCTTGAAAAATCTAAATAATATACATATTATATAGTCTATAAACATCAGTGTTGGCGAATTACACACACGATAAACAAAATAGTTAAAAGACACTGATTGACAAATACGCTCAGCCCGAACCGCTAGGTCTAGTTACTACAAATTTGACGTTAAGTTGCACATAACAAACACATAAATAAATACTTTAATTAAAAATGAATTCGACGAACTTTATTCATTAAGAGATATTTTGATGATCAACTTGAAAGTAAGACATTGGATCCTAAATCAAAACAAAACACAATTAACATCATTGCTCTCCTTTTGTAGTCAGGATGACGATAAAATAAAACTATTTCTAAAATCAGTTAGTCACCTTTTAATATAATTAAAAAAAGGATAATAATAAACAGAAACTTTATCCTTTTTTAATTATAAAATATAAAGTTTTAAAATATTTCAACTCCATATATAAGCCATACAGCTGAACATTTTCTATCAGTCTTCAAGACTTTGTCTCTGTCTACCCCGAAAGAGATATGTATGTAAAATATTTTCCTATTAGTGTATTCCCGATTGCATGCTCAGTGGTTTGGTTCAAAGCTCAGTCTGCTGAGAGACAGCTAATTAGTTATCCTTTACATGTTGTCAAAGGTTTTGTCTAAATACGAGTAGTTATTTTATGGTTCACTGGCTGTCTGCAGACTGCTCATGCTCGATATCAACGTGATTTGAGAATTCATTTAATTTCATAGTGTCACGCACACGTATCACGTCCTTATCCCTTACGAGGTAGACATGACTAATAATCATCAGACTATAAGGCGTAATCTCTTCTTCTCCTAGCTTAAATCTCCGATACAAGCTCACCTCTCTGGTAGAAACTAGGATGCGGTCTTAATTTAGCGCAGAAAGCAGCTGGCATTGTGACATTACCCATTACCATGTCACGATGTTGAGAAATTTCAATTTGATATGACGAAATGCCGTGTTATTTGCTGGTCACCTTTCTTGACGGCACCGGCGAGGGGTGTGAACCCGTTGGCGGGGTTGACAATGCCGATCAGCTCGGGCCGCTCTTCCAGCATCGTTTGCACCTGGAATTCCAACTCTTCAATTATGGCTCCTAACTTCTACACACTACACTACATTCTGAATTTACATACATACATATGGTCACGTCTATATCCCTTGCGGGGAAGACAGAGCCAATAGTCTTGAAAAAACTGAATGGCCACGTTCAGCTATTTGGCTTAATGATAGAATTGAGATTCAAATAGCGACAGGTTGCTTGCCCATCGCCTAAAAAAGAATCCCAAGTTTGTAAGCCTATCCCTTAGTCGCCTTTTACGACATCTATGGAAAAGAGATGGAGTGGTCCTATTCTTTTTTGTATTGGTGCCGGGAACCACACGGCACCTACTGAATTTATAACATAAATAAGCATGCACACGTCATACCGCTTCAATATTCATCTCCTCCTCCTCCAATTTTCCTCTCACGGGTCTACTGGAAAAGATTTCTATTGAAATAAGTATCACTTTTGTACTTAAATTTCTGTGTTAAATTTTGTGTCCTAATAAAATCGTAATTTTTGTTCACCTTACGTGCCAGGTACATTAGTACGCATAGACTAGTCTATACTTTTCTTATTTCTGGTGTTAATATAGGTTACTTCTTATCTGGAGAAGAGTCAAAGGTGCGCCTTCTGGCCATGATCCTGGATTGGGTAAGTCAGGTTTTTACAAGAAGCGACTCTTGTCTGACCTCCGTGACCGTAGGTCAACTTAACACGTATCAGATCATGGTTATCCAGTTGCCATTGTAATGTGCATGGGTCCTGACGACTTATTCCTTTCTTTTAGTTCAATATTGGAATAGGTATTTGTCTTCCATCTCACCTGAAGTGACAATGAAGACGAAGATGTTACATGTCTATATAAGAGATACCCATTATTACCCATTGATTCCACTTTTGAATGTTCGCGGACTGAACTTGTCTGGGAATATATATGGCAGTTTATTCCAAACCTTAGCCACACAAACCAAAAAGACTTTTAAAGCGTTTAGTACAACGGTTTCTTCACCATATGAACATTGAATAGTAATATAAGTAAGTCAAGCATTTTCATTCTAACAACTCAGCCGATTGACTTCCGACAATTTCAAACTTCACAGGATTCCCTTAATTGACTTTTACAATTTCCGTAGGGAGAGGAGCAGCTGTTGTACCGCCAGTAAGAAAGTATTTCTAGAGAATTAGTATATTTGAATAGAATAGATTAATTTTCAAAATTGGATACAAGGTATCACTTATTGACGTCACATCACTTAAATCTTATTATAACTACTACCGCTTCCATATTTTATTGTTATTGTTAGGATCACACGAGCCACCTGTAAGCCAGCCATCAGAAGCTCCGGAGATGGGAGTACAGCTTCCGCAGACATTGGGGGCGGTTATCTTGATCATGTTTAAACGGCGATCATGTGATCTTGGGGACGGATATTACTCGTACTACGGTTATACGAGACATACACATTATATTTAAATGCAATATTTATCATTAAGAGGTAAAGTTTGCAACTTAGTTTGTTTGTTTGTAAGGGCTGATACATATTTATAATCACGTCATAATCCCTTACGGGGTAGACAAAGTCTTGAAAATAATGAAATGCCACGTTAAGTTTTATAGCTTAAAGATGGAATCAGATTGCTAACCACCGCATGATAAATAAATAAATAAATAAATATATACGGGACAAATTACACTGATTGAGTTAGCCTCGAAGTAAGTTCGATACTTGTGTTACGAGATACTAACTCAACGATACTATATTTTTATAATAAATACTTATATAGATAAACATCCAAGACATGATAAAAGAATCCCATGTTTATTAGAATATCCCTTGATTGACTTTAACTATCAAAAAGGGTTAATCTTCGGAAAACTGAACCGATCAAGAAAATTCTTACACCGTTATGGCTATACCCAACTAGGAATTTCCAAAAACGTACTGCTTTTGAACGTTAATTGTGAATCATTATTGTTATCAGTAGATACTGAAGTAGAAAAAATATCTTTTTAAAGAAAAAAGATCTCTGCCTACTTTTTTTGCTTTAGTTGGTAAATAAACTAATAAGTACCCGGTTGACCGAGCTTTGCTCGGTATACCAGAGATGGCGCTGATATAGTTTCTTAAAACGCGGTTTTTAAAATGTTTATATATCTTGGGAACCGAGCTTTTCTCGAATCTAGGACCTTGATAAATCGATTCCTTGAGCCGAAAAGCCCCTAATCTGTAACTTTAATGAAAATCGTTGGAGCCGTTTCCGAGATCCTGATTATATATATACAAGAATTGCTCGTTTAAATATATTAGATAGATAATAAATACCTGCTTAATGTACCCGCAGCTGACGGCCATGTAGAAGCACACGGCGGAGGACCCGGCGGGCTCAGTGCTGGTCCAGGTCTCCTCGGAGACCCGGGACTCGAGCCAGGGGTGGTTCACTTCTATCCTATAGAAAAATAATGAGTCAGACGCCCGCACGAAGGGTCGCTTCGTTCCATACAAATAAGCTATGGTGCCATAGAAGTACCAAGTAATTATTTTTTTTTAAATGTTATATGCTTCTAAATATTCGGCGAAGATTTTAAGCGTTTACCTATATTGAATATTGAGCAAAAAATTTGAAAAGAAAAATTTAATGCATATATGTGAAAATTTTAGCTTTCCAGAGATACAGTCTGGTGACAGACAGACAGACAGATAAACAGCGGAAGCGTCCTGTGGGCACCGAACTCTAAAAATGATGATATTGTGAAATCACTATTAGCGTTTGGTATAACACATTCATAGTTTAACGGAATGAAATAGGCCTACTTGTGGCCAAAATAAAGAGACAAAGATATTTCACAACTACATTCAATAAACTCTGTAACAAATTGTTCAGGCAATTAAAATAGTTTAGCTTTTCAGTAAGGATGGCTTGAGCATCATAATTTTCTTAATTACGTACCTAATTGATCTGGGTCATTGAACCTAGGGAACAGTCGATGCTTAGATATTGAAGGACTTTTGTAGAACATAATATTTAATTATTTTAAGATTATTTCTTAAAAAATATAAAAAGCGGTCTCTTAGTATTCTTTCAAGTCGTAAAGTAATATCAATTCCTTAGCTGTATTAGGTTTTTTAAATGACTAGTTACACTTGTGTAATATATATTAAAAAATATATCAATTTACAATTCAATTTCAAACCAATTTATTATTCAGCTGACCACAAACACATTAATAATTACTCAATTAGTCACGAACCATTCATTCAAAAATTAAGTCCAATTAAGTCATTCGAATCAAATATTACTGTGATCTCTTCTAGCAGTACGTTTTGGAAAATTAAGCAAATAAATAAATGGGACAAATTACACAGATCGAGTTAGCCTCGAAGTAAATTCGTAACTTGTGTTACAAGATACCAATTCAAAGATACTATTTTTTATAATCAATATTTATATAGATACACATCCAAGAAAGTCCCAATCAGAGAAAGTTCGTTTCTCATCAAGCCCCGGCCGGGATTCGAACCCGATTATGAATTACCTTTGACTTTTCACTTTTGAATCTCCACCCCCTTCCAGTTTCCTTCCAAAATCCGTATCCTCGTTATCATTTTTATCATTTGTAAATGCATTTCTCTCCCCTTCATCTTGGGCCTTCATTTTTTTATACACAGTATTTTTGTCACCATGAAATTGTACCGCCTTTTCGGCAAGAAGAGGCACTGCAGTTGATTTGAGTATGACTTTCAGTCTGAAGACGTGGGGGTGACACGGTGGGAGGTAGTCGATCATTTTCGTCGTCTTTCCTCCGCTGAAATTTGAAACATAAAAATGGACAAATTAAGGGTCTGAAAGAAACTTAGGCCAAGAACTAAGAGTTCTCATTCTTTATATTTTTTTGCTTTTGCAATACCATTTACACCCTCATCAATATCGTTTCGAGCTCACCATCATCTTCCTGGCATTCCCAGGCTTCAAGAGACACATTTATCTCGTCCCGGCTGTTTATATAGAGGGCACATAAGCCCTTTAGTAAAGAGCTTAGTAATCAAGTCACCATTTAAATATATTTTTTTTTAAGTGATAGCAATATTATGTAACACATAAATATAAACACGTCTATATCGCTTGTAGGATAGACAGAGCCAACAGTCTTAAAAGTATGAAAGGTCACAAAAAAATTGAGATTCAAATAGTGACAGCCCTAGAATAGCCCATTACCTAGAAGGAGACACCCAAGCTTATAAGCCTATCCCTAAGTCGCTTTACACGACATCCATGGGCAAGATTTGAAGTGGTCCTATCCCATGCTGGGAAGCACACGGCGAATTAATTTTTGATCCTGTAACTAATTATCTTTTATTAAGTGAGTGTTTAAAATTAGAAATACTATCTGATCTCGAAAATTAATCCAGAATCGGTACCAATATTTAAACTTTCATAAAATGGTATTAATATCAAATTCTTCTCATTTAGAATCTGAAATAAGGCCACAAACCTGTAGACCACCACCCATGGCGGTAGCTTCTTCTTCATCTCAATTCTGTACAGCACGTGGTCCTGTAGGAACCCGAACTGATCCTGTTTCCACTCCAAGGTCACGGAACACTTCGTCCTCTCCACCACTACTGGCGCTTCTGGCCTCCATTTTTTGAACTTCTCTACCAAAAACGTCTGCAAGTCGGGCATATTTCACAGATGTTTTAATAAATTTACTAAGTGGATAATCTTAGAAATATCTATTAGGCTTTCATATTTATTTATTTAAACTTTATTGTACAAAACAGAAATGTATAGCACAATCGGAAGACTTAATGGTCTGACAGAGAACTCTTATTTTTATTAATCAACTTTAATAATAATTTCGAATTTTGACGACAAATTTCTATATCAGATACCACCGTATATGAAAATTTATTCTCTGATTTAATTATGTTTAGTTCAAGTTTCAAGACGTAGTATAATATACTCGTATTGTTATCATTAAGCTGAATTGTTTTTCAATGAATTAGGTGCTCAGATTTTTGATTTTATATCAGTAAACATTAAGAAGTTTATTTGAACGTTATAGTTTAAAGTGAAACATATTTTTTTTTTACTACAAAACAATTGCGTATTGAAAATGTTAAAACGAAATTTTAAAGTTTGATTTACACAGAGAGTAATAAAATCGGAACATTTTCCACGTCTTGGCATCAGATACTATTCGAGACTGACATTTCTCCTAAAAAGTATAAACGCTTCATTGATTTAATCTTGTAAATATCACATTCACCGCACTTGATCACAACGTAATATAAATTCACTGTTAGATATTGTCAGAACATTACAATAATATAGCACAAACTGATATCTGTAAGCTCACAGCACCGCGACATTCCCCCTGGACTGAAGACGGCGAGTTTGATCGATGCGACTGCTTCACTACCAAGGTTATTTATTAAGGTTTCAATTGATTAATTTTATATTTACTTTACAAATACCTTACAAAACTGAATAGTTCGTATTCGAAGACGCGCGTGACTCTACCCACGTCCTAATACAAAAAAAATCCCGTTAATTACCGTTCTCGTGGGAATACCGGAAATTACACCTTTTCTAGAATTAATTAGTGATCTTTTTACACGGCTCTGTCTACCCCGCAAGGGATATAGACGTGACCATATGTATGAATGTATGTATGTTTACACGAAGCGGATCCAGTCTGATCTCCGCAACCTTGTTAGGGAAAACTAACCCATGTTGGATCATATCTACATGATAAAGACTGCTTATATGAAAGTCTGCGATTGGTCGCCTTTTGCGACATCCTTAGGAAAATAATGGAGCGATTCTATTCAAAGTGCCGGGAACTACACGGCACCAAATTTAGAAGTTGGTTGTAGCTTGATCCGAAACGAGAAATCTTTGCTATGGCGCACAGAGCACTGACCCGCGCCCCCCGTGCTCTGTGGTGGCAGGTGTTGCCTAACTAGTTGCTACTTCTAAACTCAGTGGCGGCTGTTATGATGAAACAAGAGAGAATGGAAGTAAACGAAATGCTAGGACGAAGGCTATTTTGTGTACATACATATAGACACGCCTGCATCCCTTATTGGTAGACAGAGCCGGCAATTTCCAAGAGACTTAAAGGTCACGTTCAGCTGTCTACGGCTTTATCAAGAAGGTGAAATTAGTGGTAGTTAATATAAATATTTCATAGTCTTCGTAGGAATTTAAAAAAAAAAGAATAATTGGCAATTACTCCGGAATTTTTATTTTAATGTATAATTTAATCAAAACCAGTCCTATTTTTGAGTTTAATAATAACGAAATACTTTTATTTTTATTTAATTAAGTCCATATTTTCATTTGCAATAAATGTTTGGATTCGATAGATCATAAATCATGTAGACCCTCTAGTATCCATTATCACAGTAACAATAACAAACACACCTAAACACACACACATAGACAAACCAATCAGCTGTATGACTATGAGTCACCGCTGGTCATGGCACGCGACTGGAGATAACACTAAGCCAAGCTATGTAAACAAACGCAGGCGGAGTCACGTGCACAAATATGATTGATAAACAATTAAATTAATTAATGTACTAATTAACGCATGTCTGTCCCTGGGTTTACGAAGTAACTTACATAACGCGCAACTGATTAGGCGAGAAGTTGAATTTTGTTGACAAACAAAAAGATTGCTATAAAAGGTAAAAATGTCTAAAATAAAGATCTATACCATTCAAATGTCAAACCACAAATCATACCGATTCTTTAGCTTGAGTTTTCTACTGAAATTCCATAGAGCCGTGAATAATGAACTAATCTTTTGTTTTACATCATTGTCTGTTTTTGTACAATATAAGTTCAAGAGCTGATACATAATACAAACGTTAAAAAACAAAACGAATTCAAATTCCGAATTGCCGGAAATTAAAAAGCAATTAAAAATGCTGTCAATTAAGAAAAACAAGGGAAATTATGAAGAAAATTGGACGTTCGATTGTTGAAAACGGAACGCAACGCAGGAATGGCCGCCGTATCGATCGACGCGAGTAGTCGGCGCCCGACGGACGAGCGCGACGAACGTGCTCCCGCGTTCCTTAGCTCTCCAACCTGCCAACTAACCTAACTACTCGTCTACTCTACGTTTCGGACACAACTACACTCTACCTCGGTAAGTCCATTATATATATCTATAACAGTAAGATAAAAAATATTTTCAAAATGTAACAATTAGTATGATTCTCGGACAGTTAAATTCGTAATACAGTTCTACACGTACGTCTGTTATTTGTTATTGCTTTTCGTCAACATTTGCTCTAAAAATCGATATTTTGCGAAAATTTTGCGTAGTGTTCGCGTCAATGCGACTACCTATTTGACTACTGTACCAGCAATTAGTTATTTACTTGACTGTGAATGGTTCTAATTAGATTAAGGCTGTATAACGGAGTCGGAAGCGATTCACTAAAGGTGTAGAGAGTCGTCGACGACCTTGAAGTTGGAATCGTTCCGCGCTATTCGTCAAAACATTAATTTAAGATGGTTTTGTCCAAAAATCAAAAACAAGAATTTGATTGATCTGATTTGATTAAAATATATTTATTTAAATAGTTTCGTGAAATAATCTCTATATCGTCAAAATAACTGGGTATTCGTCAATTTCTGTATTTTGTTAAACCAGAAAACCCAAACATCATCCCAAAGCGGTCTTCATTAATTTTGTTTCTTAATCAGAGAGTTTCCATAAATATTTATGGAAACCTTATGAAGTACTTTAAACAAATGACAATTGATACTCAAAAATATCGCATTGAAGTTGTTCAAACCCAAAACTTTGCTCAAGAATTTTCACAGGCGATGTAACTAAGTCTTCGTCATAGTTGGTCGTCACTTTAGAAATGACTACTCCACCTCTTTCTTTAGGGATGACGTAAGAGATGACAAAGGGGAAAAGCTTAAAGTGCTAATTCCCTTTGTCCCCTCTTAAATATTATAATAATCAAGATCCAAGTAGAATTTGGGACCCACAGATTTTGATTAGGTTAATTCTATATCTGTGTTGGGCCCCCTGCTAATAGGGTCACAGGGGTCAGATAGGAGCTGCTTCGTATAATTTTCTAAACTCACTCTCTCGTGGACATATTCGGACCCCGCTTCTCTGGAGACAAAGAGACGAAGATGTTCCAAATTCAGGAAACATGGTGATAGAATACGGAATCATGCACAAATTGAATTAGCGTACTAAAATTAATTTTGTTTGATAAAGCACAAACAATTAAACAAAAGGAATTCTGGTTTTGATCAATCCAATTTTTCCTTGTGAATTCAAATACAAATCTCAGAATTAAGTAGAATCGAATATTCCATGTGTCGGGTTTGAACTGAAAAATTTTAAATCCTTGCGAAACATTTCACATCTCAACGCTGAACGTGGCATTCTTTTCAAGTCTGTTGGCTTTGTCTACCCTGCAAAGACGTATTTATTCGCATGTTTTCCTTTCCAAGTTTATGAGCCTTTCTCTTAGTCATATTTTACGACATCCATGGGACAGATAGAAGCGTCCTGTTCTGAAGTACCGTGACCTACACGGCATGACATGAACAATATAACACTCAGTCAAATCATTTGTCAATACAACCAGTTCACTTTCGACAGATCTTCACGGGTCTGGTAAAGTAATATATAATCTGTGACCTGGGTCAACCGCCAAACATCGGCAGTCCACACACGATGTTATCAAAATTTAAAAGGTCGGACTGTTTGATCAAACCCTTCTGAGCAAGTAGGTCAGAACATGCATAATATTGGCTACACCTTCGACCGTCGGCGGTTCGTGTTCAAGGGATATTATGTACTCGTGGAAACGTTTAAAGGTAACAAGAAATGTTTTCTTTGACATACAATGTTCAACAAACATACCATGCCTGTTACAACAGGGAAAAGTTTTGAGAAGTTCTGAGGATTTCCACTTTCTACAATCTACAGAGATTTTATTTGCTAACACCGCTCTCATTACTCTTTTTAGACATTTTCAAAGATAATAAGTAATTTTATTTTCTTCCAAATATCCATAATTTGAACATTCTTTTTCATATTATACCATTATTAAAATGGTGACCATTTGTGACTTAAAATATACTGAATTTGAAAACACAAATTTTTTGGGTGGTTATGTAAATAAAATTTTAAAGTCAATTCTTTCTTTTGAGACTGGCAACCCTCTTAATTAGCCTCTCTCATCTTCAGGCCTGCCGCCTCGCCACAGATGAAATATCCAAATTTGCATACACTCCTGGGAGAAAGAATTATCATTTTCGAGTATTTTTTAAGGTCCGATGAATTTGAGAGCGACTTTTTTCTTTTATCACGCTGATGTTACCAGAAGCCTGATTAAACTTAGTCATGATAATTGTTTTAGAATTCTTAAGCAGGTTAAAACAAAATCTATCATCTTTCATAATTATTTTAATCGAAACTATTCTGTTACTGAGTGACAGACGGCGAAGAAACAACTGGATATACAAAGTTGTGGCGTGTTGAAATTTTTCTAAGAAAGTTTAGAGGCGACTATGAGAGCTTTGATTAGCTACCATAATAAAAAGAAAATTTTTTTCACTGATCTTTGTCCTGTATTTTTCTAGGAACCTCGAAAGTATATGCTTAAACTTACCTAGATCATATCAGAGTTTAATCATTTCGTTGATTGGTTAGTATCTCGTAACACAAGTCTCGAACTTACTTCGAGGCTAACTCAATCTGTGTAAGTTGTCCCGTATATATTTATTTATTTATTGGTTATCAGTCATAAATAATTACCATACACTTTCATTAAATCTTTCCTTCACCAAGATCCCTGCATACTATGTTTCAGCCAAATTCATCACTGCCTTCATTAAAAGCTCGTCAGTTTTAAGTAATCTTGACCTGACCTCTGAAGTATAGTTTAATTTTAGCCGAAGCCAAATCTGTAAAATAATGTCTGAGAACATCAAACATGGCATGTTTCAACAAGCCCCAAATTGTTACTTTGGTGTAGTCATTAATTTTGTGACGGCTCGGCTTCGACACCGTGATTATTTCATTATTTGCTGTGTAAGAGTTGCTTGTTGTTATATCATTACTTTTTGAAGTGTATTGATTTATTATAACGTGTTTTAATAGTCAGGTCTCTCTGTTTTGGTTAGTTTGGAAGTGACAAGTGCCGTGTGGTTTCCGGCACGATTAGAAAAAAGAATAGGATCACTAAATCTCTTTCCCAAGCGTGTCGTAAAAGGCTACTAAGGGATAGGCTTATGAATTTGGGATTCTTCTTTTAGGCGACGGGCTAACAACCTGTCGCTTTATGAATCTCAATTCTATCATTAAGTTCAACAGCTGAACGTGGCCTGTCAGTTTCAAACTGTTGGCTCTGTCTATACCGCAAGGTTTATAGACGTGATTATTATATATGTATGTATGTACGGAGTTGACAATTACGCAGGGGGTGGGGCTTCGAAAATATACGATGGGGATTATATTTTGAACTTTTGTATTTATTTGGCAATTAGTAGCAGTGTTGGCTGTAACTTTAAAAATGAAGCCTTAAGCTTAAACAACCTTTAAACAAAATTTAATAAAAATCGTGCCGTAACAGCTGGAGGTTTATGTAGCTTAGGTGATAAGGTTAGGGCTCCTTGCTTATATTGTAAATGCGAAAATCTGTCTATTCTGCTTTCACAGTTAAACCGCTGGATCGATTCCAATGAAATTTGGTATTCATATATTTGAAAACTCGCGTTCTAACGTAGGATAGGATTAGGATTTTTTTGTGCAAAAATCAACCCCTGAAATACTAAAATGGGGGGTGAAACATACATACATATAATCACGTATATATCCCTTGCGGAGTAGACAGAGCCAACAGTCTTGAACAGACTTAAAGGGCACGTTCAGCTATTTGGCTTTATGATGAAATTGGGATTGTTCGGGGGGTGAAAGTTGTATAAAATTTATCATAAATGCTACCCGCGCGAAGCTGAAGCGGGTCGCTTGTATTTTTGATAAAACAAACCCATCTTTATTTAAATCTGCTATTCTTGCAGTTGTGTTTCTCCAGCTCGTAACTTGCAACACCAGAAAGTTAGATAAGTACTAAATTTCAGCGACGCTCGTCTGCTAAATTTAAAACTACTATATTATTATTCTTTTGAGTATTTTCTCCTTGTAACGAAAGCAATAACACGATATCAGAGACAAAATAAACGCATATTTCACCCATAACATTCAGATTTATTTGCAGTTAAAAATAAATTATAAGAAAACCATTGCTCTGAAAGTTTTCCTTTGCAAAACAAACGACAGACGAGTACTTCGTAATTAACGGGGCTGTCACAAACGAAAACTGACTCTAAGCTAATAGTCACAAGGTTGGTTTGTGAATACATTTGTCTTTATTATAATTCATATTGCTTTAACTAATTGCATGGATTTGAATTACAGTTGAGAAAGGTTTCGTTATTTTGGATATTTCGCTTTAACTCGTGTTCATAACATCATGTTGATAAATTTTGGCTAAACACATGTTAATTAATTTTGTGACTCATTAGTTTAATTGCTACATGCACGTACGTCCAAAAAAGCTGTATAATTTGGTATAGAGCGTTTACGGTTAATGTATGTCCTTTAGTAACTGTTCTAAATAACACTGGTTAAAAATAGCATGAAGTAGAATAAGGTTTTTTTCGGCTTAAATATCGGTAAATACGCAGGAGTAGTTGGCATCATTAAGTCTATACCATTTGAAAAAAGAATAAAATATTATTGATGACGTATTGGCCGCTAATTAAAAAGTAGTATTATTTTAATCGAAGAAAAATTAATTATAATTAAGTTAGTCTCTTAATTTTCATAATGATCTTCACTTTTTTTTTTTAATTTTCTAAGGAATTCCCACGGCAGCAAAACCTCGCGCAAAATCTACTTTAAACGTAAATTTTTCTGTAGAAAAATGCTCTCGTGTAAAAAGGCTAGCAACAAATGAAATAGGTTAATGTCTTAGGGTGTAATTCCCGTAATGAACTGCAGTTGTATGCAGTTGAGATGTTAAGTAGCGTTCTGTACGAACAGGCAGACTGTTTCACGGTGAAACATGCACTGAATAAGGTAAATTTTGTTAGTAATATTGCGAATTTACGTACTCGGTGTTTGTAGTGGCAATGTGTATAAATATGTATATATTTATATATGTATTATATATTATTGCATCTCTTTCCTGCAGAGATAGATGATGACAGAGCTAGCACTTATCATTTTTTGATTATTTGAGTCATTTATACAAGAGTGGTCGTGATTTAACATTTTGCAATTACTTCCCCTGTATTAGTTAGTTCCGGAATAACATTTCTTTTTACATCGTTATAAAATGGTATTTTTGAAGAGCTTTCTTCAATTAAAGAAAAATTCCCAGTCAAAAATATTTTCGCCAAAAGCAAAAATGGCCTTCAATTAAAAGTATATTTCTGTCTTTTAAATCTCTCTCAATCTTCATAATAAGGCTTTAAGCTAGTAAGCGTTATTAAATCGTCGCTTAAAGATGCTGCATTATGAGTTCACGATAAAATAAGTAGAAAAAATATCAACACAGCTTAAGTTATAACATAAATTACATTTAACACACAACATACGACGTCTGAGCTGTGGGTGCGAACAATCTGCCGGAGATGGTAGCACACCGATGCTTCCTCAATCTAGATAAACGCGCGACTTCCGAAATTGCAAGGGTAATGCCCGTAAATATGTCTTGGCGGCTCACCGTCCTGGCGCCGTGGACTACGATGTGATAGACAAAACACATGTTAATTTATACTTAAGAGATAATTTAATTTTTTATAACGAAAAGAATTTATTGCAATCTTTGAGTACTTTCTTGATATTAAACAATATGTGCCTTTTCACGCAAATAAAACGTTAAAATCTTATGTGATTTCTAATTACGTATTTTTTTAATGTTTGAAGTATGTTTGTGACGCAGCAACTTTCGAAACGTTGGTCTGATTTTGATAAAAAGTAATGGAAATTTAAGTCATCAAAATTTTTAAGTTAGTGGAGTACCAAAATCGGTTGGGCAGTTTTTGAGATATTCACAAATTAATAAAACTTCGTGGTCTAAGTTCACGGCGAACAACTAGTTATCGAATTGTTTCTGTGTAAGCGATATGGTCGTTGATCTCGTAAATTCGACAAGGCAATTCTCCAGTAACAGGTCTGAATAGTTGACGACTATTAGCAATAACAATTTCTTGCAGCAAAGCACGCGGCACATTAAGATTTTTGTTAATATTTTTCCAGTTTTATTTGTAGCAAGTCTAGGCAACAATACAAGCAGTCAACGGAAGATACTTTCTTCGCAGATCCTCCCCTGGAAGTCTCTTATCAGTTTAGACCAATTACTTATTCTATTTAGGCTGTAGCGTAGCAAACTTATGTTCCGTGTATTTTACTTTATTTCGGAGGCTTTTTACCAAACATAGTCTTTTGTTATACGGAGCCTTATTTTTTGTGTTTATTTTTCAAGTTATTGACTGTCTCGGTTGCTGAAGAGTTTTTTAATATTTCCGATGAGGCAAAAATAAATTACAAATATTTTATGGTTTTAACAATAAAGTAGTTTGCAAATAAAATAGTTTATTTTAACATAAATTATGAAACCTGACCCAGTTACTACAGTATTATTCCTTACCGTAAGAGTATTGGTTAGTATTGACGTGTTTTCTTTCATTGTACATTTTAGGGTTAAAAATATTACTGTTGGTGGATGTGGCCTTACACATAAATCATGCAATAAGTTATTAAATGTAATAAAGGAATATTGTAGAGATGAATTGATTTCCGCATTGATAATAAAAAGAAGGCGACAAAGGCTTTAAACATTTTGAAAACGAATGAATTTACGAAAAAAAAATATTATGCAAATTATAACTGTATTTGAAATAAAATAGATACAGAATAACAATCAGAGAGCACTTTGTAAGTGGGCTTCCCGAATATAGTGCTCTCACTGGCTCATAGTGATGAGGAAGAAGTGTATATGACTACTTGCGTTTAAAACAACTAAAAATAATGACACTATAACTGAAGGATTAATTTAAATTAAATAATTTTGCCAACAAAGCCTGTAATATTTTTTCTCAGAATATGATGTCACTCTAAATAAACTCAAGACAAACAATAACAACAGAACGCATGCCTATTGCAGATATACTTTAAATTACATTTTAAACAAAACCAATGAGTGAGCTAGACAATTCTGATACTATGACATCGTCGAAACGGGGGCTGTCTGCCGCGCGCCGGGGACACGGCGCCGTGGGGAATTAATTCGTGCCGTAAGGCCGGTTACACAACGCGTCTACTTAAACTTTCATAGCGGTAGGTAGCGAAGAACATAGTGTGTCCCAGCTGGTTCTCATTCCGTGCAGATGACGTCATTTAAGGGACATGCAAATAAACTTGGAATTATTCTTCAAGGCGATGGGCTAGCAACCTGTCATCATTTGAATCCAATTTCCTCATTAAGTCATTAAGCTGAACTTGGCCATTTAGTCTTTTCAGACTCTCATCTCTGCGTGTTCCTGAATGCATCCTCCACAGAAATGTTTCGGAGAGCAGGGTCTGCCTTCCGACTTTTAACGATCTATCAATCTTTTCAGTAATATCTCAGAAAAAGCCTTCTTCTTAAATTTAAGAGCTCAATCCTGTCGGTGGAGTTAACTGGAGCTTCCTACATTCATCTCTTTTTTTATTTGTTTGTACGACGTAACATTTTCTTTTTGCTTGATTTCATTAAAAATATTTTAAACTTGGTCTTCATCTTCCCGTCTTTCCATTAATTTCTCCTTCTAAGCCAATGGCTTAGAAGTCAGAAGTGTCAGAAGAAGCCATGTTACTCAAATTTTTCACACATTTACATAAGGATTTCTCTGCAGGGACACAAAGAATAGAAATGTCGTCGAGACTTACCGGTTGTAACGCGCCCTAGCACGCGGGGAGCTGAATTTGTGAACGGCAGTTTATCTCCCTCCGCACGAGCTAACACAAACATTGCCTGTCGAGACTGTTCCCGTCTACGTGCGTATTTTTATGTTCTTCCCGTAATCGTTTGCTTGAAACTTTTACACTTTCTTTTATTTATTATAACGCAATAGACGAATTCAGGGAAAGGCTTGTAAACTTGGGATTCTTCTGGTAGGCGATAGACTAGCAACTGTCAGCATTTGAATCTCAATTCTATCGTAAAGCCATACATCTGAACGTGGCCTTTCAGTCTTTGTAAGACTGTTGGTGCAGTTGGATGCAGTGTAATGCGCTATAAGACGAGTACTTCTTAGGTTAGGTTATGCTTATAGTAGGTATGCTTAAAAAATGCCTAAAAAGTTATGCCAAATAATATTATGCGTAACAATTATTAGGCTAAACAAAGGTATGCCAAGTAAAATTATGACACACAATTTTATGCTAATAGATAGAGAACCCTGTTGGCACTATCTAAGGGATATAGACGTGATTATAATAATATGTATCTATAGACAATTACTTTTAATTTCCAATCACCCAGTCTCTTATAATTTTACCTACAAAATGATATAAAATTTATAACTGTTCGGTCAATAAATACCCGGGTTAGATTGCTAGGTACTTGCGGCTTACCCGACTCCAGAGAAGTACCTAAATTATGTCAGGATCACCGCTCCCGATTCGCCAGGTAACAGGCAGTTAGAGCGGAGGTTGCAGATTGTGGCTGTGACGCGAAAGAAATTAGTTTTGTTAGTTTTTGATTAAATAATCTGAGTAAACACGTTGGCCTGAACGTAGATAAAGATGAGCAAAACCCGAATTTTGTAATAAGTAGTTTTAACATAACATATAAACACGTCTTCATTCTCTGCGGGGTAGACAGAACCAACACTCGTCAAGACTGAAAAGGCCACGTTCAGCTATTTGGCTTAATGATAGAATTGAGATTCAAATAGTGACAGGTTGCTAGCCCATCGGTTTTTTTAAACAAAGTACAGCCGGGCCGCGTCGTGAGTCAAGAATAATACATACATACATATGGTCACGTCTATATCCCTTGCGGGGTAGACAGAGCCAGCAGTCTTTAAAATACTGAATGACCACATTCAGCTATTTGGTTTAATGTTAGAATTGAGATTCAAATAATGACAGGTTGCTAGATCATCGCCTAAAAAGAATCCAGTTTGTAAGCCTATCCCTTAGTCGCCTTTTACGACATCCATGGGAAAGAGATGGAGTGGTCCTATTCTTTTTTGTATTGGTGCCGGGAACCACACGGCACAAAGGTGAAGAATAATAAAAAAAAAATTCTCAACTCTAACAATAAAACAACCTTGTGCAAGAAACAGTAACCACATACATTATTCCTTACAATTCCTTAGTCAGCTAGTTAGTAATAAAAGTGGTGCCCTCCGGCGGCAGGGCGACATTTGTCTAAAGGCTTTCCGTCGTTACGACGCAGAAGGTTCCTTTATGGCCCGGGTAATGGTGGGGCATATCGTGAATTAGAACAAAAGGTCTTCTTGTATTGAGTAGCTATGTGTGTAGGTTAAGGTTAGAAAAAATTGGTTAAATTAATGAAAAATAGGAAATGTATGGAACCTATTTCTTTCTATTTCTCATTATTTGCGCCGTGTGGTTCCCGGCACAAATACAAAAAAGAATAGGATCACTCCATCTCTTTCCCATGGATGTCGTTAAAGGCGAATAAGGGATAGGCTTACAAACTTGGGATTTTTTTGGCGATGGGCTAGCAACCTGTTACTATTTGAATTTCAATTCTATCTTTAAGCCAAATAGCTGAACGTGGCAATTCAGTCTTTTCAAGACTGTTGGCTCTGTCTACCCCGCAAGGGATATCGACGTGACCATATGTATGTATGTATGTTATCATTATTTATATAATAACGCCAATTACTCTTCATACATACCAGCACGCCTGCCTCCCATTGAGGTAGGCAGAGACTATGCATTTCCACTTGCTACGATCCTCACAGACCTCTCCCGCTTCCTCCACACTCATTACTCTTTTCATGCATATTCGACGATTACGGGTACTCCTAACATCTCTCTTCTTCTCTCTTCAGGCTTCTCTGGCACACTATTATTTTTCATCCCAGTAAAAATTTTGGTTTCCGTGGGATAAGCGAAAAACCTGTATTCTTTTGTAGGCGACGCTTAATAAGCGCGGGCGCAGCTGCGAGTATGAGCTCATATTACAATATAATCTAATTTATTTTTCATTTTCTAATTCGACCCAGTGTTAAGTTCCTTTTGATATTTATTAAGAAAGCTTGTGATAAGAAATACGTTATTTAAATGACATTGAAAATTCCCTAGGGGCCTAAAAAGTTTAAAAGAAAAGCCTGAAAGTATTCGTAAGATTCAAAAAGTTTTTATCAGAACTGAGCGATGTCGTCTCCCAGGGTTTCCAATACATTAAATAATTAAGAAACTTTTAAATACTTTCTTTAGTAAAATTCAATTTAATAGAGATAGTTTAATTAAAAATTTGTTCATTTTACCACACGATGACTTAATCAAGAGTGTATAGTGTGTGTGTGTTTATTAGTCCTTATATTTGTCTCTTTATACAAGCTCGTCGGTTTACTCTTCCTGATGATGATAATTATAAGTCATCACCCAGACGATGAAACTGCTTACACCGATTTCTCAAACTGCTTTACATATAAGACAGTACCAAAACCTCTTATCTGAAATCCCTATTAAACCGAGACCCGACGTAATTTGCTACAAAAAAGGGTATCGGAAGGGTCCCTTATTCCCTGAATTCATTATGTGAGGTATGTGGCAGCTAGTGTGATATTACAACGGCATTGTCTTTTGTAGTAAAAATAGATTTTGTGTAAGAGAGTTTCACTTTGAATGAGAGATTCCAAATTCTTAAGAAAAAGGACAACTAATTCCGACCGTAAAAATATAAAATAATTACTTTAAGTGTATATAAAATAAACACTTAAAGTGTTTATGCAAATGAATGATATTTTTCATGTCTTTATATTTACGGGGTAGACAGAGCCAGTTCATAATACGCTAAGGGTACGATTCAGTAGATAGAATCTATAGTCAGATAAAATGACAATAATCTCGGCAAATATTTACCGTTAAGTACATAAATTGTCACAATTTTCTATTGACAATAACTCGCAACAAAGTAACAACTCCACGAATTCGGAATATTAAAACGGACGGAATGTAAGAAGTAGGCGGCTGCCTTACCGTCACGACGCCCGGTCCCTGGGCGGCGTCCAGACGTTACGCAACCGTTTGAAAGGTTTTCCGTGTTTGGATCGGAATTTGATAATGTTTGCGATAAAGTTTGGGCATTGTTGTTGGAGCTACATGTTTGTAATATTAAAAAAGTACTTAGTTTTGTTATAGCACAATAGTTTATACTTATTTTGTGATTTACTTATACACAAATACAGTGACACCATAACGTTTTCCTCCTAGATATAGCATTCCGCTATTTACATATTGCATCTGATTTAAGCCCCGTTACACATTATAATGAAAAGCGAAACAGTCGCGCGGTAAAAACGGCGTCGCGCGCGTCATACTAAGGGCCTGCAGTGACATTTTATAGTGAACATCAGTGATGTTTTTGACAGCTTGACAGATGCGCAGAAACCTGCGTGCGATGCATGACGACGGCACCATCATGCCTTTATTTTCATGGCTTTTCTAAATCTTCTTCCTCCTGGCTTTAGTCTCGGTTGCATCCTCATCACTCTGGAGAGGACCCCGGGGTATGCCTTTGACCATGGATCCCGGATTTGGTGAGTCAGGATTATACACGAAGTGACTGCAATCTGACCTCCGCAACCTCTGCAGGTAAACCTTACGCGTATTGGATCGATCATGGTTACACATCCAGTTGCCTGAATGTGTAGGTTTCCTCACAATGATTTTCACCATAAAAGCATCGGTTAGAATTTAAAGTAATGAACATAACTTCGAAAATAGTCATACCGAAAAGTCGAATCTGCGCCTTTATACGCATCACGCATTTACACCGGGCACCTCACCCATACGACCACCAACGCCCTTGGCTTTTCTAAGTCTTTATTATAATTCCGGTTGAAGTACCGTAAATGACGTCACTGTACAAAACTACATCGCAATTTAAGCAGTCCTCGCGCCCAAAAGTTGGAACAAACCACAAATTCTTGGTTGAATTCCTACAACTTTCAGCGCAAATAGTTTAAGACATTGTTCTGGAAGGCCGGTGTGGAGACAATGGGTGCATCTGAAATTAGGCCGTCTTTGGAAATGCGCGGTTTCGGCCGAGTTTCATACAATTTAACGTCTTTTAACCGGCAGCCATTTACGGCTAACATTTTAAGTCGGTATTTTCTTTTTATGAAACGTCTCAATTTGGAGCAGGGTCTGAGCAAATTACTGTGTTTCTTTCAGTGCAAGCTTCCATGATGACTGGTAGCAAAGAAGAAAGATAGTCTGTGCCAGCTGCTTCTTTTTCTGTGCACATTGTAAAAGTTAATCAAGGGAAAAGCTTGGGATTCTTCTTTTAGGCGATGAGCTAGTGACCTGCCACTATTTGAATCTCAATTCCATCATTAAGAAATACAGCTGACTGTGGCCTATCGGTCTCTCCAAGACTGTTGGCTCTGTTTACCCCGCAAGGAATATAGACGTGATTATATGAATGTATTATATGAATAACTAGCTTTCCGCCCGCGGCTTCGCCCACGTGTAATTCGGTTATATATAGCGTTTTTTAATGATCTCGACAGGGCTTTTTCTTCCACAGGCTGAAATCTTGTTACAACTGGAATTAAATATAGCCTGTGTTACTCAGGGATGATGTAGCTTTCTAATGGTGAATGTTTGAAATCGATTCAGTAGTTTCGGAGTTTATCGATTACATGTGTAAACAAACAAACATATAAAAAAATAGATTGTTCCTCTTTATAATATTAGTAGAAAGTTGTCATACAAAGTCTTTTTTTTTAAGGATGGGAAATCATCAAATGACCTCTCCCGCTCTGGGTGGAACGGAAGGGAGTGTCAGACTTTTACTGACTAAAACCCACCTCGTTCTTTCAGTTGCCCTTTGCGTTCCGGGGCCACGGTATCTCGTTAGAACTTTCCCGCAGCCCCGGCTCAGTTTATCCCGTTTCCCCCCCTTGGGGGTTGACATTTCAAAAATTCCTTCTTAGTGCTCACTTATGTTACTAAAGGAACCTCTGTTCAAAATCTCAGACTCCTATACCGAGCGGTTTCGGCTGTGCGTTAATAAATCAGTCACCCAATCGCACCCCCTAAATCACGATTGGAGGGTAGTTTGAAAAAACTTATAATGTCAAACATATTTACTTGCCTATGTACGTGTTCATGCCAAGTTTCAAGTTTATAAACCCAAGGAATAAGATTTTTCATAGAAACGTTTTTACCCCTTTTCCCCCCCTTGGGGGTTGAATTTCCAAAAATCCTTTCTTAGTGCTCCCCTACATATCCCAAGGAACCTACATTCCAAATTTCAGCTGTCTACGACCAGTAGTTTCGACTGTGCGTTGTCTGTCAGTCAGTCACTCAGTAACGGAAGAGTTTTATATATATAGATAAAGAAGTTGTTTCGAATTGTAACGATCCCTCCCCAACATCATCAGAGCTACGCCATCCATGAATAATGACACTGTCAGCACCCTCCAAAATTATTGTCGGTTGTAAGAGCCTCGTTTCAATACGAAGTAAAATAAATTGTATTTTATTCAGTCGTCATAAGATCGACATTACAATGAGGTAGATGGTAGCAATAGTAGTGGCACTTCAGAAGTAGGTCGCCATGTGGACGGGGTTTTATAGTTTTGACGTGAAACTAATTATGAGAATCCTCTTGTTTGCTTTAAGACTGTAAAAACGGTTTTTTTTCCGTGGAAAAGTCTGAACTTGGTTTTTGACCTGGTAGCCTCCAATACCTGGTTCCTAAATGAGTCTCCTGGTGTAAGTTTTAATTAGTTGTTATCTTTCACCTCTCTGGATAGAAGCCCTAGATATGATCCTGGAGTGGATTCCAATACCTGGTTCCTCTGTAAATGAGTCTCCTGGTGTAAGTTTTAATTAGTTGTTATCTTTCACCTCTCTGGATAGAAGCCCTAGATATGATCCTGGAGTGGATTCCAATACCTGGTTCCTCTGTAAATGAGTCTCCTGGTGTAAGTTTTAATTAGTTGTTATCTTTCACCTCTCTGGATAGAAGCCCTAGATATGATCCTGGAGTGGATTCCAATACCTGGTTCCTCTGTAAATGAGTCTCCTGGTGTAAGTTTTAATTAGTTGTTATCTTTCACCTCTCTGGATAGAAGCCCTAGATATGATCCTTTAGTGGATAAATCAGGTTTTTACATGAACCCTGGTCTGACTTCTTCGACGTTTTCAGGGACACTTAACCCATATTGGACCAATGATCCAGTTGTTTTGATATGGAATTGCTCTCACGATGATTTTGTCATTGTAAATGCATAGGTAACTTAGGAAAGAGTCATTGACACATGACTGCGTTAGGATTTGAACCAGTACTACCGTGTGCATCATGATTTTTTATTCGGTCACCTCTATCATTAAACTTTTCTAAAGTTTATTGATCTAAATATATAAAAGAGTTCATTAACTGACGAATTGATTGAAATGTTATGCCGTGTGGTTTTTTTCACCAAAACAAAAAAGAATAGGACCACTCTATCTCTTTCCCATGGCGTAAAAGGCGACTAAGGGATATGCTTACAGACTTGGGATTCTTTTTTATGCGATGGGTTAGCAACTTGTCACTATTTGAATCTCAATTCTATCATTAAGCCAAATAGCTGAACGTGGCCATTCAGTCTTTTCAAGACTGTTGGCTCTGTCTACACCGCAAGGGATATAGACGTGACCATATGTATGTATGTATGTATTTCTTATGTGTTGTAGGTGGCACTAAGAGAGGATTTCCCTAAAATTCAAAAAGCGGTTGTATGTATTTACTCAATTGCAACACCACCATTTGAATCAATTTTTTTTTAAAATAAATGAAGATACTTCAACCCTTTAACGGAACTCCTTTTATCATCCTTGTTCCATCCTTGTCGCACAATAATGATCCCCAAACAAGCTTTGAGAGTTCCGGAGCGTCATTCGTGAGTTCTGCTTATTGATACACTGTATTTGAAAAGGATCCCGCTTAACTCCGGGGGAAAGGGAGGATGTCTGGAAAATTCTGCGTAATAAGATGACGACAAATACAGGATGTATGCATTGAGTTTGATTTGTAAGTATTGCTTTGTATGAAATTTTTGGCATAAGTAGATTTCTAAATTCTCTTTAAAATAATGATAATTCTATGAATTATGTCGGTGCAATGTTTATTTGAAAACTGGTTGTTAACCGCAGCTTCGACCGCGGTAAATTTAAATTCCAGTTTTTCCAGTTCCCGAGGTATGTTCGGGAAATTCACTGTCAGTGCACGCCTAGATAGCTTTAGGTAGTAACGAAATTTCAAATCTCTAGACCCAGCGGTTTGAGTTGTGATATGTTATATTGCCAGTCAATGAGTCAGTTATTATATATTTCGATAGATTATGTAGGTAAAGTTTTTAGGGAGATACTTTATAGGAGCTACTAACAAACCAATGTGATTGGATGATAATAAATAAAAAAAATTATTCATTAAATTGAATTGCATGTTGTTTTACTTATCATTTAATGTTATATTGATTCTCATGAAAATTCAATAGATGATAAATTTGGAACATATGGATGAAGATATATTGAAGAACATTCGAAAAGCGTCAAATATCTAGAGAATGGTAACATTTTTATTGGATCCGTCTCGCCAGCAGGTGTCGGCAATATTATACAAGTTTGAGCCGGCTGCTTTCTTATCAACACAAAGCTTGGAAAAAAAAGTATAGTAAAATAACTTTTCTGATTTGTCTTGGATGTTTATCTATTTTTTATGGCCCATGTGTTAGAAACCTTTTTGACCTCATACGATTCATGTCAAAAGTACCCGAAACCGCCGAGCTTGCATGAAGAGAGTTATGAATGTGGATGAAGCGAAGGAAGTATACAGAGATCGTGGCAAGTGGAAAGTGGTAGTCTCTGCCTACCCCTCCGGGAAAGAGGCGTGATTTTATGTATGTATGTATGATGCATGTCACCCAGTAGCACTCTGGGCTAACGAGGCTCCTGTTTCATTTAAATCACGTCGTTACCCCTGTATTTATGTCTGCAACCTGATACTGGGCCATTTGTGTGTTGACTTCCTTGATTAGAATTGACTAGTTAAAACCTCCTTTTGCTGAACATCAGGAAAATTGAGGCCAAACACAGTCAAATCTCTCTTTAAAGTTCTGCTGCAGTTTGATCGATCAGCTCACGGATGGAAATATATGGATAAAAAATCTGAAATTTGATAGGTATCTTGGTAGATTATAAAAGAAAATACATACATAATTAATCACGCCTCTTTTCCGTAAGGGTAGGCAAAGACTACATCTTTCCTCTTGCCAAGAGCCCTGCATACCTACTTCTTTCGTTTCATCTTCATTCAAGCTCGGCGGTTTCGACGCGGGTACTCTTGACCTCACCTTTTTCCAGGACGTTCTTGAATTAATCGAGGTTCCCCCTCTTTTTCTAAATTTGCTTGGTCAACCTGGTTTCATTCATCCTCACCACATGACCAAATCATCTCAGTATGCCCTTTTCCATTTCTGTCACTTTATCTTCATTCACATTACAGTTAATAAGAGAACACTGAAAGAGAAATCAAATTGTCCACAAGATTTTATAAGAACGATGCGGGGTGAAAGATTTTTTAAGCATTAAAATCCTTTTCGATGTCCCAAAAATGTCTACACATGTCACTACCTGACCTTTTGGCCCCGATCACGCGAGCCCGCTGGGAGCATCACTACGACCTGCAGGCCCCGTGGGGTCAATTGCCATCGTCCGGATTTATTGGACCAATTTGCGCAAAGTTATTATCGCTGTAAAGATAATGATAACAAGTTGTCAAAATTCATCGCGTTTTGGCAATTAATATGATTACTGATCACGAGTACCCTAAAACGATGAGTTTGTATAAAATAAAAAAAGTTACACTAATGGAGTAAACCTCGAAGTAAGTTCGAAACTCACGAAGCAATTAATGAATGTGGATGAAAAGAAAGAAGTGGGAAGATGCAGTCTCTGCCTACTCCTCCCGGAAAGATTTGTTTTATCATGTAAGAGCATTTGAACGGGGCTTCGCTACCGTGGGAAATTTCAGAATAAGAAGCCGAATATGACTGTCCCGAATATCTTTTCAATATCTGTGCCAAATTTCGTGAAAATATCTCCAGTTGTTTTTGAGTTCATACGTTACAAACATACAAATCTTTTCTCTTTATTAATAGTCTGGAATAAAGCGTAGGTTTCTTAGCTTGGTATTCTTCTTTAAGACGATGGGCTAGTCCGCACGGTATATAGACGTGATATATACATATTAGAAATTCATCAAATATTTTATTTTTTTATTTCTCTTATTATTGTTGCCATGGTTCATGTTATTATACTACATATTTAATAATGGACGTTTATTTTGGAAAAATGTGTTCTTATTTCTTAGATAATCTATGTTTCTACAACTGATTACTACATTTAGTCCACCAGCTTTGTTTTGCACAGTCTGCTGGCCCGGCCCGCTGCGTCCCAAGGGCCCGATTGCCGTCCATCGAGATTTATGGCCCAAATTTACCCAAAATTATGGCGCTTCCTGTTCAAGGATAACTAGGCGGGTTTAATCTATGGGAAAGCTGATACTGTGGCGATAAGGTGTGGGATTACGTTCAACTAATTGGCGCATGTGGCTTCTCTTGCTAGTTTGTAGAATTTAGTGGAATTTGGTGAAGCCTGAAAGTAAGTTCATTCGTCAAGTTGTTTTTTGAAAATATTCTGATAAGACCGAGAGAAGTTTTGATTTGTCAACTCTATTTAGTACAATATTTTTTTGTTTAATGTATCGATTTTCAGTCAAATCAACTTATCTTTATTACCGAAGTAAAATTTATAAAATAATAATGATATGTATGTAATAAGAGGTAAGATGTGCATTTTCTGTTTCTTTTTGTCAATGCATATATACATACATACATAAAATCACCTCTTTCCCGGAAGGGAAGGCAGAGGCTACCTCTTTCCACTTGCCACGATCTCTGCATACTTCCTTCGCTTCATCCACATTCATAACTCTCTTCATGCAAGCTCGGCGGTTTTCTAATGTATAGTATAAAATTCTCCTATTTTTAAATGTCGCCAACTATTCTGTTGTAAATCGCAAAGGATTTGTTCCATGATTCGCGACCCGAGGCTGACAAACATTGCCGCAGCGGCCCGGGGCAATGCGATGCATGCCATTGTTCGTCGCACACAGAATGACTAATGTTTGTGTGAGCGCGCCTTTATTCTCGTACCGTTTAGCGTAGAGCAAGTATATTTTAATCTGCGTAATGGCTATTCTTGGATTTTCATTATTAAGTGTTATTTTTAATGATTTTGTAAAGGTTTTCTTACGATGTTTGCCATCTTGGTTACAGATATATTAGTTCGACAGTGTTTCGTGTATTTATACTTCTTTTATACATGCTAAATTAGTAACACATAACATATCTTCATTGACAAATTATATTAAACCGACAGGGCTTATAGAAATAAGCCCCGTCGACGCCCAATTTTTTTTGACACAACGAAGAGTCTAAAGTCTCCCCACCATGCTATGGTCTTTGAACCTACAAATTTGCAACAACAAACTCATTTATGAAGCGAAATATTTCCTCAACTGAGCCGTCTTTATCAGTCTTTTTGTGTGAAGGTAGCTGGTTCATTACAAAAAAACAACTAAGTATTTTATGTTAATTCTCCCAATTTTTTTTATTTATCACAAAGTATATTTCAAACCGACTTCTCCAAAAACACAAATGGTCATAACTAAGTACCTTAACGATATGATCACAGTCTCATAACAGTAACGGTAGAACCTCGGCGAAATAAAACATGACATTATCTGTAGTGACTGCTACACGAACGACCCCCTCGAGCCACGGATATGGCCATGCGACCGTCGTTATAAAAATCTTCCGGTGTCATGAACAACGAATCCATGTGAAGACGTTTTATGTTGATTGCTTATTATTTTCTTTCCGTAAAACCTATTTTTGTGTAAGTCGCCATTTGTATTCATTATTGCAGCCGTAAGGTAGAATGTAGAGGTATTGTTAATATATGATCAAACTCTGTTTTACACATAGATAGACGTATAAAAAAGGCGGACTGAGTGTGATTTAAAAAAAGTGAAGCATCGTTGCACGCATGTTTAAGTGACTGAATTTGCCATTTATGGCGGCCGACTGTCAAACTGTTGGTGAGATTGTGTGCGTGAGGCGTGTATATGTACAGTGAGACGCTTACTAATGATGCCTCATTTTGCCTTAGAGTAAAGCTCCGTCTGCCTTTTTATCTACGTCTATGGTTTAATCTAAGTTTGTTATAAATAATTTGAATTTGTTATTTAGCTATAGCTATTTATATATTGAAAATTTTATTGCACAAAAAAAACATGTACAAAAAGCGGACTGAATGCTGTTTGGCATTCTCTACCAGTCTACCAGCTAACCAAACAGAAATCAAAATAATTGTCTTTCGGATTATAAAATAACAAATATCATAATGTTGTTGATAAATGTCAATGGTTGCAGGTTCTCACCTTTAGAGTATAATTTTACCATTTTTTTTCAAAGTTAATAAGTCAGTCTGAGTTAAGTAATATACCTAATGTTACTTAGGTAACTCAAAAAATAATTATTCGTAAATAACTGCTATTGGACCAGTCGCCATAATACATACATAAAATCACGCCTCTTTCCCGAAGGGGTACGCAGATACTTAATCTTTCCACTTGCTACTATTTCTGCATACTTCCTTCGCTTTATCTTCATTCATAACGCTTTCCTATTCGTCCGCATAATGTTTTGATACTAAATCAAAATTTCACTTAATTTCGTTTTATGTCATCAGATCACAACAACAAACTAAATATTTTTATCGCACGTTTATCATTCTGATAACGAAGAGATACGATACCGGTCTATGTGTATTAGTAAATGTAACCACTGGTTATCACAGACAGACGACGATTTTAATATTAGTTGCAGCACCCGTTTATGAGCTGGGATTTTTTTAAAATCATTTTAATAGCAAACTTCTTTGTTACCAAATTTATTTTTGCAGGTGCATGCATACATATAGTCACGTCTATATATCTTGTAGGGTAGACAGAGCTAACAGTCGAGAAAAGACTGAAAGGTGGTAACATTGCTGGTTTTACTGGTAATAAATTCATTTATAGTGTTTGTCTCTGCATATATGACAAAGACCAAGTAACACTTAACTTTGCAAACTTAACCTTTAATCATAAAAAAAATTGATAGAATGAAAACTATATTGCACCATAAAAGTAAAACATATAAAGTGACAGAGATGGTACAAAGGCTAAATAGAAAATAATAACAATCTTCGCAAAAGTTTTTTAAGACTAACATTTTTTTACTTTAATTATGAAAAAGGTCAGAGGATAAATTTGATGAGCTACATCGGTATGTAATGAGAAGCCGAGAATTTCCTTTTGAAAAATTAATGTTTCGCCTCCCGCCTCGCTTGATTATGTTTCTCCAATTCGGGCTAATCGTTGTTCATTACGCTTTTGGGAGAAAGAAAATGAATAAAAATTCTGAGAAACATATTATTTTCGACGAAAAACATCACAGGAACAATATTAAAATTGTTAGACTTTTAGACAGATATTTTAGACTTTCTGAGAAATCATTCTCTTGATGTTCCAGATGTAGTATTGTTTAATCTCTCTCTCATCTCTGCGTGTTCCCGGTTGCACCCTCGACAGAAGTGTTTCGGGCCCGGGGTCCGCCTTCCGACTTTTCTCTCTCCACTTGGTCCGGTTTTCGGCGTCCTCGGATTTCAGTCCATTGGCTCGCATATCAATCTTTTGCGACGTCCAACCATTATTACATTATATAATTTTTGTATTGTTTCATATTTCCATTAAAAATGGAATCACCTGACAGAGTAGCGTGTTTGGTATTATTTAGTTTGTACAGAATGCTGTCACATTATGATTCTAATTAAGGGCTTAGATTTTCGCAAATATGTCACATAAATACAAGTAACTATCTAACTTCATTCCCATTTCTCAGAACAGAGGAAGAATCCTTTCTTAGCGTTTATCTAATTCTATTTAACCGACATTATGTTACATCGAAAAGAAATTGTGTCATCTTAAATCCCCGCCAAGAAACGTGTGATTTTTAATTTTTTTTTTAATATTTTATTTATTTTTAATAAATTATAACTATAAATTAAACTAAAATAAACCTATATGAACTAATAGGGAAGAAAATATGTGAATTAAATAACTCATCTAACTTTGTAATATGTATCTAGGTTATACTTTTCAACTATAAGTAATGTCATATATTTGAGTTCAGTCTAAACACATCTCTTGAACAGAACAAACGTTTTTATGTTTAACGACATCCCCGCTTCAACTTCTATTCTTCAAAAGCGTGAAGTTAGTCTGGATTCCATTTAACCGACGTTACGTTAGTGCCAGCAGTACTGTGCCCCCTGCGCCCACGTCATCCGTTTCCGCCGATATGAAACAGTTTGCGAAGTCTGCATTTCAAGTTTGATGTTTTGTGTGGACACGCCTTTCTGATTCAATAGCAGTTTCATCGTTACACACTATTTATTTATTTATTAATTTATGTACACAGAAAACATCGAGACTGATAAACACAAGAAACAAAATTACACTATGTGCTCGCTATAGATTTGTTTCGTTAGCCTCCAACAGTTAATAGTGGACTCAATATTTCCGGGATTTTCCTCGGTGGAAATTTCCGGAAAATAAGAAGCTCGGCCCGTTCACTTAAGGTATAGGCTACCAATGTATTCCTTAAGTGAACGGGCCGAGGGTTTTCTGGTAAGGGTAGGAAGTCTTCATCTTTTCACCTTTGTTACCTTAACGACCAAACGTTTAGGGATAACAAAGGCTTTAACTACTACTAGGTAAAACTTTGCTTGTACTTTTTCTGTAAAAAAAAATGGTTTTTATATCTCATGTATTCTCCATTGCAAATATACAAAATCCAACAGAACAAAGAATTTCACTTTTACAACAAAGCTTTCAAGTTTTATCTCAACTTTGTGAAAGTTCGCGCTCGCGATCAGCGCGCCGATAGACGAGACTCGTTGTAAACGAATTTGTACCGCGTTTTAGCAGAGGTGTGCTCTCCCTGCGACTTTGAGAGTTGGTGCATCACATAGGGCTGCTATTTTTTTTTAATTAAATTCTGGAGCACCAAATATGAGTATTTACTTTTGAGGTTAAAATATTCACCTTTAAACAAATTTTCAATTGCTTTGTAGCGGGAGCGATGATTCGGCTGGACCGCCACCAAAGGGAAGATCTTCCGCCAGGCTAGGTGTGATGCCTGGGGAACCGTGCGACAGACGATATTGTGTCGGAGGTTGTATATATAGCTCCAATCCGTGAAATCTTTGCTTTCGCGATTACCTAAGGTTTATGACTGATAGCGTTGCGTGATTCTATTTTTTATTTTTGTGACTTGTGGCGTATAGATTTTTGCCACAGCTTCATGTTTTATTTTTACAACTGATTCAAAGAAAAGTTTTTATACATTTGTGTATCTTTCTTATAAGTAGAAAACTACCTAAACTTAGGTACTTCATTGTACTCACAGATAACAATGTTTAAACTTTTACTTATCCGGCAAGATTACAGAGTTAAATTTTTCTTCCATTTCACTTTGTCTCTTGCTACTTGCTGTTGTTTTCTCTCTCTCGCATGCATGTTTATTTTCATTTGTGAATGATGGTTATTGGAATATTTAATCGCCGAATTCTTACGCGCCATACGATTACTTATTTGATAACTTGACACGAAGGCATTGTGCCCGCAATTAAGCCTTCTCGCGGTCTTTTCTGCGTAAAAGGAGTTGATTTCTTTTATGTAGCGCCATACGCACGGTTTAAAATCTCGAATATTAAATGGATAATTATGTGAGTTTGTTAAAGTGACGTCGACATTTTCGGTCAGGTTTTCTTTTCACATTCTGCCTAATATGTCGTAGAGCGAAAAAATGTGTGTGTCAAGGTCACAAGGGGCCTCAAAGGTATTCCATTAGCACCGTTGAGAGCACACCCTCACCACGTGACATCCGGTGCCTAACTCGCTAACACAATAAGACGCTCGAAAAAGCCTTTCAGACTTAAGTGGTATTGGCGGGACATCCCCCCACTCCCTGCCCTCCAACGAAGAGTGCCGCGAAAATTAATTAAATTTGAATCTCGGCTCACCAACGACGTGTGTGACGTTTTGTCTTGAGAATAATTTATGTTATTTTATGCTAATAACGCCTGTAAGAATGTTGCGAGCGTATATGAGGAGATGGGAAATTGCTTTATTTTATGTCACAGGAGCTCCGATGTTTTATTAAGTATTTATTAGCTTTGCCGGCTCATCTTAAGTATATTGTGGTTAATATTAGGCTCATTTTAAAGCGCTTAGTCCACATGAATAGATTTAGACTTCCTATATAATTCAGTTACTAATTCAAATAGCACTTAGAGAGTTGCTTATCAGAATCTGTTTGAATCAAATGGACTATACTTTATACTCTCTGTAGATTGAGCCACTTCTGAAAGAAACATAAATTATAAAATAATCCTCATTGTACTACGATGTTATTTCATATTATTAGCTCTAATTTCTATATAAAGAACTAGCAAATTCATATATTGCGAGCTTTCATTATCCCTCATATTACCTGATTCAGATCAGGATGTCATCTCTGTCTACCCTGGAAGAGATAAAGACGTGTATGCGTGATATCCTAAGCAGTAACGCAGTGTGTAAATACAAAAGGTTGTAACGCAGCGGACGCAGAAAAACAAAAAGTCATGTAGTAAAATCAATAATGCTGCCGCTAACATTATTCAATGAAATGGCGAGTGCCGTCGGGGCCCGAGGCATGTAAAGCCGCGGTCACATGGACTTTTATTATTTAATTAATTTTTTTTTATAATAAAATGAGAGTGCCGTGTGGTTCCCGGCACCAATAGAAGAAAGAATAGGACCACTCGATTTCTCTCCCATGGATGTCGTAAAAGGCGACTAAGGGGGCATCATATGACAAGTGATTTATAAATGGTAATAAGTAATCCTAAAATGCAAAATGGCTGCTACTTTTTGTCATGGTAGTACATCAGCGGCACGGCTGGAGCCAATGTGTACTAAAGCAGCCATTGGCGAGACAAGTTCTCATAGTTTAAAAACATTTGCGGGGTAGACAGAGCCAACAGTCTTGAAAAGACTGATAGGCCACGTTCAGCTGTTTGTCTTAATGATAGAATTGAGATTCAAATGACAGGTTGCTAGCCCATCGCTTACAAGAAGAATCCCAAGTTTATAAGCCTATCCCATAGTCGCCTCTTACGACATCCATGGGATAGAGATGGAGTGGTCCTATACTTTTCATATTGGTGCCGGGAACCACACGGCACTTAGAATTTTAATTAGACGATATAATGTGGACAAGGGAATACATTGTTAGGTATTATGTGAAAGATCTTGTCAGTATTACGTGCGATGTAGTCACGATTCATTATTCATTTAGAATTCTTGTGTCACAATGTTTGTTCCCATACTCCTCCGAAACGGCTTGACCGATTCCCATTAAATTTTTTGAGCATATTTAGTAGGTCTGAGAATCGGCCAACATCTATTTTTCATACCCATTATCCGCCCTTAACGTTTTTTTTTAACTCAAAATTACATACATTCATACATACATACATAAAACCACGCCTCTTTCGCGGAGTGGTAGGCAGAGACTACCACTTTCGACTTGCCACGATCTCTGCATACTTCCTTCGCTTCATCCACATTCATAACTCTCTTCATGCAAGCTTAAAATAACTTAAAAATTATTTATATCTAGTTTTACATCTTCCCTTGTCTTGTGTTTTATTCTGTGAAGTGTAGTAGGTGTGTGACCAAGGCTTTACAGGGCCGTGGAGCCTGTGAGGGACAGGTCACTATTAATTACTCCCGGCGAAGCTAACTAATTGGTCGGGAAGCGTAATTCAATAGCTGTACGGCGCGGACAGGGCCTCAATCTATGTATCTGGTTCACTTTATATTACCTACAGCGTTCAATGTTAATGTTTAAAAGTGAGGTTCGATTCCGATCCCCGTTCAGATTAACATACTTTACATACATATGGTCACGCCTATATCCCTTGAGGGGTAGACAGAGCAAACAGTCTTGAATAGACTGAATGGCCACGTTCAGCTATTTGGCTTAATGATAGAATTGAGATTCAAATAGTGACAGGTTGCTAGCCCATCGCCTAAAAAATTCCAAATTTGTAAGCCTATCCTAAGGGATAGGCTTACGTAGAGCTTACTTAGAATGTCGTAAGCGACATCCATGGGAAAGAGATGGAGTGGTCCTATTCTTTTTTGTATTAGTGCCGGAAACCACACGGCAATCAGATTAAGATGGCAAATAATATTTTTTTGGATGAATCTACGGTTGCATTCTGCTTTCGTTCTAATCCCTTATGTACTTTGATTGACTATAAAGGTAAATTGGAGTACACTGGGTCTTGTTATTAACTCTCTGTGACAACTGAAGGGGAATCCCAAGTTTATAAGCCTCTCCCTTAGTCGCGTTTTACGTTTTCATTAATTTATATATCACGTTTATTTACCTTGCGGGGTAGATAGCCAGCAGTCTTGAAAGACTGATAGGCCACGTTCAGCTGCAGAATTGAGATTCAAATAGTGACAGTTTGCTAGCCCATCGCATTTCGCATCGCATACATTTGAAGAAGAATCCTATCCCTTAGTCTATAAGCCTATCCCTTAGTCGCCTTTTAAGAGATCCATGGGAACGAGATAGAGTGGTCATATTATTTTTTTATTGGTGCCGGGAACCACACGGTAAGACACCGTTACGATATCCATGGGAAAGATATGGAGTGTTTCTATTCAAAAGTGCAGGAAACTACACGGCATATTAAAATTAAAATAAAGTTTTCATCTAAAAGTTGAACATCTGCTATTCATTTAAATATAATTCGCCTATACGAGGTAAAAAAAATCAAAAGTCTGAAAAATACTCGAAGGCTCTTCCAAAGAAAACCGTATCAGGTGCCACTATGAATGGAATATAATTTCAAATACTGTGACAAACTGAGACAGCTTGCTATTCTCAGGGTTCCATGCACGACCCTTCAGTGACACGAAACTGATGGCGCCATCAGCATCGTGACATGATAAACGTGCGCAATATAAATAAAATAAATCCCGGTAGGAATATCCGGGGAAAAGTGGGCCAAGTCATGCAGGAATCGCTCAGTGTTGTATATGTTTAGAAGTGGTTTGGAAGATTTTGTATCTTTTATTCGAGTAAGAATTAGTTCCAATTGGATTTCGAACGCCAATAATAAGGACTAGTTTGTAGACATTCAATTTGATAGTTAATTATCTATAGCCGCACACGCGCGCTTGCTATCTATGAATTTCCACAAGGTGGTTGACCATTAACGAACTTAGACTAGGACAATATCTTATTTTATCGCTCTTTCTGTTTTGATGGAGGCCTTTCATCAAAACAGAAAGAGCGAGATGAGACAGTTTATTTTTCAAAGACAGCAAACTGAATGATTTTGCTAGTGTATGTACTTTAGTTATTTTTATGAGAAGATTAACTTCTTCTCTATCTAAAGTCTCCTAAATACTTAAACTTAGCCATTACACTGCCGAGTACCTTTCTCGCATCATCGATCACGGTGTCGCACACTAGCAATTCAATATCATTGTACAATCTACCAAAATTAACTTGGGGCAATCTATTTTTTTTGTATGTAAGTTTGTAACGAGATAAAGGTTCGAATACGTTGGTCTGATTTTGATGGAAAATTCACGGCAAAGGACTAGTTCTTTTTACAATCTAAAAAATCCGAAGGTAACGGCTTCAATTTAAACTGAAAATATCTGAACTTGGCCATTACACTGCCGCGTACCCTTCCCGCGTCATCGATCACGCTCGGTGTCGGACACCGGTGTCGCGGTATCTGATTGATTCGCGTTCGAGTGTCGGAGATTGATCGATATGATTTACACCAATTTGTCCATGTTTCTTTACTTACGTTCAAAATGTTTGGTTGAACGTACGTATGATATATTGATAGCTGAATAAGAAGACGAAGTGACACACTGTGCACAGAAAGATTCGGAACGAAGTTATTTCTTTTAATGAATTTAATTAATACCGTGTGATTTCTGGCATTTTAGAACAATCACTTTCCCAAGGATCTAGTAAAAAGCGACTAAGAGATAGGCTGTTAAAGTTGGGATTCTTCTTTTAGGCGATAGGCTAGCAACCTGTCACTATGGGAATCTCAAGTCCGTTATAAGGCCAATTAGCTGAACATGGACTTTCAACCTTCTCGAGACTGATGGCTCTGTCCATCCGCAAGCGATACAGACGTGATTATATGTATGTATTTGTCTTAGATATGATATAGAGAGACGAACTAAGCTTACTTGGCAATATAAAAGAAGAATTGCCGAACTCTCACCCCACGCCTGTCAATCTTCCTCCTGGCTTTTAGTCCCGGTTGCATCCTCACCGCTCTGGAGAGTAGCCCAGGTTATGTCTTTGACCATGGATCCTGGGTCAGGTTTTTACACGGAACGACTCCCGTCTGACCTCCGCAATCTATGGAGGTAAACCTAACCGACCGATCCAGTTACCTGAATGTATGGGTGTGAAAATGGTTTCCTCACGATGTTTGCCCTTACCGTAAGAGCATCGGTTGATATTCAAACTAATGTACCTACATCTTCGAAAATAGTCTTGGCCGGGATGGGATTCTACATACATACATATCATCACGTCTATATCCCTTACGGGGTAGACAGAGCCAACAGTCTTGAAAAGACTGAAAGGCCACGTTCAGCTATTTGGCTTAATGATAGAATTGAGATTCAAATAGTGACAGGTTGCTAGCCTGTCGCCTAAAAAAGAATCCCATGTTTGTAAGCCTATCCCTTAGTCGCCTTTTACGACATCCATGGGAAAGAGATGGAGTGGTCCTATTCTTTTTTTTTATTGGTGCCGGGAACCACACGGCAAGCTGCCCAGCTGTCAATACATAGATCTAATTCATAACCTAGTAAATGTCGTTTTATTAGCCCGCTCGCTGGAGTACATCGTTTCCATCGCATTTTATTGGCTTTGCAATCCACTTGGCCCACATTGCAGTCATTTGTGTACGAGTGGGTGGAATACTGATGGCTTGTACACAGTAACACATAGTGGACTTAATGAATTCCACCTTCCGAAGCTCTTGAAATACAAAGATGTAATTTCTTTTAATATTTTACTAGCTAAAGTTATCGTCGCGGTGTTGAGATACTTTAAACCTATGTACATATTGTCACGTTTATATCCCCTGCGGGGTAAACAGAGCCGACAGCATTGAAAAGATTGAAAGGCCACTTTCACTGTGACCTGAACGTCACAAGGCTAAAATGTAAAGTCAATGGGAAGAAAAATAAATATTGACCAAACAAATTAAATGGGGAGTGTGAATGGGATGTTGACCTTAAGACTTCAAGAACGTACCTTGATTAAATCGGGGATGGTCTTGCTTTGAAGAAAGTTATGAATGTGGGTGGATGAAGATACATCTATGAAGGGGTCGTGGCAAGTGGAAATGTACTCTATGCCTACTCCTCTGGGACAGAAGCGTGGCTTTTATACATGTATGTTTGTTAAAGTGCCGTGTGGTTCCCGGCACGTATACAAAAAAGAATAGGACCACTCCATCTCTTTCCCATGGATGTCGTAAAAGGCGACTAAGGGATAGGCTTACAAACTTGGGATTCTTCTTTAGGCGATGGGCTAGCAACCTGTCAATATTTGAATCTCAATTCTATCATTAAGCCAAATAGCTGAACGTGGCCATTCAGTCTTTTCAAGATTTTTGGCTCTGTCTACCCCGCAAGGGATATAGACGTGACTATATGTATGTATGTTTGTTAAAAATAATGCCAGTTGCAGGCTTATAGTAACTCCGATTGAACAAAATATGGCAATATTTCCTATTCAATGTTGCCAGTAGGTAATATTTTTTCACCATCACGTGTCATCGAATGCAATATTGAATTTTCCGTGAAAGCTGTTCATTAGTTGCTAACTGTATTTTTTTCAATATTCTGATTCTAAAGCCGTATTTGATTTAGAAAATTGAATATTTTTTTTACGAATTTTGTAGGTTATGAATTGATGGTTTTTTTCCTGAACTGCATGCATAGCATACGTTGCGTATTAATTTCTATTAAACTTGGAATTCTTTTTGTAATCGATCGGCTAGTCTGTAACTATATATGAATGTTAATTACATACAAGCTTAATTATTAATGTGCGTTAACATGCCTTAGAACTATTGGTATTACTTGTGACTATTGTGTATGTCTATCCTGTAAGTGATAACGATGTAAAAATAGTGGACATTTTTTGGTTAGCAATTCGCCTAAAATTTTTAAGTTAAATATTTCTTATGTTTAACATTGTATAGTAAAAATTCTTTAACATACATATAGTCACGTCTATATCCCTTGCACCCCGCAAGACAGAGCCAACGGTCTCAAAAAGCCTGAAAGACCACGTTCAGCTGTATGGCTTCATAATGGAATTGAGATTCAAATAGTGATAGGTTGCTAGCCCATCGCCTGCAAGAGGAATCCTAAGTTTATAAGCCTATCCCTTAGCCATCTTTAACGACATCCACGGGAAAGATATTGAGTGGTTCTATTCTATACTGCTGTAAACCACACGGCACTTTAGAATAGAACGCAATTTTATAACTTACACGGGATAATTAAATCTTAACCCAAGATCGTTTTTATTTACGTTCGAACTCAGATGTAAAAACGTCCTTCATCTGAGCACTCACATCAGGAAACATATAAAAAAACCTAAAAAGTTCAAACAAAAAGCTCCCACAAAGCTCCATGTTTGCTCTGCCGATAATCCTGTGGGACGCTAGTAGAAGGGATTACTCAACTACAACTTATTAAGTGTTTATAATTGGAGACCCCGCTTAATTTTGTGGCAGGAAATTGTTTAGGATTTTCAGAGTTTCAGAGCTTACACACCCATACATATTTACTACTAGCTGATGCCTACAGCTTCGTTCGCGTGTAACAATTGTTTTAAGGCGTTATTTCTATATTTATAATAGTTGAGATGGACCAATGTGGGTTCTCCATCAAGTTTTATAGTTTTTAAAATCATTTTTTTAGGCTCACAGTTATAAGCTAAATAACAAAAAATGTTCCACATATTAGTGTGCACAAACAGACAAACAGATATACAGAAAGTTTGTATGATGATATCTTTATTGCACAGAAATTTATACCAGTTACCAGGAATAGTACATGGTTATAAAAGAAATACATCACTTGCAATGGCGGACTTTTCCCAAGATAGTTTGTAGGAATATGTGTGTGTTCATTACTCTTTCTGTAGTAAAATTTGTGGTTATTTAATTTTACGAAACTGGCAGGCAACGCCTAGTAAAAAAAAAAACAAAGTCATGTCTATGCAAACCTTAATTCAGCAGCTTGAAAATCCCCTCGAGTTCGGCTCGCCCATTGGATTAGAGGTTTCAGTTGACACAACACTCGATTGGCCCGACTGACCGTCTTTAGTGTAAGTCGTATTAGTCCCGCGGACTTCCGTAAGCTGATTGGTCAATTAATTGTTTCATTTGATGTTAAATTCGAATATCGAACTTATTCTATTCGATTGGTATTATTTTCCGTAATTGCTTTTTATTGTTAGTTTGAGTTTGAAACAAGTATGTTTAAATAAGTAATCTGCCGTGTGGTTCCCGGCACCAATAAAAAAAGAATATGACCACTTCATCTCGTTCCCATGGATGTCACAAAAGGCGACTAAGGGATAAGCTTATAAACTTTGGCTTCTTCTTTTAGGCGATAGGCTAGCAACCTGTCACTGTTTGAATCTCAATTCTATCATTAAGCCAAACAGCTGAACGTGGCCTATCAGTCTTTTTAAGACTGTTGGCTCTGACTACCACGCAAGCGATTACGACGTGACTATTTGTATGTATATTCAGTTTCAAAAAGACTGAAAGGCCACTCTCATCTTCATGATGGAATTGACCAATAAATCTATTATTAATTATTAATATTTCGTTGGAGACTAATAGAATTTTTCTTTGTTACAGCCGTATCACCGCGGGTGGCCCTCTCCGCTTCACTTATAAGGTAAGTACTTATAGTATGAGTATAGGTACTCGAACCCTTTTAAGAGGCTTGTTGTATGAAGACGAAATACTAATAGCCAATTTAATATTTTTATTTACGAAATATGAAATACATTTACTACATTAGACGGGCTTGATTAAATCGAGGACGTTTGAAAAAAGGTAAGGTCAAGAATACTGTGAAGCTATGGACTTGCATGTAGAGAGTGATGGATGTGAATGAAGCGAAAAAAGTATGCAAAGAGCGTGCCAGAGGAAAGATTAAGTCTCTTACTTCCCTCGGAAAATCTCTCATAAATAAAAAATATTATGCATATCTTTTATTTAATTATAAATCATTCCCATGTATTCCTTGTGGTTCCCGGCACCAATAGAAAAAAGAATAGGACCGCTCCATCTCTTTCTTATGAATGTCGTAAAATACGACTAAGTGATTGGCCTTAAACCTGATATTCTTTTTTAAGGCGATGGGCTAGCAACCTGTCACTATTTGAATCTAGATTCTCTTATGAAGCCTTACAGCTGAACATGAGCTTTTTCATGATTATTCTCTCTGTCTACCCCGCAAGAGATATAGACATGATCATAATGTATGTATGTATGAATGTGTAATTATAAATGCGAGTTTGTAAAGATGTGTGGATATGTGTGTTTGTTACTTATTCACGTAAAACCTACTGAACGCATTTCCACAAAACTTTGCAAAAATAATTTTTGACATTGTAATAATACATAATAAGTAGAAATTTTTAAAGTCTAAAGGCGAGGAAAGTCAGACAACAGCTCTTTAAATACGAAAACGTTAAAAATAACAAAAGCAGCTATGTCATGATAACATACATTGCAAAAACTACTTATCTAATTGAGTTCTGACGACAAGGTTCCATCTCGCGATTACCGGCGCTAAATTGAACCCTTGTCAAAATGACAGCATCGAAGCGATGGCGACTGTTTTATCGACTGCGCCAGTATTTATGACAGACAGCGGTTTCCGAAGAACGTAACACTTTGGGAATAGGTACTCGTACTATGTTAGTGAAGCAATCTTTTTACTTTGTTATAGTGACGTAAAATGTAATATTTTTCCCAGCTAAAGGTGGTGTTCTAGTCTTTTCGAGATTATCCGCTCTATGAAGCTAGATTATAACGAATGAAGACATCTTAAAGTTAAGGGGCACACAGACTCAATAGTCTAGATGAAACTTGATTGTAATAAAAAATACTCACGGTAAGGTTTCTAGCCCGTCGTCTAGGAATTCCAATTTTAAAACTATTTAATTTTAACATAACTAAAAAATATAATTTTTTACTTTATGTTCATGATGAATGAAAGTAGTGTGATAAATTTTGTGACATCAATATGTTAGATCCTATGGTCATTCTATTTTGTGCGTTAATCAAAGCGATAAATCTCTCTAACCCAGATCTTATCCTATTCCTCAATGGCCAGTGTAACTTGAACTAACATATAGACAAAATTACTTCCTAACTCTAATACTTAAGTCGTTTGATAGGGGTCTCGGATGTTGGTTAGGTGTAAAATAAATTAGGACTCCGAAATTTGAACAGTACGCACCTTTCCTTTGAACTACCCTATTTCCTATCAGAAAGTGATACGCTGCAGGACCACTGGAGATTGAGAAACACAGAGGAGAAACCTACCTGGCATAGAATTTGTAATAATAGAAATGGTAAACGCTGAAATCTGCATATGATGCCACATGGCTATACATCAAGTTGTAAGAACAATATGGCATTTCTATTGACTTATATTTTCTAAAATCTATGGTTCTTAGTATAATTGAAATGAGCATCAGTCGAGTGGTTAAGGTAGTCGACTGAAGAAAGTATGTATATCCGTTTCAATGTGCGCAGGTTCAAATCCTTCTACAGCCTATCAATGACTCTTTTTTTAAGTTATACACGTTTGAGTGTTATAACAACGCTTTTACGATGAGTGAAAACCTTGTGAGGAAATCTTCAAATTTAGAAAATTTCATGTTTAACCAAAACCGATAACTACTTTAACACCCACTTAATTTATCTGCTTAACCCAAAAATGGACTGTCATATAATGCATATACTTAGCATTAAGTCCACTTGTGACAGGTTGCTAGCCCATCGCCTACAAGGGGAATCCCAAGTTATCTTAATGAAACGATGAATTAAATATAATAAATGCATTGAGGTGCAATGCTAATCGATGTCAGCATATTGGGGTTCAATAGATCGAAACTACAAAAATCGCCTTACACCCCTCGGATTAGAACCTAAGACTTTCGATTTAACAAGCGTCTAGACACCACCGAGCTCGTAATCTCATCGTCTCCGGATGAACCCCTGCAAATGAGCATAGACTGCCAATATTGTTACACCGAGCCTGGAAGTTAAGTTAATTACAAACCAATCCCTTGCTCTCATGATTTAGATTACATCGGCGGCCCATCAGAAGGGGATTGATTCTATTACAGAGGTTCAACCTTAACTTTCAATCTGTAAATGGTTTTACGTGTGTTAGGTGCCAAGTTACATTATAAATGGTCGAAGGACTGGCAACCTGCTACTAATAAATAAATTAATATATACGGGACAAATTACACAGATCGAGTAAGCCTCGAAGTGAATTCGAAACTTGTGTTACGAAATCAACGATGCTATATCAATACATATAATAAAACAGTAAAAAAATTTGTCTGTACATTGAGTATATTAAAAAAATAATAATTTATAACGATACCAAATTAGTAACCGAGCATGAACTTGGAAAAAAATCGTCAGACCGGACGTTTATCTATGGAATTTGCCCATTTAAATTCATTCATATAATCATATGTATATACCTTGCGGGCTAGACAGAGCCGTTCAGCTTTTAGGCTTAATGATAGATTTGAGATTTAAATAGTGACAGGTGACGCCTTTACGAAACGAGATCATTTTTATATTGATGCCATATTTTATTATGTCATCCACTACACACTGAAGTTTGGTTAACGGTTACAATTCGTTTCCAAATCAAAAAAGCGTACATTGTAAATGGGACTTCGCCACAGACATGACCCGATTCCGCAGTGACAGATGGCGCGCTGCTGAAAACCAAATGTTATTCGACGCTAGCATGTTTTGTACCGTTATGTTTGCAAATATTAAATCCATTTCTTGGAATTGAGGCTATAATGGTACATATTTTATGTTATAACTCTTTCTCAGGCTGATATTAGAAAGAAATGTTTAAAAGAACGTCAGCGGTCGACGGTGCCCGACGAAAGAGCGTTATGTTTGATTTTTAAATCCTTATTGAGTTTGTAATCGATAACATCGTGAATTATCGTGGCAATCGTGATAAGTGGAACGATGTGGTTTCTGCCTACCCCTCCGGGAAGGAGACGTGACTTATGCATGTGTGCAATATCGTGAATTTATCTTAATGCATTCTATATTGTTAACTTGATTTAACAGTACACATTTAAGTGCAGTCGCAATATCAAAATAATTTCTGAATTACAAATTTCAATAATAAAATGCTACCTTTGTGCGTTTGTATAATAAACGTTTTATGAAACAGCATAGAGCAGTATTTTACTTCCATTTCAACTCGTATTAAATAGTAACTGTTGTTTTCATAATAAGCTAGATATCATAAGAAGACTCTTAATTTCATGCCAGTTTCAGAGATTAAACGTTCATAAAATCACGCCTCTTTCCTAGAGCGGTAGGCAGAGAATACATCTTTCAACTTGCCACTGATCCCTGTGTACTTCTTTGGCTGTAAACTTGTCGGTATAGGGTCATACAAAATTTAATATTTTTTTTTCTAAAGATTAGAATCGTACAATTTATTCTTGTCAGGCATGACATTAATTCTATTGAAATATATATCTTTATAACAGGACATAATATATGTATATCATCACAGACATCGTAGACAGAGCCAACAGTCTTGAAAAGACTGAAAGGCCTGTTTGGTCTAATGATAAAAATTGAGATTCAAATAGTGACAGGTTGCTAGCCCATCACCTAAAATGAGAATCCCAAGTTTATATGCCTATGCCTTATTCGCCTTTTATGACATCCATGTGAAAGAGATTGAGTGGTTCTATTTTTTCTTATATTGGTGCCGGGAACCACAAGGCACATTATAACAGGACTACTTTCAGTATCGACCGTGATTCCCCGCCATGCAAATAGTACTCGATATCTCGCAAATAGCGTTTCTGCTACTTCACTTTGAGCTTTGTGCAATATCTTTTGTGCCTTTTTTACTAGAAAATATCATTTTATTGGACATTTTTGAAGAGACTTCTCTATAAATTATTGTTCTACGAATACGACTTTTAAAGGTCTTTGTTGTCTATCAATTTTTAATACATACCTCTACAGTGTACCAAAGACTCGTCTCAGAGTTAAAGATTAGTTTTGTTTTCTAAATGATTCTCTTACGACGAGGGTAAAAAATCTTGAGGAATCCTGCACATGCAGGTGTTGAACTGGTAAATATGATGATTAAATGTGTACATATAATTCAATATGGGTTAGGTTAGGTTAGCCGTGTGGTTCCCGGCACCAATATAAAAAAGAATATGACCACCGTAGATGTCGTAAGAGGTGACTAAGGGACTAACTTGGGATTGTTATTTTAGGCGATGAGCTAGCAACCTGCCACTATCATAAAGCCAAACAGCTGAACGGGGCCTGTCAGTCTTTTCAGGACTCTTGGCCCTGTTTTCCCCGCAAGGGATATAGACGTGACTATATGTATGTATGTATGGACCTTGTGGCGGTAAGAGGAGTCCCTACGTGTTTAACCTGTCCAGTGCCCAAGCCAATCCGGGATCATTGTTCCTCATCATGATCATCAGTGTTGATCACTAACTCCAGAAGGGAAAAAAGAACGTTATTATCTCTAATATGAAATCCCCATACTTTTTGCTGTCAGCAAATAAACCTAAATGCTTCATGACCCGAAAACGTATAACCGGAAACAGAAACGGTATTTGTTCTATATTAATAACATCTCGAATGCAGCACTATTTGCGATTAAAGTCTGTTCGCTCTTCTTTCTGTTTGTCCTTCAGAGTGCTGTTGTTGATTTACTTCTGTAATTACAAAGTGTAGTGTTGAAAGTGAAATGTTACCAGGAATTACATTTTATATTGCAATTGCTCAAGTTCTTTTCATGTTTGTGTATTACTTAAGTTTGCACGATTTTCAGTACTTTTTTTTGTAAATTGGCTTGTATAAGTTTTTACAATTAACAGTGGTTAAGCGATTTGTTCTTCGTTCCCTGAAAGTAGAAATAGATTTTTTCCAAAAATAGGTAACAATATAATAATGCTGTGTGGTTGCCGTGTGGTAACCAATACAAAAAATAATAAGACCATTCCATATTTTTCCCATGGATGTCGTAAAAGAGGACTAAGACTGTTGGCTCTATCTACCCCACAATGGATATAGACGTGAAAATATGTATGTAGGTTACAATGATATCGTACCATTATATATTGAAATATCTGTATTGAAATGTTATCATTAATCATGTTAAATTAATTATCATGTTCATTTAGTAGGTAATACAGATTGATGTTATGAATTAAATTTAAATTAGGTATGTCATCCATTAAAGATATGAAATAGCACATTGTAGTTTTGCTTATTAAAAAATTAAAAGTAGTAAGAGCTTTCAATTTGACATTAAATTGTATCAATATGAAATATGAACAGATCATTACACGAGAAAAAGATAAAGGCTTGATACGTAACCTTCAAATTGAATTGAACTTTCCTAAATTGAGCTCAAAGTATAAGAAAAAATATCATAATACAAAGGTCAAGTTTCTCTATTTGTAATTTCTACTTTGTATTTGAACAGACAGTTAAATTAATTCCATTGAGACTACATTGTTGAGAACCTTTAAGAGTCTATACAATGTATCGAGTTTCTTTCATTTTATTTTTTCTTATCTCTTTTGATTCTATTGTTGCCAGAAACGCCCAAATTCTCAACGAAAAGACGAAATCAGATCTGGAATGTCTTTCTAAAAATGTACAGAAAACGCTTACATCATCCAGATAAATATAAGTTTTTTAAATATAAGCGTTATTTGTTTTCAAAAATATTTTCTTTTATGCCAAGATATTAAGTGCAATACTTGTTTAATAAATCCAAAAAATTATGAAAAATGAGAAATGTTTCTGTAAAATAAAATATATTAAGATGTTTCTGAACCAATATCCCTCATGTCAATTTGCTGAAATGCTGTGACAATATCCATCAATAAATAAAATATTAATTCTTGAAATGAAACGTTTCACTTCCAAGTCGATTGACACGAAATAACCCTCGAGTATTATTTTACGAAGGGTATTAGGTTGAGTAAATATTATCTTTCACAATGAGTATTTTCATAAGAAATATCCAATTACTACGTGTTACATTTACAGCTGTAATATCATGGCAATAAGGCTTTGCTAATAATACAAGGGTAAATATTTAGTAATGTACGAGCGTTGTTGGAAAAACTGTTGGGTACCTTAACGGTTTACGATTAAAATATGTACGTGATGCGTTTAAAAGAATTGGTTAAAATCTTACCAAGTCCATGTACCAATTCCCTTCTCTGAGTTATGTACAGTTAGTTTAACTACAAACAAATGTCCTTATGGTGAGGGCAAATATCGCAAAGAAACCTTAACATTCAGGCTTGATTGTTTAGGTAATATTATTTAAGCATGACGAGATTAATATATAGACTTAAAATTACCACTTTAACCCCAAAAACCAGACAGCCTCTAATAGATTTCACGGCCCGCCGTCGCGCCTGTAAACTACATTCCATTTCTGGCGCGCGCCGAAGGGCGACCGATGACCTGCTCATTGGACGATCGATGTAGCTGGAAGTCTGCCAAATACTCACAACCTCGTTGGCTCCTCGCCATCTCTGCGCCCCTAGTACTCTATAGTTCGGGTACTCAAAGTTTTTATAAATTCAGACGCTTGCCAGTAAGTTAGTACGTTAAAATGGATTTTACAGCTATTAAACGCAGATGGTAGACTGAGTTGGTCGGATATTTTTTATTGCATTTCGTTTAAAAGATATTTAATATAAAAATTGTACCAAAGTAATAGATGTAAGTTTTATTTTTTGTATTGCCAATTTCATTAAACGTGTCGGGGTGTGTAAACTTAGAAATGAAATAAAATCGTGTTAAATATGAGATTTATTTTAGTACCTGAATAATTATAATAGTTTATCGCTAACGATGTAGACAGAGATAAAAATCTCAAAAAGACTGGAAGGCCACATCACATTAATGATGGTGATTCAAGTAGTGACAGTTTGCTCTTCCATCGTCTACATTTTGCTTTATTTATTTAATCGACATTTACAATATGCACGGCAAGATTATTTTCTTTGTTATTTGAAGATAAAGATATGAAATATAAAATCCTCATCATTCTCAGACTCCATTTAAATTTAGCTCTCATCAAGACGAAACTAGAAACTAATACAATACGAGAAATATAAACGTAATTTAATTTCAGTTTACTTGAGCAAGAACCCTCTATGTTGGCACTAAAGTGTGAGAAGACACGAAACTTAGTACCTCGCAGTTTCTTACTACATGTTATCGTTTGAAAGTTTTACTTTAAACACCACATGATGTTAACGAGGTGTTTGCACTTCAGCGCGCATATAATAATAATGTGCAATATTGACAGATTAAATCACATTTTCTGTCGTTTGGTAGCAAAGGAAAATATAGTGTGAGTCATCTGATTATATATTTTTTTTTACAATTTTAAACTCATTCAAGGAAAAGGCTTGCATTTTTTCTGTTTCGGAAAAGATTGCTGTTTTAAATAGAAAATTCTTGTTCGTAAAATAATGTACTTAACTAAAAACCATAAAAAGGTTGTGGTGTGAAGATTAGAGAAAATCTTAAATTTTAAGAAAACTTGTAATTTTCTCTATTATAACATGATAACACATAGATCGAAAACACATGCCAGATGCAGTCTCACGAAATTCTTGAATATTTGATAAAGCAGCAGAACGTTCTGTACTTTTGTTATATCGATGTTTGTAAATTTTTACGCTGCGAGCGCACCAATCTATGGACGATAAACTTTTATACGTTCCCAACAATGGCTGTGCGGGCTCGTGCTGATAAAATACTAAAACTACGTGCAAATGTATTGGAATTCGATAAAGTGCATCATCATGTTAATATTAATTTAACAGATTAAACTAAACGTACTTTCATTGATTTAATGATGGCAAAAACTCAGGTCAAGAGTATCCTAAACCAACTTATATGAATAAAATTATGATTATGGACAAATAAAAATGACACGTGCAAGGATCTTGTAGCAAACGGAAGGATGTGTCTCTGCCCACCCCTCCAGGAAAGAGGTCTGTATTTATGCATGCATGTGTATAACGAAATAATTATAATTCTTTCTTCTGGCGACAGTCCCAATCACAAAGTCACCATCCATACAGGGTAGGCGGAGCCAGTCTTGAAATGACATACATACACATACACATGGTCACGTCTATATCCCTTGTGGGGTAGACAGAGCCAACAGTCTTGAAAAGACTGATAGGCCACGCTCAGCTATTTGGCTTAATGATGGAATTGAGATTCAAATGACGATAAATAAGATTAATAAGGCATTTAGAAAAAAACTCCCCTAATTCTTGTAACTCGCAATTACTGTTAGTTTCGCTGACAACGAGTCAGTTAGTTAATTAAAAGTTGGCGACAGAAAGAAGGGGACAATTGCTAGCTCCCTAACATCAAGGATGCGCGAAACTTTGTTCGCAACTAAGGTTGTTAGAGTAGAAGGTAACTGAATAGGATTTCGTATAACACACTTTAAATTGCCAGCGGAAAGTTGTATTTTTTCAAACTGTAACAAGCGAGCAGTTTAAAAATAACTAGAAGCCAAAAGTGTAAATTATTTTGCAGTGACTTGCACTTATAGTCACCTCTCCATCTTTAGGTTGTAGGTATGGCTTAGTGATGGGATTGCGATTCAAATAGTGACAGGTTGCAAGCCCGTCCCTTAATAAACGAAATCTCAAGATTATTACCCTTTACCCTTACCCTTTCCCTTAATTGACTTTTTCAATATGCACTGGAAGAGAAACTAACTGGTAATAACTGGTATATATATATATATATATATATATATATATACTATGTTTTTTCGGTAATAATTATTACCTTTGATGAAGTGGACGTTGGTAAAAATTATCTTAAAAGTTTTTGTACAAGATCTACGTGGCCATTTTAAAAAAGACTACCTTTAATATAGACAAGGGGAAAACATTCCGACGTTTTAAATGCTCTATAACTATAAAAAAAAACAACTTTTACTCCATCCGCAAAACTTTCTAAGCTCCAGCAAAGCTGAGTGCTCATATAAAAGCTATTAACAAGCGTCAGGGAAAATAAAATAAATGGTTGGTGCACGGTTACCGTCAACATAACAATACTACTTGTTAGCTAGTTAGCATTTGACATACATACCTACATATAATCACGTCTATATCCGTTGCGGGGAAGACAGAGCCAACAGTCTTGAAAAGTCTGATAGGCCAAGTTCAGCTGTTTGGCTTGTTTGGTGACAGGTTGCTAGCCCGTCGCCTAATAGAAGAATCCAAGTTTATAAGCCTATCCCTTAGTCGCCTTTTACAACATCCATGGGAACGAGATGGAGTGGACCTTTTCTTATTTAATTGGTGCCGGGAACCTCACGGCACTACAAATAAATACATTTCATATAAGTATCTTACATCCGCAACTTTTGCAGGGGAACATGATGATGATTCCCTCACCGTGTTTTTTTTTAAATATCAGGAATCAAACGGTATCTACAGATATTTTATTTAATAACACAATAAAGAGTAAACTAAACTAATTGCTAACTAGGAGAACTCTCCGACGACGTAGTAAAAACTGAAAACTAATTTGGAAATATCGCGGTTAATTCTCGAGTTGTTCCTGTGACCGTCGTTCACGACAAACGTTGCGGGAATTGCCTTGGAAATTAAGACAGATTAATTCTCCTACTTCCTCGAATTTTCCTGGTTTCAGATGTCTGATAAAATCTCAGATTTCTCGCTGAAAAATTATAGCAATGAAACGTTTTTAGGTTGAAGGTACTTACTCGGTTACTCGTGTCAGTTACTAAGAGAAATTTGAGGGAAATGTTCTATTTTTACCGCGTTCAAAAAAAAGTGGTTCTCAGTTATTTTCTACTAGTCGAAATAATCGCGATTATTTCGTGTCTCGCTTAACCGATTTTGATGCGGTTTTCAGGAAAGTATTTGTTACACTTGGGAGAATGTTTAGTAATTTAATAGACATCAAAAAGAAGGATATAATTTAGAGGCGGTTCTCTTTTTGCAAATGTTATTGTCTTCAATATTTTAGCCTAGTGAAGCAGATGGAGCTTCCACGCTTAGAAACTTGGGATTCTCCTTTTAGGGTTGTATCCAGCAAACTTGTCACTGCTGACCGTAGCCTTCGAGTATTTCAGTGACTATCGAGTCTGTCTACTCCATCATGAATAACAACCTCGTGACGAAATCTATATGCCACAAGTCACAAAAAAAAAAAAAAGTACGCGACGCTATCAGTAAAAAAACAGCGAAAAACCTAAATCGCGCACGCAAAGATTTCACGGATTGGAGCATATATACAACCTCCGACACAACATCGTCTGTCGCGCGGTTCCCCAGGCATCACACCTAGCCTGGCGGAAGATCTTCCCTTTGGTTGCGGTCGAGCTGAACCATCGCTCCCGCTACAACCTGATACATGCGTGTATATGTAGGTAGACAGAGCTTTACATCGACAAACAAAAACCAATATTTAGATGGTAAAGGATAAAGTTCTAGCGTACCCCGTATTTCCATTCAGGGGACTATTTACATACATACATAAAATCACGCCTCTTTCCGGAGGGGTAGGCAGAGACTCCCTCTTTCCACTTGCCTATTATTTACCTGCTTTTAATTTGTCATAACTTTATGAAGAACAAGATATGTATTCCACGTCACTCGGGTCAGGTCGGTAGCCCAGTCTGTGAGAAATGAAATGTCAGTGAACTTTGACTTTAGTATACTCGTACGTACAGAAAAAGGTAACATAAACTTCCCTAGAACCGAGTTAAAATTATGAATTTTACATCGAGCAGAGTTAGGAGGCCTTTAACCTTAATCATTTGAGATTATATAAATGAGATTTCTGCCCACGCGTTTTAAGCAGCGTGCCGTGTGCTTACCGGTAAAGTAACACACTATCTATACTATCATTTGAATCAACTATGTACTCACCTACTATATTTTTTATTATATACATACATATGGTCACGTCTATATCCCTTGCGGGGTAGACAGAGCCAACAGTCTTGAAAAGACTGAATGGCCACGTTCCGCTATTTGGCTTAATGATAGAATTAAGATTTAAATAGTGACAGGTTGCTAGCCCATCATCTAAAAAAAGAATCCCAAGTTTGTAAGCCTATCCCTAAGTCGCCTTTTACGATATCCATGGGGAAGAGATGGAGTGGTCCTATTCTTTTTTGTACTGGTGCCGGGAACCACACGGCACAATATCTTTACTATCATTTAAATCGACTTTGTACTCATCTAGTATATTTTTTATTAGACACTCAGGAATTGTGAATTAAAGATTGAATTCGCAATAAAAATGTATTTTACGAGTAGTTTTGTAAACGTTTACAGTGCACCAGGACACTACGATCGCGTTTTAGTTTCATTGTGAGCTCGGGATATCAACATCACTATTTGATGTCTTATTGCTGTCAATTTTACTGCTTACTGATGAATTGTGATGAAACCGTTTGGTTCCTTGCAGTGCCGTGTGGACCCCGGCACTTCGATATAATAAAACTCACGCTTAGTCGCTTTTACGACATCCACGGGTAAGAGCGTCTAAGGGAAAGGCTTATAAACTTGAGATTCTTCTTGCAGGCGATGGGCTAGTAACTTGTCATTATTTGAGTTTTAATTCTATCACTAAACCGTACAGCTGAACGTGGCCCTTCAGTCTTTTGAAGACTGTTGGCTCTGTCTACCCCGTAAGGGGTGATTATATGTATGTATAAAAACGGCAGAATCGTTTCTCTTTCTTCTCGTAACTTGTAATTAGTAGTCCAAATTAGAGATTTGAGAATTTTTTTCAAGTTAATGACAAATTGTAAATAAAAATTAATCAATTCGTCTTAATTTGTCGTGTGGATATGAGAACTTGATACATAAATAAGCTGTTAGTAGTTTCAAAATCTTGGCGTTTACTAAAAACACTATTTTGACAATACTTAACATACTTTTAGAAACATTTGGCTAAAGTTTTCTGTTATAATAACCTCACGATTTTGGGCGCTTACAAAAAAGACTAGTTTTTAGCCAAAGCAATAACCTCTTCGCTAACTTAATATCTCAGCTGAGAATAGAAACGTTGAGGCGACGGACTTAGTTTAAACCTGGATTGTCGCCATATATCAGCCAAGTGAATACTAGCCGGGGAACTAAACCGGGAAGGCTTGCGGATTCTAAAAATATGTGAAGGTTTAACCAACCCGTGAGCTGCTAGTTCTAAAGAAAGTACATTTCCTGTTATAGAATGAAGTTGGAATGAGTCAATTTGAGTACATTGAATAGGACAACTCCACTTCTTCCCCAAGGATGTCGTAAAAAGCGATTAAGGGACAGGCTTATGAACTTGGGATTGTTCTTGTAGGCGATGGGTTAGCAACCTGTCACTATATGAATCTCAATTCTATCATCAAGCCAATTAGCCGAACGTGGCCTATCAGTCTTTTGGATTGACCTTTGGCTCTGTCTAACCTGCAAGGGATATAGACGTGACTATATGTATGAGTACTTTGTATTTCATATTTAACTTGAATTCCCATAAAAGCTTTTCTTGATAAAGCGAATTGAATACCTCAATTACCTATAATATTGAATTTGTTGTAGATTTATATTTTTAACTGGCTTATAACCGCAGCTTCTCTCGCGCGAATTTAGCGCCACCTACAAAAAAACGCAGGTTTTTCGCATACCCTACGGGAACTTTAATTTTTACCGGGATGTCCGTCATCAGAGACTTAATTATATATATGTTAAAGGAAATGTATGTAATCCGTCATTGTATACAATTCCTTGGAAATGTATGTAATGCCTAAAATAGCCCGGAAATGTGTGAAATAAATTATAGTAGACACATTCCTAGGAAATCTATACATTTCCTAAATAGCAATCGGAAATGTAAAACCCGTGGTGGTACGTGAGATAGTGGGGCGAGGGGCATCATTTAGAATGTTAACAAACGCTAAAAACACCGCTTATATCGAAGATGAACGTTACAAAGAGTTAATAGAAGTTTCCACGGCAAAAACAACAGCTAGAAATAGGGCAGCATAAAAAAGGCATCGTTGTTAAGCCTATTATAATTATCGTCAGAGTTTAACTCTAAGAAATTATTATTTCTTTAAAAAAAAAAACTAACCTAACCTAACCTAAAAATATAATTCTCATTTTAACAAGGTGTTTTATTACAGAAAGCCTTCTTTTTATAAATTTCCTAATACGATATAGGAATTATATACAATTTCTAGGAAATATTTACATCTCCCAGGATATGTATGTATTAAATAATTTTTAAAACAATATTTTAAACATTTCCTAAATAGCTTCGGAATTGTATATATTTCCTAGGAGTTGTATGTAATTCCTAGATTTTATACATTTCCGTGAACATATACACAAAATTTCAAAAAGATTGGTTTAGCAGAAAACGCGTAAAAATTAACAAAATTATTTTCACATTTATTATATTAATTAGCTTTGGTATTATTTAGATCTTTACGAAAGCTATTGTATTTTTCCATTACGGACAATATATCTGTGACACAATTTCTTAAATTTTTTGTGTGAGTAGAAATAAAGAGTTAACGAAAACAGACCTGTTCCTTAAAACGCCATTTATGTCGAGAAGACTTGAAAAAATATAACAAAGTCATACACGTTACAGGTAAAGTCCAATTTTATCCGGATCAAACATGCATAAGGTCATACAATTTCCTTCCAGCGAACTATATAGAAAAGCCTTCGAATGTGACCTGGGCCAATTTGCGGTATAACCCAATACTCTTTGCTCAGTTACAGCGACCTCCTTTACGGTGGGCCGCGGGCTCCTGAGGGAGTTACGGCAGACATTAAACATTACATTGGTCGATAGTTCTGTGATTGCCTCCAAAGCGGGGATTTTAAACATTTCCCCTCTCTTAAAATATTTATAACAAAAAATATTTTTACGATGTCAAGTAAGGGTTTTTAAACTCAAAGTGTACTAAGGCACGAATGTATTCAAAAGTGAGTAGGTAATTCAACGGAAAATATTAGCAAACTTCACAAAAGTATGTAACTTACTGGCCTGGTAAGGATACATACATACAGACATATAATCACGTCTATATCCGTTGCGATGTAGACAGAGACAACAGTCTTAAAAATACTGATAGGCCGCGTTAAGTTAAGGTAAGCGTTCAGGTAAGGATACAATCATATTACACTTCTTTTCCAGAAGGTTAGGCAGAGACTACATTTTTGATATGATCCTTGCTTCTTTCGTTCTATTACTCCTAACAATCTTTTTAATTGAAGTTTCGTGACTTTTTCGCTAAGAATAAATAAAATACTTAAACTACAAAAGCTAAATTTATCTCAATATTTGCGTGGAAATGTTAAAAATTCAACATCACCAGTAAACTATTACTGGAACATTTCGTTGTCCAAGTCATAAATCACAATTTCAGCGGTATGGCGCTCAGCTGAAATATTCAGGCTACATTTTAACCCCGAATGTTTGCAGATTGGAAGCTGGACGCTAGGAAATTGAGTATATACAGTACACTGAGGGGGAAATGTTATGTAGAAGAGGTTCAGTTATTGAAAGAGATACAAATAAAAAAACGTATTTTTTTTTGTGGCCGTTAAATACAAACGTAAATTGATCAAATCCGGAACATCAGGTTTGTAGGGTTTAGTGTGCGGGTCCTACGATAATCCTGGGAAATCGGTAATAAAATAAGAAATATTGTTTACTGTGTTTATTGACGTGTGCAAGAACTGCACTTAACCGGGCGACTGAATCGTTACATGTGGAAACTTACAGTCTAGATTTTTATGCTACCAAAGCACAATAGACGTTTGCCTCTATAGGTTAATAAAACAACGCGCTTGCATGAAGGGAGTTATGAATGTGTGTGTGTGGGTGAGTGTGAGCGATGAAGCGAAATGAGTAAGCAAGCAAATGGAAAGATGTAGTATCTGCTACCCGTCCCTAAAGAACCTTAAATTTATCTATCTATATGTATCTAATTTATCTATATTGTATATCTCTAGACCAAGCGATTTGGGCTGTAAGTTAATATTTCAGGCAATCAATATATTCATAAGTATAATCTTCTTCCATGATTTATAAATGTATACTTATATTCTGATGATATCACTGAAGTCACACGCCATCTGTGAAACAAAGCCTAGAATATGACGCGCTCAGTCAATAGCAGCGAAGAGTCTAGAAACTCCGACTCAACATCGTCTGCCGTGTGGTTCCCCAGGCATCACACCTATCCTAGCGGAAATCATCCCCCTGTGACGGGCGAGCCCGAACTATCCCTCCCGCTACATACATAAATAATAATTTTAGCATAATATCGTTAGTTCTAAGTTATTGTGCCGTGTGGCTCCCGGCACCAATACAAAAAAGAATAGGACCACTACATCTCTTTCCCATTGATGTCGTAAAAGGCGACTAAGGAATAAGCTTACAAACTTGGGATTCTTTTTTAGGCGATGGGGTAGCAACCTGTCACTAGTTGAATCTCAATTCTATCGTTAAGCCAAATAGCTGAACGTGGCTATTCAGTCTTTTCAAGACTGTTGGCTCTGTATACCCCGCAAGGGATATAGACGTGACCATATGTATGTATGTATGTCTAAATTATTGATACTCATATACTCTGACCGTAACTAAACACATCGATTACATGAATTAACCCGTACTATCTGACAAAGGGATATAACGGCTGAACTCGTAGTCACTACATTATTTAACAGTGTTATCTTGTTTATTCAGGTCACAGACAAAGTGACTAATAATGTTTGATTTAAAGGTATTACGGCTACCATTTTCAGTAACTGATATTTATGCGTCGAGTTATTGTATGAGTCATGTCCTTATCCCTTGCAGAGACATACCTATAGTGACGTACAGATTAATGCAAAGTCAGCTTTATAAGATACATTCATACATATAATCACGTCTATATCCCTTGCGGGGTAGACATAGCCAACAGTCCTGAAGAGACGGACAAACACGTTCAGCTGTTTGGCTTAATTATAGAATAAAGATTCAAATAGTGACAGGTTGCTAGCCCATCGCCTAAAATAAGAATTCCAAGTTTAAAAGCCTATCCCTTAGTCGCCTCTTACGACATTCACGGGAAATGAGATGGAGTGTTCCTATTCTTTTTTATATTGGTGCCGGGAACCACGCGGCACCAATATAAAAAAGAAACACTATAGAGATTATAAAAACGGAGCTATGACATTCTCTTAATTGACTTTTTCTTCACAACTAGTTCAGTATAGTCTATGCTCGCAGTACATTAATATGCTTATACATTTAGTCGCCTATTACGACATTCATGGGAAAGAGATGAAGTGTTCCTAAAGTGTGTGTGTTTATAAAGTGCCAAGTTGATTATCTCGCGGCTTTAAAGTTAAATCTCAATACTTTATTAAAAATGTAATAAAATCAACTTCACGTTAGTTCCAGTAACGGGTGGGAGGTACTGCCTGTGACCACTGTCATGGTCAAAAGGTATCACCTAATGACGTAAAAAACAAAGTTCTTTCTGAAAAAAAATAAAGCTAAACCATCCAACAAACACAGAAAGTCTGTAATCTAACTTCGTAGACGTGACAGATTCGTCGTCTGAGACACTTAGAGGCTTTTCTCACTGAAAATCTATTATTCAGTTGTTCAAGTCTACTTAGGACCGCGTCAATATCCATTTTCGATATTTGTGCTGTAATAGTCGTGTGCGTTTTGAAGTTATAAAGGTTAAGATATACACAAATATATATATAATACATAAATATTAAACTTTACAAACATTTTATTTCCTCTTATTAAAGTTAAGAAAAATATACATACATTACACAGAATTAAAATTTTTGATTGCGAACAAACAAATAACAGTTGTTTTTCGAATATCCAGGAAATTTTTTTGGGAGCTGGTGAAAATCAAGCTTCGTTTTAACGATCGTTTTTTGTACAACCTATGCTTTTTTACTTCGTTAGTTAAAAATCCTGTATTAAAGTTACAAGCAACAGTATATGATTTGTGAAAATTGTATTACGTTAAACTATTTGAGTGTGCCGTGTGGTTCCCGGCACCAATACAAAAAATAAATGGGACCACTCCATCTCTTTCCCATGGATGTAGTAAAAGGCGACTAAGGGATTGGCTTACATACTTGGGATTCTTTTTTAGGCGATGGGCTAGCAACCTGTCACTATTTGAATCTCAATTTTATCATTTAACCTAACAGCTAAACGTGGCCTAGTCTTTTTAAGACTGTTGGCTCGGTCTAGCTCGCAAGAGATATAGACGTGATTATACGTAGGTATGTATTTTTTGTTGTCTTATATTATTAAGCGTACTTGTACCTGTATCATTCTACAAAATTTACTCATGTTTTGTTCGTGTAATAACACCCTTCTTTTAGAGCTCAAGTTCACGACGTTATAGCGAGGGCTTTTCAAGAATATTATTAATGCGAGGTATAAAATAAACTTCTTAGGAAATGTTGTGAGGGTGAAAGGGAATAGCCAAAGTTTGAAGCATTACTTAGAACTGATAAAGATTCGCTCTTATCGCTACAATATGATAGTAATCCTACTAATATTATAAATATGTTTATGAGTATGTCAGGATGTCAGTATGGATGTTTGTTGCTCTTTCACGCAAAAACTACTAAACCGATTACGATGAAATTTGGTATGTACGTAGCTGAAGACCCAGAATAACAAATAAGCTACTTTTTATCCCAGAGTTCCCGCGGGATTGATAGGGTTTCCATGCGGACGAAGTCGCGGGCGGCTATATATATATATTTGGCGTTTCATTACATATGACACACATACTGAGATGTTCCTCCACCACCGCTGTGTGGTATCCGGCACTTAAGAATAGAATCACTCCGAAATAGTTACTCTAAAATAGTAATTAGTTATAAATATAGCTAGCTGTTGCATTCAGCTCTGCCTACGTTAGACCGAAATCACCCTTTCTTTTGGGTACCCCTGAAAGCGAAACAGATGAATAGACAGATTTTAGTATTTATTATATGTATTACTTAAGCTTTTACCCGCAGCTTTGTCCGCGTGTATTTTGTGCCGTCTGCAAAAAGCGATGAAATTATCATCAACCCATACAAAAAAAACAACGAATTGAACCCCACTACATAAAGCTACGAAGTTTACAAGGATCTAGATTTTTCGCAAATCCCACGGGAATTTTTAATATTTATCAAGATGAAAGGTACCCTTTATCCACCTCCAGACTCTTAATTACATATACGTGATATTTCAAGAAGATTAATTCAAAAGATACCCGTGAAGAGGTAACATACATACATATATACATACATATGGTCACGTCTATATACCTTGCGGGGCAGACAGAGCCAACAGTCTTGAAAAGACTGAATGGCCACGTTCAGCTATTTGGCTAAATGATACGATTGAGATTCAAATAGTGACAGGTTGCTAGCCCATGAATCCGAAGTTTGTAAGCCTATCCCCTAGTCGCTTTTTACAACATCCATGGGAAAGAGATGGAGTGGTCCTATTCTTTTTTGTATTGGTGCCGGGAACCACACGGCACGCAAGAGGTAACATACAAACAAATAAACTTACTTTCACATTTTTAATATTAGCTTGGATTGGATTGAGATAGTAAGTAGCAATGCGGGTATAATGTGCTAAACCCGAACTATATCAATATCTACTTATCACCTATTTTAATATTCCATTCGCCCGCCGCCCCGTGTACCTATGTTTTATTCAGAACAAAACGATATAACTCCGATACGGCTTGCCTTAATAACATACATACATACGGTCACGTCTATATCCCTTGCGTGGTAGACAGAGCCAACAGTCTTGAAAAGACTGAATGGCCACGTTCAGCTATTTGGCTTACTGATAGAATTGAGATTAAAAAAGTGACATGTTGCTAGCCCATCGCCTAAAAAAGAATCCCAAGCTTGTAAACCTATCCCTTAGTCGCTATAGGAAATAAGCTGAAAATAATAAAATATTTACGCTGGTATAGAAAAGATGATGCACGCTCAAAAAAGACTGTCATTTATTTTTCTTATTTTAAATTACAAAATGTTTGTCCTTTACAAAGGAGTTCGGAACACTCTAAGGAGTTCGTAACACTCGCCTTTTACGACATCCATGGGAGGATGGAGTGGTCCTATTCTTTTTGTATTGGTGCTGGAAGCCACACGGCACTTAATTATTTTTTAATAAACTCAATTGTTAATATGAATAAGTATATTCGGAGGCGAAGGGCTACCAACTTGTCACTATTTGAATCTCAATTTTATCAATAAGCCAAGCGTGACCTTTCAGTCTATTGATGACTGCTGGCTCTGTCTACTCCGCAGGGGATATGGAAGTGACTATATGTATGTATGTACATTACAAGTCAATGGACTTATTGGAAAGATTCCATTCGTCGTATTGAAAGTATTTATGAGTTGCAGTGCTAAAAGTAGGTCAGTTGCCGTTAATTATTGGGAAGCAATCACGAGGATAAACATTTATTTAATTGATTTCCCGATTGGATAAATAGTGATACTGATGATACAGTCAACCATTATAATCACGTCTATATCCTTTATGGAGTAGACAGAGCAAAAAGTCTTGAAATGACTGAAAGACCACGTTCAGTACGGCATAATGATGGAATTGAAGTTCAAATAGTGACAGATCGCCTAAAAGAAGAATCCAAAGTTCAAAGCCTTATTCGTCTTTAACGATATCCGTGGTTAAGACAAGGAGTGGTCTTATTCTAAAGTGATGAAAACAAAAGCATTTGATTTTAATTCTTTCGTTCGTATAGTCAAGTCTATTTCCTTTGCGGGGTAGACAGACCCAATATCTTGAAAAAGACTGAAAGGCCATGTTCAGCTGCATGGCTAAATGACGGAGTTTAAAATTGAAATAAACTATAAGACGAATCCCAACATTTAGCCTTTTCCTTAATCGCCTTTTACGAAGTTCACAGGAAAGATGGAGATGGAGTGGTCCTATTCTAAATTGATGAAAATACAAGCCACTTTATATAATATTTCATTAAAAGCGGCTGGTAAGATTTGAAAATGCAGAAAACATTTCATAATATTGCGACCTATTGTGTTCCCCACATAGTTGGAGTACAATTGATTCGGCATGCAAGCTGAACGATCACGGTCTGAGTTTTATATCTTTTTTCCCCCTCAAAGCTTTGTTCAACTCTCTCATCCGATTTTTTTTCAAGTTTAGCGTGTCTGAATGTTGTTGTGTTATGGATTTTTGCCATATAAAAGATGTGTTCTTTGTTTTGTTTTACGAAGTGAATGATTGTATTGCTTGAACATTTTGCAGTTTCCAATAAAATGGTTACCTGTAATTTGGCATTTTGTATTTATTTACCTCTGTGCCGCAGCGGTAATACGCTTGTCTGTGACACCGGAGGTCCCGGATTCGAATTCCGGTCAGGGCATGATGAGAAACGAACTTTCTCTGATTGGTCTGGGTCTTGGATGTTTATCTATCTAAGTATTTATTTTAAAAATAGTATCGTTGAGTTAATATCTCGTAACACAAATTTCGAACTTACATCAAGGCTAACTCAATCTGTGTAATTGGTCCCGTATATATATATGTATATTTATTTATGTATTAATATATTTAGAGCTGAGTTTAATGCCGCTTTCAAAGCGTCTGAGCAACATCTAAAGATAGATCTTCTAGATAGATTCTTAAGTCACTTAGACTTACTTGTTTTATTGATAATGAAATATTTTATTGTTACAGGTACGTCCATTTAGAAATGAGCAGAGAAAAAAAAAGTACGGCATTTATTTGTAGAACTTTTTATGCAAGTGTACAGTCAGGTAACTTCAATATTATTAAATACATTATTACGCCAAACAGCTGATCATGGCCAACCCTGTAAGGGTTATAGACGTGATTAAATGTATTTTGTTTACACGACTTTAGTTATTGCAGTCTCTCACTTTAATTCAAACCCTATGAAAATATATTATTTCTGAAATTTTATAAAGGGTCGCGTTTTCAAAACATTTCAATTATTCTCCGCCTTTGTCTTCCGAGCCCCGGGCGCGGCGGGAATGCTCGGGGTTTGTGGTATTCACAGGAACATCGAGCAATGTGAAACTTTTTGTTAAAGTGTTCAAATTCTGAGATGGAACTATAATTTTTTTTACCAAGTCCTTAGTCTCTTGAAGTTATCTCACGTGAATCAAATTTTTTAAAGACAAAAAATTAAAGTTATAAATTAATAAAAATGTTCATACAGAGATTACAATATACTAGCGACCCGCCCAGGCTTCGCACGGGTAGCATTTATACATGTAAAACTTTGTCTTCAATCATTCTATCTATTAAAAAACTGCATCAAAATCTCCGTTGTGTAGTTTTAAAGATATAAGCATACATACATACATACACATATGCGGTAAGCGACTATGCTATATGACTATTTAGTGATAGTGAACGTTTCGTAGCACGTCTACGCCGTAGCACTTCGTAGTCACCGTAGACGCCTACGAGTTCTACGTTGTAGCCATTTTTCTCTTTTAACGACTAAATCAATTTCGACCAAACTAAGTAAAGATTTAGTCAAAATCTGAAAAATGAACACAACACTGACAAGATACTTTTGTAGTAATTCAAATTTAATACGTATATATAAAAATTAAAATTGAAAAACGGAAAAACAGAATATTAGTTTAAAGTGAGCAAGGGTGCGGGCGAAAGCAAGTATTTAAAAAATTGAAGCTTATTTTTAATAAACATTTCCAGCTATTCAAATATTTGTATTAAATTATTTCGATACAAAAATGTTTTTCCATTGAATACAACAAATAAACAATACGTTTTTCATAAAAGCAAGTCGCATTTCCTATGCATTATTAAAACATACAAACAATTGTTTTATTTTTATTCATAAGGTAATATAATAGAAATAATGAAATGAAATAAAGTATGGAATTGAAATGATTTTCTTTTTTAAACGGCACAAATGGTGAAGTTTATTATTTCTACGAGCTGTGTTGTTTCTGCACTTTAGAATAGAACCACTCCGTATCCTTCCCATGGACATCGTAAAAGGCGACTAAGGATTATTCTTATAAACTTGGGACTCTTCTTGATGATAGATGGAGTTGAAATTGTAATAGTGACAGGTTATTAGCCCATCAGCCTACAAGGAGAATCCTTTTGCGACAGATGGAGTGGTCCTATTCTTTTTCTATTGATGCCGGGAACCACACGGCATTATGATGTGTTATTCATTCGGATGTTAGTACAGCTAAAATTGACGGATAAAGACATGACAAGTGCCGTGTGGTTCCCGGCGCCAATAAAAAAAGGAATAGGACCACTCCATCTCGTTCCAATTGATATCGTAAAAGGCGACTAAGGGATAGGCTTCTAAACTTAGGATTCTTCTTTTAGGCGATGGACAAGCAACCTGTCACTATTTGAATCTCAATTCCATCATAAAGCCAAACAGCTGAACGTGGCCTATCAGTCTTTCAAGACTGTTGGCTCTGTCTACCCCGCAAGGGATATAGACGTGATTATATGTATGTATGTAAAAACATGATAAGGTGTGTATTTTTCTAGTCTAGAGGTTAGTAGCTGGTCAAATATAATCTGAAATCATTACGACCAGCAATAAATCTGGTTCGCGTGCTAAGTCTCAGTTATCTGCCTTACGATCTTGAACCTTGGACCGCGCAGTCAGTGTACTGAAGGAGATTACGGCGCTTAATCACCTGGAATTTTTAATTTAACGATCCCCATTATACATATAAAGTTATTTTTAATTCAACGTGTGTCGTAAGATTCCCAGCACTAATAGAAAAAGGAATAGGACCACTGCATCTCTTTCCCGTTGATGTCGTAGAAGGAGACTTCTCTTCACCGCCCAAGGATATATAAGCGCTCGCAAGTGCCTCGGACCTTCATCTTTGGTCTACTTTGGTGCTCATTGTCATAAGTAATATTGTAAAGAAGAGCGGAGCCTCGTGGCACAGGCATATTTAATCGCCTAAAAGGAGACTCCAACACCTAGTTATAAGATGTTTATTTTATTATGAATATTTATTAAGTACTGCCGTCCCGGCACCAGTACAAAAAAGAATAGGACCACTCCAACTGTTTCCCGTGGATGTCGTAAAAGGCGACTAAGGGATAGGCTTCCAAACTTGGGATTCTTTTTGAGGCGATGGGCAAGCAACCTGTCACTATTTGAATCTCAATTCTATCATTAAGCCAAATTGCTGAACGTGGCCATTCAGTCTTTTCAAGTCTGTTGGCTCTATCTACCCCGCAAGGGATATAGACGTGACCATATGTATGTATGTATGTATATTTATTAAGTAGCTCGCTATCCTCAGGCGTCTACTTGCTTGATCTTTTGTCTTTAGGTAAACCAACGCTCTCGTAAAAAAATTTAAACTAATGCAATAAATATTGTCGTTACCCTATGAATCTTTGAATTGTCTCTCAATACCCTTACTTATCTCTCTTCTACAGAGAGGTGAGGATGTAACCGGGACTAACGCTGGGAGGAAAAAGAAGAAATATGTATTTAACATTAAACATTTGCCAAAATCAAAATATGTCAAAATTTGCAGCCGCAATAGCTAATAAAGTCATCGATCCAATCAGTGCTCAGCTACCAAGCTAACGGGCGTGTGATCACACTTTTACGTCAGTTTCCACTCCATTGAACGCTGTGTTAAAATCTACTAATAGCCACTTTGATCTGACGGCGTAATGGTTGCCATTGTGGATAATTTTACATTGTCTTTGTGAAAATCTCACTTATAAGGACTATAAATCCCTACTTCCCTTCTTAGAGTATAAATGCGATAGTAACTCTGTCTGTTACGCTTTCACGAGCAATGAACCGATTTTGATTAAATTAAGTATAAAGATAGGCTTAACCTTGAGGAAGAACATAGGATTTTATTGTGAAACAAGGAGAAATGGTTAAAAACGGGGGTCAGTGAATTTGACCCTTTAACGCAAAAAGGCTTGTGTTAAAAGTATGCAAATTGTAGCATTTGGCAAGATGTAGTCTACCTATCCCTCTGGGGTATAATTGATCAAATAAGGAAGTCCTGGCAAAGGGTCAGGTCAGGAGTACCTGAAACCGCCAAGCTTGCATGAAGAGGGTTATGAATGTGGATGAAGCGAAAGAAGTATCCAGAGATCGTGGCAAGTGGACAGATGTAGTCTCTGCCCACCCCTCCGGAAAAAAGGCGTAATTTTAGAAATGTACTAACAAAAAAAGCACACCACTTCCAGCAGAGTTACAGAACTACTTTAAAAAGTCGCATTGGCAATATTCGGCGACGCAAAATAGCGCAACATACCGCCGAATCAAACTGAATGAAAAGCCAATGGAATAACGACCTTATTACATGTGCATTCAAACTTAAAATCCAAAAATAAAATATCTCCTGCTATCTCGCTCTTATTGAGAACAGTTCAGTTCGCGAGTTCAAATGGCGCGCTCTGATAGGCTGATAGGTTCAAATATTTTCTCGCCGTCCAAAAATTAAGACTGCGCAGTACATACATAGGTGTTGCTTATAAAAGCCGCCGAGCTCGCATATAGAGAGTTATGAATGTGGATGAAACGAAAGAAGTATGCACAGACGTGGCAAGTTAAAAGATATAGTCTGCTTACTACTCCAGAAAAGAGGCGTCATTTATTTATTTAAAACTTTATTGCACAAAAAATAAATTGATTAAGTAAATGAAATGAAATTTATTTATTAACATTTAGGTTTGCTACAATTGGTTATACAATTGGTTCCACACTAGGCAACATGTCCTATGGTAACCAATGTTATAGAACATATATATAACGTTAAAAGTAGCCGACAATAAGTTTACAGGAATTAATAGTTGCATGCTATACAAGACATTAATCAAACTTCTAAATTACATAGATATCGTTTGTTTAAAGGAAAAAAGGTGAAAAAAGAAAACAAATATATAAATTACAAGTGAAGATGCTTCGCAGGACCTGACAGTAAATTAGACTGGAATTTGTAAAAACTGTTCAGTATCAATATAATCCCATTTAATTAGGAGCGATTTAATTTGGTGCTTACATTTAAAAATGCTCGAGCTTCTGATGTTCGTAAGACGCGCTATTTTGTTATATACAAAGTTCGAAATGAACGGGCTAAACCGATGGGCAAACTTAGTATTCACACACGGCAAGTATGTAGGTATTTAACACAGATAACTTTAGCAGCAAATATAACGTTCTAATTAGGCCTTTCAAACTAAAATTTCAATAAACCCACGGAAAGACTAGCGGTTTTGTGGTAATCGATTAGTTCGCTATACATTGCGCGGGCTGGGATAGGAATTACGTATTCATTGCCGCGTGTATAGACCCCATTCAGGATGAAATGTATTGAGAGGGCTTGGTTTATTGATAAAGAATTTCTTTGATATAAGTTTTTATATTCAAATGCCAGTGGTGTTTATGATAGTTTAGAAAATAATAAGATTTCTAGAGTAGAATAGTTAAATAAAAATTGGAATAAATCTTAAACCCAAATAAATAAATTATAATAATAAAAATGCGAAAGTAAGTTTATTTGTTTATACTATGTATAAGTTTATTTATTCTAGGTCTTCAGCTACCTACATACCAAATTTCATCGTAATCGTTTCAGTAGTTTTTGCGTGAAATAGTAACAAACATCCATACTGACTACTGACAAACTTTCGCATTTATAATAAAAGTAGAATAGGATGTTAGCGGTTTATGTTAAGCGCCCTACTGAATAACTTCACCCGTTCACACCGCCTTTTGTCTTCCTCTCAAATTCCGTATTCCACAAACAAACAGTCAACAATGTGTGACAGGAATATTTTAAACGCGGCCTTTTTATCAATTTTATTTGCGGACAAAAAGATCCGGTGGAACGACTGCCCTTTTCACGAGACCATAACTTCGTTCCGTTTTACGTTCGTTCACTTTTTATATTTAGTGCCGTGTGGTTTAAGGCACCTATAGAAAAGCGAATAGGACGACTTCATCTCTTTCCCACGGTTGCCGTTAAAGGCAACTGAGGGATAGGCTTACAAACTTGGGGGTTTTCTTTTAGTCACCTATAGCAACCTGTCACTTTTTAAATCTCAGTTCTATCATTAAGCCAAACAGCTGAAAGAGGCCTATCAGTCTTTTGGTGATGGGCTGGTAATCTGTCACTATTTTAGTCTCAGTTCCATCATGTGGCTATAGAGCTGAACTTGGCCTTTCAGTCTTTGAGTCTGTTGGCTCTGTCTACCCCGTAATGGATAGGGTCGTGGTTAAATGAATATATACATATGTAGAAAGAACAAGGCCTATGTAAATAAACATCCTCGACCCGAGCCAATCATAAAAATCTCACATACTCATCATCGCCTCTCACTCAATCAAAAAAATGTTCGAACATACTTCCTAAATTAAAGCTTTAAGCTAACTCTTGGAGTTAAATGGAGCTTCCTCCATTCATCTCTTTTCTCTGTTAATTTTGTAACTTGCAACTTTGAAAAAACAGTCTAGTCTATTGTTTATAGGTAGAAAAAGTAGCAACTAGACACATCAGTTGTCAAATAACACAATACCTCACCTAGTTACTGAATGTAGATAAATGAGACAGTGTTAGATAGCGGGATCTGTCACCTCACACAATATCATTGTTGTATCAGATCTAGGTCGTTTAACCCACCGTGTAAAAGGTAGGTGCTCGGCGTAATAAATTAAGTTATATTTTAAAGAATACTGACTATGCAGGTTTTCTGCCAGGTATATTTTATAATATACGTACACATAGTCACGTCTACATTCCTTACGAGGTAGTCAACAGCTTCTAAAATTTTATCCAGAAAAATATGGGATCCCTTTCATTCGACTAATTATTTTTGTCCTATTTTAGTTTGGCATAACGAGTTACGCATACTATTTTTTGTCATAATAGTTTTTTGGCATAATTGGTTTTGGCATACTATTTCAACAGGCATAAATATAGTTTAGACTAATTTATTCTTTGCGCGGAGCAGATGTAGTGTAATGCGCTATAAGGCGAGTACTTCTTAGGTTAAATTAGGTTAGGTTAAGTTATGCTAATAGTAGATATGCTTAAAAAAATATGCCTAAAAAGTTATGCCAAATAATATTATGCGTAACAATTATTAGGCTAAACAAAGGTATTCCATGTAAAATTATGACACAAAATTTTATGCTTATAGATAGTGAACCGAAAAATATTGCTATATGTTCAAAGCATACCCAAAAATGCCGGTTGTAAATTCGGTGTGTTACTACCAGGGGTACCCCCGGCTGGGGCCGGGTGTATCGGCGGAAGTACACTCGCGTGACTCCGATCGTCGGCCGATAGTACTCGTTTATGATATCAATATAGTGTATGATTTATGATACATACATACATACATATGGTCACGTCTATATCCCTTGCGGAGTAGACAGAGCCAACAGTCTTGAAAAGACTGAATTGGCTAATGATAGAATTGGGATGGAAATAGCGACAGGTTGCTAGCACATCGCCTAAAAAAAAAATCGCAAGTTTGTAAGCCCATCCCATAGTCGCCTTTTACGACTTCCATGGGAAAGAGATGGAGTGGTCCCATACTTTTTTGTATTGGTGCCGGGAACCATGTATGTATGTTTTTTAGACGATGGGCTAGCAGCCTGTCACTATTTGAATCTCAATCCCGTCTTTAAGCAATCAACTGAACGTGGCCTGTCTTTCGCGACTATTATCTCTGTCTACCTCGCCAGGAATAAATATAATGTGGAAGAAGTCACAAGACTCAAAAGCTACAATTCTCAATTTTATGAATTAAATTAAACAGGTTCGTTAATTCGCGACAAAATCGCTGGAATTTTCCGCCGCGAACCGTGAATTGTGAATTAAATGTTCCTACGAAGGCGGGCGCTCGCTCGAAGGGGGAATAATTCAATTAAACGTCGTCCACTTACATTGTTCAACGTTGTGGTTTTGGACGGAAGAGAAAAGGGGGGATATCTCTCTTTGTGGCTGTGACGTGTTTGGTTAAGTTAGCGAATAGCTAATCTTTGAAAAAAATTTAAGAATGTATGTATGTAATGCCGCGTGGTACCCGGCACCATTTAAAAAAAAAGAATAGGACCACTCCGTCTGGTTCTCATGGATGTCGTGAAAGGCGACTAAAGGGAATGCTTATAAACTTGGGATTCTTCTTTTAGCAACCTATCACTATTTGAATCTCAATTCTATCATTAAGCCAAACAGCTGAACGTGGCCTATCAGTCTTTTGAATACTGTTGGCTCTGTCTACCTCGGAAGGGAAATAGACGTGATTATATGTACCTATTTATGTATGTAATACAAATATACATAGAGGTAAACTGAGAACCGGCCTTTTTTATGAAGGCGTTTAAATAAATAGATTAGGAAAACTTTAAAAATTAGTAAGTTTATACAAACATACATAGATATAGTCACGTCTATATACCTTGCGGGGTAAACAGAGCCTTGGCTTGATGATAGAATTAAAATTCAAATAGTGGCAGATTGCTAGCCCATCGCCTTAAAGAAGAATCCCAAATTTATAAGCCTATCCCTTAGTTGCATTTTACGACATCCATGGGAAAGAGAAGGAGCGGTCATTTTTTTCGTTTTTTTATTGGTGCCGGGAACCGCACGGCAGTCTGTTTATACTCGTATTTTTCTTATTAACAGCGCTATCATTCATATAAACATAAATCACGCCTTTTTCCCGGAGGGGTAGGCAGAGACTACAGAAGTATGCATGGATCGTGGTAAGTGGAAAGAAGCCACTTACCACGATCCATGCATACTTCTGTCGCTTCATCCACATTCATTATTCTCTTCATGCAAGCTCGTTGGTTTCGGGTACTCTTGACCTGACCTTTTGCTAGAACGTCTCCGATTTGATCAAGGTGCGTTCGTCTAGATTTTCCCATTCTCAAAGCATTATCATTGCATACTTAAGTTTAATAAATAGATAATATCTTACAGTTTACTCTTTATAAATATAGAAGGAAATGTAGAAGATAAACTAGTATAAACCAGTACGAATAATTTCCACTAAACAATGCAGTTCCTACTATAAGCGAAACATGCATTAAAGTGCTTAATTTTAAGCGCTCAACTTTCCGTAATAACTTTCAAAAGCTCGGCCGAACAGTGCTTTATCATAATGGATTTGCTGCGCTGAGATCAGTGAATGGGAATCGTGTACATATATATATAATCACGTCTGTATCAATGGCGGGGTAGACAGAGCCAACAGTCTTGAAGAGACTGATAGGCCACAGTCAGCTGTTTGGCTTCATGAGATTTAAGTAATGACAGGTTGCTAGCGCATGCTCATAAACCTATCCCTAAGTCGCCTTTTACGACATCCATGAGTCTTTAATAGACTAAAACGCTACGTTCAGCTGTATGGTTTAATGATGGAATTGAGAATCAAGTAGTGGCCAATGATAGTCAGCTTGTTAGTAGAGGAATCCCAAGTACGAGTATATTAACCGTTCCATTAACTTGGTTTTTATTAAATAAAATATAACTTCGTCTGAACATTGTCGTTCATAAAAAGATTTTTAACAAAAAAGATTTGTAAAAAATAATGAAGCAACACTGATCGATCCACTCTCCGATGTCGTCTTTCGGCGCTCCGAATCAATCTTTCCAGATAAATGTCAGTCGTGTCGAGACGTGTCGAGTCATTACGTCATCGTGATTGATCCTCCCTCGGGAACCCACCGCGGGCGCCACGCCTCGGCCATTATGAAAACTCACCCCAAAAATAAGGAGTTTAATTCTATGGATATCTATATTTTGACTAGCAGCAGCTAGGCTAGAAACTTAATTCCAGTTTTTCCCGTTCCTTTGGGAATGTTTTGCTTGTATCTATTTGTTGCGAGTATAATAAAAATCATCGTTCACGTCTATATCGATTGCAGGGTAGATAGAGCAGTCTCGCAAAGATTGAAAGGCTAGGGCTGTATAGCTTAATGATGAAATTGTGATTCAAATAGCTTCAGGTCGCTAGTCCGTCGTCGACGAGAAGTATCCCTAGTTTGGTAGCCTTTCCCTTAGTCGCCTTATACGACATACCAGATGTCACGTTTTTTTCAGTTTATAAATAATAAATAATTTCTTTATTTCTGTACCAACTTAGATCAAACATATTTGTGACCGAGATCTCCTTTTAAGTAAGGAATTACCTGTGTTAGGAGATCCCTAGTTTATTGGTGACAAATTAAAAAGAAAATTACGGCGTGGACATACAGAGAAGATAAAGATTTTTTCTCAGAGGAACGAGTACATCTTTTCACTAGCTACGATCCTATCATATGTATTTATGCTTTAGATAAATTCATTAATTATTTCACAGAAGCTCATCGATTTAGGGTACCTACTCTTGACCTGAGCTTTTACATAGATGTCGTCCAAAATAAGCAAAAAATATATATATTTTTGTTATAAGTAAATTTGATTAATAATTGCATACATACATACATATGGTCACGACTTTATCCCTTGCGGGGTAGACAGAGCCAACAGTCTTGAAAAGACTGAATGGCCAAGTTCAGCTTGGCTTTAATAATTGGGTTGCTACAATGGTAATAATTTGAAATTAACACAAAAAGCGAAATGCTAGTATTTTTCAAAAGCACTCTAATTATGATAATGAAACTCCTTTATCAAAATTGCTGTATGTACTCTCTGCTCCGGTACTCCCAACAGGGTTATTTCATTTCTGTATTTCAATCTGAGGATAAATTAAAAAAAATTCTTTCGAAATTTAAGTGAAATAATTTTTCTTTTCTCCGACAAATTTTTTTTTACTATTATTAATAAGAAAGTTAGTTATTTTTATCAAATTTATACCCTAAAGTTCACTTACATTAGCTGAAAAATCCTATTATATAAATATTTAGCTTTCTCGGGAAATTCTGAATGACTTCTACTAAATTACTAGACCATTTAAGGAAAATTTTCAAAAGTTCAAGTTTTAAGTTTCAAATCTAGACCCAGCGGTTTGGGTTGTGCGTTGATAAGTCAGCCAATTAGATAAAAAAATTAGTTAAGTCAGCCATTTTGATGGTATCTCAAATACAACACGGCTAAAACGAAAAGGCACTCGCTGTCGATATCTCCTGGAACTAACTGACGCAATCCCAACATTGGCCGGGCTAATAAGAGGGGTATTAATGAGGTGATTCCTGCAGTACGTGACAGAAATGCGGAAAACGTTGCATTTACTGCCACTTATTGGTTGGTGAACTCAGGTATTCATTTTCAGGAATGAAGCGTTTTAATATGTTTTTTACACGGTTCTCTCATGAAATTATGTCGTGTGGTTCCCGGCACCAATACAAAAAAAGAATAGGACCACTCCATCTTTTTCCCATGGATGTCGTAAAAGGCGACTGAGGGATAGGCTTACAAACTTGGGATTCTTTTTTAGGCGATGGGTTAGCAACCTGTCACTATTTGAATCTCAATTCTGTCATTAAGCCAAATAGCTGAACGTGGCCATTTCAGTCTTTCCAAGACTGTTGGCTCTGTCTACCCCGCAAGGGATAAAGACGTGACCGTATGTATGCTCTCATGAAATGAGGTGATGGAATGGTTGAGGTACATGCACGCGAGACACAGATTAGAATCTTATCGTGAACACGTACAAATGACTCTCTTTTCCGAGCTATGTATATTGTGTTTTAACAGCGAAGGTTAAATATCGTGAGGAAACCTGCACATTTATGCAACTGAATGTGCTACTATTATTTTGGTTAAGTTCCCTTGCAAAGATTGCGAAGACGAATTGCAATCGCTTTAATATTAATGACTAGGGGCCGCCCGCGACTTCGCCCGCATGGAAAACCTATCAAACCCGAATTTCGGGTTTCATTAGCCTATATGTTATTCTGGGTCTTTAGCTACCTACATACCAAATTTTATTGTAATCGGTTCAGTAGTTTTTATGTGAAAGAGTTACAAACATCCATCCTGACATACTCACAAACTTTCGCATTTATAATATTAGTAGGTAGATATAAATGATGTATTTAGGGGCCTCTCAAGGACAAAAGACGCAACCGGGACTAAAGCCAGGGTAGATAATGACGTAAACCACGCCTTTTTCTCAGAGGCAGACGTATTTCAACTTGCTACTACCCCTGCATATGTACTTATTTAGGTTGAACCACATATGTCCAATACTAAGTACTTCCAATAGGTAACAAACATAAATAAGTTCATTCCCCTGCGTCCGAACTACAGCGGCCGGTGTGGCCGCTAATTCCCCTGGCGCGTGAGCTGAATGTTACCCTGGCATAATGAGATTACCTCTCATTATTACTCTTGTGCTAAACTATTGATACTACCAGTTTTACTGTTTTGTGTATCTTGTTTGCACTCATTTCGCTCTCTACATAGGTAGTTAGGGATAAAAGAGTAATTTTATTTTGGTTTAATAGCACCAATAAAAAAAGGAATAGGATCACTCCATCTCGTCCCATGGATGTCGTAAAAGGCGACTAAGGGACAGGCTAATAAACTAGGGATTCTTCTTTTGTGCGATGGGCTAGCAACCTGTCACTATTTGAATCTCAATTCTATCTTAAAGCCAAATAGCTGAACGTGGCCTATCATTCTTTTCAACACTGTTGGCTCTGTCTACCTCGTAAGGTATATAGACGTGATTATATTCATGGTCTTGGGGTGAAAAAAAAACGAACAGTTATCTAAGCCGTGATTTAGGTAGTATCGATGTGCCCCGTCGACTGCCGAGCGGGCGATTCGTTAGAGCAGATCTCACGCAAATCCTGGCGACGTGACTAGCTTACAGAGGTATACGGCTAAGGTTTGATAGATTCAATTAAGCGTATAATGTTACTTGGTAGTTGAATTATTTTACTTGCGTTCGCTCGCCAAAACTATAACAGTAAAATCATACCAGTTTGCGCAGGCTTTAGTTTATAAATAAAGTCACAACAAATAATAATAATAAACATAGCATCTTCTTATTTATTTTTTTATTACAATAACTTCTACTTTTAATTCAAAAACGTACAATGCTTTTGATTTAAAGAGTTACAAACATACATACATCTTGCAACTCTTTTCTAAATAATACTTAAAGCGTAAAAATCTAGATGCTTGCAAATTATGGTTTCCCAACACTATATTAGATAAAATATAAAACTGAGATAAAAATTAATTTCGACAAAACCTATTTCCTCCTCTTTCCCCAAGATTTAGTGCCAGCGCAGCGGTTAGGACTGTCAACTGACTGTCTAATCAGAGGTCTCTAATGTCAACTGACTGTCTAATCAGAGACCGCTACCGTCAACCGACTGTCTAACCAGAGGCCTTTACTGTCTAATCAGAGACCTCTACCGTCTACCGACTGTCTAATCAGAGGCCTTTACTGTCAACTGGCTGTCTAATCAGAGGCCTCTACTGCCAACTGACTGTCTTACCAGAGGCCTCTAATGTCAACTGACTATATAATCAGAGGCCTCTTTAATGTAAATTTATATTACAGTGACCAGATTGCGACCGCATGCCTATACGAAGAACTAAATGATATTTATTGCGAAATCACGCTATAAGTTAGACCGCCGCCTAAGTGAGGGCGCTAGTTTAAATGCAGACGTTGACAAATACAGCAAGTAACTCCCTGTATATTACGACCCCTGTACACGAGTATAACACAAGTAAAATACACTAATAAGATTTTGTAGGGTATCAAGAAGGGGTGCGCTGCTAGAGAGCAAACTCGAAAGCAGCTGACTCCGAGCGTTATTCAGCGATGATAACTGGAAGGATGGTAGATCTACGGGACGTGTATACAAAAATACATAAATGAGTAACTGTGCCGTGTGGTTCCCGGCACCAATACAAAAAAGAATAGGACCACTCCATCTCTTTCCCATGGATGTCGTAAAAGGCGACTAAGGGATAGGCTTACAAACTTGGGATTCTGTTTTAGGCGATGGGCTAGCAACCTGTCACTATTTGAATCTCAATTCTATCATTAAGCCAAATAGCTGAATGTGGCCATTCAGTCTTTTCAAGACTGTCGGCTCTGTCTACCCCGCAAGGGATATAGACGTGACCATATGTATGTATGTATGTATGAGTAACTGTTTTCAAACTTTCACGTTGCATCATCCCTTGCGGGGTAGACAGAGCCAGCAGTCTTGAAAAGACTGAATGGCCACTTTCAGCGATTTGGCTTAATGATAGAATTGAGATTCAAATAGTGGCAGGTTGCTAGCCCATCGCCTAAAAAAGAATCCCAAGTATGTAAGCCTCATACTATTTATAAAATTAACAATAAAGAGTTTACAAACAAACAAACAAACTAGCTGTTGCTCGCAACTCTATTTGCGTGTTTTTGGAAATACGAAGTTAGACTTATACCTTTAATTGTTCTGCATCAGGTGTTCCAGATCTTTGAATTTTATACGCCAACTGAAAAAACAATCAGGTTAAACACTTTTGTTGAGACGCCTTTTCCATATTTCGTATTAAAATTTTATATATTATTTGTTTAGTTTATAAACTTGGGATTCAACTTGTAGGCGATGAGCTAGCAACCTGTCACTATTTGAATCTCAACTCTATCTTTAAGCCTTAAAGCGGCATTTCAGTATTTCAACACTGTTGGCTCTGTCTGGGTTTGGATACAGACGTATACTATATGTACGTATTTATCTATATTAATTAATTAATTTTCTTATTTCCAAAAATAAGTGTCAAAATTTTACTTTTCGATCTTCCTATCAACGCATATTGGACTTCAAAGCATTTATCGACCTCGTCTCATCGGCCCGGGGCCAAAAGAGACAAAGGGCCTTGGAATTTACATCGAAATGGGTCCCCCTGGCCCAGTTTATTTGCATGCTGATCGCACTAAAAACCAGAGTTACGTAAGCTGACACGAAATTTCGCCCGAAAAAGGCTATGGCTTGAATGTATTTCATTTTAAGGACAGATAAATTGTGCAGTATTTTTGAACGAAGCTGTCTGTGGTGAAATTTTTAGTTACATACAATAATTTCTTTATCCGTCAGAGCCAACAGTCTAGAAGAGACTACGTTCAGCTGTATGCCTTAATGGAATTGAAATTCAAATAGTGACAGGTGACAAGCCCATCGCCTAAAAAAAAAATCCCAAATTTATTGGCCTCTCCTTCGATTGACTTTTACAGTCTGCACGTGAAAAGAAGCAGCTGGCACACACTATGTGTTCTTTTATATTAAGTGCGTCTATCCCTTAGTCACCTTTGACGAAATCTATGGGAAATATATAGTTGTTTTATTCTAATGTGCCGGCAAAGATTTTTACACGAAGCGACTCCAATCCGACCTCTGCAACCTTTGCGAACCTACCCCTTATTAGATCTATCAAGGTATGTAATGTGCAGGTTTCCTCACGATATTTTCCATCGACTTAAATGTGTGTGTTTAATTGTGTAGTGTGTGTATTTAATTAAATTAAATCCATTATAATTTCCTGTAACATGCCGTACATTGCATACCTCGGGGTGCTGCGGTAAATGCGATGTCGCGAACTATTTAATATTTTAACATTATAGATAGTAAACTACCTGGGCGACCGAGCTCACCTCGGTGTTTATTTATTTACTTATAAAAATAAAGAAAAGAACTAAAATTTAATTTACAAATTGTACAGTCCCCGCATAGCATAAACATGCGCGAGTGTGCCCAGAAGGCTGGCAGCATTGCCATTTTGAATAGCAATGCTGATTCTCTGAGCCAGATAATTTCCAACCCTCCGGTCACGAGATACCTAAATCAGCTCAAATCAAATGGGTCCCACGGTCCCAGAGTTTCTACATGAATGATTGACAGAAATGATATTAGCAAAAGCGCAACAAGGTTTTTCGGAAGTCCCACGAGAACTTTAGTTTTATCGGGATAAAAAGTAACATATGGCCTTTTCCAGACCCTAAATTACATATAAGTGAGATTGGTTTAGTAGATAACGCGTAATGAGACAACGATTAAACTTACTTCGCATTTATAATATTAGTCACTATTTGAATATCAATTCCATCATTATTCTATACAGCTGAATGCGGCGTTTCAGTATTTTCAACTTGGCTCTGTCTACTCCGCAAGGGATATAGACGTGAATATATGTACATATGTGCAGATGTAAGGCTTATGAATGGCACATCTTATCGGGCTGTCAGGCACACATATTGATATTGAGCTGCATTCAGTATTGATATAAATGAACCGAGCATTTCCCTGACAATGTTTGACGTTTATTGGATTCTGCGGGAACTGTGCTACGATTGACATGTGATATTGAAATGTATGTAGTCTGTCTGTTACAAAGGATCGTATAATGGCCAAAGCTGGCAAAAGGCCAGGTCAAGAAACCAGAAACCGCTGACCTTGCATGAAGGGAGTTATGAATGTGGATGCAGCGAAAAAAGTATGCAGGGATCATTACAAGTGGAAAGATGTAGTCTCTGCCTACCAAAATTATATATTATTTGAGATGTCTCAAAATAGTGAGTAAAATTTTTATATTTGAATTACTTTTTCCCCCCTTTCAAACCCCGTTTCAAAATCGGTTGATAAATGAACAAAGTGACTTTCAAGAATAGAATACATTATTTTTCATACATACATATAATCACGTCTATATCAATTGCGGGGTAGACAGAGCCAACAGTCTTGAAAAGACTGATAGGCCACGTTCAGCTGTTTGTCGTAATAATAGAATTGAGATTCAAATAGTGGGTTGCTAGCCCACCGCCTAAAAAGAAGAATCCCAAGTTTATAAGCCTATCCCTTAGTCGCATTTTACAACATCCGTGGCACTACATTATTTTAATATCATTTTAACAGTCACGCTGTAGTTATCTCATTAATTAACCCCTCTCCGCTGTAAATCTGCATTTGACGGGTATCCACTGATAATATTGTTTGTGCTGGCTTGTCAGATTTTATGCTGGTACCTTTGAAGATATTATAATGCTGGACAAGCTGTTTCCAGGAGGTTAGACTGCGTATTACATAAGTTCCAGCAATTGATTTTTATGCTACTAGAGGACGGCGTTAATAATAAAAAAAAAAAACAAAAGAAAACTGTTCCGTGAGGTATTTCGCGAAATTTTTTCTTACTATAATTTTTATGCCAAAATTTAGCCGCTTACATTAATTTGCGTACATAAAGTTTGGACTACGGGGAAAAAAAAGAGTAATTACTTTCATCCCGGTAAAAAATAAAGATCCGCGATATTTGCGAAAAACCTGTATTCTTTTGTAGGTGACGCTAAATTCGCGCGAGCAAAGCTGCGGTTAAAAGCTTGTTTTTCATCACAAAGCTACAGAATAACAACTCGTTTTCGTAATAACATGTTACACAGACAAATTGCGATACTTCACATGCGGAGTTGTGCACTCAACTTGCGATGGTCAACTGTTTTTTCATTCATGAATTCTACAGCAACACAACACGTGGACTGAATTGCAAGCGCTGACAAAAGTGGACGTTTTCCACGCGACGGTCAAAAGGTGATAATTGTCGGCCTATCCGTCTAGTGTGATGCACGTTTTATGTATACCGAATGGAAAAACGTTTGAGCACATTTTTATTTGACAGTGAATTAATGAGTTTACTTGTTAAGTTTGAAATTTTTGGTGATATTTCGTTATGGTTATGGGTGTAACTAACTTTATTTTTTAGGTTATGGGCTAACAACTTGTTTCTCTGTTAAGTCTTTAAATTGCCTTTAAATTTTGTGACCATTGGGTTAATTCCACCCATAAGAAGGCAGTTATGATATCTGTATGTCAAGAAGGAATTTTTTTCATCTTCTACTGTATTAATAAAGAAGATTAAACATAAAATTTATGATAAAAAAAGAATAAGGTACCTACGTGATTTTCGAAAGGTTTCCCTTGATAACGTGTGGAGGTCAAAAGAGCCCAAAAATAAAAAAAAAACAAAATTAAAAATATATTATCTAAAAATATATGATATGAATAATTGACGGCCTCTATGGCTCAGCTGTAATTAGCTTCTCTGTGACACCGAAGGTCCCGGGTTCGAATCCCGGCCAGGGCATGATAAGAAATGAGCTTTCTCTGATTAACCTGAGTTTTGGATGTTTATTTTTTATAAAATATAGTATCGTTGAGTTAGTATCTCGTAACACAAGTCTTTATATTACTTCTAGGCTAACTCAATCCTTATAATCTATATAGGTATTTACTTTATTATTTACTTACATACACTCAAGCAACATACTGACGAACAACCTTCGTAATTTAACAAACATTCTCATTTCAAGTTGAAATTCCGTTGAAATAAAACATGAGCCTATTCGAATACCTCATTTAACAAAGTTCGGAGAATCTCATTAAATTGATGGGAAAAAATCCGTGAATTTTTCACCCCTGTCGGCCAGCGGTGGGGGCTGCGGCGAACGCGCATTACACACACACAGCTGTCGGAACAAACTTTTGGGGCCGAATGGGAAGTCGGTATATATATTGCTGTTTTTGCAATGTGGAAATGTTCCTGCTTTGGTAACAGTTGGACGTGATGTGAAGCGTTATTTCTGAAGTTTTTTTTTTAATTACATGAATTCGTACACAGTTCGTCTTTTAATACAATGGAAATTGGAAGGCTACGTTCAGTTGTATGGCTTAATAATGGGTTTGAGATTAGAAAAACAGTAACGGGTTGCTAGTCTAAAAAAATTATTTAGCGTAGTCAACAAAGTTTGCTAATTTTAAATATATATATATTTTTTAATATTATTATTTATGTTTCTTTTTCTCAGCATAATAATCTATTCCAAGATTAATTTAAATCGAAAAATGAGATTAATTGAGTCAATTTCTTACTACACGGCAATAAATTAATCTCCACGATCTTGATTGCAATAAGCCCCGGCGTCGCCGATTGGCCCCGCTCAGCGAATGCGGCAATCCCACGACCCGCTCCCGATTTCCCCCGGGGAAGGTTTGAAAATTTCTCAACTTTATTTTTAAAGGTAGAATTTTATTCTAATTTTGTTGTTAATGCAAAAGTTTTGAGTTAAGGCAATGTTTTAATACTAAGTAGAATTTTAGTATAAACTGTAGGACGGTAAACCTTGAAAGCGTAATAGGCACATTTTTGCCTTTTTTCAAATGTGAAATAGAAATCGTCCGGGGCTCCGCAGGCGGAATTAAAAAGGAATTATCGGTCATTTTTGTTCCCGCGGGATTTTTATGAAATCTTTTCTTAGTGCACGTCCCTAGACTACATAATAAATTTCAATTCTTCAGACAAAGTGGTTTGTGCTGTTCGTTGATATCTCAGTCAGTCAGTCAGTGTTATAAGGTATATTACAAAATAGATTAGTTAGATAATTAGTTGGGAAGGCCTAGACGAACGTATCTTGATAAAATTAAGGAAGTCTTGGCAAAGGGTCAGGTCAAGAGTACCCGAAACCGCCGACCTTGCATGAAGAGAGTTATGAATGTGGATGAAGCGAAGGAAATATGCAGAGATCGTGGCAAGTGAAAATATGTGGTCTCTGCCTACCCCTCCAGGAAAGAGGCATGATTTTATGTATGTGTGTATTTATTAGTTAGATAACGAGCGGGGATTATCTTTGTGATTTAAATTAATTATTTTTTTTATATCCTTAGTAAAACCAAAATTAAATATCATAACAAAATTGCACCTTTTAAAAACTAACTCAAATAATGTATCAACATCAAGGCACAAAAACTGGTGTCATTTAGTTTCGGAGAATTCATTACGTTAAAATATGAGCATGTAATGTTTTCATGATCATTCCCGCGGCGGAATGCTCTCGTCATTTCCTCTCAGCGCTCATCAAATACTCGTTAGGAAGCTGGAAAAATGTGATTCGGTTTTTCCAGGTGTTAAATGTATTCATCAATACATATATAATATGTATTGATATTATAAACAGTAAAAAAAATTGTTTCAGGGAACATTATTTTTATTGAAGAGGACGTCGATTCACCCTCTTCCTGAAGGTTTCAGGATAGAAATTCGAAAACCGACCGGGATTCGATCCCGAGACCTCCGGTGTCACAGACAAGCGTATTACCGCTGCGACACAGAGGCCGTCAAATCTATACGTTTGGTTCATAAAGACCTATAACATAAATGGAAAAATAATAACTATTGGTGTTTTATAATATCTGCAGTTAAGTTAATGCAAATAAAATATTCAACTTTCATCGCGATGAATCTTGAGAGCTAAAACTGCAACTGGCATAAGATCCCAGTTTCTCTCTAAAGAGATTTCTTACAGTTAAGACCCAGCGAGCGTTTCAATCTAGCACGGCCACAGACTAACTAACTCAGTGCCACAAACTTGGGCTACTGCCATTTAAATTAGTCCGGCGCAACCAAAGTACTTTAAACTGTGACATTTATCTCTGTTCTATTACGTAAGAACTCGTTTTAAGTTATGAAATTTTGAGTAATTATATGCGATTTTTTTTATTTCTGATTTCAGACATTGTAACTCAAGAGAGGAAGATTAAAATATATGTTTCAGTCATGCTCTTTTTCATACATACATACATAAATCACGACTTTTTCTCGGAGGGGTAGGCAGAGACTAAGTACATCTTTCCACTTGCCACGATCTCTGCACACTTCCTTCGCTTCATCCACATTCATAACTCTCTTCATGCAAGCTCGGCGGTTTCGGGTAGTCTTGACCTGACCCTTTACCAGGACGTCCTTAATTCCGTAAATTTCATTATCACAAATAAATATTTATTGAATCCATATCAATTGAACACAAAACGTTTATAAAACTCAATATAAAGCTTTTGCGGGAAATTTTAATGCGGTGTCATTAGTAACGGTTTGTTTGATAAGCTCATGTCATAAATATTGCCTCTACAATGTGCACTTAAAACTAATGCAGTGTTAAAAATAACATATAATCACGTCTATAGCCATCGCGGGGTAGACAGAGCCAACAGTCTGGAAAAGACTGAAAGGCCATGTTCAGCTGTTTGGCTTAATGACAGAATTGAGATTCAAATAGTGACAGATTGCTGGCCCATCGCCTTAAAGAGGAACCCCAAGTGTATGAGCCTAAGTCGCCTTTTACGACATCCATGGGAAGTAACAGAGTGGTCCTATTATTTTTTCTATTAGTGCCCGGGACCACACGGGCTGGTGTTAAATATAATTATTAAAAATAAATTGCGCCAAAAGGGAACCGCCTCCAACCAATAAGTATAATTCTAATTTGAAGTCGGTTAAATTTCTAAATGTAACAAACGCCTACCTAAAAACCGCATCAAAATCGGTTTAGTGGAAGATAATCTGCGGACAAACATACATATATACAGGTCAAATTAAGAACCACCTTTTTTTAAGGCGGTCAATAAAACGTAATGCAAAAACTATGAAAATAAAACCCACAGGGAGAATTACAACGAGGAAATGAAGAAAATAAAATTTCCCCTTCACTCGGGACGCCGGCACACTCCGGCCTATTGGATTTACTGACGATATTGAATGATACTCATACATAATATGTTGGGAATTGGCTGTATTACCAACTAAACTAACATACACACATATAGCCACGTCTATATCTCTTGCAGGGTAGACAGAGCCAACAGTCTTGAAAAGACTGAAAGGCCTCATTAAGCTGTTAGGCTTAATGACAGAATTGAGTTTCAAATAATGACACGTTGCTAGCCCATCGCCTAAAAGAAGAATCCCAAGTTTATTAGCCATTCCCTTAATCGCCTTTTACGACATACACAGGTAAGGGATAGAGTTGTCCTATTCTATTAAATCTATACTAATATTATAAACCTGATGAATTTCTTTGTTTGAACGCACTAATCTCAGGAACTACTGGTTCGAATTGAAAAATTCTTTTTGTGTTGAATAGACCATTTATCGAGAAAGGCTTTAGGTCATATAACATCACGCTGCAACTTTTAGGAGCGAAGAAATAATAGAAAATGTGAAAGAAAACGGGGAAAATTATTCATCCTTGCAGCTTCAATGATGCCCATAATAAGTTTTCCACGCGGACGAAGTCGCGGGCTTCAGCTAGATCTCATATAAAACAATCCATCTGTCTGCGGTCGGGACGCACGTTCGCTAACCACACTTCGCTGCGATATTGCATCGGTTATTGCGTTTCAAAGTACTATTATTTGTTTTAAATAACACTGTCAATAAACATATATTTTCCAGGCACAGTTTCAAATAATGCCGTGTGGTTCCCGGCACCAATACGATAAAGAATAGAATCACTGCATCTCTTTCCCATGGATGTCGTTAAAGGGCGACGAAGGGATAGGCTTACAAACTTGGGATTCTTTTTTAGGCGATGGGCTAGCAACCTGTCACTAGTTGAATCTCAATTGTATCGTTAAGCCAAATAGCTGAATGTGGCCATTCAGTCTTTTCAAGACTGTTGGCTCTTTCTACCCCGCAAGGGATATAGACGTGACCATATGTATGCATGTATGTATTTATTTCAAGCGAGAAGCGAGTTAAAATCGAAATAATAATGACGTGAAAAAGCGTGTTCGAAGGTGTTTTATACTGAAATGTTGAATGTGGGTTGAAACTTGAAATAAATGGAGAAAATCTGCAACTGCAAGGTTGATAAATCACTGAACTTGTATTATACTTAGACTCATTGACATAAATACACATTAAATTACAGAACTCGGATGATCATTAGGTTATTATATTCTAAACTTAAAGTAACAAAAAACAAACGTTCCCGCAATGTATTCTTTTTCTCATAATATTTTATAGGTGGCCAGTTCTAACCTATTTATTTATTGCAAAGAGGTTTACTGAATAGGTATGTATTTTCAAACAGAAGGCCAATTTTAGGAATAAAATTTTGATTCAGATTGTTTGACTACATAATTACAAGGCATTCATTTTATATGTCATTGTTTTATTAAGTTTCTTACTTTCATTCATATAGTCACGTCTTTATTCTTTGCGGGTAGACAGAGCCAACAGTCTTAAAGAGACTGATAGGCCTCGTTCAGCTTTTTGGTTGTGTTATTAAATTTCTGAAATGTGTTATTGTCATTTGACTGACTAGTTTAAAATTTGGTGAAAATCACACAAACAGTTACAATGTTATCGCGTTACAAATATACATACGTATGAAAACAAAAATCGGTTAATTAAAATACAATGCAGTAACATTTGAATGTTCATATTCGGAACGAAATGACGTCAAAGGCTAGTTCAAAGCAAAAGCTCTCATTTCTCAGAAACGCGTACACTCGCAATTGTATAGTTCACAAAGCATTCCAAGCATTCATTCTAGCTTTTCGGCAATATACAGTATATTGCCGAAAAGTTAGAATTTAGATAGATTTGCGCTTTTTCTGGGTAACAAGGGAATGGGTGAATTTTTTTCCGATTTTTCGTTAAACGCGAGTGAAGTCACGGGCGTGCTCTCTATCCCTTGCGGTGAAGACTGAGCCGGCAGCGTTGAAAGACTGATAGGCCGCATACAGCTGAAAAAGTGACATGTTGCTAGCCCGTGACCTAAAAGAAGAATCACAAGTTTATAAGCCTATCCCTTAGTCACCTTTTACGACATCCTTGGAGAAGAGATGGAGTGGTCTTATTCTTTCGTATGATACACACAAATATTTTTGGACGCAAACCAAAAACTACCTTTTTTTGGCACATTTAGCATAAAGTATTACCATGCTTGAAATATTCAGACGATTTCCAAATTAGGCTTTCGTTGGCGCTTTATTCATGTGCGCCCAAATGAACACGCGCGAGAAGTATTTTCAATTTGCTCCTTTTTTAATTTGCCCCGTTTTTATAACGCACGAATGTCTGGTGGATTTTATCATTTGGCATGCACAATTTTAGAACGTTAATTTTATTCGGAAGTAAGTAGAAGGGTTAATATTTCCTTTTATTTACATTGCAGACAGTTAAATAGCTGTATATAATTAATTGAATATGAATTCTTATTATAACTGTAAATTGAGTTTATAGAATAAAATAGAATAGATTTATTTCCAAAATTGGATACAAGGTATCACTTATTGACGTCACATCACTTAAATCTAATTATAACTACTACCGCTTCCAAATCGCATGTGTAGAAGAAGCGGCATAACAAGCTACACTGCAGCATTTTCACCGGACGTCAATTTACAGATTATGTATTTTTTCTACTTTCCAATTTGTTTCTCCCCTTGTATTGTAATTAAAGTAATTGTAAGCATAGGTGTATTAAATAAAATAAAATAATTTTAGGTTACAAAATGTAAATTTCATATGAAAAAATAATAGTTAAAAAAAAACTATAAAACTACGCTTTTATTGCTAATCGAACGAAAAAATAGAAAATAAAATTAATGACAAAGGAATTATAAAACAGTAGTAGCAAGTCGAACTATCAGTTATAGTCAATTACCTCCGATTAAAATTATAACAAAATTAAATTTATATACAAAACAATTTAAATCGGAGTAAAAAGCGTGGGGTACTTGATGTAGTAAATATTAAATTTATTTTATTTTCTATTTTTTCGTTCGATTAGCAATAAAAGCGTAGTTTTTTTAGTTTTTTTTAAACTATTATTTATTTTCTATTTTTTATACGATTATTTTTTGGAAGTTAACACTTCTAGTATAACTATCTTACTAGAAAAGACCTTCGCAACCATCTAAGACAAAGAGATAACAACATAATATACTGACATAATTAACATGCAACAGACTTTTTCCAATATAGATCATTGTATGAAGGTCGAGCCTTGTTTTTCTGAATGAAAATTATTTTCGTTTTAGTCAGTGATTTATGGTTCGATATATTTGTATTATATTTAATTCCTTCTTTATCGACTGTAAGTCCAAAGCTAGGCCAGGACTGACCTTGACACAAAATCAATCAGAATAGATATAACGGGCAGAGAGAAAAGAAACCGAGGGATATATTAACACAATCAAAACGAGATGCAAAGTTCCAGTTTGGTTTTTTCAATTCATTTTTGTTAATTTCATTTATGTAGATTATAATCTACTCGATAATTGATGATTAAAATTATTTTGATCACGATAAATTCCCTCTTTACTTCCGAAAGTTTTGTTTCGTAAAATAACTTCAAAGTTTATGTTCTGATTAATTTATTGTAATTAAAATCTATGAAAAGCGTTAATAAATCGAGGTTGTCATCAAACATCTTATATAATTGTCAAATAGAGTAAATCTACGTGTATGAGGCTTATTAGTATTCACGCAAGTTCGAAAGAGTAAGTCGTAAACTCCAGAAATCGCTAGCGTGCTAGCTCTGTCTCTCTTACTCTCCTACGCCTTCGTAGGAGAGTAAGAGAGACAGAGCTATCTAAAAATGAATTTATTAATCCTGGCAGTTTTAATAAGGATAATGAGAAACTCTTATCAAAATATTGCATTGTCATCGGTCCTTGATACGTGTGCAAAGTTCCAAGTTGATCAGACGTTTAGAAACCAGTGAAAATTAAGCTCAAAGATTCCGTTACATACATACATACAACCCAAGCTAATAAAAGCGTAGTAAAAAAATTTTATTTAGTCAGCTCATAATTAAGGCTCAGACTTCATCCTCAGAATAAGGTAGACAGAGACTACATAATTACGTTACCGGCACCAAAAAAAAAACAAAGATATATATTTTAACACAAACAGAAACCATTTATCTTGTATAACAGTTCATAATTGATTCTGTCCTACCGTCCTATTATTCAACACGAATACATTAAGTTAAAACAAACCCAAAACAAAGTAACACCAATGTTTTGTCGTTCCGTTGACAAAGGAAGGCAGAGAACAATTAATTTTTTAAGAGCTGTAATTTCATACTTTTCATTTTTAACTAATTACGACTTACCGCTGTAACAGTCACCGGTTGAAATTATAAGTCTTATTTTTATATTGCCCCTTAATTGTATGTCAACTGTTTATAAATAATACAGGTATTGAACGCGTTCGTAACGTACCTTTATTTTATATCGGACGTTTCGAATCATGTTACAATGATCCGTGGTAACCGCGTCGCGAAAGTCAGTAAATCTTTTCATCATTTAGTCATCAAGTTAAAAGCAACTTGATGACTAAATGATGGGATTGAGATGTCGAGTTCGTGATAAGTTGCTGTATCGCATAAAGAATTATGACAAAAGTTTGATCTTTTGCCATGATAAAATATTACAGTGATCATATTTAATTACTAACATGCGTTATATACATTAATAACATGCCTCTATTCCGGAGGGATAGGCAGAGACAACATCATTTCACTAGCAACGATCTCTGCATACTTCTTTCGCTTCATCATCATTCAGTTCGGTTTTGGTTACTATTAAACAGACCTTTTGTCAGGACGTCCTTAATTAGGTCTAGGCCTTCTAAGGTCCGTTTGTCTTTTTATCATCATAATAATATGCTTCTTTGGCAGAATCGCAGGACCAATTTTGATAAAAAAATATTAAATATTCGTTAACTATCCAATTCAGTATTGGACATCTGTCCTTTTTCAAGAAAACTCTTACTTAAATGGAAAAAAAATACAGGCCCGGGTGGAATAGCGGGATAGTAGATACTAAAAATGCCTTTCAGGCTTCATCTTCCTCAACCACACGGCACACACCCGAATTACCCGCACAAAACATTAACATAATGTACCAACTGTGAATTAAGGAACAAAAGGGGAGTATTCTCAAGTAACGGAACTCATTAGCGAGCGAAACAAAACGGCGGGTAATTCGAATGATTGCTTTCGAGCCCAATTGTCTGATGAATTCCGATCGACTTTGAGAATAGGTTACCGCTGTTTTATTATTCACATTCAGCTTTATAGATGTAGCGGCCGTTCAGCCTCCATGGACAAACGAGACTCTGACTTAACATTTTAGATGACTAAAACCGACTGACAGACTGTGAAAAAAAGGACAATCGACTTGGACACTAGGGAGACGACCATAAGACGACGAGACGACAAGACGTATCTTGAACGGGAAGAAATTCTTTTTTTATTTTATTCAGACTCGACCAGATAGACCCTCGGCCCGTTCAATAGATGAACGTGGCTTTTTCGTCTTTACAAGACTGGCTCTGTCTATCTCTAAAGGCATATAGACGTGATTATACGGATTATAAAATCTTTTGTCTTTTAGTATCAGATTTGAATCAGTTAGACTTTGACAATATTTTTTGTTATTTTTCATTTTTTCAATGCGCTTTCTTGATTATATTGTTAAGGCGTCTATTTGACTTTCCAGCTCGTTGTCTAAAGACAAAATATAATTTGTAATTGACTAACATGCTATTATTAAAATTTTACAGTCCACTCATGTTGAAAATAATATAAAATTATTTCTCACATGTGTAAATATAAATGGAATAAGTTACACAAAAGACGAATAAAATTTCTTTTCTATTCTTTTTTCTGGAATTTACCTGGTACAAAACGCTGGCATAATTTAAAGTAATGAAATTTGTCTAAAGAGACTCTCTTTCTCATATTTGCTTGAGGCGTCCTCTACCGTTATATTTTGTAGCCTAGGTTTGCCTTGAATGTTATTCAAAGGAGACAAAAGACTATATTAAAACGAGGAGTTTATAAAATAAAATTACCATGAATTTTTCCAAAATCCTCGTGTTAATTCAATGAGCACAATTAAAACGATCAAGTATCTGCGCTTGCCCTCCAGACAATAGTCTGTGTTTTGTTAATTTGTAGAAACGTGTCGGATTGTATTATTGCGTTAGTCTTGAGAAAATTAAAATGGGTAATGGCTTGCTTGATGATAAAGTTTGTTTTCTTAACTTCAAAATGTAAATGAACATTCATACACATAATTATAATTCTATAACAGGGCGGGCAAATATTGTGAAGAATCCTGCAAATTCGAGAAACTGGATGTGTTACTATGATAAGGTTTCGCCGGCAAAGATTGCAGAGGTCAGACGGGAGTCGCTTCGTAAAAAATCCTGAGATAACCTGACCGAAGTCCGGATCGTGGATATAAAAAAATAGAGATTCTATTCAGAATTTTTAAACATATGTATTATTTTTTTCAGGTAAGTGTAATATTATGGGACATCTGATAACTAGAGTAAGTATCTACGATATAATTTGTTACACCGCTTTTTTCTACACATGCGCTTCGAAAGCGATCTTCTTCTCGTACATACATGTAATCAGGTCTTTATCTTCTACGGGGTAGACAAATTCAGCTTTATGGCTAAATGAGATTCCAATTGTATGTTACCTGTCATATTTGAGAAAGGATATGTGTGTTACCTGTCACTATTGTGAAACAATGTGTGTGTTACCTGTCACAATTGTGAAATAATGTGTGTTACCTGTCACAATTGTAAAACGAGGTGTGTTTTACCTGTCACAATTGTAAAACAATGTGTGTGGTATTGTGAAACTTAGTCTGATTTGGCGTCTATAAGTGTAACCAATATCGAAAAAATACAAACGGAATAGAATAGAATATTTATTTGCTTTTGAATCACGTACAAGTACATTTTTTTTTAAATATTGTATCCATGAAATCTGAAACAGATATTAATTTAAACAAAAAACAATTTAAACTGCCCGAAGCCGAGACCGGAAACCGAAGCATAACTTTATTCAGTTAAGATGCGTCTCAAGTCATAAGAGATTTGTCTGAAATACTCATTGCGAGAAAAAAACGATTATATAAGATAGTAGTGTAAGAGGAAGATAGAGTATACATATATTGATTTATTAACAAAATAGAATACAACAGATCACAATAATGACATTCACACAGCTGAAAATTAAATCTACTACCTCTAATATAGGAGGGAATGCGTGTAAATTAAACAAAAGCTGAATCGATACTGATTTATTGATCATCAAGTATATAGTATATAATAGTATAACATATTACAATTAGGGCTACACTACACCACGGGGGTGCAAAAAGAATAAAAATAAAAATATTAGTTTTATTTTTATGATTATAAACAAATACAATGTTATATAGGTATTCGTGTAGGTTTCGTCGACGAAAATTACCTACTGTAAGAATATTAATTAATACAAAGTATACCTATGTGCTAAACAACACAGATAATCTTAATATTAGACGATTATATTATAGATATAGGTATGTATTTAGGTATACTGTTGACGACTACATTTTACAAGGTAAGTACAATTTTTTTTTTTTTTTTTTTTACATATTTAAGTATACGATTATTGTACATATTTAATAAATGTTAACATAATGTAAGTACTTAACGATGTATTATTGATATGACATAATAAACCTTTTTGTCCTATTTTTGTGTACTACGTCCACTTTATTATCATCTTTTGCAATTTTCACATTACATCCTAAATCTTCTATGACAGTAAAAGGACCGAAAAATTTACAATCTAACTTTTTACCTACTTCATTTTTAATTAATATTAAATCTCCAGTATTATATGATACATCATTTAATGTTTTATCATATAAACATTTCCTCTTTTCTTTACTATAAATTAAATTCTTACGAGCATCTTGAAGAGATACTTGTAAACGATGCTTTAAATGTAAAGGATAATTTTCTGGATTATACAAGGGTTCTATATTATTATTATTTCTAACTCTACAGGGAATTTTACTAGGTTTACCAAATACCAATTCAAACGGTGTGTAGTTCGTCTCTGTGTGAACAGTATTATTGTAGCTATAACACCAAAATGGAAGCCATTGACTCCACGTATCTTTTTGATCATCACAATGTATGCGTAAAAACGCACCTAGGCTCTTATGAGAAATTTCAATAGCTCCTAGCGATTCGTGGTGGTAAGCTGTAGATGTTAACTTTTCTATACCTAATAAATTACAAACCTGTTCCATTGTAGATGAGACAAACTCCGTTCCGCGATCTGTTGCAATAGTATGTGGTATTCCAAACCTAAGTATAAAATTATTGACAAACGCATGTGCAATACTTACCGTCTCTTTATTTTTTAAAGGATAAGCTTCGACAAACTTTGTTAATTCGCATTGGATTGTCAAGATATAGCGATTATCATCTGAGTCTCTCTCTAAAGGTCCACAAAGGTCTAAATAAATTTTCTCAAAAGCATTGGAAGCAGTTGTAGTTATCTCCATTGGCGCCTTGGTATATCTACAATGCTTCATTTTTTGACATTTGCTACATTTATTTACAAAATCCTTAATATCCTTATCTAAACCAGGCCAAAAAAATAACCTCTTAATGTTATTAGTCATTCTACGAATTCCAGCATGTCCACTGGTTGGTAACAAATGGAAGTCATGCAAAATATACTGTTTGTCTTCGTCATTCTCTATTCTCTTAACACTCTTTATTATATAAAATCGTGGACCGGTCCAATTCGTTCTATTATTTATTTCTTGTAACAAATCATTTATGAATGTTTTTATCTCATTATTTTTTACTATGCATAGTTCTTTTACTTTGATTATTTTACAAAATTCCATTAACTTAGTCACAAATTCGGCTCGCGTAAAATGTGCCCTAAAGTCAATGTTTATATAAATAGTATTCTTTATTTTGCAATAAATGAAACATTCTTTTTCTAAATCTACGTTATTTTTGCTCCTCAATTTATCTAAATCCTTTTTTTCTATAAAAGTCAATTCCATGTAATCGTTCGGTATTTTAAACAATTCCACAACTCGAGGCTGATCAGACCTTTCATCAGTGGGATTACTTAAAATAGAACTTTCACTACTTTCTTCCAAATTTTTACGTTGTCTCCTAGTCAAAACCATTATAATGTCTTCGTTCATGCTTTTCAATGTATCTGACGTAATATAAACTCTAGACAAAGCATCTGCAACACTATTATCTTTACCTTTTATATAGTTAATCTTGAAATCGTATTCTTCTAAAAGAAGTCTGAATTTTAAAAGTCTACTGGATGGGTCTTTCATTGAAAATAAGTAAACTAATGGTCTGTGATCTGTTAAAATTGTAAAATTTCTATTGTATAAATATGGTCTAAAATACTTTATTGCCCAGACTATAGCAAGTAATTCTTTCTGAATCGTAGGGTAATTTAATTCCGCTTTGTTTAAGGGTCTACTGGCATAAGCTATAGGTTTCATATTTTTATTACACAACACTGCTCCGACAGCAATACCGGAAGCATCAGTCTGTAAAATAAACTCATTACCTTCGGAAAAATCCGGAAAATCTAAAACAGGGGGTGAACTTAATTTTTCCTTTAATTTTTCAAATGCAACTGTACACTCTTCCGTCCACTTAAATACTTCATTTTTCCTTGTAAGCTTGTTTAAAGGTGCAGTTATTTCAGCAAATTTTTTTTATAAATTTACGGTAGTAATTACAAAAGGCTACAAATCTTTTGATTTCGTCGGTATTAGTAGGTTTTGGATAATTTTTAACTACTTCAATTTTAGCTGGGTCAGGAAGTACACCCTTTTCAGAAACCAAATGTCCTAGATACAGTATTTCTTTCTTTAAGAATACACATTTTTGAGGATTTAATTTCAAATTAATTTTTCGAAGCCTTTCAAACACATCTGTTAAATTACGATTATGAATTTCAAGGTTACGGCCAAAAATTACAAGGTCATCTAAATATATGAAACATTTTTCATAGTTTAATCCTGACATCGCTATAGACATTACACGACTGAAAACACTTGGGCTAGTTTTCAATCCCATGGGTAATTTTTTCATGTGGTACTTTCCTGTGCTCGTTGTGAACGATGTGCAGTTTCTACTGTCTTTATCTAAGCTTATTTGAAAATACCCTTGATATAAATCTAAATGTGTAAAGTAAATGAACCTGCTAATGAATCCAATATGTCTGTTATATTGGGTAACGGGAATTTATCATCAACAATGCAATTATTTAATTTTCGGTAGTCAACAACAAAACGCCATTTTTTGTCTTTGCCATCCGATTTCTTTGGAACTAACATTATTGGACTAGACCACTCACTTCTAGACTCCTCAATGATATCATTGTCTAACATATTTTTTATCTGATTGTCTATCTCTTTTTTTAAAGATTGTGGTAACCTGTATTGCTTGACATAAACTGGTGTCGTGTTTGGTTTTAATGTAATAGACTGTTCATTAACATTTGCAGAAGATAACTTATCTCCTGGCAAAAAGAAAATATCTGCATATTTGGAACACAAAAGTTGAATTGAATCTCGTTCTTCAGTATTTAAATTTTTTAAATTTATTAAATCTAATAAACGTTTTGCTCGTTCTGAGTTTCTTGAGCAAGACTCGAATTTATATGTATCGTAATCTGACAACAAATGTAATTCTGGTTGAAATGTAGGCAACTCAATTTGATGTTCATTGGTGTTTAATATTTTAATTGGTATTCTATTATTTGTTACTCTAACTATAGATCCTGCCATGAACAAATTTTCCGCTAATTGCTTTGGATAAACAACATAATCCTTGTCACTACTAGAAGAAACATAAACATGATGGAATGATTCGCTTCGTGCTGGGATAAGTAACACTTCTCTAGAATAATCGATTGAATCATAAAGTGGCAAACAACATTCCATTCCGTTTTGGGATACAGTGACTACATTTGAGCTCAGATTGATATTTGAACCGTAGTAACACAGAAAGTCTAAGCCTAAAATTCCATCTGCCTGTAATGGTATGCTATCGAATACGTAAAACTTATGATTGAATACTATTCTAGAATGATCACTATTATGCTCCAAATTAAGATAAATATATCCTGCCGAACGAATTTGTCCGCCTATTCCGTTCACGATAGTGTCGTCTTTATTTAAAGTTACGTTTATAGGTAAAGAATCTCTTTTTATGACAGATAAAGATGCACCGCTATCAACCAAATAAAAATGTAATTTCCTATTAACATAAAAAGACAAAAATTTTGTTTTACCATCTAAAGTCAAAATGTTATGTTTAAGATCGAAAAAACTTTAATTCATTTGTACTAGATGTTTCGGGTTGAACCTCCTCATTCGTTTGTTCATTGTAAAATACACGATGATTCGAACCACGATTCGAAGAATTTTTCATATGTCCCCTACCACGGGTATTATAACGAGTACGATTCTGACCGCTTCTATTATTAAAATGTCCTCTATTAAAATTGTTAAACGAAGTGTTTTGACTGCCACGAAACTGATTTCCTTGTCTAAAATTTCTTACATTGTTATGCTGATACCTCGAATGTTGGAATCTGCCATGCTGCATGCGAGTATATTGAGGATACATACCTCTTCCACGGCGCGAGATCTGCATGATACCTGCTGAGGCCGTCGTCGAAGACGTTGCAGCTACCTCCTCGTCTTTAGCCGCCTGGATCGCGTCCTTGAGATGCTCGTAGTTTCGAGCTGTAATGATGGTGCTCAGACGGGAATCCCGCAGTCCATCTGAAAACCGTTTCACCGCCAACTTTTCATTCAAAGGTTTCAAAACAGCGTATTTTTCTGAATTACCCTCTGCTTGCGAAATTGTCAAATCGGAAAACAATTTTTCGATTTCTGCCCCATACTGATCAATTGTACGCCAACCCTGAGTAACATTTTGCAATCGCGAATGAATTGATGTAAAAGATTTTTTAGATAAAAGAAATTTTCTTAAGTCTTTAACAAGGTCACTTACAGATGAATATTCCTTTTGCATACGAAGTTTAGCATTTTCTGTAAGTCTGCTTTTCAGCACAAATTTTATCAAAATTTGTTTTCCTGGATTGGACAACATTTCAGCATACATTTCTATCGAGTCAATCATGTTTTTCGTATTATTTTCATTACTGTTCATTACAGAGATAAACTCACAGGCCGTCTTCAAATCAAACTCCATTTTTGAGTCTAAAAATTCAGCAGTTTCACTATAATTACTATCACTATCACTACTTATTTCCTCTTTAGGAGTTGAACATAAAAGTTTAATATTGTCGTACACACTACGAATTTCAGTTGTAATGGAGTTAATACTATCTACTGTTTTACTACTCAATCCTTTCTCTTGACACAAAACTTTTACAATACTATCACAACGTTTCAAAATTAAATCTGACTCACTTAATTTATTTTTTATAACGTTTCCCTTGTACCTAGATTTTCCTTTCTTAATCAAATACTTCTTTATTTGTATGATATCTTCCAAGCATTTTAATAATTCTCTTTCCATAACTTAGTATAAAATAGCAATAGAAAAAGTAATATAAAATTACGTACCATATTAATTCCCGTGAGCTCCAGTAGTAGTGGCACCGAGACGTATCATATATGGACATCGCTATGTAAACAATACACGGTAAAGTAATAATTTTGTTAAGTACTTATCATTATGAAATATTATTTATACCACAATTATGCTTTAGCTTTAACACTTTAATATGGATAAGAATAATTTGTATATAAGTATAAAACGTATAAGTATATTGGTAATTTAATATAGAGGTATAATTACTTAATGTCCACTAAATAGGTAGGTATCGTAATCCGTAAATTCTGCCGTATTCGCACTCAGTCCCGACTTCTATACCGCAACAACTCTTAATTTTTATTAACGTAACGCATCACTATATATATCACACTGTACACACCCGAGAGATTTAAAACGCACGTAGTAGGATGAACATCAGGACTGGGTCTGCTAGTCACGTAGTTGGTCGTCATCGTCAATCACGCTAGGCCTGGAACACAGGATCACCCCTATCCTGCTGCCGTCGTATGATACTAGAATATCTGGTCAATATTGCATCTCTAACTTCTTGTCGTATCACAAATCCCTGCCAATTTTTAAAAATTCTGTATATGAATATCAGGCCGCCCGTGGCCACCAAAACCAGCAGTAAGACCAAGATTATATTATTGGTGTTCATATATTTCTCGAATTGGGTCGTATTACTCCCTCCAGATGCAACTTGGGCAATCACCACATCCTCGTTCTTGTTAGATTGAGATGCACCCATTTTTCGTGAAATTTACCAAATTTCCTCCGTGTAACAATAGCGTTGTGATCGCTTCACGAATCTTATTATTGTACTCTTCCAAATGCATTTTCGATCACAGAGAGCCACACGGCCACACACGATGATAAAATTCCGTAGTCCTTAAAAGGCGCGGTATCGGGTCGCGAGCGCGGAGACAGACTAGGCAAGGGTCGCCATCTAATATAGGAGGGAATGCGTGTAAATTAAACAAAAGCTGAATCGATACTGATTTATTGATCATCAAGTATATAGTATATAATAGTATAACATATTACAATTAGGGCTACACTACAACCGCTTCCAAAGTGAAAGTGTACAAGATGCTGTGGAACAAACTACACTGCAGCATTTTTACCGGGCGTCAATATATACATACATACGAGTATAGTCAAGTCTATATTCCTTGCAGGGTAGACAGGGCCAATAGTAAAAACTGAAAGGCCACGTTCAGCTGTTTGGCTTATTGAAAGAATCGAGATTGAAATAGTGACAGGTTGCTAGCCGATCGCCTAAATAAAAAATATCAAGTTTATAAGCATATCCCTTAGTCGTCTTTTACGACATCCATGGGAAAGAGGTGGAGTGATGATATTTTTTTATATATTCATGCCGGGAACCACACGGCACTGCTTGTAACACGGAATCTTAATTTTCAAAAGTCTGATTATCTCACCTCTCATGCCTTACCCCACACAGCCCAGTCACCGCCGGCACAGCAAGATTATATCTAGTGTAATTTAATCAAACTTGTTCGATTATCGGTTGGGATGCTGCTGGCAAACTTGGATGGGTCACTATTATACACAGAGCACTGAAGTGTCGGTGGAACGTGCCGAGCTCTGTGCTAAATTGGTCTAAACAGCGCAGCGGTAGTGCGCGTGTCTGTGACACCGGAGGTCCCGGGTTCGAATCCCGGCCAGGGCGTGATGAGAAACGAACTTTGTCTGACTAGCCTGGGTCTTGGATGTTTATCTATATAAGTATTAATTATAAAATAGAGTATCGTTGAGTTGGTATCTCGTAACACAAGTCTCGAACTTACTTCGAGGCTAACTCAATCTGTGTAATTTGTCCCGTATATATTTATTTATTACACAGTCACAAACTGACGTGTACCGTGCAATTAAGAGTAGCATCATCTATCGTCAACTTCACAATTATTAAAACTTAGAATAGAAATATGGTTGATTCAAGATTAAAGATTTAAGTTATGTTTAAATGATAGGCAGTCAAATCTTAATAAATATATTCCAATTGGTTGTTAGTAAAATGTGTCGTGTAGTTCCCGGCACCAATAAAAAAGGAGTAGTACTTCACCACCCACTCCTTCTCTTTCCCATTGATGTCGTAAAAAGCGACTAAGGGATAAACTTATAAACTTGGGATTCTTCTATTAGACGATGGGCTAGCAAACTGTCAATATTTGACTGTCAATTCTATCACCAAAGCCGAAATGCTGAACGTAGCCTATCAGTCTTTTCAAGACTGTCGGCTCTGTCTACTCCGCAAGGAATATAGACGTGAGTTTTTGTATGTATGTATGTTGTTAGAAAAATAAATCAAAAGCATCATTGAACACCGACTATTACGAACCTTGGGTGCGGTTTAATGACGGGAATCGGCAATGATTTATAGCAGTTACGGCACGATTCTTGTTTGCTGTTATTTCATTAAATTCTGTTCAGTAAATTAATGTTTGGTTAACAGTTGATGAATGGATAGATTGAAATATGTGACAGACCAGCTAGCAGATACGCGGGGCTTCGCTCCCGTGACAATTTCAAGAAAAAAATAGCCATTGTTATTCCTGAAGGTCTGTTTCATTTGTGTACGAAATTTCATCAAAAACGATTTATTACTTTTTGAGTCTATTCTTTACAAATATACAGAAATACGAATCTGTTCTTTTTATTTTATGTGTAGATTGGTAAGGATTGGAAAATGTAAATTATATAATCTAGATTTTAATGGTTGAAAGGGAAAAGTGAAAAATAATAATTAAAAATATTATAAAAAACGGACACTGACTTAATGATAGTGACTGATATATCTATACTAATATTATAAAGCTAAAGAGTTTGTTTGTTTGAACCCGCTAATCTTAGGAACTACTGGTACGAATTAAAAATTATTTTTGTGTTGAATAGACCATTTATCAAGGAAGGCTTTTAGCTATATGACATCACACTGCAACTATAAGGAGCAAGAAATAATGGAAAATGTAAAAAAACAGGGTAAATTATTCATCCTTGAGCGCTTCAATAATGCCCAAAATAACTAATCCACGCGGTCAAAGTCGCGGGCACAGCTAGTTTATTGATATAGTTCATACAAATCCAGAGTCAACTTTCCTAAAAAAATACGATAGAATTCTCACAAAGTGACGCGTAGCAATGAACTCTCGCTTTTTACAATGCAATTAACTCCGTCGACATTATCTGAACCTCTAATTATCCCCTCCTATCCTCTCCCCCCTCTCCCCCACCTCAGTTAACGATGTCTTAATGTATTCTTCTTTATGAGTACTAATTACATTCCAACAGTTCTAAAGAGGTGTTCATTTACACTAAACCTTTTAATTTTCCAAATCGTTAAAGAAAAATTATGAGCAGTTTTGTTTTGGAATTCATATTTTGTTGTATCTTCAACTTCACAACATGTCTCAAAAACTCTGTTATCGTTCATGTTGGGAAACTTATGTTGGTTCTGCGTATGGGTTTGTCATTATAGCACAACGCCTTGTGGTTCCCAGCTCTTTAGAAATGAACCACTCCAAATATTTTCCAGGGATTTCGTATAAAGCGACTAATGAAAAAGCTTATAAACTTGAGATTCCGTTGTAGTCGATGAGCAACCTGTCACCATTTGAATTTCCTTCAAGAATTCCATTAAGAAGCCACACAGAACGTGGCCTTTCTTTCAGAGACTAAAATCTCTAGCAAAAATTAATAATCCCAAACATTTATTTACGTTTTCGTCAAACTAGATCCGATACGAACTGTTAATTCATCGTTCTTGAAGTGTCAGCGCTTCGAATGCAGCCGTTTTAACGTCCTATTTCGGGCGAGGCAGCCCTGTGAAATATTAAAGTGGGATGATAGGGCTGTCACTATTTCTCGTTATTTCAGAATTCATATTTGGATGATGTTCGTTATAGTCATAATTTTATAGTAAATGCATACACATATCACGTCCCTATCAGTCACGCTGTAGACAGAGCCAATAGTAACAAAGACATGAACACCACATTTCAGGTTACAAGAAGGCTCAGGTTCGAATCCCACCTCAGCCATGTACCAATGACTATTTACGAAGTTATGTACATTAGTTTCAATACTAGCCGGTGCTCTTAGAGCGAGGGAAAACATCGTGAGGAAACCTGGCACATTCAGAAAACTGGATATGTAGCCTTGGATCTAATACGGTTAAGGTTGCGGAGGTCAGATAGGAGTCGATTCGTGTAAAAACCTGACTCACCAAATCCAGGATTAACCATGGGTCCAGTTTATCCAGACAGGTGAGGATGCAACCGGGATTAAAGCCAGGAGGAAGAAGACATGAACACTACGTTTGGATTGATAGTAATTATAAAAATTCACAAATCATGTGGTTCATTTAGTCCTTTGTTAGACAAAGAATAAGTTCGAAGAAGAAGACGAAGGTGATGAACATACATACATACATATGATCACGTCTATATCCCTTGTGGGCTAGACAGAGCCAACAGTCTTGAAAAGACTGATAGGCCACGTTCAGCTAGTGATGAACGGATGAAATTTATTTGCTAACAATGAGTCATAAATACAATACAGTTGTTATATATAATGTTTGTATATAATAGTAACTCAGCAAGTGACAGCCCTGAGCCTAACGCAGGCATGTTAGGGTTGTACCTATTTATAGAGGGGATCGATTTTGCACGCTCGCGAATGGCTTGAATATAGACAGGTTGCTTGACCTTTACGTTGTTGGATGTTTGTAAGGTTTTATTAAAGAATACTGGCTTTTACCTGTAGCTTGGTTTGCTCCAACATGCGCGAATATAGCGCCACCTACACGTGCGAATAAAGCGCCACCTACGAAAGCTTACAGGTTTTAACGCATATTCCATGGAAACTGTAGTTTTTACCGGGATGAAAACCTTTGATAGGCAACGCGTGAAGTGACAACAATCAAATTAACTTCCTTTTGCATTTATAACATTACTAGCTGTTCCCGCGACTTCGTCCGCATGTAATAGTCATGTTGGGCATCATTGAAACCCTCAAGGAGGAATAATTTTCCCCGTTTTTTTCACATTTTCCATTATTTCTTCGCTCTTAATAGTTGCAGCGTCATGTTAAATAGCCTCAAGCCTTCCTCGATAAAAAGTCAATTAAACAAAATAAAAATTTTCAATTCGAACCAGTAGTTCCTGAGATTAGCACGTTCAAACACAAAAACAAACTCTTCAGCTTTATAATATTAGTATAGATTTGGGATTATGGGTTGGGTTCAGAACATATAAAGATACCTATTTAAATAAAAAATTAGGTGATTGGAGTAACTGTTGAGGGTGTTTGAAATAAATATAAGGACATACATCCTACTACTATTACGAGTATAAAGGCGAAAGTTTGTATGGATGTATGGATGTTTGTTACTCTTTCACGCAAAAACTACTGAACCGATTACCATGAAATTTGGTATGTAGGTAGCTGAAGACCCAGAATAACACATAGGCTACTTTTTATCCCAGAGTTCCCGCGGGATTGATAGGGTTTCCATGCGGACGAAGTCGCGGGCGGCCTCTAGTCTTATATATAAAGGTTCATGATTACATATTCAGTTGCTTGGATTTTCATTATCATTTTTTTTCATCATCGCCCAAAAATTCGGGTAAGGATCTCCTGCAAAGGTTATGGAGGTCAAAAGGGAGTCGCTTCGTGTATAAACCTGACTTACCCAATCCAGGATCCGAAGGCAAACTCCGGACTCGTCTCCAGAGTATTGAGGATGCAATAGGAGGAAGATGGTAACCTTTGGAATCAGACCTTTTTATCACTCCACATTGTCTCCACAACCTATCCTTACAGTGGAAAGTAAACCTAACAATACATACATACATATGGTCACGTCTATATCCCTTGCGGGGTAGACAGAGCCAACAGTCTTGAAAAGACTGAATGGCCACGTTCAGCTATTTGGCTTAATGATAGAATTAAGATTCAAATAGTAACAGGTTGCTAGCTATTCGCCTAAAAAAGAACCCCAAGATTGTAAGCCTATCCCTTAGTCGCCTTTTACGACATCCATGGGAAAGAGATGGAGTGGTCCTATTCTTTTTGTATTGGTGCCGGGAACCACACGGCAACGGCACGGGAACAATACAACGTTACGTAATGGATAATGCTTATTGTTTTAGATAGGATTGTATGTAAGATAATATCAGAAGATAATCTTACAAGAGGCTTACATGAAATCTATATAGAACCCTGCTAAGATATTCACATGGTCCTTCAATGTAGTAAGATTTAGCAGGTATTAACAAATTGATGAATATTCAGTTCATGCAAAATGATATACCTAATATAGGTAACAACATTATGATCCTATCTTAACTATGTATTAAAATTCATAGAGTTTAAATTCGTGTAATTGATTTTAATAAACAAAGTCATAATTTGCTTAATAACCCTATGATTTAATTTAAAATTGATTAGGTTGGCAATGTTTGTATGTCAGTATGGATGTTTGTTACTCTTTCACGCAAAAGCTACTGAACCGATTACGATGAAATTTGGTATGTCGGTAGCTGAAGACCCAGAATTACATACAGGCTACTTCCCGGAGTTCCCGCGGGATTAATATGGTTTCCATGCGGACGAAGTCGCGGGCGGCCTCTAGTTGTACATAATTCTTCTAAATCCAATGACTGTTTTGTTATTTGTTACATTTCTTTTTATGCGCAATAAAGAGATTATAAACAGAGATTAAATTGTTAAGGTTAAGTTAAATTGTGGAAAACTTAGGAAACTTAATTAGTTATAGAGTACCTATAAACTTTTCTTGAACAATTTATTGTACTTAATTATAGTAAAATTGTAACAAAAGCAGTCAAACGGACGATAGGTTTCACTTAATATTGTATGCCAAAATAAGGAAACATTACAAGATCATTATTTTAAACAGAGACTTTACAATGTGTAAATTTATTATAGGACCTTTTCTTAATAGTTTTAAGTTATTCATTTATTTTGAGTTCCCAAAAATCCTTCCCCTTAGTCGCCTTTTACGACACCCATAGGAATGAAATGGGGTAGACCTATTCTTAAGTGTCAAGAACCACACGGCGTACATTGAAAATATTTCTCAATCCCAAAATGCTTTTAATCCGTTATTTTTTTAAAGCGAGTGCAAAAAATGTATGGAGAATCAATTGCGTTGATGTCGGCTAACTAAATTACAGGCGCGGTAAAAGGTTCGCCGTGAATATGCAAATTTTGATGGATTCTGTTATACGAGTAGAATCAAATTGATTGCTACTCTGGTAAAATTTTAATATAACAAAATCTCGACTATGTATAACAATGATTGGTCAACTTTACTTTTGAATTGTTTTGTTGTATGTTGTGTGAATTCCGATGCTCACATACATACATACATATAACCATGTCTATATCCCTTGCGGGGTAGACAGAGGCAATAGTCTCAAAAAGACCAAAGGCCACGTTCAGCTGTATATCTTAATGATCGAATCGGTGCCGGGAACCACACGGCACAAATAAATGCTCTCTCTGTCTCCTTTTAGGGTTCCGTAACTGAAAGGTAAAAAAGAGACCATATTACGAAGTCTCTGCTGTCTGTCTGTCACCAGGCGGAATCTCATAAACCAAAATAGCTAGTGAGCTGACATACACATTCATAAATTATGAATTCCCGTTGTTGCTATAACAACGAATACTAAAAATTAAATGAAAATTGCTACATACATACGTCACGTCTATATCCCTTGCGGGGTAGACTTAGCAAACAGTCTTGAAAAGACTGGTAGGCCACGTTCAGCTGTTTGTTTCTGTACAATAAAGATATTACAAACAAACAAAATATTAAGTGTACATAAGAAATAAAGAAAGAAGGAAAGGAAAAAGTGTTTATTTGGTACATAATAATATATCAAGAACAGAAACCTTAATCTATAACAACTTTTGTACCAAAATGGCCGCCCCTCAGCATTTGTCGTGGTATATACCACAACGCTGGTCTTCCATACAATAAAAGTGTGTATATTTTTTTAAAATTGATTTTTTTACAATAATGTTAGACAAATACGTTAAGGCCGTTGTGTAATTGAGTTTTATTATTAATTCGTTATAGTATTATACTGTTAAATCCTTACGCAAACTCGATAAACATTATTATTATCATTTTATCAACTGTCGGGAATATAATTTAATTTTGTTATAATCATCGTTATTAACGTTATCAAAGCGGCAACATTATGCTATATTGAATCTGTAAACAGTAATCATAATGATATTGTGGCGTAAATTACTAATATTATTAAATTAATTTAACGGCCTCTGTGGCGCAGCGGTAGAACGCTTGTCTGTGGCACCGGAGGTCCCGGGTTCGAATCCCGGCCAGGGCATGATGAGAAAAGAACTTTTTCTGATTGGCCTGGGTCTTGGATGTTTATCTATATAAGTATTTATTGTAAAATATAGTATCGTTGAGTTAGTATCTCGTAACACAAGTCTCGAACTTACTTCGAGGTTAACTCAATCTGTGTAATTTGTTCCGTATATATTTATTTATTTATTATTATAAATGCGATAGTTTGTATGTCAGTATGCATATTTTTTACTCTTTCACGCAAAAACTACTGAACCGATTACGATGAAATTTGGTATGTAGGTAGCTGAAGACCCAGAATATAGGCTTTTTATAACGGAGTTCCCGCGTGTATGCAGACGCCATACCGCTCCAAAATTCATCTCTCCTCTCATGGGTCTACTGGAAGAGATTCCTTTTGTAATAAGTAGCACCTTTGAACAAGAATTACTGTATTAAATGCTCCTTTTTATAATTTTGTGTACATAAATAAATAAATAAAAGAAAATGAAATTCAACATTGCTAACAAAAACTAAGCTAGTTAATTAATTAATTGTTTAAATATACTCACAGAATTGTTGAATCATGCTGTTTACAAACCAGACAAAAGGCTTGAGTACTCAAAAGTATTTAGACCTAAGCGTCTCGCCTTCACATAATACAATAACATTTAATCGCGCTCTTCTCAGCATAACTCGGATCGACTGAAACAGCGTAGCTGAGGTAAAGGTCAGGTTATAGTGTTGACAACAGCGGAAAAGAAGTAATTGTTTAAATAGTCAGTCGCCGTGAGCACCAATAAAATTTTACATACATACATAAAATCACGCCTTTTCCCGGACGGAAAATCTTTCCATTTGCCACTCTTCATTCAAGCTCGGCGGTACTCTAGACCGGACGTTTGCCAGGACGTTTACATACGTTACAGAAATTGTTATTAAAATTTTACATTGACTTTAATATCAATTTCAAACGCAATACAAAATTTTGCATTTATATTAAAATCAATTTCAAATTAAATTAACAATTTTGTTATTAATATCTTGAATTTACTAGACTGACTCTGTTATGAAACGAACTTGAAAATCGTATATTTTTCCCTAGAGACTTACAAAATCTAATCATCTGTACACGAAAAGGGAATACCCAACTTGAATAATTTTATTACTATATTCAAATAATGTATTTCTGGAAAATATAAACGAGTCGTCCGAAAAAGTGTAACTTTGAACTTTTGGAAATAAATTAGTGAACACGAGCGTATCCTGCGCCCGCTCCTTTCAACGCTCCGCTTGCTACCATATCACAGTCTTATAATTGTCTTAGCTCGAGCCACAGACTGTAAAACTCGGCAGATCCGCCGCGTTCTCAAGGGATTTGACAAGATCTTGACTTATTTGATATTTTCCTCAAGAAAATTTCTTAAACAGACTTTATATGAAGTTTTCAGTATTAAGGTTTGTGGAAAAACGAATATAGCTAAGTTAAAATATGCACGTATCGAATTTGGTAAGCAGTTTCTAAAAATTACATATAACTTTAGCGATAAAAAAAGTAATATTTTAAAAATATAACTAACCCAGAAATCTATATGAAAACAAAAGAAAACGAATGAAAAAATTAGATCGAATTACCTCTAAATATTTCTGGATTTTTCAAGGTATGTTTCATTTTCATGAATACAAAAACCATTTTTGTCATTTTTTGAACATAGTCTTACCTATAAAAGATTCATCTAGCCATCTAGGTATACAATGACCTTTATTTTCAACCAGCCAATTAATATAAATACAAAAACCGTTAATTAAAAACTTTATAACATTTAAAAAAAATGTTTTTAATAAATTGAATCTACAACATAAATATAACCTCATATTTCAATCATAATTAAATACAGTCCCATTAAAGCTTCCCATTTTGAGAATCCCAAAGCCTTACATTACCATACAACACGGCCATTTCAAAAAGCGCCTTATAACGAAATCGCCTTATGTTTTCGACGCCTCTTTCACTGAGCCGCGTAATACCTCGAAAAACATATGGAAATTTTGTTTACACACGAAATGAAAACAAGTTAATAAGATTGTATGTATTTTTCCTTGAAATCCGTGAAATAAGTGATTCTTAGTAAATGTGCTTGCGCGAGGTTGAGTTATGACTTTATTTTTGCATTTTCTCTATAGCTTTTAGTCAAAGCTTTCGTTGTTAATAAAATTAAATACGTTGGACGCCATGTATGTCGTGTAGTTGTTTGAATTCTAACCGAGTGTAAATGGGGAAATAAAAAGGGTAGATAATGTTCATCCAACTTCAGCATCTTTCGCTTTTCTTATAAAAATATAAATAAATTTAAGAATGTTAAAGTACCAGACTACCTCAAAGTTACACGAAATATGAGTAATGGTTAGAGTTATTAATATAAATATATACGGGACAAATTACACAGATTGAGTTAGCCTCGAAGTAAGTTCGACACTTGAGTTACGAGATACTAACTCAACGATACTGTATGATTTCGGGTACTCTTGACCTGACCTTTTACTAGAACGATGATATTCCGATGTTCAAGGTAAGTTCGTCTAGGCCTTCTAACTCTAACAGTCATTCACACTCCCTTTGTATGTATGCTTGTCAACCTGCTTTCATCCATCCTTTTGACATGACCTAACCAATTAATCATTCCAAAATTTAAATCATATATTTTTTATTATAAGATACTATCATATCGCTTAATAATTGTCTAAACTTTTGGTTTCACAACATTGTTTGACGTCAAAAAAATTACTTAAAACTAAGTTTACTGCCGCGTCCAAAGCGTCAGTGCAGAAGAAGCGGTAACAAACTGTACTGCAGCATTTTCTTCAACAACGTCAATTTCATTCCCTTTTCAATTCCTGTCACTACAAGTAAACAAATAATATAATAGAATACAAACTACTAACGAAATTCCAATTTCTATGCCACAAACGCTATCTGTACCATTTTAGTTCAAAGCTGAATTCCAGCGGATTCTAAACCTCAGAAAATTAATTTGGCGAGCGGAGTGCATTCAAGTGAAGAGCTAATTGGATCCCAGGCATCGAACCTTTGATCCCTAATTAGACGGCTGTAGCAGACTGAGTTGGGTTCCAATGCTCCGTGGGGTTGTATGACTTAGGACTGTAAATGAAATGGTGCTAGATTTATAATGCAGTTTCGTCTGTGTTTGATCTAAGTTGTGTTGCTAGCCCATCCTAGCTAGCCTAAAAAAAAGAATCGTAAATTTTAAGCCTATCCCTGAGTCGACTACGACATCCATGGGAAAGAGTTGGAGTGGTACTATTCTTTTTTGTATAGCCCATTAACCACGCGTTTAAATAAGTTTAAAATAGTTATAAGTTTACGTTAAAAAATTAACCAACAAGTATAAATAATGTAAAATCGACAGCTTCAATCATTTCTTTTTCATCCACGACCGATAGGCGTATTCACTCCACGTCCCATCCTTTAAACTTACTCTAAAGAATAAAAGGTTTTACGACGCCTACCTCCCTCGGGAGCGCTGACAAAAAGACGTATTTGGATCCCAACCTGTTTATTTCTTTGTTATTTCGTGGCCATTCATTATTCTGCGTTTGATTTTGTAAGGGACATGTTTTGAAGATAAAAATAAGAGATTAGAATGGTTTTTTTGCGATGAAAATTACATAAAGCATGCTATTAAGTATTAAGTCTGCGTATTGTGTTATACATATAGTAGATAGATAGATAGACTCTTTATTGCACCATAAGAAAAAGAAAAACAGAAAAAAAACACAGGTAATGAGGTACAAAGGCGGACTTATCGCTAAAGCAACCTCTTCCAGTCAACATTAGGTCAAATTTATTCTTTATTGTAATAGTTTAAAATAAAGAATAAATAAAATCACGCCTCTTTCTCAGAGGCAGACACTACATATTTCCACTTGCCACGATCTCTGCATACTTCTATCGCATACGTCGGTTAAACTCTTGACCTGACCTTTGGCCAGGACGTTCTTAATTTGATCAACAACATACATATATATAGTCACGTCTATATCTCTTGCGGGGTGGACAGAGCCAGCAGTATCGAAATGACTAAAGGGCCACGTTCAGCTTATAGCTAAATGGTGGATTTAACAAATAGTCACAGATTGCTTGCCCATCGCCTACAAGAAGAAGCCCAAGTTTATTAGCCTTTCCCTTAGTCGTCTTTTACAACATCCAAAGGCAAAATATGGGAGTGGTCCTATTCTAAAAAGCCGAGAACCACACGGCACATTTAATATTTATTCCTTTATATTTATTCTCGTGTTCACTTCCTTGGCACGTTTATTTTTCCCGGCAACGTTAAGCTCACAAAATCCCCCGGGATCTCGCAGCACTGAGGCTATGACGTCATAGATGTTTGATAAATTACAAAACGTACAAAGGTAGATTGGAAAGTAATATTTTATTAGTTGTACGCGTATTACAACAGCGTTCTCTTGGGAAACGATCGAGAGATTCTTTTCTTTAATGTATTTTCACGAACAAACTACGAAAAAAAACCAATAATTTTTGAGGGAGCACAACTATATAACAAGTTGCCAAATGAGTTGAGAACTTGTAGCAGTCTTAATATATTTAAAAAGAAACTCAAGCTATACATCGCGACCAGTACTTAATTTTTAATTTATGCATGTGATTATTTTTTAGTTACCTACCTGTTATCTCATTTTAAGTGAATGTATATTCTTATGAGAAATAAAGTTCTTTAAACCTATGTTATTATATTATGTAAGTAAGGTCGTCATGACCTTTGTGTCGCAGCGGTAGTGCGCTTGTCTGTGACACAGAAGGTCCTGGGTTCGAATCCCGGCCAGGGCATAATGAGAAACGAACTTTCTATAATTGGCCTGGGCCTTCGATTATAAATATAGTGTAGTTGAGTTATCTCGTAACGCAAGTCTTGAACTTACTTCGAGGCTGACTCAATCTGCGTAATCTGTCCCGTATATATTTATATATTATAATAATAATATATATTACAATTATATTCATTATTGTAAGGGATAGGCTTATATACCAGTTTGTTACCGCTTCTTCTGCACTGACGCCTTGGAAGTGGCACTAAACTTAGTTTTAAGTAATTTATTTGACGTCAACCAATGTTGTTAAACCATACGTTTTGACAATAATTAAGTGATATGAAGTATTCTATAATAATCAATAAAAATTTTGAATTTGAATTTTGAATACTTGGGATTATTCTTTTAGGCGATGGGCTAGCAACCTATCACTATTTGAATCTCAATTCTATCATAAAGCCAAATAAGCTTGAACGTGGTCTATCAGTCTTTATAAGACTGCTGGCTCTGCCTAACCCGCAAAAGATATAAATGTGACTATATGTATGTATGTCAATGACATTTTCGTATATTTGTATTTGTACACAGAAATAAAGATTTGAAACTGAAATAATAAATGTAGGAACAACGTCTTTTGCTCTGAATCGTAACATAAAAACAACAAGAAACAAGATTTGCTTCTTGTAAATACTGACAAAAGGTTGTTTTTCACATCACAAATAAAATTCCCCGCCCGTCAAATCTATTTCAAACATTAAAGGTGTGAATGTGTACAAAGCCTTATTTAACATCCCCGCTTCTGGCAAACTTGCAAAACATTTAAAGTACAGAAAAATATTTTTTTCTCAAAAACAAATAGTTTTTGAGAAAAAAATATTTTTCTTAGTTAGCTGTTCGGACAGCTGAACGTGGCCTATCAGTTTTTTCAAGACTCTTGGCTCTGTGTGTGTACGTTTGTATGTTTGTTTACTGAGAAATAAAAGTGGCAGCGTTCCCAATTCATATTCAATATGGAACACAAAACAAATATTGCGTTATAGTCTAAGATCCGGCTGCAAAATCACTACGTTCAACGCGTAGTTAATCAAACTCACATTTTAACATACATTTATGAATAGGATAATACATAGATAATAGGGTGCCAGTCAATAAGTGGCCGCAAGTAATTTTAATTAAATTAATGTTAATTAATTTTCCAAAAAAAATTTCGTTCACTTGTTTTTTAAATAAAATATCATCCACATCATAGAAATGTATGTAAAGAATTCGAAAATCAATGGGTGCCGTTACACACTCGGCCGCAACTACTACGCAGCCAGGTGTAAACAGGTAATATTTTGGTCTATTTATACGTTCATGTCGTACACGCATGTTTTTTATATCAAATTAAAGCTATTTTTTTTTAATATGATGATATATCGCTGCCTGTGAATAAATTATTGAGCCAAGAAATTATTCTGGATCTGAGTTAATTTTTCTTGGTTCTATGCGTAGTATCTTTTTTGTAAAAAAAATAAAACATACTCAAAATTCTATTCTTTATAAGTACGCTTTATTCATTTTTACTTGATCAATAAACAATGTTTTATTATGAAATAAATATTTTCTTATTTTCATTTTTTTTTTGCAGAATATTAATTACTTAATTATAATTTTGGAGTAAATGTAAAGTCGTTCGTATTACTGTTTGCATCGCTGGCTGAGAACCCAATCTATTGACGCGAGTATGTTTTATTTTTTTTACAAAAAAGATACTACGCATAGAACCAAGAAAAATTAACTCAGATCCAGAATAATTTCTTGGCTCAATAATTTATTCTCTTGACTCCAAACTGTTGAGAACCCTATCTATACGCGTGCGCAATGGCTTCAAATACTCGCACAGCTGGTACTCGCCATCCTTGTCTAACAAGTGGCGTTACGCGCTAACTCTCTTTCACTTTATCTCGGATACCTCGAGTTTTTAACAGCTAGCAACCCTAATTTGCGGCCATTTATTCACAGGCAGCGATATATCATCATATTAAAAAAAAATAGCTTTAATTTGATATAAAAAACATGCGTGTACGACATGAACGTATAAATAGACCAAAATATTACCTGTTTACACCTGGCTGCGTAGTAGTTGCGGCCGAGTGTGTAACGGCACCCATTGATTTTCGAATTCTTTACATACATTTCTATGATGTGGATGATATTTTATTTAAAAAACAAGTGAACGAAATTTTTTTTGGAAAATTAATTAACATTAATTTAATTAAAATTACTTGCGGCCACTTATTGACTGGCACCCTATTATCTATGTATTATCCTATTCATAAATGTATGTTAAAATGTGAGTTTGATTAACTACGCGATGAACGTAGTGATTTTGCAGCCGGATCTCGTACTATTACGTCCAGTCAAAAATGTAATCCGATTAAATGAAATGTTTGCGTCGCCTGTTTTTTTTTTAATTCATGAAACATGATATGTGTTTCTCAATCTCAATTCTATCATTAAAACATACAGCCGAACATGGCCTCTCAGTATGTAATTTTGACTCTGTTTACCCAAAGCAACGTAATTATATGGATGGAAAGTCTGCAGGCGAAAGGGCATAACAACGTAGTATCAAGTAGGTAGTTTGATCTCTGTACATACATTGTTCCATTGCTGTGGGTGTAAGGTAATTGTTGTTTTATTTCGTTGAGAATCGCCTTTCTTTCTTAGAACCAAATGATGTTAAATATTTGCCGTGTTTTGTACTGTGACGTACATTTTGTTAAATAAAGTGGCGAGGATTCTGTCAACAATGTTTTCCCATTTTAAGAAGAAGGAGACACGACTTTTCTTATAAAATTATTATTTATTTTTAAAAATAAACGGATATTTCGTACAAATATATAAAAAAGTAGCGAGCATGTTCGGCTCTGATATCCCCGTGAGAAAAAGACGTTAAAATTTAACGAGTGTCAGTTTTCATCATTCTCTTAATTTTCCCCAACAGGATTTTTATACAACTCATATGTAGCAAGTCTACGCCGTAGCTCGTGCTACGAAACCTCTACAGCGTAGCGTTACGACAGATTAAAAATACTGCTCAATATTAACCTAATTTGAGGTAGTAATATAGTGTTAACTGTTTCATAAGTTATTTATTGTATTGGTTAATATAGCTTTTAGATTGGAAGCTCGTAGCACGGGAATGCTACGCCGTAGGTCCTTCGTAGACCCGCTACGAGATCATTACATAGAACTAATTCACTACCTACATTAGTTTCGTGACTTCTATATTAACGAAAGTGCCTTCTTTATTGATTTCCATTAGTAGTATCGTTGAGTTAGTATCTCGTAACACAAGTCTCGAACTTACTTCGAGGCTAACTCAATCTGTGTAATTTGTCCCGTATATAAAAAAATAATAATAATAATAAGATTATTACTTAAAAAAAATGTAATACTCGTATTTTACATTTTTTAAATATTTTTTTTTTATTATCAAATTCAAAGAACGGGCGTACCTAAAAATATAATATGAATTAATTCAGATTAGTTACATATTGTGTATGAAAATTTTAAAATTTATGCTTCCATGAGCTTTCTTTAATACATTTTTTACTTTTAACTAAACTTTTTTATTTTAACTGTTTTTTAAATTACATTTATTCCTTCTACTAAATCATGCATATTTCTTAGCCACAGAACTCTAAAAAAATACAACAAAGTAGTAAAAATTTTACATTTTATGTAGTATCGTAAAACATGGCAACTTTTCACATAAATTCATATCTAAAGAGACGGGTGACGTAAGCCTGAAACTTTCTGGAACAAAACAATGTCTAATAAATAACTGGAAACTAGGATCCTTTTGATTTTAAATATTTATCTCCTTCTTAATATTTTTCTTCTCATTTCTTATTTTTACAAAATAGTCTTTTAAGTGTTTTTTTTTTTTGGCATTTGGCGTTTTTCTTCCTGATAGTAAGAAAGATAAGGTGGTGCATGCTATCTCAAATATTACATTTTAAATGTTTTAAAACTAGCTTTGAAATTTAACGCCATCTTGAAAAAGCTATTTATTTTTCATTTTTCTATTCTGTCATTAAGCCAAACAGCTGAACGTGGCTTTTCAGTCTTTTCAAGACTGTTAGCTCTGTCTACCCCGCAAGGGAAATAGATCCAGGAAAACAGAGTAAGTATTTTTTTCATTTTGCCGTGGCCGGGATTCGAACCTGAACCCTCGGTTGTCACAGACAAGCGCACTACCGTTGCGCCACAGAGGCAGTATAGAAGCTGTCTATTTAAATTTCAATTGAAGTAACTTACTCCAACCCTGACAACGATACCAAAACTGTCATATAGTCTTCATAACAAACTTTATGTTCGCGAGGGGCGGTAAAATGTTGCATTAGAGGGTTTGCCTCGTTGCGCCATTTTAGAGCTCTTTAGTGTTTACTACGGAGTTTATATTTTACACTGCCTTATACCTGCATCTTCGTCCGCGCAAGTTAGAGTCACCTAAAAAAAAATTTTTAGCAATTACCCTCGTTTTTGAAGGGATTTTCTATCACCATAAAAGCATGGTTAAGTTAGCAATAAAACTAATGTACATGACTCAGAAAAGATTGATTAAGACACAGGTCTCGGTAATATTCAAACCCAACACTTTTTTTCGGTCACTTTTAGTTTCGACCAACGTTCTACATAGGTATCCCATAAATATTTTTTTTGTAATCTTAAATTTTATTTTTTTAGAATTTCATTTGCATTTATGAAGTACATATATATTTTTGATGTGTTATGGAAATAACACAAAGTTTTACATATATACATATTTATAACGTTTTAATCCCTTACAAGGTAGACAGAGCCAACAGTGTCGCGAATACTGAAAGGCCACGTTCAGCTGTATCTTAATGATGGAAATGAGATTCAAATAGCGACAAATTGCTAGCCCATCGCCTTAAGAAGAATCCCATGCATATTGCCCATGCAAGACATCCATGGCTAAGAGATGAATTGGTCCTACCTATTTTAAAATGTCCAAAACCATACGGCCTCAACATTTTTTATTTTTCAAAATCGTAAACCTTTTTTAAGATCTTATACGAGTACCAAGTATGTCACACGCCTTAAATATATTTTTAAATTGACGTCCGGTGAATATGCTGCGGTGTAGTTTGTTTCGCCACTTCTTCTACACATGGGTAGCGTTAGTAGATATAATTACATTTAAGTGATGTGACGTCAATAAGTGATACCTCGTATCCAATTTTGAAAATAAATCTATTCTATTCTATTCTAAAGAACCCCTAATTTGTCCTAACTGCACAATAACTCCTAAACTACCGCTAACCCCCGAGCGCAGTGTGACGCAGGCGATGCATTAGCGCATATTATGCAGTTAAGTGCCTCTTTGGGGTTACTGTGTAGTTAAACATGTTGAGACGTGATATACTGATACAGTATGCGGTTTGTGACCGGCTAATATATACCTTTATTGTTATAACTAGCCTTTGGCAGTAAATTTACTTGCGTACATAAAACTATGTATTTTCCTTGAAGAGGTAGGCAGAAGCTACATCTTTCCACTTGAACGATCTCCACATACTTAATTTGCTTTATCAATACATACATATAATCACGTCTCCGTCCTTCACGGGGTAAACAGAACTAGCAGTCTCTTTAAGGCCACGTTAGGCTCTATTGAGATTCAAAAAGTGAAAGGGTGCTAACCCATCTCATAAAACTACAAAACTACAAAATGGATTTTGACTCAGTTTTTTTTATAGACTTTATCTATAAATTTCACGATAAAGGTTCGCGTGTTTAAATGCTACCGGTGCGCAGCCGGGGCAGATCACTAGTTTAGATTAAAAACGATTATTTATGTATCATGGGTATTTATCTTAATATTCGCTTACCATCACCTCCAGTATTTCATCGTAGCCGATACAGCTGTCGTAGCAATTGCTACGGCGTAGACCTACTTATAATATTTTAGAATATTTGCTACATTTACATAATAAATTAATGATAATTTATTTTATTGTTTCAGGTAATTGTCAGCAACATTTTGGACGGAGAAACTATGGAGTCGGTTTAAGAACATTGATGGTCGAATCGGTAAGGTGCCCGGATAAAATGCGTGATGCGCAGAAAGGCCCAGGTTTGAATCCCACCTCGGCCATGTACCAATGACTATTTTCGAAGTTATGTACATTAGTTTGGATACTCACCGATGCTCTTACGTTACGTTACATGAGTCTTCGTCTAAAAACCTGACTCACCCAATCCAGGATCCACGGTCAAAGGCATACCCCGGGCTTCTCTCTATTGAGGAAGCTATTGAGTTGGAAATCTGTGAAAATATTTATATGATTGCTTAAGTTAACTTAACAATATTTTTTTACCTGTATGGCATGAATTTCGCCATACGGTCTCAGTAGTACATATATATTTTGTTTTAAAATTCTATAGCAATAATTATTAACATCTGTCAATTAATATCTGTCAGACCCAATGGTTGACTGGTAGATAATACTTCTAGCATTAAGTCCGCCAATGTGCTACACATTTTTATTTTGTGCAATGAAGTTTAAATAAATAAATAAATTATTATTATTCATATACCAGCCTTTTGCCCGTGGTTTTAACATTGTGAGAATCTATATGGAAAAAATACATATTTCATTACACAATCTACGTCAGACCGCCATTCTCCAGAGAGAACTATGTTTGCCCCATGGTTTCACTCACAAGTTATGTAAGTTGTTCTCAATACAACAGGACTTCGTGCATTGTTTGTGTAACACAACTCGGGAACTATGTGAGTGTCCCGTGGGAATTTAGTTTGGTCGTAGTTTTTAGGACGGAGTGTAAATTAACTAAATAGTTTCAGTGTTCAAAGAAAACTTTCAATCTATACTAAAATTATAAAGCTGAAGAGTTTGTTTGTTTGTTTGAACGCGCTAATCTCAGGAACTACTGGTTCGAATTGAAATTTTTGAATTGACCATTTATCGAGGAAGGCTTTGCTATATAACATCACGCTGCAACTTTTAGGAGCAAAGAAATAAAAGAAAATGTGAAAATAACAGAGAAAATTATTCATCCGTGAGGATTTAAATGATGCCCAAATTAACTATTCCACGCGGACGAAGTCGCGGGCATTTACATAAAATACACTTTCTAGCGTCCTCTGGAGCAGATCCAAGATTAAGGCTCACCTCGTGCTCCTCTCCAGAGAGGTGAGGATGAAACTGGGTCTATCGCCAGGAGGAAGAATGGATCAGTCGCTTGTGACGTCATACCGCTTGGGTCTCTCTTCACAGCTCAGGAGCCTTATGACAGCGCGTGCCCTGGATATTCGTCTTTGGTCTCCTACAAAACTCACTAAGTTAAGTAGCTCGCTTTCCTCAGGCGGCTACTTGCTGGACCTCGTATAAAGACACGTGATCCAACAATCCAAGACCTCTTACAACAAAATTTGTCTTTATAAAGATTATAAAGATACAAATTTTTAAATTATCCCTCATCTCTGTTATCTGCGACGTTTTACTTAAAACTCCTCTCTAGTTCGTCCACAAAGAGTGGCGCCATTTATATTTTGACCTGCAACACTTAATAGTAGTTAACACATAGATTTCCAATAGCTATAGCAGCAACATTATCTGTAGTTCTCATAAACAAATGTAGGTGGCGCTAGTTTTAGCAATTCATGTCATGTTGACAGCTATCTTGTTATTTCGACTTACAATATTACACTTAATATGACAGCATGCAATTTTTAATTTTCCCGTATAACCTATAATTTTGTAGACGCGTAACAAAGAGGTTATAACAAGTACACGTTTAGTTAATGTTGATTGTCAGTAACGGAAATAACACATACATATAGAAACGTCTATATCCCTTGCGGGGTGACAGAAGCCAGGTTGAGCTGTATGGCTAAATAAATAACACATTAATATAAAATTTATAAGCAACAACTACTCCACTCCATTACTGTTCGGCTTTGTTATTCTATCAGCAAATTTCAGTCCAAGGACGAAGCGCGCTTGCAAATTGGATCTTCTGCCGCTGTGTTTAAATTCCATTTCGCCTTGCCGAAGTTTGTTTGGATTCCCTCACTCGAAAATGCTAGTGTATTCAATTTAGTAATGCCTAGTTTTAGCTCTTTGAATATTCGTTTTTTATTTTTATCACGCTGAGTCGTTTCATGTCGGTTTGCTTTGAGTGAAAAGAGGGATTATTATTAGGGGCATTTGAATTATTAGCAGAGATCGGATATTCGGATGCATTCGGATGCATATTTACCTTAAATTGGGTTAGTATGGAACGTACTTCTGTAACTCAAAAATTCCGATATTCGATATTGATACACTTAATGTGACCTTATGGTGAAAGTTGTTCAGTGGAATCCCGGTAGGTAGGTAATTTTTTAATTAATATGATCATCCATCACTTATCTTAGGTGTTTATCATACCTAATATACAATAAATTTCAATTTCATTTTTAATAAAATTTACGGGTTTTAAAATAATTCGAATCCCGAAAGCAAGAAGCCGCCTCCATACTTTCTTAGCCAAAATATTAGTTTAGGTAAATATGCATCCGATTATCCGATCTCTAATTATTAGCTTCAAATTTCTTGAATTGTTGACCAATGTTTGTTAAAATAGAATAGAATAGATTTATTTTCAGAATTGGATACAATGTATCACTTATATTGACGTCACATCACTTAAATCTAATTATAACTACTACCGCTTCCAAAGCACATGGGTAGAAGAAGCGGCGGAACAAACTACACTGCAGCATTTACATCGGACATCAATTTATAAATATAGATCTCTTAAAACTACATCGTGGACGAATGCACATTGTTTACATTAAAAAACATGAATGAATGTAGAACTAATTATATCAATACGAATATTTCGTCAAATATATAAAGATATAATAAAATATGTAACATTGTTACCAATGTACCCACACACATAAAGTCACATTTCTTTCTAGAAGCAGTAGGCAGAGACATCTTTCCACTTGCCACGATCCTTGCGTTATTCTTTTGTGTTATCGATACTCATTAATCTCTTCATGCAACCTTGTTATTTAAGGATTCAGACGCTAAATCAGGCCTTATAATATTGATGCGGTTTTTTTTTTACTGGAACTTACACAGATTAAGTGAGATTTTACACATTTGTGTGTGAAATTCGTTCAGTGATTCAGCAAACAAACTTATGTTTATGATTATACTCGTAGGCTTATATATACTATACTATAGGGTATAGACTATAGGCTTGCGCGTTTCTTCAAGAGATATCAGTGCTTATTTAAGACAAACACTTATACACGTATCGTTACTTCGTTCTTTTTGCAGAAATCTTAACTTAAATCCCCTGTTGTGATTGTTTTCTTTGTAATACTTATTTAGGCTAACTGAAAAACAAATGACGCGGAAATTATTTTTTAAAAAAAGTTAAATTTAGAATGCCAGAGGAGTCCAAAACGCGAATTTCAACAGAAAATTGCCAGGGGTTAGGTAAATTTATGTTAAAATGACGTCACTTTCCCCTGTCCCCGAAACAAAGCGTGTCTATCTGTCAGTTGCACAAAGCGCCTAAAGAATAACAATTAGTTCACTTCTGTTGGGGCATCCTGTTTATATTACGAAGATGTCTTTGTTATAAATTTATATTCCTCCTCGCACTTGTCCAATGTATTTCACTAGTTTGATAATGTCGTGTGGTTTCGGGCACGTCAGAATAGAACCACTTCAACATTTCATTACATTTGGGATTCCTCTTGTAGGTGATGGGCTAGCAACCTGTCACTATTTGAATTTCAATTCCGTCAGGAAGCCATTCAGCTAAACGTTGTCTTTCAGTTTTCTCAAGACTGCTGGTTCTGTCTATCCCGCAAGTAATATAGACGTGACTATATGTACATACGTATATATTTCCCTAAGGAATAATTCTCAAGTTTATCTCAAGTATATAAGCTTTATATACTTAAAGCTAATATATATGCTCACCCATTATATATACATATATATGTAGCTTACTTACGCTACACTAGAACACTACAAAAACTCTTTTTGTAAGAACAAGTATTTATTAACCCTATCACGTCTCAGCAATATTCAGTAACTGCCAACATTTGGAACAAACAATAGGATATCATTACGGAGTTACTTAATTTGTCTTTATTGATAAAGTTTGATGTTCGGCCCGGGGCGGATTGGATGGCTGAGACGACGGCGCTCATAATTATATTGGACTAACTGTTACATGCGGATTTTCCCGCGCGAATTTAGCGCCACCTACAAAAGAATTGACGCTTTTTTGTATAATCATCTAGTTCCTTTATTGTTGCTATTGCAAGTAATTTATTTCTTTTATAGATAATATCTTTCTATTTACTACTTCTTGTAACTGCGTCAAACCATATTACTGTGCAATTAAGATATTACAAACAAACAAACAAAAATACAGACTTTTCGCAAATCCCTCGGGAAATACAGTTTTTATATATACTGGTCATGTGGAGGGGATGAATGAACGCTGGTTGACTAAGAAATATGCTTATAAACGTGGGATTCTTCTTTTAGGCGATGGGCTAGCAACCTGTCACTATTTGAATCTCAATTCTATCATTAAGCCAAATAGCTGAACGTGGCCTATCAGTCTTTTCAAGACTGTTGGCTCTGTCTACCTCACATGGGATATATATATAGACGTGTATGTATGTATGGTCATGTGGAGGGGATGAATGGACGCTGGTTAACTAAGTAAATATACAAGGAGAGTGAGAAGGCATTGCTGAACTTACCATAGGTCATGTCAATAGTATTCGAAAATAATTATGAATGTGGATGAAAACGAAATAAATGTACTGAGATCTTGGCAAGTGGAGTGATGTAGTCCATTCCACCAAAAAAAAGGCGTCTTTTCCCTCCTGACTTTACTCCCGGTTGCATCTTCATCTCTCTAGCCCTAGAAAGATAATCTTATTTTGATGCGCGTAAAAGATAATCATGCGTCAAATTTACGCATATTTTCTCCCGACTATAAGTCGAATTATATTGATTATTTTGAATGAAATATTGTGTATTATACATAATTACACATATACAAATAAGAAAAAATCATATATTTAAAATATATTTGTTTATTTTTAAGAAAAAAAAATTTAACCTCTTCTATAAACCAACAAAATATTTCGAAAAATGGTTTTACCATCACAAAAGTACTTTCTTTATATAATAATTAGACTTTTTTTATCACAATATGACTAAAGAACAGCTGACATATAATAGGAACATAAAAATAAAATAATACATAAAAGCACTGCTTTGGCACACATCAATATTGTGCTCTCGGCATTTAACTTTCTTGCATTTTTTGCTCGACGCACTAGCCTTTCATCTTATTTCAGAGGGACAGTAAGTACAGTAAGTGCGTTTTTTAAAAGATGGCTCTTTGGGGATGTCTTCTGATGTACATGGAACCTCTTTAGGTAACGTATTAGATATATGATCGCGTAAATATCTCGCTTAGTCCTAAAGGCTGAAGACAGTCCCCTGCTAAGATTTTTCATAAACTTTTTACGACTTAAGGGGTTTTCACCTTTATCGCAGACATTATGGTAATAAATAATATAAGCATTTATGCACGCAATATTTATCATTCCGTACAATAATGCCATTGGCCATCTGTTCGTCTTCCTGCTACAGGACATCAAAGAACACATTTGGTCTAGTAATCAAAGAGCTCATCTGTGGACATATGATTATCTTTTTTCATAGCTGTCCTGTCCAAAACCTTCCTCCAAGTCACTCTGCATATCGTCTTTGCTTTGCTGATCCGAGATTTCACCATCAGTATCCTCACAAAGAACCTCATCTTCACTCTGCAAAAGAGCGGCCAGGATATCGTCCAAATATAGGTATCAATATCTATAAAAAGGAAAACAGTAATACAACGTGCAAAATAATAAATAAAAAACAATAAAACACAAAAAGGATTACTTGAATTAAAATCTTAAAAGTCACGCAAAAGATAATCATGCGTCATTTTGACTCACTCAAACGTTATATTTCAAAATCGGTGACACTTACCTTAGCGATACGTACGCCTCCCGGTAGCTCCTAGCGACAAATGAAATGTCCCGAAGGCACAGCGACAGATTCGAGCTATTTAGTAACAGACAGCAATAATTCGAAAACACATGCGTCAATTTTACGCAGATTATCTTTCTAGGGCTAGAGAGGAGCACGGGGTATGTCTTTGGCCATGGATCTTAGATTGGGTGAGTCAGGTTTTTACACGAAGCGACTCCCATCTGACCTCCGCAACCTTTGCAGGTAAACCTAACCCATATTGGATCCATGGTTACACATCCTGTTGCCTGAATGTACATGTTCCCTCAAGCTGTTTTCCCTCACCGTAAGAGCATCGGTTAGTATTGAAACTAATGTACATAACTTTGAAAATAGTCATTGGTAAAAAAAAGACGTTATTTTATGTATACATACATACATACATACATATAATCACGTCTATATCCCTTGCGGGGTAGACAGAGCCAACAGTCCTGAGCGGACTGATAGGCCACGTTCAGCTATTTGGCTTTAAGATAGAATTGAGATTCGAATAGTGACAAGTTGCTAGCCTATCGCCTAAAAAAAGAATCTCAAGTTTGTAAGCCTATCCCTTAGTCGCCTTTTACGACATCCATGGGAAAGAGATGGAGTGGTCCTATTCTTTTTTGTATTGGTGCCGGGAACCACACGGCATATTATTTTATGTATGTCTATCGATATATCTGTACAGCATCCGATAAAAGATATCGCTCGTGATGATTTACGTCCCCCAATGTATCCCTTCCTGAATCCGGGAATAATGTCCCGGTTCCGACGGGAGTCTGATTTTATGTCCTAGATAAGGTATTGTTATGGAGATTTTAAGGATATAGTATATTGGGGTCATATCTTATACTCTTTTCCGTGTGCCGTGTAGTTCCTGGCACTAATTAAAAATAGGACCACTCTTTCTCATGGATGTCGTAAAAGGTTACTAAGGGATAGGCTTATTAACTTAAGTTTCTTCTTTTGGGACATCAACCTGTCAATATTTGAATCACGAAGTCAACAAGCTGAACGCGGCCTATCAGTCATTTCAAGACTTTTGGCTCGTGACTATATGTATGTATGTATGTGTTCATGCACTTTAAATAATAATATTTTACGGAAAATATAAAAAAGAAACAAATGCATTGAAACTCCATTTTTCCCGTATTAATTTAGAACTTTACATTTTCGTTAAAACAAATACATATATTATACCCTAGAGGCCGAACCCTATCAATCCCGCGAGAACTCCGGGATAAAAGTAACCTATATGTTATTCTGGGTTTTCAGCTACCTACATACCAAATTTCATCGTAATCGGTTCAGTAGTTTTTGCATGAAAGAGTAACAAACATCCATACTGACATATATACAAACTTTCGCATTTATAATATTAACAACTCTCTCTGCTCTACAACTTGTCTTATGATCGTCACTTATTTATTTTTGTTCTATTTTATTTTTTATTTTTATTTGTGGCCAGTTAGAAATGCAATAAGGTTGCTTATTTCCAGACAGATGTTTTATTCTCTTTTTCAGATTTTTCATGATAATTTATATTGACGTGTGCCATGTGGTCTAAGACACTTTAGAACAGAACTACTCCATCTTTTTTATCATGAATGTCGGAAATTTATCAAGTGTGAAGAAACAAAATAGTGCTTGCCAGCTCTTTCCTTTCACGTGCAGATTTACATACATACATATGATCACGTCTTTACCCCTTACGGGGTAGACAGAACCAACAGTCTTGAAAAGACTGATAGGCCACATTCAGCTGTTTGGCTTAATGATAGAATTGAGATTCAAATAGTGACGGGTTGCTAGCCCATCGCCTAAAAGAAGAATCCCAAGTTTATAAGGCTATCCCTTAGTCGCCTTTTACGACATCCATGGGAACGAGATGTAGTGGTCCTATAATTTTTTTAATTGGTGCCGGGAACCACACGGCACATACATATCATTACATCTATATTCCTTGCGGAGTAAACCGAGCCAGCAGCCTCAAAAAGACCAATAGGCCACTAAGAAAATGCTAAAAACTTGGGATTCTTATTGTAAGTCGTGCCGTGTGATTCCCGGCGCTAAACAATAGCTCCTATCTTTAAACTCGTAAAAGGCGTCTTAGTTAAAGGCTTATAAGCTTGGGATTCCTCTTGTAGGCGATGGGCAAGCAACCTGTCACTATTTGAATCTCAAATCCATTATTATGCCGTACAGCTGAACATGGCCTTTCCGTTTTTCAATACTGTTAGCTCTGCGCCACAAGGGATATAGACGTGACTGTATGTGTGTACATACATACATATGGTCACGTCTATATCCCTTGCGGGGTAGACAGAGCTAATAGTCTTAAAAAGACTGAATGGCCACGTTCAGCTATTTGGCTTAATGATAGAATTGAGATTCAAATAGTGACAGGTTGCTAGCCCATCGCCTAAAAAAGAATCCCATGTTTGTAAGCCTATCCCTTAGTCGCCTTTTACGACATCCATGGGAAAGAGATGGAGTGGTCCTATTCTTTTTTGTATTGGTGCCGGGAACCACACGGCACACTATATGTGTGTATGTAAAATATTCCTGTTTGTTATCGGAATTGAACCAGCTAATGTACTGTTAGTGTTACCTCGGGAGGTTGTTATTTTTGCATTAAAACCTTTTAGATAAGGCAGGGGAATATTTACCGATATCAGTCGGTTTAATTTTAAAGTGTTTCGGAATGAAAACAATATATATATAATCACGTTTATATCCTCTGCGGGGTAGACAGAGCCAACAGTCTTGAAAAGACTTATAGGCCACGTTCAGCTATTTGGTTTTAAGATAGAATTGAGAAAAAGGTACTTTTTATGATTGGCCTGGGTCTTGGATGTTTATCTGTATAAGTATTAGAAATAAAGGCTTTTTTATTTATTATATATATACATACATATATATACATACATACTGTAATGTATGTATATTTATAAAGCTTATCACTTAAATACTCGTTTCGAACGAATACACCCCGGGGTTAAGGAATATTGCAGTTAAATAAATCAGTGAATGTTGATCGAATTCTGACGATATTTTATGCTCCAAGTCTCACGAGGCGTTATATAAATACTGGAATGGATGACATCAAAATCGGAGTGAACACAGCCTGTAGCGAGGTAAAATTACATCAAATGTAATAGTTGTCACATTAAAAATTAACACGTTTGACTAATACCCATGTGCCGCGTGGTTCCCGGCACCAATAAAAAATAGGACCCGTATATCACTTCTATCAGTATTTTCAAGACTGTTAGCTCTGTCTACCCCGCAAGGGATATAGACGTGATTATATGTTTATCACTTTCCATCGTCTAAAAGGAGAATCCCAAGTCTATAAGCCTATGCTTTAGTCACCTTTCACGATATCTATGGCAAAGAGATGGAGTAATCCTATTAATTTATCTATTGGTGCCGGGAACCACACGGCACTAACATCTTCATTTAAGTAAGATAATATAGGTAGAAGATGATAAGTATTGGGAAATATCTTGTCACAATAGAAGTTCTAAATATGTAAAATACAATTCTATGTCGACAAACACGCTTGTTACAAATCGAAAACATAGCATTTTCATAGCAATTTAGTTACGTCTGAAATCTCTCGATCACAAAGAAATAACCCGGTTCCGCTCCGACAAAACCTAAGTACTGTTTACATCTTACCTCAGCACTAGAATGTGAACAAAAAGGTTCCTCGCATTTGAAACGTAAACCTCTTTTTATTCGGGAACGGAATGAAATGAATTGTTCTCATTCCATCACATTCCCGAGACGTGAGTGTTATTGAAAAATGAACCTTTCTTCGGTACAATCATTCATATTTCACTACATACATACATACATATGGCCACGTCTATATCCCTTGTGGGGGAAACAGAGCCAACAGTCTTAAAAAGACTGATAGGCCACGTTCAGCTATTTTCCTTAATGAATCTCAATTCTATCATTAAGCATATTTAATTGAACAGTTTTCGTTAATTTTTATTTCAATGACAATGATCCAATACTACGGGTTAGGTTCCCCTGCAAATGTTGCGGAGTTGGTTCATGCAATTTCAAGAGTCAGACCCTCATCCATACATACATATGGTCACGTCTATATCCCTTGCGGGGTAGACAGTTGAGCTATTTGGCTTAATGAAAGGATTGAGATTCAAATAGTGACAGGTTGCTAGCCCATCGCCTAAAAAAAGAATCCCAAGTTTGTAAGCCTATCCCTCAGTCGCCTTTTACCACATCCATGGGAAAGAGATGGAGTGGTCCTATTCTTTTTTGTATTGGTGCCGGGAACCACACGGCACCCTCATCCAGATTTCAAAAATTAAACTGAAGTAATTGTGTGTCTAGTTAAAGTTATATACAGTATTAAAATTTACCTTTTGTAGCTTCGCGGCCCAACTAAGACACATATATATATATATATATATAGTGACGTTTATATTCCATGTAGGATAGACAGAGCCAACTATGATTTGCCTTTATAAATATTATACGTAAGTCAAAAGTTTACAATAAAGGCATCTATCGTTCACTCAAGTTTTTAAAATAACAGCCCATAAAAAACTACAAATTTACAAGACATGGTCGAAATAATGAACATTTCGATCCACGATGAAATTAAAGTGAACAATCTAATAAACCTGATTTGAAAGAGATAGAAAACATTAAGAAAAATTATTAAAAGTATTATTCATTCTGATAATTTTTTTGAGATATTTTTTATTTCTATGTTGATTAACTTTCAATAGCTACGCGATTAGGTTAGTGAAATACTCGTACAAATAATCTTACAGGGTCTAGCCAGATCTATGTCTATGGTAACACAGTCATGAAATTTATTGTAATTCCTTCTTAATGTAAATAGTTGATGTGATTAGGATCCGATTGTTTTCGGTGCCCATTGTTTCGGAGACTGGTAATAATTAGAGAATAAAGGGCGATTTACGTTTTAATTTCTTGTAATTACAAAACGGGTCAATTCATTTGTAGCAGTTAAAATAGATAATTGTATTTTCATGAATGTTGAAAATATTTATAAAAGTACATAGGTACATAAGTTTTTATCTCTTACTGAGTAGAAAAGCGTACTGCAAAATTATCCCTTACAGGGGTGGACAGAAGCTCGAAAGGCCACGTTTAGTTGTATGATCACGATGGTGTTGAGAAATGAAAATTTATTTGAATAATGAAAATGTTTAGGGAAATGGGTTAAAAATGTACTCTTTCCCTTTCTCTTCAGGAAAAGGCAAAATTATGTCTAAACATAATTAATGGATGGGTGGGTGTAAAGCGTGATGGATATGAAAAGGTGCTTGGTGCGTTTGGTGACGAAAAGGTGAATGATAATGGAAGAAGTGTATTAGAAATTTGTCTAGAGTGGGATCTTTTTGTGTCGAACTCAATGTTTCAACATAAAGAGATCCACACCTACACAAGAGTGGAAGGTATTTTAAAAAGTATGATAGACTTTGTGATTGTAGATGAAAGATTGAAGAACAAAGTGCTGGATACCCGTGCATATCGCGGTGCTGGCATTGACTCGGACCATTTACTGGTGATATCCCGGATAAGGGGTATCTTCAATCGCTGGCGGCACAGGGTAAGGGAGCAAACCAGCGCTTTGGAAAGAGTAAAAGTAGAAAATTTGCAAGATATGGATGTAGGTAAGAAGTATATTAATGGACTGAAGGATGAATTTGAAGATTTAGAGGAAATGAGCGATATTGAAGATGGATGGAAGGAATTTAAAGAAAGAATTGTGAAAGTAGCTGTTGAAGTGTGTGGTGTAAGTAGAAGAAGGAAAGGAAAAAATCACAAAAATGCGTGGATGAGTAAAGATGTGCAAGAACTTGTGCGATTAAAGAAGAAAGCATGGCTGGATTTGTTAGCAGCAAAAGCTAACTTAAGAATGCAAGAGGTTATAGATGAAGATGTGAATGAAGCACGTAAGGAATATAAGAAAATGAAAGATTTGGTTAAGAAAGCTGTGATTAGAAAGAAAGAAGAGTATAAAGAGGATTTTGATAAAAGGCTATCAGAAGACTTTCAGTCAAATCTGAAAGTATTCTGGAAATCCGTAAGGTCAGCCCGAGGAAATACTATAACCAGGGAGCTGACTAGGATCAGATGCCAGGATGGTAGCGTTGTGAAAGGAGAAGAATGTGTACTAAAGATATGGAAGGACTATTTTGAAAGTTTATTTGAAAAAAAGGAAGGAAATAAGAAAGATTTCTGCTATAGCGAAGAAAAAGAGAATGAGATGGAAGGCGAAATTGAAATGTTCGAAATTGTGGAAGCACTTAAGAGTATGAAAGCGGGAAAGGCTGCTGGGTGTGATAGAGTGTCGGTCGAGATGCTTAAAGCAGGAAAAGGCGTAGTAGCTAGTCAGTTGTACTGCCTTTTCAATTTGTGTTGGAGAAGCGGCCGAGTACCAAAAGATTGGTGTAAGGCTGTTATCGTGCCACTTTACAAAGGAAAAGGGTCACAGCTGGACTGCAAAAATTATCGTGGTATAAGCCTGCTTAGCGTCGTCGGCAAATTGTATGCTAAGGTATTGATTAATAGAGTCAGGAATGAAACTGATGACAAAATATGGGATGCTCAAGCGGGATTTCGAAAGGGAATGGGATGTACTGATCAGGTCTTTTCCTTGCGGTGCATAGCCGAAAAGTTTTTGGCCAAGAGTCAAAAAGTCTATTGCACATTCGTAGATCTGGAAAAGGCCTATGACAGAGTTGAGAGGAATGAATTGTGGTCAGCACTTTCTATGCATGGGGTGAGCAGTCTCTTAATACGAGCACTGAAATCCTTATATGAGGATTCGAGTGCTTGTGTCAGGATAAACGGAGCGCACACTGAATGGTTTAAGATTGAGAAAGGCGTTAGGCAAGGATGTGTTGCGTCACCGTGGCTGTTCAACCTATTTATGGATAGCTGTTTGACAGATTTGAAAGAGTCTAAAAGTGGATTAAGGATGAATGAGTTACTCGTCAAATGTCTGCTCTATGCCGACGATCAGGTTATACTGGCGTCATCAGCGGAGGAGTTACAGGAGATGGTAAACTGTATGCATGAAGCTTTAAAAGAGAAAGGAATGAAAGTGAACGTAAGTAAAACTAAAACACTGGTTTTTGAAATGGAGAAAGAAATGACAGCATGTAATATTTTGATTGGAGGAGAAAAAGTGGAGCAAGTGAAAGAGTTTGTATATCTAGGATCAAAGTTTACATCAGATGGCAAGTATGATAGTGATATTGAAAGGAGAGTGAACGCGGGGAACATGGTGAATGGAGCTTTGCATGCCTTTATGAGCAGTCAGAAACTATCCAAAAAGGCTCGACTGGCTGTGCACAGGGGCGTGTTGGTCCCGACATTAATGTATGGGAGTGAAAGTTGGGTATGGCAAAAGAAGCATGAAAGCAGAATAAATGCAGTGGAAATGAGAGCGTTAAGGAGTATGATGGGTGTGAAATTGAGTGACAGGATAAGGAACAGCGTGATAAGGGAATGTTGTGATGTGAAAGAAGATGTAGTTACAGGAATAGAAAAGGGTATGTTAAGATGGTTCGGTCATGTGGAGAGGATGAATGAAAGCAGGTTGACTAAGCAGATATACAAGGAGAGTGTGGAGGGAAAGGTCGGAGTGGGAAGACCTAGACGAACGTATCTTGATCAAATTAAGGACGTCCTGGTAAAGGGTCAGGTCAAAAGTACCCGAAACCGCCGAGCTTGTATGAAGAGAGTTATGAATGTGGACGAAGCGAAAGAAGTATGCAGAGATCGTGGCAAGTGGAAAGAGGTAGTCTCTGCCTACCCCTCCGGGAAAGAGGCGTGATTTTATGTATGTATGTATGTACATAAATACCCGGAGGGTTAGACAGAGACATCACCTTTCACTTGCCGGGATCCCTGCATAATTATTTATTTCTAAACTGTACAATTCAGAGATCACAATTTAAAAAGAATAGATAATTCAACCTCATTTGTTTAATAAAAGTTATGGCAGATGATATACGCTAAAAAAGATGTAAAAAAAGAAATGGAAAAAGCTGTTTAGCTTAATGATAGAATTGAAATTCAAATAGTGACATGTTGCTTACCCATCCCCTAAAAAAGAATCCCAAGTTTGTAAGTCTATACCTTAGTCGCCTTTTACGACATCCATGGGTAAGAGATGGAGTGGTTCTTTTCTTTTTTGTATTGGTGCCGGGAACCACACGGCACCAATACATACATATAAACATATACATACATATAATCACGGTTTCTCTTCATCCCCAAAGGGGATCGTCAGCGTATGTGTTATAAACTCACCTGTCCCTACTCCCCGCAGACACAAACAAGAAGTGCCAACTCAAACACGTCCAAACTTGTTTAATTGCACAATAACGTCTTTGACAGTCCACAAACAAAGCTCCCTAGAGATCTTGACTGGGATGAAATAATAAAGCCTTTAACTGCAGCGTTTGGGAGAGATTCACTTCACATACATACATAAAATCACTAATTTTCGGGAGGGATGAGCAGAAACTACATGTTTTCATTTACCACGATCCCTGCATACTTCTTTCGCTTCATCCACATTCATAATTTATAAATAACACAGATATCAAAAGCGCACGAAACCAACCTTTATTTTAACTCGGACGTTTCGAATCATGTTACAATGATACGTGGTCACCTTTAATACCTGTATATTAATAATAATAAGCATTTATAAATAGTGTAATACAACGCGTAAGTTTATAATCAGTTATAGCATTAATTAAGTCCATTAAAGGTTTGATTCCCTTGCGAAGGTTGGGTGCTGACGTGAGTCGCTTTGTTTAAAAACCTGACTCATATCAATATCATAGTCAAAAGTTGCACCCCGAGCTCCTCTATAGAGAGGTGAAGATGTAATAATAAAAAATAAATAAATATATACGGAACAAATTACACAGATTGAGTTAGCCTCGAAGTAAGTTCGAGACTTGTATTACGAGATACTAACTCAACGATACTATATTGCATAATAAATACTTATATAGATAAATATCCAAGACCCAGGCTAATCAGAAAAAAATATTTTCTCATCATGACCTGGCCGGGATTCGAACCCGGACCTCCGGTGTCACAGACAAGCGTACTACCGCTGCGTCACAGAGGCCGTCAAACGCCAGGTATAAAAGCCGAAGAAGAAGTAATATTAACATAGTTTTCTTCGTTTGCATGCTTTAACTATCCTTCAATTTAGCAACGTAAATCTATAAACGCGCTTCCCAAAATTACTGGAATTCTGGAGCATTTAAGATTGAATTGCCGGTGCCTGGTTCCTGAAACAGTCAGCAGGAATACTCTGTTGGCGTTCAACAAATACCTGCATAGCGGGTTCAGAATGTGTCTTTACAATTCAGCTCTTTAGTTTAGAAATTTGTAACTGAGTTTTGTTTATACATAAATTGTGACATATATTTTCTGTTTTATTCTTATCTTTAAAGCAAATTCGCTTACCGCGTCTGTCTCTATGTTTGTAAGTATGTATGCTTAGATCTTTTAAACAGCACAACGGAGTTATTTTTAATAAATAGAGTGATTCAAGAGGAAGGTTTATATGTTTAAAATATACCCGTGCGAAGCCGGGTCGGGTCGCTAATAGATTTGAAATATTTTTTTTAAGTATTGAGCTTACCTTCTAAGACACAAGGTCAAATACGGTGAAAGGGTTCGAATAAGGATTAATAACTTAACTTTTTCCTGAACATATATAACATACATACATACATACATAAAATCACGCCTCTTTCCCGGAGGGGTAGGCAGAGACTACCTCTTTCCATATATAACATCATAGTTTATAATAAATACTTTTGAATTACACAATGTCTATACTATAATTTAGTTAATATCCCTCACCACAAGTCTCTAACTTACGCTAGGCCATTCTCAATATATATATAATTCATCTACATATATATCCAAAAAACAGTATCATAATCTACTTTATTCTATGATCTACCGAACGTAACGTCATTCCTGTGACAAACGTCATGTCACGTCGAGCGCTGCGGCGTCGCGTCGCGACTTAAATGCCTCACTGACATGTGAATTCCGAATATATTGTCACATTTTCCATGAGAAAATTAATTTAACTCTTATAGGCGATGGGCTAGTAACCTGTCACTATTTTATCACACAATTCTGTCATTGAGTCTAGCAGCTGAGCATGGTCTGTCGGTCTTTCAACACTGGTGGCTCTGTCTACGCCGAGAGGGATATAGACGTGATTATATAGATGGATGGATGGATTTCACGAGAAATAATGTATGTCCAACAGCGTTTTCTCGGCAGTTGCATCAAAAGAGTGTTTTGCAGAGAAGGAACGATCATGGGTGATACATACATATACATACATAAACTCACGCCTCTTTCCCGGAGGGGTAGGCAGAGACTACCTCTTTCCACTTGCCACGATCCCTGCATACTTCCTTTGCTTCATCCACATTCATAACTCTCTTCATGCAAGCTCGGCGGTTTCGGGCACTTTTGACCTGACCCTTCACCAGGACGTCCCTAATTTGATCAAGATATGTTTGTCTAGGTCTTCCCACCCCGACCTTTCCCTCCACACTCTCCTTGTATATCTGCTTAGTCAACCTGCTTTCATTCATCCTCTCCACATGACCGAACCATCTCAACATACCCTTTTCTATTCCTGTAACTACATCTTCTTTCACATCACAACATTCCCTTATCACGCTGTTCCTTATCATGGGTGATGCTAAGGTAATTTAGTGTTGTTTGTTGGCAAGACTAAGTTAGCTTGGCAACACCCACGATTTTGTCTACCAATCCTCTCCTATCTTACTCTTTCAAACTTTCTCATTACACGAACAATAAGTCCCTCCTGTTTAGACTTTATTTTATTAACATGTCAATGTAAATCCGGGGGCGTAACGAAACTTTTTACAAGTTAATTACTACCTCTGATTAATCTTGATGAAGTATAATAAAGTTCGCAACTTTGTTGGTCTCTTCATTAATGTTATTTGTGTCTTTGTTGTTCAATGAGCGTGCTTGGTGTTTTCTTTTAAAGGAGCGTTTATTTATTTATCAATTTATGTACGACAGGAACGAGAAACGCAAGAAACAAAAGTAAAAAGCAACGGATTTAGCGCCAACTACTAAATAATACAGGGTTTCTCGCAAATCTCACGGGAACTATAGATTTTGCCGGATGAAAAAGTTACAAAGGAATTCAGTAGATAACCCAAGAACAAACAAACTTATGAGCTTACTTTCTCATTTATAATATAAGTTAGCATTGAAATTATACTAAGAAATATATAGGCTACTTTTAATCAGGAAAACACCACGGTAAGTTCTGGCCTTTATTCGTTTCAAACACATACATACACACATACATAGTCACATCTATATACCTCGTGAGGTAGACAGAGCCAATAGACTTGAAAACACTGAAAGGCTACGCTCAGCTACAAAGAAAGAAGAAATAATGTTTATGTATTTGGTACACAATATAAATTAAAATATGACACTTTACACCCAAAAATTGTACCAAAAAGATCTCCGCTCAGCAAATGTCACAGCAAGAACCGCGACGCTGGTCTTCCGCGGCTGCGTTTGACAAAAATAAAAATAAAATAAAACAAAAACGACATAATTATACTGCATTAAAAGGCTATGGTGGTAACAATTCAGTGTTTATTCCGTAGGTAAAAATAAAAATGTTATTCCTACTTTTTATAACAACAGATTCAGGGTAGAAAATATTTTTTTCAAAAAATCCCGACAAAAACCACTCGTCGATGTTTCAAACGAATATCTGCGAACCAGTAGATTTTCAATAAAGAACAAAAGAGATCCAACTCCGATGTTTAACGTAAAACCTTAGGAAAACAACAATGCGACCGCAACTCCCAACAAGAGACGTGCCCGTTCTGATCACTCTATTTGCATCGACCCAGAATCCAATAACCTCAACTCTACGCCTTTGAAATAAAATCCAAATTCGCACAACAAATATAGACTCGCCAATATCTAGACTTGACTTTCAACAGTTATTTGTCGAATTAGATTTCCTCCGCCAAGGTTTAAGACTCAGTTTTGCTTGTTGAGGTCACGAATCAGTACATCCCCAACTCTACGTCTTTGAAATAAAATTGAAATTCGTACAACAAATAATGAGTCGCCTATATCTAGATTCGACTTCTTAGTTCACAATCAATTTGGAATTTCTCTACATGGTTTTAAGGCTTATTTTTGCTTGTAATAACCTCGGTTTTGAATCAATACAAAAAGGATTGCAAACTCAGCGTGGCATTTGAAACTGCAAATATTTCTTATGATCGTAATAAAAGCACTAGTAAGAATTTTATTGTCCTATCAATCTATTTTACGAGACAGTCAGGTCTACAAGTTTTATGCTCTTGGAATTACGTAAAATTGCTTTCTGTTTTGTCATAACTGGGCCATTTGATAATTATTTATCTCAACTATCGTTGGCTTGTGGATTAGCAACCTGTCATTCTTTAAATCTCAATTCTACGAGTATCATTAAGCCAAAACCCTTTAAAATTAACACTTTAACAATTTGATACACAAAATCAACATTTTATAAATAAAATATACACAGATATATTTAAAATAAATGTAAATAATAATACTGTGTATTTGAAGTAGAGTAAAAATCAATTAAAAAACCACTAATCATGCGACTGTCTAAACGAAACAGGGGCCTTCCGAATCTGGTCGGGTTAAAATTAACCCGGCCAAGTTAGATTCGAAGTGTCCAGCTAGATTAATAGCCCCGAGGGTAGTTCTACGTATGACAAGGGTTTATTTAAGTGATGGGAAACTGTCGATATTACCTGTCGATAGTTGTTCAAAGTTTGGCTATCAATATTCTGAGAGTAGAGTTATATTAAGTGTCTAGTATGATTACCAATAATAGAAAAGTACCTCGTAAGGGATATTTATTTATTTATTTAAACTTCATTACACAAATTACAAATGTATAGCACAATTGGCGGACTTAATGCTAGAAGCAGTATCTACCAGTCAACCATTGGCTCTGACAGAGAACTAAAATAAGTAAAATATTAAAGGCGTGATTAAATATATGTAATATTTAATCACGTTTTTATCCCTTACGGGATAGATAGAGCCAGCGGTCTTGAAAAGACTGGAAGACCACGTTCAGCCATATAACTTGATGATTAAATTGAGATTTAAATATGACAGGTTGTTAACTTATCGCTCAAAAGAACAATGCCAAGTTTAAAGCCATTTTTTTTTAATAGTGGAGCATGTGTGGTCTTCCAATCATCTTTGAGCGAAAAAGCATTATTTGTATGTATGTATGTTTGTAAAATGATAACTTTCGAACAGTTGGATTTTGATGAAATTTAAAATGTATGTAGGACTTATCAACAGAATTTTTAAGTTCATAAGGGTATCAAAATCGGCTAAGTAGGTATTAAAATATTCACAATTTTGTTAAAATTGAAAGTTTTCACAACGCACGACTACTTATTTATGAATTCTCTCAATCACACCAAACCATGTAAGTTGTTATCGATAATATCGATAAGTCTACTGTTTCCGTGTAACATCACTAGTGTACATATGACAAGGGTTTGTTAAGTTGTCTAAATCTCTGATTTAGACGCTGAGTTCCTGTTTGCTTTTTCTAAATAAAGCTTTATCTTCGTAAATAAATTTGTTAATAAACATAGAATTCGTAAGTATATAATTCTGAAATTCCATTTTCTCATGAGAATATTACTGCTCAGAATTAACTGCTCTAGAACCAGCGGTTTGGGCTGGGCGTTGACATGGCAGTTTTTTACGTTAAAATTTATAGAATAGAATAGATTTACTACTCTGTCAAGAAAGTAGCAGGAAAAGATCAATAATACACAAACTGTTTGTTATTCATCCAAATTTATTTTATCACCTTCAAAATATGCTCCTTTAGAAACGATACACTTACGCCAACGAATAATCCAATCATCAAAACATTTTTTAAACGCTGTTTCCGGAATTGAGGTCAGTTCTCGCCGCGAATTCTCTTTTATGTCTTCTACCGATTGAAAACGGGTGCCACGAAGTGGTAATTTGAGTTTAGGAAAAAGAAAAAAGTCGGCTGGAGCCATATCTGGTGAATATGGTGGTTGCTCGATGGTATTTGTTGAGTGTTTGGTTAAAAATTCGTTCACAATGATGGCCTTGTGCGAAGGTGCATTATCATGGTGCAAAATCCAAGAATTTTCTTTCCACAAATCTGGTCTTTTTCGTCGGATTTGCTCTCTTAAACGCCGCATAACACTCAAATAATATTCCTTATTTACCGTTTGACCTTCCGGCAAGAATTCCGAGTGCACAACACCGCGATAGTCAAAGAAAACAGTCAACATGACTTTGACTTTTGAACGACTTTGGCGTGGTTTTTTCGGTTTCGGTTCAGTTGGAAGGCGCCACTCCGAAGCTTGTTGACTAGTTTGCATGTCAAACTCGTAAACCCACGTCTCGTCACCAGTAACAATGCGTTTCATGAATGTTGGGTCGGAATTGACTCGTTCTAGCATGTCCTCAGCGACTCTCATGCGATTGAGTTTTTGAAAAAAAATTCAGGTCTTTTGGGACTAGCCGAGCGGCAACATGTTTCATACCCAAATTATTAGTTAAAATGGTACGGATCGACTCGTGAGATACAGAAAGTTCGGTGGCTATCTCTCTCAAAGTTGAATGAGGATTTTCAGTCACTATTTCCTTCACTTTTGCGATGTTAACTTCAGTTGCAGACGTTGATGGCCTACCAGAGCGAGGCAAATCTTCCATCACATCTCGACCGCTTTTGAACGCTTTGTACCACTCATAAGCACGAGTTTTTGATAAAGTCGATTCACCGTAAGCCTTCTGTAACATTTTCAGTGACTCCGAACACGATATTCCATTGGCAATGCAAAATTTAAGACAAACTCTTTGTTCGATGTTTTTATCCATTATGAAATTAGCAATACACACTAGATATGATATAACTAAAAATAGCACTGTATTTAATGTAAACAACAGATGCAACTCAAACTCCGCGCCAAAATGGAAAACAGTTGTGCCAATCTAACAACAACAAAAAAAACAAAAATTTGAATTTGGAACCATAAATAAATAATCCATTCCCGATACTTTTCTGACTGAATGTATTTCCAAAATTGCATACAAGGTATCACTTATTGACGTCACATCACTTAAATGTAATTTTACAACTACTACCGCTTCCAAAGCGCATGTGTAGAAGAAGCGGCGGAACAAACAACACTGCAGCATTTTCATCGGACGTCAATTTACAAATATAGATCTCCTAAATCTAAATCGTGGATGAATGCACATTGTCTAAAATAAAAAAAAATAAGATTGGTATCTTTCTTTGTGGCGTTTTAGCATTATTTAAGTAAAGTTACATCTTTCTACATACATATATACCTACATACATACGATCACGTCTTTATCCCTTACGGGGTAGACAGAGCCAACAGTCTTAATATTTGATATATACAGAAAGATGTAAATAATAGCTGAACGTGGCCTATCAGAATTTCAAGACTGTTGGCTTTGTCTACCCCGCAACAGACATAGATGTGATTATATGTATGTATGTATATATCAAATATTCAATCTTCACAAACAAAAAATCCCATTTCGTTACCAATGAAAAAAAAAAAGAATCTAAAACCACCGACCAACCAACAATTCAATCAGTGAGCGTTCAATCAAATTGCGTTTCTATGTCTTTCGGAATAGGAATGGAAATTCAATGCGGAATGATCGCCGTGGCAGATTCAATAGAAGCTGCAACGTTGATTGACGGGTGACTTCTGATGCTGAAAATAAAGCAATGCTTTATACGTTCCGTGTTGAATACGAGACTTTGATCAGGTAAACTTGTTACGTAATCTGTACGCTCTTTAACGTAAGAGAACATAAATTTCACGCAATCGTATAACGCCCTGTTTGGCGCAGTTGTCTGATTCTGGCCTGTGAAATAAAAGGTCTCGTGTTCGAATCACGGTCAGGCATATGTTCGAAAAAGATTTTTGCTGATTGGCCTGGGTTCTGGATTTTTATAAATGTTTATCCGTTAGTAAATCCATACTATCCTAACTATTACTATAAATACTAAAAAATCCACTCGCTCGGTGATCATTGTAACATGATTCGGAACGTCCGAGATAAAATAAAAAGGGTGCGTTGTAGGTGCGCGCTTAATACCTAAAATAGTAAAATGCAAGGCTAAAGTTTAAAATCAGTTAATACTATAAATGTGAAAGTTTGTTTGTTACCCTCTTCACGCGTTATCTACTGAACCATTTAAATTATATATACGCAAAATTTCTTGAAGATAGTTTTGCGTATATATAATTAAGATTCTACAGGACATGGTACTTTTCATCCCGGTAAAAACTAAAGATCCCGTGGCATTTTCGAAAAACTTTTGTAGGTGGCGTTAAATTAGCGCTTACATACATAAGTACAGTAATCCCGGACATTTTGATAAGATCACGCGAAAATAGGTGATGCACAGAGTTTGTAATGCCACGCCGTATGAACCGTCGGTCTCAGTGCTCTGTGGGGACCACGATATTACTTTATTTTAGACTTAAAATTTCACCGCGGTAAAAACTTTAGATCTCGTGGGATTTGCGACAAACCTGTATTCTATTGCAGGTGGCGCTAGTTTCGTTGCGTTAATTTAGCGCATACGTACATAAGTACAGACAAAAAAACTTCATTGATAGACTTAAATTTATGAAAGGAGGTTATTTTATAAGATCTGAGTGATAGGCTTATAAACTTGGGATTCTTCTGGTTATGCGATTGGTTAACAACCTGTCAGTATTTGAATCTCAATTCTATCATTGAACCTAACAGCTAACCGTGGCCTATCAGTCTTTTCAAGACTGTTGGCTTTGTCTACCCCGCAAGGGATATAGACGAGATTATATGCATATTTTTATGTTTATGTTCTACTATTCCTATACAATTTAATAGAAAACGGTTTGTACATATTAATGTTAAACTTACAGAAACAAATATCCCGTAGTACCTAATTGCATCATTGAGAAACTTTAACTAATTAAACGCAGAATAACGGCATGTTTGCACAATAAACGTTTTTAACTGTTATAACCGTTATAACGCGAGCAATTATCAGGTTATGGTAGCACCTGGGGAATCGGGAGAGGGTACCTGACTTTCTAGTACCTACTTTGGCACTTCCTACTTTGGCACTTAGTGTTATATTAGGTTAATCTAATTTTATTTATATAACTAGCTTTTACCCGCAGCTTCGCCCGTCTCCGTTTCCGTCTCCGCTCCGTCCGTTCGACGTCCGATGAAAATGCTGCAATGTAGTTTGTTCCGCCGCTTCTTCTATCATGCGCTTTGGAAGCGGTATTAGTCATAATTAGCTTTAAGTCATGTGACGTCAATAAGTGATACCTTGTATCCAATTTTGAAAATAAATCTATTCTTGGTCCGCGTGAATTTAGCGCCAACTACAAAAAGCAAATTTAATGACGTCTACACAAAAAGCGACATATTAGCACTTCGCCCACGTGAATTTATCGCCAACTACAGAAAGCCACAAATTAAACGCTATCTACAAAAAGCGTCGAATCTAGCGCCACCTGCAACAGAAAACAGGTTTGTCGCAAATCCCACGGGAACTAAAGGTTTTACCGCGGTGAAATATTAAGTCTAAAATAAAATGAGATTGTATCTCCACAATATATAGTAATAATAATAGCAGTATATTTATATAATGTAAGGAAATATGCAGAGACCGTGGCAAGTGGAAAGAGGTAGTCTCTGCCTACCCCTCCGGGAAAGAGGCGTGATTTTATGTATGTATGTGTCTCCACAGAGCACTGAGGCCGACCGCTTCATACGGCGTGGCATTACAAACTCTGTGCATTACCTATTTTCGCCTGATCTTATCAAAACGCCCGGGATTACCCTCGGCTATTGGCAATTTCGTTTTCATTTGTTTCATATCGCAAACGTAATATTTTTCTAAGGATACGGCGCAAAATATCCTTTTGTAAGTCCAGGATAATAATGTAACCTTTTTACGTGATCGACCGAAAATTTTACGTTATACTATATCCCGCGGGAATTCCGGGATAAAAAGTAGCCTTTATGTTATTCTGGGTCTTCAGCTACGTACATACCAAATTTCATCGTAATAGGTTCAGTAGTTTTTGCGTGAAAAAGTAACAAACATCCATACTGACATCCTGACATACTAATAAACTTTCAAATTTATAATATTAGTAGGATTTTTAGAGTTAAGATACAGTGGCCGGCGGAAATACTTGACAATTTATGATGCTAATTTATATCAGTTTAGGGTCATGTTTATTTGTAGACTACTGTATAAAGACTAAGAATGAGGTCAATAGTACCCGAAACTGACGAGTTTGCATGAAGGAAGTTATGAATGTGGATAAAGCGAAAGAAGCATGCAATAATCGCGGCAAGTGGCAAGATTTGAAACCTTTGCCTGCCAATGACGTGATTGAATAAATTTATGTAATAGTGAAAGGTTGCTAGCCCATAGTCTACTAGAAGAATCCCAAGTTTATAAGGTTATCCCTTAGTCGCCTTTTAGAATATCCATGGGAAAGAGAAAATCCAGTACAAAAAAAGAATAAGACCACTCCATCTCTTTCCCATGGATGTCGTAAAATGCGACTTAGGGATAGGCTTACAAACTTGGGATTCTTTTTGTAAGCGACGCTGGCTACCTGTCACTATTTGAATCTGAATTATATCGTTAAGTCAAACAGCTGAACGTGGCCCATCAGTCTTTTCAAGACTGTTGGCTCTGTCTACCCTACAATGGATATAGACGTGACCATATGTATATATGTATGTAAGAGATGGTGGTGGTCCTATTCTAAAATGCCAGGAACCACATGACACGATCTTTTGAGTATTGAAGCAGACTTTTTACGTCCGAAAGAAATTAAAATGAAAAATCTAACTCCGGCAGAGAGTAATTACGAACACACACCGTCAACAACGCCAGTTTCATTACATTCATTCTTCAGTCACGTCCGGCCATTCTCGGCCATTTCCGGCCATAGCTGGCCATTTGTCAGTGGTCGGCAAATGTCTTGTGCAACAGAACTTGTGATAGAAATGACTCGGGGTGTCAGTCAAAATTACTTTTAAGGTTATTACTTACCAATTTTATTATACTGTATGTTGTGTCATGAATGTGGATGAAGCGAAGGAAGTATGCAGAGATCGTGGCAAGTGGAAAGATGTAGTCTCTGCCTACCCCGCCGGGAAAGAGGCGTGATTTTATGTATGTATGTTGGAGGCTCATAAATGACATTCGGTCTTACTTCATTCCCAAAAATAACCAGAAATCTTTTAAATTCAACCTAAGTACTTTCACAACGTCACGTACTCTCTAAGAAGTACATTACCAAAGTAAATAAAAGGCGAAGAAATATGATATGCTTTTATGACGGCGATAAAAATGTAGCGGCAACGAAACGTAACGCCGATCCAGGGAATATTATGTTGCGATCTCGAATTTTGCTTTTTCTGACTAACTAACTCGAGTTTTAGTCAGAAAACAAATCTCCAACTGTGCGTTCCCTGACTATTTTACTTGTTCTGACTAACTAACTAACTCGAGTTTGAGTCAGAACTGTAACTAATCTCCTACTGTGCTTTCTCCTGATTGACTTTTGATTTAGGAAGAGCTGACTGACATACACTTATCATCACCAGATCATCATGGCAGTTTTCAATATTAAAAGTGAGAAATAGTAAAAAATTACTGAAAACATGGATGTCGTAAAAGACTAAGGTATAAGCTTATAAACCTGGGATTCTTCTTGAAGGCGGTGAGATTTAAAAAAAAGAATAGAACCACTCCATTTTTTTTCCCATGGATGTCGTAAAAGGTGACAAGGAATAGGCTTGTAAACCTGGGATTCCTCTTTAAGGCGATGAGCTAGCAACCTGTCACTATTTAAATCTCAATTCCATCACGAAGCCATACAGTTGAACGTGGCCTTTGATTTTCAAAACTATTGGCTCTTTCTTCCCCGTTAGGGATACAGACGTGACTATATGTATGTATGTAAAACAGTGAACAGCCTATTGTTCGACTTATCCGACATTCTGATTAGAATCTAACCCTGGACGCAGATGAATCGCTCTTCATCAGGCCAACGAGTTTCAATGGACCTCGCTGAATGCGAATGTTTTATATATTGCGGAATTATGATGGGAATAATATGTATATTTTTTTTTTTTCATTTTTGTGTTAGCATTGCCGTGTTAGGGAGTTGATGATATCAAAGCATGTGTGTTATCTTGCCTCTCTTTCTATATTTGAGGACGAATAAAGTGATAGAAAGAGAAAAGGCAAAGACATTTAACTTGTTAACGTTCGTGATAGTAAAGACTGTGCCGTGTGGTTCCCGGCACTAAAACAAAAAAGAATGGGACCACTCCATCTCTTTCCCATGGATGTCGTAAAAGGCGACTAAGGAATAGCCTTACAAACTTGGGATTCTTTTTAGGCGATGGGCTAGCAACCTGTCACTATTTGAATCTCAATTCTATCATTAAGCCAAATAGCTGAACGTGGTCATTTAGTCTTTTCAAGACTGTTGGCTCTGTCTACCCCGCAAGGAATATAGACGTAACCATATGTATTTATGTAGTATTGAATTCTAATTTATTTTTTCTTCTTCGCCACCACACTAGCGTGGACACTTGCACTGGATTAATGCGCGCTTATTCCCTTACTCACCTTTTACAACATCCATGAAGATAGAAGTAACACCGACTAGGTTCTTGACTACCAGAAGCTTGTAATCTGACCTAATAATAGAATTATGACGGCCTCTGTGGCGAAGCGGTAGTACGCTTGTCTGTGACACCAGAGGTCCCGGGTTCGAATCCCTGCCAGGGCATGATGAGAAAAGAACTTTTTCTGATTAGTCTGGGTCTTGTATATAAGTATTTATTATAAAATATAGTATCGTTGAGTAAGTATCTCGTAGCACAAGTCTCGCTTACTTCGAGGCTAACTCCATCTGTGTAATACATACATATATACATACATATGATCACGTCTATATCCCTTGCGGGGTAGACAGAGCCAACAGTCTTGAAAAGACTGAATGGCCACGTTCAGCTATTTGGCTTAATGATAGAACCGAGATTCAAATAGTGACAGGTTGCTAGCCCATCGCCTAAAAGAGGAATCCTAAGTTAATAAGCCTATCCCTTAGTCGCCTTTTACGACATCCATGGGAAAGAGATGGAGTGGTCCTATTCTTTTTTGTAATAGTGCCGGGAACCACACGGCACCGCACGGCAATCTGTGTAATAATATTTATAATTTATAATTTAATAAATAATATTTATAATTTAATTAATATTTATAATTTATTTATTTTAATTTATATACATACATACATACATATCATCACGTCTATATCCCTTACGGGGTAGACAGAGCCAACAGTCTTGAAAAGACTGAAAGGCCACGTTCAGCTATTTGGCTTAATGATAGAACTGAGATTCTGAGATGATGAGCTATCCTGTCACCCAAAAAATAATCCCAAGTTTGTAAGCCTATCCCTTAGTCGCCTTTTACGACATCCATGGGAAAGAGATGGAGTGGTCCTATTCTTCTTTTTATTGGTGCCGGGAACCACACGGCACATATATGTATATATATATATATATATATATATAATTTCCTCAGTTCCATTCCTCCATCGTAATAGCCTGGGCGAGGCCTGTCCGGAGCAGCTCAGTAAGATTAATTGCCCAGTGTGTGAAGTTATATGTTGATACTGCATGTTGGTATGTTAATGTTTGTATGTATATATGAGCGTTTTATAGAAGACATGTACGGTAAAGTTTTGCGTAACTTGTCTTTTGTGGTCAGACTTTTATTTGCACGAAAATTTCGTTTATTATTTGTTCTCGAAGAAATTTCAGAAAATCCTTTCTTAATACTCCCTTGTATGGTACCTACATACCAATTGTTTTTTATCTCTTAATTACTTTGGACTGTGCGTTTATAGGGCTATAGGTTAACTATAGCCCACATTACCATATTACCATTTTGATCATAATAATCTAAACAATAAGTCACTATTTCATATTTTGCGTAGGTATAGTCTATTACATACATACATACATATAATCACGTCTCCTCTCCCTTACGGGGTAGACAGAGCCAACAATCGTGAAAACACTGATAGGCCAGGTTCAACTGTTTGGCTTAATGATAGAATTGAGATTGAAATAGTGACAGGTTGCTAGCCCATCGCCTAAAAGAAGAATCCCAAGTTAATGAGCCTTTCCTTTAGTCGCCTTTTACGACTTTCATGGGAACGAGATGGAGAGGTCCTATTATTTTTTTTTTATTGGGGCCGGGAACCACACGGCAATAGTTTTTTCTTTTAATAATACCTATCTGTTTTATTGTATTGATACTAGGAGTAAAATACCTTTTTCTTTCCTTTAAAAGAAATCTTCGGAACCTCAACAAAACCAATGCAATGTACTGTCGAATGGTAACGCGAATAAATTAAAAGTAATCCACCGCGCGTACGCTCGCCCCATTTGGCGGGCCTACCGAAAATGGTCGCGTAAATCAAGCGAATAAGCCGCGGCTTTGCGGTTGTATGACGTGCGTAAAATTAAACTTTGCAAGTGAGAGTGGTGTAAACAGGAAGATTTTTCAAATTTATTACTTTTTACATACTGTTACTTATACTAGCTGCACCATGGGGCTTTGTTTCCATGAGAATTTCGGGATAAAAGTACCATATTGTGTTATTCCAGGTTTTATACAGTTTTTTTTTAATTAAGTTTAGTTTATATTACTTAAGTCATTTTGTATTTTATTTTTTATTGCATATTTATGTTAATTAAGCACAGATTGTCAAGGTATTATTTTTATATCTGTGCCGCAAAGTAAATAAATAAAAACGTAAAAAACATGAAACAAGACTTTCAAAATGAATCCGCATTAAAGGCGACGAGCGCGCAGTAATTTTGCCGTAGTTTTTCACGTCAAACAAAATTAATTGCATCCTCCTAGAGATTTATATCTAAATACTTGGTTTTAATTCTTGTAAATTCCCTTTTTTATTTGTTTAAATCTTGGTTTCATTTTAAAGTCGAAAAATATTTATGCTTGTAGGAGCATACACTAATTCGCTAATTTTGTATCTAATTAAAAATATATATTTCAAGAACACCCTTTTTTTTATTTTACGAAATTATGAATAGGCTATTTTACACCATGTAAAAAAAAATATAAAAATGCACGTATCTTATAGATTTTGTAAAAAATAAAAGAAAAACATCGATCATTATTCATAAAAGTGCAATATGGATTTTATAATTCAATTTAAAAAATCCTCTTTTTTAATCTGTTCTTCAAAAGTCGAAAACGCTATCCGCCATGTTGGGTACTGACGTGACGTCATACTTTTAGTAAACAAATATCAAATCGAAAACATATTGATGATGTCAGGATCTGTTTATTTTGAAATTTTAAAATTTCTATCACGTTTTTGGGTTTTTACTCTTTAATAATTTAATAGAATCATGGAAGACGGTTTTGTGAAAGCAGACAATATAAATCTACCGAGGATTAATACGTTGATGGTGGCGAAATTTTTTGCGTCCAATCCCGATTTCTGTTCTGCTGAGTTAAGAAATGTTAAAACAGCGATGTAAGTATTTATTGTATTAAACATTCTCTTACAATACACAATTATAATAGGTAAATTATTACACAACCAATCCAACATAACCTATTTTTTGTAATCAGGTCCGGAAGACTCTTCTTGCTAATTTCAACCAAGTGTTTCTCATTTTAATATCACTTGGCAGTGGAATCCACAATTTTTCTGGTGTTTTTATACTTGTATTCTTGCATTCAGGAACAAGACACCAACAATATGTATTGTAATTCATTATTACAAAAATCTTTTTACTTTAGTCTTACGTAGAGCCGTATTGTTTACTAAAAGTATGACGTCACGAGTCAAAACAGCATGGCGGATGGCGTTTTCGCGCGAAAATACAAAATCATAAATAATAAATCGTTTTTAGAGCACTTTTCGGCTTCAAAAAATTTTAATAAAAATTCTATAGGTATAACACAGTCTCAGGATTGATTTAAAACAGTTTTTAAAAAAGAGTGTAATAGCCTATTGTTGCTAATAAAAAGCGCGACTTGATTTTCAAAACTTTTGGCTCTTTCTTCCCCGTTAGGGATACAGACGTGACTATATGTATGTATGTATAACAGTGAACAGCCTATTGTTCGACCTATCCGACATTATGATTAGAATCTAACCCTGGACGCAGATGAATGGCTCTCCATCAGGCCAACGAGTTTCAATGGACCTCGGTGAATGCGAATGTTTTATATATTGCGGAATTATGATGGGAAAAATATGTATTTTTTTTTTTCATTTTTGTGTTAGCATTGCCGTGTCAGTGTTAGGGAGTTGATGATATCAAGGCATGTGTATTATCTTGCATCTCTTTCCATATTTGAGGACGAATAAAGTAATAGAAAGAGAAAAAGCTAAGATATAACTTGTTAACGTTCGCGTATAGACAAAAATAAATAAAGTGCATTTATACCAAAGACTAAATATATTTACACATTGTTTAAAGTTAATTTAGGCGATGGTCTAGCAACCCAAAGAAATGTTACGTCACGTCTTCATCCCTTACAGACAGACAGAGTCAATAGTGTCGAAGAACTGGATGGCTCAATGATGGAATAGAAATTAAGATCGACAAAAATATTGATTTCTAATTTTAATGAAAATAGTATTGAATTCTATATAATATAGTATCATAAAGCCAAACAGCTGAACGTGGCCTGTCAGTCTCTTCAGAACTGTTGGCCCTGTCTACCCCGCAAGGGATATAGACGTGACTATATGTATGTAGTATTGAATTCTAATTTATTTTTTCTTCGCTACCACACTAGCGTGGACACTTACACTGGATTAATGCGCGCTTATTCCCCTAATCACCTTTTACAACATCCATGAAGACAGAAGTAACACCGACTAGGTTCTTGACTACCAGAAGCTTGTAATCTGACCTAATAATAAAATTATGACGGCCTCTGTGGCGCAGCGTTAGTACGCTTGTCTGTGACACCAGAGGTCCCGGGTTCGAATCCCGGCCAGGGCATGATGAGAAAAGAACTTTTTCTGATTAGTCTGGGACTTGTAAGTTTATAAATATATAAGTATTTATTATAAAATATAGTATCATTGAGTTAGTATCTCGTAACACAAGTCTCGAACTTACTTCGAGGCTTACTCAATCTGTATAATTTGTCCCGTATATATATATACATACATACATATCATCACGTCTATATCCCTTACGGGGTAGACAGAGCCAACAGTCTTGAAAAGACTGAAAGGCCACGTTCAGCTATTTGGCTTAATGATAGAACTGAGATTCTGAGATGATGAGCTAGCCTGTCACCTAAAAAATAATCCCAAGTTTGTGAGCCTATCCCTTAGTCGCCTTTTACGACATCCATGGGAAAGAGATGGAGTGGTCCTATTCTTCTTTTTATTGGTGCCGGGAACCACACGGCACATATATGTATATCCTTTAAGTACCGACGTGCGGTCTCAGAGGCCCCGGCAGGTATTAAACTTGCTAGTTTACCTCTTTCCCCGCACAACACCGATCCCTGCTCTTAAGTAGCTGCATGCTCAGTGTCCACGTTGACATCAAAACAGGAAGGGTTGTCGTCACGCGCGTATTTGGTGAGTTATTAGGCTTTGAAATTCCGACGCGGCCTCTCAGGCCTCACGTCGGTACTTACGTAAGTTTTTTGTTTAATTTTTTGTTAAAGTTAACTGTTATTTTCACTGATATTATGAACTATGGCTACACCAGGGACTTCCGGCAGTAAACGAAATAGTTGTGCGACAGATTTACAGAATTCAAAGAGATCTTTTTTGGGGGATTACTAGTCATTTTTGATTATATACATGCAAAGAACCCCGCATAATACATACTAAAACTGATGTGCTTGTGTGATGCGCAAAATGGTTATTCCTATAATTGTTATGTGTATTGTGGGAAAAATTCATATGGAGAAACACTAACTGATGAAGAAAGAAAGCTTTTAGTTCCTACGCAGGCGGTAATCCGTTTGAGTAAACCATTACATGGCAGTAACAAAAAATATAATGTGTGACAATTGGTTCACGTCAATCCAATTAATCCAAAAAAGGGAAAGCTGTCATTTTAGCTTCATCAATGCATCATTGAATCATAATGAAGGGACAAACACCGACTCAGGAAAACCTGAAATAATACATTTTGTAATTTAACAAAAAGTGCTGTAGATGAAATAGATAAGAAATGCTATAAGAAATGCAAATATATACTTGCAGCCGTCGTTCAAGACGCTGGCCTATGACAATTTTTTACCGAATTTTGGTAATTAGTCAAAACACGAAAGACTTGTCTGTCATGCCAACCTAAACCCCAAAGAAAGTCGACCTATGGTTGCTATTCGTGCAGAAAACACGTTTGTTTGCAGTGCGCGAAACAAGTGTGCCCTGACTGTGCTTAAAATTAATGTGTAGTTCGACTGTGGACAGTTTTTTTTTCAGAAGGTTTATGTTCCTACAATATTTTTTTTCTTAGAGTTTTATAAGTCGTTAGTAAAAAATAGTATTTTTATTTATTTTAATAGGAGTATTTTTAGTTTAATGAATTTTTATGTCTAACAACCTATTTTTTGCCAAAATTCATGCCAAGTTCTATTTTAGTGTTTTTTCTTTCAATAATAAATAAAATATTATCTTTCTTTATTTGTATTTTCTTTAAACCCTTAATTTTTCATCATAATGCAAGGACAAATATTTAACTCATACATTTCTTTAAAAAATCAATATAATATGCGCGGCCTCTCAGGCCTCACATCGGTACTAACGTTACAAAAAATGCACGTCGGTACTTAAAGGATATATATATATATAATTTCCTCAGTTCCATTCCTCCATCGTAATAGCCTGGGCGAGGCCTGTCCGGAGCAGCTCAGTAAGATTAATTGCCCAGTGTGTGAAGTTATATGTTGATACTGCATGTTGGTATGTTAATGTTTGTATGTATATATGAGCGTTTTATAGAAGACATGTACGGTAAAGTTTGTGTCACTTGTCTTTTGTGGTCAGACTTTTATTTGCACGAAAATTTCGTTTATTATTTGTTCTCGAAGAAATTTCAGAAAATCCTTTCTTAATACTCCCTTGTATGGTACCTACATACCAATTGTTTTTTATCTCTTAATTACTTTGGACTGTGCGTTTATAGGGCTATAGGTTAACTATAGCCCACATTACCATATTACCATTTTGATCATAATAATCTAAACAATAAGTCACTATTTCATATTTTGCGTAGGTATAGTCTATTACATACATACATACATATAATCACGTCTCCTCTCCCTTACGGGGTAGACAGAGCCAACAATCGTGAAAACACTGATAGGCCAGGTTCAACTGTTTGGCTTAATGATAGAATTGAGATTGAAATAGTGACAGGTTGCTAGCCCATCGCCTAAAAGAAGAATCCCAAGTTAATGAGCCTTTCCTTTAGTCGCCTTTTACGACTTTCATGGGAACGAGATGGAGAGGTCCTATTATTTTTTTTTTATTGGGGCCGGGAACCACACGGCAATAGTTTTTTCTTTTAATAATACCTATCTGTTTTATTGTATTGATACTAGGAGTAAAATACCTTTTTCTTTCCTTTAAAAGAAATCTTCGGAACCTCAACAAAACCAATGCAATGTACTGTCGAATGGTAACGCGAATAAATTAAAAGTAATCCACCGCGCGTACGCTCGCCCCATTTGGCGGGCCTACCGAAAATGGTCGCGTAAATCAAGCGAATAAGCCGCGGCTTTGCGGTTGTATGACGTGCGTAAAATTAAACTTTGCAAGTGAGGGTGGTGTAAACAGGAAGATTTTTCAAATTTATTACTTTTTACATACTGTTACTTATACTAGCTGCACCATGGGGCTTTGTTTCCGTGAGAATTTCGGGATAAAAGTACCATATTATGTTATTCCAGGTTTTATACAGTTTTTTTTTAAATTAAGTTTAGTTTATATTACTTAAGTCATTTTGTATTTTATTTTTTATTGCATATTTATGTTAATTAAGCACAGATTGTCTAGGTATTATTTTTACATCTGTGCCGCAAAGTAAATAAATAAAAACGTAAAAAACATGAAACAAGACTTTCAAAATGAATCCGCATTAAAGGCGACGAGCGCGCAGTAATTTTGCCGTAGTTTTTCACGTCAAACAAAATTAATTGCATCCTCCTAGAGATTTCTATCTAAATACTTGGTTTTATTTCTTGTAAATTCCCTTTTTTATTTGTTTAAATCGTGGTTTCATTTTAAAGTCGAAAAATATTTGTGCTTGTAGGAGCATACACTAATTCGCTAATTTTGTATCTAATTAAAAATATATATTTCAAGAACACTCTTACTTTTTTTTACAAAATTATGAATTGTTAATTAAGAATACAAAATTAAGAATAATAATTTTGTTGCGCGACGAACTTTATAATTCATTTGACAGGTGTCAATTGAATTGACAGGTGTCAATTAAATTTTAAAGTTATACCTTTTAAAAATCAACATCAGACCAACGGTTCGTAAGTTATCAAGTAGACAGAGCCAACGATCACGAGACATGATGATCACATTTAAAGGAATGACTTAATGATACAGTTGACATTCAGAAATAAAAGAATCCCTGATTTATAAGCCCTTCCCTTGCTTGACTTTACAATCTGCGCTGGAAGATGCAGACAAGAGCTATTAAATAAATATATACGGGACAAATTACACTGATTGAGTTAGCCTCGAAGTAAGTTTGAGACTTGTGTTACGAGATACTAACTCAACGATACTATATTTTATAATAAATACTTATACAGATAAACGTCTAAGACCTAGGCCAGTCTGAAAAAGTTCTTTTCTCATCATGCCCTGGCCGGGATTCGAACCCGAGACCTCCGGAGTCACAGACAAGCGTACTGCCGCTGCGCCACAAAGGCCGACATTAGATAAGAAAAACCTTTATATCATACGAATAGATAACAAAAACCTCTATATTTCAAGTATGAACGTAGTCAAAAATAATAATCCCCCTAACACCTTTAACCTATAATATTCTCAGACATAAATTACCAAAAAAGACTCCATATTGGGTAAGCTGTCATCCAAATAGGTCGTATTAACTTCCCCTCCTGGTTATAACTTAAACAGGGTCTCCAATTTTTCCGACATTTGGCTGGAATTATGAAATACAACCTTTTAGCGTGATTTTACCTGTACATTATGAATTGGATGATTTACAATGTATACGAAGGTGAAAATTATTTACGTAAATTAGCCAATAGGTCAAGTCAAAAGTAGGCAAAACCTTAGAGCCGTCTTAGTAGAAAGATAGACCGAATTCAGCTATGCCTATCAACTGAAAGGATAATACCATGTTTATCAACCTTTCCCTTCGTTACTTTTACAATTTTCACAGGAAGAGAACCATTATACACTACGTTTTTTCGCCGCTAACAGCCCAGCATGGTAGCTCATAAAGAATAAGAAAAGGATATGTATAATAATCGTTGATCAAATTAAGGACGTCCTGGCAAAATGTCAGGGCAAGAGTACCCGAAACCGCTTAGCTTACATTGATAGTTATGAATGTCGATGACGCGAAAGATGTATGCGGGGATCATGGCAAGTGGACATATGTATGTAGTCTCTACCTTCCCCTTCGGGAAAAAGACGTGATTTTATGTTTATGTGTATTATATAAAGAACTTTCAAATGAAACCTTAATCCATACGAACAAAAATAAGATTCTTTCTAGCCGATACCACAAAAGCCGGCGTTGAGATTAAATGCCTTTGTACAATGAAGAATTTGTCAAAACGCCCCTTGCCGGCAACGGCCTATCTTTTGCGGCGGCCATTGTTGTGACGTCACAATACTCAGAAAATAATGAAGAGCCTCTAAAGCTTATCTTAATGTTTTTGGAACACCTTTTTGTCTTTGATGACTTTATTACGATAATAAAATAGGTTAGTTCAAGTTTTCAATATAATAAAGAGTCGTTGTTGTTTCAGATAAAAAACGATACATACATACAAATAGTCACGTCTTTATCCCTTGCGATGTAGACAGTCTTGAAAAGACTGATAGGCCAAGTTTAGATAGGCTTAATGACAGAATTGATATTAAAACTGTGACAGTTTGCAAGCCCATCGCCTAAAAGAGGAATACCAAGTTTATAAGCCTATCCCTTAGTCGCCTTTTAAGACAATGAGAAAAAGTGGTCCTATTCTTCTTTTATCATTGGTGACAAGAACACGCATAGAATAATTGTTGTTTGAGATAAAAAAGATTATTATATTATAACAATATGTAATGGACACTTAAATCTGAAGATGTCAAGGAGCGGACATTGTTGAAGGAGAAACAGTGAGAAGCAGACCCAAGGCTCCAAAGCATAGTGACACGCACAGATGACTGAAAGAGATTATAACAATTTTTTCTAAATAAATCTGAGAGTACTTACTGAAGTGAACAAAAAACAATGTAACAGTACGACCGGCCGCCATCTTTTTCTCGAGAGAGGATTAATTGAGTTCCCATTAATTAACGTTTGACAGGATTGGTTTTTAAAATTTTCCAAAGGCATTTATCTTTTCTCGTGTCTTAAGTAATTTATGACTGAAGTTAGTACGGTCAGCTGATTAATGTTAAATGAACAGTTAAGCTTACTGGATTGCCCGAAAACTTGGCGTTGACAAATCTATACTGATACTTGCTGCGCCCCAGAACTTCACTCCCAAGGGTATTTCGAGGTATAGAGTTAGTAGGATAACTAATAAATTAAGTAGTTAGTATGATAACTGATAACTAATTATTTGCCACAGAGACGGACAAATCTGTGTGGTTCCCGGGACCAATAGAAAAAAAAATAGGACCACACCGTCTCTTTTACATGGATGTCGTAAATGGCGACTAAGGGATAGGCTTATAAACTTGGGATTCTTCTTTTAGACGATGACCTGTCACTATTTGAATCTCAATTAAACAATTAAAGCCAAATAGCCAAACGTGGCCTATCAGTCTTTTCGAGACTGTTGGCTCTGTCTACCCCGCAAGGGATATAGAACTGATTATATGTATGTATGTATGTAAATATTGTTGATTAAAGTCATCTCGTTGTTGTAAGTTTATGAATTTATTCGTTACAAATAAAAAAATCGTAAAAAATCATGTTTTTTTCCCGTATAACAAATATTATTATATTACCTACTTATGTGTTTATTCTGAAAGTACCTAAAGTAACAACTGAAATTGCAATTTTGTCTGATAGGCCGGATTCGGCAGTACTTTATGATAGAATTGAGATTTTTGAGATACCTAGAAATAGTGACAGGATGCTAGCCAATCGCCTAAAAGAAGAATCCCAATTTTATAAACCTATACCTTAATCGCGTTTATGACATCCATGGGAAAAAGATCAACTTGGTCTTATTATTTTTTCTATTAGTGCCGGGAACCACACGGCACCCCCTTCTGCACATAAAACACAGCTGAAGGCTCCCAAATTTGGGTCTTTGTTTACGACGAAGCTAATTGGTCTGTATTTTTCTGCACCATATAATTTGTTCTTAACTTCTTCTTACTAGACAGCAAACAAAGGAACTTTGAAGAGAATATTTTGACGATCTCTGTAACGCAGCGGTACTGAGCTTGTCTGTGAAACAGTAGGTCCCAGAGTCGAATCCCGGCCAGGGCATGATGAGAAAAGAACTTTCTCTGATTAGCCTGGGTCTTGAATGTTTATCTATATTAAGTATTTATTATCAAATATAGTATTGTGGAGATTTAAGGACGTTCTGGCAAAATGTCAGGTAAAGAGTACCCGAAACCGCTTAGCTTGCATGGATAGTTATGAATGTCGATGACGCGAAAGATGTATGCGGGGATCATGGCAAGTGGACAGATGTAGTCTCTACCTTCCCCTTCGGGAAAAAGACGTGATTTTATGAATATTTTATACATACATACATACATAAAATCACGCCTCTTTACCTCTTTCCACCTGCCACGATCTCTGCATACTTCCTTCGCTTCATCCACATTCATAACTCTCTTAATGCAAGCTCGGCGGTATATACACTTACATCTTGTAACACAAATCTCGAACTTACTTCGAGGCTAACTCAATCTGTATAATTGGTCTCGTATATATTAATCATTAATTTAATTCATAAGAAAGAAACTTGAGAGTGATAGAGTATTTGACTCTAAAATGTTCTGTTCAAATCTCATCGTGGCCAATGCTAATAACTAGGCATTTCTTAAGCTCCTTATTTTCATAATGTATACAAATGAAATTAATCGTGCAACGCTTGAGTATAAAAATATTAATCCTACTAATATTATAAATGCGAAAGTTTGAAAATGTCAGGATGTCAGTATGGATGTATGTTACTCTTTCACGCAAAAAACTACTGAACCGATTATGATGAAATTTGATAGCTGAAGACCCAGAATAACATATAGGCTACTTTTTATTCCGGAGTTCCAACGGGATTGATTCCACGCGTACGAAGTCGCGGGCGGCCTCTAGTTCCCTATATTCGTTTGATTAAAGGCGTATGAGAGGCATAGGTTCAAATCCTATTTACAAAACCCTAAATCAAAACGTGCATATCCTAAAATTCCATTACAGAGCTCTCCCTAATATGCCCGGCACAAACACGGGCGTCCCTAAAAGCAATATGTGAGCTTTCGATTTAAAACCAGTGGAGATAAACTCAGGTGCAGGAGCTTTGGAAGCTGTGAATACCACGATGCAAACTTCTTGTGGATTAACGTAATGGTTTAACGTAATTTTGTACATACGAGTACATACATACATACATATAATCACGTCTATATCCCTTGCGGGTTAGACAGTGCCAACAGTCTTGAAAATCCTGATAGGCCACGTTTAGCTGTTTGGCTTAATGATAGAATTGAGATTCAAGTAGTGACAGGTTGCTAACCCATCGCCTAAAAGAAAAAACCCAGGTTTATAAGCCTATCCCTTAGTCGCCTTTCACGACATCCATGGGAAAAATGGAGTGGTCCTATTCCTATTTGTACTGGTGCCGGGAACCACACGGCATGGACGTGATTTTATGTATTGTGTACATACATACATATAATCACATCCATATCCCTTGCTGGGTAGACAGAGCCAACAGTTTTTAAAAGACTGATAGGTCACGTTTAGCTGTTTGGCTTAATGATAGAATTGAGATTCAAATAGTGACAAGTTGCTAGCCCGTCGCCTAAAAGAATCCCAAGTTTATTATATCCTGTAACAGTACAAAGTTTCGCATCAAAGAGAATTCCATGAGAAGATTTAATTTGAAATAAATCAGAGTAACTCTTTCCGCCAGCGCCGCGATCGGGTCATTTTTCTTGCCATCCATTATATTGTACACTTGAGGGCCAGACGAGGCACTCGATACAGTGGAACTATATAGTTCCATCTTTTATCAACCGGCAATAAAGTTACGTGCGATTTGAAGCAGTACAAATGACTGATTGCTTTTTCATTTCTCATATAAGTACATCATTATCGTGGTGTTTATCTCAATTGTGCTTGTATATTTCTGGAGCAGAGCCCTGGATCTGGCCTTGAATGTGTTTTGTAGTTTGTAAATTTGGTTTTTGCACAAGTTTTCTCTTGTTCCCACTCCATAATATGATAGAGAGATAGATAGATAAAACTCTTGATTGCATCATAAGAGTAAAACATACAAAACAACACAAAACAGATAGATATGTAGGTATGTGTATGAGAATATGTTCCACTTATTATTCCTAAACATCCAGGATCCAGTGTCGTGTGGTTCCCGGCACCAATATAAAAAAAGAATAGGACAGCTCCTTCTTTTTTCCATGGATCTCGTAAAAGGCGACTAAGGGATAGGCTTATAAACTTGGGATTCTTCTTTTAGGCGATGGGCTAGCAACCTGTCACTATTAATGATATGATTTTCAATTCTATAATTGAACCTAACAGCTGAACGTGGCCTATCAGTCTTTCTAGACCGCTGACTCTGTCTAGCAATATAGACGTGATTATATGAATCAATGAACCCAGGATCCATGGTCAAGGGCTTACCCCGGGCTCCTCTCCAGAGCGGTGAGGATACAACCGGGACTAAAGCCAGGAGGAAGAAGATTCCGCGTGCCTCACAATTTAGGACCACTCCATATCTTTTGCATGGATATTGTAAAAATTCTGTTTTTGTTATTCTGGAAAATTCTAATAGAGAAGCCACGCGTTGACATAAAAGTAACACAAAAGACTGCCTTAATAATAACTACCGTTACTTTTTCACGCCTATACCAATTTTATCGTACATTTCTCCAGTTGACCGCCAATAATAACTCGGCTAACGTTAGGTTCCCCGCGGACGCCGGCAGTCTATTGTGTGACCTCTGATTGTCACCGCCGCTATTTCAATCAGCCGGGAATTGATCTCGCCAATTGGATTTGAGACGGCGAAGTTTTCTGTCAACTAGTTCGGTAGAACAATGAACGGAAAATTATATTTGTGTTGCTCCATTGCTTTATTTACGAGTGTAGCTGTTATATTATTGTTTTTCCCTGAAATGAATCTTCCTGTGCTGTGTGGTTCCCGGCACCAATACAAAAAGAATAGGACCACTACATCTCTTTCCCATGGATGTCGTAAAATGCGACTAAGGGAAAAGCTTACAAACTTGGGATTCTTTTTTAGGCGATGGGCTAACAACCTGTCACTATTTGAATCTCAATTCTATCATTAAGCCCTCTATTGTTCAACTAGTCCGCTAATAAAGATTGTAGTTATTCTATAGATCATTTGATTGTCTCTCATCTCTCTTACCTTCGACGTTATACCTTATCATGTATACCGTGTGGCGTTTTGTAATTACAAGCTCCAAGCTCGCAAGTTGGGAACTTTCCTAAAGTTAGCCCGGACGACGAAGTTTTCGACCTGTGATGTAAGCTTTAGACAAGAATTATAGTTACGTATGTACGTACAAGCTAGAACACTCCCATTAATTTATAGATTCACAAATCAAATTTTTCATGTTGCATTATACTTTGACGGCCTCTGTGGTGCAGTGGTTGTACGCTTGTCTGTGATACTGGAGGTCCCGGGTTCGAATCCTAGCCAGGGCATGAACAAAAAAGAACTTTTTCTGATTGGCCTGGGTCTTGGATGTTTATCTATATAAGTATTTATTGTAAAATATAGTACTGTTGAGTTAGTATCTCATGAAACAAGTCTCGATTCGAAACGTCAGATATAAAATAAAGGTACGTGACGTACGCTTTAATGCTTGCATTATTTATAAATGTCTATTGATTAAAAATACTCAATATAACTTACAATAAGAGTTACATTTGCTTTAAGAAAAAATTAACAATAATTCAGATTTCCACTTACATTGTATTTTTTCTCTTTTGAAAAATTATAAGAGATATTATAAAGCTGAAGAGTTTGTTTGAACGCGTTAATTTCAGGAACTACTAGATCAAATTAAAAAAAAATCTTTTTGTGTTGAATAGACCATTCATCGAGGTAAGCTTTTGGCTATATAACATCACGCTGCAACTTTTAGGAGCGAAGAAATAATGGAAAAAGATGAAAAAAAAAACGGGAAAAATTATTCATCCTTGAGGGCTTCAATCATGCCCAAAATAACTATTCCACGCGGACGAAGTCGCGGCCACGGCTAGTTTATAATAATTATAATACACTTTATGAATAACAATGAAGCGATGAAAGAATATTTCAGAAATTCTATCACGGTCCAACTCACAAAACTGATGAAACAATTATAAGCACGCCAGTCAACTGTCAACAGATAATTAAAATGATTTATTTCATTTTCCAATACGAATATATATCGGTGGAACATAGGGAATGATAGGAAAATAAGTAGAGTGCGCATGATTCAAACTAGAATTCCTCTGTGAATGTGCTGTAGACCGAAAAATAGTGTTCACTTACTCATTAACGTGAGTATTTAAAGATACCCCTCCCAACGCACTTCGCAAAGCTTTGCCAAACCTTTTATTATTAAATTGGTTTCTCCTGTAGTATGTATTTAGAAGTATGTAGTAGTATCACGCGCGACGCCGTTTTTATCGCGCAAAAACTATAGCTCCCGTTTCATGTCATGACAAAAAGCGCAACAGCGATAATTTTCCAATTTCATACTCATTCATGTTTTTTAATGAAGACAATATGCATTCGTCCACGATTTTGATTTAAGAGATATCTATATTTGTAAATTGACGTCCAGTGAAAAGGCTGCAGTGTAGTTTGTTCCGTTGCTTCATCTACACATGCGCTTTGGAAGCGGTTGTTGTTATAATTAGATTTAAGTGATGTGACGTCAATAAGTGATACTTTGTATCCAATTTTGAATATAAATCTATTCTATTCTATTCATTTCTTGTAATTTTAAAACCATGTGCACACTCTATGTAAAATTATTACTCCATGAAAACGGGTTACGTGGAAACCTATATCACGTCCGGAATCGAATTTATCCAAAATTGTGTCATTAAACGAACATTTCACGAGTTTTCATTATTTGGGTCAATGTATTTGTTTAAATATAATGGAAATTTGATTTTTGTGATACAGCCTTTGTTTGTGACGTTATATTTTGCACTAGCTTCTGTTTGCGTTTTCGCCTGTGTTTTATTTGTCGTTAAATCGCAAATCTAACGAAAAATTTACAAAAATATCTACAAGAAGAATCCCAAATTTATTAGTCGATTTTAACGAGAAATAAAGAGGAATATCGATTAAAAAAACAACTTCATACTTCAATCAAATATGCATTTAAAAGAGTAACGAGTATGGAAGAAATGGGAGAGATCCGTCATCATCATAGTCTCTGCCTATCCCAATGAGACAGGTGTAATTGTATATATATATATATATATACATACTTATAATCACGTCTATATGCCTTGCGGGGTAGACAGAGTCAACGGTATTGAAAATACTGATAGGCCACGTTCAGCTGTTTGGTTTAATGGTTGAATTGAGATTCAAATAGTGACAGGTTGTTAGCCCATCATAAATATATATTTTCTAGCCCATTATACTTCGACTGTACACTTTAACATTGAAAATTTCTATTTAACCTAATCCATTTATTTCAAAGATGTATTTGTGACTGTTTCCATAAATCTCCGAAACGGATGAGTCAATTTTGTTTTCAAAATGGAAATGCTGAGCGGAATTATTGTCTACAAGTGTAATTTGTGTTAAGTTTGAAATATTATTTCGCGTCAAAATGGAGATGAGGTATAGCCCAGCTGTTTGTAACACGGCCGAGGAATGACTGAGATGCGAATTGAGACAAAGCCTCGTCTTTGTGGCTGTTCTACTGTACCCTCAATCCATCTATTTCGCATGGATGTCGTAAAAGGCGACTAAGGGATATGCTTATAAACTTGAGATTCTTCTTGCAGGCGATGGGTTAGCAACCTGTCACTACGAGAATCTCAATTCTATTACAAAGCCAAAAAGCTGTTGACTCTGTCTACCCTGCAAGGGATAAAGGCGTGACTACATACATACGTACATATGTATTTTGCTAGGCTATTGCCGTGTGGTTCCTGGCACAAAAAGAATAGAAGAACATTCTTTTTGTGCCGGGAACCACACGGCACCTAGCAAAATGATGTAGAAAATAACGGTTTTAATCCAATGCAGTAAAGTTCTAATCAAACAGTTTATAATACAAGGTTCGAGGCGCTATAGAATATTCCCTATCACGTACAGACGTGATTTGCATAAACTGAACACTTCATCCGAAGTCTAGACTAGATTTTTAAGACTTTTTTTATGTTATGAAAAATTGGACCTTGTACCAGAAGTTTAAGGTCCATTTTTTACTTACTTACCTTTTAACTAGAATATGGTTTGAAAGCTGAAATAGAAACATTATTTTTATCTTGAATTTCGTAAAACGACATAGGAATTTATAACGTATTATACAATACAATACGATACAAATTATCTTTATTGCCGATAAAAAATACATATATTAATAAATAAATATTCCCGTGTGGTTCCCGGCACCAATACAAAAAAGAATAGGACCACTCCGTCTCTTTCCTATGGATGTGGTAAAAGGCGACTAAGGGATAGGCTTACAAACATGGGATTCTTTTTTAGGCGTTGGGTTAGCAACCAGTCACTATTTGAATCTCAAATCTATCATTAAGCCAAATAGCTGAACGTGGCCATATTAATATTTTTTAAGTAATTTGTAGTTAAAAAAAAATGTTAAGGGTGGACAACCCTTATCACTAAAGGGTTTAAAAAAAAATGTTGGCCGATTCTGAGATCTACTCATTATGCTCACAAAAGTTCATGAGATTCTTCACTCCTCATAGTTGCAGCGTGATGTTATAAAGCCTAAAGCCTTCCTCGATAAATGGTATATTCAACACAAAAAGAACTTTTCAATTCGAACCAGTAGTTCCCGAGATTAGCGCGTTCAAACAAACAAACTCTTCAGCTTTATAATATTAGTATGGACACGCAGTTAAATTTGGGTAAAATGCTATAAATATATTGTAAACAAGTCCATTCATCACATAATCTAGAGTAATAGCCCCTAACCGCTTTACATATTACCGTTTCAGGAGACGGGGTGCGAGTGAAGATAGCTTTGGAAAAATTACTGAATACATAAAATATGTTTAGTGTTACAATATTACATGCGTTTAATCACGCCTATATCCCATGCAGGGTAGACAGAGGCAATAGTCTTGAAAAGACTGGTTGCTAGCCCGACGCCTAATAGAAGAATTTTAAATTTATAAGTCTATCCCTTAGTCGCCTTGTACACACTGTGTGCATAAAATATTAAACGCTTTATAAAAGCCACAACACGTGCATAAAATATATAACGGGATGTTTTTATTAATAATATTATTTTAGATGTTTTAAATAAATGAATTTTACATTGCGTGAAATCTTTGCTTGCGCGATTTAGATTTTCGCTGCTATTGGCTAAGCGCGTCACATGCTCTCGCTATGATTGGCAGGTTGCGTTTGGCGTCAGTGATAGAATAGAATAGAATAGATTTATTTTCAAAATTGGAAACAAGGTGTCACTTATTGACGTCACATTACTATAATCCAATTATAACTACTACCGCTTCCAAAGCGCATGTGTAGATGAAGCGGCGGAACAAACTACACTGCAGCATTTTCACCGGACGTCAATTTCTCTTAAAAAATGTTAATGAAAACCAGCTGATATATATTATTTTTGTTCACTACATCACACACATTTTTATGCATTGGTATATAAATCAATAAATTTTTTGTTACAGGTAAACAGCTGTTGAATTTTTGAGTAAGAACATCGATTCGGTTTTTTTTTAATATATGGTAACCTCTTGCTATTAACTAATAAACAAAAAAAAAATGTATATTCCAGCAGTTTGACAAGGTATTTTATGCCTGGAGATATCTATTTACACACTTAAACAGCCTCTGTGATACACAGTAGGTCCCGGATTCGAATCCCGGCCAGGGCATGATGAGAAACAAGTTTTTTCAACTGGGCTACATTTTGGATGTTTATCTATGAAGCCGTGTGAATCCCGGCACTAATCAAAAAAATAATGAGACCACTCTATCTCGTTCTCATGGATACCGTAAAGGCGACTAAGGGATAGGCTATTGAACTTAACATTCTTCTTTTACGTGATGGGCTAGCAACCTGTCAATTTTTGAATTTCAATTTTATCATTAAGCCAAACAGCTGAAAGTGGCCTTCAGTCTTTTCAAGAATGTTGGCTCTGTCTACCCCGCAAGGGATATAGAAGTGATTTTATATATGTATCTACATTTGAATTTATGGCGATGATAAATTAAACCACAAAGTCTAGTTAATAATATGGGAATTATTTAATGCATGAATTATTAAGATTAATCACCAGCTAAGCTAATACTAAGGTAAATTGTGAGAAGTGGGGTTACCTCGCTAAATATGTAATTTGTTCCTAACCCAGTAAAATTGTTATAAAATATAGTATCGTTGAGTTAGTATCTCGTAACACGCGTCTCGAACTTACTTCGAGGCTTACTCAACCTGTGTAAATGTTTATTTCATTTTATTTATATATTAGGTACACAAAACAGTTTTACAACAAAACTTAATATAAATATAAACAATAGAAACATGGCCAGTTGTAAAACCAAAAACAAGTGTACTCAGCATGATTAACATTATAGTACTTACTTAGTAAAATGTGAAGACAGAAATATGGAGCATTTTTAAAAAAATACTCTTTCTTAGACAAATGATCAAATTGTCCCGTATATTATATTATAAAGATATTTATTGCTTATCTCGCTCCAAAACCTCAAAATTGCACAAAACACAACACACACAAAACCATCTATCACGGATTTACGAGCGCGCGCATGATTCGATCAGACATTTGCCAAAATGACGGAAATTCGAACATTGACGGGACAATATCTAGTTCGACGGAAATTGTGCTTGAGCCGCGACACAGTAGGAAATTGTTTATCAGATTTACTGTTGAGACGTTATGTACGACTATTTACTTACATACATACATACATACATACATACATACATATGGTCACGTCTATATCCCTTGCGGGGTAGACGGAGCCAACAGTCTTGAAAAGACTGAATGGCCACGTTTAGCTATATATATAGCTAAACGTGGTATAATAGAATTGAGATTAAAATAGTGAGAGGTTGATAGCCCATCGCCTAAAAGAGGAATCCCAAGTTTATAAGCATATCCCTTAGTCGCCTTTAACGACATCCATGGGAAAGAGATGGAGTAGTCCTATTCCTTTTTGTAATGGTGCCGGGAACCATACGGCACATTTACTTATATTTACACTAGCTATCGTCCGCGGTTTCAACTATAAGGCTGAATAGAGTTTAATATAAATAAATGTCGTCTTGATCTTTAACAGGGTTACTAAATATAGTTACGTCTATATCCCATGCGAGGTAGACTGAGCCAACAGTCTTGAAATGACTGATCGGCCACGTAATTAATGATAGAATTGAGATTCAAATAGTGACAGGTTGCTAGCCCATCGCGTAAAAAGAGAGTCCCAAGTTTGTAAGCCTATCCCTTAGTCTTTAACGGGGTTGACAAAGCCAACAGTCTTGGAAATATTAAAAGGCCAAGTTCAGCTGTATCGCTTGATGATGGAATTGAGTTAGCGACCCGTCCCGGCTTCCCACGAGTAGCATTTATTGGTAAAAACCTTCCTTAGAAAACCCTTTTTCCAACATTTCAAACAGGAACAAAATTCGGAATATTTGTGAACAACTTTCCGAGATTGGCGCAAACATACATACAGAGAAACTAGTGATAGTGATGCTACAAGCTACGGCGTAGCAGTTTCGTAGCACCTCTACGAAATTTCGTAGCCATCATAATATATTTGTTTTTTTTTGCTAACCTGTTTAGATTCATTTGGAAGTTAAATTTACGGTTTTTCTCCCAGTGGTAGTTTTCCTGCCTTAGGTCCTGAGTTTAGTCCCCGGTCAAGTCATGATGAAAATCTTTCCTGATTCTGGTCTGGGTCTTGGATACTTGTCTAGATTAGCGATTATCATTCTTAAGTACGTACATACATATGGTTACGTCTATATACCTTGTGGGGTAGACAGAGCCAACAGTCTTGAAAAGTCTGATAGGCCACGCTCAGCTATTTGATTTAATGATAGAATTGAGCTAAATAATGACAGGTTGCAAGCCCAATGCCTAAAAAAAGGAATCCCAAATTTGTAAGCTAATCCCTTAGTCGCCTTTAACGACATCCACAGGAAAGGGATGGAGTGGTCCTATTCTTTTTTGTACTGGTGCCGGGAACCACACGGCACTTATGTACGTACCTCTATATAGGTACCTCTCACCCTCATCTTTGTTTATGCCCTGGTCTTCCCTCCGTAGTGCTTCAGAGTCTGGGGTCTGCTACCCTACATTTACCTCTCTACTTCACATCTTCACTTTTTTTGACCTGCCCTTTCCAACTGAACCCTGTGATGTCATGCGCCCCTCTTCACAGACCGGGAGCGCTATAAAAGTGGGCGCGCTCCGGGCCTTCGCCCTTTGAAGAGGCTATTGAAGAGAGCCAAAAGCCCTGACCAATCACTCCGACTCCCTTTAGGGAGTATGGGAAGACCCACCTTCGCCTTCACCAAGTGAAGTAGCTATCCTCTGCCGGCTACTTGCTGGACCTCGTGTCTATAGGTAAACCCACGCCCTCTTAACTATTGTTCAACTATTTGACGGCCTCTGTGGCGCAGCGGTAGTGCGCTTGTCTGTGACACCGGACGGGTTCGAATCCCGGCCAGGGCATGATGAGAAACGAACTTTCTCTGATTGGTCTGGGTCTTGGATGTTTATCTATCTAAGTATTTATTATAAAATATAATATCGTTGAGTTAGTATCTCGTAACACAAGTCTCGAACTTACTTCGAGGCTAACTCAATCTGTATTTAAAAAAAAAAAAAAAACTAGTCCGCTAATAAATGTTGTAGTTATTCTATGGATCTTGTAATTCTCATCAATATCTCTCATCTCTCTTACCTGCGACGCTTTTTCCTTTTATTATATCGTTTTATTTACATCACAACCCTGTATAAGTAACTTTTTACGATTAAATATGCAAATAGTTTTATTGATTTATCACTCATAAATAAAAGTCCCAAAATTAGGCTTTCGATTTTTTCAAAAACCCATTTTACAAGGAATCATTTAAATTACCATTGACCCACGCGGATTTATGGATGTCTGCTAATGCATTTGTCCTTTAGCCGCCTCCTACTACACCCAAAAAGAGTGGTTAGGGATTATTGAATGGAAACATTACGCTCTCAAAATGATTTTGTCAAAAGGTCAGGTCAAGAAGAGTTTGCATGAAGAGAGTTATGAATGTGAATGAAACGAATTGCAGGGATCGTGGCATCTGAAAAAGTTTAATCTCTGCCTACCCCTATGGGAAAGATTATTAAATTTTTATGCGTGTTTTCACAAACTATTGAATATACATAAATACATACATATGGCCACGTCTATATCCCTTGCGGGGTAGACAGAGACATAGTCTTGAAAAGACTGTATGGTCACGTTCAGCTATTTGGCTTAGTGATAGAATTGAGATCTAAACAATGACAAGTTGCTAGCCTGTCGCCTAAAAAAGAATCCCAAGTTTGTAAGCGCCCTTAGTCGCCTTTTACGACATCCATAAGAAAGAGATGGAGTAGTCCTATTCTTTCTGTATTGTTGCCGGGAACCACACGGCACTACTGAACATAAACAACGTAAACAATTTACATTCAAACGAACAATTATGTTTCTGTCGCGTTGTCACACAAATCATGTGCGTCGCAATGCGTCGCTCTCTGTCCTGCTCTGTTCGGTTCGGTGTGAAAGAGATAGTTATAGGGAGTGTGGAAAAATAGGTTAGGGATTTGTTTAAGCTGTGACAATGTTACTTATATTGTTTTTTGTTTCGTATGTAGGGAACTAGGTTATGGCACGTGTATTAAGAAAAATACAGTTTATTTCCATTCCCGTGGAAATTTTTGAGATTCTTTTTCGGGAAATTTTCATGAAAAAATACTTCTAAACTCTTAATACTTTGGATTTTTGAAAAACATTCAGGTAAAAATTAATTTACCTCATAAAATATTACATAATTATTTCATAATAAGCTTTTCGGAAAAGCAATGCATTTGGAACATAATTACTGAAATCTGCGGTCAACCAATAATTTAATCATGCAGTTTCATATGCAAACACGTGCCTAATGGGATACTATTGGATTTGATTGAAAATTATACTGTTTATACATACAAATACATACATATACTAACCTCTATTTCTCTTGCGGGTTGGACAGAGTCAGCAGTCTTTTCAAGACTGAAAGCCACGTCCAGCTTTATTACTTGATTTATGATGTAATTGAGATTCAAATAGTGACAGTACCAAATCTTTTTCAGCAGTCTTACCAGACTGGTAATTTTAATTTTGTTAAGCATGTATTTCTAATAATTTATTTATTAGACATGTCATGACCATATTACATAAAATATCCTTCTAGTGTCCTAGAGTTTTTTTTAAAACCTAAGTCGTAAATTTTAGAATATATGCCGAAGAAGATATTAAAAGATTTTAACTTTAACTTATTCAATCTAGATTTCACATAAACTTTTTCTTGGAAAAGGGACAGAAGTAATATCAAGGTAGAAATTAATATCGCCCAGGGGAATTCACGGAAAAGCATTACATGAGAAATTTTAATATATTAAGGATCTGCGACGGACAAAATAAAGGTTTTAATCTCGAAAACCAAGCACACTTGAACGCTTTTGTTGGGGATCAGGATTGAAATCTTAATTATATTGTACAAAATATTCTGGATAGGCTTATTAACTTGGAATTCTTCTATTAGAAGATGGACTAGCAACCTGTCGCTATTTGAATCTTAATTCTATCATTAAGCCTAACAGCTGAATATCCCTTGTGGCGTAGACAGAGCCAGCAGTCTTGAAATTACTGATAGGCTACGTTCAGCTGTTTGGCTTACTGATAGAGATTGAGATTCATATAAAGTGACAGGTTACTTATCCTTCGCCTTAAAGGAGAATGCCAAGTTTATAAGCCTATCCCTTAGTCGCCTTTTACGACATTCATGGGTAAGAGATGGAGTGGTCCTATTCTTCTTTCTATTGGTGCCGGGACCACACGGTACCTGTCCTGTCACTATCACACCTGTCACTATCTGAATTTCAATTGCCGATTGAACGTGGTCTTCGAAACTTTTGTCTTTATCCACCCCGTAAGATACAAAGTCGCGATTATATGTTAAGATGAAAACAGTATGGGTAGTCATTTATTCAGCTATCATACAAAATCACTCAAAACATATTTACAAAAATATTTAAATCCTTGCTAACGTAGCGCTTGCAAATATATGCCATAATTTTTCATGACAGTTCCGTTATTTTGAATTTCGCCGCGAGTGCGGCCCTGGCAGATAACCAAAATGGCCGCCGTTTAGATAAGAACACAGGGCGGCATTCGGTGACGGAACGGTTTTTGAAAATGTTCGCTATTTTTTCAGTGCGTCATGATAAATGGGGAATTCATACGAACGGTTGCGAATTCAGTGTCACGTTCTTTTGTGAAAATTGGTTAAATATTTTTTATCAAAAATCGTAGTTTATTCATAATATCAATCAAGGCTGTGAAGGGGACGCAAGTAATACTGCTGTGGCACTGCGTCACAGATACATACATACATACACCTACATACATATAATCACGTCCATATCCCTTGCGGGATAGACAGGGCTAACAGTCGTGAAAGATTTTTGGCTAAATGATGAAATTGAGATTCAAATTGTGACAGGTTGCTAGCTCATCTCCTACAAGAAGAATCCCAAGTCTATAACGTTATATGTAGGTACGTATCGTGTGAGTTATAATCGACGAGTTATGAATGTGAATGAAGCGAAAGAATTATGCAGGGATCGTGCCAAGTGGTCTCTGCCTACCCCTCCGGGAAAAAGTCATCACTTATGTATTAAAAAACATTAACTAACTTTCAATATAACCCACGCAAATTACCCTAACGCAAACTCGGGCGGTTAAGTTTGTAAACATTCGCAAATTAAAGGAGAAAAGTGCAGCGAGAATCAAAGCCTCACGAGTTTGCGGGAAATTTGTGAAAAAGCACCAATAAAGTTCAATATTTTTAGCGCTCGCGGGAACTGGAGCGAGAGCTGGGAACTGCCCAGCTTATTGCAAAAGCTCGGATATCTGAGATTTATTAGTGTTTCCGTACATACATACTTATTATCGCGACTACATCTCTAACGGGGCAGACAGAGCCGACGCCCTTTTATAAGACTGTTACTTGAGAGGAAAAGGTTGATGAATTAAAAAATAACTTTGACGTTTCTGCCGTGTTACACCGATCGTGGTCAAAAGATGTCAAGAAAAAACGGTGTACAAACATACATAAATATAGTCACACAAATATAGTATTGCGGGGTAGACAGAGCCAACATTGATAGGCCACGTTCAGCTGTTAGACTTAATGATAGAATTGAGATTCAAGTAATGACAGCTTGCTCGCCCACCGCCTAAGAAGAATCCCAAGTTTGAAAGCCTATCCCAATGGATGGAGTGGTCCTATTCTTTTTTATATTAGCGCCGGGAACCACACATCACATACTTTTTGCATAATGTCGGTAAATATAGTTACCTAATTGGGAGTTACAGCAAAGGAATGAGAACAAAGGACACCGTTAACATTTCCTCTAATTAGCGCTCACTAAAGGTGAACCTTATTATGGCGAGTGTATAACATACATACACACATATAGCCACGTCTATATCCCTTGCGGGGTAGACAGAGCTGTTTGGCTTGAAGATAGAATTGAAATTCAAATAGTGAGTGCATAAAGTTTACATATTTCAGTGTGATTCCTAACCGATATTTTTAATTTACTACACCTTATCTAGATTCGCCGTGTGGTTCCCGCCACTCTATAATAGAACCACTCCATATACTTCTCATGGATGTCGTAAAAGGCGATCAAGGGTTAGGCTTATAAACTCGGGATTCCTCTTACAGGCGATGCGCTAGCAATCTGTGAATATTTGAATCTCAATTCCATCATAAAGCCATACAGCTGAACGTGGCCTTTTAGTTATTTAAACACTGTTGACTCTGTCTACCCCGCAAGTGATATAGACGTGATTATATGTACATATGTATGTATAATATTAGAAAGAAGGAAGCAACATTGAAGCTGTTAGTATAATAAATTTAAAGCGAAATTAATTAAAAATGCATCTGATTTTCTGACGCATCTTACATCAAAATGCGACGAGTTTCAGCTCGAAATTACTTCGTTTCTAAGGTGGTTCCTGTCAAGTTTAACGGACGGTGAATTTTTGATGCGCCGGTAGACTTTATAACGAGTTTTTTAAGTGCATTGCAAATTCACACAACACAGTTACTTTAAAGTTTTTCCTACATTTAACAGGCTTTAGATAATCGACATCATTACATCAGTTTCATCATTGAAAAGAATAGGACCACTCCATCTCTTTCCCTCGTAAGACGTTAAAAGCGATTAAGGGATAAGCTTGTGTTTTCACGCGATAATAACGGCGTCGCGCGCGCATCGTGCTAGCCCGCAGTATGATAACGAAAGAAATATTTAACATTTGCTAATGACCACACGACTCAGCAAAGTGAAAGAAAGCCTTATTACTGAATTACATACTTACATAAAATCACACCTCTTTCTCGGAGGGGTAGGCAGAGACTACCTCTTTCTACTTGCCACGATCTCTGCATACTTCCTTCGCTTCATCCAAATTAAAACTCTCTTCATGCAAGCTCGGCGGTTACTAATAATAATTACTGAATTATCTAGTTCCTTTATTTGCCGGTTGACTGGAAGAGATCCCTTCATGGGATAAATCCGCCTTTGCAAGTGATTTGTTTCTTTTATAACTATGTACTATTTTCTTGTTACCTACTGTGTTAATTTGTATGCAATAATATTACAAATAAACAAAGAAACAAGTGAGAACATCGTAAGCTGACGAGGCGACTCTGTAATTACTACGTTTAAGTCACCTAGGTCCAAACTTAATGAGACCTAAGTCTAGAACGTGCTGTTTAAGATAAGTGGCACTATCTCGTTCCCAGTGATGTCGTAAAAGGCGACTAAGGGATAGGCTTATTAACTTTGGAATCTGCTTTTAGGCCAGTGATTCCCAAAGGGGTCTATGACAACCTGCAAGGGCTCTACGAAAGCGAAAAAAAATTTGGGGGTCCATGAAATCAAATGATGTAATGAATGTAACCATCACTTACATCATACTATCTTATAAAACCTGGTAAAGTGGCAATGTGGATGAAGCATGAATGGGGATAAAAGGTACCCTATGTCGTTATCCATACTCTACATACATACACATAATCACGTCTATATCCCTTGCGGGGTAGACAGAGCCAACAGTCTTGTAAAGACTGATAGGCCACGTTCAGCTATTTGACTTTAAGATAGAATTGAAATTCAAATAGTGACAGGTTGCTAGCCCGTCGCCTAAAAAAAAACCCAAGTATGTAAGCCTATCCCTTATTCGCCTTTTATGACATCCATGGGAAGGAGATGGAGTGGTCCCATTCTTATTTGTATTGGTGCCGGGAACCACACGGCACTGCCGGGAACCACACGGCACATACTCTCCATCCATACTCTCATTACATATATTCGAAATTTCACGTAGATTAGTTCAGTAGATAACTTGTCAAAATGTCACAAATAAACAAACAAAATAACATTCACATCTACAATATAACTTACCGATACTTGACCCCCATTTCTAAACCGATAAATTCTTCGACAAAACTTAAACAAATACCACGTTAAACAATCACGGAGCGTTGTAAAGATTAGAGTTGCCATAAATTTGATTATTTCCTTATAGAATGTTCGAGATTATGGCAAACTTCGTTAATTGATACTAACTCTGGTCAGATGAACTTCTTCGGGGCTTTAAATTAAATCATTTTGGTTTCTATTATTTTACTGAGATTATTTTAAAATCGGGACGGAAAATACTAGGTAATTACTTCCATAATACTCTTCCCGCAGAGATTGTTAACACCTATCAAGGGAAAGGCTTCTGAACTTTCATCATCTACTTTTGTCATAACTGAAAACGACATCCATGGAAATAGAGATAGAGGGATTCTTTTCTTTTTTATACTAGTGCCGGGAACCACACGGTCTAAATTAAATATTGAATACAGCAAATGCTTTTCGGAAATTCGCACACTCTCCGCCGCCGTGAAGAATTGAAAATTCGGTCATAATGACATTTTAACGATGCCCCGAGTGAAACCGGGCGGCGACGCCCTCCTTGACGCCATTTTGATTGATACGGCGTTAGAATTTAAGTATACGAGTATAATGTAGTTCACTAGCATTTCCTTGCGACTTTGTTAATTTTATCACAACTACTAAGTAAATAAAACAATAATAGTATTATTTGTTCTTCCATATGAGTTATATCTACTTGGCCAATCTTTATTTAATTTTACACAAGTCAGTAGGTGTATTATTGATTTTTTTTAAAAGATTAAGTAAATTAGTATCTTTGTAGCTGTAAGAGTTATTAAAGAAACAAATTCACTTCCTTGTTCATAATGCATGATTCAAATTACGATACTTTTATCGAGGATCTGTAATTATTTCTGTTAAATTTCAATTAACTGATTTAATATTGTATTATTACAATCGCCATCTAGCGACGACATCTATATGTAAAAATAAAGATGAATACTACATACTAAAACTATGCATAAGCGCTAGATGGCGCTAGTTTCTTTGTCAATTATTAGTAATTTTTTTTTGATAGTGTAACATTTATCATTTGATATTTACAAATCTTTATACCTTGCAAAGTAGACAGAGCAACAGTCTGGAAAATACTGCTAGCCCTTGAGATTTAAATAATGACAAGTTCCTAGATAATTATATAAAATAAAATATATTTGATCATCTAAATTCTAAAGAGTTAAGTTTTAAATAATAAATGCCACAGTTTTTAAACTTATAACTTGTAACAACTTTAACTTTAAATTCTCCTCATAATGATTAACGACACAAGATCCAGATAACTTTTAAGTGGCCGAATAAAAATGGCGCAACTATAAATTTTCCCGCTTAAATCTACACAGTGGAAATGGAACTTTAAGCCACAGATTCAGAGTTGAAATTTGTTCGGAACTTCTTCATCTAAGTTTGGAGTCCGACAAAGTAATAATTTTACAGATTTTTAGAATGTTAGAAATATATCTTTCGGAAGGGATTTTTTATTTAATAGTTTCCGGGGTTACTAGAAAAGTAGCGTTTTGATTTTTTCTTCGCAACTACTTTTCCAGAAACTTGCATTTGCGCCTATCTGTGGAATTTTACAAATAGATAGACAGAGCCATCAGTCTCGAAAGAATGACATGCCACGTTCAGCTGTTAGGCTTAAGGATAGAATTCAGATTCTCATAGTGGCAGACGAATATTTAATTATGAAAGCATTAATATCGCGAATTATAAAATATTGTGTACTAAATACAGTTTAAAACGATCTAATTTACATACGTTACACATGTTAAACCACTTTGAAATAACATAGAAATCTCGTTAAACTCACTAGCGCTGGTAATTAGGTCGTCCACATAAGCTGAGTATATTTTGTATGCAAAACGCTATTCTCCGAGAAATGCTATGAAATTATTTTTAACGAGCGAGGTTTTTTCGTTAAAAATAGTAAATTTTATGCGCTTTTTACGACTTTAAGCAAGATAATGCCTTTGTTGTGATATCGTTAAATTGTCGAGGTAAACAAGGAGATTTGAATTTATGATCGGACTAGCGATTCAACCAGACTTCGCTCGTGAACAATGTATTCTCTATCCCTACTACTTATAAGACTGAAAGGCCATATTTAGCTCGATGGCTTAATGGTGGAATTAAGACTTAGAGTAATAAGTATATTGATAGCTCATTGCCTGAAAGGTGAAACCTAGCTTTCCATTTTGCAATCGCGGGAAGAGATCTAGCTAGCATTCACAATGTATTTATTATTAAGATAAGATTGTGAAGATTGTTCTTGATAAAGCTTTGCAATAATATAACTTAGACATTGAAATAACTTAAACAAGATGTAAGGTGGATGAGGTCGCGGGCAAAAGTAAATAGTACAAAATCATTTATATCAAAAAGTACGCAAGTAAATCGGTGGAAATAAATTTCTAATAACATAAACATTAAAATAATTTATTTAACCTTTGCCAAAAATATTGCAAAGTATCAAAACTGCTTGTTCACAGTTACGGTTTGGTTGTCATGGCAACGGTGTGATGTCGATCACAGCGCCGCGGTGGCCGTACCCATAACTATTTACAACGGTACAAGACTAAAAGGTTCATGGGGCGGCCGGTAGATGGCGAACTAAATATAACTACCTTTTGGAGTCTAAATATCCTTATTTATCATAAATTTACAATAGATTTAATAGAAAAAGATGTTGATGATAAAGAATTATCAGAAAATTTCTTATAATAATAAAAATCATAAATAAACACTTTAAATTTCTAAAATAAATTAAAATTCGGGGCATTCACTCTCTGTTTATGAATTATTTAAATTTGACATTAAATTTAAATTTTTATTACTTAAATTTCAATAATATTGCAAATAATAAATGAACAGACACTCTATTGTTTTGTTTATTACATGTATTCAATTGATTGATCTTCGTTATGCGCCATAGTGATTGTTTCTTTTTTTTTTTATTTGAAATTCGATGTTTGGCTAAAGCCAAAAAGTTATGAAATCCGCCATTACAACATTGAAGTCTCAATCCAGCACAGTAAATCACACATTATGAACACTTTACGGCCGCACGTCCGTACCATCCGTAAGTTTCATTCCGGAAATTATTATACTTTGAGCGAAGCTAAATTTATATAGATTTGAGCAGCTCCGACCGCTTGTGGTTAAGTCTCGTAAAATTTAAACCACTCAATTTCTGACTTGAATGTAGTGAGGTGAGTAAGGGAAAACTTTCGTTTGTTTGTTTGTAATATCTTTATTGCATAGAAATTTATACATAAATACATACATAAATACATATGGTCACGTTTATATCCCTTGCGGGGTAGACAGAGCTGTAGACAGTGTTGAAAAGACTGAATGGCCACGTTCAGCTATTTGTCTTAATGATAGAATTGAGATTCAAATAGTGACAGGTTGCTAGCCCATCGCCTAAAAAAGAATCCCAAGTTTGTAAGCCTATCCCTTAGTCGCCTTTTAAGACATCCATGGGAAAGAGATGGAGTGGTCCTATTCTTTTTTGTGTTTAGTTTTTAATTAGCTCAGAAATTTACACAGTAACAAGAAAATAGTACATAGTTATAAAAGAAACAAATCACTTGCAATGGCGGACTTATCCCATGAAGGGATCTCTTCCAGTCAACCGGCAAACAATGAAGGAACTAGTTTCGTCTGATGCAAAACAAAAATGATGACTATATCCAACTATGTACAGTCATCAAAATAAATGCTTAGACAGAATTTTGGAAGTTAGATTTTTACACAAAGCGACTCCCGTCTGACCTCCACAATGTTTTACAAGGGGTAGAGATAATTGTGCTTATTCATTTAGTCGCCTTTTACAACTAATTACGGCATTTTAGAATAGGAATTCTCCGTATCTTTCCATGAACATCGTAATAGGCAAATAATGGAAAGATTCCATCATAAAGTCATAAAGCTAAACGCTTAATTCAGTCTTTACAAAACTGTTTGTTCTGTCTACCCCGCAAGGCATATAGACGTGACTATAAGTACTTATGTATAATATAATCGATTCGGTTCTATTTTTAAACGCACAAAATGATTGCGGTAAGAACAAAAGGGATTTTAAATAAAATGGAGCTAGGAATCGAAATGTGATGGGTTGGCAATTAGCGGTGCCTACTTACTGATATTTGAAAGCGTATAATTGGCAGAGATTACACGTACCGACTCGGCTTGAGCTGTTATCTTTTGAACATGTTCTCGTTAATAATAGTTAAAATGCCTGTAAAAGGGGGCTAAGTTATAAGCCCCATTCCTAATTTTTAGACCAATGTACCTACACTTAGTTGGCAAATAAATATTTAAAATAGTGAATATAATTTAAGAGTATAATATTATAATTTACTTATTTTTGTAAATTGAAGTCCGGTGAAAATGCTGCAGTGTAGTTTGTTGCTGCTGCACTGCTTTTTCTACACATGCGCTTTGGAAGCGGAAGAAGTTATAAATAATTAGATTTAAGTGATGTGACGTCAATAAGTGATAACTCGTATCCAATTTTGAAATCTATTCTAAGTTATATAGCATAATACATACATAAATTTGATCACGTCTTTATCCCTTACGGGGTAGACAGAGCCAACAGTCTTGATAAGACTAAAAGGCCACGTTCGGCTGTATCGCCTAATGATTTAATGAGATTCAAATATTGACAGGTTGCTAGCCCATCACTTAAGAGGATCCCAAGTTTGAAAGCCTTTCTCTTGATAGATATTTACAATTTATATAAGTATTATACATACATACATAAAATCACGTCTTTATCCCTTGCGGGGTAGACAGAACTAACAGTTATAAAAAGACTGAAAGGTTTAGCTATATGATTTTATTGAATTGAGATTCAAATAGTGACAGGTTGCTAGCCCTGAAAGCCCTAGCCCTAGCCTGAAAGAAGAATCCCAAGTTTGTAAGCCTTTCCCTTAGTCGCCTTCTACAACATCCATGGGAACGAGATGGAGTGGTCCTATTCTATTTCCCTTGGTGCCGGTAACCACACGGCACAATAATAGATATATAATATCGGACGAATTATTAGTGGTTCACGAATGCCGCTACAATTAACACAGATAATGCGATAATTAGCTTCACTGAATCATATATTATGAGCTGACGTTATTGCTTTAATGGAGATTATTCGGATAATTCTATAAAGACATATATATAATCACGTCTATATCCCTTGCGGGGTAGACAGAGCCAACAGTCTTGAAAATACTGATAGGCCACGTTCAGCTGTTTGGCTTACTGATAGAATTGAGATTCAAATAGTGACAGATTGCTAGCCCATCGCCTAAAAGAAGAATCCCAAGTTTATAAGCCTTTGGCTTAATGATAGAATTGAGATTTTAATAGTGACAGGTTGCTAACCCAACGCCTAAAAAAGAATCCCAAGTTTGTAAGCCTATCCCTTAGTCGTCTTTTACGACATCCATGGGAAAGACAGGGAGTGGAGTTAACGTTATTGCCGGTAACCAGACGGCACATTTCAGACACTTTATTTTTCTACTTACCACGATCCCTGCATATTTCTTTCGTTTCATCTACATTCATAACTTGCATGCAATACCTTTCTTCAGGACTTTCTCAATTTGAACGAAGTACTTATAAACCCCACATTCAAACATATAATCACGTCTGTATCCCTTGCAGGGTAGACACAGCCAACAGTCTCCCAAAGTTTGAAAGGCCGCGTTCAGCGAAAGAATCCCAAGTTTATAAGCTTATCCCTTAGTCGCCTTTCACGACATCCATGGAAAAGAAATGAAATGGAACATCAATTTATTAACAACAAAAACAATTTTGTTACAGGTGCTAACCGGAAACCGGAAGTAAGACAAGATGGCGGCGTTCGTGGCCAAGCAAATGGTGGGCAATAAGCTCAGCGCAGTTAAAGGTAAGATTCTTTCTTTGCAATACTAATGGCTACGAACATAATTATTTTATGAGATATCATGAATTAAAAGAAAAATATAGGTACATACATACATACATATGGTCACGTCTTTATCCCTTGCGGGGTAGACAGAGCCAACACTCTTGAAAAGACTGGTAGGCCACGCTCAGCTATTTGGCTTAATGATAGAATTGAGATGCACATAGTGAGAGGTTGCTAGCCCATCGCCTAAAAAAGAATCCCAAGTTTGTAAGCCTATCCCTTAGTCGCCTTTTACGACATCCATAATAAAGAGATTGAGTGGTCCTATTCTTTTTTGAACTAGTGCCACACGGCACATCTGATTTTATACTTGCTTCAAACTAAAAAATCCTACTACTATTATAAAGGCGAAAGTTTGTATGGATGTATGGATGTTTGTTACTCTTTCACGCAAAAACTACTGAACCGATTACCATGAAATTTGGTATGTAGGTAGCTGAAGACCCAGAATAACACATAGGCTACTTTTTATCCCAGAGTTCCCGCGGGATTGATAGGGTTTCCATGCGGACGAAGTCGCGGGCGGCCTCTAGTTTAAACATAATTTCGAGACATTCAATTGTAAAAGTTAGAAAATCTTTTTCAAAATTCACAATATCACCTGACAAAAGTGATTAATACAAGTTGAACGCCACAAATTGACAAAACGAAGTCGAAGTGTCAGCCAAGTTGTAGCCAGATAACGATGTACGTGATTCCCCTGGGATTTGGCCAATATCAGGAAAGAGATATCTCGTAATATTGTGATTGTTATATTCGGATCGCATTTGCTAAACAAGCGGTTCTGACTTGACAATTTGTGGTTTGAGGCGGGAGCCGCGTCTTTTGCAATTGCGGTTTTGGGTCAGGTAAAAAAGAAATAAAGGAATCTTGTAGTAAAAAAAACGAAGTTCTGAACGAGGAATGCACCGTTTAGAACTACGTTTTTTTTGCGTACATACCTATAAGTAGGTTCATAATTTCTTCATATTAGAATAGAATAGTAAATCTTTTTCAAAATTGGATACAAGGTATCACTTATTGACGTCACATCACTTAAATCTAATTATAAATACTACCACTTCCAAAGCGCATGTGTAGAAGAAGCGGTGGAACAAACTACACTGCAGCATTTTCACCGGACGTCAATTCACAAATTTTTATAAGGTGTCTCATTTTTCTTTGTCTATATGTAAGTGCTGATCTCGGAAAGTTGTGGACGGATTTTGTGCCTGTTTGAAATGTTGGAAAGAGGGTTTTCTGAGGAAGGTTTATATCTATAAATGGTACTCGTGCAAAGCCGGGACGTGTCGCTAGTATTATTACTGAAGTAGCACTTAGTTATTGACTCTGTGTAGCACAGCTTCGACAACGTATAAATTACACGGATGATTTAAGTAGCATGATGTGCCGTGTGGTTCCCGGCACTCAAGAAAAGGACCACTCCATATCTTTACACGAATGTCGTATAAAGCGTCTATGGGAAAGGCTTGTAGATTTAGTATTCGTTTTTTAGGTGATGGGCTAGCAACTTGCCACTATTTGAATATCAATTCCATTCTGCGGCCTCCCAGTCTTTTCAAGATTAACTCTGTCTATCCCGCAAGGGATACAGCCGTGACTATGACTACATACATATATACATCTAGACACGTCTATATCCCTTGCGGAGTAGACAGAGCCAACAGTCTTGAAAAGACTGAATGGCCACGTTCAGCTTTTTGGCTTACCTAATGATAGAATTGAGAATTCAAATAGTGACGGGTTGCTAGCCCAACGCCTAAAAAAGAATCCTTACTTTGTAAACCTATCCCTTAGTCGCCTTTTACGACATCCATGCTAAAGAGATGGAGTGGTCCTATTCTTTTTTTTATTGATGCCGGGATCCACACGGCGACTATGACTATGTATTTATGTATGTTTAAGCATATAGTTACAAAATTAAAAAGTGAACAAAACGTTTCATTTCATTTTAAAAATCAACACACAATTTTTCTTAAAAATATTAAAGAATAAGAAAAATTCGTACCATTAAAAATCTCTCAAAAATGGATATTAATTGGGCCGCTACATTAGTGAGGGATGAAACCGTCTCTCCTGGGAAATCGCGGGAAATTCCCGCTAAGCGTTGTGGGAATCATCTATTGAGCTAAATGAACTCTTTGACGTGCTAAGAAGGATTTATTGTTACCATTGTTCGTTTTTCAATGTACAATTGATTCTTTGACAGCTGATATTAGATTACTATACTATTTTTATTTAAAGTAGGTTAACTGCACGCTGTAGTGCAAGTGCCGTGTGGTTCCCGGCAGTTATACAAAAAAGAATAGGATTACTCCATCTTTTGCTGCCTATTTATTGGTGCCGGGAACCACACGGTAAAATTGGCAACAATCCACGTGGTATAAAATAGATATGTTATTTGTAAAAATTTTCCTAATTTCATTTTGTGTTTGAGTAATAATTTTGAATAGCTTGATAAATAACTAATTGTTACACGCGACTTCGTCCCCCTTAATTCTCTATTCTTTTGAACATTTTTTTTATCCCAATAGTAAAGCTGTTACTGAAGAGTTTTATTAAAAACTGTTCACTAGTTTTTGCGTGAAAGTATTAGACACAAGCACACTTAACTTGCATTTCAATATTAGTAGGAATTACTCAATAAATCTGACAAACCAATTACAGAAATTCTGTATCTTCAAAATTAATGAAAATCGAATAATGTTTATACGGTTTTCAAATTCCAATTCAATAAAAAAATGCAGTAATAATATTGACAAATGTTATCGATACTTAACCCAACCTTATTTTAAAGATACCTACATTAACGTACCTGTCATAAAAATTGTAATACCAAAGGACTCGTATTATTTCACATTCTAAGGTACTCCAGGTAGGTCCTACCCGTCCTTCAAAAAAATGTATTGTTTTTACTAATGGTAAAACTAGAAAAAAAACCACGTGGAATTAAATCCATTTTTATTATATTAATATTTATTCGTATTTAATCCACGTTTTTTTAATAAATATGTCTAAGAACACTCGCTTTTAAATCTCCTTAAATTCAAATCATTTTATCCGTTTGTGAGCTAAGGTGCCACAGACAGGCAGACAATCAGACAGAGACGTCAAACTTATAATGCCCCTCTTTTTTCATTGGGGGTTAAAAAAGGTTGGTTGAGGTACCATAAATCAAACTTGCGTTATTCTTTATAAAATTTTATTCTATTTTATTGCAATCATAAATTAATTCACAAAAATCAAATCAAATTCCAAAACTTAAATATGAAATTGGTTTCTTTTGTACAATATGTCAACACATTTTTTTTTTATTCCGTATAGAGAACATTTTTATTCATTATTTATTGCAATTATAAAACAATTTTCTTACCCATTTAGTTTATGCACTTATGCGCGTACACATATCAAAACTACAGAAAATAATTTACTCGTCAATTGTAAAAATCTAAATTTAAAATAACAAGCGAAATCGCAAATTAAGTACATTAATCTAAAAATTTAAATACATTGCCACATATTTAAGTATACTATTTAGAAAATATCATATAAAATTATTGTGTCATAAAATCTTTCATTTAATTAAATAAAAAACATAATATTAGATGAAATCTGTAAAAAACAGATAATGTGACAATTTAATAGTGTAATACCAATGGATGTAACTTACATTGGTATAACTATAAAATAACTAACCGATGAAAATGCTGCAGTGCGGTTTGTTCCGCCGCTTCTTCTACACATGCACTTTGGAAGCGATAGTAGTTAAAATTTGATTTAAGTGATGTGGCGTCAATAAGTGTTAGGTACCTTGTATCCAATTTTGAAAATAAATCTATTCTATAACTGCTAAAACTTTACTCAAAAAAGAAACTGTGTGTAATGCCGCTTATTTCTGAATTATAGTGATGTTTACGTTGGAGTCTAAGCTGTTATAGTATAAAAACAGTATATTTATATGTATATTAATTTAATATATTAGGTCCTTACATACGAAATTGGCGTTTGGTATAGGAGGAATAATCTATCATAGTTTGCAATTGCTGACAATAGACGCTTACAAGTATATTTTTGGGTCAATTTTTGCTTGGGGCAGGATTTGGCTGGCTGGCCAGGGTTCAACCATTGCGATGAGCGTTTCCGATTATCGTAGAGAATCCAGTTTTCATCACAGTAATGAAATGATTTGATATAAAAACCCTTCATTATTGTGCCGGTTCCATTTCGTAAACTGAGTAAGGCAAATGGAAAAATCAGAAGAAAAAAAAAACAAATGAAAGACGGTTGAAATAAACACAAATACATGTGTTAATTGCTGTATAAATTTAAATTTGGGGTTTCTAAGAGTTCGAAAGAGGAGAAATTTGTGATTAAAGTGGCCAGTGCAATATGCCAATTTCATAATCTTAGGACCTAAGATATATCAAATATTATTTTATAAATTCTTATGTAGTGTTTTTAAATGCTTTTAAGTGACAGGTTATATGGCACATTGCTTACAAGTTCCAGCGACACTATCCGCTTTACCATGAACAAAAGCAGGTCCATTCCTCCATTTGATTCCTCCATTCAATTTATTTTGTATCACATTAAAAGCAGAATCTGTATTACCATCTGTGGAATGCTGGGCTAAATTTTGAATGGAACCTGATGCGGTGCTTAAGTTATTAAATTCTGTTGAAATTGGTCATTGGTCAATACTGTTTTTGCCTCATTATTACCGTTATACTTTCGCTGAATGGATTAAAGAATGCAGCACAAACTGAGTTCAATTTTGAATCTTTTTTTTTTCGTTCGTATACTCTGCTCTTGATCAAAGTTAAACAGTGTTAGTTTCTCTATAATCGAGTTCGGTACCATCAGTGTTATTGCCTGCTGTCTTCATTTTACCATTTTCAATTTCGATACTATTAGTTATATCTTTTTTAGTTTCAATTCTTTTGGTTTGATCTGTGATGGTTTTAACATCGTTGGTTCCAGTTTTAGCTCCATTTGCGACGGTCCCGGAAAGCTGAACGTTGTCGGGATACTCTTGTGCATGATCAGTTCAGCTTCAATACTTTTTTTGTGCATGTATTTAATTGTTAATATTAACTTTTGTGCGTCTCTGTTCGCTTCTGATTGCAACACTTTAAAATTCTTAAATTTTGTGGTAGGTATCATATTTGTTCTGCGGTAGTTTCGGATTATGTCACTCGTGTCAAAAATTTCATCTTTAGTCGGGTCTCTCTCGTTTGTAGGTTTACTATATCCTTTTGATTGGTATGTAGTTTCTTCTAATTTCTTTAAAGTTGGAGATCAGGCTTGAGAAAAAGCAAGTCCATTGAAATCGGGTGATCCGGGTTTGATTCCACGTTCAGCTGTTTAACTTAATGATGGAATTCAGATTCAAATTGCGACAAGTTGCTAGCCAAAAAGTAAAATCCCAAGTTTATCAATTAACCCTTAGATCCCTTTTACAGCATCCTTAGGGGCAGCATTCTCAAGGGATATAGACGTGATTATATGTTTGTATGATTCCTCCATTCGATATGCTTAGTATCGGTTTGAAAGCAGAATCCGAATCATTTTCTCTGGAATACTGAGGCATACTTCCAAGGTAAACTGGTATGGTGTTATCATTATTAAATCTGTTATGACTATTCAATGAAGTTAATACCACATTATTACCGTTAAAATTTTATCAGAAAAAATCATTGACAGCACAGCAGTACAAACCGGTTTCCATTTTGATGTTTTTTTTTTCCTTCGCTCAGCGAACAAGGTAAGAGCTACGCATGGCGTTTTTTTACAACATCGAATCAGGAATCTAATGTCCGTTCTAATAGGTTGTTAACATAATATCACGTATTTATGCATTGCGGGGTATGAGATTCAGATAATGAAATGTTGGTTAGCACATCGCCTAAAAATAAAGATTTTTGACGCGGAGCGAGGCAGCGAAGCGGAGATGCGAGAATATATTGACCAAATGATAACGAACAATCTCCGCTTCGCAACCTTAAGGTACAATGACCTCACTTTCCTCCAAAACGTCCCCAAATCGATCAAGGTACGGACGTACCTACGTCTAAGTCTAGCCTGATTCAATATTCGTCCCGGGAAGGCCTAACGGATGCAACAATGTTCATCACATGTTCATTTACTATTTGATATAATATTAGTATCGAAATGATCAATTTATACTTATTCACATTTTTTTTTTGATATATATAATTAGATTTGAGAAATTTGAAAATGCTGCAGTGTGGTATGTTCTGCTGCTTCTTCTATACATGTGCTTCGGAAGCGGTAGTAGATATAATTAGACATAAGTAATATTGACGTCAGTAAGCGATACCTTGTATCCAATTTTGTGAATAAATCTTTTCTATTATTTCGTATAACTGTCACTATAACTTTCACATCATGAACTAAGCTCACTTACTACCTTATATTGAAAAAGGTATGTATGGCTTCTTCCATAATTTCTGATTTTGGTATTCAATAATTGTTTAATTAAGTCAAAATATGTAAATAGATTAACAGTTGTAACTAATTATCGTCTATTATTGTCAATTAATTCAATATCAATTCATTTATCAATGTCAAATTATAAAAAAAAACATGATTATAATGTATTAAATGGTACCTAAGTACTGTTGTTCAATACTATTCCTATCATTGCCTCTTTAAAATTAGCTTAGTCTATACCATTCGTCATAATGTAAAATAGAAATACATATGTTTTTGGATTTCATTTGTTTGTCACTCTTTTTTTCCAAAGAAATACATAATTATTTTTTTATACATTTCAACTTCATAAAACAAAACGCTTATCCCCCAATATTGTTATAAAAATGTAATTTTTTTAAATATCCCTTTTCATTCAGCCTTATACGCAAGTACGTTTAATAATTTCGGTGATATAGGTCTTCCTGTTTTCATTATGAGATGGAGCTTTTTAATAATCCTAATAGTATCCTCCCTGTCAGACTGGTCTGCAATTGGGGGGCATTCTGGTACAGTGTCACAATTATTACGGCTTTTTAGATTTGCCAAAGAAGCTATAGCCACATTCTTACCGTTATACGAGTACGTGTCGCTGGCCGAATGAATGAAATCATCACGAACCGGATTCAATTTGGGATCTTTCTTTTTGTACGTCTTGTTTTTACATTGAGTCAAGTTCAGCGATGTTGATGTCTTATTTGTCAGTTGCTGTGGCATCGGTGCTGGTGACACCTGCTTCACTGGTTTCAGTTCCGACACTTTTGGTTTTACCTTTTTCATTTTCATTTCTTCCGGTATGATCTGTGATGGTTTCAACACAATCGGTTCAGGCGTCAGCTCCGTCGGCGACGGCTCCAGAAAGCTGAAAGTTGTCGGTATATTTTTGTGCATGATCAGTTCATCTTCAATACTTTTTCTATACATGTACATTTCCATGTTATCTTTTGTGCACTCCTGTTTGGTTTTGATCGTGAACATTTTGAAATCCTTGTAGAATTTATTTTGAGGTATCATATTTATTCTGCAGTAGTTTCGTATTAAGGCGCTTGATTCGAAAATTTCTTCTTTAATCGGATCCTTTTCGTCTGTGGGTTTGTTATTTCCTTCTGAAGAAGAACCTTCTGATTGAAGGCAGTACTTGTCTGTAGAAATGTCTTCCATGTTTTCAACAAATTTTGGGAATAACAGGCTTAAGTAAATGTCGGGGAAGGTGTCTCTTAGGTACTGCGAGAGCGATGGGCCTTTGGCAACCAGTTGTGACTCCAGTTTACGGCTTTCGATTAATCGCTCGGGTGGAAGACAATTTTCCTGGAATCAGAGAGTATTGGATTAAAAAAATTTTTTGCTTTGTTTACACATATGTAAGAGATTTATGTTAACACTCGCTTTCCCTTCGCTTGCGTGAAAAATTCCAGAAATGCCTATGTAACTCGGTCTTTTATATATCAGAACCCTGAGTGTAAGTTTTCATTTGTGAAAAACGCAACTAGTGCGTTTGCGTTAAGTTCCAATTTTGTATGTAAACTTGAACAGCGCCTCTAGCGGAAACTATTAGAAATAAAATCACGAGTGTATTTGTACAAACTTTTACTAATGACGATGAGTTTCTGAACGTTTCGACTGCGTTCTCATTCGAAGTCAAGTTTCGTGTGTTTTTGCGAGTGTAAATGTTAAATTTGACAGTTTTAATTGTTTCACAACCGAAACGCGTTAGTAAAGTAAATCACTTGGCTTTTGGCTTGTGAAATCATACGTGGTTTGAAATAATTTGTTAATAGAGAAGGATATTTATGACAATGGCAGCACGTAATTTTTTTGCCTGGAAGTTATTAATGGCTGCAGAAACTCAAGACAGCAGAAACCAACTCCGTCAAAAACGACGAGCTTGCCGGTCGTCTTTTAATCCACTATGGGATATTAGTGAAGTGGAGTTTAGAAATAGATATCGCTTATCAAAGGAAGCATTTCTATTTCTTTGTGAAGAACTAAAACATTTAACAACCCTAAAGAAAACGCTGCAAATTAGTCTTCAGGAAAAGGTATGTACCTACATAGTCAGAGAGTTATCTTGGGCAGGTTTTACTTGTTAACACTAGTTTTTTTTTCACATAAAAAAACTAATGTTCATTTTTTTTAAGGTTCTGGTTGCACTATTTTTCTATGCAACCGGGTCTTACCAGCGTCCTGTAGGAGTGGCTAAAAGTCTATGCCAAAAGATGTGTAGCGTTTACATTCAGGAGGTAACACAGGCCCTTAATCATCCTGCGATGCTTGAAAAATACATATCTTTTCCAAAGACACAGACAAGTAGTCAGTCACAAGTAAGTACCAAATAATTCGCTATAAAAATGGTCAGCCTGGGGTCAAACCGGGACTTCCAAATTTAGTTATCTGTCACAAAGTTTAGGATGTTACAGGGACATTGCTTTTGGGTGATTTTTATTTTTGTTAATTTTAATTGTCTTTCTCACTGTATTTTTCAAATATAGTTGTGATGGTGTGTGGTGTATAAACTGCAAGTAAATAATAATAACTGAAATGCTCACTAGGAGCAATACATCTTAAAATATTATATCGTGTAATTCTAACTTTGACTATTTGTATCTATTTACAGATTTTTTACAAAGTATGGCTTGCCAGGTGTGATTGGATGCATTGATGGCAGTCATTTCAAAATATTTGGACCTCCAAGTGCAGAGGAACATTTATATTATTGTCGAAAACATTACCATTCAATAAATGTGCAGATGGTATGTTAAATTGAAAAATGAAACTATTTTTAATTAAATAATTCATTTCAAAATAACTCCAAGTACATACTTGTCTTTTTAGGGTGTGATAGTGATTGCAGAATTATAAATGTAAATGCTAAATTTGGAGGGCAAAATCATGATGCGTTCATTTGGGAGAACAGTAATGTTAACACCTACATGCAACATCTACATAACAGGGGTGAAATATTTTGGCTCTTAGGTGATTATATTTAACCCATACCTACTTTATGCAAAAAATGTTTATATTATTTTTTTTTTTACTTTAATGACAGTATTGATACATTTTTGTACAAAGACTAATTTTAAATTTCAGGCGACTCTGGTTATCCTCAACGTCCATGGTTGATGATTCCATTTCTGGAGGTGCACCCAGGGTCACCAGAAGCAAATTATAACCAAACACATATGAGAGCTAGAGTGCTCATAGAAAATACCTTTGGAAGATTGAAGAACCGATGGCGATGCTTATGCAAAGATAGAGTCCTACATTATAAGCCTGAAAAGTGTGCACAAATAATACAGGCTTGTTGTGTACTACACAATATTGCACTTGATTAAAAGGTAGCAGAACCACATAATTATGGTAAGTAATAGATTAAATAAGTTAGTAATTAGTGCATTTGGGACTAGCAGTTGAATGTTTTCATCTTGTAGGAAAGTTGACTGTAGGTTATTTTTTTAACAACTTCCTGCCTATCCTAGGGTATTAATAAATTGTATTTTTTTTTTCAGATTTCAATGTACCTCCCCAGCCGATTGAACATCTCAGGGAAACAAGAATCTCAAATGAATTAATACGAGGAAGGGCTTATAGGGATCAATTAGTTAGAAAACTACAGAATTCACAATAAAATTATCAATTTCTATGTGTAGTATGTGGTGATCCTTGGCCCATCAGGCATGATAGGGACCAATACTGTTACATGAGTTTCTTTCGGCGTTTCTTCTCAGCAGTGGTCGTTCCGAAATGCTAGTAGTTTGTAGCTTTGATAATATTACATAATTTTATTTTTTTAACATGAAAAATTGCCTGTGAAGGTCTAATTTCTGAATAAATGCTTTGACTTTGACTTGGGAGAAACCTTTGTGGACACCAACAGTAAGTGGACGTCCTTCTGCTGAAACGATGGATGTTTTAATAATGAATAGGATTTTATTAAATCAATATCCTTAAAATGCCTAATATAAGTAAATAAATGTCATATACCATATGTTGAATTTTTTATTTTTGCTTATTACTTAATACGTATACAACAGCAAAACTTAAAAAAAATGTAACCATGCAATATTACCTAATTACGTACTAATTAAAAAACAATGACCTTTTTTTTTATTACCTAATAATATGTTAGTAAAACAGTAGAACTTAAAAAAAAATTACCATGCAATATTACCTAATTACGTACTAATTTAAAAAAACAGTGACCTAGTCTCTTAAAAATCTAGAATCAATTATTCTATTCAATGCAGCTATTGCACTCATAGTTACATCCTGCCATCGATGTTGTGCCTCAATTTCTTTTTCTTTAATGCGCAGCTTTTCTCTCTCGAGTTCTATTTCATCCTCATGTTTTTTTCGGAGAAAATATCGCCATTCCTCATCGGAAGATAAAAATTGCTGCGTTGCCTGCTCAATGTGGGAATGTGGTCCGACAAGGCGCCTTCTCGGTGAACGAGCACGGCGTAATGGTGAACCGTGCCGACGACGAGGTGTCTGCCCTCGTTGAGCTGGCTGACGATGAGCTGGTGCAATATCCTCCTGGTGAACTGGCGGTGGCGTCTGCGTCGGTGGTGGTACATGAGGCTGGTGTGACGGTCCAGCCTCATTCCAAACATCATGAACTGATTTTTCATTAGCAGGAATTTCAACATGAGTCACTGAAACAAAAATTGTTTTATACATAAAAATCTCAATTTACTTAGTTACCTTGATATCACCTCAAATAATAAATACTAACAAACCTCTTGAAATTTCCCCAACTTCTGGTAATGAAAATATTGTAGGGCTCTCTGATGATTCGAGGACGACATGGGGCAATGTTTCAGGTAACGATAATGTCCTGTCAGTATCCCCTGTTACATTTGGTTCCTGTCAAAATAATGTTTATGTATGTAAAAAAATAATCCGTTTTTTTTAAATAAAAGTTGAAAATATTTTATAATTAATTTATTAAATAAGGCACTCTTTGATGGTGAGATTCCTGATCGGTGGGGCAATGCATTGGTGATATTATTGCATAAAAAGGGTGATACTACTCTTAGTTAAAAGTGGCTTATTTCTCCATGATTATATTCAAAAAAATCCCACAGTCCACTTGGAACCATATCTTAAAAATAAAAAAGTTGTGCTTCTAAAAAGAGAAGCTTCTTGAGTTATAATCATACTAATTGATAACACAGAGAGCTTTTACATTTATAAGTAAGTATTAGATATGTAAAGAAGGTACAAGAAAAAATTTAACCTGAAAAAAGCCAGCTTCAGGCACCCCCATCAGACCTGTAGCAGCTTGCGGCCCGATTATACTGAGCACTCGCTCCTCCAGCTCAGAGAGTCGGATTTGTAAAGCAGGCCCACCACCAGTACCTCTAGCACCCTTATTAATTTTTGCTGCTTTCTTTTTAGTATTATTTTTTAAGTCACTCCACACCTTTGAAATGCATTAATACATTAAAGTCAAATATGTCAGGAATGTTAAGTAAAATATTAAGTACCTACCTATTTTATTACACGAATATACTTACTTTTTTCCATTTCTCTGTTGTTTTTGCTTCACCTGTTGCATCACCATTCAACAAATCGGTCAGACGGTCCCAAGCTTGGATTGTTTGGATCCTTCCACTAGCATTTTTAGTGGGTTTGTTTATATCACCATGTCTGAAATAAAATAGGTAAAGTTTCATCTAGTACTCTTTCAACTAGGGGGTAATAGGAATGTATGTAATTCATTAAGGTACTTACTTTTCTATAAAATTAACAAGCATTTCAAATTGAGACACACTGGTTTTCATTGTAAAAATGAACTATTTAACACTTTTAAATTTTACGACAAAACTTTGGACGCGGAATGTAGAGCGAAAAGCAAACACTTAACTAAAGTCAAGTACCTAGTTGGGAGTTGTTTGTGTTTTTGTAAAAACTCAAAAACGGCGCGAACTGCAGTTGTCTTCTTTACTCTTGCAGTATAAAATGAAACCAAACATATTCATTATTACTCCTATAAATTAAGAAGCTTCAGGCAAACGGGAGTAAGCATATTTGAAATGGTCACTTCGATTATGTCGTATAATTTTAAAGTTGTATCATGATTACCAACCTTCAAAAAGTAGCTATACTTTCCACGAAGTGAGCGTACGTAAAAAATAGTGAAGCGTCATGTTCGCAGATACACTCGCACGTTATGAAAAAACGGATAGATGGTAGTAAGCTCGAATAACGTGTTCGAAGCGTATTCAAATTTTAAACAAACAGTTACACTTGAGGTACAGTACCAAATTTGCGTGTGGTTCCCGGCACCAATACAAAAAAGAATAGGACCACTCCACCTTTTCCCATAGATGTCGTAAAAGGCGACTAAGAGATAGGCTTATAAAATTGCGATCCCTTTGTTTTTGGGCGATGGGCTAGCAACCTGTCACTATTTGGATCTCAATTCCATCATTAAGCCGAGAAGCTGAACGTAGCCTGTCAGTCTTTACAAGACAGTTGGCTCTGTCTACCCCGCAAGGGATATAGACATGATTATATGTATGTGCCGTGTGGTTCCCGGCACAAATAGAAAAAATAAATAGGACCACTCCAACTCTCTCCAATGGATGTCGTTAAAGGCGACTAAGGGGTAGGCTTATATAATTGCGATTCTTCGTTTAGGTGATGGGCTGAAACCTGTCACTGATTGGATCTCAATTCTATCTTAAAGCCAAATAGCTGAACGTGGCCTATCATTCTTTAAAATACTGTTGGCTCTGTCTACCCCGCAAGGGATATAGACGTGATTATAATGTATGTAAGTATGTAGATGTTGAATTTGAATTTGCTTACATTAGTTTCGAGATAATGGTAGTAATCGCAGACTTTTAGGAAGTCGTTCGTCTGGCCCAGACATGACCACACGAGAAAGGATCTCATCAGGGTTAAGTCTGAGTATTTCGGAGGCAGGGGATCCAGTAGGGGGTGCACCCCGTCGTCGTCGTAAACGTCGTCAGCGTCGTCAACGTCGTCAGCGTCGTCAACGTTGTCGAGGTTCAAATGTGTTTGGTCGCATGACTCGTCCTGAAATAAATTAAATGAATGAATACGGGACAGATTGCACAGATTTTGTTAGCCTCGAAGTAAGTTCGAGACTTGTGTTACGAGATACTAATCCTATATTTTATGATACATACTTGTGCCGTGTGGTTCCCGGCACAAATACAAAAAAGAATAGGACCACTTCCTCTCTTTCCCATGGATGTCGGTATTTTCCTTGCAGGGTAGACAGAGCCACCAGTCTGAAAGACTGATAGGCCATGCTCAACTGTTTGGCTTGATGATAGAATTGAGATCAAAATAGTGACAAGTTGCTAGCCCATCGCCTTAAAAAAGAATCCCAAGTTTATAAGCCTATTCCTTGTCGCCTTTTACGACAACCATGGGGAAAAAATGGAGTGGTCTTATTCTTTTTTTTATTGATGCCGGGAACCACACAGTTAGGTGCCGGAAAAAAAATAACTTATGAAAATTAAATTAAAAAAAAATCTGTTACTATTTTGTTGGCCTTGTTGAAAATTTTTTGACTTTGTTTAACATAGTGATACCCAAATATCCTACTAACATTATGAAGGAGAAAGTTTGTAGTGATATTTATATTATTATTTATAAAAAATATACATATGTTGACCGATTCCCAGACCTACTCAATGTACTCAAAAAATTTCATGAGAACCGGTCAAGCCGTTTCGGCGGAGTACGGGAACGAACATTGTGACACGAGTATTTTATATATAAGATATATTTTTTAAGATAAAGGCTAGCAACTAGTTACACCCAAATAATTATAATAATGTATTTATTTTTGTAATTTATTGTTTTATAGTAAAACGCATTCATATCAAATTACAATTTAAACTAAAAGAAAAAAGATCACTAACTCACCATTTCACAACTTATAAAATAAGATGCACGTCACAAAAAATAATAAATATATTTAATTATCTAATGATAATTAGTAAATTATTCTGCACCACCGCCGACCAAAAATTCCAACAACTGATTACAGATGTTCGAAAAATTTACGTTTCTAATCAAAAATTATTCAACTACCTTCATATTGTAAAAAGGACTAGTATTTCACTGATCTTGAAAGTGTACTGCTAATTCAAATTTAATTGCGATATTTTTAGAAGCACTTCAAATTAGAACGAAATGTCTTTGTTATTTATTAAAGAATTTCTAGTCCAGCGTACTTGTATTATACACGTCAGTGGTCACGAGTATATTTAATTCTACTCGACAGTAAAATATTTTTAGTAAAAATCAAACCATTTTTTTTTTTATTAAATGAAGTATTATGAAACGTTTTAACAGAACAATGCAGTTTTCTTCTTAATTAACATTATACAAACTTACATTACCATAACTTACTATGATAATATACCTGTCTACTGAAATCATAAACCTACACATATATTAACCAAACAAATATATTAACAAAACAATTAATTAAATGTGGATTTAAAAAATAATATAGTAGGAGTCTAGGATGAAAATGTTAAAATTACAGTCTGGGATTAAAATGTCAAGGTCAATGCACACTTTTACTAATCCTAACTAACATTATAAATGCGAAAGTAAGTTTTTTTGTTTGTTTGTTACCTCTTCAAGGGTTATCTTCTAAATAAATCTTCTTGAAATATCAGTTATACATAATTAAGAGTGTGGAGAAGGATTTAGGGTACTTTTCGTCTCGGTAAAAACTGTAGTTCCGGATTCGCGAAAAACCTGTATTCTGTTGGCGCTAAAATTGGCGCAAAATTCGCGCGGATTAAGTTGCGGGTAAAAGCTAGTAACTATATAACAGTCTTATTTATAAACGTTACTTTAATTTAAGGACACACTTTAAGACATACTTAAGAAAAATCTCTGTTTAGAGTTAAACATTTTCTTAAACAGTGTCTTAAATTGCTGTCAAATTAAAAAGCCTCGGACGCCTGTTAAAGGGCTTAAGAAACAACATGGCGGACCAGTCACAGCTGATTGCATTTGACGCCGATGACCATTTTCTCACATCTGGCATCTTAATGACTATGGTGCGTTTTGTTTACATTTTTTGAAACTTGTCTTTCGTTTTATGTCAATTTTGTATTTCAATCAGTCTCGGTCGAACCTTGGTAAAAGCCACACGCTATTTGAGTTAACTTAAAAATCAGTAGTCGTCAACATTTTTCAAGTCAAGTTCCAAAGTTATCAAAGGTAGTTTTTATAATCCATAGCCATGAATACATGCAGTAGATGCAATGAATCGTTCAACGATGGTGTGCAATGCTCTTCATGTAAAAAGTTTTATGACTTCGCTTGTGCCGGAATCACTGAAGCAGGGTACCGAAAACTTGGGCCAGACAGAAGAGCCGTTTGGAAATGCACTATTTGTAAGAGCACTGTCAGTGGTAGTGGTGCTTGTGAAGAACCGATGTCTCTCGACAAAATCTTCAAAGAGATCGTGGATCTAAAGAAACACCTTTCAAGTCTCGATACGCTGAGGGATGATGTAAAAACTATTAAGAATGATCTCCAAGATCTTCGAGCCTCATGTGAATTTAACAGCAGCAAATTAGATGAATGCAACGGCAGAGTCGATGCTGTTGAGGAAAAATTACAAGATGTGGATCTCCTTAGGAATGAACTAAAGTCCACTCAAGAGGATCTTGCTAGATGTAAGCAATCCCTCGCTGCTAAGGAGCAATGGTCTCGACTTAACAATGTGGAAATAAAGGGAGTACCCCTGAAAAAAGACGAAAATCTATTCGAAATAGTAGACTCAGTTGGGAAGCACATCAAGTGTCCAATTCCCAAGCCATCTATAAACTATGTTGCTAGGGTACCACTGCATAATAGCAAAGATAAATCCATTGTGGTTAACTTCACCAATAGATACATGAAGGAAGATTTTGTGGCTGCGGCGCGATCTATCAAGCACCTGGCGGCCAGCGATATTGGTTTTCGGGACAGTGCGCAGCGCGTCTACGTGAATGATCATCTCACGTCGGACATGAAAAACTTGCTGACGAAGACTAAGCTCGCTCTCAAAGACAAGCTAGGATACCGATATGTGTGGGTAAAATACGGTAAAATACATGTTCGGCAAAATGATACCTCCAAAATCCACATAATTCAAACGGAAAATGATTTAAAAAGATTGTCTTAGACTGTTTCCTATTATATTTCATTGTAACCAATATTTTTTTATTATTGGAGCAATATTTCAGATACACAAAACTTTATTTACAGTGCATGTCACACATTTATTTTTATTGTATCATCTTTCTAACTCAACTGTTTAGCACCGCTGGCACACATTCCATAGCTAATGACTTCTTTTGTTCGCTCCCGAGCGTCTTTTGCTTATCGCGCTGCTATGCTTGTAGTACACACAGTCAATAATATACCCGTCTCACTTCTACTTGTTCATTTTAATTATCATCTTTATTTACCTATCCGCTCTATTCGCAGGCGAGTTTTTGCTATTAACTTGGCTAACTTATATTTATTTCCTTGCTACCGTACACTTTATATATTTTGTAACTATTCTATTTCTTATATTTATTCGTCCATTTATTTATGGATTACAGTTCATCGTTGAATATTTATTATCAAAATGTGAGGGGATTGCGAACTAAAACAGATATATTCAAACGAAATATATGCTCGGCTAATTATGACGTTGTAATTTTGACAGAAACTTGGTTGTTAGACGGGATCGCCGACAGCGAGATATTTGATGACCGCTATGTTGTTTGGCGTCGCGATCGCGATTATTCTTTCACAAAGCAGAAAAAGGGTGGCGGGGTTCTTATTGCAACTCGTAAAGATTTACGAGTTGACACGCAACCTACCTACAGCTCATCTGCCGAAGATCTCTGGTTAACATTAATATTTGATTCTGGTAAACAGTCTTGTATTAAATTAAACGTATGTGTCCTTTATTTGTGCACACAAAACTTAGGCAACTCATTCTCTCAACAATTATATAATTACTTTGATAAGCTTAATGACATTGTTTTTCAGAACCCTCTAGACAAATATTTAATAGTTGGCGATTTCAATATGAGTAAAATTAACTGGAACTTAAATAACGATTTGAGTTACAGTCCATCTGACTACCAATCGTTAACCGAATGTCTGCTTGTTGACGAATTGAACATGCATGGCTTTTCTCAATATAATGGTGTACTAAATACCCAGGGTCGAGTTTTAGACCTAGTAATTTCGAACGACATAGTAAAAGTGGTGGAGTGTCATGACCCCCTAGTGCAGATTGACCCCCTCCATAGTGCTTTATCAATTAACGTAGATTTTATCACTATCGATTATTTAAAACCGGCTACCACTACGAAGAGTCTATTTTATAAAGGTGACTATAATTCAATTAATTCGGAAATTCAGAGGGTTGATTGGTACACTGAGTTCTCTAATAAACCTATGGAATATTCTTTACAATACTTTTATAATTATATAAATAATCTTATCCATAAATACATTCCTTCTGTTAAGTCCACCAATAAAACATACCCTATCTGGTACTCTAAAGCTTTGATCAAAGTAATAAGAGAAAAGAACAAATTCCTACGTAAATTTAACATTTACGGCAACCGTGCCGATCTCGAGACATTCTTGCTACTACGAGACAGAGTAAGGCGCATACATACATACATACATAAAATCACGCCTCTTTCCCGGAGGGGTAGGCAGAGACTACCTCTTTCCACTTGCCACGATCTCTGCATACTTCTTTCGCTTCGTCCACATTCATAACTCTCTTCATACAAGCTCGGCGGTTTCGGGTACTTTTGACCTGACCCTTTACCAGGACGTCCTTAATTTGATCAAGATACGTTCGTCTAGGTCTTCCCACTCCGACCTTTCCCTCCACACTCTCCTTGTATATCTGCTTAGTCAACCTGCTTTCATTCATCCTCTCCACATGACCGAACCATCTTAACATACCCTTTTCTATTCCTGTAACTACATCTTCTTTCACATCACAACATTCCCTTATCACGCTGTTCCTTATCCTGTCACTCAATTTCACACCCATCATACTCCTTAACGCTCTCATTTCCACTGCATTTATTCTGCTTTCATGCTTCTTTTGCCATACCCAACTTTCACTCCCATACATTAATGTCGGGACCAACACGCCCCTGTGCACAGCCAGTCGAGCCTTTTTGGATAGTTTCTGACTGCTCATAAAGGCATGCAAAGCTCCATTCACCATGTTCCCCGCGTTCACTCTCCTTTCAATATCACTATCATACTTGCCATCTGATGTAAACTTTGATCCTAGATATACAAACTCTTTCACTTGCTCCACTTTTTCTCCTCCAATCAAAATATTACATGCTGTCATTTCTTTCTCCATTTCAAAAACCAGTGTTTTAGTTTTACTTACGTTCACTTTCATTCCTTTCTCTTTTAAAGCTTCATGCATACAGTTTACCATCTCCTGTAACTCCTCCGCTGATGACGCCAGTATAACCTGATCGTCGGCATAGAGCAGACATTTGACGAGTAACTCATTCATCCTTAATCCACTTTTAGACTCTTTCAAATCTGTCAAACAGCTATCCATAAATAGGTTGAACAGCCACGGTGACGCAACACATCCTTGCCTAACGCCTTTCTCAATCTTAAACCACTCAGTGTGCGCTCCGTTTATCCTGACACAAGCACTCGAATCCTCATATAAGGATTTCAGTGCTCGTATTAAGAGACTGCTCACCCCATGCATAGAAAGTGCTGACCACAATTCATTCCTCTCAACTCTGTCATAGGCCTTTTCCAGATCTACGAATGTGCAATAGACTTTTTGACTCTTGGCCAAAAACTTTTCGGCTATGCACCGCAAGGAAAAGACCTGATCAGTACATCCCATTCCCTTTCGAAATCCCGCTTGAGCATCCCATATTTTGTCATCAGTTTCATTCCTGACTCTATTAATCAATACCTTAGCATACAATTTGCCGACGACGCTAAGCAGGCTTATACCACGATAATTTTTGCAGTCCAGCTGTGACCCTTTTCCTTTGTAAAGTGGCACGATAACAGCCTTACACCAATCTTTTGGTACTCGGCCGCTTCTCCAACACAAATTGAAAAGGCAGTACAACTGACTAGCTACTACGCCTTTTCCTGCTTTAAGCATCTCCACCGACACTCTATCACACCCAGCAGCCTTTCCCGCTTTCATACTCTTAAGTGCTTCCACAATTTCGAACATTTCAATTTCGCCTTCCATCTCATTCTCTTTTTCTTCGCTATAGCAGAAATCTTTCTTATTTCCTTCCTTTTTTTCAAATAAACTTTCAAAATAGTCCTTCCATATCTTTAGTACACATTCTTCTCCTTTCACAACGCTACTATCCTGGCATCTGATCCTAGTCAGCTCTCTGGTTATAGTTTTTCCTCGGGCTGACCTTACGGATTTCCAGAATACTTTCAGATTTGACTGAAAGTCTTCTGATAGCCTTTTATCAAAATCCTCTTTATACTCTTCTTTCTTTCTAATCACAGCTTTCTTAACCAAATCTTTCATTTTCTTATATTCCTTACGTGCTTCATTCACATCTTCATCTATAACCTCTTGCATTCTTAAGTTAGCTTTTGCTGCTAACAAATCCAGCCATGCTTTCTTCTTTAATCGCACAAGTTCTTGCACATCTTTACTCATCCACGCATTTTTGTGATTTTTTCCTTTCCTTCTTCTACTTACACCACACACTTCAACAGCTACTTTCACAATTCTTTCTTTAAATTCCTTCCATCCATCTTCAATATCGCTCATTTCATCTAAATCTTCAAATTCATCCTTCAGTCTATTAATATACTTCTTACCTACATCCATATCTTGCAAATTTTCTACTTTTACTCTTTCCAAAGCGCTGGTTTGCTCCCTTACCCTGTGCCGCCAGCGATTGAAGATACCCCTTATCCGGGATATCACCAGTAAATGGTCCGAGTCAATGCCAGCACCGCGATATGCACGGGTATCCAGCACTTTGTTCTTCAATCTTTCATCTACAATCACAAAGTCTATCATACTTTTTAAAATACCTTCCACTCTTGTGTAGGTGTGGATCTCTTTATGTTGAAACATTGAGTTCGACACAAAAAGATCCCACTCTAGACAAATTTCTAATACACTTCTTCCATTATCATTCACCTTTTCGTCACCAAACGCACCAAGCACCTTTTCATATCCATCACGCTTTACACCCACCCATCCATTAAAATCACCTAACATAATAATCTTCTCATTTGGCTTGGTAACTTTCAATACTTCTCTTACACTATTCCAGAACTCCTCGTTTTCGCTTTTTGCTGATGTTGTACCCCTCGAACCCACATCCCAAGGTGCATAAACACCTAGAACGAAGATCCGAGTGATTCCAACTTTCAGCCTAATCCATAGAAGACGAGGGCTGACACACTCATACTCATTCACGCACTCAGCCATTCGTGCAGAAAGAATTAGACCGACCCCTTGACAGCCTCGGCTGGTACTGGAAATTCCAGACCAATACGCCGTGTAAGGGCCGTGCTGCGTCGCGTCGCATCCTTTCCGCTTCGTTTCATTCACGCACAACACATCCAAACGTCTTTCATCCATCATCTGGCATACTTCCTCAATCTTATCCTTCATTCCTCCTCTTACATTCATCGTCGCAAAGCGGCTTTCAGCAGACCGCATACCGCTCCCGCCGGGAACGAGACGTGATGGGGTGCGGACACCATCGCCGCCATTTATAGTAAGGCGCATGGAGGGGGAATGTCATCAAACATATCTTAATAACGTCGAAAAATCAATTATAAAAAACCCTAAGTATTTCTGGACATATATCAAATCAAAAAGCAACTCCAAATCTAGTACCATTCCCAGCAGTCTAAATTATAATGATGTTCAAGTATCGACTGGTAATGAAATATGTAACATGTTTTCATCTTACTTTCTTTCCAACTTCACTCAGGCAACGCCACCGTCTCAAAATAGCAATACTAATCCCAGTTCGCTGTCTGATCTCCCCGTCTCGTATATCTCGACCATTAGTATTGAATTGGATGAAGTGAAGAAAATTTTATTAGAGCTCGACACAGCTAAATCAGCCGGACCTGACTACTTACCAGCGCATTTCCTCAAAGCCACTGCTGAATCGATTTCAATCCCAATCACCTTACTATTTAGAAAGTCGCTGAATGAGGGAGTTGTTCCAGGTATCTGGAAATCGGCATTTATAACTCCAGTTCATAAAAAGGGACCAAAAACTGATGTATCTAATTATAGACAGATCTCCAAGCTTTGTATAATAGCTAAGGTTTTTGAGCGTATTATATACAATCAAGTATACTCTGCACTGAAAAGTTCTTTTGCTTCCTTTCAGCATGGGTTTCTTAGAGGAAGGTCTACCGTATCCAATTTAGTGCTTTTTAACGATTATCTTACACAAGCTATGGAGGCTGGAAAACAAGTTGATGTAGTGTATACCGACTACTCTAAATGTTTTGACCGCATTGATCATAAGGTGCTTATGGAGAGGCTTGCTTCGGTGGGAATCAATGGGGATCTCCTTAGGTGGTTTTCTTCATACATAGACCATAGGTCCCAGGCTGTAGTAGTCAAAAACTATATTTCTGGTTGGGTAGACATTCCAAGCGGTGTTCCACAGGGCTCTCTACTTGGGCCCCTCCTCTTTAATATTATGGTTAACGATATTCAAAAATGCCTACACACATCTCAACTACTTTGTTTTGCCGATGATATGAAGATATTCTGTACCATATCATCTCGGGATGATGCCAATGCGCTTCAAGCTGATATCTCCCGGCTTGAACAGTATTGCTGTCGCAATGGACTTGACCTAAATCCGTCGAAGTGTTGCGTAGTAACATTCACTAGAAAACTTAACGTAATATCCACATATTACATGCTCAAACAACAACCCCTACAGCGTTCATCAACTGTACGTGATCTTGGTGTACATCACGATTCGAAATTGTTATTTGACACACACATTGACAAGATAGTTTTGAAAGCATACAAAGCGCTTGGCTTCGTTCTGAGATGTGCATCGTCATTTCAGGACCTCAAAACAATAAAAGTACTGTTTTGTACCTACGTTCGTCCTCACCTGGAGTATGCCTCTCAAGTCTGGAATCCCAGATACAATCAATACATAGATCGCATTGAGAGTATCCAGAGGAAGTTTATTCGGTATCTATGCTTCCGCCAAAAAGTTATCTTTAACTCTGACAGCTATTTAGACATGTGTAAAAGGCATCATCTGATCCCGTTAAAGGTTCGGCGAGACGTCGCTGACTTAGTCTATTTACTTAAGATAGCTTCAGGTACCGTCGACTCATCTGAACTTCTAGCAAAGGTTCAACTTTTTGCTCCCTCGAGGTTATTCAGATCCAGTCCCCTCATATTTGTTCCCGTGGTATCTACCAAATATCGCAAAAATTCGTTTATCTTGCGTGTGGGTAATAACTTTAATAGTATCTCCAGAACAGTCGACATTGACTTGTTTACTACAAGCATAGTGTCTGCAAAGCGGTTGCTTTATGAACATATGCTCCAATAAATGCACTGTTTTTTATACTCTTTATTAATTTGTATGTAAAATGCTCTTATCTAACTACCATACCTTACTTAATAATAACTATCACTTGCAACTGTATTAATTAAGTTATAAATAGCGTGTATAAAATATGTTCGTCCTTTGTAATAACTAATCAAATTCTAACAGTAAGACCTGTAAATTGGCTTTTCGTTTTGTATAACTGTTAACTTGTTATTAATATTGTAAGCTGTTGGTCTTTAATAAATAAAATAAAAAATAAAAAATAAAATTTTTACTCAAATGAATTCCTCAAATTATTTTGATTTCGATTGACGACGATGTTTATAATATTGAGCGATATTTGGATTATAAAGAATTTACGTGTTCTCGAGTAAAAGTTTATAAGGAAATGTGCGATACCATGTTAAAACGCAATAATGAGATTAAGATGAAATATGTATATGTAGATTTACAAAAAAAATAAAATATGGATACAATTATAAATCTTATAAGAGAACAAATAACTGTGGACTCAATTGATGGTCAAAAATAAAATTATTCGTAATAAAGTAAGTTGTACACTGTTCATAGGGCTACCCTAATTTACAACTTACTTACAAACTAAACGCAGCAATGGAACTTACATACTTTTAAATGTGTGGAAAAAAAATAAGTATTGAAGTCAAACAAAGTGACAATGACATGCATTATTTGTTTCTACAGCCAGATGTTACCACTAAAGTTAAAAACTACCACGATGTTGCCAGGGTAAAGAAAAAACAATAAGAGATGTTTAACTAAGACACGACTTAACTGGTTTTATGAATAACAAAATTTAAGACACGGCTTAGGTCTTAATCAACGTCTTATTTAAGACATTCTTAAGGGACTAATTAGGAATTTTTTTAATGAATAATTTTATTATATTTGCTCTCGATCTCCATTATATTTGGTTGTAGGTCGAAGTTATCTAAGGTCGTAGGGTAAGTACTTTTCACGCGGATGGAGTCGCGCGCGAAAGCTGGTAAGTCGAGAAAATTTATTAAAAAAAAATATTTCATTCGATTAAGTAATATTTAATCATAAGTTGTGTATAATTTTCCTCTGCTAAAATTGAAATCGTAAGTAGCGGGGGTGTTATTAGTAAAATCCAATATATTTTTTTTTAATATTTTATATTTTCAGACAGATACATCATTTTACCGGTAAGCAAATAAAGTATTTCATTACAAATGACTTTTGAAGTATTTGACTTCAAAATTGCGTGCAAATCAAATTCTCTTTATCGGAGGGGTAGGCAGTGATCATTCATAACTTTTCATGCTTTTGGGTACTCTTGACCTGACATTTTGCCGGACGTCCTTAATTTAATCAAGATGGCCTTCCCACTTCTACCTTTCCATCTACGCTCTCCTTGTATTATTTCCTTAGTCGTCTTCTCTCCACTTAACCATACCATCTTAACATACTACTCTTTTATATTTTTATTTTTTTTGAGATTTTAACTCAAGATTTCAGGACTAAAGGCTCTTTAAAAAATGGTGACAGGTTGCTTGCCCATAGCCTAAAGGAAACATTTCCTAAATTATCCTTGTACGACATTAGAAATTACTCTGCAAGGAAGTTCAAAAGATATCATGTGAAGCCAATGATGATTTACACTATTGCAATGAAATAGTACTGAACATAATATTATGTTGATATATATCAACGAATTAAAAAGTTATCCAGTCGCATCTTCCATGAAAAGTCACCTGCATCTGCTTAATTTCATAACAATCAGAATCTTCAATGCTGAATAAATTTTCGGATTTTATTTTATAGATACAGGCGCCAATGCCTCCATATATCCCGACGATACTGATATATCCAGTCTTATTTTATTAACGATGACTTGATTTTTGTGAATAGTATGCTTCTGATATTATCATATCAGTCGTGAATATATTCTTAAATATACATACATATAATCACGTCTATATCCTTTGCGGGGTAGACAGAGCCGACAGTTTTGAAAAGACTGAATGGCCACGTTCAGCTATTTGACTTAATGATAGAATTGAGATTCAAATAGTGACAGGTTGCTAACTCATCGCCAAAAAAAAAGAACCCCAAGTTTGTAAGCTTATCCCTTAGTCGCCTTTTACGACATCCATGGGAAAGAGATGGAGTTGTCCTATTCTTTTTTGTATTGGTGCCGGGAACCACACGGCACCGTTGAAAATAGACGATAGAAGATGCTCTGGGTAGGAGAAAAAGAGTGAAATTACTCTATCTTCTCCTTCTGCTCCAAACTCATCCTACATATGCTCTTCATCATTCCCATCGTCCCCATTGTCCTCATCACCCTCGTTATCGTCCTCCTCATTGATTCCCTCATCGGTCGACACATCGATCGAGACATCGGACTCTTCATCGGTTGACACATCGGTGTCTTCATCTGTGTCTTCATCTGTGTCTTCATCAGTGTCTTCATCTGTGTCTTCATCGGTGTCTTCATCGGTGTCTTCATCGGTCGACACATCGGTAGTCAAATCGGATAACTCATCGGTCTCTTCATCTGTGTCCTCATCATCCACTTCATCATCTTGTACCTTCTCCTCCACGTTATACACTTTCTTCGCCAAACGTTTATCGATTTCTTCGTCACAATCGTCCATCATTTTAATCAGTTCCAGCTCCAGTTTTTTAATTTGTGCTTCCTGCAAAAAAAGGAAAATACTAGATTTATTGTCTATTTTTCCAATAGTATCTCCTGCAGGAGGAATCGAGTTGAAGACTCGATCTTGATAAATGATGGCTTGAAAATTTTGGCTGGACTCAAACTTCTATCTTAATGGTTTAATAATTAGTAAAGGGGTAAGAAGATTTTTGGAAATTCCAATTGAAACAGAAATAAGCGAACGTTTTGGATTTAAAAATTTGAAAAAAAAAAAGAAAGAAACTAAGTTCACTTCACCGTGGTCATTATTTTAATTCATCTAATATTCAGTTAGTGTTAAGTTTTAGTCACTTCAAGACTGTCGGTTCTGTCTACCCCGCAAGGGATATAGACATGACTATATGAATGAAGTATCTAGTGGAGTTTGTGGAATAACATTCACCTTTAAATAAAGTAAATCACAAGTAAGTAATCTCACGCTCGAGCAAAAATAAACCAATGCTTATGATAAAAAAAAACAGTTTTCTTTTCCACCATTTTAAGTTGCACTAAAATTTAAGTAAATTATACATATATTTTAAAATTATTATAATTATTACACAAAAATTACTTTGTTTTAACTAGTTTTAATAAAATTTATTTTTTCCACAAACATGTATAAAATTTCACGAATATACAGTTTAAAATGGTCATTAGTTAAAATGTTAAAACATAGATAATTCTAAAATTAAAAATGGAACAATTTCACTTTCTGACAAAACAAAATTTAGACTAAGTATAGGTTTAAATTTAAATTCTAATTTTAATTTATTTCAATCAGTTTTTTTATCATTAAATTATATTTTAAAATATTAAACAAAAATTTAGAACACAAAAAAAAATACACTTACCAGCAACATTTCCTGCCATGTGTCTTCATCATAGTAATCTGGGGACGGGGTTCTATTATTCATGGTGTTGTTGAAAAATTTAGATCGATGACTGACTGACAGCGACGTCGCAAATGTGCGGAACACTTCCCGTAAGCTCTCCCTGCAGAGAGCTTAAGAGGACTGACCTAATTCTGACCACGGTCAAAAAGGTAATGTCGGTAAGAACAGAAAAAATTCATACCTCGAAAACGAGACAATAAGCTTAGGTAATTTAGTAACAGCCCATTAGCTGAGTGCATTTTCAATAAATATTTCTAGGGTCTACTTCAGGTAAAACCGGGTTTTAAACAATAGAGTTATCGATTGTGTTGTATAGTTCAATCGCTTCATACCTGCATTACGCTGATAAGGGATGACTAAAAAAATATTATTTTGTCGTAAAGGCCGGTTCAGACTGTGCGAGTGAACTTGCGAGTTTGCTTGCTTAGTAGACAGGCATTGACTTAATAACGAGTTGTTAGTACCACAACATTATATCATCAAATAATAGTTTTGGATACTCACTTGGTTGTCAAGCCACTACATATGTATATGCCCACATCAATACATATAATAAAACAGTTAAAAAATTTTGTCTGTACATTGAGTATTTAAAAAAAATTAGATGATTATTATTTAAAAATAGTAACCGAGCATGAATTTATCATACTTACATAATATCTGTGGCACAGCGGTACTCTGCTTGTCTGTGACACAGTAGGTCCCGGGTTCGAATCCCGGCCATTGCGTTTAGCACGAACCTTTTCTGATTGGCCTGGGACTTGTTCTAATCTGATCTGATCTAAATACAGTAATATACCTAATTGTGAAAAGCTTAGGCGAGTCGAGTTACTGGTATCTGACGCTATCTAGTACTCGAATACTCAAGTATTAGTATACAGTAACTTGCACAGTCTGAACTAGCCTTTAAAATTTTACCTAGTTCTTTTACGACAGCCGTTTTGATGCAGGCAGTAGGTCATCTGTAACATGGGTTTCCCAGGATGAAATTTCAATCCACAGAAAGATGAAAATAATTTTTTTTATCGTTTTGGATGTTCATATAAGCTGATGCTCGCGACTTCGTTCGCCTTAAATCTGTATAAATTTTAACTTATTGTGTTGTAACAAATTTTAATGTCGAAGCTTTATAACTGCAAAGTTGCATTGGAGTTCAGTGGTTTTTGTGTCAAAGAGTAACAAACACACACACATCCTTAAAAACTTTCGCTTTTATAATATAAAAGGTATAGTTGTATCTTAATTCCATCTTAAGCCAACTTTTTGGTACTTTCTACCCCGCAAGGGATATAGAAGGTATTATATGTATGTAAGTGCCGTGCGGTGCCCGTTACTAATAGAAAAAAGAATAGGCCCACTCCATCTCTTCCCATTTGTGTCATAAAAGGCGACTAAGGGATGCTTATGAACTTTTGGTATTGTTTTTGTAGGCAATGAGCTAGCAACCTGACACTATTTGAATCTCAATTCTATCAAGCTGAACGTGGCCTTTCAGTCTTTTCAAGACTGTTAGCTCTGTCTACCCCACAAGGGATATAGACGTTATTATATGTATGTTTGCATGTTTTAAAAAAAGACAGTTATCTTCTCAAATATGTTGTCACAAAATAATTAGTTAAATATCAATCATCATAATGACGTTGACATTTTAACTTTCTTAATTAATAATTATTTAATGTCTTCCTTGGTTTTAATGGTAGGTAATTACATAACAATAAAAAATGTAATCACTATTTGAATCTCAATTCCATCATTTAACTATACGTGGCCTTTCTGTCTTTTCAAGACTGTTGGCTCTGTCTACCCCGCAAGGAATAAAAGAGTGTCTATATGTATGTATATGTCATCGATTCGTTTAAGGTACGTTCGTCTAGGACTTCTTCATTGAATGAATGAATGAATGAATTTTATTTATATAAGTAACAAGGACTCATTTGTATTAGTAATGCTTACAAACTATATTAGTACCTAGGGACAGCATGATTTCTAAAGTGGCCATTCTTGCACCACTCCCCCCGAAATGGCGCAAGAATGGTTGACATATAGGCAGTCTAGCCATTAATTGATCTTAACGAAATTTTAATAATTAAAAAATACAATCAACAATGGAATGTCAAATTTATATAAGTTGATGTACAGAGTGTACTGTATTTTGATTTAGGTTCAAATCAAACTACAATTCTTTACAACAATCTCCACACAATACTATCTTTATAAATATACTAGAGGCCGCCCGCGACTTCGTCCGCATGGCAACGCTACCAATCTCGCTTAAACTCCAGGATAAAAAGTAGCCTATATGTTATTCTGGGTCTTCAGCTACCTACATATCAAATTTCATCGTAATCCGTTCAGTAGTTTTTGCGTGAAAGAGTAACAAACATCCATACTGACATCCTGACATACTCGCAAACTTTCGCATCACTATCACTACATAGGATATAACAAAGTCTCTCTCTCTACCCCTATGTCCCTTTGTATGCTTAAATCTTTAAAACTACGCACCGGATTTCGATGCGGTTTTTTTCAATAGATAAAGTGATTCAAGAGGAAGGTTTATATGTATAATAACATCCATTAAATAGTGGAGAAATACTGTTATTTTTGAAGTTTCTAATGTGATGTCGTTAATTATCATATTTGTTTTCCGCTTACATTGCAAACGCAGGCTGAACCCTAAGAGTTTTATCAAAATGAAGAACTAATTATTTGTACACATTGAAAAGGTCTACAGAAAACTCCTCGGTGGTATATTTCTATCTCTCATGGATATCCCACAATAACATTTTTTTGTCATTTACTTTTTACGACAATCAGCATTGCACCCATTTGCAGGATAGTTGCCATTGCGATAACATTCATTGGGATACCCATATTTTATGGCCGTTATAGTTATAGCATATTTACCTAATAAAACAAATGTTACCTGATTCTTTTGTCAATTCCAAAAGCATTTTTAAGCGACGGTTACTAGGTAGCAATTATTGCAATATTTTAGTAGGGTTCCGCTGGTAAAACAACCTGATCGTTAGCACATATCATGTTAACAGAATGTCTATATCCCTTGCGGGGTAGACAGAGCCAACAGTCTTGAAAAGACTAAATGGCCACGTTAAGCTATTTGGCTTAATGATAGAATTGAGATTCAAATAGTGACAGGTTGCTAGCCTATCGCCTAAAAAAGAATCCCAAGTTTGTAAACCTATCCCTTAGTCGCCTTTTACGACATCCATGGGAAAGAGATTGAGTGGTCCTTTTCTTTGTATTGGTGCCGAGAACCACACGATTTTTACAATTAAAGTTATTTAGCCAATTTGTGAAGTTAACCAAGATTGAACTTGGGGCCAAAGTGGGAACCACACGGCACAAATACCAAATAATATTGTTCAATGTTATACATACATACAATCACGTCTTTTCCCCATACGGTGTAAACAGAGCCGGACAGAGAGAGCAGTCTTGAAAAGAAGAGACGTTCGGCTTTATGAGTCATTTATAGATTAAACAGATTATTGTTGACTAATTAGTAAGAACATTTTTGTGAAGAGCAAATAAACGTTATTTATTATTATCTCAATTCTATCATTAAGCCAAATAGCTGAACGTGGCCATTCAGTCTATTCGAGACTGTTGGCTCTGTCTACCCCGCAAGGGATATAGGCGTGACCAAATGTTTGTATGTTTATTATTATTTTTGCCTTAGTGGTGGAATTATTAAAAAAAAATTAATGTTATACGAGTACTTAAATAATTTTATCTTGTTACAGGTAATTTTCACAAACAGAAACTTCTTCGCAATATGTTGAGACAGTAAGGTTTGTAAATTAATTATTATTAACCTACGAAAGTTGTGAAATATCTTTTACTTACCAAAGTTTTGGTTAGCTGTTAAAGGGTTAGTTAGCTAGTGTCGATTAATATGTGATAAAAATGGTAAATGATCATTTATTTTCTAGAAAATTTTGTATTATATCTAGAACTTAGAGTCTGGAGGACATGGGGCACATTTCATCCCGATAAAAACTAAAGTTCCCGTGGGAAAGATGTAGTCTCTGCCTACCCCTCCGGGAAAGAGGCGTGATTTTATGTATGTGTGTATGTTCCCGTGAGATTTGCGAAAAATATGATTGCGTGAGATTTGCTTTTTATAGGTGATGCTAATTTCGTCGTTTTTTTTGTTAGACGGCTTAATTAAAATTCGTCACTTTTTGTTGATTGCGTTAAATTCACGCGGACGAAGCTGCGGGCAAAATCTACTAAAATACAATTCGCATCCCGAACAACGGTTTTATGACCGTGCATTGTTCTAAAGATTCCTATAACCTGGGTATAATATCGAAAGAATGCGAATGCTCTTAATATGCGTCCCGACGACAAATATTGAAGGCGGGAGATAGAAATGCCTGGTATTCCGACGCTTAACGCTGCTAGGGATGTGCCACGGTTATCGATGTTAACGTATTGTAACATTGGGTCGATGGAGTGTCGATAGTTTTTTTTATTATGGTAGTAACGGGAGATTGAGATGGAAAAGTTAAGAAGTTATTGTAAACTAGGTCGATAATGTGAAATTTATAATAATTATTATTGTAACTACGACTGTGAATTAATGTGTAGAAAATGAAGGGAAATCCTTCATTTTCTACACATTACATTCTCTATCGTCATATTCACATTGGATTCTCTATCGTATCTTGATTGCCGTAGAATTTGATTTTTCTATCATAAAAGTATGAAAAAATTTCAATTATGATTTATATTTTAGTTAACTAAACTTTACAATTCATTTATATATACTTACTATAACTTTCATAAAAAAACATTTACCTATTTTCAACGCTTAACTTTTCATGGTCTTTTTTTTTCTTTTTAATCTTTACTGGTTTTTATATAATAAATAAATAAAATATAAGTGCCAGTAAAGATTTAGTGGGCTCAAAATGCAATTTAACGGTCCTGCTAGTGAGGTCACAGACTGAACGGCACTCCATCATGTCACGCGACCGGCGTTCCAGATATCGGGTGACGGGGAATATGCACTTTTAATTTTATCGAGATAAAATTAAGGCATTTGTTTTTTTTTAATTCTAGTTTTATTTGCGCGCTTGTGTATCGAGTGGGTGATAGGGTTATTGATGCAGTTTTATGATTGCAAACTTATTTATATGAAAATTAGTATATTATTAGAAAAACAAAATAAAGAAGTTTAAATATATTTTACTGTTAACTATTTATAGTAGTTATTTTTTTTAAGTGAAAAGTTTTCAAAACTGTTGGCACTGTCTACCCCCTAGATATATGTATGTGACTATATGTATGTATGTATAATCGCTTAAGAAAGAAATTAAAACATTATTAATTAATGTATTGCGATTTATCAAAAGTCGTTAAACAAACGTTGTTGCGTATAGTGTATGTGATCTATATACCCTTGCAAGGTTTCTGGTTGACTAAAAGTAATTTTGTATAAACTACCTATATGTTAAAAAAAATGATAAAACTTTTAGTCAGCCATTTAAAACTCAAAAATAAATATTTAAAAAAAATTATTACCTTTACACTTTTAAAAACTTAATTTTTTATTGACTATTTTCTTTACACATTACCAACTTAAAAGTAAATTAAAAACATAAAATATACTTTTATCAATTATTTATACCACTTTAACAGACATCAATCTTATAACTATTTCATCGATACAAACTTGTTAAAACTATCGATACGAGTACATCGCTACTCGCGCAAAGGGTCGCGCGTGACGTCACCGTAGCAACGCTGCAATGAACTCCATTGATCCGAGTGACTCGCATTTTATTTGTATTAGTCATTTCCGCCCGAATATACCTTTCAATTTGCAATTTAACTGCATTAATATTATTACAGACCTAGACGAACGTATCTTGATCAAATGAAGGACGTCCTGGTAAAGGGTCAGGTCAAAAGTACCTGAAACCGGCGAGCTTGCATGAAGAGAGTTATGAGTGTGGATGAAGCGAAGGAAATATGCAGAGATCGTGGCAAGTGGAAAAAGGTAGTCTCTGCCTACCCCTTCGGGAAAGAGGCGTGATTTTATGTATGTATGTAATATTAGTATGTTTGTTTTTATAAGTTATTTACCAATAGAAAAAAGAAAAGGACCACTCCATCTCTTTCCGTGGATGTGGTAAAAGGGTAAAGTATTGGTATTTGAAACACAATTTTTTTTGGATTTTTTTAACTACATAGTTTCATACAAACGTTTGTTGACACTTACATACATATGGTCACGTTTATATACCTAGAAGAAGAATCCCAAGTTTACAAGCCTATTCCTTAGTCGACTTTAACTACATCCATACATATCATTCTGTCTATATCCCTTGTGGAACAGACGAAGCCAACAGTCTTGAAAAGACTGATATACCTCGTTAAGATATTTAGCTTAATAATAGAATTGAGATTTAAATAGTGACAGGTTGCGAGCCCATCGCCCAAAAAAAGAATCTCATCCCTTAGTTGCCTTTTACTAACTCCATGGGAAAGAGATAAAGTGGTCCTTTTCTTTTTTGATTGGTGCCGGGAACCACACGGCACTGCATAAAATAATGCAGAGAAAAAAAAAGAAATGTGTAAATAATAAAAAAAAAACTTAGCAATTACACGACAAATCTCGCCATAGATCCGACGGGCGCGACACAGTATCCGTATCCGATATCCGTTATCCGTATCCGGCACCGTTTATCCGTAGTGAACTGTGAATTATTCCTTCCATATCCAGAATAAGCCCCCTTTATATCCCCGGATCACAATATAAATTTTTATATCGACTAGGATCTAAAAAAGATATATTCTCGCGAGGAATTCTCCAATATTCGATGTCTAATGCTGCAATGGTCGATGTTAAATTGTTTGATGTTTGTAACGCGGTGGGTATTCGACAAACGGTTCACGTCTCTATCAGTTACGGGGTAGACGGAGCCAATATTCATTAAATTCGGGGGCCACGTTTAGATAGATAGGTAAAGTTGTATAAAAAATTACTTATTTCAATATTTTGTATGCTGGTCTGGTTGCAATAAAAAATCATACATGCATATTTATAATCACGTCTTGATCCCGTGCGGGGTAGGCAGGGCCGACAGTTGTATGGCTCAATTGAGATTCAAATAGCGACAGGTTGCTAGCCCGTCGGTTACAAGAGGAATGCCAACTTAAATGCATTTTCATCTATTTCAGATTAGCACGAAAGATTGCACCAGATGAATGTGCCTATTCCCTTAGTCGCCTTTTACGACTTCCATGGAAAAGGCATGGAGTAATCCTATCCTGAAATCTCTAAACCTAGCGGCATAGTCTGTGCGTTAATTTTGTCAGTCAATTTAGTTATCTTTAATATTTTTAGATTAATTAACTAACCAGCTTATACCCTAAGCTCCGTCCGCGTGAATTTAGCGCCATCAGCAAAAAGCAATGAATTTAACGCCATCCACTTACACAAAAACGACGAAATAAGCGCCACCTAAATAAAGCAACGAATTAAACGTCACATACAAAAAACGCCGTATGGTTCCCGGCACCAATACAAAAAAGAATAGGACCACTCCATCTCTTTCCCATGGATGTCGTAAAAGGCGACTAAGGGATAGGCTTACAAACTTGGGATTCTTTTTTAGGCGATGGGCTAGCAACCTGTCACTATTTGAATCTCAATTCTATCATTAAGCCAAATAGCTGAACGTGGCCATTCAGTCCTTTCAAGACTGTTGGCTCTGTCTACCCCGCAAGGGATATAGACGTGAACATATGTATGTATGTATGTACAAAAAACGTCGATTTTAGCGCCACGTTCAAATTAATACAGGTTTTTCGCTAATCCCACGGGAACTATAATTTTTACCGGGATGACAGTAACCCTATGTTCTCCTCCAGACTCTCAATTATTACGTGATATATTTTAATAAGATTAATTCAGTACTTAACCCGTGAAGAGGTAAGAAACACACAAATAAACTTACTTTCTCATACATACATACATAAAATCACGTCTATATCCCTTGCGGGGCAGACAGAGCCAACAGTCTGAAAAAAACTGAATGGCCACGTACAGCTATTTGGGTAATGATGAATTGAGATTCAAATAGTGACAGGTTGCTAGCCCGTCGCCTAAAAAAGAATCCAAAGTTTGTAAGCCTATCCCTTAGTCGCCTTTTACGACAGCCATGGGAAAGAGATGGAGTGGTCCTATTCTTTTTTTTTATTTGGGGCCGGGAACCACACTTACTTTCTCATATACTATTATATAATTAGTTGTGATAGGAACAGTTTGCATTGTTTTATTCTAACTAAATATTACTTCTGTCATTAAGCCGAACAGCTGAACGTGGCCTGTCAGCCTCTTCAAGACTGTTGACTCTGTCTGCCCCGCAAGGGATATAGACGTGATTATATATACATATGTTTGGCGACATCTCTACGCCAGACGTCACAACAATAAAAAAATAAAATCACGCGACGCTATCAGTCAAAAATAACGAAAACCCTAAATCGCGCAAGCAAAGATTTCATGGATTGGAGCATATATACAACCTCCGACACAAACTCGTCTGTCGCGCGGTTCCCCAGGCATCACACCTAGCCTGGCGGAAGATCTTCTCTTTGGTGGCGGTCGAGCCGAATCATCGCTCCCGCTACATATATATATGTATGTATGTAGGTAACTATTACTTGTTAATGTAGGTCAATATGTTGAAGCCGTAGCTATCCCTTACCATAACGGCGCTTTTACGTTTGACTGCGCAATTATTAGCGCATTACATCACTTTTATTGCCAATGTTTGTTTTAAACTCAAAGCAATTGCGTCGCTGGTCGAACGGTAAAAGTGGCCGAATAAAAAAAGCAGTTATGTAAATGTCCAGGTTCACATACTACCACGGTCAATGATTCTAATCTGAGTTATCTAAATAATCACTTCTTTTAGTAAAGGACGTCCCTGTGTCAAATATCATCAAAATCGGTTCAGCAGTTTTTAGATTTTAATTTTTGCAAACGAAAATGTAAATTATTTTAACATTTGTTTTTTTTATGTTATTCCATTCCATTTCAAAAGTCAATTTTGTAGTTTTTGCGTTAAAGAGTATTTACACATGAACACATCATTAAAAACTTTCTAGGATTAGAATAGGATAGGATTAGCTATTTTAAAAAGCAAGTAGGTATATAACTGGCATAAATTTTTAAATAAGGAACGCCCCTGATTCCATTTACCACAGAGTCGGCAGCGAAGCGACATGGCTGTCGCGCGAGATAGCAACGCGTCACTGCCTGCTCATAGAAAAGCTATTTATATTGTGGTTCTTTATTTAAAATATGTACTTGGTTACTGCCAATTATTTCTACGACGATTCCATTTTTAAAAATTAATGGTAATTCTCAGATAATGATGTCTAGTCACTGCTCGCTCATTGAAAAAGTATTATTCTTTATTGTGTTTCTTTATTTTGAAAACGTAGGTACTTGGCCACTACTTATTATTATTCGTCGATTCCATTTTTAAAAATAATTTGTGTTACACAGACATAGATCAAGATAGATATCGTAGATTCATAATGAAAACCAAGCGTGTCAAGCCTTGTTACTTTACTATAAAATCAACAATGAAATAAGAAATAAATCTACTCACGTTTTGGCTTCTGTTTACTTATTTTCCTCTCTAGTACAATACTTTATTTATTAGTCATCATTATCAGATATCCAATAAAATAGTTTCGAAAAAGTTTTCTCGAGGAATCTAGTTACATCTATGTCTGTAGTTTTTATTTTTACAACGATTCTATTAATCATGGCGGCCGTACTGAACCGAGAGGTCTGTCGCGAAAGATAGTCACGCGCCGGCGCGCAATAATGGTACTTTACACCCATACTGTTAAAATGATGCAGGCCTGTTTGGCGCAGTTAGTGTTCTTAAATAAATAAATAAATATATACGGGACAAATTACACTGATTGAGTTAGCCTCGAAGTAAGTTCGAAACTTGTGTTACGAGATACTAACTCAACGATACTATATTTTATAATAAATACTTATATAGTTCTTGCCTCTGTGGCGTAGCGGTAGCACGCTTGTTGGGTGACACCGGAGATCCCCGGTTCGAATCCCGGCCGGGGCATGATGAGAAAAGAACTTTTTCTGATTGTCCTGGGTCTTGGATGTTTATCTTTATAAGTATTGATTATAAAATATAGTATCGTTGAGTTAGTATCTCGTAACACAAGTCTCGAACTTACTTCGACGTTAACTCATTCTGTGTAATTTGTCCCGTATAATATGTTTATTTACTTGCTTCAGAGGTCGCGGGTTCGATCCCCTAGCAGGTCTGGATGGGAAACTAACTTTTTCTGATTGATCTGTATGTACATAATATGCATAATAATAATCACATCTATATCCCTCACGGAGTAGACATCTATCAGGCTATCAGTCTTGAAAAGATTGTAAGATCACGTTCTAAAATTAAATACCTTTATGACGGAATTGAGATTTAAATAGTGATAGGGATAGCAAACTTTTTTTAAACAATGAATTAAAATAAGGATACTAATTTCATGAGTAAATATTTTTTTATTCAGTCGCAGGTATTTAACATTTTTGCCTTCAAAGAGAACATAGTAAATACATCACTTTATTATAATTTAAACATCATTTCGTTCACAAAATAAGAAACTAGCGGTATCGTTAGAAATTTAATTTATTACGCTCTGAAAAATATTTATTAAATTTATAATCTATCCTCCGAAATAGCATCATCACTACACACATGCACTAGCACACATCGAAATCAATATCAGCCACTTACACATACCCTGATAATTTGGCCCCTTCCGGTCGCAAGATGGCCGCCGCAATTTCCGGCGAGTCTATGGTTTGCGTTTGACAGCTCGCTCGTTGTCTATGATTGCTTCTCTTTCGCGCGCTTTTGCATTTTTGTGCCGTTCCCTATTGTGTGGCGACGGATAGTAATTATGTGAAATGATAAGGGTAGCTGGAATGGCTACGAAAAATGAGATATTTAATGTTGTTGTATTACATACATTGGCCATCGGTTTGAAGAAGAATCTTTATTCATTTACATCTATGTATATAAAACAAAGTCAGGTTTATTACAACACTTATAACTCGAGTGCTGCTGGACCAATTTTCATGGTTTTTTATTTGTTGGATTTGTCTCCACCCCGAATAGCAGAATATATCTTCAAAATACTGAAAAATTGACGAATACTTGAAAAATGGGTTATTTTCCCTAAAAGTTCTTTAATTTCGGAGCTGTCAATTTTTTTTGTCAAAATCTGTAAGTAATGATTGACATTTATCCATGCGTTCATAGAACTATTTAAAATGGATGAAAAAACTATTATGTGTATTTTTTTTAAAGATTAAAAAATATTACGCGGGCTTTCAGAAATGGCTTTGAATTTACAGATACAAGGCCAGATCAAATCAAATCATCTTTATTGTCATTGCCAGCTTTGCCATCGCATTGGATCATTGCAACCTATTGAAGATGCACAGCACAAATTATACTTCATGGGCAATATGGAATAACAAGTCCACCCTGAACATATTTTTTTATTAACTAGAAATTACTTAAAATTCATTTATATGGCAAAACAACGTTTGGTGGGCTACAGCTAGTTATTTTTTAAATTAACATAAATAACTTGGGGATTTTTAAGGCAAGAGTGAATAGGTACTATTAGAGCTTGCATGTACCACATTAGCCATTAGCATTATAAAAAGAGCCCTTTTTAGACAACTTTTACTTTTAAAAGCAGAGCAATGTTATTTTCTTAATTAATGTATTTAGGCGATGGGCTAGCGACCTATCACTTTATGAATTTTAATTCCATAGTTTAGCCATCTTAAACTCAGCCACCAAGTCATTTAGAGATTACTGGCTCTGTCAACACCGTAAGGAATAAATACGTGAATTATATTAATAAATTTACGTAAGAATTCAATGGGCTTTAAAGAAAATCGTAGTACTTACAAAAAATGAAAAAAAATTTTTGCTCTATATTTCCGTGACACCATTTTCTTTTGTCAGACACTTTTCCTTTACATACAATGAGGGCTTTAGAAACGTCCCTCGTGTCCACAATTATGGGGGGTGTTCGAGTGGAAAATAAGTGGGGACGTTCATCGCTCAACCGATTTCAATTTCCATATGACCTGAATTAATCTATACCAACTATACTTACATACATATAATTCAAATTCAAAATTCTAATTCTAATTCAAAAATTTTATTCATTACTATAGGATACTTCATATCGCTTAATAATTGTCAAAACGTATGGTTAAAAAACATTGGTTAATCACGTCTTTATCCCTTGCGGGATAGACAGAGCCGACAGCCTTGAAAACACTGATAGGCCACGTTCAGCTGATAATATAGAGTCTTTAAATATTGACAGGTTGCAAGCCCATCGCCTAAAAGAAGAATTACAAGTTTATAAGGCTATCCCTAAATCGCCTTTTACGACATCCATGGGAAAGAGATGGAGTGGTCCTATCCTTTTTTTTTCTATTGGTGCCGGGAACCACACGGCATACTTCTCATCACTACTATACTTAATATTATTTTAACATTCATACACATAATCACGTCTATATTCCTTGCGGGGTAGACAGAGAGAGCCTACAGTCTGGAAAAGACTGAAAAGTTGCGTTCAACTGTATGGCTTAATGGATTGTGATTCAAATATATTTCTTTTCTCTTAGTTACCTTTTACGATCACCATATGAAAGATATGGAGTGGTCCAATTCTTATGCTAAATGAATGCAGAAGGATTTGATATTTATCGCGAATTTTATTCAGGCACCTTAACCGCTCAACCGCCGGCGTTGAAACTTCAATCTTTCTCTCACTAAATACATTGATAACTCAGTTTATTCTTGAATGGAGACTCGCGAAATATTTATTGCAACTAAATCAGAGCTGAATGGCGCCCAACTTCGGTTTTCATCCTCATTAACCCCAATAAATTTGTGAACTCAGTGCTGCGTTTACATTGGCAAGTCACTTGAGCTAGTACTAAACTACATAAAATATTTTACTCATCATTTATTTCCTGATTTCACTTGATATTTTACAATATAGCACATGATTCGGTTAAAAGTTATGTTAACGATTGAGTGAGCATTAGCAATAATAAAAATTGAAACTCTTTTCCATTTTTAAAATTCTTTAAGTGATTTAAGTGACTGACCAGTTCCCAATGGCAGCACTCGTTTTGACAACACGTATCAGCCACCGTTGTGTTCAGCTAAACTGGATGGACTTCAATGACTCGGCACACATCGTCGCCACCAGTTTGAACACTTTAGCGAGCATGACACGCTTCAGCTCCAAAACTTTTTAAAATAAAACGTTTTAAATGGCTTAGGATAGGTTTATAGACTTTTATTCTCATAAAGACATAGGTATTTTACATCACTTACATAAGAACATATAATATAAAAAAATAAATAAGTTCGTTGTCACACTAATAAACGAAATATAATAGCAAAAGTTCAGTAAATTGAGATTATGTGCTCGGCTAATTGTCACTTGAATACATCGAACGAGGTAATATTTTTGATATCAGAGGGTATCTTGTTGAAAAAACTACACCTGTTTATCGTGAACATGCTTACAATTTTTGTTGCACTTAAATTGAAAATGCCTAAGTCGTACAAACATACAATAACGGTAAGAGAATTCCCCACTTTAACAGCAACAAGATGGGCTAGCAACCTGTCACTATTTGAATCTCAATTCTATCACGAAGCCTAACAGCTAAACGTGTCCTATCAGTCTCTCAAAACTGTTGGCTCTGTCTACCACCAAGGGATATACACGATCAAATATACATATCTATGAGACAATAAGTAAAGTAAAAAGCTTAAGCTCAACTGTACTGTACTACTAAGTCGATCTAAACGCTCCTCCCTCTCGTCTCCCGGCGTAATGAAATTAGTCTGCGCCCGCCGTCTTAAGAAGCCAGATTTGCGTAATCAAAGAGCGCCTAATCGGATTTCCAGCGATATTGTACTCACTTTTATTCATTATTCAGCTATACGATACTGTTGCCTCGTCAATTTTTCACCGATTTTGCAAGAAAATGTTAGAATGAAAGTGTTATTAGAATGAAAAGTCTGCTAAACACTATAGAAATACGTTGATGTAGATATAGTAGATGTAGATATGAATCACGCCACTATCTCAGTGAGGTAGGCAGAAACCACATCTTTCAACTTGCCACGATGCGCAAAAAGAAGATTTTTTTGGGAATTCTGTTAGAGCGAATGTATTAGATCAAAAATTTATATTATTTTTTGACGTATTTTTTTTATATTTTTTTTATTTATATAGACATAATTTTATTACAAGTATCCTTAGGTTTAAAATTGATTCTTAACCCTGGTTGAGCCGTATCTTATATTTATTTAAATATTTAATACTTTATTGCACAAAAAATATACGAATGGCGGACTTAATGCCGTTTGGCATTCTCTACCAGTCTACCAGCTCACCAAACAGAAAAACTTTAAGTTGGTGGTGCGATAAAGTGCACATGCATACTGCAACATACATACATTACAAATAAAATACATACAAGATGCATTATTAATATAAATACATATACATACATACATACATACATAAAATATCAAATAAGGATGACTCATTATTGATCTGCCGTAGGAAGAACCCATTCACAACAAGTTTGAACGCAGAGCGACTAGGAGCTCTCCTGAACGTAATAAATTAAAGATTATAATTACAAGCTGTAGACGAAAACACCAAAAATAAAATATTATAATAAAATTGTAGATAAAACACCATGACACAGAAACTGGTCAATATTTTAATGAATCTCAGAAGAAAAGGAACCGCACTCACTTATCCTGCCCCACTCAACGGCGCGATCAGCATTTGACCTGAAAATAACAACCTAAAGTTGATACAGAAGTACTTGCAAGTTAATTTCTTAATCACGCTTCTTTGAAAATTATAAAAGTTATTTATTTTATTCTCAATTGCGGTCACTTTGCCCAGGACTTTAGTATCCCACACTTCATACCTTTCCCATAGATATCGTTAAAGGCGACTAAGGGAAAAGTTACTATATTTGGTATCCTTCGTCTGGCGATAGGCTAGCAACATGTCACCATTTGAATCCCAATCCCATCGCAAATATCACATCTGCACCTTTACTTACTTTAAAAGTGGACAAAACATTCCTAGAAAAAATACAGTTTATTTATGTTACAATTACACTTCTGTACCCTCGTGACTGTGACGAAGGCACAATATCTTTAACAGGCACGGTCCATCCATATTAATTCGACAAGAGGTTTGTTCATACATATGTAACGCCTTCAGAGCTTGGTCGTTGATGAATTAAATCTGCTCGATGTGATTGTGGTAAGTGAATTCAAATTCTTACATATGTATATATATAGATAATCACGTCTTAGATGAGTGTCGGTGGTTGAATAGCTAAGGTGTCCGATTAAAATGCGTGATGCGCATAAAGGCACACATTCGAATCACACCTCGACCAGACATGAAAAGAGAAGAAAAAATATAATTTCAAAAGAAAATAGAAGTACATACATACATACGTCACGTCTATATCCCTTGCGGGGTAGACATAGCCAACAGTCTTGAAAAGACTGAATGGCCACGTTCAGCTATTTGGCTTAATGATAGAATTGAGATTCAAAAGGTGACAGGTTGCTAACGCCAAACGCCTAAAAAAGAATCCCAAGTTTGTAAGCCTATCCCTTAGTCGCCTTTTACGACATCAATGGGAAAAAGATGGAGTGGTCTTATTCTTTTTTATGTTGGTGCCGGGAACCACACGGCACCATAGCACCACGCACGGCAAAAAAGAAATTCCTGCTTCATTATAGCATTTTCACAGAAAATATGTCGTATTTCTTGAAAAGTGGAAATGATAAAACTATTCCCTTTACCGCTAATGTTAACACGTCTTTGGATTTGCGGCGGAGTCACGTGCGATCACCCTTTCAAAGTGCATTCAGCATTACTTAGCACTGCGGGTGGTTTGAGCCATGAGCGGAAGCGGAGCGGGCAGCGATGAAAGTGGAGGGAGCTATTTTAGAAGTACCCGAAACCGCCGAGCTTGCATGAAGCGAGTTATGAATGTGGATGAAGCGAAGGAAGTGTGCAGAGATCGTGGCAAGTGGAAAGAGGTAGTCTCTGCCTACCTACCTGCCTACCTATGTATATTTTATAAGAATGAAATTATTCCATACCATGTATTAAAGAAATATATTTCTGATGGTAAATTTATCAAGGTTGGTTATGGAAAAAGAAGACAAATTAAAAAGAAACTTTTAAATTCAAAAAATCTAATTAAATCATTTATTGTTGTGTATAACTATAATGACATTCATATGGCAAATTTTTTCAAAAACTTATTTTCATCATCTTGTCAGACATCTACCAAACATTCATACATATTATCATGTCTACGTCTAGCGGGGTAGACAGAGACATCATTCTTGAAAAGCATTGAGATTCAAATAGTGCGTGAGCTTCGTCGCCTATAAGAAGGATCCCGATTTTATGAGCCTATCCCTGCCTTTTACGACGTCTATGGAAAATAAGTGACTATTCCTTTTATAAAATGCTGGAAACTGTACGGCATTATACACAATATTAATTTCACATAGGTAAGACAAAATATGCGTCCGCATTAAATGAACAAATCGTTAGAATATTATCAGCCACCGCTTGTGCCTTGTACCACACGCGAAGACATTCGAGAGCATCCGCTCCGGCAATAAGTCAGAATTTTCCTAATAACGGGAACCCTCATGAGCGCTTAGCGGGATAGACACTGAGAACAGTGAGTGCTTCGCAACTGATGGAGTACTTTCAGTACTTGCAAGAAATTATAGCCTTTGAAAGTTGGTATTGTATAAATATTGGTGATGAAATGGAATGCGTAATTTACTCTTTTCATACATACATACGTACATATGATCACGTCTATATCCCTTGCGGGGTAGACAGAGCCAACGGTCTTGGAAAGACTGAAAGGCCACGTTCAGCTGTTTGGTCCCCGGCACCAATAAAAAAAGAACAGGCCCACCCAACCTCTTTCCCACGGATGCCGTAAAAGGCGACTAAGGTATATTCTTATTATATACTTGGGATTCTTCTTCTAGGCGATCGGCTAGCAGGCTGTCACTATTTGAATCTCAATTCTAACATCAAGCAAAATACTAATCTGGCTTTGCGAGGCTATTGGCTCTGTCTACCCCGGAAGAGATACAGATGTGACTACATGTATGTATAGCACTCTGTCATTTCTATTCAATTGTGATGATGAATTCACCCTTATTTCTAAGATAATAGCATAATTGTCTTATCTCACGGCTCGTTAGCGCAATGATTACGCGTTTTAGAAATGTCATCTACTTTTGTCTTATAGAGATTGACTTGTCATCGGTTCAAAGTAATTTGTATAGAGAAATCTGTATACTAATTTCTTTTTTTATATACAACAATAAAATTTTAAGTTAAATTTGTTTTAATAAGACCAAAAAACATACGATAGAATTTAAAGAAGAAATTGAAATTGCGACAAGGAAAAGAAGGTAAATTCTAATTGAAATGTTTCATTCATTTTATATAAATAAATATATACGGGACAAATTAAACAGATTGACTTAGCTTCAAAGTAAGTACGAGATTTGTGTTACGAGACACTAACTTAACGATACTATATTTATAATAAATACTTATATAGATAAACATCCGAGACCCAGGCCAATCAGAAAAAGTTCTTTTCTCATCATGCCCTGGCCGGGATTCGAACCCGGAACCTCCGTTGTCGCAGACAAGCGCACTACCGCTGCGCCACAGAGACAATAGAATTTTTTGATTTGAATTTTAATTAGATTTTTTTTTTGTTTCTTCCTCCTACCAATAATGCCGGTTCCAGGGTCCCTGGAGAGGAGCCCGGGGTGCGCTTTTAAACCAGGCTTGAAAAACCAAATTGGATCATGCCGTGTGGTTCCCGGCACCAATACAAAAGAAAAGGACCACTCTATCTCTTGACGTAAAAGGCGTCTAAGGTTATATATATGCTTACAAACTTGGTATTCTTTTTTTAGGCGATGGGCTAGCAACCTGTCGCTATTTGAATCTCAGTTCTATCATTAAGCCAAATAGCTGAACGTGGCCTATTTTCAAGACTGTTCGCTCTGTCTACCCCACAGGGGATATAGACGTGACCATATGTATGTATGGATCATGGTTACACATCCAGTTGCCTGAACGTACGTACAGGTTTTCCCTCGACGTTTTCCTTGCCGTAAGAGCATCGGTTAGCACTCAAACTAATGTACATCACTGGTCATCACAACCCTACCCGAATATAATTTATGAGGGCTCACCCGATCATTAAGATGAATTGTTTCAATCAATCTTGGCCCTTAGGTAAGATTCCATATTTAGGTTCATTATTTACTCGGTCTTAGAGGAAGTATGAGTGCAAGAAATATTGTTTCTTTGTTTGTAAATACTTTATTGTGCATAACAAATTTTAAGTAGTACATAAAAAATACATTAAAAATAACGTTGTACAAGGGCGGACTTATCCCTGTGAGGGATTCCTTCCAGTCAACCAGGTAATTCAAAGAAACATATTAAGTTAAGGGATAGTACCTACAACTAGGTACAATGGCAAAAATAATAACTTGTTATCATAATATACAACTTCACGTTACTGTCACGTTTATATCCCTTGCGGGGTAGACAGAGCCAACAGTCTTGAAAAAACTGATAGGCCACGATCAGCATTTTGGGTTGATGATAGAATTGAGATTCAAATAAAAGAAGTATCCCAAGTTTATAAGCTTATCCCTTAGTCGCCTTTTACGATATCCATGGGAACGAGATGGAGTGGACCTGTTCTTTTTTTTTATTGGTGCCGGGAACCACACGCCACATAAGCCTTACATTAGCATTGTCACTCAAATATAGCGAAAATATATTTTTCCAACCAAAGTACAGCCAATGCCGCGCGCGCTTACTAGTAAAAGCAATCTTGGTAAAAGTGTGAAAGAGGCGCACTTAACTCATTATACCGTAATTGACTGAACGATTGGTTCTGATCGAGAGCCGTCAGTCAATTATCCACCGCGGATGGGGAAATGCTGGGAATTAAATGGTTGTACCGACTGTAAAAAAAAATGTAGTGTTATGCGTTTATGATTAGTAGAATAGAATAGATTTATTTTCAAAATTGGATACAAGGTATCACTTTTTGACGTCACATCACTTACATCTAATTATATCTCCTAAGCGCATGTGTAAAACAAGCGGCGGAACAAACTATACTGCAGCATTTTCACTAGACTGGATTTACAAACATAGATCTCTTAAATCTAAATCGTGGACGAATGTCTACATTTAAAAACTGTGAATGAGTATAAAACTAATGATTATCTTGTAGAAGAAATAAATATTGTGATATAATACGTGCCGTGTGATTCTAGGCACTTCGGAACAGGACCACTCCATCTCTTTTTCATTAATGTCGTAAAAGGCGACTAAAGTATAGTTTGATAAACTTGGGATTCTTCTTTTAGACGTTGGTCGAGCAACCTGTCACTATTTGAATCTCGATTCCATACAGATGAGCCTGGCATTTAAGTTTTTTCAAAACTATTGGTTTACTCTATCTACCCCGTAAGGGACAAAAACGTGACATGATGATTGATGAAGTTGATGTTATCATCGCAAAAATCTACCAAATTTGTAATCAAAATACGCTTTTAATGAAAATGAATGATGTAATAATTTTTTTATATTCAAGTACGTAACTAATTAAGACTCACAATATGTTAGTACCTACATATAATTCTATATATGTAAGTAAGAAATGAAGAGTTTGGCTAAATAATTACACACAACGTATATAAAAATTTAAGGTCTCTGCCTTGCCGTGTGGTTCCCGGCACCAATACAAGAAAGAATAGGACCACTCCATCTTTTTCCCATGGATGTCGTAAAAGGCGACTAAGGGATAGGCTTATAAAATTGCGATCCTTTTTTTTAGGCGATGGGCTAGCAACCTAACACTATTTGGATCTCAATTTCGGGGCTATTGGCTCTGTCTACCCCGTAAGGGATATAGACGTGACTATATGAATGTATGTATGTAAGGTCTCTCCAGTTGAAATTAAAGTTTTATCCGTTCAGTTGGCGCGGACGTCCAAGGCGACGGTTATATGCCGGAAATTGCGCCATTTTGTGGAGCCCCGGGCTCGCTTTGCATGGGTTCGTGCTGACACACACACACACACGCCAAATTTAGAAATCTAATATAGTATGTTAGTATTTAAACTGTACATATTTTTTGTCAGTCGGTCAGTTCCTTCTTTGTAAAATACAAAAGGCGACGAATTTAACGCCACCTACAGAAACCTGCGTAATTACCATACACACATATGGTCACGTCTATATACCTTGTGGGGTAGACAGAGCCAACAGTCTTGAAAAGACTGAATGGCCACGTTCAGCTAATTTGGCTTAATGATAGAAATCGTCTATATCCCTTGCGGGGTAGACAGAGCCAACAGTCTTGAAAAGGCCACGTTCAGCTGTTTGGCTTAAAAAAAAAAGCAAAGCAATATATCTCAACTTGTCTCAACCTACTTCCCAACACCTTTTCAAAGTAGATAAAAAATCTTATGTTAAACAGGCATCTGTCAGGTTACGAGATAAAACGCCGGTGTAAATCAACCGAGCGAGCGAAGTCGGGATATGGTAATGTGTACATTTTGTTATTGAAATTACATACATACATACCTATATCCCTTGCGGGGTAGACAGAGCCGACAGTCTCGAAAAGACTGATAGGCTACATTCAGCTATTTGGCTTAATGATAGAATTGAGATTCAAATAGCGACAGGTTGCTAGCCCATCGCCTAAAAAAGAATCCCAAGTTTGTATGCCTATCCCTTAGTCGCCTTTTACGACGTCCATGGGTAAGGGATGGAGTGGTCCTATTCTTATAAGGATATAGGAGAGGTCCTATACTAATTGAAACTAAATTATAGTATTTATTTATTTAAACTTTATTGTTCCTACCAACAATGTCGTTTAGCGGGAGATAATTCGGTAATGTGCCGTGTGGTTCCCGGCATACGTTGAGTGGTCCTATTCTAATGTTCCGGAAACCACACGGCAATTATAAAATCTAAATGCTTTTAACACCTAAATTCTTTTAACTCTCGAAGAAATTGAGGTTTACGAGATTTTTACATACATACATATCGGTCACGTCTATTCCCCTTGCGGGGTAGGCAGAGCCAACAGCCTTGAAAAGAGTGATAGGCTACGTTCAGCTATTTGGCTTAATGATACAATTGAGATTCAAATAGTGATAGGTAGCTAGCCCATTGCCTAATAGGAAAATCCCAAGATTATAAGCGTCCCTTGATCGCCTTTTACGACATCCATGGGAGAGAGATGAAGTGGTACTATTATTTTTTGTTGGTACCGTAAAACCGCACGGCGCATTATGTAAATGGCTCTAAATTAACGCGGGCGAAGCTGTCCGTAGAAGCTAGTTAAATATAAATCCATGACGAATCGGTAAAGTTATTTATAGTAAGAACTTTACATGACCTAGATGCTATCCAATTGAATAAGTTAGTAGCTATCAATTGTTTATATGGGTCTGATTTACATATATGTATATTGGTAAATTTAAGTTTAATCACTTAACCTGAACGGAAATTGTGACTGACTGACCAAAGAACTTCGCTTTAATTCACATTTTATGTGTGTGTATTTTCATTGGTGCCGGGAACCACACGGCACTGATAGAAATACATTGACTGATAGGCCACGATCAGCTGTTTAGCTTAATGATAGAATTGAGATTCAAATAGTGACAGGTTGCTAGCCCATCGCCTAAAAGAAGAATCAACCAAGTTTAAAAGCCTATCCCTTAGTCGCCTTTTACGACATCCATGGGAAAGAGATGGAGTGGTCCTATTCTTTTTTGTATTGGTGCCGGGAACCACACGGCACAGTAAAAAGCCTATCACTTAGTTACTTAATTTGTTAGGTCCCATAGAAAGAGGATCAATCATAAAACTAGATGACCATTTAGATTTTTTATTTGCAATTTCTCATTGCATCATTTTTCAACTTCATGCCATTTCTAACAATAGTATAATAAAATTTAACCAAAATGCAACTTCTATCCGCACGCGACATTTCCCGAAACACATAGAGATTCAGCAGCAAAGCAATCTAGACACAATGACAAAGCCAGCACAGTTCACATTACGTTATGCACCAGAAGCGTCAGTCGCAGAAGGCTGTCATTTTGAACAAGGACTAGAATTCGTAAAGGATTTCGGCTGTTTTAGTTGGCTTTGTCGGAATTTGAGGAATATATGAGTTATCCTCCATGTAATGTGATATGAATACATAAAGTCACGTCTTTATCCTTTACGGGGTAGACAGAGGCCACAGTCGCAATGACACTTAATGGTCACGTTCGGCTTGTTAATGGAATTGAGATTCAAATAGTGACAGGTAACATTTCAAAAATATCTTTAGATATTTTAAGATTACAAACATACATATAATCACGTTTGTATCCTTAAAAGTCAGACAGGGCCAATGGTCTTGATAAGACGAAAGAGGAATCTCAAGTATATCGGCATATCCCTTAGTCGCCTTTTACGATATGGGAAAGAGATAAAGTGGTAATATTCCTTTTTTCTATTGGTGCCGGGAACCACACGGCACTTCACTTTATAAATAAACTGGATAAAACGTACGGGCGGGAGATCCACTGTCAATAAATTAGCAGCTCTTTGAAAGCAACACTACGCAACGACCAAGGCATGAGCGGTAGCGATTTGAATAGAGGGCGGGAAACGTACATTTCTAAAACTACTTATAAAAATGAAAGAAAAAAAGATAATTACAAACTATAGTTTTATTGACACATTGTACAGTCCCTGCCTACATCAACTTGCGGTAGTGTGCCCAGAAGGCTGGCAGAATGATAAAAATTTGTAAAATGTACTTATTCTGGTAAAGGGTCAGGAATAGAATAGAATAATAGAATAGAATAGATTTATTTTCAAAATTGGATACAAGGTATCACTTATTGACGTCACATAACTTAAATCTAATTATAACTACTACCGCTTCCAAAGCGCATGTGTAGAAGAAGCGGCGGAACAAACTACACTGCAGCATTTTCATAGGACGTCAATTTACAAATATAGATCTCTTAAATCTAAATCGTGGACGAATGCACATTGTCTACATTAAAAAACATGTATGAATGTAGAACTGATTATGTCAATATGAATATTTCGTCAAATAAAATAAATATAAAATAAAATATGTACATACTGTACAAATTATGTCAAGATCATGTCAAAAATACACAAGCATTTAAGAGGCCATTATGTCCAGCTCGGGCCACACATGTTTATCATTAATATAATCATCCGTGCTGTAATAGGCTTTCCTACAAAGCTCAACTTTAATATACTGTTTGAATTTTCTGTCATTCATTTCAAGAACACTTTTTGGTAATTTATTATAAAATCTTATACAATTAATCAGAAATGATTTCCCTACCTTAGCCAGCCGATGTGCTGGGATCGACAACTTGTAATTGTTCCGCAGTGATCTACTAGTACATTCACCTACTTTTTTGAAAGAGTCTAAGTTTTTCCTAACATGCATGATGTTATCGAATATGTATTGGGAGGGCAAAGTTAAAATATTTAGGTTTTTGAAAAAATCTCTAAGGGAATCTCTTTGTTTAAGACCGTAGATATATCGAATTGCCCTTTTTTGTAAAATGAAAATAGTTTGTATGTCTGCTGCTGATCCCCAAAGCAGTAGACCATATGACATTAAACTATGAAAATAACTAAAATATACTAGCTTAGCAGTTGCCACATCCGTCAAATGCCTAATACGACGAATAGCGTATGCTGCAGAACTAAGCCTTTTAGAAAGTTTTAAAATGTGAGCATGCCATTTCAAATTTGAATCTAATGTTATTCCTAAGAAAGTAGTACTATCAACAAAATCTAATCTTTTACTACTTATACTAATATCCACATTTGCCTGCCGCACATTGGGAAGTGTAAACTTAATGCATTGGGTCTTATTTGCATTTAACAGTAAGTTGTTGATTGTAAACCAGTTAGAGATGGCGGCTAAAGTGCTATTCACATCATCACAGATTTCGCTACGGCGGTTCATTTTAAAAATTAGTGACGTATCATCTGCAAACAACACGATGCCAGTCTGTTTCTCAATCATGCAAGGCAGGTCGTTGATATATATCAGAAAGAGAAAAGGTCCCAAAATGGAACCTTGCGGTACCCCAATTTTTACCGTCGCTCCTTTCGATTTTGTATTATTTAAATCTACAGGTCAGGTCAAAAGTAACCGAAACCGCCGAGCTTGCATGGGAGTTATGAATGTGGATGAAGCGAAGGAAGTATGCAGAGATCGTGGCAAGTGGAAAGAGGTAGTCTCTGCCTACCCCTCCGGGAAAGAGGCGTGATTTTATGTATGTATGTATTTATAATTGCGGCTTGTGACAAATTCTCCGTCAAACTCATTGCGAAGAAGCCCTATGTTATCCTCAGTTAATTCGTCAGTAATTAATCTCACTAGTAACACTTCTTGTGATACGTACAACATTAAACCAAAATTGGATATAATAAAATGAGATGTAAATATATTTATTTCCCAAATTAGTGTAATTTTATAACATCAACACAAATAATTTTTAAATTTATTATCGTTTCCAAAGCGCAAGTTCAGAGAAGCGAACAAACCACACTGCAGCATTTTCACCGGACGTCAATTTACTAATTGACAATTTACTATTTAGTGATACCTTGTATCCAATTTTCAAAATAAATCTATTCTATTCCAATAATAGACTAGGAATAGTTCCGTGTGTTTTTCGGCCCCATAAAAAAAAGAATAGGGCCACTCCATGTCTTCCCTATAGATGTCGTAAAAGGCGACTACGGAATAACTTGGGATTCTTCTTTAAGGCGATGGGCTAGCAACCTTTCACTATTTGAATCTCAATTCTATCATTAAGCCAAACAGCCGAACGTGGAATCAGTATTTTCAAGGCTATCTACCACGCAAGGGATATAGACATGATTATAAATATGTATTCTATTGAAATACATATTCTATTCAAATGCCTGAAATACAGGTCTAACCTCGTTTAGGCTCCAGTCCACCTCCCAATATAAATTTAATTTGTATATTGGTATGTTGTGGAAAAAATAAATCTTTTTTTCATTTTTTCCATTTAATTATATATATCAGATTTTCATATTAAAGCCAAGAAGGAGAACGAACATACTCGCTGGCTCTTACAACTTATACCACAATACAGTGTGACGTCGTGAAGTGGTCACTTGGGGACTGTGGATTGGTATACATACTGAATACTACTCCAGTGATAGCCTCAGCTCATTGTTTGTAAATCTGAAACCGGTACTGGATAAATGACTTTTGTTTGTGACAAAATACAAAATTTTAAGATTTAAAGACCTTACTTTGTTTTAAAAATATATTTTTGTGGAACATTTGTGCTGAATTAAGAGTGTAAGGTTATCATCTGAGCATGTTTAAATGTTACTTTTCCAAATCTCAATAAAACCAAAATTAATGTAAATAAAACTGATTAAGGAAAAAATAAAGTAAACGATGCTTAGTAAGCTCAAGTAATATCGAATGCCTTTAAAAAATTGTATGACTTTTTGTAATTGGAGTAAATTTTGTATAAAATATTAATAATAAGATTGTGTTTCTTAATGAGGAACTTATTGATTACAAACTAATACTATTAAAGACAAAAAACATGTTATTATATATTTTAAAAAAATTGTATTTTATATACCTAACATCTCGTTAGAAGATGCTTTAAAATTAAAAGACATTAATCACTTTCTTATTTAATTTTTCTTTAAATTTAAATATTTATATAACAATAAAACCATTTTAAAATTGTCACTATTTGAATCTCGGTTCTATCATTAAGCCAAATAGCTGAACGTGGCCATTCAGTCTTTTCAAGACTGTTGGCTCTGTCTACCCCGCAAGGGATATAGACGTGATCATATGTATGTATGTATGTATGTTAACCCATTAGAAGTCACTGTACTCGTTTGAGTACAGCTATAATTCTTGGCATAAATTCCAGAAATCGTAAAATGTGTGTGGGGTTCTTAATTTTTTTACTTCATTGTAAGACCCTTTAAGAAGATTCGTAAATAACAAGTGGGTAGAGCGACACTTTTTATTAAAAAGTGCCATTTGAAGTTGTGTTACGGAAACGTCATCGAGGTAAGTAAATTATTTTAGATTTCTTCAAGTAAATAGGGGTTTTAAGTATTTTGTTTTAATTTATTTCGATGCATTAGATGTCAATTAAAGATATTCACAACTGTTAAATATATTTCATATTACTAAAACAAAACTAGAATCTTGTAAATGTAACTGTACTCAGTTGAGTACACTGACAACATACGTAACTAAAATAACTGATTTATTACAGATACTTTACAATGATGAAACAGCGATTTACAGCTCAAACTAGTTACCTTGGGCTTCAGGAAGCTATTGAAGCTGTGTAACAGGATAGCGAAGATGACGAATGTGACTTGGCTATTATACCACCTAATCCAAGTGCATTGACTGATGAAGAGGAGGGTGCCGACGAGGCTATGGCGGCTTGTCCCATACCGCGCGGCGTACCTTGTACTATTGAGGTATTTAGAAATCGAGAGGATAATAGAAGCGATGATTCTACGCACAGTGACAGAGATGATGAACCACTTGCGTAAAAAAAAAACGACTTGATGCAACCCGCCAATCTTCTTCGAATCCAAGCCCAATCTGGCGCAAATGTACCCCTGCATACTCTTTGACTTTTCACAGTTCAACAGAAGTCTCTGATAAGAAAAGTTCTATTGGTGAAGAACTAAAGGGCCTCAATCCTGTAAAAATATTTGAAAAGATAATGGATAGTGATATTATGGATATGATCATATCCATAAACAATTTATACGCAGGAAACCAGTTCGTTTTGGATACAAAAATTGAGTGGCAGCTAGTTCGACCGGATATTGTTATTCGTTTGATTTTTACTGTGGAAAATCACAATCACCAACTTCCGATCCTTTGGGTACCCGCGTAGTCAAAACTCTGTTAGAAAAACTGAACTATACCGCAGCTAATAATGAAGTTTCCTTTGACAACTTTTTAACGAGCTACGACCTACTACTAGAACTGATAAGCTAAGGCTACCGTGCTACGGGTACTGTACGAGAAAATAGGAAGAAAAGATGCCCCTTGAAAAGCACAAAGGAAATGAAAAAGTTAGATCGTGCCACTTATGACTACAGATTTGACAAGATGATAGAAGATGAAATATTACTAGTTAGATGGAAAGATAATAGTGTGTGTACTATGGCAACTAACTACGATACAATTGAACCTCTCGGTACTATAAAACAATAAACAGCTGCGGTGTGTAGTTTGCAGTTTAAGAAGTGCCTGAAAACACTGTGTGTTGAAAAAGCGTGTTTTGATAATTTTCATACTTAAGCAGTCAGTGTACTCAATTAAGTACACCCCTATATTTTCATGAAAATCCAATTTTTCCATATTTTTTTTCATTTATGTTTTTCATTGTACCTACTTTAATATGAAAATAAACAAAATTAAAAAAAAAATATTTGTAGTTTTGATTTGACCTTTAATGGGTTAAAATTATTACCACTAACTTACAAGAAAAATAAAAATATGGCTGCCATATCGGCTACGACGTGGCAAATTTCGTAGTAATAACATCGTAGCAGCTACGAAAATCGTAGAGGTACCCTCTACGCAAGTCACTTGGCAATAAAGAATAAACCATACTAACTATAAGTGTTTGTAGATAGCCCGCGGACATAGATCTAACTAGATACCCACATATTACGTCTTTATTCCTTACGAGGTAGACAGAGCCAGTAATCAAAAGTCAAAGGCCATGTCTAGCTGGTTGCCCTAGTGTTGGACATAAGTTCAGATAGTGACTTTACAATTTACTATAAATCAGGGACAATACTTAAGTTAAAAACATTACTGAATTTGTGATATCTAGTATAAGTAGAAAAATAACTAGACCTTAGACACCTATCTTGCGGTATCTATATACATTATTATGTCTATGTGATGACCAAAGGGAACTAAAGGTCCTATATAAATGCTATATAGGTAAGGCGGAGAGGGAACCGCGATAAACCGTACTCTGAACTGATTTCATTTACAATTCATTTGATATACTTAGCATCGGTGATAGACGATAGGGTTGTCAGCTTTCAAGAAATAAGGTACAAGTCATTGTTTGTGATAAATAAATTTATTCGTTCCCTACAAGTTAAATTGGGGTCGGTATTAGATTGTGTTGATTTAAATGTTTTTTTTTTTATGTTTGTCTTTGTTTTGTTGTTTTATTTTGTCTTGCGTTTTAGGTAGTGGATTGTGTAAGAATTCCTTGTTTTTATCAGTCTGGTATGTTTGTGCCGTGTGGTTTCCGGCATCGAGAAAAAGAGAATAGGACACTCCGTTTCATTACCATGTTTGTCGTAAAAGGCGACTAAGGGTTAGGCTTATAAACTAGGGATTCTTCTTTAAGGCGATGTGTTAGCAATCTGTTACTATTTGAATCTAAATTCTATCATTAAGCCAAACAGCTGAACGTGGCCTATGAGGCTTTTCAAGACTGTTGGCTGTGTCTACCGCCTAGCAATATAGACCTGACTGTAGGTATGTTTGTGTTGTTAAAATTCTTTATTCACTTTTCATTAGTATTGGTAATCGCTGCACCTATTATGTATATTGTTTATTTATTGTAGTTTTTATGTATGTATATAACAATTATTTTATTTTGTTTTTTGTGTAGGTATAAATATTTTTTGTTTATTTAGTTTGAAACACATGAACTTCTCTGTCAGACCCAATGCTTGACTGGTAGATAATGCTTTTAGCATTAAGTCCGCCAATTGTGCTATAAATTTGTATTTTGTATACATACATACTACATAAAATCACGCCTCTTTCCCGGAGGGTTAGGCAGAGACTACCTCTTTCCACTTGCCACGATCTCTGCATACTTCCTTTCCTTTTATTTTTTTACTTTCTGTATTTTGTATAATAAAGTTTAAATAAAAATAATAGTTGTGGGTTGCATAATGATCAATATCTACATGTATACTGTATTTTATTATTTAGGTTATATTTTGTAACTCCTGAAAAAATAAAATAAATAAATAAAATATCAAACTTTAATTCTTCTTAAAGAGTATTTACAGATAAAACTCACAGCCCTACCTTTAGGTGTAAAGTTACGACTCGAGTGGTCTCCGTAAATACGCTTTCTTGTCCTCCTCCTCCCTCCCCTCCCCCCTCCCCCCACTGCTTCTTCACCGCAGAAGAGTTCGGATAATGGCGTGTTTGTTTTTGTAATTAGGGTCGGGCAATTCTTTAATTTCGAAGCTTTAAACAGGCATTTGAATTCACCAGCATAATAAGGATTTTCATTCATATGATCACGTCTATATTCTTTGCGGGGTCGACAGAGCCGGCAGTCTTGAAAGACTGATAGGCCACGTTCAGCTCTTAAGCTTGACTATGGAATTGAAATTCTAATAGCGACAGGTTGCAAGCTCATCGCTTAAAAAAGAATTCCAAGTTTATAAGCCTATCCCTTGGTGGACTTTCACGTCACGTCACGAACCGCACTTGATGCTTTTATTAATATATGTTTTCTCTCTTTCCAGGTAACACCGTCAGGAGACTTACACACCTGCATTCAGCTTAAAAGGCCAACTAAACATCTCACTTCAAAGCTCACTAAACTCACTCAAAGCTCACTAAGCTCACTAGCTCATCATCACAGCGTCCATTAAAATAATCTACATTAATACCTGTCACTGTTTCAATGTCAATTCTATCATTGAGCCAAACGGTTTTCGTGATCTTTCTGTCATTTTAAGACTGTCGGCTCTATCTACCCCGCTAGGAATGTAGACGTCAGTGTATGTATGTACATCGTGACCTTTCAGTCTTTTCAATACTGTCGGCTCTGTCTACCCCGCATCGGATTTAGACGTCAGTGTATGAATGTATGTACATTAGGAACGAAAAAGGCCATTCCAACAATAGCTCCACTATTCTTTTTAAAACTATAATAATATTAGTATTTCTGTCACGCGCGCGAAAATCCTATTCTTTGTCGAAATCACTTAAGCCCTTATTATACTTACGACATTGGGAAAAGGATAGAGAGATGAAAATCCCGTACGCGCGACAGGGACGACAATAATATCGTCAGCTACGGATCGAAAGGGAAATTTGTTCACAGTCCATGGTATTTCTTAAAAGGTTCCGACTATTATTTTTACGGTAAGTCTCTGCGTAAATTTCGAGTCGATCTGAAGTCAGTTTTATTAAAAGAGTAATTCTCATGTATATTGACTTATTATGGTGGAGTTACGGTTTGTAGTAAAATATCCCTATTTTTATTGGCGAATTTATTTCATTTGCTATATAACAATCTGTGACCAGTCTTTTCAAGACTTTTGGCTCTGTCTACCCCGCAAGGGATATAGACGTGACTATATGAATGAATGAATATAACAATGAATTTTATTAAACTAGTTTTTTAGGTGTTAAGTAAAAGAGAAAAGCTTTTAACATACATTCATACATACATACCATCACGCCTGTTTCCCATTGGGGTAGGCAGAGACTATGCATTTCCACTTGCTACGATCCTTACAGACCTTTTACAACTAGTAAAAAAACTTCGAATGCACATTCTAGTGTGTGTAATGCTCCTATAGCCGTGTGGTTCCCGGCACTAATATAATAAAATTAGGACTACTCTTTATAATCACGTCTATATCCCTTGCGGGGTAGACAGGGCCTTGACAGACTAAAAGGTCATGTTCAGCGGCTTAGTGATAGAATTGAGATTCAAATAGTGACAGGTTGCTAGTCCATCGCCTATAAGTGCAATATCAAGTTTAAAAGCCTATCTCTTAGTTGCCTTATACGAAATCTATAGGAAAGATTTGGAGCGGTTCTATTAGCTGTAAACCACACGGCACAATATATGTTGATAAATTCAATATATATGTGTGCGGTTTTAATATAATATTCAAATTAATTGCAGCACTAACACAATGCGAGAGCTGTCGGAATGCGAGACTCGCGCGCTGAATCTTAATTCACGGGTTTATTGAAATAGATACGGAAGTTCACGGCATTTGATAAAAATATCCTACTAATATTATTAATGCGAAAGTTTGTGAGTACGTCGGGATGTCAGTATGGATGTTTGTTACTATTTCACGCAAAAACTACTGAACCGATTAAGATGAAATTTGGTATGTAGGTAGCTGAAGACCCAGAATAACATATAGGCTTTTTATCTCGGAGTTTCCGCGGGATTGATAGGGTTTCCATGCGGACGAAGTCGCGGGCGGCCTCTAGTAATAGATAAATATAAGTAAGAGAGGAGTAAAGGACAATCGCTTGGGTGCATCAGAGTAGTCTTAGTCTAAGATCCGGCTGCAAAATCACTACGTTCATCGCGTAGTTAATCAAACTCACATTTTAACATACATTTATGAATAGGATAATACATAGATAATAGGGTGCCAGTCAATAAGTGGCCGCAAGTAATTTTAATTAAATTAATGTTAATTAATTTTCCAAAAAAAATTTCAATCACTTGTTTTTTAAATAAAATATCATCCACATCATAGAAATGTATGTAAAGAATTCGAAAATCAATGGGTGCCGTTACACACTCGGCCGCAACTACTACGCAGCCAGGTGTAAACAGGTAATATTTTGGTCTATTTATACGTTCATGTCGTACACGCATGTTTTTTATATCAAATTAAAGCTATTTTTTTTTTAATATGATGATATATCGCTGCCTGTGAATAAATGGCCGCAAATTAAGGTTGCTAGCTGTTAAAAACTCGAGGTATCCGAGATAAAGTGAAAGAGAGTTAGCGCGTAACGCCACTTGTTAGACAAGGATGGCGAGTACCAGCTGTGCGAGTATTTGAAGCCATTGCGCACGCGTCAATAGATTGGGTTCTCAGCCAGCGATAAACACACTACACAAAAAACACTTTTTCATTTTTCTGAAATGTTAATATTACTTTTATCAACGTAATAACACTTTCAAGTTCAATAAATAAATGATATCAACAACGTTTGACGGCCTCTGTGGCTCAGCGGTAGTACGCTTGTCTGTGACAACAGAGGTCCCGGGTTCGAATCTCGGCCAGGGCATGATGAGAAAAGAACTTTTTCTGATTGTCCTGGGTCTTGGATGTTTATCTATATAAGTATTTATTATAAAATATAGTATCGTTGAGTTAGTATCTCGTAACACAAGTTTCGAACTTACTTCGAGGCTAACTCAATCAGTGTAATTTGTCCCGTATATATTTATATTTATATTTATTTATTTATTATTATTATTATTTACGTTGTGTATAACGAGCTCAAAAAGAAGGTTAGCATATAAGAATAATTTAGCTGCACTGTTGAGAACCCTATCTATACGCGTGCGCAATGGCTTCAAATACTCGCACAGCTGGTACTCGCCATCCTTGTCTAACAAGTGGCGTTACGCGCTAACTCTCTTTCACTTTATCTCGGATACCTCGAGTTTTTAACAGCTAGCAACCCTAATTTGCGGCCATTTATTCACAGGCAGCGATATATCAACATATTAAAAAAAAATAGCTTTAATTTGATATAAAAAACATGCGTGTACGACATGAACGTATAAATAGACCAAAATATTACCTGTTTACACCTGGCTGCGTAGTAGTTGCGGCCGAGTGTGTAACGGCACCCATTGATTTTCGAATTCTTTACATACATTTCTATGATGTGGATGATATTTTATTTAAAAAACAAGTGAACGAAATTTTTTTTGGAAAATTAATTAACATTAATTTAATTAAAATTACTTGCGGCCACTTATTGACTGGCACCCTATTATCTATGTATTATCCTATTCATAAATGTATGTTAAAATGTGAGTTTGATTAACTACGCGATGAACGTAGTGATTTTGCAGCCGGATCTCGTACTATCTGTTGTGGTTTTCATAAATTTTATAATATCACATAACATATCATCATTATTTCAAATTAGGCGATGGGCTAGCAACCTGTCACTATTTGAATCTCAATTCCATCATCAAGCCAAACAGCTGAACATGGCCTTTCAGTCTTTACAAAACTGTTGGCTCTGTCCATCCCGCAAGGGATATAGACATGATGATATGTATGTATGTATGTATCATTTCAAATATTTCCATTCAGAGATTGGAGCCGTGCCGACCTAGAAGCATATTTATATGTGCGTAAATGTATATGTGAGTAAATATGGCTCTGTCTACCCCACAAGGGATGAAGACGTGATTATGTCTATGTATGTATGTATATGTGATGACGAAATAGGTTGATTCAATAGTTTTGTTTTTAGTTTTACTTAGAGAAAAAACAACTTTAACAAAAAAATAAAATAACTACTATATTTCCCTTGGGATTTTCGAAAAACCTGTATTTTTTTGTAGGTGGCGCAAAATTCGCGCGGACGAAGCTGCGGCTAAAAGCTAATTCTAGTACAAAACTATTCTCGTAGCGATCGTAGCGGGCGCTACGAAAGTTCGTAGACTGTGCTACGAGGCTACGAGTTACAATCAATTGGATTTTGATTGGAAAAATCCACTAAAAGTAACATATATTTATATCATCCATAATAACGTTATACATACATACATACCATCACGCCTGTTTCCCATTGGGGTAGGCAGAGACTATGGAATTCCACTTGCTACGATACTACCTACTGTAAGTGTTTATTTTAGTCACGTCACGTCTGTACCCATTACGAGGACGACAGAACCTAAAGCTACAAGAACCGAAGGCTTTAGATAGAGAAATATAAGATAAATTAGACAAATTTATCATATTCACGACCCAGGTTATACTGAATTTTTTTTATTTAATCATGACCTAAACAGGATTTGAACCCGGAACATGTGGCTAAAAAGCAAGAACAATAATATTGCGCCAAATAGTTCTTTTTCCTTCTGTAAACCAAGAAACTTTATATTAGGACCACTCCATATGTTTCCCATTGATGCCGTAAAATGCGACTAAAGGAAAAGCTTATAAACTTGGGATTACGTAGACGACGGGCTACCAACCTGTCACTATTTCACATCATTAAGCCATACAACTGAACGTGGCCTTTCAGACTGTTGGGTCTGTCTACCCCGTAAGGGATATAGACGATTATACATATGTCGTATGTAAAAATCAAAATCCCAAAACTGTTCCAATATTACGCTCAAATCTCAAAGAAGTCAAATGCAAGGTATAACACTAAATTACTTAATGCATCGAACTATAAAAGATTTAACACACTCTCACACACATACAAGGCCACGCCCCTATCGGCCTCTTTGTTCTTACACACACACACACACACACACACTCACACACACTCGCACACATGCGCAAAACCCTATAAATCTGCGCAAGTGTGCGTTAAAGGGGACTTTGATATATGTGTGTGCGATATTTCTTACTTACATTTTATTCGCTTTTTCTATTGCCTATTGTACTTTATTTGTAACCTGTTTTTTTTTGCTATAAATCTACAAATACAAATCGGGTGTTTCCCGCGGGAACGAAACGGGAATCTTAGCGGCCCAATAACGATAATTACTAAGGGTAGGAGCGTAATTTGAAATCATACTAACAATGGTTGGACAATTTCCCTTGTGAACCCTCTTAAATAGCGTGCTCGCGCGACAGAGACGGACTTTGCGTGGGTCTTAACTAGTGCGAAAGAGATGGCAGATAGTTCGTGCCTATATATAGTCGCATAGGACAGTCTATGCAGCATTCGCCGATTGCCTTCCGAGGCGGTAGGACGTTCACCGCGCTAAAAAAATGTCATAGTATCTCCCGATTTCACACTTATTTCTTCTCTATTATAAATACGTATCATTCAATGTAATGTAGATATATTGGTGCTCAATAAATTTTTGCAAAGTATTTTTATACGTTAGTCTATAGATATAGTATATTTACAGTACAGAAGTGTTAGAGGTGCGGCGAAATGAATTTTATTGGTAAGTTTCATGTATTTTTTTTTGTATCATTTTCTTTATAATTTCGTCGTAGCCGTCGTAGCACTTGCTACGGTTTCGTAGAGGGTGCTACGAGAGTTCGTAGAGCTTATGTGTTCTATTTTTAACTTTGTAATATAATGTTTTTCGTTTTTTTTTACTTATTTTTTTATTTAATACTAGTTACATAAGTAATATATTTTTTAAATATGTTTCTTTTCGATATCAGAACTTTACATCGTTAAAGCAATTTCTATTTGAACTTGTAAAAAAATTATCATTTTTTTCAATACAATGCGTATATTTTAAAAATTCTTGAATTGTCGATCTTTTAAAATTGAATTCAATATTTTACTGTTTTTTCTAGTTTGTGTAAAATCTTTCGGTACTAATATTTTTTTTAGATGAACTGAAATATAGGGTATCCCAAAATTCTCACGGGAATAGAAAATAAGATATGCGATGCTACCAAGTAATACAATTTATTTTTACAATTTAAAACAAATAACTTCAGTTACAAGCCACGAAAACGGAAAATTTAGAATTTCCAAAGAATAATCAAAACTTTTACGTCGCCGGAAACGGAACTCCGAGTTGTATGTGACTCGCGGGGAGTGTAGTCGTTAAATTGCTCCCTGGAGGTTCCGGGTTCGAATTCGAGAGGAACTTCCAAAGTTAACCCCTGTCACGATAACGGAGGTTCTAATGGAAAGTTTTTGTTTGAATTATTCCTATTTCTGTTCAATAATTAAAGATATATTTTTGTCATTACATCATTTTATTTGAAAGATAAAATATAATGCCGTGCCGTGTGGGTCCCAACACCAATAGAAAAAATAATACCATATCCCTTGCGGGGTGAACAGAGCCAACAGTCTTGAAAGACTGATTGGACCCATTCAGTAGTTAGGTTTAATGACAGAATTGGGATTCTAATAGTGACAGGTTGCTAGCCCGTCGCCTGCTGAACGTGGCCTAACAGTATTTTTAAGACTGTTGGCTCTGTCTACCCCGCAAGGGATATGAACTGACTTGACTTAAGGTCCTATGTCCCCTAGCTGGGGCAGAGGGCATCCACAGTGCGTCGCCATCCCGCTCGGTCTTGAGCTTCGCGTTTTATTTTGCTCCAAGTCTTCCCGCAAGGGATATAGACGTGATTATATATATGTATCCTTTTCACATTTCTATATTTTATCGATGAACGACGAACAATGATGGAGATAAACATATTTTCTTTCTTTCTCTCTTTCGTGGATTTTATCCCAAAATGTGACAAAAAGGATAGTGTGGAGGGAAAGGTCGGAGTGGGAAGACCTAGACGAACGTATCTTGATCAAATTAAGGACGTCCTGGTAAAGGGTCAGGTCAAGAGTACCCGAAACGCCGAGCTTGCATGACGAGAGTTATGAATGTGGATGAAGCGAAGGATATATGCAGAGATCGTGGCAAGTGGAAAAAGGTAGTCTCTGCCTACCCCTCCGGGAAAGAGGCGTGATTTTATGTATGTATGTGACAAAAACCTTAACCGTTCGTCCAGAAACGGTCGCGTTTGACCCGGGCGCGACCGACATATTCAAGGCTACAAGATTGGCAGCCTGCCAACTGGGCTGCGCCCCAGCCTCTCTCCTGCCCTCAGAGGGAGCGTGCTATTATAGAGCGCGCATTGATTTAATATATATTTACATGCATACATACATATGGTCACGTCTATATCCCTTGCGGGGTAGACAGAGCCAACAGTCTTGAATAGACTGAATGGCCACTTGTAACCCTTCTCCTCCATCTTCTTCTACTTCTAAGCTAATCTCAAGTTTGTGAGCCTATCCCTTAGTCGCCTTTTACGACATCCATGGGAAAGAGATGCAGTGGTCTTATTCTTTTTTGTATTGGTGCCGGGAACCACACGGCACATATATATTTATTCAATTAGAATTCGGGAAGGCAAAAAAATAATTACAGTGAAGTATCATTTAGATGTTGCTATCTTTGAAACATATACATACATATAATCACGTCTATATCCCTTGCGGGGTAGACAGAGCCAACAGTCTTGAAAAGACTGATAGGCCACGTTCAGCTACTCGTATTTGACTTAATGATAGAATTGAGATTCAAATAGTGACAGGTTGCTAGCCCATCGCCTAAAAAAGAATCTCAAGTTTGTAAGCATATCCCTTAGTCGCCTTTTACGACATCCATGGGAAAGAGATGCAGTGGTCTTGCACCACACGGCACATATATATTTATTCAATTAGAATTCGGGTAGGCAGAAAAAAATAACAGTGCCCCGCCATCGCCTAAATGAGGAATACCAAGTTTATAAATTACTGTATTAATTGCTCCTGTATAGGTAATTTTATGTACATAAATAAATAAATAAAATATTTCACGATATGAAAACGTTCCGCTTTACTAAATACTACGGAATATCAGCACTTTCGAGCGCTCTACAAATGATAATTACTCTAACTTAACACTATAAAGGGAAACAAAGAGCATCGCGTATGCAAATAAGATTATAAATGAATTTGTTAGCGCCCAAATGCTGTAAAATAGAATTTGTATAATTGCATTGTTTTAGCTGTAACTTCTTGTAAATTATTTCATTTTTATAGACTATACTCATATTGTAACTTATTTACATACATAAAATCGCACCTCTTCCCCGGAGTGATAGGCAGAGACTACATCTGTCTACACGCAGCGATCCCGGTTTTAAAATGTTACATACATACATATAATCACGCCTATATCCCTTGCGGGGTAGACAGAGCCAACAGTCTTAAAAATACTGATAGGCCACGTTCAGCTGTTTGGCTCAATGATAGAATTGAGATTCAAATAGTGACAGGATGCTAGCCTGTCGCCTAAAAGAAAAATCCCAAGTTTAAAAGCCTTTTTTTTCTATCCCTTAGTCGCCTTTTACGAAATCCATGAGAAAGAGATGGAGTGGTCCTATCTTTTTTTCTAATGGTGCCGGGATTCACACGGCAAATAATGTTATAAACTTCAATTTATAGTAGATGTCTTATGGGATTAGCCCAGAATATAATAATATTATTTTCTTTACAAATTCAACAAATAAACTTACAAATAAAAGGTAATGCAATTTCGAACTCTAAGCCCTACGCACAAGTCGCCCGGATAAATAGTAGAACCGGCTATAACCGGGTGAGCGAATTTCAGGACGTCCACGTAATATGACGTCGGTTGGAGCCGTGCCAGGGGTTGCGGATCAGTATACGCCGGCACCCAGTCCGGATGTTAATGAAAGTAGGTGTTGCGAAGTTCTGGTAGTTTTTAGAGAAATGGTGTAGACAGAGCCAGCAGTGTCGTAAAGAAAAGCAACGTTTAGGTTAAGAGCTTGCTATGGGATCAAGATACAAATAAATGAATATATACGGGACAAATTACACAGATTGAGTTAGCCTCGAAGTAAGTTGGAGACTTGTGTTACAAGATACTGAACCAGGCCAGTCAGAGAAAGTGACAGGTTAATAGTTTATCGCCTAAAAGAAGAATGCCTTGTTAATATTAAGAGACTCAGCTAGCACACCCTATGTTCCTTCTAAGCTACTAGACAAATTTACATGTTATTATCCATAAAAAAATAGGACCACTCCACATCATTTCCCATAGATGTCGTCAAAGGCGACTAAGCGATAGGCTTATAAACTTGTTATTCTTCTTTTACGCGAATTTCAATTCTATTATTAAGCCAAACAGCTGAACGTGGCCTGTTAGTCTTTTCAAGATTGTTGGCTCTGTCCACCCCGAGGGATAAAGACGTGACTATATGTATGTATCCATAAAAAAGAACTAAGATCCACGACCTCTCAAATCTTCCACGACAAACTTTTTAACGACCAAAAAATGCGGCTAGCCATTAGTGCCCCGCTGTCTGCGTCCTAAGTTCACATTGGTCAAGTTACTTTCACATTTAAAAAGACACTTATCTTTGTTCGCCTAATTTTATCTGATAGCCTTGTGTCTATTATAATCGAATGCACAATTGCATGCACCCTATTACCGTTTAAAATTAATCTTATATATTAAATTCTTGTGTCACAATGTTCGTTCTCGTACTCCTCCGAAACGGCTTGACCGATTCTCATGAAATTTTATGAGCATATTGAGTAGGTCTGAGAATCGGCCAACATCTATTTTTCATACCCCTTAGGGATAAGGGTTGTCCGCTCTTAACATTTTCTTTAACTAGAAATAACTTAAAAATTATTTATATGCCAATACATTACGGTTGCCGGTACAGCTAGTATATCATAATAGTTTATTTGCATAAAACCTTTAAGGTACATAAGCTGTCATTACAAAGAAACATACAAAGAAATTATTTTTTAAAGAAGAAGGAAAAAATTATGTCTCCATTATGTAATCTGCTTTTCCCCCTGAGGTCAGCACGATATGTTGTATTGTCATATAAATGAAGTCAGCTGCCGTAAGCGGTTCAAATTACTAACTCTAAATTACATATTTCACATTAAATTTACAGAAATAACATTATTTATAAATTTAATATAAGGTTTTTTAAATTATTATAACTGACCTTTTTATTATGTCATAAATAATTTTTATTATTTCACAATTTATATTTTCATAAAACAAAATAACATTTTTTTATTTGTTTTTCTATTGGCATAGTTAACTTGACCAGTGTGAACTGACCACACAATAGTGCGAGAGAGAGACAACAAGATACTTCGTCCGAGTGTACATAGCTTACAAGAATTCGCTCTTACGCCCCGACAGGGGGGATTAAACGTATTATATTATACTGTATCAAAGCTGTGTTACCCCATTTATTGTAGTCCACTCATATTTTCTTATTAATTCAGTGTGATGTGCTTTTTAAGAGATTTTAATGCACACAAGTTGATCATGAATTTTTTTACTAAATAACGCTGAAAGTTCAACTGCTTTAGAAATTGAGATAAAGATCATTTTTAATCATTTATTTATTGCTTCCTTACTGTAAAGTACAGATGTTCGTGAGATAATTTCAAACCATTAAGGGCCCTGGCGGGCACAGCAATGAAAGAAGGGCCATGTTTTAATATAACAGAATAAATCATATAAAAGAAAGAGATAAAAATTACTCTTATTATCATGCTATTTATATTAATATTTTATTAAATAGATACTTATTATGTAAGATAGTGACTTTATCCCTTGGTTGCTTTTTACAATCTGTACATGAAGCAAAAATTACTTCACTATGAGATACAGCATTGAAACGTTCACTAAACGATCCTTTCAATCGCCTTTTACGTCATCCATACGAAGGATATGGAGTGATTTTATTAAAAAGTACACGTCACATTGGATTAAACAAATATACATCTTGATTCTTTACGGGTAAGACAGAGCCAAGAATCAGAAGACTTGAAGATTATAGTCAGCTAATTAGCATAAAAATGAAAATATCTTATCTTTGACTACTTCTCCATCTTAATCCAAACAGCTGAACGTGGCCTTACAATCTTATTAAGACTGTTAATTCTGCCTACCCCGCAACGGATATAGACGTGATTATATGTACGTTACCACTCATCAAGCCCTCAAAAAGTTTCATAGTAATGTAAAGTGTAAAACTCTGCTATATTAGCGGACGACCGAGCGTCTAAATGTGAATATATTTTCGTTTCGTGAACTGAGCGCGGTCTACGAAGTTTTCTCATATCAGCATAGAGCTCGCTTTGTTTCATTTAAACTTGACATATTTTAGTTTTGTGCTTAGGTAGTTTTTAATGACTGAAGCCACTGATGAAAAAAAAAGGAAAATGTACTAATCTACAATTAAAAGTGACTCTGAGGTTGACGACATTGCTTGACGTCAAATGAATTACTTACTTAAAACTAAGTTAAATGCCGCTTCCAAATAAGATGGAGTAACAAACTGCACTGCAGCATTTTCTTCAACAACGTCAACTTCACGATTAACCAAATGGAGAATAGAAATGTGGACGAGAGAATAGATTGTTATGATTAATTGATTTATACGAAATTTTTATAATAAAATGAATAATTCTAACTTGAATGTCAGTGCCGTGTGGTTCCCGGCACCAATACAAAAATAATAGGACCACTCCATCTCTTTCCCATGGTTGTCGTAAAAGGCGACTAAGGGATAGGGGCACAAAATTGGGATTATTTTTAAGCGATGGGCTAGAGCAACCTGTCACTATTTGAATCTTAATTCTATCATTACTAAGCCGAATAGCTGAACGTGGCCATTCTGTCTTTTCAAGACTGTTGGCTCTGTCTACCCCGCAAGGGATATAGATGTCACCATATGTACATATGTATGGAATGTCAAATTTGAATAAATTGATGTACAGAGGGTTTCTGAATTTTGATTTAGTTTAAATTCAAACTAACATGGGAGTGTTATATTTCAAACAGACAGACATTTAAAAAACATAACTAATCCAATATAAATTGCATAAATTTAAATGAAAACTTTACGACTTCTTAAAACTGTGTTAAATGAACAACATAAAACCGAACAGTGTTGCCATAAAATTGAACTGAGCGAGTAGATTAATTAAATCTGCCGGTTAATGGCAACCCCAAGATTGGAAAAGCTTTATGTGATTTATAAAGCCACATTACATTTATGCAAATGTGATATACTCAGTTACACGATCACATCATAGCTTACATACATACCATTAAAAAAAAGAATAGGACCACTCCCTCTCATTCCCATGGATGTCGTAAAAGGCGACTAAGGGATAGGCTTATAAACTTGAGCTTCTTCTTTTAGGCGATCGGCTAGCAACCTGTCACTATTTGAATCTCAATTCTACCATTAAGCCAAACAGCTGAAAGTGGAGTATCAGTATTTGTAAGACTGTTGGCTCTGTCTACCCCGCAAGGGATATAGACGTGATTATATGTATGTATGTATGTTCTATACGTATGTGCAGTGGTATAAATTTACGGCATTTTATACACGGCGAAAAATAACAAGTTACGCATTAATTCACCAATTTGTTTTTTGTATCTTTGTAATAAATACGCGAATGAACGTTTGCATAATACATACATAATAACATACATACAGACCTACATATAATCATGTCTATCTCCCTAGTGGGGTAGACTGTCTTGAAAAGACTGAAAATATTATAAGGCCACGTTCAGCTGTATAGCCCAATCATAGAATTGAGAACAAAACAGTGTCTCGTTGTTCCCTACACTTAAATAGTATAGGACCACTCCCATCTCTTTCCCATGGATGTTGTAAAAGGCGACTTAGGAAATGGCTAATAAACTTGGAATCCTTCTTGTAGGCGATTGGCTAGCGACCTGTCACTATTTAAGTCTCGATTCTATCATGAACGTTTGCTTACAAATAAATATATGTATATACGGGACAAATTACACAGATTGAGTTAGCCTCGAAGTAAGTTCGAGACTTGTGTTACGAGATACTAACTCAACGATACTATATTTTTTAATAAATACTTATATAGATAAACATCCAAGACCCAGGATAATCAGAGAAAGTTCGTTTCTCATCACGCCATCACCAGGATTCGAACCCGGGACCTCCGGTGCCACAGACAAGCGCACTACCGCTGCGCCACAGAGGCCGTCAAATTAACTAGGTTTATTCTCCACTAGAGGTTCAGTGACCAACTCAAATGTTATTATTACAGCGAATCGATATTGAGGTCACGAATCGCCATGAACAATGCTTCCGATGAGCTTGGTCCAAGTCAGAGGAGGTCAAAGGTCTGTTGAACACATACATAAAATCACGCCTCTTTCCCGGAGGGGCAGGCAGAGACTACCTCTTTCCACTTGCCACGATCTCTGCATACTTCCTTCGCTTCATCCACATTCATATCTCTCTTCATGCAAGCTCGGCGGTTTCGGGTACTTTTGACTAGTTTCTGTTGAGCACATAGAATATTTTTTCCGCTCTAACTCATACATACATATAGTCACGTCTTTACACCTCGCGGGGTAGACAGAGCCAACAATATTGAAAAGACTGATTGGCCACGTTCGGCTTAATGATAGAATTGAGTTTCAAATAGTGACAGGTTTCTAGCCCATCGCCTATGAAGAATACCAAGTTTAAAAGAATATCCCTTAGTCGCCGTTGACGACATACAGGGATATCCAAAAAGAAGGAGTGGTCCTATTCTTTTTTTCTATTTGTGCAGGGAACCACACGGCTTATTATCGACTATTATCAACTAATCGACTTTGGGCGAAAACTGATGTTTTTTTTATGTATGTATGTTTGTAACAAGATAACTTACGAACCCTTGGTTTTATTTTATTCGCTAAAATTCAAAAGGTATGTAGGATCTGTAAATAGAATTTTTATGTCAGCGGGACATCAAAATCGGGAAAGTAATTAATGAGGTATTCACAATTTAAAATTGTTCGCGGCGAACGACAGTTAGTTTTTAAGAATTAACTTTTGGCAGTGAAGTTTAATACATACATACATACATATGGTCACGTCTATATCCCTTGCAGAGTAGACAGAGCCACCAGTCTTGAAAAGACGAATGGCCACGTTCAGCTATTTGGCTTAATGATAGAATTGAGACTCAAATAGTGACAGGATGCTAGCCCATCGCTTAAAAAAGAATCCCAAACTTTGTAAGCCTATCCCTTAGTCGCCTTTTACGACATCCATGGGAAAGAGATGGAGTGGTTCTATTCTTTTTTGTATCGGTGCCGGGAACCACACGGCATTTTAGTTTAATACGTCTCTAGGATTAGTACCCGTAACACGCTACCGCTTATGACTCGGCACCCCGCTCCGCCCGCGTCGCGTGCAAGCAGCTCTCTACGGCAACAAACACAGACTTTTTGTAAAAAATCCTACAATTTGCATGTAAACATAATAATGCTCATAAAATGCAAAACGCAAAAAAAACGTCATTTTTCTATTTAAATACAGACCGATTATGGATAAAAATATAAATTTATGCATACATACATACATATAATCACGTCTATATCCCTTGCGGGGTAGACAGAGCCAACAGTCTTGTAAAGACTGATAGGCCACATTAAGCTATTTGGCTTTAAGATAGAATTGAGATTCAAATAGTGACAGGTTGCTAGCCCATTGCCTAAAAGAGGAATCCCAAGTTTATAAGCATATCCCTTAGTCGCCTTTTACGATATCCGTAGGAAAGAGATGGAGTGGTCCTGTTCTTTTTTGTAATGGTGCCGGGAACCACACGGCACTATTTATGATATGATACAATTTATCAGAAAACAATTATTATAAATAAATGAGTAAATACTATAATGAATAATAGTATAATAAATTATATCCTACTAATATTATAAATGCGAAAGCTTGTATGTCAGTATGGACGTTTGTTACTCTTTCACGCAAAAATTACTGAACCGATTACGATGAAATTTGGTATGTTGGTAGCTGAAGACGCAGAATAACACATAGGCTACTTTTTATCCCGGAATTCCCGCGGGATTGATTGTTACGTTATGATAGTGTTTTAAAGCGGACGAAGTCGCGGGCGGCCTCTAGTAATATATAAATGAGTAAAGATAAGACAATAAAGATTGTCATCTGGTTTCAGACACTTCAGAATAGAACCACTCCATATCGTAAACCCATACTCCATATCGTAATACCATAAAAGCTGAACGTGGCCTTTCAGTCTTTTGAAGACTGTTGGCTCTGTTTACACCGCGAGGGATATAAACGAGACTGACGTGACGTGACATGTTAGAGTAGCGATCAATTCCATTACTATTAGATCACAAATATTCTATTATTTTTAAGACAAAATCTATGTCTATCTAATGTCTATATCCCTTGCGGGGTAGACAGATCCAACAGTCTTCAAAAGACTGAAAGGCCACGTTCAGCTGTTTCGCTTAGTAAAAATGAGATTCAAATAGTGACAGGTTGCTAGCCCATCGCCTAAAAGGATCCCAAGTTTGTAAGCCTATCCCTTAGTCGCCTTTTACAACATCCACAAGCAAGAGATGGAGGAATATTTTTGTATTGACATGAAAAAGACAAAATATATTATTTTCTATTGAGAATTTAATTTTGAAAGTAGAAAACATTTTACTACCCAGGAAAAACATAGTGTAATATAAAAAAGGGCAACAATAGATTGTAAACATCTGCGCTTCCTAATTAACTAAAAAGCCTTGTGGAGTGAAAAAAGATAACGTGCATTTATTTTGAAGAAAATTCTTTAGAGCTCGGTGTTTGATGAGTTTATTTTTTAAGGAAGGAAAATATAAAATTGAAAATAGAACCATATCTTTCCCATAGATGTCGTAAAAGCGACTAAGGGGTAGGCTAATAAACTTGGGATTCTTCTTGTAAGCGATGACCTAGTAACCTGTCACTATTAGAATCTCAAGTCCATTGTAAAGCCATACAGCAGAACTTGGTCTTATAGTCTTTTAAAAACTGTAAGCTCTGTATACCCCACAAGGGATATAGACGTGACTATATGAATGTATGTTACAATAACTGAAACGAAAAGACTATTTAACTAAGCGTATTCGAATCCCGGCCAGGGCATGATGAGATAAAAACATTCTCTGATTGGCCTGGGTCTTTAATGTTTATTTATATACATAAGTATTTATTAAAAAATATAGTATCGTTGAATTAGTATCTCGTAACACAAGTCTCGAACTTTCGAGGCTTACTCAATCTGTATATATATATATATATTTATACGGGATATTTTTATTAATATGATCAAACAGCCTAAAGAAACAAGACGTTATTTACGAAAAATAAGTAGAGTTTATCACTTTCATGAAGGCTCAAGATGGAGTACCTCATAAAAATACAATATAAGCAGATAAAGTTTTAAGTGAGCTATAAAATAGACATACCTACTTTGTTTACCGTGCCGTGTGGTTCCCGTCAACAATTGAAAAAAGAATAGTACTAATCTCTTTCCCATGGATGTCTTGAAAAGCGACTATGGGGATAGGCTTATAAACTTGGGATTCTTCTTTTAGGCGATGGGCTAGCAACCTGTCACTATTTGAATCTCAATTCTATCATTAAGCCAAAGAGCTGAACGTGGCCAATCAGTCTCTTCAATACTGTTTGTTGACTCTGTCTACCCCGCAAAGGATATACGTGACGTGATTTTATTTTTATGCATGTGTGAAAATTAATAAAAATCACCAACCAACGAAAGTTTTATCCCGGTGTAGAAAATATATTTCCGGCCCAGTTGCAGATGTTATCTACGCTGGCAATACCCATGAAATATGGCGGCCATTATTCGCATGGCAACACTGCCCCTGTAGATAGCCGCGGACGTGATTTTCACTTATTTATGTTTTTGGTTACAAAACGGTGACTAAGTAAATACAATAATAAATATAAATAAATATATACGGGAGTATGCAGAGATCGTGGCAAGTGCAAAGATGTAGTCTCTGCCTACCCCTCCGGGAAAGAGGCGTGATTTTATGTATGTATATATGTAAATACGGTACAAATGGCACAGATTGAGTTAGCCTTGAAGTAAGTTCGAAAATTGTGTTACGAAATACTGTAGCGGGAGCGATGATTCGGGCTCGACCGCCACACAGAGAAGATCTTCCGCCAGGCTGGTGTGACGCCTGGGGAACCGCACGACAGACGATGTTGTTTTTTTTTTTTGACTATGAGAAATAGTTTGCCTGAGGGGCATTTACTATTACAGCGGGACGTTTTTAGGCGAGGGCTTGACGCTCCTCCTAACAGCCTTTTCGGCAAAAGCGCGCAAGGGGGGACGATGTTGTGTCGGAGGTTGTATATATAACTCCAATCCGTGAAATCTTTGCTAGCGCGATTTAGATTTTTCGCGTCGCGTGATTTTACTTTTTTTATTTTGTGACTTTTGGCGTACCTATAGATGTCGCCGCAATAGTAACTCAACGATACTATATTATACAATAAATATTTACATAGATTTTTAGAAATTTCGAAGACCAAGTCAGAAAAAGTTATTTTCTCATCATGCCCTGGCCGGGACTACCGCTGGACCACAGAGGCGGTCTTGAATGCCGTCCCTGAATCAACTGTATCAATACTTCTCCGACCCATTTACTATTCAGTAAATATTAAAGAATTTGATAATTATAATATACATATAATCAAGTCTATATCCCTTGCGGGGTAGACAGAGCCAACAGTCTTGAAAAGACTGATAGGCCACGTTCAGGTGTTTGGATTTTACAAAATTTTAAAATATCTAGAAACTGCTTAACCGATTATTATGTTCTACGAACTTGAAAATGCTACTGACAAATTCTACACACATTTAGAATTCCATCAAAATCAGTCAAACGGTTCAAAAGTAATCTCGTTACAAACATACATACATACAAAAAAGTTATTTTCGCGCCAAGTTAATGAGTAGATTTTAGACAATTACAACGGACTATGTCAGCCTATCAAAGGTCAAGTGTAAAGATGTAAAAATCTGTCAACACTGAAATTATCTAAATGAAATATTACACAGATTGAGTTAGCCTCGAAGTAAGTTCGAGACCCGTGTTACGTGATACACACTCAACGATACTATATTTTATAATAAATATTTATACAGACGTTGGCTCTGTCTACCCCGCAAGGGATACAGATGTGATTATCCGTATGTATTTTGTAAAATTTAAAGTGCTCGTCAGGTCTAGGCGAACGCCTAGTATAACTTTACACAAACAACGGGTCAGATTCATCTGCCGCCGACTGTACACTCCGACTAATACAATTACCAGCTATTATTAGTACGATCGATTCGCCACGGCGCGGCGGGTCGTGTTGGAACTGTATGTACATAGTTTTAACTATATCTTCAGTAGGCTGTAGGCCTGTTCCATCTCGCTATTTGAGTATTAAAAACTTCATTGTGAGTTAGTTAGTTTTGGTATATTAAAATGTAACTTATACATACAGTCTCGTATTATACCTACGGTCTCGTCTTTATCCCCTACGGGGCAGACAGAGTCAACGGCCTCAAAAAGAAAGAAAGGCCTTTCGCTTCATCCACGTCCTCGCTTTAATAAAGCTATATATACATATATGTGGTTCCCGGCACCAATATCAAAAAGAATAGATCTCTTTCCCATTGATGTCGTAAAAGGCGACTAAGGGTTAACTTATAAACTTGAGGTTCTTCTTTAAGTCGATGGGCTAGCAACCTGTCACTATTTGAATCTCATTTCTATCATAAAGCTTAACAGCTGATCGTGGTCTATCAGTCTTTTAAGACTGTTGGCTCTGTCTACCCCGCAAGGGATATAGGCGTGATTATATGTATGTATGTTTGAGGCGATGGGCTAGCAACCTGTCACTATTTGAATCTCATCTATACTAGTATTATAAAGCTGAAGTTTGTTTGTTTGAACGCGCTAATGGTACTAAACTACTGGTTCGAATTGAAAAATTATTTTTGTGTTGAATAGAGCATTTATCGAGGAAGGCTTTAGGCTATATAACTACTGCAACTATTAGCAGCGAAGAAATAATGGAAAATGTGCAAGAACGAAAATTATTCATCCGTCGGGGCTTCAACGATGCCCAAAATAACTATTCCACGCGGACGAAGTCGCGGGCACAGCTAGTTTCTATTATAAAGCCTAACAGCTGAACGTGGCCTTTCAGTCTTTCAAGACTGTTGGCTCTGTCTACCCCGCAAGGGATTAACTACCCATCACACTGTTTCTCTTAGTCTCTTGTACACTCTTGTCGATTCTATCTATCCCTTAAATAATACAAGTATTCAAAACACATTATACATACATATATATGGTCTCGTCTATATCCCTTGGGGGGCAGACAGAGCCAACAATCTTGAAAAGACTGAATGGCCACGTTCAGCTATTTGGCTTAATGATAAATTGAGATTCAAACAGTGACAGGTTGCTAGCCCATCGCCTAAAAAAGAACCCCAAGATTGTTAGCCTATCCCTTAGTCGCCTTTTACGACATCCATGGGAAAGTGCTCCTATTCTTTTTTGTATTGGTGCCGGGAGCCACACGGCATATTTAAAACACAAAGTGCTACTTAATATCTGAAGAGGCTCATTATGATAATTGTAGCTAAGTTATGCCAAGTTAGGCGATGTTAGCAGTACGAGTTTCCAACTGTTAACTTACGACCGATTTAGACTATCGATTTCACTGGCCTATGTTTTGAATACATACACAAAGGCACGTCTATATCCCTTGCGGGGTAGACAGAGCTAACAGTCTCGTTAAGACAGAAAGGCCACGTTCAGCTGTTTGGCTTTATGATGGAATTGCAATTCAAATAGTGACGGGTTGCTAGCCCATCGCCTAAAATAAGAATCCCAAGTTTAGAAAATCTTGTATTAATTAATGTAAAATGTAATTAATTTCGGATTATAAAACACTAATAACAACACACTATTTATTTCAAGACAATATTGTACGTATATGTGCAAATACATCATGTAAGACACACCAACTAACAACAAACAAACAAACTAACAGATGTAACTAACTAATTCCTCCTCTGAGTTGCTCGATGCAATTAGTTCATTGCGTTAGTTTGTCAAACAATATTCTGAATTGTTTTGTCTGGGGCAAACAGGTAGTTATATTGCATCTTAATTGATACATAAAATCACGTCTTTATCCCTTACGGGATAGACAGAGCCAACGGCCTCGAAAAGACTAAAATAGTGGCAGGCCTTTGATTGACTTTTACATTCTGAACGGGAAGATAAGCAGCTGACACGCATTATGTTTTTTCTATAGTTACCAGTCTAGTATAAAAATTGCACTTGATAAAATATCCTTAGCGACTAAGGATTTTTTGTGGAAAGAGATAGAATTCTTAAGTCATATTTAAATTTATCTTTTTTATAATCTTTCTCTTATATAATCGTACTATGCAACATATTCCCGTTGCCTCATTCCGCATTCCGCCTATCCCTCCGGGAAAGAGGCATTACCTTATGTATGAACTGCCATTTATGATATTACAATGTCATAAAAATGATGGAAAATTTGTACATTAATAAGGAAATTGATTAAATTTTTATTAAAATTTGACCTACAAAACTTTGATTAAAAATAACTTTTATTTTATTAATATTCAAACAAACAAATGCGAAAAATGTCTTCTACGCGAACAGATAATAAAGAAATGTATGCGTACATAGACGCGGGCGATATTAAGCACCTAATAGGTAGCAGTAGAAAGATAGATGTAGAAATATAACATCAATCGAAAATTATTCATAACGAAAAGAACTTCTAAAGAAATGCTAATAAAACCTCCCGAGTAAACAACCGATTATCATTTAAATCAAGAAAAAAAAATGAATATTCAACAAGCGGGAACATCAGACGTTCAATTTTAAAAACAGAATCGATGGAATTATTGAATTCGAAAACTTATTATTCTGCCAGTGACACGTCTGCAGATGGCGCTGATCAATTAGTAATTGAATTTCGAACGAGTGCCTTTTTCTTAATGGCAATGCTTATTGAGAGGCACACAATAAATTGAATTGGCGTCATACCGTAGGAATTCGTTTAGGAATGGGAATGCGCGTTATTTCTGGGATATTAAGCGGTGCGGCTGCGTGCCTATGGAAATGAGGGTGCGAATTGCGAGTGAGTTTTTGGACGGTAGTAAGGGTGTTTTAACTGAATTTGAATTTGGTGCAGGAATTCGATTTTGTTTTTTTTTTTAGTTGAATTTGAATTATTTTTTTCACAATGTCCTTTATTTAGTAAATTATTATTTTAAAAAGGTATGTAACATCTGACTACTGATAAAAAATCTCTAAAACTTGCACACTTTAGATATTGCATTATAAATAAAAATAATTTTTTCAGAAACAATTAAGTTTCACATTGGCTAATTTGGTTTTTAACAAAATAAATCCGCAAAAGATGTTAAGCTCTTATAAAAATAATGTCACTACTTCAATGTTGTCCCATTCAATGCGAATTATAAATTGATACATACATACATACATTAAGTCACGCCTCTTTCTTTATAAATTGAACAACATTATTATTTTTACTATAAACAAACATAGATCCCATTCAAACTAAACAACCTTTATTAATGCTTCAAATATACATATATACAGACAAACATACGTCCCAATTCCAGCATTGTGTGGAAATTCCTGGCGGAATAATCCAGTGGTTCTTTGGAATGTGAGTAATAAAGCTGAAAATTGGAATCGCCGCCATCTTGGATCGGTTAGGACTGCGTTCCGTTTCGTTCTATTGGAGGATAAATTAAATATTTCTAACTAGCTATTGCCTGCGGGTTTTCCTGCCAATATGTTCCGACAAATTATTTTCTCTTTTTCGGTTTAAATGTACGGTAAAATTTTATTTAGTCACTCACTAAATAAAATTTGTAATCTTGACATAACCTATTGATTTTTCATTTTTATGTTAGGTTTTGAATATTTTTTTTGAATACGATAGTTCTGACTATATGCGTATGCATATGTTCTGACTGTATGCGTATGTACTTATGCGTAAAAAAAGGCCGTTTAAAGTCATTTTACATTTTAAAAATCATAAATGTATACATACATACATATGGTCACGTCTATATCCCTTGCGGGGTAGACAGAGCCAACAGTCTTGAAAAGACTGAATGGCCACGTTCAGCTGTTTGGCTTAATGATAGAATTGTGATTCAAATAGTGACAGGACCCATGGCCTAAAAGAAGAATCCCAAGTTTGTAAGCCTATCCCTTAGTTGCCTTTTACGACATCCATGGGAAAGAGATGGAGTGCTCCTATTCTTTTTTGTATTGGTGCCGGGAACCACACGGCACATAAATGTATATCAGTCGTAATTGACTGAGTCTTTTTAACGTGTCAACTACAAAACTAATCTCCAACGAAAATAGAAATTCCCGACGAGAAATGAGAACTTCTTCCTTTTTTAAAGTCGGTTAAAAATAAAATTAATGCAATCTCAAGTTAAGATTTCATCTCGGCTTTAAATTGCGGTGTCAAATGCAATCGGGTCTGATGCAAACAACTGCACCATTTGTAGTCTTTTGTCTGTGTTGAGTATTTCTTAGATTTTATAACTGGATCTAGCTTTTGTGTGTGGATTTGTCTGTAAATCTTCACTTATTTTTGCTTTTTTGTTTACTGCATACATACATAATTACATACAATCACGTTTACTGTCAATTGCCTCGAAATTGATTTAAAATTTCAGTCGTAGAGAGTAAATAATCTCTGTATGTAATATGCTGCAAAGACATATATTTTTATATATGTATGTATGTTTTGTGGAGTAATGTGACTTGACCTTTCACAAAACCCACCCAAATTTTCATTATACATACATATAATCACGTCCATATCCCTTGCGTGGTAGACAGAGCCAACAGTCTTAAAAAGACTTATAGGCCACGTTTAGCTATTTAGCTTAATGATAGAATTGAGATTCAAATAGTGACAGGTTGCTAGTCTGTCGCCGAATAGAATAATTCCAAGTTTGTAGGCCTATCCCTTAGACGCCTTTTACGACATCCATGGGAAAAAGATGGAGTGGTCCTATTCTTTATTTTCTAATGGTGCCGGTAACCACACGGCACCCATTATAAGGTGATACAATAGGTATAACCCGTTTTTTTATCCAAACATAAAACTATAAAAAATATAATATTCTCATATTACATGGTATTTGAATCCACAATTTAAATCACTATCAAACGTAGCAACCACTAAATTCAGCAACAAATGTATTTTATATGTTCTTGCCATTCGCGAACCATATTCCCGCGCATAAATATCAAATAAAATAAATGTGACAATATTCTGTTGTGGTATCCACAATTCACAATCCACTCGCGACCGGCTGACACGTCCGACATAAAAAAAAAAAAACAAAAATTCGCTAACAGGAAAATAGGCTTAGCATAAAGCCGTGTACACACTGCCGACGACAGCCAATGTAGATTGGCATGGAATAGAATAGAATAGATCTATTTCCAAAATTGGATACAAGGTATCACTTATTGACGCCACATCACTTAAATCTAATTATAACTACTACCGCTTCCAAAGCGCATGTGTAGAAGAAGCGGCGGAACAAACTACACTGCAGCATTTTCACCGGCCGTCAATTTACAAATATAGATCTCTTAAATCTAAATCGTGCACACAATGTGCACGATTTAGATTTAATTTAATACATTAAAAAAATATAGATGAATATGATACTAATGATTTCAATACGAATATTTCGTCAAATAAATATAGATAAAATGATCTATCTGTCAATTTAATATTCTTGTTCTCTTTCTTATGTTCTTTTTTTTTGTTTTTATTCATTTATCTATATAAGTCGGAATATACTATTTTCAGTTGTTCTTTACGTTATGGAAATCGGAACAATATAACGTCAACAGATGTGCCGTGTAGTTCCTAGCACTTTAAAATAAGACCCTTTCCCATTTCTGTCTGAAGCGACTTTGAGAATATTCATATTTTGTAGCTTTTATCATGATCCAATATGAGTTAGGTTCCCCTGCGGTGACAAAACTCAAATGGGATTCGTTTCGTGTAAAATCTAGCATAATCAAAGTCTCTCCTCTGGCTCTTCTCTTTATACGTGAAAATGTAAAGAAAGAAAGAAAGAAAGAAAGAAAGAAAGAAATCGTTTATTTGTAAAACATGGGTACATAAAATTGATGTTAAATAAAATTTGAAACACCATGTTTTGCCGTTGCAATACAGCATACAAATATAATATAATAATTCATTACATTAATCAAAATTTAAAAAAAGTCAAACTAAAATATGTAACCGAGACTTTATTACGCCAGGAGGACTAACCAAAGAATGCTAGCGAGACGTGTAAATTTCTATGCAATAAAGATACTAAGGCGACTAAGGGATATGCTTACAAACTTGAGATTCTTTTTTAGGCGATGGGCTAGCAACCTGTCACTATTTGAATCTCAATTCTATCATTAAGCCAAATAGCTGAACGTGGCCATTCAGTCTTTTCAAGACTGTTGGCTCTGTCTACCCCGCAAGGGATATAGGCGTGACCATATGTATGTATGTATAAAGATATCACAAGCAAACAAACCTTGTCACTTGTGTGCACGCAGCTTTAGACGACACGCGGACGCGACAAATGTCCAGTTCAGATTGACGTGAAATGGATTTTTGAATGGCCGCCATATTGGCCCACTCGACCGGACAAATCCGGTTTGGGCCGCCTCCGACCGGTTTGAAGCGGTTCGGGGAGTAATCGCGTTGCAGACAATCCAGTTTATCACTCACTTGTTCATTAGCCCCCTTTTGACGGCAAATTTTGGGGTGATTGAATGATTGCTTGTACTAAAACTATCTGCTTTTCACTATTTCATTCATTCATTCATATAATCACGTCTGCATCCCTTGCGAGGTAGACAGAACCAGCAGTCTTGAAAGACTGATAGGCCACGTTCAGCAGTTGAAGAATTGAGATTGAAATAGGACTACAATTTAAAACTTAAGACTGTTAGCTCTGTCTACCCCGTAAGAGATAAGGACGTGAATATATGTATTTACCGTGGTCGTAATTTAACGTTTATCACGATCACTACATACTTCTTTCGCTTCTTCCACATTCGTAACTCTATTCATGCAATCTCCTCGATTTCGGGTACTCTTGACCTGACCTTTTGCCAGAACGATATGATCAGTATTAATTGTTACTGACAGAACTGTTTCCCTTGTTCTAGGCGCAGTCGGTGGTGATGGAGACGACAGTGATGATAAGGAAAAGGAAGAAGAAGCAGAACGCGAGAGACAGGAGGCGATCCGCGAGGCAGAAGAGAGACGCAAAGAGAAACACCGCAAGATGGAGGAGGAGAGAGAGAAGATGAGGCAGGAGATTAGGGATAAGGTACGTCTTTATATACATATATATACTAGCTGTTGCCCGCGACTTCGTCCGCGTAACCCACACTAAAATGACGAAGTTTCATACAAACATGCAACCCCTATTTCACCCCCTTAGGAATAGAATTTCCAAAAATCCTTTCTTAGTGGATCCCTCCTAATTAAAATCTACCTTCCTGCCAAATTTCATCTTTATTGGCTCAGTAGATTTCGAGATTTCGTGATTCCGAAGTGAGTGTTTTTCGCTTTTATATATATAGATAAATATCAATATAATCACGTCTATATCCTTTGCAAGGTTGCCAGAGCCGAAGGTCTCGAAAAATCAAAAATATATCAGTATTTATCGAAATGCTACAAGCTACAAACAAAAGTGCGGTGTGGTTTTCGGCACCAATAAAAAAATTGGACCACTACGTCTCATTCCCACGGATGTCGTAAAAGGCGATTAAAGCATAGGCTTATAAACTTGAGATATTTCGTTTAGGCGATATGCTAGCTACATGTCACTATTTAAATCTCAATTCTATCATTAAGCCAAACAGCTGAACGCGGCCTTTCAGTATTTCCTTGGCTGTCGGCTCTATACTATAAAATATTAATTTATATGTCAGTTTTACATATATACACACAGTCAAGTCTACATCTCTTGCGGGGTAGACAGGGCCAGCAGTCTTGAAAAGACTGATAGGCCACGTTCAGCTTTTTGTCTTGATACATACATACATAAAATCACGCCTCTTTCCCGGAGGGGTTGGCAGAGACTACTTCCTTCCACTTGCCACGATCCCTGCATACTTCCTTTGCTTCATCCACATTCATAACTCTCTTCATGCAAGCATTTAATTTTGTCTTGATAATAGAATTGAAATTCAAATAGTGACAGGTTGCTAGCCCATCGCCTAAAAGAAGAATCCCTTTATATCCCAGTTTTATTTCGGTCAAAATGTTCAACTATAACTATTTGAAAAGCCCTCGGTACAAATTACTCTGCTTGACCCATTTTGTGTGACGTGTGGACTACCCTTTGTGACCTAGTACTCTACGGCACTTCAAATGTTCAGTAAAACGGCGCTACCAATTTCCAGATTGCGCTTCTAAAGTTGTTACCTTTCAAAGTCTATGTGAAAAAAGCGAAGTAATGTGTAGTAATGTAGGTTAAGATTTTATGCAACTGAAGTGCGTGGTTGTAATTTTTTTAATTACTTTAATGTGTTACTGGTTTTCTGTGCAACATACATACATATAGTCACGTCCATATCCCTTACGGGGTAGACAGAGCTAATAGTCCCGTAAAGACTTAATGTTAATTTTACATAAAAAACATACATAAAATCACGCCTCGTTCCCGGAGGGGTAGGCAGAGACTACCTCTTTCCACTTGCCACGATCTCTGCACACTTCCTTCGCTTCATTCACATTCATAACTCTCTTCATGCAAGCTCGGCGGTTTCGGGTACTTTTGACCTGACCTTTTACCAGGATGTTAATTTTCTGTGCAATATAGATACAAACATACGTATAATCACGGCTCTTACGGGGTAGATAGAGCTTAGTCTTGTAATGACTGAGAGGCCACGTTCAGCTTTATGATGGAATTGAGATTAATATAACGATTGGTGTGCCGTGTGGTTACATTAAGATGGTTCTATTTTATAAAATTTCCACGAATAGCGTAAAAGGCGACTAGGGATAGGCTTATAAACTTGGAATTCTCTTGTAGGCGATGTGCTAGCAACCTATCACTTTTTAAAACTCAATTTCACTCTTCTCAAGACTGTCGGCTCTGTCTACCTCGCATTGAATATAGACATGACTGTATGTATGTATGTACAATTGTACATATATTATATATATATTTAAAAAAATATAATAATCTTACATAATTAATAAATGTAAAACTAATAATTTAGGTAAAATAAGGCATGTCCATTCCGGGCAAACAGATGAAAACTCTTCAAACGAGCGGCGTCAACTCCACGCGTGTTGGAAGGCACTCGGTACAAATTACCCGGAGGCTTGACCCGTTTGTTTTCGAGATTTATATGCGGCTTTTTGACACGCCAGTGCCGTGTGGTTCCCGGCACCTATAGAAAAAAAAGAATAGGACCACACCATCTCTTTCCCATGGATGTCGCAAAAGGCGGCTAAGGAATAGGCTAATAAACTTGGGATTCTTCGTTTAGGCGATGGGATAGCAACCTGTCACTTTACCATGGATTTCGTAAAAGGCGACTAAGGGATAGGGTTATGAACTTGGGATTCTTCGTTTAGGCGATGCGCTAGCAACCTGTCACTATTTGAATCTCAATTCTATCATCAAGCCAAGCAGCTGAAAGTGGCCTATATGTTTTTTAATACTGTTGGCTCTGTCTACCCCGCAAGGGATATGAACGTGTTTATATGTATGTATGTAATAAATAAATAAATGTTTTGGACAGAAAAGACAGACTGAGTGCTTTTCACACGGGTGGAGTCACGGGCGATAGCTAGTATAAAATGAGGTATAACATCAAGTGCCGTGTGGTTCCCGGCACCAATACAAAAAAGAATAGGACCACTCCATCTCTTTCCCAAGGATGTCGTAAAAGGCGACTAAGGGATAGGCTTACAAACTTGGGATTCTTTTTAGGCAATAGGCTGTCACTATTTGAATCTCAATTCTATCATTAAGCCAAATAGCTGAATGCGGCCATTCAGTGTTTTCATGACTATGGCTCTGTCTACCCCGCAAGGGATATAGCCGTGACCATATGTATGTATGTATGTATAACATTAACTAGGTCGCTGATAATTGACAAACAACGCGACTTTCCTCATAAACAATTATTGGTAACGACTTTGTTTTTCGCCATATCGTGTAACAATTATGTCGTTAATATGAATGTACTCATAAATATGTTAATTTGGGTGCGAGCGCCCGTCTGTTTATACAATAAACAACTTCAGTTCCAAGTTAAATAAGTACTTTGTGTTAGGAATTAGTTTTAACAATTAATTTTCAACACAAATATCGTACAGTGAAACGGTTATAAAATAGATCTATTATTCAGGCGATGGGCTAGCATCCTGCCACTATTTGAATCTCAATTCCATCATTAAACCATACAGCTGAACGTGGCTATTCAGTCTTTGAGGAAATGTGGGCTCTGTCTACCATGTAAGTCTTTAAAACATGATAATATGTACGTGCCGTGTGGTTGCCGGCACCAATACAAAAAAGAATAGGACCACTCCATCTCTTTCCCATAGATGTCGTAAACGGCGACTAAGGTATGGGCTTACAAACTTGGGATTCTTTTTAAGGCGATGGTTTAGCAACCTGTCACTATTTGAATCTCAATTCCATCATTAAGCCAAACAGCTGAACGTGGCCATTCAGTTTTTTCATACCTGTTGGCTCTGTCTACCCCGCAAGGGATATAGACGTGACCATATGAATGTAGAAGACAGTCGGCTAAAAAACATTGAAGAGAAGTAAATGGCGACTCGTTTACACAAATTGTTTTTTGAAATACCGCAATGCGGACGTCCTGGAGTCGGGAATCTTTACGTTCCGGATATATCGTTACATTTATCCTACTCAATCAATCTCTTTCTTTTGACTAGACATAAATTATCAAGTTAGAATGGAAGGTGACACTTTATGAGGTCAAAGACGTTTTTTTATTTTATTTTATTTGGAAAACATACAGTCCTATATCTTGGACAACATCTCGACTTCGTCCGCGTGGAATAGTTGTTTTGGGCATCATTGAAGCCCTCAAGGATGAATAATTTTCCCAGTTTTTTTCACATTTACCAGTATTTCTTTGCTTCTAATGGTTGCAGCGTGATGTTATATAGCCTAAAGCCTTCCTCGATATATGCTCTATTCAACACAAAATAGTTTTTCAATTCGAACCAGTAGTTCCTGAGATTAGCGCGTTCAAACAAACAAACTCTTCAGTTTTATAATATTATTATAGATATAATGTATGTAGTATGGGGCCTTTTTATATGTAGTGATGATAGATTTTGAATCAGACTAGTTAGTATGAAAATATGGAATAAAATAAAACAAATTTAATCTTCGGATACCTCTTTTTTACTTGAAAGGGAAATAAAAAATCCAATCCCTTATACTGTTCCTACGCCAAAATAAACAGCTTTACGACTTTGAGTCACGAAGCTGTGACCTCGAATAAAAAGGTTTCGGCGCTTACTAGTTACATACATACATATCACGTCTTTATATAGAGTAGACAGAGCCAACAGTCTTAAAAAGACTGATAGGCCACGTTCAGCTGTTTGGCTTAATTATAGAATTAAGATTCAAATAGTGACAGGGTTGCTAGCCTATAGAAGCCTATCCCTTAATCGCCTTTTACGACATCCGTGGGAAAGAGGTGGAGTGGTCCTATTCTTTTCTTTATAAGTGCCGAGAACCACACGGCATAAGTAATTTATTGATTCGGCACACCAGTTATGTGCCCTGAATTAATAAATTACTATTTATTCTCAGAAACAACTTCTTTGGTTTGAAAGACTTACATTTTTCAAACTGTTTTTATGAACGGACTAAGGGATAATAAACTTGGGATTTTTCTTTAAGGCGAGCTAACTACCTGTCACTATTTGAATATAAATTTCATCATCTACACTAATATTATAAAGAGGAAAACTTTGTTTGTTTGGTTGTAATGAATAGGCTCAAAAACTACTGGACCGATTTTAAAAATTCTTTTACCATTCGAAAGCTACATTATCCACGAGTAACATAGACTATATTTTATTTTGGAAAAAAAATAGGGTTCCGTAATAATATATAAAAATAATTGGCAAAACAGCGTTTGCCGGGTCAGCTAGTTAAGCTATACAGCTTCAAGATTTTAAGCTCTGTCTACGCCGTTAGTGATAAAGACGTGATTATACATATGTATACTCAAGAATGTATTGGAGAATTATGAACGAGAAAAGTAATTAATGTGAATGATGCGAAAGAAGTATGCAGGGATCGTGGCAATTGAAAAGACATTATACTTTTAAACCTACCATTACTTGACTTTATATAAAATTACCGTAAACCAATCTACATGTGCCGTGTGGTTCCTGGCACCAATAGAAAAAAGAATAGGACCACTCCATCTTTCCCATGGATGTCGTAAAAGCCTAACCCCTTGTCGCCTTTGACTACATCCATGGGAAAGAGATGGAGTGGTCCTATTCTTTTTTGTATTGGTGCCGGGAACCACACAGCTCTATAATAGGTATATTAAAGTTGAAAACATTTTGTGGCTGTTTGAAGGACAGTAGAAATGAAATGTAAGATATTTTTTTTATTGTCCATCTGTTTTTGTTCACAAAAAACTATTGAATAAAAGTCGACGATTTTCGCAGATCAATAACAAAAGGTCTAGTTTAAAATCTTTTTTTTTACATCTTTGCCACTTTATAAACGCAACTCTATGATTACAACATTCGCGCGTAAATTTGACAATTTTTTTTTTATTATTTTGTAACTCAGGGGTTTACGCTGTAAAAATAGATGAGGGTAAGATGTGATAGTTCGGTCGCAGGTTTTATGTTAAAAGCGTGTCGTAAAATCGCAGTAAAAGTGATAGAATATTTAGGCGCACATGTTTACATTATCATAAATATTATGTTGCGGTAAGAATTTGTCTTCCTTACAGCGAATATCACTAGATTGTGTTTTTTTTTTGTTTTTATATAAATTTTAACCTAAAACCATAGTAGTTAAAGAAAGAGGTAATATGTATAAGACAAATATTTAGCGTAAAATCCATTCCATTTTTAGCAGACTCCCAAAACGGGCTTCTTTTTAAAACCTGTACTTACGTAAACAGTCGCCATATTTTTTTCCAAAAACTATTTTTTTTAATATTTTTTTTTATTGATTAATTGCACATGCCATTAAATTTTTGCAATGTCCTTCATTGGCTTAGTACATTTGAATTTTTAATTTTTGACGCCGAATATCATTACATTTCATTTTTGTAAAGCCGATCCATATCTCGCCCTCGTGTATATCAATTAATTACTATTATTAACACACACACAACATTGTTGTCTGTTTGTCCAGCCAACCAATCAGAGATTGCCTGACCTCAGCCAATCTTGTAGGCAAACATCGTTAGAGCTGGGTCGGTTTTACGGGGTCAAAGGTTTTGGGAAAAAAATATTACCTTGTACCAATATTACGTGAGATTCAACACGTAAGTTGAGACGTTTATAATATATACTAATATTATATGTGCCGTGTGGTTCCCGGCACCAATAAAAAGAAGAATAGGACCACTCCATCTCTTTCCTATGGATGTCGTAAAAGGCGACTAATGGATAGGCTTACAAACTTGGGATTCTTTTTTAGGCGACAGGCTAGCAACCTGTCACTATTTGAATCACAATTCTATCATTAAGCCAAATAGCTGAACTTGGCCTTTCAGTCTTTTCAAGACTGTTGGCTCTGTCTACCCCGTAAGGGATATAGATGTGATGATATGTATGTATGTATGTATATTATAAAGCTTAAAGAGAAAATCAGTTATTTAAATGCAATTTTAAACGGAGCAATAGTTAAATTGACACTACCCGACACCCTAGACTGCTGCTATTAATTTAGAACCTCTCCCTACCCCTCGGTTAATAAAATTTGAGTCTAAATGGCCCTGTCAAAGGAGTTGTAGGAAATTCCGTTAATGTAATTACACTGGTCAATAAAGTTGGTTCGCGTCGCGCGAGCGGAACTTTGTCTTCAAGTGTATATTTCATTTAGTTGTCTTAACTAAATATAAGAGGCCGTTATAAATGGAAACGCTAGAATTAAATGGAGCTTTTTTAAATCGCCGTGTGGTTCCCGGCACCAATACAAAAAAGAATAGGACCACTTCATCTCTTTCCCATGGATGTCGTAAAAGGCGACTAAGGGATAGGCTTATAAAATTGCGATCCTTTTTTTTGGCGATGGGCTAGCAACCTGTCACTATTTGGATCTTAATTCCATCATAAAGCCGAGCAGCTGAACGTGGCCATTCAGTCTTTTCGGGACCATTGGCTCTGTCTACCCCGTAAGGGATATAGACGTGACAATATGTATGTATGTTTTTTAAATCGGGGACGCTTTGCTGATTGGTCAGATCAACACTATAATAAACCTACAAGCTTGGATGAAAAGATTGATGAATATATATGAAGCAAAAATAGTATGCAAAGATAGGGATTTAGAATGATGTAGTCCTTGCTTGCCCCTCTGAAAAAAGACGTATTTAGTTGGTTCTCTTACACGTAACTAGCGTTCGTTCGTTATTTATGTAATTACATAGGTAGCAAACTTCCGCCGTGTGGTTCCCGACAATTTAGAATAGAACCAGTAAAAAGCGACTAAGAGAAAAATATTAAACTTAGGATCCTTCTTATAGGCGATAGGCTAGCAACCTATTTGAATCTCAATTCTATCATTAAGCCTAACAGCTGAACCTGGCCTTTCTTTGGAAGACCGTTGGCTCTGTCTACATCGCAAGGGATACGTATTTTTATATTATAGCTGTGCCCGCGACTTCGTCCGCGTGGAATGGTTATTTTGGGCGTCATTGAAGCCCTCAAGGAGGAATAATTTTCCCCGGTTTTTTTTCACATTTTCTGTTATTTCGTCGCTCCTAATAGTTGCAGCGTGATGATAAATAGCCTAAAGCCTTTCTCGTTAAATGGTCTATTAAACACAACAAGAATTTTGAATCAGTAGTTCCTGAGATTAGTGCGTTCAAACAAACAAACAAATTTCAGCATTATAATATCAGTATATAGATGATTTATGATAGACGTGAAGCTTCATCTCGCTAAATGAGACAAATCCTTTGTAACAAGTTACTAAGTCATACCGATAAATTCGTAAGAAACGATCAAAGAATTTCTTATAGTACCCCCCTCCCTTCCCCCACCGCCTCCCCCCTTGTCTTGCGTAATGACGCGAGTTATGTCACGCTCGCCAAGTTGACGCTACAAGTTTTAATTGTAGCGGGGTAAGACCTTAGTCACAGCGGGAATTATGTTCAATACAATTAATTTGTATCACAAATTTACTAATGCCGTAATTTATTTATTTATTTTTATTTTTCTTTATTTAGGCAACAAACAGTCGTTAACAAATAGAAATTTACATAAACTATGAGTACAATTTAAAGACCTATAGTGCCCTAAAGTGATGTACTTATATAATAAAAAGGGTTAATTACATGGCAGGAATTTGTAAATAAAATCAACTTAGCGTAGCTTTCCGCTGCCGCTGGGAACAGAACAGTATTATGTTATGTAATGTTATACTAATGCCGTGTGGTTCCCGGCACCAATATAAAAAAAGAATAGGATAAAATAACGGGTTATATTGTGTCACCTTATAATGGGTGCCGAGTGGTTTTCGCCACCATTGGAAATGAAAGAATAGGACCACTCTATCTCTTTACCGTGGATATCATAAACGGTGACTAAGGGATAGTCTTATTAACTTGGGATTCTTCTTAAAAGCGATGGGCTAGCAATCTTTCACTATTTCAATCTCAATTCCATCATTAAACCTACCAGCTGAACGTGGCCTGTCAGTCTTTCAAGACTGCAGGCTCTGTCTGCCCCGCAAGGGTTATAGACGTGATTATATGAATGAATGAATTGTTACTAAATAACTGGATGGAATGAACCATTACGAGGATTCAAAACGGGTTAGTTCTACCTGCAAAGATTGCGGAGGTCAGATGGGAGTCGCTTCGTGCAAAAACCTGACTCACCCAATCCAGGATCCATGGTCAAAGGCCCACCCTGGGCTCCTCTCCAGAGTGGTGAGGATGCAACAGGGACTAAAACCAGGAGAAGAACGAAGACGAAGACTAACTAGACCTAAAGCTTTGTATAAATTCCATAGATATTTTGATTCCATAGATAACGGTTGCGAACTTTAGATCCGTGGTTGCCAATGCGCAACTAGCAGTCGACGCAGATTTTTGTGACTCCTACCCTACATAGTTCCTTATTTTACATACATACATATAATCACGTCTATATCCCTTGCGGGGTAGACAGAGCCACAGTCTTGTAAAGACTAATAGGCTACGTTCAGCTGTTTGGCTTTAAGATGGAATTGAGATTCAAATAGTGACAGGTTGCTAGCCCATCGCCTAAAAGAAGAATCCCAAATTTATAAGCCTACCCCTTAGTCGCCTTTTACGACATCCATGGCAAAGAGATGGAGTGGTCCTATTCTTCTTTCTATTGGTGCCGGGAACCACACGGCAAATTTCCTTATTTTAATTTTTGTTTTATATACGCTCGCTGTCTTGCTATACTTATGTTTATTGTAAGTTTCTCAGTAAGTGAATTGTTAATTCTTTATGAGGAAATAAAGTTATTTAAACTAAAAAGATATCGCTGTTACTGACACCCCGCCCTGCGGAAACGGAAATGATATAATAAGATCAAGGGGGGAGTTGCGTCTACTTTGACTCCGCTGTGGATCACATAAATCACATTAGATATATACATACATACATACATATTATCACGTCTTAATCCCTTGCGGGGTAGACAGAGCCAACAGTCTTGAAAAGACTGATAGGCCACGTTCAGCTATTTGGCCTTAAGATAGAATTGATATTCAAATAGTGACAGGTTGCTAGCCCATCGCCTAAAAGAAGAATGCCAAGTTTATAAGTATATCCCTTAGTCGCCCTTTACGACATTAATGGGAAAGAGATGGAGTGGTCCTATTCTTTTTTCTATTAGTGCCGGAAACCACACGGCACATCACATTAGATCTTGTGATTATAACGTACAAGCCATCTTTTTTACCGCCGTTTCACCGCGATTATCTAGCGTTTCACTAAACCGATTTTGGTGCGGTTTTCTGGAAAGTGTTTGTTATACTTAGGATTAAGTTTTTACCGACTTGAAAGAAGGAGAACATAGATGGCGTCGCGGGCACAGCTAGTAATAACAAATAAATAAATAAAGTTGCCTATATTTATTATTATTTATCCGATCCAGAATCGCGGTCGCACCTCAGCCCCACTTCAAAAAACTATATAACGCATAGAATAGAGCTTAACGAATCTATATAATAAATCTGTAGAAGGTTCAATTCTGTACATACATCATAATATTATAATAAATAGCAGGGGGTATTACTGGATCGATACCAAACCCAAATATGTGATTAAAAAATTTTTTGTCTGTCTGTCTGTCTGTATGTTCAGGCATCACGTGAAAACTAACGGTTCGATTTCGATTTTGGTGCGGTTTTCTAGAAAGTGTTTGTTATACTTAGGATTAAGTTTTTACCGACTTGAAAGAAGGAGAATATAGATGGCGTTACGGGTACAGCTAGTAATTAAATATAAATAAATAAATAAAGTTGCCTATATTTATTATTATTTACCCGATACAGAATCGCGGGCGCACCTCAGCCTCACTTCGAATAACTATACAACGCATAGAGCTTAACGAATCTATACATATAATAAATCTGTAGAACGTTCAATTCTGTACCTACATTATAAATATTATAATAAATAGCAGGGGGTATTACTGAATCGATACCAAACTCAAATATGTGATTAAAATTTTTTTTGTCTGTCTGTCTGTCTGTATGTTCAGACATCACGTGAAAACTAACGGTTCGATTTCGATGAAACTTGGTATAATTATACCTTATTATCCTGGGCATAAAATAGGATACAAGATTTTATCCTGGAAAAATACGTAGAAACAAAAAAATCATAATTTTTCAGTTTTATCCATTGACGTTGTTCTGTAGAACCGCGAACACACGTTGCGTTACCCGTCCAATAGATATTTATAACATGTAATTGTCAGAGTTACTCATAATGGAGAAATGAAACATTCACGCGAAGACCGACATCCGCGCGGACGGAGTCGCGGGCACAGCTAGTGTGAACATAAAACAAAATACAAGAGAAGTTTTAGAAAAGTCTCAGGGGCTTCGTCACGTATGGAGTGCTGGCGCGGGCCGATGTTTGTTTGTCTGTGTGCGCGGGGCGCGTGAAGTTGTTTGTAGAGATTAGCGGACAAATTGATTCTTTCCCCTGAGTTTATGCCGTTAGAAAAACGTTTAAGGAACGTTCCGATAAGTACAAATGGAGTTTACAAATGTTTTTCAAACGGACTGTTAGTATAGAGATAGAGAAATACCGCGTGGTTCCCGGCACCAATACAGAAAAGAATGGGACCACTCCATGTCTTTCCCATGGATGTCGTAAAAGGCGACTAAGGGATAGGCTTACAAATTTGGAATTCTTTTTCAGGCGATGGGCTAGCAACCTGTCACTATTTGAATCTTAATTCTATAATTAAGCCAAATAGCTGAACGTAGCCATTCGGTCTTTTCAAGACTGTTGGCTCTGTATACCCCGCAAGGGATATAGACGTGACCATATGTATGTATGTATAGATAGAGCGACATAATATAAAAAAAACTGAGGTCCAGAGTGCGAGTTTTACTCCATCACACGCGTCGAGCAAGTAAACGCGGATTTGTATGTGATTCGTTCAGCGACATCTAGTGGTAACGCGATGGCACTAATTTAATTTCATACAAATTCGCGTGTACTTGCTCGACGCGTTTGATCAAGTGAAACTCGCACTTACCCCTCTGCATCCCAAGTGTATTAATGATTGTTGCCTTTCCCTTAGTCGACATTTACGCACTAATATGTTTTTCCTCGCGACCAGACAAGGATGAAAGCTAAAAAATAGTAAAGTAAAAAGTAGTAGTTCGAGATTTTTAAAGAGTACGAATTCGCTATCCGCTGAGGCCTATCAGTCTTTCAAGACTGCTCGCTCTGTCTACCCCGCAAGTGATAGAGGCGTGATCGTACTAACGAATGAATGAACGAATTCGCTAGTATCTACACATGTGAATTAAATTAAACATATCGATTTTTAACAGTGACTATAATTGGTCGCGTGATGGGCCCCGTGGAAGGTACCGTACCACTCGATACCAGGTATCAGGTATTATGTACTTAGATATTTATCAATACTTGGTATTAGGCATTTTATTCCATTGCGTGCTATATGTTTTGCGTCTATGCCAATAATTTTTGACGGCCTCTGTGGCGCAGCGGTAGTAGGCTTGTCAATGACACCGGAGGTGCCGGGTTCGAATCCCGGTCAGGGCATGATGAGAAAAGAACTTTTTCTGATCGGCCTAGGTCTTGAATGTTTATCTATATGAGTATAAAATATAGTATAGTTGAGTTAGTATCTCGTAACTCAACTATACAAACAAATTACACAGATTGAGTTAGTCTCGAACTTACTTCGAGGCTAACTCAATCTGTGTAATTAGTCCCGTATATTAATGTATTTATGCGAGGTGAGTGTGAATGGAAAGTTTGAGTGGGCCAGCCTAATAAACGCACCTTGATAAAATACAGGACTTTTGAAGTCACTGGTGTTTAATCCAATCAACATAAAAAACAAATACCTGTCAAAGCAAACATAACATAAATGTAGACAATGTGCACTCGTCCATTATTAAGATTTAAGAGATCTTCATATATTTGCAAATTGACGTCCGGTGAAAATGCTGCAGTGTAGTTTGTTACGCCGCTTCTTTTACACATGCGATTTGGAAGCGGTAGTAGTTATAATTAGATTTAAGTGATGTGATGTCAATAAGATTTGAAACTTGTCACTACTTGAATCTTAATTCTATCATTAAAACAGCTGAGCGTGGCCTATCAGTCTTTTTGAGACTGTTGGCTCTGCCTACCCCGCAAGGGATATAGACGTCATTATATGTATGTATAGTATATACACAGTGCATTATTACTACATCTACCTATATCCATATAAATAACTCCTTATTGCGCCACGATAAATTACAGTAAAATTCACAATCTTTACTAATATTATAAAGCTGACAAGTTTGTTTGTTTGTTTGAACGCGCTAATCTCAGGAACTAGTGGTTCGAATTGAAAAAATATTTTTGTGTTGAATAGATCATTTATCAAGGAAGGCTTTAGGCTTTTTAAAATGTGAAAAAAACGTGGTAAATTATTCATCCTTGAGGGCTTCAATGATGCCCAAAATAACTATTCCACGCGGACGAAGTCGCGGGCACATCTGGTAGGCTATAAGTTAACTCAGCGCCACCTGCTAATCTTTTCACTGGGTGATGTTTTATACACAATTAACACACTTACAGTATAGATTCTATTTACGATGTATGCATTTTAAAGATATTACCATAAAAAATGTATATAAAAGGATTATAGGAGCCAATAGGGGGAAAAACGTTTTAAGGCGGACGAAGTCGCGGACAACTAGTTGTAGAGTATAAAAATCAACGTGGTTAGTGTACGGTTAGCAAAACAAGAGCGAGTGGCTGTGTGTACGAGCGACGCGACGAACAATATTTCCGATACATTAGACACTCCGCGTGACGGTTTTAAGTACCGTCAGCATGTTATTTTTGTATATATTTTTTATGAAAAAAAAACGTTGCGATGTTAAGCGTGTTGATATTTTTTTGGTTTTATCCAGTATGGGTAAGATTCCCATTTGAAGGGAATCTCTTCGGGTATACACCTGACTCACCCAAGCATGAACCAGAACTGACGGAGGAAGATAGTTTATTGTTTAAACTAGCTGTGCCCGTGACTTCGTCCGCGTGGGATAGTTATTTTTGGGTCATTAAAGCCCTCAAGGATGAATAAGTTTCCCCGTTTTTTTTTTCACATTTTCCATTATTTCTTCGCTGCTAATAGTTGCATCGTGATGTTATATAGCCTAAAGTCTTCCTCGATAAATTGTCTATTCAACACAAAATGAATTTTTCAATTCGAACCAGTAGTTAGGTTCCAATTGAAAAATTCTTTGAAGATTAGCGCGTTCAAACAAACAAACTCTTCAGCTTTATAATATTAGTATAGATTTACTGATGTAATAGTGTATATTTAATAATTTAGAAATTTTTAAAAATGAACTTTCAATGAAAATGTATTATGACATTCTTACAGCACTTAAATCCGTAATGTCTCGTAAATTTGAGATATCTATTACAAAATGCACCGTAAAACGGAACTTTTGTACATTTCATATTCACGGCTACTTCTCATAAACTGTTACATAGTTTTATCACGTTAAAATAGCGTTTTCATCTTAACTTTATTACGTTGAAAGGAATTTTATCTCAAATGTAATTTATATCTTTAGATACATACCTATTTTAATTTAGATTCACTAAATTAATAGATTTTCAAGACTATTAGCTCTGTCTTCCCTTTATGGAATTAAGTCGTTGATGTATATAAAAAAACATTAAATTTAATTTATTTGCCAGCTTAAAGTAATTTTTTAACATCATAAATTGAATTTTTAAATAATGGAAAATGTGAAAAAAAACGGGGAAAATTATTCATCCATGATGACCAAAATAACTATTCCACGCGGACGAAGTCACGGGCACAGATAGTGTAAATAAAAAAAAGGAAAACTTAAAAAAAATATTAAAGTGTCGTACGCTGCTGACGCTACATTGACACGTCACCCCGCCGGCTCTCCGCACACCCGCACCTTCCCATAGTGATTTTCCACCTTTTTGCCCAAGTACATTTTCACATTTCACACTCGAACGCTTCGAGACGAGTGATTTATGGGCGAGTTCCAATGGTAGTATGATAAATTGTTAAAATTACTGTTTTACATACATATAGTCACGTCTATATCTCTTACGGGGAAGACAGAGCCAATAGTCTTGAAGAGACTCATAGGCCACGTTCAGCTTTTTAGCTTGATTGATAGAATTGAGATTCAAATATGTAGTGACAGGTTGCTAGAACATCGCCTAAAAGAAGAATCCCAAGTTTATAAGCCTATTCGTTATTCGCCTTTTACGATCAACCATGGACCAAAAGAGAAGGAGTGGTCCTATCCTTTTTTTTTGATGCCGGAACCACGCGGCACGTGTCATTACAGTTTTGATGCAAAATAGTAGTAGTAATCGTTTTATTCTTCTTATTATACTTCTTACCTTCTTATTATTGTATTGTGCCGTGTGGTTCTCGGCATATTACAATAGGACCATTCTATATATTTCCCATAAATGTCGTAAAAGACGGCTAAGGGAAAAGATAAGAAACTTGGAATTTTTGTAGGCTATAAGCTAGCAACCTGTCGCTATTTAACTACATAAAGCTGAAAGTGGCCTTACAGTGCTTTCAAGACTGTTGGCTCTGTCTGCCCCGTTAGGGATTTAGACGTGACTATAACCAACTTCAAAAAAAATACGTATGTTTCATGTAACAAAATTCACTATCTTGAACATCCTTTCCACAATTACTTAAACTCAGTTTGCCAGGTCATTAAGTCTTAACCATGGCGAGCGGCGCGCATCGCGACAATTTACAGCAGATGGGCTCCTAACTAGTTTAGCTGGCAAATTGAAAGGGCGGTGCTGTTTTATCGATCTGTTACTGGGTTATGGGAGAAGTCGTGGTTGGAGGAAAATTTATTCGATTTTAGGTACATATAAAAGAAAAAAATCTATACATATAATAAAATTGTAGAAAAGTGCTGTCTGTACATTGAAAATATAAATAAAAAAAATAGCAGGGGTTATTGTTATGTCGATGTCGAACCCAAAAATGTAATTAACTTTTTTTTTGTCTGTTTGTCTGTTCACGCTAATCTCAGAAACGGCTGATCCGAGTTGGATGCGGTTTTCACGAATATATTGTGGTATGCTTCAGTTATACTTTAGTGTTTGTTTCATGTCAAACGGTTCTTAATAAAAAAGTTATGTCAAATTAAAGAATCACGTCCACGCACCATTAATCTCCGCAACATCGGACGGCACAGCTAGTTATAGAATAAATGCAGTGGAAATGAGAGCGTTGTAAACGAACCATTCTGTCGGCTGCTCATCCGGCACAGAAACATTTGTCGAAGTTAAGTTTCAGAACCGATAAGGAGTATGATGGGTGTGAAATTGAGTGACCGGATAAAGAACAGCGTGAAAAGGGAATGTTGTGATGTGAAAGAAGATGTAGTTGCAGGAATAGAAAAGGGTATGTTAAGATGGTTTGGTCATGTGGAGAGGATGAATGAGCTGCCGAGCTTGCATAAAGAGAGTTATGAATAAACCAAAAGATGGTAAGTGAAAAGATGTAGTCTCTACCTACCTTTTCGGGTAAAAGGCGTGATTTTTTGTATTAATATCATACAGGGAGACTAATGGATAGGCTAATAACCTATGTTTACTTCTGGTAATAGTTGTCTACCCCGAAAGGGATACTACATATGTACGTGCTTTTTTGTACGTATTCTGCTACTCCAGAATTTTCAGTTGATAAGATTAGTCTTATTATTATGTTGCGTTTACATGTATTTCTTATTTTAAACTGTTATACTATAATAATAGATTAGAATAGAATAGATCTGTTTTCAAAATTGGGTACAAGGTATCACTTATTGACGTCACATCACTTAAATCTAATTATAACTACTAAAATATGTAAAACTATAACATAGTTTTTCTAATTGGCCTTTGTTTTGGATGTTTATCTATATAAGTTAAGTGTAAGTTGGTTGTAAAGTATAGTATCGTTGAGTTAATATCTCGTTACATATGTTTCGAATTTATATATATACTTCGAAGCTAACTCGATCGGTGTAATTTATCCTGTATACATACATATATTATTTATATTTGTAATATAAAATTTGCTTTATAAATAATAGAAGAAAGAAGATACAGAAGTAAGAAGAGATGATAAATTAGCTCATGGATGTGAAATTGACTCTAGTAGGGAGTCCGTTTGACCACGACTCCCTAGTCGAGTCAGGATGACCTCCTTGAGTGTATCTCGACGGAAGAAGAATGAAGATTGAGTGAGAAGGAGAAAAGAAGAATTTGAAGATTATAGAACATAAAACACAGACATCAATTGAAATAGATACCGCGTATGTATGTATGTCCTTGCTAAATCGTTTTTTGAAATTCTTTTTATATTAATTATATACATCAAGAAACTAAGACTTAGGAGAAACTTTGTACAACAACACTTATTTCTAAAGAAATTTCTTCAAGTAGCTTATTTTTTTTATACTATAAACAAATTAAAAAAAAACATCATAAATCGAACAAAAATAAGGGTAAATTCTGTTCAACGGCCGGTCAGCAAATAAATTCACCGAAATACACACGGATGAACTGGCGGTATCTATTTCGATCTATGTCTATGAAATTACTATTTCATGTAATACATATAATCACATCTTATCATTTACGAGGTAGACAGAGAAACAGTGTCGAAAAGACTAAAAAGCAACATTCAGCTGTTTATTAAACCCATCTATTTTTTTAAACTCTCCCTTAATTGACTTGTACAATTTTCACGGGAATAGAAGCAGCTTGCACACACTATGTTTTATTTTTCACTAGCAGACGACACGTGGCAGCATATTTTATTTATTTCTTGGTAAACTTGTTATTGTTGTTTTTCAAATTCAATATTTTTATTCATTTGTTATAGGATACTTCATATCGCTTAAAAATTGTCAAAACGTATGGTTTAACAACATTGGTTGACGTCAAATAAATTACTTAAAACTAAGTTAACTGCCGCTTCCAAGGCGTAAGTGCAGAAGAAGCGGTAACAAACTGCATTATTTACTAGCATACATACATACATATGGTCACGTCTATATCCCTTGCGGGGTAGACAGAGCCAACAGTCTCGAATAGACTGAATGGCCACGTTCAGCTATTTGGCTTAATGATAGAATTGAGATTCAAATAGCGACAGGTTGCTAGCCCATCGCCTAAAAAAGAATCCCAAGTTTATAAGCCTATCCCTTAGTCGCCTTTTACGACATCCATGGGAAAGCGATGGAGTGGTCCTATTCTTTTTTGTATTGGTGCCGGGAACCACACGGCACTATTTACTAGCATTTTAGCATGAAATTAGAGCCACCTCCAAAAGGACGCAGGTTCACGGAATCTATGATTTACGTGAATGATAGGACCCTATGTCCTTCTCCAGACACTTAGTTATGTGCGAAATTTCAAAACGATTGGTTCAGGAGATAACACGTAAAGAGGTAACAAACAAACTCACTTTCGCATTTATCTATACTAATATTATATAGCTGAAGAGTTTGTTTGTTTGAACGCGCTAATTTCAGAAACTACTGGTTCGAATTGAAAAATTATTTTAGCGTTGAATAGACCATTTATCGAGGAAGGCTTTAGGCTATATAACATCACGCTGCAACTATAAGGAGCAAAGAAATAATGGAATATGTGAAAAAAACGAGGAAAATAATTCATCCTTTCAATGATGCCCAAAATAAATATTTCACGCGGAAGTAGTCACGGGCACAGCTAGTATTTTATATGAATATATTATGATTTCTTCATTTTTGTGACACAAGATCATAATAAATTACATTAAATTGGTTTTAAAGCAAAGTCTTGAATCGATTTTAATGCCACTGGGATTATTAAAATATCCGACCACAGAGCAGAGGCCGGTGCGGCGCTCTGTGCCTGTAATCCTCGAAGCGGGTTCTGGTAATGAGGTCCCGAGGGAAGAAAAAGCACCGGGAATTAAATTAAACAGATACCACCCGTTTTCTTGCGAGAGACTTTTGAAGCTCTGTGTTACCTTTGAAAGAAATAAACGTGAAAATGTATTTTTTTTTTGTATGTAAAAAAAATAATTATACCTAATTTTTGAATTATATTTGAAAATGATGCTGGATCTTTTGTTAGGAATTAACCTAAGATTTTCAGATATTTTTCAAAAAGCATATCAAATTTTTCTATACTTATTTTATGTTAAGACTTTCTAACTAACATTATATAAGGTATATATAATTTATATACACTGTAAAGCAAGTCGTTTTAACAATAAAAAAAAACATAAATTTATCTAAGCCTAGCGAGTGCCCTTTATATAAAGCGTACATAGATAAATACATGCAATCACGTCTTTATTCCTTACGGGGTAGACAGAGTCTACAATCTTGAAAAGACTAAAAGTGCACGTTATGCTGTAATGATATTGATATTCAAATGGTAATATAATAAGCAAATATACAAGAAGAATGTGGAGGGAAAGGTCGGGGTGGGAAGTCCTACGAACGTATATTAATCAAATTAAGGACGTCCTGGTAAAGGGTCAGGTCAACAGTACCCGAAACCGCCGAGCTTGCATGAAGAGAGTTATGAATGTGGATGAAGCGAAAAAAGTATGCAGAGATCGTGGCAAGTGGAAAGATGTGGCCCCTGCCTACCCCTCCGGGAAAAAGGCGTGATTTTAAGTATGTATATACATTTAAATATAAACAGCCCATCGCCTATATTATAATGTAAACACTAGAGGCCGCCCGCGACTTCGTCGGCGTGGAATCAATCCTGCGGGAACTCCGGGATAAAAGTAGCCTATATGTCATTCTGGGTCATCAGCTACCTACGTCATCGTAATCGGTTAAGTAGTTTTCGCGCGAAAGAGTAACAAACACCTATACTGACATCCTGACATACTCACAAACTTTCGCATTTATAATATTAGCACGATTTATAATTTCTATTAGTAGGATAAGTTATACTCGAACACAAGCCCTTTATGAAAATAACAAAAAAAAAAGTAATTTATCTCAAATGCAAGAGGGATGACAGTTTAAAATTATAAATAGCTGCTCTGGAAGACGCTTGTAATGAGGTCCCCGAGGAGCCGTGCTGAAATTAAAATGGCCGCGATCGAGGATTACGCAAAGAAGATTGCAATTCTTCTTTTTCCAATTCCCTATATTTTTTTTTTTAAACTCAACTGCCCACAGTGATGGGCTTACAAACTTGGGATTCTTTTTGAGGCGATGGGCCAGCAACCTGTCACTATTTGAATCTCAATTCTATCATTAAGCCAAACAGCTGAACGTAGCCATTCAGTCTTTTCAAGACTGTTGGCTCTGTCTACCCCGCAAGGGATATAGAATAGAATAGAATAGAATAGAATAGATTTATTTTCAAAATTGGATACAAATAATAATAAATAATAAATAAATAAATTCTTTATTTAGCCATTATGACATAGAACACATTACATAGTACACAAAGGGAGTAAGTACATGTTTATATAATTGTATTATAAAGTCCCCTGCCCCAACCAGACACAATCAATCTCTGAACTAGACGTTAGTCTGTATCTCAGAGACCGTTGCCCCGGGGTGGCAGGGAAATTTATAGAGTTTAGTGCTTATGGCAATAAGAACAGAGTAATGATCTAGGTTTCCCAAACTAGACTAGTCTGTTATTTTTGGGAAACCTTATTTAAAAGTTACTAAAGAAATGAAGCCTTAGCTAGAAACTTAACTAAATTGATTTGCTGGGTACAAAAGGTGGCATGTGTGAAGTGTGTATGTGTTTGTGTGTGTGTGTGGGTTGTGTGAAAATAAATGTGTGTTTGTTAGGAAATTGAAAGCAGGATTTGGATACAGAATGGAAGACAGAGAGTTAGAGTAACAGGTTTTCGGTTTCGTCGTAATTTAATGAATGTAGAAATTTTTGCACACGTTTTTTGCAAACAAATTTTGAGCATGAGTAAATATTGCTTTCTTTGTTTAATTTATTATAAAGTTTTGCGCCTAATACACTGAAGTTTCTGGCTGCTGTTGATGTTCTGTGTTGTGGTATTATGCAAACCTTATACTGAAGATGTCGTCGTCGGTTAGCGTTGAGGTTTGGGTCAAACTTTAGCAGAGAGTGTTTTTTAAGTACCGTCTGTAACACAAAGAGCTGCCTCACTGCCAACACTTTTACGTCGGTGTAAAGCTGAGAGGTTGGGTAACGGTATGGTTTACGTGTCATCACTTTAAGGACAGCCCTCTGTGCCCTTTCCAATGGCAGTAAGTTTGTTTTTGCTGCTGACCCCCAGACCCGAACACCATACATTAGAATAGACTGACATAGGGCAAAATAGGTATTTTTCAGTGTATCAGAATCCGCCACGTTTCTAAGATTTTTAAAGACAAATATCATTTTCCGCACGCGAGAAATAAGCGACTTAATTTGTAGTAGCCATTTTAATTTTTGGTCTAGAATAATACCAAGATATTTGACGTTAGTTACTTGGGGGATAACTGAACAAGTGCAATTCGGGGTCAGGTTTTGGCATATATGGGCTTTGATTACAAAATTGTGATGTGAAGGAAGTGTTGTCGAATTAAGTCCAAATGGCAAACAATTAGTTTTTGATAAATTAAGCGAGAGTAGGTTATCAGATAACCAAGACATAACAACGGCCAAGGCTGATTCTGCATGTATTTGGGCTTCTTCCCAAGGTATCACTTATTGACGTCACATCACTTAAATCTAATTATAACTACTACCGCTTCCAAAGCGCATGTGTAGAAGAAGCGGCGGAACAAACTACACTGCAGACTATAGACGTGACCATATGTATGTATGTATGAAAAGGTTACTTTTATAGACGGTCTTAATCTTATTACTCACAAAATATTCTTATTTACAGTCGCTGAATAAGTGTAACATACATATAGTCACGTCTTTATGCCTTACGGAGTAAACAGAGCTAAAGATCTCGGAAAGACTGGATGGCCACGTTCAGCTGTATGGCTTAATGATGAAATTGAAATTCGAAAACGGATTTAAGCCCATAAGAAATTATAAATTTCAGATTCTGCTTTAAGGCATACACATAAAATGATTATATGTATTTTACACTATGTCAGTGAACATACAAAAAAGACACATACATACATATGGTCACGTCTATATCCCTTGCGGGGTAGACAGAGCCAACAGTCGAAAAGACTGAATGGCCACGTTCAGCTATTTAGCTTAATGATAGAATTGAGATTCAAATATTGACAAAAAGTCACACTTTTTTTTTTAATGTATAATTTCAGATTTTGCTTAAGCACCTCTTACGACATTCACAGAATGGAGTGGTCCAATTCTTAAGTGACGGAAACCACACGGCACCTCATCCCTTTCCAATATCGCCTAGTAATGTTACAAACTTAAAGTCGATATTAACAAAGTAAATAGGTACGTCTGTGGCTCGGTCACGGATAATTTCCCAAAGGACACGATTCGATTCCGTTGAGCCACAAATGGATTGGATATTAAACTTATTTACTCATATTAATATACAGAATTTTGTATTGCGCCTCTTTGGAATTGATGTAATATTGTTTTGTTATTTTGCCATTACCTATTTATTTTTGAGAGCGTTTTCGACCCCCGACGGAAAAAGAGGGGTGTTATAAGTTTGAAGTTGCATAGCTCACAAACGAATGAAGCGATTTCAAATTTAGTTTTTTTTTTATTAAAGATGATTTACGTGCGAGTGTTTTTATAAAGGTAGTATGTTTGATCAAAATCGGTATAGCTGTTCAAAAATTGTGGGAGTTGAAAGTAGTTAAGTAAGATCAAACATCGGCAAACATACTCGAGTGAACACGCACTAATAAAGAATATTGATGATTTAATCGAGAGTCTTCTTATCTTAACCCCCGGTGCAAAAATGACAACAATGTGGTATACGTTCTAGTTATAATATAACATTGCAAAAAGAATCCAATGCACACTTAAAAATTTTCTTTTTCTTTTTTTATAACTGGCCAGTTATGACACATTCTGAACAAAACACAAAAAAGAGGTTGCATATTACTAATTATATTAAACGGTTGGCAACACTTTGCATTTAAAACACACATTTTCCATGCTAAAATATAAACTTTCTCATCCGCAGTACAAAATCCCCAAGAAGGAGGAGGTGGTGGAACAACAGCAAGCCGAGCCTGACAACCCTCTGATGAGGAAGAAGAAGACGCCCGAGGAACTGGCGGCCGAAGCGGAGCTGGAAGACCAGGACGAGTTCACCAGTAAGTCTTGTGGTCTATATAATATAGTCTTTACAGTCGTAAGTAACAGTTCAAAATTAGGGTACGTTTAGAACAGTTACGAAATTTATGATAAATCTTTTTACTCTAACTTAACCTGGTCTTCAAAATCCAAAGCTGAGAAATTTTCATACACACATACATATAGACACGTCGTTCCTTGTGAAGTCACGGAGCAAACAGTTTCGAAAAGACCGAAAGGCTACGTTCAGCTGTATGGCTAATTAATGGAATTGAGATTCAAATAGTCATAGGTTGCTCGTTGCTAAATAAAGAATCCCAAGCCTTTCTAATGATCTACTTTTACAATTTGAGATTTCAATATTTTATTTAGAAATAAAAGCGCAACAAAAATAAGTTAATAATATGAAACTGAATTGTTTTCAACGAGTAGATTTCAACCTTACTTAAAACTATTAAAATCGTATCTATGGTTAACCTGTTATTAATGAAACCTTCATCAATTTCAGAATTGAAAAACACCATCGAAACGCAAGTGAACGAACTGAAATCCCAGATCGAGAGCAAGTGTGTCATGCAGTGAGAGCCCCCGAACTAATTTACATCCGAATACATGATGTAGCTGTAAGATCATCAGTACCCATCAATTCAGGACACGACGCACCCGGAATCATCATTCACGCTCAAAACAAGCCGATGATGTCACGACTGGCCAAATATTTGTATCATTGGACCGAATGTTCGCATCAATTTCGTTAGACACTTGTTTTGGAGTAAATTTGTGTTTTAAAACAGAAACGTTTAGATCTCGGCGTAATTTCAAATTTGTGTCGAATTTAACATCGTTTTTGGAATTTTGCGACGCCTTTACAGGGCAGAAATCTAGGAATTTTCAAGCTTTCTAATCACGTTTGAATTTGAGAGAAATTTCTGTTGGCAGAATCCAGATTGAACAAATACTTGGCCGAAGTGACTTCGTCGTTAAGTAGGATACCCCGATTCTAAATTTTGTGGAAGGTAGATGGCTAGGCGCGCCTTGGTGCTTGATAATGAGCAATAATATTTTTATACATTCATAAATTGAGAGCAGCCCTAAACGTTTTAACGTGAGGTCAAAAAGTCAACGCCGCACTCGAACCCATTTTATATGTTGATGTGATATATTGTTATTTAAGTGTAAAGAGGAATTATATAAATACCGTGTTTAAAGGGGGAAGTAATATAAGGTTGGCACGCGTGTATCTATCTCTTACGCTACTATCTCTTCGGCTGATTATACTTACATTAAAATAACAATGTATTGGAATTTGTTTTCATCCAAATTCCGCGTAGTGTTTACCGCAAATTTTCAATCTTCCTACTCGACTTTTGCCTCTAAATCTTTTGCATGCGTGCTTATGCCGGTGTAATTAATCGTGTCAGTGTATTTTGTTTAGGTGTATATACCTGTAATCGACCTAGCCTTAAAAACCACATCGAAAATAAAATAGGTACAATTGTTGAACCTGTCCAGTCTCTATTCTTGGGCTGGCATTATCTTGCATGTCTTTATATTATAAGATCAATGTTGGTTTAGATTAATGTAAAGAATTTAGACGTACACTTCGCGTTGTTTTACTGTTGCAGTAGCGTAGGGACGCCGTTGATCTAATGTTTTATCTCAGAAACTTTTAGTCTATGGAAATGCACTGGATATTAAATTTTGACATTTTATGAAATTCGTCAGTGTTGGTGTTGATGATAATTTAACTACTGAGTACATTACAGGAAGATCAGAAACGATACAAGAAGGCATAAATGCAATTTTTTTTAAAGGTGTCATCTCCATAGGATATAAGCTTCTTTGTTTATCGGTGTTTAACGCTTAGGAAGTAATTTACACACGTGAGAGTGAATTTTTCGAGCGATTGTCGTTACTTGGACGCGATGGGACGGCTTACAAGCCTTGCAAAGTGGACTAACGTTGAAATTCTCTAAACGTTTTCGATCAACATTATTTTATAAGAGTTTACCCTTCTTAGGTTAGGTTACGATTTGAAATCTAAAATATTTCCAATCTTTTCAAGTAATATTTCTCTCCACGTTTGTCCAACTTGCCGGCTAAAGATTGAAGGGGTATTTGGGTACCTACGTCATGGTTATTGTACAGTACAAAATGATGTACTACAGTTTGATCAGAGCGAGTTGTTCGAAATATTTCCTCCACTTAAGCTGCAAATGCAAAAGATTTGTCATCGTCAAAAGCTGTGATATATAATAATAACGCTGTACGCCGGAGCGATCTCGATTCGCTCCCATCGTTAGCTTTTTGAACTTCAAATTTGATCTTCTATCGTCTATTCGTCGGATCTCTCGCTCTTTCCTCTTCGTAGGCTCAAGCTCTCAAACACGAATCAGCACATCATGTATTTCTAACTACTCATTCATTGTTTTGATCAATATCATCGGTTTGATGCAGCATATCGCTTGCTAACTATATATTATCATTTACACCGGTAATTATTGTTGCGTTTACTTTAATTGATGTTGTCAATTATCCCTATCCTCACAGATCGTATATAACTTTTCAATATACACACATATGTAAATACAAATCAATAATTTCTGATTGTTTACTGAGATGCTATTTTCTGATATATAAGATTCTAAATATTTTCTCGCACTGTACCGCACATCGATCTATTTTCATAGCTTCTTTCAATAGTACCTTATTTTGAGCACGCATAGCTATTATAGTCTACTATATCTGTATATTTAAATATATATGAAATGGATTATGTAATAAAGCAGAGATGGGCATCGCTTTGTCAAAGCACAGGACCCGTCCGTTACCATGATCAGAATTCACAATCTTAATATTTTAAGGTATAACTTTAAATTTTCACAGTGTATGTGTGGTTAGTCTAGGTTTATCATATATTACAAAAATAGTTCTATGTATGTGCATGGCAATTCTAGCTAACGGTTGTTCGTAGTTGACTAAACAATAATAGGATAAGACTCATCCCCGTCGGTTGCAATGAATTTTGACACGACCAAGTACCGTATCATCATCACACTTTCATCTTTCTCCTTGTACTAGTTATGTGTTAGCTACTTCTATATCGACGCTACCTATATCCCTTGTCTAACTTCTATCTTGTCTAGCTATAACCTTAGCCTGTCCTTCGTTGTTGACTCTACTTTACCTAGACATAGATTAGTAAATTATTTTGGTACGTAGTGAGGTCTAGTTACGATTAAATCATTGGATTAAAACCGCTAACTGTCACTAAATTAAAATGTACGTAACGTTGTTGAAATTGTTTGCATGAACAAAGTGTTAACTTTAAGCTCTTTGGAAGTGTTTTCAGTGTCGTTTTCTCATTCGTCCGTTATGTTTTGAGGTGCAAATAGAAGCTTCAGTAAAGCTATAATGTCTATGTAAGCTTTCGGTGTTCAGTGTATAGTGAATATTTAATTAGATTAACGTTGCTTAACGTGACTCGTGAAGGAATTTGGGTGATACCAAATGATTGTAAGGTTATTTTGAATTGTATAACTTCAGGTTCGGTCCGATGTTTAGAACTGACGATGAAGTTCGAAACATTGAACTATTCAGTGCTGTGTGGAATGTTACTAAATTTCCGAATACCAAACCATCTCTACAGGCTAACACGATGATCTCAAGCGATAGGTTTCAAATTCACCTTTAAATAAATACATTATGGTTACTAATGCACACAACATCTTCTGATATATTTCTTTTTAAAATATAGTGAATTTATAAAGAGGTTTATACAAGGTAGATGTGTAGCTTAGACATAAAATGTACGTTATTTATGAGAATTTCTTTTTTGGAAAATCACCCGTAGAATAATTTTAAGGAAATTAAAAAAAAAGTGAATTGTGACCAATTTTAGATTTTTTCCTCGAACAAAATCAGTTTGATCTTATGACTCTCATACTCAGGGTAAATATATATATACTTGCTGTGACTATTATTGTTGTCTATTTATAATATATTCAGTTAGATTATTTAGGATGAATGTATGACTTTTTGGCCTTCAATGGCTTCACATCTTCTAAAGTGAGATATTTCCCTTGAATTTATTCACGTTCCTCAACCCTCGAAAGTAGGAGGTTTTGAATTTTCACTGTTATTATTCCTTAGAGGAGTTAGACTTTACAATTTAATACATACCTTGTTAAACAATTTATTATTAATTAGCATATGATAGTTGCACTAGGTTTTAAAGTTAGGGAATGGTTTGTTTTAAATATATACGACGTTTCTGATATTAAATCTGCTGATCAAAAAATTTTCAATCAATTATTATTGTTCTTGAATCTAAAGCAGTAGATATACTATATAAAATGTCGTATGTATCTAAAATTTGAATTGAGGCTTTAAATAATTTGACAGTTCACAAAACAACACCGTTTAAACATATTAGGGACAAGCCAAACAGAAGATCGCGAATTAGGAAAAGACGATTAGAGACAACGACACGTATACACAAACATAAGAGCTTCTAACACTCTAAACTCAGTATTACTTTAACCATCTTGGCAAATAACAGTAAGACTAATAAAGAACTGATAATAAGTGCCACGAACGACGTAAGCGCTTCGAATTTTTTGATAAGAGACTCATTGTTATTTGCAAAAGATTTCAACTTTGATTTTAATGTGATCTCTTGAGACCACGTATGTGTTATGGAAGTACAGACAAGAAAACAAGTCGACGCACCAGCCTACTGCCTGTTTCTGAAATCTGCCAATTTTTGTGAAATATTTCCGTTGCGTTACTTATTTCCTTATCTGTACTTATTGTTTGTTCAATTGTTTATGGACACTTAGCGCGTCAGCTTTTAATATTAGTGACATATAGTGTTAAAATTGCAAATTTACTGAAATTGGAGTAAATATTAAAAAAAAAATGTGTAAGACGAAATAAATTTGAAAATGAAATTTGAAACCCATTAACTCTTATATGAACGAGGTTCATATGTATGTTGTATTGTTATTATAAAGAAAGGTTAGTAGATTTATCCAAGATTACATTAACTTAGAATTATGAATGAAAAACGAAAAAAAGAGGTTATTGTTGAAAATGTTTTTAGGTATTTAAATCGGATTGAGCTTCTGTGAAACCTGTTGTTGATGATATGTTAGGTTTCGTTCGCTATTTCTGGCCGAATGATACTGCCAAACGATGCACTTGGATCATTGTCATCATTAAACTTATGCTTACTAAACTGACGTTTAAATTCAAAAGAATAAAACATAATATCTTTAAAGACTAGGTACTCTAACCCGTATTAACTTAAACAGTCTGACTGAAGCTTCAAAATTCTTTGAAGTCATAAATATCAGTAAACGCAAAGATACGTCAAGTTTTTAACCTATGAAGAATAAATTGTCTGTCTTACCTATAGTGTCTAATCCACTCAAAGGCCAGTTGCGAAAAGATCATGGTACAGATTTAAGAAGCCAATAAAATATATTTGAACAGAAAATCTCTCCTTATTGAAGTCGGATAAACATCACCTTAAAGTGAAAATGAGATATATAATAAACATGCGCAAGATTCAATCAAAGAAAATAATCAATTGCGTAATCGTATTGTTAATACAGTACCAGATACAAAGGAAAATCACAACAAAGCAGAATTTAATGATGACAAATCATCTATATAAATCGTTATTGAAATATATTTGTTTAACAGCCTTCTCGTCACTTCGGTAGTAACTATAGATGCTTCTTTCGCTCGTTTATCTATTGTTGCGAATTGTTACTTTACGAGTCCCTATTAGTTATAAATTTTAGAGGTAGCCATTGTCACATGAGCAACGCTGTGATTGTGAAAATGGTGTATCTACCAAGTTGTTAAATAATAAATAAACTACATTGTACCACCGGTGGCTTGTTTTATTTCAATATTCCTCAACGATTATAGAAAAAGCGCTGCTACTGATCCAAATTTTAACCACATATGACAAAAAAAGGTATTCCGATTATCAGAGAGGATTTTTCTTCTTTTTAAGAAAAATAAGAAATTCACTCTTATAACAAGAAAAGCTAGAATGATCAAAGAATTTAATAAGAAATCTTTACGAACCCTCGTTCACACTACCTTATTCTCTAAGGAACTGTCTAAGTTTTATTTAGAAATTAATAACGTATTAACAAAACAGAACATCAAAATGAGCAGACAGTATGGAATATATTGGAATGCGAAGTCCGTGCTGTTTATCATTACATATTTATAAGTAAAGTTATTAACTTTGTCTGTATGTATACACCAATCTCAGAAAGTTATGTAGGCATGGATTGTGATCCCGTTAAAAATTTAGAAAAATTATTATTAGAAGCTACCTGTGTGAAAGCAGGTTGCTAGTATCATAATAATTTTTCGGAATTAATGATGAGACTATGTAAATGAAATGTTATATAAAGTATACATTTTTATTGAAGTTAGTACTTATAGTTAAAATACAAAAAGAAAATCTATGTACAATAAAGTAGTAGTAGTAGTGTAGCGACATCGTCGTACATACAATCAGCACATAACCAGATAAGGCACACTATAAGATAAAGTTTAGAGATTAAGTTAGATAGCAAAACGCACGTCCTTTATTAGTATATAAGCAACCGATATATGTAAAATAGACACACTTAAAACCATTACGTGTTTCACTACATCTCCTTGCCGGACCATCGGCAAATTGGTGACCCCGACGAACAGCAAGCAACTGACCAAGAAGAAAATTCGTCAAAACAAAATGTACACCTCGGCACAATCACCCTGCAAATCAAGCAACAACGCACAAGAAACCTTCACACCTTCTACGTAAGATGCGAGTGCTGAGTAAGGAAAAAATCGGCGACGACACCATAAAACTCCTATGGTTGAGGCTTTTACCGCCATCCGTAACCACGGTCCTGGCTGTCACAGAAAACATGGACGTCAACAAAATGAGCGAGATCGCCGACAAAATATTAGCAAACTCACAGATTACAGAAGTAGCAGCCGTGAATCAAAACAAAACAAATGACGACACAATGACGTGCATATTAGCGCAATTAGCAAATATGCGAGTAGAACTGAATGCAATTCAGCAAGGTCATCGACGCAGCGGTCAAGATTATTACAATCGTCAGCATTATCCATTAAGGTCAAGACCAAGAACAGCCTCTCCCTTCCGGACCGCCGCCAGGTGCACACGCATAGAGAATTTATTTAATTTTGTATTTATAATCTAAAATAAAATTTAAATCACAAAAATTGCCGTACGAAAAATAGGAGTGCATAAATTATCAAGAGATTACTCGATCCTGACCGAGCCGCACACACAAGCAACTGAAGAAGCGCGCGCCTACAAAGAAGCCACACGGGTACGACACACTTTTCTCTATCCCTCTTGTGCATACTCTTTTGCGCGCGCACTGACGGGCTTGCTGTCCACCTCACACATTTGATAAGCGCCGCCTTCTTATCCCTCCTCGCATCCTAGCTGTAGCAACTGCACTAACGCCGTCTCGCTCACTCCCACGCTTTGATATCGGCGTATTGCGCGCACGCAGCATCTTGCTCCCACAAGCGGGCCTAGCAACCGAGCGCTACGCTACGAGGCAGTATATCTCGCTCTCGCATAAAATCAAGTTCTGCGCAGCTTATGTTACCCTAGTACTGTTAGTGTACACAGTGTGCGCTTACGCAACTACTGATTGAGCACTTGCCCTATACATTTTTTTGTCTTTAACTTTTCTTAAACCGAACTTACAAAATGGATGTTCCTTCTACCAACACCACTGAAGTAACTGACTCAAATTTGGACGTATCTCTCTCGGACTCCGAGATACCCAACAGTTTTATTTCCTCAAGATTTAAAAGGCGCAGAGAAGATGACCACAGTAGCGAACTGTCCGCATTACGGAAGGAAATGAAAAATATGTTTTTAAACATTATGGAGTCCCAATCTCGAGAATTCGAAAAAAATAATACTATATTAAAAGGCATTCAACAAACTAATTCGAATATTGAGAGCTCAGTGGCATTTTTAACGTCACAAAATGAAGAATTGAAAAGAAAAATAGAAGCCCTGGAGAAAAAGTCTAATGAGGACCAGAAATACATTTCGATCTTAGAAGAAAAGCTGGAAATTACCCAGCAAGATATGAGGAAATCCAATATAGAGATAAAGAATGTGCCTAAGAAGCCAAATGAAACTAAAGAAGATCTTGTTGAAATGACCCTAAGTTTGTCTAAGTCCATTGGTTGCTCATTGGATAAAGCAGCCATCCGGGATATCTACAGAGTAAGAGGGAAGAGAGATTCTAACTCCAATCCACCAATAATAGTGGAGACGAATTCTACATTTGTGAAAAACGATATCCTTCGTTCTTGTAAAGCCTTTAATATTAAACAAAAGGCGAAACTATGCGCCAAACACCTGGGTTTCCGAACATACGAGGATACCCCTATTTATATTTCGGAACACCTGACCCCTAAGGCAGCTCGTCTATTCTTCCTTGCCCGTGACCTGGTCAAGTCAAAGGTTTATAAATATTGTTGGACAGCATATGGGAGGGTGTACCTCAGAAGAGAAGATAATTCACCAATCATCTTAATAAAGAGTGAAGCCCAGGTTCAACAGCTCGTCACAGAAAAATGACTAGTTTTATTTTGTTTTTCTTTTGTATTTTTTACTTTTTTCTTATATAAGAGTAACATAACATTTATCTTCGATTTATGTAATTACTTACTAAACTGTATTTTACATAACACATTTTCATTCATAACTATATACACTCATCTCCAAATTATAGATCCATCACTGTATTTACAAACAGTCGTTATTTTTAGACTCCCAAGCCAACACATACACGTTAAAAATATCATTTATGTAATTATTATATTATTATATTACTCAATTATTAACTATATATACCTAAACCGTATAAGCATAACATTGACAAAACTATACATCAACAATTATCGAACTAAAACTAATAATCATTACTATATAAAACTCACACCAGTAAATTTTAAATATATAAGCCAACAAGCATACCGCCTACAATCAGCAACATTTAAATTATTCAACCTACACATAGCCTTTAGAAATAACTATACCTACATTCTCTTCACTTATTTGTTAAACCCATTATACTATATTCTACAAAACCCCTTGGCACTAAAGAATTCGTTTCCTATTCTGCTCCTATATGGCTGACATATCACAAACTATATCCGATATGGATGAAACCAACATAATAAAATCTGTGGCGTGTGACCTGACTGAATTAAAAAATCATTATCATTGTAATAAAACTGACCTTACTGTGATTGCTCAAAACATCTGTAGCGTCTATAATTGTAATTTTGATGACTTAATGACAAATTTATCATCACTCTCTTTTGACACGGACATTATTATCCTTACTGAATGTCGCCTCGAACCACATAAACCTATCCCACAGTTAAATGATTACATTGCTTCTAGCTCAACGGCATATATAAACCAAAACGATGGTGTAGTAGTATACGTAAAAAAAACATTAAAACCAAAAATATCTGAAGTTAAACTCACTCACGCCTCATGCCTACAAATCGATGTACATAATCATACAATATTGGGTATATATCGTTCTCCATCGTTCTCCAATCCAGAGAAGTTCATAAATTCACTGTCCAATCACTTAACTAAGATTAGTAGTTCCCAGAATATTATTGTAGCAGGTGATATTAACATTAATCTCGCACCCAAACTAAACGAACGACTTGAGTACTTAAACAATAGAATGTCCTACCTGAATACACTCTCCTCCCACGGTATTCTGCCAGGTCACACGCTACCTACCAGGAAAAACAGCTGTCTTGATCACTTTATGTTAAAAATTAATAATAAAAAACATTCAGCCTTTACAGCAATACTTAATACAACAATTACAGACCACAAATCAACTTTTTTGTGTATAAGTAAGGTAAAAAATAAAATAATTCCTCAAAAAACATTAAATAAAATCGACTTTGAAAACGCACTAAAATATTTACAAAACAAAAATTTATATAACCTATTATTTTGCTCAGACCCCAATATCATTGCCTTTAACCTCACACAAAATATAATAGAATCGATAAAGGAGAACTCTAAAACTACCAGGATCGCAAAAAATCAACGCACAATAAAACCATGGATGACGAAAGGAATCTTAAGATGTATTCATAATAGAAATAAATTGCAAAAACAATCAAATATCGATCCTGAAAATATAACAAAGAAAATAACATTCACTAGGTACAGAAATTTTTTGAATAATTTAATTAAAAAAACGAAAAGAAATTATGAGAGAAATTTGATAAATAATTCACTTAAAAATAACAAACAACTCTGGCAAAACATTAAAAAACTAACTTATACTGCAAAAAATAAAAGCTCTTTTACAGAATTATCAAATATAAAACCCACCCCGCTTGAATCTGCCAATTATGTAAATGACTTTTTTACTAATATTGGTAAAAATTTGGCTAATGATATACTTAGTTCTCACACTACCTCAGCAGAAATAGATAATTACATCCGAACTCTACCTGGTCAACCCCAATCTTTTACCCTATTAGAAACAGACATAGCGGAAGTAGTCGCTATCATAAGAAATTTAAAGCCAGATAGTGCGCCAGGCTGGGATAATATCTCCACAAGATTCATCCAATATACGTGTAATTATATCTCGCCTATAATTGTGCATCTGGTCAATGTATGTTTTGAAACCGGTACCTTCCCAACAGTTCTTAAAACGTCTATTGTCACCCCTATCCATAAAGGTGGAGATGTTGATGACGTTAATAACTATAGACCGATCTCAGTAATTACGGTTTTAGCAAAAATCTTAGAAAAAATATTAAACGGTAGACTTATAAATTATTTGAACAAATACAAAATTTTATCTAATTCACAATTCGGATTTAGGAATGGAGTCTCAACTGAAGACGCTGTCTCATCTCTCACCTCGACCGTTACCAAGAATTTAGATAATGGTGTCAAAAGCATATCTTGCTTTTTAGATTTAAAAAAAGCATTTGATACAGTATCTGTATCAATTCTTCTGCAAAAGTTAGAAAAGATCGGTATAAGAGGGAAACAGCAGTCTTTATTTAGGGATTACCTGTCTGGAAGAACCCAAAGAGTGAAACTCGGTGGTGGTATCATCAGTGACAGCACAGAGGTAACTTGCGGCGTACCACAGGGAAGTGTATTAGGTCCTACACTTTTCCTTGTTTACATAAATGACCTGTGTAATATGTCACTTAAAGATGGTACAATCTTTACATACGCCGATGATACCGCTATCGTGTTTACTGGCTCAACGTGGAATGATGCCCTAGTAAATGCGGAGGAGGGTCTGACTAAGGTAGCCGTTTGGTTAAAACTTAATCTACTTAATCTACTTACTCTGAATACTAGTAAAACTAATTACCTTTGCCACTTTATTAGTAGTAAAACGCGACCACCTGTTAACTTTAGTTTAAAAATCCACACATGTGATAATTTAGTAAACACAAACTGTATCTGCCCTACTATAACTAGAGTTACACAAACAAAATATTTAGGTATCATTGTAGATGAACGTCTGTCTTGGTATCCTCAAATTGAACAAGTGACTGCTAGGATCCGAAAGTTTGTTTGGATATTCAAGACACTTCGGCATATTGCATCAAAATTAATTTTGAATAACATTTATGTGGCACTTGTTCAATCTGTGATAACATACTGTATTCGAGTCTGGGGTGGTGCACTAAAGACACGTTTTCTTGAAGCTGAAAGGGCACAAAGAACATTACTAAAAGTCATGTATTTTAAAAAACGTCTTTGTCCAACAACTGATTTGTACGTATATAGTGATCTCCTCTCGGTTCGAAAGTTATATATATTAAAACTAATATTAAATAAACACAAAACCCTACCCTTTACTAGTGATGTTGCTGGGAGAGGAAGAAGAAGGAAAACAGCAGTCGCTACCATCCTCCCAGTGAATACTCAATTCGCTGCGTCGCAGTTAGAGTCTCGAGCTGCTATTATTTACAATAAAATAAATAAAAATATCTACATTTATAACAAATCATACGTTGAGTGTAAGTCAATGTTATTATCATGGCTAAAAGATAAAACTTATGACGAACTTGAGGCGTTTATCAGCACCTCCTCTATATAGCATTATATACTTTTTATATTTATTACACCTTAATATTATTATCTATTATTATAATCTATCTTATCTGTTTGTATTTATTTACGTTGTTAATATTTGATTTATATGTAATTATTTATTTATTATATTTTTAGAATACTTTACACCCTTCTTTTATTGTAAATTCGTGTACTTAGGTTCACTAATTATAAAATACTTAGATATTAGAGAGCGGTGTCGCCTGGCACAAGCATATCTTGCTTAAAAGGTGGCACCCACAACTAGCAAAATTGTGAACATTGAGTTACCCAATAAACATTTTTATATTTTTTTTTTTTTTTAAGAACAAACAGTCGGGAAAGAAGACACCTTTGTTTCTATCACGAAAAATTCAGAAAATACGCGAAGAAATGCGTAAAACCTTGTGATTGGAAACAGGAAACTAACTCAGGAAATCAGGGACACTAATTCAAGCATCCGCTGTTTAATTTAATTAATTTTAATTATATAGCGATTAATCAGTGGCGCCATCTCTACGCCACTCGCTTCTCCATCATCATCATCTCCAATCCTCAGCCATCACTCCTCACTCTGCAAGCAGTCTCACAGCAAGCCAGCAACTGGGTATCGCAGCAGGTCCATCGCAGCCGACTCACCGAGCTTCCTGGTCCTGTCTCCACCCGCACTCACTCTCATCGACTTCAGCGACCGACGCATCGACCGCAGCCCACGCCTGGATCTCTTCGACGGCCGCTCTTCTCTCCAGCGTGGCAGCTCTGCACGATATCTTCCGGCGCCAACAAGTCGACTTCGCTCTCTACTGTCTCGACTCACCGCAGACTACGAGCAACGCAACGGCTCACTCCTGACTCACTAGGACTTCGAGCAACTTCCGACTCACTGGAAGACAACTGGCACTCATGAAGGACGCCAGCGCTACCTGTGTTGGCGCAGTTCTACAACAACAAAAAAAGGGACGCATTTGGGAACCATTAGGATTTTTTTCAAGAAAACTAAGTGATGCACAACAGATATATTCAACGTTCGATAGAGAATTACTCGGAATATATATGGCAGTCAAACATTTTCAAAGATTGATCGAAGGAAGAGAATTCACGATTTTTACGGATCATCGACCTTTGACTTACGTATTGTCTCGAAAATCTTCACCTAACGATACACCACGAAGAATACGTCAATTAGATTTTATTTCACAGTATTCTACCAATATTCAACACATAAGTGGACGTGACAATATTGTCGCGGACACATTATCACGTATAGAACAGATAGATATGCCATCACCAATCAATTACGCTGAATTAGCAAAATGTCAACTCAGCGACCAAGAATTAATAAGACTTCGTGACAATAAGAAATTATTATTCAGAAACATCAAACTTCCGGGTTCTACGGAAAACATCAGTTGCGACGTATCTACTGGAAAAAATCGCCCTCTTATACGGAATAATGAAGACGGTAGACAAAAGAATACGATCAGCAACAAAAAATAATCAGCATAAGTGCATCGGGTGACAACAAACATTTTTTATCAAGGGGGGAGTATATGTAGCGACATCGTCGTACATACAATCAGCGCATAACCAGATAAGGCACACTATAAGATAAAGTTTAGAGATTAAGTTAGATAGCAAAACGCACGTCCTTTATTAGTATATAAGCAACCGATATATGTAAAATACACACACTTAAAACCATTACGTGTTTCACTACATCTCCTTGCCGGACCATCGGCAAATAGTGCTTATAGTTAAAATACAAAAAGTAAAAAAGGAACGAAAATCTATGTACAATAAAGTTACTTATTTGTAAATAATACTAATATTTAATTCTATCTTTTCTAATATCTAATTTATTCTAAAATTGTAAGTGTGTTCCATATCCTATTCAAATTTGTGTTCAGTTCTCCTAAAACCGAGAAGACGTTGTTTAATGTTGATTTGATCAACCCATGATCAGGGTGTTCACTCAGGTTGATCATCGCTCCGTCATCCAATAACTTCGTCTTAACCAATATATGTCCGTTTTTAGATTTTTCATCTAAATATTCAACTTCATTAGTATCCGGCGATTCTGATTGCATTTTATCTAATTGTTTCTGAATCTTGCTAAGTGTCTTCCAAATTTTTGGATTATCCACAACATCCTCTCCAATTTCATTTTCAGATTCATTCAACTTTTTCTTAGACTCATTATGTTTTTCCTTAAAAACAACACTTCGGCGTTTCCTTGAAACTTTTTCTTTGTTAACAATTATATTCTCTAAACTGGCGAGATTTTTCTCAGTGGAATGCTTCAGATTATTTACGGCAACTTTGTTCTTTGGAGTTTTGTATTTTAGTTTCTCGTTTTTTACATTTCTTGTGTTATTACGTTTGCTCTTTAGCTGCAATAAGTTTCCAAATAGTCCATTCTTTCTGAAGTCTATATCCAGTATTCTCTTCCTATCGTGTCTTGGTTTTAATAAATGTTTCTTTATCCTCCCTAAACTTATTACATTTGAGTCATCGATATGCCGTTTTATACGTAAATTTCGCGGGTGAGCTGGCAATTCTTGAACTTCATCCGAATCATCAGCTTTTTTTCCAAAAAGATCATGAACTTTTTTCAAATTCTCGTTTAAATTATCTATAGTTTTCTTCAACGCAGGATTCAATATTTCATCACAATTCTCATGTATGTCCAAATCAGAAAAATCATCAGATGCATCATCGACATGCAAATCATCAAAGTCTTCTATAATTGATCTTTTAACCTTCTTTAGCACGTCATTTGTTACATCTGTGGCTTCAGCAAGATTCTTTTCTTTGCTGTTTTCTTTGATATCGTAACAGGCACCAACTTTTGTATTGGCAAGAACCCAAAACCCGAATGATTTGGGGGGGAGGTTGATAAGCAATGTTTTGTATGGCCTGACGCGTTTGATAGTTGGCTTTATGTCGCCTTCGTGGGACATCGCATGGCCGTTCACGATGATCTCACTGAAAGGAGTAACATTAAGTTTCAATTATTATTGAAAGAATAACATTAAAAGTTAGTTAAAACCATGAAGTGTTGATACTAATTTCTATATACCCTTTATGAGTTTTTCTAATACGAATCATGAAAAAGTAATAGTTGCCTTTTACGATATCTATGGGAATGAGATGGAGTGGTCCTATTCTTAAGTGCCGTTAACCACATGGAACACAAAAGAAAAGAATAGGACCACTCCATCACGTTCCTTTTGATGTCGTCAAAGGTGACTAAAGGATAGGCTTATAAACTTGGGATTCTTCTTTTAGGCGATGGGCTAGCAACCTGTCACTATTTGAATCTCAATTCTATCATCAAGCCAAAAAGATGAACGTGGCCTATCAGTCTTTTTAAGACTATTGGCTCTGTCTACCCCGCAAGGGATACAGACGTGACTATATGTACGGAGAAATTATCCAACTTAAACAAAAATTTAAAACGCTCACCCATTATCATCATAGCCAAGTATAAACTGCATTATATCACCTCCCTCTTCCCTCTCCGACAGTTTTATCGAGAATCTAGCAGGTTCGTCGTCCATGTTCACTCCGTACAGTGTCACCGCTCCAGGGACAGCTTTGTGACGCAGCGATGTACAGTGTGCGAATAAGACGGCCTTCTCGGAATCCATGTCGACGTTCAAAACACGTTCGCCTACCAGGTTCTTGAAGAGGAGCGCCATGTAGAAACTCTGGAAGGTATAGTTGTTTACAAAATTTTAAGGAAATTAAACAAGCATAGTTACATAATATAAAATCTCAACTCTCTCTCAATCTCGCAGGGATGAGTGGGGATAACATCTTTGCACTTGTAAGGATCCCTTACTATTTTGGTTACATACATACATACATATAATCACGTCTATATCCCTTGCGGGGTAGACAGAGCCAACAGAATGGCCACGTTTAGCTATTTGGCTTTAAGATAGAATTGAGATTCAAATAGTGACAGGTTGCCAGCCCATCGCCTAAAAGAAGAATCCCAAGTATATAAGCCTACCCCTTAGTCGCCTTTTACGATATCCATGAGAAAGAGATGGAGTGGTCCGTTTCTTTTTTCTATTGGTGCCGGGAACCACACGGTACAGATAAGACTTAATTTGAAGGTCGAGTGGTTTAAGTATCAGACTTAGAAGCATAAGGTTTGAGTCTAGCTGAATCAATGATTATTTTGTACCAACGTGGTTTGATCGCTTTTAGAGAGGGTCAGTGGTCCAATCGGTAAGATGTGCATAAAGGCACAGTTTCAAATCCCTGGCTCTGTCTACCCCAAAACGGATATAGTCATGCCCATATGTATGTTTTTTTTTTGACTAATTACACTGATTGATTTAGCCTCGAATTAAGTTCGAAAATTGTGTTACGAGATACTACTTAACTCAACGATACTATATTTTATAATAAATACTTATATAGATAAACATCCAAGACCCAGGTCAATTAGAGAAAGTTCGTTTCTCATCATGCCCTGGCCGGGATTCGAACCCAGGACCTCCGGTGTCACAGACAAGCGAACTACCGCTGCGCCACAGAGGCCGTCAAAATGTATGGTATGTATCTTACCAAAGTGGGTTCAAACAATTCCTTTTCCCTCATTTCACTATAATGTACGGAGAAGCCATTCCTTGCCGAGTAACCAAGGCTGGCCATCCAATCTGCAGCTCTCTCCAGCTCGTTGTATTCCTCACGAGGTCTCTCAGTGAGCCAGAGAGGGGTCTGGCTAGAACTGAGAAGCTTAAGTAACTTTAAGCGATCAAATTCAGACATTCGCTCCAGTTGGCGGGAAGATGAGTTTCTGGAATGTGAAAAATATAAGTTAGTACAACGAAGGCTGTCAATAACAAAATGATTATGGTCTGCGACTTGTGAACGAATAAACCAGGGTGGAATCCATCCATTACGGTCTAGTATCAATGAGTTACTGACTCGTCTTCAGAATAAGTACCTACCACCAATAGTTAAGGCAGGTGGCAGGTGTATTGGTGCCGTGTGGTTCCCGGCACCAATACAAACAACAATAGGACCACTCCATCTCTTACCCATGGATGTCGTAAAATGCGACAAAGGGATAGGCTTACAAACTTGGGATTCTTTTTTAGGCGATGGGCTAGCAACCTGTCACTATTTGAATCTCAATTCTATCATTAGGCCAAATAGCTGAACGTGGCCATTCAGTCTTTTCAAGACTGTTGGCTCTGTCTACCCCGCAAGGGATATAGACGTGACCATATGTATGTTATTATCCTTACCCATTTAGCAGAAGGGCATCCATCATCTCCAGAGAGAGAGTGACGTAATCCTTAAAGTCACTCTTTGAGTCTGCTTGGAGGCAGTTCGTGACGTCACCGCCCACGACCTTCCAATCCAGGCTCTGGCCAGGAGCGAAGGTTTCCACGATCACGCGAAGTGTTTCTTGGTCATTCAGGTATTCTTCTATTGACTGGTTAGAGCATTCTGGGTGAAATGAACCGTTTATTAGAAGACTTGTTCTTCAATATGAGAACGTCAAGGGATGAAAAAAATAACAGTTAGGTTTCAAAGTCTTACCATAGTGCCGTGTTGTTCCCGGCACCAGTACAAAAAAAGAATAGGACCACTCCATCTCTTTCCCATGAATGTCGTAAAAGACGACTAAGGGATAGGCTTACAAACTTGGGATCCTTTTTTTAGGCGATGGGCTAGCAACCTGTCACTATTTGAATTTCAATTCTATCATTAAGCCAAATAGCTGAGCGCGGCCTATCAGTCTTTTCAAGACTGTTGGCTCTGTCTACCCCACAAGGGATATAGACGTGACGTGTGACGTGAATATGTATGTATGTATGTTATGAATGTGGATGAAGCGAAGGAAATATGCAGAGATCGTGGCAAGTGGAAAGTAGTCGTCTCTGCCTACCCCTCCGGGAAAGACTCGTGATTTTATGTATGTATGTACTTACCATAGCCAAGCTGCCAGAACATCTTGCCGATGTCCACCTTATCAGCCAGGGTCAGCACGTTCAACGCCGCGTTGGGGTCCCACATACCGTTCCTGGTCTTGTCCTGGTTGTTCAGAGCGAAGACCAGGTCGAAACCGGTGGATTTGGCCCATTTCGCGAACATCTTCCATTGGTTATGACTGACGGACAGCTTTTCCTTTGGAAATAATTTATCGCATTAAATTATACATACATATAACACACATACATACATACACATGGTCACGTCTATATCCCTTGCGGGGTAGACAGTGCCAATAGTCTTGAAAATACTGATAGGCCACGTTCAGCTGTTTGGCTTAATGATAGAATTAAGATTCAAATAATGACAGGTTGCTAGCCCATCGCCAAGTTTATAAGCCTATCCCATAGTCGCCTTTTACGACATCCATGCGAGAGAGATGGAGTGGTCCTATTCTTTTTTGTAATGTTGCTGGGAACCACACGGTGGGCGCATTGAATAAACATATTTTTATTCGTATTCCGTGCGAGAGAGTTAAGTATAGGACTGTTAACTGAAGTGTTGGTAAACCGTTTCAGACTCCGTCGCACGAAGAATTCTACTAATTTACATACATACATACATATGATCACGTCTTTATCCCTAGCGGGGTAGACAAAGCCACCAGTCTTGAAAAGACTAATAGGCCACGCTCAGCTGTTTGGCTTATTGAGATTCAAATAGTGACAGGTTGCTAGCCCATGCATCGCATCGCCTAAAAGAGGAATCCCAAGTTTATAAGCCTATCCCTTAGTCGCCTTTTACGACATCCATGGGAAAGAGATGGAGTGGTCCTTATCTTTTTTCTAATGGTGCCGGGAACCACACGGCACTGAATTCTACTAATTTCGTACCTACACATAATTTGATGATAACTTACAATGACATGACGCTTCCTGCTGCCTCTGACCTCTCTGACCTCGTCATCGACTATGGATATGCTGTTGTTGTAGAAAACCAGATTGGAGGTAGACGGGCCGGCTATGCGAAGATAGGCTGGGGTCAACGAGGTAGCCATGCAAAGACACTCGTTACTAAAACAAAAGGATAATTAAGTGGACATAAAAAGTGTTCTGCTTTTCTTTCTATCTTTCTTTCTTTCTTTTTACTGAATTATCTAGTTACATACATAAATATAGTCACGTCTATATCCCTTACGAGGTAGACAGAGCCAATAGTCCCTAAAAGACTGAATGGCCACGTTCAGCTGCTCGGCTTAATGATGGAATTGAATTGCTTATCTAGTTCCTTTATTGTTTTGCCAGTTGACTGGAAGAGATCATGATTTTATGATCAGATTCATGGGATAAGTCCGCCATTGCAAGTGATTTGTTTCTTTTATAATTATGTAGGTACTATTTTATTGTTACTGTGTAAATTTCTATGCAATAAAGATATTACAAACAAACAAACACATTTAGGTAACTGAATATGTAACCACGAACCGCTATGAGTTAGGAGATGTTTCGTGAACTTTAGACCTTCTGGCCGCGTGCAAAAGCTGTAAGTAAGTATATAATAAAAACTTACATACGAGTATTTACCGGTATGCAGAACTAATAATCACGACTCCAAAACCACTTGTAGCTGGTCAAAAAACGAAAGAATCTCTTACGAGATAGACAGAGTCAACAGTCTTGAAAAACTGAACGCCACGTTCAGCTTTATGATGGAATTGAGATTCAAAAATCAAGCCCATCGCGTAAAAGAGGAATTCCAAGTTTATAAATAAGCCTAACCTTTAGTAGCCTTTTACGACAAGTGCCGGTAACCACACGGCAACGACATCCGTGGGAAAGATATGGAGTAGAAAGAAAGTACTTACCTGTTATATTTTTCCGTGCTCGTAAACAAATACTTAGGGTCTATCGTGAAACTCAGAAATCTTGGGTCCACTTTATTTACATGCTGGTCCGTGGTAATCTTCACTTTGAAGGTGTCTGCGGAGGCCCAGGGCATCAGCCCCAGGAATATGTACCAAATGAACATTGGCATAGGTTATTTTAACACTGATTCGTTGGAGAAAATGATCGTGTGATGAACAAGTTAAGAGTTTTATTGCTAAGTTATAGGAAGTTGCAGTGAGAATGAAATGGGCGTTTTGGGTAATGCCTAAAATCTATACTAATATTATAAAGCTGAAGAGTTTGTTTGTTTGAACGCGCTAATCTCAGGAACTACTGGTTCGAATTGTAAAATTATTTTCGCGTTAAATAGACCATTTATCGGGGAAGGCTTTAGGCTATATAACATCACGCTGCAACTATTAGGAGCAAAGAAAAAATGGAAAATTGAAGGCTTCAATGATGCCTAATATAACTATTCCACGCGGACGAAGTCGCGGGCACAGCTAGTATCTTTATAAAACTCTCGTGTCGTGTGTTCGTTCCCGTACTCCTCTGAAACGGCTTAAAGAGAATGAAATTGTTTTTTACAGTAGATATAGAAAATAAAATAATGTATCTGGATAATATAATATGTATGTAGTATCTTAATAATAAAATGTGCCTTGTGGTTCCCGGCACCAATAGAAAAATCTAAAAATTGGAAACACTCTATCTCTTTCCCATGACTGTTGTAAAAAGTGACTAAAGTATTATTAGGCTTATAAACTTGGGATTCTTCTTTTAGGCGATAGGCTAGCAATCTGTCACTATTTGAATTCTGAATTCTATCATCAAGCCAAACAGCTGAACGTAGCCTGTCAATCTTTACGAGACTGTTGGCTCTGTCTACCACGCAAAGGATATAGACGTGTCAATATGTATGTATATGGAGCAATAAACGGATTATTTTGTTTATTGTCTGAATAGATATATTGCCAAAAGTCGCATTACAAAAACATCACTGCAACATAAAATAGCTGACGAATTGTCGACGTTAGCAGAAACGCGAAGTTATTCATTGTTTATTATGAGGCTACAAATAATGTAATGTTATGTCACGTATGGAGGACGACCTTCGCTTGGATAAACTTTAACCCACGCAGCGTAAAGAGGGTGTTATTTTAATACGACTGAAAGTAATTAGATGGTTTTTATTGTTTGTGGGAAGTGTTTAAAGATTCCGTGGAATTCCGATGGTGAATACGAGTCCCTGGAAGGTCGCAATTATAAATGACGAAAAAGATAAATATATTCATGAAATTTATTTCGCGAAGCCCACACTATCCCACTGCCAGTACATTTTTGTGGCACACTTTACGGAAAAACCATAAGAGCTTTTGTAACAGACGACTAAGGAAAAGACTTATAAACTTAGGCGACGGGCTAGCAACCTGTCACTATTTGAATCTCAATTCTATCATCAAGCTAAACAGATGAACGTGGCCTATCAGTCTTTTCAGACTGTTGGCTCTGTCTACCCAACAAAGGATATAGACGTGAGTATAGGTATGTATAAGACCTTTAGGTTCGGGCATAGTAATTTAAATATAGCACTCGAATAAGCGCGAGATCTTATAAAGCTGCGCTTTTTCAATAGTAAATAGAATAGAATAGATTTATTTTCAAAATTGGGTACAAGGTATCACTTATTGACGTCAAATAATTACATATACCTAAGAACACAATCATCTGTAAGATTCCACGCTGGTTTGTTAGCGAAAAAAAAAATTGTGGTTCTTTTTAGGCAAAGGTCTAGCAACCACTATTTCTGCTCAATTCCATCATTGATCCATACAGCGGAATGTGGACTTACATTTTTTTTTCAAGACTTTGACTTTGTCTGCTCTGTTAACAAGGCCATCAGAAAAGTGGAGTGTGTGAACAAACTGCAGTACCTACCATCCATTAACGGAACCATTTCGTCGCATTTTCTTTGCGATTCTGTAAAATACTAAAGTTCTCTTCGGAATACGCAGTTACTTATTTGGCATTCTGAATAGTAAATTCATTATTCGAATATAGGTATACTAGCGCTGCCCTTGCGAGCGTGTCAGCAAGTGGAAACTAAACTCACAGCGGTATTTTGACAGGTAATGTATGGGACGCTGTTTTAAGTTCCATTTTGTAAGAAATTTCCGCCGACATTAGGTACTACAATCGCTCTTCCAAGTCTTCTTCTTCCTCCTGGCTTTAGTCCCAGTTCCATCCTCACCACTCTGGAGAGACCTCACCTTCAGGGCAACGGTTAGTATTCAAACTAATTTAGAAACTACGAGAAACCTCACGATGTTTTCCCTCACCTTAAGAGCATCGTTTAGTATTCAAACTAAATTACAATATCTTCAAAAATAGTCGTTAGTACACGGCCGAGGTGGAATTCGAACCGGAATTCGAACCTGTGCCCTTTTACACCACACGCACAGCCACTGTTTCACCCAATAACCGATCTCTTTCGGCATTCCCTTCCAGAAGTGATTGAAGGATCTGTGAGTTCAATCTTTGTATCTCTAGCTGTTATTCTTGCATCCTTAAGAATCTCCCGGTTGTGAAGGTAATCAATACCTATGATGTGAGAATTCTTTGCCATCTTATTAAAAAATTAAATTTTCGATAATTAGAGTAAAAGCCCAAGCTATGGCAATCACTAAATACAACCAGCCCAGGCGTCGCGCTTATATACATAATTAGGTATGTATATTAAGACCGCGCCGATCTTACAGAAATTAAATCGTCTAAGACAATAAATAATGCACGTGAATAGGCAATACGAAAAACTGTTACTACTGTACAAGAACCGGAACCGGAAAAAAAAGAAAAAGATTTGTAAAAATAAACTACTAAAACAATAAAATAAATCGATAATTCTACAAAAAGCGGTGAAATCCCACCAAAAACATTCTGTAAAAAACTAGCCAAGTGTCGATGGACTAGCTTGCTTATTCTCAGAATACCTGAGTGTGAGCTTGGGCTACTTAGCTTTAAGCTAAGTACTCATAAGTTACCAAGCACTATGTCTGCTAATGAGCTAGGTCCATACCAACTCATTCTTTCTTTATATTTTAAGCTGCGTTCGTTTTCCCACGAAATTTTTCGCTGAACGGCACTTCAAAAGGCACGTCAAGTCAACATGACAATTGCTATTTGACATTGATTTGTATGATTTATCTGTCACACGAATCACACAATAATTTCTGAATTACCTACCTACAAACTCTACAAATTATCGCTAATCTTGGCGAAATTGCGTCTTATCAGCAGACCACACACTCATTTTCAATCAGTTCATGATCGAAAAACAGGACAGCGGTGTGCAAAATGTGTATCCATGAGAGATATGGACTCTCGTCTTTTAGTTATATGAAGTGTAAATAATCAAGTTCAACTTGTGTCTATATGTTGTTTTGTTGTGAAAATGGATAGTAACAGTGATAATGTAGATACAAAAGACGATGGGAGTACACAGAAGAAGGAATTGCCCGCGAATTTACAGAAAATCTGCCTCGTCTGTGGCGATAGGGCGTTAGGTTACAATTTCAATGCCATATCTTGTGAGAGTTGTAAGGCCTTTTTCAGGCGAAATGCTCTTACGAGTAAGGAATTCAAGTGTCCGTTTACGAACAATTGTGACATAACGGTGGTAACACGGCGGTTTTGTCAAAAATGTCGGCTAGAAAAGTGTTTTTCAATAGGCATGGTCAAAGAGTTTATTATGTCAGAGGAGGACAAAGCTGAAAAACGGAGAAAGATAGAAGAGAACAGGGCTAGGAAACGTCAATTCTGTGATAAAGAGAGTGACAATAATGTGACAAGTTCGAAGAACTTTAAACGGGACGATGATACGCAGGTGGCGAGTGTGCCCCCAGTTCCAGATTCGGTTATTCAATATGACAGCACTACATGTAGTCCTAGCAGTACTGTACAGTCAATGTTGGATGCGGATATGGACTCTTCAATACATTCCCCTCCTCTTTATTATGCGCCAATACAAAATACGGAAATACCATATACAATGAAAGTGTACCCGATTGATGAGAAAACTGTGATGAGCAGGTCTCTGTATGAACACAGAATGATGGAAACGTACCGGACGTATGATATGGATAGTAATATGTATATGGAATCAGAAACGCCTAAACAAAATAGTATTAGGTACTAACTTACCTCATTTTAGTTCATTCCCAGGTGCTCCCAGAACTTCAAATACCATATCTATTTACTAACATTTTTAGTTTCCTTTTGGTACTATCTTTCTTAAACTATTGAATTGATTTTTCATTTAATTTTTTTTAAAAAGCAACTATAGCATAGGCTTATAAACTTGTATCCTTTTTTAGGTGATAGTATAGCAACCTGTTACTATTTGAAATCTCAGTTCAAACATTTAGCCATACAGCTGAACATGGCCTTTCAGTCTTTGCGAGACTTGGCTCTGTACATACATAAATTCAGTAAGTTGATGAGGTGATTAAATGTATTTACTACCCTACCTCTCAAATTTCAATCTATTAATAAATAGCTGAATGTAGCCTCTTCAACAGTCTTTAAAGGACTGTTGCCTATGTCTACCCCGCAAGGGATATAGACGTGATTATATGTATGTATATATTAATAAATCTGCAACAAAATCCAGTGTGTAATTTTTAAAGATATAAGCCTTAATACACAGAGACATAGGGACAGACGCGGAAAGCAACTTCGCTTTATACTACACGATTGATATCTCACATTCTCAGATCAATACTCACTAACGGGAGCAACGTGTACAATGACGGGAAGCAGCACATCTGCGAAGAGATCCCCTCCACCAGCACCAACCCAGACGTCAATAAGGCCAGGGATATCCTGCAGGATGTCGAGAGGTATATATTTTTTTTTTATATTTTAAAAGTTAGTTGTGACCTGGCTTTGCACCGATACCGAGGATTTTATAGATGAACCTTCCTTAGAGCCGTGTGGTTCCCGGCACCAATACAAAAAAGAATAGGACCACTCCATCTCTTTCCCATGGATGTCGTAAAAGGCGACTAAGGGATAAACTTACAAACTTGATATTCTTTTTAGGCGATGGGCTAGCAACCTGTCACTATTTGAATCTGAATTCTATCATTAAGCCAAATTGATGAACGTGGCCATTCAGTCTTTTCAAGACTGTTGGCTCTGTCTACCCCGCATGGGATATAGACGTGACCATATGTGTATAATGTTGTTTTCAGAATAGAACCTAACTCCATGGAGTCTATACTCTGCGAAGCCATCAAACTGGAGTTCGAAGCTTATACTTCAGTCAACCCTTGCAGCGGCTCATCGCGGGAACTTAATGAGGCAAGTGTCATACATACAAATATGATCACGTCTATATCCCCTGCGGGGCAGACAGAGCCACCAGTCTTGAAAAGACTGAATGGCCACGCTCAGCTATTTGGCTTAATGATAGAATTGAGATTCAACTAGTGACAGGTTGCTAGCCCATCGCCTAAAAAAGAATCCCAAGTTTTGTAAGCCTATCCCTTAGTCGCCTTTTACGACATCCATGGGAAAGAGATGGGGTGACCCTATTCCTTTTTGTATTGGTGCCGGGAACCACACGGCACGGTATCATTTTTTATTAATAAACACTTCTAAAGTGCAGATTGGACCACTCTATATCTCATGGATGTCCTAAAAAGGAACTTAAGGATAATTTGTTGTAAACATACTAATTTAATGTAATCGTGACAATATCTATGCATGTCGATTACTTTTCTCGTGAATTTTTTTTAGATTCCATCTCTTTCCCGTGGATGTCGTAAAAGGCGACTAAGGGATATGCAAATAAACTTGGTATTCTTCTTTTAGGCGATGGGCTAACAACCTGTCATTATTTGAATCTTAATTCCATCATTAAGCCAAACAGCTGAATGTGGCCTTTCAACAGTTTTTGAAGTCTTGTTGGCTCTGTCTACCCCGCAAGGGATATAGGCGTGACAATATGTATGTAGATAACTTTACTTTGTTTTTTTTTTTATCACAAATCTCTTCTTATTTCTTTGTCAGGTGGAGAGAGCCAAGTTGAACGAGTTGATAGTTGCGAACAAGTCTTTACATGCCCCGATAGACGATGACGTGTCACAACTCATAGGCGACGCGGGATCCCTCAAGGTAATTTTGACACACATACATATAATTACGTCTATATCCCTTGCGGGGTAGACAGAGCCAACAGTCTTGAAAATACTGTTAGGCCACGTTAAATAGTGAGAGGTTGCTAGCCTATCGCCTTAAAGAGGAATCTCAAGTATATTAACCTATCCCTTAGTCTCCCTCTACGGCGTTAAACGATCAGAACTCTATTTCCAGGAGGGGGACGGCAAGCACGACCCGCGTCTGATCAAAATAGTCAATTTGACCGCCATCGCAATAAGGAGGTTCATAAAAATGGCGAAGAAAATCAACGCGTTCAAAAATATGTGCGAGGAAGATCAGGTCAGTGATTTTCAGACGGCCTCTGTGGCTCAGCGGTGGTACGCTCGTCTGTGACACCGGCGGTCCCGGGTTCGAATCCCGGCCAGGGCGTGATGAGAAAAAAACGTTTTCTGATTGGCCTGGGTCTTGGATGTTTATACATACATATGGTCACGTCTATATCCATTGCGGGGTAGACAGAGCCAACACGCTTGAAAAGACTGACTGGCCACGTTCAGCTATTTGGCTTAATGATAGAATTGATACTCGAATAGTGACAGGTTGCTAGCCCATCGCCTAAAAAAGAATCCCAAGTTTGTAAGCCTATCCCTTAGTCGCCTTTTACGACATCCATGGGAAAGAGATGGAGTTGTCATATTCTTTTTTGAATTGGTGCCGGGAACCGCACGGCACTTGGATGTTTATCTATATATTTAATATTTATTACAAAATATAGTACCGTTGAGTTAGTATCTCGTAACACAAGTCTCGAACTTACTTCGATGCTAACTCAATCTGTGTAATTTGTCCCGTAGGTATATTTATTTATTTCTTATGGACTAGCAACCTGAAACTGTTTAAAACTCAATTCCATCATTGAGCCATACAGCTGAACGTGGAGTTACAGCCTTTTCGAAATTGTAGGCTCTGTCTACCCCGCAAGTGATGAAGACGTGATGATATGTTGATTTTGTGAATGGCAACAGTGTTTTAGGAAGGCCTAGACAAACGTAGCTTGATCAAATCGAAGTTGTTCTCGCAAAAGATCAGGTAAAGAATGTAGTCTATCCCTTCGGGGAAAAGGCGTTATATATGTATGTTTGTATGTGTAGCATAAGTTCAAATTGTAACTTGACTGAAAATTGTCAATAAGTGATACCTTGTATCCAAATTTTTGAAAATAAATCTATTCTCTTCTACATACATACATATAGTCACGTCTATATCCGTTACGGGGTAGACAGAGCCAATAGTCCCGAAAAGACTGAATGGCCATGTTCAGCTGCTCGGCTTAATGATAGAATTGAGATTCAAATAGTGACAGGTTGCTAGCCCATCGCCTAAAAAAAAGGAACGCAATTTTATAAGCCTATCCCTTAGTCGCCTTTTACGACATCCATGGGAAAGACATGGAGTGGTCCTATCCTTTTTTGTATGAACCACACGGCACTATTCTATTCTATTCTAATTACTACCAGATAAGCATGGAATTATTTTTTTTAAACACGGGTAAACCTATAAAAGTCTGTTTTTTTTAGGTAGCGTTGCTAAAAGGAGGCTGCATAGAAATGATGGTGTTGAGAAGTACAATGACCTACGATTGCCAGAGAAACCAGTGGAAGGTACATTCCCTTTTTGTTTTGTTTAATCATTGGTAATATCTTTATTGAACAGAAATTTACACGGTTACAAGTTATAGTCAAAGGCTAGCAACCTGTCACTTTATATGAATCTCAATTGTATCAGTAAGCCAAACAACTAAACGTGGCCTATCAGTATTTTCAAGACAGTTGGCTCTGTCTACCCCGCAAGGGATATAGACGCGATTATATGTTTGTATGTATGCAAGCTTATGCTACGCATTACCAGAAGCTAAGCTACCCAGCTTCGCTGCCGTGGGATTTCCCAGAGAAAAGAAAAATGTAATTTCTTATGGTCCATTTTATCTGTGTACCAAATTTTATGAAAACGCCGGTTCTATCTCCCAAAAAAAGCGGGTAAAGCTGCGGGTAAATGCTAGTAATAATATAATCCAAAGGAATTGATGCCTATAATATTCGTAAACCTCTATTGATTCCAGCTCCCTCACAGCCAAGAACAATTCGGCAGCGTCCAAATAGACATTCTGAAACTAGCTAAAGGCAACATTTACCAAACTGTTGAAGCTTTCTTCCGGTCCTTCCATCCAAGATGGCGGACCGATGAGAATGTCATTCTGATTATGACAGCCATTTTGCTGTTCACACCGGACAGGCCTAAGGTTGTTCATAGAGATGTTATTAAACTGGAACAGGTGAGTTTCTCGGTGTTTCTCAGTGGTTCTGGATTATTCTGTGTTTCTCATATATGTTTAGCATATATTTCTCGTAGTTTCTGTCCAAATTTACACAAATAAAAGTAGACTATGCTCTGTCTTATATTTTTAGGTTATATTTATAGGTTTAACCAAGTCTGATAGTTTTTGACTTAATTCGTAGCATACAATTTTTTTTAAATTTAAATTAAGTAAATATGAGTGAAACAAAAAAAAGAAAGAGAAAAAGACTGCATATTAAAATTGCCACCAGAGTTATAGCAAATGAAAAAAACACACAAACGTCTATTTACAAAAATACAGAACTTACGAAATTAAAACTGAGTTGAAACTATATCTTAATTTCAGAATTCCTATTACTACCTCCTACGACGTTACCTCGAAAGCGTATACCCTGGATGCGAAGCGAAATCCACATTCCTCAAACTAATCCAGAAGATTCTAGAACTTCGGAAGCTGGCTGAAGAAGTAACCGATGTGTACCTAGACGTGAATCCGATTGAACCGCTTTTGATGGAGATTTTCGATTTGAAACATCACGCGGCTTGAGGTACGGTTAGTTAGTCTGATGTTGTTGTTAATTAGTTAGTAATTGTATAAATATAAGGTGATTTTAAAAAATTGTATCCAAGTTAACAATACATTCAATACATGGGTCACGGCACCTTCTTTTGCCTAACATTTGTAGTTAATTTGTTGATTGCAACTTCGTCTCCTTAAAATATGGTTTATATTGAACGTTTACGGCCATAAACATCATTTCGCATAAAGTTATACGGAAAAATTATTATGCCTAAAAAATTTACCAGAAAAGAACATTTTTCATCTTGACCTTATCAGGAACCGAGCCTGAAATCTTTAGCTTTAGAGGCAAGAGTGTTAATTACTTTGAATGTTCAATTGTTATTTATAGCTGTCATTTTAACCATAGTAGGTTAAGAATTGAAAGTAATACCCGGCCAAATTAAATTTACAATGTATCAATGTAAGGCTCTCTAAGTATATACTTACTGCATTTTTTCGCAGTATATTGTCATTTTAATTTCACAAATCGTTTAAACTTTAACTAACTTTTGCCCGCGGCTGTGGTTAAGAAAACTTACTTCATCGTTTGCGTTAAAAAAAAAATCAGTTTATAATATTTAACCGACTTAAAAAAAGAAGGAGGTTCTCAATTCCACCGTTGTTTTTATTAATAAGTCTATTATATGTAAGTAGAGTTCGGGTTTTAGTACGATACAAAATTGTTCTACTCGAGCGCAGCTGAGGGCAAAATGTGTTTTTATTTTGACAGCAAATAACGTTAATAAATATATGTAGGTTTATATAGTACGGGAATTATCACACAGATTTAGTTAGACTCAAAATAAATAAAATAAAATAAAATGTAAATTTGTACAGTGTTAATTTTCTATGACATAGATTTATTTGTCACTATAATTTATGTCTGGAAAAAATAAAATAATCTGAACCCAAAATGTTGAATATACGTTATTCAAGTCAAAAGTTGAACCCACATTGCCGCGGCCTACGCATTTACAGTCATCGATATTAATTAAGTATACGAGCCAATAGGCTATTTGACTGTTTTTTAGAAATGGTTTAAAATTATTCTTTATGACATAATAAACACACTATATTTATATTTCCGAGAAATACGCAGTATTTATAATAAAAAATGAATTATAAAGGTTGAAATTTAAAAAGCGCGCCAAAAACGCTCTCATAGTAATGGCGGACGCTGTGTGACGTCACACGCAAGCAAACTGATGATTTTGATTATATTTCTCTCAATTTATCAAACAAAATTGTTTATAAATGGTGTGTAGTACCACAATGTACAAATACTTCAATAAAAAACTCCGCAAAAAATGTTTGTGTCTGTTCCAACGAATCCAATAAGACGAAAGAAGTGGTTGCAGTTGGCTCGAAAAGATCCAAAGAGTATTTTATCGCATTCAAATGTTTTTATGTGTGAAGATCATTTTGATGTAAGTATGCTGGCAATATTTGAGTTATAGCAAACAATAAAACAAATAAAACATAACCTATAAAATAAAATTCTGCGAAATTTTTGCGTGAAATGGCATAAAGATTTCTAAATAAATAATTTCTTTAAAATACTTACACAGCTGTTTTTACATTCTTAAGTTCTGCACCATAATAATCCGCGTTGTTTTTGAAGAAAAATGCAACCATAAATGCATCAATCTCGGGTAGGTTTGTGTTGTCGGCACGCACAAAAACTTTTTGTCCATTTTGAATACAAACACCAGGAATTTAGTTCACTGTCACGAAATAGCTCAATATCTGGGATAAAACATTAATAACACACAAACTACACAGGAGTTGACGTTTACTTGCGTGTGACGTCACCGGAGTTGTAACCAATCAAAGAGCGTTTCGGTCTTTCAAAAGTATTTAAAAATTATTGTATTTTTTAAACGATAAATCGCCAAAAATATGCTTATTTTAGTACATGAAAGTAAAACACGTTCTGTTATATTATTATCTAATAGGATTACCACAATTCGTAGCATATTTTCAATAGTGTCAAATAGCCTATTGTGTATATACTATACATACATAAAATCACGCCTTTTTCTCGGAGGGGTAGGCAGAGACTACATCTTTCCTCTTGCCACGATCTCTGCATACTTCATTCGCTTCATTCAGTTGTGTATATGATAATTATATCACTAAACCTTTTATTTTAAACCACAAAATCGCAAACAGATATACAACAGAGGTGAACGTTTCGGTCTTCTCGAGACTGTTGGCTCTGTCTACTCTATAAGGGATTAAGACGTGACAATATATGTATGTATGTGAAGGTTAATATTGAGGCTCTGTTTACACCGCTAGGCAAGACGTGACAATATTTATTATTATTATTTTTAGCAAATGTAAATGTTTGAGCAAATATGATAGCATATCAATGAAATGTTGTATCACATAGTTATTTTTAAACTTAGTATAAATTATATTAATGTAAATGAAGTCTGAAATGCTTAGTGCCAAATGTATAATCACTACATAGTATAAAACAATGTCGCTTTCTATTTCCCTTTGTATGCTTAAATCTTGAAAACTACGCACCGGATAGAATGATTCAAGAGGAAGGTTTATATGTATAATAACATCCATTAAATAGTAGAGAAATACTGTTATTTTTGAGTTTTCTTTTGTGATGTCGTTAATTATCATATTTTTTTCCGCTTACATTGCAAACGCAGGCTGTACCCTACGAGATTTATCAAAATAATGTACTAATTATTTTTTACACATTGGAAAAATGTACAGAAAATTTCGCGATGGTATATGTCTATCTTTCATGGATATCCCACAATAACATTTTTTTTTTGTCATTTACTTTTTACGACAATCAGCATTGCACCCGTGCGAAGCCGGGGCGGGTCGCTAGTTACAGTATAAAATACATACACAAACAAAATAATATAATCATCTTCTCCTAGGCCCGACAGACAGACAGACAGTCCCGGTTGCGTTCTCTGTCTAAAAAACAAGTTTAAGTTAACGTTACTGAAGAAAATGCTGCAGTGCAGTTTGTTACCGCTTCTTATGCACTGACTGTTCCATTATATAACCCGCTAATATCTTTTAAGCCACGCTGCGTATTTCGATGCTATTTTCACCAAGACCTAGTTAATTTCTCAGGAAACTTTAATTTATATATGTATAACATAAGTTTTTAATGGATAGAAAATTCATCCGTCGCTAGATAAAAAATTATATATCTTTAGCAATATTAAGGTTAAATTGTTGTCAGTCAATGTTACAATTAATGAAATAATAAATTGTGTTATAATGTCATTGTAATTAATATTCTCCGGAAATCAGGTTAGTGTGAATCATAATGATTTTAACATCATATAAGACGCCAAACTATATTATTATGAAACCGTCCTATTGAATAATTATTAAGTACAAATATAATATTTGTTTCTTCATTGAGTTCAATGGCATAATAATCTTTTCGCATAACTCACTTCGGCATAATCATTGTTTCACATAATGTTTTAACATATGAAAAAAGTAATACGAAAAGATTTTTATGCCATTAAAATTTTTGGAAACTATTATCGACCCATTGTTTATATATTTTATAGTAAGGTAATCTATTATATATTTTTCACATAATGCAGTAAAAACAGTTTCAATTACAAAGTTTCGCTTTGCATTGCATTATTTTTAATTAGTAATTGTTTACATACTTGCTTGTTAAGTCCGCATATCGTTTTTATAAAGGTCCGTTCATACAAGAGGCTGTCATAATGTAAATAGTATTTTAATTGATCACATTACAAATCGCCTCAGCAGTATTCGCCGGCGCAGAATAGTGCAACCTACCGCCGAATCAAACCGAATGAAACACAATGAAATAACGATCATATTACAAGTACATAAAACGTAAAATCTAAAAACGAAATTTCTCCTGCTGTCTCGCTCACAAAAGCGGACAGTTCTTTTCTCGGGTTCAAACGTCGCGCTCTGATTGGCTCAAACGCTCGTATATTTTCGCGCCATACTGATATTAGCGATGTGTAAAAAAAGAAGTAAAACTGTAAATATATATTTTAAATTTATTACAATACAAACAAGTATGCATTATAAACCCTGTTAAACGATTGTATATCGATTTACTGTGATTTTAACTGGTGTGAAACTATCGTAACGTTAGTGAGCTGAGGCCTTTAGATGTGTGATTGCGTAATTTAATATATATGAAAGGTTTTCTGTTTAAATTGTTTGTAGTATTTCAAAAACTCCCCAGGGATGCCTTCAAAAACTATCGGAATCTACCAAAAATTTTAACAACACCCGCGTTATGGGTTTGTGTAACATATTTGTAGATGACTTTTCGTTTCATGTTATCAAATTATTTTAATGAATCAATATTTGTGTACACCTGTATCAAGCAATTGGCATTTGACTGATGTTAGCAAGTTTAATAGCGCTTAGTGTCAAGTCAGAAAAATTAACGATTTTGTATAATATTTAGGGCCTAGTTTTAATTAAATTCTATGTTATGTGTAACATTGCCTTTATTTGCATCACATTCACATTTGAAGTGATCTCAACATTTAAATATTAACGGTCAGTTTTTATATTTCTATCATTCAATTATTATATTTTTAAAATATATCGTTATAAATAAGAGAATTACTATATTTTTATAAAAAAGTTTAATTGACATTTATTGTAACTATCATTGGTGCAATAAATTAATGTATTTTAGTAATACCAAAATATACTATATTATAATACGTTACATTGTGTTTAATTTCTTAAATCACACTTGCATTAAAATAAAACTAAACAATTCCAAACTCTAAGAAGAAAAAGTAATTAAAATTACAATCAGGTACAATTAACAATTAAAATGTATTGTTCTCATCCCCAAGCCCCAAAGCGAGTTTCATTTCAATAGAATATGTCTCATCAATGCGATCAAAATTATCCCTTTCTCCATCACCAACACAATCTTCAAATACATCATCACCGTCAATTGTTTCAGATTCATCAACGAACGATTCAAATTCAACTTTGGAATCATTCAGTTCTGCATTTTTTAGATCATTAGATTCCCCTTTACAATCATCATCGTTTTGTTGCGTATCTATATCCGATTTAACAACATCGGTTGTTTCTTTAGAATCATCTTTAGCCTCCGTACCATGATCACTTTCATTGTCTTCATTAATCTTAACCATTGCGTTGACCTTATCTTCAGTTAGCGTGTCTTCAAGAGAAGTATCGTGACTTGGTACAAGGGTGTCTTCGTTGTCATTATCGTCGACAGCAGACTCGGGCGGGCTGACAGGGACGTAGTTGACAAACTCGCCCGCCCGCCATCTTTGTTCTGCCACTTCCATGTGCACTTCGAGAATGCGTGAAACTTCGGGCAGCTGAAATTTAATATTGATATTAAGACTAAGTGTTTATAACTGACCATTTGTTTATAGTTTTCAATTTACGTCATAAATACATTACAATAAATTTTCTTAATTCTTTTTCAAGTTATTGACCAGAATATCTGAGGGATAGGCTTATAAACTTGGGATTCTTCTTTTAGGCGATGGGCTAGCAACCCGTCACTATTTGAATCTCAATTCTATCATTAAGCCAAACAGCTGAACGTGGCCTATCAGTCTTTTGGCTCTGTCTACCCCGTAAGGGATAAATATGTGATCATATGTATGTATCTGAAAAAACAATTTTATCTCATGGTAACTTATGTTTTTTAATGCCCATATTAGCTTAAGGTTCGCTTCAATTGTAAAATCAAATTTTGCATAGTCACCATACGCAACATGACTTAGCAAGTCAACTCGTCATTACCCTTTCTTAAAAAGTAGTTCTGATGATAAAAGAAAGAAAGTAGTTCTTTCTGTATATCCTCAAGTCAGAACTTATAACAAACATAGAATTTTATCTTCAGCAGATATTAATCATAACACATCACTCACAGTGTATTCATTCTCCAGTTGCCCCGATATGTGCTCTATGATCGCGTTTGTCTTGTTATCTATCTTCCCCGCGTGGCTGTTCAGCACGTCGATCTGCCGGAACATCTCCCTCTCCTCGTACTGCTGCGTCCGCGTCAAGATCTCAGACGCCACTGATTGGTCGATCCTCGCGTTCTTCGTCATGTCCGAGTAGTTTATGCCTGGAGATTTGGAAATGATTAGCTTGAACAGTTAGGACTCTTCTGATACAGAAAGACTGACCGACGGAAGCTGATATTTGGTGCTCAATGATGATATTTTTAGAAATTCCCTCAGGGTCGATAACAAACAGAATATTACGCGTGCGAAGAATTATTCATTTTATATGTACGCTCGATTTCATATTTGCAGTCATAGTTCGCAAAACTTTACAGCTTGCGTTCACCGCTTTCACTCACACATTTACACAAATAACATAGTAAACAACAATTCTGATTATAGCTACTAGTTGTATAATTTAACCAAGTCCATTATATTACAATTTAATAATATTACTCAATCGTTTTAATATTTTTTTGTTTTTAAATCTTGTAATTTAAATATCTGTATTTCATACTTATTTATTTGTTTGTTTTAGTGGGTTGCGGTGAAGCGTTGGGTAACGCGACATCAAGAAGAGGGTAGCGTAAAAAAGTGGACCGCGCAGCGGCCGTCATTTGCTTATCAACGCGACACATTCTTACCTATGTTAGGATCGTGTGCAGACAAACTTTCAACCTTAATGAAATGACATAAGTTTGGCAGTCACAGGCTTCCCTCTATAGGCAAATAATGAGCGATGTTGATTTCTCGATCGACAACTATCGGGCCCAGTTCGGCCATCGTTGATAACCGTCTCTGTCTGTTTTGTTATTTAATATGTCAAAGAATAATGAACTGTTTTACTTGGTAATCATTGGTATTAAAGACCGTATCAATTTGATCGAATAATTATTCTTTTTAAATATGCAAGTGTGTGTGAATCTAGTGGAACCACAGTGCACGCTATTTCAACCCGTTAAAGTTTTAAAACTATGACTGCAGATATGAACGCGATCGTACCTAATGGTTTTACTAACCTTGTGAAGGATATCTACCGTCTTCATAAGAATTAATTGTATTTATGATAGATCTCTTCGCTTCCTTATCTGTGGCTTGGTCCGATTCATGTTTTGATGACGATGGCAAATTTGTAACTTCTGAAAATGACGTGAGTTTAAGATTGCATTATTTTGTTGTAACACCATTAATAGGTGCCTAACATATGTGATTTGACTACTCCAACTCAACTACCACTCCGCAACCTAATGGTTAGACAACTATACACCGCAGAAACTAGAAAACAAAACTTTTTTTAATTCTGCCTGGTAAAATATAAGCTAATTGTTAAGATCCCTCTAAAGAAATCAACGGATGCTTTTGAAACGGTTTTGCCCTTCTCAGCCGGGAAACAACACTGTATAATATAATTGACAAGCTGTGCCCGCGACTCCGTCCGCGTGGAATAGTAATTTTGGGCATCATTGAAGCCCTCAAGGATGAATAATTTTCCCCATTTTTTTTTCACATTTTCCATTATTTCTTCGCTCCTGATAGTTGCAGCGTGATGTAATATAGCCTAAAGCCTTCCTCGATAAATGGTCTATTCAACACAAAAATAATTTTTCAATTTGAAACAGTAGTTCCTGTATTAGCGCGTTCAAACAAACAAACTCTTCGGCTTTATAATATTAATATAGATATAGATTGTTAAGATCCCTCTAAAAAAGTAAACGGATACTTTTAAAGCGGTTTTGCCCTTCTCAGCCGGGAAACCACAATGTATAATATAATTGATAATAACCAGCCGACACTAACCACCCTCGTCTTTAACTTTATCTCCGCGTCCGTCATTATTACCGCCACTGTCATCCGCACCTTTACCATCTTTTGTCTCACCAATATTTTTATCATTTTCATTCGTTTTGTCAATACAACCATTATTTTTTATTGTATTTTCATTATTTTTCATTGTATTTCCATTATTTTTCATTGTATTTCCATTGTTTTCATTTGATTTACCAACACTTTCATCAGTTTTGTTTGTTTTACCAACATTTTCACCATTTTCGCTCTCAACTTTACTTTTGTTAGCTGTGGAAGGTCTGAATGATGTTCTATTGATATTCTTTATTTGCACATCGATTTCTGGTTCACTGGAACTGCTGTCGCTTGAGATATTAATCGATTCTGTTTCACCTGACGATGCTGGTTAAAATAAGTTTTTAATAGCGGTTTTAATATTGTTTAAAGAAGCCGAATCTTTGCCTCAAGACTTAGCTACACTAAGGCTTATGTATGACTAGCTGTGCCCGCAACTTCGTTCGCGTGGAATAGTTGTTTAGGGCATCATTGAAGCCCTCGGATGAATAATTTTCCCCGTTAATTTCACATATTCTTTTATTTCTTTGCTTCTTATAGTTGCAGCGTGATGTTATATAGCCTAAAACCTTCCTCGATAAATGGTCTATTCAACACAAAAAGAATTTTTCAATTCGAACCAGTAGTTCCTGAGATTAGCGCGTTCAAACAAACAAACAAACTCTTCAGCTTTATAATATTAGTTCTATCTATCTTTACATCACTCTGACTCTCATCAAAGCGTATTCTTTCTTCTTTCTTTATGTTAATCAAGACCGTCGCATGAAACAAACATTATCTTAACGATCTTAGAAACTGGAAAAAGAACAGCCTCCAATCGATATTCTCCTTTTTTGAAGTCGATTAAATTACTAAAACCTTATCCTGAGCGTATTAAACACTATCCTGATAACCTCATCAATATCGGTTTAGGGAAACGCAAGATAATCGTTGACAAACATACATACAAGTCAAACTGAGAGCAATCTTTTTTTTACTTGGACTTACGTGCCGATTCCACCACCTCCTCGCCGATCTCGTACTCCACATTGGTCTCCGGGACCTGCTTCTCGACGTACTGATACAAAATGGCGCCGGGGACCCGAGTAAGTTTGACTTTGCTCTCATCTGCAAACATTCATCGCTAAATAATGATGTGAAACAAGTCCTTATCATCATCTTATATATAACTAGAGGCCGCCCGCGACTTCGTCCGCATGGAAACCCTATCAATCCCGCGGGAACTCTGGGATAAAGAGTAGCTTATGTGTTATTCTGGGTCGTCCGCTACCCACATACCAAATTTCATCGTAATCGGTTCAGTAGTTTTTGCGTGAAAGAGTAACAAACATCTATACTGACAAAACTTTCGCATTTATAATATTTGTAGGATTACAAAATATAGTATCGTTAAGTTAGTATCACGTAATATAAGTTACGAACTTACTTCTTACGTCTGTGTAATTTTTACATATATATTTATTTTTCAACTTAATAATAAACTTTTTGGCCCATGAACTTTGGATTCTTTCTTTAGGCGATGGGCTAGCAACCTGCCACTATTTTAATCTCAATTCTATCATTATGCTAAACAGCTGAACGTGGCCTATCAGTCTTTTCAAGACTGTTGGCTCTGTCTACCCCGCAAGGGACGTAACTCAATGTATGTATGTATGTCAACTTTACCGAAATAGTATTTTTTTATTCACACCATTCAACCTTGTATCATAATATTTTATGGACACACTAGCGACCCGCCCCGGCTTCGCACGAGTGCAAAATTCGGAAAAAAATTATACATAAAAACCTTCCTCTTGAATCACTCAACCTGTTACAAAAAACCGCATCAAAATCCGTTGCGTAATTTTAAAGATTTAAGCATACAGACAAACAGACTAAAATAGCGACTTTGTTTTATACTATGTAGTGATTAAAAATTTATTTAAATAATTCACCAGGTTTTTCACCTCCGGTCAGTTGGCTCAGAGCGATCCTGTCGAATGCGTTATCATTTTTGTACGTCGTATAGGACACTTTCTCTGTCACTTCATGCGCCGGCACACACTCCTGCGCCTTGTAAAACGCGTCCATTGTTTCTTTGTCGTACAGTTTCTGAAATTATTACTTACATACATACATATGTATTACTTACATACATAGATAGTTTGTTCCGCCGCTTCTTCTACACATGCGCTTTGGAAGCGGTAGTAGTTATAATTAGATTTAAGTTATGTGACGTCAATAAGTGATACCTTGTATCCAATTTTGAAAATAAATCTATTCTATTCTATTCTATAGTGTACGGGTACGAGTTGAACGGTTGAGGTGCCCGGCTAATTCGTGTGGGGACACAGGTTCAAACCCTACTTCGACCGTCTACCGATTACTCTTCTGAGTTATGTAGTACATTAGTTTAAGTGCTAACGGATGCTCTTTGGGTGAGGCAAAGAAAAGATAATAAAGCCACGTATTACGTTAGCAGGAATACCTACATACATATGGTCACGTCTATATCCCTTGTGGAGTAGACAGAGCCAACAGTCTTGAAAAGGAATAAGTCAATAAGCCAAATAGCTGAACGTGGCCATTTAGCCACGTTCAGCTATTTGGCTTATTGATAGAATTGAGATTCAAATAGTGACAGGTTGCTAACCCAACGCCTAAAAAAGAATCCCAAGTTTGTAAGCATATCCCTTAGTCGCCTTTTACGGCATCCATGAGAAAGAGATGGAGTTTTTTGTATTGGTGCCGGGAACCACACGGCCTACATAATGTACCAGTAAATAATATTGTTGCACGTAAGACACTGTACATACTCAGCGAGGTTACCAACTTCTCACAATTCACCTTATTATAAGTTGTTGATTAATATTAATAAACCATTATTTCATTCCCATATTGTTTACCGGTCTTTGTAATTTTTTAATTTACCACCGACATATGATGTAAGGCACAATTATGGCATTGAATAAAATATATCTATAACATTTAAAATATTTCGTGTTTAAATTTTATCAACCAAGATTCATGAATAGTCCACGATTTAGATTTAAGAGATCTATATTTGTAAATTGACGTCCGGAGAAAATGCTGCAGTGTAGTTTGTTCCGCCGCTTCTTCTACACATGCGCTTTGGCAGCGGTAGTGGTTATAATTAGATATTTAAGTGATGTGACGTCAATAAGTGATACCTTTTATCCAATTTTGAAAATAAATCTATTCTGTTCTATTCTATTCCATTCCATTCTAATCTATTCACAGTTCTTACCATAGGATCTACGGCCGGCTCTCCTCTGTCGATTCTGGCCTGTCGTTCTTCCTGCTCTCTATCCAGCTCGGCGAAAATCTCCAAATCTTCCGCACTCGGCTTCATGTCTTCATCATCGTCAATGTTGTCAGCATTCATATTGTGCATGTAGTTTATCAGAGCTACACCGTCGCCTGAACTGTGCTGCACTGTGGATACAATATCGTAACTATTCGAAATGAGATAGGCTAAAATAAAGTGGTTCCAAATCACCCTAATCTTGTACTAACATTTTAAATTTCAGGCATTTTCAAACTCATAATTAACCGTCGTTTGCCGTGAACGGAGACCTCAAGAAATTTATTGTATATTCTTAAAATTTTCACTAACAGGTTATGTCCGAAAAGTCGTAATAATAATACCTTAAATAACCTTAAATCGGCTGGAGTTATTTGTCAGAAATATAAACATTATCTTGCCTATCTATAAATAAACTTACCACTATCTCTTCTTTGATCAATGTCCCCACTAGAATTTCTAGACTGGTTTTCATTATCTTTCTTCTCAATATTTTCATCTTTTTTATTTTCTTCTTTAGATTTTTCTGATTTACCATCACCATCAAAAGGCTCTTCATTTGAAGGTTTGTCCTCGTCGTGCCTTATTTCATTAATAACCACTTTCTTTAGAGGTTTCTTAATCTTGCTTGCAGAACTCTTCTTTTTCAAACTTGGTTTTAATTCCTTCTCACTGATTATCTTTTTATCATGATCAATTATGAGATTACCCTCTTCTACAATACCACTAACAAATTTCGCTTCTCCGACTGTAGGTTTCTCGTTGACAGGATTTACTTGCTCAACTGGTTCAATTATTTCAATCAGAGCCTTTTTCTTGGCATCTTCTGGTACCGTTTTTTCTTCTGATATAACTTCAGTTATTTTCGCTTTTGATTTCTTTCCCATTCCATGTTCTGAAAAAGATTATTGCTATTATAATACCATGTTTTACTATGATTCACTTACCTGAAAATATATATGATTCATTTACCTGCCAATATCTGCGATGCTTTCTTCCGCTCTATGTGTGGTTGCTGACTAAACATCAAATTGCCCAAAGCTGAGAAGTTTGACATGAAATCGCTGAAAAATTATAATAGATTTACGAAAAAGTAAATTATTATCTCGTTTGGTAAAACGTAAGGAACAAGCTTGGGGGAGTTTCAGAAATAAAAACCTAAATAATAGAAACAATAACAGTTACAATGCGCATATAAACGACTCATTGCCGTCATCAACTTTTCAAGGCCATCGGATCTGTCTTATCCGTAAAGGACTATTGAGACAATACTTACTCGCCGCGGCTGGTAGACGGACTCTGGACTTCCCTATATCCTCCCCAGTAATCGTCCTGGGGAGGCATTGGGTTGTGGCTGACTTCCTGCACCAAACACTTTCCCTGCTCAATGTTGGACCATTCTATCATGTTTGTTGTAGTTCCTGTAATATATTTAAATTGCTTTTAATAGTAGTTTCATCTGAGGTAAAAATTAGGCTATTCTGACGTTTGTAGATACATTAGCAGTTAATTAATTCTTTGTTTCTCGGTTTCGATCCAAAAGTAGGCGATCAAATCATCCGACCAGATTGAATATCTGAATATGATGAAAAGTAACAATGTTAGAATTTTCAGCACTATAATGGTTAATACGGGTGGGTATTTATATTGTAAAATACATTATAAGTTGTTGATACTAAATACATACTTTAAATTGGAAAATAAATTTCTAGCAGAATCGTCTACTAAATTAACTTTATCGCTAAATTCCTTACCATCTTCTTTGTCTTCCACTTTAAAATCTTCACTGTCAACATCACTACTCTCTTCGCTTGTACTGTCATCAGCTTCAGACCCTGTCAGCATGTCAACCGCAACACCGTCTTTTACTTTAACCTCGCTTGGACCAAATTTCTGCTCCAAAATGGATGGTCCCTCGGTTTCATCGACTTCTGTAGTTACTGGCTTAGGTTTATTTTCAGCATTCTCTTTTTGTTCTTCTCCCTGTCAAGTTTTAATAGAAACTATCATAATCTTCGTCTGATTTTCATTTCGCCTAGCGTGGGTAAATGTCTTTTTATCTCACCTTCGCCAAAAGACATAAATAAAAATTCGGTTGCAGTAGGTATAAACCCAAAATTGAAACAAGAATATATCAGTAATGTACAAAAAAAATTTGCTACTTTCCTAGAGAGGTAGGCAGAGACAACCTTTCACGTGCCACGATACTTCTTTTACTTCATTCACATTTTACAAAACTCTCTTCATCAAGCCCATCGGTTCAAGGAACAGTGTTAGTGTTAACTCACACCACTCAACAATTCATGCTGCGGATAACGCTGACAAATGCCCTGTCTAACTTAACCTAAACAAATCCTTACCTCTGGCAGCCCCAATTTCTCTCTCTCCTCCTTCTCCTTCGCATCCCTGATGGCTCTCTTCTCGTCTCTCATCCGGATCAAGTACCTGACACTTTGCATCACCTTCTCCTGTTCCCTTGCTATCCATCTGATAACAGAAAGTTATTATATTAATACGTCACCTTTTCTTTAGGCTGTGAAAGATAAAACTGCAAAAAAAAACTAACAAATGCTAACAATGAAAATTCGCAAGGCCATCGGTGTCAGCTGGAGAAATAACCGTATCATGAACCAAACTTCTTGCGAAGCCCGCCAAAGGCTTCCAGCTACCTATCCAAACCCCTTGGTTGAGGGACGATAGTTCCCAAAAACAGATCTCTAGAAATAATACCTTTTCCTCTCAGCAATTTCCTCCTGAACTCCACCCCTTTGCCAAGCTTCAGCGCACGCGCGATCCCTGGGGAACACCGGCCTGTTATCCAGGTTCTGAAGATCTTTGATCCGGAGCGTCAGTGTCTTTCTGTAGGCTGGGATGATGCGTACTACTGGGTTCCCAGTTAGCACCAGCACTAGAAGTGAAAGTTATTCGTGGATTCTCGAATAAGTAAATATTGCCCAAATAAAACAGAGATGGCATTACAGTATGATCTGTGGTCCAGTGTTCAGCCACCTTATTCGTGATTTTTGATAATAGGTAAGGTATGTGTAGCATCTTCCCTCTCTCACAATGATTGTGAAGTTGAAAAGTAGGAAACAGAGCTATTATATATAAGACATAATGGTAAATAATAATAAGCCTTGTCAAAAAGCCCATCATCAAGTGCATCCTTAATCGTGGATACAATCAGTCTCGTGACTTGAAAATGAGGACAATTTTTTGTTGAGCATTCCATTGGGAGCGGCGAATAAGTAACCTGACCGAATTCAACAATTGTGGGAATCAGGCAAGTGCCTTTGCTCTCAAACCTCGCTAGCTAGATAGTGTAATGAATAATTTTGATCCTGCTAAAACCTAATGCAGTAAGATCTTCAAACAGAATAGACTAACCCTTAAGGATGATCATATCCGCAAGAACGTCAACAATGAGCGGGTCTTCCAGTCGGTTGTATGACAAGTCCAGCACTGACAGATTGCGGCAGTTTCGAAGTTGTTCCAGGTCATCTGGGAATCCAGAATTTCAGGTTAACGAGTGTTATCAGAAGAAACTATAGAGCGTGAACATACATAGGCACGATCCCTCATACTTCTTTTGCTTCATTCACATCTTTATGTAAGCTCGTCATTTTAGGGTACTATTAGCCTTTCGCCATGACGTCTTAGATTTAATCTAGGTGCATTCGTCTAGCCTTTTTACATTTCCATTAACGTTAATCAAGGGAATGGTTATCCCTCCCTGAAGATGATCTAATTCCTCGTACAAGACTAAGTAATGAAATTTTAATTTTAGTAACCGAAAACTCACCATAAGAAGACAGCATATTATGAGCAATGCTCAACGTGTGCAGGTCTGGGACGACGTCCAAATTCTCGATTTTACACACGAAGTTGTGGTCAAGATTCAAAGTGTCCAGCTTAGGGCATCCCGCTAGGTTTTCTATCTTTCTGACCACGTTATAGTGAAGGTAAAGACATTTCAGCTCGGACTGGGCATCTAAACCTTCAATTCTCTGGATGCCGTTGTTTTCAAGAAATATGCATTTCAGGCCAGTGTATTCTTCTAGATTTTCGATTTTGGAGAAGCCCTGCGTGCGTAAGGTAAGATATGATTATTCTTGATTTAGAAATAATATCGATAAAAATAAAAGTCATCGTATGGTGTTGATAGATTGATTTAGAAAACTGAATTATAATTTTGATATTCTGTAGGTTCGTCTGTTTTCTACTGAACACCAGAGATTTCAGATTTCTTTAAATTTTAAGTAATTTCCAGACATGCCCACAGAAGTTGAACAATATTGGAGTAAATACCCAGCTATATTTTCCCCGTAGACAACTACCTCAAAATCATTTATTACCTTAAAATGTAAATATAGGATGTCATTCAAATAAGGCGTGCAGTACAACTTGTGTTGTTTGCAGTGGTTCCTTATAAACTCCTTGGTCATCCTCGGACCCCTGTTCATCTCCTCCATCTCTTCCTCGAATTTCTTCTGAATCTCTCGTTTTTTCTCTCGCTCTTGCTCCGCTTCTTCTGCCTTTCTTTCTTCAATTTGTTTCTGCCTTTCTACTGATGTTATGCGCACTCCTGAAACAATATTTTTATTTTCAAAATCATGATCTTCTGGCATTATTCTAGCTATCATTTTCACTTCTCTGGAGTGGAGCCCAGGTACTGGTTGGATTGAATTATGGTTACACATCCAATTCTCTGAATGTGCAGGTTTCACATGATATCTTTCCTTACCGAAAGAGCATTGGATAACAATTAAACTAAGGTAACCATGAATTTTAGAGGGTGCTGTGATTCGGACTGATTAACTACCAAGGAACACCTTCCACCAGGCTGGATGTTATGTTGAGGAAATCGCATCATTATTTTCTTTATAAGTTCATAGTAAAGTTAACTTTTTGCATCATTTTAAATACTTACTTTTTGTTTCCCCCTCCGTTGGCGGCAATCCGCATTCAATACTTTGCTTTAGTTCGTTCAAACTGTTATTAGCGTCGACGATACCAGCATTATCACCTTGACCTTTTGCATCTGATTCCACTGCTGGCAACTCACGAATTTTGCAACTTTGTTGTAAAGGCTTCTTTCTAGACTCTTCTCTTCGAAGCAAATTGTTTGCAAGTCTCAAAACTTCTTTATTGTCCTTCATGTTATGTTTTATATCACACAAAAGACCATCTATTCTCTTGTTCCTTTCTTGTTCTTGCTTTTTGAATTCCTCTAGTCTTTTGTTGCGTTCCTCCGAAACATTACTGAGATCAATATCCCATAACTCTTTTCGCATTTTCGCACTTTTTTCTGCTATCACTGGATCTAACGGGATTTCAGGTGGTGGTGGTGGTATCTTCGTCTTTTCATCATCACATAGATTTGGAACGTCTGAATTGATATTTCCTTTGATAGGATGCAAGATATCGTGCGACTTTTGTAATATGTCATCTACTTCTTTCATAAATGTCTTACACTCTTTATTTCTCATTTCGTATCTCTCTTTGCTTTGATTAATTCTATCTTCGTGACATTTCAATTCTACGTTTAGTCTTTTAATAGAATCATTTATATCATCTATTTGTGATCGCGAAACATTTGATTCGATTTCGATATTTTCCGTTGTGTTTTCTTCGGCAGTTTCTCGGGCATCTTCATTCATTTCTTCCAATTTCGCCGATTCAGCTATCATTCCATGTTTTCTTCTCAATATTTCTCCTTCTTCTTTTATATTTTGATATGCAATGTTAGATTTTTTAGAGTTTTCTAGAGCTTCATTGACATCATTTAATAATTCATTCATACTATTCAACTTGTTGGTTATATCTTCCCGAATTAAAGTGCTGAGATTTTCAGCTCCCTCGACAATATTCCGAGCCAGACTTTTCATTTCAGTGAACTCTAGTGCTTTGTTGTCTCTATTGTCATGATCACCTAACTCAAAGATATCCTCTAAAGCATTTTGTAGTGTTTGTTCCATTCTTTCGTCAAATTTTTGTTGACCAGTTATTACTTGTTCATTAACATCAGATTCATTTTGTGATTCTTCAAAATTGTTTGCGGGCTCTTCAGGTAGTGATTTGTTACTTGAATTTTCTAAAGATGTGTCATCTAAAATCACGTTGATATCTTGAAGCGCTTTTTGTGTATCTTTAAGCCTTGCCTCAAAACTTTTTGGAAACACTTCTTCTATATCAACTGGTTCTTCCTCTTTCTTTTTTTGTTCGGTTTTTATTTCAATTTCTCCACTCAAGTTGAGATTAATAGGATTATCTCTAATAGATTCATTTATAGCATATTTTTCCTGAACTTCTTGTATAGCCGTCTTTCTGATTTGCCCTTTGATTACATGAATGGAAGATTCTTTTAAAATTGGATTTTTCATTATATTTGCTTTAGTGTCACTTGTGTTTGTGGTACACTCAGGACTTTCGTAGTCATCTGCTAACTTTTGCAACATTTCTTTAGTTTCCTGAAATCTTGTCTCGTAAGATTTGTCAGTATATTGACTAACAACTTTTTCTATGGCTTCATATTCTTCCTCGTAATCGGTTTCCTCGCTCTCGGAGTCATTTTCTAATTTAGGAGGCCCTTGATTTATTGTTTTAAAATCTGCAACTGAATTCATTAAAGCTTGCATATTCTGGTAATTAATTTTGTCAACCTGCTCCTTATTGCCTTTTGCCGAATCTATATCACTTCTTATTTGAGTATAAGAAGGCAGATTTATATGGTCAAGAGGCACAGCAATTGGCTTCATCTGCTTACTAGCTATTTGAATTTGGCGTGCTTTATCTATTAGAATTGGATTAGCATTGATCATCTCTCTGATTTCTTCATCTGTGAATGGTTTGTTAGATTCCTTTACCTCGGTAAAAGGTTGACCTGTCATGACTTCATATTCTGATTTCACTTCGCCAGGGAAGGATGCAGCAATGTAAGAAGGGTTGGGATTCTCATTTGGTTCCGTCAAAGGTTTAAGTTCGTTTTCAATCACTCTTTGTAAAACATCTTTAGGTAATTTAGCATCTTTGAAGAATATTTCTAGTTCTGCCCGCTTTTTTTCTATATATTCAGGGTCGACAACTGAAGTTCCTGGTATATTCATATTTTATTACGATCACAGTAAAGTTGATAGAAATTTATTGTGACTTACATACATTGTTTACTTGTATCCATGGGAACGGCATTTTATTTTGTTTGATCGAAGTAGAATTTAAATTTGAATTACGGTGGTGACGTCCGCAAAATGACTTCTTTATAGGAAAAGATTTTACCTACTTCTTGTGTTCGTCATTTTGGTTAAAACAATTCATTAAAACAAACATTTAGATTAAAAATTATAATGTGATACTAAGTAATAATAAATGTTTGCAACATCCGAAATGGTAAATATGAAGATCTGGTATACATATAAATTTAAGACCATCTTGTACTTATATTATGCAAATAAAAAAATTTAATTTGATTTTATAATTTGAACTTATATCCGTTTGTAAATGAAATTGGTCGAACCAATTTCGTTACTTCGTGTCTCTTCAAACCATGACATTGGCAGAATCACCTAAAGTCCGATGAAAACATACATAAACCGTCCGATAAACCATAATACATACATAAAATCACGCCTCTTTCCCGGAGGGGTAGGCAGAGACTGCACCTTTCCACTTGAGAGCCATAATATAGAAAATGAAGAAAGAAAGAAAACAAAGGAAAAGTTACAAGTTATTCAATTATAGGTGTTTGTAGTAGTAATACAGTCAACCGCATTATAAATTACCCTGCATGGAACTCTATGACACGGTGTAAGAGGCGAATTTGCAGTGAATTTGCATTAGAACCCATTTTTTGCTGTTTGTAATTAATATTTTGATTGGAGTGGGAAGGCCTAGAAGAACGTATAGGATACATGTTATGTATCTATTATCCTATTTTAATTGGATTTTTAATGTCCACAATGTACATAATATTTAAATTAGTACTACCTTCTCTAATCTTTAGCTGTGAGCCCATAACACATCCGTAAATAAAAAAAAGTAAACTGTCGAATAGTAATTTCGGTAAAATAGCTAAAAGGCAATGTTGCCTGTATATAAAGTTTCCTAAAATTTCTGTTAAATTATACCATTAAAATACCTTGACTTTATTACTTTGGTTGGATAAATGGAAAACACAACATAAATAACACATCTGCCCTTGAAATTTTTAAATGAGTGAAATAAATGTTTTCGGCTTTGATTGACTATGTATGTCACTTATTTCTTTTATAGTGGCACTATTAAATATTAAAACAACTTTGATACTTGCTTTAAAATTTGGAAAGGGGATGGGTGGGAGGTGGGACATTAACATGTTATGGAATGGCAATACATCTTTATTTATGTTGTTTTGTTGGGTGCGACTTGTGCAAGTGAAGTGTATTTTGAATCCAACTTTCTTCTGTTAATTAATAATCAAATCAGGATAAATTTGGACTAAATTCCCTTCATCTTTTAGGAACTTCTTTGTCATGAGCAAAGGTGCTGTGAAATTATAATTCTATCGTGATGGCGGACGAGCGGAATTTTCGATCGTCTTACTACGAAAAAGTCGGTTGTCGGGGGGTAGAAGAGAAGAAGTCTTTGGAAATTCTCATGAAGGAGAAGCCTTGGGACAGAGTGAAGCTGAAACAGTTCTGTCAGAGGTTCACTGTGCCGGTTGCGTACAGGAATTTAGTATGGAAAGTGTTACTTGGTAAATATGACTTACGGTTACCGCCGGTTTAAAAATTTCTCTTGTCTTTTCCACATTATCAAGATATTATTAGTCCTGGTTGCATCCACATCACTATGAACAGGAGCCCGGAGTTTGCCTATGAAAATGTATCCTGGCGTGGCTGAGTCAGGTTTTTACCGACTTTGACTTTGCCGTGTGATTCCCGGCAGCACCAATATAAAAAAGAATAGGACCACTCTATCTCTTGTCCATCTATGTCTTAAAAGACGACTAAAGGATAGGCTTATAAACTTGGGATTCTTCATTTAGGTGAAAGGCTAACTGTCACTATTTGAATCTCAATTCTATCAGTTAGCTTATCAGCTAAACATGGCCTGGCTACTACTCTACCATAAAGACGTGATCATATTTACTATTAACAGATATCCTGCCCGTATATCCGGAAGCCCACCAATACGTAATGACTCAGCGAGAGGAACAGTATCATGATCTTCTACATGCAGTTCAACTGCTGGAGAGAATCAACATGGACGCCCCGCGGAGCAAGATTCTCTACGAGATGTGGCTCATTGAGAAAGAGGAGCGGAAACCAATTGTATTTCCCGAGACTAATTTCTCTGTAAGTTGTGTGTTTGTGTGTGTATGAATGTGAAAAAAAGGCCTTATTATATTATAATACCTATCTGATTTTGCCGTGGCACCAATACAAAAAAGAATAGGACCACTCAATCTCTTTCCCATGGATGTCGTAGAAGGTGACAAAGGGATAGGCTTACAAACCTGGGATTCTTTTTTAAGCGATGGGCTAGCAACCTGTCACTATTTGAATCTCAATTCTATCATTTAAGCAAAAGCTAAACCTGACCATTCAGTCTTTAAGACTGTTGGCTCTGTCTACCCCTCAAGGGATATAGACGTGACTATCTATATGTATGTTATATATTTCAGTCTGTTGATACGTTCATACTGATAGCGGAGACACTGCTAGTGACTATATGTATGTTATATATTACAGTCTGCCGATACGTTCATACCGATAGCGGAGACATTGCTGGAACTGGACACAAGCGAGGTGGACATATACTGGATCACCAAGAACCTGACTGACATAGTGAGGGGCATGCAGAAAGAGGTGCCGAAACTGAAAGAGACTTTCTTGTCTATGCTTGAAAAGGAAGATGAGGAAGTTTACATGTAAGTTAATTGTGCCGTGTGGTTCCCGGCACAAATAGAAAAAAGAATAGGACTGCTGCATCTCTTCCTCATGGATGTCGTAAAAGGCGACTGAGGAATTGGTTTATAACCTTGGGATTCTTCTTTTAGACGATGGGCTAGCAACCTGTCACTATTTGAAACTCAATTCTATCAAAAAAGGCAAAGCGCTGAACGTAGCCAGCAACATAGTGGGATATTGACATGATTGTATGTAAGTGCTGTGTGGTTCCGGGCACCAATACAAAAAAGAATAGGACCACTCCATCTCTTTCCCATGGATGTCGTAAAAGGCGACTAAGGGATAGGCTTACAAACTTGGGATTCTATTTTAGGGGATGGGCTAGCAACCTGTCACTACTTGAATCTCAATTCTATCATTAAGCCAAATTGTTGGCTCTGTCGTCCCCGCAAGGGATATAGACGTGACCAAATGTATGTATGTATTATATGTATGTCTATAACAATTGTTATTTTCCAGCCGTTTGTCAGAACTTGACGCACTGGAAATATTGCCACTAATGAAATGGATCAATTGCTGCTTCGCCGGCATCTTGGATGACACGTCTCTTCCGAAGTGAGTACAAGCCATTACAAATCATGTTAGAAGCAGAGGTAATAGTTATCTATCCTATGATGTAACACTTATATGTTCGTCCATGATTTAGATTTAAGAGATCTATATTTGTATATTTACGTCCGATGAAAATGCTGCAGTGTAGTTTGTTTCGCCGCTTCTTCTACACATGCGATTTGGAAGCGGTAGTAGTTATAATTAGATTTAAGTGATGTGATGTCAGTAAGTGATACCTTTCCAATTTTGAAAATAAATCTATTCTATTCTATTACTTGCTTTATGGGGCAGACATAGTCCCCACATTCTCGCAAAGACTGAAAGGCCAGGTTCAGCTGTATGGTTTAATGATAGAATTGAGATTGCCGTGTGGTTCCTGGCACTAAGGGATATAGAAGTGATGATATATATGTATGTATATGATTCAGATAGTGATAGGTTGCTACCCCATCGCCTAAAGGAAGAATTCCAAGTTTATAGCATTTTCCTTAGTCGCCTTTTACGACATCCATGGAAAGAGATGGAGTGCTCTTATTCTAATGTGCCAAGAACGACACGGTAGTAATTAACTGAGTATATTTTTCAGGATATGGGACAAAGTGTGCAGCGGCGCTCCTAAAATATTGCTTTATACTGCTGTGATGTTGGTGATTACTCTAAGGAACAACATATTGAAAGCTAAAGCTGCCGAAGAAGTCTTTGAATGTTTCTCAGAGGTAACTAATTAAAAAAAAAACAAAATTTAGTTATTTTATAGCTACTTTTAGCGTACCTACTCTAATGACATTATTCGACGAACTGAAGCTTGGCAACAAATAATGTATGGCTGTCTGAAACTTTTTCTTTACCTATTTTGTCTAATGACAAAAAATGCTTAATATTGCCATATATGTTATTTTTCTTCTAAATTAGTAGATTTTGTGAGGTATGTATTTAAAAAATATTTTATTTCAGATTCCAGAACAGTACGAAGAACAACTTTGTGTGGTTGCTAATAAAGCCATAGATCTCTGGCAACATTACGGTGCTCTCTCACAAAACGAACAGATAATAAAAAAATGATGTATGACCTTCTAATGAGTTTATCTCATTAGAAGTAAAAATAAATTGGTGAAGCTGTGGAATAAGTAACGGAGAAGAGACATTTTTGCAAATAAGAAAATTATATACGAATAATGGTTAAAATGTCATAAGTTTATGAAAGTAATATTAAAGATTTACAATTTGTGTGAGTTGTGAAAATATGTAACCCCGAAAAATATGAAATAAGTATTTTATTTATTACCAGTGACAATGTGTTAACTTTCTTTTTAAGAAAGCATTAGACCATATAAAATATAGTTCTGTGCATTAGCAACGCTCTTTGTGCCTGCACTTTGAGAAGAAAAATAGTGATTAGTAATCTTTAATTTTTTATTAAAATAAGGTAGCTCTTAAATTATACATGCATTGTACATTGAATGGCAATATAAAAATACATATACTTATTAAAATATTTTTTTTTGTTATTTTATTGCCCATATTCATCCCTACACCGTTGCAAATTCATTAGGCCATTATATAAATCGAACTCAACTTTATACTATAAGAATTTTGGACAGTCTTTATTATTAAATGGCGCCAAAAATTTATGAGTTTACAATGTCTGCTCCACACAGATCTGTACAAAAAGGATATAATCGCTACGTTATCTTAATAGCACAGCATCAATCATTACATTAGTCTACTTTCGTCTGTTATTAATTTTATAGTTGCTCTAATCAAAGAAAAATCCACCAAAAAATACTAATAGAAAAAGGCCTGTCTATATATGTATAAACCTAACTTCTGCCAGTGTCATATCTCCTCCCTATTATACGGTCGCATACTTTATGGCTATCACTACATAATATAACAAAAAATATACGGAACCGAATATGTTTTTACAGCGACGCAGTAGAATTCAAAGTAGAAAATACGATTTTGATCTGGCAACATTCTTACTCGCCATTTTGCAAGAATGTCAGCCAAATCATCAGCTCGCGTTTTTAGTTAATTTTTTATGTTATTTTCTGCGCGGTTTCAGTGATTTTGGTTTCTAAATATTAATTTTTGAGTTCAACAGCAATCATGGATCGTTTTATAAGCATGTGGAAGGTGCGGGAGTTGGCCGATAAAGTGTTAGTACCATTTTTTTTTCTATTAAATTTTTATGCAAATTGCAACCATCTGTGTTAAAAATATCTACTTTTATCGTGTTTATGCCCGTATGAATGATAATCACTACTTTTATGAGTATATTATATTCTAGAAAATAGTTGTATTGACTGTGCTAGTGAAACTGAAATTGGTCCAACTTAAAATTTATGTTTAAATTGTTTACCATTAGCGGGTAATGTGACAAACCTGTATATAAACGGACTAATTAACCAGTTTAGTGCCTGCCTTGGTGTCTAGTTAACGAAGCCCGTCCATATATATTAATATGAATCAAGTTATGTCGAGAAAAAAGGCAATAAATAAAAAGTCAGATTAAACATAACCAACTTTGGGATCCTAAGTTCAATTCCCAATGAGGGTAAATTATTTTCGCTTGTTAACTGTTGTCAGAGATAAATAATAAAATAATGAAAACGTCAAGCAATTGTTTTGCTCAGTCACTTAATAGCTCTAATGTAAAATTTTCCACTGAATTCAATTGAAGGTTGAATCAATGAAAGGTTTTTAAATATATAGTCGTCATTTACATTTTTTTGTATTGTACCTACCCTCTTTATTATACACAATGTTTAAGTTATTCTTTGTCTATTTTGGTCCAACTGACCCATAATATATTGATGTTTGCATAGCTCCCATATTTTAAGATAAACTGATTTAAAAGCATTCAATGGTCCACAATCTTGACCTGCATGTGCGAATTCAACACCACCCCCCTCACAAATCACACGGGGACATCTTATTCCAGAGTCTTAAATATATATTATGGATAATTTCAAATTGGTTAAGTAAAAAACATGTAAAGAGGCACTAACAAATATTTTAATTACTTTCTGATTTTATATTATTAGTTTTATGTTTTATAAATGCTAGCAGTCATTTAGTAAATACCATGAACTCATTAGATTATATCTATTGTAGCTAAGTTAACCCAAACAAATTGACTGGGATGATAGACCTTGTAAAAATCCTTAGATGAGTCCTTAATTTATAGATACTGTCATCAAATTTATGGGCTGGAAATAAATTATGATGCTTATTAAGAAGGCGATTTTACAAACAATGGACAACTTTATGATGCTTTATGATTTAATATTAGCCTTATTAGAGCCTCGCACTTTATAATAGGAGAACTCCATCAAACAAACTTACTTTACATGTATAATATGTTGTAGCTGTGTACAAAAAAAAATCACAAAACCTCCTCCTTTTTTTAACTCGGTTAAAAAGCAACGTATTTAAATTTAACACCATCTAACAAAAAAGCGATAAAATAAGTACCATCTACAAAAAGAATCGAATTATGTATATACCATTTTAAAAATCGACGAATTAATCACCACATTCAAAAGAATACAGGTTTATTGCAAATCCCATGGATAGTAAACTATAGTTTTTATCAGGATAAGGTACTTTGTCATTCTTCAGATTCTTAATTATACATAATATGGGATATTTCAAGAAGATTAATTCTAACCGTGATGAGGTGATAAACAAACAAACTTACTTTTGCATTTATAATATCCTTGAGATTAGTTTGAAAGTTGGGATGAGATATTTCTGCAAAGTTGCATAAATGCAACTAAATTAAATGTAAACATTTGTTCTGTAGATTTTGCGTTATTGCGTAACAAACATACATACAACTTGTGTTTCCATTCTTTTTAGTAATTTTCTGTCTGTTCAGATTCTTCCCCATCAGATAATTCCTTTTAGTAAACTGTTAGACAGTCATCATTACTAAGCAATGGAGAAATTTTATTTTGATTCAAAATGATAAGTTTTATCAATGGCACAGAGGTTCAAATTCTTGATGTCCAGGTTCAAATCTCCCATAGTATGAAGATAGGAACAGGATGATAATATAGCTTAATGTAAACTGGTTAGGATGATGGTTTTCTAGAAATAGGTAAAGGTTACAAGTGACATTAATCAACAATTTAATAGGATTAGCAGCACTATCATTTTACTGATAAGATAATGGATCGCATAATTTTTATTATCTTTCTGCAGATAATATTATAAAACAAAATTGAAAAAGATAAACAAATTTGGTCCACAACAAATTGATGTCGTAAAAGGCGACTAGGGGGTAGGCTTACAAACTTGGGATTCATTTTTAGGCGATGGGCTAGAAACCTGTCACTATTTGAATCTCAATTCTATCTTAAAGCCAAATAGCTGAATGTGGCCTATCGGTCTTTACAAGACTGTCGGCTCTGTCTACCCCGCAAGGGATATAGACGTGATTATATGTTATATGTATGTAAATTTGGTCTCCCGAGAATCCTGGAGAATTACATATATACAAATCATCATGTCTTTATCCCTTACAAGGTAGACAGAGCCAGGAGTCTCAAAAAGAATGAGAGGCCACATTCAGCTGGATAGCATAATGATGGCATTGAGATTCATTCATACATATAATCACATGTTGCTAGTTCAATGCTTAAAAAGAAAAAAGTCCAAGTTTATTAGCCTTTCCCTCTTAAGTAACTGATAGAAATAATTGCAAGGCATTTTGCACTTGAAAGGACAAAAGACTCATTTAAATTTTAATATGTACAATACATAAATCACGCATCTTTCCCAGAGGGGTAGGCAGAGACCACATCTAACCACTTGCCACGATCCTTGCTTACTTCTTTGGCTTCATCCACATTTATAACTTTCTTCATGCAATCTCGTCGGTTTTGGGTACTCTTGATCTTAATACATACATAAAATCACGCCTCTTCCCCGGAGGGGTAGGCATTTTTTGATTGATTGATTGATCTTAATCTTTATGTGTAAAATAACTTTAAGTTTGTGTATTTGTTTCTAAGCTCCTTCCTATTTTATCATATCAACTTTGCATACATGGAGATACTAAATGGGACATATGCTTACTCAGTCCCTAAAAAGGTGAAAATCTATCTATACTACTATTATAAAGCTGAAGAGTTTGTTTGTTTGAACGCGCTTATCTCAGGAACTTCTGGTTCGAATTGAAAAATATTTTTGCTTTGAATAGACCATTTATCGAGGAAGGTTTTAGGCTTTATAACATCACAATGCAACTATAAGGAGCAAAGAAATAATGGAAAATGTGAAAAAAAGGGGGAAAATTATTCATCCTTGAGGGCTTCAATGATGCCCATAATAACTATTCTACGCGGACGAAGTTGCGGGCACAGCTAGTGCTTAAGTATAAGCCATAGCCCATAGGTAAAAAAAAATTACATATGAGCAAGGTCTCAGGCAAAAGTTAACAATTGATACTTTCACTGAGGATTTTTTTAGATAAACCCGACTAGTTTGTGAATGCACTTAATTGCACAATGTTACCTTGGCGTATTCTCTCTTTCAATTCGGTTGCATAACTTCATTCGGCAGCGCCGTGTATGGTCAAGTTATTGCCTTTATGACGCTTTTACTGAGGTCTTCTATATACAAGTAAGTGCCCTCGAGTACGCCCGCGTAAAAAGAAAATTCCCGTTCCCGCTGGAATCCCGAAAAATCCATGCTATGCGGATGCCTTTATCATAGTTGCTATCTGCATGCCAAAATTCAGCTCGATAGGTCTAGTAAGCTGAGAAAAATTTAAAAAAAACGTACGATTTTTTTTTTAATTTTTCTATTTTATAATAATTTTATTCAACATTTTACAGACCTTGGAAAAACGGATCTTTTGCAATTGGAATAAAGCACACCATATCCTTGAATTGAATGTTAAACACTGCTCATTTAAGGTTTTATATTTGAGAATTGTGTGCTTTATTGCGGGCTAATAAATGTATTTATGTATGTCTATAGATATTACGTACATACATATAGTCACGTCTATATCCCTTACAGGGTAGACAGAGCCAAGATAAACCACGTTCAGCTTTTTGACTTGACGTTGGACACAATGGAAAAATTATCCTCATAAATGAATAATGGTGCCGTGTGATTCCCGGCACCCATAGAAAAAAGAATAGGACCACTCCATCTCCTCCCATGGATGTCGTAAAAGGCGACGAAGGGATAGGCTTACAAACTTGGGATTCTTTTTTTAGGCGATGGGCTAGCAACCTGTCACTATTTGAATCTCAGTTCTATAATTAAGCAAAATAGCTAAACGTGGCCATTCAGTGTTTTCAAGACTATTGGCTCTGTCTACCCCGCAAGAGGTATAGACGTGACCACATGTATATATGTAAACGAACAATTTCCAGCACGAACGTGGTAATGAACTACACGGAGGTGGAGGGCAAGGTCCGCGAGGCGACCTCTGACGAGGCGTGGGGCCCCACCGGCCAGCAGATGCAGGAGCTGGCGCTGGCCACCTTCACGTACGAGCACTTCCCGGAGGTCATGTCCATGCTGTGGAGGCGGATGCTGCACGATAATAGGGCTCACTGGAGGAGGACCTACAAGGTGAGTGATTGGCTCAAAGTGTATGGGTATGTATTATCATTACCAACCCAATGATTCCTATGAATAGGCTTGTTATGTTTCCAAACACAATTATAGCGGGGTCAGAGCAGGGATTGCGACACGTTCAATCTGCACCGACTGTAACTAGCAATGAAAATATTGTTTATTATTTATTTATTTTGATTTATTTTGATATGACGTATTTAGGATCGCGGATTTTGATACTTTAATTTTTTTTCGTACTTTTGGAAATGTGAACCGATAATTTTTTTTTAACGTTTTTAAATGTCCTTTAGATGAGTACACTTAACAGTTAAATTTATGCAGTTGAATTAAAAGTCACCCTGTATAAGTGGCCAAAAGTCCAAGTGAGCAAACTTTAATCAGTTAGTTGGACGAGGGGTTCCCTACCATCATCATTATGACGGCCTCTGTGGCGCAGCGGTAGTGCGCTTGTCTGTGACACCGGAGGTCCCGGGTTCGAATCCCGGTCAGGGCGTGATGAGATAAGAACTTTTTCTGATTGGCCTGGGTCTTGGATGTTTATCTATATAAGTAGGATTTATTAAAAAATATAGTATCGTTGTGTTAGTATTTCGTAACACAAGTCTCGAACTTTCTTCGAGGCTAACTCAATCTGTGTAATTTGTCCCGTTTATATATATTTATTTATTTAACGAACCAGTGACTGTTGTAGTAGTTAGGACTGAAATGTACAAAATGATGCAATAAATGAATTGAAATTGATGACTCGTAAAACGCGACTAAGGGCTAAAGGCTAATAAACTTGGGATTCGTCTTTTAGGCGATGGGCTAGCAAGCTATCACTATTTGAATCTCAATTCTATCATTAAGCCAAACAGCTGAACGCGGCCTACAGTTTTTCTAGACTGCTCTATCTGTCCACCCCGCAAGGTATAAAAAACGTGATCATAATATGAATGAATGAATGATGTCCACTTTACAGCAATTTTACTAAGTTGAATCGAGTGTAATTATAATAAAAATAATTTTGTATGTACATTTAATATTTTGACTCGTTTCAGTCAAGATAGAGATTTTTTTTTTACATTTTTTATCTGTCTGTCTGTATCCGACTGTATGATTAAGATTCAATTCGAAATTTACGCGGACTAAGTCGCGGGCAACGGCTATAAAAAGAATAAATTAAATTACATATGTTATTAAATTAAATAGCACAATTTTAGACGTGTTTGATATGAATGACATAATTAATTGATGTCAACTTTACAGCGATTTAACTAGACTAAATTGTACATTCACACTTCTCTTCTTCTTCTCCCCCAGTGCCTCCTCCTCCTCAGCTACCTGGTCCGCAACGGGTCAGAACGGGTGGTGACTTCGGCCCGGGAGCACCTTTACGACCTGAGGAGTCTGGAGAATTACGCGCACGTAGACGATCTGGGTAAAGATCAGGTGAGAGGGAACATATTACATATATTATATATTATTATATATATATACAATACTGAAAGATTATTTTCGTAGTTTGACATTAAAACAAAGAAATTTAGCGGACTTACTTTTATTCGTGCCATACGGCATTACAGTTAAGGCAAGAAGACAGAGTGTAAAAAAAAGTGCTGCCACATACGGCAAAGTATGGAACTACAAATGGTTGCGTTTTATTTCTAACAAATACGAAATAACCAATACAAAAAATAATAGGACCACTCCATCTCTTTCCCATGGATGTCGTAAAAGGCGACTAAGGGATAGGCTTACAAACTTGGGATTCTTATTTTTAGGCGATGGGCCAAGACTTAAGATTAACAAGATTTTCAAGACTGTTGGCTCTGTCTACCCCGCAAGGGATATGTACGTGACCATTATGTATGTATGTAAGTATGTAATTATATATACATACATATGGTCACGTATATATCCGTTGCGGGGTAGACAGAGCCAACAGTGTTGAAAAGACTGATAGGCCACGTTCAGCTGTTTGGCTTAATGATAGAATTGTGATTCAAATAGTGACAGGTTGCTAGCCCATCGCCTAAAAAAGAATTCCAAGTTTGTAAACCTTAGTCGCCTTTTACGACATCCATGGGAAAGAGATGGAGTGGTCCTATTCTTTTTTGTACTGGTGCCGGGAACCACACGGCGAGAAGTTTATATTTTATATATAAGATATTGATTAAAATGATTATATTGATTTATTGATTGATTGATCTCCAGGGCGTGAACGTGAGGCACAAGGTCCGCGAGTTGATAGACTTTATACAAGACGACGACAAACTGAGGGAAGAGAGGAAGAAGGCGAAGAAGAACAAGGACAAATATATCGGTGAGATGATTGTTTTCAACGTGCATTACATACATACATATGGTCACGTCTATTTCCCTTGCGGGGTAGACAGAGCCAACAGTCTTGAAAAGACTGAATGGCCACGTTCAGCTATTTGGCTTGATGATAGAATTGAGAATTATACATATATGTATTTATACATACATACATAATATGTATATATAATCACGAGACTGTAGGCTCTATCTACCCGGCATGGGATATAGACGTGACAATATGTATGTATACATACATGCATACATACATATGGTCACGTCTATATAGAAGTCTAGACAGAGTCTACACTCTACAGTCTTGAAAAGACTGATAGGCCATGTTCAGCTGTTTGGCTTAATGATAGAATTGAGATTCAAATAGTGACAAGTTGCTAGCCCATCGCCTGAAACAAGAATCCCATGCTTACAAACCTATCCCTTAATCTCGCCTTTTACGACATCCATAGGAACGAGATGGAGTGGTCCTCTTCTTATTTTTTTTCTTTTATTGGTGCTGGATCCACACGGCAATTCACACATATTGTTTTCAAAACCACGACAAAAACTGCAGGGTATGTTTTAAGTGCGATATGTTTGTCTGTGGCATCGTCGGCACTGTAGCTGTCGACGGGTTAAACCGATTTTGGTTGGTTTTAAGGGTATAATTGAAAACTATAAATATTTGCTATATATTCAGTTGTATATTTAACTTTCATGATAAATACTTATAATAAAAAAAATAATATAAAGTAATTATTATGTGCCGTGTGGTTCCCGGCACCGGGTTTTAATAGTTGTACTTTTACACTGCGGCACTGCACAATATTTAATGTAGAATCCACATTATTATCTAATAACTACGAAATAACTATTCATTACATACAACTTCGACAATTTTTTGGAACACGTGACGTCACACCGGGCGTTTGACAGGTATCCGCGTTTTGGCGCGAATTTTAAAATGGAAATTAATTATTTTAAAGTTATTACGTGTAATAAAAACAAATTTATAAAAAGTTTGGGTTATATTTGGTATTTATGCATGGTTTTAATTTAGACACTTTCTCAAAAATAGTCCACGTTCCTATTCTGCCCTGGTACCTATAACTAAAATGCCGTTATCTGCCAAATCCTTGTTTTAAGTAAAACGTCAAAAATGTGGTAAAAATTTAAACCGATGCCATTCATCAATGAGAACGCCTATTTATGACTTAAAGGTACCCAAAAGTCGTATATGCAGATCGAAAGAGATTTTTTTTCTTATTGTACTGGTAAAAAGTAGAAAATCGCCCTGATGTCAGATAACGGCATTTTAGTTATACCACGGCAGTATTATTATTATTATTTTTTATATATTATCGTACTGTACCCCTCGTGCGCGATTCCGACTCGCACTTGGCCGATGTTTTTCCCTCATGTTGATGAGTTATTTGCAGGCATGTCGTCGGACGCGGCCGTGATGGGAGGCCGGGGCTCCGCGGGCGCCGGCTGGGGCGACTACAGCGACCGCGCCGCCTGGGGTCAGTGCGCTCGGATACATCCTACTACTATTATAAAGGCGAAAGTTTGTATGGATGTTTGTTACTCTTTCACGCAAAAACTACTGAACCGATTACCATGAAATTTGGTATGTAGGTAGCTGAAGGCACAGAATAACACATAGGCTACTTTTTATCCCGGAGTTCCCGCGGGATTGATAGGGTTTCCATGCGGACGAAGTCGCGGGCGGCCTCTAGTACATACATACATACACTACTCGACTGTACGGCTTAATGATGGAATTGAGATTCAAATAGTGACAGGTTACTGCTCCATCGCCTGAATGAAATATACCAAGACTATAAGCTTATGCTTTAGTCGCCATTTACGACATCCATAATCTAAACTTAGCTACTTAACTAGCCATACATTAGGTCTTTTTCAAGACTGTTGACGCTCTTTCTACACCGCAAGGGATATAGACGTGACTATATGTATAGTACATACATAGATACATATGGTCACGTCTATATCCCATGCGGGGTAGACAGAGACAACAGTATTGAAGACTTAATGGCCACAATCAGCTGTTTGGCTTAATGATAGAATTGAGATTCAAATAGTGACAGGTTGCTAGCCCATCGCCTAAAAGAAGAATCCCAAGTTTATAAGCGTATCCCTTAGTCGCCTTTATACGATATACATACATACATAAACTCACGCCTCTTTCCCGGAGGGGTAGGCAGAGACTACCTCTTTCCACTTGCCACGATCCCTGCATACTTCCTTACTTTATACGATATCCATGTGAAAGAGATGGAGTGGTCCTATTCTTTTTGTATAAGTGCCGGGAACCACACGGCACGACATATATATGTGTCGTGCCGTGTGGTTCCCGGTATATATATATTTATATATATTGATAATATTATTTACATTACAGATGAGCCGAAAGAGAGAAGAGATAGAGACGAGGAAGACGATTACGAGCGGGAAGACTCTGACGGAGACTACGGCCCCAGGAAACCGCAGAAGTGAGTGTGAACAGAGTCTTTTTGTTAGACGTGACAACGTCTTATAATTCTATTGAGCCGGCCGAAAAAACATGACGTCACGCGGCGTTACCTCGCTCTGAGGCGTTCCATGTAAATCGACGGCCTCTGTGGCGCAGCGGTAGTGCGCTTGTCTGTGACACCGGAGGTCCCGGGTTCGAATCCCGGTCAGGGCGTGATGAGATAAGAACTTTTCTGATTGGCCTGGGTCTTGGATGTTTATCTATATAAGTATTTATTATATAAAAATGAATCGCTAAATGTGTTGGTAAGCGCATAACTCAAGAACACCTGGACCAATTTGGCCAATTCTTTTTTTTTAATATTCGCCGAAGCTCAAGGATGGTTTTTACGGCGAAAAAATACCAAATAATTGCCGAAAAAACCTTAAAAACAGTCCTTTTCTTTATCCCATACAAACGTTTTCTAACTAATACGTACAATCAATTTGAGCTTTATTGCTAATGTATAAAGTTCACTGTTGTCTAAGCAATGTAGGTCTAATAGATAGGAACAAAAAACTGTCATATTACAAATCTTTTTGACAGAACGAAGTCTGTCGGGTCCGCTAGTTTATTATAAAATATAGTATCGTATCTCGTAACACAAGTCTCGAACTTACTTCGAGACTAACTCAATCTGTGTAATTTGTCCCGTATATATGTATATGTATGTATGTATGTGAGGCTTGAAGTGCGAGCGAGAGAGCGCCACGAGCGACAGAGAGGCACGATCGGCCTTCGCGTTCGGCGGCGTATACCTCCTTCTCTATATACATACAAATATATTGAACAAATGAAATTGAAATTTTCTTTTGAAAAATGCTACCATTCCATCAGTGTTTTCTTAAGACGTTGTCGCGTTCAACTGTTTGGGTTAATAATGTAATTCAGGTTACTAGCCCATTGCCTAAAAGAAGGATCCCGAGTTTATAAGCCTATTCCATAGTCGCCTTTTACGACATCAATGGGTAATAGATGGGAGGTGGTCCTATTCGTTTATCTATTAATGCCGGGAACCACACGGCACTAATTTCTAATAATATTCCCTATTATGTCAAAATTAATAATTATGAAATATGTAATTTTTTTCTGAATAAAGGCCTACATTACATACATATAATCACGTCTTTGTCCCTTGCGGGGTAGATAGAGCCAACAGTCTTGAAAAGACTGATAGGCCATGTTCAGCTATTTGGCTTTAAAATAGAATTGACATTCAAATAGTGACAGGTTGCTAGCCCATCGCCTAAAAGAAGAATCCCAAGTTTTTAAACCTATTCCAAAATTAATAATTATGACAAATGTAAATATTGATTTTGTCTGAATGTGAAGACCTACATTATATTATGTACTAGCGACCCGCCCCGGCTTCGCACGGGTCCAAAATTATAAATGTCGTTATACATAAAAACCTTCCTCTTGAATCACTCTGCCTGTTACAAAAAACCGCATCAAAATCCGTTGCGTAATTTTAAATATTTAAGCGTACAGACAAACAGACTAAAATAGCGACTTTGTTTTATACTATGTAGTGATAGTGATATTATGTTATGTGCCTACCTAATAATGCTTGTGTAATGCTACCTACATTATATAACGTATGTATATTCCCACAGGAATTTCAAATCGGTGTCGGACGCTCGCGAGAACGTGTACCGCGACTCGGAGGCGGCGCCCGGCAGCCCGCGGACCACACGGCAGCCCCGCGCCCGCTCGCCGGAGACCAGCAAGACGCTGAACATCAATCTGAAGACCCCGGCCAAGGGGAAGCCCAGCACTCCTGTTAAGAAGATCGATTTGGGTGAGTCATGTATAGATTATATATCTAAGCAATCATGAGATATATGAAATCATATCATCATCATATTATATACAGAGTGGGAAGACCTAGACGAACGTATCTTAATCAAATTAAGGACGTCCTGGTAAAGGGTCAGGTCAAAAGTACCCGAAACCGCCGAGCTTGCATGAAGAGAGTTATGAATGTGGATGAAGCGAAGGAAATATGCAGAGATGTGGCAAGTGGAAAGAGGTAGTCTCTGCCTACCCCTCCGGGAAAGAGGCGTGACTTTATGTATGTATGTATGTATGTTTAGATTATATGGTCACGTCTATATCCCTTGCGGTGTAGACAGAGCGTCAACAGTCTTGAAAAAGACTTAATGTATGGCTAGTTTTAAGTAGCTAAGTTTAGATTATAAAATATTTGGATGTCGTAATGGCGACTAAAGGATAGGCTTATAAACTTGGTATATTTCATTCAGGCGATGGACCAGTAACCTGTCACTATTTGATTCTCAATTCCATCATTAAGCCCTACAGCCGAACGTGGCCTTTTGGAGACTGTTGGCTCTGTCTACCCCGCAAGGACTATAGACGTGACCATATGTATGTATTTGTATATTTTAACAATAATACGCAAAGCCAGCCGACATGTTTATATATGTATGTATATGTTTGCCATAGCAACATAGTTGTCATGATTTGTTTGATTAGCAAAAAAACATTAGATTTTTATTGTAATACTAGAGGCCGCCCGCGACTTCGTTCGCTTGGAATCAATCCCGCGAGGACTCCGGGAAAAAAATTAGCCTATATGTTATTCTGGGTCTTCAGCTACCTACAGACATACCAAATTTCATCGTAATCAGTTTAGTTGTTTTTGCGTCAAAATGTAACAAACATCCATACTGACATCCTGACATACAAACTTTCGCATTTATAATATTAGTAGGTTATTTTTTTATTATAATATAGTGCTTACCATTAGATTAATTCTCTCTTCTTCAGTTCTCTCTCTTTTTTCTTCAGTGTGGAAATAAAAAAATATGTACAATTCCAGTCGACCAAATCAAACATAGAATATTCAAAATGAAACGAAAAAAATACGCTCAAATGAAAAGTTTACGGTCGAAATTTGTTTACTCATAAATATTTTTTTATCCATATTCATGTTGTTAACACTTGACTCTGTCTACCTCATAAGTGATGGAGACGTGATGATATGTATATTCATCTCAGGCGCGGCCGCGTCGTACGGTAAATCGGCCGGCCAGCCCGCGGCTGCGCCCGCGCCGTCGCTGCTGGACGACGTGTTCAAGACGTGCGCGCCGCCCGCCGCCGAGGACGACTTCGATCCCAGGTCAGGAACTGTTACCACACTGTCACACTCTTGACAACTGTATATACATACATACATACATACACACACACATACAGACATACACACACACATACAGACATACACCCACACATACAGACATACACCCACACATACAGACATATACATACACATACAGATATACACCCACACATACAGACATACACACACACATACATACATACACACACACATACACCCACACATACAGCATCCTCTTCCCCCCCGACAGCCGTAAGGTGTACTCGTGCGTGAGACCTCTTATATTTTTAAATAAAATTATAAATTACAAATTCAAACCAAATAATTCAGTGCGAAATAATAGGAGCGCATAAACCACAGGAAGTATCTGCGTTGCAGTAAGGCTACACTCACAAGCAAGAACGGCTCATCTGCTGGTACTAACCTGTCTCACTTGGTACGTGCATCAAACTATCTCTGTTACTCACAAGTGCAAGCGCACGCCGTGCTTTCGCCATCCCTCTTGCACACTCAACGTCATAGCAACGGCACCACACCGCTTACCTGCGCTAATTAAGGCTGCGACTGAGGTTGTTTCTGCATCTCACTCGCTCCCTGCGCGAGCGCAGCTACCATCTTGCTCACGCAAAAAAGGCGTTACTGATTGCTGCTCATTATCACATACACACAAGAAAACACAAGGGGCAAAGAGGCTGTGTGAGTGCGAATTTCTCTGTGTTGTTCTTATCCGTGCGCCTTGTAACTCTTGATATCCTGGTACTTGCTACACTGATTCGTATTGAACAAAGATCGCCGCGCACCATGGATAATGCGCCACCAGCATTTGTTACGGATAACGCGAATCGTAACTTAGACAAATCTCTGTCGGAAACCGACTTGAGCCGTACGAGTGCGCAAAATACACCACCGAATTTCGTAACCCACCGAAATAAAAGACTTAGAGAAGAGGATGATTTTACTGACGAATTTACCCGGCTACGAAAAGAAATGCAAAAAATGTTCTCAGACATGATGGAGGCACAAGCGCGGGAATTTTCAAAAAACAGTGTTGCTTTGCAGAGCATCCAGAGCTCAAATAATAACATTGAAAGTTCGGTTTCATTTTTGATGGCACAGAATGAAGAGTTACAAACAAGAATTAAAAATTTAGAGGAACGTGCTAAGGAAGACAAAAAATACATAGCAGTTTTGGAAGAAAAATTGGAAATTTCACAACAAGATTTTAGAAAGGCGAATTTTGAAATAAAAAATGTGCCGAAAAACTCCAACGAAACGAAGGACGACCTAGTACAAATGGTATTAAACCTGTCAAATTCGGTGGGATGTAAAACCGAAAAATCCGCTATACGGGATATCTACCGTTTACGAGGAAAAAAAGATTCGAGTACTAATATGCCCATTGTAGTGGAAACAAACTCGACTTTTGTCAAAAACGATATCCTGAGGTCGTGCAAGGCATTTAACATCAAACAAAAAGCGAAGCTATGTGCTAAGCACCTGGGTATGCGCACTCAGGAAGACACCCCGATTTTTGTTTCGGAGCAGCTTACTCCCAGGGCAGCACGTCTTTACTTTCTTGCCCGTGATTTTGTGAAGGCTAAAACATACAAGTATTGCTGGACAGCATACGGACGAGTATATCTACGAAAGGAAGATAACTCACCAGTAATACTTATTAAAAGTGAAGCACAACTTCAACAACCTATCATCGATAAATGACTACTTTCAGTATGTTGCTTGATTTTTTGTTTTGTATATATAATGCGTTATCTTACAATTACTACTTACAGTATAAATCTGTTAAGTTGGCATCTACACTTTGTCACTGTTTTTCTCCATATACTTTATAGATGTTTTAACACACAACAAAATACACTACATGACACACAACACAACGTAACACACAATATACACTTTATAATACAGATATACTCACCTCTAAATCGAACACTACAAATGATATTTATACTACTACTTCATATACCTGATTATAAACGGATATTAAAAATTATAAATACATTCATCACTCGTATTAGTGTAGGCATCGTTATAACTCTTAGATACATAATATACTTTTCTATGAAACACATAATGTCTACGTATTCACTAATGCAATGGCTATTTAATAATTACCTCAAATACAAGTTTTGTGGCGCTACTTCTCCCCTCTTGGATTTGACCCCTAAATGCACCATAATGTTTAAATATGTGTGATACAACCCAAACTATAACCGAAATGGACAATTTAAACATAGCTGAATCAGTTTCTTGTGATATATCGGATCTAAATAAACACTGTCATATAAATAGAAATGACCTGACCGTAATTGCTCAAAACATTAGAAGTATATATCGTAACTATGATGACTTTATGATAAACATGTCATCTCTCACATTTGAACCAGATGTTATCATTCTTACGGAAGCTCGTATCGACGTAAATAAACCCTTACCAATTTTATCTAACTATATCTCTAATGCAACCACATTCCATTTAAATCAAAACGATGGCGTTGTCACATATGCAAAAGAAAAGTTTCAACCTAAAATAAAAGAAGTGCGGTTAACGCAAGCATCTTGCCTAAGAGTTGACATCCTTGATCATACCATTCTTGGAATATACCGTTCCCCATCGAATACCAACGTGGAAGGCTTTATTAACTCGTTAAGTGAATGTATAACTAACTTGAAATCTTCCTCTAAATTAATTATAGCAGGTGATATTAATATTAATATCTTACCAAAATTAGAAGAGAGAACACATGAGATACAAAATAGGCTATCCTATCTAAACATGCTTGCATCTCATGCTATATTACCGGGTCATACCCTACCTACCAGAGAAAACAGCTGTCTTGATCACTTTATGATGAGATTAAATAAGAAAAAACATTCTGCTTTCATTGCTATCCTAAACACCACTATCACAGATCATAAAACTACGTTACTGTCAATAAATAAACTAAAAACAAATAAATCCATACAAAAAACAGTAAAAAAAACTAATTTTGAAAATGCATTGTCCTATTTACGAAGCAAAAATCTTTCTGAACTTCTTTTCTGTGAAGACCCTAATATATTAACGAAAACTTTAATACAAACCCTTATAGAATCTCTAAAACAAAATACCATCACGACAAAAATTCCAAAAAATCAACGTACGGTCAAGCCGTGGATGACCAAGGGCATTCTTAAGTGCATACAAAACCGAAACAAACTACAAATAGAATCACGTAGGGATCCAGAAAATAATATTAAAAAAATAACTTATACGAGATACAGAAATTTTGTTAATAACGTTATTAAAAGAACAAAACGAGACTTTGAAAGAAATTTAATAAATAATGCAATAAAAAACAATAAAATGCTCTGGAATAATATTAAATCATTAACCTACACTAATAAGACTAAAGGAACTAAACAGGAATTGATAGATCTGAAACCAACGCCTCTTGAATCAGCAAACTATATTAATTACTATTTTGCCAAAATCGGCAATCAACTTGCTGAGGATATTCAATCTACAACAACCAAAAAAGATACCTGTGCATATCTTCACAGCCTTCCCAGTCAACCCCAATCATTTGTATTGTTAAAAACTGATTGTGAGGAAGTTGATTCTATTATCCGTAACCTGAAACTGGAGAGTGCGCCTGGGTGGGACAATATTTCAACTCGTTACATTAAATATATAAAGGATGACATTGTGCCTGTTATAGTCCATCTAGTTAATCTTTGTTTTGAAGAAGGTGTTTTCCCCTCAGTTCTCAAAGAATCCATTATCACTCCAATATACAAAGGTGGAAATGGAGACGATGTCAACAATTACAGGCCTATCTCAGTAATAACAGTCTTGGCAAAAATCATAGAAAAATTGTTAAATATACGACTCTTAAATTATCTTGATGCAAATAATCTATTAGCAGCCTCACAGTTTGGTTTCAGGAAGGGAATTTCCACTGAAGATGCTGTAACTTCCCTAACTGAAACTATAGTTGAAAATGTAAACAAGGGCATTAAATGTTTAACATGCTTTATAGACCTGAAAAAAGCATTCGACACCGTCTCTATTTCTATCCTGCTGACTAAATTAGAAAAAATTGGCGTGAGAGGACTACAACTAAATATCTTCAGAGATTATCTATCAGACCGGGTTCAAAAAGTAAAACTGGGTGAGTACATTAGCGAGGGAATAAACGTGTCTTATGGTGTTCCGCAAGGAAGCGTGCTGGGCCCAACCCTTTTTCTCATTTACATAAATGACCTGTGCAACATGACCTTGCAAAATGCGAACATTGTATCTTATGCTGATGACACTGCAATTGTGTTCACAGGTCCTAACTGGGAAACCGCCGGTAAAAATGCTGAATATGGCATGGCCCAGGTAGCTAAGTGGTTAAAAAACAATCTACTTACCTTGAACACATCGAAAACAAACTACATATGCTTCAGCATATACAACAATACCCAACCACCTGATGATTTTGATATAAAAATCCACACATGTAACGAAGCTCTAAATTGTATCTGCCCCTCCATTACCAAACTAAATTATACTAAATATCTTGGTGTAATGGTGGATCAAAATCTCTCATGGTATCCTCAAATTGAACAACTGTCGGGAAGGTTACGTAAATTTATGTGGATGTTCAAGACCCTTAGAAATATAGTTACACCAACACTTCTTAATAAAATTTATGTTTGTCTTGTACAATCTATAATTGTTTATTGTATTCCGGTCTGGGGTGGTGCCTACAAAACAAAATTTCTGGAGGTCGAAAGGTCCCAACGCACGCTTTTGAAGGTTATGTATTTTAAAGAAAGAACCTTTTCCACTACTTCTCTGTATGAAACCTGTGATTTACTAACAATTAGAAAATTATATTTACTTCAAATGACATTAAAAAAACATAAACATTTACCCTTCAACCCCCAAATTTTAAATAGAAGAAGACAAAACCCAGCTGTAGTTCCATTTTCTAAGACTAGTTTTGCGAGAATTCAGTATAATATTCGCTCTGCTGAAATGTACAACAAAATAAATAAAGAATTAAAATTGTATAATAAATCATCCCATGAATGCAAATCGATAATATCCTCTTGGCTCCAAAAGCTCACCTACGATGATGTGGAGAGTTTTATTTCTGGTTAAATACACAAATAAACGTACACACTACACACACACGCGCACACACAAACATACACACACACACACACACACACACACACACACACACACACACACACACACACACACCACACACTCACACACACCACACACACACACACACACACTAGCAGGCGCGCGCGCCCGCTCACTTATGTTGATATGTAATTTAATTTTGTTCTTTTTGCTTTTGTTCTGTTCAATTTGACCCTTACTATATCTGGTTCACCTTAGGTAAATTAAACATTAATTGATACGGAAGAACGGAGTCTACTGGTACAAGTATTCCATAACTTAAAAGTAGGCTTCAACACCTGTTTAAAAATTGTAAACACAATTTACCTAAATAAAATTTATTTATTATTTATTTATTTATACAGACATACACACACACATACAGACACACACATACATACATACACACACACATACACCCACACATACAGACATACACACACATACAGACAATCACACACACATACACCCACACATACAGACATACACACACACATACACCCACACATACAGACATACACACACACATACACACACACACATACAGACATACACACACACATACAGACATGGATGTCGTAAAATACGACTAAGGGATAGGATTATAAACTTGGGATTCTTCTTTAAAGACGATGTGCTAGCAACCTTTTTTAATCTCAATTCCATTATAAAGCCCGCGACCTTTCAGTCTTTTGGAGACTGTTAGCTCTGTCAACCCCACAAAAGAAGTAGACGTAACTATATGTATGTTTGTTACAAACTCAAAACTACAAATCTTTGTCACATATAAAGACTTATTCCTCAGGAAAGACAAACGACCTTTCAGTCTTTTGAAGACTGTTAGCTCTGTCAACCCCACAAAAGAAGTAGACGTAACTATATGTATGTTTGTTACAAACTCAAAACTACAAATCTTTGTCACATATAAAGACTTATTCCTCAGGAGTGACAAAGGTTACTTTCTTCTTGAATTTATACCCACGGAAGCGAAGCGCCGCGCAAAAGGTAGTAATAATAATAAAAAAATAAATAATCAATTTCAGAGCCGAAGAACAGATATCTACAACGAGGGAGCTGAACGAGTTCGGTGATTTCACGAACGCATTCGGCGCGCCCGCCTCGACCGACAACGATGGGTTTGCGGACTTCAGCAGCGCGTTCACCGCCGCCGACGTGATGGCGGCCGGTAATGGTGAGCGTCTCAGTCAGTCAATCGATTGTAGCATCAGTCAGTCAATCAATTGTATTATGTAGCGGGAGCGATGATTCGGCTCGACCGCCACCAAAGGGAAGATCTTCCGCCAGGCTGGTGTTACACCTGGGGAACCGCGCTTGTAGCGTCAGTCAGTCAATCAATTGTAGCATCAGTCAGTCAATCAATTGTAGCGTCAGTCAGTCAATCAATTGTAGCGTCAGTCAGTCAATCAATTGTAGCATCAGTCAGTCAATCAATTGTAGCATCAGTCAGTCAATCAATTGTAGCATCAGTCAGTCAATCAATTGTAGCATCAGTCAGTCAATCAATTGTAGCATCAGTCAGTCAATCAATTGTAGCATCAGTCAGTCAATCAATTGTAGCATCAGTCAGTCAATCAATTGTAGCATCACTCAGTCAATCAATTGTAGCATCAGTCAGTCAATCAATTGTAGTGTCAGTCAGTCAATCAATTGTAGCATCAGTCAGTCAATCAATTGTAGTGTCAGTCAGTCAATCAATTGTAGCATCAGTCAGTCAATCAATTGTAGCATCAGTCAGTCAATCAATTGTAGCATCAGTCAGTCAATCAATTGTAGCATCAGTCAGTCAATCAATTGTAGCATCAGTCAGTCAATCAATTGTAGCATCAGTCAGTCAATCAATTGTAGCATCAGTCAGTCAAACAATTGTAGTGTCAGTCAGTCAATCAATTGTAGCATCAGTCAGTCAATCAATTGTAGCATCAGTCAGTCAATCAATTGTAGCATCAGTCAGTCAATCAATTGTAGCATCACTCAGTCAATCAATTGTAGCATCAGTCAGTCAATCAATTGTAGCATCAGTCAGTCAATCAATTGTAGCATCAGTCAGTCAATCAATTGTAGCATCAGTCAGTCAATCAATTGTAGCATCAGTCAGTCAATCAATTGTAGTGTCAGTCAGTCAATCAATTGTAGCATCAGTCAGTCAATCAATTGTAGTGTCAGTCAGTCAATCAATTGTAGCATCAGTCAGTCAATCAATTGTAGCATCAGTCAGTCAATCAATTGTAGCATCAGTCAGTCAATCAATTGTAGCATCAGTCAGTCAATCAATTGTAGCATCACTCAGTCAATCAATTGTAGCATCAGTCAGTCAATCAATTGTAGCATCAGTCAGTCAATCAATTGTAGCATCAGTCAGTCAATCAATTGTAGCATCAGTCAGTCAATCAATTGTAGCATCAGTCAGTCAATCAATTGTAGCATCAGTCAGTCAATCAATTGTAGCATCAGTCAGTCAATCAATTGTAGTGTCAGTCAGTCAATCAATTGTAGCATCAGTCAGTCAATCAATTGTAGCATCAGTCAGTCAATCAATTGTAGCATCAGTCAGTCAATCAATTGTAGCATCAGTCAGTCAATCAATTGTAGCATCAGTCAGTCAATCAATTGTAGCATCAGTCAGTCAATCAATTGTAGCATCAGTCAGTCAATCAATTGTAGTGTCAGTCAGTCAATCAATTGTAGCATCAGTCAGTCAATCAATTGTAGCATCAGTCAGTCAATCAATTGTAGTGTCAGTCAGTCAATCAATTGTAGCATCAGTCAGTCAATCAATTGTAGCATCAGTCAGTCAATCAATTGTAGCATCAGTCAGTCAATCAATTGTAGCATCAGTCAGTCAATCAATTGTAGTGTCAGTCAGTCAATCAATTGTAGCATCAGTCAGTCAATCAATTGTAGCATCAGTCAGTCAATCAATTGTAGCATCAGTCAGTCAATCAATTGTAGCGTCAGTCAGTCAATCAATTGTAGCGTCAGTCAGTCAATCAATTGTAGCATCAGTCAGTCAATCAATTGTAGCATCAGTCAGTCAATCAATTGTAGCATCAGTCAGTCAATCAATTGTAGCATCAGTCAGTCAATCAATTGTAGCATCACTCAGTCAATCAATTGTAGCATCAGTCAGTCAATCAATTGTAGCATCAGTCAGTCAATCAATTGTAGCATCAGTCAGTCAATCAATTGTAGCATCAGTCAGTCAATCAATTGTAGCATCAGTCAGTCAATCAATTGTAGCATCAGTCAGTCAATCAATTGTAGCATCAGTCAGTCAATCAATTGTAGTGTCAGTCAGTCAATCAATTGTAGCATCAGTCAGTCAATCAATTGTAGCATCAGTCAGTCAATCAATTGTAGCATCAGTCAGTCAATCAATTGTAGCATCAGTCAGTCAATCAATTGTAGCATCAGTCAGTCAATCAATTGTAGCATCAGTCAGTCAATCAATTGTAGCATCAGTCAGTCAATCAATTGTAGCATCAGTCAGTCAATCAATTGTAGTGTCAGTCAGTCAATCAATTGTAGCATCAGTCAGTCAATCAATTGTAGCATCAGTCAGTCAATCAATTGTAGTGTCAGTCAGTCAATCAATTGTAGCATCAGTCAGTCAATCAATTGTAGCATCAGTCAGTCAATCAATTGTAGCATCAGTCAGTCAATCAATTGTAGCATCAGTCAGTCAATCAATTGTAGTGTCAGTCAGTCAATCAATTGTAGCATCAGTCAGTCAATCAATTGTAGCATCAGTCAGTCAATCAATTGTAGCGTCAGTCAGTCAATCAATTGTAGCGTCAGTCAGTCAATCAATTGTAGCATCAGTCAGTCAATCAATTGTAGCATCAGTCAGTCAATCAATTGTAGCATCAGTCAGTCAATCAATTGTAGTGTCAGTCAGTCAATCAATTGTAGCATCAGTCAGTCAATCAATTGTAGCATCAGTCAGTCAATCAATTGTAGCATCAGTCAGTCAATCAATTGTAGCATCAGTCAGTCAATCAATTGTAGCATCAGTCAGTCAATCAATTGTAGCATCAGTCAGTCAATCAATTGTAGCGTCAGTCAGTCAATCAATTGTAGCGTCAGTCAGTCAATCAATTGTAGCATCAGTCAGTCAATCAATTGTAGCATCAGTCAGTCAATCAATTGTAGCATCAGTCAGTCAATCAATTGTAGCATCAGTCAGTCAATCAATTGTAGCATCAGTCAGTCAATCAATTGTAGCATCAGTCAGTCAATCAATTGTAGCATCAGTCAGTCAATCAATTGTAGTGTCAGTCAGTCAATCAATTGTAGCATCAGTCAGTCAATCAATTGTAGCATCAGTCAGTCAATCAATTGTAGCATCAGTCAGTCAATCAATTGTAGCATCAGTCAGTCAATCAATTGTAGCATCAGTCAGTCAATCAATTGTAGCATCAGTCAGTCAATCAATTGTAGCGTCAGTCAGTCAATCAATTGTAGCGTCAGTCAGTCAATCAATTGTAGCGTCAGTCAGTCAATCAATTGTAGCGTCAGTCAGTCAATCAATTGTAGCGTCAGTCAGTCAATCAATTGTAGCGTCAGTCAGTCAATCAATTGTAGCATCAGTCAGTCAATCAATTGTAGCATCAGTCAGTCAATCAATTGTAGCATCAGTCAGTCAATCAATTGTAGCATCAGTCAGTCAATCAATTGTAGCATCAGTCAGTCAATCAATTGTAGCATCAGTCAGTCAATCAATTGTAGCATCAGTCAGTCAATCAATTGTAGTGTCAGTCAGTCAATCAATTGTAGCATCAGTCAGTCAATCAATTGTAGTGTCAGTCAGTCAATCAATTGTAGCATCAGTCAGTCAATCAATTGTAGCATCAGTCAGTCAATCAATTGTAGCATCAGTCAGTCAATCAATTGTAGCATCAGTCAGTCAATCAATTGTAGCATCAGTCAGTCAATCAATTGTAGCATCAGTCAGTCAATCAATTGTAGCATCAGTCAGTCAATCAATTGTAGCATCACTCAGTCAATCAATTGTAGCATCAGTCAGTCAATCAATTGTAGCATCAGTCAGTCAATCAATTGTAGCATCAGTCAGTCAATCAATTGTAGCATCAGTCAGTCAATCAATTGTAGCATCAGTCAGTCAATCAATTGTAGCATCAGTCAGTCAATCAATTGTAGCATCAGTCAGTCAATCAATTGTAGTGTCAGTCAGTCAATCAATTGTAGCATCAGTCAGTCAATCAATTGTAGTGTCAGTCAGTCAATCAATTGTAGCATCAGTCAGTCAATCAATTGTAGCATCAGTCAGTCAATCAATTGTAGTGTCAGTCAGTCAATCAATTGTAGCATCAGTCAGTCAATCAATTGTAGCATCAGTCAGTCAATCAATTGTAGCATCAGTCAGTCAATCAATTGTAGCATCAGTCAGTCAATCAATTGTAGTGTCAGTCAGTCAATCAATTGTAGCATCAGTCAGTCAATCAATTGTAGCATCAGTCAGTCAATCAATTGTAGGGTCAGTCAGTCAATCAATTGTAGCATCAGTCAGTCAATCAATTGTAGCATCAGTCAGTCAATCAATTGTAGCATCAGTCAGTCAATCAATTGTAGCATCAGTCAGTCAATCAATTGTAGCATCAGTCAGTCAATCAATTGTAGCATCACTCAGTCGATCAATTGTAGCGTCAGTCAGTCAATCAATTGTAGCATCAGTCAGTCAATCAATTGTAGTGTCAGTCAGTCAATCAATTGTAGCATCAGTCAGTCAATCAATTGTAGCATCAGTCAGTCAATCAATTGTAGTGTCAGTCAGTCAATCAATTGTAGCATCAGTCAGTCAATCAATTGTAGCATCAGTCAGTCGATCAATTGTAGCATCAGTCAGTCAATCAATTGTAGTGTCAGTCAGTCAATCAATTGTAGCATCAGTCAGTCAATCAATTGTAGCATCAGTCAGTCAATCAATTGTAGCATCAGTCAGTCAATCAATTGTAGCATCAGTCAGTCAATCAATTGTAGCATCAGTCAGTCAATCAATTGTAGCATCACTCAGTCGATCAATTGTAGCATCAGTCAGTCAATCAATTGTAGCATCAGTCAGTCAATCAATTATAGCATCACTCAGTCGATCAATTGTAGCATCAGTCAGTCAATCAATTGTAGCATCAGTCAGTCAATCAATTGTAGCATCAGTCAGTCAATCAATTGTAGCATCACTCAGTCAATCAATTGTAGCATCAGTCAATTAATTGTTACGTACGTTGTTTGTGACACGACAATTTTATATCTATACTAACATTAGTACCGTGTGGTTATCGGCATCAATACTAAAAAGAATAGGACCACTCCATCTCTTGTCGTAAAAGGCGACTAAGGGATAGCCTATAAACTTGGGATTCTACTTTTAGGCGATGGGCTAGAAACCTGTCACTATTTGAATCTCAATTCTATCATTTAGCTAAACAGCTAAACGTGGCCTATCGGTCTTTTTTAAGACTGTTGGCTCTGTCTACCCCGCAAAGGATATAGACGTGACCATATTTATGTATGTGTATGTATGTATGTATGTAACTTTATACAAATATTGGTTGTTTAATGGAGTATGAATGTTGTATCAGCTCCAGCTCCAGCCCTGGCGTCGAACCTGGACCTCCTGAGCGACTTGTCTCCGGCCGCCTTGGACGCCGCGCCGCACGGGTTCCCGCTGGAAGCGCTGACGACACAGTTCGCCACCACCAGCCTGCAGCCCACACTCCAACCCACAGGTTAGTTATGTCACCAACTTCTACACTTTCAGAACAGAACCACTTCATATAGATATATATATATACAGGGTGACTTTTAATTCAACTGCATAAATTTAACTGTTAAGTGTACTCATCTGAAGGATATTTAAAAACGTTAAAAGAAAAATATCGGTTCATATTTCAGAAAGTACGAAAAAAAATAAAAGTATCAAAATACACGATCCTATCACCCCGGGCGGCGGAAAAGCGACGCGTAAGATTCAGAGGTCAACGACACAATTCATTCAGCTGATCTTGATACTAGAAAAATAATTTATTTTTCAGACATTTATTTACATGTTTAGTTTTAATTTCTTTTTGTAGTATTGGTCTTTAATAAAGCGTATGACATAGTTTTTGAGGGTTTTTTAAATGTGAAAATGATGACGTTTAATTTAAATAAAAATAGGTTCAAACAGCTCAGAAGCATGGGTATAGTCTATGTTTAAAAGGATGCAGTTGTTTTAAATTTCACCCTGTATATATATTAGTGATGTGCCGGATATCCGTATCCGCGGATATCCGAGGGACAATTGAGATCCGTATCTGTATCCGTTACTTTTCTCACGGATCTTTTACATTATTAATTTTATAATTTTTTTATAAGGCTATATAATTTATAACTACATATTATTTAAGTTATTTTTCTTTACAAATAAACGTTTACAATAATAATAATAAGATCTAATACAATCTCAAAGTACATGTGATTGCGACACACATTTCATTTCTAGTGTTACTATTTCAGTTTTGGGCACATTCAGGTATTTTTTTCATTGCAGAGACGTCCTACAACACCCAACAGCGGTTCCAGGAAGCCGTTGTTGATGTACTGAATATTGTCGAAACTGCGGGATCTGTGGTCTCCGCAAGACAGTGGACTGGTTTAGAAGAAAAGATAGCGGCGCTAAAACAACTGTTGCCCGGCCCAATGACTGTGCAAAGGCTGAACGGCGTAGACGGATATATATTAAACAAACGATCGATTGAAATTTACATAAAATTGCTGTGTGCGTGCGTGAGAAATATACTGCCGAATTGGCCGATAATGAAAGACGATATGCTGAGTATTTTCGTTTTAGAAGACACCTTTCCCATCAGCAATGATGTTTTGTGTTTACTGTGCGGGTTTCTTAAGATAGAACCTTCAGTGGTCGTCTTACACGCGGTGGGAGACATTCTGATTGAATATTTGAAGAGCGATGCGATTTTAATAGCCATTGTAGATGGTTGCAGAATGCAATTCAACAATGAATCTGAGAAGTGTTTGTTTCAAAACGATTGGGAGAATTACGTGCAGTTGCTGGCAACACTGCCGGAGAGGGTTGCCAACAGGCTGGAGAAGAAAACGCCTAAAGAATTCTCCCATGAGAATTATTCGTACCATCTCGTTTTTCAGCTGATTCGGACGATGGATTATTTTTCGGAAAGTTATCTTCACGAAGGGATGCGATTAGATGTGTCTGCTCTGTCGCACCTGTTATCTAAAGTGATCGTACATTATAACGTGAACAGTAATTCGGAAGCCATTTTGAAATTCGTCGACGTACTGGTGTTTTGGACGAATGATGACGTAATGAGCAAATTCGTTAGAAGAAAACTTATTGAAGCCGTTTTGAATCAACTCAATCGTCAAGCTATCGATTGTATTTCATCAATACTTCTCAAAAGATCTCCATTAGATTATAGGTCTTCGGAACAGTGCATATATCATCTATTAGGTGACAACATAAATACGAATAAAACTTGGCGTGAAATTTTAACCAGTAAGATACCGTTTTACGTGAAACTAAAAGATTTTAGAGACACAACGGTTGCCGAAAATTTGATCTATTATATTTCTACTGCTAAAGAAAATCACACCATTTTAAATAATATGATAATGAGGTTAGCGCACGTTTGGTCGGACGTGAATCATGCCAGTATCGCCAACATATCGGAGCATGTTTATATTTCGCAATTATTAGTGTTAGGAGTCAAATATCAAGTGGTCATATCGAAGCAATACAGTATACCTTGGCATTTGAACGATTTGAAAACGATACTGTTCAAAGGGATGTCGCAACATTTGAATGTTTTGTCCAAAGAGTACAGATGCATAGGAATGGCCACTATTGAGATTTTGTTCAAAATTCTCGCCGAATTGGAAGGTGATGAAGCCGCTGGGAATCTCAACTTCGATTATGAAGAAATGGGTGAGACTTGTGTAGAAATACACAAAGTTCTAAAAGGAATCTCAAATAGATGCATAATTGAAAATCCAGAAATTCCGGAAAATTATGAAGTGAAAAATGTTGATATTAAAGAAGTGTTTAATGATATAATAGATAGAGTGGTCGATGTGGAACATAAGCCAGTGAACAACACTATAGTTACGTGCGCTGTGAAAACTCCTGAGCAGACCAAAGAGATAGTTAAATCTATTATATCTGTTAAATTAGATGCGTTAAATAATCTCAATCAGGTTGATGATGATTTAGATTCGGACGATGATTTGCAGCCGTACGACATGAGCAATGATTTGCCGATGTCTGCAAAAAAAAGACCGTATTATTTGAGAGATCTGTTAGATAATATCGTCGAAGCGAAAAATATAGAAACATTTGAAGCGAGCCTTGATGTCGCTGAAGAATTAGTTTATAAACAATTGAAAAGTGAAAGCCATAAATTAGCCATTGATCTTTTGAACGTGTTCGTGCATTTAGATGAGATATTTCACGTGTACAATTTCGATAATATCAAATTTAACACTTGCGTGGCCATATTGGTCTGTCAACCTAAATGTGCCGAACATATTTGTAAAGAAATACACACAGACGTGGGCAGATATTCGATAGCGACAAAAATATTTATGTTGGACGTGTTATCTGAAGCCGCGAATAGAATTGCCAACGTGTCTCCGCCGAAAGAGGAACCGATAGCAACAGAAATCGTGACCAGAGTTGAAACCGAAAATCCACCAGCCGAAGAAATAATCAGGCAAAGATTGATAAAGAAAACTAAGTATTACCACTCAAAAAGAGCACACCCATTTTCTACAGCGACACGGAACGAATTCGCAGCAGTTTCGGACTACTTCTTCTATCCTCTAGTCAGCGGATTCGGTTTGAAGCAACTCACTTTGAGCCACCACAATTTGAGACAAGACGTCGACGACATACTGTTACTAAAATACTTATCAGTTGTCGGATATATAATACTGGCTTCGAAGAACTGTCCCAAATGTTCGACGTATTGTTGGGAGGTATTACACATGATCAAGTTCATGAGGTATACGCCGGATCCGAAGATTCTGACTTGTTGCGTGGCTCTCGTCGCGTCGGTAATACTAGCGTTGCCGCGTTCCATTTTGAACACTGAATTCTTCGATGTCATGGTGGATTTTCGATCGTGGTTGGCCGATTGTCTGAGCAACATTGACCTGACCATGAAAATGGGGGGGCCGCAGTCGGAGACGGCCGCGTTCGCTGGTCAGGTTTTGTATTTGATTGAGAAAGGACTGGCAGATGAAGACGATTAGAGTGTAAAATTATAGATATTTCTTGGTAGGCTTTTTAAATTGCACGTTCGAATGTTTAATTTAAAGAATGAATGGTTTCTCGTCATTTAATTTAATGTCGTTATTAATTAATGAAATTCTTTAATTATAAAAATACACAGGAAACAATTTAAAATAGGAATTAGGTGATGCGCAAAAGGCGGCCTTAACGCAATGCAATCTCTTCCAGGCAACCTTTTAAAGATTGTGTTAGAAAAATAAGGTACAAAGTTGTTAATTCATTTTTTTAAAGTATATCCATTTCGTATTTAATTTAACAGCGAATATTTGTTCTTTAAATTTCAATGATTTTTTTAACTTATCCGCTGTGAAATAATGTATCATTCATTCACTGTTAAGAGTTAATTTCAAATATTTGACGCTGAATTGAGTGTTCTTAGAAATTTATAAGTCGCGAGGTTGATCGAATTATTGACAATTCGAATGCATGTGTCTTATAGTAACAGTTTTACAAAAAATGGCTTTAGTTGTCTAAATCTACTATTTTCTATTTTTTTTCGAAACTGAGTTTGAACACGATCTTTTAACTTTTTCAATGATTTATGAGGATTTTTATTGTTAAAAATAAAACTCTGGCGTGACGTCATATTGTTAGCAAGTCATTGAATTTTTTTCAACTTGTGAACTATTAATATTAACGTCACGCGGACGACGTCACAAAATTATTTATGTAGGAAAAACCTTCTTAATCATTGAAAAAAAAAATATGGGACCTTTCTCAATAAAAAAAAAGTGATAATGTAGAAAAAAGTTTACTAAGCCAATTGATAGCACAACTTAAAAAGTCACTGGTTTGTTATTTTTAAATAAAAATGATGGCATGAAATGTGAAGAATATAGTTAGTAGGCTAGTTTTAATGTAATTTTAGATTTAAGAATAAACATGTGTAGTAATAAGAATTGTGATAAATTATTCACGTAATGTTTTGCGGCAAACATTTAAAAATGTAATGAAATTACCCACCGTTGTCAATAAATATTCCTGCTTTTTTGTTATTTTTGTCTAATTTCTTTATTTTTTTTCTTCTGAAAATCAAATTTTCGGACCGATACAATCTCATCTACAAAATGGTAAGTATTATACGCAATCACATGTACTTCAAAATAAATCTTAGAATAACGTTTCCTTTTTACTTGGTTAGTTTCATAACTTAGTATTCACAATAAAAGAGTTACACGAAGTTATTCTAAACCTAACTTATATGTGTATGTTAACAACAAATTTTCTCCAAAACAGGACTACAGCCAACGCCCGTGAACAACCTCCTCCAACCGATGCCAACAACACAACAACAACAACAACAGACAACAACGACAAACAACACGAAAACGACAAAAGTCGGCGCCACGTGGGCGGACAGTAATATAAAAATTGATGTTGATAATCTATTAGCACCACGATCGCCCAAAGCCGGGCCAGCGCCTTCCATAAACCAGTTAAAGTCCAGTCCAAATAGCCCAGCACACAAGCCCAACCCCGGCATGACGATGGGCTTCCAATACATGCAACCGATGAACAATAATTTCGCGCCGAGCATGCAGACTGGCATGAACAACAATAACGTTCAAAGACCGCCGTTCGCGAACCACAATTTCCTACAATGATATTGGTTACTGGCAGATGTATGCCAGAACGGTTAAGATATCTTTTTTTTTTGTTTTTTTTTTTTTGAAGCACTGGAATTGCTGAATACAGTATTTTTTTTGTCTGATACAATATAATGTATGATCTGTGTTTGATGCGTTGAGTATATTCGCGTCGGCAAACGAAAATAGTTTTTTTTTTTTTTATAGGTGCATTAAAAACTTTTTTCTTGATTTTTTTTTTCTGTAATTTATGTCTATATCTCTGATTTTATTCTCATAAAAACCGCTTTGACCACTTATAATTTTTCCTCAATTTCAGTGCATCGATTATTTTTTTTTACTTTTAATCGATTAAACATGTAGAAAATGTACGCGAATTTTATACGATTTAGATAAAGACCTCCGCGTGTCAAATAAAACCGGGCCCGACGCATATCACACGGTATATATATAAACATTTTATTTAAAAATGTAAAGAAAATGGACTTTACTGCTGAATGACATTACAAATTGTTGAATTATTCGTATAATCCTTGTTCTAACTTCGGTTAACTTGAAAAAGCGTAAGATGAATGAAATATTATTGTTGCTTATTTGAAATTCTTACCTGATAACTATATTTCCTGACAAGATAAAATTGCGTGGATAAAATTTTATAAAACATTTTTGAAAAATGATGTATAATAAAGTAATTTAGTTATTAAACTATAATTATAAAACGGTTTTGAACATTCCTTTCCTTATAATAAACGTTTTTAAGTTGCCATTTTTATCCTACGTTTTTTTTTCTGACAACACATTACAGTATCGAAAAAAATACACTCAAAGAAGTGATCTCCTAATTTTTCTAATAGTTAGTTATACCTTATTACTTGCAATATTGCAAATTACTTTAAAAATATAAATTTATGGTTCACAAATTGTCTTTTTCATTGTGAAAAAGTGTGACATTCTATTTTGGAACTTTTAAATAATAAAAGTTTCATTATGACACTGAAGAAATTTGAATTGCATAATCATTCAAGATTTGCGAAATTAATTATACTTAACACGGTTGAACCGAATAATCGATATAAATAAAATGTTATATTGTATGTACTAGGTATAAGCCCGAGTTCGCCATTGTTTCTTTTTAATCGATTTTGTACTCGATTTTGTAATTGTAACACAAATCGAATACTGTACTAATTCTTGCATGTCCCAATAGTAATTCTTCTTTATTTTCCCTGTACGTCCCAAATAGTTAAATTTGTAATAATATCTACCTATATAAGTTTAGTCTAAAAATAAAATAAAGCGTGTGACGGAACGCATTTCGTGACGTATGTACCTTCGAGGTAAGTGTAGTCCCGTTTCGATGTTGAAATTAATGTTAAACTATAGGATATTTTTATACCCGCTTCGTTCGATTAGTATATATCAGTAGTGGTGTCAAAATTAGACTTAAATCGTTGTTGTAGTATTTACTTAATACTGTAGAAACACACTTGACACAAAGATTGTATGTTACACAAATGGTTTGACGGCGAAGAGGCGATTCTGAATTTAGAATAAGCAATTCTAAAATGGATTCGTCTTTATTTTTCTTTTCTGCAAAATATACACCTGCGTGTGAGAGAATATCTGAAAATGAGATTATTTAATTAGTAATATAATGTTTATATTAAAATAAAATACTTAAATGCTGTAAATAAAAAGCATGCTTTATAAATATGCACTGGCAACATTGATTTATTTTCAATGCCTAAAGTCTTACATGAGAGACGTTATTTAAAATAGCAATCTATTGACAAGTGTGTTTTTACTTGTACATTTTAAGCAAATGAGGTTTTCTATAATTTCTTCCACCAGACTGCGCTGTAATTGACGGCCTCTGTGGCGCAGCGGTAGTGCGCTTGTCTGTGTCACCGGAGGTCCCGGGTTCGATTCCCAGCCAGGGCATGATGAGAAACGAACTTTTTCTGATTGGCCTGGGTCTTGGATATTTATCTATATAAGTATTTATTATAAAATATAGTTTATATCATTATATATCATTGAGTTAGTATCTCGTAACACAAGTCTCGAACTTACTTCGAGGCTAACTCAATCTGTGTAATTTGTCCCGTATATATTTATTTATTTATTTATTTATTTGTAATATGGTATATAGCTTTCATATTACGATGAAAAATAATGAAAAGTGTTATATCTTTGATCAGTTACAACACAGCATTTGAGTTAATGCTTTAGTGCTGACATCTGGCGGGAGACATTTCATAAAACCCACATTGTAACGATAGGTACAATAAATTACTATTGGTAATCTTGAACACACAAAAGATAAAGGTTTCGCAGTCACTTTAAACGGGGTATATTTAATATATATTTATTCGCATCTTTTTAAATATAGAGATGAATTTTTTGAAATAACATTATGATATTGGTTTTTCTTAAATTGTAAAAATATATTTGGCGTGAAAGTCGATCAATTTTATTTCATGTTTTTAAAACTTTTAATATGTATGTAATTAAATTTAAAATCAATGCCTCAACCAATAGATATGCTATAATTAAAATGATGCTGATAAATTTAATGTCACCTTGTTATATATTATGGTACTTAATTCTTATTTATTGTATTTTTGTTAAAATCAAAATGGCGGATTATGTAAAGTATATGTACCTTAGCAATTATATTTAGTTAACAAAAATTTATTACAAACGAAACTTGTATTTTAAAAATGTATATTTATCATTTCATAGTTGATAGTCGGATTTATGTAAAAAAGAACAATATTTGGTTATGATATGGATTAATTTTACGAGTAGTTTACCTACAAAGCATTTTAAGATGTCGATAATTGTCGATTATTTTTAAGCTTGACCAAAAATATAGCATGCGCATACAGCGCTATATTGCGGATTAAAAAGTTAATTGAAAATTTGAGCTGGCAATAATTACTCGAAAAATAAAGTAAGCATAACCCAACGCTGTTAGATATCTCCTTCCATAATTATACATATTTTAAAACAGGTCGGTTTGTATAAACCGACCTGTTAAAATATTTTATAATATTCCATTGGAAATTCCATTGAAATGGATGTTGTTAAAGAAAATGCTGCAGTGCAGTTTGTTACCGCTTATTCTGGACCAACGCTCTTTGGAAGCGGCACTAATATAAGCTTTGAGTAATTTATTCTACGTCAACCAATGTTGTACCTAATATCAAAATATGTGACAGTTATTTACTATGTGACGTTCAAAAATTAATAATTTTTTTAAATTTGATTTTTCTTGAATTGATTGACACGCATTTAACGTGATAGTGAATAAAGTTATTACCGCTATAGTTCTGGTCAAGTTTTAACTTCGGATGCATTTAGATCATTCCATAGCGTTGTGGTGGAGGCAGCTATTTTTTTGTTTTAACGTGCATTGATATAACGTTTAAAATAATGTATTTTTTTATTTAAGTACTACTTGATGGAGAAAAATTTGCTGATCAACAGTAGATTTTCAAATACTTAAAAACACAATGAAATGTCAGGTACGAGCTAATAAGGCTACGGAGGTCATAATACGGTTATTTGACTTTATTTTTTGGATCAAGGTCACAAGCCAATTTGAGTCCTTACCGATAGGACGATAATTATCATTATAGTCAACACCGCTAGATTCATTTTATACGTGTTTTATTAGTAATTACTTAAATTACATTTATATCCCTTACGGAGTAGACAAGTTTGGGTACACAAACTTGGGATTCTTTTTTAGGCGATGGGCTAGCAACCTGTCACTATTTTAATCTCAATTCTATCATTAAGCCAAATAGCTGAACGTGACCATTCAGTCTTTTCAAGACTGTTGGCTCTGTCTACCCCGCAAAGGATATAGACGTGACCATATGTATGTATGTACGTACGGAGTAGACAGAGCCATTCTCTAAAAGTGTCCATTTTTAGCTAGGTTTTATTTACTAACAACACTGTCAATCTTAAGATAGTTTTTCGAGAAAATTGCGAATTATGCTCAATTGTTCTTTAAATTCCTTTCAATATATCGAAGCACGTTGAATATACCAACTTCGACTATCAATAATTGTATAAACTTATTATAATATATAATATAATTTTGTAGCACACAACCCGATCGGAAGGGGGTTAGAAACGATGTTTGGGACCAAATTATTGAGAATGAAAGTTATTTTGTCGCGACAGCAATTCCGGTCGTGTCGTGTTTAGAGTGCTTCTGTAATGTTGGTGCATTGTTTTTTGTATGTAATTTGTATATTGTAATGACGCGTGGATTCAAGTTTGTCAATATGACAAGTCTTTTGAGGTCAAATTTTAGTTGAAAAAAAAAATCTTAATAATTCTTTTCACGAAAGTATTTGAAATTATCGATAAAACAGCCTTTCCCAAATTTAGAGCATCGGCCAAATATGTTACAATCACTAGATGATATAAAAATTTTTGTATCGCGATAAATTTGCGATTGCAAAATGAAAAAAGTTTCATATATAACATGTATTTATTGGTTTATCAAACATACAGGGGGCGTGGTACGAGTAAATGACATGCTCGTAGTTATAATTCGCAGTCCCATTTCAATGAGCAATGCGATTTACCAGATATCCTGTATATTTTATCTAGGCCTCAAATATTTTCTCATCTAGAAAAAAAAACGTCTACTTAAAAATACATAATCATGTATATGGTAAAAACTTGAATCCATGATGTCACAGTACTAGCGTACCTGTATATAAATTAAAAATTATTATTTAATTTTTAAATGTTCTTCCATTAATTTCGATTTATGGAGGCGGAAGCAATAATAATTTTTTAAATTTATTTGTAGTCTATCTATAAAGATGATTTTATTAGTTTAGTTCTTATAAATGTATATTTCATTGTTGTACGTCATTGATTTATAGCCGCACAAGTAATATTTTATTTTCATGGAGCATCCGTTATATGAAACATATTGACTCGGGATGGTTAAAGCCTTTGCCGACCATTCCGAAGGCTTTTTCAATCATATCAATACAAATCGTAAAATTGTATGAAAATTAACAGAATAAGTGTAATCACCTAATAAATTCGTATCGCGATGAATGTATTTCACTGTACCGACAGCAAATTAAGTTATCTGAATGAGTAAGCTAACATCGCATAACATAATTTGATATGCTGTCTGTATTACTGAGTAGATACCACCAATACAATTATATATCTGATGTTACTCTTCGGATAGAATTAAGATCGACGATGAATTATGAATAAACTTAATTATTATTAATTATTTTTATTAATTCTATTTAACCTTTTCTATAGAAAGTTTTTGGAATAGTTGCAGATCAAAATCCGCTCAGCGAAAAATATCAAGTGGACTTCACCCAGGAGTAGGTGATGTCCACTTGATATTTTTCATCATCATCATCAAAATTAAAGTATCTTCCCCCTCCTAACGTTAGTCCCGGTTGCACCCTCCCACCAGGCGGCTGGTGGGTCTTCAAACTGGTAGTACACTTTTTAAGTACCTACATACTTTTTTTACTAAATATTATGAGACAAAGAACATTTTACATTAAAAAAAAATCGTTTAATATTTTTCTACTCATTTACATTCATAATACAATTCTAAAACAAAAGCCGGGCTAGAAGCGTAATTATTACGGGACGACACAAACAGACAAAGGCGTCTCTCCATCAATAAATCATAATAATAAATTACATGATATTATTTATTAAAATGCTCACCACCCTGGAGAGGAGCCCAGGGTTCGCCCTTGACCATGGATCCTGGATTCGACGAGTTATTCAAAAACAGCCATTGATTGGTACATGGCCGATTTGGGATTTGTACCTATGCCTATAGAAAGCATATGTAAATATAAAAAAAAATTTGGATTTTTGAGACAATAATAATACCATAAATTCATTAAAGCATTAATTTATTCGTGAAAAATTGAGCGCATATAAAATTAAGCCTAAAATTAAATTCTTAAACTAAAAAGACCATTTAATTAATTACCTATTCATTGTCATCACTTATATTAATTTAATACGAATTCATAATTAAAATAATAATAATTATCACTTAAATGTAAATTATTATACGAAAATAAATTAATTTACCGTTGTTCTCAACTCCTTATTATCAGTCTTTAACATCGTTAATTCGAGATGGAATTTTATAACACTGGAATGGAATCAACTGGCGTATTCAAAGATTGCGGCTGATTTTACATATTTATTTCAACAAGAAAATGTAAAAAAAAAGAACAATTATTGAATCTTAAATGACATTATTTTATTATAATTTTTTAAATTCACAATCGTTGACTAAACTGTGTGTATTCTATTTCCAACTATGTATTTGTCACTTAAAGAGTTGGAGAAAGTATAAAAAAAAACATATGCCTTTTCAAAGATCGAGAATTATACAAATTCTTAATATTGAATTGAAAATATTAAAGGAATTATCGCCAAGATTTATTTTTGACTTATTACAACGTATTTTGGGCTTTAAGGTGTAGAAAATTGCTACATTTTTAAAGATGTCTGTAGAATCAGCGACACAAGTATGGCTGTATTAAAATATTCCACGAAGAGCTTCGAAATTAAGAAATTTGTGGACAATTTAAAAATAAAATCATACGCTCTTAACATTGGTGTTATTTTTTTTCTTTGTAATAATTGCTTATGAATAATATTCAATGCGCTTGGATGACTCGTACATACAAACATGTATTTTAAATGTAAACTAAAAAAACATACATTTTTGCATAATAGCCGGATATATTTGCCTATTTTGATATAAAAAAAATTAAATTTATCTCTACTATCTATGTATATAATATATCTATATTCAATACATAGATAGTAGATTCCTATTGTAATTTAACACCTCAACGAACATATTAAAAAAAATTAAAATGGCCGCCGACTGATGAGAGGTTACACAACATCGCAACATAGGATGTAATCATTCACAAAACTAAGTAAATCAATACATAAACATATATATTGATTTACTTACTATTTATTCATTATTATTATAAATATATATTAGGGTGCTTCAAAATTGTTCGAAAAAATTTTTTTTTTAATTATTGTAACCGGGCACCTTTTCGATAGTTACCATAACACTAAAAACTTACGGGGGATTTTTTTCAGATTTTTTAAATAGGTTTTAGGGGTCGCTACCGCCTTTTGAAATATAGAGAAAAATAAAAAATCATGTTTGACATGAAATAATTTTTATTAGAGCATTATTATTTAAAAAATGAGAGAAGCTTTTAAAGTGTGATGTTAAATCAATATTTTAATATGAATTATTTTAAAAATAACGTATTAAAGATGTTTAGAAATCAAATTAAGATATCAAAGTGGACTTATTTGTGTTAGGAAATCTTTTCCTATAATCTTTGACCGCCAAAAGCAAATATTGTTTCTGCTCCTCATTGGTGGTATGAAGACGATTATATTCCTCCATGAGAGCTACTCCTCTTTCCGCTAAATCATTCACAACTTTCAAACATTGTACATATTCTTTACATTTGGTGTAATCATTGTCATAATTCCAAGAATTCACATCTTTTTTCAAAAAATCGCACGGCACTCCAATTGTTTTGAAAAAAGTGAATGTATTGTTTGTAACAAAATCTTCTAAGTTTTTGTTGAGGATAAGGTCACGATCAAGGGTCACTCTTTTAGGTGGATCTTCTGACCCTTGAATTTCGAGAGCACTGACCATCTTTGCTTTTGTTTCCGCTGTAACATTGTCGTCGAAAAATGCCAAGGCAACGAGCTCCTCAGACAAGTACCAAAGATGTCCTGTCATTTTTTTCAGTGCAACCTGTGCCAGTGATTTGTTAACCTTCTCGTAAGCCACCAAGTCCTTCAAAAGCTGTAAATCATTCTTTGGAGCTGACCTCGCGCAAGGTGCTTGGTACCAGTATTTTGCGTAAATTAGGACAACAAAAATGCAAACATCTCTTAAACCTTTGATTTCTTTTTTTGTAATTTTTATCTGTTGTCTAAATAAATACATTTTTAAAGCATAAATTGCTTTCGCCATCCATCTGGCTCGATGCAATCCTGCAGGTGCTCTAAACGATACGCCCTTTTCTGGTGTTCCTCCCAAAAAAATCACAATGAGATTTAGCAACTCCTTGTAATCGTCTCGTGGTTGAAACTGATTCAACTGTTGTGTGGCAAAAGAAATCATTGTGTCACTTATATCTTGGACATCCTTTAATGTGTCAGGGTCAGAAGTAACTGGTTTGAAGTCTCCTTGGTCAATTTGAGGCCAGTTTTTTTGAAACTTTTTAAATATCTGTATTTCTGGCCCACTTGAACAACCCAATGCCAAAACTACAACCGCTTCAAGTACGATTTCTAAAATATGGTGTCTGCACGCCAACCATAATAGCGGTTTTTCTAATTTTTGCTCAAGTAAAGTACAGGCTCCATTTATTCGCCCAGTATTTGAAGCAGTGGTATCAAATCCCATCGCCTTGATTTTATCACTTAGACCCCATGATAACAAGGTATCAACAACAGCAGAGGCCATTGCCTGTCCAGTTCCATTTGGCAGTTTTGGAACAGCTAATAGCTGATCTATTCCTTGGCCTGAAGCTAAGATTGGTAAACGGTCGACAACTTCATGTCCCGTTATATCTTCAAGCATTTTACCATCCCAGTGAACGGTTAGTGGGACCTCGGGCTTGAATTCACTTTTAAGGGACTCTGCAATTTTTTGTCGGCGCTGGATTCGTTGACGGCGAATAGACGATGAACTAATGTTGTAACTTGAAACGTCACAACCTGCGCTCTTAAGAGTTGATGTTAAAACAATGGCTGCTTTTCGGTCACTTAGCTTAGCAACGTCGAGACTTACAGCCAAACGGTCGTCGACTATTATCTTCTTACTTCTTTTTGGTTTTGTAATCGATGTAGATGGTTTTGGCGACGGAGTAATAGGTGGACTTGATTCTTCAATACCTTCCAAAGACGATGAAGATGATGACAACAACTCACACTTTTCAGTTAGTCGTTTTATACATTCTGATTCGCGCACCTTTCTTTTTTCTAACTTTTCATCCTGTTGTGATTTGATCGTTTGTATTTGTTCGAATTTTCTGTCTAGGCTGCCTATTTGTCCTGGACGTCCCATTGTTCTTTGTGCAAGTAGAAACTGTTTGTCTTCCTCTATAGTAATCAAATCTAAAGCACTGGCATGAGCGATATCAAAAAGACAATCCAGACTTTGCTTCCACCGTTCTTCCTTTAATTGTATCTGAGCTGAGCGCTTTTTCTTATTTTCTTTATTTTTTTTAAGCTTCTGCCATTCAGAGAAATATTTAAGTATTTTTGCTACGACATGTTTCTGAAGTCTAGTGGGAATACTGGCTTTTTCCCATATTTCAATAACCTTGTATGCCGCACGACCCGCAGCTTTGTTATTTTGATCCTTCTCTATAGTTTTGAAGTAAAAAAATAAACTCATTACTTCTTTGATAGACGGAAGTTTTACATGAGACAAAGTTGGTGTGACATGTCCTATTAACCAGATATCAGTATTTTTTCGCGTTGTTACACCACTTTTACTGGTAGACGCCATTATTCACCACAATCACAATATTGGCGGACTTATCAAAAATACGTCTTCACACTGGCTACTTTGTTTGCGATAGTGACACGTTTTAACACGATATTTTTTGTTTAGAACAATGCTGAGTCCTTGTACGCGGTTTATTTATGTACTTGCGGCGTGTTTAGATAACTTGCAGGGACATGTTTAGATTAAAGTACCGGAGTCATATTGCACCAAATAGAGTTTATTTTGCAAAACTTTGATGACCGGTAGCGACCTCTAAATTTCACTTAATTCTAAAAAGAAAAAATACGTATTCGTTTATTTTTATATTGAAATCAAATGAGAGTGTGCCCCACAAAAAAAATTAAAGTTAGATTTTTTGAAGCACCCTAATATATATACATTTATTTTTAATGTAAGGTTCAAAATATGTATTTGCCGAGTCATCCGAGCCATAATACAATGTGCTCGGCTTGATTTATATCAACGCCTGTTATCTAACTACACTATCTATCAACAACCTTTGCACAAACCATCATTTATTGTCCACCTTTTGCTTCAAACAGTTTCTAACGGCAGATAAATGAAAATGCGGACAATTTAAAAATGAAAAAAAAAAATATAGTCTCGGTAGACCTCCGGGAAAGATGCGGGATTTTACATATACACATACAGTCACGTCTATATATCCCTTGCGGTGTAGACAGAGTCAACGGTATCGAAAATACTGAAAGATCACGTTCTGCTATATGGCTTTATGACGGAATTGAGATTCAAATAATGACAGGTTGCTAGCTCATCGCCAATAAAAGGAATCCTAAGTTTACTAGCCTATTCCTTTGTCGCCTTTTCCGACATCCATGGGAAAGATATGGGGGAGGAGGTTTTATTCTAAAGTGCCAAAAACCACACGGCTATCACTAAAAGAAATGAAATCACATTAAAATCAACAAAAAAAAAAAAGAACCTGTGCACATACTTAATTAAAATAATAATACTTTTGTTCTCAATCATAAGAAATATCATTATGTGTGTATTAATAAAAATCGGGGAATTCCTGGTCAAGTGACTGGTCAAGAGTGACCTAAATTCAATTAAATAAAATTCTGAAGAGATCTGCCTACCCCTCTGGGAAACAGGCTTTGTTTTTTATTTAAACATATACTAGCTGTCCCGGCAAACGTTGTTTTGCCATATAAATATTTTATAAGTAATTCCTATTTAAAAAAAATATGTTAAGGGTGGACAACCCTTATCAATAGATGTTGGCCGATTCTCAGACCTACTCAATATGCTCACAAAATTTCATGAGAATCGGTTAAGCCGTTTCGGCGGAGTACGGGAACGAACATTGTGACATGAGAATTTTATATATAAGATGATTTTGCTGTTTTAATTAGGTTTTTTATACAAAACACGGTACATACGTTTATCTGCCGTTAGGACTCTTAACTTCAGTCCCATGCCGTAAATATAAAGGTGCAGTTAAGTTGTGCATCTACATTCTATGTGTCATATATAACTATTGTTTTTCTTTTTTGTTTGCGGGATGTGTAAGAAAACTTTACAAATCATCCCATTTCTGTAACACTTTTTTATGTGGCTGGTAAAATTTAAAACTGAAGTATTTTTTTACAGTTCCATAATGATATAGACACTTGTTTTTAAAAATGAAGATATATATTTTTTTGTAATTTTTTCATATTTCCTTACACAGCCCGCATAAAAAAATACCTTTTTCATTTATTAATTAAAACTAAAACAGTATATAAGGCACTTGAATACAAAATAAAAATAGATATTCGATTCAATATATTCGTTAAAATATCACTGAGTTCACTAAAACAGATGAAATCACATTAAAATCAATAAAAAAAAAACTGATCGCGCACTAAATTAAAATAATAATACTTTTGTTCTTAATCATAAGAAATATCATTATATAAATACAATCGGATAATGAATTTTAATTGTATAATTGTAAATTATACTGGAAATTTATTATAAAAACTGAATAAAAGTGGAATTATGTCATGTTCAAACATGTTTCAAAAAATGCGTTGTCTCTTTCCTTACACTCCCTGACACATTACATAAAAGAGAGAGAGAGACGAGTATATTAAAGATATTCATATTCCAAACTTCTATGTTTAAACTCGACCAAAAAAAATCAGTGTATATTATGTAAATTATTTTGAAATTTACTTTGTTACACTGTTTAAGCGTGTGCTTGGCAGTGGTACAATAATGTTAAATTGAATCTTATATTTTTAAAATAAGGTCTAAAATATAAAATAATTTTAGACATCGATAAACCTATACGTACACATCTTATACATTTGGAATAAATTAATATTATTTCTTATATGACAACGAAAAGAAGATCTACTAAATACTGTTTGAATCGACATTGATTTTATAAGAGATCTTATGAAAAACTAAATTTATTATGTGTATAGAAAAAAATAAAAAAAAAAATTGTGTAGACAAGTTAATTTTCGCCCGTTTCACATTCATAAGAGGATGTATTTTTTAATGTGTCGTGACAATTTTAAAGATGAACGTGAACAAAAAATTCCATACATACAGTTAACCAGAACTAATTGATTTATATAGGAATTGAAAAAGTTGATGTTTATTTACTTAAATTGTATTTGTTTGAGAATTATTATCAAAAGGCACCCAGGGGCTTACGACGAAAAAGGACTTGCCTTTTTTTTAATTTTGTCAATTCCTTTTGGAATGGATAATGTATTGGTTTTTTATATATAAGGCATAAAGTTTTTATGTCATAACCATCGTGACGCATAACATTTTATATATATGTAAAACGTTATGCAAATCAATGTGAAACCAAAAAAAAGGTTATGCATTTTTTTAAAGTTATGAGACGCAGTACAAATGTGGATGAAGCGGCAGAAGTATGCAGGGAGGGGGAAGTATGATGTGGTCTCTGCCTACCCCTCCGGGAAACAGGTGCTATTTTATTTAAGTCTGTACGAGACAAAATATAGGATCCAATTTCTATGCAATTGTATGGTTTAAAAAAATATAGTAAGTATTAAATGTCATTGCTAGATAATTGTTGTACCTACAATTTAAGAAAATAAAAACCACATGACGCTAAATGGAGGTTCTCAAACCTGTTTGAGAGAATACATGATGCTGTCATCGAATGCGGCCGCGACGGTGTAGTTCTTAGTTAGCAGGAATTCCGTTGTCTTGTTCCGGTATCCCAGATCCGTTGAGCGGACTTCTATCACCTGGAATGAAGAAGAATTTTTGTATTATTTTACAAATACTAGCAAAGTCTGCATACTTCGTCGCCTAAAAATTACTCGTGGTAAGCACCTTTGACTCTGGCCACAACTAAGATGGGTCGCCATACGTACATTCTGAGTGTAAATTACTCATGGTAAGCACCTTTGACTCTGGCCACAACTAAGATGGGTCGCCACACCTGCATTCTGAGTGTAAATTACTCATGGTAAGCACCTTTGACTCTGGCCACAACTAAGATGGGTCGCCATACCTGCATTCTGAGTGTAAATTACTCATGGTAAGCACCTTTGACTCTGGCCACAACTAAGATGGGTCGCCACACCTGCATTCTGAGTGTAAATTACTCATGGTAAGCACCTTTGACTCTGGCCACAACTAAGATGGGTCGCCACACCTGCATTCTGAGTGTAAATTACTCATGGTAAGCACCTTTGACTCTGGCCACAACTAAGATGGGTCGCCATACCTGCATTCTGAGTGTAAATTACTCATGGTAAGCACCTTTGACTCTGGCCACAACTAAGATGGGTCGCCACACCTGCATTCTGAGTGTAAATTACTCATGGTAAGCACCTTTGACTCTGGCCACAACTAAGATGGGTCGCCACACCTGCATTCTGAGTGTAAATTACTCATGGTAAGCACCTTTGACTCTGGCCACAACTAAGATGGGTCGCCACACCTGCATTCTGAGTGTAAATTACTCATGGTAAGCACCTTTGACTCTGGCCACAACTAAGATGGGTCGCCATACCAGCATTCTGAGTGTAAATTACTCATGGTAAGCACCTTTGACTCTGGCCACAACTAAGATGGGTCGCCATACCTGCATTCTGAGTGTAAATTACTCATGGTAAGCACCTTTGACTCTGGCCACAACTAAGATGGGTCGCCATACCTGCATTCTGAGTGTAAATTACTCATGGTAAGCACCTTTGACTCTGGCCACAACTAAGATGGGTCGCCATACCTGCATTCTGAGTGTAAATTACTCATGGTAAGCACCTTTGACTCTGGCCACAACTAAGATGGGTCGCCATACCTGCATTCTGAGTGTAAATTACTCATGGTAAGCACCTTTGACTCTGGCCACAACTAAGATGGGTCGCCATACCTGCATTCTGAGTGTAAATTACTCATGGTAAGCACCTTTGACTCTGGCCACAACTAAGATGGGTCGCCACACCTGCATTCTGAGTGTAAATTACTCATGGTAAGCACCTTTGACTCTGGCCACAACTAAGATGGGTCGCCACACCTGCATTCTGAGTGTAAATTACTCATGGTAAGCACCTTTGACTCTGGCCACAACTAAGATGGGTCGCCATACCAGCATTCTGAGTGTAAATTACTCATGGTAAGCACCTTTGACTCTGGCCACAACTAAGATGGGTCGCCATACCTGCATTCTGAGTGTAAATTACTCATGGTAAGCACCTTTGACTCTGGCCACAACTAAGATGGGTCGCCATACCTGCATTCTGAGTGTAAATTACTCATGGTAAGCACCTTTGACTCTGGCCACAACTAAGATGGGTCGCCACACCTGCATTCTGAGTGTAAATTACTCATGGTAAGCACCTTTGACTCTGGCCACAACTAAGATGGGTCGCCATACCTGCATTCTGAGTGTAAATTACTCATGGTAAGCACCTTTGACTCTGGCCACAACTAAGATGGGTCGCCATACCAGCATTCTGAGTGTAAATTACTCATGGTAAGCACCTTTGACTCTGGCCACAACTAAGATGGGTCGCCATACCTGCATTCTGAGTGTAAATTACTCATGGTAAGCACCTTTGACTCTGGCCACAACTAAGATGGGTCGCCATACCTGCATTCTGAGTGTAAATTACTCATGGTAAGCACCTTTGACTCTGGCCACAACTAAGATGGGTCGCCATACCAGCATTCTGAGTGTAAATTACTCATGGTAAGCACCTTTGACTCTGGCCACAACTAAGATGGGTCGCCATACCTGCATTCTGAGTGTAAATTACTCATGGTAAGCACCTTTGACTCTGGCCACAACTAAGATGGGTCGCCATACCAGCATTCTGAGTGTAAATTACTCATGGTAAGCACCTTTGACTCTGGCCACAACTAAGATGGGTCGCCATACCTGCATTCTGAGTGTAAATTACTCATGGTAAGCACCTTTGACTCTGGCCACAACTAAGATGGGTCGCCATACCAGCATTCTGAGTGTAAATTACTCATGGTAAGCACCTTTGACTCTGGCCACAACTAAGATGGGTCGCCATACCAGCATTCTGAGTGTAAATTACTCATGGTAAGCACCTTTGACTCTGGCCACAACTAAGATGGGTCGCCATACCTGCATTCTGAGTGTAAATTACTCATGGTAAGCACCTTTGACTCTGGCCACAACTAAGATGGGTCGCCATACCAGCATTCTGAGTGTAAATTACTCATGGTAAGCACCTTTGACTCTGGCCACAACTAAGATGGGTCGCCATACCAGCATTCTGAGTGTAAATTACTCATGGTAAGCACCTTTGACTCTGGCCACAACTAAGATGGGTCGCCATACCAGCATTCTGAGTGTAAATTACTCATGGTAAGCACCTTTGACTCTGGCCACAACTAAGATGGGTCGCCATACCAGCATTCTGAGTGTAAATTACTCATGGTAAGCACCTTTGACTCTGGCCACAACTAAGATGGGTCGCCATACCAGCATTCTGAGTGTAAATTACTCATGGTAAGCACTTTTGACTCTGTCCCCGGACAATAACACATAATGTGCCGTAGACGCGTCCGCCGCCAATAAGATGGTGACGAGCGGTAATCATGATAAGCATACATACTTATGATCACGTCTATATCCCTAGCGGGGTAGACAGAGCCACCAGTCTTGAAAAGACTGATCGGCCACGCTCAGCTGTTTGGCTTAGTCATAGTATCAATACTATATCTACTACTACTACTAATCTCAAGATTCAAATTGTGACAGGCCCATCGCCTAAAAGAGGAATCCCAAGTTTATAAGCCTATTCCTTAGTCGCCTTTTACGACATCCGTGGGAAACAGATGGAGTGGTCCTATTCTTTTTTGTAATGGTGCCGGGAACCCACACGGCTTTCAATCATCAATCATGGTAAGCAACCGTGATAAATGCCAGAATTGGGATGGGTCACCATAAGTCAGTGAGTTAGTCTATAGGTACTTTTACTGACACATGGTAAGCACTCTTTGTTCAGTCCACGGTCATGATGGGTCGCTTACATAAAGCACATTTTTTATGACAAAAATTGATATGGATCTGCATAAGTTAGTCCATATTAAGTCATGGTAAGTAACATAAACACTGGCCACAATAGAGATGGGTCGCCAAACCTCATAATCGATCTTACCTACAACCTATAATTCCCCGGCAACATAATCACGGCAAAACTGAAAAAAAAAAACTGATGGTAAGCACTCTCAGCACTGGTCAGAACCGGGATGGGTCACCGTACCTGCAATCTCAGGTTGTGATCCTCGAAGGGGAGATGCATCAGTGCCGGCAACACCTTGTCCCCGGACAATATCACGTAATCAGCCGTTGTGGCGTCCGCCGCCAACAAGATGGTGACTAGAGGCAGGCACAGTACTCGTGAACTGAACAGAGTAGACTGAGTCTCCGGTTCCAGATATGTGACCTGGAAGGTGTGAATAATTCTTAGTTCTGTATCTAGTTTCTGAGATTATAGGAAATATGCTGAAAATCCTACTTCCTACTACTATTATAAAGGCGAAAGTTTGTATAGATGTTTGTTACTCTTTCACGCAAAAACTACTGAACCGATTACCATGAAATTTGGTATGTAGGTAGCTGAAGACCCAGAATAACACATAGGCTACTTTTTATCCCAGAGTTCCCGCGGGATTGATAGGGTTTTCATGCGGACGAAGTCGCGTGCGGCCTCTAGTAATAAAATATTTGCGCTGGTAAAGAAAAGATGATGCACGCTCAGAACAGACTGTCATTTATTTTTCTAATTTTAAATTACAAAATGTTTGTCCCTTACAAAGGAGTTCGGAACACTCTAAGGAGTTCGTAACAGAGATTGTTTGTTTTTTTTTCAAATAATAAAATAAGCTAGCTAAGTGTGAGTCGGACTTGGGCCGGAAGGTTTCCGTCCTAAAATAACGTTGGTTACTCAAATATTTAAGCAGTATTTCATTCATTCATTCATATAATCACGTCACGGGGTAGACAGCTCTGTCTAACAGTCTCAAAAAGACTAATAGGCTACGTTCAGTTGTTTAGCTAAATGATAGAATTGGGAATTAAACAGTGACAGGTTGCTAATCCATCACCTAAAAAAGAATCCCAAGCTTATAAGCCTATCCCTTAGCCGCCTTGACAACATCCATGGGAAATAGATGGAGTGGGTCCTATTCTATTTTGTATTGGTGCCGGGAACCACACGCTCACATTACCTTAAATCAAAAACTTTCGCAAACAAAACACGAATAGAATAAGATTTATTTTTAAAATTGGATACAAGATATCACACACTTCGGAATAAGAGGTGAGTGGTGCATCATCTTTGTCTATGCTTTCATTTTTAATTTTAATTTAATTTCTACAACACTAGTTATAAGATATTTTTGTATTTACTAACAAAATGGGACTTGATTTCTGAAAATAAATGATTTATTATTTTATTATTTTTATTATCACTTAATTGACGTCACATACGATACAGTAAAAACAAATACAGTACAAAATACGAGTGACGTACCTCCCGCGGGTGCGGCGTGGGGCTGAGGCAGGCGTGCAGCGCGCGCGCCGCGCCGCGCAGCGCCAGGAAGTCGCGCGGCGCGGCGCGGACGGTGACCCCGCGCCACGCGCGCGCCGCCCGCAGCCACGCGGCGCCCGCGTCGCGCGCGCCCGCCGGCTGCACGTCCACGAACGTGCCGTTGCGCTGCGCACGACATCAAATCATACATACATACACATACATATAATCACGTCTATATCCCTTGCGGGGTAGACAGAGACAACAGTCTTGAAAAGACTGATAGGCCACGTTCAGCTGTTTGGCTTTATAATGGAATTGAGATTCAAATAGTGACAGATTGCTAGCCCATCGCCTAAAAGAAGAACCCCATATCTATAAGCCTATCCCTTAGTCGCCTTTTACGACATCCATGGGAACGAGATGGAGTGGTCCTATTCTTTTTTTTTATTGGAGCCGGGAACCACACGGCACTCATCAAATCAAATCTATTTATTGTGGAGCACAAGTAAAAATATAATATAATTGTATAGAGTAAGTACCACTGAGACATCATAATGTTCATGTTCACCAACAACTTAATATAAGATAAATTTATTTACCAAAAAAAAATCGTCGAACGTGACAACGTCTTAAGAAAATACTGATGGAATGGTAGCATGTTTCAAAAGAAAATTATAATTATCGTTGCTATAAACAATTGACACCACATTCACTTTTCACTGCACTTGATACTCGAACAAAACATGTAAATGTAGTATAGTATAGCAGCTGTCCGCGTAGACGCATCGCTCACTCAAGTAGGAGCGAGACAGATGTCGGACGCTGCCGAACGCAAAGGCCGATTGTGCCTCTTTCTCGCTCGTTCCGCGCACTCGCTTGCACTTCAAGTCTTACATGGAACGCCTCAGAGCGAGGTAACGCCGCATGAGTAATGTTTTTTCGTGCAATCGTGCCGGCTCAATCGAATTATAAGACGTTGTCACGTCAAAAACATGTGTATATAACATATAAATGCATTTAAAATGTTAAAATTAAAATAATGTTCCAACATGTTTTACCGTCGTGGCAGTGTGCAAATGTTAAAAGTACATAATAACAATATAATGTGATGTGATGTCAAGTGCAAATTACTTAGTCAAAATTATTTAGGTAATTAAATTATTGTTAATAAATAATACAGGTATTAAATGCGCATATTTTATCTCGGTTTCATATTATTATTTATTTATGTATATTAAAACTTATTAAATATTACTATAATGGAATATGAGACCAGAAGAAAATTATGTAAAGACATACATACATATAATCATCATATCCCTTGCGAGGTAGACAAAGCCAACAGTCTTCAAAAGACTGGAAAGCCACGTTTAGCTGTATGGTTTTATAATGGGCTGTATTTATTATTTAAAAAAGAGTAACGTGTTTTGAACATACTTACTATAATTTAATTTATAATTTGTTTACAATTATAATTTTGAATTCCTATTTCTGTGGTTAAACATTGAATCGAATATAGTGAACATTGGTCCTTCGAGCCGGATAGTGATCTAAAAAAATACTCACAATAGGTCCATATATAGTATCCAGCACGTGAATAGCTCTACTCGGCTCTTGAGGCGCGGCGGCGCTGGTGTGCGCGGCCGGCGCCAGGTGGAGCTGCCTCACGAAAGCGACCAGCGCGGGGGAGGCCGCTGGAATGCGCGCTAGTTCGTAGTCGCGAGACATGTTTACGCGAAACTGTTGAGCTCCTAATGCTGAAGATTAGAGAAATATATGTGTACTCGTATGTAGATGAAGATTAAGGTGACCACTTCGTTCGGACCATTTCTGTTGCTTATTATAGCCAGATATTTGCTTTTAAAAGTGACCAAAGATAGACATGTCTGTAGACAAACTAGCTGTCCCAGCAAACGTTGTTTTGAAATATAAGTAATTTTTAAGTAATTTCTAGTTAAAAAGAAATGTTAAAGATGGACAACCCTTATCACTAAGGGGTATGAAAAATAGATGTCTGATTGATGATTCTCAGACCTACTTAATATGCTCCCAAAATTTCATGAGAATTGGTCGAGTCGGGAACGTACATTGTGACACGAGAATTTTATATATAAGATTATTCAGTTATCTTTGGTAGATATGTGACTTAAAGTAATGAAATAAACTGACTTTTGTTCATAATACATACATAAGTATTATCACGTCTACATCTCTTGTGAGGTAGACAGAGTCAACAGTCTTGAAAAAACTGTAAGACCACATCCAGCTGTATGGCTTTAATGATGTAATTGAGATTCAAATTGTGACAAGTTGCTAGCCCATCACCTACAGGAAAAATCAGGAAAAAAGTGCCGGTAACCACTTCTTTTCACTCAATAAAATACGGGTTGAGTATTGAGTGGTCATAAGGATTAACCCTAAGTCATTAGGATACTAGAAGGAAATAGAATTAATATAATTTTTAACTAACATGAAATGATAAAACCTGGCTTTAGAGCTTATGCACCATTGTATTTCTAGAAATGAAAAATTAAGTAATTTCTAAGTAAGAAGGCTAAAGTCATTAATATTGATCCAAATCAGTCTACTAGTTTTCTGTTTATTCAATACATACACTTGTTAATAACCTCTTCATAAAACATATGTCACAACTATATCCCTTGTGGGATAGACAGAGTAAAAACCTCTTCAAAATGAATGTATAAAAACCTTAAATACTTACCAACAGTGTCCATGTAAATGAGCAACATGGTCATAACCGTAACGAATGTGAGCACAAACAAAACCGCAGGCAACAGTCTCCTGTACAAATCATTTGGAGCCGTCTTTGTGAATGATGGTACGGAGACTCGAGGTGCAGATGGTGTTACGGGCGGTATGGGAACGGTTGTTGGCTTTTCGGTGGCAGCTGTGGGCTTTTCGGTGGCAGCTGTGGGCTTTTCGGGTATAGCATTAGCCATGTCTTTGGGTTCTGATTCAATTTGTACTTCTGGTAAGGGATTTTCTTGAATTTTCTGCAAAATGAAATTTTTACTGAGTAACTTGCAGTTTTGAAATTAATATGGTTGTAATTTGATAGTTACTGAGTAAAGTAAATCTTATAAAAAAAAAGGTAGAATTTCCTTTCAAAGCTCACTATCAGCTTTAGGTGTACATTCCTCTATTATAGTAGAAAAAAATCATTAAGAAATAGAAAATAAACTAAACATTTTAGTAATGAAGTCTTAACAATAGCATTCTTTTCAAAACCTTTGTGTAACACAATATGCTGACTAATGACAAATCATATCATTATTGTGAAATGTTCCTTCTTCCTTTAAAATTCAATATGGAATTATTATGATGAAAATATTTTTTTATTGGTGATATAATGACCTCAAGTGATAGCCGTGACACCTTGATTGGTGTCTGGGAGGTGACCCAGGTATCTCTTGAGCTGTACCTTTATTACAGAATATATATAATCCTTACTTATAAATACTGAGATATTATAAGTTTCTTTTAATACGAAATAACCAAAATATGGAGAACACAACTCCAGAATTTTGAGTCCAAACAAAAAAAAAACAAAACTGTTTTGTTATTTTGTATTAGAAAACCAGGAATAAATTTGTTCACCACAAGGAATTTTAATTTTTATACTTTCTTATACAGAATTACACGTGAAATTTTGCTTTGATAGACCAAAAATGTCTTTTTTTTTTCTACAGACTTTTATAGACACATGTCTGGCAGGTGCTTTGTTTTTTATAAGCTTTCGTAATCTTTCCGTGGTAACCTAATGGTTATTTCTAAGAGTGACATTATTCTTTCTAAGAAGCCTAGCATTTAGAACATGTTCAAATAACAAAATAGAGCTTTTTACTTACCTTCTCAGCCATTATGCCTCGATTTTATGATAAAAACAAACAAGACTTATAACCTGTGCGTAGCACTTCCTGTCACCAAGACAATCGATACTCTTAGTTAAATTACCGTGTGTATAACATGGAAATCTAGATTACTTTTTCACTATTCACTTAAATTAACGCCATACTGAACATTAAGAAGAAACAAAATAATAAAACTGATTTTGATTTGATTTAAGATGTGAATAAAGATGAGTCAGTCAGTGTCAGACTGTCAGTCAGGGATGCATAGTGTTGCCAACCCAATTACCTGAATCCCAACTACATGCGAAAATATGGGTCGCAGTTTGAGCCACAAAACCGATTTCCATGATGTCTAACATACATTATAGTGCGGTGTAGATACGGAAAGAAAAAAAAAGAGAAGTTTAGGTATATCAGAAAAAGCTAGTCTAGATTTAAACTAAAAGTTGCAAACAAGCCCGAAAAACGGTACATGTGTAGTGTAGCGGGCGGGAGGGACGTTTTGGGTTTGACTGCCACCAAAGGAATGGTCTTTTGCCAGACCGGCTGTTATGCCTGGAGAGCCGCGGCTCCAACGGCGTTGCGTTGGAGATAGTGTTTATGCTCCCGTAGAAATTTAGCTGACAAGATTTTAAATCTTCGCTTCTATTGGCTGATGGAGACTAGAAATTTCGTCACAACTATATTTTGAAAACTACATTTATTTTACCTTTGCGTCTTCACTTCACCGCCTGGAATCCGCTCTCTGAGAACTAGGCTTGAGTTGGTACGCGGGGACAAATTATCTAAGACAGATTGCACAGTGTGTAGGTATTGCCCATTAGCAACTTTTAGAGGGAGGAGCTTTTCAATAGGTAGGTATTATCTTTTCTACCAGCATAAGGTATTCAAACTTTAGGTTGTTTATTTGGTTGCTAGAGAGATTAAATAAATACTTAGAATTCATTAGCATTCTTCTGATTAGTGTCTTCAAATATCGAATTCTCGATTAATACAATCTTATTTAATGAAATTAAATCGTGAATTTTACACGTTTGAATAATTCCAAAAACAACTGCACTTTTTAAAAGTATATTTTAAGGAAAAAAATAAGAATAAGAAAAATAAAGTATTCATTATTCTACTAACTACTACTATTATCATTAGTACTCCTTTATTTATTTGCATTAATAATAAAACTCCTATTACTTTAAGGAAAGGTCTTTATTGTCAAAGTTATTATTATAAATTACACAAAAGTAACAGCAATTTATAATGGAATCGATCGGAATGCATTAGGTTTTTACAAAACTTGATCATTATAAAGTATTTATTATATACAATATAGGTAATTATAAAAAGCGATAAAATTCTATTCAATATTGTACATGACTAAAGACGAAAATTTGTGCAATGTTGAAAAAGTTTGTTTATTGACAGACACATCATTAAAACAAAAACTGGAACTTGCGTGCACCACTTTAAGCCTCGTCTTGCTTACGACCAGGTGAGGTCAAAAACTCACACAAATCTATTTAAAAAATCTGAAAATCAAGTACATAATTATTACGTTCACGTAATTTTAAAGATATTTACGACAGAAGCTTTTTAATTGATGTGTGATAAATTAAACAAAAAGAACTAAGGTAGGTATGGCATTTAACGCCCAATGTGTAAAAACGCCCGAATGCTAAAAATCGGAGATAATGCCGCACGAGTTACGTTATACTTCATGCACACATAGAATAAACCAATAGGAACGCGCGGACGCGACGCGGTGCCGCTCAGGCCATCGGTCGCTCAGTTGTGAACCGAACTTGAAGGACGCCGGCAGTGCACGCTGTTCTTATAAAAAATACTCCGACAAATCCGTAAGTTTTAATTCATTTTCTGTAATTTACATGTCTAATTTTGTGATAAGCGTTCTATTTAGATATCTTTATTCATATTTCATTGACAATTTGATTGATTTGTTTGTAATTATGTGTGAAAATATGAGAACTAGGTACAAGGTGCTATTCGGGTAATAACGCCCCGTGACGTGAGGTTTGGGCGTCAATAGCCTGTATGGGCGCTATTATCCTAAGTGGGCGTATTTATACAAGGCGAAAATCGATGTGTTTTATTTCATAATGATTTGCTTTTAACAGATCCGGGAAATGAATCCATCTCATTCCACACGTAAAAGAAGAGGGGAGTCATGGTCTGAAGACACTATGAAAGTTACCATTAAAGCTGTGCAAAGAGGTCATTTGACTCAGCGATCAGCAGCGGCAAGGTATAATATTCCGCGAAGAACTTTAAGAGACCATTTAAAAACAGGTCAAGAAATTAAACGTTCGGGGAGAAAACCTATTTTAACGAATACACAAGAAAAAGATTTAGCATCGCGGATAAAAAGATTTGCTAGTATTGGGATTCCACTAACGCCTAAATTCATAAGAAAACAAGCTTTCTTATTTTGCGAGAGATATGACATAAAAAATAATTTCAATAAATCCAAAAGGATTGCCGGCGTAGATTGGTTAAGATACTTTTTAAAAAGAAATCCATCCATTAGTAAACGAAAACCGCAAATAATGAACCCAGCTCGTGCACAAAAGTTGAATAAACCTATTGTTCAACAACATTTTCAGAATATCCGCAAATTATATGATGAGTTAGACATACTGCGATAGACATACATCATTTCAGGGCGTTAATTGACGTACTGTTTTGGGGCGTCATTAGCCACCTACGGTGAATAGCGCCCAATAGGCATTTTAATAATAATCTGATTTTTTATTAAAATCCTTTAAAAATTGATCTCCTATTGTTATAGAACATGTTAAAAGTGAAATATTTTTGTTATAGATGATTAAGTAGAAATTACGAGATGTTTGAAAGTGTTATAAAATTATAATATTTTAGTATTTGTAGTTCATATAATGATAATTATGATGCTATCTAAAAAAAGATAATATAATATAAGTACTTTTAAGTTTTGTACGGCTCTAAGTCGAAATATATGTGTTTATTAAGATATTACGTAAATAAATATATGGGCGTTACTAAAAACTGTATGTTCAGTAACGCCAATGACAGGCTATTCAGAAAGTCTTTGTTTTCATAATCTTATATGACTGATAACATATATGTGTTAGTTTTTTGTATTCTTTTTTTGACAATAAAACTATTTTTCTAAACAGTTTTTTAATCCAATCATTTTATTCAATAATATATTGAATTGAAATTAAGCGGGCGTTAAATGCCTATGATACCTTACTTGTTTATTTTAAGTTGATCTCTCTTCTTATAATTTCGAGCTTATTAACAGAAGTATAAAAAGTGTACCAAAAGTATAACATCTTGCGTCAATAATCCATATTCATTTATCAATTTATCGTATGTCAACAAACGGGTTTTTTATTAAAAGTGTAATAATGTCTGAAATAATATTACACAAAAGAAAATTAACCTGCAATTCTTGTCAATCCTATGTTGGAGTATAAGATAAGATTGTTATTTGGTGTGTACTAATAAATAAATAATTGTTGTATATCTCTAACTGTGGTTGAAATCTGGCCCATACTCAACAAATAAATAAATTCAATTCCCAATCAAAACATACTGAGATATTAATTATGAATAAAGGACGGCCGTAAACTCCACTTTTTAAAAAGTAACAAATAAAAATTAAAATCAATAGTTTGATATGTAAACCATATTTTGGTTCATTGTAACACTTAATTCGTTTCGAGTAGGATAGGATATGCGCATGATAATATTAATCGATTCGATTACTGCATTCAATTCGATTGTATAATTATAAAATATCCTTCAGAAAAATTGTGTGCTTATTCAGTCAAATCTGTCTACTTAAATGTCGTTATAAGTATTTGATAAATATGAATATGAATGTTTAAAAAAGAACTAGTAACATTTTACCGACGTTTACTTGTATGCTGATGAAATATAATTTATATTATAGTTAAAAATAGTAAAAACCACACACAAAGCCCAAGTCCACGACACAAGCTTCGCTTAGTAATTGCACAGTACAAACTTGAATACTAGGTAACTAGTATTACAATCAACTATGATATACATTTATTAATTACTAATAAAACTCTTACAAATAACGTAAATTGTGCATCAACATCTACAACTACAGAGTGTAAAATGATTTCAAATTACTTCTAGCTTTTTATCTATTTAAACTTTATAAGATAAAAATTTCAGAAAACATTTCTTTTTTCTAATAATGTTGAATTGGCGATAATTCTGGAAACATACGCTATAGTAGATATAAGTACAACTTTTTTAAATTTTTTTTATTTTCAAATATAATTATCATCCCATACAGTAATCATTTCAGCAAAAATTTTTATGCAAAATTTAAATTTGATTCTATTTTTGATTTCAGCCAATTGTATATTTTTTCTAGACAAGAGATAAATTTAAATTTTTATTGCAGCTATTTAAGCCGACGTATGTTATTGATTTTGTTATATTTTTTTATAAATATATTTGATACATATTAAAGTGTCTAATGGATTTTGAAAATACCTGAATCTCAGAGGAAATAAATGGCAAAAACCATCACCCTGAATTTCAAATTAATGAGTTGTAATATTAATTATAGTTTAATTATATTATTACATACACGAATAGACGAGATTATTGTCATCTGTTATCTTATCCATTCACATTTGTTATATTTAGCATCACTTATCAATCTTATGTAAACAGTTCAAAATTTTTCATACATATTTTAAATTTATTGTCATTAATTACAAATTCAATTGAGAAGCATGCAACTGTCGAACTTTGATGTAGAACTACATATCTTGATACTTATAACATAATTACTTTACTTTATTGTCTACATTTACGCTTATTATTAATTCATATTTCAACCACCAAAATTTATAGTAGTTCATTATATTAAAATAAAAAGGTAACCCACATATTTTTAAGTCGAAGCCACTTAAGCTTATCTAATTTGAAATTTGGCGAGTAATAATTTTGTTAACAAAACAGTTGTTAAGAAATGTATAGTTCACATAACGAAAATCAAGTTTGTAAATATAAAAAGTACATTATTTTTAACATATGACAGAATAGTAAATCTATGTAATAAATTACTTATTCTTGTAAAATTGTAATGTATTTTATTGTCAAGTTCCTCACCAAAATGCCGATCGAAAATAATGAGAATTAATTGATATTTAAACAGAGCATCATCATTTAAACAGGTCCAGATAAAAAAAATGTATTTTTTAGTAATACATTTTGTTCTATTTCCGAATTTTACCTAATAATGCGGCATTAATTTAGTTTGTTCAATTAATAAATTCTTACTAAAAATATTAAAGAATAACTTTGAAGAACTCACAGAGCTTTAGATAAGTAAAAAAGACAAAAAACTTTACTCGGCAACTTAACTTTACTTCTTTCAAAAAGAATCAGTTTCCGATCGGTATTAGGTATTACTACATCTTGCGATTTATTTATTGTCAACATTTACCATTCGACTAAGATATACTTATTAAAAAATTTTAAAACTATTTCGCGCAATCAATTCCATAAAATACTTATACCAAATCATTTCAACCATATTAAAGTATATTGTCCTTTTCAACTGTTTTAACTGAAAATTTAAGAAACTTCAGAACATTACTCTGTTAATAATTCTGTCACTGAAGTATAGATTCCTTTGTAATAAAAAAAAAACAATAAAAATTTTAGAACGAATATTTATCATTAGGATATCAAATAAGTACGTTATGTTTATTTTAATAAAAACGAACATGCCGTTTGATTTTATTAAAAATTGAACTTGTAGTTTTATAATATGATGAAAAATATAAATAATATTATCAAAAAAATGTCTAAGCCAGAGTTCTATTAATTTTTATTAATTTCTTTATATATATAATATTTATGCAACAATAAAAACATTTTAACAAAAGCTTAATAAAGCAATAGATATGTAAAATTATTTGTAAGATCTATAATGTATAATTTAAAAATAAATATACTCGTACATACTTAATGTATTTTTTCACTTACACGTCATGATTTAAATTGTATTTTTATTGCAAAGATGTAACTTACACTTATTTTAACTACTGAGTTCAAGTATTCCAAAGCCTAACTTGTAAAGATACGTTGACAGACTGATATGAAATTGATATTATATTCGTAAGATTGACGTAATTTACCCATTTTATCAACTGTACAATTCTATATGAAAAAAATCAGCGAGCTGTCGTTCAACTACTACATTTTTACTTTTGTAATTCGACGCGTTTTATTTAGAACAAGAAACACTATGAAGAATGTAAAAAAAATAATAATTTAATAGTGTTTATTCTTGAAATACTTTGTTAATATAAGTGAATAGCGTCATTTGTTTTTCAAGTAACTTTGTTACACATTAATTTAAAGAACCGTTTTTATTTATCATATGATATCTTGTGTATACTTACATAAAATTTTATTGTAAAATTATATATACGTAAATCGTTGTATATCTATTCTAGAAAAAAAAACAAGAAAATTATTAATTGTATACATTTTTGAAAATATCTTTACAATCTAACGCATTGTAAATAATTTGAAAAATCAAAGAGCAATTTTAGATTAAATTTAAATTCTAACATTATTGTCATTTGCAAAGATAAATCTTACATGTAAGAATTATTGTCTTAAGTTTCAAAAGACGTCGACTTACAAGACTAAATAGAACAGTCGAAATATCACCTGTTTCTCAAAATTATCTATAAAATACATTATTCTATAACTTTGTTATGATAATAATAATATTAATTTAATTATTTTTTTTTCAACAATTTTCTGGATAGTCATGATAATAATCATTTCAAAAAATTTCACCAGCACCACATACAAAATTATCAATTGAACTGATATAAAATATCATATTTGTCTAATTTAAATTAAATTAACAGTCGTAATAGAAGTATTTCTGTATGTATGTTTATATACAGAAATATTGGAATGATAAACACAAGAAACAAACAGTGTAGGTATTTAAAAATTCATATAAAATAATTATTATACAGCCAGATGTGTATACCTAAATAAATAAGTATATATTTCGATCTAAAATAATAAGAAGTTTATAATTATGGTATACTGGTGTGTTCATCGCAATTATTTTATCTTCATATCATAATTCCAGGCAATTTCTATGCAAATGGTAACAGGTGTAAACATTGTATTGACTAAATTAATTCAAATGATGACGTTTTATTGCAACGTGTCAAAATTTCATCCATTTATTTTAAGTTCACATCAACGATGACTTTGTAAATTCATAAAAAAAAAATATTAAAATGAAATTCCAGTTATAATAAAATACAATACAAAAAGTTAATCTTCAATTACCACTCCATAATCCAAAGAAACAGGTGTACGGGACGCTCGCTGCAAATTATACCTGTCCTTATCTGACGAGGAGCAGGGCGGGCAACAGCGCGTGTGCGAGCGAGACAGCAAGTGTGGCGGCGGCGCCGGCGGCCGTGCGGTCGCCGGACTGCGGCACCGGCGTGCCCGGGTCCACGACGTGAATTTTCCAGCCTAAGTTGTTGTGTGTATAGCACTGAAATATAAAAGTTTTTTTATTTAAATTTATTTTTTATTAATTTATTGGCGCACAATAGAGAACAATTTTTTATTAAATCAATCAAAGAATCTTATTTTTTTATTTAGGTACTCTATTATTTTATTACAGATATTTTATTCATCCGGTGTAGTGTAGTATATTAATTAACAAATAAAATACATACATATATACACGTCGATATCCTTTGCGGGACAGATAGACAACAGTCTCGAAAAAACAGATAGGCCACGTTCAGCTATATGGATTCATGATGGTATTGAGATTAAAATAGTGAAAGGTTTTAAGCCCATCGCCTACGAGAGGAATCTCAAGTTTATAAGCCCATCCCTAAGTCACGTTTTACGACATCCATGGGAAAGATAATGGACGTAAATACACGGCAAATATAAATAAAATAAAAAGATATTAACTTATAGACCCCGAAATATTACACAGTTGAGGTTCCGGAGCTCAGACGGGAGTCGCTTCCTAGACCTACGAACCTGACTCACACACCCAAGAACATGGTCACAGGTGGACCTTGGGTTCCAGAGAACCGATACTAACGCTTGGACAATGATAAATTGGCATACAAACATACATGATAGGCCACGTTCAGCTATTTGGCTTTAAGATAGAATTGAGATTCAAATAGTGACAGTTCAGCCAAACAGCTGAACGTGGCCTATCAGTCTTTCAAGACTGTTAGCTCTGTCTACCCCGCAAGGGATATAGACGTGATTATGTATGTTTGTATGTTTATACATAAATCACGCCTCTTTCCCGGATGGGTAGGCGAGACTACACCTTTCCACTTGCCACGATCCCTGCATACTTTTTTCGCTTCACCATCATATTGGTTCAACATATTATTCCAATGAATTTACCTGATAATAAAGTAGGTCTGGAGTCTCATGAGCCACAGTCCAGTTCAACACGGCTGGCTCTCCGTCGTTACACTCCAGTTGGAGAGTCTTCATGTAGTCCTCGAAGGTCGCTGATGACGCTGCCTGGTCTATGGTCTTGTGGGTCCATTCGCAATAGCGGCCCACTGAAAGATAGAATTGCCGAAATATAGAATAGGTAGATTTTCCGTGTGGTTCCCGGTAAAATAGGAAGAATAGGACCACTCCACCTCTTTCCTGTGGATGTTGTAAAAGGCGACTAAGGGATAGGCTTAAAATATTTTTATAAATATATTTTCTAGGTAAATAACGTTTTATATACTTCATACATATATAAATACAATCACGTCTACATCCCTCGCGGGGTAGTTAAAGCCAACAGTCTTAAATTGACTCAAAATTTTGGAATAATTAATCTTTTAAGTTTAGATAAAAATATTGGAACTAGGTCTGTTTGGGTTCTGAAATTAGATATTAATGTTAAACAAGAGAGATTCAAAAGTTGGGAAACTATAAAGATGAGAAAGATTAAACAATTATTAGAAACTAGCTGCGTCGCGTACTTCTTCGTCTTCGTCCGCGTAAAGTTGGAGTTGAATCTTAATCATACAGTCTTAACGATACAGACAGACAGACAAAAAATGTAAAAACAAAATTCTCTATCCGTTTCTGTCAAAATATAAAATGTACAGACAAAATATTTTCACCGTTTTATTATATGTAGTAATTTGATTTTCAATTTTTTTAAATAAAATACTCAAACAACACAAAAAAAATATTTTTAATAAAAAATAATATCTTGTTTTTGTTGGGACTCGAACATGGACCGCCAACTTCACAGTCTCACGCGCTAACCACTGGACCATCGAAGCCGTTGCAGTGGTGTCGAAATTAAAGTAGACTACATACATATGGTCACGTCTATATCCCTTGCGGGGTAGACAGAGCCTTGACAGAGGCTTGAAAAGACTGAATGGCCACGTTCAGCTATTTGGCTTAGTTATAGAATTGAGATTCAAATAGTGATAGGTTGCTCGCCAATCGCCTAAAAAGAATCCCAAGTATGTAAGCCTATCCCTTAGTCGCCTTTCACTTATATTTATATGTTATAGGTATTATGCTGTCGTACAATGACAATTGACTTTGAATTTTAAGTTTCGTAACTTATTTGCAGGCAAACTCATGCCTTGAATTCATTCAAAAGTCGATAACTTTTTTTTTAGTGAACCGATTTTGATGAAACAAACTTTAAATGTTATTCTGACTCAAAACAAAGCAATTGGTAAAAGTTTCAAGTAAATCGGTTCAGTACTTTCGGAGATAATCGTGATCATACATACAGAGAGACAGACAGACAGACAAGAAATTCAAAAAAAATATTTTTGCTTTCAATTATTCATTCTAAGTGTCCCTCTATCCATTTCAGTCAAAAATACTAAATGTACTAACAAAATATTTTTACTATTTTATTATATGTATAGATATGTATAGATGATAATTTTACCAGCAGTAGGATATGGGTATCCCTCACTGTCGTAAGCGACGCCGGCGAACACACGTTGTTTCCTCTGTTCTTCCTCGCGTTTCTGACCGAAACCGCCTTCTGAGGAGTCGCTTATGTAGAACGGGTGGAATCTGAATTGAAAAATAAAGACATTTTATTTATATATTTAAAATTTATTTTGGTAGTAAAAATGTATGTAGAAAGTTAAAAGTAGTTTAATATGTCCACAAAATATAAGCGACCTAAATATTTTTACATAACTACCAAACGCAGTAACATTATTTATGTTGGCAACTGGCAACACAGTTTTTGTAGTCGGCCATTTTGGTGCGAAAGTGAATTTATTTGTTTGTAACGTTTTCACGGGTTATTTACTGAATTAATTTTTATGTAATATTACGAATATTATATACCTACCTAATTAAAAATAGATTGAGATAAAACGATTTTCCAAATTCTAGGAAAATATTTTTAACCTTAAACTTATTCTAGGAGTTAGTGTTCTGTGTTGTGCACTCACTTAGCAGGATTTGTTCTGTCCTCCCCGCCCTCCACGTAGAAGGTGTAAGTCTTCCCGCGCTCCACGTAAATCTCCGGGATCAGCTGATCGTTGATGTACCACGCGATACCCCATGATGGATGGCCTGAGAAGGAAAAGGTATTTTAGGTCAGAATAATAATAAGTACCTATTAGACTAACTTAAAAAGTAGGTAGGTATTGGACCAGACTTAACACGTCTTTATTACTCGTATTTATAGTATAAATATATAGTTTTTTTAACGGCCTCTGTGGCGCAGCTGTAGTACGCTTGTCTGTGACACCGGAGGTCCCGAGTTCGAATCCCGGCCAGGGCATGATGAGAAAAGAACTTTTTCTGATTGGCCTCATTGGACTTGGATATAAATCTAAGTATTTATTATAAAATATAGTATCGTTTAGTTAGTACCTCGTAACACAAGTCTCGAACAAATTTTTCCCGTATATATTTATTTATAGTATAAAAAATATATAGATAATAAATAGTATCTGGATATTTTAATCGTTCTCTTCTTATAAAATGGTCTTAGTTTTTGAACTCTTTAAGCTTTTCACATACATTTTATTTAATAACAATATTATTTTGTCTGTCTTTGCTTTCTTAAATAAGTAAATCAATTTTTACGCGACAAATTACACAGATTGATATAGCCTCCAAGTAGGTTCGAGACTTGTGTAACGAGATATTAACTCAACGAGACTATATTCCATAATAAATTATATAGGTAAACAAACATCCAAGACCCAGGTCAATCAAAAAATGTTCTTTTCTCATCACGCTTTGGCCGGGATTCGAACCCGGACATAGTCAACAGTCTCGAAGACTGAAAGGCAACATTCAGCTAGATGTAGTGACAGTTTCTAGGCCATCCAGTGCCTAAAGGCTGAAAATGAAAACATAATTGAACAGTTCCACTTACCGTAGGGCAGGAATCCATTATTAATGTCATTGTCTGCATGAAAACATAAAAAAGGACATGATTAAAATCAGGATTTATCATTCTCCTAGGCCTGGTTGCGTCCTCATCTCTCTGAATAAGGTAAGTCAGGTTTTTACAAGAAGCGATTCTCATCTGAACTCCGCAACTCCGCAGGGGAACCTAACCTATAAATACGCAGTGTGTGTGTCATAAAGCCGTACAGCTGAACGCGTGTCCTTTCAGTATTTTCAAGATAACTGGATCTGTTTACCCTGCAAGGGTATAGATATATTATAAGCTACATAAGTTGTGCTGCGGGAGATGCCAGTCTGCCAGCTGTGTGTCCGCCGCGGGCGGGGTACTGACCGGTGAGCGCGGAGTACCCGCGCGGGCAGCTTGTGCTGCGGGAGATGCCAGTCTGCCAGCTGTGTGTCCGCCGCGGGCGGGGTACTGACCGGTGAGCGCGGAGTACCCGCGCGGGCAGCTTGTGCTGCGGGAGATGCCAGTCTGCCAGCTGTGTGTCCGCCGCGGGCGGGGTACTGACCGGTGAGCGCGGAGTACCCGCGCGGGCAGCTTGTGCTGCGGGAGATGCCAGTCTGCCAGCTGTGTGTCCGCCGCGGGCGGGGTACTGACCGGTGAGCGCGGAGTACCCGCGCGGGCAGCTTGTGCTGCGGGAGATGCCAGTCTGCCAGCTGTGTGTCCGCCGCGGGCGGGGTACTGACCGGTGAGCGCGGAGTACCCGCGCGGGCAGCTTGTGCTGCGGGAGATGCCAGTCTGCCAGCTGTGTGTCCGCCGCGGGCGGGGTACTGACCGGTGAGCGCGGAGTACCCGCGCGGGCAGCTTGTGCTGCGGGAGATGCCAGTCTGCCAGCTGTGTGTCCGCCGCGGGCGGGGTACTGACCGGTGAGCGCGGAGTACCCGCGCGGGCAGCTTGTGCTGCGGGAGATGCCAGTCTGCCAGCTGTGTGTCCGCCGCGGGCGGGGTACTGACCGGTGAGCGCGGAGTACCCGCGCGGGCAGCTTGTGCTGCGGGAGATGCCAGTCTGCCAGCTGTGTGTCCGCCGCGGGCGGGGTACTGACCGGTGAGCGCGGAGTACCCGCGCGGGCAGCTTGTGCTGCGGGAGATGCCAGTCTGCCAGCTGTGTGTCCGCCGCGGGCGGGGTACTGACCGGTGAGCGCGGAGTACCCGCGCGGGCAGCTTGTGCTGCGGGAGATGCCAGTCTGCCAGCTGTGTGTCCGCCGCGGGCGGGGTACTGACCGGTGAGCGCGGAGTACCCGCGCGGGCAGCTTGTGCTGCGGGAGATGCCAGTCTGCCAGCTGTGTGTCCGCCGCGGGCGGGGTACTGACCGGTGAGCGCGGAGTACCCGCGCGGGCAGCTTGTGCTGCGGGAGATGCCAGTCTGCCAGCTGTGTGTCCGCCGCGGGCGGGGTACTGACCGGTGAGCGCGGAGTACCCGCGCGGGCAGCTTGTGCTGCGGGAGATGCCAGTCTGCCAGCTGTGTGTCCGCCGCGGGCGGGGTACTGACCGGTGAGCGCGGAGTACCCGCGCGGGCAGCTTGTGCTGCGGGAGATGCCAGTCTGCCAGCTGTGTGTCCGCCGCGGGCGGGGTACTGACCGGTGAGCGCGGAGTACCCGCGCGGGCAGCTTGTGCTGCGGGAGATGCCAGTCTGCCAGCTGTGTGTCCGCCGCGGGCGGGGTACTGACCGGTGAGCGCGGAGTACCCGCGCGGGCAGCTTGTGCTGCGGGAGATGCCAGTCTGCCAGCTGTGTGTCCGCCGCGGGCGGGGTACTGACCGGTGAGCGCGGAGTACCCGCGCGGGCAGCTTGTGCTGCGGGAGATGCCAGTCTGCCAGCTGTGTGTCCGCCGCGGGCGGGGTACTGACCGGTGAGCGCGGAGTACCCGCGCGGGCAGCTTGTGCTGCGGGAGATGCCAGTCTGCCAGCTGTGTGTCCGCCGCGGGCGGGGTACTGACCGGTGAGCGCGGAGTACCCGCGCGGGCAGCTTGTGCTGCGGGAGATGCCAGTCTGCCAGCTGTGTGTCCGCCGCGGGCGGGGTACTGACCGGTGAGCGCGGAGTACCCGCGCGGGCAGCTTGTGCTGCGGGAGATGCCAGTCTGCCAGCTGTGTGTCCGCCGCGGGCGGGGTACTGACCGGTGAGCGCGGAGTACCCGCGCGGGCAGCTTGTGCTGCGGGAGATGCCAGTCTGCCAGCTGTGTGTCCGCCGCGGGCGGGGTACTGACCGGTGAGCGCGGAGTACCCGCGCGGGCAGCTTGTGCTGCGGGAGATGCCAGTCTGCCAGCTGTGTGTCCGCCGCGGGCGGGGTACTGACCGGTGAGCGCGGAGTACCCGCGCGGGCAGCTTGTGCTGCGGGAGATGCCAGTCTGCCAGCTGTGTGTCCGCCGCGGGCGGGGTACTGACCGGTGAGCGCGGAGTACCCGCGCGGGCAGCTTGTGCTGCGGGAGATGCCAGTCTGCCAGCTGTGTGTCCGCCGCGGGCGGGGTACTGACCGGTGAGCGCGGAGTACCCGCGCGGGCAGCTTGTGCTGCGGGAGATGCCAGTCTGCCAGCTGTGTGTCCGCCGCGGGCGGGGTACTGACCGGTGAGCGCGGAGTACCCGCGCGGGCAGCTTGTGCTGCGGGAGATGCCAGTCTGCCAGCTGTGTGTCCGCCGCGGGCGGGGTACTGACCGGTGAGCGCGGAGTACCCGCGCGGGCAGCTTGTGCTGCGGGAGATGCCAGTCTGCCAGCTGTGTGTCCGCCGCGGGCGGGGTACTGACCGGTGAGCGCGGAGTACCCGCGCGGGCCGGCGGCGGGCCCGATGCGCGCGGAGAGCGAGTGCGTGCGGGAGATGACGCGCGGCGGCCACGGGCTCGGCGCTAGGGGGTCGACTTCCGCTAGGCCTATGCACGTGTTGTCGTTCTGGGAGAGGAGAAAGATATAATTCGGAATAATGTCTGTATAATCTCAAAACATAAATGAATGAACAATAATCTAGACACTAAGACCGACCCTAAAAAGTGCACAAATATCGAATAGAATAGAATACAAAATTGGATACAAGGTATCACTTATTAACGTTACATCACTTAAATCTAATTATAACTACTACCGCTTCCAAATATCGGAAGGTAGATCGCCGTAAAAACCATCTAATACAGAATCCATGGTCAAAAGCATACACGGACTCTTCTCCAGAGTGGTAAGAATGGGTTGCAAGAATGGGATCAAAGCCAAAAGAAAGAGAAGAAGAAGAATTAGGTGGAACTTGGATTAAAAGCATTAATATGAAACGTTGATGAAAATGCTAGATGTTTTAGATTATAATCTTAAATCGTGATAAGACTTAGGACGAATTGAAAACCAGACAATATTAAAATTTGTTCTATTCTAGGGAAGGTTAACGGCCCACCTGAAATAAATGCTAAGTCGTGGATGGCTCAATTTAGTAGAATGAAAAGGAACACGAAATCAACTTAGTTCTGCCAGGTTCATGTTGAAATAGAAGCAGTGAAACTATTTCTCAGGTCTCTCCACAATATTAAATATATTGTGGAATCAAGAAGTCAAGAAAGTAAAAGATTTAAAAATGAAAGATATAGCGGCCGTATTAGTGTGCCGTGTGGTTCCCGGCACCAATACAAAAGAGAATAGGACCACTCCATCTCTTTCCCATGGATATCGTAAAAGGCGACTAAAAGATAGGTTTACAAACTTGGGATTCTTTTTTAGGCGATGGGCTAGCGACCTGTCACTATTTGAATCTCAATTCTATCATTAAACCAAATAGCTGAACGTGGACATTCAGCCTTTTCAAGCCTGTTGGCTCTGTCTACCACGCAAGGAAAATAGACGTGACTGTATGTATGTATATATAAACTCTTCAGCTTTATAATATTAGTAGTAGATCTATCTAAAACAAACCACTTCTTAAACTGACCTGGGCACCAAAGTCCAACTGAACATCATTCCTAGTAGTGTCCATGAAGGAGTGAGCATTGGCTTCGTACTTGCTGTTGAGGGGGCCGAAAGCGGCTATAACGGACTGCGATCTGCTCGTGAGAACCTCCTTGTCCTTGGTGGGTTCAGTGGCGGCCAGGGGGCGGCGGTATGTGACGGTTGTGATTCCGTTCTTTTGACTGCCGGACACTGGAAGAAAATATGTCGGTTAGATGGCTGAGAATAAGAATCGAAACTGATTTCGCTCGGTTACAACGGATCATTGTGACATGATTCGAAACGTCCGATATAAAATAACGTTACGTTACGTGCGCGTTTAATACCTGTATAATTTATAATGAGATTTAACAGCTCAATAACGGACATTAGGTGTTCAGTGCGACGTCATTGATAAGTAAGTATAAAATTAAAAAAAAGCATAATGTCAATAGTATTTGAAAATATGTTGATTTTTGTTTGTCAAGTCAAAGTAGTTATGTAATTGAAAAGATGGTTTGTAAGATCAATTATTAAAGACTAGCTGTGCCCGCGACTTCGTCCGCGTGGAATAGTTATTTTGGGCATCATTGAAGACGTTTTTTTCACATTTTCCATTATTTCTTCGCTCTTAAAAGTTGCAGCGTGATGTTTTATAGCCTAAAGCCTTCCTTGATAAATGGTCTATCAACACAAAAATATTTTATCAATTCGTACCAGTAGTTCCTGAGATTAGCGCGTTCAAACATATTTATAATATCAGCATAGATTTACGACTTTATTACAAAGATTCAAGCTTCATTTAGTGCTTCATCACTAGGAGGAAGAAGATGATGAAAATGATTTGACAGATGATCGTGATGATGATTTAGTTCATTCGTAGTCTCACCTAAGACCACGTCGTCGCTTCCTCCCAGCTTGGCGTCGGGACACACTCCCCGCTCATTGTCACACTGAGCTAGATGAGTTATGGTGTAGTCTGATACCACAGCGCGGTTTAACCTGAGGACAACATTGTTTCTTTTTTCTTATGGCGTGATGATAATAATATAATAATTGTGCTGGATTTATAACCCGGTCCCGAAAAGTCGGAGTGGGAAGACCTAGACGAACGTATCTTGATCAAATTAAGGACGTCCTGGTAAAGGGTCAGGTCAAAAGTAACCGAAACCGCCGAGCTTGCATGAAGAGAGTTATGAATGTGGATGAAGCGAAGGAAGTGTGCAGAGATCGTGGCAAGTGGAAAGAGGTGGTCTCTGCCTACCCCTCCGGGAAAGAGGCGTGATTTTATTTATGTATGTATGTTTATATCCCCACGCAAGCCTCTCAAAAATCCGGGGTGTATAGACCCGTGAAATCCAAGAGAAGAAACATAATAATCAAATTGGTATTATTACCTGAGAACGTCGGTGGTCGAACGGTAAAGTGGCTTGTTAAATGTATGGCGCAAAAAGGTTGAAGTTCAAATACCACTCTGACCAATGACTATTTTCGAAGTTATGTACATTAGTTTTGATACAAATGGATACTCTTACGGCGAGGGAAAACATCGTGAGGAAACCTGCACATTCAGGCAACTGGATGTGTAAATGATCGATCCAATACGAGTTAGGTTCACCTGCAAAGGTTGCGGAGGTCAGACGGGAGTCGCTTCGTGTGAAAACCTGACTCACCCAATCCAGGATCCATGGTCAAAGGCACACCCCGGGCTCCTCTCCAGAGTGAGGATGCAACCGGGACTAAAGCCAGGAGGGAGAAGGTATATACATACATACATACATATGGTCATGTCTATATCCCTTGCGGGGAAAACAGAGCCAACAGTCTTAAGACTGAATGACCACGTTCAGCTATTTGGCTTAATGATAGAATCGAGATTCAAAAAGTTGCTAGCTAGCCCATCGCCTAAAAAAGAATCCCAAGTTTGTAAGCCTATCCCTTAGTCGCCTTTTACGACATCCATGGAAAAGAGATGGAGTGGTCCTATTCTTTTGCCACTCACTGCCGGGAACCGCACGGCACGGCGAGAAGGTGTATAATACCTGGTATCCCAATAGGCCACGACGACGTCGGCGCCCAACATGGCGGCCCTGCCTTCAGCGCCGGATATACCGAACGCCATGTACTGCTCCTTGCGCAGTCTCGCCGCTAGGGTTATTTGTACGTGGTCACCCTGCAGAAGATATTGAGATTATTAAACTAATTGAAGTAGTATTGGGGATTGTAAACCTCCGCGGTCCCAACATTTTTGTTTGTTTGTTTGTAATATCTTTATTGCATTGAAATTTACACAGTAACAAGATAATAGTAAGTACATACAGTTATAAAAGAAACAAATCACTTGCAATGGCGGACTTATCCCATGAAGGGATATCTTCCAGTCAACATTTTTATTCGGAGGTTTATTTAAAATTAGGCCAGTATTCAGATAAATACATTTCCCAATTCTTAATGATGTTCTAGACCTCGGTATTTAGTCGATTTGATTCGTTTTTCAGTTCAATAAAATTTCAGACACCGTGACGCGACCACGTGAGTCGTTATTTACACCACACCATTTTTGAGGAACCGTTAATTTTTACCACACTTACCTATGATGAAACTGTAATAAATGTCATTAAATATGTCATGTTACTTTTAGACGCATTATATAAGTTGGATTTTCATCAAAATTTGAATGTTATTTTGTTTTAATAAATATGAAAATTGCGTAGGATTCGAACCCACAACATTAATTTTGGCAAGAAATTCATAAATAAATTAAACCAATTTAATACTAATAAAATAAATGTTGTCATCGTCGTTAATATTTTTACCTTTTATAAATCTCTGGTTACTCGCTTGAATGTTGCAAAAGTTGACAGACGAATTATTTTAATTTGTAGTATTAAAAGTACGATTTACATAATTAAAAGTGCATGTTAATAAAATAAAATAGATCTCCTCAGACCCATACATTTTGAATAGTACCTACCTAATAATAATTACCTAACATAACACATTTCTTCGTAACATAAAAGTTATGTAAGTTAGTATTGAGAAGTTTTTAGACTTGAAGACTATATTAATATAACTAAGCAAAAAGATGAATATTTTATATAAGTATTTTTATAAATAAGAGAGTAATTTAAAACTAACCCAGGGACAGACAAGACAAGCAGTGAACTATCGAGTATTAACACAATAATAATTCTAAGCAGCCATACTTAAAACTTTGCTAAATCATTTCGTAACATCTCTTTTATGATTTGTCTATAAAACCTTTGAAACCAATAAAAACTAAGAATGACAATTTAAAAATAATAATCGCTAGGATGAGAAGATACCTACGTGTGAAGGTAGAATGATGAATTAACAATGATTTCATCAAAAAAATCAAAGAATGCGGTACAAACCTGTATTTCCCATCTAACTTGCAGTCTCTTGTCCAGTATTTCTTTGCAATTATTTGTAGCGCTAAACGGCGTTTGGGAGGTTGTTGAACTTGTCTGAAATATTGAGTTATATTAGTAAAAAGTAGCATAAGAAATGAGTAATAATTGATAAAAAATAAGTCAGATAAATTTTCAAGAAAGACCCGACAGATATCTTTTCAAATTTCTGTAGCTTACCTTATATTTTCGCTTTAGTATGAAATACAAAAATAATAAAAAATAAAACATTTCAAAAATATTAACGAAAGCTTAAAATATGTTGAAATATGCCGTGCCATGTAGTACCCGGCACCAATACAAAAAATATTAGTACCACTCCATCTCTTTCCCATGGATTTCGTAAAAGGCGACTTAGGGATAGGCTAACAAACTTGGGGTTCTTTTTTAAGCGATGGGCTAGCAACCTCACTATTTAAATCTCAATTCTATCATTAAGCCAAATAGCTGAACGTGGCCATTTAGTCTTTTCAAGACTGTTGGCTCTGTCTACTCCGCAAGGGATATAGACGTGACCATATGTATGTATGTTTAAATATTAAATGACTTCTGAATTAAATAATGAATAAACATAATTATATTGTCACCAAAATCCAAAGTGTATACAAAATTTCAGATTAATCGGTTGACAGGAAGAGGGTGAAATTTGAATTACTAAATTTGACCCAAGAATAAAACAAACGGGGTGAGCTAAATAAAACCGTTTAAAAAACAGTAAAGGGTTGTGAGGTGCATTTGAATTTGAAACAAGTGCATTTCGTAAAATCTTGATTAATCCATCGTATTAAAAAATATAAAATTGATTAGGAATTAATTAAGAAATAATCAATGTTTAAAGCATAGTGTCAGAAAGCAGATGTACTTACCGGGTTATACCACCAAGGAGGCTAGAAATTAATAGTAAATCCAGTGGGAGCATTAGAAGAAAAAAAAACAAAGCAAGTTCATTAGTAAAGTTATTATTGTTAATTATAACCTTTTATGAATACCCTGTTTTAATATAAACTATAGTTTTACTTATTTTACGCAAATTAATTACTTAAAAATCACACAAAAATCACAATTGAAACAAGTAATAATCAATAAAATATGTCCAGTCTTAGTTACTAAATAATTATAAATCAAAAAAGTAAATAAAAGATATTATTTTGGGCAAGTCACCGAATAAAATAAAATTTTTGTAAAACATATTAAAAAACTTTAAAATACATAAAAAAATATAATCGAATTACTGGTTCTAAACCGTTTTTTTAATCAGGCATTTGATACAATGGATTGTATTTTCTTGATTCAGAAGAGGTACTTATTTTAAAAATTGACCATTTAATTAGAGGCCAAATTATTCGTTACACGTATGAAATAAAATAAAATTAAGTGACATAAAAATCCCTCGAAGATACATAAGATATATACGAGTAAGTATACAGGCGTACCACAAGGAGTTATTTTAGTCCCTCGCCTTTTATGTTCTTATATAAATATAAGTAGTTTTAGTTTTAAATTATTTAGTTTGTAATCGTGATTTTAAATTTTATAAGAAAATTAAGAGAAAAAAAATACCTATATAAATAAATATAAGTTATTTTGAATCATGCAGACTCTTATCACAGTTTACAAATGTTAAAATCCAGAAAACAAATCAAATGAGAACCATTTCGGTGGATCGTGATTCGAAGGTGGTGGTTTAACAATTTTTTGTGGTTTGATTTGTGAAATATGATGATTTGATGGCTTTTTCCTTTTCCCCTGTAAGGCATGAAATCTGTTAGTAATAAAAAAGCATGGTTATTAGAAGACATCAGAAAAAAACTGAGAATAGTGTTATCAAAAAGTTTTAAGTCAGGCTAATGACATCATGATTGCGACGTATTAAGATAATTCCGAAATAAGTAAAATGACGAGCTGTCAACTAAACCATTTGATCGACTATCTTTATCGAAATTTGTAAATGTATATTTGTCATGATAATATGAATTCCTTTTTATAATTCTGTGGTCAAGACCGAGGTATTTTACCAAAATCAATAAACCTACATCTTCATTTATCATTCATCAATATTTAATACCTAACACTTTCTCCACATCACTACATAGTATAAAACAAAGTCGCTATTTTAGTCTGTTTGTCTGTATGTTTAAATCGAATTATGCAACGGATTTTGATGCGGTTTTTTGTAACAGGTAGAGTGATTCTTATGTATAATAACATTTATAATTTTGCACCCGTGCGAAGCCGGGGCGGGTCGCTAGTTCTACATAAAGTATAAACTCGTTTCGATGATATTTAGTGCAACTGATATATAATTACCGAATTGATTTTTTATCATACTCACGGTGATTTTCGTCTGCCCCAAAGCCGGGGGAACGTCTAGATCTTTTGGAATGTAGACGTGTCCAAAGTTGTGCCTGTACTCTACACACCACACGGCCAGCCAGTCTATGTCGTAGGCCGTCATTTTGCCAGGCAGCACAATTTCGATGTCTTCCCCTTGGTAACCACGCAGCGGTTTTAACGAGCCCATCTCGTTTGGGACCTTGAAATTTTGAAATAGAGTAAAACATACATATGGTAGAATATATCTTACGAATATATATCTTATCCTAGACGAACGTATCTTGATCAAATTTAGGACGTCCTGGTTAAAGGTCAGATCAAAAGTACCCGAAACCGCCGAGCTTGCATGAAGAGAGAATGTGGATGAAGCGAAAGAAGTATGCAGAGATCGTGGCAAATGGAAAAAGGTAGTCTCTGCTCCGGGAAAGAGGCGTGATTTTATGTATGTATGTATACATATGGTCACGTCTATATCCCTTGCGGGGTAGACAGAGCCAACAGTCTTGAAAGGACTGAATGGCCACGTTCAGCTTTTAAGCTATTCTATCATAAAGCCAAATAAAGTATTTAATAAATTTGTTTTAGAGCTTTAAAACTTTATTAAATACTTTATTTGATCTGTGATTCTGGCAGAATCATCTGCAGTGTTTTTGCGACATTATACTGAGTCAGGACCTTTTTATTGTCCATCATTGTTCGTGGTACATACATACACATTGCACATTCACCTTTGTCATAACTGTTAATTAGGTATGTAACCAAATGTATTGTGATAGTGAATAAAGCTTTTATCTATGTATCTTAAGTGACGTCTCTCTTCACTATTCTGAAGAAGGAAGCAGCGACCTTAATATTTAAGGTTGTACTTTGATCCATTCGCTGACTCTGAAGAGGAATCACAGAAATCTAAAATGATGCAGATTACTGCAAGAAATGTGTGCATTAAAGGGGTGTAACTAAAGACATAGTAAGTTTTTTTTCTCGAAACAATAAATTATTATTTAAAGTTGTTATGAATAACAATAATATCCCGTTTAAAATTTATTATGTATATACTTACCAACTCCTAAAGAGATGACATTTTCATAAAGAAGATAAAATTATATGACTGTAACTTGAGCAAGTATTTTATTATGACAAAAATTTACCAAAAATTCGTGGTAATATGTTAAAAAAGGGCCATGTGGTTCCCGGCACCAAAAAAAAGAATAGGACCACTCCATTTCGTCCCAAGGATGGCGTAAAAGGCGATTAAGGAACAGGCTAATAAACTAGGGATTCTTATTTTAGGTGATGGGCTAGCAATCTGTCACTATTTGAATGTCAATTCTATCTAATGCTGCAGTGTAGTTTGTTCCGCCGCTTCTTCTACACATGCGCTTTGGAAGCGGTAGTAGTTATAATAAGATTTAAGTGATGTGACGTCAATAAATGATACCTTGTATCCAATTTTGAAAATAAATCTATTCTATCATTAAGCCAAACAGCTAAACGTAGCCTATCAGTCTTTTCAAGACTGTTGGCTCTGTCTACCCCGCAAGGGATATAGACGTGATTTTATGTATGTATGTATATGGTTGAAGGCTCAACTCACTTTGGTCCCAAAAGGACTAGGTTCAGACCCATTGCCAACCCAAAAGTATGCGTCAGGACCAGCGCCGTCGTAATGCAGGTTGGGGATGTAAAACGTCTTCGCGTCCAGGACACTGATGTTGCCTGAGCGGAGGCCGTGGGCGAGGCGCTTGAACTCGGGCAGGACCCGGGGCCTGGGGGGGTCCAGGCCTTGGGGGATGAAGACGTCGCCGAAGTTCACCTGGAACGATTTTTGTTGGTCATGTTGCGGTATAATAGAGTAATAATTATCATTGTCTGTTAGACAGCATATGGTAAGATAGCGGCCCTTCTGTCAACAACTTTAATTTGATTGTCTTTTTGTTCCTCTTTTGTTATTCGCATTTTTTTTTGGAATTTTACTAATTTACTGGCTGTGCCCGCGACTTTGTCCGTTTGGAATAGACAATAGTCGTTTTGGGCATCATTGAAGCCTTAAAGGATGAATAATTTTCGTTTTTTTCATATTTTCCATTATTTCTTTGCTCCTTATAGTTTCAGCTTGATGTCATATAGCCTAAAGCCTTCCTCGATAAATTGTCTATTCACCGCAAAAATATTTTTTTAAATAGAAACGGTAGTTCCTGAGATTAGCGCGGTCAAACAAACAAACTCTTCAGCTTTATAATATTAGTATAGACTTGACGCTAACCAATGTTGTGAAATCCAAAAAATATGAAAAATATTAAGTGATGTAAGTAATGGATCTCACGGGAACTTTAGTTTTTACCGGGACGAAAGGTAAGTTCTTTTATAGACTTCTTTATACGCTAAATTTTAAGAAGATTAGCTCACCATATAACCCGTGAAGAGGTAACAAACAAACAAATAAACTTACTTTGCCAAATAAATTATAAGTTGGAATAATACACAAAATATAACCATTGTGACTTGGCAAAGTTTGAACTTACAGCTATTTCTTTGCCTTTAAAAATGTCAATGGCAGTATGTAGCCGGCTGAATGTCAGATTTTGGCGCCAAAGTTTTGGGCATGCGCGTATGAAGCAATCGATATAATATGCCTCAATTGTCAGAATCAGAAAGTAGTAGGTATTTCGGAATGATACATTTAGGTTTGACATCGTTTGGTAGCTAAATTACAATTATAAAAGAAATAAACATAGATACATACATAGTGACGTCTATAACCCTTGCGGGTCAAACAGAGCCTTAAACTCAAAAAGTGTGGTTCTTGGCACCAATAGAAAAAAATAATAGGACTACTCCACTTCTTGCTCATGGATGTCGTAAAAAGCGACTGAAGGATAGGTTTATAAACTTGGGATTTATCTTTTACTGTCACCGTTTGAATCTCAATTCTATTATAAAGCCAAACATCTATCAGTCTCAAGACTGTTGGCTCTATCTACCCCGCAAGGGATATAGACGTGACTATATGTATAATGTATGTACAGTGTATGAAACATCTCCTATCAGTCTTTTCAAGACTGTTGGCTCTGTCTACCCCGCAATGAATATAGACGTGACTAGGTATGTGTTTGTACAAAACAACTTACAGTGAACCTCCGGCACCACACACTTATCCACTTGATGTCTTTAAGCCTCCTGCCGCCGGGCAGTCTCAGCAGGATGTCTGAATTACTGTGCGCCGTTAGCACGGGTGGATCTCTGTAACAATCAAGTATTTATTTCAAACAATTGTTTACCAATTAAGTATATGCCGTGTGCTTTCCTTCACTTTAGAATATAAGCACTTTATATATTTTCCTTGCTGTGTGGTTCCCGGCACCAATATCTACAAAAAAGAATAGGACCACTCCATCTCTTTCCCATGGATGTCGTAAAAGGCGACTAAGGGATAGGATAACAAACTTGGGATTTTTTTTAGGCGATGGGCTAGCAACCTGTCACTATTTGAATCTCAATTCTATCATTAAGCCAAATAGCTGAACGTGGCCATTCAGTCTTTTCAAGACTGTTGGTCTCTGATGACTCTGTCTACCCCGCAAGGGATATAGACGTGACCGTGACGTGATGTATGGATGTATATATTGATTTATTAGTAGCTGTGCCCGCGACTTCGCACGCGTGGAATAGTTATTTTGGGCATCATTGAAGCACTAAAGGAGGAATAATTTAATCCCCGTAAGGGGTAAAGACGTGATATTTATATGCGTGTACAGGTGCCAGTAACTTCATAATATGATTGGTTATTCGCGTATGAATATGGTTTTTCACAAAGCAAAAACAACTCTAACCTGTCACTATTTGCATCTCAATTCTATAATTAAGCCAAATAGCTGAACGTGGCCTATAAGTCTTTTCAAGACTGTCGGTTCTGCCTACCCCGCAAGGGATATAGACGTGATTTTATGTACGTATATATGTATGTCTAAAGCAATTATAAACATTTTTCCCGGTTAAATTTCCCGAAGAATTTTCCTCTTAAAGCGTAATTATGAACAAGAACGTACATAAAACATCCCTCCCTTAAAACCCACCCCAGCAGAGCTTCCCCAGCGGTTATGTTTATTTAATTGTCAAACAATTTGCCTGTATTACATAATTTTTGAAGGCGCACCCTCACAATTATAGTATTATACATTCGTATGCTAATGGTTATAAGGTTATATTGCAATTCCCTGGAGAAAATTGGGATGTTTTGAAGCCACAGGAGGTGCTTAAAAGCTTGGCGATTAAGTGTACACCCTTGCAATTTATCATGGACGACGTAATAGGCGACTAAGGGATAAGGCACATTCGCATAGTGCAGCTTCTGCCTTGATCTAATTATAAGAAGGTTGTGAAAGTCAGATAGGAGTCGTTTCGAGTAAATACCTGACTTATCCAATCCAGGATCACCCGTAGGCTTTTTTCCGGAGAGGTGAGGGTACATGCATACATATAGTCATGTATATCCCTTGAGAGGAAGACAGAGTTAACAGTCTCGAAAAGACTGAAAGGCCACTTTCAGCTGTATGGCTTCATGATAGAATTGAGATTCAAATAGTGACAGGTTGCACAAGGGGAATCCCATGTTTATAAGTCTATCCCTTAGGTAGTAAGAAGAATGTAACGGTTAACATTAGGAAAAAAAAATAAGAATCATATAAGTACATGATTTATTTATTCTTTACGAGGTAGACATGGCGAATTGTCACAAGAATCTATAAAGTTTTACTGGTTTCGATATGATGGAATTGAGATTTACATAGTAACAGGTTGCTAGCCCATCGCCGTAAAAGAAAAACTCAAATCATTTTTGAGAAAGTCATGGTAAAAACCCCATTTTCTACTTGTGGCGAAGTCAAATCGATAATTCCAATGTTTTTAAATGACACAATAATAATAGTAATTACATTCATGATGTGAACGATAATCGACGGTAGGAACATTTAGACACGACACCATCATTTAATGGTTTTTGACAAAGCCAGAAAAAACTTTTGGTACATACATACATATGATCACGTCTATATCCCTTGCGGGGTAGACAGAGCCACCAGTCTTGAAAAGACTGATAGGCCACGCTCAGCTGTTTGGGTTAGTGATAGAATTGAGATTCAAATAGTGACAGGATGCTAGCCCATCGCCTAAAAGAGGAAACCCAAGTTTATAAGCCTATTCCTTAGTCACCTTTAACGACATCCGAGGGAAAGAGATGGAGTGGTCAATTCAATTTTTTATTTTACATCCTGGCTTAATTATCTAAACATATATGCCATGTTTAGATAATACCTATGCCGAGATAAAATAAAATAACTAAGTGTTGGTAAATAAAAATAAAACTATAATATAAAAACTTAAAACATAAACATATCGTGAGTAATTCTAATTCCTGACAATCATTGTCAAAAATTAACAAAAGAAGATCACTAGAGTTTTCTTCAATTAAATATTAAATTTCTTCTAAGCGGCCAGTGCGCTATACAATTTTAAACATAACCCTTACAAGGATATACAATTATTAGAAGATAATATACATACATACATATGATCACGTATTTATCCCTTACGGGGTAGACAGAGCCAACAGTCTTGAAAAGACTCATAGGCCACGTTCAGCTGTTTGGCTTAATGACAGAATTGAGATTCAAATAGTGACGGGTTGCTAGCCCATCGCCTAAAAGAAGAATCCCAAGTTTATAAGCCTATCCCTTAGTCGCCTTTTACGACATCGAGATGGAGTGGTCCTATTCTTTTTTTTATTTGTACATAGCACTAAGATAAAATCTCTTCCTTAAAGAATAAGTGATAAATTCTCAGCATGTTTTGGGTTTAAACTGCTCGACCCTAACTCCATTTTGAGTATCGGGAATCGAGAGACCCTCATCATTCGTCATGGGGTGAAATAAAATTTATACGCGGACGAGTTTGAATACAAATGCATTGGGGGATTTAGTCGCTGGAGGGTTGACGTACCAATGTACCTTTTTAATTTACGGGGTATGCAGAACCTTTACTGTCGAAATGACTTGATGGTTAAGTTCAGCTGAACGGCTTATTTTCAAAATTATTTTGCATGAGTATTTTTTTCAGGCGCCAATATAATATTATTTGCTAATCAAGCTTATTGTTTCAATAACAATTTATTTTTTCGATTTGGAAAATTATTACAAAGTTTCTGTTTCACCAGATATTATACCTACTTAATTCAATATTCCATCTCTTTTCCATAATATTGTAAAAGGCGACTAAGGGATAGGCTAATATGAATCTCTACTTATATAAAATTCAATTCTATCATTTAGCCAAACAGTTGAACCTGGCCTATCAGTCTTTTCAAGACTGCTGTCTCTGTTTACCCCGCAAGGGATACAGACGTGATTATATACATATATATAAACACAAAATAAAGATATTCTATTACCTGGTGGTATAATCCTCAGGGTACGGCACCAAAATGCCTTCAGGCGACGGCTGGGGGGAGTCCCCAACCCAGAAATAAGCGTCGGGTCCCGTACCATCGTACGCGAATCCACGCACGTATATCGTGCTTTCGTCGACTGCGTAGACGGTACCGCGGATCCCGTGCGCGTATTGCGTCAGTCTGCCGATGAGGCGACCGTAGTAGGGCTCCTGTCTTCGTGATAGTACTGGCGCTGTGGACAAGGAAATTGAAGTTTTTTAAAGGATCAAGGTGCATATTGTAGCTGTAAAGAAGCGAAAGAGTCGGCCACAGCGGAATATCTAGCGAAATCAAGCGCATATCACTGAATAGAATTTCATCGCACGCAATTGAAATTGAAAAGTATCCCACCAATTTGAAAAAAAACTAAAACATTTGGTGAAATAATCGCGTTATTAATCTACAAAAATTCGCGTCCTCAACTTTATATTTGTAGCGGCTACCTTATTTACTGCGTTTATGGATATGATGTCTTAATCCGAAGTTTTTCCATATTTTTTAATGGAATAGATTTATCTTCAAAATTGAATACAAGGTATCACTTATTGACGTCACTCACTATGTCTATGTCTACGTCTATTCACTGATGGCATAGTTATTTTAAAATAATTTCCAAATTTTTAAGATAGACTTTTCCATTATATTTTGAATGAACATAAAAGATTTATAAAATAAAACTTAAAATTCAAGTTATGTATTTAATTACGCGTTTTCTATCATTAACTAATTTATATTGTTTTAACACCTTGTAATCATTCCTATTCTCATCAATTCTACAGAAAATAATAATACACAGGTATATGTTATTAATTTGCAGTGCAAATGGCTGTTGCAAAATTAACGACGACGCATCTTTTCTAAAGTTTTACATCTTTCCAATTACCACGAACCCTGCAAAATTCTTTCGCTTCATCGACATTAATGCAAGTTCGTCAGTTAAGACATTTCTATTGTTTAACATCATTCCAAATTCTATGCATCCATTCCAAAAACACGGAACAAGCAGCGGTATACAATACATTGTGACGACAATTTCCTATTCGAAGGGGACAATCGTCTTGAATATAACATATAGAACTTAAACGACTGTCCATCCCATTCCATAATGAAGCTTAAACCTTACTGTTAAGATGCAAATTGGCATGAAGACGGACTTTACGAACCAATAAAGTTGAAAGCTACATCGATCACGCACGGGGATGGAAGAAATAGTTTAAATTTCGAAGGCATTTCTTTTTTAAAACGTAGAATAGAAAGGAGGTCACATTTTTGTTAAGAATGAGGTTAAAATCTTTTTTTGAATGAGAATGAGGTTAAAAAGGTTAGTCTCGGCCTACCCCTCCGGGAAAGAGGCGTGATTATATGTATGAAGTAAAAAAAAATGTGCAGACTGCAAAAGTCAATCAAGGAATACCTAGCTAATTACTTGAAATTCTTCTTCCAGGCGATGGGATAGTAAATTGTCATTATTTGAATTTTAATGTGGATTTTCAGTTTTTTCAAGACTGTTGGCTCTGTCTACTTCTACAGGAATACGAAAGTGATTAATGTATGTCTGTATTAAAAAAAAATGAATAAATGGATCTCTTTTCGACAATGTTTAAGTCTTTAACCATATTCACAAAATATGACATTGATTTTATTTACTTGCGGCACGTCCCCGCTTCAAACGGATAATAGCATTTATACATACATATCCTAACCTTCCTCTTGAATTCTCCTCTATTAAAAAAAATGCATCGAAATCGGTTAGGTATGTCGTTTTAAAGATCTAAGCATACAGACAAACGGACAGACGCAGGAACCGACTTTGCTTTATACCCTGTTGTGATGTATTCTATGTAGGTACATACAAACATATATATACACATAAACAGGTATAAAGTTTTAGGTATATAAACAGGTATTCCAGGACGTCCTGGTAAAGGGTCAGGTCAAAAGAACCCGAATCCGCCGAGCTTGCATGAAGAGAGTTATGAATGTGGATGAAGCGAAGGAAGTGTGCAGAGATCGTGGCAAGTGGAAAGAGGTAGTCTCTGCCTACCCCTCCGGGAAAGAGGCGTGATTTTATGTATGTATGTAAACAGGTATATATGCCTTGCGGGGTAGACAGAACCAACAGCCTTGATAAGACTGTAAGGCCACATTCAGCTGCATGGCTGTATGATGGAATTGAGATTCAAATAGTGACAGGTTGCTAGCCCATCCCCTAAAAAAGAAACTCTCAAGTTTGTAAGCTTATCCCTTAGGCGCCTTTTACGACATCCATGGGAAAGAGATGGAGTGGTCCTATTCTTCTTTTGTATTGGTGCCGGGGGAACCACACGGCACTATTGCATTGACGTTATGAATATAAATTCACATGTATAGCACAAAGTCAAATACAGTTAATGGAATGCAAACATAACGAGTAGCCATGAAAATTCACAAAGTCAATGTTTTTGCTTTCACCCGGTCAAATAATATGAATATTTAGTTTTGCAATATACGCAATAGCTGAACGTGGCCATTCAGTCGTTCCAAAATTGTTAGCTCTGTCTACCCCGCAAGGGATATAGACGTGACCATATGTATGTATGTATGCAATAGGTAATCTCTGTCTCGTCTCAACTAATGTTATGAGTGCGATAGTACCTAAGTTTGTTCGTTTGTTTATAAATCTAATAATTAATCGTTTTGAGAAATAGCTCGTATTATTAAGAGCCCGGGGAAGGACATAGGGTACTTTTCATCCCGGTAAAAGCTATAGATCCCGTGGGATTTGCGAATAACCTGTATTCTTTTGTGGGTGACGCTTAATTCGTCGCTTTTTATAGAAAGACTTGAAAGCCACATTGTGCCAGTCTTTTCAAGACTGCTGGCTCTGTTCAACCGTTAAGGGATAAAGACGTTATATGTATGTATGTCAACCGTTCCCAGAAGAATTCAAACAAACAAGAAAAAAAAGAAAAATAAATAGAAAGGTAAGAAGTGCCCTTGTACCGAATTTCTCATTATTTCCCTAGATGTAGTTTGATTCTTATTTTCCTTATAATAAGTATTTACATAAATCACTACATAGTATAAAACAAAGTCGCTATTTTAGTCTGTTTGTCTGTATGCTTAAATCTTTAAAATTACGCAACGGATTTTGATGCGGTTTTTTGTAACAGGTAGAGTGATTCAAGAGGAAGGTTTTTATGTATAATTTTTTCCGAATTTTCCGTGCGTCGCTAGTATATAATTAAAATAAATAAAGAAATATGCATAGAAACGTATTTTCACATGATCAGTACACACCCATGCCAATATCCTAATATTGCATTGAGACGATAACTCAGTAACGGTTGCAACAAATGAGTATCAAAACGTCGTCGCAAACCGTATTAGGCTTAGGGCTGCGTCGCTTGGGGAAAAGTGGGGAAATTGTAGGCGATCAATCAAATAAAATTGAAATAAAAAAGAAAACCTTGCCGATAAAAACTACATGATATTTATTTAGTCTCTGCCTACCCCTCCGGGAAAGAGGCGTGATTTTATGTATGTATGTATGCATATTTATTTAAAAAACACTTGAATTGACTTCAAAACAGTACACCGAAAGTACACAGAAAAGGGTGACAGGTAGACAGCAGAGATAGAAGAAAGCCAAGGGGAAGAAGATTAAAGGAATGAATTAGAATTAACGAAATAAATACAAGAGAACATGATTATATCTCAAGCATTATATAGTATAGTAATGACGATAACTTAGCAACGGTTGCAACAAATGAGTATCAAAACGTCGCAAACCGTGTTAGGCTTACGGACGCGTTACACGAGGGGCGCCCCGGACGGGGCCGTAGGGCTGCGTCGCTTGGGGAAATGTGGGGAAAGCGTATTTCCTGCTCGGCAGTAAAAAAACATTTTATAAAATAAAAATATAATTGTCGTTGAAGTGAGTATAGTTGTAATAAGAATAAAAAGCGACTTTTGTAATAAATGAACAATCCTTTGTGATTTAACCTTTTTGAAACGTAACTGTAGTGTTTTGATCAGTGGGTATAATTCTCAAAAGACAGATTTCTATTCATTTTGAAAACTGACACTTAGGGCCAAAGGAATCGATTAAAGAAAACGAACGATGAATTAAAGCTACTAATGATCTCTATGTAGGTACCTTTATAAAGTTCATAAGAAACATTCATCATTAGCTCAGCAACGATAAAAGGTGTCTTATCAGATTCTATATGAATAGAAAGTACCTTTCTCTATCTAAACCCGTTAAAATAAAAGATATCCAGAATCAGTCAAAAATCATCTTCACAGCTTCCTCCTGTTTGAAACCTTAATAGAAATGTTAGTTTATTTCATAACAATAGAATTACAAATGTCCGATTTAGATTTATTTAATCCATAGGTAATGAAAGCCGCGGGAGAAAACTAGTAGTAAAACATATACCTACATTAATTAAACAGCTTAACGTAACCTATCAGTCTCTTCAAGACTGTTGTCTCTGTCTACCCCGCAAGGGATATAGACGTGGCATGTGCATGCAAATATTAATTAAAAAGCTACAAATATTGTTTCTACCAAATGACACATCCCTAAAACAGCCCTACCCCACCCCCCAGTCTGGAACTCTCGGGGGTGCGCATGTCAATCAAAATATCCCTTAATAGCGGGGGTGCTTAGGATATTAGATAAATAGCGGGGAATCCCGGGCGAGGCGCTAGTCCGCCTGGCTCGTTACCGGTTCGAGAAAGATTTTAATGCGTTGATTGATGTCCCGTTTTTAAAGGTTTGAAAGTTTTTAAAAGGGTTGGTGTTATCGAGTTTTTTTTTTGACGAGGTTTTTTTAAGTTTTATGTTCTAAGGTGAAAGGCCTGGTTTAATTTCCAATATCCCATGTCTAGAAGATTGGCAACTTTTTGAGTTACCTTCCATAGAATTCCAGTCTTCATAAATATGTATTTTTATCGAAATGCTACCAGCTTCAGACCGTCTTGTCTATTTCGATCAATCTTTGTAATTTTCTCTTTTGTGACATTAAGTTTGTGAAACGACCTGACCTGACCTGATCTGACCTCCGCAACGTTTGCAGGGGTAAGCATTAAATAGCATTTAATACAAATTTAATAGCCTAAATATGCAGTGTTTTCCCTAACCGTAAGAGCATTGGTTATTATTATTACTAATGTGCTTAAACTCAGGAAAGAGTCATTTATACATAGTCTAGGTAGGATTTGAACCTGAGACTTCCACGCGCATTCGACCATCGATTCACATACATAATGATTACACATCTATTGCCTGAACGTGCAGGTTTCCTCATAATGTTTTGTCTCACAGTTAGAACATTGGTAAGCAACAAACTACATACAAATAATCACGTCTACCCTTGCGGGGTAGACAGAGCCAACAGTATATAGTATCCTATAGTAATGAATAAAAATTTTGAATTTTATAAGCCTACCCCTCAGTCTCTTTTACGACATCCGTGGGATAGAGTGGTCCTATTCTTTTTTTGGTGCCGGGAACTACACGGCAACAAACCAATGTACGTAATCTGTTTGAAGTAACGCATCTAAAACTTATCAATATGACCATCTTTGACCGTCTGCTCCCACGGTTGCAAGACCATAGTTAGGTATCTACAATATATTTCAAAATATACCTACCTATTTACGTAAAATTCATATAATTGCGCCGGTTTATTTGGGAGGGAAAACATAGTACTGTGTGCAAGTTGCTTCTCCATCGGTGAAAAATGTTAGAGACAAGGTTAAGGAGATTAAGGATAAGATTCATAAACTTGTGATTCTTATTCTTATTTAAGGAGATGACAAAAAACTGAATGAGTCTAAAGTTGACGCTTTGGAAGCGGCAGAGAACTCAGTTTTAAGTAATTTATTTGACGTCAACCAATGTTATGAAACCAAAAGGTATGACTATTCTTAAGTGATGTTAGAAATGTCTTCTAATAATGAATATTTTTTTGACAACGACTTATGTGTATTCATTCATGAATAAAATTGACAGTTATAAAATTAGACAGAATTTAGACAGATTAGAATCCCACCTCGGCCATGTACCAATTACTACTTGTTTTCAAAATATGCACATTAGTTTGAATACTAACCGATGCTGTTACGGCGAGGGAAAACATCGAGAGGAAACCTGCACATTCAGGTGACTGGATATGTAACCATGATCGATTCAATACGGGTTAGGTTCCCCTGTAAAGGTTTTTGAAGTCAGATGGGAGTCGCTTCGTGTAAAAACCTGACTCTCTCAATCCAGGATCCGTGATCAGATCCTCTCCAAATGTGAAGAAGAAAAAGAAGCAATCATTTACGTACTTATTACTCTTAGCTTTTTTCGTTATTTCTGGGACAGAGATGGAAAGACCTTTTAGAAAGAGATGGAAATGGTCCCATTTAAAATGCCAGAAAAATGCCTCCAATTTTTCAATTAATTATCTTTGCAAAAAGATATTAAAAAAAACAAAGGAAAATAAAAAAATAATTATCTGACTTTCAATTTTAATTAACACCCCTAGTTCACATTATGCTAATCAGGGAGGGGTGCCAGAGAAGGGAGCCGAGTTTGGCCGTGATTGATAAAGACTTGAGTGGGATAATGTGCTTATAGATTTCGGGTTGCAGGATTTCATACAACATGTCGTCTAGGTACCTAAAATTTTAAAACTTAAATTAAGGTGCCTACTACGTCAGATTTAACAAATACTTAATATCTTAACGCACATTTAGTTTGTAGGTATTTTTGTTCACTCTTAAAATTTTCATGACAGGTTACACACAAGTTTACATTTACACTTACAAGTTCATATTATTAGATATAATTCTCCAGAATAGCATACATATAATCACGTCTATATCCCGTGCGGGGTAGACAGAGCCAACAGTCTCGAAAGTACCAATATAGGTAAAGTTCAGCTGTTTGGCTTAACAATAAAATTGAGATTCAAATAGTGACAGGTTGCCAGCCCATCGCCTAAAAGAAGAATCCCAAGTTTATAAGCCCATACTCCAGGATTATCTAAACATTGTCTATAGTAATATCACCCTTGTCTATGCCACCGCAAATCTTCACCCTCCCAGATAGGGTATTGTGTTTATTCAGCACTCCACACCCCATAACCGAGCCGAGCATCGAATGAAACTACACTTTGAAAGAATTCATTTTCACTCGATTGTTCCAGATACTCCGTTCCCGTGATTCGTTTCAAAGTATTACTAAAATTTATATGTCACATATGTCACGCGTCTTTATTCCTTACGGGGTAGACAGTGTCATCATAATTCATGTTAATATTGCAATTTATTTTACAGTTACGTTGTAGTGCCCTTTTACTGAATTGCTCTTTATTTTAAGTTCTATTTTTATTTTCCTTGATGTACATAAATATATGTATAAATAAAATTAAAAAAAAATTAAAAATATTGCGAAAGCCATGTTCAGCTTAATTGAAATGAGATTAATGTAGTGACATACATATATACACATACAAATATTAAATCACGCCATTTCCCCAGAGATAGTCAGATACTATCTAGTTACACAGGGCCACTAAGAAAAGTCCCAAGTTTAAACATGTTAGAGTGTGTTTGTTTTTCCGTCGTTCACGTCAAAATCACAACCAGATATTGGATAGAATACATAGAAGGACACAGGGTACTTTCACGCGAGCAAAGCCAGGGGCGAAAGCTAGTAAGCCTGGGTACCTATTCCGAATACCTAGAAGTCTAGTTTAAATTGTTGCTTTGAATCCGTCCCATATAATCTTTTAATCTGTGAGACACAGTCTGGGAGGGCACAATAGACCATTGTCAGTTGTTAAAAGACGCATTTTGTTCGCTTTATTTCATCCAAATCGGTTTAGGTTTTGTACATTAGTATTATATACGTGAATCAGTCAGTCAAAGTTTGTAGTAGTCAGTAATCTCAAATATGACATTTATTTATATGAAATACGAGTATTTCCGATTATTTCTTTCATAACTCTAGATTTTTAACACAATGTAGTTTAAAATTATTTCATATACCTAATAAAAAAAGAAAAAAAATATCGTTAATAGAAAATATTTATTTTCAAAATTGGACACAAGGTATCACTTACTGAAGTCAAATAACTTAAATCTAATTATATCTAGGTACTATTAAAAAAAAAACTAATAAAAAATTAAGTCAGAAATATGTTGAATTCAAATCATTTAAGTTTGTTAAATTAAAACAGTCTTCAAAAAATAACTAACAATACCTGGGTGATTAGTGGGTTGGTAACTAACCTAACGTAACCCTTACCTACCTACTTCGGTGAGCTGAAGCCCACCTGATCTTCATTCTGTTTATTTTTGAGGAGTTCCCTGGTATATCTTCCACATTTACGACCAGATTTTAACCAAATTTCTATGGGACCAATCGGACACTACTCTTTTCAATGCAAAAAGTTTCAAATCGGATTATAAAATAACCGGAGGAGATATGCGGTAGGCATACAAAAACAAACGGTCGAATTGAGAACCTCCTTCTTTGATGTCTGTTAAAAACATAACGATTCCTTTTTGTGAAGTCGGCAAGAATAATGAGTGCCTCAAAACTTGAAACGTGTGAAGATAGGAATCTTGCTGTTTAGACAACAGTTGTAATGCAAAGAATCGCAATATACACAACTCGAGGTAGCGACAACAAAAACATGGACGACGATTAGTGAGATTTATTCATCATCACTTCTATATACCTTGGGGGGTAGACAGAGCCAACAGTCTCCAAAAGACCAATATGAGCCACTTTCAGCTGTTTGGCTAAACGATAGGATTGAGATTCAAATAGTAATTGAAAGAAGAATCTCAAGTTTATAAGTCTTCCTTAGTCTCCTTTTACGACATCCATGAGGGAGAGATGATGGTTCCTATAATAAATATATACGGGATGGATTTTTTTGCAGACGTTACTTCATTTAGGTACCTGTATAAGCTTGAGCGGGCAGACCTCTTACCTCGTGTCAATGACCTCGCTAATTGGCTACCACGACCACTGTTTTGAGAACATTCTGACACAACCTTGAGTTGAAGCAGTAAGTACTTACCTAGTTGTAAGAATTAAAAAAGGGATAGGCTTATAAACTTCAGATTCTTTTTTAGGCGATGGGCTAGCAACCTGTCACTATTTGAATCTCAATTCTATCATTAAGCCAAATAGCTGAACGTGGCCATTCAGTCTATTCGAGACTGTTGGCTCTGTCTACCCCGCAAGGGATATAGACGTGACCATATGTATGTATGTAAGAATTAAAAAAGATAACGATTTGTTAACGAAATTATTTACACGCCATCATTATCCTAGCATTTTTCCTGTTGGATCCTCTGTCCGTTTGTTTGTACAGGCATATCTTAGAAACTAATGGACGGAATTTGATAGCATTTTTTTAAGGTGACGTTGTCGAAGAAAATGCTGCAGTGCAGTTTGTTACCGCTTCTCCTGCACTGACGCTTTGTAAGCGGCAGTAAATATAGCGTTAAGTAACTTATTTGACGTCAACCAATTTGTGAAACCAAAAGATAAAAATTATTGAGTGACATGAAGTGTCTTATGAAGAATGATAATGAATGAAAATTTTGAATTTGAATTCTTTCAAGCTGGGCATGGGCAACATCAAACTAAATTGAGATTCAAATAGTGACAGTTTGCCAACGCGCCGCGTCGGCTAAAAGAAGAATCCTACATCACCATGACCATGATTGACTTCAATCTGTGGCGCAGCGGCAGTAGGCTTGTCTGTGAGACCGGAGGTTCCGGGTTCGAATCCCGGCCAGGGCATGATGAGAAAAGAACTTTTTCTGATTGGCCTGGGTCTTGGATGTTTATCTATATAAGTATTTATTATAAAATATAGTATCGTTGAGTTAGTATCTCGTAACACAAGTTTTGAACTTACTTCGAGGCTAACTCAATCAGTGTAATTTGTCCCGTATATATTTATTTATTTAATCTGCACTGAGCAGCAGCTATCACTTCCTTCTGGCTTTAGTCCCGGTTGCATCCTCATCATTGGAGAGGAGTCCGGGGTATGCCTTTGAACGCGGATCCTGTATTGGGCCAGTCAAGTTTTTACACGAAGCGACTCCCACACTTGTGTGCCAATTCATTGATAGCTTAATTGCGCAGACAGATTAAGTTAGTTTTTATGGTCCCGTACATAAAAGGTTGAAACCGGGAACTTATTCTGTAGTTTCCATACACTCTAAGGTTGACTGGAAGAGATTGCTTAGCGATAAGTCCGCCTTTGTACCAAATAAACTGTTTTTTGTCTGTGTGTAACCATGATCGATCCAATACGGGTTAGGTTTACCTGCAAAGGTTGCGGCGGTCAGATGGGAGTCGTGTAAAAACCTGACTAACCCAACTAACTAACCAATCCAGGATCCATGGTCAACGGCATACTCGGGGCTCCTCTCCAGAATGATGAGGATGCAATCGGGAATAAAGCCAGGAGGAAGAAGTAAAATAAACATTTATCATTTTCTTATTTATATAGGTATTCACAGATAAATTAATCATACATACATACATATGTTCACGTCTATATCCCTTGCGGGGTAGACAGAGCCTGAACCAGTGTTTTTTTTTCTTATTTTCTTTTCCTTTTGGTACAATAAAAAGTTTATCTATTCTATTACTAAGCATCCGTTGTCTTTTCGTCTGTCTTTCACGAGGCTGTATCTCATGAACCGTGATAATTAGAAAGCTGAAATTTTCACATGTTTCCGTTGCCGCTATGAAAAAAGTTATATTAAGGGTCCTTATATAATAAACCAATTTATTTTCGTAATTTATTTTTTTTTGCTTAATATTAATAACAGTTAGGGAAGACGCTTAAAATTTTTCACAGAATATTTACTTGTATATTATTTTTCAAAATATGTAATGAAATAGCATACATACATACATACATAAAATCACGCCTCTTTATTGGTGGGGTAGGCAGAGACTACATCTTTCCAATTGCCACGATCTCTGCATACTTCCTTCGCTTCATCCACATTCATAACTCTCTTCATGCAAGCTCGGCGGTTTAATTTTATGAAATAGCAGCAATAAAATAATTATAAAAGAGGGGATCCCATACAACAAACGCAATTTTTAAGCAATTTTTAGTCTTTTTAATAACCAGGTAGAAACGGCCACTAGTGAAATTATTAATTAAATCTCTTGACATAGTTATGAATAAGAGCTGAACTCCGGTACTTGTATTATATTCATACATATAACATACATACATAAAATCACACCTCTTTCACACGAATTTTGAGATATAAATATAATTAAAGGCCTCCGGGTAATAGAACAGATATTTAAGTAAAATACATGATGATGGTACGGAACCCATCCTGCGCGAATCCGACTCGCACTTGACCGGTGTTTTTTTTTCTTAAATCACTAGTGTGTGTACACAGCTACCTACCTACATCCTAACCGGACGCGGTGTACGGCCAATTTAATTGACTTCTCAACCTTGAATCACCAGCGGTTACATCATTTGATACCTCATTTACGAGCTGTTTATCCATTGAGTAAATACATACATACATAAAATCACGCCTCTTTCCCGGAGGGGTAGGCAGAGACTACCTCTTTCCACTTGCCACGATCTCTGCACACTTCCTTCGCTTTATCCACATTCATAACTCTCTTCATTGAGTAAATGGTTATTTACAATTTATCTATAACATATCATCCTATCCTACTAATATTATAAATGCGAAAGTTTGTGAGTAGGTATGTCAGTATGGATGTTTGTTACTCCATCACGCAAAAACTACTGAACCAATTAACATGAAATTTGGTATGTAATGTAGGTACCTAGCTAAAAACCCAGAATAACATATACTTTTTATCCCGGAGTACCCGCGGGATTGATAAGGTAAATGCGGACGAAGTCGCGGGCGGCCTCTAGTATTTAATAATTCAGTTTTAATAACTGCAATATTTGTCACTGGCTTATAGAGGGTACAACGTGTAAAGTATTGACAACACGCGAATTTAGTGCCACTTAAAATAAACGGAAATTGAATAAAATATTATGTTTTATTTATTAATATATATGGATAATATTATCCCTTGCGGGGTAGACGAAGCCAACTGTCTCAAAAAGACTGATAGGGCCACGTTCAGCTGTGTTAATGATAAAATTGAGATTCATATAGTAAATAATAAAAGACGAATCCCAAGTTATAAGCCTATCTCTTAGTCACCTTAGTTAGTACATAGTTTATATATTTATAATAATATTTATTTATAATTTATTAATGATAAGAAGAAAATGCTGCAGTGCAATTTGTTACTTTTTGCACTGACGCTATGGAAACGGCAGTAAACTTAATTTGAAATATTAGACTTATAAAGTTAGGATTCGTCTCGTCACAATTTTAATCACAATTCTCTCATGAACAGCTGAACCGACTGCGGCTCTGTCTACCCCGCCAGGGATATAGACGTGATTATATTTATGTATGAATAATCATAACATCTTCAATATTAATTTCATATTAATAAAAATTAAACCCAGATACGTACCTGGAACATTAGACTTACAAATTGACATTAAAATCTTAGACATTATTTATATAAAATCTTTCATTAAAGTCACAACACCCACGCAATGGATTTTCGCGCTATTTTTATCATTTTATTTCAATAAGGATTAAATACTATTATAAACCAGACAGAAACAGATTAAGGAATAAGGGTACTTTATCCTAAACTAGCTTTATCCCGCAGTTGCGCTTGAATTTACCGCCATCGACAAAAAGCGGCGAATTTAATTTTAACACCACCTAAAAAGCGACGAATTTAGCGCCACCCACAAAAGAATACAAGATTTTCGCAAATCCCACGGGAAATTTAGTTTTTACCGGGATGAAAGGTACCCTTTGTTATTCTCCAGACTCTTAATTATATATACGTAAATATATCAAGAATTGAAAGTTTAAAATTGAGAAAGACGTTAGGCAAGGATGTGTTGCGTCACCGTGGTTGTTCAACCTACTTATGGAAAGTTGTTTGACAGATTTGAAAGAGTCTGAAAGTGGATTAAGGATGAATGAGTTACTCGTCAAATGTCTGCTCTATGCCGACGATCAGGTTATACTGGCGTCATCAGCGGAGGAGTTTCAGGAGATGGTAAACTGTATGCATGAAGCTTTAAAAGAGAAAGGAATGAAAGTGAACGTAAGTAAAACTAAAACACTGGATTTTGAAATGAAGGAAGAAATGACAGCATGTAATATTTTGATTGGAGGAGAAAAAGTTGAGCAAGTGAAAGAGTTTGTATATCTAGGATCAAAGTTTACATCAGATGGCAAGTGTGATAGTGATATTGAAAAGAGAGTGAACGCGGTGAACGTGGTGAATGGAGCTTTGCATGCCTTTATGAGCAGTCAGAAACTATCCAAAAAGGCTCGACTGGCTGTGCATAGGGGCGTGTTGGTCCCGACATTAATGTATGTGAGTGAAAGTTGGGTATGGCAAAAGAAGCACGAAAGCAGAATAAATGCAGTGGAAATGAGAGCGTTAAGGAGTATGATGGGTGTGAAATTGAGTGACCGGATAAGGAACAGCGTGATTAGGGAATGTTGTGATGTGAAAGAAGATGTAATTACAGGAATAGAAAAGGGTATGTTAAGATGGTTCGGTCATGTGGAGAGGATGAATGAAAGAAGGTTGATTAAGCAGATATACAAGGAGAGTGTGGGGGGAAAGGTCGGAGTGGGAAGACCTAGACGAACGTATCTTATTAAAATTAAGGACGTCCTGGTAAAGGGTCAGTTAAAGGTAAAGTTAAAGACATCGCTGACTTTCGTCAAGGTATGCAAAGGGCTGTTATGTTGTAAAAAAATGACAATATTGGCGTTTTCAAAAAATAACCAAACATCATTTCCACTTCTTACAACATGTTCATTTTATGTATAAAAGTATTTTCAATGCTCAAGGATGTATTACAAAATGGCTTTCCACATTTTTTATATATTAAACTATTAGGAAAATTAATTTTGGGAGAATGAACATACTTAATTTTAATTCACGAAATTCCTTACTGATTTGCCGTCTCTGTTCAAAAGATATAAAAGATATTTAATTTATTAAAAGTCCGGGTAAAAAGTTAATCTCCTACGCAAATGTAAAAATAGAATCAAGTGTAAGGTCAGTGTAAGGTTGGAACTGGCTATAATAACTCGCCGTTCAGGATGTAGGTCATGGGTAAGGGTGAACAAGTTACAAGCCTACATGATTACCTTTAAAACATAGGTACATATAATAAAACAGTAAAAATATTTTGTCTGTACATTTAGTATTTTTGACTGACTGTTCTCGTCAGCGAGATTTGTGTGCAATGTTGATATAAAATAAGTATAAAAATTTGGTTTGCTTGCAAAAGCGGGACATTTTTGCTCTCGCTGGGGACAGCGGGACAGACAGCCTGAAAGCGGGACAATCCCGCCGAAAGCGGGACGTATGGTCACCTTACGTAAAAGGCGACTAAGGGAACAGGCGTATGTACGTACAAATAGTAAAAGCCAATCAAGGAAAAGAATGACTTTTATTTAAAATCAAACACTGTGAAACTGCAGTTCAAAGGATTCAGACCTCTTGCGTTAGATTTATGTTTTGACGTAGGTACGATTAAGTAAGTTCAACATAAATTATTAATCTCATCATCTATAATTTTTTACAGAAAATCTATACCCTCTACCTATGTTTAATAGTTTTGCACTTGTATCTTAATTACCTATAAAAGCGTAATTTTTTTCGATTTTTAGCTAACGTATTATAATATCCTTATAATACGCAGTTATTTTTATAGGTACTCATGTAATAATGTGATAATTTTAAAAGTAACAATATAGTAGGTATATACCTACCTAGTTATTAATCACCATATTAATTTTATTTGGCAATTGCAATCAGATAAAGTAAAGATAAATAAATAAATTAATATTGTAAACTTTTACTATTTTACAAAGCTAGAGATTTACACGTTTAATTCGCGAAGGTCTCAGCTTTGTGTACACAATTTCTCAAAAACAAAACTGCTTAAGTTTTTATTACTTCGAAATACAAGACCCAATTCGATAACGAATCAAAAAGTCTACTTACCAGCACTAAATAGCAGGAGCAAAACCACACTGTAGTGCGGTAAAATACCGCGCGGGGGCGGCACCCTAGGCGCCATTGGCCCGTCTACAGGGGCGTACAGCTTTCCACAATATAATACACAGCCTTCAACCCCAAGACCGCGACGAAACACGAAAATTCACTACGAAACACTGCCGATGTTTTCACTTTTTTTTCGCGCGCTTTATCTTGACATTAACTTTTTTTATTTTAAAATCAGCGCAGACACGTTCGCATGCGGCCAGCGTGCGCGGCGCTTAGATGTTTCAACTTTCACTTGTTTAACATTGCGTCACATGTTATCTGTTTTGTACACTATTCCCTTTCACTGATTCTTCTTATACTACTTATAGCTAAGTATTATTGTCGCCGTTGCATTGTATTTTATATTTAATTGATTGTTGCTTCTGGAAAAATAATAAAATGAGTTAGTTTAACGTTTTCAAAAATTAAGCTGATGCATGGAATTTTTTCAAAAAACTAAGTTTGTATATTATTACTCATCATCCAAGTAAATTTTAAACGCGTCGCAAGCATTGTTAATTTTTAACCCAATCTTTACATTGAATAAAATATATTGCATGTTTGTCGGGTTCTATGTAAGTATGTTTATAAAGACTAAAAACGAATAATTTTGTTTGAGCGGACTAATCTCTTTAAGTAACGTTGTCACGTGCTCGAATATTACCCAGATATTTTATATTTAATTTGAGTTATAAATAGTAGAGTCAAAAGGCTGATGCGTCTTTATACATTCGTGTAACTAACTATTTTTTTATACTTTACACGGCCAAGGATAAAATGTCCTTAATTCTGTTGCATTTTTTAATTATGCCAATGTTTTTTTATTTACGGTCGGCTTCTAAATTCTTGTCAAGCTGAAACTTTTGGTACAGTAAATAAACATTAGCACAGAAATGTCGATGAATGCAATGAAAAATAAAAATGCTCGTTATTTTATCATGCTCCTTCATGATAAAATTAAGAGCATACCTACAATTTCGATGATAATATTCTATGTACTATATCTAAAAAGCCATGCATTTACTGCTACATTATCTACAGAGGTTGAATCTGTAAAAAATAAATGTGCAATTACTATGGTACTGACTACCGATTGACAAATATCTGAGACTATTCGATACACTACGGCTTAATAGGTATTTTTTACGGACATTATCTCTTAAGAAAAAACTATTCTACTTTTTCATATATTTTTGAACTAATTTGCTATGATTGGTGGAGCTATGTCGAGTATCATTTTTTTTTTCTTTTTTACTAGAGACTGATACGTTCAGCTGTTTGGCTTTAAGATAGAAAGATAGATTCAAGTAGTTATAGGTTGCTAGCCCATCGCCTAAGTCGCCTTCTACTACATCTATGAGAAAGAGATGGAGTGGCCCTATTATATTTTCTTTTGGTGCCGGGAACCACCTTTTCTGTTTGTTTGTAATATCTTTATAACTAACTAACTGTGCCGTGTGATTCCCGGCACCAATACAAAAAAGAATAGGACCATTCCATTTCTTTCCCATGGATGTCGTAAAAGGCGACTAAGGGATAGGCTTACATACTTGTGATTCTTTTTTTAGGCGATGGGCTAGCAACCTGTCACTATTTGGATCTCAATTCCATCATTAAGCCGAGCAGCTGAATGTGGCCATTCAGTCTTTTCGGGACTATTGGCCCTGTCTACCCCGTAAGGGATATAGACGTGACTATATGTATGTGTATGTTGGTTGTAATATCTTTATTGCACAGAAATTAACACAGTTACAAGAAACCTTTTTTTTATATCTCCCTATAACCTCTACTCCAAATTAATACACTACCCACCCACTTCTCAAACTTGTACAACCAAAACTTTGTCAATCTTCAATTACAGCTGAAGGCACGTTCATTTCCTCTTACAGCGCATTCGGAAATTACGAATGCTGTAGTATTATGAAGTTATAAGAAATATTTACCTACTCGTATGAAAGTAGGTACTTCTTATATTATAGAATATTTAAGAATTATCATCTCAGTATAATGGCTAAAATACATACCGATATATATTATAAAGTGTAACAGAAAAGGCGAAAGGTCAACTTGATGTAAACTTAGTTATAAGTAATTTATTAGAAATTGATACGCTTTTTATTAAATAAAAAATTAATTTACCATTTAAAAACCCCAGAAATAAATTTAAGTACTCTTTTTAAAAGTAAGAAATAATAATAGAAATTCAATCTTAAGGTACCTACGTTAAGTAAGAATTTTTAAGAAATACGGTGCTTTGTGGTTCCCTTTCGCGGCGACCATACTTGGATGTACTAATCTATGTACTAAGAGATTGAGTTACTTTTATAATTTCTTATTTTTTAATGGAACTAAAATTATTTAATATTTTAATTTATTTTTTATACAATGAATGATACCTATTTCATTTTCCTTTTTTTTCTTCTTACGGCTATAATTTTTTATTAATTTATTTGTCAACAGAAAAGCATATATTGTTATATTATATATAAAGTTATATACAGTTTATTTATTTTATTCCAGTACAGAATGTAATAGACTATATATATTATGTACAAGGTATGTAAACATGCACAATCAGATAATTGAATGTAACCATGATGCAATCTGGTTAAGATCCACTGTTGCAGCAATGTCACGAACGCCTATGTCCCACGGAAAAAATAATAATAAGTGGTTTAGTTTCCTAAATTCCCAATTAACAGGGAAATCTCCTCAGTTTTAATCGTGATTGTGCGCTGGAAACCAAACTGAACTTTCTGTAAACTTAACACTCCTTTCTTACTTCCGGAAAGCGGAAAATAATAAAAATGCTAATTCAAAAAATCAACAGTGTGATAAACTATCTATCTACTAACTATCGCTATCCTGTTTCACGTCATAATAAAAAGGGAAACAGATATATAGATAAAATGTTTATTCGACAATGCTACAAACACAAATATAACAATAACAAATCCTTAAAACTAACACAGGTGTGTTGTAGAAAATCGGAATGGTCATAGCGATAGTTTCTCGCGCGATAAAAATGGTGTCGCGCGTGTTATGCTACGGGGGTGATTTGGTTAACTACTTATTTATCGCTAAAACGAAAAATTTAATCAAAATTACAAAGACTATTCTATAATATATACTATTGTTATACATATATATTTGAGGCTGTATCGACACAATATTTGTACATTCAAATTTTTTTTAGGACTGTTCGAAAAACGCAGTCGAAAAACGTAGAAAGGTAAAATTCTACACTATTTTATTAAAAAAAATTTTTTTGGCGTGGGCGAGAATAATCGAGACACTAGAATTTTACAAACTAAATAGAAAATATTTAAGGTAACAAAAAGTTACTTCGTTAAAGATAAAAGGGCAAAATAAATATTTCATTGTTGATTTTTTTACGTATAATACGTATCTTGATCAAATTAAGGACGTCCTGGCAAAGGGTCAGGTCAAGAGTACCCGAAACAGCCGAGCTTGCATGAAGAGAGTTATGAATGTGGATGAAGCGAAGGAAGTATGCAGAGATCGTGGCAAGTGGAAAGATGTAGAATCCGCCTACCCCTCCGGGAAAGAAGCGTGATTTTATGTATGTATGTATATTCTTTGTGGTTAAGGTATTTTGTTCGTTTAATTTTGAATTGCTGTTTTTAGACAATTTTTGTTTTAATTTATTTATATTTCTATTAGAAACGTAATTGTACATTTCAACACTTTAAAGATATATAATTCAAAGCATTGTTGTCAGTAGAAAACTCAGCTTTTGGAAATCATCACTCAAATAACTATAAGCTGAAATTGGAAGAATTTCACTCCTAGCTTCTAACTAAAAGAACACAATTTTAAAACGCATTTTCAATCAAAATCTCGAATCTTTATTCCAGTCCATCAGTCATAATAGAAACGCGAATATGGGTCGCTAAAAATCTAGCTTCACGAAATAACGCCACGAAAAAATCAATCGCAAACGATTCGATATTCGATCGTAACCATCGACAAACAAGCAATATATTTTTTTTAACACAATCAAATTTAGAACGTCAATGTTGTATTTATATTTTCTTAATTTCACAATTTTCATAAAATTGAACTCACATTTTTCAATTTGGAATTGGGATTGGCGCGAAACGCGCTTGCCGCGGAGCGGCTGGGTTGGTACTGGGGTGGTAGTCAATGTAGGTGCCATTTGCCAGAAATTCTCCCCAAATAATAGGAAGATGCGCCGATGAACTTTGCGTTGAACCTTCGCTTGATTAATATTGACTCAATTGGTTTTAACAAATTTAGGGTTGACTGGCTTGGATGGGAATATGATTAATAAAAACACGTGTTTTATTAAGTCGGATTTACGACTATATGTACTTTGTTAGTATTTATGTTGAAAATTTGTACTTAATAAAATACATCATATGATTGTTCATTAGTTAAGTAATTTTCTTTAAGTTTTTTTTTTTCACTAGCCCGATACTTACCTATGTTCCATTGCTGAGAAAAAGTAAAATTTTACCTCCCATTACAATGACTTTATTTACACAATTAAACATAATAAAAGGCTTGGATAGTGACGAGCAGAAACGCATCAAAGTGATGAGCCTTTTTCAATATTAATTTTAAAAATCCGGTTTTTTCCGGTACAAGATTAGTATGGAAAAATATTATCAATTGAGGTCAGCAATAAAAAGAATTTTCTAAAATCCCGCGAGACAAAGTTAATTCAATATTAAACCATCATTTAAGAAAGTACAAATACATACACACATCACGTTTGTACCCTTTACGAGGTAGACAGAGCTTGAAAAAACTGAAGCGGCATGTTCAGTAGGATAGCTTAAAAATTTATAAGCTTATTAGACTGCCTTTTTTAAAAAAAGAAATTCACTTTTAAACAATACAATCAAAGAGTAGGTATTTAAAAAATGTTTGGGTAATCCGGCGTCCCGCTGTGGCAATCCCGCACCGCCCTGCGTAGACCCCGCCTGCTACGGCGTAGCGCTACGAGTCCGCTACGAGCTACGACATACTACATTCTATATGACTAAACAGGGCGGCGTGTTTGTATGCATGACTATTGAGTCAACCAGACTTTGCTTGCTTTATTATCTTACATACATATAATATAGAGTCTATATGTTACAGTTAAAACTAGTTTTCAGGTAGAACGCGTTTTCCCTAGTTAGAACTAGTTTTTACTAAATGCCTTTGTTAAAACTAGAATGAATTGTGGTCAGCACTTTCTTTGCATGGGGTGAGCAGTCTCTTAATACGAGCACTGAAATCCTTATACGAGGATTCGAGTGCTTGTGTCAGGATAAACCTTTCTCAATCTTAAACCTATCAATGCGCTCGCACACTGAGTGGTTTAAGACACTCATTCCTCTCAACTCTGTCATACAATATAAATATTAAACAATCTTAAATTTATAAAAAGGATGAGGATCTACTTGTTATTACAAGACAAACTATCGTGGCACTTTGAGTTACAAAGGCAACCATTTTTCTTGCAGAGACACCTTTTTGACCTTGGTCGGAACAGTTTTAACTGGCTCTCTTCGGAACAACGCGTGCTGTCTAGTAAGAACTTGTTTAAACTGATATTTAATTTTGAGCATTAGTTAATTCTAGTTTTAACAAACTAACTAGGGAAAACGCGTTCTATCCAAAAACTAGTTTTAACTGTAACATATACATTTCCTAAAGATAATAATGCAATTATGTAATCTGTTTGTGTGTGTACCTTATTAAATATATATTATTTAGTAACCTACTTTATCTTTATTCCTTGCGGGGTAGACAAAGCCAACAGTCTTGAAAAGACTGCTACGCTACACTCAGCTGTTTGGCTAACTGAAAGAATTGAGATTCGTAGAAAGTGACAGGTTGCTAGCCCGCCGTTTAAAAGAAGAATCCCAAGTTTATAAGCCTATCCCTTAGTCGCCTTTTACGACATCAATGGGAAAGAGATGGAGTGGTCCTATTCTTTCTTGTACTGGTGCATGGAACCACACGGCACTTTAGTTTAGTTTGCTATTTGACGCAAATCAAACCAGTTGGCTAATGTTTTTGTTTTGAACTATACTAAGTATCACATATATTTTTCACGTGGCTCCGCTCGGCCGTTTATAGTAAATGCCGCGGATGAGTTTTCCAAGGGAAAGACTAATAAGCTTGGGATTCTTCTTGTACGCGATGGGCTAATCAACCTGTCACTATTCGTATCTCAATTCCATCATGAAGCCATACAGCTGAACGTGGCCTTTTAGTCTTCTCGAGAGTCTTCACTTTGTCTGACCTGTAAGGATGTGTCGTGATTATATGTACATACCTATGTTTGTATACCTACGTCCCGCGGTTGTGCCCACGTAAATAGAAAAATCTCTTTTACTTCTGTCTTTAGTTTTTTTTATTTAGAAAAAAAAATGCCGAGCTTGCATGAAGACAGTTATGAATGTGGATGAAGCGAAGGAAGCATGCAAAGATCTTGGCAAGTGGAAAGATATAGTCTCTGCCTACCCTTCCGGGAAAGAGGCGTGATTTTATGTATGTATGTATATTTTTATTTGTTTTAACCATCTGTTTATTTTGTCGCAAATGTTTAAGATTTTCTTTAACCTTCTGGTTAGTTTGCTATTACATATACATATGGTCACGTCTATATCCCTTGTGGATTAGATAGAGCCAACAGTCTTGAAAAGACTAATAAGCCACGCTCAGCTATTTGGCTTAATGATAGAATTGAGATTCAAATAGTGACAGGTTGCTAGCCCATCGCCTAAAAAAAGAATCTTAAGTTTGTTCGCCTATCCCTTAGTCGCCTTTTACGACATCCATGGGAAAGAGATGGAGTGGTCCTATTCTTTTTCCTATTGCTGCCGGGAACCACACGGCACACACAGAACCTTCTATAATAATAAATCAAGCAATCGTGAATTTCAGTACAAAAATTTACTCACAATAAGTACAAAAAATAACATGCCTTTACTACTTAAAACGATTGTCGTACCGAGTACAATTTATTATGTTCGTTGTTGTCTCGTCCTCGATGATGAACAGATTACTAATGTAGTATCGGTCTTGTACTCACTAGCGCCACACAATTTTAAAGCTTGATTGAAAAACTGAACGCATCCCTCTGTGTGCTTCCTCTTCCGGTATCTATGGCCTTATGTCATTCGGTTTTTTGTGTCAAAAACGGCGTCACATATTTCCTCATTTTTTATAAGTTTTTCAGTGTATTGTTGAAAAATGTCACAAAAAAGGTCCTCGGAGGAAGAAAGGAACCATCTTTTAAAGAAAATTCGGAAATTAGAAAGAAAAATTATCCGACTCCCCGAATCGGATTGTGAAGGTGAGGTTATAACCAAATTTTTTCTCTTCCACAACACAGAATCTCAGGATATCTGTAAACATATATTGTTTTTTACACTGGGCCTAGGGCATTCTGCGGGAATGTACATGGCTGTCAAGTATAAAACAATGATAAAACCTAAGGGTGTTCTGTGGGAACACATGTGGTTTTCATACGAAAAGCACCTAGGACATTCTGTGGGAATGTACATGGCGCGACTTAATGCAGTATATAAACATGTTTTTTCGTCATTACAGACGATGTGGAGATAGATGAATGTCAATCTTATAACAAAGAAAACATGCCTACCCCACTACCTGAGGATGAGTTTGTAGAAAATCCATGTGAAGAAAATCTAGACCAGGAAGATTCTAACCTAGATGAGGAGATCCTCAATGTGTTGGGAGTGGCACCTGCTCCATTACCTAAAAAAGAAATCCTACATAAGGAAGTGGCTGACCGTTGGACAAAAATCCTTAGCAGAGGATTAGATAAAGAGGAAAGGGAGCCACTTCACAAGGACAATATTGAGTTCCAGAACGTACCAAAGATGATAGCACCTAAATTAAATAAAGAAGTGGCTGCCGCCATGAACGAAGGTGCTCGGAAAAGAGACCAGGTCATTGAAAACCGTCAAAAACAAATATCGACGGCATTATCCTGCATTGGCCAGGCCTTGCAGATGGCCCTACAGAACATTCAAGAGAATAAGATCTCCATAATCAAGAAAATGAATGATGCCGGGCGATTGCTGTGCGATTCTCTTTTCCTGGATTCCAGAGGACGTCGGACCTTAGTCTTGTCAACTATTAACAAGGATCTCAAAGATTCTTTGTTAGAAACCGAAGCGGGAGAATTCCTATTTGGAGAAAATTTAACAGAAAAAATAAAGACAGCCAAAGCTGTACAAAAATCAGGAAAGGACCTAAAAAGTGATGACAAGAAGAAACCTTTTGTCAAACAAAATGAAAATAAAGACAAGACAAATAATAATAAAACTTTAAACTGGCGGGGCCCTCCTCGAGCAGGAATACAGCAGAGATCCCAGAGGTCAGGAGGGCAGCCTTACCACCGGTACAACAAACATCAGTCTGCGGTGAAGAAAGAAGATCAAACAACAATGAGGCGAGGGAGGAAATAGATGTTAAGGTAGGAAGAATCTGTTATTATTTACAAAATTGGAAACAAATAACAAGTGACCCCACCATATTGGATTGGGTTAAGGGATATAAAATCCCATTCAGGGAAATACCTCATCAGAGGTCCATTCCCTTGAATAACAACTTTTCTGATTCTGAAAAATCACAACTATATTCAGAAATAAACAAGTTGTTATGTGTGAAAGCCATAGAGGTATGTTCACCTGTAGACAACCAATTTTGTTCATCCATTTTTATTATTAAAAAACCTAATGGATCATACAGATTTATATTAAATCTTAAAAAATTAAATACCTTTGTTAACTGTGATCATTTTAAGTTAGAAGACTACAGAACAGTTTGTAAACTGATACACAAAAATGATTACTTAGTATCCTTAGATCTAAAAGACGCTTATTATATGATTAACATGCATAATAGCAGTAAAAAATATTTAAGATTCTATTTTGAGGGAAAATACTACCAGTTTAATGTATTACCTTTTGGTCTTTGCACAGCCCCACTAACTTTCACAAAAATCATGAAACCAGTGACCTCTTATCTACGTCAAAAGGGCTACCTGTCAGTAGTGTACCTCGATGATTATTTATGCATTGACAGTAACTACACCAAATGTTTTAACAATATGACTTGTACCATAGAACTGCTATCTAAATTAGGTTTTATTATTAACAGAGAAAAATGTGAATTTATTCCAAGACAGACATGTAAATTCTAAGGCTTTATTTTTAACACATTAGATATGTCTATCAGTATCTCCAAAGAAAAGAGACAAAATTGTTTAAAGTTAATAACGGAATTATATTCAAAAAATAGTATTACAATTAGATTCTTAGCTCAAGTTATTGGGAAATTAATATCAGTATGTCCTGCTATCAAGTATGGTTTATTATATACTAAAGAATTAGAGAGAACAAAATTTCTATCTCTTCTTAAAAACAATGATAATTTCGAATCAAAGACCTCATTAACTGAGCGGTGTAAAGATGATTTGAGATGGTGGTCCAGAATAATCATGAAATCAACCAACAATATAAGAAAAAATAATTATCAGTTAGAAATATTTAGCGATGCATCCAGGACTGGATGGGGAGCTTCTTGTGGTGCTAAACAAACTGGAGGAACATGGACTGAACAAGAATTAAAACTTCATATCAATTCCCTGGAATTGTTGGCAGCCTTTTTCGCATTAAAGTGTTTTGCTTCACATGTTACAAACAGTAATCTTCTTCTTAGAATTGATAACATCACTGCGGTTTCATACATCAATAGATATGGTGGTATCCAGTATCCTCATTTACATAAACTCTCAAAACAAATTTGGCAATGGTGTGAATTAAGAAATATACACATTTTTGCAACATACATTAATACAAAAGACAACATAATTGCAGATTTTGAGTCGCGAAAACAATTAGCCAACACTGAATGGGAATTGAATGAAATATATTATAATAAAATAGTCTCTGTATTAAGAAAACCAACTATGGATTTGTTCGCAAGTAGAACGAATGCGAAATGTGAATGTTTCATATCATGGCACCCGGACCCTGAAGCATTTGCTATCGACGCATTCACACTATGTTGGTCTAAATTCCATTTTTATGCATTTCCACCTTTTTCTATGGTTCTTAAAACCTTAGAAAAAATTATCACAGATAAAGCAAAAGGTATTGTTGTAGTACCATATTGGAACACTCAACCTTGGTTCCCTCTATACAATAAGTTGCTTGTTAGCAAACCTATTATATTTGAACCCTCTAAAGATTTGCTTATTTTACAAAATTCCAGGAATCCACATCCTCTGTACAAGAACCTCAGCCTGATGGCAGGTGTCTTATCAGGCAAGCTTTCCTAAAATTAGGAATCAACAATGATGCAGCAGAAATCATGTTGGCTTCTATTTCCACAAATACTTTGAAACAATATCAGCCATGCATACTGGCATGGGCCAGGTACTCAAAAGAAAAAGGTATTTCATTAACAGAACCATCTATTTCTGATATTATTATATACCTTACTAAAAAATTCAATGAAGGCTTGTCATATGGTAGTTTGAATTCACATAGGTCTGCCTTATCATTAATAATGGGCTCACAATTGGGATCTGATGAAAAAATTAAAAGACTTTTTAAAGGTTTCTTTAGGTTGAGACCTAGTGCCCCAAAATATAGTATTACATGGGATGTATCCATAGTTTTAAAATTTATTGAGGAGAAATATATAGAGGATAATAATTTAGAATTAGTAACTAAAAAGACTGCAACATTGTTAATTCTTGCCACAGGCCAAAGAGTTCAAACGATCTCATTAATTGATATAAATAATATAGTAATTAAGGAAGATTGTATAACAATCAAAATTGACAAATTAATCAAAACATCAGCACCTAATAAGTGCCAACCTTTTCTTACTTTACCCTTCTTTAATGATAGGGTAAACATCTGTCCTGCTAGAACTCTAATTAACTACTTGGATATTACTAAGAATTTAAGAACAACAAATATGTTATTTATTTCTTTCAGAAAACCATATAAAAGCGTTTCTACCAGCACAATCAGCCGTTGGATCAAAAAATGTATGGAAGAATGTGGTATAGATATCTCCACATTCTCAACGCACAGTACACGTCATGCCACGACTTCTGCGGCGTTTAAGAGAGGCGTCAACATTGACGAGATTAGGCGAACGGCTGGTTGGTCTGGAGAATCGGCTATTTTTGGAAAATTTTATAATCGTCCTATAATTAATAACTCAGAATTTGCTGAGAGTATATTTTTAAAATAAGTGATTAATTAATAATTAAAATCATGTATCTGTTTTTTGTCAATTATAGAAAGAAAATAATAAATATTTCTTTTCCAGTTACAAAGATTTATTGGTTTAATTTTACAACTTCTGTCTTTGAACATCTACATTAGTAATCTGTTCATCATCGAGGACGAGACAACAACGAACATAATTAATAGTCAAACGAACTTACCTGTACGTGAAGTTCGACTGTAATTATGTGAAGTTGTTGTCTCGTCCGAAGATGATGAGTCCCTCCCAACCCATTAGATCCTAAACAATTAGATTAATTGTATTGCCCTGTTATCAGCTGTAAAATTAATTCTTCGAACTAGAATGACATAAGGCCATAGATACCGGAAGAGGAAGCACACAGAGGGATGCGTTCAGTTTTTCAATCAAGCTTTAAAATTGTGTGGCGCTAGTGAGTACAAGACCGATACTACATTAGTAATCTGTTCATCATCTTCGGACGAGACAACAACTTCACATAATTACAGTCGAACTTCACGTACAGGTAAGTTCGTTTGACTATTAAATATGAGTTTGGATAATCGTCGCTCATGTCTCCCCTAGTCTCGTTCCACGCTCCCAGGGGACGAGACGTAGACATGTTTGGACATATTTCTACTGGATGTGACATCTCTATAATCACTGAGTTTCGGCGACTTGCTTGTGTAGTTGGGTAGGGTAAAGCGCCCGGTTGAAATGCGTGATGCGCAGAAAGGCACACGTTCAAATCCCACCTCGGTCATGAAGGTACCAATAATTATTTTCGAAGTTATACATGTACATTAGTTTGAATACTAACCGGTGCTCTACTCTTATCTCAAAATACCCGAATCCCAAGTTTATAAGCCTATCCCTTAGTCGCCTTTTATGACGTCCATGGGAAAAAGATAGACTGGTCCTATTATTTTTGTCTATTGGTGCTGGGAACCACACGGCGCATGACGATGCAACCGGGACTAAAGCCGAGTGGAAGAAGAAGACAGATTCCGATCTTATATTTCTCCAGTTCCTAGAGTTATGTAGGCAATCTTCTTCGTTTACCTACGCCATAACAAAGGTTGCCATGGTTTTGTTTGTTAGGTAAAAATACATACATACATACATAAAATCACGCCTCTTTTCCGGAGGGGTAGGCAGAGACTACCTCTTTCCACTTGCCACGATCTCTGCATATTTCCTTCGCTTCACTTACATTCACAACTCTCTTCATGCAAGCTCGGCGGTTTCTGGTACTTTTGACCTGACCCTTTACCAGGACGTCCTTAATTTGATCAAGATACGTCCGTCTAGGTCTTAGGTAAAAATGTCAGATAATAATATAATTTTTATTGTATGTTCAATAATATAGTAATTTTAAACTGATTATTTCTCTCCCCTTTCCTCTTTCTATCTTCTGTAGTAATAACAAACTTTGCAACTATACTTCCTATATGTGATGACACATCTAGTATCTTTATAATAACGATGCAGAGTATAGTTTGACAACGCGTTTTTAAGTAACAGGCGTTGGGAAGTGAATTAAAGCGTCCTTAAGGGGCTCAGTTACTGGATTGAATTGTTGTGGATATTCGCTCATGTTTAGGGGTATCACTACATACATACATACATATGATCACGTCTATATCCCTAGCGGGGAAGACAGAGCCACCAGTCTTGAAAAGACTGATAGGCCACGCTCAGCTGTTTGGCTTAGTGATAGAATTGAGATTCAAATAGTGACAGGTTGCTAGCCCATCGTCTAAAAGAAGAATCCCAAGTTTTTAAGTCTATCCCTTAGTCGCCTTTTACGACATCCATGGGAAAAAGATGGAGTGGTCCTATTCTTTTTTCTAATGGTGCCGGGAACCACACGGCACTACATATGATGCCCTCAAAATGGCAAGAAGGGCGCGGTGTAGACCCGTAAATGGGAGTTCTCATTTGAAAAAAAGGGGGTACCACTACCTACATAGTAAAAGCGAAGTCGCTTCCCGCGTCCGCCCCTATGTCTGTATGTATGTATGCTTAGATCTTTAAAACTTCACAACGGATTGTGATGCTGTATTTTTTTATATATATTGAGTGATTCAAGAGAAAGATTTATATTTATAAATTCTAAGCGAAGCCGGGTCGGGACGCTAGTTGACAATATAAAGAACATACATACATATGGTCACGTCTATATCCCTCGTGGGGTAGACAGCCAATAGTCTTGAAAAGACTGATAGGCCACGCTGAGCTATTTGGCTTAATGATAGAATTGAGATTCAAATAGAGACAGGTTGGTAGCCCATCGCCTAAAAAAGAATCCCAAGTTTATAAGCCTACCCCTTAGTCGCCTTTTACGACATCCATGGGAGAGAGATGGAGTGGTCCTATTCTTCTGTTGGTGCTGGGAACCACACGGCACTATATTTTATAATAAATACTTATATAGATAAACATCCAAGACCCAGGCTAATCAGAGAAAGTTCTTTTCTCATCATGCCCTGGCCGGGATTCGAATGCGGACCTTTGGAGTCAGAGAAAAGCGTACTACCAGAAGAATAGGACCACTCTATATCTTTCCCAAGGATGTCATTAAATGCGAATAACGGAAAGGCTTTAAACTTAGGATTCGTCTATTAACTTTCGTCCGCGGCTTCGCTGGCGTAAAAAAAAAGTATTATTTTGCTATTCAACATTCATGAAAAAAATAATTTAAAATTCGTCTAGCAGATTTCGCGTGAAAAAGTAACAAACGCACCCACGACTTTTTGATTATCATGCCTTCACTTAAAAAATATGAACCCTATTTTATATCACACTGACTTGTCCCCGGAACAAATCGGAGGGGTGTTGTGATTGCACGGGCAGCGGACCAGGCTTCCCCTCCCTTTTACTATATTATACAAACGTGAAAGAAATTTAAAAGAATTAATACGCAACTGTTAACTATTTTAGGCCGATAAAAAACAAAAACAAAATCAACTTTTTTTTCCGCAGAGATACAATTACGAAATAGTTGTGTTGACGTAAAACGTTAACACTATACCTACACTAGTTTACACTTTGAACCCTGTATTAAGCAAATGCTGGAAGAGTTTTTAACACTTAAGGACTCGCTAATGGGTCCAATGGACCCAGTCCCTTGTATTTAGTTGATTTATTTAAAAATTACGACATATGCGTTGCCGTTTTTAGTACCTTTCGGCCATAGTGTAAGGCGTTAGATTACGATTTAAGTTGTCAGTTAGCGTGCTGCCCGTGAGTGCTACGGACGTAAAAGGTGTGTATGGGTCCGCTGGACCCGGTAGCGATTAACTACGTAAGTGTTTTTTCACTAATTCGTAGTACCTCATATGATCTCACCCGAAGAGATTTTATGAAAACATTGGCTATTTCTTTGATTAAACCACACCTACATATAAGAATTTCTATCATTAATATTCCACAGCACTTCAAAACCCGTATTCGAAATATAATATCGGAATTAGAACCAACTGCAGCATCCAACGCACCCCTACCAACGAGTGGACGTAAAGTACGTTGCGGTCTATGTCACTGGAATAGAGATAAAAAAACCAATGTTTTTTGTGTAAAATGTAATACACCAGTTTGTGGAGAACACATGAAACAGATTTGTGTAAATTTTTATGGCTTAGTTTGATGCAGAGAAATGTTGGAAAGTGATTTTATCCCAAAAACTTATAATCTAAAATTTGTTGATTTTGAAAGTAGATTTTGCTGGTTCCTATAAAAATTGATCTCTTAGATATATTTTTTCTTAGTAGATACATTATAGTAGTATATTAAGGTAAAGAAGATTTTGTTTTAAATATATGGTTACAGAATTTATTAATATTAGTCTAAGTTCAGTCATAAAACTATGCCAAAATTACTTATATTTTTTTTACTGACTACTTGATTAAGTAAAAACAAAAAATATTTCTTTTTTATTAAATATTTGTTTTTTTTTAACTTAATTAACGATATTAAAAGAAACCAACGCCTTTCATTAAGCAGTTTACAAAAAAAAAGTTTTTTTTGTCAGGGTCCGCTGGACCCGGTTGCGGGTGTTTATGTTGCTTTTTGAAGCGCGGGTCCCTAAGTGTTAACGACAGAAATACTCGTATTATCATTGAAATTATTTTTTATTGCAACATTATCATTTCATTTATTGAATACATCTTATAATTTTAATTTATTTTAGATTATTTTTTTATAACGACATATAAATATTAACTCCAAATATAACACGACATTTTTTTATTATTATAATTATAAGTACTCATCATAATAGCCGATTTTTTTTTGCGATGGGTTAGCAACCTGTCACTATTTGAATCTCAATTCAACAATTAAGCCTAAAAGCTGAACGTGGCCGATCAGTCTTTTCAAAAGTGTTGGCTCTGTCTACCCCACAAGGGATATAGACGTAGCCATATGTATGTATGTAATACCCGATATAGTAAACCTGTTCGCCGTTCCATATTATTTAAAATCGCGAAGCTCAACAAGGTTCATATTGTATCTAGTTATAAACAGTAATTGTAATTCAATTGATGTAAGTACAATATAATATTCAATAAATATTTTTCAAATTGAATTGAACTGTTATGGGGATTATAAATGATTGTCAAATGATGATGATGATTATTTAAATTATGACAACAATACAAATTAAAAATTAAGTAGCCTTTTCTACTGCCAATTCGAAATTTGTGTCAGGCGATATTAACTCAACGATTTATAACAATATATAGATAAACATCCAAGATCCAGGACAATCAGAAAAAGTTCGTTTCTATATGAATATTGTACCTATTAAATTGTCGGGAAAACTTGAAAGAATTTTCATCTTCGGTTCAGTTCAAGACAAACAAGGTTCCCCACTTACATATTTAAACTTTACATCTTTTGTAATTTTAGTATACCTAGATATGTACCTAGTCCAAGGCTGATGAAAATATGTAAAATTTCCACGGTAACGGGAAAAAAGAGAACTAAAGCTAGTTTAAAAATTACGAAATTATATTATACGTGAACGATATCACAAATAAATAGGTAAACATTATAAACTGTAATAAGAGTTGCTACTGCCATCTATTTATATTAAGACAAAACATCAATAACATTAAAGTTCGTTTCCCATGTGCTTGCACTCCGTCTGTTTAGTTACTGAAACTACCAATAGATGTCAGTAGTGTAAAGTTTAGTTTTTGTTTAAACCTCTAAAATAGAATAATGATTTGAAAACATTATTATGTTAGTGATGTACTCACCCATAATATGGGAAAAAACGTTATTTAAGATTAACGATACTTAATGCAAGAATAAATTGAATGTTTTAAGATTTATTTATTTCAAATGATGAAAATAACAGTAAGTATGCTTCTATTTATATTAACCTTTTTACTTTAAAAAAAATGCGACGATTTATTACTTAAAATAAACAAAAATAATTACTTATATATGCTGGACAAATTACACAAGTAGATTGTATGTATGTTAAACAACCAAAATAAAACTTATTTGCAATATTGCCAGTCCTGGCACATCAAGTAGGTACCAACCTACTAAACGATTTGAATGGAACTCTTAAATAAATAATAACTAGATAGTTAGAAATTAGTAAGTGTCTTAAGATAATTGAAATCGTTAAGGCTTTATCGTTATCGTAGGTAACAAATTGTATCATCAAAAATCGATTAAGGTCATTGAATACAATGCATTTTATATAAGCATGTTAAATTTATCAACTTAGGTAGGTATAGGATTTCAAAAGAAGGTATCCTATTTTTGTTAGGAATTGTTTGGTATCACATTTGACATTGGCTAGCTTTTTTCTACGGATTTGGCCGTAAGTTTTTTAATAAAGCACTAATTTTCAAGTCAAACTAATTGTCAAGGCTTCGCTCCCACAAAAATTTTGAGTATTAAAAGTAGCCACTGAACTGTATGTAACAACTTAAGAACTGAGGTCTAGTCTGGCGCTGTGATATTTTCATCAAAATAGGTTCAGTATTTTTTAATTTTTTAGTCATCAATAAAATAACAATTTATTCAATTATTACGGATTTGTATGGATGAAAACATATTCTGAATGAAGTTAACTAATTATACCAATATCAATCAATATTTTGCTATGACTCATTTACTTTGTCACAAATAAATGTTGGATATCAATATAATTAATATAAAAAAAAACGCAAATGAACTGTCTAGTTATCACGAGACCTCTACTAGCAGGGTCAATGGGTGATTCATGCTTACTCACATGTTCTTACATTAACAGTTATATTGTTTTGTCTGTTAACTGTGGTTAGGCAAAATTGCATTTAGCACAAGTTAAAAGGTTATTATTAAAATATTTAAAAGAATAACTGGATATAGACACATTTGAGGAAAATAGTATTCATTTGAAAATCGGTATTGATTATAATAAATTATTATAAAATTTAATTATAATAAAGCAGGAAAAAGCACAAAATAGGCTGTTGATTGTTTTACTTTGCGTAGGTACTAAGAGATTACACTAAGATATACAGGGGAACCTAACTCATATTGGATAATAATCAAAATTACATTAGAAATGTTGATTTTTTTTTTTGTTATTTCTGGATATATTTGGTATAATATATTGATAATAGTAAAATAGTTTTAGGGTGGCTACAACTAAAATATTTTCTTTTTTCGTGTTGGTATCTTTGAAGTCTTTATAAATATGAGGTTGAGAACACCATTTCTTGATTTAGGAATCCGTTTTTGAAACGGAAGTTCAGTTTTAAAAGGAATCTCATTTTTTTTTAGTGTGAGAGTGAATTCAAAGTTAGCATTCGCAACTAAAGAACCCTATACTTAGGAAGAGTTTTATTTCAAGTATCTTATCGAATTCCCGAACAATTAACGTGAAAACGTCCATCGACTATAAATAACTTGAACTCCTCTCACGCATCACTCGAAGCATTTCAATCAAAACTTCTTACAAAGGAGTTCGATTCATTTATTTTTATTTTTAGATTCACCCATGATCATTTTGGTAAATTATTTCCAGTTTTTGCGCTCATTCATCCATATAATCTCTATATCCTCTATATCCCTTGCTGGGTAGACAGAGCCAGCAGTTTGACCGACTGCTGGCTTTGCCTACCCTGAAACTACAACATCTATGGCAAAGACATCGTGAAAATCACAACATGAAAATTACAAAAAAGTAATAAGAATACTTAAGATATTGTTTTACTTAATGGTATCTTATCTTACACAGAAAGCTTTCTGGGTTAATGTGAAACTTTTGACCGGTACTACTTCATTTCCTGGAAATTTTGATCATTTCATGGAATGGCTTCCCGTTGAATTTCCAGAAAAAGTAGCCAGAATTTCCAGAAAGTAGTAGAAGTATTAGTAACTATAGTTATGCATCTGTCATCAATCAAAGCTTATTGAGGCTGATTCTGAACAGTAAGGATACTTAAGTTTGTAGCAGCGGGTAACATAAAAATACTTATTTGATTAGAAAACTAGCTACATTTTAAAATCGATAAAATAAAACGGAAATTTATGAAGAGATTCAGTTAATAAATCAAGTTTCTTAAAGTGTTTATTTATAAAATTTTAATACTTAAGTTTCGTTCGTATGGGAAGTTATTTTTTATTATAATTTTTTTATTTTATACATGAAATTTAATGTGGATTCTTCTTTTAGGCTTACAACCTTTTGCTAAGTATTTGAATCTCAATTCCATCATTATGCTAGACCATACAACCTTTCAGTCTTTTTAAGACTATTGGCTCTGCCTACCCCGTAATCATATGTCTGTCTAAAAATAACACAGCGAGCTACAAATAAAGAGTGATGCTTTAGTTCAGTACAATCAAATTGTAGTTTTTAATTCATTTTCTTTTCCAATCTTGGATAAATCCTGCTTGAATGAATTTTATTTGTAGAATCTGAACCGATGTGAAGTGTCAGCAACGCCTACAGATATTACTAGACCTAGTAAGGTTTAACTTTTGCAATAAACTTGTTGACAATTTCTTGGCGCCCACACGCAGTGAAGAAACGAACAAGTGACACATTTTATGTGGGAGATGTTTATATCTGACTGATCTATTAACCGTTTAATTGGTGCTATGCGAATTTTTATTTGTTTAATTAAAGGTTTATTACACCCAATTAAAGCTACATTGGTTAACGACTGTTTAAGTTGATATTTTGAAAGAATTTTTTAATAGGACGCGCTCTTTTTTTGGCCTTATGTCATACATATATACTGTCACGCGTGTTTTCCTCAACGGAGTAGGCAGGGACCACGACTTATACATGCTTTGATACATTATAGATGTTCTTGGATTGAAATTGATCTTCAATCTAAAATCTGATTTCAAAATTTAGTTCACTACCTACAACTTTAATTTCCACAAGAGCTAAACATTTTCAGTTTTTATGACACTGTTAGCTCTGCCTACCTTGTAAAAGATAGAGAATTATTATAAATGTACCTATACATAAAGTTTAATCTGATACTAAAATATTAATAGTCATCAATTGTTATCTGAACAAAAGTTCATTATTTGCATGAAAATACATTTTGTTTGCGCATTATCTAATTCTATCGTTGTAGTTCAAGATGGATAACAAAGAGTACAGAAATAGAACAGAGGTGAACGATCTCAAGACTCAACATCTCATTACTTTCATTCATAAAAAAATTATAACGCCAATTCGAACATGAGTGAGTCAGATGTTGTATAGGGAAGTAATAAATGGCCTGGAACGCGTGAGATACTCATTTTTTTTATCATAATTTATATTTTTAAATCCATGCTAGTCTGGTGGTGGTTAAAAAGCATAGTGTTTGACAGCTGCATCTCTTCCCGTGAATATTGTAAATCAATGAATGGGAAAAGCTTATTAATTTGGAAATCTTCTTTTATGCGATGTACTAGCAACGTGTCACTTTAATTTCAATATAGCTGAACGTGGTCTTTCATTCTGTTTGAGCTTATAAGCTTTGTGTACCTGTACGGAAAAAATACGGGATTAAATGTATGTATGTAATACAAGTTCCGGAGTTCAGCTCTTATTCATAACTATGTCAAGCGATTTAACGAATAATTTCACTAGTGGACTGATTTGATTAATTAATTACATATATTAGTACTGCACAGACCTTCAGGAGTAACTTGACGAATAAGTAGTTCTATTTTGAACTAATGCTTGTTTCTAAAATAATTATTTTAAATATGGTATGATTGCTTAAGTAGTTACGAGTGCTATCTTTTATTTTATTTAAAAATATTTTCTCCCACAAAAATGGTATCATTACTCCTTCAAGAGTTCTTATATAATCAAAGTATCTCATTATGAATACAATGCACTATGAAGTTGGCTATCGTAAGGTAATCGGCTTGCCTTGCCGGGACCTCCGTCGGCAATGCTCTTTCACAGGTAAATCGCCCTCTGACCTCATTTTCTAAATATGGAAAAGTTTTGTAAGGCTATCCGACATGCAGTGAACTCGGACAAGTTATTGTGATTGCTAGCTTTTGTTGGATTTCATTTTCTCTCTAGTCTATTTTAAGCTGTATTTTTATTTAAAGATATTAAAATAAAAAAATAGTTTGATTTATCACTACATAGTATAAAACAAAGTCGCTATTTTAGTCTGTTTGTCTGTATGCTTAAATCTTTAAAATTACGCAACGGATTTCGATGCGGTTTTTTGTAACAGGTAGAGTGATTTAAGAGGAAGGTTTTTATGTATAATTTTTTCCGAATTTTGCACCCTGCGAAGCCGGGGCGGGTCGCTAGTTAAATATACCTATTCTAGAAAAATACGAACAGCAAGTGGCTTTACTTTTTAAGGCAAAAGACGTTGGGCCTTCGGCTTGGACTGATATGGTAAGTTATGAAACTAATTAGTAGTGGCCAGATTATTGTATGTAAATTTATGTTAATAACTCATTACCACAGTGACCATAATCTCAAGCTGACTGAACTTTTAAAGCCGGTTTAATCTCAAATCAGTTCTTTACATTTATGGTCACACTAATGTCAGAAATATCTCCAACTCTTGTTTATTTATTTCAATGTAAATGTACGTTATGACCAAGCAAATGCGGAGATGTCGAGACCAGACGGGACAAATGCGCTTTGCCCTGACAATTAAATCACTTTACAACTCACACCATTTGGGTCTAGTGGCAGCCCACTCGCTCGCCTTGTGATCTTGTCGTTTACTTTGCAGACAAGACGCTGTTTGGTAGGTCGTTTCTCTGGAAACGATTTATATTTAGAATATCCGTCCGTCCCTACTTGGACGAAATGTGTTCAGTGCATTTTCGCCGTGGACTTTGACGCCGGGATTGCCTTCGTTGGACATTTCTTTTTTGCTATTTTTGCATCGTGTGGTGTTATTTTATTTATTGTTGAAGTACCTAGGGACTTTAGAGATGTGTTGTGTTGATGACGTTTCAATTAATAAGTGATTTATGAATGAAAGTAGTGAGTTACCGCTAAGGGTCATGAAAAAGATCTTTGCATCTTATTAAGTTGGAAAATCTAATATCGGTACCTACCTAAATAGATGTGATATCAATAGGCTTAAGTCATTACAAAGGAAACTCTTAAAACATTTGTAATAAAATTACTGAAGACGTCATAAACCGATAGATAGGTACCTACATTATAATTATTATTGTGACTTAAATTAACGTCAAGAATTTTTTTTTTAATATTTATATTTTTATAGGTCATTCAAAAACTAGTATGTACCTAAATAATAATTTTAAAATCCTATCTAGGTATTTGGAATTAAACCAAATAAGACTATTAGGTAATTGATGGAACATTTAGAATGTAATGAATGCTGATAAGTACTTATTGATAAAACTAACACTTGCTGATAAGATAACAATTCTAAACGACAACATGCACTAAACTACACGATAACAAAAAGTCTAATAACATTCGTAACAGCTAAGTAAAGAACCTAATGACACATATGATAGAAAACTATGTGATGTAAACAAAAAGCGTAAACACCAAATGCTGTGACTCACGATGACGAACTTCTCATTATCATGTCACCGTCACCCGCAAACCTTACTATGTTAGTTGCAATCTAAACCTCAGGCTTATTTCTCGTGTTAAACGCATGTTTTATTTTATCTTAATTGTGCAGGATTTTAACGCGTACGGATCAACCTACATTTTGAAGTGCCAGCGCGTGTGACACGTTACAAAAGTGGACAATATTTCGCACACTTCCCCAATAGCAAGAACAAAGAACATTTTATTTTGCGAATAAATTTAGCACTTAGCCGACGCACCAGCCTGTTGATCTACACGTGTCGTGTACATACGTGAAACCGAGAGGATGCGAGCGTTCGACGCGCGCGTATAATAAAAATCGAATGCAAAAATGATTAAAAGGAACGGTGATAATGTATTTGCGATCGCGTCGAGCAACAATCAGTGTCAGAGCCCGAGGAGCGCTGTCTCGCTCTGCCCTGCCGGCGCGGCCACGAGGATTCCGCGAGCCACTACCGTCAGGATGACGCCGCCTGACGCGCAGCAAAACACCAAGGAGGCCAGCATAGCACTTTCAATATACGTGGAAAAATGGAAAAATAAATATGAAGAATCCGAGAGGAAACACAAGTCAAATCTCCTCAAATCAGAAAAAGGTAAGATATTTTTATTTAACAAAAACCTTTTGTTTTCCTTTTCATTTTGTCACTGCAACTGCGCATGCTCCCTCCACTTGGACTTTCGTATGCAAATGAAAACACGAGAGAAATCCTATTCGCGTATTTGTCGGATTATGACAGATGGATAACCTGTTGCTTACGTATTAAATCCTAAGCTCTAGATTGTAGGTATGTTTACAAAAAGTTTTTGTTCTTTGACAAACTTTGAATGATTCATTACTTTGTTTCAACTTGAGTTTATATTGATACCACGTCGTAAAACCCGTTATTGAACTGCGCAATACACCACATCAAGGAGAAAGGTTCGTTTACTAAATAGCCGAAGTTGAGTATCGATATAACGGTTGTTATTTATTTCCGTTTTACACATTACAAGTTTTGTTTTATGATTGCACAGCACTATTTTTATTATTTTTTGGCAGTTTTTGGAACGTCATTTGTTATTGACGTAACGACTGTCAAAAACAGAAAGTAAACAAACAAAAGTAGAAAATAAACAATTTTATGCAATTTTTTAAAAGCCTCTTAATTTATTTATATAGTTATCAGATAAGTAATAAATTTACAACTGTGCCTATGTATGTTAAAACTAAATTTATAATTTCCAGATAAAATTTGGATTTCAGTGTACCAAAACTATCAGAGATATTCTCTATATTTATATTACTTTTTAATACACCTACCATTTACTGCTTAAATCAATCTAGTAAGTGTTCTAAAATATCTATTATGTGGTGAATGCGAAGGTAAAATACTTTTACGCCTGCTACTTTCTTTTTTTCTTAAGTGACCTCTTGCGACATATGTAAGTACATGGTAAAAGATGGTCTTTTATGATATTAACGTTTCTTTGGCACACTGGCAATATGAATAAATATAAACAAGTTAAATTAAACACAGATTGAGTTAGCCCCAAAGCAACTTCGAGATTTATTTTATGGGATACTAAATGAATGATCATGATGAAAAAACTTTTTTATCATGACCTGACCATGTATCGAAACCTGGACCTTTTGGTTCAGAGAATTCGAGAACCTGTATTAAAAAAACATTCATGGTTTGTGATTCCTTGACTTTTCACTTATGAATCACTTGGTACATATACACACATATTATCACATCTATAACATTAGCAGGGTAGACAGTGCCAACGGTTGAAAAGACTGAAATTATTATTTGACAAATGTGCTTCAACCCTTAGTCACCATATTACTTTTCCTCAACCGTTTACAGTTACAAACTATTGATTTGCCGTAAGTGTGAAATCAATTTCTTAGTAATCTCACTAAAGTCATTGGAATAAAACTGTGATAATGCAATGTGATAATAGTAGGAAATGAATCATATTTCATCAAAAAGTGAACAGCTGTGTATTGCCTGATAAAGTTGAGGCAATTGTGTAACCAACGGAGAATTTTATTTAAAACATCACTACCTACTTACGTGAGAGGAAACCTGCTCATTCAGGCAACCACATTCAATTTCAAAATTCAAATTCAAAATTTTGATTCATTATTACAAAACACTTCATATCACTTAATAATTGTCATATCTTTTGGTTTCACAACATTGGTTGATGATGAAAAAGTGAACAGCTGTTTTATGAAGTTAAGACAATTGTGTAACAAAGGGAGAATTTTATTTAAAAGATCACTACCTGCTTACATAACAGGAAACCTGCACATTCAGGCAACTAGATTCAAATTAATTTTTTTTATCCATTACTAGAGGCTGCCTGCGACTTCGTCTGCATGGAAACCCTATCAATCCCGGGAGGTACTCCGGGATAAAAAGTAGCCTATGTGTAATACTGGGTCTTTAGTTACCCACATATTTCATCGTAATCGGTTCAGTACTTTTTCCGTGAAAGAGTAACAAACATTCAGATTGAGATTTATATTATTAGTAGGATAATAATTAATATTGACGGCCTCTGTGACGCAGCGGTAGTAGGCTTGTCTGTGACACTTGAGGTCCCGGGTTGAGTCCCGATTAGGGCATGATGAGAACGAACTTTTCTGATTGGTCTGGGTCTTGGATGTTTATCTATATAAGTATTTATTATAAAATATAGTATCATTGAGTTGGTATTTCGTAACACAAGTCTCGAACTTACTTCGAGGCTAACTCAATTTGTGTAATTTGTCCCGTATATATTTATTTATTTATTATAAGACACTTCATATCACTTAACAATTGTCTTATCATTTGGTTTCACAACATTAATTGACGTCAAATAAATTACTTAAAACTAAGTTTACTGCTTGCATGATCATCCAATCCGGGTTAGGTTCTGAAAATGACGAATTTGACGTCAATAAGTGATACATACATACATATAATCATGTCTATATCCCTTGCGGGGTAGACAGGGCCAACAGTCTCGAAAAGACTGATAGGCCACGTTCAGCTATTTGGTTTTAAGATAGAATTGAGATTCAAATAGTGACGGGTTGCTAGCCCATTGACTAAAAGAAGAATCCCAAGTTTATAAGCCTACCCCTCAGTCGCCTTTTACGACATCCATGGGAGCGAGAAGGAGTGGTCCTATTCTTTTTCTATTGGTGCCGGGAACCACACGGCATAAGTGATATCTTTCCAATTTTGAAAATAAATCTATTCTATTCAAAGGATGTGGAGGTCAGACGGTAGTCGCAGGCAATATCTAGTACATTTTAGTAGTGAAATATTTCTCTCTGACCTTTTAACATCCGAACTTGATATTTTCAATATAATTTGAGCTAACTACATAATTGCTGAGTTAAGGCCACTGATAAAATTGGTCGTAATTTGAGTTTGGCGGGCAGTTAGTTGTGGGAGACCTTGCAATTGGATTATTTTAGTCGTACTAGTATTGTTTTTTACATACTTACATAAAATCACGCCCCTTCCCCGGTGGGGTAGGCAGAGACTACATCTCGTCACTTGCCACGATCTCTGCATACTTCTTTCCGAGTTTATAAGCCTATCCCTTAGTCGCCTTTGGTCATAAAAGGCGACTAAGGGATAGGCTTATAAACTATCCATGAGAACGAGATGGAATGGTGATATTCTTTATTTTATTCACGCGAACAACAAGTTCTTTCCTGACGTTTACCTCCTTCTCGTTCTCATGGATGTCGTAAAAGGCGACTAAGGGATAGGCTCATAAACTCGGGATTCTTCCTTAAGGCGCCAGGCTAGCAACCTGACTCTATTTGAATCTCAATTCTATCACTTAGCCAAACAGCTGAATGTGGCCCATTAGTATTTTTAAGACCGTTGTCTCTGTCTACCCCGCTAGGGATATATACGTGATCATATGTATGTATGTATCAATCAATACATACATACTGTACGAGTATGTATCAATCAATACATACATACATACATATAAGCCTATCCCTTAGTCGCCTTTTACGACATCCGTGGGAAAGAGATGGAGTGGTCCTATTCTTTTTTGTAATGGTGCCGGGAACCACACGGCATTACATATTAATTGATGATTGTTTCAGCAAAACGTGAATATGACGACCTCCAACGAAGGTACAACATCACATTCGAGGAGCGTAACCATCTCGAGTCTGAACTGCGGGAGAGAGAAAGGGAGCTGAACAAACTGCGCAATGTATCTGAGAAACTTTTCAAAGAATACCAACAGTTGAAGAACCAGCATGAGGTCGACGCGGGGGTCATGCATAAGTGAGTTTTGTGTGAACACTTGACACCTTTCATATATTTTACACTGGTCTTCTCTTCTAGCCACAGTAAATTGGGAGGTTCTTTTTTATGGTTACGTACTTAGTTGGGAATGCCAACTTTGAGTTCGCATACATACATACAAACACGTCTTTATCCTTTGCGGGGTGGATAGAGCCAACTGTTTCAAAAAGACTGAAAGGCCACGTTCTGCTGTATGGTTTAATTACGGAATTGAAAATCAAATAGTCCAAATAGACCATCGTCTAAAATAAGTTTATTAGCCTTTCCCTTAGTCGCCTTTACGACATCTTTTTGAACGAGATGGAGTAGTCCTATTCTTTTGTTTATTGATGCCGGGAACCACACGGCAGCACGGGGTAGTAATACATCACGTGTTAAATACCTTACGGAATAGACAGAGCCATCAAGTATCAAAAAGATTTGGTCATAAATAACTTAAAAATAACATTTACAGAACCAGTTTCAGTACTAAAATGTTGAAGATATTGGTTCTTGAGTAACTTTTACATTTATTTATAAATAACTAGCTGTGTCCGCGACTTCGTCCGCGTGGAATAGTTATTTTGGGCGTTATTGAAGCCCTCAAGGATGAATAATTTTCCCCTTTTTTTTAAATTTTCCATTATTTCTTTGCTCCTTATAGTTGCAGCGTGATGTTATATAGCCTAAAGCCTTTCTCTATAAATGGTCTATTCAACGCAAAAAAAAATTTTCAATTCGAACCGAGTTCGAGTAGTTCCTGAGATTAGCGCGTTCAAACAAACAAACAAACTCTTCAGCTTTATAATATTAGTATAGATAATACGGAAATAAATTTAATAACACAGCAAGCATTAATTAAAATAATATTTCAACGTTTTGTGGAACGTGATTGCGAAATACAAAGCGACCTACTTATTTCGAATGCATTGAAATGCATGTCTTGTTTCTCACATCTCTTTTGTCCGACCTCGTAAGGTTGTGTTGTGTTTTTGTATTATTACCATCCGCTATCGTATGTCCCCCGGCACCAATACAAAAAAGAATAGGACCACTCCATCTCTTTCCCATGGATGTCGTAAAAGGCGACTAAGGGATAGGCTTGCAAACTTGGGATTCTTTTTTGGGCGATGGGCTAGCAACCTGTCACTATTTGAATCTCAATTCTATCATTAAGCCAAATAGCTGAACGTGGCCATTCAGTCTTTTCAAGATTGTTGGCTCTGTCTACCCCGCAAGATATATAGACGTGACGATATGTATGTATGTTTCGTATGTCTCGGTTGCATGTTTCATGGAGACCGGGGTCCGCTTTTGACTGCATAAGTAGAAGTCATGTTTTTAACCGCCTTCAAAAAAATAGGTGTTATCTTAGTTTGACCCGTATGTATTTAGTTAGGTATGTTTGTCCGATTTTGATGCGGTTATCGGGAATGTGTTTGTTACACACAGGAGAAAGTTTTAGACATTTAACCGACTTCAAAAAAGGAGGATATCGATTTGAGGCGGTTCTGTTTTTACAAAAGTTAATGTTATGTCTATTTCATAAAGAGATAAGTAAGATTTGTATTTTTGTTTGTCACGAATAAACTCAAAAACTACTTGATCGAATTTGGAAGATATTTGGCACAGAGAACAAACCTACAAAAGTATTTTTTTTTTGTTTGATATAAATCCTACAGGAATGAATACCCGCACAAAACCTAGACAACACCCGACTAAGGGTTCCGTACCATCATCACGTTTGTAACTTGAATATTAATTATTTTATATTCACATTTCTACCTGTTTATTAAAAACGACCGAAAAATTGCTAAAAATTTTTAATTTTTTTAAATTTAATAACAATATTATTGTTATTTAATTATTTATTTTGAAACGTTGCGTAGGTCAAATTGGATTCCCACACGACAGGATTCGAACCTGAACCTCTCTGCGCATCACGCTTTTTATTCAGACAAATGAACCGCCACATTGTGTAACTAAGTGTGCCAATGTAGCGGAATATTCTGCCAGTTACCATCCATTCCATAGAGTTCGTGAAACCAGTTTTATTTTGATACCTCATTAACATGCAAATCGTTTTTTGACATTCACAATGTAACGATTTAGTAATTTCACTCACAGTTTTATGTCTCATCTGATTGCGCCTTATAATAGCGGCTTATTTTATCACTAGCTGTGCCCGCGACTCCGTCCGCGTGGAATAGTTATTTTGGGCATCGTTGAAGCCCTCAAGGATGAATGATTTTTTCCGTTTTATTTTTACATTTTACATTATTCCTTCGCTCCTTTTAGTTGCAGCGTGATGTTATATAGCCTAAAGCCTTCATCGATAAATGGTCTATTCGACGCTAAAATAATTTTTCAATTCGGACCAGTAGTTCTTGAGATTAGCGCGTTCAAACAAACAAACTCTGCTTTATAATATAAGTATAGATTTTATCATCGTTAGAATAAAATGGTGCACTACAAAAACACTTATGATATCACTATTTGAATCTCAGTCTTTTCATGATTGTACAAATTAATTAATTTATTTTTTTACATTTTAAACATAATCATAGCTACATAACTCTACAAAATTAGAATCCCATTAGCATTAACAACGTGTTAAACTATTACATTTGTCGCCTGGTAGAAAGCAATCTATTGGCGCGACCGGTCCAATATGCAAAAATTAATGTAATCGATGATTTTCGCCATATGTATTAGATAATATCTTTTCACAGTATAGTTTTAACGTTCGCTTTAAATTGACAGCTGTTTAATTGAATAAAGAAAAGAAAATTGTTACGTGTAAAGTGCTGATTATAATTATTTAAAAAGAAATGTAAAATGTGTGTTTTATAAAAGTTTAAATAAGTTTTAAGAAAAAAAAATTTTCGGTAATTTTTTTTAAAAGAAAAATTGAATGCTATTTTTTCCCACTGTTTTGTGTTATTGTGCCGTTATAAGTTTTTACAAATATGGAATGAAAAATAGAAATATGTATGTGAATACATATTATGTGTTTTTATAATGGACCTTATTGTAAGTTAGTTCAATGTAGAAAAATTGAGATTCATTTAGTGAAAATGTAAGTGCTCTGAACATATAGTATTAGAAATAATATAAGACTCTACATACATACATATAGTCACGTCTATATCCCTTGCGGGATAGACAGAGCCAACATTCTTGAAAAGACTGAATGGCCACGTTCATCTATTTGGCTTAATGATAGAATTGGGATTCAAATAGTGACAGGTTGCTAAACCCAAAGCCTAAAAAAAGAATCCCAAGTTTGTAAGCCTATCCCTTAGTCGCCTTTAACGACGTCCATGGGAAAGAGATGGAGTGGTCCTATTCTTTTTTGATTAGTGCCGGGAACCGCACGGCACGTATTGTATTGTACTAATTATTTCATTATAGCTTTATCTTACCCGGCAAGGGATAAGGACGTTACATTTGTGCCGTGTGGTTCCCGAAACCAATATAAAAAAGAATAGGACCACTCCATCTCTTTCCCATGGATGTCGTAAAAGGCGACTAAGGGATAGGTTTATAAAATTGTGATCCTTTTTTAGGCGATGGGCTAGCAACCTGTCACTATTTGAATCTCAATTCTATCATTAAGCCAAATAGCTGAACGTGGCCATTTAGTCTTTTCAAGACTGTTGGCTCTGTCTACCCGGCAAGGGATATAGACGTGACTATATGTATGATTGTACGTTACATTCGTAACCTAAGGTTTCCACCTCCAGGGTTATGCAGCAGGCTGGAGAATGGTACAAACAGAACAAACAGCTGAAGAGACGTAGCACGGCCATACTACAAGCACTGCCGGCGAAGGCTGTTGAAATTGACCTCACTGACTCCTCTGAAGCTGACGCAGGTAATATTGTTAAAGCCGGATTTACATTACGAAATTACATACATACATACATATATATGGTCACGTCTATATCCCTTGCGGGGTAGACAGAGACGTAGCACCGCCATTCTACAAGCACTTCCAGCGAAGGCTATTGAAATCGACCTCACTGACTCCTCTGAAGCTGACGCAGGTAATATTGTTAAAGCCGGATTTACATTCCGAAATTACATACATACATACATATATATGGTCACGTCTATATCCCTTGCGGGGTAGACAGAGACGTAACACCGCCATATTACAAGCACTGCCGGCGAAGGCTGTTGAAATTGACCTCACTGACTCCTCTGAAGTTGACGCAGGTAATATTATTAAAGCCGGATTTACATTACGAAATTGGTACATACATACATATGGTCACGTGTATATCACTTGAGGGGTAGACAGAGCCAACAGGCTTGTAAAGACTGATAGGACACGTTCAGCTACATACATACATATGGTCACGTCTATATCCCTTGCGGGGTAGACAGAGCCAACAGGCTTGAAAAGACTGATAGGCCACGTTCAGCTATTTGGCTTTAAGATTGAATTGTGATTCAAATAGTGACAGGTTGCTAGCCCATCAGGCTTTTGACCCGGTTGCATCCTCAACACCCTGGAGAGGAGTCAGGGTGTACCTATGCCTTTGACCATGGATCCTGGATTGGGTGAGTCAGGTTTTTGCACGACGCGACTCCCGTCTGACCTCTGCAACCTTTGCAAGGCAAGTTCAGGCCGTATTGGATCGATCATGGTTACACCATTGGCCTTCCAGTTTTTTGAAGACTGTTGGCTCTGTCTACCCCGCAAGGGATATAGACGTGATCATATGTATATATGTATGTGCAATTTATGACACGATTTCCTTCCTAAAATAGGCCTCTGTGGCGCAGCGGTAGTGCGCTTGTCTGTGACACCGGGGGTCCCGGGTTCAAATCCCGGCCAGGGCACGATGAGAAACGAACTTTCTCCGATTGGCCTGGGTCTTGGATGTTTATCTATATAAGTATTTATTATAAAATATAGTATCGTTGAGTTAGTATCTCGTAACACAAGTCTCGAACTTACTTCGAGGCTAACTCAATCAGTGTAATTTGTCCCGTATATGTTTATTATATATTTATTTATTAAAATTACTTTTTAACCCTTACACAGCTTCAGACAGCAGCGCCAATGAGGAGGTGGAATTCCTGAAGCAGACTGTCTCCGAGCTCAGCCGGCAGGTGGCTGAGTTGCAGACTGAGCTGAACTCTGTCAAACTGCAGGAGTTCGAGGCTCAGGAGCTCAACGTGGCTTTAGGACAGGTTGAGACATGACTTCACTGCATAGTATAAAACAATTCTATCATTAAGCCAAATAGCTGAACGTGGCCATTCAGTCCTTTCAAGACTGTTGGCTCTGTCTACCCCGCAAAGGATATAGACGTGAACATATGTATGTATGTATAAAACAAAGTCGCTATTTTAGTCTGCTTGTCTGTACGCTTAAATCTTTGAAATTACGCAACGGATTTTGATGCGGTTTTTTTGTAACAGGTAGAGTGATTCAAGAGGAAGGTTTTTATGTATAATAACATTTGTAATTTTGCTACCCGTGCGAAGCCGGGGCGGGTCGCTAGTGTAACATTAAACTGTGTTGGCTTTAAAGGCCACATCACATTAAATTCACAAAAAAATCCATAAATATATATATATATATATATCCAAATAGCTGAGCGTGACCTATCAGTCTTTTCAAGACTGTTGGCTCTGTCTACTTCACAAGGGATATAGACGTGACCATATGTATGTATGTATGTAAAAAATCCATCTTTGGAAAAATGGTACCTATAGGAGAACACCAAGATGAACGTAGATTGTTCTATATTAGATAGGTACATACAAAAATATGATCACTTCTTTATCCATTACGGGGTAGACAGTCTTGAAAAGACTAGAAGGCCACGTTCAGTGACAGGTTGTTAGCCCATCGCCTACAAGAGGAATCTCAAGTTTATAGGCCTATCCCTCACTTGCCTTTAACGACATCCATGAGAAAGACATGGGAGTGGTCCTATTCTTTTTCCTATAGTTGCCGGAAACCACACGGCAGTCGGTACTCCGTTCCCACCCTTTATCTTAAATATTGGTTAGTAAAAAATACGTATCAGTTGCGGAAAGCAGGATGGCACTAAATAGGATGGGATGGGACAGGATAGGACTGGACGGGGCAGGACGGGACACAACAGGTTGGGACGGGACGGAACAGAACGAGAAGTCAATTCAAATTCAAATTCAAAATTTTTATTCATTATTATAGGATACTATTATATCGCTTAATAATTGTCGTATGGTTTAACAACATTGGTTGACGTCAAATAAATTACTTAAAAACTAAGTTTACTGCCGCTTCCAAGGCGTCAGTGCAGAAGAAGCGGTAACAAACTGCACTGCAGCATTTTCTTCAACAACGTCAACTTCACAATATTAAATTATAGTGACGGGACAGGACGGCACTTAAAACAGTCCCGCATGATACGGGATTAGAAAATGGGTGAAATTTTATGGCGTATCCTTATAATCAAAAATACATTTGCGCGGGCGAAGCCGCGGGCAAAAACTAGTATCTGTAGAAATAAATACTATTTAGTAAATACAGCTCGGTTTTATTTATAGAAAAGATATTACAGAATGTAGCAAACAATCTACGCGACAGACATGACCGTGGAAAAGGAAGAGTGGCGCCACGTAGCGGTTGACATAAGCAACAATTAACTTTTTAATTTTGACACTTGTCCAAGGTAATTGTCTTTATACATCCAACACTATCTTACTAAATCTGTACAAACTTCTCAATTACAGGAACTCGAAGCGGAGAAAGAGAGATGTTCAGCGCAAGAGAGGGAGTTGGAGGAGTTGAGGGTTCAGATGGAGAGGCATAACCGCGTGTCCAAGATGCTCATGGAGGAGGTCACGGCGCTGAAAGACAACGCCGACAGAGACAGGGAGATGGCCGAGACGTGAGTGTGACAGAGACACATACATACATACATATAATCGTGTCTATAACCCTTGTGGGGTAGACGGAGCCAACAATCTTGAGAAGACTGAATGGCCACGTTCAGCTGTTTGGCTTTATGATGGTATTGAGTTCCAAATAGTGACAGGTTGCTAGCCCATCGCCTAAAAAAGAATCCCAAGTTTGTAAGCCTATCCCTTAGTCGCCTTTTACGACATCCACGGGAAAGAGATGGAGTGGTCCTATTATTTTTTATATTGGTGCCGGGAACCACACGGCATACATACATACATACATACATATATACATACATACATAAAATCACGCCTCTTTCCCGGAGGGGTAGGCAGAGACTATCTCTTTCCACTTGCCACGATCTCTGCATACTTCCTTCGCTTCATCCACATTTATAACTGCAACATACATACATACATATAATCGTGTCTGTAACCCTTGCACAGACCTAACAATATTACTACTTTTTATTGAATTATCTGGTTCCTTTATTGTTTGCCGGTTGACTGGAAGAGATCCGTTCATGGGATAAGTCCGCCATTGCAAGTGATTTGTTTATTTTATAACTATGTACTATTTTCTTGCTACTGTGAAAATTTCTGTGCAATAAAGATATTTCCAAACAAACAAAGTCCTAAAATAAAAATAATTTTATTTCAAAATAAACAAAGTCCTAGTACTTAGTCGCAAGTTAATAAGCCTATCCTTAAGTCGCCTTTAACGACATCCACGGGAAAGAGATGGAGTGGTCCTATTCTTTTTTTCTATAGTTTCCGGGAACCAAACGGCATAATAATAACATTACATCACATATAATCACGTCTATATCCCTTGCGGGATAGACAGAGCCAACAGTCCTGAAAAGACTGAAAGGCCACGTTCAGCTATTTGGTTTAATGATAGAATTGAGATTCAAATAGCGACAGCTTGCTAGCCCATCGCCTTAAAAAAGAATCCCAAGTTTGTAAGCCTATCCCTTAGTCGCCTTTTACGACATCCACGGGAAAGAGATGGAGTGGTCCAATTCTTTTTTCTATAGTTCCCCTGGAACCACACGGCATAGTATAGCATAGAAATTGCCCACATTGCAGTTACAAATCGGAAGCCAGAGACGCCAAGAAGCGCGTGCGCGTGCTCACCCACCAGAGCACGCTGCTGCTGGAGGACCTGGAGCCGGGCGGGCGGCCGGCGCGGCTGCTGGCCGAGGTGGACAGCCTGAGGCTGGCGCTCGAGAGCCAGGCGCTGAGGCACGCCGACCAGCTGCAAGAGTTGCAGGTGCTTGTTCTGGGTTCTTGGTGAGGGGACAGCTTTGGGGGCTGGCGCGGCTGCTGGCCGAGGTGGACAGCCTGAGGCTGGCGCTCGAGAGCCAGGCGCTGAGGCACGCCGACCAGCTGCAAGAGTTGCAGGTGCTTGTTCTGGGTTCTTGGTGAGGGGACAGCTTTGGGGGCTGGCGCGGCTGCTGGCCGAGGTGGACAGCCTGAGGCTGGCGCTCGAGAGCCAGGCGCTGAGGCACGCCGACCAGCTGCAAGAGTTGCAGGTGCTTGTTCTGGGTTCTTGGTGAGGGGACAGCTTTGGGGGCTGGCGCGGCTGCTGGCCGAGGTGGACAGCCTGAGGCTGGCGCTCGAGAGCCAGGCGCTGAGGCACGCCGACCAGCTGCAAGAGTTGCAGGTGCTTGTTCTGGGTTCTTGGTGAGGGGACAGCTTTGGGGGCTGGCGCGGCTGCTGGCCGAGGTGGACAGCCTGAGGCTGGCGCTCGAGAGCCAGGCGCTGAGGCACGCCGACCAGCTGCAAGAGTTGCAGGTGCTTGTTCTGGGTTCTTGGTGAGGGGACAGCTTTGGGGGCTGGCGCGGCTGCTGGCCGAGGTGGACAGCCTGAGGCTGGCGCTCGAGAGCCAGGCGCTGAGGCACGCCGACCAGCTGCAAGAGTTGCAGGTGCTTGTTCTGGGTTCTTGGTGAGGGGACAGCTTTGGGGGCTGGCGCGGCTGCTGGCCGAGGTGGACAGCCTGAGGCTGGCGCTCGAGAGCCAGGCGCTGAGGCACGCCGACCAGCTGCAAGAGTTGCAGGTGCTTGTTCTGGGTTCTTGGTGAGGGGACAGCTTTGGGGGCTGGCGCGGCTGCTGGCCGAGGTGGACAGCCTGAGGCTGGCGCTCGAGAGCCAGGCGCTGAGGCACGCCGACCAGCTGCAAGAGTTGCAGGTGCTTGTTCTGGGTTCTTGGTGAGGGGACAGCTTTGGGGGCTGGCGCGGCTGCTGGCCGAGGTGGACAGCCTGAGGCTGGCGCTCGAGAGCCAGGCGCTGAGGCACGCCGACCAGCTGCAAGAGTTGCAGGTGCTTGTTCTGGGTTCTTGGTGAGGGGACAGCTTTGGGGGCTGGCGCGGCTGCTGGCCGAGGTGGACAGCCTGAGGCTGGCGCTCGAGAGCCAGGCGCTGAGGCACGCCGACCAGCTGCAAGAGTTGCAGGTGCTTGTTCTGGGTTCTTGGTGAGGGGACAGCTTTGGGGGCTGGCGCGGCTGCTGGCCGAGGTGGACAGCCTGAGGCTGGCGCTCGAGAGCCAGGCGCTGAGGCACGCCGACCAGCTGCAAGAGTTGCAGGTGCTTGTTCTGGGTTCTTGGTGAGGGGACAGCTTTGGGGGCTGGCGCGGCTGCTGGCCGAGGTGGACAGCCTGAGGCTGGCGCTCGAGAGCCAGGCGCTGAGGCACGCCGACCAGCTGCAAGAGTTGCAGGTGCTTGTTCTGGGTTCTTGGTGAGGGGACAGCTTTGGGGCCTGGCGCGGCTGCTGGCCGAGGTGGACAGCCTGAGGCTGGCGCTCGAGAGCCAGGCGCTGAGGCACGCCGACCAGCTGCAAGAGTTGCAGGTGCTTGTTCTGGGTTCTTGGTGAGGGGACAGCTTTGGGGGCTGGCGCGGCTGCTGGCCGAGGTGGACAGCCTGAGGCTGGCGCTGGAGAGCCAGGCGCTGAGGCACGCCGACCAGCTGCAAGAGTTGCAGGTGCTTGTTCTGGGTTCTTGGTGAGGGGACAGCTTTGGGGCCTGGCGCGGCTGCTGGCCGAGGTGGACAGCCTGAGGCTGGCGCTCGAGAGCCAGGCGCTGAGGCACGCCGACCAGCTGCAAGAGTTGCAGGTGCTTGTTCTGGGTTCTTGGTGAGGGGACAGCTTTGGGGCCTGGCGCGGCTGCTGGCCGAGGTGGACAGCCTGAGGCTGGCGCTCGAGAGCCAGGCGCTGAGGCACGCCGACCAGCTGCAAGAGTTGCAGGTGCTTGTTCTTGACGACATTATGCCTCAGGGACATTTTGTGAAACGGACTTTTCAGGGTACACTTTGAGGTACATTTTAGGATACACCTTAGGGTTACACTTTTGATAAACTTTAGGGTACATTTTGATACATTTTAGGGTACACTTTTGATACACTTTAAAGTACTCTTTTGATATACTGTAGGGTACATTTTGATACACTTTAGGGTACACTCTAGGGAACACTTATTTACACTTAAGGTTACACTTGAGGATATACTCAAAAGTTCACTTGAGGGTACACTTTACACTTCCAGATATATATATATATATATATATATATATATTGGATAGCCCGTGTAAATAGGGCCTATCCTGCGGGGAGCGTAACCGAAAAGAAAAGTATGAGAAAAAGGAAATGGAAAAATATGATATTATTCAAGGCTAGACGACCGTATAACTAGGCAGTTTAAAAGTACTCACCAACATCCACCGTGCAGGAGAAATCCTCGCAGTGAGGCTGACCAGGGCTCTGGGAGGCTTCTAAGTTTTGCCGGCCGGCTATTGTAAAGTCCTTGAATAATACTGATTACACCAAATGTCTGTATGTTCACTTCACAAATCGAAGTAGTATAATGACTAACGACTTAATAAAACTCATAAATTAACAGTTCCAGTCGAAGATCAATTAAAAGAACGTAGAAGAGAAAAATCCGGAAGATTCCGACATAAGAGATTTTGACATAATGTTTTTAAAAGAAAAACAACACACTATCGCTCATGTGGCCAGTCAGACGCTAACCAAAGAGGCCTTCCGCATTAGGTTTTAGAAGGAGGTACCTCGCCACTACCTAGATGGTGCTAGCCTTAAATGAAAAACCTAAAAATATTGGTAAATAAAAATAATAATGAAAAGAAGGGACTTATCGGTCCAACCATATATATATATATATATATATATACATATATATGTATATAGACACAGGTACACATAAAGGAATACTAAATATCTTCATCAGTTAAGGAGTAGGTTCTCAATTCAACCGCATTCTTTCCCTCTTACCCGCAGCTAAAACTAGCTGAAAAACACGAAGACACCGACATTCTCCTCTGGGAGGAGAAGATCCGCCTCGCTGAGGAGGACGCGAGGCGGGCGACGGAGAGGGCGGAGGCGGCCGAGGGGAGGCTGGCCGAGCTGGAGCTGGGCAGGCCGAGGAGGGGGAACCTCATGTCCAGGATACATTACTTCGAGAACGGCGGAGAGGGGAAGAGAGATGACAAGATTGGTGAGATTTATAGCTAATACTCGTACATTATTATAGAATATCTTCTAGATTTTCTTTTTTATAATTATTTATTTTCAATATTGGATATGGATTGAGGGTACAGTCTAGGGTTCACTTTCGGGTACACTCTAGGGTACATTTTAGGGTACACTTAAGATACAGTTTTAGGGTACAGAATAGAATAGATTTATTTTCAAAATTGGATACAAGGTATCATTTATTGACGTCACATCACTTAAATCTAATTATAACTACTGACGTTTCCAAAGCGCATGTGTAGAAGAAGCGGCGGAACAAACTACACTGCAGCATTTTCATCGGACGTCAATTTACTAATATTGTTTTAGCTTTCGTTTTCTTTGTTTGATATCCAGAATGGTGTTAGACAAGTACGTGTAGCGTCACCTTGGCTATTCAATCTATTCATGGACAAATGTTTGAATGATTTGAAAGATGTTGAATGCGGATTGTGAATGAATGAGTTAACCAAAAAATGCCTGCATAATGGCCGTGTGGTTCCCGGCACCAATACAAACAAGAATAGGACCACTCCACCTCTTTCCCATGGATGTCGTAAAAGGCGACTAAGGGATAGGCTTCAAAACTTGGGATTCTTTTTAGGCGATAGGCTAGCAACCTGTCCCTATTTGAATATCAATTCTATCGTTAAGCCAAATAGCTGAACGTGGCCATTCAGTCTTTTCGAGACTGTTGGCTCTGTGTACCCCGCAAGGGATATAGACGTGACCAACTGACCATATGTATGTGTATGTATAAAATGCCTCTTGTAATGCCGATGACCAAGTTTTACTTGCATCATCCGAGGAGGAACTACAGAAGATGTTATCATTAATTAATGATGCATTTTAAATGTAATGATATCATAGTTAATAGGGATATAGACGTGACTATGTGTGTCTATATGTATGTGTGTGTGTTTATATCACATAATTATACTTACCATTTCAGTAGAGGAAGCCCAACCGGCACCGACTCCCAAACCTCCCTCCCCTCCACCTACCCCTCCCCCAAGCATCCCTCCCCCGCCCCCGCCCCCCAGCAGCGTCCCCCCGCCTCCCCCTCCCCCACCACCTCCTCCTCCTCCCCCGGCGGTGTTCGCGTCGTCGTGTGAGGAGGATTTGAGCAAAATGTTGGCGGGAAAACAAGGGACGCTGAAGAGAGCTAAACAACAGAGTGAAGGTAATGTCGTCATTGAATAACTGAAACATTACTAGTATTCACCCGCAGCTTCGCCCGCGTGACTTTAGTCGCCATCTACTTAAAGCGAAGGATTTTAACGTAGTCTAACAAAAAAAGCGACGAAATAAGAACCACTTAAAAAAAGCGACGAATTTAGCGCCACCTACAAAAAGCGCCGAATTTAGCGCCACCTACAAGCTAGCAACCTGTCACTATTTGAATCTCAATTATATCATCAAGCCTAACAGCTGAACGTGGCCTATCAGTCCTGCAAGGGATATAGACGTGATTATATAAATGAACGAATCAATTAATTAATTTAAATTATTTACAGCCGGCGGCGCAATTGACGCCATTGTGGATCAGATAAAAGGCGGTAAATTCCAACTGAAGTCCCGCGAGCAAACCCTGGAGAAGAAGCCTAAAGAGGAGCAGCCGGAGGCCGTGAAGGAAATGCTGGCGATCCTCGGCACCCTCAGGAAGAGGAGGACCAGCGTCAGAGTGGGGGAATCTTGACTTTAGGGTGAATATGAACAGGTTTCGTGGCCGTGTGGTTTAGGTCACCAATAAATAAAATAAAAAATAAGTGATATATTTATAGATATTTATAAATAATCATGCAATAAAACCACAGGATAGCTTGGACACGAATCCATATATTTTCAAGATGCGCGCGCATGGGACGCCGCGCCACAGATAAACAAGAACATAACAAGAAAGAGTTTGTATAACATTTCAAACTATGTCGTTAAAGACAATTAAGGGATAGGCTTATAAACTTTGGATTTTTTAGGCGATGGGCTAGCAACTTGTCACTATTATATACAACCACACATACATATAATCACGTCTATATCCCTTACGAGGTAGACAGAGCCAACAGTATTGATAGGCCACGGTCAACTTTTTGGTTTGATGATAGAATTGAGACTCAAATAGTGACAGGCTGCTAGCCCATCGTCTAAAAAGGAATCCCAAGTTTATAAGTCTATCCCTTAGTCGCTTTTTACCTACTACATCCATAGGAAAGAGATGGAGTGGTCCTACTCTATTTTATATTACTACCGGAAACCACACGGCAGAATTATAATGTATTAATAATAATATACTTAAATAAAAATATTGTTTTTTTTTCTTTAACAGGTAATGCAACAACGAGAAATCCCGTTACTCAGTGTTACCAGTATATACTCGAAGATATGCATTTTGACACGTTCCTTTTTATATTTGAATTGTGATCTCTATAATGACGCTATGGGTGCAAAGGAACGTATTAAAATTTTGACGCAAAAAAATTGTATGATTTTCTCATTGAAAACATATAGTTTTTATAATTATTTTAAACTTTGAGACATTTCTATATAACTATTATTATAAAATTATTTTATTAAATATATAAATTTTCGATTTAAGTTATTAAAACAGTGTGACTAAGTGACAGTAATAATGACACACGAATCTCATATTTAATTATATTTTTGGTAGCTTTTTCGAAACATCCAAATTATATTGGTGCTAAGACTGAACAAAAAAAAAAAAAATTGAAGTGACAAAAATCAATTTAAAAAAATAAAGTAAAATTCCTTGCACCCTAAAAAAATTAATTAAAAGAAATACTTTTTGACAAGGGAAAAAATCTTTGTAATTAAAATGATAAAGGCATTTAGGATTTTTATTTGTATTTTTTAACATTTAAAACATGTTCGTATAAGTAGCATTATATTAGGTTCAGTGTTACCAGGTCCAATATGGTATTTTTGAAAGAAAAATGATATAAAATAAATTTTATACATACAGTTCATTGTTAATATACAATATAAATATTAATAAAAGTATTTATATTTACCAGGAATTGCCAAAACAGATATGGGTATGCTGAAATTTTTAAATGCATTATAAGTAATAGTATATATAATTACCTACTCATAACGAAAAAAAATATGTCAATTATATTAAGTACAATAACTTAGAATTACAAATTGTCATGATTTTGACTACGTTGCCATTAGATAAAGCCATTTTTGTACACCTATGTATAGATATAAAATATTTTTATATTTATGTTTTTAAACTTAAATACACGTATGTAAAATGTCACCGAATATATTGTTCTATAAAACCCTTTATACATTACGTTTGTCTTGGCCCTTGTATGCTGAAACACATTGTATAAATATCCTACCCATTTGTATATATCAAAATTTTGTATAAAAAAATTGTGTACTAATCTTTTGCACATTGAAAGACGACCTACCAATAGAAAGATATGAAAAGCGAGTAATGCACTCCAAATCTAAATTAAACTAATTATGGAAAACTGAGTACCGTGTGGTTCCCGGCACCAATACAAAAAAGAATAGGACCACTCCATCTCTTTCCCATGGATGTCGTAAAAGGCGACTAAGGGATAGGCTGACAAACTTGGGATTCTTTTTTAGGCGATGGGCTAGCAACCTGTCACTAGTTGAATCTCAATTCTATCATTAAGCCAAATAGCTGAACGTGGCCATTCGGTCTTTTCGAGACTGTTGGCTCGTTCTACCCCGCAAGGGACATAGACGTGACCATATGTATGTATGTATGTATGGAAAACTGAGGGTCTGTAATAAGGTCAGGTCGGCGGTAGCGCTAGCCCGTGTCTCTTCCGATGTCATTTTTCCTGATCTAGTTCTTACCATAGGTGTGATTGCGGATTTCTCGAAGGACCACTTGAACGGGCCGAGGGTCTGTTAGGTCGTACATACATACATACATATAATCACGCCTATATCCCTTGCGGGGTAGACAGAGCCTACAGTCTTGTAAAGACTGATAGGCCACGTTCAGCTATTTGGCTTTAAGATAGGATTGAGATTCAAATAGGACTGTTAGGTCGTGTCTGTATAAAACAGGATGTTGGCTGTACAAGGCGTCGTCTTATTGTCGTCTCAGTCAAATTTGGATTGTCCTTTTTTCATCAGTCGGTCAGTCAGTTTTGGTCATCTAAAATGTCATGTCTGTCTGTCCATTGAGGCTGAACGGCCGGTACAGAAATCTGAAAGATAAATCTACAAATACACCTCAATATGAAACTTACACTTATTTACAAAAATGCAAGTCCCGGCAGGTCGAAGCCCCGACGTAAAGTGCCCAGTAGGCTGGCAGCATTCCCACGTTTTATGGCAATGCTTATCTTTTGAGCTAGATAAAGACCAGCCCTCTGATCATAACTAATCTCGACAATTTTCCGGGCGATGACGTCTTATTAATTTATGTTCAGAAAGTCCCCACGACCCCAGAGTCTCAAATCAAATTGTAGACTATTCCCGACAACTGCAACTGAAAATATATGCTGTAAATATTTGGAAGCAGGACCACTCCATCTCTTTCCTATGGATGTCGTAAAAGGCGACTAAGGGATAGGCTTACAAACTTGGGATTCGTTTTTTAGGCGATGGGCTAGCAACCTGTTACTATTTGAATCTCAATTCTATCTTTAAACCAAATAGCTGAGCGTGGCCTATCAGTATTTTCAAGACTGTTGGCTCTGTCTACCCCACAAGGGATATAGACGTGACTATGTATGTATATATGTATGTAATATTTGGGACGGCCCGGCCGGTAGTGCATAAGCCAAGTCTTGTAAAATTTTTACCATTTAGGTTATTCATATTTTGATGTTAGGTACGACGCAATTTATTATACATTCTGTTAGTTAAATTTAATATTGTTAGAAATAAAATTACTCATGAAATAAAGAATATCGGTAGATTGTAAAATTTGTTCTGATGATAAAATGTATTTTTTAGATAAATAGTCGTCAATATTTATTTTAAATTGATGTAAAAAGATTACCTACTGAGGGAGCCATCGAACTATGTATGTCAATGCTTAATCGACTCTGTATGCGTTGTTCGTAAGTATTATTATACAAATGTAGTGTTTATGTTAAAATTTATATTTGAAAATAAAAGAGTTATTTGAAAAATTTCTTTTTTTACACTTACCTTTTCCCCTACCGCTTTTTAGTTTTAAAAGTGTATATTCTCCAATATTGTCATTGAGTAGGTATATACACTTTTAAAACTTAAACCGGTAGGGAAAAAGGTACCTATATTATTTATCTCAACGAGTGTGAAAAACTTTGTCTTGTCTGCTTGTCTTATCCTTGACTTTATATATATACATTTAATCACGTCTATGTCCTTTGCGGGTAGGCAGAGTTAAAAGTCTTGAAAAGATGGAAATGCGTCTTTCTTTTCTTATAGGTGCCAGGAACCACACGGTACATCTTTATTGGTGACAAATAATGGACAAATATCAACTTAAAGAATTTAGTTGAAGCAGCGTATCTTTAAAACATTTTTTGCCAAATCTTTCACATTATATAACACTGCCGTGCCGTGTGGTTCCCGGCACCAACACAAAAAAGAATAGGACCACTCCAGCTCTTTTCCATGGATGTCGTAAAAGGCGACTAAGGGATAGGCTTACAAACTTGGGATTCTTTTTAGGCGTTGGGTTAGCAACCTGTCACTATTTGAATCTCAATTCTATCATTAAGCCAAAAAGCTGAACGTGGCCATTCAGCCTTTTTAAGACTGTTGGCTCTGTCTACCCCGCAAGGGATATAGACGTGACCATATGTATGTATGTATGTATATAACACTGACCGTTGGAAATTATGTGTGGTAAAAATGAAACAAAGGTATAGTCACGAGAAACGTATAATTGCAACATAAAATATAGGCCCGGTAAAAAGCACCGCCGAGTTCAGTAACATCTTGCTTGTGAAGCTGACTAAACCTACGTCGCTGGTGTCTCTGAAATAAAATAATTACAACTGTAATTCCGTGTTGTTATTACGTGTGTAAAATAATTACAACTTGTTATCCAAACTAAATAAATTAAAAAGTTCAAGTCTAAATTCAAAACTTTTATTCATTATCATGTGACACTTCAATTAATTAATAATTGTCATATCTTTTTGTTTCACAACAATGCTTGACGTCAAATAAATTATTAAAAACAAATTTACTGCCGCTTCCAAAGCGTCAGTGCAGAAGAAGCGGTAACAAACTACACTGCAGCATTTTCCTCAACAACGTCAACTTCACAATTATCCAAACTTGAGTACAAATTAAGAGAAAAGATTTGTATGTTTGTAACGAATTAATTCAAAAACTTTTGAACCGACTTTGAATAAAATTTGTAATACAGATAGAATAGACCTTTAGGAATAACTTTTTTTGCAAATGCTTGTCACATTTAATATCAGTTGACATATTAACGGTCCTACATAATTTTTTGTTTCAAAATTTTTATAAGCTACAATATTAGCAAAAAGTTTTAGTTTATTTATTCTGCGGCCTTTAAATTTATTTTTAACATAAGATATATGGTATGTTTAAAAATAAAAACAAATAAAATAAAAGTATTTAAAGACTTACTAGTTACCACGCCATTTAAGAACGAAGCTCTCACTCATAGGTACTTTATATGAAACATAAATGCCACATTAATTTTGTAATATTTTTTTTCTACATTATTTGTAGATGTAAAAATATAATGCCGTATGGTTTCCGGCACTTTAAAACCACTCCATATCTTTCCCTTGGATGTCGTAAAAGGCGACTAAGGGATAGGCTTATAAACATGGGATTCCTCTTGTAGGCATTGGGCCAGCAACCTGTCACTCTTTGAATCTCAATTCCATCATTAAGCCATACAGCTGAACGTGGCCTTCAGTCTTTTCAAGACACTCTGTGTACCCCGCATAGGATATAGAGGTGACGTGACGTAGGTATGTATGCGTAAATATACAAATTATGAACCTACAATTTTAAATAATTTGTATTGCAAAAGAAATAAAAACAATAAAATGAAAATAATGTTACTTTATTGATGTTACACTAACAAGTGCTGTTAAAATGTTATGAATTCAAATGGACAAATATTTAGGTACTAAATCTTGGACGGATTCGATACATTATTAAAAGATAAAATAAACAAAAACAAAATATTATTCTTGTGACAATTATTTGACTCCTGTAACTATATAAAATAAAATAATACTAAAATAAGTTTATACAGAGCCAAGTTTGAGACAACATCATAAGAATGAAGCCAAAAATATAATTTTCAAATTTTCATGTCGTAATTTCAAGCCAGTCAATCGCAAAACAACTAAATCGTCAAATAAATAAAAAAAATAAACATTTATTTTGTACAAAAAGAACTTTCAGCTTTCAACCTCTTTATCAACACGTATCAATTTTAAGACGTTAACAAAAACTTAATCTGTAATTGTATATAAACATCATAAAATACATTACTGACTAAAAGTGACTGATGTATGAAAATTAATAAATAACTCGCGACCCATCATAACATTTTTATAACTTGGTCTCATCGCATCACATCGCGTCGTACCGTGTAAATGTTGCCGTGTCATTTTATACGTTAAGAAAGGACATCATCTCAAACATCAAATGGCATAAGTCTAATTCGAACGCTTGATATATTGTGTATAGCGTAAATCGATGACATGAAGACAGGCCTGGAATATTCCATTGTGTGCTTCGGTGACGGCGCGCTATAGTAGATATGGTTAAGAATTATTTTAATTAGTTGTAAAAAATTAAATAAAAACAAATATCAAAACAAAAAGCATTTACTACAGCGGATTCATTTTAATAAAGATTGTTTTCAGTATCAAGACAATATTAATTATAAACAAATAAAGCAGCGCAAAAGATTATAAGCCATTAAATTATTAAGAATACTGACGCTAATTGTTTGAGCACAAATATATTAAAAAATAATAACTACTTCTACAAACATATTGAGTGTTAGTGATAACAATTATATGTCATAACAATTAATTAATTTTAATTGCATTTTTAACATAGTATTTTTGTAGTTAAAGTAAAAATCTTATAGACTACGGTTAAAAACTGTCAGATCATAATAATTATAAGAAATTAATAGTAAAAATTCATATTGTTCAGATCTGTACATCAGCAAATAACTAAATTCAATCAAATAAAAATACTGAAGCATTTTTTCTAGGGCATATGTTAATTAGTTTCGCATTCTATAATATCTTTTCGTAATCCTAGAATTATTAAGCAAGCAATGCTTTACTCTTTCTTTAAAATATTAATTATACTAAATTAATGGTTATCACGTAAGCATCGATTAAATGAACTACATAAACACAACCAATAATTACATAAGTATTTCTCAATGTCTAATTTCTAAATTCTATCTTTAAACATAAATCACTAAATTTTATAATGCAACACAAATTCGATTGACTTTTTTTAGACATACTATTTAACAACAAAGTATAATGTAATACTTATGTTTTTTAATCCAAAAACATAAATGTAGTGAAGATGGCCAAGTCACAACTTTTTGTATAACTATGAGTAAGTACATACATATTTTTATAAAATATGATAACTAATATGTAAGTCACATTGTTCTAAGACTAAAAGAATCATATTTTGAGACAGATTGAGCAATGCTTAATAATATCGATAATCGTTAAAGGTTTAAAAAAATAGAAATATTACAATGATTAAAAAAAACATCAGAAATTCAACACAATATGTAAATGAACGGGCGCTTATCAAATAAATCTTCTCGCTTTTTGTGACAGAAATTTAAAAGGAAGTATGTTTCAAGTCAAAAAATAATTATCAATCATTCTTTCAGTCTTAAGATGTGCATTACATATAGCCGGTGTTTTGCTAACTAAAACTACTTATATATTGCTACTTCTATTCTATTGTCTATGGGAGCATATTTTGTGATACTGTCTAGCTAAACACAGAAGACGCAGCAATTAAAAAGCTTACTATAATTATTATGGTATACCGAATAAGAAATTTATTTATAGTGAGACAAGATGTAATTCAAGAAAAGGGATGAAAATATTTTAAACCCTTAATATGTGATTAAAAAAATGTGTTTTAAATTAACTGCAAATTAGTTCCTTTTTTCTTAAAAAGATGTATTTTTATTTTTAAAAGTATAATAAATGAATAAGAAAGTAATTTTCGGTGTGATTTACCTCATATAACTTAGGTAGCGAATGCCAAACGGCATCAATTCCGCCTTTTGTACATTTTTGTTTGTGCAATAAAGTTTTAAATAAAAAATAAAAGTAGGCAAAAGAACAAAAAATATTTCTTAACTCCTTCCTAAACGTGCTTACAATTTACAAACATTCTGAATTTAATTTTGAACCAACCAACCCGTCAGCCATTTTTCATTATTATTATTTCTTTTTACATTATGTCTCACAAAAAATAAATCAAGTTTAACGTAATCTACTACACACAATTAGCAACAACTTTTGCTTTTTGATTGGAAGAGATCCCTTCATGGGATACGTCCGCCATTGCAAGTGATTTGTTTCTTTTATAACTATGTACTAACTATATTCTTGTTACTGTGTAAATTTCTATGCAATAAAGATATTATAAACAAACAAGCAACAACTTTATATGCGTTTACTTGGTCAGTTCCCTCATCTTGTCCACGACCGTCCGCCCGTTCTTCTTCAGCCACTCGATGTTGACGCGCGCGCGCTCTATGGCCTGTTCCACCGTCAGTTTGACGTCCTCCAAATATTTGGCGTTCTCTTCGCGCCATTTTAGAAACTAGAAAAAGCAAATTTACATAATTAACTTTTAAATGTATCAAAGTGGAAAGATGTTGTCTCTGTCTACCCGCTATGGGAAAAAGGCTTGATTTTATGTAATGTAATCTAATGTAACACGTCCAAATTATATGATTTTTTTTTTAAATTTGCAACATATTTATATTACAAGTAACAATACTGTATATTTACAGTATTCAGAATAATGTGTCTAATGTTTCAAATGTAATATGTATAAAAATGTAATACTATAATAATACTACATATAACATTTGAAACATTAGACACTAACGTACTTACAATTTACAAACATTCTGACTTTAATTTTGAACTAACCCGACAGCCATTTATCATTCATAAAAAGTAACAATAATAACCTGCCATATTCAATTAAAACTTAACATGTATTACAACGTTTAATGTACATACACATCACTGTAATATAATCTGTACCTACGCATCGTAAGTTAACTTCACGAGGTAAAATGTTGATAACACACTCTCCGTTTTAGAGGCAAAGAATTCATATAAGTAGGTACCTGCCTATAGCAAAAATGTCGTGAATGCCTATTTATATGAAACAAATAAAGTACTCACCTCATCCAGTTCCCTCTCAGTCTTGATCTGGTCCAGGATCACCTTGACTATGCCGCCCAGCCGCCGGGTCTGACCCTTGAACCTGTCCAAAGTTAAAAAAAAATATTTGAAATAACTCGACCTGTGTTTATTTATTGTGCTCGCGTTTGGTCTTATTTTTAATAAATGCCATGCTAATGGGTACTAATGAAAATAATAGGACCACTCCATCTCTTTCCCGTAGATATCGTAAAAGGCGACTAAGGGATAGGCTTACAAACTTGGGATTTTTTTTAGGCGTTGGGCTAACAACCTGTCACTATTTGAATCTCAATTCTATCATAAAGCCAAACAGCTGAACGTGGCCATTCAGTCTCTTCAAGACTGTTGGCTCTGTCTACCCCGGAAGGGATATAGACGTGACCATATGTATGTATGTATATATGACCTGATTATAAAAGTCCACACACAATTATCCAGTTTGAAAAAGAAGCGATTCTTAAAAAACAATAATCATGTTACTTTAAAAACCCGAAGAAAGTTCACTCACGCTCTGTGTATATCATCGATCCTGGTGTACACGAAGTCCCGGGCGACGTAGAAGCCGACGTTGGATTTGGCGACGCCGGAGATCACCATTCCCGCGTCCTGCTTCCGCACCACAGAGCCGTCTGTTATCGCCCATTCCAGGTACCTGAAATACATATATACATATGTTTTTTTTTAAGAATCTTAGAATAGATTTATTTTTAAAATTGTATACAAGGTCTATCACTTATTGACGTCATATCACTTAAATCTAATCCCAACAATAACCCAAACTCAAGTTATGAAGGTTCAAAAATATGACGAACCACTTCGAGAAAAGTTCGGTAGTGCCCTTGCGCTTCGCTTGGCTCGTATTGGCGGGGGCACTGCCGTGCCCCCAGATTATAACTGCTACCACTTCCAAAGTGCGTGTGTAGAAGAAACGGCGGAACAAACTACACTGCAGCATTTTCACCGGACGTCAATTTACAAATATAGATGTCATACATACATACATAAAATCACGCCTCTTTCCCGGAGGGGTAGGCAGACTACCTCTTTCCACTTGCCACGATCTCTGCATACCTACTTCCTTCGCTTCATATAGATGAAATACAGTAGTGGAACTTAGTTACACATAATACATACATATAGTCACGTCTATATCCCTCGCTGGGTAGACAGAGTTAACAATCTTGAAAAGACTGATGGGCCACGTTCAACTGTTCGCCTTAATGATAGAATTGAGATTCAAATAGTGTCAGATTGCTAGCCCATCGCCTAAAAGAAGAATTCAAAGTTTAAAAGCCTATCCCTTAGTCGCCTTAAACGACACCCGTGGAAAAGAGGTGGAGTGTTCCTATCCTTTTTTCTATTTGTGCCAGGAACCACGCGGCACTTACAAACTTAACTACATAAACTAACAGAGCAAACCCTTCGGAGAAATAACTATACTACCCAACTAACTAAAATAACTAATAGATAGACCGTATGTGCCGTGTGGTTCCCGGCACCAATAAAAAAAGGAAAAGGATCACTCCATCTCGTTCCCATGGATGTCGTAAAAGGCGACTAAGGGGTAGGCTTATAAACTTGCGATTCTTCTTTTAGGCGATGCGCTAGCAACCCGTCACTATTTGAATCTCAATTCTATCATTAAGCCAAAGTTGAACGTGGCCTATCAGTCTTTTCAAGACTGTTGGCTCTGTCTACCCCGTAAGGGATAAAGACGAGATCATATGTGATATATACGACGGCCTCTGTGGCGCAGCGGTAGTACGCTTGTCTGTGTCACCGGAGGTCCCGGGTTTGAATCCCGGCCAGGACATGATGAGAAACAAACTTTCTCTTATTGGCCTGGGTGTTGGATGTTTATCTATATAAGTATTTATTATAAAATATAGTATCGTTGAGTTAGTATCTCGTAACACAAGTCTCGAACTCACTTCGAGGCTAACCCTGTAATTTGTCCCGTATATATTTATTTATTTATATTTATATGTACCTACGTATGTATGTAGATAGACCATAACAACACTCACTGTGCCAATATCCAGACCTCCCTGGTGCAGGTGAGGGCGGAGAGCAGGGCGTCCCGCGCCGTGGCCACGTTGGCGCGCTGCGCCCGCGCAAGGGCGAAGCGCCAGTGCACCACGCTGCCGCGGGAGATCGCCACGCAGTACACGGTCCGGCGGAGGTCCAGGGGGATCCTGGGGAACGGAGTTTGTATTGTACGGGATCTCTAGCTGTCTCTAGCTATGGGTGAGCCAGTGGACCACATTGCCGCGAGACATCGCCACGCAGTACACGGTCCGGCGGAGGTCCAGGGGGATCCTGGGGAACGGAGTTTGTATTGTACGGGATCTCTAGCTGTCTCTAGCTATGGGTGAGCCAGTGCGCCACGCTGCCGCGAGACATCGCCACGCAGTACACGGTCCGGCGGAGGTCCAGGGGGATCCTGGGGAACGGAGTTTGTATTGTACGGGATCTCTAGCTGTCTCTAGCTATGGGTGAGCCAGTGCGCCACGCTGCCGCGAGACATCGCCACGCAGTACACGGTCCGGCGGAGGTCCAGGGGGATCCTGGGGAACGGAGTTTGTATTGTACGGGATCTCTAGCTGTCTCTAGCTATGGGTGAGCCAGTGCACCACGCTGCCGCGAGACATCGCCACGCAGTACACGGTCCGGCGGAGGTCCAGGGGGATCCTGGGGAACGGTGTTTGTATTGTACGGGATCTCTAGCTGTCTCTAGCTATGGGTGAGCCAGTGCACCACGCTGCCGCGAGACATCGCCACGCAGTACACGGTCCGGCGGAGGTCCAGGGGGATCCTGGGGAACGGTGTTTGTATTGTACGGGATCTCTAGCTGTCTCTAGCTATGGGTGAGCCAGTGCGCCACGCTGCCGCGAGACATCGCCACGCAGTACACGGTCCGGCGGAGGTCCAGGGGGATCCTGGGGAACGGAGTTTGTATTGTGCAGGATCTCTGGGTGAGAGGCGTGATTTGTATGTGTGTATGTTTGTAAGTATGTATGTGGGTTGTGAACGGTTTTTATTTAAATTGTTTCGTTATTTTAAGTTATTGTTAGGACTGGCACTTTTTATTTTAGATGAGAAAAATGACGTAAAATGTCAAAGTGAAAATCAGACATTGAAGTTTGTAAGATGAAAAAAACCTTTTAAAGAAACTGAAGGAAATATTTGTTTTGCTAAATCTTACTGAGCAATCCCACATACATATATGTATGCTAAGATGGTTTGGTCATATGGAGAGGATGAATGAAAGCAGGTTGACTAAGCAGATGTACAAGGAGAGTGTGGAGGGAAAGGTCGGAGTGGGAAGACCTAGACGAACGTATCTTGATCAAATTAAGGACGTCCTGGTAAAGTGTCAGGTCAAGAGTACCCGAAACCGCCGAGCTTGCATGAAGGGAGTTATGAATTTGGATGAAGCGAGTATGCAGAGATCGTGGCAAGTGGAAAGATGTAGTCTCTGCCTAACCCAAAAAGGAAAAAGGCATGATTTTATGTATGTATGTATGTAAGTAAGTAAATAAGTAGTATGTATGTATATAAGTATGTATATAAGTATGTATATAAGTATGTATGAATGAATGTATGAATGTACGAGTATGTATGTATGTATTGAACAAGAATAGAAAAGGTAGTCATTCTAGTAGTTTCGAGTGGTAACCGATACATAAAATTATACTGGTAACGTGTGATACTCTTACGCCGAGGAAAACATCATGAGGAAACCTGCACATTAAGGCAACCGGATTTGTAACCATGATTGAATAAGGGTTAGATTCCAAGGTAGCTGTAGCGAGAGCGAAGATTCAGCTCCACCGCCATCAAAAGGACGATCTTCCGCCGGGCTAAGTGTGATGCCTGGGGAACCGCGCGACAGACGATGTTGAGTCAGAGGTTCTATTTATGCTCCAATCCGTGAAATCTTTGAAATCGCGATTTAGATTCTTCGCTGCTATTGGTTGAGCGCGTCAATTTCTTCGCGATGATTGACAGTAGTTGTGAGATTGGATGTTGTGACGAGTGGCGTAGAGATGTCGCCACATAATAAAGCTTAGATTCCAAGGTAGCTGTAGAAAGAGCGATGATTCGGCTCGACCGCCACCAAAGGGAAGATCTTCCGCCAGGCTAGGTGTTATGCCTGGGGAACCGCGCGACAGACGATGTTGTGTCGGAGGTTGTATATATAGCTCCAATCCGTGAAATCTTTGCTTTCGCGATTTAGACTAGCGTCGTAGATTTTTGTTGACTAGAGATGCCGCCAAAGTTGCTATAATCAGATAAGGTAAGAACTATGTGCCGTGTGGTTCCCGGCACCAATAAAAAAAAGAATAGTATCACTCCATCTCGTTCCCATGGATGTCGTAAAAGGCGACTAAGGGATAGGCTTATAAACTTGGGATTCTACTTTTAGGCGATAGGCTAGCAACCCGTCACTATTTGAATCTCAATTCTATCATAATGCCAAACAGCTGAATGTGGCCTATCAGTCTTTTCAAGACTGTTGGCTCTGTCTACCCCGTAAGGGATAAAGACGTGATCATATGTATGTATGTATGTATGTATGGTTCCCGGCACCAATACAAAAAAGAATAGTATCACTCCATCTCGTTCCCATGGATGTCGTAAAAGGCGACTAAGGGATAGGCTTATAAACTTGGGATTCTTCTTTTAGGCGATGCGCTTGCAACCCGTCACTATTTGAATCTCAATTCTATCATTAAGCCAAATAGCGGAACGTGGCCTATCAGTCTTTTCAAGACTGTTGGCTCTGTCTACCCCGTAAGGGATAAAGACGTGATCATATATATGTATGGTAAGAACTTACGGGTTGTTCTCATCAGGGTTGTCGGTCTCCATCCATTCTTGGAACATCTCTATCGCATTCTCCTCGCACCCAGGGACCTTCATTCTGCAGGCCCAGCTGCTGGTCAGGGTCTGAAAGTAGACCAATGTTTTGTAGCATCAGGCCACTTTCAGCTGTATGACTTAATGATGGTATTGAGATTCAAATGTAGTGACAGGTTGCCAGCCCATCGCTTAATGCCTTTGTAAGTCAATGTTGAGTCAGTGAGCGAGTCAAATATATCTATATACATACAATCACGTCTCTTTCCCATGTGTGGTAGACAGAGCTCAGTCTTGAGAAGACTGAAAGGCCACGTTCAGCTTGATGACTAAATGAGGAATTGAGATTCAAAACAGTGACAGGTTGTTAGTCCATCCAAAAAGAATCTCAATCTTATTAGCCTCTTCATTAGGCGCCTTTTAAGACATCCACGGGCAAAATATGGAGTGGTCCTATTCTAAAGTCCCAAGAACCACACGGCACTATAATTATATATTTATTGTAAGTCAATGTCGAGTCAGTGAGCGAGTCAAATATATTCTTACATAGGTACATACATATAATCACGTCTCTTTCCCGTGTGTGGTAGACAGCGCCAACAGTCTTGAAAAAACTGAAAGGCTACGTTCAGCTATAAGTACGACTAAATGATGGAATTAAGATTCAAAACAGTGACAGGTTGCTAGTCCATCCAAAAAGAAACTCAAGTTTATTAGCCTCTTCATCGCCTTTTACGACATCCATTGGCGAAATATGGACTGGTCCTATTCTAAAGTCCCAAGAACCACACGGCACTATAATTATATATTTATTGTAAGTCAATGTCGAGTCAGTGAGCGAGTCAAATATATTCTTACATAGGTACATACATATAATCACGTCTCTTTCCCGTGTGTGGTAGACAGAGCTCAGTCTTGAAAAAACTGAAAAGCCATCATCAGCTATATGACTAAATGATGGAATTGAGATTCAAAACAGTGACAGGTTGCTAGTCCTACCAAAAAGAATCTCAATCTTATTAGCCTCTTCATTAGACGCCTTTTACGACATCCACGGGCAAGAATTGGACATAAGGCGCCTTTTACGACATCCATGAAATGGAGTGGTCCTATTCTAAAGCCCCAAGAACCACACGGCACTATAAATATACATCTTACCTGCATCTTAACGCTGATTAGGTTATCCTCGTTCAGTATACTCTTCGTCGCCAGCCCGCCGACCTTGGCGTAAGTGTCACTGATCAGCTTCCTCCCGAATTTCTGGAAGGCTCCGTAGTCCGGGGTCCTTCGCAGAACGTTCTCGATCTTACCGAGGGCACGGAGACCTGTGGTCAGCGGCAGATACTCTTTCTCCCGACGCAGGTACCTTGCTATCCTGAAATGGATGAATATCCACACTATTAATAAAGTGAATAGATTTATTTGTATATTTATTTATGTAGGTACATTAAGAAAAAAAAATAAAGGAACTTAAACTAAAGAGGAATTCAGTACAAGGGCACTGATTATTTAGATTTGTATGTTTGTAACGAATAAATTAAAAACTGTTGGATTGACATATGTATTCACAAACTTACGCATTTATAATTATAAGATAGCGCTGTGTGGTTCCCGGCACCAATACAAAAAAGAATAGGACCACTCCATCTCTTTCCCATTGATGTCGTAAAAGGCGACTAACAGATAGGCTTACAAACTTGGGATTCCTCTTTTAGGCGATGAGCTAGCAACCTTTCACTATTTGAATCTCAATTCTATCATTAGCTGAACGTGGCCATTCAGTCTTTTCAGGACTATTGGGCTCTGGAAAGAGGTAGTCTCTGCCTACCCCTCCGGGAAAGAGGCGTGATTTTATGTATGTATGTATTGGCTCTGTCTACCCCGCAAGGGATATAGACGTGACCATATGGTATGTACGATAGCAGGACGTAGTGTTGAGGGACTAAATCCAAGAGTAATAAGAAGTCTCACTCACTGCAGGGTAGTGTTATAATCCAGGTAATTGCTCCACGCCAGCTCGAAGGCATCAGACAGGAGTTGTACCCGACCCATCACGGGGATGGCCGCGTAGTTGCCGCTCGCCAAGGTCTTGCCCAGCAGCAGCCAATTGCGACGGTCGTAGTTCACGCGGTACAGACCTGTGTTGGGAATCCAGATCGAATTCATTTATCATTGTTCAGATATAATGATTCGTGCCGTGTGGTTAGAATAGAATAGAATAAAATAGATTTATTTTCAAAATTGGATACAAGGTATCACTTAGATATTGACGTCACATCACTTAAATCTAATTATAACTACTACCGCTTCCAAAGCGCATGTGTAGAAGAAGCGGCGGAACAAACTACACTGCAGCATTTTCATCGGACGTCAATGTAAAAATATAGATCTCTTAAATCTAAATCATGGACGAATACACATTGTCTACATTAAAAAACATGAATGAATGGTTCCCGGCACTATTATAATAAAACAATAGGACCACTTCATCTCGTTCCCATGGATGTAGTAAAAGGCGACTAAGGGATGGGCTTAAAAACTTGGGATTCTTCTTTTAGGCGATGGGCTAGCAACCTGTCACTATTTGAATCTCAATTCTATCATTAAGCCAATAAGCTGATCGTGGCCTATCAGTCTTTTCAAGACTGTTGGCTCTGTCTACCCCGTAAGGGATAAAGACGTGATCATATGTATGTACGTCTCTTTCAACTTGCTCCAGTCTGCAACGAATTCAGCTAAGACCACTTGCACGCATATCATCTAGACCTCAAGTCAGTTCTACGTCAGCCCATCTCTCCACCTGTGGCGACATCTCTACGCCACTCGTCACAACATCCAATCACACAACAACTGTCAATCATCGCGAAGAAATTGACGCGCTCAGCCAATAGCAGCGAAGAATCCAAATCGCGATTTCAAAGATTTCACGGATTGGAGCTATATATACAACCTCCGACACAACATCGTCTGTCGCGCGGTTCCCCAGGCGTCACACCAGCCTGGCGGAAGATCTTCCCTTTGGTGGCGGTCGAGCTGAATCATCGCTCCCGCTACAGGACGCGTATTTACCAGCGTGATTAGTAATAGTATCCTGATCAAAATAAGGACGTCCTGGCAAAGGGTCAGGTCAGGAGTACCCGAAACCGCCGAGCTTGCACGAAGAGAGTTATACATGTGGATTAAGCGAGGGTAGTATGCAGAGATCGTGGCAAGTGGAAAGAGGTAGTCTCCGCCTAACCCTCCGGGAAAGAGGCGTGGTTTTATGTATGTATGTATGTATTTTTACCTAACAAACAAAACCGTGGCAACCGTTGTTATGGCGTAGGTAAACGAAGAAGATTGTCTACATAACTCTAGGAACTGGAGAAATAAAAGATCGTAATCTGTCTTCTTCTTCCGCCCGGCTTTAGTCCCGGTTGCATCCGCATGCGCCGTGTGGTTCCCAGCACCAATAGACAAAAAGAAGACCACTCTTTCTTTTTTCTGTGAACGTCATAAAAGGCGATATGTATGTATGTATTAGTAATCGATATCACATACCAACCATATCTGGATTGAACAGAACCCATTGGTTAGGATTTGCCCCGTGTTCAAACTGGTGTCGCGCGGAGACTCCCTCGTCTGCAGCGAGCCACTCCAAAGACCTTTCCTGGCCGACCTCCCCCTCGCAGAGGACCCTGAGGGGTACCCACCAGGACGCCGATTGCGCCATATGCCCGCTGGATAGGTAGCGTTTCTGTAAAATCAATTAACGAGTCTCGAAATCATATTAATATCGTTTCTTTGATTCCGAAAATGGCTGAAAATGGGAAAAGGAGGATTTTATATATAAGATATAATAAGTAACAGTAAGGTAGTTAATATACAATTTTTAACACCTGAGAAAAAAAGAGATATGTTATTCTCTATAACCAATATATTATAATAAATCTAAGGACAAAAAAAAATATTTTTCTCTATAATTAATCCATCATTATATAAACTTACTTACATAAAACTATTGGACATATTTCACATACATACATATAGCCACGTCTATATCCCTGCGGGGTAGACAGAGCCAATAGTCTTGAAAAGACTGAAAGGTCACGTTTGGCTGTATGGCTTCATGATGGAAATGAAATGCATACAAGTGACAGGTTGCTAGCCCATCGCCTACAAGAGGAATTCCATGTATATAAGCCTATCCCTTAGTCGCCTCTTATGACATACATGGTATGAAAGGTATGGAGTGGTTTTACTCTCAGCGTCGGTATCGATGTAGTCTCTGCCTACACCTTAGGTAAAATTCTGTGATTTTATGTACTCGTATGTATGTATACGGAAAAAAATTACCTCACCTGTGTGATAGTCAAGGCGTTTTCCTCGTAATTTCTCTCGACGGTCAGTAAAGGATATCCGGTCTGCGTGGTCCACGTGTCCATGACCTCCTTGACCGTCACGTTGCGGGAGAGACCGCCGGCGGCCTGGATGGCCGTGGTCAGCTCTGACCACAAGTCGTCTTGTTCCGCGTTGGAGTATGAGTACTTCGTTAGGTAGCTGAGAATAACAAAAAAATAATACTTCACAAGTCTTCAAAGCAACATTTAGCTAATTATGTATATTTACTTATGTACATATATTTACATATAGAAAACTTATCATAGACGGTTTGACGATCAAAAACCTCAGAATAAAAATGTTAGGTAGATAGATATACTTGTGCCGTGTGGTTCCTGGCACTAATACAAAAAAGAATAGGACCACTCCATCTCTTTCCCATGGGTGTCGTAAAAGGCGACTTAGGGATAGGCTTACAAACTTGGGATTCTTTTTTAAGCGATAGGTCAGCAACCTGTCACTATTTGAATCTCAATTCTATCATTAAGCTAAATAGCGGAACGTGGCCATTCAGTCTTTTCAAGACTGTTGGCTCTGTTTACCCCGCAAGGGATACAGACATGAACATATGTATGTATAGGATAGATAGACTGTACATTGCACTGCACCATAAGAAAAAGAATAACAGAAAGATTTACACGTAGAAAACTTATCATAAACGGTCTGACGCTCAAAAACCTCAGAATTAGAATGTAAGGTAGATAGATATACTTGTGAAGGGCCTTCCTGAAGACGTTCTCCCCCAGGAACATGGTCATCATCCTGATGAGAGTGGAGCCCTTCTTGTACGAGATCTCGTCGAAGATCTCGCCGATGCGTTTCGGGTCGTCAATGGGCACTGACACCTAAGACGAATAATAAAAAATCATTAGTTCTACATTCATTCATGTTTTTTTAATGTAGACAATGTGCATTCGTCCACGATTTAGATTTAAGAGATCTATATTTGTATATTGACGTCCGATGAAAATGCTGCAGTGTAGTTTGTTCCACGGCTTCTTCTACACATATGCGCTCTGGAAGCGGTAGTCTAGTAGTTATAATTAGATTTAAGTTATGTGACGTCAATAAGTGATACCTTGTATCCAATTTTGAAAATAAATCTATTCTAATCTATTCTAGTTAACAGTTAGTACGAGCAAAGATCTACGCTGTGCCGTGTGGTTCCCAGCACTAATAGAAAAAAGAATATGACTACTCTATCTCTTCCTTATGGATGTCGTTAAAGGCGACTAAGGGATAGGCTTATAAACTTGGGATTCTTTTCTTTGGCGACAGGCTAGCAACCTGTTACAATTTAAATATAGGTAAGTATACATATTCTGCCATTAAGCCAAACAGCTGAACGTGGTAAACAATCAGTCTTTTCAAGACTGTTGGCTCTGTCTAACCCGCCAGGGATATAGATGTGAATATAAGTATGTACATATGTATGTAGCTACGCTATTTAATTTTTTTATATATTCTCGACAATTCATAATTTGTTACTGTTTTAAAAAAAATTCTGTTCCAGATAGAAATGATAGTTGAACTCGAATTTTTAACTGTATTATTCACAAAACAAAATTATCAACAGTAAATCATTTATATTAACATTAACCATGCTAATATTAGGTTGCTTTGCAAAAGAAACGAATAAGGACTAGTAAGATATTTTAAATGTCTCTCTACTTCTACTCTTTTTATTTCTACATACATAAAATCACGCCTCTGTCCGGGAGGGGTAGGCAGAGACTACATCTACCTACTTGCCACAATCTCTGCATACTTCCTTCTCTTCATCCAGATTCATCCCTCTCTTCATGCAAGCTCGGCGGTCAGGTTACCTCCTTGTATATCTGCTAAGTCAACCTGCTTTCATTTATTTTATTTCTACTCTTTTTATTTCACTCAGTGCCGTGTGGTTCCCGGCACCAATACAAAAAAGAATAGGACCACCCATCTCTTTCCCACGGATGTCGTAAAAGGCGACTAAGGGATAGGCTTACAAACTTGGGATTCTTTTTTAGGCGATGGGCTAGCAACCTGTCACTATTTGAATCTCAATTCTATCATTAAGCCAAATAGCCGAACGTGGCCATTCAGTCTTTTCAAGACTGTTGGTTCTGTCTACCCCGCAAGGGATATAGACGTGACCATATGTATGTATGTCATTTCACTCACAGGATGGCTAGACTCCAATGCGTCCAAATTGAGCACGGACATGATATTGTCCACCGCGTACTGCCTGTCCGCTCGCCACGAGGGTTCCACCGCTGACACCGCCACAGACGCCATGAAAGTGGCGAAACCTTCGTTCAACCAGAGGTCAGACCACCACTTCATGGTTACCAGATTGCCGAACCATTGGTGGGCCAGCTCGTGGGCTATGACCTGGAAACGTGCGATTTGTTTTAGTTACGAATCATCTATCTAAAATATATAGATACATAATTCATTTATTTGATTTGCTACACACAATTTGCAATTTCATATGAAATACAAATTAATTAGGGTGTGAGTTGCAGCAATACAAAAAAGTCACAACTCAACGAATTTATTGCTATAGAGCAATACGCTGAATACACATCAACACATCTGAATTTATCCAGTGAGTCCATTTATTTTTTGAAAGCAAGTTACTTATTCACGTCGCCAGTTTTAAGTCGCACGTGGTCCAGTTGCTTCTGACTCATTCATAAGAGAGTAAATAATCTCTGTATGTGCTGCAAATATATATACCTATTACATAGTATAGTGATTAGGTATGTAAAGGTTTATAATATATATAGTGTTTATTATACTTACATTATTTATTATCACCCACACAAAGGTTTTCTGCTTAACCCAATGGTAGGCTGTCAGATAATGCTATTAGCATTAAGTCCGCCTATTGTACTTTACAAATTGTAATTATTACAAAAAAGAATAAATAAATAAAATCTTATTGAAATTATGAACACCCGTATGTTCTACCTACTTTGCTCGTCAAGTTTAGTTAAGATAAGGTACTTAAGGAATTTCTAGAAACAAATGCACCCTTTTATACATTTAAAAGCCTAGTCTAAAAAAAGCTAAGTCATATAAACATATTCCAAATTTTACGTTAAAAATTACGAGTACCTCTTAATTGGCTGGCCTATTAGTTATGGATTATTATGGGTATCGTATTGTTCTTTTTTTATGGATTAGTAAATATTTGTATGGAAAGTTTAGACTTACATATAGACACGTGTATAACCCTCAATTTCAATTCATTTATTGCATATCATTTTGTACATTACAGTTCTAACTACTACAATAGTCACTGGTTTAATAATGTGTACAACATGAACCCCGTAGACAGAGTACCTCGCGGGGTAGACAGAATCAGCAGTCTTGAAAATACTCAAAGACCACGTTCAGCTGTACAGCTTTATGATGTAAAGAATTATGAACTTGTTTGTATGAATCATCATGTCCATCTTACCTCAGCAATCCTCTCCTTATTAGTGAAAGACGACTGCTTCTTATCGTACAACAACGCTGTTTCCCTATACGTGATTAGCCCCCAGTTCTCCATGGCCCCGGCGGAGAAATCCGGGATGGCGACCATGTCTTGTTTGGGCAGTGGGTAGGAGACGTTGAACCATTCCTCAAAGTACGTGAGGACTTTTGGTCCGATGCTGGCAGCGTATGTGGTCTGTAAAAACAAGATTAAAAGAATTACTGTTACCTTCTTCCTCCTCCTGGCTTTAGTTTCGGTTGCATCCTCACCTACACTCACTCTCACAAGAATTACTGGCATCAATCAGAAATAAAAGATGCTTTCATCATGCCTAGATGAATTGATCTAGGAATGAAAAAGGAGATAAACATTTGTCGATATGTCGTTGAAATCTAACTAAATTAATTAAATATATCGGTTTTTTTATCATACCATATCTCTGATTTAGTATCATTGGATAATTATATGTATTTTCTAAATAAAAGTACTACTTTTTCTGACAAATTAACAACTTACTTTGTGTTTCTAGATGACATAATTTTATACATGATAAATTGGTTATATTAAATTACATACCTACATGCTTCAAAAAAAATTAAGGTCACATTATACACCTTGCCGCTCATTAATAGTGGTCAAAAACGGTGAACTGTGGTTTAATTATCTTTCTAAAAAAGTATTAAGTTATTATATAAAAAAGTATTATTATTAAGTGACCGGATAAGGAACAGCGTGATAAGGGAATGTTGTGATGTGAATGAAGATGTAGTTACAGGAATAGAAAAGGGTATGTTGAGATGGTTCGGTCATGTGGAGAGGATGAATGAAAACAGGTTGACTAAGCAGATATACATGGAGAGTGTGGAGGGAAAGGTCGGAGTGGGAAGACCTAGACGAACATAATCTTGATCAAATTAAGGACGTCCTGGTAAAGGGTCAGGTCAAAAGTACCCGAAACCGCCGAGCTTGCATGAAGAGAGTTATGAATGTGGATGAAGCAAAGGAAGTATGCAGGGACCGTGGGAATGGAAAGAGGTAGTCTCTGCCTACCCCTCCGGGAAAGAGGCGTGATTTTATGTATGTATGCATGTAAAAAAGTATACGAGTATTACCTGGTCAATGGCGTCACTTCTAGCCATAATCCTGAACTTGATGTGGGATAGCCCCGAAGGACTCTCCACATACTGAAATTTGGAGACGACGAACGCAACCAGGTATGTCGACATGGGGACAGAGTTCTGGAACTCGTCCCATACGAAATTGGACATTGGTTTTCTGTAAAACAACGGAGTTTTTACTTAAAATAGGTCGGTTTTGACCGCATTATAGTCTTTAGGCAAATTACCTATCTATATACTGTTTTGCCCTTGGGAATTTTATTTAAGTAGACAGAGCTAATGATCACGAAAGTCGAAGAATACGTTTAAATGATTGGTTTTTTTAGGATTCAGAGATAGTGATAGGTCACTAGAGAATCCTAAGTTTATAGGCCTTTCCCTAGGTTGATTCATGGGGATCTATAAAACGAGATATATATATATATATAAATCCTATAAACAGCTATGTATGTAACATCTGTTAGGTATGCTGCCCAAAGGTTGGCTGAAAGAGATTGCTTAGCGATAAGTCTGCCTTTGCTCAACATCATAATGTACCTATGTCTCTACTACACATGTATTTTTTATGGGCAATAAAGATAATTTGTATTGTATTGTATGTTACCTCTTGTAATATATCGGAATTACCTGAACGAACTTGCCATTTTATCCTGCTTCCAATAAGGCTCCATCGGACTGAAAAGATAATAATTAACTTTATATTATTTCTAGCTCTATCGAGAATTATATTTTACGTCTAACTATAGTCAAATCCTAATCTGTGACGAGGAAGAAATAGAACCTTATTAAATTGAATACACTTACCAACGTTAATCTTATTATCTATACTAATATTATAAAGCTGAAGAGTTTGTTTGTTTATTTCTTTGAACGCGCTAATATCAGAAAATACTTTGAATAGACCATTTATCGAGGAAGGCTTTAGGCTATATAACATCACGCTGCAACGATAAGGAGCAAAGAAATAATGAAAAATGTGAAAACACGGGGAAAATTATTCATCCTTGAGGGCTTCAATGATGCCCATAATAACTATTCCACACGGACGAAGTTGCGGGCACAGCTAGTAATGAATATAACACTGCCTTTCTCAACTAACAATATCTTACTCCTCCGAAACGGCTTGATCGATTCTCATGAAATATTATCTGTTAGCATATTGAGTAGCGAGTGTCTGAGAATTAGTCAACATCTATTTTTCATACCTCTTAGTGATAAGGGTTGTCCACTCTTAACATTTTTTTTAACTAGAAATTAGGTACTTAAAATTATTTATATGGCAAAACAACGTTTGCCGAGACAGCTAGTAGTCTTATAAAAAGGCCAAGAAACTTACTTATTGTCGCCCATGGAGGAAATCTGCGGCATATTGGACACAGCCGTGTAGCCCTTCTCATGAGCCAGGGTGATCTTGAAGGTGGCTTTGTACATGGGTTCATCGAAGCAGGGGAAACCCTTGCGAGCTGATATCGCTTCGAATTGAGTGGTGACCAGGTATCTGTAATGGAGTAAAAGTTTTTAATGTTGCTCAAGACGCCAAGTTGTTTAAGATAAGTACTATAGTTCCCGATTCAGTCAGGTGTCATCATCACATCAGTCATGCTTAAGACAGAGCCAACAGTCTTGAAAAGACAGAATGGCCACGTTCAGCTATTTGGCTTAATGATAGAATTGAGATTCAAATAGTGACAATGGTTGCTAGCCCATCGCCTAAAAAAGAATCCCAAGTTTGTAAGCCTATCCCTTAGTCGCCTTTTACGACATCCATGGGAAAGAGACGGAGTGGTCCTATTCTTTTTTGTATTGGTGCCGGGAACCACACGGCACCAAAAAAAAAACTTACTCTTTCTGTTTAGTGGTCTTATGCACATAACTGCTGACGTAGACTCCGTCCAATCCCGGCTTCAAATTCCCGTAGAAGGGTATCACGAGGGAATAATTGCCGTCCTTTTCCAACTGCCCGCTAAGCTGAAGTGTGAGCAGGTTGTACGTATCGTTGTGTTTCACATCTTCAACGGTGAGAGACGACGGGCCAGTCAGTTTAATATCGTTGTTAACTATATTGAAGTCTTGTGAGTGTAAGACTATTTTCGACGTTGATTTCCTTACTGTCAGCTGAAAAAGATGATAACGGCTTATTAATTCCCGGCATTTTACAAAAGGACCATTCCATATCTTACCCATGGATGTTGTAAAAGGCGACTAAGGAATAGGCTTACAAACTTGATATTCTTTTTTTAGGTGATGGGTTAGCAACCTGTCACTATTTGAGTCTCAATTCTATCATTAAGCTAAATGGCTGAACGTGGCCATTCAGTCATTTCAATACTGTTGGCTTTGTCTACCCCGCAAGGGATATAGACGTGACCATATGTATGTATGTACCATGTACCCATGGATGTCGTAAAAGTCGATTAATAAAATCTTATTGTTGGCGATGCGCTAGCAGTGACGCTTATTTGAATCTCAATTCCATATCGTGAGCCGAACAGCTGTACATGGGCTGTCAGTCTTTTCAAGACTGCTGGCTCTGTCTACCCGGCAAGGGATATAGACGTGATTATATGTATATATAAGCTCGATTCTCGAAATTGTCGACGAATACGTCTACCTAGGACAAACGGTCGATTAAGGTATATAACCTGTCACTCTGAATCATAATAATGTGGCCTTGTGGTTATAGGTTTCTCCATCAACATAAAAGCATAAATAAGAAATATTTTCCTGTATTTATGTTAAGACTGAATGGCCACGTTCAGCTATTTGGCTTAATGATGGAATTGAGATTCAAATAGTGATAGGTTGCTAGCCCATCGCCCATAAAAAGAATCTCAAGTTCGTAAGCCTATCCCTTAGTCGGCTTTTAAGACATCCATGGGAAAGAGATGGAGTGGTCCTATTCTTTTTTGTATTGGTGCCGGGAACCACACGGCACATGTTAATATAAAAATACATGTAAGTGAAAACTTGCAATTCTTCTTTTAGACGATGGGCTATCAACCTGTCACTATTTGAATCTCAATTCTATCATTAAGCCGAACAACTGTACCACCTACGTGAGCTATTAGTCTTTCAAGAGTGCTGGCTCTGTCTACCCCGCAAGGTATATAGACGTGATTATATGGATGGATGTAAAAAAAATAACCTACATCACTAGTCTAGTGATGTCACAATATTCGACATGACCCTGATATCGATTTCACTATCCTACAATTTCGGCAAGATATTAAAAATCTGTTGTCGACAATACAAGTAAAATATTATAATAACCTGCCTAAAGTAACTGTTTGCCGACACAATGGGTTTTTTGTGTAAACGTATATTAAATACTAACTAGAAAGTAGGCCTGAAAAAGCGAGACCTGAACAAAAATTTACGAACAAAAACAGAGATTTCACTTTTAACAAAACTTTTCTGAAATAGCGATGAAACGGTTTGAATTTGAAAAATTCTAAGGTGGTGTCCGACCACAAAACTAACAAATCTATTGTCTATACAGCACCCAATTTTTTTTTATTTCGATTCGATAAAGACAATAAATAAAATAATAAATAAATACAGGACAAAAAATAATACATAAATACAAGACAAATTACACATATTGAGTTAGCCCGAAGTAAGTTCGAGACTTGTGTTACGAGACACTAACTCAACGATATTATATTATAATAAATACTTATATAGATAAACATCCAAGACCCAGGCCAATCAGGATCATTGCTCTGGATCTTGCTACATAAGTATTTATTTATTTATATCGAACTATACGATTTACAATATTAAGATCTACAAGTTCAATCATTCAATAATAAACTCGCATTAATTACAAAGTTTAGTCCGAAGGTTCGACTGGAAGAGAATGCCTTGTGGCATTAAGTCCACCCGTTGTACATTTTACGTGCATAAAGTTTAAATAAATAATACAAAATAGTACGTACTAGAATATTTATAACAAGAACTTAGAATCGTTCAATCCAGTATAAATTATGCTGATTTCTCTCGTCCTTCGCATACCACTTATAACTGCTTGCTTCCTACGGCTTCGCTTACGTGAAAATTTGCTAACTTTCATGTTTTAAATCCAGTTTTAATTTAATACACTTACCTACATGTCTCAAGATATAACATAAAGTAATTATTTTATTTCATTCATTCATTCATATTACAATTTTTTTTTTACAAATTACACAGATTGAGTTAGCTTCGATGTAAGTTCGAGACTTGTGTTACGAGACGTATTACTAAGTCTATTTCCCTTGTGGGGTAGACAGAGCCAGCAGTCTTGAATCGATAAGCGACGTGCAACTGACAGGCTTGAATGATAGAACTGATATTCTAAAAGTGACATGTTGCTAGCCATCCCAAGTTTATAAGACTATCCCTTAGTCGCCTTTTACGACATCCGTGGGAAAAAGATGGGAGTGGTCCTGTTCATAATTATATTGGTGCCGGGAACCACACTGCACTAATTTTTTAACAGAAAGTAAAAATACTACAAATAAAAAAAGTGTTTTATTGACTCATTTCAACAACGTAGGTATTATGTACATACATCGTTCATATAAAAGGTGTTATACATTTTCTAAGCGGGTCCAACGCTCAGCCATCTACCATCAAACTAAAAATAAACCTGTATCTTGATTGGTAGAAGGCATCACGGGAGATCCGGTAGGATGTAATACAGTTTATTTAATCATTAGAGTTGGAGTATAATGTACATGGATTTAATAATAACACATTTAATTTTCATAGACAAGTGATTATTTAGTAATCGGTCCAAAGCACTGTCTTGTACAAGGAAAACCTTCACCCGGACCGTGATAAGCAAGAAGCGAGACCGGAATAATAAACGGCTTCCAATACATACATACATACATACATAAAATCACGCCTCTTTCCCGGAGGGGCAGGCAGAGACTACCTCTTTCCACTTGCCACGATCTCTGCACACTTCATTCGCTTCATCCACATTCATAACTCTCTTCATGCAAGCTCGCCGGTTTCGGGTACTTTTGACCTGACCCTTTACCAGGACGTCCTTAATTAACGGCTTCCAATTTGTTATTTATTTGTCACTAAAGCGTACCGTGTGGTTCATGGCACTGATAAAAAAAAAACGAAAAAGACCTCTCGATCGCGTCCCCATGGATATAGTAGAAAGCGATAAAGGAATATTCTTATAAAATTGGGATTCTTCTTTTAAGCGATGGGCTAGTAACCTAAGATTTTTGTCCTATCCCTTGGTCGCTTTTTACGACATCCACGGGAAAAAGAGACAGTGGTCCTTGTGTCGTTAAGGTAAAAGTCACATCCTATTTTAAAATCCCACGGGACCGCACGGCTCCTTCAAATCTTATTATATAGGTACTTACCTACTAGCTGTGCCTGGGACTTCGTCCGCGTGGAAAATTTGTTTTGGGCATCATTGAAGCCCTCAAGGGTGAATAATTTTCCCCGTTTTTTTCACATTTTCCATTATTTTTTCGCTCCTATAGTTGCAGCGTGATGTTATATAGCCTAAAGCCTTCCTCGATAAATGGTCTATTCAACGCAAAAATAATTTTTCAATTCGAACTTCCTGAGATTAGCGCGTTCAAACAAACAAACTCTTCAGCTTAATAATATTAATATAGATTCGTATTGACATAATCATGAGGCGATATGTTTTTGATAACATCAAAACTAAAGACAACGATCAGGTTCAAAGTCATTGGTCTGACTGAATGGCTATTGTGAGTCGTCTCAGCGCATGCGCATATGCTAATATAACCATTGTTTGTCCTGTCTAACTGTACAACTTTCAAAAATATTTTATTGTTGTATAATGTAAGCATTCGGTCATGAAGAGAACCATATTTAAGCGTTGAATAAACGCCACAGCAAAAACTGTTCAAATTTAAATTCAATATTTCTTTATTCATCTCCAACATACAAACATACATACATATAATCACGTCTATATCCCTTGCGAGGTAAACAGAGCCAACAGTCTTGAAAAGACTGATAGGCCACGTTCAGCTATTTGGCTTTAAGATAGAATTGGGATTCAAATAGTGACAGGTTGGTAGCCCATCGCCTACAATAGATTACCAAGCCTTAGTCGCCTTTAACGATATCCATTGGAAAGATATGGAGTGGTCCTATTCTAAAATGACGCGAACCATGCAACATTAAGTAAGTATTTTGTAATTAATAGCTACTTATAAGAAAAACATCCCTTCTTAATTAATAGTTAGACACAGGAGTTCTAGACCAGGTCGAGGCTAGGTAAACTAGGTCACCTTTGATCTAAACTAGACATGAAATCTGAGTGGTCATTGAGACCTTAGAGTGCTACGTCAAACAACCTGTTTATTACGCGACTGCGCTGAACAGGGAGTGTTTTGTTTTGTGGCTTTCTCAGTGAACTGTCACGAGATACCGATTTCGAAATAATAGATATTGCTACGTTGAGAAGTTTTTGCGGTAAAGAGTAACATATATATATAGTGATTCAAAGAGAGACGGCGGTTGAATCGGTAAGGTGCCCGGTTAAAATGCGTGTGGGGCAAAAAGAGCACAGGTTCGAATCCCACCTCGGCCATGTCTGACTATTTTCGCAGTTATGTACATTAGTTTTAATACTAACTGATGCTCTGAACCTGTCACTGAATGTAGAATTTCAGTTTCGAAAAGACTCTTGCACTGCCTCTGTCTACCCCGCAAGGGATATAGACGTGACCATATGTATGTATGTATGTACCACTCCATATCTTTCCCATGGATATCGTTAAAGGCGACTAAGGCTTGATAATCTCTTTTAGGCGATGGGCTTACAACTTGTCACTGAATATATAATTTTAGTTTCGAAAAGACTCTTGCACTGTCTCTGTCTACCCCGTAAGGGATACAGACGTGACTTTATGTACATACATACATACATACATACATACATACATACATAAAATCACGCCTCTTTCCCGGAGGGGTAGGCAGAGACTACCTCTTTCCACTTGCCACGATCTCTGCATACTTCTACATACATATGTATGAAATATCTTACCATAATATCCACAACGCCGAAGAAGCTGAAGTTTGTCGACGGATCCACGTCATATGCCAACTTCAGATCGTAGTGGGTGGGCATGAGGTCCGTGGGAAGGAGGTAGTCATTTCCTGACGCCAGCTGGGCCGCAGCCAGCACTGTGAGGGTTGAACGCCAACCCATCTTCACTGTGGACAAAAATGGATAGATATGAGAGATAGATAAAACTCTTGTGCCGTGTGGTTCCCGGCACCAATACAAAAAAGAAATAGGACCACTCCATCTCTTTCCCATGGATGTCGTAAAAGGCGACTAAGGGATAGGCTTATAAAATTGCGATCCTTTTTTTTGGGCGATGGGCTAGCAACCTGTCACTATTTTAATCTCAATTCTATCATTAAGCCAAATAGCTGAACGTGGCCAGTTAGTCCTCAAGACTGTTGGCTCTGTCTACCCCGCATGGGATATGGACGTGACCATAAGAGAAAACATACAAAACAACACAAAGCAGATATAGATGGTACAAAGGCGGACTTATCGCTAATGCAATCTCTTCCAGTCAACCTTTGGGCGGAAGGAAACCAAACAGGAGATCGGCGTTGGCGCAGAGCGAGATAAATAAATGTTTGAACATAATGAAATACATACAGAATATATATATATCTATATATAATACATATAAATACATACAAATACACATAAATACATAATAATAACATATACTTAAAATACATGCCTTTATGAACTATATCTTATATTCTTTTTCTTATGGTGCAATAATGAGTCTATCTATCTACGAGTATATCGCTACCAATATTAAATGCTGAATCTTAATTTCGTAATCAAGTCCTACAGCTGAAGGTCTAACAAGCTTTTCGAGACTGTTGGCTCTGCCTACCCCGAAAGCGATAAATTCATGATTATATATATATAGATATGTAGGTATTCGCTCCCGCGGGAATTAAGAGCGTTAATGGTATCTATTTGACAATATCTCAGTTACAACATAATAATAACATATCCCCTGGCGGGGTAGACAGAGCCAACAGTCTCAAAAAATACTGAAAAGGAGAATTATACAACTGAACGTGATCTACGTTCAGTTGTATAATTCTCCTTTTGCACATTACCATAACATATTAGTCCAATGAAAATGCTGCAGTGTATTTTGTTCCGCCGCTTCTTCATGCGCTTTGGAAGCGGTAGCAGTTATAATTAGATTTAAGTGATGTGACGTCAAAAAGTGATACCTTGTATCCAATTTTGAAAATAAATCTATTCTATTCTATTCATATGTAATTTTAAGATAAATTTATTATAATATTATATACTAGAGGCCGCCCGCGACTTAGTCCGCATGGAAACCCTATCAATCCCGCGGGAACTCCGGGATAAAAAGTAGCCTATATGTTATTTCGGTGTCTTCAGCTACCTACATACCAAATTTCATCGTGATCGGGTCAGTATTTTTAGCGTGAAAGAGTAACAAACATCCATACTCGCAAACTTTCGCATTTGTAATATTAGTAGGATGTACATCAAAAAAAGAGATATTTATTAGGACATTGGACATCAAGGACTGCAAGTTCGATACGTACCTATACACAAACATTATCCACATGATTATTTAATATACAACACATTATATTTCACATAATATATAATTATAATACTCAAAAACGCGTATAATAAAACGAGTAGGCTTCTCAATTGTACAATTTCTGTCTGACTTTGACTGTTATGTGACTGACTGACAGGGTGAATGACATGTAGATATGAAACTATTTGACGAGAGAAAAGAGGTCTTAAGTGGCCTTAAGAGGTAGAATTATGTGTTCACAGAAACTGTACCTAAATACTAAGACCTATATTGTAGTGACCATATTCAAGGAATAAATGATTATGATTAAAATCTATACTAATATGATAAAGCTGAAGAGTTTGTTTGTTTGAACGCGCTAATCTCAGGAACTACTACTTTTTGTGTTGAATAGACCATTTATCGAGGAAGGCTTTAGGCTATATAACATCACGCTGCAACTATAAGGAGCGAAGAAATAATGGAAAATATGAAAAATAACGGGGTAAATTATTCATCCTTGAGAGCTTCAATTATGCCCAAAATAACTATTCCACGCAGACGAAGTCGCGGGCACAGCTAGTATACTATAAAACTATACTAAACATATACATACCTATATATTATTATTATATTCAATAAATATATCTTGGGAAAGAGGCGTGAGTTTATGTATGTATGTATGTATGTATAAATATATCTTGCATGAATAGAGTTATGAATGTGGATGAAACGAAAGAAGTATGTACAGAGATCGTAGAAAATTGAAAGATGTAGTATCTGCCTACCCCTCTGGGAAAAAGGCGGGATTTTTTGTATGTACCTATGTATGTAAGATTCAATATTTCCAATAACAATTCATCAGTTTAAGGTACTTTTGACCTGACCTTTAATCAGAACCTCCCCAATTTGATCAAAGTACAAATTGGCTAAGCTTTCTTCATCCAACTAAAATAATTACTGAAGTCCGATGTATTTATAAATAAAATTGCAAAAGAGGCTAAGGTCGGTCAATAAATAAGACGTAAGGCCGAGTAAGGTCACCGTAAAAGGCGATTTCTTCCTGTTATCGCCTGTTCAAGTTCGGATACATTTGGATAAGCTTAAGATTAATCCAAGTTACCAATCTGACCATGACTTCGATTCGTATACAAAAAAGGAGTGCAATATTTTCAGTGCCGTGTGGCACCAATATAAAATAAGAATAGGACCACTCCTTTCCCCATGGTTGTCGTAAGAGGCGACTTAGGGATAGGCTTATAAACTTGTGATTCTTATTTTAGGCGATTCGCTAGCAACCTGTCGCTATTTGGATAACCTCTGCGTGGTAGACAGATCTATATCCTATCACTCTTTTCAAGACTGTTGGCTATGTCTACCCCGTAAGGGATATAGACGTGATTATATAAATGAATGAATGAATGATTAAGAATTAAATTAATTTTAATGTGAAATAAGAAAATGGGTTCAGTAGATAACGCATTACGAATAAACAGCGTCGGTGGTTGAATCGGTAAGATGCCCTGTTAAAATGTGTTTGGCGCAAAAAGGCAATGGTTCGAATCCCACCTCGGCCATGTACCAATGACTATTTGCGAAGTTTGAATACTAATAGTATGAATACTAGTGTCGCGTGGTTCCCGGCACCAATAAAAAAAAAAGAATAGGACAACTCCATCTTGTTCCCATGGATGTCGTAAAAGGCGACTGAGGGATAGGCTTATATACTTGGGATTCTTCTTTTAGGCGATGAGCTAGCAACCTGTCACTATTTGAATCTCAATTCCATCATAAAGCCAAACAGCTGAACGTGGCCTATCAGTCTTTTCAAGACTGTTGGCTCTGTCTACCGTGCAAGGAATATAGACGTGATTATTATGTATGTTGAATACTAACCGATGCTCTTACGATGAGGGAAAACATCGTCAGGTTTTTTACACGAAGCGACTCCCGTCTGACCTCCGCAATCTTTGCAGGTAAACCTGACCCGTATTGGATCGATCATGGTTACACATCCAGTTGCCTAATTTTGCAGGTTTCCTCATGATGATTTCCCTCACCGTAAGAGCATCGGTTAGTATACAAACTAATGTACATAACTTCGCAAATAATCATTGGTACATAGCCTGAATGTGCAGGTTAAATACTGTACCTTTTTGCAGGTAAATAATAACGAACGTTTCAATATTTCCGAAGATAAGTTTAACTTTTGTTACCTATTGAAAAAGATATGATAACGTCTATCGTTTCTTTGAATTTATATTTTTTAACGCCGTTAATTTCTGCAAATAACATACATACGTATTAAAAAAACTGATAGGCCACATTCAGCTGTGATGGAATTTAAATTCAATTAGTGGCAGGTTGTCCATCGCCTACAAGAAGAATCCCAAGTTTGTTAGCCTTAGTCCTTATACCTTAGTCGCCTTTTGCGACGTCCACGGGTAAAAGATATAGTGGTCCTATTTTATTAATTCCCGGGCACCACACGGCATTGAAATCATAATCGTTTATTCCTTGAATATAACAATAATGTTACAATAGGTATAGGTCTTAAGTATTTAGGTAGATACAGTTTCTGTGAACATATATTCTAGCTTTTAAGAAAATATATGATAGAAAAGATAAGAATATAGAAAAGATAAGAATATAATAGGTACATATAATGTAATTTAACAATTCACTTATTCCTATTTATATTTTGTTAATGTACCAAATAAACGATTTTTCTTTCTTTCAAAATAAAGTTAAAATAAGTAACCGGTCATCAAAATTTAAATACAGTCGATAAATACCGTTACATTTGATAAATGCGTGAATCGAACCCGAGACTTTAGGACTACGCCCAGGGTCAGGGACCTCGGAACTTGATTCTGAGTCAATATTGCATATTAAAGAGGACCATAACTTAAAAAAGAAATTAGAATTCCAAGAATTTCCGGAGTCTTACAAACTTAGCCGTGTGGTTCCCGGCACCATTACAAAAAGGAATAGGACCACTCCATCACTTTCCCACGGATGTCGTAAAAGGCGACTAAGGGATAGGCTTATAAACTTGGGATTCTTCTTTTAGGCGATTGGCCAGCAACCTGTTACTATTTGAATCTCAATTCTATCATTAAGCCAAACAGAGCTGAACGTGGCCTATCAGTCTTTTCAAGACTGTTGGCTCTGTCCACCCCGCAAGGGATATAGACGTGATTATATGTATGAATTTATGTCAGAGTTAAATATCGTCGAAATTAGCCCGGTATTTTTTGAGTAAATACGTTACAAACAAAAAAAAATCTTTACTCGTTTTAGGTTGGTGATTGATATCATTAAGTTTAAATACGTAACTTTTTTTTCATCTAAGCATTGTTGCAATATGAGAAATTGCACATGATTTTGAGTTGCTTATTCAACTCTATTATAAATTAAATTTATTCTTGTGATTTCAGTTCAGTTTACGAATGAATGAATGAAGCTTAACTCACCAATCGCGGCTTAGTATCAGCGCAGTTTAAAAGCTGAATACAAGAAACTGTTCAAAGTCTTTACAATAAACCGCCGTGCCGTGTGGATCCCGGCACCAATATAAAAAATAATAATAACACTCTATCTCTTTCCCATGAATGTCGTAAAAGGCGACTAAGGGATAGGCTTATAAACATGGGATTCTTCTTGTAAGCGATGGGCTATCAACCTGTTACTATTTGAATTTGAAACTCAATTCCGTCATTAAGCCAAACAGCTGAACGTGGCCTTTCAAAATTTTCAAGACTGTCGGCTCTGCCTACCCCGCAAGAGATATAAGTGCTTACATTTATTCTTTGCCAATTAAGAAAGTAAGCAATAAAACAAATGATTACAAATAAATACATTGTTCAATATGGACAGGCAATAAATTATTTGTCAAACTTTCTAAACAATCACTTACCCGCAAAAGAAGCAATAAAACACGAAACTTTCATAAAAAAAAACATTAAAATCAATAAAAACATAATACCTAATTGATAAAAAAAAAAATACTGTCAACAATATAGAGAATTTAAAAAAAAAAACTTACTTTTTTTTAATGTGGACACTACACTACACTCTTTGAGTGTTGGTCATAGACTGACTTCATTTAATGGTGACTGACACTCGCACAAACAAGTCTTGCTTGACCAAACGTTAATACGATACGAGTACGACACGATTTTATCAACATTATTATTTATACGGTACGATTTTAATTCTTATTTACTATTTATATGGAGGGTGTGGAAGAAAAGGTCGGAGTGGGAAGACCTAGACGAACGTATCTTGATCAAATTAAGGACGTCCTGGTAAAGGGTCAGGTCAAAAGTACCCGAAACCGCCGAGCTTGCATGAAGAGAGTTATGAATGTGGATGAAGCGAAGGAAATATGCAGAGATCGTGGCAAGTGGAAAGAGTAAGTCTCTGCCTTCCCCTCCGGGAAAGAAGCGTGATTTTATGTATATGTATATACATATATAAATAGATAAACAAACATCCTCACTTAAACCTGCACATTCAGGCAACTGGATGTGTAACCAAAATTGATCGGTTCCCTTGCAAAGGTTGCGGAGGGCGGGAGTTGCTTCGTGTAAAAATCGTGTAAATCCATGGTCAAAGGCATATCCCGGGCTCCTCTCCAGAGTGGTGAGGATGCAACCGGGACTAAAGCCAGGAGGAAGAAGAAGGGATCTCTCAACAGATTTTTACCTATGTTTTTCCTAAAGATCTATTCTATCTGTGTACCGAATTTCAACAAAATCCGTTCAGTAATTTTGCATTTGAATGTACAGGTTTCCTCACTATATTTTCCCTGGCCTTCAGAACATCGGTTAGCACTCACACTAATGTGATCTCTGATAATAAATGGCATTATTATCCGAAGTATAACAGGTCCTTCAGAATGCAGTTAGTACAATAGACTTGACATGAGAGAAGTGTGCCCATGTACTTAATTCTACATACATACATATGGTCACGTCTATATCCCTTGCGGGGTAGACAGAGCCAACAGTCTTGAAAAGACTGAATGGCCACGTTCAGCTATTTGGCTTAATGATAGAATTGAGATTCAAATAGTGACAGGTTGCTAGCCCATCGCCTAAAAAAGAATCCCAAGTTTGTAAGCATATCCCTTAGTCGCCTTTTACGACATCCATGGGAAAGAGATGGAGTGGTCCTATTCTTTTTTGTATTGGTGCCGGGAACCACACGGCACTTAATTCTCTTTAGTTTAAGTTATATTTTTACTCTTTCCTTGATGTAAATAAATATATAAATAAATAAATAGGCCATTTATCGCAATAAAACTCGGTCAGTCGTAAGAACAAAGCCGACATAATAAACACGGTATAAAAATAGACTGCTGATTGTAAAATCAATATTTGTTACTCTGATTCTATGAGTGTTTACGAATAGATATTTATGTAGAAATAGCGACCCGTCGGGATATAAACCTTCCGCAGAGAACTCCCTTTCCAACATTCCTAACAGGAACAAAATCCATCCATAACTTTACGAGATTAGCGCTAACAAAGAGAGAAAATACGGGGACTTTGTATTTAGTAGTGATGATAGTGATGTCAGAGGACTCCCTCAATCCAGGGTTAGAGGCGCACCCCGACCTCCTCTCCAGGATATAACCAGGACTAACGCTAGGAGAAAGAAGATAATTCAAGATTTATCAAGATCAGATTATACTAGTAATATCGTTTTTGCCGTGTGGTTCTCGGCACCAACAGAAAAAATAAAAGAATAGGTCCACTCCATTTCTTCCAGTGGATGTCGTAAAAGGCGACTAAGGGACAAGAGCACATACATCAAGGTGCCACAAATGCATACCCAAAGAGGTTTGACGTCAGGCAGGCGGCTGGTCATGAAACTGAAGCCAAAACTTTCCAGTGTGATAAGTGATAACACAGACTCGTAATAGCATTTTTCATGTAGGAATTGCTGCACTATGGATTAGGGAACACTGAAGGAGGATTTTACGGGAGTGATGTTTCGGTGCATTTTACGGGAGTGATGTTTGAGATTCAAACGCCCATCGCCTAAAATAAGAATCCCAAGTTAACAAACCTATCACTTATTCGCCCTTTACGACATACATAGGAAAGAGATGCAGTAGTCATATTCTTTTCCTAATCGTGCCGGTAACCACACGGCATTATTCATTGTCCGCGGGAGAAAATCTTATCGTGTATTGTGAACGAATTAAAAACAGAACTTAATGGACCGTTGAAGGACCGCTTATGAAGTAACATCTAACATCTAATTTATTCAAATCATTCACAGAAACATTTGTACAGCGTTGATGAATCTATCTTGTTAAAGTTATTTCCAATTTCTCTTATTTTCCTCCTGCAGAGAATACATACATACATACAGTCACGCCTTTATTCCTAGCGGCATAGACAGAGCCAACAGTCTTGAAAACTAATAGGCCACAATCAGCTGTTTGGCTTAATGATAGAATTGAGATTCAAATAGTGACAGGTTGCTAGTCCATCGCCTAAAAGAATCCCAAGTTTATAAGCCTATCCCTTAATCGCCTTTTACGACATCCATGCGAAAGAGGAGTGGTCCGATTCTTTTTTGGAAACGCATATTTTATACCAAATCAATATATGTTCATCTATCATAAACTTATCATTATATTCGTATGAAATAGATTCCAAGAAAAAAAAATGTAGTTAATGGTCTCGCTAAGTGCATCAAACCGAGTCGAGATGCAGTCAATAGACCACGACCAGTTGTTCTAAGCCGAATTTTTATTTATATATTTTAACATGGCCTCTTTCTCAGAAGGGTAGGCAGAGACATTATTCTCTACAAACTTGTTGGTCACACTTGCCTCAATTTTGTATGCGATCCTCTTATTGTCAGGTTGGCTGGAAGAGATCCCACTGAGGGATAAGCTAACCTTTGTACTGTACTAAAAAGTCCGGCTGAATGTGACGTTTTAGTGTTTGCGACTGTTGGCTCTGTCTACCCCATATACGATAATTACGTACCTAATATAGGTATGTATGTATGTATTTTGTGATTCCCGGCACTAATACAAAAAAGAATAGGATCACTCCATCTCTTTCCCATGGATGTCGTAAAAGGCGATTAAGGGATAGACTTATATACTTGGGATTCTTCTTTTAGGCGATGGGCTAGCAACCTGTCACTATTTGAATCTCATATCCATCATTAAACCAAATAGCTGAAAATGGCCTGTCAGTCTTTTAAAGACTGTTGGCTCTGTCTACCCCAAATGGGATAAATACCTACGTGATAAATGTATGATATTTTAGGTATTATTCCTATAGCGATGACCATGCGTTATCTTAAAATATGCCTACAAATAAACAGAATAAGTTATTGCGTCATCACCGCCAGGTAAGAGAGGTGTGGCCACCAAATATATTTAATATATTGTTTCGGCTCAAGGTTGTGAACAAATTAACTTTCAACAACTTTTATCTCTTTCAATGATACCTAGAATTAACCAACTAATAATAAATACTTATATACAGGACAAATCACACAAACTGAGTTAGCCTCGAAGTAATGTGCGTCAGAATGGCTGGTTCTCTGTGGCTTTGGTCTAAGAGAGTTGATCCAAAAATTGCTACATAATTGCTTATATTTGCTACATTTAATAAATAATTGCTACATACGATATATATCTAGAAATAAAATATTTTTTTTGACCAGCCATCCTGACGTTTGGTTGGCTGGTCACATCCTAGTTTAACGCCAAGCATGCACAGTTTCCTGAAATGTATTGCGTCAATAATTGCTACATATTTACTTCATTTATATTATTTAGCTGTAATTTCAAATATGTGTTAAATAAACGATGTAGCAATTATTGAAATTATCCCAAGGAAAAGTGCCTGATAAAATAAAATAGGCAAATAGATGCAGTATTTTTTACTGAACAGCAGGCGGTTTGAATTATTAAATGGCATGTTAAGTTAGTGGATAGTAAGAACATTATCGTAAATAAAAACAAAATGTGGGTTGTACTTATGTTTCAGTTTAATTATATTACAATTAAAAAATATTAAATTTGGTATTGATTGATCTGATATTTACATTATTTTTTCGCATATATTATACAATGTGGTATTAGCTTCTTTTTACTCTTCGTAATTTTTTTCGATTCGTCATCATAACATATCCATTTTAAATTTCGTCTACAATGAGCTTTATAGTGACCAATTAGCGCTCCACATATTGGAGGCACGAACTCTATTATTGCTAGTAAATGGAACTCAGATCCTTCTAACAATAGAGATGTTGGTGGATCATCTATTGAAATAAATTGATCGGAATTGAATTCGAATGCTATAAGATCTCGTAAAGATACACTAAATGATTTGACACCTTTACATTGACTACGCCGGCATTCTGTAAGTTCTTGAGCATTAATTAAAGTATTTGCGGATACTTGTAAATCATTAATGGATGACGCTATATCAACGTGTAGAACAGGTATCTTACGCTGAACTTTATTTATTACACAATCTGATTCTGTACAATGTTCACGTTCATCTGCACTGTATATACAGTCTATCAAAATGCGCTCAAATATATTATTTACATTGCACTCACATCTGACTTCCACAGAGGATTCTTTTTCAACTTTTGAAAAATAGATTAGAGCCATTTCAGATCTTATTTTGTACACTTCATCTGTATTCCTTCCACTCATGAGTCTGACTAGTTTACAGAATAAATTTTCACTTTTATGTATTATTTGACTTATCCGATAGCCATCGATATATGCTATAGCTAACGCCTGACATACCGAGTCAATCGCGCATGTATTCCTCAATATAATATTTTTGTTATCAATTTTTAGCTTGCTTCCGTTAGACAAAAAAATAACCGGTTTCAAAGTTTTTCTTCTTTTAGTAACATTTCCTTTCCCTTTCCAGTTTTCGATGAAGGTAGGATCCTCGGAAAAAATAGAATCTTCTGTAAACTCTTCCTTCGGCTCCTTGCTAGACTTCTGCGTAGACGTTTTTGAATCTCTTTTTATTTCCTTTTCCTTAGTATGAAAATCAGCTCCAGTATTTTTTTTTAGAGTAATGTTCGGCAGTATCGATTTTCTCGGTGCAACCTTGATCTCTCCTTTTAAAAATTCTAAATGTTTCATAATGAATTCATCTGTTCTTAGTCTGTGTGATTTTGTGCTTAGGTGTAATAGCAGTCTTTTTATTGTTTTAAAGTATGATTCGACATTTGAAGAAGTAGGTGCCTCGATATCGGAATCATAAATATTCTTCATTACGTTTGACCACAAAGGAAAAAGATTCAGTAAACGTGATAGAGTTCCTATAAAAGCAGGATAGTGGTACAAATTGTCGTGATTGCCTATATCTTCAGTATCCAGTGTAATTAATATTTTTTCTGTTTCAACTTTGTTGGTCAACCATTTAAAAAATCTGTTCTCTTCACTTAATTTGGTATCAGTTTTATTTTCGAATACTGACTTTTCAGCTTTAGGCACATCATTTATTCTGTCACTCTCTTGAATCTCTATCTCTGTATCTAGAGTCTGAAACTGATTCAATGTCTTTAATCGATTCTTAGCCAACTCACATCTAGAAGGAGAATTGGATTTATTACTGCCGTCGTGTTCATTCAAACAAACTGTAATGATATCAGTCAATATTTCTTTGGATTTTTCAAAATTTACGCACTCCTTCAAAGCTAACAGGCATTTAATATAAAATAATTTGACCCTATTGTCGACGTGCTTAAAACACGTTAAATTAAAAATTATTTTCACAAAATGACTAGTGTCTATTCTAATGTAGCAATCGTCGCTTTTTTCGTCTTCTTCTAATTTTCTGTAGGATTCAATAGCATAATCTTTAGTAGAGTTATGTTTCGTAAAGGCCTTTACGCAAGCACCAATCAGCGCAGATGACTCATCGACAATGATTTCGTCTGGTTTTGGATTGCTCACGTGCCATGATTCCAGCCATTTGTATATTGTGTCCATAGAATGGCTTTCTGATACCATTTGGGTTACTGGGATACTACTGTGACCTTCATATGTTTTCATTACACATACATAAAACAATATGTGTTTGGTAATTGTAACATTATCTATAGGCCCAAATGTTTTGAAAATGCTTCCGGTGGCATCTATACTAACAATTAACTTGCCCGTTTTTTTAAATTCTTTGTAATATTGATCTTGGCACGGATCCCAATAATAAATATAAAATGGATACACAGAGATATGTTTGATAGCTTCTTTGTAAGGCGATATTTGGGTCATTAGCCATAAAGAAAGTATTTGGTTTTGATGAAAAAGTGAACTTTTTTTATGTTCGTGTTTTATTTGACGTAAGCACCCCGTTGTTGGTAAATGAGTAGGTTCAGGCTCATCTGAATTAACATCTAAATTATAATTATTTGCCATTGAGTTACGATATGAAATAGCGGAAACATATTTAAGTTCTTCGGCTATTTCAGCTCTTTTAACAGGAGAAAGTTTTATTTTTCTTATTGGAGTATGAACAAATGTTTCGTCGTAATTTGTTATAATGCATTTGCATTGAGCAATTTTATCCGAAGGCCAGCTAATAATAACTTTCACATCAGCTGCACATTGTTTACAAGATCCAGTGCACGTTATATTGGTGTTCATAGAAATTGAATACTGTTTAAATGTCCAACTGTGTGCGGTTGGATGAACATCCCAAATTTTTTCTCGCAATTGATGAGCCCACTGATGTTTAGGCAAAAGATTTTTCAATCTAAAGACAGACTCAGATCCTTTATTTAATTTTATGCGTTTAGTTATTGGTTGCAAACGCTCCCACTGATACGTATCAATTAAAAAATTATACGTTAATGTGTTTCCAAGCGATTTGTTGCTGCCGTCTTGGCATTTATTTTCTATTCTATTATCACATTTATCATTTAAAGTAATTGTGCTTGGCTCTTCACAGCAAATATCATCATTTGGTCTAAAAAAGTAATCAAAATTTTTCTTAACTGAAAGGTACAGTGCCTGTGTCGTAATCTTATTGGCTAATGCATTACTAATTTCACCAAACAGTGGATCTGTAGATGCTGGTAAATCTGACTTACTTGGAAAATACTTTTTGTATTGCAAGAAAACCCTTTTTTGTTCTTCGAGTGGCACGACAAACTTTCTTCCTCTCTTCATCGTCACAAACACCAAAAAACGAATTAAATATAGGTTCAAGAAGCAGTAAGTATCTACTTATTCCTTATTATTTATAGTATAGAATAACATTAAACAAGTCAACTCTGTAATTCCAATATTGATACTTTGATTTATTGAGGGTAGGTGCATATTTTTTATTGCATAAATCGTATTACTTACACGGTTACCAGAGCCTAAAAAATTAAGCCAACGAAATCTACATAACTGAGTATTTGCCTTTATTATTTTATCAGGCACTTTTTCCTTGTGATAATTGAAATGATTGCTACATCCTTCATTTAACACATGTTTGAAGTTACAGCTAAATAATATAAATGAAGTAAATATGTAGCAATTATTGACGCAATACATTTCAGGAAACTGTGCATGCTTGGCGTTAAACTAGGATGTGACCAGCCAACCAAACGTCAGGATGGCTGGTCAAAAAAAATATTTTATTTCTAGATATATATCGTATGTAGCAATTATTTATTAAATGTAGCAAATATAAGCAATTATGTAGCAATTTTTGGATCAACTCTCTTAGACCAAAGCCACAGACAACCAGCCATTCTGACGCACATTCGAAGTAAGGTCGAGGCTTGTGTTACGAGATACTAACTCAACGATACTAAATTTTATAAAAAACACTTATATAGATAAACATCCAAGACCCAGGCCAATCAGAAAAAGTTCTTTTCTCATCATGCTCTGGCCGGGATTCGAATCCGGGACCTCCGGTGTCACAGACAAGCGTACTACCGCTGCACAACAGTGGCAGACTCGTAAATCTAATAATAAAATTCCCGGGGGAATTGCGAATAACCTGTATGACGGCGTCTGTGGCGCATCGGCAGTACGCTTGTCTGTGACACCGGAGGTCGCGGGTTCGAATCCCGGCCAGGGCATGATGAGAAAAGAACTTTTTCTAATTGGCTTGGGTCTTGGGTGTTTATCTATATAAGTAATTATTATAAAATATAGTATCGTTGAGTTAGTATCTCGTATCACAAGTTTCTTACTTCGAGGCTAACTCAATCTGTGTAATTTGTCCCGTGTATACAAAAAAAAAAAAATTTTTTTTGTAGTTGGCGCGAATTCACCCACCCGCGCATCTTCGCGTGGGTTCAAACTGTTATGTAAAGTAATTGAAATGTAGTGTTATTTATTTAAACGCTTGTTTTTTGTGTAAACACATCCTGATCACACATATGATGAACACCCAAGATCTAAGTTGTACTCTAATGATAATAAACGAAATAAAACACCTCAATGATTTTCATAATATATTTTATTAAAAAAAAAAGAAACAGATTCTTTAAACATGATTGATGAAATACAAACACAGGGAAGGCACAATATATTCAAACTAAAAGATACAATTCACTGCGATTTTAAAACTAAACCTTACAGGACTTCATTACGATTTACAAAAAAAAATAAGACACTGCTCGTATCGAAACTAAAAATAATTATCAACATAAACATATTCATTTATTAAATATCAATATTTCAATATGCCAATCCGTATGTCTGTTACACTATTCCGAACGAACCAATGAACGAATTTTTCTATCACTTCACAACGTGACCTTTTACTCTTTTCGAGACTGGCTCTGTCTACCTCGTAAGGGATAAAGACGTGAACATGAATTAACTAATTTCCATTCCGATACGCGCAATCTTTTGTGTAAAACCGACCATTTAGATTAAACACAATTCAAATTGAGATTTGATACAATCAACTTATAACTAAATACTTCTATAAACTTAGAAATTATATTTTTTATTTTTAGATTACATTATTTGCACACTGTACCTTCCCCGTGCGCCATTTTTTTTTTGGAAACTATACAATACAATGTTATTGTGGTAAAAACAGCAGTGTGCGCTCCAAACAAGCTTTTATAAAAACACAGAACAAATATATACCAATACCAGCGGCCCGTCCCGACTTCGCGCGGGTAGCATTTATGATAAATATCATACCCATTTAGCTTTGAACCAACTTTAATAGATATTTTTTAAATTTCAACATTTAAAATTCTATGCAGAACATTTGTTATACAAATTTTGTACGTGTACGAAAAAAAACATGGGAATTTCTGTTTAGACGCTAAGCGAAAAAAATTCACCAAAATTTAAAAAAAAAGTATTATTTTTAGGTACCTGCACTTTGCACTGTTCGTAAAAAGCACAGAACATAATTACCAAATACAAAGAAAAAAAAAAGTACTGGTACGATTTAGGTAAATTTGTTCTGTTATATAAAACTTGTCGGATTGTAACTGCAACGGAAGCTTACAAACTAAACTTGGACATATTTTATACAATGGTTAATTTATACGATAGAAAAAAAAATATTTGGTGGGAAAGTTTCGAAGAGAGACAAAAATAAAATATATACATATAAAGGTGAATGTACTGTCACTATTTTAAACTCAATTCCATCATGAAGCCATACATACAGTTGAACGTGGCCTTTCAGACTTTACAAAACTTGGCTCTGTCTACCCCGCGAGGGATATTAGACGTGGTAATAATGTATGTATAAATATAAACTTGGGATTCCTCTGGTAGGCGATGGGCTAGCAACCTGTCACTATTTGAATCTCAATGCCATTATTAAGCCATACAGCTGAACGTGGCTATGTGGGCTCTGTCTACCCCGTAAGGGATAAAGACTACATGTATTTATGTGTGTAAATATATTAAGGTTTATGATTTAGGTAATAACTCAAAGCGAATCCCGTAAGGGAAGTTGACAAAATAAAAGATGAATATATTTTTATACTACGTAGATTGGCAGTAAAAAAGCAGCCTCAATAAACACACATCATTTTATGCTATAACTTTTGGAGGAACTTTGAATTTTAGACTGTTTCGATGATTCTGAGTCATACAAACGTATCATTTACGTAAATAAAAAAAAATCCTGTTTGCAATATTCTAAATGTTGACTGGCAAAGACTGCTTACCCAGCGAGTTCGCTTAGCTACACATTTTTAATACCTGACGGAAAAAGAAAGGTGTTATAAATTTGATTAATAAATTAATTAATCTCAAAATAAGAAAATTTTTAAGTAAGAATAATATATATATATATATTAGTAATAGAAAAAAAGATAGTTCGTAGACTTCTAACATCAACATTAGTAACTCTTTTGACGTAAGCACGTCTTTTCCCCGCTTTGATCAATGGTAAGTAATGATAGATTCCCATAACTCCGAATTCACCGACACATTCTAAAATTGATAGAATACTAAAAAAAATTAACAGTTAATTCTTTATTAAAGCTATTAGAAAAATTTCGTATAAAATATGCCCAACTACACAAAAGTCAAGTATTAAAAACATAATATACTATTTATAAATAATACAGGTATTATGTGTTTTTTATTACTGTGTGTTATTTATAAATAGTATAATGCAACTTTTGAATCAGTTAAAAACATACGTCTCGAATTAAAACATTTGCTATACCTTGCGGTATGCGCATCTACCTTAATATGAATGCGATTTATAAAGAGTGAATTGTGAATTCATTGGAATATTTTAATAGTCTTCACTCATGATTCACAGTATTTAATTTTATAATTTAACATCAAATATTGTTTCTTCATATTTTAAATACATCGATTGAGTCTTATGTATGTACAATGTATGTACATAATAGCAAAAAAAAAAATCTTCATAATTTTTCCGAGTAAAAAAATGTAAGTTACTAAATTAATACATTATCCAGATTTATATAACATACGTTACACAAAATACATATGAACGTAGCCTTTCTAGATTGTTGGCCTTGTCTACACCGTTAGGGATATAGACGTGACTATACGTATTTAATGTTAGAGGCCAGAAAGGCGTCTTTTGTATAAAAATATTAAAAGTTTTGTTTTTAATATGAAGCAACAATATTTTATTAGTCTTAAGAATACTTTGTACCATAATAATTAACTTAAAATAAATTTACGCCAATGAATTTTAATCCACTCTATACATTAATGGGTTTAACATTATCATAAACTTATATATCTACCAAAATTAATTAATTTTTATGTGAAAATTGATATATGGGATCTAAAATGGAATTAATTATAGCCAATTTTATAACATTTCACGAGCATACAAAAATACTTGCTATAATTTTGGCAGATATAAGTTTTACATATTGCAACACTATTCATCAAGGTATGATCACTTGAAGATGTAAACAATGTTTTTCAAGTGTTGAATTGAATACATAAAAATCTGAGCAAAATTAAACAAAAGATTGACCTAATTCATCGGTAGGTATATTTAATTCACAATATTTTATTGCATTTATAACTTGATAGAAAATACATTTCTATTTTTTTTAATTTTGCTTAGAAACTTATGTTTTTACCCACAAATACTATGTACAAAAATCATCCTTATACTAAAAAAATAATAATAACCTTCTATATATTTGTCACTCTGCCTTAAGACATATAACCTATGTTAACTATATTATACATAATATATATTTTTTTTTATATTAGTATGTGAATAGTCGCGACATAGCTTTGGCTCAGTGGTCGTTTTAATGTTTACACGTCCCGGGTTTGAACCCCGGTCAAGTCACAATGGAAACTAAATATCTTTTTTAATTTTCCCAAATCTTAAATGTTTCTCTAAGTACTTAAACAATCCTTAGAAAATGTTAATAAAATACAAGAACTTATTTAATTAAAAGAAGTAAATCCGTGTGGTTCCCGGCACCAAAAAAAAAAAGAATAGGGCAACTCTATCTCTCATAGGGATATAGACGTGATTATAAAGAAAAAGAAAATACTGCAGTGCAGTTTGTTTCCGCTTCTACTGCCTTGGAAGCGGCAGTAAACTTAGTTTTTAAGTAATTTGTTTACGTCAACCAATGTTGTGAAACTAAAAGTTTTGACAATTATTAAGCGATATGAAGTATCCTATAATAATAAATAAACATTTCGAATTTGAATTTATATGTATGTATGTTAATTCAAAGAAGACATTTTATGACAGCCACGGGAGAGAAGCTTCGGACAAAAGTTAGTTATACTACGGTTCTGGCAGAATCATCAGCGTCGCGTTGTCTACATCTGCGACATTACGGTGAGTCAGGACCTTTTCACTGTCCATCATTGTTTGTGGCACATACATACACATTGCACATTCACATTGTTTATTACTACAGTTAATTATGTATAAAGCTTTTATCTATCTATCTAACTACTAGCTATTATCGCGACTTTTCACACACTAATCATAATACAATTCATATATTCGATATAAATGCTTCATTTCGGATCGAAAAAGCATATTAAAAGCTGTTATTCAGCTTCTCGAGTACTATTTAAAATCTCTATATATGTTATTTTAACCCACTTTCCGGCAATTGTGTTCTTAAAAGACGAACACAACTATGAATAAAACATAGATTTACTTTCATATATATATTATTTCTAATTTGGTATAAGAAAGTGTCGTGTGGTTCCCGGCACTAATACAAAATAGAATACGACCACTCCATCTCTTTCCAATGGATTTCGTAAAAGGCGACTAAGGGATAGGCTTATAAAGTTCCTTGTTTTAAGCGATGGGCCAGCAACCCGTCTCTATTTAATCTCAATTCTATGATTAAGCCAAACAGCTGAAAGTGGCCTATCTGTATTTTCAAGACTGTTGGCTCTGTCTACCGCGCAAGGGATATAGACGTGATTATATGTATGTATGGTATAAGAATATGTATAAACAATGTGAACCCTGTTGGGCGTGGCAATTTTAAAATGATATGAAATTGCGAGCAGGTTTATATCAATTATTGTAATGAGTATATTGACAATAACATCTTCTGTCATATTATATTTAGAGTTGATGCGTCGTAATTAAATGAAACAATAAATTATTGTGTCACTAACTCGACGACATTTTAAAGAATCAATTAAGCCAAAAAAAATATCACCAACTTTCTTAAGACCCATTCGCGTCATCTAGTCAAAATGACGATTCGGTAAATTTAACCCTCTTCAAAAAAACTGTAAGTTTTTAAGAAATTTTAAGTAGGCAAATACACATACATATATATTTATATCATTACGTAATAGTTATATCATAACGTATTCACTTCAATTAACAATTTCTATATCGTTCTTATACAACAACAAATCTCTTACATGACAACGCATCGCTTGGCGTCCCTATCGCTAGATGGCGTCACTGTAGCCCAAAAAAACCTTATCACCAACTTTCTTAAGACTCATCGTGTCAAAATGCCGATTCGGTAAATTTAACCCTCTTCAAAAAAAAATGTAAGTTATTAAGAAATTTTAAGTAGGCAAATACACATACATATATATTTATATCATTACGTAATAGTTATATCATAACGTATTCACTTCAATTAACAATTTCAATATCGTTCTTATACAACAACAAATCTCTTACATGACAACGCATCGTTTAGCGTCCCTATCGCCAGATGGCGTCACTGTAGCCGGCTTCAGGGTCTCAGGGTCCACGGTGTCAGTGGAGACCGGCGCGGAGAGCGGCAGGTCTGTGTTGATGCCCACGATCTGTAAAAAAAAGAGATCGGAATAGGTAGATTGATTTTATGTAATTGCATCATGAATTACCATAGAAAGCATAACATGGATAAGCCTCTTTTCCGGGATTCCATTTCAGTACTTGCACTTAAAGTAAACTACATTGTCCGCGGGTAACATAGGACTACAACCAATACTACAAAAAGAAATTAAAACTAAACATGTAAATAAATGTCTGAAAAATAAATTATTTTTCTAGTATCAAGATCAAGTAAATTACAGAGTTGTCGAGATCGCTCAGCTGAATGAATTGTGTCGTTGACCTCTGAATCTTACGCGTCGCTTTTCCGCCGGCTGGGGTGATATGACGTATTTAGGATCGTGGATTTTGATACTTTTAGTTTTTTTCGTACTTGCTGAAATATGAACCGATACTTTTCTTTTAACGTTTTTAAATGTCCTTTAGATGAGTACACTTAACAGTTAAATTTATGCAGTTGAATTAAAAGTCACCCTGTATATGTACTGCCCACTGACCTCGGCGGCCCTCCTGGCCACGTGCGCGCGCGGCACGCTCCTGCGGAGCAGCCCCAGCAGGCGCGCGCGCTTGCCGCCGCTCTCGCCCGCCTCCGTAGCCACTTCTACGTCGTCGCCGGCCTCCGGCTTCCGCTTCCGGCCCACCACAGTGCCCGTGGGCCGCGACGGCTGCTCGCCGGGTACTGGGGAATGTTATACATACACCATATATATATCTACACTAATATTATAAAGAGGAAAACTTTGTTTGTTTGTTTGTTTGGTTGTAATGAATAGGCTCAAAAACTACTGGACCGATTTTAAAAATTCTTTCACCATTCGAAAGCTACATTATCCACGAGTAACATAGGCTATATTTTATTTTGGAAAAAAATAGGGTTCCGTAATATATTTGGATTTTTCGGACACAAACTGAAAAAATCAAACAAAAAGTTACTTATTTTGCGTACGCTGCCTAAACTACAAAAGATAGAACCATAAAATGTTTTAATTAATTGAGGCGTCTAGTATATATATACACACACAACATCAAGTTTATATCTCTTACAGGGTAGCAAAATAGAGATTATTATTTATTCAATAAATCTTTGCTCTCGAGACTAATGACTCTGTCTGCCCCGTAAAGAATTAAGACGTGATATAATGTGCATTTTTGTATATTATTTATTTAATTTCAATTCTCGAGACCACTGACGCTGTATACGCCGTAAAGGATAGACGTAATATATGTATGTGTATGTTTGTACTTTGGGGAAAGTTGTACCGTGTGGTTCCTGGTACATTTGGATCACTCCGTATCTTTCCTATGGATATCGTAAAAGGCTTATAAACTTGGAATTCGTCTTATACGCGGATGACTAGCAAAATGTCACTATTTAAATTTCAATTCCATCACTAAACCACGCCAAACAGATGAACGTGGCCTCTCAGTCTTTTCGAGTTTGTTGGCTCTGTCTACCCCCAAGAAATATAGACGTGATTATATGTATGTCTAGAAATACTCGTGAAAATAAGTTTCCATGAAAACTTCATTATACAGTTTAGCTACTAACACAAAATTATGAACAAAATGTACAACCAAAGGTATTAGATAATAACAGAATCTGTGTAATTTGTCCCGTATATATTTATTTTCTTTTTATTTTACTAATGAATGTAATAAACTGATGAGTTTTACAATAAAATGGATTCATTTTCAATATAACATACAAGGTATCACACACAAATTACACAGATTGAGTTCAGCCTCGAAGTAAGTTCGAGACTTGTGTCACGAGATACCAACTCAATGATACTATTCTTTTTTAAATAAATACTAATATACTAATATATATATATATAGATAAACTGACATCAAGACTCAGGCTAATTAGAGAAAGTTCGTTTCTTTATGCCCTTTCCGGGATTCGAACCCGGGACTAGAGATGGGCAAATGCCCGGGCATTTACGGCAAATTGCGAAAATTCCCAATAGATGCACATATATTTCTTCCCTTTGGGCATTTATTGGGAATTTTCCCAATCATATTCCTTCCTTTTGAGCATTTATCTGAGCATTTATTGGTAATTTTCCCAATTATATTCCTTCCCTTTGGGCATTTATCTGGACATTTATTGGGAATTTTCCCAATCATATTCCTTCCTTTTGAGCATTTATCTGAGCATTTATTGGGAATTTTCCCAATTATATTCCTTCCCTTTGGGCATTTATCTGGACATTTATTGGGAATTTTTCCCAATTATATTCCTTCACTTTGGGCATTTATCTGGGCATTTATTGGGAATTTTCCCAATTATATATTGCCTTAAATGCCCGGGCATTTGCCCATCTCTACCCGGGACCTCCTGTGTCACAGACAAGCGCGCCACACATACTATTACCTGTGAAAATAAATATAATATTACCTGTGATAGAAGTGTTGGAGCGAGTGCTCCTGTTGCCGGCGATGTTGCGCAGATTCATCTCCTTGAGCGGCTTGTACGACCGCCGGCCGCGGATGCTGCGGAGTCCTGAACAACATTTAATCCCAACTTATATTACCGTGTGGTTCCCGGCGCCAGTACAACTTTCAACTAAACTCTGTCTTTTTCTCATGGATGTCGTAAAAGATGATTAAGGCATAGGCTTATAAACTTGGGATTCCTTTACTTTTCATCCCGGTAAAAAAAATATTTGCGAAAAACCGGTATTTTTTTTGGAGGCGGCGCTAAATTCTCGCGGACGATAGTAATTGCATAAAATCCAATAGTTTTAGTAATATTTCATTATATCGCAATCCTAGTAAAATTGACCACTACCTATTATATGTAATTACCTATATTAATTAACTTAATACATATACATAATTATATTATTATTTCTTATACAGTTATCGCACTACATCTCAGTTTAATCCAAAGGTTCGATTTCGGTTCAGTCATTCTTTTCGTCGTCTTTAGAATAGAATAAGTAAAAGACGACTACGGCATAAACTTATAAACTAGGATTTTCTCTTGTAGGCGATGGACTAGCAACCTATCACTATTTGAATCTCAGTTCAATCATCAAACCAAAAAGCTGAACGTGGCCTATCAGTCTTTTCAAGACTGTTGTCTCCCCCGCAAGGAATATAGACGTGACAATAGGAACACATGTATTGATGTATTGTACATTTTACATGCATAAAGGTTTTATTAAAAAACCAATTAAAACAAGTTGATTTCTACAAAAGGTCAAGAGTACCCGAAACCGCCGAGCTTGCACGAAGAGAGTTAGGAATGTGGATGAAGCGAAGAAAGTATGCAGAGATCGTGGCAAGTGGAAAGAGGTAGTCTCTGCCTACCTCCGGGAAAGAGGCGTGACTTTATGTATGTATGTACTAGCTGTGCCCGCGACTTAGTCCTCGTGGAATAGTTATTTTGGGCATCATTGAAACCCTCAAGGATTAATAACTTTCCCCGTTTTTTCACATTTTCCATTATTTCTTCGCTCCTAATGGTTGCAGCGTGATGTTATATAGCCTAAAGCCTTCCTCGATAAAAAAATATTTTTTCAATACGAACCAGTAGTTTCTGAGATTAGCGCGTTCAAACAAACAAACAAACTCTTCAGCTTTATAATATTAGTATAGATGTATGTATGATTTCTACAATAACTTGCTCTCGTATCAACATCATTCCTACCACCATACCTGATAAGTAACTGTCATCCAGTGAAGGATCCTCGGTGATGAACGACGAGGTCTCCGTTATGTCCATTTCCATTGTCGTGTTGTTACCTTGAAAGACATTATGTTTTTTTTTTTAATTTTATATAGCGAAAAATTGCGATATTGTACCGACAAAAAGACGTTTTTGTAGAGAGAAAACGTATTGTACCAAATAAGTTGTGTGCACGGCACCATATTGAGCCATGGCAAACCGCAGCGGGTGGTATTAAAAGGCGTATGATTAGTAACTTTGGCGGAGTTTGCCGCAATTTTGGTTCAACTTATTCGTGGCTACTTTTATATTAAAAGTTAACTTCAAATTAAATTGTAATGTACTGACTATTATTGTGATGACGCAGAAGTGAGACATGGGTCATGATATTACTGACTATTATTGGGAAATAAAAATAAATATTTGTGCCGCGTGGTTCCCTGCACTAATAGAAAAAAGAATAGGAACACTCCGTCTCTTTCCCATGGTTGTCTTAAAAGGCGACTAAGGGATAGGTTTATAAACTTGGGATTCTCTTTTTGGGCGATGGGCTAGCAACCTGTCAATATTTGAATCACAATTCTATCATTAAGCTAAATAGTATGTATCCTATCAGTCTTTCCAAGACTGATGGCTCTGTCTACCCCACAAGGGACAATAATGTATATAAGTCCTACTATCTAATTATAATCAAGATAACTAAAAACTAAACTATTGCTATTTTTTTTATTGAATACTATTTTTTCGGATACAATCATCCGCCATTTTGTTTCCGATCACGTTACCTGTGTAGTTGGCCATGACAGAGCTGTTGGTCTGGTCGGCCAGCCGCACGCTGCGCCGGTACGGAGACACCTTCACGCGGGACTTGGAGAAGTTCGTGTCCGGCTTCCGGCCGCCCTCTGTGGGGGGGGAACGTCACACTATTCTTTTATCGTGATGGTATTCGTTGGGTTAATTAATAGATTCGACGGCCTCTGTGGCGTAGCGGTGATACGCTGTGACACTGGAGGTCCCGGGTTCGAATCCCGATATTCGTTGGGTAAAAAATAGATTCGACGGCCTCTGTGCCGTAGTGGTGATACGCTGTGACACCGGAGGTCCCGGGTTCGAATCCCGATATTCGTTGGGTAAAAAATAGATTCGACGGCCTCTGTGGCGTAGTGGTAATACGCTGTGACACTGGAGGTCCAGGGTTCGAATCCCGGTCAGGGCATGATGAGAAACGAACGTTCTCTGATTGATCTGAATCTTGGATGTTTATGTAAGTATTTATTATAAAATATAGTATCGTTGAGTTAGTATGTCGTAACACAAGTCTCGAACTTACTTCGAGGCTAACTCAATCTGTGTAATTTATCCCGTATATATTTATTTATTTATGATAGATTAATATACATGCAAGTTACGTGCAAGCACGTTTGCTTAGTATTAATCTATTAGCAATACTAACCGATGCTCTTACGGTGAGGGAAAACATCGTGAGGAAACCTGCACATTCAGGCAACTGGATGTGTAACCATGATCGATCCAATACGAGTTAGGTTCCCCTGCAAAGGTTGCGGAGGTCAGACGGGAGTCGCTTCGTGTAAAAACCTGACTCACCCAATCCAGGATCCATGGTCAAAGGCGTACCCCGGGCTCCTCTCTAGAGTGGTGAGGATGCGACCGGGACTAAAGCCAGGAGGGAGAGGTTTTTACACGAAGCGATCCTCATCTTACCGCCGCGACCTTGGCAGGGGAAATTAACCATTATTGGATCATGGTTTCATATCCAGATGCCTTTTAGTACTATTTTCTGTACCTTTCCTAGAATCAAAAGCTCCCCTAGGTAAAGTATATACACCAGTCCCCGTAGAATGACACGCGCGACGCCGTTTTTATCGCGCGAAAAGCTATCGCCGTTCCGCTTTTTATTATGACGTGAAACCATAGCATGACAGGGGGCTGAACATCTATTTTATCTGTATCAAATTTCGTCAAAATCGGTAAAGTGAATATACAAATCTTTTCTCTTTATACAGAATCATTCAATAATGTTTTTTTTTTTTTGATGTAGACAATGTACATTCGTCCACGATTTAGATTTAAGACATCTATATTTTTAAATTGACATCCGGTGAAAATGCTGCAGAGTAGTTTGTTCCGCCGCTTCTTCTACACATGCGCTTTGGAAACGGTAGTAGTTATAATTAGATTTAAGTGATGTGACGTCAATAAATTGATACCTTGTATGCGATTTTGAAAATAAATCTATTCTGCTCTAATCAGTATGTATTGTTTCATTGATGATTATTTTGATTATGATTTATACTAACCTTCAATTTCCACATCGACCACAACATCAACGACCAATTTGTCTTTCTCCACCTCACTCTCCTTTCCCTTCTCCCCGTCGTCTTTCTTGTCTTTGGCTTCCTGTTTTTTGTCTTTAACGTCATCTTTCGTGTCTTTTTTGGACTCCGGTTTAGGAGAATCGGCTGAACGTAGCTTCCGGTCCGTCGCCAAGGTGTCATCTTTCATCTTCAGCACTTTGGCTTCTTTCGACTGGAAAAAAAAAGTTTATAAAAACATACATACATACATATATAGTTACGGAGCGTCGGTGGTAGAATCGGTAAGGTGCCCGGTTAAAATGCGAGATACGCAGAAAGGCACTGGTTCGAATCCTACCTCGGCCACCAGTCACTATTTTCGAAGTTATGTACTTACATTAGTTTGAATACTAACTGATGCTCTTACGGTAATGGAAAACATCGTGAGGAAACCTACACATTCAGGCAACAGGATGTGTAACCATGATCGATCCAATATGGGTTAGGTTCCCCTGCAAAGGTTGCGGAGGTCAGACGGGAGTAGCTTCGTGTGAAAACCTGACTCACCCAATCCAGGATCCATGGTCAAAGGCTTACCCCGGGCTCCTCTCCAGAGTGGTGAGGATGCAACCGGGACTTAAGCCAGGAGGAACAAGTCGAGATATTACATTCGAAATTGTAAAGTTTGTTTATTTCACAAACATATTTAAATGGTGTATTCAAAATATAACGTGGCGTATTATGGCAATGATCGATCATTGCCAAAATGCGCATGCGCAAATTTAAAATTACAAAACAATAGATTTGGGTCAATGTCGTTACATTACGAATATTGTAATTATTACCGCAAATTGCAATTTATTTTGAAAGTGTGTCAAAATAGATTTACGCAGGTGTCATTGTTTGAAAATGAAAAAAAATGCGCATTAAATTAACATGCATGGTATGAGAATGAAAGTAAGTACCTACCTAAATGTTTCATTGATACAAACTAGGAAGTCTGATAAATTTATGTGTAGAAAAATTTGCATACTATTGTCTAACCGTGTGGATTTCGGCACTATAGAATAGAACCACTTCATATCTTTCCCTTTAATATCGTAAAAGGCGACTAAGGGAAGCTTATAAACTTGGGATTCGACATGTAAGCGACGGGCTAGAAACCTTTTACTGAATTTGAATCCACTGAATGATGGAATCATCATGATGTCATACTGCTGAACGTGGCCACTTTCAGTCTTTTCGAGACTGTTGGCACTGACTACACCGCAAGGGATATAGACGTAACTAATATGTACGTACTTATAAAAGCATTATTCCTGCACTATTTTAAAAAAGCATAATAAATGATGATTATCGTCAAAATAAAAATTAAATGAAGTAGAATTGAGGAAGTTTATTATTTTGGAAAGAAAACTTTTATGTAACATTTTAGCAATTATTTTTTTAGAGACAGTTTTTTACAGGATTATAAGTACAATTGGGGCAGGTGATAATAAAGAATAATAGGACAGGTTGTATATATACGAGCAGAGTTTGCCAACAGCTTTTATTTTAAAGAAATTTACGTTCTAAATACTGGCAAAATATGTAGCAGGTTGTTGTTATATAGCAAAATAGGGTATGCTTTAGCATTTCCAAGTAAAATTTGTTAAGTTTAGTAAAATTTCACACAGAGAAAAAATATGACACGTTGCATTTTGAGCAGGCAAAATTTCATTAAAAGAAAATATGGCGAATACAAGCAAAAACTATATACAAATACTAAAAAACAAAATATATAACTATATGCAAATACTATATACAAGCAAAACTCGGGGCAGGTTGTAAAGACTTACGTCTTCGGCAGCGTCGTGCTTGGCAGACGCGGGGCGCGGCGTCTCTGGAGTGCGTGTCAGCTTAGCCTTGCCAGACCAGATACAATTGTTAGTTTGTAATGAAATGACATTTATTAAGGTTACAACAAGTAATATTGTAAAGAGAGTAAAAACATCCGAAAGTTAAAAAAATATGTAATAAAATAAACAGTTGAGATCAAAGAAAAACATCTGCTCATTTCATGAATCTAATTTTTTATTCAATAATGTTTTTACTTTCCGGCAAATGACCTTTAATACACACGAAAATATCTATAGGCCCACAATTAGGAATGAAAAATGCGACACCAATTATTTACATTGTATCGCCTGTATAATTAAAGTGATAAGATTAGTAGGTAGTATAGTCTTTCCACCGCATGATGTGATAATTTATGCCACCATGCTTTCCCATCACCCTACAATGCGCAGAATACAGTGGCAGTTGGGCCAAGATGTAAATGTAAATCTTTCTAAATGTTTCATAAAAATATTTACTACTGGGCTAGGACATAAATCAATGCTTTTTTTATCTTTTCAGTGGAAATCTAGCTAGGGTGTCAGTTTTGGGCCAGGGTGTAAATTAAATCAATAATCTAAATATTTTCATATTGGCACATAGTGAAATTGCATTATCGCATAAATTTTATATTCCTACAGGTAAATGATGAAAACATACACACATACACTCGCATTGTTAATTTTACTTTCGCATCACAGTACGCTTGAAGAAATTACCTAATTATCAAGAAATATGTTATCAAAATAATATCACAATATTTTAGTTTATTTAGATATTTAGTAAAAATTTAACACTTTATTATTATTTACTCAATTATTAACGGCAGTCTTTTCTTATTTTCACATATCTCGGTAGACTTGACGAAGCAAAACTTTAAGGCCTGCAAATATCCTTAATCAAAATAATGTATATAAGATATAATTTCATCAAGCTACTATCACACTTTCACCCGCACAGGCCACACACCGCAGGTACATTAAATTGTACAAAGATCTTTTGGCACTCTCCTTATTCTCATAATAAAAATTAAGAAAAATATTAAGGTGGAACTTAGGCTATATTAATAACAACGACAAATAGTCTTTGGCCGATTAAGATTACATCTGCTAAAAATTCATTAAAAGCTAGCCCCACAGGGATGAAACGCACAACAAATTTTACAAACTTGACGTAAATTCGGCAATATAAAATAAAAGCCATGTAAAATGTACCACCACCTGTATTTCAAGTTGAGGTGAGTACCAAGGGATCTCTGTACGATTAGTACCTGCGACCTCCTCGTGAAACTTCGGCTCGGCACGCCATCTGGCGTCGGCGGCTCGAAACTATCCTCTGAGTCGTCATAAGTCAACTCCGGGAATAGCTCGTCGTCCTCGTGGGCGTCTAGCTCGTCTTCAGACTCCGCACTCACCTAATTAAAGAGACTCGGGTCTTTTAAGGCTCTAAATTTACTAGCTCTAATCACGGGACGAATCTAACGATCTAATCTTAGTTTAAAAGCTCGGGTATTTTTAGGCTTTTAAGTCTCGCGACATGATATTCAAGTTTTATAAAATATTGTCACATATCGTACAGTAATTTGTCGAATGAATGTATGTTGTCTATCAAAATAGAGATCTGGCGGAGTAGTGTCTTTCAAGGTGTGTCCTGTCGAAGTTGGTTCTGTCAGACTAATGGCACTCCAATATAAGGCTTTTTCCATTCAAAGTGTACCGAAATTGAGATAAGTCGGGATTCGGAAAGACAACCCTTCTATCACTTGCTACAACATTTTTAACTATAAAGGGTAACCGATAGCAATGTTCTTTTCTCACAATGTCTCACGAAAAAATACCCGTACTATTTGTTCGGGTGCTAAATACCTAAAAGACCGAGTATCTTCAACCATCAAATCAACTTACCCGTCCGTTAACTTCCGCGTCCGTACCGTTCCCGTTCAACGCGGCTGCGCCATTTTCCGTACCGTTGTGACCGTTCTGTTTCTGAAATGTTAGTGGAAGCGATGAGTTAGATTATGGTTGATACAATATGTAAGTAAAATCCTGTGTCTGATTTGAAAAGGACATAACAGTACTTTGCCGTATAGTTTTGTGACGGAAAAAGATTCAAAAAAAGGAATCAAATATACCAGCAAACTTAATAAGTTATTTTTTTTTTATTATATATTCAGCATAGTAAATAAAATACTCAGGTATGGTAATGAGTGTAGACTCTTAATCAATCCTATAAAAATTAATCCCATTTATTTTATTTATTTCCCGAATATTTTGTAAATTCAAAGAATTTTCACTTATTTCTAACCTGACCCACGATCAAGTTAAGATTTCGGGACAGGCTGGTAATAAGCGAGGAAGATAATTGGCATATTTTAGTGTTGTCATTTTGATCTTAAAGACATACATACATAAATCACGCCTCTCTCCCGGATGGGTAGGCAGAGACCACATCTGTCCACACTTCATCTTTAAACCGTCTTAAAATTAATTTTATATTTTTTTAAATGTTAATTTTAATAATCATCGTCTGACGAAACACTTCCGTATTGGAAGCTTTCAAAATAAACCGAACAGGGTTTTCATTACATATTTTAAGAAATAAATGATTATATAAAGAAATCACAGCCATTTTTAATGATAAATAATAACCACCCCTTTAAGCACAAGTTTCCATACACAAAGTCACATTCGATATTATTTTTAAATTATATATTGGTTTTAACCATACTAACACAATGATAAAATTCGCCAAAATAATTGATTTAAACTTTGAAAATAAATCTATTCTAAACTCGTAAATTTGTGCGTACAGAGTCTTAAAAGAGCTTGTACAATATCTTTTTATTTTAGAAACAGCCATACCGATTAATAAATTTATATTAATTGTTATTAGCAAAGCAAATAAATAAACAATCAATTTACATATTGCCATATATAAAAAGCCATTTTGACACACACAACTGGCACTATTTGAATCACACTAACTGTTTATTGTTATTTTTCATTTTGGGACAGGCACTAAATGCAGTACTTTCATAATTGCTAAAAATGCTTGATAGTTTATCAAACAGAGAAAGTGATTACTCTTAGCTTTACAAAAACCTCATTCAGTCAAATCAAAAAGAATTGGCTTAGTAATCCTTTTTCTAACTTATTATTTTTTATACATACATACATACATATGGTCACGTCTATATCCCTTGCAGGGTAGACAGAGCCAACAGTCTTGAAAAGACTGAATGGCCACGTTCAGCTATTTGGCTTAATGATATAATTGAGATTCAAGTAGTGACAGGTTGCTAGCCCATCGTCTTAAAAAAGAATTCCAAGTTTGTAAGCCTATCCCTTAGTCGCCTTTTACGACATCCATGGGAAAGAGATGGAGTGGTCCTATTCTTTTTTGTTTTGATGCCGGGAACCACAAGGCACATCACTTTTTATTATTACCATAAAGTAGGTATTACGTATTGGTAAATTACCTTGTTCTTATCCATTTTATCCTCTTTCGGCTTATCAGCTTCAGGCTTTTTCTCGGCAGGTTTCTCATTCTTCTTATCCTTCTCCACTTTATCATTCTTCTCCACTTTCTTCTCTTCCTTCTTCTCCGGCGCTTTCTCTGCTGTCTTCTCTGGCTGTTTTGCGTTCTTGTCTTGCTTCTCTGTCTGATTGTCAGATTTTTCAGCTACAGCCTTCTCCTTCTCTTTTTCCGCGTTGGCGGCCATTTTCTTTTTCATATCTTTCACGGGGCTGTCTGTCTGTGTGCAAAATGAAAAATTAATAACACTCGTTATTTTATGAATACATAAATACATACATAATATTTTTAAATTATAATTGCCAATAATGCTTGATAGTTCATCAAACTTAGCTTAGCTTACAAAAACCTCATTCAATCAAACCAAAAAAAAATAAGCTTAGTAATCCTTTTTCTAACTTATCACTTTTTATACATACATACACATGGTCACGTCTACATCCCTTGCCAGGTAGACAGAGCCAACAGTCTCGAAAAGACTGAAAGGCCACGCAACCTTTCACTATTTGAATCTCAATTCCGTCATAAAGCCATACAGCTGAACGTGGTACCTTTCAGTATTTTCAAGACGGTTGGCTCTGTCAACCGCGCAAGAGATATAGACATAACTGTATGTATGTATGTAGTAAGTATAAGTTCATACTATCACCCACCTTTTCTTTATCCTCGCTAGCCGGCGCCGGCGCTTTACGTGAAGTCTTCTGACTCATGATTTATCTAAAACAAAAATGAACATAAATTAAATCACCAATAAAAAATAGAATAGGATCACTCCATCTCGTTACCATGGATATCGTAAAAGGCGACTAAGGGATAGGCTTATAAAACTTGGGATTCCTCATGTAGGCGATGGGCTAGCAACCCGTTATTATTTGAATCTCAAATTCAAAGCCATAACACAGCCTTATTATTTGAACGAACTTCCTTCAGAACTTCAGGAGTTGTATACTAAGGATTTTAAAAAGTTTAAATTAAAGTTTAAAATATATCTAAATTGTAAATGTAACAGCGACTCACCGAACATAGATAAACCCTGCGAGGTTTGCATGGTTCGGTAGCTATGTTTTGTATGTGTTATAAGAATACTGAATAAATGATTAAAAAAAAAAAAAGCTGAACATGGCCCTTCAGTCTTTTCAAGACAGCTGGCTCTGTCTACCCCGCAAGGTAATTTGAACACAAAAATGCAGTTATTCTCAATAACATTACCAAAACCAAACGAATCTCTATCTAATGCATTTTATGATGAGACTAAAATCCGGTATTTTATAGGTCGGGAAACCTGTTTCTCTCATACTATAGATACGGTATTAGAAAACTATTTAGTTTAGTGTATGTGCGAAGAGAAAATACTTAGTTGGATTCTCTCCAATAGTAAAACCATAGACTTCATAGGCGATAGAAGTGGCATTGCAAAAATATTGTCGAATATTGATGCAATTTTTTTTTTGTTGAAAGTGGATAAAATATATGATTGGTCCAAAAACCTTATCCTTCTAATTAGCTAACCAACCATCAATTAAAAGGTAACGTATCTATACATAGATATGGTCACGTCTATATCCCTTGCGCGGAAGACAGAGCCATAGTCTTGAAAAGACTGAATGGCCACGTTCAACTATTTGGCTTAATGATAGAATTGAGATTTAAATAGTGACAGGTTGCTAACCCATCGCCAAGTTTGTAAGCCTATACCTTAGTCACCTTTTACGACATCCACGGGAATGAGATGGAACGTATCTATATCGTGCTAAACTTATCTACTTGAAATCTGAATCAACTTATCCGCTTAATATTCTTAAGAAAACTAACAACAAATAGATTAGGTAAATATTTCCATGAAATTGGACAGACAAAAACAGAACGCTACGTTCCACAAATATATTATGTGGTATTTATTATGTACACTGTAGCGCCCTTGACCTTAAGAGGCATATTTTTATGGTCAACTAGTGGGTGTTACACCGGACCGACGATTAGTTAGTAGGACGAATAGTTACGACTACAAGACCATATGACCACCTGACCAGACATTGTGACGCCACAAAGTCACAACCCTTTCAATTTATATTATGACGTGAAACGCGACAGCGATAGTATTTCGCGCGATAAGTATCTACTACAGAGAATAGGTATATTTGTAGATCTAAATAATAAAAATCTTTCTTAAATAATTAGGCGATGGGCCAGCAACCTGTCACTATTTAAGTCTCAATCTCATCATAAAACCATACAACTTTCAGTATTTCGAGACTATTGGCTCTGCCTACCCCGCAAGGGATATGTACATGTAATAATCCTAAAACACTCATCGGAAATTCAATAGTTAAAGTTTCTTATGCAAAATGAGAACAAGAAACCTTGTAATACAAGAAATAACAATTATTCGTACACTAAGTAAATGAATATTCCATATTACATTGGAAATGTAAATGATCCCGCATTCTAAATATGAAAGGATTCATAACTGACAGTACTTTGCGCACGTCTAACACTTGTTAAAGGTCTAATAGGCGCTGGTTCAATGAACTCTGATATACACACATCAACAGCTAATATTACATCGTGTGGTCCAAGGGTTGGGTAAATAGCGTGTTGATATTCTATTTTTAAAATTATAATAAGTATGTAAATAAGGAAATTTTTTTAAGTTTAAATAGAATCGACTTAAACCAATTTAAAAAAAATATTTCACTAATATATTGTGTATACTAATCCTACTTATATTATAAATGCTAAAGATTGTGAGTATGTCAGTATGGATGTTTGTTACTCTTCCACGCAAAAACTACTGAACCGATTACGATGAAATTTGGTATGTAGGTAGCTAAAGACCCAGAATAACAGTTAGGCTACCTTTTATCCCGGAGTTCCCGCGGGATTGATTCCACGCGGACGAAGATAAGGGGGGCCTTCTAGTATGGACATAATGCTACATTTATTTAAGGAAAACCGGGAGCGGAGCCCCTTGCAAACTCATTATAAAATTTAATTTAAAAAAAAAGCCGCAGATATATTTATTTTCACCTATAACACTGAAAGTTATCTATATTATCTTTGACCAATATTCTAGTTTATGACATAAAATTGATAAAAATAAATAAATATAATTCACATCTCGTCACTTGGACCACACCCGACACTCATGGAAAGCGCCATTAGAAGGGCCGCACTTCAAACAAAAATAAGAGTTTTAAAATAAACCTATCATAGTTAATCTTCGTCTCAGGGTCAATGTCTTTTTTGTACGCTCGATCACAAGATACGTCTGTCTTCCTTGTGATTTTATTAATAGCTTAGTTGATACCTCAGGTATATCTGTTGGAAGTATAAAGACAATTAACTTGGACAAGCGTCTAAATTAATGTAGTCTCTGCCTACCCCGCCGGGAAAAAGGCGTGATTTTGTGTGTGTATGTACCTATTATTGATCGAAGTTACTATCGATGGTGTTGTTGTCTTTGATGTCACAACAGCCAATCACGCGACGCTATCAGCCAAACATTGCGAAGAATCTAAATCGCGCAAGCAAAGATCTCACGGATTGGAGCATATTATACAACCTCCGACACAACATCGTCTGTCGCGCGGTTCCCCAGGCATCACACCAGCCGGGCGGAAGATCTTCGCATCACTCCCACTACAGTGGTAGTAAAACTATTGATAGTTCGGCAACGCTTATAAATATGACCTCACTAGCTGTGCCCGCGACTTCTTCCGCGCGAAAATGTTATTTTGGGCATCATTGAAGCGCTCAAGGATGAATAATTTTCCCCGTTTTTTTTCACATTTTTCATTATTTCTTTGCTCCTTATAGTTGCAGCGTGTTGTTTTAGCCTAAAGCCTTACTCGATAAATGGTCTATTTGACGCAAAAAGAATTTTCAATTCGAACCAGTAGTTCCTGAGATTAGCGCGTTCAAACAAACAAACTCTTCAGCTTTATAATACAAGTATAGATTAGGCACTTCTTCTCTGTCCTTCATATAGGTACCCACGTGTATAAATACTAAACCCTTAGGCCCCGCGATTCTTATCACGTTATCAGCGCTATAAAGATAATCTCACAGCGAGAGTACGAAATGATTTAGTACTACATATGTGCCAAGATGTTACGAAAGTTTACTTTTTACAACTGACGTGGCAAGTGACACTAGGTTATTGTAGTACGTTTGACGAATCATTTAAATCCTAATATTATAAATGCGAAAGTTTGTATGTCAGGATGTCAGTATGGATATTTGTCAGTCTTTCACGCAAAAACTACGGAACCGATTACGATGAAATTTGGTATGTAGGTATCTGAAGACCTAGAATAACATATAGGCTAGTGTAGGTATCTGAAGACCTAGAATAACTATTATGATTATGACGCAGAGAAGTTTAATTCATTAATAAACGATTAACTTTAACTCACGTTCAGATTAATTATCAATTTGACAGATAACATGGCCCTATAAAAAATTAATTGAAATAAATTAAAAAAAAAACATAATGCCTATGTATGTATATTGTAATAATAAGAGTTCGTCGACCCCAATAAGATGGTGGTTGGAGTTTAAATTGTGGTAACAAAGATAGCCTTTGTTAGTTGTATGAATCAACATTGTAATATTATGTTTGCATACCTTAGCCCTTCTTTTGTTTTCAATTTCGAAGGGACGCCGTGTGGTTCCCGGACCACTCCATACGTTACCACGGATGTCTTAAAAGGCGACTAAGGGATAGGCTTATAAACTTGGGATTCCTCTTGTAGGCGATGAGCTAACAACCTGTCACTATTTCAATCTCAATTCCATCATTCATTAAGCCATACAGCTGAACGTGGCCTTTCAGTCTTTTTAAGACTGTTGGCTCTATCTACCCTGCAAGGGATATAGACGCGACTATAAGTGTATGTCTGAAGTGGAAGAAGTACATAGAGATCGTGGTAAATGTGAAAGTCTCTGACTACCACTCCGGGAAAGGGGCGTGATGTAATTAATGTATGTGTATGTATGTAGAATTAACGCGTAATAGAATAAGGAAAACCTAGCTAATAGGTAAATTAATACTAATATTTATATCATTTAAACATAATGGTTACACAAAACGCAATGACATTGAGATAATACAATGATACAATCATTAGATGATGTGATGAATAAGTAACTGGATCAATCGCTAATTGCTAATTATAAAACGTGAGAAATGTATTTGTGAATAACCTAAATTAAATGAATAATAATTAAATGTTTATTCTTCTTCTTCCTCCTGGCTTTTGTCCCGGTTGCATCCTCACCACTCTGGAGAGGAGCCCGGGGTATGCCTTTTACCATGGATCCTGGATTGGGTGAGTCAGGTTTTTATACGATGTCTGACCTCCGCAACCTTTGCAGGAGAACCTAACCCGTATTGGATCGATCATGGTTACACATCCAGGTAGCCTGAATGTGCAGGTTTCCTCACGATGTTTTCCCTCACCGTAAGAGCATTGATAAGTACTCAAACAAATCTGTGTATTTCACATACTCATATAATAAAATTCTACTTATTATAGGCATTATTTTTGGAAAAATGTGAAGATTAAAAGAACGATTTTTGTTTTCAAAGCGCAAATAAATCTTAATCTCATAACAAACATTTCCTAAACGCTGATAAAAATAGGTAGGTCATTTTATGGCACAAAGTTCTTCGTATAGTGAATCATTTTGTGAATATTTCGACTTAAACAGGATAAAATACTTTTCTCATCGTTATGACAAAGAAAGTTCCAAAACGAGGCAGATTGCTTTAGCGATAAGTCCGCATTTATAGTGAGTGTGTCAAAAGTTTATAATCGCATATTCTTTAAGCATTGAAATAACCGTGTGGTTTCCAGCATTTAAGAATAGAACCACACCATATCTTTCCCACGAATGTCGTAAAAACATCACCTAAAAAAAGAATCTCAAGTTTATACGCTTATCCCTAAATCGCCTTTTACGTCATCATAGGTAACACATGGAGTGGTCCTATACTTTTTTATATTGATGCCGGGAACCACACGGTACACGGCAAACACAGGATATGTGCAGGTATTCAAGCACACACGTCTTGAATGACAATGAGACTTGCACGAGGGATTCAATAGGGCATGTGTTTGCTGCGCTAAAAGCATGTTTAGTTTGCTTTTGAGGGTATGAACTGAGTGCTAAGATGATTACATGCTTACATACATACATACATATAAACAGTCAATTTAACCATTTCCCATTAAAAAGGACTCGTAACAAAAGTCGCGAGCAATATTTTTTTAATAATAAGTTTCGCAAAATGTTCTAAGTTCATGGAAATCAATACATGACCTTAATCTTTCCGTTTCGTAACTCAAGTAGGTATAACATAATATGTATATCTATACCTACTAATATTATAAAGCTGATGAGTTTGTTTGAACGCGCTAATCTCAGGAACGACTGGTTCGAATTGAATATTCTTTTTGCGTTGAATAGACCATTTATCGAGGAAGGCTTTAAGCTATATAACATTACGCTGCAACTTTAAGGAGCGAAAAAATAGTGGAAAAAGTGAAAAAAAAAACGGGGAAAATTATTAATCCTTGAGGGCTTCAACGATGCCTAAAATAACTATTCCACGCGGACGAAGTCGCGGGCACAGCTAATCTATAATATTTGAATACTGCTTTAGCAGTTCTTTTTAATCTGATTTTGATTATCTAAGTGAATAATTAGTGCCTTGTGGTTTCCGGAGGATTGTATGTCGCAAAATACGAGTAAGGGAGGCTTGGCTTATAATCTTGGGATTCATTTTTAGGCGATGGGCTAGCAGCCTGTCACTATTTGAATTTAAATTCTATCATTTAGCCAAACAGCTGAGCGTGGCCTATAAGTCTTTTCAAGACTGTTGGCTCTGTCTGCCCCGCAAGGGATATGGACGTGACTTTATGTCTTCTATCCAGAACTAGCTATGTCCGCGACTTCGTCCGCGTGGAAAAGTTGTTTTGGCCATCATTAAAGTCCTCAAGGATGAATAATTACCCCTGTTTTTTTTTTCACATTTTCCATTATTTCTTCGCTCCTTATAGTTGCAGCGTGATTTAATACAGCCTAAAGCCTTCCTGGATAAATGGTCTATTAAACACAAAAAGAGTTTTTCAATTTGAACTGGTAGTTCCTGAGATTAGCGCGTTCAAACAAACAAACTCTTCAGCTTTTTAATATTAGTATAGATAAAATATAAAATCTTTTATCCAATGGACTGTTGATACAAAGCGTGTACTCAAGTTACCATTACGGTCGGTTGGGTTTGATGCATCAGTAATTTTATAGAGGGCCCAGCCCTTTGTTACAATGACTTTATCAAATATAGACCACACCTAATGATAAAATATGAAAAAAAATTAGGTGGACCTTTTGTTTGATGGCCTGTCTATGTGGGGTCTGAAAATAACATACATAAATATGGTCACATCTGTATCCCTTGTGGGGTAGACAGAGCAAACAGTCTTGGAAAGACTGATAGGCCACATTCAGCTATTTGGCTTAATGATAGAATTGAGATTCAAATAGTGACAGGTTGCTAGCCCATCGCCTAAAAAAAGAATCCTAAGTTTGTAAGCCTGAAAATAACTGCTGTGTACAAAAACACAATATTGGTCAAAATTCTTTACAATTTTTAGGGTTGCCTAGATTCAAGATTATTTATTTGTGAAACATGTTACATTACATACATATAAATAGATACATACATGTATTGCAGATGGAGAAGAATATTGTTGTGACTGAACATGTTTGGCCATACTGCATACAGTGGGTTCAACAGATGGTCCAAGATCCCAGAGCTGTAAGACACAACTTATTTTCTAAAGAATGGATCTTTCGATTCTCAGTAGTCTTTCATGTACTTTTAATACCTGCATGTTTGTGAGACTTGCCCGGTGACACCTGCGCAGGTACCAGGCGAGAAAGGTAACTAAAAATCACAGTTACTTAACTTAAATTTTTATGACTGATTTTTATATATATTTTATAGACTATTACTCTGAAGTCATATCAGAGAAGTCAGACGCTTTCCATGCGCCAAAACTTTTGTCAGACGCTTTAAAGCTCTATAAAAAAAAAATTTACTTAATTTATTTTTAAATGTCTGACTTTTATATATGTTATTCAGATAACTATTACAAAGTTGTATTAAATCAGTCAGACAGTTTGTAATGACCAAACACCCCTTAAACACAAGAATTACTCAGCCTCGAGTATGAGCGCGATAGCACAATGCGCATGCGCGTCAGAGTAAAATATCTAATATTTGAAAAGTACTTACTGTTTTTGTTTATAAATAGGGGAAAATGAATTTTTTTGTAGCAATAGCCTTTCAAAAAGAATGATTTTTATTTTATTTAAAAAAATATATCTATTATAATAATTTCAATAAAAAAATAATTAATTATGATTAATCAATTGAATATTTATTTTATTGTCTCTTTATCATCTTCATCATCAAAATAATCATTTGAATTTTCATCATTTATTAAATCTCTATACTGTCCACTCAAGTCATCGTCCTCATCATCAGTTAGATTGTCGTTGCTGGCAGAATTTTCCTTAAAAATAAAATCATAAACAATTAAAAAATAGTATAGTAATAGTAAACCTATAACATATAAATATAAGTGAAAGGCGACTAAGGGATAGGCTTACAAACTTGGGATTCTTTTTTAGGCGATGGGCGAGCAACCTATCACTATTTGAATCTCAATTCTATCATTAAGCCAAATAGCTGAACGTGGCCATTTAGTCTTTTCAAGACTGTTGGCTCTGTCTACCCCGCAAGGGATATAGACATGACCATATGTATGTAGTCTTCTTTAATTTCGACACCACCGCAACGGCTTCGATGGTCCAGTGGTTAGCGCGTGAGACTGTGAAGTTGGCGGTCCGAGTTCGAGTCCCAACAATAACAAGATAATAATTTTTATTAAAAATGTTTTTTTTTTGTGTTGTTTGAGTATTTATTAAAAAAACTGAAAATCAAAATACTACATATAATCATACGGTAAAAATATTTTGTCTGTACATTTAATATTTTGACTGAAACAAATAGAGAATTTTTTTTTAAATTTTTTGTCTGTCTGTCTGTATCAGACTGTATGATTAAGATTCAACTCGAACTTTACGCGGACGACGTCGCGGGCAACAGCTAGTATGCAATATATTATATTATTTTAAAAATGATTAATTATTATTTTAATTATAAATTTCATCGTATTTGAATAGATATGCAAAAATATGAAATTGAAAACAGTAAGTACTTTTCAAATATTAGATATTTTACTCTGACGCGCATGCGCATTGTGCTATCGCGCTCATACTGGAGGCTGAGTAATTCTTGTGTTTAAGGGGTGTTTGGTCATTACAAACTGTCTGACTGATTTAATACAACTTTGTAATAGTTATCTGAATAACATATATAAAAGTCAGACATTTAAAAATAAATTAAGTTAATTTTTTTTTGATAGAGCTTTAAAGCGTCTGACAAAAGTTTTGGCGCATGGAAAGCGTCTGACTTCTCTGATATGACTTCAGAGTAATAGTCTATAAAATATATATAAAAATCAGTCATAAAAATTTAAGTTAAGTAACTGTGATTTTTAGTTACCTTTCTCGCCTGGTACCTGCGCAGGTGTCACCGGGCAAGTCTCACAAACATGCAGGTATTAAAAGTACATGAAAGACTACTGAGTATCGAAAGATCCATTCTTTAGAAAATAAGTTGTGTCTTACGGCTCTGGGATCTTGCTCTAAGATAGCTGTGTCAACTCTGCCTTGATTGGTTAATGAGAGGTGGCCCAGTTATCTCCTGAGGAGTGTGTACCTCAAAAGGAAATCACGAGACCCTTATAGGCTCACTTAGATGTCCATCTGTCCAGGATCATAAAAATCAAAACGTAAAGGGTAGTAGTTCCAGTACTTGTTGTTGTTGAAGTAATTTGTCCCATATACCTACCTACATTTATTTGTAACACTAGCAGTGCCTCATTGAAGCCCTCAAGGAGGAATAATTTTCTACCTTTTCCATTATTTCTTTGCTCCAAATAGTTGCAGCGTGATGTTGTATAGCCTAAAGCCTTCCTCGATAAATAGTCTATTCAACACAAAAAATATTTTTCAGTTCAAACCAGTAGTTCTTGAGATTAAGTGTATTTAAACAAACAAACAACCTCTTCAGCTTTATAATATTAGTATAGATTTAATTGTAACATTATGTAATTATTATCTCAGTTGAGGTTTGGTATTCTTATCAAGCCACAAATTGTAAACATTCTTGATATCTATTGTTTACTGACCTATATTAAACAGGTAAGAAATAAAAGTGGGAGTGGTCTGTTAGCATTGAAGCAAGTTGGAATCCATGGTCACTGCCTACCCCTATGGGAAACAAGTGTGATGATATGTACGTAAGTAATAATATGAATGCAGAAGATACACACAAAAATTATGCCTCTTTCATTAAGGGGTAGGCAGAGACTCCATCTTTCCCCTCATCATCACTTCATTGACATTCATAACACTCTTCATGCAAGCCCAGTGGGTACTCTGGTACCTCTGGGTACTCTTGACCTGACCTTGACCTTACCAGATTATTAATGATGAGGATTAACTTTTACATTTTTCTACTGTCTCATTGAAAGATAGTGCAGTGGTAAACATATAAGTTCACTCCTTACAGGTCTCAAGTTTCATTCAATGTTTTTATTTTTATGAAAGCTTACTTTTTTCCTTCTTACTTTATGATCACCTAATTAATAAGTAGACCACTATAAAGACTGAAATGTGCCCAAAAAAATTAATAAGTACCTACTTCTGAATAGATTGTGGGAGTATCATAAAAACATTGGCTTAACAAAAAAATATCTAACTAGTTAAAAACCTGCGTAACATAAGCCTAAGGTCATTGAATCCTTTCAAGTTTAACGAGACTTCCTGAAAAGCAAAGAAACAAAAATCGGACTACACTGTTTCGATTTCTGTGGGCCAGAAAAGGATTCACTGCAATTCTATGAAGACAGCAAGTAATAATCTATTGCGTGCTCATGTTACCAACTAGCACCGCATTGCTATATTAAATTACACTTACAAACAAAAAAATAAAGTTAGGTTGTGCCGATTCTAACCTCTTAGTTAAAAATTGAAAATGAAATAATATAATATTTACGAGCGTCGCCTCCTACTTTAGATTGGGTTTTTAATAATGTAGTAATTGATTAGTTTTATTTTGAACAGAATGAATACAAAAAAAAGCGACATGAATGGCGGGCACTGCAATGGCGCGCGTTTTATACCCAAAATAAAATATAATAACAATATAAATACTTACATAGCAGATGTTATTTTCTCTCCCGAACACAGTTTATCAACACAAAACTTTAAATTACCACTTTTAACAGTTTACCGATCAAACAAAACGAATAATTAGCGACAAAGCGTCACTGTAGAACATCGTTTTTTTAACAATTAGCTGTGTTGCCATTGTCTTGGTTGGCGTTGCCGCTTGATACTTGATAGCAGTGAATCATATTGCGTTACGATTGCAAAATTAGAAACACAAAGAAAATAATCAGTGTTGAACTTCACAATTAAAACTCATATCTCATGTAAACAGATTTATCCACAAATAAAGAGTAACGAGAAAATTGCATATAATTAAATTCCAAGATGCGTTTTCTAATAGAAGACTATGGCAACACTGTAGTTTCTGATAGAAGCGTGTTGCCATAAAATTTGTAAACTGCCTGCTAAATTTAATGGTACTTTATGACCTCTTTATTTTGAGTTTTAATAATTATACTTACTGATCATAATATTAATAGATTTGTAGCGGGAGCGATGATTCGGCTCGACCGCCACCAAAGGGAAGATCTTCCGCCAGGCTAGGTGTTATGCCTGGGGAACCGCGGCTCCGACGATGTTGTGTCGGAGGTTGTATATATAGCTCCAATCCGTGAAATCTCTGAAATCGCGATTTAGATTCTTCGCTGCTATTGGTTGAGCGCGTCAATTTCTTCGAGATGATTGACAGTAGTTGTTTGATTGGATGTTGTGACGAATGGCGTAGAGATGTCGCCACAGTACTCCCCCCCAAGACCGGAGGTCTGAAGTCTTGATCTTGCTGTGCAATCTGTGCTTCGGTAGCTTGCAAGTGCCAGTTGTCTTCCAGTGAGTCGGAAGTTGCTTGAAGTCCTAGTGAGTCAGGAGTGAGCCGTAGCGTTTGCTCGTAGTCTGCGGTGAGTCGAGACAGTAGAGAGCGAAGTCGACTTGTCGGCGCCGGTAGATATCGTGCAGAGCTGCCACGCTGGAGAGAAGAGCGGCCGTCGAAGAGATCCAGGCGTGGGCTGCGGTAGATGCATCGGTCGCTGAAGTCGATGAGAGTGACGTGCGGGTGGAGACAGGACCAGGAAGCTCGGTGAGTCGGCTGCGATGGACCTGCTGCGATACCCAGTTGCTGGCTTGCTGTGAGACTGCTTGCAGAGTGAGGAGTGATGCTGAGGATTGGAGTTGATGATGATGGAGAAGGTTGCTTCCAATCACGTCGGGGTCACCAATGTAGCGGGAGCGATGATTCGGCTCGACCGCCACCAAAGGGAAGATCTTCCGCCAGGCTAGGTGTTATGCCTGGGGAACCGCGGCTCCGACGATGTTGTGTCGGAGGTTGTATATATAGCTCCAATCCGTGAAATCTCTGAAATCGCGATTTAGATTCTTCGCTGCTATTGGTTGAGCGCGTCAATTTCTTCGAGATGATTGACAGTAGTTGTTTGATTGGATGTTGTGACGAGTGGTGTAGAGATGTCGCCACAGATTATTAAAATAATAATTTTAATAATCTTTTGGATTCTAAATACCTATTATTGTTAATTTATACAAAATTAATACCATGAATACTAAGTCTTTATTTTAAATTATAATTCTAATTCGCCTAGAAATAATAATAGTTTTGATGGCCGTCCTAAAAAAAAGTAATTTGATATTTGTAAAAATAAATAAATAGAAAATAATGAACTCTCTTTAAATATATATTTTGTCAAAGTAATTCAGCTGAACGTGTTGATTGAGTCTATCATGACGGTGGGATGGTTGGTTGGTAAATATAAAACAACGTAATTTTGTATAAACGCTATTAAAACAATTATTATTAAAAGCCACATTCCAGAATCCTCATTGGTAATCTTTCATCCTCTGAGGAGGACCTCATACTCATAAGAAAAGCCTTAGTTTCCACAGGGTCAATTCTATCTCTGAAATTTCATTAGAATCGGTTCAACGGTTTAGACGTGAAAGCGTAACAGTCAGACAGGCATATAGAGTAACTTTCGCATTTATAATATGAAGTAAGGAAGTAGGAATTTGTTCGGGATATATCATACACACTAAACAAAGTTTTTATTAAAAAGAAATAGACATGAAATTGGGAAATTTTACTTCAAACTCGGTAACACAATATAATTACCCTCAAAGTTCAAAACAAAACAAATCTCTCACTGAACTGTCAATGTCAAATACCATGTGGTTGTGTCCATGTGAGAGATTTTTGGTTGTTTCATAGGGTTTATAGGAATTTATCTTAGAATGGATTATGTTGTAGGCAGCGTCGCTGCTCTTATATCGGGCAATGTAACACCAAATAGACCCAAACTAGTGCGTAGAGCTCTAACGCCTACAAAACATCAACCTTCTCCGAATGTGACACCGAAAAGTCAATTCGCCGAAGATAGATCTTTATTTCTTTCTCCAACGCAGCAGAAAAAGAAAGCTATCGTTAAGAAGTCGCCGAAGAGGATTTTTCAGAATCCTGACTTGGATGTGACATTGGAAAACGAAGGTAAAAATTCTCAGAGTAGTCCAAAAGCTAACAAGGTCAAGAAACATTTAAAAGAGGATTTGGAGGCTGATAATTCGAAAGGTAGCGTTACTTCTTCGCCTAAGAATAGAAATAAATCATTAGATACGTCTACTGATATTTCATCATCAAAAAAGAAACCAAACCAACCAAGTGACAATGTAGGAGATATGCAAAATAATGAGATGTCAAAAAAGAAGAAAAATAAAAAGCACATTGAAGAGGAAGCTGAAAGCCAAACTGAAAATAAAGAAGAAAATATTGTTAAGAGTCCGAAAAGAAGTAAAAAGCGAACATCTGCTCAGATTGAACAAAACGCAGAAATCACGGAATCAAGCGACGTGTCACCTAAAAAGAAGAGCAAGAAAGTGAAACACAGTGAAAGTAATGAAAATAATGAAGTTTCTGAAAATACTGACGTAGCTGAGAAAATTTTTAAAAAGAACAAAAAGAAACATAACAAAACGCAGAAAAAACCCGAAACAAATGACAGGTTAGATAGTAATTGTGAAGAAAAAGAGGAATCCCAGAAGAAACCCCTGGTGAATCCGAATGCAGTTACAGATAAAGATACAGATTCGGAACATGAATCGGATAATGAAATTGAATCGGAGAATGATGAGGCGAATAAAGATATACTTGACACTGGTCCGGCTCAAGACAGCTCTGATGAGGAAGAAGAAGCATCTACTTCTAAGAATGTAATGGTAAATATTGAGCATATTAAACTTTTATATATTTTTTTATCTTAATATGCAAATTCCATAATCATAAGCATTAGACTATGAATTATTTGTATGTGCTATACATTTGTATGTATATACAATAAAGTTTAAATAAATAAATAGACCTCAATTCAAATCAAAGGATTGCTTAAATATAACCTGATAAATAAAAAAATAAAATGGAGTACCAAAAAATATTACATACATAATTCAGTTTAGGCTCAAAGAATGTGGACCAATTTTATTTAAAAAGAAATTAAAATATTAAATACATACATATAGTCGACGGCCTCTGTGGCACAGCGGTAGTACGCTTGTCTGTGTCACCGCAGGTCCCGGGTTCGAATCCCAGTCAGGACATGATGAGAAAAGAACTTTCTCTGATTGGGCTGGGTCTTGGATGTTTATGACCAAAAATTCAGCTGTATGGGTTTATGTCCATCACCTACAAAAAGAATCCCAAATTTAAAGTCTTAACACTTAGTCGCCTTTTACGACAAACTTGAGAAATATATTATGGAGTGGTTCTATTCTAAAGTGGCGAAACCGCACGGCAATGCAAAAACAAAATTGTTTTTTTTTTCTGATTTATTAATTTAATTTTTTTTATATTATTAAATTATACTTCAGTTGGAGAAAGCTGAAAAGACCAAGGAGCCAGTGAGCGATGATGAAGTGCGACGGACACTGTTTGTGGGGAACGTGCCCTACACCAAGAAATGCAAGAAGGAGCTGAAGAAGATCTTCAGCAAATACGGGACAATTGAAACAGTCAGGTAAAGAATCATGCTGGCTGTCTTCAAAAAAATTGTTTTTATTTTATTTTTATTTACAAACAAAATGTTTGTATGCGAATATCTCGTGTTTGAATTTTAAATTTTGAAATGTCAAAAATTTTGAATTTGAATTTTCATGATGCTCTACTATATGTATATGTTACTGTTCTTATTTAATTTTTTTTGTCAACACACATACATACATATGGTCACGTCTATATCCCATGCGGGGTAGATAGAGCCACCAGTCTTGAAAAGACTGAATGGCCATGTTCAGCTATTTGGCTTAATGATAGAATTGAGATTCAAATAGTGACAGGTTGCTAGCCCATCGCCTAAAAAAGGAATCCCAAGTTTAGCCTAGCCTATCCCTTAGTCGCCTTTACGACATCCATGGGAAAGAGATGGAGTGGTTCTATTCTTTTTTGTATTGGTACCGGGAACCACACAGCACAATAATTTTCATAAAGCGCTAAGATATGTTACTGTTCTTTTTCTTTAAAATTTTTTTTGTCAACATGCTTTTTAATAAATAAATTCAATTTGCAGGATCCGCACAGTGCCAGTGAAGGACCCCCGGTACACGCCCAAGCTGGCTCTCATAAAGAATGAACTACATCCAGAACGTACCACGGTCAATGTGTACGTCAAGTTCAAAGAGGAATCCTCTGTTGAGCAGGTACGTGTGGCTAACATTGTATTTATATAGGCTTATAAACTTGGGATTCTTCTTTAAGGCGATGTAGAATAGAGTAGAAGTGATTTATTTTCAAAATTGGATACAAGGTATTACTTATTGATGTCACATAACTTAAATCTAATTATAACTACTACCGCTTCCAAAGCGCATGTGTAGAAGAAGCGGCGGAACAAACTGCGCTGCAGCATTTTCATCGGACGTCAATATACAAATATAGATCTCTTAAATCTAAATCATGGACAAATGCACATTGTCTACATTAAAAAACATGTATGAATATAGAACTAGTTATTTCAATACGAATATTTTGTCAAATAAATAAAGATAAAATAAAATATGTATACACTGCACAAATTATGTCAAGACCATGTCAAAAATGCACAAGCATTTAAGAGGCCATTATGTCAAGCTCGGGCCACACATGTTTATCTATATCTATACATATAATAAAATTGTAGAAAAGTGCTGTCTGTACATTGAAAATAAAAATAAAAAAAAAAATAGCAGGGGTTATTGTTATGTCGATGTCGAATCCAAAAATGTAATTAACTTTTTTTTGTCTGTTTATCTGTTCACACTAATCTCAGAAACGGCTGATCCGAGTTGGATGCGGTTTTCACGAATATATTGTGGTATGCTTCAGTTCAAAATTCAAATTCAAAATTCAAAATTTTTATTCATTATTATAGGATATTATTATATCGCTTAATAATTGTCGTATGGTTTAACAACTTGGTTGACGTCAAATAAATTACTTAAAAACTAAGTTTACTGCCGCTTCCAAGGCGTCAGTGCAGAAGAAGCGGTAACAAACTGCACTGCAGCATTTTCATCAACAACGTCAACTTCACAATATTAAATTATACTTAGAATAGAATGTGGACGGGAGAATACATTGTTCACGGGAGATTTATATATTTATGAGATTTAATATTGAAAAAAGAAAAATATATATATATATATTATGGATTGCCAATTTTAAAAAGATTTATGTACAGAGTGTACTGAAATTTTGATTTAAGTTCAAATTAAACTACAATTAATTACGAGGTTCCTGTGCCAAGCTCGAGCCAGATGTTTGCAATGCTTTAGTGTTTGTTTCATGTCAATCGGTTCATAAATAAAAAAGTTATGTCAAATTAAAGAATCACGTCGAACACTATTCTATGCTTATACATAGGCACCATTAATCTCCGCAACTATTTGACGGATTTGGTTGAAATTTTGTACCGACATATTTTAGAGCCTGGCGCAACATAAAGACTACTTTTTACCGCGGGAAAACATCAGTTTCCCATGGGAATCGGTAGTTTATTGTTTTTTAACGCCTGTTCCGGTCAACGAACGACGTCGATCATTGTTACTAGATAGGTAAATTACAATCATTAATAGAATATGTTATAGCTACTTATTAAATTGGAATTGACTGGATTACCATGGGAAAAAAATTAAAAGGGCTCATCTAAATTCTTTCTACTTAAGTTAGTTTAGGCTGATATCATAAACTATAAGAATAATTTACCGATTTTGTGTCACCGGAGGTCCCGGGTTCGAATCCCGGCCAGGGCATGATGAGAAACGAACTTTCTCCGATTGGCCTGGATCTTGGATGTTTATCTATATACGTATTTATTATAAAATACAGTATCGTTGAGTTAGTATCTCGTAACACAAGTTTCGAACTTACTTCGAGGCTAACTCAATCTGTGTAATTTGTCCCGTATATATTTATTTATTTATTTATCCTTTAACAGGCTCTGTCAGAGAACAATACGGTTCTCAACGATCATCATCTGCGGGTGACCCGCAGTCAGTCCACGGGGGCCGCCCATGATCCCAAATGTTCAGTTTTTGTTGGTAACCTGCCTTTTGGTCTGGAAGACGAGGCGTTCCGGGCGAAGTTTGAGAGCTGCGGGCAGATTGAGTCGGTCAGGATTATAAGGGACAAGAAGACTAATGCTGGGAAAGGTTAGGGAATTGTTTATTTCTATATAGTTAAGTTATAACCTAGCCAAATAGCTGAACGTGGCCATTCAGTCTTTTCAAGACTGTTGGCTCTGTCTACCCCGCAAGGGATATAGACGTGACAATATGTATGTATGTATAACCTAGCCTAACCTTTATAAAAACCTACTTTTTAAAGTGAACACATCACTTATCCTATAAGAGAGATCCCATCGCTGATTAAGTTGCTAAAATCCCATCCCTAGTGTTAAAAATAAAAAACTCATCACTAGTGTATATATGTGCTAATTTCGAAATTTTTTTGTAGATGGCGTTAAATTTAAATTGGTCGCGTTTTATAAATGGCGTGTCTTTAAATCTTAAATAAAATAAAAATCACAACTATTTATTTGTAACAAGTAGTCTTCATAGAATATTTATCAACCAAATTAAAAGACAATATATAAGTGTGGTTCCCGACACTTAAGAAAAGAACCACTCAAATATCTTCCCAAGGATGTTGTAAGAGGCGACTAAGGATAGGTTAATAAACTTGGGATTCTTTTAGGCGACAGGCTAGCAACCTGTCACTATTTGAATCTCAATTCCATCATTATGCCATACAGCTGAACGTGGTATTTCAGTCTTTTCAAGACTATGTGGCTCTGTCTACCCCGCAAGGGATTAAGATTAAGTATTTTACAGGTTTCGGCTACATTAATTTCGCGTCGAAAGACGGCGTGGAACTGGCTTTGAACTTGACAGAGGAAGACTTGACAATTAAGAACAGAATATTGAGAGTGAAACGGTGCATGCAGTCCCGCCCGGGAACGAACCCGGGACCTAAGGGGAACCAGTCACTCAATCATGGGGGAAACAGAGGTATGTTAAAATTAATTCTTCTTGTTGTTTCTGTGTGACGTGACGTCACACGCCATCGGCCAATCACAGCGCGTACGCTAAATCGCGCAAGCGAAGATTTTACGGAGTGTAGCGGGAGCGAAGATTTGGCTCGACCGCCACCAAAGGGAAGATCTTCCGCCAGGCTAGGTGTTATACCTGGGGAACCGCGCGACAGACGATGTTGTGTCGAAGGTTGTATATATAGCTCCAATCCGTGAAATCATTGAAATCGCGATTTAGATTCCTCGTTGCTATTGGTTGAGCGCGTCAATTTCTTCGCGATGATTGACAGTTGTTATGAGATTGGATGTTGTGACGAGTGGCGTAGAGATGTCGCCACAGGAGTATAAATATTAACTCCGACACAACATTGTCTGTCGTGCGGTTACCCAGGTATCACGACAGCCCACAGGAAGATCTTCCCTTTGTGGCGGTGGAGCCCGAATCCCTTATCTCTTAGTCGCCTTTTACGACATCCATTGTAATAAGAGTATGTGGTCTTGTTGTTGTCTTTGTATACATGGTAAATATCTTAAATTTATATATTTTTATTGTTTAAGGGTTCGTCAGAAGAAATGATGGACAAGGTGCAAAGCATGGGAATTCCCATGGGAAATTCCCGGGAAAATTCCAGGGGAACAAAGAAGAGGGGGCGTATAGGAGGATCATGAATAAAAGGAAGGGTCAGGTAAACATTTGTATAATCTAACAATTTTTTTTTTATCTATACGGGACAAATTACACAGATTGAGTTAGCCTCGAAGTAAGTTCGAGACTTGTGTTACGAGATACTAACTATATGTATCAACGATACTATAATATATTTTATAATAAATACTTACATGGATAAACATCCAAGACCCAGGCCAATCAGAAAAAGTTCTTTTTCATCATGCCCTGGCCGGGATTCGAACCCGGGACCTCCGGTGTCACAGGCAAGCGCTACTACCGCTGCGCCACCGAGGCCGTCATACTATATTTATGTGATTTTAACCATGATCTTGTGATAATAATAATGTGCCGTGTGGTTCCCGGCACCAATAAGAATAATACTGTACCAAATAATAAGAATAGGTCCACTCCATCACTCTCCACTGGATGTCGTAAAAGGCGACTGAGGGATAGGCTTACAAACTTGTGATTCTTCTTTTAGGCGATGGGCTAGCAACCTGTCACTATTTGAATCTCAATTCTATCATTTATCCAAACAGCTGAACGTGGCCATTCAGTCCTTTCAAGACTGTTGGCTCTGTCTACCCCGCAAGGGATATAGACGTGACCATATGTATGTATGTAATTAAAATATACCTAATGTACCTAAATTGGACCGTGTATAGTTTATTATATTAATTTTGTATTAAACAGGAGGGCGGCGAAGCTCCATTTGAGAAGAAAGCGAAGAATTCGAATCAGCCACAGAAGGAGAAGAAACAGAGGAAAGAATTCGTCGGCATGACAGCTGAAAAGAGAAAGGTATGTAAACCTGATTTTACGTTTATTGCACACATAAATATCACTTTAACTTTTAATGACATACATATCATGTGTCATTCATTCATTCATTCATTTGTTATAATCCACATTACACATTTGTAACTAGAATTAAGTTTTTGGGTACTGTAATACCATTGTTAAGGAAGAGCGTGGCTTTCTGATACAGGTGTTTCTCACTTAATAGAAGGTCACAAAAACTTGTTTATACTGTACCACTTTGTTAAACTAATAAAATATTTTATTTTATATAAAGGAATAAAGGAACATGGGAAGTTGTAAAGGAAGTATGCAATATCAAAAAAAGTCGTTCTCAAGCAGACTCACTACTATATCTGTTACCAACGCCAAAAGAATCTCTGAATGTTGTTAACAACTTTTTTACATCAATTGGTGGAGAGCTTGCATCAGATATACTGAATAAATTAAAAACAACAGAATCCCAGCTGAAATCAAAAACTGATACTTCTCATACTGTTCACTCCATGTACATGTATCCTACCGACTATATAGAAATTGATAAAATCATTCGTAACCTAAGATCTAATAGTGCCCCAGGTATTGATTCAATCCCTACTATTGTAATTAAAAACTCACACAGAATACTATCTACAATGATATCCCATCTGTGCAATCTGAGTCTTTCGTTGGGAATATTCCCTACATTGCTTAAGAAAGCTGTTGTTGTCCCCATCTACAAGGGGGGTGGTGAAGAATCGGTGTCAAACTACCGACCGATTTCCCTACTCAGTATAATTAGTAAAATCATTGAAAAGGTAGTTAATATTCGCTTATCAAAGTTCTTGGAAGGCCAGCTGCTAATATCAGGGAATCAGTATGGCTTCCGATCTGGTAGAAATACTGAAGATGCTGTTGAAGCACTATCCCAAATAGTTACCGAATCTCTCGATAAGGGGGAAAAATGTCTTGCTGTCTTTCTGGATCTAAAAAAGGCTTTTGACACCGTGTCAATTCAACTCCTATTAATCAAACTAGAGGAGCTTGGTGTTAGGGGCACTGCCCTTGACTGGTTTAAGGACTATCTAGCGAATCGAAGTCAGGTTGTTAAAGTTTTCACCACCTTTAGCACCAGTATGCCCATTAATTATGGTATACCGCAAGGTAGTACACTCGGACCGACACTGTTCTTGATTTACGTTAACAATCTATGTAAACTGAATCTTAAAAATGGCAGTATTCTTGCATTTGCTGACGACACGGCTGTAATCTTTAAAGGAGAAACATGGACTGAAGTACAAAAAAATGCCGAACAAGGGTTACATAAGGTTATAACATGGCTTGACCATAATTTGCTAACGATAAATGTCCCTAAAACTAAATTCATCTGTTTTAGAACTTGCGGTGCGACAAAGCCACCAATTAATTTTTTCATAAAAGCTCACACAGGAGGATGTACCCGGAACATTGACCAAATATCTAAGTGTGACTGTCTAAATTTAGCTGAAACAGATACACATAAATACCTTGGCATTACTATAGATAAAGACCTAAACTGGCGCCCTCACATAACTGCACTTAGTAAACGGGTCCGTAAATTAATGCACGTTTTTAAGAATCTTAGGGAGACAGCTGACATAAAACTTACAACAAAAATATATTTTGCACTCTGCCAGTCTCTCCTAATCTATTGTATACCTATCTGGGGTGGGGCGGCTACTACTCATCTCCTTGAACTGGAAAGAGCCCAAAGAGCTATCATAAAGGTTATGCTAAACAAGCCTAGAAAATATCCGACGACAAAATTATATAAAGAATCTGGCCTTTTAACAGTTAGACAACTATTTATATTTAACACTGTCCTTCGACATCATAAAAAAATTGACCCATCAGTCCTTCCTACAAATAAAAGAAGTATACGTACTTTCATACCCAAATTCAATATTAAACTAACATGTCGCCAAATATATTACACTGGACCATTCCTCTACAGGAGATTTAATGAACTAAATCAAATATATAAAATGAACAGGACATCACTAAAGAATACGCTAAAGAATACTCTAAAGACGCTAACTTACAATGAAACTGAAGCCATTCTTAAACGTTTTATTTGATCCATCCACATATTACATGTGTCACATTATCTTATTATATGAGTATATCTGTGAATGTCTGTATGTGTATGTATGCATGTGTATGTATGTATGTGTGTGTATGTTTGTGTGTAACAATAATTATTTGCATTTGTTATCTAAAACGCTCATTTCGCCTCACTTAGACCGCCGGTCTAACGTACAGCGCAAACATTGACGCATTAGTTCTACTTATTGTAAATCGAAGATAAGATGTGTCCTTTTTTTTATGTCTACCCTCTCTTTTATTCGCACTCACAATGTACTCGTACTTTTACTATTATTTGCCTATACTTGTATTAAACCTTGTGAACATAATATGACCATTTTTCTTGGGGTGGAGGGTTGATAACCTGAGATACAGGACTAGTCCTAGTTCAGGTGTCAATCCGCCATAATTTTATAGAAGGTAGGTACTGTTTTATTAGCCTAACACCTAAATAAGAATAAAAATTGTTAATGTACCAATTGTCTTAGAATTAAGTTCTTTATATTGTTCTATTTAACTTACCTGTAATTGATTATGGTGAGCAATAAACTTATATTATATATTATTATATATTTTCATATGTTGCATACATACATATGATCACGTCTTTATCCCTTACGGGGTAGACAGAGCCAACAGTCTTGAAAATACTGATAGGCCACGTTCAGCTGTTTGGCTTAATGACAGAATTGAGATTCAAATAGTGACGGGTTGCTAGCCCATCGCCTAAAAGAAGATGTATGATGATGTAGACGTCCGAGCCGTCAAGAGGCAAACATAACAAGTTAACCGCTGCGTAAAATTTAATTATAAAATGTATAATTTGCACACAATTTTGGGTTTTTAAGTGAAATACGTGAAGATTAATCTGTGATTAGTAACATTTTAAAGTGACTTTTACGGAAAAGTGCGCAAATTAAGTGAATATCAACAAAACATTTTAAATTTTTAAAATAACTGTTGGAATCCCTGACCTACGACAACCCGCAGAGTCGACGCTAGATGAATCATCGCCACAATCGCCCCCATACCACGAGACGCAGATAAACAGCGACATTAAATATCGCTACCTCTGTACTAAGGTAATAAAAAATGTCTGATACAAAGATTTGTAGTGGCTGTAAAGGCGGTATTAATGATGAGCGGTATTTACAATGCAGTAGTTGCAAAGAGTATTACGACATATTTTGTGCTAATGTTCCTGAAGAACGTTTTTATAATACGTTGACTAAAGAACTTAAAAATACTTGGAAGTGTGTTGTATGTAAAAGCAAGCAACCTAAAGTCGATAATACCAATACACCAGTTCGTGCTTCCTTTGATGGCGTGACAGTGCAGCGAGGGGCGGACAAAAGTAGTCCGGTCTACCTAGACTTATCAATATTTGAAAACTCCCATGTTAATGAAAACGCGATGCAGCCGACAACGTCTTATGCGTGTAATGCTGCATTGAGTGTCACCACTAGCAGCATACCTCAGTTATCGGATAGTGAAGACGATGATCAAGTTAATCATCTTAAACAAAAAATATTGCAGCTAACGAGTGAATTGAACTGTGCTTCAAATAAAATAATAGAACTAAGAGCAGAAAATGAAATTTTGAAAAAAACTATTTCAGAATTAAAGCCCAATAAAGTCAATAAAAAAGCTAAAGCAAAAAAATCATCACCAAAAACTAAGAAGATTTCAAGTCCTCAGCTAAATAATAAGAAAGCAGAAAAACTTACTGTGAAGCCCCAAAATATAGTCCAAAACAAAGCAATACAGAGTGAAATGAAAAACAAAATGAAATTATGTATGATAAGCAGTAACAATGATCTTAAAATACTTAAGATCGCAAAAAATAGTTTTGTTAACTTTGAAATATGTCATCACTTATACCCTAAGTGTGGAATAAATCAGCTCATAAAAAACATAGATGTGAAACTTAATAATTTTACAAAGGATGATTACTGCATTATTTTAATTGGCGAAGAGGACTTTAAAAAAACAAATAATTATTTTGATTTAGTTATAATGTTGAGAGAAACTTTATCAGCACTTACTCATACAAATATAATACTATGTCTACCAATATTTAGATGTGCTAACAACAAAGATATTTTTAATCAGAGACTAGAATGTTTCAACAATTTACTATATTTGGATAACCATACACATAACTATGCATATTTGCTAGACACTAATTTGAATTTATCATATGAATATGACATGTTCTCAAGACATTACGGGACAATTAATTACTACGGGATGATGAAGATATTTGATGACTTGAAAAATCTGATCCAGGACATCGAGTTTAATAATAGGGAATATCATAAAATATCAATCAATAATTTAAGCACGAATGATCAGTTTTTTCTGTGATTCGAAATTAGGTATAATACATCAAAACATTGCAGGTTTAGTGAATAAGGCTGACTTACTTGTTATTCATTTAGAAGAATTATTATGTGATCGAATTGAAATTGATGTTATTTGTATAACTGAACATTTTATTAAATCAGGAAATGAAAATAATTTGTATATACAAAATTTTTGTCTTGCAGCATGCTACTCCAGGACAAATGAAAGTCGTGGAGGTGCATGTATCTTAGTGAAAAAAATCTATCAGTATAAAGAAATATGTATATCAAAACATTCTGTTAATGGAGTGATAGAATGTTGTGCAATAGAGTTGATAGAATATAAATTAATAATATTGTGCGTCTATAGACCGGCAACTTCTAAGGACTACACTACTTTTTACGATAAATTGGATATTATTTTAAAAATATTATGTGCTTATTCTAACAAGCAAGTTGTAATATGTGGAGATTTTAATATTGATATTTTAAAACGATGTAGCTTAGCTTTAGATTTTGAATACTTCCTTATGGGTTATAATTTGATATTGCAAATAAAAAGACCGACTAGATTGAGCAGCAAAACATGTATCGACAATTACGCTCACAATATACAAGGAGAATGTAAAACTTATGTGCAAGAATTCGGTTTATCTGACCACACGGCTCAAATAATAGAAATACCAGTTAAGAAAATAAATGTTGCAAAGTATTGGCGGGTAAAAAAACGTGAATTAGGGTCAGACAATTTAAGTATTTTCAAAAAATATGTAAAAGATTTTGGTTTTTCGGGTATTTACGATACAGAGAATCCAAATGTAGCCGCTGATTATTTTTTAGAAAATTTCCAAATGTTATATTATCTTTGTTTTCCAGAAAAAACTATAATTGTACGAAACATAAAGAAAAACAAATGGGTATCTAAGGGAATAAAAAAATGCTGTAGAAACAAAAGAACGCTTCTTTGGAAATATAGAACAAATGCATCAAATGAAAATAAAACTAATTTTAAAAACTATAGCAAGAAATTAAGGAAAATCGTTAACTTAACTCAAAAAGCGCAAAACTCCTATTATATTAATCAAGCAGAAAATAAATCTAAAGCGACATGGCAAATCATAAATAAAAGAGAACGTACAAGGGAGTACATTACAAAGGTTGAAAAGGAAGGATGCATTATTACGGATCCTAAGAAAATTGCAGATGCTTTTAACTTACATTTCATTAGTAAGATTGAAAGTTTATCAAATAATTTAAATAATAATGTTGATATAAACACACAATCACAATCGATGTTCCTACAGCCCATTTCACCTAAAGACGTAATACGTATTATCAAAACCTTAAACAACAAAAATAGTACTGGACTTGATGGTATTTCTACTAGAGTGGTCAAGTTTGTAAATGAAGAGATAGCTCAGCATCTGAGTCAGATTATAAATATGTGCATAGATGCTGGTATCTTTCCTGAGTCACTGAAATCAGTAGTTATAAAACCATTACATAAAAAAGAAAGCAAATTTAATATGTCTAATTTCAGACCGGTAGCATTGGGATCTGTTTTCACAAAAATATTTGAAAAATATCTTTACGACGCTATTTATGAGTATCTGACAAAATTCAATTTATTATGTGACGAACAAATGGGATTTAGGAAAAATAGATCAATTAACATGGCAATTTATAAATTACTTGACATTGTAATGCATAATGTAGATAATAGGAACGCAGTATGTGCGCTTTATACAGACATGACTCAAGCATTTGATTTTGTTAACCATAGGCGAATGTTAAATAAGCTGCACGCATATGGAATAAGGGGAAATGTATTAAATCTTCTATCATCATATTTAGATAACCGTGGTCAGTACGTTGAGATAAACCGTCTATGCAATGAAACTAAGCAAGAACAGACCTACTTGTCGGAACATCGTATTAATAGATTCGGAGTCCCGCAGGGCAGTGTGTTGGGACCATTATTATTTTTAATTTACATCAATGATATGCCAAAACATGTTAGACAGCATATGGTATTATTCGCTGATGATAGTACAGCTATAATAAAGTGTAATGACCCAAATGAATATGAAACTGACATAAATAATGTATTACGTGACATAATAGAATGGCTTGAAGTCAATAATTTGAAAATTAATATGAAAAAATCTAAATTAATGCAATTTGCTCAAAAAAAAAGTGTACAAAATTTATCGATCAATTTTAATGGGGAACAGATTGAAGAAGTTATGACAACCAAATTTTTAGGGCTTACAATTGACAATAAAATAACTTGGAACGGTCATACTGTTGATGTTTGCAAAAAATTAAATAAATGTGCATATGCGCTTTTCCAATTAGCAAAAAAAATTAAATTAGAGGCGTGTGTTGTAGCATATCATGGTCTGGTTATGCCAATATTGCGATATGGAGTAATATTTTGGGGTAACTCAAGGGATAAGGAAACCATTTTTAGGGCACAAAAAAGATGTTTGAGATCTATGTGTTCCTTAAAAACTCAAGACAGCTGTGTGCCACATTTCAAGTCTCTCAAACTATTGACATTTCCATGTATCTATATTTTTGAATTGTGTGTATTTGTAAAATTAAATCCACACTTGTTCAAGAAAATAAGGGATACAAGAAGGAGGGCAGAGCATGTTAGACCACAATATGTACACAAGTTGGTAGTGGGCGGCCACAATACGGCGTTGTTAAGGAAAAGTATATTTGGTATGGCCCCTGTTATATATAATAAATTGCCAGAGAGTTTCAAGGATCTCAATTTTTTTAACTTTAAGAAGACATTAAAATTATTTTTATTAGATAAATGCTATTACACGATAAATGATTTTTTAAATGACAATTAATAATATACCTAATGTGCCAATTTATAATTTCCTTCTATTTGTTTTAATGCATGATCAAACATAAATGTTAACGATATTTTAACTATTGTACATCCTCTCCAGGATAAAACATAGTGATACTATAAACACATGTAACAGATCTGTACTACTTACCTATGTTTTACAATAAAGTTTTTGAATTTGAATTTGAATTTGAATTTGAAGAATCCCAAGTTTATAAGTCTATCGCCTTAGTCGCCTTTTACGACATCCATGGGAACAAGATGGAGTGGTCCTATTCTTTTTTTATTGGTGCCGGGAACCACACGGTACATATGTTGCAAATAAAAAAATGTCTCAAATAGCTTATCGGGCCGACGCTGGTTTTATCGCGCGATAAACTACCGCTGTCCCGTTTCCACGTCATTATAAAAAGCGCGAATTTTATCTAAATATACAGAAAAAAATAAACAGTCAGGCGTCGCTTAATTAGTATCGATATTTTGTGGTGAAAAAAAATTAACCTTAAAAATTGTTGGTAAACGATTTTTTATTAACATAATTACTTACACATATCACGGCTTTGTCCCTCACAGGATAGACAGAGTCATTGTTGGCTGCACGGCTTATTGATAGAATTAAGATTCAAATAGTGACAGGTTGCTGCTACCACCTACAGAAAGCAACTTTAGGGCAACCCTCAAAAACAACCCAATTTAGCGCAGCCTGCGAAAATAACGAATTTATCGCAACCCACAAAAAGCACCGAATTTACCGCCACCTACAAAAAGCAAGAAATTGCTCATTCGCGTAGTCACATATTGCGATGATATTGGCCACTTTCGTAAACATAAATGTTGTAAAATAAGTAATTGACTGTTATATTTTTCATTCTTCTAGAAACACACATTCAACAAGGGGCAGAAGAAGAAGAAGATTCTTAGTGAAATTCTAGCGAACAAATGAGAAGAGTAGTTTATGTTGACTTATGTAAGGTATTTTAATTATGTGAATAAATATTTAAGAGACTCAACTTATTCAGTCCTTATTTTAAGACCCACATTTTCCTAGAAAGAGATTTTCTGAGAAAACAAATCTTATATGTATTTAAAATTCTCGTGTCACAATGTTCGTTCCCATACTCCGAAACGATTTGACCGATTCTCATGAAAGTTTGTAAGCATATTGAGTAGGTCTGAGAATCGGCCAACATCTATTTTTCATGCCCCTTAGTGATAAGGGTTGTACACACAACATTTTTTTAAACTAGAAATTTCTTAAAAAATATTTAATGGCAAAACAACGTTTGCCCGGACAGCTAGTATACCTATATTTTTTCCAAATCTCGCTTCTACATTGAATAAGTATTGCTTTACTGTTCCGCAAAGATCGCTAAGGATGAATCATAAAAGAAAACAACAAATTATTTGGTACAGTATTATTGTATAATTGTCATTACAAAAATGTCAATGTTAGCAAAAATAATCACAGTCGTACACATCTAAATCTAAAAGACTTAGCTCTTGTGTCGTTGACCGAGCGACGCCGCGGCACACACTTAGTCTAAATTCTAACCAATCTATAACTTACTGTACAAGTTTACAACTAAATCTTCCACGGGTATATTTTGACGGTAGATTTGAACTAGCGCCCTGGCGGTGTGTTTTGGAACTAAATTTGACAGCTATCACTATAAAAAAAAATATGGCTGTATGTTAGGCACCGTGGTCTTTGATCGTTACTCGCCCTCGATATAAAAAAGTTTTTTTTTTTAAATAGACTGCAATAAACTGTTAAAGAGTTCCCGCCAGTAACACTAAATCTTTCCCGCCAACACTTATAAATACGTTACAATACAAAAAAATCCAATAACATTCAATTCATATAATTAACAAAGCACAGATACAAAAATAGACTATATTACAATTAAAATTTGTTCAAAGTCAATAAATAAAAATTTAATATACCCGTGAAAGTCATATATTTATTGCGGGGATTAATTCCAAAATTCGTACTTACACCTCTTCACAATTATTTAATTAACATACTAACATTTATGCGTACGAAGATTTGGATAAGTTTTACTTTCTTTATCAAACTAGTAACTATTTTTTGGTTTATTTTTTTATAGCCAGAAAAAATTGCATTTTTAATGTGTTTGTCAATGGGACCAGCCTAGTTTTCAAGGGATTTCAATGCAATTTTTTTTAAAGTTACATGAATTTAATTGGCAAATTAAAGTAAGTGAAAAAAAAAGGTTATTTCTATTGATTTGTAGCCTCTTATTAGTTTTGGTATTATACATATATTGTAGTTACTAGAATGCAAAGAGTCTCCGCTGTTACAATTTTTTTTTTATAAATTACACCTCTTGTGACCATAAAAACTAATAAGTACGTTACAATTACATACCAAAACTAAGTAATCGAATAGATGGAGCCACTGTCAATTGAGCGGTTGTGAGTTGAAATTCTATGGGGTACATAATAAAAAATATTTTACAAAAGTCAAAATTTGCTAATTAAAAAAATATTTCAGAGTAACGTTAAAACTTAGAGGGAATAATAGAATTGTATGTAATTTTTGCTTTAAAGCAAAATATTTTTTTTTTAATTTTTCCATATTTTTTAAATACTTAGTTACTGAAATAAGGTTTGTCGCACATAATAATAATGCATACGGGGCTTAATTTGAGTTCTTTCTACGTTAAGTATTTAAACAAAACCTTGAATGTCCGTCCTTGATATTTTAATTTCCTTTTTGCTCATCGTGTTCAGATTTATTTCCCTCTAAGTATGTTTAAGTAGAAACTTCGATGTATGACTGTTCAAATCATCATTGTATGGCACCACCCTATTCTATGGTAACTCAAATCAGGTCTCTCATATATTCTTCTAACTGAATGTAAAGGTTATTGTAACACTAACTAGTTAATAGCACCTACAAAATCATTATTTAGAAATTCAGCATTAGTAAATTAAAAAGTATTATATAGATACGGATTTTTGTAATTATACAGAGTCAACATTCTCGAAGTTAACATTTAAATTATTCCCAAATCCATTTTCTGGTGGGAAATTAAATTGAACTCTTATTTTTTATTATTATAACAAAACATAATAAATATATTAAAATACATATCCAAATTTGAATGAAAAAATAAAAATAAACGAGAGACATTAAACATTATATAAAATTATGAAAAGTATACAGTAATGATAAAATATAAGTTTACAATAAAAAAATAAATATATAAAAAATTAAAAAAAAAATACAATTAATTTTATATCAATCATCTCAGTACTAGGGCTATATTAGTGTTACCACATCCCTTACAAGAATTTAATATAATGTACCTCTACCCTAAACCTACGGGGTACCCTTCGCGACCACTGTTGCTAACATCCCCTCCTCTAAGTACGTGTGTACTACTTAATATAAATATAGCTATATTTACACTTCGGCTAGCAGTCGTTTGGAGGCTATAGTGATATTTATACTGATTTTTTTTTTATTTTTTTTTACTGAAAACTGTCAATTTGATATGTTTTTTGTAAGTGCAATATAGAAATAAACTTTTGCGTTGAAATTTTCGTGGGAAATCGTTGAATATTGGTTTTTTACAAATTTAAATTGTGAAGAAAAGATTATGACAGTTTTGTCAAAGTATAAAAATATTTTATTTTAATTTTTTTTTTGGCAGTACAAATATTTCTACAGATCCATATAGTTAAAGAACTAATATTAATCTATTTGTTCTTAGCGGTTTGAGCAATGTCATTGAATCCTCGATGTTCAATGTTAAAACTGAAAACGTGACTATTACAAAAAAAAAAATCGATGCCATGAAGACTAATTAAAAAAAAAAAAAACTTCAAAGACCAATGGTAATTTCGTCATCATTCAAACTCATTCCTCGACAAATCTCAATTTCGTTTCAACAGACAAAGATTCAATTTATATTCTGATCAATTCCTTTTGAACTTCAAAATGGTCAATGTGACGACTAAGAATAGAGCGATCCACGCTAGCGTCGATATAAAACCCATGTATACGTCAGGGTCTGTTAGAGGCCATCCCCTCGTGAGGATGGACCTCAGGGAGGTGGTGGCGAGGGTGAGGGGTAGGCAGAGGGACACGTATCTGAGGATCCAGGGCATACCCTCGATGGGCCAGATGACGCCGCTGAGCAGCAGCGTGGGGTAGAAGGAGCCCAGCGCCAGCTGGATAGCGTTCCGCTCGAGCTCGCACGCCGCCGATATCACGAAGCCGAAGCACATGCCGCATAGGCCTGCCCAATTATATTAGTGTTAGCAGATTTTGCAACTTTTTTTTAGAGACTTTTGAGTTGCTTTATAATGTTTATTAATAAAACAGGTTATTAAGTAAAGGTATTAAACATAATACTTTCGATTCACCATCAAAAACGTTTTTACTGAACACTAATTTTGGGGGTCCCCAAGGCAGTGCTTTCGGCCTTCTATAAAAAATTTCGGCGTGCCCCAAGGTAGTACTTTTGGTCCACCTTAACAAATTTTGGCGTCCCCCAAGGCACTATTTTTGACCCACCAGTAAATATAACATTAAAAAAATCTACTTACCTTGCAACAAAGTAAGCATGATGACAAACATGATGTTGCCATTATTCTTGACCCCGAAGACGGATATCATGAAGATCAGCACCAGAGCCGTTTGTCCACACATGACAACGAACTGCGTTACCACATGCGAGAACAAGATCTCCCCGGGAGAGACTCCAGCCACCCAGGATCGGTCCAGGAGACCTTCCATTCGTTCAACGATCAACGCTGATGATGTCAGAGCGACGGCTAAGAAGAACACGATTCTGGAAAAATACGATCGAATTGAAAACCGAATCTCCTTTTTTGAAGTTGGTCAGGTTAGGTTATACAAAAATGCTCATTTTATATATTGAAAAAGAACTGCATATTATGACAGTAATATTTGCGTTCTTTTTCTTAACTTGAACAACTTAAAGTTCAACTCACGTGAGAATAACTCCCGGCGCGACAAAGTCCGTAAAAGAGGGGTTCTTGTTCCCGTATATGGGGTCCTTGAAGTCGATCGGGATGTCGCCCAGCTTCGGGTTGTAGTTGCATGTGTCCAGCAGATCCTGAAACATTAAAAAGGTATAAATATATACGGGACAAATTACACAGATCGAGTTAGCCTCGAAGTAAGTTCGAAACTTGTGTTACGAGATACTGACTCAACGATTCTATATTTTTGAATAATTCATTAAAAATAATTTAATTAATTATAATTAAAATATGTAATTCATTCTATATTTCAGGTATTCATTGTTAATTGAAATAAAACGACTGGGGTGATACGAGTAGTTTATGTTTAAACTTCAGACATAATCATAACTATTAATGGGTAGGCTTATAACATGGGATTCTTATTTCTGGCGATGGGCTAGCAACCTACAGATGCTAGCCATACAGTTGAACGCGGCCCATCAGTGTTTCAAGACTGCAAGCCCTGTCTACCCCGCAAGGGATATAGACGGGATTATTATGTATGTTAAACTGGTAATATTGATAGGTCATAATTTCACAATGCGAAAGTTTGTATGTCAGGATGTCAGTGTGGATGTTTGTTACTCTTTCACGCAAAAACTACTGAACCGATTACGATGAAATTTTGTATGTAGGTAGCTGAAGACCCAAAATAATAATAAAATAACGAAATACAGCATGAGACAAGTAGAAGATGTTGTCTAGTTAAGTCAAGAGACGTGATAATAATGCGACGTATTAAGATAATGCCGAAATACGTAAAATGACGAGCTGTCAACTAAACCAGAATAACATAGGCTACTTTTTATCCCGGAGTTTCCGCGGGATTGAAAGGACTTCCATGCGGACGAAGTCGCGGGCGGCCTCTAGTATATCTAGGTAATAAATAATTCAGATTTACCTTAGCGAAGTCGCGGTATGAGAACTGTATGTCGCGGTTCAACATGAGCCCTATCTGCTGGTTGGACATGTCCAGCCAGACCTCCACTTCGGAAGACGCGATGGTGTCGTCATCAGCGGTGTCGGCTGTGGACAACAAATCATTTTATAACATAATCCTACTACTATTATAAAGGCGAAAGTTTGTATGGATGTATGGATGTTTGTTACTCTTTCACGCAAAAACTACTGACCCGATTACCATGAAATTTGGTATGTAGGTAGCTGAAGACCCAGAATAACACATAGGCTACTTTTTATCCCAGAGTTCCCGCGGGATTGATAGGGTTTCCATGCGGACGAAGTCGCGGGCGGCCTCTAGTCTATAATATAAAAATGAATCGCTAAATGTGTTGGTAAGTGCATAACTCAAGAACGCCTCGACCAATTTGGCCAATTCTTTTTTTTTATATTCGTCGAAGCTCAAGGATGGTTTTTACGGCGAAAAAATACCAAATAATTGCCTGAAAAACCTTATCAGTCCTATTCTTTGTCCCATACAAACGTTTTCTAACTAATACGTACAATCAATTTGAGCTTTATTGCTAATGTATAAAGTTCACTGTTGTCTAAGCAATGTAGGTCTAATAGATAGGAACAAAAAACTGTCATATTACAAATCTTTTTGACAGAACGAAGTCTGTCGGGTCCGCTAGTGTTCCTATTAAGATGGAACAAAGTGGCTGAAATTGGTGACTAAGAATTGACATGTAGCGGGAGCTATGCTCTACCGCCACCAAAGGGAAGATCTTCCGCCAGGTTAGGTGTGATGTCTGGGGAACCGCGCGACAGTTGACGATGTTGAGTCGGAGGTTGAATTTATGCTCCAATCCGTGAAATGTTTGTAATTACGATTTAGACCCTTCACTGCTATTGGCTGAGCTCGTCATTTTCTTCGCTTTGGTTGACAGTTAATGTGTCACATCAGTGATGTCGTCACAGACAATAGCGTACAAAAACAAATGACAAAGTTTAAATCCCACTAATATTATAAATGCGAAAGTTTCCGAGTATGTCAGTATGGATGTTTGTTACTTTTTCATGCAAAAGCTACTGAAATTTGGTACGTAGGTAGCTGAAGGTCCGGAATAATATATAGGCTTCTTTTTATCCCGTAGTTCCCGCGGGATTTATTGTTAATTTATGATAGGTTTTCCACGCGGACGAAGTCGCGGGCACAGCTAGTCTTAAATAAAAGCCGTGTGCCACTTTGCCTTGAGTGGTTTACGAGAGGTGACCCCAGTATCTTCTAGACCCACAGTATTAAAACTAGGTATTTTCTGAGTTTGTGGGACTCACCGATAAGTTTAAATATATGCCACATATTTATGACTAGACTTAAAATCTCTCATGGAAATTATTTTTTATTTTTTTTACCGAATCGTTATGATCAAAATCCGGGAAATTGTCTTGTAATGCTCATACATGATACAAACCAAACCAAAGGCTGCCCACGCTTTTCCATCCAAGATAATTTGACCAATGTTCTGATAATTGTGTTTTTATAAATATCCCCTATTTTGTTAATCATTAAACAACGATTGACTTACCCAAAGCCAATCGTGCTAAAAGCAAGTCCGTATAATTCTCGTTAAAGTACAGCGCCCCCCACGCCTCATACTCTTTCACCGCGCCTATATTATTCCTTCACAATGTGTTCTATATTAAATTCGTACCGTCTATCTTATTAGTCCTATTTGACAATTTTGTTTCAGTTTCAAGCAAGATTTTGTTTCAGCCCACCGGGATGAAACTAGGTATACTCCCCACGCCTCGCCTTCCATTCTACGTTCTAAGAATCGACGTCACGTTTTTTGTACAAATAACATCTTAATTACGTACACAAAGCCAACTGAACTGTCTTTCGTAATTGTTTTTGCCTAATTTAGGGCTGATATCAAAACAACAAAGTATTCCAAATTCTTTGTCTCCATTATATTGAGTCCCATTACAATTTCTTTATTAAAACAGTCATTTATACCAAAATTTAATACAAAATTTGAAAGGACTTACCCAAAGCCAATCGTGCTACAAGTGAGTCCGTATAATTCTCGTTAAAGTACAGCGCCCCCCACGCCTCTCCCTCTTTCACCGCGTTCAGGGCCGACGTCAAATCCGCATAGTATTCCTTCACAGTGTGTTCCCGGAGTTGGTCCAGGTACCTACAGGAGAGGTTCTTCATAGAGCAGGAAGAGTTGAAGGGGCAGTATCCGTCTATCACGTTCACGTCGTCATTAACTACGGCCTGAAAGATGGAAGGAAGAGTTTTTAGAAAGACATACAGTCGCAATGAAGTATTTATAAACATAACAGCGAAGAAAGATGTACAATGCGTGACTTGAAGGATTCGTATGATGCTTTTGATAATGATATACCAGTGGTAACATACTGGACCTTGGAAATATGACTAAGGGGAGGTTTATAAAAACATATATTTTTACTGGAGAGATAATATAGATGTAAATAATCATGAGAAAACAAATAAATTAAAGGCGCAGACAAATAGAGTGCACGCTCCTCTCAGGGAAGTATCTTGGGACCGCTATTTAATTTTATTCTTTATAAATGATTACCAAATTTTCACACCTTTCCGAAAATTGATCATGTTAAATTCTGGTTCTAATTTACTTCTCGTGTGTGTGATACAATTTTCGGACTCCTAAAATTCGGGGACAAAATCCCTTATTAAACTAAGCTCGATAGAAACAAATAAGTTACTACCAATTGAAGTCTTCTCTTCTCTTTCTTTTCTTCCAATATTTCTTTTGATTTGCCAGTCCTTAAATTTGGGAATAAAAACTCTAGCTCGTAACATATAAGCGACTTTATAATTTATCATGCTCGATATTGGTTCCAACTTACCAGTTTCAGCCCGCTCGGGTCGCGTCCTATAGCCAAGCAGAAGAGTATGACCTGCATCACAGGCAGAACGAAGATGAACAGCATCACGCCGATGTTCCTCCACATCCTGAGGAAGTTCTTCTGGATGAGGGCCTTTATTTTCCCGCGAGATGTAAGCTGAAATGTGGGAGAAAAAGATTAAATATCTTTACGTCTTGAACTTACTAATATCACTTAATTTGACTTAGTGTTATTTTATAATTATATATTGCATGCTATAATTAATGACAGATCAGGAGGAAATGTATTTTATTCTACACCTTTTGTAAACCCTTATCATAAGCAAATAAATATTCTATTCCATTTTCTATTCTATTACTCGCTTATAATATAATTATTGTTTGTTGTCGTTTGACAAAAGCCGTGCCCTTTCGGAGTAGAGAATGAAATAGAGTTTTAAATTATCAGAAATGCGCATTGTTTTCCCTAATATTTGGGAAACTAAAAAAGAAATTATGCCACGAAACAACATTCAACAACAAGTGTAACTAATGCATTAAAGAATAACTCACATTGAAACAGCTAGATCCGCAATCGTTGCATTCCGTCGTCATTGCTTCTGTCACCTTCCCGGGAAGCTGGAATTATTTGAATCATATGAAATTGAAAAATAAAAAGTTTATAGGTATATAAATTAAAACCGACTACGAAAAACACTGAAAAGCTAAAAATTAGTGTAAATTAAACTAACAATACGTCGTAACGAGGCAATTAGTTTGTTTTGGTACCTAACCCACCTAATTCTAATTACATCAGTTTCTGGAGCTGTTTACGCCGCACTCATCAAAAAATATATCAAATCGGATTATTAATACAGGATATATGCGGTAACACACATAAAAAATACAGTCAAATTGAGAACCTCCTCCTCCTTTTTAAGTCGGTTTACAAGGAAACTTTAAGTGCCTGCTTTAAATATAATCTCATTGATGCGACGTTACGCGTCATCATTCTCCTGACATGAGCCTCTACGGAGGACCTTAATACTTTTTTAAAAATCTTTTTTTAATGAAGGGACTTTTGTCTTTAAGAAACGTCAGTCCCATTGTAACAGATCTTTAATTACATTACATACAGGTTTGATACTTGTGTGGATTTTAAACTTGGGACAACGACGTCTATATCCGTTGCGGGGTAGACAGGGCCAACAGTCCTGAAGAGACTGACAGGCCACGTTCAGCTGTTTGGCGTTATGATAGACTTGAGATCCAAATAGTGACAGGTTGCTAGCCCATCGCCTAAAAAAGAATCCCGAGTTTGTAAGCCTAACCCTTAGTCGCCTTTAACGACATCCATGGGAAAGAGATGGAGTGGTCCTATTATTTTATTTGTACTGGTGCCAGGAACCACACGGCAATAATAATACCTTAATACTTAATACCCGTCACTATTTGAATCTCAATTCTATCATTAAGCCAAACAGCTGAACGTGGCCTATCAGTCTTTTCAAGACTGTTGGCTCTGTCTACCCCGTAAGGGATAAAGACGTGATCATATGTATGTATGTAATACTTAATACCTGGATTGGGTGAGTTAGATGTTTATAATTACTATATAGCAATACATACGTCGCCATTACTAGCCGCCTGGCCGTTCTCAACAATGAGAACCTCTTTGCTCTGATGGAAGTTAAGGCCGACCACTTGGGCGTCCTCCGCCGCGTACGGCGCCTCCTCGCGTTTCGACATCTTGTTGAGCCCTAGGGCTCCGCCGGACACGTTCAATTCGACAACGGGGTTCGTTTGACCTGAAATTGAAATTGTAAAATTATAATTGCAAATTGCCGTGTGGCTCCCGGCACCAATACGCTAAAAAGAATAGGACCACTCCATCTCTTTCCCAACCTGTCACTAGTAAAAGGCGACTAAGGGATAGGCTTACAAACTTGAGATTCTTTTATAGGCGATGGGCTAGCAACCTGTCACTATTTGAATCTCAATTCTATCGTTAAGCCAAATAGCTGTACGTGGCCATTCTGTCTTTTCAAGACTGTTGGCTCTGTCTACCCCGCAAGGGATATAGACGTGATTATAAAGCTATATGTATGTATGTATGTAATTAGAAATATACAAGGCATCGTATGTAGGAATGTCAGAAGTGGAAGGGTCTAGGGCCTAGACTAAACTAATGACTAGACTAAACTAATGACTAGACTAAACTAATGACTAGACTAGATTAATTTTACTTAATGAAAATCGAGCACTTAGTGGTAAAAGGTCAGATGAGATTAAGCGGACGAGTTTGTATATACCTACTTATAAAAGACGGATGAAAAGATTGTTGAAGGAAGATTTTGCATTTGGCTGGTTGAAAAATCGTAGTCATATGTTTCTATGTATACAAATTATATCTTTCACATAGATGCCGTAAAAGGCGACTAAGGGATGGGCTTATAAACTTGGAATTCCACTTGTAGGCGATGGGCTAGCAATCTGTCACTAATTGAATCTCAATTCCATCTTAAGGCCATACAGCTGAAAGTAACCATTTAGTATTTTCAAGATTATTTATTTATTGGCTCTGTCTACCGCGTAAGGGATATAGATATATGTATATATGTATGTGTATCCACTAATCTACTTAAAACTAAGTCAATTAATTCACTGAGTGAACAAAATGAGCGGTACGAGAACGCCTTCCGTTGCCAAATGCGTGAACAAACATACAGGTTAATACGATTTAAAAAAAATACTAATGTGTAGGGCTGCCAACTTTCCAAACACGACTGTTTTCTAGTATCGAAAACTATTCTATCATTTTTGCTGTCGAATGTTACCTTAGATAATTCATTTAATTAGATGTAGATGGATGGTTAATAAAAATATATTTTTTATTTGTATTGTAATGGAATCATTTGCCCGTTAGTCCCGCAGCTCTCCCTGTTCCCAAAGATGCCCCTAATTAGCGGCAGGAATAAATAAAATACGGAAGATTGCGAAATACGGTCTTTAATTCCACTGACAAACAAGAACCTCCAAAAAACACTATTCAAAAAATGATATAAAAAATAAAGAAATATTTCGAAACAACCTTCTTGGACATCCCCAACATGTATGTTTTGTTTGTAAACTCTTTAATAATGCACATAAAAAGAAATGCAACAAAACAACTTTGTCCGCGTGGAATAGTTATTTTTTTAATTCGAAAAAACAAACTCTTCAGGTTTATAAAATACAGTGTAGATAAAATATTATGTTGAGTTTGTATCTCGTAACACAAGTCTCGAACTTACTTCGAGGCTAACTCAATCTGTGTTATTTGTCCCGTATCCTACCTATATATACCTAATGATTGTTCTTCCTCATCTAATTCGGGTGTCAGCCCTGCGGTTCCGAGGCTGACAGAGTCCGAATTAGTAAACCGTTGACCGCTTGCATAACCCAACCTCGATGTTACGTGGATTACAAAATGGACATAACCAGTTTTGTGCCACGTTCCAAAACGTGGGGCCATAACTTTGATACCACATATTAAATCGATATATTTATCGAATCAATAATATAATCGACTAGCTGTGCCCGCGACTTCGTCCGCGTGGAATACTTATATTGGGCATCATTGAATTGCCTTCAAGGATGAATAGTTTCCCCCGTTTTTTTTTTTCACCTTTTCCATTATATCTTTGCTCCTTATAGTTGCAGCGTGATGTTATATAGCCTTAAGCCTTCCTCGACAAATGGTCTATTTACCACAAAAATAATTTTTCAAATAGAACCAGTAGTTCCTGAGATTAGCGCGTTCAAACAAACAAACTTTATTATAAAAGAAGACAATTTTTGATTGACAGACAAATAATCGCACAACCCAAGCGACAGGGTCTAGTATTTAATACATACATACATACAAATATACATATTATCACGTCTATATCCCTTGCGGGTTAGCAGAGCCACGTTAAGATGTTTGGCATAATGATGGAATTGAGATTCGAATAGTGACAGGCCGCTAGCGTGTCGCCTAAAAGAAGAATCCCAAGTTTATAAGCATATCCCTTAGTCGCCTTTTACGACATCCGCGAGAAAGAAAAGGAGTGGTCCTATTCTTTTTTTTTTGATGCCGGGAACCACACGGCAGACTGTTATGTCAGTAAAATTTAAAATTGCATGCGGCGAGGGTATTACTTGTTTCCGTCTAAAACGCAACTTAAGTCTGGCTAGACATGCTTAGAAGGATACATATAATCACGTCTATATCCATTGCGGGGTAGACAGAGCCAACGGTCTTGAAAAGACTGATAGGTCACGTTCAGCTATTTGGTTTTAAGATAGAATTGAGATTCAAATAGTGACAGGTTGCTAGCCTATCGCCTAAAAGAAGAATCCCAAGTTAATAAGCCTACCCCTTAGTCGCCTTTTACGACATCCATGGGAGAGATGGAGTGGTACTATGGTTTTCTATTGGTGCCGGTAACCACACGGCAACTTAGAAGGATGTTTGCATCAAACGTCTGTGCCCGTTCTTAACCAACAAGTAACAGTGGGTAATAGACGTTGCAAAACCGACCAGCGGTGCGCATGCGCACTGCACACGTCCTTGCTTTGTACCAACGACATTTCGCAAAAACGGCGATGCGCAGGCGCTGCTACTAACTCGATTATTGTCTTATGTTTGTTCGAATTATATATGTTTGTCAATGTTGACAGATTGTTTTTGTATGGCTACGTTAAAGAGAAATTTAATCGATAACTTCTTATTGTGAGATTACTTTTATCGATAACTTCGTATTTATGCCGTGTGGTTCCCGGCACCAATACAAAAAGGAATAACCACTCCATCTCATTCCTATGGATATCGTAAAAGGCGACTAAGGGATAGGCTTACAAACTTGGGATTACTTTTTAGGCGATCTGCTAGCAACCCGTCACTATTTGAATCTCAATTCTATCATTAAGCCAAACAGCTGAGCGTGAGTTATCAGTCTTTTCGAAACTGTTAGCTCTGTCTGCCCCGCAAGAGATATAGACGTGACCATATATGTGCCCCACGTTAGGCCTCATCTTGTGTGAAACCTCCACTCACCTTGCTTTCTAGACAGCTTGAGGAAGACATCCTCCAGTGAGATGCAGCTGTACATGGTAAGTAAGGCCTGGGGCGACTCCTCGGCCAGGAGGCGGCCGCTGCGCATCAGGCCGATCTGTTGAAAAAAAAAAAAAACAAATTGAAAATAAAGCATTGAATGTACCTATAGCACAATGACAATAGTACCTACATATAAATAATTATGTATGGCATAGCCGTGTGGTTCCCGGCACCAATGTAAAAAAAGAATCGGACCACTCCATCTTCAAAACATTTACTTAACCAAGGTAAGCTCTTTGCAATTAGCGATAACTTTTATATATTAATAAAAAAGTATTCTGTATTATTCATTAATCTATAGATACTTATATTATAAAACTTTTGTTTGTTTGTTTGAACGCGCTAATCTCAGGAACAACTGGTTCGAATTGAAAAATTATTTTTGCGTTGATACATACATACATACATATGGTCACGTCTATATCCCTTCCGGGGTAGACCGAGCCAATAGTCCCGAAAAGACTAAATGGCCACGTTCAGCTACTCGGCTTAATGATGGTATTGAGATCCAAATAGTGACAGGTTGCTAGCCCATCGCCTAAAAAAGGATCGCAATTTTATAGGCCTATCCCTTAGTCGCCTTTTACGACATCCATAAGAAAGAGATGGAGTGGTCCTATTCTTTTTTGTATTGGTGCCGGGAACCACACGGCACTTTTTGCGTTGAATAGACCATTTATCGAGGAAGGCTTTAGGCTATATAACATCACGCTGCAACTTTAAGGAGAAAAGAAATAATGGAATATGGGAAAAACGGGGAAAATTATTCATCCTTGAGAGCTTCAATGATGCCCAAAATAACTATTCCACGCGGACGAAGTCGCGGGCACAGCTAGTAAAATAATAACTGACCAAAATCTGCACCTATTTAAAAATATTGTTTTTTTAAATAACGGGGACGAATTACACAGATTGAGTTAGCCGTGTGGTTTACCGCACTTTTGAAAAGAACTACTCCAAATCTTACACACGGATATCGTAAAAGGTGAGTAAAGGAAAGGCTAATAAACTAAGGATTCTTCTTGAAGGCGATGGGCTAGCAACCTGTCACTAATTACTAAAAAATAATTGATGGAATTAGTGAACCACACGGCACTGCCGGGAACCACACGGCACGGCATGTATGTAGGAGTATTATTGTTATAATTGACAATTTATTTAATTATTCTTGGTTTCTGAACTCGGCACGTGATCCGCAAACGTGACTCAGAAGGCCGCGGACCGGATTTCTAAGGCTGTGTGCACACACACGTTACTTATTAACATACTTTCATTCTTTGTACCTCAATGCATCACTACATAGTATAAAACAAAGTCGCTATTTTAGTCTGTTTGTCTGTATGCTTAAATCATTAAAATTACGCAACGGATTTTGATGCGGTTTTTTGTAACAGGTAGAGTGATTCAAGAGAAAGGTTTTTATGTATAATAATTTATAATTTTGCACCCGTGCGAAGCCGGGGCGGGTCGCTAGTTAGTTATAATTACTTCATTTTACGATCGTTTGTTAGTGAGGCTAGTCTTTTGTATTTAATTTATCATGACTTTATTTTGCATGGGGTAGACAGAGTCAATAGTTATTGTAATTCAATCGAAATGCCACATTTAGCTGAATGGCTTATTGATATATTTATTTTAGCTTCAATATTAGATTTTTTAATATAAATAGGTAAAACACGTTAAGTATTTCGAAAAATTTTAGTTAAATCAAAATAAAAAAAATTGTTATATACTAGGTCACTACTATGATGTACAGAGTGTGGTTAAAGGGAAAGGTCGGAGTGGGAAGACCTAGACGAACGTATCTTGATCAAATTAAGGACGTCCTGGTAAAGGGTCAGGTCAAGAGTACCCGAAACCGCCGAGCTTGCATGAAGAGAGTTATGAATGTGGATGAAGCGAACGAAGCATGCAGAGATCGTGGCAAGTGGAAAGAGGTAGTCTCTGCCTACCCCTCCGGGAAAGAGGCGTGATTTTATTTATGTATGTATGTATGTCCTAGCGGTGACAGTGATAATAAGTTTTCAAAAACAACAGTATGTAACCAGCCTATATTTTCTCATGTTTGTCATTCATAAGGCACTTGTCGAATTAGAAAAAAAAATGATGTGAAAACAATAAACTCTGAGGAATTCCATGACCTTTAAGATTTGTCTTTGAAGATACTTATTGAATATTCCACTTCATTACAGTAACTTGAATATTAACCTTAGTAAAGAGAATGAGATATAAAATATTAGTTTAGGATATAAGTCACTAAGGCCAGGAGGTAAGAGAAGAAAAGTTTCAGATTCAAGAAATAGGCTGCTAAAAGCACAGTTTTTTTGTGACTGTTAGCTATGTTTAGCCCGTGATGGATAAAGACGTGCGACGTTTAGGTAAAAAGTTGCAGATAAGAATGATGACAGATAATTTGAAAATCCATAGAATAACTACAACCTTCAATAAGACTAGTTCTACAATGTTTAAGAGGGTTTAGCTATAGACTTATAAATATATAGGCTTATAAACTTGGGATTCCTCTTTTACGCGATGGGCTAGCAACCTGTCACTATTTGAATCTCAATTCTATCACCAAACAGCTGAGCCTGACCTATCAGTCTTTTCAAGACTGGTGGCTCTGTCTACACCGCTAGGGATATAGACGTGATCGTGATGTATGTATGTTTAAAATAAAAACTCACGCAATGCGCCTGCCTAGCCTCTTCAATGTAATGGGTGGTGATGATGACAGTCTTGTCTCCGGAGCTGGTGATGCGCACGAGGTGAGTCCAGATGGACTGGCGGAGAAGTGGGTCCACCCCCACCGTGGGTTCGTCCAGGATCAGAAGCTCTGGGTCGTGCATTAGGGCCACGGCGAAGGAGACGCGACGCTGTTGACCGCCACTGTTGAAAAAAAAATGTTATAGTTTTTTTTTGCCGTGCCGTGTGGCTCCCGGCACCAATACTAAAAAGAATAGGACCACTCCATCTTTTTCCCATGCATGTCGTAAAAGGCGACTAAGGGACAGGCTTACAAACTTGGGATTCTGTTTTAGGCGATGGGCTAGCAACCTGTCCCTATTTGAATCTCAATTCTATCATTAAGCCAAACAGCTGAACGTGGTCATTCAGTATTTTCAAGACTGTTGGCTCTGTCTACCCCGCGAAGGATATACTCGTGACCATATGTATGTATAGTTTTTTTATATAAGAAAGGCTAATAAACTTGGGATTGTTGACCGCCACTGTTGAAGAAAATAATGTTATAATTTTTTTTTTATTTAGTAGATAACAATAGCTAATGAACTTGGGATTCTTCTTGTAGGCAATTCCATCACTAAGCCATACAGCTGAACCTGGCCTTTCAGTCTTTTCAAAACTGTTGTCTCTGTCTAACCCGCACGGGAATCAGACGTATGTTATAAAGAGTGTGTTCTTTTGTAGGTGGCCTTTATTTCACGCGGACGAAGCTGCGGGAAAGAGGCTAGTATTCTATAATTTATAGTATTGCTCTACGGTTTAACAAATCTATTTGTTCAGCGCAAATTGTTTAAGTAAATGTTTTCTTGGCTGTAGGCCATATTTGCTTCCTTATTGCCAGTGAGAATTGTCTATGAATATCTATTTCCTGTAATGAATTAACTCTGCCTCATTTTCTAGCGCAAAGGAATTTAGCGCAAAAGAATATAAGTCTTGCGCAAATCCCATGGGAACTATATAGTTTTACACGGGATGAAGGGTACCCTATGTATGTCTTTCTTCTGACTCTTAATTATTACTTACTTACTAGACTCTTAATCATATTATATAGGCATGATTTTAAGCGACATCTTAAATACATACATAAAATCACGCCTCTTTCCCGGAGGGGTAGGCAGAGACTACATCTTTCCACTTGCCACGATCTCTGCATACTTCCTTCGTTTCATCCACATTCATAACTCTCTTGACCTGACCCTTTGCCAGGGCGTCCTTAATTACAAGATACTTTCGTCTAGGCCTTTCCACTCCGACCTTTCCCTCCACACTGTCCTTGTATATCTGCTTAGTCAACCTGCTTTCATTCATCCTCTCCACATGACCAAACCATCTTAACATACCTTTTCTAGTCCTGTAACTACATCTTTCACATCACAACATTCCCTTATGGAGGTTATGTGTTTAAGTTATACCCTTGGATTCAGTCGATGCTCCGCCTCTTAAAAAGTACCCGGTCAACCAGAGATGGCGCTGATATAGTTTCTTAAAACGCGGTTGTTAAAATGTTTATATATCTTGGGAACCGAGCTTTTCTCGAACCTAGGACCTTGATAAACGACTCCTTGAGCCGAAAAGCTAATCTGTAACTTTCATGAAAATCGTTGGAGCCGTTTCCGAAATCCTGATTATATATACTACTCTGTCAAGAAAGTAGCAGGAAAAGATCAATAATACACAAACTGTTTGTTATTCATCCAAATTTATTTTATCACCTTCAAAATATGCTCCTTTAGAAACGATACACTTACGCCAACGAATAATCCAATCATCAAAACATTTTTTAAACGCTGTTTCCGGAATTGAGGTTAGTTCTCGCCGCGAATTCTCTTTTATGTCTTCTACCGATTGAAAACGGGTGCCACGAAGTGGTAATTTGAGTTTAGGAAAAAGAAAAAAGTCGGCTGGAGCCATATCTGGTGAATATGGTGGTTGCTCGATGGTATTTGTTGAGTGTTTGGTTAAAAATTCGTTCACAATGATGGCCTTGTGCGAAGGTGCATTATCATGGTGCAAAATCCAAGAATTTTCTTTCCACAAATCTGGCCTTTTTCGTCGGATTTGCTCTCTTAAACGCCGCATAACACTCAAATAATATTCCTTATTTACCGTTTGACCTTCCGGCAAGAGTTCCGAGTGCACAACACCGCGATAGTCAAAGAAAACAGTCAACATGACTTTGACTTTTGAACGACTTTGGCGTGGTTTTTTCGGTTTCGGTTCAGTTGGAAGGCGCCACTCCGAAGCTTGTTGACTAGTTTGCATGTCAAACTCGTAAACCCACGTCTCGTCACCAGTAACAATGCGTTTCATGAATGTTGGGTCGGAATTGACTCGTTCTAGCATGTCCTCAGCGACTCTCATGCGATTGAGTTTTTGAAAAAAATTCAGGTCTTTTGGGACTAGCCGAGCGGCAAAATGTTTCATACCCAAATTATTAGTTAAAATGGTACGGATCGACTCGTGAGATACAGAAAGTTCGGTGGCTATCTCTCTCAAAGTTGAATGAGGATTTTCAGTCACTATTTCCTTCACTTTTGCGATGTTAACTTCAGTTGCAGACGTTGATGGCCTACCAGAGCGAGGCAAATCCTCCATCACATCTCGACCGCTTTTGAACGCTTTGTACCACTCATAAGCACGAGTTTTTGATAAAGTCGATTCACCGTAAGCCTTCTGTAACATTTTCAGTGACTCCGAACACGATATTCCATTGGCAATGCAAAATTTAAGACAAACTCTTTGTTCGATGTTTTTATCCATTATGAAATTAGCAATACACACTAGATATGATATAACTAAAAATAGCACTGTATTTAATGTAAACAACAGATGCAACTCAAACTCCGCGCCAAAATGGAAAACAGTTGTGCCAATCTAACAACAACAAAAAAACAAAAATTTAAATTTGGAACCATAAATAAATAATCCATTCCCGATACTTTTCTGACTGAATGTATACAAGAATTGCTCGTTAAAATATATTAGATAGATAGATATGCCATAAATTCCATTGCACAACACAATCATCCATCCATAATGATACAACAATACTATTGTTAACATCAATGACGCGAGTGATGACGATCTTACACACGTCAAAATCATCATTACCAACCAATTTTTTAATGCGATACATAGAGTTATAACATGAAGATAGACGCATGCAACCATTTTACCATTGATATTGTATAGAAGTAAATAACGTTTTTAAATTGTCAGTTTTAAAGGTTCTTTCTCTCGCAACAGTTGCCCATTCAAAACATATAAAAATTATTGCACATGATATGTAAGTACGCATGGCTTTTTTTAGTAATAGGATCAATGAACTACCTATGAGATGGCAAAAGTGCATAGATAATTGCAATAATGGTTCTTACTTTGATTAAATAAATATATTGTATTAAAAATATTCGACTTTTTGTTCCTCCTATACCAAAGGCCAACTTCATATGTAAGGATTAATATTAAATTTATCGGGATGCTAAAAATTTATTTGCACACACCTTCTATACTTAAATATTATTTCGAGACGTTATTAATCTATGTCGTTACCTATGTACGTTGTAAATCGCGTGTCATCTCAAAAATTTCTCTTGTATAAAACCTTTTACATTACAACAGAGATAAAAATGATCCTCAATATAATGGTCATAAATGCGAAATTCCATTGAAATTGTGGCATTTTGGCATCTTGTACAAGAGAAAGTGCAGTTGATGTAACATGGTACATAATACGTTTTAATTTAGATAGTAATTAATTTATTGTTCAGTACAGATCCGTTTAATCTTATTGTGAAACAAGACTTCATATAGTCTTAACTCTCTGAGAACAGACTTACTAATGGAATTTATAATGCAGAGCTGAACGAACCTCGTCGAACTTTCAAGGACCAAATTTCGAATGTCTTGAAAAAGGGAGATGTTTTTAGTGATTTTGGTAAGGTTTAAAATTATTTTGTTTAACAATACACCTCTTACTCGAAGGAGTAGACAGAGATCTGAGATTATTTCAAAATTGGATACAAGGTATCACTTATTGACGTCACATCACTTAAATCTAATTATAACTACTACCGCTTCCAAAGCGCATGTGTAGAAGAAACGGCGGTATTCATATTGAAATAATTAGTTAAAAGCTAAGTTATCTATACTAATATTATAAAGCTGAAGAGACCAAATTTCGAATGTCTTGAAAAAGGGAGATGTTAGTCGTACCCGTAATCGTCGAATGTGCATGGAAAGAGTAAGTAATTTTTAGACTCAAAAATAAACTCGATGACTTCCTATTTAACAAACGTCACATTTACGTATTTGTGAATTGACGTCACATAAACGATAAAAGCCTTTTGTACATTTGGATTTAGACCTAATTCTAAGATCCGGTTTTATTAGTAGGCGTAGGCGGTATATGTACAATACGTGTCGAGATATTTCATTATTTTGTTATGCAATTACAACTTTTGTGTCGGGAACCACACGGCACTTTATTTAGAATAGGGCCACTCCATATCTTTCACGTGGATGTCGTAAAAGGCGACTAAGGGAAAATCTAATAAACATGGGATGTGCTGCCGACCTGTCACTTTGCTATTTGACTCTCTAAACGAAGCAACTCCCGCTTGACCTCCGTGACCATAATAAAGTTACCAGGGGAACCTGACCGCTTCAGTAACTTTTGGACTTTTTTACTTTCATACCAAAATAGAAATATGATTTCTCTTTATTATACCTACTAGCTTTTGCGAGAGGCTTTGTTTCCGTGGTAAATTCAAGAAAAAAAAGTGAAAATCAGTCCAGCAGTTTTTGAGTTTTTTTCGTTACAAACATACAAATCTTTTCTCTTTATTAATATTATAAGTATTGTAATAATAAAAGGATCAAAAGCAAGCGCCAGTCAATGACTTGTTTAGCGTAATGGAAAACACGGTAAACAGCATTAGTCACAGTCTTTGTCGCCTAACGAGGCGCATGCGCACGCTTATTTTCTTCATTAGTGGACAATGAGTGGGAATGGCTATTGTTTAGGGTAAATGTGTAGGTATATAAATACATACATACATAGCGCCGTGTGGTTCCCGGCACCAATAGAGAAAAGAAAAGGATCACTCCATCTCTTTCCCATGGCTGTCGTGAAAGGCGACTAAGGGATGGGCTAGCAACCATTCCACTATTTGTATCTCAATTCTATCTTAAAGCCAAATAGCTGAACTTGGCCGATCAATCTTTTCAAGACTTTTGGCTCTGTTTACTCCACAAGAGATATAGACGTGACCATATGTATGTATGTATGTATTGTAACCATATTCAAGGAATAAATGATTATGAGTAAGAGTTAGAGAGGGTTTTCCGAAGAAGGTTTTTTATATCAATTAATGCCAACCGTGCGAAGTCGGGACGGGTCGCTATAGTGTATGAAGATTTGAATGGAGTTGTGGCGACATCTCTACGCCACTCGTCACAACATCCAATCAAACAACTACTGTCAATCATCACGAAGAAATTGACGCGCTCAACCAATAGCAGCGAAGAATCTAAATCGCGATTTCAAAGCTTTTCACGGATTGGAGCTATATATACAACCTCCGACACAACATCGTGGGAGCCGCGGTTCCCCAGGCGTCACACCAGCCTGGCGGAAGATCTTCCCTTTGGTGGTGGTCGAGCCGAATCATCGCTCCCGCTACAGAGTTATGTTACCCGGTAGGTATACCACGATACGAGGTCACAAGCGCAAACCAGTCTTCAACATGAGCATCCTATTCGCAATCGGCTAAATCTGTGTCACGTCTCAGACATTATGTCTTGATGTTATATAACTATCGCATGATATTCTTGGAGTTTTATACATACATACATAAATATAATCACGTCTTTATATATAACAATCATATTCTGAAAGTTTAATACATACATATAATCACGTATATATCCCTTGCGGGGTAGACAGAGCTAACAGTCTCGAAGACCGATAGGCCACGTTCAGCTATTTGGCTTTAAGATAGAATTGAGATTCATATAGTGACAGGTTGCTAGCCCATCGCCATAAGAATCCCAGGTTTATAAGCCTATCCCTTAGTCTATATCTTTATCCCAGGGATTTTATCTTTTGTTTATTTGTTTAAAAAACTTTTTCAAAAAATTTCAAGAATTCAAAGTTTTTTACATTATTATGGGACACTTCATATCACTTAATAATTGTCATATCTTTTGGTTTCACACAAATTATTTTAAACTAAGTTAACTGCCGCTTCCAAAGCTTCAGTGCAGAAGAAGCGGTAACAAACTGCACTGCAGCATTTTCTTCAACAACGTCAACATCACAACTATCCAAACTTAAAATAGAAATGTGAACGAGAGAATACATTGTTCCCGTTTCAGAAAATCTGCCGTGTGGTTACCGGCACTTAAGAATAGGACTACTTATAAAAGTTTACATTGTTGTAGTTGAGTAAAGTGGTCATAATTCCTAAACGCGTGTATTATTCAAATATTTCATGTTACAAGAGTGGAGTGGGAAGACCTAGACGAACGTATCTTGATCAAATTAAGGACGTCCTGGTAAAGGGTCTGGTCAAAAGTACCCGAAACCGCCGAGCTTGCATGAAGAGAGTTATGAATGTGGATGAAGCGAAGGAAGTATGCAGAGATCGTGGCAAGTGGAAAGAGGTAGTCTCTGCCTACCCCTCCGAGAAAGAGGCGTGATTTTATGTATGTATGTATTTCATGTTACAAAATTGAGTGAAATAACGTGGGTCACGGACGTACGTTAGTATAAGTTAAGCACCCGTGATCGTGGATCGAAATAAGATGGGCGGTGATTGTGGTGAGGTTAAAATATTTTGTTTATCAATACACCTCTTACAATACACCTTGTCCCGGCACCAATACAAAAAAGAATAGGACCACTCCATCTCTTTCCCATGGATGTCGTAAAAGGCGACTAAGGGATAGGCTTACAAACTTGGGGATTCTTTTTTAGGCGATTGGCTAGCAACCTGTCACTATTTGAATCTCAATTCTATCTTAAAGCCAAATAGCTGAACGTGGCCTGTCAGTCTTTGCAAGACTGTTGGCTCTGTCTACCCCGCAAGTGATATAGACGTGATTATATGTATGTATCTATGTATACACCTCTTACTCGAAGGAGTAGACAGAGATCTGAGATTATTTTCAAAATTGGATACAAGGTATCACTTATTGACGTCACATCACTTAAATCTAATTATATCTACTACATTCCAAAGCGCATGTGTAGAAAAGCGGCGGTATTCATATTGAAATCATTAGGTAAAAGATAAGTTATCTATACTAATATTATAAAGCTGAAGAGTTTGTTTGTTTGAACGCGCTTCTATTTGAAAAATTATTTTTGCGTTGAATACACCATTTATCGAGGAAGACTTTAGGCAATATAACATCACGCCGCATCTATAAGGTGCAAAGAAATAATGGAAAATGTGAAAAAAAACGGGGAAAATTAATCATCATAGAGGGCTTCAATTATGCCCAAAATAACTATTCCACACGGACGAAGTCGCGGGCACAGTTATTTGTACATATACCGCCTACTAATAAAACCAGATCTTGAAATTAGGTCTAAATCCGAATGTACAAAATGCTATTAGTAGTAGCTAGTAAATAATACACGTATTAAACGTGTGCCGTGTGGTTCCCGGCACCAATACAATAAAGAATAGGCCCACTCCATCTCTTTCCCATGGATGTCGTAAAAGGCGACTAAGGGATAGGCTTTCACAAACTTGAGATTCATTTTTTAGGCGATGGGCTAGCAACCTGTCACTATTTAGTTCTCAATTCTATCATTAAGCCAAATAGCTGAACGTGGCTGATCAGTCTTTTCAAGACTGTTGGCTCTGTCTACCCCACAAGGGATATAGACGTGACCATATGTATGTATTAAACGTCTCTTTGATATCTGTTCAAACGCTACCAACCTCAAATTCTTCACCATGCGGTTTTCGCTGGGCAAGTCCAGGAAGTCCAGGAGGAACCGGAGCCGCTCCGCGATCTCCCTGGTCTCCATGCCGAAGATCCAGCCGAAGTACATCATGGTCTCCTTGATGGTGAACTCTCCGTATAGCGCGATCTCCTGTGGCATGTAGCCCACGCGCTTGCCGGGAACTCCTGACCCTGGGTTATTTGAAGTGTGGTCAAAAATCTTATTACAGATAGGTCAGAGGAGACACCGACGAGTTTGCATGAAGAGGGTTAAAAATGTAGACTCTGCCTACCCCTCCGGAAAGAGGCGTTAGTTTCAAGTCTTTTTCCCATATTTGAATTTAAATTTTATCATTAAGCCAAACAGTTGAACGAGGCCTATTAGGTAAGTAAGTAAGTTAATGCTTTATTGTTCACTAAAAACTACATTATACAAATATAAAACAGTACAGTACAAAGGCGGGCTTATCCCTAAGTGGGATCTCTTCCAGCTAACCTAATTGGTCTTTTCGAGACTGTTGGCTCTGTCTACCCCGCTAGGGATATAGATATAATTAAATACATGTGTGTATGTATGTAATTGTACAATACAAAGGATTTGTTTAAAGAAGTTACCTTTGATTTAAAAAGGTAGACCAAATGATATAAAAAGAAGTTACCTATGATTTACAACGGTAGACCAAATGATTTAAAAAGAAGTTACCTTTGATTTAAAAAGGTAGATAAAATGATTTAAAAAGAAGTTACCTATGATTTAAAACGATAGACCAAATGATTTAAAAAGAAGTTACCTTTGATTTAAAAAGGTAGACAAAATGAATGAAAAAGAAGTTACCTTTGGTGCCTGGCTTTCCCCCCAGCACCCAGATCTCCCCGCTGTTCAGTTTCCGTCTGCCCACGATGCACGATAGGAGTGTGGTTTTGCCACAACCCGAAGCTCCCAGCAGACCATATCTAGAAAAAAAGAAGAGATACAAATTTTGTACATTAACCATGTTTAAAGCAATAAATTATTTCGAATAAGATAAACAACAGAAATAAGAGTAAATGATTTATTTTATCTCTCTCTCTCTCTGTCTCTGTGCGATGTTGTACCATGCATGTCGTAAAAGGCGACGAAAGGAAAGGATAACAAACTTGGGATTCGTCTTCTAGGCGATGGGCTAGCAACCTGTCACTATTTGAATCTTAATCCCATCATTTACCCATACAGCTGAACTTGGCCTTTCATTCTTTTTAAGATGTGTTGGCTCTGTCTACCCCGCAAGGAATATAGATATGTTTGTATTTATTTATAAATAGTACAGATATTAAACGCGCACGTAATGTACCTTTTTTTTATTTTGGTCGTTTCAAATCATATAACGATGATGTATTTATCTGTCTAAGCCATGTAGGTCAGGTCAAGATTTATGAATGGGGATGGAATGAAAGAAGTATGAAGGGATCGTATGTAGAATCATATAGTCTCTGCCTACCCCTCCGGTAGAACAGAGTGATTATATGTAAACATGTATGTATGTGATGTAGGTAGTTAAGCGTAGTCTCCGACTCGATATTGGTTCTGTCTACCCCGTAGGTTTAAAGACGTGAAAATTGTACGTTGAACATGTCCTAGATAATATCAGTAGTACAAAGCCTAAATGTAGTCCACCGAACTAGTATTTGACCAGTTCTGTATCGTGTCGAGAAACAGACTCACATACAAACTTACACAAACGTGCATCGCCTTGCCTCGGTCCGCTAAAGCTTGCAAAACAGCCTAGTTTCCACACAACGCTGAAGACATAGATTTTTCAACCATATTTGTATTGCAGTAAGATTGGTGATATAAACTTCTTTATTGTTTTAATCTTAATAATAATATAATAATTAGAGGAAAGATTGTTAATTGGCCATAATTAATGGTATTTAAAACTGTCTTACGAAATGGTGTGAAACTTTTAAGACTTATTTACAATTTTTTTTTATTCACGAACGTTTATAAGAAATGTCATAACTTCTCCCTCTCTCTTTCACTTGCTTTGTGCAAATAGAGAAGGGAGATATGTTTTGTCAATGTTCGTGACTAAGAAAAATTTTATTTCATCATTCATGTGCGGTGTGTGAGGTTCTTGGCACCAATAAAAAGAAATAATAGGACCACTGCATCTCGTTCCCATGGATATCGTAAAAGGCGACTAAGGGCCTACCCCTTATAAACTTGGGATTATTCTTTTAGGTTAACCTGTCACTTTTTGAATCTCAATTATATCATTAAGCTGAACGTGGACTGTCAGTCTTTTTACGTATGTTGGTTCTGACTACCACGGAAGGGATATAGACGTGATTATATGTATGTATGTTATTTCGTATGTTACTTAGGCCACAGGAGCCTTGAAACTATTGAAGATTTGGTTGAAATTTTAAAAATAGGTGCATAGTTGGTGAAAAATCTATATAGATGGGTCCCATATATTCGTTATTTCCATATTTTCGCCCAAAATCAATTCAACCAAAGTTACAATACAATGATAATTTCGGCGCCGCGGACGGTCTACCGTTGGTGTAGTGGTTAGAACGTTTGGTTTTCACGTCGAACTACCCAGGTTGGACAGTTTTATATTTTTGAATTTATAATTTGTCAGGATTGTTGATTTTTTGGTGGTGTTTGATGGCTTTTCCTTGTTTTTATGGTTTTTCTGACGTTTTTCAGGTTGGTCGGCCAGATACTATTATATGATATCAGCACATATAGTCAAGATGAAGTAAGAAATAAGAAAGCATAAATGCTGACGATGTAATTCGATAAACTGATGTGAGAGAAAATATCGTTGACAGCGCCTCATTTTAAAACATCTTAAGGATAAAACAGACAGATATTCTACAAAGAGAGGTTAAAAAGATCAAATCTATTCAATTGTCATTCAAATATAACACTACGCAAGAGTCATCCTTAACACAACACAATAAAGTTTGAAACACGACCGACGATTTCTCTATAAAGGCTTCTGATAGTATTGTTAGAGGTTAATAATCTTTTGTCATTGTTCGCCCTTGCCTTGGCACTATGCCAAATGCTTCCTAGTACCCTGGCACTAAGTTACCCTAATATGGAAGCGTTTATGTGATTATATTACGGATGTGTGTTATTAGATGGAATAATTATTGATAGTAATTGAGGTGTAGACTATGACGCAGAAGGACTAATTGATCATATGCTAATAGTTTACTAAGACCGCTTATTATGTTACCTAGACGACGTAGCTAAGTATGGGCTACTAGTTTGAACACACATACATTTATCAAGTCTTTCACCATTACAGGATAGACACGAATTTCAATACATGAAGGCTGCATTTATATTGATAGCTTAATTATAAAATAGAGATTTAGAGAGTGATTTATGTTTTGTTTTGATTCTGTCGCCTTAAAGACCAACTCCGATTGTATTATAGCCTTCTGTGTGTACTACATTGTTGAGCCTAGCAGGAATTTGAAGTGTTCCCAATAAGTTTGCAAAACAATATCTGCTTTTTTTGGTAGACAAGAGTTTCTCTTGTATTGTGTAGTTTTAAGGTTGTAACGTTTAAGGCTTGTAATGAGTTAAACCGACGCATAAGCGTAATAAAATAGATGAAGATAATGAAACAAGTGAATAAGAACATGAATCTCATCATATAGGGAATAGTAAACCAAATCTAAGACCGGGTTAGGATTTCGGTAAAGTATAGTAATAAAGCGGCTGACATATTGAGGTTGCTGAGAACGTGGTATGGTTGCTTTTTAGAATCATAGTGTTGAACGCGATGATGAAGAAATCGATTCAGATGAACATAATACCTATAGCAACAGTCATGTTGAGGTTGCCGAGGACGTGGTTGAGCCCTTGTTGGAGCCGTAGTGTGTGAACGCATTGATGAAAAAAATATAAAATTAAGAAAAAGAAGATGGCACCGAAGAAGATAAAGAAACCGATAGAGCTGCAGGAGGCCAAGAAAAAGATGTAGTAGATAAATAAGAAGATGACTTACATGGTGCCCTTAGCAACGGTCATGTTGAGGTTGCTGAGGACGTGGTTGGGCCGCTCGTTGGAAGCGTAGTGTTTGAACGCGATGATGAAGACAATTATATTGATAACGATCGTTAAAAAGACGAAGAAGCTGAAGAAGGCCAAAAAAAAGATGTAGTTGATAAATAAGAAGATGACTTACATGGTGCCCTTAGCGACTGTCATGTTGAGGTTACTGAGTACGTGGTTGGGCCGCTTGTTGGAGCCGTAGTGTTTGAACGCGTGCCGCACACAAACTGCCTGTTGACGCTTTTGCCACATCTGAAACAAAACATAATGTTAAATTTATTTAACATTAGCCAAATAGCTGAACGTGGCATATAATTTTTTTCAAGACTGTTGGGTCTGTCTGTCCCACAAGGGATATAGACGTGACCATATGTATGTATGTATGTTAAATTTATTAAACACTGCCTTGTTGCCTATGATTATCCTAAAGGATTTGTCTGTTTCTTTGCCAAATGTGAACTAATTGGTCCAGAAGTTTTTAAGATTATTTGGTACAATAAAAGAATACAATTCTTTCTTTTTATTATTAACAGTATACTGATCTAATAACGTTTCCTAAAAGAATTACCCACTTACAAATCATAACAGAAAGCATAACACACCCAAATAAAACATTACACATTTCGGACTGAATTGGTCACCAGTGTAGTTTGAGATTATCCTTTCGATGAGCTAGTATGCATACATACATACGCTAAACAGTTAAACATGGCCGGTCTTTTCGAGACTGTTGGCTCTGTCTACATCGCAAGGTATATAGACGTGATCATATGAATGATCAAGTCTTTACAACGTTAGGCGTTGGGCTAGCAACCTGTCACTATTTGAATCTCAATTCTATCATTAAACCAAACAGCTGAACGTGGCCTATCAGTAAAGACTCTGTCTACTCCTTCGGAGAAGAGTAGTTTTTGTTATTGCCAATCAACGTTACATTATGTACATGCGTGGTCTTGGTTCTCATCAAAACAGGAAACATACGAGCATACATTGTGCCTATTTCTGCAAACAATTCTGTTAGGTTGGCTAACATGAGAATTTGTTTACGCGTGGATCCTGAGCCCTTGTATGGGCTAACAGCGCATTGTCCTTTGTTATGGCCGTCCAAGGTTGCTAAGAAATGTTATTGAATACGAACAGACTTTATAAAACTTGAATCGTAATAGACACGAGTGTATGCATGTATGCGCGCCAAAACGCAAGGCAAAAAGGTGATGAGTTAACTATATTTTGTAATTTTAGCTTAAGGCAGTTTGGTCAACATAAAAGATAAATAAAGCGATTTTGAATTTACATATTGTGGGCTGTCGTTATTATTGTGTGTGTGGTTCCCGGTACCAATACAAAAAAGGACCACTCTATCTCTTTCCCATGGATATCGTAAAAGGCGACTAAGGGATAGGCTTATAAATTTGGGATTCATTTTTAGGCGATGGGCTAGCAACCTGTCACTATTTGAATCTCAAGTATATCATTAAGCCAAACAGCTCAACGTGGCCATTCAGTCTTTTCAAGACTGTTGGCTCTGTCTACCCCGCAAGGGATAAAGACGTGATCATATGTATGTATGTATGTATTGTCAGAGAAAATATACGATTTTTTCCTTCAAATCAGCTTTTCGAGACTTGTGTTATGATACGAGTTATGAATAAGCGACATGTTTTAAGTGGGCATAAGGATTTAAACCTTGAATTGTTCGCGAAGAAGTGGATAAGAAGAGGAAAATCTATACATATAATACATACATACATAAAATCACGCCTCTTTCCCGGAGGGGTAGGCAGAGACTACCTCTTTCCACTTGCCACGATCTCTGCATACTTCTTTCGCTTCGTCCACATTCATAACTCTCTTCATACAAGCTCGGCGGTTTCGGGTACTTTTGACCTGACCCTTTACCAGGACGTCCTTAATTTGATCAAGATACGTTCGTCTAGGTCTTCCCACTCCGACCTTTCCCTCCACACTCTCCTTGTATATCTGCTTAGTCAACCTGCTTTCATTCATCCTCTCCACATGACCGAACCATCTTAACATATCCTTTTCTATTCCTGTAACTACATCTTCTTTCACATCACAACATTCCCTTATCACGCTGTTCCTTATCCTTATATAATAAAACAGTAAAAATATTTTGTCTGTACATTTAGTATTTTTGACTGAAATGGATAAAGGGACACCTACAATGAATAATAGAAAGAATTTTTTTTCTATCATTGTAAGTCTGTCAGTATATATGATCACGCTTATCACCGAAAGTACTGAACCTATTTACTTAAAACTTGCGCCAATTGCTTTGTTTTAATTCAAAAGAACATTTAAAGTTTGTTTAATCAAAATCGGGTCACTAAAAAAGGATTTTGAATGAACTCTAGACATGAGTTTGCCTGCAAATAAGTTTACGCGGAAAAAATCGAAATTTACGCGGACGAAGTCGCGGGCAACAGCTAGTTATATATATAAAATTATCCTATCTCGGGTCTGCTGGAAGGGATTTTTTTTAAATAAGCAGAACCTTTGTAATTTTGTTTCTTGTGTTTATCAGTCTCGATGTTTTCTGTGTACATAAATTAGTAAATAAATAAATAAATTAACTCACTGTGTTTTCTTGTTTGTCAAATGGCGCAGAGAACTGAATCTGGCTGATCTTGGACTCCTTCTCATCGCCCATCGGCGACGGAGGCGAGGTCTCTCTGTGGACAAAACGAAGGTAAAATTAATATAAAATTACAACAAAAAATATTCACAGACTTACATACATACCTACATATGGTCACGACAGTTGGCTCTGTCTACCCCACAAGGGATATACCCTTGTGGGGTAGACAGAGCCAACTGTCTTGAAAATACTGATAGGCCACGCTCAGCTATTTGGCTCAATGATAGAATTGAATTGCAGTGCCGTGTGGTTCCCAGCACCAGTACAAAAAAGAATTGGACCACTCCATCTCTTTCCCATGGATGTCGTAAAAGGCGACTAAGGGATAGGCTTACAAACTTGGGATTCTTCTTTTAGGCGATGGGCTAGCAACCTGTCACTATTTGAATCTCAATTCTATCACAGACTTAAATTGTTTAATATTGGGAAATTGTCATGAAGAAACCTGCACATTTAAGCCTATCAGTCTTCATAGTTAGTTCTACATTCATTCATGTTTTTTAATATAGACAATGTGCATTCGTCCACGATTTAGATTTAAGAGATCTATATTTGTAAATTGACGTCCGATGAAAATGCTGCAGTGTAGTTTGTGTAGTTTGTTCCGCCGCTTCTTCTACACATGCGCTTTAAAAGCAGTAGTAGTTATAATTAGATTTAAGTGATGTGACGTCAATAAGTGACACCTTGTATCCAATTTTGAAAATCAATCTATTCTATTCAAGACTGTTGGCTCTGTCTACTCCGCAAGGGATATAGACGTATTTATATGTATTTAAGGCAACAGAATGTATAAACATGTTCGACTAAGGATAAGATTCCCCTGCAAAGGTTGTGGCGTTCAGATGGTAGTCGTTTCGTGTAAATGATTCAGTCAATCCTGGATCATAATAAAAAAAATGCACCTCGAGACGTGAAGATGTAACTAGGAATATTTGATGGAGGAATAAAACCTAAAAAACTTAAAATAATAAAACAATACAGCGATAACTTTTTATATACACCTACAGTAATACCGTGCCGTGTGGTTCCCGGCACCCATACAAAAAAGAAAAGGACCACTCCATCTCTTTCCCATGGATGTCGTAAAAGGCGACTAAGGGATAGGCTTGCAAACTTCTTTAGGCGATCTTTTTTTAGGCGATGGGCTAGCAACCTGTCACTATTTGAATCTCAATTCTATCATTAAGCCAAATAGCTGAACGTGGCCATTTAGTCTTTTTAAGACTGTTGGCTTTGTCTACCCCGCAAGGGATATAGACGGACCATATGTATGTATGTATGTATTTACAGTAATACAATTGACATACCTACCAATATCAACAGTGGTTATTGTATACAATTAATTTCCGAAAGTCTTAAGAGAAGTATAAAAATGTAAACATGAAATAACGGCACCGCAAAAAATTTGGCGTTTTCCAAAACTTTTCACTCCATTTTCGTGATATTAGAGAAAATACAATTAATTTTGAGATCAACATATTGGATTTATATTTGGCGTGGCGTGGCCATCTTAATTTGTAGCGTTCCGATGTCATCAACTAAATTTTACACGCAAAAAGTATAAAATCCCTTACCTTATTTATACTCTAAGAATGCTAATTTAGAATACTATCTATACTAATCTCAATTCTAACATTAAACCAAATAGCTGAGCGTGGCCTATCAGTATTTTCAAGACTGTTGGCTCTGTCTACCCCACAAGGGATATAGACGTGACCAAATGTTTATTTGTTTGAATGCGCTAATCTCAGGAACTACTGGTTGAATTGAAAAATTCTTTTTGTGTTGAATATACCATTTATCGAGGAAGGCTTTAGGCTATATAACATCACGCTTCAACTATTAGGAGCGAAGTCATAATGGAAAATATGAAAAAACGGGGAAAATTATTGACCCTTGAGGGCTTCAATGATGCCCAAAATAACTAATTTACGCGGACGGAGTCGCGGGCACAGCTAGTTAGTTAATAATGAAATCCTGTAATATGATTAGTAGTGTCCGACCGAAGCTTCGGCTTCGGCTTCGGCTTCGGCCACCTTCGGCCAAAAAATCCACCTTCGGCGAAACATTCGGCTTCGGCCCAAAATCCGGCCGAAGCCGAAGGTTTCGCCGAAGGTCCGAGCGACCGTCGAGATTGAACGAACTGTTACGAAAGTCATGAGGCGGCGGGGAGTCACTGTCAAAATATCACATTGCTGATTGCATGCATCAAAACAAGTCCATACGTGTATTTAAACGAGTGTTTTTGTAAGAAATCAAATCATTATTTTTACCAGTAGGTAAATCACAAACTTTTATCTATACATATAATAAAACAGTTAAAATATTTTGTCTGTACATTTAGTATTTTCGACTGAAATGGATAGAGGGACACTTAGAATGAATAATAGAAAGCAAAAATATATTTTTTTAATTTCTTGTCTGTCTGTCTGTATGTATGATCACGATTATCTCCGAAAGTACTAAACCGATTTACTTCAAACTTTCACCAATTGCTTTGTTTTAACTCAGAATAACATTTAAAGTTTGTTTCATCAAAATCGGTTCACAAAAAAAAAGTTATCGACATTTGAATGAACTCAAGGCATCAGTATGCCGGCAAATAAGTTACGAAATTAAAAATTCAAAGTCATTTATCATTATACGACGGCATTATACCTATAACATATAAATATAAGTGAAAGGCGACTAAGGGATGGGCTTACAAACTTGGGATTCTTTTTTAGGCGATGGGCGAGCAACCTATCACTTTTTGAATCTCAATTCTATCATTAAGTCAAATAGCTGAACGTGGCCATTCAGTCTTTTTAAGTCTGTTGGCTCTGTCTACCCCGCAAGGGATAAAGACGTGACCATATGTATGTAGTCTACTTTAATTTCGACACCAACGCAACGGCTTCGATGGTCCAGTGGTTAGCCCGTGAGACTGTGAAGTTGGCGGTCCAAGTTCGAATCCCAACAATTACAAGATATTTTTTATTATTAAAAATATATTTTTTTTGTATTGTTTGAGTATTTTATATAAAAAAACTGAAAATCAAAATACTACATATAATAAAACGGTAAAAATATTTTTTCTGTACATTTAATATTTTGACTGAAACGGATAGAGATTTTTTTTTTACATTTTTTGTCTGTCTGTATCTGACTGTATAATTAAAATTCAACTCGAAATTTACGCGGACGAAGTCGCGGGCAACAGCTAGTTTATCTCTAAACCAACCACCTCTTTGATATATCATCAACTTCTATATGAGACAGTCAATATATAAACCTTCAATATTGAGGTTTTGAAATGATTTTAATATTAATTGTAGCTTGTAGACAATATTGAACAAAATTAATTACTGAGTGCTGAGAGAATATAAACCTTCGGCTTCGGCTTCGGCCGAAGGTTGTGGCGATAGCCGATTAATCGGCTTCGGCTTCGGCTTCGGCCAAAAATAGACCTTCGGTCGGACACTAATGATTAGATAGCGTCTATTCTGTTGCCTTTTAATAAAATCAATAAATAAATCATTTTAATCAACTTCGTATAATAATTAAATTTTTCGATATGTTTCAAAACACGGGATCCAATTAAAACAGCATTTTTTATCTAAGTAATCATATCATGAATGTGGATAAAGCGAAAGAAGTATGCAGAGATCGTGGCAAGTGGAAAGATGTAGTTACTGCCTACCACTCCAGGAGAAAGGCGTGATTTTATGTATGTGTGTATGTATGTAATCATATCTAAGCGCCTATGTTGATTGTGCCTTGCATTCCTATTGCATATGTTTATAATATTGTAAAACCAGTTGTAAATTGCAATAAATAATCTGACTCTTAAAAACAGTAAGAAAAATATGTAATTGAACTTAATTACTTCCACTCTGCACGTTCCGGGAAATGGTCAGGTCAAGAATATCTTATATTCCAATGAGTTTTCATTTTTGCTTAAACTAACAGAATTATGCAAAAAAAAAATGTCAAATACAATATAGATGTTACAGCCTAAAAAAATATATGAAGAACCGTTGATAATGAATGAAATGAATGATTGATGAATGTATTTGTAAGGACTCAATTGTCTGAAATAAATGATTTTTATTTTTATTTTTATTTTAATGATAATGATATGGCTTAATTGATATTCAAATAGTGACACGCTGTTAGCCCATAGCCTAAAAGAAGAATGCCAAGTTTGTAAGCATTCGCGTCGCCTTTTACGACAGCAGAAGAAGAATCATTACCCGTTTATTAATTTGTCATTATTTTTGTGTAACTTTTCGGAATCCGCGACCTTATATCTAGCTAGCATCACAAAAGACGGAAGGATGTCCCAAAATAAGAAAAAGGTCGAAATATTTACATAAAAACACAATTGTCCGGGAGGAAATGTATTATTAAACGCATACAAAACCAAGGATTTTGAATTATTTGTATTTTGGTTTAAATCAGACCAAACAGAACATGGACTGATCTTTGTTTTATCATATCTTTCAAATGGATGTCGTAAAAGGCGACTAAGGGAATGACTAATAAACTTGGTATCTTCCTTGTAGGCGATGGACTAGCAACCTGTTACTATTTTAATCACAATTCTATCATTAAGCCAAACAGCTGAACGTTGCATATCAGTCTTTTCAAGACTGTTGACTCTGTCTACCCCGCAAGGGATATTAACGTAATTATATCTATGTATGTATGAATGCAATGTCTTATACATCAACAAATAATTATGAAATAGAAATACACATATCTCTTCTATTTTTCACTAACATCTATGTACGAGTATGTCTACTTTCCTCGTCTAAATATACCATATCGTCCACCAATCTCATTGTTGGTCCTCCGATGCTTACGACGAATACAAATTCCAAATTCAAACTCTTTGTCTATGCTCGCTTCATTTTAATTCAACAGGCAAAGGGGTTTTGCTATTCAGCCGGCGTACAGCGTCGTGGTTTTGACATATCGTCCACGGTCACTATGGCGAAATTTGTCACGATTACGATAAATTACGCTGCGGAACAATTAGAACTGTATCCGTCTCTGTCTGTCGCTTCTTGGCCTTGATGAGCGCAATGAAGATAGGCCGATTGACGTCAGTTACGTCTTTCGTTTCATCAGCGTCTTTAGACTAATTTAATCGTTGAAATATTTTAAAGGCGCGATTTATTATTGACACGGGCGCTTAAAACATTGAAATTAACTAAAAGAAAGCGGTTATTGCATTCTCAGCTCATCATTTATTTAAATCATACACACAAACATCACTGCTTTTTCACTTACGAGGTAGACAGAGCCAACAGTCATAAAAAGACTGATAGGCCACGTTCAGCTGTTAGGCTTAATGGTAGAATTGAGATTCGTATAGTGAAAAGTTGCTAGGCCGTCGCCTAAAAGAAGAATCCCAAGTTTATAAGCCTATCCCTAAGCCGCCTTTTATGACATCCATGGGAAAGAGATAGAGTGGTCCTATTCCTTTTTATATTAGTGCCGAGAACCACACGGCATAAAAAAACACGAAGGCTATTTTCACCTAAAAAAATTAATTTTAAATAATGACATGCCGCTAGCCCGACGAAAAAGAATGAATAATAGTTTTTACAAAAACGAAGCAACAATAACTTATGATATATACTGAAATTTACTAAACTACGAAGCAATTTTTTTTATAGAGTGACAGTTCATGGGTTATTACGTGTGAATGGAATAAAAGGTTAATGGTAAAATCCCACAAGGCTATACGCCTATTCTAAGCAAATTACGCGAAATCTCACGATATTGAACAAAGCTGAAGCATGGTGTATATATACTATGTTTCCTACATACAGGTATCCCTTACGAGGTCGACAGAGTCAGTTGTGTCGGACAGATGACGGCCCATGCTTTTATGATTTATATCTATACTTATATTATAAAGCTGAAGAGTTTGTTTGTTTGAAAGCACTAATCTCAAGAACTACTGGTTTAGATTGAAAAATTCTTTTTGTGTTTAATAGACCATTCATCGAAGAAGGCTTTAGGCTATTTATCATCACGCTGCAACTATAAGGAGCGAAGAAATAATGGAAAATGTGAAAAAAAAACGGGGAAAATTATTCCTCCTTGAGGGCTTCAATGATGCCCAAAATTACTATTCCACGCGGATGAAGTCGCGGGCACAGCAAGTGTAAAAATAAATGGAACATTACAGTAAGATCTACGTTTGCATACATATATTCTTAATAAGTTGACAACTAATAAAATTACGAAACAAGTTACTTAAACGAGTTATTGAAATATTTAACCAAAAAATTTGTTCACCTAACTGGTTTTTCTTGAAATTTATAAGTTTATATTTTATGGCGTCCACCTGTGCGTTTCTTTACATTAAATCTTATTGTTACTATAGGATCAAAGTTTATGTTGAAGTTTATTGTCACTAGTTAAGTGTAATATGATGTGATAATTTAATTATTTTGTTTTATTGCTTATGTACATTTGTCGATGATTACATAACTTCGTATAAACATACATACATACATACCAACACGTCTGTGTCCATTGGGTTAGGCAGAGACTATGGAATTCCACTTGTTACGATCCTTACAGCCCTCTCCCGCTTCCTCCACACTCTTTTCATGCATATTAGACGATTACGGGTACTTTATGCACGTAAAATGTATCATTATGCCTATTCCCTTAGTCGCCGCGTTAAGAGAGAAAGAGTAACGAACTCTCATGACCTGGCCGTAAGAAAAAAACCGTAAGATTTTAGTCAGCATGTAGGTATTTGGCAGTGTGCATTCCTGCTAATCAAATTAGGAATTGTGACATCAACGTTTATCTCGCGCGATGAAATATCGCGCTGTTTCTCTTTTTATTATGAAACGGGACGGCGGTAGTTTATCGCGCGATAAAAACGCTGACGCTCTTACGGTGAGAGAAAACATCGTGTGGAAACCTGCACATTCAGACAACTGGATGTGTAACCAAGGATCCAATACCTACTTAACTTTTAAAACTCACGTGGTAAGTAACACTAGATTATTATAGTACGTTTGAAGAATCATTTAAATTCAACTAATGGGATGCAAAAGTTTGTGAGTATGGCAGTGTGGATGTTTGTTACTCTTTCTCGCAAAAACTACTGAACCGATTACGATGAAATTTGGTATGTAGGTAGCTGAAGACCCAGAATAACACATAGGCTACTTTTTATCCCAGAGTTCCCGCGGGATTGATAGGGTTTCCATGCGGACGAAGTCGCGGGCGGCCTCTAGTACCTACATAATTATTTCATCGCTATCAGACAAAAAACAGCGAAAAACCTAAATCGCGAAAGCAAAGATTTCACCTTGCATATAGAACCTCCGAAATAACATCATTGGAACTGCGGTTCCCCAGGCATAATACCTTGCCTGGCGGAAGATCTTCCCTTTGGTGGCGGTCGAGCCGAAACAAGGCTCCCGCTACATATATATTTTGGAGTATTAATTACCACTCATTTTTCAACAATAATTACATGTAAATATCATCTTGTTCTGTAAAAGGGCCGAAGGTATATATTTAGCGAAGCCAAACAAGAAGTTGACCTTACCGTAAAGGGGTAAAGGTCTCGACGAATCTTTGACATTACCAAAATGGACTTGATGTGTTTAAAAACACTTGTTTTTTGACCTGCCTCGCCATAATTTGCAAGGAAGTATGTGAAAGTGAAGAATTTGCGATGAAAATTATGATTAGTTGTAAGACTTTTTATATACATATATATGGTGACAAAAAAGTGTCGGATTACAAGGTAGTCTTTTGTAAAAAAAATCCGGACAGGGGGGGTCTTAGACAGTGCCCTATAATCCGACAAATTCGATAGCCCTGCATAATGTTTGTCGGATAACCGGAGGTCCACTGTACGTGGACCCTCGATAATCCGGCCCCTGTGTAATCCGGCGCCCCCTGTAGTCCGACATGTCTTTGAATATGTATAACATATTTGACAATCTTCTCTAATGTAGATCATGCAGTTTTGAACACAAACCAAATAGAGATACGGCTTGAACAAATTACAACTTGTACGCATAAGCGTATTGTTTTACTTAGTATATGTAATTTGTCGGATTACATGGTAGTCTTTTGTAAAAAAAGTCCGGACTATAGGGGGGTCTTAGATAGTGCTCTATAATCCGACAAATTCGATAGTCCTGCATAATGCTTGTCAGATTACCGGAGGTCCACTGTACTTCACTTGTTCATTTGGCAGCTTTTCACGTAAGACCAGCATGAGACAATGAGTTAAACTTCAAAGTGAAAGTAAAGTTGGATAACGGAATTGACCTTTAACATCGCGTTAAACAGAACGGATCTAGCGTTTGGCAACTCATGCATTTTGTAAATAAATATATATTTATACTGTATTGTGCAAAATTCAATGTCTATAAATAGTCGTAATTCTCGTAATAGGCAACTAAGGGATAGGCTTATAAACAAATAAAAAAATAATTTTCAGGAGTGTACAGCATACACATATGATCACGCGTCTATTGCGGGGTAGAGACAAAAAAAAGATTGATTTTTAAATCGATCCGAATGGAAAGCGGATGTATCGATTCACAGAAAATCGATTTTAAAAAAGTCGTGTTTTGTCTAGTTTGCATTTAGTTTAAATATCATACCATTATAGTTTAAATATAAATCTATTTTATGAAAAACAAGGTAGTTAAAATTATTATAATCTCTTACCAGTAAAACCAGTTTTTTTAAGTTCTTAAATATCAAATGATGATTTTCAAGGGTGAAACATCGATTCCCTGGATCGATACAGTACCGCATATCGATTTCAAATATCGATATTTAAGGTTTGAAAAATCGATTATTCGATTTCAGATCGCCATCCCCAACTCGTACTGCAAGCCGAGCCAACCATTTAAATTAATACGTCTTTACGATTATCTCAATTGGAGTTAGTTGGTCGTGTAATGTCTTGATCTCTTTAAATTCTGTGAAACTTCAATAATGCGAAATACGAGGTCGCCATATGTAATGTTAGACGCATTCCACTTGATTGCGCTTGAGTTTATACATACATACATATAGATAATCACGTCTGCATCCCTTGTGGGTGACGCAGAGCCAACAGTCTTGAAAAGACTGACAGGCCACGTTCAGCTGTTTGGCTTAATGATTGAATTGAGATTTAAACAGTGACAGGTTGCTAGCCCATCGCCTAAAAGACGAATCCCAAGTTTATAAGGATATCCCTTAATGGCCTTTTACGGCATCCGCGGGAAAGGGATGGACTTATTTTACTCATTTAAAAACGTCGAGTAAAAACAAGCTATTCTCAAGTTGACAGTAAAACTACAATTATCTTGAACGCAATTACAAATGACTTTGAACCCCTGACACTACCTTACCTTGCAGGCAACACAGTCGCCATTTTGTTTATTAAAATTGTTTATTGTTCATTTTATGAGTGGGTAATTTCAGTAAAATACTTAATACTTCGTGGGGTCAAGATGTTTTCATTAAACCAATACAAATTCAGAGGATTTAGTTTGCTAAGGATGAACTTAAAAACCTCTGAACTAATTATGATGAATTTTAGCTCAAAGATAGGCAAGACTTATAGCCCCGGTCAAAGGTTTAATCCGTACCAATAAAAGAAAGATTTGTACGCGTATTTGTTTGTCTTCATCGACATACATCCAAATCCACACTATTAATAAAGATCAAATATTTGTATGTTTGTAGCGAATAAACTCAAAAACTGCTAGACTGCTTTTCATGAAATTTGGTACATTAATAGCATAGACTTTCGGGACTGACATAGGCTTTTTCTGGAATTTCCCTCTCGAGCGAATCCCTGCGCACAAGCTAGTTACGTATAAACTCAAAAACTACTGGACCGATTCTCATGACAATGGTGCAGATACACATATACCTTCAGGAGTAACATACTCTCCACAGATTAAAAATATATTATGTAAAGGTTATACACTGATTTTGATTTTTTTAACCGACTTCAAAAAGGAGGAGGTTCTCAATTTGAACGTATCTTTTTTACAGCACAGCATTCCCTTTTCGCGCCGTTCCTTATCCTGTCACTCAATTTTACATACATACATACATATAATCACGTCTTTTTCCCGGAGAGGTAAACTACATCATTCCACTCACATACTTCTTTCGCTTCATTCACATTCATCATGCAAGCTCTTCATTACAACATAACTTAGTAAAATATATTATCATCGTGCCCGACACACACTTGGCCGCTTTTTATTTTCTCCCAAAGCGGATTGGAATCCCCTACGATTAATATGAACAGCGCATCTCCAAAGCGCCCGTGTAATTTATAATTGTATTGTTTCTTATTTCACACGTGTATCTATCTGTGAATCAAGGATAATATTACGCAGATATTTATAGTAACGCCGTGTGGTTCCCGGCAAGAATTTAATAAAGAAAAGGACCACTCCATCTCTTTCCCATGGATGACGTAAAAAGCGATTAAGGGATAGGCTTATAAACTTGGGTTTCTTCTTTTAGGCGACGGGTTAGCAAAATTGACACTTTCTGGTTCTCAATTCTATCATTAAGCAAAATAGCAGAACGTGACCTATAATTTTTTTCAAGACTGTTGGCTCTGTCTACCCCGCAAGGGATATAGATGTGATTATATGTATGTATGCAGATATTTATAGTTATAAGTGTCTATACTAATAAATAATATTGTAGTGTCTATATGTCTTGCCTATGGATGACAAAAGGCGACTAAAGGAAAATCTAATCTTGAGATTCTTCTTGCAGGCGATGGCCTAGCTGTCACTGTTTAAATGTCTATTACAACTAACCGTACAGCTGAACGTGGCATCTGTCTACCCCGCAAGAGATATAGGCATTATAATTATTAAGTCCGCCTTTGTACCATCTCTATCTGCTTTGTGCTGTTTTTTATGTTTTACTCTTATGGTGCAATACATACATACATAAAATCACGCCTCTTTCCCGGAGGAGTAGGCAGAGACTACCTCTTTCCATTTGCCACGATCTCTGCATACTTCCTTCGCTTCATACACATTCATAACTCTCTTCATGCAAGCTCGGCGGTTTCGGGTACTTGTGACCTCTTTGCAATAGTTTTATCTATCTATTATATGTATATAATATATGTTAGTATAAATATTATGTATAAAATTAGTCACTAAACCTACAACATAATCGTTAGATCTAACTTTACGTGATAATGTGATTGCAAGATTGCAACTCTTCACTTCTGCATACAATGTGTGAATCATGCGCATGCGCACGTCTGCTGACGTTCGTATGTTCTTTGTTTAAAGATGATAATATTTTGCAAATATCTACCTAGTTGTAGATTTTTTATTAGCAGACGATAGATGCTAGGAATTAGGTCGCGTGAATTAAACAACTAATTTGTGTCCATTCTAATATTGTAAACATTCTTAACTCTTGCTCGGACCACGTACATGATCAAATGGAAAATGGCGGAGGTCGATCAGCTGATGTATGTGCCTGCTAAAAAGTTCTGTTTCTAATACGCTCCTTAGAGAAAGCAAAGGCAAATATTTATTTTCAACAACATTAAATAATAACAGATTTATAAGAAAACAAGATACGTTTATTGACTTTGGGAAGTTTTATTGGTACATACAAACCTACATATAATCACGTCTATATCCCTTGCGGGGTAGACAAAACCATCAAACAATCTTAAAAAGACTGATGGGCCACGTTCAGCTTTTTGGCTTAGTGATAGAATTGAGATACAAATAGTGACAAGTTGCTAGCCCATCGCCTATGAGGAGAGTCTCAAGTTTATAGGCACTTAGTCGCCTTTTACGATATCCACGGAAAAGAGATGGAGTGGTTCTATTCTTTTTTCTATTAGTGCCGGGAACCACATGGCATTTTTTTTGTTTTTGGCAAAACAAACTTATCTACCATGAAAAATAAATAAAAAAACGCTCTCTAAATGCCCAATAATAGGCTGTTGGCTCTGTCTACTTTATAACGGATAAAGACGTGATTATATATAGTTTTATTAATAACAAAAGTCAGTTTTCCGCCGAGTTGAAATAACGAATAGGTGCCTCGCGCAAAGTTAAGAAGGTAAAGACAAGCACTGATCGTCTGACCTCCGTGACCTCTCAACAGAGTCTTATCGCCAAAGTCCACAGTGTCACAGATAATACAAGATAATATAACTTCCTGTCATAACACAATCCGCGGTTTCTGAGAACTGTAGATACTTACTCGTAACGAACGCACCAATTGTCTTGAGAACAATTTTCTTTGAAAATAACACGTCTGTAATCGTAATGATGAGGACTATAACTTTTCCTATGATTTTCTTTAACGGAATCAGAAATATTATTATTTTTACATAATGATACGAGTAGAATTGAGATTCAAATAGTGAAGAATCCCACGTTTATAAGCCTATCCCTTAGTCGCCTTTTACGACATCCAAGGGAAAGAGTGGTTTAATTCTTTTTAGCGTATTGGTGCCGGAAAACACACGGCACACAATTTTATAAAAAAAAATTACATACATATAATACATACATAAAATCACGCCTCTTTCCCGGAGGGGTAGGCAGAGACTACATCTTTCCACTTGCCACGATCTCTGCATACTTCCTTCGTTTCATCCACATTCATAACTCTCTTCAAACAAGCTCGGCGGTTTCGGGTACTCTTGACCTGACCCTTAATTAACACAATTTTTTACTGACAAATATGTATTTAAAATTGGTGTGTAGCATCATTCATAACGTTTGCTGTAAACATACATACATACATATAATCACGTCTATATCCATTGCTACTATTTGGCTTTAAGATAGGATTCAAATAGTGACAGGTTGCTAGCCCATCGCCTAAAAGAATAATCCCAATTTTATAAGCCTATCCCTCAGTCGCCTTTTACAACATCCATGGGGAAGAGATGGAGTGGTCCTATTCTTTTTTGTATTGGTGCCGGGAACCACACGGCACAGTAAAGCTGTAAAGAACTATTTATTGTTCGGCTCTCACAACTCGTTTCATGCAAGTCCACATAGCACTGTTGGTCAACTATTCACTGATTCATACTCGTAAGTTGCGTAACTTGAATGCCACTACATTACTACATTCAGCTAAGTACTGCTTGTAAAGTTTTTGTAAATGAATTAGACTAGCAAAGACATTCTTACATGAATACACATAGCCACGCTATATCGTCATAGTGCCGTGTGGTACCCGGCACTAATAAAAAAAAATAGGATCACTCCATCTCTTTCCCATGGATGTCGTAAAAGGCGACTAAGGGATAGGGTCATAAACTTGAGATTCTTCTTTAGGCGATAGACTAGCAACATGTCACTATTTGAATCTCAGTTCTATCATTAAGTAAAACAGCTGAACGTGGCCATTCAGACATTTCAAGACTGTTGCCTCTGTCTACCCCGCAAGGGATATAGACGTGACCATATGTATGTATGTGTACGTCTATATACCTTGCGGGATAGACAGATCCAGCTCAAATACTTTTAGTCCACGTTCAGCTATTAATTTATTTATTTAAAACTTTATTGCACAAAAAAAATGTACAAAAGGCGGACTTAATGCCGTGTGGCATTCTCTACCAGTCAACCAGCTGACCGAACGGAAAACTTTAAGTTAGTGGTGCGGTAAAGTGCACAGGCATACTGCAAAATACATATGTACATTACAAAATATATAGTATCTTGTATAAACACATACAAGATACATAAAATACATACATATTGCTTTATAGCTTCATAATGGAATTGAAATTAAAATAGTGACAAGTTACTAGCTATAGAGGATGCCCAAGTTTATGAGTCTATCCCTTAGTCGCCTTTTACAACATCCATGGGAAGGAGACGGAGTGTTCCTACTCTTTTTTTAAAGGTGCCGGGAACCACACGGCACTTATGTTAATTATATTATCAATAATTATTATATACATTAGGTTAATGTCCATTAAGTATTTAATAATTCAAGTTTTAGTGTCCGTCATTAATGATACAGGTCACAACATGATAGATTAGCGTTTTGTAAGAATTTCCTTTTAAAATAACCTTCATACATACATACATATAATCTCGTCTATATCCCTTGCGGAGTAGACAGAGCCAACAGTCTTGAAAATACTCATAGGCCACGTTCAGCTGTTTGGCTTTATGATGGAATTGAGATTCAAATAGTGACAGATTGCTAGCCCATCGCCTAAAAGAAGAATCCCAAGTTTATAAGCCTATCCCTTAGTCACCTTTTACGACATCCATGGGAACGAGATGGAGTGGTCCAATCCTTTTTTTTATTGGTGCCGGGAACCACAGGGCATATAGAACATAACCTTCATTTAATGAATAATATATTTTATGAATAAGGGATATAAACGAGATTGTTATATATGTATGTATGTAATATTAAAGCGATATTTTCACACAGTATAACAACAATACAATACAAACATATTGGGCCACTAGTAAATCGGACGTTTCATGTTTATTAGACTGTAACAAAGAATTCGCGTTTGGCGAAAAATTCTTCCGCTAAAACGGAATAGGTCGACTGATTAGGAAATCATATAGACATCATGCATACATATAATCACGTCCATATCCCTTGCGGGGTAGACAGAGGAAAAAGTCTTGAAGGGAATGAAACGCCGCGTTCAGGTGCTTTGCTTAACGATAGAATGGGATTCAAATAGTGAGCGGTAATGCTAGTCTATCGCCTAAAAGGAATATCTCAAGTTTATAAGCCTATCCCTTAGTCGCTTTTTGCGACATCCATGGGAAAGAGGTGCAGAGATCGTGGCTGCATTCATTAAACCAAACAACTGAACGTCGCCAATCAATTTTTTCAAGACTGTTGGCTCTGTCTACCCCGCGAGTGATATAGACGTGATAAGTATATGTATGTACATTTATTTAATTTATTCACACAGTTATAAACACACCAAAATACCTCTCTTCTTCAAATCAGTGAGAACACTCCTAGAATGACGCAATCATTGCTCCATGATTATTATGTCATTATAAATGACGGATAATAATTTTCGCCATTATGCAATGATGTGGGTCATGATCGACACAGAGAGAATAAGAATAGTCCAAAAAAATTCTGAAAAAAAAAATGGTCCCGGATTCGAATCCTGATAGATGAAAAACTAACTTTTTTCTTACTTGGACGGTCTTCTTCCTCCTTGCTTTAGTCGCAGTTGCATCCTCACCTCTCTGGAGAGGAGCCCGGGGTGTGCCTTTGACCATGGATCCTGGATTGGGTGAGACAGGTTTTTACACGAAGCGACTCCCGTCTGACCTCCGCAACTGTTGCAGTTCCAAACACGTATTGGATCGATCATGGTTACACATACAGTTGCCTGAATGTGCAGGTTTCCTCGCGATGTTTTCTCTCACCGTAAGAGCGTCGGTTAGTATACAAACTAATGTACATAACTTCGAAAATAGTAATTGGTACATGGCCGAGGTGGGATTCGAACTTGTGCCTTTTTGCACCACACGCATTTTAACCGGGCACCTTACCCTACACATTGTCTACGTTAAAAAACATGAATTAATGTAGAACTAATTTTAACGAAGATATTAAAAGTAGTTCAAAATTTAATTTTAGGAACGGAAGACTTCAACGAGCTTACCTTTACGAAAGAATTATCAGTACGATAAATAAATAATAAATACATACATATGGTCACGTCTATATGCCTTGTGGGGTAGAGAGAGCCAACAGTCCCGAAAAGACTGATAGGCCACGCTCAGGTATTTGGCTTAATGATAGAGGTGAGAATCAAATAGTGACAGGTTGCTAGCCCATCGCCTAAAAAAAGGATCCCGAGTTTGTGAGCCTATCCCTTAGTCGCCTTTTACGACATCCATGGGAACGAGATGGAGTGGTCCTATTCTTTTTTGTACTGGTGCCGGGAACTACACGGCACTAAAGTAATAAAACGTGGCCTATCGGTCTTTTCGAGACATTTAGCTCTGTCTACCCCACAAGGGATATAGACGTGATTATATGTACGCATGTATATAAGTAAGTAAGTTAATGCTTTATTGTTCACTAAAGGAGTACATTACAAATAAAAACAGTACAGTACAAAGGCGGGCTTATCCCTCAGTGGGATCTCTTCTTATATCTTCTTATATATATATATATATATATATATATATATATATGTATGTGAAGCTACGTAAAGGCTAGTTACATAATAAATTCGGATGTGGTGACATTCTTGCCTAGATTCCAATATGGCGTGTTGAATGGCCGACTTGTACTTGTAAATTGGTCAAGTGCGAATCGTTTATGTAATGTTTAATTTGAGTTTGGGGGGCCGGTTGCGAAATAATTAACGGGTTCGCATTCTAAAACTGTGTATGTAACTATTGTTTTTTTTTTTTGTATTGTCACAGATAATGCCGTGTGGTTCCCGGCACCAATAGTGCCGTGTGGTTCCCGACACCAATACAAAAAAGAATAGGACCACTCCATCTCTTTCCTATGGATGTCGTAAAAGGCGACTAAGCCTATCTTACAAAGTTTGGATTCTTTTTTAGGCGATGGGCTAGCAACCTGTCACTATATGAATCTCAATTCTATCATTAAGCCAAATAGCTGAACGTGGCCATTCAGTCTTTTCAAGACTGTTGGCTCTGTCTACCCCGCAAGGGATATAGACGTGACCATATGTATGTATGTATGTACAGATAATATAATGGGAAAATTGCTTAAGTTTTTATAATTAATGTTTAATTGAACTTTGACACCATTGCGTAGAAGTTATATAAAAATATATAATTAATTCAATTATATGATCATGCACATTTATCTCTCGCGGGGTAGACAAAGCCAGCAGTCTTGAAATATTGATAGGACACGTTCAGGTGATAGGCCTAATGATAGAATTGAGATTCAAATAGTGACAGGTTGCTAGCTCATCGGCCAAAAAAAGCCGCGTGGTTCCCAGCACCAGTACAAAAAGAAATAGGACCACTCCATCTCTTTTCCATGGATGCCGTAAAAGGCGACTAAGGAATAGGCTTATGAACTTGGAATAAAATTATATAGGTAGGTACATACATAAAATTTTCCCGGAGGGGAAGGCTTTAGAGTAAATCTTTCCACTTGCCACAATCCCTGCATACTTCCTTCGCTTCATCCACATCAGGATTCGAACCTGGGACCTTCTATGTCACAGACAAGCGCACTACCACAAAGACCGTATCACATGACCGTATATATTGTTAACTTTTATTTCATTATGTACTCAAAAAAATGCCAATCAGAGGGATTAGTGCGAGTTTTACTCGACCAAACGGGGCGAGCAAGTAATCACGAATTTGTATGGAATTGAATTAGTGCCATCGCGTTACCACTAGGTGGCGCTGTTCGAATCAAATGTTCAAAATGGTATATATTTGATTCGCTATGTTAAAAATAAACTATAATTTGTTCTTTTTTAATCTATTTCTTATTAAGTAATTTATTCGACGTCAATCAAACCAAAAGATATTACAATTATTAAATGATATCTAAATTGTGCCATTGTAATGAATTAATAAAGATTTTGGATAAAAAATATAATAAAAGTAAATTGTTTACATGAAAAATAATCAAACAAGGTTTTTCTTTTGAATAATGATAATTCAATTCCATACAAATTCGCGTTAACTTTCTCGACGCGTTTGATCGAGTAAAACTCGCACCAAACCTCTGCAATGGAAATATTTAAACGTAGCACGCGACTCAAAGGTCACGTAGCCAGTAACGATACTGTTCGTGATCACGTGAGGTGCATTCCGATCGAAATCTAGATGTGGAAATAATGATTGTGTCTAATTTGTAAGTCTTCTTTTTCCCGATTTAAATTTTTTTATAATATGAAAGGACTAAATTGTGTGGCAGCATCGCCCGCGTTTTTTTAGCGGTATCTGCAAAATGCGATAAATTAAGCGCCAGCTAAAAAAAGGCGACGAAATAAGCGCCACTTATGAAAAGCAACTAATTAAACGCCACCTACAAAAGCGTCGAATTTAGCGCCACCTTTAAAATTAGTATTAACCGAAGTGAAAGGCCTATGTTCTTTATTGATTCATGATTCTTAATCTATACTAATATTATAAAGCTGAGTTTGTTTGTTTGAACACGCTAGTCTCAGGAACCACTTTTTCGAATTTAAAAATTATTTTTGGGTTGAGTAGACTATTTATCGAGGAAGGCTTTAGGCTATATAAGATCACGCTGCAACTATAAGGAGAAAAGAAATAATGGAAAATGTGAAAAAAAAACAGGGAAAATTGTTCATCTTTGAGGGCTTCAATGACGCCCAAAATAACTATTCCACGCGGACAAAGTCGCGGGCACAGCTAGTTATATATACGTGATATTTCAAGAAGATTAATTAAGTCAAATAAAAACCACAATGAGTCGACATTTTCTGTGGAATCTAGTAGGTAACTTAGCCTTTGACAATTTTCTAGATTACTTGGAATTAAAAATAATTACTCACAAAGTTGTGAGTCATCGTATTTTCCATTTTATTTCAAGTATTTTACTGTTGCAGTGTTACTTTGAGGTTAGAGTTGAGGTTTGAAGTCCAAGTTCAAAATGGTATATATTATTGATTCGCTAAGTTAAAAATAAACTTTAATTTATTCTTATTTAATTTTTAATTTATTTCTTATTAATCAATTTATTCGTAGTCCACCAATGTTATAAAACCAAAAGATATGACAATTGATTAATGATATCTGAAAAGTGTCATTATAAAACATATAAATGAATAACAATTCATTATAATTTTTCAATTCGAACAAGGAGTTCCTGAGATTAGCGCGTTCAAGCAAACAAACTCTTCAGCTTTATAATATTAGTATACCTAGATTTATTTGTTTGTTTGTTACCTCTTCACGAGATATCCACCGAATTATTCTTCTCGATATGTATAATGAAGAGTCTCGAAAATAACATAGGATACTTTTCATCCCGATAAAAACTGCAGTGCCCGTGGGATTTGCGCAAAACCTGTATTTTTCTGTATGGTATTTGGGAATAAGCTTACAAACTCGGGATTCTTTTTTTAGGCGATGGGCAATTTTTGTAAAATTTTGTGCCGCGTGGTTCCCGGCACCATTACAAAAAAGAATAGGACCACTCCATCTCTTTCCCATGGATGTCGTAAAAGGCGACTAAGGGATAGGCTTACAAACTTGGGATTCGTTTTTTAAGCGATGGGCAGGCAACCTGTACTACTTGAATCTCAATTCTATCATTAAGCCAAATAGCTGAGCGTGGCCTGTCAGTCTTCTCTAGACTGTTGGCTTCGTCTACCCCACAAGGGATATTGACGTGATAATATGTATGTAAGGCGGTAAAATCACGCGGGCGGAGTTGCTGGTAAAAGCTGGTAGATATAAAGTAGAAGTGGTTTGTGTGTTTGATTGTAACTTTTTTATTGTACATAACAAATTTTTAGTAGTACATAAAAAAGATATAAAAAATAACAATGCACAAGGGCGGACTTATCCCTGTGAGGGATTTCTACCAATGGTCGTGTGAATTATACTTTTACCATCCATTTTGCTTTCATTAGCAATTTCGAAATTCTCTACTCGACAACATAAACGAACATTCAATCTTTTATGCAACACAGTGTTCCGAGAAAACGCGACGCATACAAACACACAGTTCAAGGTTGAAGAAAATGTCTGCTGCATGACCTTTATTCCATACATGGGTACCTTTGTGGCAGGTATGTAGAACGTCGCAGGTACGAGTAAGAGTGATGAGCGATAGAATAACTACTGAAATCAGCCTTAGGTTACGCTAACACAGTTTCCTCACGATGTTTCTCTCTCACGTTGTTCTCTTCAGGCTAATGTTTAAGTTAACATGATCAATTATGGGTTAGGTTCCCCTGCATGGAGGGCAGCCTCCATGAACTGATCCAAGGGGTGAGGAAGTATTCGGGACTAAAAGGGTCATTCTGATCTACGTATCATCTTTATTATCATCCTCTGTAATTTCGGGATGTGCCGTGTGGTTCCCGGCACCAATAGAAAAAAGAACACTCCATCTCTTGCCCATGGATTTCGTAAAATGCGACTAAGGAACAACCTTATAAACTGCTGATGCGTCTTTCAGGCGATGGACTAGCAACCTGTCACTATTTGAATCTCAATTCTATCATTAAGTCAACTAGCTAACGTGGCCTGTCAGTCTTTTCAAGACTTTTCGCTCTGGAACGGATAAAGACGTGACAATTTTTAGCTACTCCAGCCCAGTAGTTGTATGTTATTCAGTCAATAACGCAAATGGTCTACCTATTTTGTTTCTTAAAATATGGTCAATCCTTCAATGAATTGACCATCAAGCAATGTGTGAAGGTCACAGCGGCCCCCGACTTTAGTAAGTTACATTTCAATACATACTTGGACTTTGGGCACATAACCTGTCCCTAATTGGCTAAGTTAACTTTTTAAACACATTTTTTTTGGTTATTAAAGAAAAACCTTGTTTGATTATTTTTAGTGTAAACAAATTTTTTTATTCAATAAGAGTTCTGAAAAGTTAATCGTGGATACATTCAAGTTTCGAAACACACCAAAATAATGGCATGTTTTATAAGCACCAGGGTGTGTGTGGTGACCTGACCTTGTAACAGACTCGAAGCAGCCATAAGGACCATAATATTTATAATCCATTATTTTAAGGTCAAAATCGTTTAAGGTGTAAACATATTAAAATCATGTACGCACATATTTACCAACTATTCTTGTATTTTATTATAATTTTGTGTATTTATCATATTATATTTAATAGTTGTATTTACCGTATATCTCTCTCTATACTTAGTTATAAGGCTAAGATTAATATTGTGATACCTAAAAAGTAAAAACCCTTACAATTTTTTTTTCCATAACATATAAATGAGAGTGTGGAGGGAAAGGTCGGAGTGGGAAGGCCTAGATGAACGTATCTTGATCAAATTAAGGACTTCCTAGCAAAGATTCAGGTTAGGAGTACCCGAAACCGCCGAGCTTTCATAAATAAAGTTGTGATTAAAGATGGAACAATAAAATAATGCAGGAATTACGGTTATGGCAGGTAACTTCTGCCTACCCCTTGAAAGAGGCGTAATTTATATGTGGTGACATTTCTACGCGACATGTTACAACATCCAACCACACAACAACAGCTGTCAATCATCGCGAAGAAATTGACGCCCTCAGCCAATAGCAGCGAAGAATCTAAATCGCGCAAACAAAGTTTTCACGGATTGGAGCATAACTATAACCTCCGACACAACATCGTCGGAGCCGCGGTTCCCCAGGCCACTCCTGCATGTCAATTCTGCTATTTTATTTTAATCCGAAACGGATCTGAAACGCATTGATTACAATTCTTGGTATTCTACTAACAATTTGTCAAAACGAAGCCGTAACGCATTGGTTTCGCAGCCGAAACGGTTTGGTTTTCGTATTCTGCTAAAGGACACGTAACCTTCCGTTTGCCGTTCGGCTATTATTTCGTATTCTGATAAGTTTTTGACAGTTGGTCCGGCCGAAACGCAACGGTTCTGCATTGGTTGAATTGTCCAAAGTTACGGTTTTGCATCGGCAGCAAATAACCAACCGCTTCCGTTTCATTTGCGTTTCAGCTATCAACGTAAAGTTACTGGAATACCGTTTGACAATATAAACGCAACTGTAACCAAGCTGAAACGCATCCGAACTGTTTCGGTTAACAAATAGCAGAATTGGCCTGCTGGCCTGGCGGAAGATCTTCCCTTGGTGGTGGTCGAGCCTGAACTATTGCTCCCTATTAAGCTATGAAGGACCTAGTGGTATCAATGTATATTTTTTAAGTCTTTTAATTTAAGAGATCTATATTTGTATATTGACGTCCGATGAAAAAGCTGCAGTGTAGTTTGTTCCGCCGCTTCTTCTACATATGCGCTTTGGAAGCGGTAGTAGTTATAATTAGATTTATGTGATGTGACGTTAATAAGTGATACATTGTATCTAATTTTGAAAATAAATCTATTCTATTCTATTCGGAGACATCCTCACCTCTCTGGAAAGGAGCCCGTCTTTTAATCATGATCCTGGATCGCGTGAGTCAGGTTTTCCACGAAGCGACTCCCGTCTTACCTCCACAACCTTTTCAGGGGAACATAACCTGTATCATGGTTACACATCCAGTTGCCTGAATGTGCAGGTTTCCTCACGATGTTTACTAAGAGCCCAGAAATATTAACGTACATATGATATGTATCATTATGTCAATTTATCATCAAGCCAAACAGCTGAAGGTGGCCTAATAGTCTTTTCAAGACTGTTCGTTAGCTCTGTCTACCCCGCAAGGGATATAGACGTGAGTGTATGTTTGTATGGTATGTATATTGGCTTATTTAAGAGGAGCTGTCACGTACGTCGGGTCAAGGAGACTCACACGCCACAATGGTCATTTGTTTATTGAGAATTGGATATACATACATACATACATAAACTCACGCCTCTTTCCCGGAGGGGTAGGCAGAGACTACCTCTTTCCACTTGCCACGATCCCTGCATACTTCCTTTGCTTCATCCACATTCATTCACTTCATCATTCCAGAATTGGATATGTTTGTCTGTATGTCAGAGTTATATCATTATACGGATTTCAATAAACTATAGTGCAGTCATAATATACATACATACATATGGTCACGTCTATGTCCCTTGCGGGGTAAACAGAACCAACAGTCTTGAAAAGACTGATAGGCCACGCTCAGGTATTGGGCTTAATGATAGAATTGAGATTCAAATAGTGACGGGTTGCTAGCCCATCGCCTTTAGGGGATTGCTTTACATTTTTGGGAACAAAAGACATCAACGGGTACGTAAAATATAGTAAAAAGTCATTTTAATTACTAGTACATATTTTTAATCGCAAAATGTTGAATTCCGTGTTCTTATTCACGCAAAAATTAATGGAAACCTTTCTTTTTTGATCACATTCCAAAAATATTTTTTTAGGTTTTGTGTAAGATTAATAAATAAAAAAAAAAACAAACTTCTAATTCTTTAAACTTGTTTATGACCCAGTTCAAATCCCGGCCAGGGCATGATGAGAAACGAACTTCCCCTGATTGACCTGGGTCTTGGATGTTTATCTATATAAGTTATAATTATAAAATAGATATAGTATCGTTCAGTTAGTATCTCCTAGCGCAAGTCTCGAACTTACTTCGAGACTAACTCAATCTGTGTAATAGGTACTCGTATGTCTAATTTATTTATTAAATTCTTATTTAAACTAATAAACACAGATATTTTCTTTGTTCTAACTGACAATTCTCACGTCTTAATCTTAACTAGCTGTGCCCGCGATCTTCGTCCGCGTGAAATAGTTATTTTGGTCATTATTGAAACCCTCAAGGATGAATAATTTTCACCGTTTTTTTTTCACATTTCCAATTATTTTTTCGCTCCTTATAGTTGCAACGTTATAGGATATAGCCTAAAACCTTCCTCGAAAAATGGTGTATTCAAAACAAAAATAATTTTTCAATTTGAACCAGTAGTTCCTGAGATCAGCGCATTCAAACAAACAAACTCTTCAACTTTATAATATTAGTATAGATGAAGTCTATATAACTAGTTATGCCCCGTGGCTTTACTCACAACACGTAGCATTATCATACTTCTCGACTTTAACTATTACGATATATATTTACATAACACTAGGAAGTTTATATCACTCTTGAAATTATTTGCGTCGCGAGCCTTGACACACTTTTAATAAGAACCTTAAGACCTTGGCATAAGGTTGTATTTGCATTGATGTGTTTGCGTAATTAGATTCTATACTTCGATATGTTGCTGATTTAATTGAACTAGTCCGAATATAGTTTAAGACATAAATATATTTAAATAATTTGTTGTAAATCGAGCAAGGACATGTTACTAAACTAGAGGCCGCCCGCGACTTCGTCCGCATAGAAACCCTATCAATCCCGCGGTAATTCTGGGATAAAAAGTAGCCTATGTGTTATTCTGGGTCTTCAGCTACCTACATACCAAATTTCATCGTAATCGGTTCAGTATTTTTTGCGTGAAAGAGTAACAAACATCCATACTGACATACTCACAAACATTCGCATTTATAATATTAGTAGTTCTATTGGTGCCGTGTGGTTCCCGGCACCAATAGAAAAAAGAATAGGACCACTCCATCTCTTTCCCATGGATGTCGTAAAAGGCGACTAAGGGATAGGCTTATATACTTGGGATTAACTTTTAGGCCATATATGCCAATCTAAGGTCTGCCGCGCCGATGGATGCATGGCTAGGGGCGAGCCTAGTCTCGAGCGTGCCACTTCCGCCATGGGGTTGGGCGACCCCCAGGTAATGGCTAGCCTTACCCTGGCATGCGGGGCTCTGCTGGGGCGGACAAAATTGTTCCCTTGCGTCTCGTGGGAATCGCATGGATGCAAATTTTTTTAAAGAGCACCTAAATGGCGGCGATGGTGTCCGCACCCCATCACGTCTCGTTCCCGGCGGGAGCGGTATGCGGTCTGCTGAAAGCCGCTTTGCGACGATGAATGTAAGAGGAGGAATGAAGGATAAAATTGAGGAAGTATGTCAGATGATGGGTGAAAGACGGTTGGATGTGTTGTGCGTGAATGAAACGAAGCGGAAAGGATGCGACGCGACGCAGCACGGCCCTTACACGGCGTATTGGTCTGGAATTTCCAGTACCAGCCGAGGCTGTCAAGGGGTCGGTCTAATCCTTTCTGCACGAATGGCTGAGTGTGTGAATGAGTATGAGTGTGTCAGCCCTCGTCTTCTATGGATTAGGCTGAAAGTTGGAATCACTCGGATCTTCGTTTTAGGTGTTTATGCACCGTGGGATGTGGGTTCGAGGGGTACAACATCAGCAAAAAGCGAAAACGAGGAGTTCTGGAATAGTGTAAGAGAAGTATTGAAAGTTACCAAGCCAAATGAGAAGATTATTATGTTAGGTGATTTTAATGGATGGGTGGGTGTAAAGCGTGATGGATATGAAAAGGTGCTTGGTGCGTTTGGTGACGAAAAGGTGAATGATAATGGAAGAAGTGTATTAGAAATTTGTCTAGAGTGGGATCTTTTTGTGTCGAACTCAATGTTTCAACATAAAGAGATCCACACCTATACAAGAGTGGAAGGTATTTTAAAAAGTATGATAGACTTTGTGATTGTAGATGAAAGATTGAAGAACAAAGTGCTGGATACCCGTGCATATCGCGGTGCTGGCATTGACTCGGACCATTTACTGGTGATATCCCGGATAAGGGGTATCTTCAATCGCTGGCGGCACAGGGTAAGGGAGCAAACCAGCGCTTTGGAAAGAGTGAAAGTAGAAAATTTGCAAGATATGGATGTAGGTAAGAAGTATATTAATAGATTGAAGGATGAAATCGAAGATTTAGATGAGAGGAGCAATATTGAAGATGGATGGAAGGAATTTAAAGAAAGAATTGTGAAAGTAGCTGTTGAAGTGTGTGGTGTAAGTAGAAGAAGGAAAGGGAAAAATCACAAAAATGCGTGGATGAGTAAAGATGTGCAAGAACTTGTGCGATTAAAGAAGAAAGCATGGCTGGATTTGTTAGCAGCAAAAGCTAACTTAAGAATGCAAGAGGTTATATATGAGGATGTGAATGAAGCACGTAAGGAATATAAAAAAAATGAAAGATTTGGTTAAGAAAGCTGTGATTAGAAAGAAAGAAGAGTATAAAGAGGATTTTGATAAAAGGCTATCAGAAGACTTTCAGTCAAATCTGAAAGTATTCTGGAAATCCGTAAGGTCAGCCCGAGGAAAAACTATAACCAGAGAGCTGACTAGGATCAGATGCCAGGATGGTAGCGTTGTGAAAGGAGAAGAATGTGTGCTAAAGATATGGAAGGACTATTTTGAGAGTTTATTTGAAAAAAAGGAAGAAAATAAGAAAGAGTTCTGCTATAGCGAAGAAAAAGAGAATGAGGTGGAAGGCGAAATTGAAATGTTTGAAATTGTGGAAGCACTTAAGAGTATGAAAGCGGGTAAGGCTGCCGGGTATGATAGAGTGTCGGTCGAGATGCTTAAAGCAGGAAAAGGCGTCGTAGCTAGACAGTTGTACTGCCTTTTCAATTTGTGTTGGAGAAGCGGCCGAGTACCAAAAGATTGGTGTAAGGCTGTTATTGTGCCACTTTACAAAGGAAAAGGGTCACAACTGGACTGCAAAAATTATCGTGGTATAAGCCTGCTTAGCGTCGTCGGCAAATTGTATGCTAAGGTATTGATTAATAGAGTCAGGAATGAAACTGATGACAAAATATGGGATGCTCAAGCGGGATTTCGAAAGGGAATGGGATGTACTGATCAGGTCTTTTCTTTGCGGTGCATAGCCGAAAAGTTTTTGGCCAAGAGTCAAAAAGTCTATTGCACTTTCGTGGATTTGGAAAAGGCCTATGACAGAGTTGAGAGGAATGAATTGTGGTCAGCACTTTCTATGCATGGGGTGAGCAGTCTCTTGATACGAGCACTGAAATCCTTATATGAGGATTCGAGTGCTTGTGTCAGGATAAACGGAGCGCACACTGAGTGGTTTAAGATTGAGAAAGGTGTTAGGCAGGGATGTGTTGCGTCACCGTGGCTGTTCAACCTATTTATGGATAGTTGTTTGACAGATTTGAAAGAGTCTGAAAGTGGATTAAGGATGAATGAATTACTCGTCAAATGTCTGCTCTATGCCGACGATCAGGTTATACTGGCGTCATCAGCGGAGGAGTTACAGGAGATGGTAAACTGTATGCATGAAGCTTTAAAAGAGAAAGGAATGAAAGTGAACGTAAGTAAAACTAAAACACTGGTTTTTGAAATGGAGAAAGAAATGACAGCATGTAATATTTTGATTGGAGGAGAAAAAGTTGAGCAAGTGAAAGAGTTTGTATATCTAGGATCAAAGTTTACATCAGATGGCAAGTGTGATAGTGATATTGAAAGGAGAGTGAACGCGGGGAACATGGTGAATGGAGCTTTGCATGCCTTTATGAGCAGTCAGAAACTATCCAAAAGGGCTCGACTGGCTGTGCACAGGGGCGTGTTGGTCCCGACATTAATGTATGGGAGTGAAAGTTGGGTATGGCAAAAGAAGCACGAAAGCAGAATAAATGCAGTGGAAATGAGAGCGTTAAGGAGTATGTTGGGTGTGAAATTGAGTGACCGGATAAGGAACAGCGTGATAAGGGAGTGTTGTGATGTGAAAGAAGATGTAGTTACAGGAATAGAAAAGGGTATGTTGAGATGGTTCGGTCATGTGGAGAGGATGAATGAAAACAGGTTGACTAAGCAGATATACAAGGAGAGTGTGGAGGGAAAGGTCGGGGTGGGAAGACCTAGACGAACATATTATCTTGATCAAATTAAGGATGTCCTGGTGAAGGGTCAGGTCAAAAGTGCCCGAAACCGCCGAGCTTGCATGAGGAGAGTTATGAATGTGGATGAAGCAAAGGAAGTATGCAGGGATCGTGGCAAGTGGAAAGAGGTAGTCTCTGCCTACCCCTCCGGGAAAGAGGCGTGAGTTTATGTATGTATGTATGTAGTTGATAGAGAAACATGAAAATCAATTGATTTAAAATCAAAACAACCATCAAGTATTTTATTATTAGTTTCTTTGGCTTAAGCCTGTAGTACCTACGCATAGACAGTAAATTAATATACAATATATATTTAATTAATGATTAAGTAACATAACGATCACGAAATCTCAAATACTACTGAGCCGATAAAGTTGAAATTTGTCAAGAAGGTAGACTGTAAGTAGGAGTCGTCAACTAAGAAAGGATTTTTGGGAATTCCCGGAGGAACGGGATATGACGAGAATTTTCTTTTTACGCGGAAGTATCCGCATGCGCCCTATAATAAATGTAAAAAAATTGAAGACTTTGAGTGCTCCAAGTTCATATTATTACCAATTATTCTTTTTTTAATGAAATAAAAAAAAATTAATAAAATCTGTTTACTAATTGTCCTTGAAACACTTATGAATCCAATACATAAGTAAGAATTTTTCTTTGGATAACATGTTTATTTCACGTCTATATCTTGCGGGGCAGACAGTGCTAACAGTTATCAAAAGACTGAAATGTCACGCTCAGCTGCTTGTTAGAATTGAGATTTAAATAGAGGTTGCCTATCCCTTAGTCGCCTTCAACGACATCCATGGAAAAGAGATGGAGTGGTGCTATTCTTTTTTCCATCGCTGCCTGGGGCACGGCACCATCTTTAGACCACACCAATAAATTTATTATGGTGAACAAAACCCCCCACTTATGTGAACCTGACATATACTCGTTCACTTACCGAAAACATACAAGTAAAATTTAAATACAAAAATAACATCCACAGCTGACTAACAAGAGTTAACTCTAAAAGTTCACGACCCGATGTTGTTTTTTTTAATAACTAAAATCCTTAAATACTTTAAAAAAAAAACAAAGAGAAAAAAATCCCAAATCTTCCACTACAAGGCATTAAAAATAGCCAAGTTTCATTTTGATCTTTTTTAGTCCGTGATACAAGTTACAAAAAACTTCATAAAAAACGTTCATGCCAGCTGACTTAAAAACATGAATGAATTTAGTGTTCCGGTACCTTTTATTTGGTCAATATAAATACCGTTCGATTTAACGTACTTATAGTACGGTTCGTACATAAAATCACGTCTCTTTCCCGGAGGGGTAGGTAGAGACAAAATCCTTCCACTTGCCACGATCTCTGCATACGCTTAATTTAGCTTGGCGGATTCGGGTACTCTTGACCTGACCCTTTGCCAGGACATCCATCCATCAGGTATGGTTTGTCTTTTTCCGTAAATGGGTGGACAGAGCCTTTGAGCGTTTAGAACGGTAGCCAACTATTTCAGAAGAAAAGTGCACAACTGTTTTAAAAATTTTTAATCTGTTTATTCATTGTTTGCAAAACTATTGAACGGATTTTCAAGAAACTTTGCAGTAACATAGCTGAAACATTGGAATACCATAATAAGTTTTATAGAGATTTAAAACGGACGAAGCAAGCGTGCCGTGCGGTTCCCGGCACGAATAGAAAAAGTAATAGGACCACTCCATATCTTTCCCATGAATGTCGTAAAAAACAACTAAGGGATAGGCTTTTAAACTTCTTCTGTTAGGCGATGAGCTGTCACTATTTGAATCCCAATTCTATCATCAAGCCAAACAGCCGAACGTGTCGTATCTGTCTTTTCAAGATTATTGGCTCTGTCTACCCCGCGAGGGATATAGACGAGACTATATGTATGTATGTATGTTTAAAGCGGACAAAGTCGCGGACGAAGTCGCGGACCACAGCTAGTTATATGACAGTCTTGTAAACAGAAGTATTACATATACATATAATCTGTCGTATGTCGCGTGTATTCGCTTACTTACTATAATATAGTATGATTGCGACTAAGATATATAATTTCATGACAGTGCAATTTTCTCCAGAGTTTCCTTATTCAATCGTTTCGTTTACAACATTAAAAGGTATGTTTGTTTGTATAGTAAAAAGTTTTTATACAAACATAAATACATTTTTGTTTTAGGTGATGGGCAACCTGTCATTATTTCAATCTCAATTCTATCATTAAGCCAAACAGCTGAACGTGGCCTATCGGTCTTTTCAAGACTGTTAGCTCTATCTACCCCGCAAGGGATATAGACGTGATTATGTGTTGTACTATGTTTATGATTTGGGATTTCCTCTCCGAATATATGTTTCCCGATTTTTGCATTGAATAGACCATTTATCGAGGAAGGCTTTAGGCTATACATATAACATCACTACAAGGAGCAAAGAAATAATGGAAAATGTGAAAAAACGGGAAAATTATATATCCTTGAGGGCTTCATTGATGCCAAAAATAACTATTCCACACGGACGAAATCGCGGGCACAGCTAGTTAGTAAATAAATAACTAGCCAGACCCAGGTCGATCAGAAAGAAGCATGTTAGAGAGAAAAATAATTAATGTCAAATACAAGATCAATATAGACATTCACAAGGCACGTTCAACGGATCTAATCAGAGCAAGAAGCATTATATAACCCTCTTACTATTGCATAAACCGGCTGAGAAGCAAAATCTATGAATGGGAACGTATGAGAACAATTACAAAGTGGTTGTTAATACAATAGTCCTATACGCTCCAATTTGTTAGAGGCTAACTTTGTTTTTATGATTTCTTTTAAATGTATAATTATTTATTAATATTACATTTCAAAGTTAAAGGGTCAGGTCAAAAGTACCCGAAACCGCCGAGCTTGCATGAAGAGAGTTATGAATGTGGATGAAGCGAAAACAGTATGCAGAGATCGTGGCAAGTGGAAGGAGGTAGTCTCTGCCTACCCCTCCGGGAAAGAGGCGTGATTTTATGTATGTATGTATGTATATTTCACATTTTACATAATTATTGTTTAGCCGAACTAAAACATAACTTAATTTCTATCTTATATTATTTAATAAAAAATAAAAAACTATTCTAAATTACAGACTAAAAAGATAATTTTAATTAAATAAAGAAAGAGAAAAAATAAATAAAGAAAATTTCTATCTGAATCAAAATTCCATCATAAAGCTATATAGCTGAACGTAACATTTCAGTCTGCTAGACTATTGAGATTGTCTACCCCGTAAGAGATAAACACCCTTGCGAGATAGACAAAGTCAACATTCTTGAAAAGACTGTAAGGCCACGTTCAGCTGTACTGCTTAATGATGGATTGAGATTCAAATAGTGACAGGTTGCTAAGTGCCAACTTTAACTAGGCGTATGTTATCTTCTCCTAGTTATTTTGGAACGTTTTCTAAAATTGCATCATTAAACTCACGAAAAACATGGAATATATATAATTGCATCATTAAACCCATGAAAACATCGAATATTATATCTTTAATTCTGAAGCCGCGCCGTGTGGTTCCCGGTACCAATACAAAAAAGAATAGGGCCACTCCATCTCTTTCCCATAGATGTCGTTAAAAGCGACTAAGGGAACGGCTTACAAATTTGGGATTCTTTTTTAGGCGATGGGCTAGCAACCTGTCACTATTTGAATCTCAATTCTATCATTAAGCCAAATACCTGAACGTTTCCATTCAGTCTTTTCAAGACTGTTGGCTTGGTTGGACTGTTGTCTACCCCGCAATGGATATAGACGTGAGCATATGTATGTATGTATGTATCTTTAATTCTGAAGAGACAGTGTTAAAAATTCTCATTACATACATATGTATGTTAATCCTTAGAAATCATGACGCGCTTGACTTTTTGACACCGTGTCTACATCCGTATGTTAGTACAAAGGTCTCACAGCGAGATTGTGTAAAGATTCATGCGAGTTTGCAGAGATCCTTTGAAAAATAAACGTAACAGTTAAAAATGTTGAAACATTTTGAATAAAAGGCGAAAAATTGTGGCTTTTTATTTCAAAAAGATGACTGACGAAGAATCCTTTTGGCAATTATTATATTTGTTGTTGCTGAAGTAAATCTTTAACTCTAAACCTACAAAATAACTTTAATCAATATAGTAAGTAATAAATGATAAGATAACATTCATTCAATTTATTGGCTGGTTTAAAAAAACGGTTTCATGAAGAATATTATTTGGGGCTCTTAAGGGACGCCTCATAAACCTTTATTTCCTTGGTAACTTGATATCAATACAATGTCACAATTTAATGCCAATTTACAATAACATATTAAAGCAATATATATAAACATTATAATATATAAATAAAATTTAAGACCATATCTGTAATATATTGATTTCATCACTATTGGTTTGATAAAAAATCTAGTAAACCTTTTACATAGGTAAAATAAATAACAAAATAAGTTAACGCATTTCTTGTAATACGATTTTCAATATAAATAGACGAAGCTGTTACAATTCGCACAACAGTGTAAAACAAATTATATGTAATATTATTTGCCTCGTCGAGAACATAAAACGTTCATAAATTTTAACTAGACATATTTACGCGTTAGAAAATGATTGCTCTCGGTAACAAATGAATAACCAATAGAAGAACTAAAGGTTTACCTAAGTTAAAGACTTAAGAATAAAAAGTAAGAAAAACCGTTTACATTCATTTATCACAAAACCAGAGATCTATAAGGAATTTTGTAAAAATTGTGTGATGCTGAGACGAGTTACTATTGGCGATAAATTGAAAAAAAAATGGAGATCATTTCAATCTTACCATAGTTTTGTGAGATCCACAGATTAAGATTCTAGTCTGAACACTTAAGTAATATAACGCTACAAAAATATTGAAATTATACAGTCAAAGGGCTAATTCTTGGCCATGATGCGAAGACTATCACGCAAAACACGCGAGGTCAACTAACTATCAATAATAAACTCTAATTCTATAACAATAAGGTTAATAACAATGCTGATAGGTTTGATGCAATAGCAATTTGAATTCTTGGAAGTAAATGAAGCATTATAAAGAAAAAAAAATTGATAAACACAATATTGTAACAAGATGACCTTAGAGGCATGATGTTTAATGAATATCTCATTTCCTTTATGATACATAATGATTGTAAGCTTTTAATGAGATTATCATGGGTTTATACTACATAACTTTGACTGGTGTTATTTTGATTATACCTAATTTGCTAATAAATCAATTAATAATAAAGTGTAGCTGTAATGGTGAATAGGGAATGTTTCATGAATTCGATACCCGTATTTCAAAATCAGTAATTTACTTTAATTACTTTAAGTATCATTAATTAATCACGTAGATTTAAAATTTGGTAATGATTATTGAATTTACAAATTTTTGCCTTTATATTTGCTGCAAATGCTTATAATTTTATATGAGACATTATGAAATAGGCGTAATCCGATAATCTTTTTAATTGAAAAAAGATTTATATTAAAAATATAATGAAAATCTTTTTTGTATGATCAAGTTAAAGTATGGTGCTCCACAGGGATTTCATATTGGATCAATATTATTAAATTCATGCGTATCATAGCACTTACAGGTCTCCTTAACCCCTGAACTCTAAGGGTTTCTAAACTTATGTAACTAATTCATCCCGAACAAAAAATTTCTATCCAACCGTTTCAAAATGAAAGACAAAGTCTGATTTAAGTTACGCTTAATCTTTCTTAAAAATACTTAGATTTGCTTGAAAACTGGGACATTATCTGAAATGTATACAAACTAAATAAGAATTACATTATTTTTCGCTCTTAAAATGTCCCTTTATAAATAAGTGCATGTTTCTTTTCAATTGTAATTCTTGTTGACTAGACTCAAGATGGAAAGAAGCTGTTTTCATACACACCCCTCTTTCTTGGGGTGGTTACAGATACATATTTCCACGATCTCTGCACACTAGTATCGCTTTATCCACATTCATAACTCTCGTCATGAAAGCTCGTCGGTTTAAGGCACTCTTGACCTGACTTTTCGCCATGACGACGTCACGGATATGATTAAAAGAGGTAGGATCATTTAGGGGTTCCACTTTCAGGACTTCCAACGATCACACACTTCTGACCAAATGACCATACCATTAAAGTTGAATTTTTTCATATTTGTATAAGCATTTTGAGAGGACCTTTAATTTTGGAGTCAGAACTAAGAGTTTAATCAGAAGCATGCCATTCTGAGGGTGAGAATTTAACTCCAAACTGGTAATTTCGCCTTCAATCAAGTTCTTGCGACATTCACAACTTGAACCAAAAATATACCTTTAACATATTTTTACCTGGTTCGCCTTGTATGATTTCTCGACCCTGAGGTTTCATAAGTGTCTTTGTATACGATTAAACTTTAAAAAGGCCATTTACGTCAATCTCGTTAAGTTAAACCACTCGAAGCATTAATTACATGACTATCGCCTTCACTGGAAACTTCCTCTATAGCAAGAGATATAACATTAAATACTAGTTATAGTTGCTAGCTCTAACAATACTTGTTACATGATCCTAAATCTTTGACTTGGAAATCACAATCGAGTGTTTTGCAAACTTTTTGTATATGTCAATTCGTTAACATAACAACTTTGCTAATACTATTGCAAAATTTACATCGTGTTCAACACTTATGCGGTTCAGCGGTTACCATACTTAATACCTAGGCGATAAAAACTAAAATTAAACTAATTATAAGCCATTTCGATATCGCACAGCTCAAACAATTTAATAATTGCGATTCTAATCACGTAAGAATTAAAACTCACGTAATAAACATCTCAACGGCCTCTAGTCAGCTTCCTGGTACATGTACTCACTTCCTCAGCACAAAACACAAAATACACTTTAAAAAAGATACAGCACAGACACACAGAGATGTTTACTTGGCGTTTTCGGAAACTTTTTTAATCTGTGGCGCGTATTTTGACAGCTGCCAGCGACCGCGGTTTTCGCGCGTCTGTTACCGCGCGCCGTTCGGAATCGACTGTCGCGTTCCTTTTGCGATCGCGTGCTGGTTTAACTTTTTTTTTTTTCTTTTTCTTTACAACCGGCCAGTGTCGCTCGCCGATCTAGCCAGTTCGGTGTGTCAAGAAAGAATGACGCAAGTGGTTTCGGCAACCAGGTCCGTTGGGTTTTTTTCACATTGCCACAGACTCACATACTTGTTTTTTTAATTATGATTGTTTGTTGGCTGTACTTGGAAGTTATTAATCCAGTGTCAAAGGTCGGAAGAAAATTGAGACTTGATGGATGCAAGAAACGCAATGAGGAAATGGAACTATTGATAAGAAGGATAATGATGAGGATGATGATGAGAAGGATAATCAGATTTAACTGAAACGGGCACTTTACCAGCCCGAGAGCTTTGAGAAGGGTCATATCGTAATATTCATTCATATAATCACGTCCATATCCCTTGTGGGGTACACAGAGCCAGCAGTCTTGAAAGATTGACTCGGCTGTTAGGCTTAATGATAGAATTCAGATTCAAATAGTGACAGGTTGCTAGCTTATGGCTCCCGAAACCAATATGAAAAAGAATAGGACCACTGCATCTCTTTCCCGCAGATCTCGTAAAGGCCACTAAGGGATAGGCTAATAAACTTGTTATTCTTTTAGGCTAGCAATTAGAATCTTAAATCCATCATGCTGTATGGACAACTGAACGTGAATTGTCAGTATTTTTGATACTGCTGGTTCTGCCTACCCGGCAAGGAAAATAGACGTGACTATATGTATCTATGTAATATACAAAAGAATTTCAACATAAATTATAATTGGAATTTTGATATAAAAAAGACACCAGTTTATAACAATGACTTTCATATAATTTCGAAAATGACAATTAACAAATTAAATTTTGCGAGAACGCTTACCTGATACGCGCTCATAAATATTAATTTTGCAAATTGAAATAAGTAAAATCATATGTACCTACGATGATACCTAGTGATTATTTTTTATATATATATTTATATTTAAACTCAAGGTTTTTTTACATGTTCTTCCGTCTGTGTGAAACATGCATTACTTAAATATAAGCCTTGTTTAAAATTTTCAAGTTAAAATTTTGATGAAGGTAATTTACGAAGGAAATAATTTTTTGCTTGTAAAACTTTGTAAAATATTTTCACATGTAAATTATTACCCATGTGAACTTAAATGGACATATATATAATCACTCTTTATCCCTAACAAGATAGACAGAGCTAACAAAAAAAAAAACTGTAACGTCACGTTCAGCTGTATGGCTTAATGGCTGTCTACCCCACAAGGGATATAGACGTGACCATATGTATGTATGAGGAAGAAGCAGCTCATTAGCCCCTTGGTTACATCCTCACCTCTACTCCAAGATTGGGCTAGACAGGTTTTTAAACGAAACGAGTTCCTCAGCTCTCAGAAGATTTCCCAAATAAGAACATGATCACGTCTATATCCCTTGCAGGCAAGACAGAGCCAGCAGTCTTAAAAAGACTGAAAGGTCACGTTCAGCTATTTGGCTTTATGACAGAATTGAGATTCAAATAGTGATGCCTAAAAGAAGAATCTCATCTTTATAAACCTATTACTTACTCGCCTTTTACGACATCAATGGGAAAGAGATGGAGTATTCCAATTCATTAGGCTTTATATACTTTGTATCTATGGATATAGCCCGTCTGGCGAGCCGGTGAACAAAACTGGAAGAGTTTCATCAGCTCAGGTGCATCTTCTATTATCGGCAGAGATCGGATATTCGGATGCATATTTACCTAAAGTTGGGGTGTTGGGTTAGTATGGAACGTACTTCTTTACCTCAAAAATTCCGGGATTCGGCATTGATACACTTAATGTTCTAATTATGTATTCGAACTGTATTCCTACTGACTAATAATCACGCGGTATAATTCTTGAATCCCGATAGGTAGGTAATTTTTTAATAAATATTATCATCCATCACTTATGCTTATAAAGGTGTTTATCATACCTAATATACGATAAGTTTCAATTTCTTGTTTAATAAAATTGCCGGGATTCAAAATAATTCGAATCCCGAAAGCAAGAAGCCGCTCCGTACTTTCTTAGCCAAAATATTACATACATACATAAAATCACGCCTCTTTCCCGGAGGGGTAGGCAGATAGGGGTATACATGGAGGGTGTGGAGGGAAAGGTCGGAGTGGGAAGACCTAGACGAACGTATCTTGATCAAATTAAGGACGTCCTGGTAAAGGGTCAGGTCAAAAGTACCCGAAACCGCCGAGCTTGCATGAAGAGAGTTATGAATGTGGATGAAGCGAAGGAAATATGCAGAGATCGTGGCAAGTGGAAAGAGGTAGTCTCTGCCTACCCATCCAAAATATTAGTTTAGGTAAATATGCATCCGATTATCCGATCTCTAATTATCAGTGGCCAATTTTTTTGGACAAAGTACCTGCCCCCTTTTGTTTTTTTTTTTTGAGGAGCGTTTCGTTCTGGTCTTTGAAAGGAACGCTAGCCTCAAGGGGGTTAATTGCTTAAGTAGTTTGTAATTAGTAGCTTTTTGACATAATGTATAAATTAAATTGAATTTATTGAAATGTAAAATACGTGTAAAAGTGCTTAGGAATGCATGTTTTCTAAAAAAATTTAGATTTTTTTTTTATTGTGCGCATAATATACAACAAACATACTTACAAACTAAAGCTTTTAATTCAAAATTCATAAAATCAATAAATATTATATACGAATTTAAAAATTTATACAAACTAAACAAGAAAACAAATACTGACATGCGAATCTATGCTAATATTATAAAGCTGAAGAGTTTGTTTGTTTGAACGCGCTAATCTCAGGAACTACTGGTCCGAATTGCAAAATTGCGTTGAATAGACCATTTATCGAGGAAGGCTTCAGGCTATATAACATCACGCTGCAACTATAAGGAGTAAAGAAATAGTGGAATATGTGAAAAAAAATCCATCCTTGAAGGCTGCAATGATGCCCAAAATAACTAAAATGACGAAGTTGCGGGCACAGCTAGTATTTAATAAAACATATAGCTTAACATAGTAAAGGCTACCATTCACCATTAACTCTAGCCATCTCGCTCGCTCATACCTCTCACTCTACGTCATTAGGTAACTGCACGTCAATTGCATCTCAGTATGAAACCACAGAATTATCTCAGTCACTATACGGCTTAGAACACACTATATTCATCCTAATATCAATATTTATATATTTGTGCCGTGTGGTTCCCGGCACCAATACAAAAAGAATAGGACCACTCCATCTCTTTCCCATTGATGTTGTAAAAGGCGACTAAGGGATAGGCTTACAAACTTGGGATTCTTAGTTAGGCTAGAAACCTGTCACTATTTGAATCTCAATTCTATCATTAAGCCAAATAGCTGAACGTGGCCATTCAGTCTTTTCAAGCCTGTTGGCTCTGTCTACCCCGCAAGAGATATAGACGATATAAGCCTATCCCTATATCGCCTTTTACGACATCCGAGAAGAACCTTGGATTCCGGCACTTTAGGTTTAAAGATCTTTATTGACTCATAAAAAATTAAATTCACTTACAATGAGCCTTAAAATCATAGTAAACAAGTAACCCATTTAAGCAATTTTAAATTTTTAAATAAGCACAGTTGTCACAACAATAATTTTAAACTTGTTCGTAGATATGTTTTTTTTTTTCATTCTGTGAACAAAGTCAAAGATTTGCATTCTTTCAATTCATTTGGCAGTATGTTGTAGGTACATTTGCGCCCCTTCATACAATATGTTTCTCTTTACCATAATTGGTTCGGGGTGTGACTAGTTTTATTATACTTTAGAATAGAAATTTTAAAGTCCCGAAAACCACAAGGAACAGTGCCCATATCACATTCTCACTCGAGTGTTTTTTTCTCTAAAATAAATAAATCCCCCGTGACAAAAAAAACGTTATTTTATTAGAATTACGGTTATTCACTTATCAGCAGCATTGGACAAGGGATATAGACGTGACCATATGTATGTATGTATGTAGTAGCATTGAGAGGGATTTACATACATAACATACATACGGTCCCGTCTATATCCCTTGCGGGATAGACAGAGCCAACAGTCTAGAAAACACTGAATGGCCACGTTCAGCTATTTGGCTTAACGATAGAATTGAGATTCAACTAGTGACAGGTTGCTAGCCCATAGCCTAAAAACGAATCCTAAGTTTCTAAGCCTATCCTCTAGTCGCCTTTTACGACATCCATGGGAAAGAGATGGAGTGGTTCTATTCTTTTTTGTATTGGTGCCGGAAATCACACGGAGAGGGATTTTACGGAATTAATAAATAAATCTGTGATGTGTATCGTTATTGGTAAATGACGCATGATGTCCGAGAAACGATTGATTGCGTCAGCGTCTTAACGTGACGCTCTTTTTTAACCACAAACTCGTAATTAGTATTAAATTATATTAGTATATAGGCTTATAAACTTGGGATTTTTCTTTTAGGCGATGGGCTAACAACCTGTCACTATTTGAATCTCAATTCTATCATCAAGCCAAAAAGCTGAACGTGGCCTGTCAATCTTTTCAAGACTGTTGGCCCTGTCTACCCCGCAAGGAATATAGTTATGACTATATGTATGTTATATTAGTATATACAAAAATGTGAGCGTTGGTGTTCGAATCGGCAAGGCGTCGTTTTAAGTAATTTATTTGACGTCAACCAATGTTGTGAAACCGAAGACATGACAATTATTAAGCGGTATAAAGTATCCTATAATAATGAATACAAATTTTGAATTAGAATGTTAAAGTTAAGTGACAAGTTACAAGCCCATTGTTTTATAGAAGAAGTTTATTAGCCTAGTTTACTCGCCCTCAGTCAATTGTTACGACATCCATGCGAAAGAGATGAAGTGGTCCTACTTTAAAGAGCCGGGAACCACACCGCACGGCATATATCATCAATATTGCACACAATGTATAAAATCTTAATGCAACTGCATTGACTGCAGTTCGTTGACCCCGCTGACTTTCGACTGCCTGCGAGACGTCACTACGTTTTCTTAACAGCCTTCACTGACTGACCTTAGGCTAGTAATTATTTTTAAACACTGTTTTTAATCTATACATATAATATATTGAAATTTTAACTGACCGATGTCTGTACTTGAAATATATAAAGACAAATAGAAGAGATGTACATACATACATACATATAATCACGTCTATATCCCTTGCGGGTTAGACAGAGCCAACAGTCTTAAAAAGACTGATAGGCCACGTTCAGCTATTTGGCTTAATGATAGAATTGAGATTCAAATAGTGACAGGTTGCTAGCCCATCGCCTAAGAAAAATAATCTCAAGTTTGCAAGCCTATCCCTCAGTCGCCTTTGACGACATCCATGGGAAAGAGATGGAGTGGCCCTAATCTATTTTGTATTGGTGCCGGGAACCACACGGCAGAAGAGATGTTATTTTTCGAATTACTGTCTGTGTGTTTATATTCGTATCACGCGACAACTTTTAGTCCGATTTGAATGCGGTTTCCTACGATATTTTTGTCATGTCAAACTAAGGCTACTATTTTTCTGAATAATCCCACGGGAACAATAAAAAAGCGAAACTGCAAGCAGCAAAAGCATGTAATGTTTGAATTGGCGCCAAGAAACTAGCAAAAACAAAAAAAAACAAAGCAACGTTCCATTTTCCAAAAAAATAACTTTTTAATCTTGTTTTTTTTTTTCGGGACATTCTGTCATATACCGATTACTGTGCGACAACACGTCTCTTTGACATCGCGCGTCAAAACCACCTGTTCCAAACCCATGAACCAGCAAGTGAGCTGACTGACAAACTACTTTAAGGGGAGGTTACTCAGTGGTTAGCATTGAAACGGAGTGTCGAAACTTCAATGAGATATTATAGGTTAACAGCAAGAAAGATCTATTAATAGACATCCTGTCAATTAAGGTTAAGACTATCAAAATGTAATTACGACAAAAACTGTATGGACAAATTAAAACATAATAATATATCCTATTTAAAATAACTTTTGTATAAAAAGAGAACCGCCTCCAATCGACATCCAAAATTTAAAAAAAAGTCGGTTAAATTTCTATAACTTTCTAAGTGTAACAAACACTTTTCTGAAAGCCAAATCAAAATTGATTCAGCAAAACGCGATATAATCTCTGACATACCTACATACATACATACAGATCAAACTGAGAACCACTTTTTAAGGCTTTTTTTAGGCGGTTAATCACGTCGCTTTCGCGGAGATGTAGGCAGAGACAGACAGACATATACATCTTTCCATTTGCCGCGATCATGAAAAAAAAGCTAAATGAAAAAAAAAAGATAACATACAAATTAAATTTATTAATCTTACAGTCCCTTCATAGTGTTATCTTGCGAGAGTGTGCTCAAAAGGCTGGCATCACTGTCATATTTAATGACATTTGAATTCATATCGATATTCAATGTTCATTCTCTACTAATAATACTAATTTGAGCAGCATCAATCCGCCATTTTATATTTAAGCTATTCTATTGTGATTCTTTAAGACATAAAGTTTAATTGTAATAAAGTTTTGGTTGTCTTTGTCGTATACTAAGTATATTTAAATGAAAGTTTAATTTTAACCATTTAGGTACTTACTTAGCTTATTAATTAAAAATTAATAATATTTACCTTGAAGTGACATCACCAACTTGTTTCGCTTAAAATTAAAAATTTATGTTAAGTCACGGTGACTTACCTGAAATGAAAGAAAAAAAATATGAATAATATTTGCACAATGTGTGGTAATTTTTCTTGAAAGTATTGAAAAAACTTCAATCCAAATACTAGGTATATTATGTCAGACATTCATTAGTTGTGTGACATTTGAATATCGTAGAAAGGGACTTGAGAATAAATTGCATAGAAAATTTCCAAAGGAAATGTCACATAATTTTAAATTTTTATTATTAATCCATACTTCAAGAAAGAGATATAGCGTTTCTATTCTTAAGTGCCGTTAACCGCACGGCACTGTAAAAATAGTAAATAATCTCATAAAGATAACATTTAACTTAGATTAAAACTAAACGTGTAATTAAAGTGCCGTGTGGTTACTGGCACCAATAGAAAAATAATAGGACCACTCTATCTCATTCCCATGGATGTCGTAAAAGGCGACTAAGGGATAGGCTTGTAAACTTGGGATTCTTCTTTCAGGCAATGGACTAGCAACCTGTCACTGTTTGAATCTCAATTCTATCATTAAGCCAAATAGCTGGACGTGGCCATTCAGTCTTTTCAAGACTGTCGGCTCTGTCAACCCCGCAAGGGATATAGACGTGATTATATGTATATGTAAAACTAAACGCATTGAAAACCTTTCCATCGTGAAAATGACGTAACGGAACGCAACGCCGCCATCTTTGTTTTGAGAAGCGCGAGAGTTCCGGCGGGAAATTGTATTGATCCATTGTTTACAAGAAAATTATAGTTTGGTTTTAATCTTGGGTGTTTTCCTTTTATCGTTCAACGACCTATTATATCTATAGTACTATTAATTTCTTTTAAATAGTAAATTTGAGTACGTTAACCTTGTGGCACCAATAAAAAATTAAGAACAGAACCCTCTTTCTCCTTCCCATGGCTGTCGACTAAGGGATAGAATTATTAACTTGGGATTCAGGCCATGATGAGAAAATAACTTTTTCTGATTGGCCTGGGTCTTGGATGTTTATCTGTTTAAGTATTGATTATAAAATATAATATCGTTGAGTTAGTATCTCGTAACACAAGTCTCCAACTTACTTCGAGGTTAACTCAATCTGTGAAATTTGCCCAAAAAAAGAAATATATGTACATTTGTAAAGAATATAGTTTTAACTACATTCATACATATCACGTCTCTGTCCCTTACAGGTTAGTCAGAGTCAACAATCAAAGTTTTCACTAAAATTATATAAATTAATTACGAGTAAAAAATCCATCGAGATTATTACCTCACTCATTATTAAGAGAGAGTTACCGAGCTTCGCTCAGAAAGCGGAAAAATAAAATCATTTCTATATAATATTTTACAAAGCGAAATCAATGGCGGTTTTCTAAATTTTTTGGTTTGTAAATTCCTTTGTGCACTATGGCTCGCGGCGTTATACATACATATGATCACGTCAATACTCCTTATGGGGTAGACAGAGCCAACAATCTTGGAAAGACTGAATGGCCACGTTCAGCTGTTTGGCTTAATGATAGAACTGAGATTCAAATAGTGATAGGTTGCTCGCCCATCGCCTAAAAATGAATCCCAAGTTTGCAAGCCTATCCCTTAGTCGCCTTTTACAACATCCATGGGAAAGAGATGGAGTGCTCCTATTCTTTATTGTATTGGTGCCGGGAACCACAAGGTACAAAAAATTGAAATTAAAAAAATTCTGTCACTGGGCACAATTTTTAACATTGTAAAATGTAAAAAATTGTGCGCAGTGACAGAATTTTTTTGCACAAGGATTTTCCTTGTAAACACACCACCACTTTCCAATACATTGGCGGCACGGTCATTGCCGAGACGTCATTTATATCTGTCATTATATAAATGAAAGTAAAGACAGTTGCAAACAGTCTTTAAGGTTGGTATAAAAGCAACATGAATTATATAGTGCCGTGTGGTTCCCGGCACCAATACAAAAAAAAAAGAATCACTCCATCTCTCAAGCTGACTAAGAAGATATACAAGGAGAGTGTGGAGGGAAAGGTCGGAGTGGGAAGACCTAGACGAACGTATTTTGATCAAATTAAGGACGTCCTGGTAAAGGGTCAGGTCATGAGTACCCGAAACCGAAGCAAAGGAAGTTTGCAGAGATCATGGCAAGTGGAAAGAGGTACTCTCTGCCTACCCCTCCGGGAAAGGGGCGTGATTTTATGTATGTGTCTATGTATTAGTTTGTATTGGCACATTTTCTACAATTCTATGTATGTCAAAAACCTAATCTGATTAGTGGATTATGGCGTGTTTTAAATTCGCAAACGCCCATCAAGGTTGCCATTTTGCCTTGACATAGGTATTATTACTTAGTTAGTTGCCAATACAACTTTCATCGTGTTTTAGATTGACCATATATATATTTAGAACTTGGGTTATAACAAGGAAAGCGTAGTTTTAGGCACGATATTTAAAAAACTAGCTATGCCTGTTACTTCGTCCGCGTAGAATAGTTTTTTTGGGCTTCATTGAAGCCCTCAATGATTAATAATATGTTATATAGGCTAAGGCCTTCCTCGATTAATGGTCTATTCAACGCAAAAATAATTTTTCAAATCGAACCAGTAGTTCCTGAGATTCTCGGGGATTAGATTTTTCTATACATATGTATGAAAAACACAAATCTCAAAACGTGATATCAATATTTTGACTCGATAGAAAACAAATCACAAACGTAAATCAAAAAGCGCCAGAAAGCGACGAATTCAACGTCATCTACAAAAAAAAAACGACGAATCAAACGCCACCTACAAAAAACGACGTGTTTATCGCCAGCTACAAAAGAATACCTTCAACAGGTCCGTATAGAGTGAAAAATATGAGCGGACATGTCTATTTTTAGAGTGAGTTACAGTCCGAATGTGCATTACAGCGAAGCTTACAATAGTGGACAAGGTCGTTCATTCACTTTGAACGTACATATAGTCTAACAGTTTCTTAAAACCCAGTTTTAACTTATATAAAACTAAAGAAAGTTAGATTGTTTGTTTGTTTGTTACCTCTTCACGCGTTATCTTCTGAACCAATCTCATTGAAAGTTTGCGTAAATATTTGCGTATATATATTTTAACGTGCTTATAACTATATTCCTTGCGGGGTAGACAAAGCCAACAGTCTTGAAAAGACTGATAGGCCACGTTCAGCTGTTTGGCTTAATGATAGAATTGACTTCAAATAGCGACAGATTGCTAGCCCATAACCTAAAATAAGAATCGCAAGTTTAAGGTAATAATTCATATTGTAAATAAATAAATTAATAACGTAGTACTTATTTATTGTGTCAACACTACAAGTAAGGACTTTCTTGCATAGAGGTATAATTATATTTTAATGACAGCTAAAATAACATTAAACATGATCAGAAAATAATAAAGACTAATTTGAAAATACCACCAACAATAAAATATAATTTTAATTAATACATATAACAAAGATTCATAACATTCACGTGAAATAATTATGTAGGTATTGAAGGTACACATAGATAGGTACCTAAATACATGCTCAATATTTTAAACATAGAGCCATCTAGCGGTTCGAACAGATACCATTTAATAACAAATACCTTTGCATGTGCTCATCGATAGTTTGTTTAAAAACTTGTTGACAGATGGCGTCAAAATGTTACATAACATAACTAACAGATGGCGTTGCATATCGTAAAATATCTATATACCGATGAGAGAAAGATGTGAGGAACTCATCTTCTATTCATCAATAAAGTTGAATATCGTCTGTAATTTATCTAACATTTAGGTTATTGGGCTTGCTCATCGACCTGCTAGCTTCATGCGAAAGTAACTCTTACGTCACTTACGGGTCAGCATCTCATAATGCTTGCATCATTCGGAGGAAGTTATGTATGTCAATTTTGTCTCTTTAAGAGTCAGCTATAAAAACAGGCTTGTCACATTTCCTTGATAAAATAGAATAATATATGCAAGATATAGTAACGGTCTCTTTTATATGTTCTACTTTTTGGATACGAAGTGGACAAAGTTGTAGGTCACTGCTTTCTATAGTGACTAATGAAAGACTTACATACATATAATCACGTCTATATCCCTTGCGGGGCAGACAGAGCCAACAGTCTTGAAAAGACTGATTGGCCACGTTTAGCTATTTGGCTTTAAGATAGAATTGAGATTCAAATAGTGACATGTTGCTAGCCCATCGCCTAAAAGAAGAATCCCAATTTTAGTGACTTTATTTGCCGCATAAATTTTTGTCCATCGCAGAATTTTGTACAATCGTTTCAATATGGGATTTAACCCTGCAAAGGACGACGTCAGACAGGATTCGCTTCGTTTATAAACCTGACTCACCCAATCCAGGATCCAAGGTCAAAGGCATACCCCGGGCTCCTCTCCAGAGTGGTGTGGATGCAACCGGGACTAAAGCCAGGAGGAAGAAAAACAAAACGGCCTCTGTGGCGGAGCGGTAGTCCGCTTGTCTGTGACACCGGAGGTCCCGGGTTCGAATCCCGGCCAGGGCGTGATGACAAAAGAACTTTTTCTGATTGGCTTGGGTCTTGGATGTTGTATAAGTATTTAATATAAAATATAGTATCGTTGGGTTAGTATATCGTAACACAAGTGTCTAACTTACTTCGAGGCTAACTCAATCTGTGTAATTTGTCCCGTATATATTTATTTATTTAAAATTGTGATCCCCGTGCTCCTCTCCAGTAGCAAGCCGGACTAACGCCAGGTAGATGAACCCTTCTTTTGCAGTTGGTTAAAAACTGATAATTTATCTATACACTCACAATTTATTACCCGAAACCGCCGAGCTTGCATGAAGAGATTTATGAATGTGGATGAAGCGAAGCAAGTATGCAGAGATCGTGGCAAGTGGAAAGAGGTAGTTTCTGCCTACGCCTGATTCTGATTTTATGTATGTATGTAAGTAAGTAAATAAGTAGTATGTATATAAGTATGTATGTATGTAGTATGTATATAAGTATGTTTGTATGTATGTATAATCTCACCCCGTAGTCCAGCTAAACATCTGCTTCACTCGCTCCGACCGAAGATCCGGAGTCGTCATGGTCTGAAACACACAGAACATCAGGTTACCCTCAGTTCATCATTGTCCTGTTGGCTCTGTCTACCCCGTAACGGATAAAGATTTGATTGTATTTATGTATGTATGTCAAAAAGTCTAAATCAATATTTTATTTAGAAAATAGGGTTTCGTAAGCACTTTTTCGCGTCATTATACATTTTAATAAATTTAAGCTATCCTATCTGATACCTAATATTATAAAGCTTTTTCAGCATTCTTGTAGGTATTGAATAAAAATAACCCTAAAGATTAATGAATTTGTATTTTCTCTTTATACAAACAAGACGAACGTAACTTGATCAATTTAAGGACGTCCTGGCAAAGGGTCAGGTTAAGAGTACCCGAAACCGTCGAGCTTGCATGAAGAGAGTTATCAATGTGGATGAATCGAAGGAAGTATGCAGAGGTCGTGGCAAGTGGCAAGATGTAGTCTCTGCCTACCCCTCCGGGAAAAGGCGTGATTTTATGTAGGTACCTAGGTATGTATGTATGTACAAATATAATGATAGCTTTTTGTCTCGCATTGCATCACGTTACGTTTGTTTATTTTACAAATATGTACTTTGGCTGTTATTTGAAATGACGTAAACAACCTTGGTTTCATCACTGCAGCGATCTGATGGTAAGTGGTTACCGCCAGACGCTTACCACAAAGTTAGGGGTACCATCTTTTTTGTATATACCTACGACTAACAACATAATAATATTTATATAATAACATGCTGTGAATGAGTTCTTTTTTCGGCAAATCAATAATGGGTCATCCTAATTTGATATTTTATGTACTACTCTGTCAAGAAAGTAGCAGGAAAAGATCAATAATACACAAACTGTTTGTTATTCATCCAAATTTATTTTATCACCTTCAAAATATGCTCCTTTAGAAACGATACACTTACGCCAACGAATAATCCAATCATCAAAACATTTTTTAAACGCTGTTTCCGGAATTGAGGTCAGTTCTCGCCGCGAATTCTCTTTTATGTCTTCTACCGATTGAAAACGGGTGCCACGAAGTGGTAATTTGAGTTTAGGAAAAAGAAAAAAGTCGGCTGGAGCCATATCTGGTGAATATGGTGGTTGCTCGATGGTATTTGTTGAGTGTTTGGTTAAAAATTCGTTCACAATGATGGCCTTGTGCGAAGGTGCATTATCATGGTGCAAAATCCAAGAATTTTCTTTCCACAAATCTGGCCTTTTTCGTCGGATTTGCTCTCTTAAACGCCGCATAACACTCAAATAATATTCCTTATTTACCGTTTGACCTTCCGGCAAGAATTCCGAGTGCACAACACCGCGATAGTCAAAGAAAACAGTCAACATGACTTTGACTTTTGAACGACTTTGGCGTGGTTTTTTCGGTTTCGGTTCAGTTGGAAGGCGCCACTCCGAAGCTTGTTGACTAGTTTGCATGTCAAACTCGTAAACCCACGTCTCGTCACCAGTAACAATGCGTTTCATGAATGTTGGGTCGGAATTGACTCGTTCTAGCATGTCCTCAGCGACTCTCATGCGATTGAGTTTTTGAAAAAAATTCAGGTCTTTTGGGACTAGCCGAGCGGCAACATGTTTCATACCCAAATTATTAGTTAAAATGGTACGGATCGACTCGTGAGATACAGAAAGTTCGGTGGCTATCTCTCTCAAAGTTGAATGAGGATTTTCAGTCACTATTTCCTTCACTTTTGCGATGTTAACTTCAGTTGCAGACGTTGATGGCCTACCAGAGCGAGGCAAATCTTCCATCACATCTCGACCGCTTTTGAACGCTTTGTACCACTCATAAGCACGAGTTTTTGATAAAGTCCCCAACAAACATTTAGGCGACGATTAGAGCTTATTTTGTTACTTAGTGGGCTACAAAGGCATTACAGTAGCAGCACTTATGACTATTGGCGATAAAGTGGCGTACCAAGTAACGTATATCACTTCTACTTATAATACAGAGTTACAAGCGCGACAATTAGGCGAGCTTAAAGGTTATGGATGTATTATGGCAAATCTTAACACTGTTGTACATGCACAGCATTTTGTGTTATAGCTTTAAGTGAATCTTAGAACTCTAAGATCTAAATAAGAATAAGAATTAGCTACTACCTCCAAAAGTGCTATGCAGGTGATAATAAACTCTTTACAAGAACCTAAAGTTGCACAATAGCGTTAATAAGCGCTACCAGCCTTACAATGGTGTTTATTTAATCTTATATAGAACCAAATTCTTGAAGTTATACAAAACTCTCTTGCATTACCTTAAGTCAAATAGGAGTATAATTTTTCGCTATAACAGATCCTCTAGCGTCTATTGTTACTTTTTTGTGACTAAAGGTAAAGTAATAGCGCTTAAGGTCACTACTGTATTTCTTATATTGACTACTTGTTTTTGACAATAGCGTCGCAACCAAAATAAACAAAAATTGTTGTAAATACGTGGAAAAGTTTTCAGTAAATAGACAACATACATCGGGCGCTCGAATTATTTGCCAATAAATATGTAACATATTCACAGTGTACTTCCCTTCGCAGCAAAAATATGCTTCCTTTCGCACCATACAATATCACTTTTTTTTGTTTAATATAAAAATCATTAGTCGTAAACTTATAGCCATTGAAAATAAAATTATTTATTATTAGATCACAAAATTAGTTTAATTATCTTGAATAGCGTTCAGACCGTTACAAAACACCTATTTACCTCCCTTTTAGCGCTTGAAAATATAATTAACGCCTTTGTATCTCTACTGTACCGCTTAAGGAGTCAGTTGACGCTTATTTACCCCTCTTGTATCGCTAAGAGATCCTGTTACCGCTATCATAACTTTCTTATAGCACTGATTGTACCTCTTAGCCAATTACCATAACTCTTGTATACCGTCATTATACAACCTTAAGTAATATAAAAATTGTGCCTAATTCGGGGGTAAAGTAGGGTTAGAGCGCGCTCTAACACTAATTTGTTACACCCATAAACCACTTTAGAATCTAGTTAGCGCTTTTATAGACTTATTATAAATCTTACTTTAGCGCCTAATTGTTACTTGGGTCGATTCACCGTAAGCCTTCTGTAACATTTTCAGTGACTCCGAACACGATATTCCATTGGCAATGCAAAATTTAAGACAAACTCTTTGTTCGATGTTTTTATCCATTATGAAATTAGCAATACACACTAGATATGATATAACTAAAAATAGCACTGTATTTAATGTAAACAACAGATGCAACTCAAACTCCGTGCCAAAATGGAAAACAGTTGTGCCAATCTAACAACAACAAAAAAAAAACAAAAATTTGAATTTGGAACCATAAATAAATAATCCATTCCCGATACTTTTCTGACTGAATGTATGTATTAGCTGTGCCCGCGACTTCGTCCGCGTGGATAGTTATTTTGGACATCATTGAAGCCCTCAAGGATGAATAATTTTCCCCGTTTTTTTTTCACATTCTCCATTATTTCTTCGCTCCTAATAGTTTCAACGTGATGTTATATAGCCTAAAGCGTTCCTCGATACATGGTCTATTCAACACAAAAACATTTTTTTTATTCGAACCTGTAGTTCTTGAGATTAGTGCGTTCAAACAAACGAACAAACAAACTCTTCAGCTTTATTAAGTATATTAGTATAGATCAGTGCGTTTTCACTCGAGTATGTTCGCCGACATTCAATCTCCCTTCACAACTTTCAACTCCCACAACTTTTGAACGGCTCAACCGATTTTGATGAAACATGTTTAAGAACACTCGCTCTTAAATCAAATTTAATCTAAAAAAAAATTTATTGACATCGCTTCATCCGTTTTTCAGCTATGATGCCACAGACAAACACGTCAAATTTTATAACATCCTGTTGCCGTTGGGGGTTAAAAAATTCAGTTCAAGTTATTTTTAAATCAAATAATCAATAAATCGTTAGCAACTCATTCTTACTATCACGTATGACTCAATTAACCGCCTCAGCTACTATTTATAAGACAATGGATAGGAAAATCACCACAATTAGTGACCCACGACTGGCCGACTACGCGACTTCGTAACAGTAGATTGAGGGCAGATTAAAATAATAACCTGTATAGAGACACCTCTCTAATCACACACATACAAAATATGGTCACGTCTATATCCCTTGCGGGGTAGACAGAGCCAACAGTGTTGAAAAGACTGAATGGCAACGTTCAGGTATTTGGCTTAACGATAAAATTGAGATTCAAATAGTGACAGGTTGCTAGCCCATCGCGTAAAAAAGAATCCCAAGTTTGTAAGTTTGTTTGTGTTTTAAATTTAAGAAGAAGAAATAGATAACTTATCAAATGCAAATTTTTGGTTTCACAACATTGGTTGACGTCAAATAAATTACTTCAAACTAAGTTTACTGCCGCTTCCAAGGCGTCAGTGCAGAAGAAGCGTTAACAAACTGCACTGCAGCATTTTCTTCAACAACGTCAACTTCACAACTATCCAAACTTATAATAGAAATGTTGACGAGAGAATACATTGTTAAGATTAATTTATTTATATGAGATTTTAATAATAAATAAAAAAAAGAATATAATTTTTTATTTATTGCCATTTTTATTTCACCCGAAGCTTCGCCCGCGTGAATTTAACGGCACCTACAAAAGAATATAGGTTATTTGCAAATTCCACGGGAACTGTAATTTTGACCGGGATGAAAATAGCTTATGTCTTCCTCTAGACCCTTAATTATATATACGCAAATGATTGGTTCCATTCCCGTGAAGAGATAAAAACAAACAAACATATTTTCGCACTAGCTGTGCCCGCGACTTCGTCCGCGTGGAATAGTTATTTTGGGCATCATTGAAACCCTCTAGAATGAGTTTTCCGTTTTTTTCACATTCTCCATTATTTCTTCGCTCCTATTAGTTTCAGCGTGATGTTATATAGCCTAAAGCCTTCCTCGATAAATGGTCTATTCAACGCAAAAAGAATTTTTCAATTCGAAAAAGTAGTTCCTGAGATTAGCGCGTTCAAATAAACAAACACACAAACAAACTCTTCAGCTTTAGAATATTAAGTATAGACTTATTACTTGAGTAATTTGGGTTACTTTGGTATTCTGTCTCCATACAGAATGTGGCCTTTCAGTCTTTTCACGACTGTTGGCTTCGTCTACCCCGCAAGGGATATAGACGTGACTATTGTATGCATTTCTCTTGGTGCAATAAAATGTCTAAGCTCATGAGAAAAGCATCATATCAAATACTATAGGGCTCCTGACCGCTCAAGGCCCTTCTAAGGTGCATTTAACGGGACCACATCGTGCGATGACCTCAAACCGGTTAGATGAATGTAGGTACCCGATGCTGTGGCAATAGAACTCTAGGGTTCCATGTGAGTATGGAACCCTTTCACGTGTCGTTTTGCGTTTCTTGCGCACAGATTTTTGGTACAAGAGGGTTTTCTAAGGAAGGTTTAGTTTTGTAGGTGCCGTGTGGTTCCCGGCACCATTCTAAAAAAGAATAGGGCCACTCCATCTCTTTCCCATGGATATCGTAAAAGGCGACTAAGGAATAGGCTTATAAACTTGGGATTCTTTTTAGGCGATGGGCTAGCAACCTATCACTATTTGAATCTTAATTCTATCATTAAGCCAAACAGCTGAACGTGGCCATTCAGTCTTTTCAAGACTGTTGGCTCTGTTTACCCCGCAAGGGATATAGACGTATGTATGTAGGTTTAGTTTACCTATGTATAAATGCTTCCCGCGCGAAGCCGGGGCGAGTCGCTAGTATTAAATAAACGCCGGACTTCACTTCCGCCTTCTTTGTTCGTTATTTCGAAAGTTTTAAGGATAACTTGTGTCATTTCTCGAGAAGTGGACTTTCCTTTGTCATTTATTTACGCGAGTCGCCAAAAATGGACGTCAATTTTTTCAGCATTCTTGTAGGTATTGAATAAAAATAACCCTAAAGATTAATGAATTTGTATTTTCTTTTTATACAAACAAGACGAATTTACGTATCTTGATCAAATTAAGGACGTCCTGGCAAAGGGTCAGGTCAAGAGTACCCGAAACCGCCGAGCTTGCATGAAGAGAGTTATGAATGTGGATTAAGCGAAGGAAGTAAGCAGATATCGTGGCAAGTGGAAAGATGTAGTTACTCTGCTTACCCCTCCGGGAAAAAGGCTTGATTTTATGTATGTATATATGTATGTAGAGTATAACAGGACCACTCCATCTCTTTCCCATGGACGTCGTAAAGGCCACTACGGGATAGGCTTACAAACTTGGGATTCTTTTTTAGGCGATGGGCTAGCAACCTGTCACTATTTGAATCTCAATTCTAACATTAAGCCAAATAGCTGAACGTGGCCATTCAGTCTTTTCAAGACTGTTCGCTCTGTGTACTCCATAAGGGATATAGACGTGACCATATGTATGTATGTATATATGTATGTATGTACAAACAAAAATGCCTGCCCGTACCTCCAATCGAACCACGCAAGATTTGAATACTGATCGCTATTTACAAGCGAATCAAGGTGAAACCACACGGTTTCCTAAGTGTTGCGGACATTGCCTGTTTGGGTCACGCAACACGTGAGGCTGGACACGTGACCATTTTTGCATCATCTCCCATCTAACATCATGATCCGTAATCTATACTAATATTATAAAGCTGAAGAGTTTGTTTGTTACTTTGAACGCGACAAATCTATACTAATCTATACTAATATTATAAAGCTGAAGAGTTTTTTTGTTTGAACGCGCTAATCTCAGAAACTACTGGTTCGAATTGAAAAATTCTTTTTGTGTTGAATAGGCCATTTATCGATGAAGGCTTTAGGCTATACAAAATCACGCTGCAACTATAAGGAGCGAAGAAATAATAGAAAATGTGAAAAAAAAGGGGAAAATTATTCATCCTTGAGGGCATCAATGATGCCCAATATAACTATTCCACGCGGACGAAGTCGCGGCCACAGCTAGTAACTATATGACAGACAAAATAATAAGGATAGTACCACGGGAACCGACAGTGAAAGGGGGTTACGTAATAACCTGTCTCTGGTACGGCCTACATCACATCTGGTCAGACCACTTTGACCTTTAAAGCCATGGTGACAAGAGCTACGCTTATGGTATGGTAATTTGACCATCATCATGTGAGGTTGCGTGTATTGAATCTGGGACGACGCCGGCGTAATTTTAAAGATATTACATATTTATATACAATAATCTATAGGTACTAATATTATAAAGCCGAAGAGTTTGTTTGTTTGTTTGAACGCGCTAATCTCAGGAACTGCTGGTTCGAATTGAAGATTTCTTTTTGTGTTGAATAGACCATTTATCGAGAAAGGCTTTAGACTATATAACAACACGCTGCAACTATAAGGAGCGAATAAATAATAGAAGATGTTAAAAAAAACGGGATAAATTATTCATCCTTGAGGGCTTCAATGATGCCCAAAATAACTATTCCACACGGACGAAGTCGCGGGCACGGCTAGTAATAACTAAATATCAAACGATATACATTTCAAATGATTTAATGACGTTGCTAAAGATGATGTTCTCCATGGAGAGTGACCAGGGTAGGCGTTGACGATTCTGGATTGGATTAGTCAGATTATTACACGGAGCGCCTTCCGTTTTACCTCCGAAATCTTAGCAGGGGAACCTAACTCATATTGGGTCATCCAGTTGCCTGAATGTTCAGGTCTCCTTATAATGTTTTTCCTCATCGTAAGAGCATCAGTTAGGACTCTAATTAATGTATGTACATTACTATTAGTGCCGTGTGGTTCCCGGCACCACTAAAAAAAAGAATAGGACCACTCCATCACTTTCCCATGGATGTCGTAAAAGGCGACTAAGGGATAGGCTTACAAACTTGGGATTCTCTTTTAGGCGATAGGCTAGCAACCTGTCACTAGTTGATTCTCAATTCTATCGTTAAGCCAAATAGCTGAACGTGACCATTCAGTCTTTTCAAGACTGTTGGCTCTGTCTACCCCGCAAGGGATATGGACATATACATTACTCAGAACAGAGTCAGACGTTAGTCGCAACGTGTGAAAACCTTAATCAGTCAATCTAGTATCCATCGTCAAAGGCATACCCCGGGCTCCTCTCCAGAGTGGTGTGGATGCAACCGGGACTAAAGCCAGGAGGAAGATGAAAAATGACTCTGAATAAAGTCATTGGTTTGGACCGAGAGGAAAGATATTTTGTTTACTGTTTGGTTTCCTTCCACCCAAAGGTTGACTGGAAGAGATTGCATTAGCGATAAGTCCGCCTTTGTACCGTCTCTGTCTGTTTTGTGCTGTTTTGTATGTTTAACTCTTATGGTGCAATAAAGAGTTTTATCTATCCATCTATCTAGGATATCCTGCATATTTTACTTTCAGCATCATAAATACATATAATCACGTCTATATCCCTTGCGGGGTTGACAGAGCCAACAGTCTTGAAAAGACTGATAAGCCACTTTGAGCTGTTTGGCTTAATGATAGAATTGAGATTAAAATAGTGACAGGTTACTAGCCCATCGCCTAAAAAAAGAATCTCAAGTTTGTAAGCCTATCCCTTAGTCGCCTTTTACGACATCTATAGGAAAGAGGTGGAGTGGGTCTATTTGTTTTTATTGGTGCCGGGAACCACACGGCATACTTTCAGCATATTCCAGTTTTATAGGCTTTTGCAGCGTAATTATAAATAATTACACGACTGATTGATTAATAATACTTAAATAGCAATAGAAATCAACAAAAACAGAATTCGTAACGTATGTAATTTGGTTTAGTAGCACAAACGTTGCAACAGATCCTAATAACCAATATGCAATCACTCCGGTCTGCCCATCCGCCATATTTGTTTTTTAATAGACATTTCTAATTCGTTTTTTTCCTTAGAGAATTGGTTTTATCGTTAAGCCAAACAGCTGAACTTGGCAAGGGATATAGACATGATTATATATATGTGTGGGATTTAAAGTAAAACAATGCGGAATTATATCGTTAATCTTCTTATTTTATTAGACTTTTTAAAACACATCTTTTAACGTCTTACATCGTGCCACAGACTCTCTATTCTATCTCTTAATGTTGCCAGCATAAAAATAAGTAAGTGGTCAGTTAACAAAATAGATTTAAATAAGAACACAAAACAAAAGTTCTTCCACATATGTATGTATGTATGTATGATTGGTTTTCTCATATCTTGCGTGTGCCAGCTACCTCTCATCCCTTGCATAATATAGAAGTCATCAAAAGAAAGGCTTGTAAACTTGGGACTCTTTTTTCCAGGACGTCCTGGCAAAGGGTCTGGTAAAGAGAACCAAAAACAGAGCTTACACGAAAACGTGACCGTTCCAAAGTAGATAGATAGGTAGGTAGATAAAACTCTTTAGCCGTGTGGTTTTTCCTCATCGTAAAAGCATCAGTTAGGACTCTAATATTAATGTATGTACATTACTATTAGTGCCGTGTGGTTCCCGGCAGTGCCGTGTGGTTCCCGGCACCAATACAAAAAAGAATAGGACCACTCCATCTCTGTCCCATGGATGTCGTAAAAGGCGACTAAGGGATAGGCTTTTAAACTTGGGGTTCTTCTTTTAGGCGATGGGCTAGCAACCTGTCACTATTTGGGTCTCAATTCTATCATCAAGCCAAAAAGCTGAACGTGGCCTATCAGTCTTTTTGGGACTATTGGCTCTGTCTACCCCGCAAGGGATATAGACGTGACTATGTGTATGTATGAATTTATAAAACTCTTTATTGCACCATAAAAGTAAAACGTACAAAACAGCACAAAACAGACAGAGATGGTACAAAGGCGTACTTATCGCTAATGCAACCTCTTCCAATCAACCTTTGGGTGAAAGGAAACCAAGTAGGCCCTCTTTATAGGAAGAATATAAGTCCAAATGTATTTTTGGGTGCATTACATACATACTTTATACGTCTATATCCCTTGCGGACTAGACAGAGCAGACAGTCTTGGATTATTGGGTGCATTCTTAGCAAATATTGCTTTTGAAATGTTACTGGTTTTCCTCTGATCGGAGAAAGTGGGAATAAAACTGCAGGAATGCAGACACTAGGGCCCGAAACTATGGTGGAGGGTGCAACTGGGAATGCGCAAAGATCAGAGAGAGAGAGAGATGTTTTTTTTCCATACTAAACAAAACTTTGTAAACCTCTGTACTTAGAAATGTGGAAGGGGAATACTACATACATACATACATATCGTCACGTCTATATCCCTTTCAGGGTAGACAGAGCCAACAGTCTTGAAAAGACTGAAGGGCCACGCTAGGCTGTTTGGCTTAATGATAGAATTGAGATTGATATAGTAACAGGTTGCTAGCCCGTCGCCTTAAAAAAGAATTTTTTTTTGCCTTTTACGATATTCGTTCTTTACTGACTTCTATTCTTTTTTCTATTGGTGCCGGGAACCACACGGCACGGGGAATACTATTATGTTGCATTGTACCCAAACTGCCAAAAACTTTACTCGTGTCGCAATATTGTAACGCTAGCTTGCTTGAACCAGCTGTAAACCCCGTTAGAATTGAGGGACGTGTTAATGCGGCCATAATTATGGTTATTATGGATATGTATGTATAGGTCACCGCTTCAATCCAGTGTCCGCTACATTTAGATCGGAACTAATGAGTTAGAATTGATGCAATGTGGGTATTAATTTTCTTCATTATAAATCTATCAATTGTAGGTAAGTATATGAATACTAGCGATTTTACCGGCTTTACACGGGTATTATTTATACATAATAAACGATCCTCTTGAATCTTGCGGGGTAGACAGAACCAACAGTTTTAAAAGACGGAAAGGCTGGCTCCTTAAAGACGGAAAGGCCACGTTCAGCTGCCTATGGCTTTATGATGGAATTAAGATTCAAATTGTGACAGGTTGCTGGTATATAAGCCATGCCTTAGTCGCCTTTTACGACATCCATGGAAAAGAGATGGAATTGTCTTTTTTCTATTGGTGCCGGGAACCAAAAGCGTATCCCTTAGTCACATTTACGACATCTATCGGGAAGATATGGAGTGGTCCTATTCTTTCTTCTAATGGTGCCGGTTCCATATTTAAATCATTAGGTACCTATGCAGTTTTTTAGATAGGGAAGGATCCCGTTAAATTATATTATTTTGGGTAACCTAAGTAGGTAAGATAGGCTATCACGTAGGTGTGAGTCTTTTTCTACATACATACCTACATATAATCATGTCTTTATCCCTTACGGCATAGACAGAGTCAACGGTCTTGAAGAGACTGTAAAGCCACGTTCAGCTGTATTAGCTTGATGATAGTGACAGGTTGCTAGACCATCGCTTAAGAGAATAATCTCAAGTTCATTGGCCTAGTCTTTTTATAATTTTTAATAATGACACCTGCATAAAAAAAATATATTAGGCAGGTAGATGTTCAATTCCAAACTATCTGCGCATAGCCAGCGAAGCGATAACGTTTAAAACTTTCTTTGAAATTAGTAAACGTCATTCTATTTTCATATGTTTGTTCAAAATGTTTTCTTTGTAAACTAATCCGAAAAATAGTGATATAAGGCTGTAGAAAAGCGTCATCTTCGACTCGGAAAGCAAACAGGTAGCCAGCCCCATTCATAGCTGGGTCACTTTCTCCTTACCTTGATTTCTTGCGCCCGACTCGCGTACGTTAGCATTACAACGCCAAATGATGGCATTTTCGACAACAAATACTTTTACTTTTCAAACACAATCAGTTTAAAATATATCATATTTATATTTCCATCAATCTTTCGCAATTAACATGATTATATAAAATTTCATTATGACTACTTAGTTACTTACATAATTAACCCGTTTGGTCACTTTATTTCGAGATGTCTGTGCTCGATTCATGATGTAAATTAAAAATATATAACAAACTTACCGATTTCAATTCGATTTTGGAATATCCACAACAATATTTAGCAATAAACCAAAAAGTCACTGGCACAAAACACGTCACGACTTTGAAATTCTAAATTCGAAAAGTCACAGCACTGTAATAAGGCGCGAAATTGCGCCAACACTTTCCCTTTTACTTTAATTATATTGTTCTCGTATAAACCCTTGGATTTATATAAAAAAAATATCGAAGAGCGAGTACGGTTAGCCACGTTCAACACGGTCGGTGGCTACGCCGGTTATAAAACTACACATGAACGATTTCTTGTTTACTCCACCCGAGAAACTCGAATCCACTTCGAATCTTACTATCCGATCGCAGGAAAATGTTGCAGGTAGAAATGCATTTCCGCATTGTGGTGTGGTTATTACAAAATGGCCGGTTAATAGGCATGTTAACCAACATTTTGTAGTGGACTGGAGATGTTGCAATAAGTTGTCTTGTCCGTTTTCGCAATGCGGGTACTTTGGAGCAACCTCTGGTAAACAGTTTGTTGACATGGCTACGTATATATTAGTTTTATCTAAATTAGTACTATAAATAATTACTTATTATTGGCCCTTCATTTGTAATAAGGAAACTAAGGTACTTACTTATCTACCTACATTTCTGCAATCACTAATTATTAATATTACTAACGTACTGAAACTGTATGGGTTCCACAGGAATAATATTGTATTAGGTACTATTGTATCATTTGTATTTGAAAAGTGAAAATGTAATGAAGTTTATTAATTTTAACTCCTTTACAGTATCTCGTTTAGAATGGGATCTCCATTTAAGTATAAATACTTGTGTTTGGAGAACCCGCTCTTCTTATGTGGTAAGCAATAAATATCTACAAATAATTATTGAATATGGCAAATCAAATTAAATTAAATAAAATTTTCCTAAACATATATTATTCTGTGAATACATATATACTTACCTACATATAATCACGTCTATAGACGGCGGGGAACACAGAGCCAACAGTCGAGACTGTTGGCTCTGTGTACCCCGCCAAAGACCAATAGGCCACGTTCAGCCGTTTGACTTTGCGATAGAATTGAGATTCAAATATTGACAGGTGGCTAAGGTATACTTGACTTAAGGTCCTATGTCCCCTAGCTGGGGCAGAGGGCATCCACAGTGCGTCGCCATCCCGCTCGGTCTTGAGCTTCGCGCTTCGCTAAGGTATACCTACTGTATTAATTGATCAGAATTCTGTCTAATTAACTTTATGTACCGTTGGGTACATATAGTTAATAATACATTGTTAATAAGACAGAATTCTAGAATTCTAATAGATTGTTGAATCTAGATAAGAAACGCCTTTTAAGTTTTCGTAAGCAAATCGCAATAACACCTCTTTGAGATAAAGAACCAATATTTTCGGCATTATTTTTTGGCAGACTTTCGTTTTCAATTCTCCCAATTTCGTTATCACCGGCGGACCCCGGGCTCTTTTGCAAAGTGGTGAGGACACAATGAATATATTTCATATCGTTACGAGTTCATGCCGTGTGGTTCTGGGCAGCTTGAAATAGAACCACTCCGTATCTTTCCTATGGATGTCGTTAAAGGCGATTAATGGAAAGATTTCTTCTTTTATGCGATGTGCTAGTAACCTGTCATAATTTGATTTTCAATTCCATCAATAATCCATACAGCTATACATGGTATTTCAGTCATTTCATGACTGTTGGCTCTGTCTACCCGAAGGGGATATAGACGTAACTATATAATGTATGTATTACGAATTACCGGTTGCGCCAATAAGCGATAACTTCTAATTAAGGCAATGGGTCAATTAATTGATCTGAATATAATCCTTTGCGGAATTTTTTTGCGGCTTTGTATGACCTTTTTGAATTTCCTATTTTAAGTAACTAAAAAGTTGCTTTTCGTTTCCGAGTCTGGCGGAGCGAAGTTATAATGATCAGGTACCTGTGTGCCACCAACACATTAAGGGCTAATTTCGGCCTTTAATCAGCTTTAACGACATAGGATATGATAAAAGTGCTTGCGTTCTCTGTAGCGAAAAGAGATAATAGAACTGTTTTGCATTACAACAAAACAGATATTATATACAATTAACACACAGCATAGATAATGAAGAAGCTGTCTATGGTTTTACCATACATACGGTATAAAGCCAACAAATTGTCATTGGTTTAGCTTTCATTTCCGGTCACCGCAAGACATATCCATCCTGTCAATGTCATCTCTTCATAGTAGTTCTTCAGCAGCAAGAGCCTTGCTCTATGCTGTGTGTTAATTGTATATAATATCTGTTTTGTTGTAATGCAAAACAGTTCTATTATATACGGTCTTAACACACAGCATAGATAATGAAGACTTGTTTGTTATCTGCTGGTGACAAGAAATGATTAAGAACCTTTATCAAAGGAACCAAAAACGCTATGTGAACTGTAAGTTGAAAAAATAAATAAAAAATATGTTATATCTTTTAAATGAACTCACTTCAATTAAAATTGTGATACCCAGGTAACAGAAATTGAAAAGTATCACTTGCAACATATTTACATGCCTATTACCAATAGACCTGATAAATGTTAAAACAACATTTAATCTCAATAAATCAAAAGAAAATCTTATTTAAATTAGATAATTTCAAGCTTGAAATAAAGTAACATTTAAGCATAACATGTTTTAACTCTTTACTACTCCATATATTTGCAAAACAATTATTATTAAGTTTAAGGATAATGTACTTAATAATTTTATTCACTAAATGAAGTTAATGATCAACATCATTAATTATGTTATTACATCTTTCTACATAACAACTCAAATATTCAAAAAGTTATTTGTTCTCAGTCATTTAAGTTAATCTGTGACTTATATACTGGATGGCAGTAATGTTGACAGCAGTAATGATTACTCCTATTAATGTGAAATGATGAATTTCCTCAATTAAAATTTTTCTGAACAGCTGAAAGGGCCACCGCCGACCTTATACTTCCAGGAAATGCATCAATAATAATTTCTTTGAAAATAGTACTTATACACACAGCTATCATAGCTGTAAAAGCAGGCATATTGCTCCCATAAAAGGTTTAAAAAAAATAATAATTATATATGTAATATTAAATTTCCACCCTCAAGTTCAGGATTTATTGAAAGTTCTAAGTTAAACTAGGCAAACTCTTTCCTCAGCATGGGGCAATAAACGCCATCTTGACTGCTCATAACTTCTAGAGTCAGTTAGAGAACAAAATTCAAAATTGAGGCCACATAATTATATCATCTTATATTATACCTTGTTCGGTTATAACAAGTAGTGTTAAATCATGAACTCTATTTCCCGCAGCTAATGTAATATATACAACTATAGCTGCTCTCCTGGAGAAATGGAATAATGACTCTATGAAAGGGGTTTTGATCAACTAATCAAACCATTTTAGGTCCCAATTGGGGGCTCTTATTATATTATATATTAGTCTGGGGTTAAGCTCTAAGTATAACTTTTAATACTTGTCAATAAAGAAATTGTTTGAATATTAATTATTAACAGCTCCACAAAAGGTCAAAATAGCTTATTTGTGTGAACCTATTGTGTTATAAGCCAGGTGTTTCCTTTAGAATAAACTGCCTAAAAATCAAGCCATATCATTAGTCTATTTATCATTTATTCTTTTTAGCTGGCCCCAAGAAAACCAAGCTCCTATAGGAGCTTTATATGTTGAAAGAGTAGATGGTCGCCAACTACTTGTACTTCTAAATAAATGCCATTCTTTAATAGACCAGTGTGAGATTTGACTCGACTAGCCTCAATCATCCATGCCTGGAGAGATAATTTGCTGACCATTAGAGAGTATGTCCCTGTGATCTGGCCTATTAGAACCTTCCGCAGGTTCGTGATTGCTACAGGCTCACACAGTGCCCTGGTTTGCAGGTCTGGTAGCCAAAAGCATTGCATCCAAAGGGGGACTGTTGGGATATAAGTTCCTTTTGCACAATTAAGGTGTGTCAATAAGGTCTAAATTGTAGTCCCACTGTCGACTGAATGGTCGCAAAAAGTTGCTGACCCTTCAGAGTCAAACATAGAGGTTGACCACTCCTGTTTCTTTGGATGCCAATAATTTTATATTTGGGTGCTCCCCACATTTTGAACAGAGCCTCCGAGGCCAGTGTAAGTACCACTCGGGCACTGATCGACCTCTTCTAGAACTGAGCGTCGACAATACCGGTTTATCCTTCCGGGAAGGGATCAACTGTATTGAACTGTGTATACCCAACAAGTCCTCTAGATGGCACTCTATTGACACATATACTGCATAAAGTTCTTCTAGGTTTGAGTGCCAAGTGTTCTGAACATTGTATTTCCCTGAGAGGAAATGACCATTCAGGAGAGCGCCTAGTTCGCATCCGCTGCGTCTAGGCCAGGAAGTGAGTGACTTCTCTTTTGCTCAATGGTGTAAGCTGTGGTTTATTGCTCCAAGCCACCAATTTAGATCCTGGATAACTTCCAGAATTCTCTTAATTTAGGCAGTTTGCACTACCGTCCCCTCTCTGTTGTATGACTACATACATACATATAATTAACGTCTATGTCTCTTGCAGAGTAGACAGAGCCAACAGTCTTGAAAAGACTGATAGCTGTTTGTTTGGTTTAATTATAGAAAAGAGATTTTCTTGTGGTAGGATACACATTCCTTGTTGGGTGTCCTCTGTGAGAACTAGATAATCAATTATCTGAACAGACATCCCAATTACTTGTAATTTGTCTGCCAACCAGAGAATTCTAGATTTTTTGCTAGAATCTCTGTCACCACACAAGACAGACAGTGCTGTTTTGATCTGATCAGACAGAAAATAGTTATTTTAGTAAACTATCAATCTCATACCTCAGGCTCTTAGAAATTCTGAAAGCCAGTTTGTGACTGTTGCAAAGATTTGAGGGGCTGGTGAAAGACCAAAAGTTAGGGCAGTTACTTGTAGTTATTGCCCCTGGTAGATGATCCACAGAAATCATCTGTGGTTTTCTGCTATTGATATGAAAAATATCTTGTTGCAAATCTACTTTTACAAGGCAATCCTGCTTTTGGAGGAAAACAGAAAAATCAATCTGAGATACAAATTTTGTAAAAACAAAATGGTTGACGCCCTGCAGATCGAAGATGGGTTGCATGATCCTATCTAGTTTCTGAACTAGGAACATTTTTTGAATAACCTGTGGTTAGATTTGGGGCATGTTCTAAAATCCCTTTTGGATGAAGACATGATAATAGACCTATGCTCAAAATGCTTTGTTGTGAAGGATTTGACAATATTCTTGGAAGGATATATATAAGGCAGTATTCACTTAAAGGGGGTACGGCCCTGGTATATTGTTTTGAGTCTGAACTTACTTGCTACCAATATGTCCAATGCTTGAAAACATGATCTTTCAAGCACTCACCTCAAAAGAATGCGTCATTGTCCTAGAGTTGACTTATTGGAAGTCAGTCCTCATCACAGATTTAAAAACATTTCTTGTTGTTTTATTTCATTATCACAGTTAATAAAGTTGAGTATGTATTTAAAAAATAATAATAATAAAAACAAATTATATTCTGAGGATTCTAGGAAGTTTTTCCCTGCATTGGCAACATATTTGTGACTAAAGCCCTAACTATTTTTGCATTTAAATCAGACTTAAAATATTTGAAGTTTGTTTGTTTGTTTGTAATATCTTTATTGCACAGAAATTGACACAATTACTTAATTACTTATTTTATTTTATTACACTTATATTAACCCAATCAATCTTTATCTTTCTCATTATATAAAGACTGACTTGATATTTTTTTATTTGACAATGCCACTTTCCTTTAATTAGTTAGGTGTATTCAGACATAGCTTTGTGCCACAAAAGAAATAATAATTTCAGAATTGGGCAAATTTTCTAATCTGGGAAAGAAATTTTTTAATCTGTAATGTATCTCTAAGATTCATGTTTGAGGATGAATCAGTTAAGACTTTAATTTGTTAAATTTATATTTAGAGATTAAATTGCATCTCACTTCAATGCACTCGGACCTTTTGTACCACAAATAAGTTGCATATTATCCCATTTTTATTAGTTTGTGATCCCTGACCAAAAATAAATTAACTTGGTCAAAAAAGGTTTCATTCAAATTACTATTTTATTGGTAGCGCTCCCCAATCAACTAAACTCTGCAGACCAGCCTGATATATACTACAGTGTAGTAACTACACTGTTCTAAATTTATATTTTGTTAGTCGGCAATGAAATTTTCTATTGCCAGCAAATAGTCTTTTTTGTTTATTGAAATGGTAGACTTCATTATTAACCTGTAGTGATACAAATTTCAAACTAGCTGTGCCGGTTTGTAATGTTTTTTTGTATTGTATACCCTTCCAAGACTTAGAACCAAATTTTGCAAAGTTGTCAATTCTTTCAAATGTTTCTTCTCAGTTGGTGGAATAATCACATTAATTTAAAGCTCGATACCTCCTTCGCCCAAAGCCAAATCAGTATTGTTAAATTAGGGTTTCTCAAAAAGCCCTGATGTTATGTTGACGGGGCAGCCCCATCATCACACTACAAAGATTAGCATTTGACATGGCAGGCATATATGGGACAGTGTTCACAATGTAATTAGAAAAGCAAGCGACCTGATTAATCCAGGAATCAATTCTTGCATCGTGAGATTTTTTATTGTACTTACGTCGATTGTTTGGTGGCAAACTGGCATGACTGTCTTCATCTTCCGAAGATGAAGAACGAATTAGTTATACTACTGCCCTCAGCCACCGGATTCACATTTTGCTCTCCATTTGGAGCGGCAGATGTGGACCCTCTGAACCCACTCACGTTTGAACTTTGCATATTACTTACGTAAAATTATTAAAATATTTTCTTGGTTTCTTATCGTGGTAGATAAAAAACCCACTTTGAAACACTTTTCATTCAGTAATACTAATTATTTTGAGTTTATGAAAAAATTTTCATAAGCGAAAAACCGTTGCGCGGCAAAACCAAAAACGCTATGAAGAGATGACATTGACAGGATGGATATGTCTTGCGGTGACCGGAAATGAAAGCTAAACCAATGACAATTTGTTGGCTTTATACCGTATGTATGGTAAAACCATAGACAGCTTCTTCATTATCTATGCTGTGTGTTAAGACCGTATATAATATTAAAGATGATGATGTGATATCTTTGTTAAAAGACAAAGTTAATTAAATTGGAAAACAGCAAAAAATTCAAAAACCTTCTTACCAATGCAAGCTGCATCATAACAATACATATACATACTATAATCACGATTTCATTCCTAACGTGGGGAGGACATACATCATCATAAAAGAAATCAAAATTAAATTATTTTTAAGTAGGCAGTATGTGATTGATGTCATAGTCAAATAATTAATTTCGACGGTTTTGTCTACTACTACTAAATGTCAACATCAAAACGTCAATTTAAACATTTCAGAAATGGAATTTTGATTGAGTGAGGTTATGTTAGATTCCGAAAATATTTGTTTGGGAAATTAATAAAGAATTCACAATGGCATTGTTGAAAACCTTACTTCCTCGACAACTTAGTAAGTTTTACATTACATTTTCTTATTGGTACCTAAATAATAATATCCAAACCTGGAACGGTACAGATAATTCTGAAAATCATCTGAAAGTAATGCCTGTCCAATTACCTATAACAATCTTTTAATTTTCAGTTGCAAGCACTCATCGGGCAATCATTGCGAACATTCGTCACAAAACTACAGAAACCAAAAACGAGGACGAACCTGTCGAAATAGAAAATCCATTCAAGAAAGAGGAACAGCAATGCATCCTCTGTAAACTGAAAATCACTCCGGACTACAAAAACTACCGGCTTCTATCCCAGTTCCAGAGTCCCTACACCGGGAGAATATACGGGAGACACATAACAGGACTTTGTAAAGCTAAACAAGAACTGGTCGAAGCAGAAATCACAAAGGCGCAAAACTGTGCTCTAATGCCATACTATTATAAAGATAAAGCGTTCTTGAAGGACCCTAAACTATTTGATCCGGAGAATCCTATTAGGTCGCACAGATTCTAATTTGTTACATAGTTTTTAGATGTTAGTTTAATTAATGAGTTTTAATAAATATGTATTGAGTAATTGTAATTTTATTTGTATTTTGCTGATAATATTAATCTTTGATATACATATAGATAGATAAACTCTATTGCACCATAAGAGTAAATCATACTAAACAGACAGAGATGGTACAAAGATGAATGAATGAAGAGATATATGAAGAGAGTTATGAATGTTGATGAAGCGAAGGAAGTATGCAGAGATTGTGGCAAGTGGAAAGAGGTAGTCTCTGCCTACCCCTCCGGGAAAGAGGCGTGATTTTATGTATGTATGGTACAAAGGCGGACTTATCACAAGTGCAATATACATACATATTATCAAGTCTATATTCTATGTAAGGCAGACAGGGTCAAAGGACACATTCAGATGGAATTGTGATTCAAATGGTGTTTCCTAGCCCAATGCCTACAAGAAGTATTCCAAGTGTATTAGCTCTCTTTATGTTTCTTATAAAAATTATATTATTATAATAACAAAAGAGCATTTATTAATCAACAATACAAACAAATTATAAATCATTGAATTTAGCTAAAACAACGCTCGCATCATCTGGCGTATTAAAACAGTCATTCTCTTCATCATACCCAACGAGACTTGAAGGAATCTTTAGTATTTGCAGCATTTCTGAAAAGTCCATATTCTGCTTATCGGGACATTTATTTCTCATCATTTCTATTAACTCTGTCAGGGCATCCTGACATCCTCTCTGCCATTTTTTTATAAGACCTCTCAATTCTTCCGTATCTTTATTCATAGCTTTAGCCAGAAGTAGTTTCTTTTTAACTTCTATGCGAGACCTCAAATCATCAATGTCTTTTTGGGTGATAGAACCTGTAGACTTCGCTTTCAACGGTTTTGTAACTTTGTCATAGGATTTTCGTATCAATATTGTTCTTTTATGGTCAAAATCAAAATCATCATCATCTGAACTCTGTGAAGATGGTGGGGGTTGGGATATTTTTATAGGTTGTTTATTCTCTTTTGGCTTTTTCTTAACTGTTTTCTTTAAGCTACTAGTTGATGTGGTTTTATCTTCTAACTTTTGTACTTTAACATGACTATTTTCCATAAAATCATCATCTTCCAAAGTCAATACTCTTGGTTGTATTGGTAAGTTTTCTGCTTTGACTCCTATAGTGCTATCTGCCCTCTCTGTATTATTGATTACATTCTCATTCAAATGTTTACTCAAATTGCACAGTGGGACTTCATCAGAATCTGAATCAAATAATGTCTGCCAGGTAGATTTTTGTTCATTTTTATCATTGGGATCTGAAACCACCTGGTCCTTAAAAATTTTATTTTGTAATACCACTATGCATTCCTTTGCAAGATTATCTGGACTGTTTTTCTTAACTTTCATTGAATTTTTTCTACTTTTTATGCTAGCAACATTATCTTGAATTATTTTCACATCAGATGCAGACCCCTGTGTATTATTTGGGGCAGGTGATGTGATTTTGATACTTTTAGACTTTAATACTGGTGTTACTTCTATTTCTTTATTGTTTGCTACACTGGAAGAAATTTGTAAAGATGTATTTTCAATTGGAATTCCTTTTATTAGTGTTGACGAATTCTTTTTACTTCTACTTTTATTTTTCAAAACTGGAGTGACAACTGGTACATCCTCATTAATGATCTCATTTGGTGGAGAATTAATAGATTCCTGTGGTTCAAAACATTGTTCAGTTTCTTGTGATGAAGTATCGGGATCAATTTTTAATATCTTCGACTTTTTTCTTCTAGGAATATCTACATGTCGGGAAGGAGTGGTGTTTATTTCAGGATTAATATTAGTTTTAGATTTTTCCAGATCTACATCATCTATTGTTCGTTTAGTCTGCACTGGTTGCTTGGTTTCTCCAGAGCCAGCTAAGGGAGACACAAAAGGTGATGGACCACCTTTTCTCCAGTTGCGAGACAGCCCAACTCTTCGACAGGGAGTAAGCAACGCCTTGCTGATCCCACCTGGTGTTTTGGGAGAATCAGTTTTGTTTGTTTTCATGGAAGATACATTCTTCATTTCCATAGGAATTACTCACGAACACAACAAAATAGAATTATGAGACGACGAAAAACAAACAAAAACATTTCATCAATTTCATTATTTTTGACATTGATATATTTTCTGTTTCCCGCCTAAATAAAAGCAGACCATAGATTATTAAGTCTTAAAAGACTTAAAACACATTTGATCCATTTAAAACTCCCTACTCATGCAAAGGCGTCCGTCGCTTGTCGGTCAAAGAGAATTAAACACTAGACTTAAAAAAAAACTGCACTTGTAACATCTGTCAATTTCATAAATCTGATCTGTCAAAACTATCATCTCTGATGGATGTTGAATTGGGGTGCGTGTTGTTTTATCTCGAATAAATCATTTTAATATATAACGAACGAAACTAACCCTCTTTGTGGCCTGGAAAAGTCCTAGGATTGCAGTCACAAGTCGTGGTCTAAGTAATAATTACATTTGTTTTCGTAAACAAAAACATTACATAATGCCGTTGCTTAGACTGACCACGGGTACTTTCGGGCAGCTGCGCACTTTCGCGACGTCATCAGCCCTTGGCAAGAGAGTGAAGACCTTCGCCATTTATCGCTGGAACCCTGATGAGCCGGAGAAAAAACCGTACACTCAAAATTACCAGGTAGATCTCGATGATTGCGCGCCTATGGTTTTGGATGCGCTATTGAAGATCAAGAATGAAATGGACCCGACTCTTACGTTCAGGAGGTCATGCCGCGAAGGAGTCTGCGGTTCGTGCGCGATGAACATTGACGGGATTAACACTTTGGCGTGTATCAGTCATATTGACCAGAATCTTTCAAAGCCCTCGAAAATATACCCCTTACCTCACATGTATGTTGTGAAAGATCTGGTTCCAGACTTAACTAACTTCTACCGTCAGTATCAGTCGATAGAGCCATGGTTACAGCGTGAAAAGGAGGCTGCAAAGGGTAAGGAAGTGCAATTACTTCAAGATGTCGAAGATCGGGCTAAACTCGATGGATTATACGAATGTGTGCTGTGTGCTTGCTGTTCAACCAGCTGTCCTTCATACTGGTGGAATGGTGACAAGTATCTGGGCCCCGCAGTCCTCATGCAAGCTTACAGATGGATTATTGACTCAAGAGATGACCAAACTGAGAAGCGCTTATCGAAGTTGAAGGATACGTATTCCGTATACCGTTGCCATACAATCATGAACTGCACCAGAACTTGTCCAAAGGGTTTGAACCCTGGACGAGCGATTGCACAGATTAAGACCCTTCTATCTGGTTTAGTCAAGAAACAGAAACCGATTATGGATCCATCAGGGCTTGAGAAGCAGGCGGCCCAAAACTAAACTCCCACTTTTTAAATTAGTATGATCATGATAATTTTAATTTGGTACTTAAAAAGTTTCAATGGGTTAGCATTTATAACCTTTTCATCGAAACTTATGTACAAATCCAACATTTTGTAGTTAATTCGTAATCATGATTTGATTAAGTTGGAATTAGTTTAGTAAGAATTCAATCGAGCATAAACAAGGAGTTGTCTTACCGAAATTAAAAAAAAGTATTATTTTCTTTGTGATTATCATGAGTTTCATCTGATATTTATTTCTCATTTCCTTGTTATGATGTACACATTTGTATTAAGATTTGTTTTGTAATTAAATGATATTTATTTACATAACATTGTATTTTTCCATTTGATCCGAATTTGGAACAGAAGAACAGAGTTTTACAGTTCCAATGAGAAACACCTACATAGTTTTCCAAAATTGATTTCTTAAATAAAAATGCAAGCACTTCATACAACAATTTAAGTTGCCCCTGTACCATGGCACGCCTGACTACTTTTTTATTGCGCGAAATACTATCCCTGTTTCGCTTTTTATTATGATTTGAAACGGAACAGTGATAGTTATTTGCGCGGTAAAAACGACGTCACGCGTGCTATGTTGCGGGGGCGGCACTATGACTTTGTAATGGCCGACGATTTACCAATTTTATTAGTTCTGTTTGCAATAATTGGACTTTAACTACTTAGTAATTAACTATTGTGCAATAATCGTATGTGAAAATGAGTGTCCATTAAGAAATGATTAAGAACTTCAATTTTCAAGCTTTGGTTTGTCCATCCCAGAGACATACCTACCGAAAAAAATGAGAATATTTTTTTATTTTCCGCTCAAGAATTAACCAAGGTAGGACGTGTCTTACCCATGTCTTACCTACATCTACGAAATTATTTTTAGTTTTATATTTTATACTTTTATAGCTATCTATCAAGACATCTTTAGGTCAAAGTTCTACATTATCTTGTCACCTCGGGGCGAAATATCCAAAATATTCCGTGCTGTAAATAAAACGTAGTAAATAAAAAGGTGCCAAATCTCACTGAATAATAAGCTGTACTGTACAGAACCAATGTAGACCTATGGAATAAGGTTCTGGGGCACGAAGCCAAGTCGATATTCATGGGAAAAAGATAAAAATATATTTTTTAACGCGTCGATTTTATACATAGTAAATAAAAACATCAAATTAAAATTTCATATATTTTAAACCATATACAGTTCAACAAATTCTGATGATACATTTTTTTAATTTATTTTCGCAAAGCTTTTATTGAAAGCTTTCTATACAATAACACTTGAGAAAAACTAAGGTCTTATTAATTTACTAACTGTTTAACTTATTGAATACATATTAAAATGGGAGCAAGTTTTAATTTGGTTTAAATTTTTTATACAGCACTAAAAAAATGGCATGTTCTATTGGCATTTAACTGTTTTCATGCAACAACCTGACAAAATGTACCTACAACATATTTAATTTAATGCAGTATATAAAACGTCTTTATTACGATTTCATGAAATAAATAAATATATACGGGACAAATTACAGAAATTGAGTTAACCTGAAAGTAAGTTCTGAAACTTGTGTTACGAGATACTTACTAACTCAATTTTATAATAAATACTCATATAAATAAACATCCAAGACCACAGGCCTATTAGAAAAAAAATCGTTTCTCATCATGCCCTGGCTCATAACACAGGGATTCGAACCCGGAACCTTCGGCGTCACAGACAAGCGCACTACCGCTGCGCCACAGCGGCCATTGACATTTGGTAAAATAAAGGTGCACACACACAGGGGCAAATATCGATTTTTAATCAGATTTATGAACCAACAGTTAATGATTGAGAATAAGAATTTTGGTAAATTAATTGCAGTTAACTTTTATTTTTACAAAAGCTTAGTTTTACAAAATTGGTGGAACTGGGTATTTTGATAGTCCATTGTATGTTAACATAATGTATCTATTCCTAAGTGCAATATCAAGATATACAATATTATAACAATAGATAAATCCATTCTATCTAAGAAATTATATAAAAACACTATTTTGTAATGAATATGCAGCTTTATACTATAAAAAGCATATAACTTGCTTTATTTCAAATACATAACTAACTTATAGCTATAGTTCGTTTGACCTACAAAATTCGGAATAAAATAAGTCTCTGCCTATCCTATAAGGCGTGATTTTATGTTTATGTATGAACAAAATAAGTGGCCATAGAAACGCCATATAAATTCTGACTCTGAATCTCAGAAGTAAGTAATCTCAGTATGGAAATGTGTGTGGTTCCCGGCACCATTAGAAAAAAGAATAGTACCACTCCATCTCTTTCCCCGTGGATGTCGTAAAAGGCGACTAAGGGATAGGCTTATAAACTTGACATTTTTTTTTTCGGCGACAGGCTAGCAACCTGTCACTGAAACTGAGCTGAAGAGTTTGTTTGTTTGTTTGAACGCGCTAATCTCAGGAACTACTGGTTCGAATTGAAAAATTCTTTTTGCATTGAATAGACCATTTACCGAGGAAGGCTTTAGGCTATATAACATCACGCTGCAACTATAAGGGAGCAAAGAAATAATGGAAAATGTGAAAAAAAAAGGTGAAAATTCATCTTTGAGGGCCTCAATGCTGCCCAAAATAACTATTCCACGCGGACGAAGTTGCAGGCACAGCTAGTTTAACTGATATTATTTCTTCTGGATAAGTAATGTAATTTCGGTTTGTAAAGGTCCGTTGTGTCATATCTTTGCACTTTTCTTGGAGTCTTCAGTTGCCCGTTGGGTGTCTGTGCGTTTTGTTCATAATTTTCTATGGACTTATCGCTCGACGGACTATTTGGCAGCGCTGAAAGAATACAAAAGGTTATTTGTTTATGTGACCTGTCTAAATTTACGTTGATATATACATACACAGTGCCGTGTGGTTCCCGGTACCAATACAAAAAAGAATAGGACCACTCCATCTCTTTTCCATGGACGTCGTAAAAGGCGACTAAGGGATAGGCATACAAACTTGGGATTCTTTTTAGGCGTTGGGTTAGCAACTTGTCACTATTTGTATCTCAATTCTATCATTAAGCCAAATAGCTGAACGTGGCCATTCAGTCGTTTCAAGACTGTTGGCTCTGTCTACCCCGCAAGGGATATAGACGTGACCATATGTATGTATGTATATACATAATGAATGGATGAAAACTTTATTTAAATATTCCACTTATACACACAAAAACTATTACAATATTAAGTTTTTTTTAAATTATGTATTTGTTTTTATGCACACAAAAAAGTGTAGAAAATGCGGACTTAATGCCGTTAGGCATTCTCTACCGGTCAAGCAGCTGACCAAACAGAAATAAGTTATGTAAACTAGCTTCTACCCAAAGCTTTTTAATTTTTTTGCGTATTTAACGCCACCTATGAAGGATGGAGTGGTCCTATTCTTTTTTGTATTGGTGCCGGGTACTACACGGCACTAATGAAAAAAAGAATAGGATATATATAAAGATGTATATAATTAATACTTACTGGTCTTCTTAGGCCTTGGCAGCCCGACTCTCTTCGCTCGACCCAAATACTTGGACCTCACAGCGGTCGACACATTATTATTGCTAATCTCTTCACTTTCTGTAATATTATAACATTTTTATGTGTCGCCAGTTACAAGTTGATTTAAGAAAAGGAACTAACATATATATACATATATTTTCTTCTGCACTGACGCCTTGCAAGCGGCAGTTAACTTACTTTTAAGTAATTTATTTGACGTCAACCAATGTTGTGAAACCAAACGTTTTGACAATTATTAAGCGATATGAAGTATCCTATAATAATGAATAAAAATTTTGAATTTGAATTTGAAAGGGCAATCAGTCAATTCAGGGACGTCCTGGCGAAAGGTCAAGTCAGGTGTACCCGAATAAATGTGGATAAAGCTGAAGCAGTATGCAGGGATGTGCCGTGTGGTTCCCGGCACCAATACAAAAAAAAATAGGACCACTCCATCTCTTACCCATGGATGTCGTAAAAGGCGACTAAGGGAAAGGCTTACAAACTTGGGATTCCTTTTTAGGCGATGGGTTTGCAACCTGTCACTATTTTAATCTCAATTCTATCATTAAGCCAAATAGCTGAATGTGGTCATTTGGTCTTTTCAAGACTGTTGGCTCTGTCTACCCCGCAAGGGATATAGACGTGACCATATGTATGTATGTATGTACAGTATGCAGGGATCGTGGCAAGTGGAAAGATGTAGTCTCTGCCTGCCCCCTTCCTGCATACTTCTTCCGCTTCATCCACATTCATAACTCTCTTCACGCAAGCATGTCGGTCCCCCTACCTTTTAAAATAGAATTATGTAATTTAAAAATGAATGTGCCGTGTGGTTCCCGACACCAATAGTAAAAAAGAATAGGAACCCTCCATTTCTTTACTTGTGGATGTCGTAGGCTACTAAGGGATAGGCTTATAAACTTGGTATTCTTTTAGGCGATATCCTAGTAACCTGTCGCTATTTGAATCTCAATTCTATCATAAAGCCAAACAGTTGAACGTGGCCTAAAGTCTTTTTAAGACTGTCGGCTCCATCTACCCCGCAAAGGATATAGATGAAAGTGTAGAAGCGATTATATTTATGTTAAAATAAAATTAAAATTCACCTTCAGTCGTAGATGTAATCTGATCGGAACCACTCAGTTTCCTAATTTTATTCGGTGTTAGGACCAGCCTATTATTATTCACCGAACTCTCCACTTCTTCCTCAATCTTTCTCTTCAATACATTGTCTTCATTCACTATACTAGACTCCATACAATAATCAATTTTAGGCATTTTATTTAACGATTCTTCTACAGCACTACCAAGTATAATCTCCATTATTTCTTGCCTCGATGTCTTGTTAACCATCTCTTCCAATTTAGCATCATAATCACTAGATAACTCGAACGAACATTCAGATTTAACCGGACTAAACATAGGTGTACGGCCTTCAAAATCATTTTCCACAGGTAAGGTTATTTCAGCAGATATATTCAAATCTTTAACAACGTTTTTGGACAATTTGAAATGTCCGTTCTTGTAATAATTCACAACTTCGAAATTGCCGTGTGTTTTAGCAACTTCTCTCAATAAATTCTCTTCGTAAGTATCACAGTTGACTAAATACAATTTGCTTTTATTAACTTTGTCAGTTATTTTTTTTAAGAATTTGCTAAATGTAGCTCTTTCAATTTCTGAATTGTATTTTTCGCTTTCACTGAAATATTGTAATAATTTTTCACCTCTGCATTCTTGCAGTGTGTCTCTTTTGATTTTTTCGTGTATATCCTTATATTTTTCTGTTTCTTCACTTTCAGATAGTTCCTCTGTTATAATGGTCACTTCGAAGTATTCTGGAGGCTTTTTGTGATCATTATCATTTTTCAAGTTCATCTTGTCTAAATTGCAGTCAGTTTTATCATCAGCTTCAGCTACATTTTTAATTTCTTCGGATGACGGTTCGTCGTTAAATTTTTCAGTAATATCGCTATCGTCAGGCTCAGGCACCCCTATAATTTCACGAATATCATTAATTCCATATTTCATCAATTTCAACTCATCCAAATGGAATTTTTCATCTATTTCAGATGATGCATATATAATTTCAGTTTCAGGTATTTCTTCGACTAGTTCCGGGTTTCGAACTTTCGCTTTTGTGTCAACGTCTTCTTCTTCTTGTTTAAAATCATCGCCTGTCAAATCTTTTTCCAATTGCAATGTAGTTTTTTCTTCAATATTATCAACTTGTTGAGCAGCAGTCAATATTTCTATGAGGGCGTCATTTCTCGTTTCTCTTTCTTGTTCGTGAACATCTCCATTCTGAATAGATGATTGTTCATTTTCAGATTCGCTATAATTCTCGCCAACAACCATCTTAACTGCATTTGTGATACATGCAAACTCTAGCTCTGGCCCGGGAATACTTGAATACACTTGGCTTAAACTTGGCCTTACATTAGCTTGAAACTCTAATAACAAAGCTGCTTCTTGGTTCATTCTCTTCTGCTCTTCATTTAAGAACTTACGCATTTTCATAAGTTTCTTAGCCTGTTGCAAGTTTTCAGCGAATTTCGGCTTTTTAAGTGTAACATCTGGTACGAAAGGTAGCCTCGGAGGTGCGCTTATGGGTACTTCTAGATGTGTATCAACTCTTACAACTTTTGCTTGCTTGACTTCTTTCTTATTTTCACTTTCAACTCCATTTAACACTAGTTCTTTGTCACTGGGGCTGGTGGATTCACTACTAGTCGATGTGTTGTCAGATTTCGAAGTACTTTTACTGTCTTTCTTACTCTCTGATGATTTAGAACTGGCCGGATGATTCGATCCTTTAGATGACGAGCTACCGTCATTAGAATCTCTATCAGTTGATCTACGACTGTTATTTCCTCTTCCTGATACACTGTAGTGATCATCTGTGTCTTTCTTTTCTTTCTTTTTGTCTTTATCCTCATGTTTGCTTTTGCTACTCTCTCTACTACTCTTTTTTTCCCTGTCGGATCTATGGGAACTTGATTTAGAATCTCTTGAAGATTTTTCTTTTAAATCCTTTGATTTATCTGAACTTCTTTCTGATTTTTCTTTGTGACTTGAAGAAGATGAAGATTTTTTGTCTTCGGAATGTTTACTTGACGAAGAATGCCTTTGACTCGAACTAGAGCTCGAAGTTTTATGAGATTTGGAATCTCTGTGGCTGGAAGAAGAACTCTTATGAGACCTTCTATGCTTAGAAGATTCTCTACTATCTCTATCCTTCTTGTCACTTTTGTCTTTATATCCTTCTTTGGAACTAGATTTTGATTTGTTTTCATCTTTAGATGATGTCTTCCTATCATGTCTGCTGCTGTCTCTAGAAGTAGAATGTTTAGAATCCGATCGTTTATCTTTACTACTTGAATGTCTATGGGAATCTCTAGAATGATGAGAGCTTTTATAGGAGCTCTTTTTATCGTCCTTTTTCTTCTCCTTTTTGGAATCCTCAGATGTTTCTGCCTCTGGACCTTTATTCTCATGATTATTGGTCTTACTGTTAGCGTCACTTTCATAGTCAATATGTAAAAGGTTGCTATTAGAACTATCATCGTATAAAGGCGTGTTGAAAGTGTTTATGTTCACTTGGTTATTGAACTGATATGACAAAGCTGTCTGTTCAGGATCAACTTTCTTTTCTTTATCCTCATCAACAACATTTTCAGGAGATTTTGTTTCGATTGCAAATCTAAACGAGCTAGGTTCTTTATTCTCTTCGGATTTCTCTTTCGTCTCATCTTCGAAAGCTTGTTGGGCGTCACATGAATTTTCGTTATTGAAATTCCTTATGGGTGTTATAGGAGACATGTTTCTCCTTAAAGATGAGTCTGAACTTGAATCATCATCGCTGTTTACATTTATAGGCTTGAAAAACTGATCTTTGTCAGGATTGGCTATTTCATCAGGTAAAGGTATATCAGAAGACACGATAGGTTTCGGTAATTCTATTCTTTCTAATTCTGGTGCTTTTGGAGGGCTATTGTCGGGTGTAGGTATGTTTTCAAGTCTTATTTCTTCTGTTGGCAATGGTATTGATATTTTATCAATACTATTCGAATCATTCACTGTAAATGCACTTGCGGCGGACATATTTGTATCTTGCTCAGTTTTCTCTTTGTCAACGACTTCTATTACGGAGGAACTATCATCTATTATTTGAATTTTTATTTTGTCATCTTCATCAACCTCCATTTTATCTTCTATCACGTCATCTGTTTCCATAACATCTATTTTATCATCGTTGCTTTTTACAGATCCAGGACTAACTGCTTCCAAGTCTGTAGGTAAGAGATCATTTTCAGTTTTTTCATTGGAGGTTTCGGCTGCAGGCTTCTTTCTTGAGATTCCGAAGAAGTCATAGACTAAATCTTCAACTTGTGGTATGAAAACTGACGCCACTTTTGGATTGACTACTTGGTCAACAATTCTTTCTACTCCTTGCTCAAGGTAGTTGCCACTGTAAAAATACAAAGGTTACAATTTTTTTTATACATGCATATTTATTCTGTTTTTGTACAAGTAGGTATCACATCGTCATTATTTATTATTACGCTACCTATTTAGATCTGAAAAGTCACTTTATAGATAAAATACCATTAGACGTTAATATCCAAGTAGCATGTAAGAATTTGCTTCTAAGCCAAAATCGTGTAATGTGGACCATCCTACGAGCCGCAATTCCTCCGCCTATTGTCGATTTCTTTTTAACTAACACAAATTTGGAACAGAGTCACTCGCTGTTGTAGACTCTGTGCACAATTGACTACACAAGCAGGTTCATCCCGGGCTCGGCACCAACATAGACCGACCTTAAAAACTTCAAGCTTGACAAACAATTCTATTGGTCAGATTATCCGGCTTGATATAGTAACTTACTCAAGTATGTGTTTCCTCAACTTCTCTCTCAGCTGATTCTTGTTCAGGTCTGGTTTCCAGACTTGGCGCGCGAGGAACGTCGCCACGGACGTCTCCACGCGCTGCCGCAAGTTCTGATACGCCGGCCGGGTGTCCACGTCCGATATGCATTCTTTGCGGAACTGTGAAAAATAAATATTTTGTCTTTTTTTGGGCTTTATTGACTTCAGGCTTTTGTTTATATTTTTTTAATATGGATGGGTAATGGATTTAAGTTGGTTAATATGTTAAATGAAGGTGTATAGTGCAGTCTATCACAGGGACTAGTAAAAACCAGTAGTTACCAGTGTAATGTAAACATAAAGATAGCAGGCATAACATAAAGATTAAGCAAACTTAAATATAAATATATACGGGACAAGTTACACAGATTGAGTTAGCCTCGAAGTAAGTTCGAGACTTGTGTTACGAGATACTAACTCAACGATACTATATTTTATAATGAATGAAAAAGAGCAAATAGGGAGAAAGAGAGCAGATATTAAGCACTTATTTTGTAATTGTATTAACAGATCAAATAAAAAACATTTAAAAAAATTCAAATCATAACATGTGTAGGTAGGTTAGGTAGGTACCAAGCCACTAATTGCCTAGGTAGAGGAATTGTCAATTTAAATATAAATTACGTACATAAATAACATTATGTCTTTATCCCTTATGGGGTAGACAGACTCCACAGTCTCGCAAAGACTGAAAGGCCACTTTCATCTGTTAGCTTTATAAGGATAAAATTGAGTTTTAAATAGTGACAAGATGCTAGGCTATAGCCTAAAAGTTTATTAGCCTATCCCTTACCTGCCGGTTATGACATCCATAGGGTAATAAGTTACTGTGTGAATATTTTTATGCACAATTAATTAAATAATTCAAATATTGTTATTTTATTTTTGATAACTGGCAGGTTTTGTGAAAAGGCTGTAAGCCAGGTATAAGAAAAGATTTAATAAGGCAAAAGGCAAACTAAATACAAGAAATCAAATGCAAGACATTATGAAATATACTAATATTGTAACTTAGGTTATTGTTCTCTTATTTTACTCTTCATCAAATGAATTTGCATGTTTTAAACTGTCTACCAAGAATAGTTACATTGACATCTTACACAGAGTAGCCATTATTTGATCAATAGTCACATTTCACATTAGGACTATTTTGGGAGCTATTTTAATAATCAATACTTATCTATTTATATCAATCTTTGTATGATATAGTAACCTATCGGAATTATATGCAATTATTAAGGATAAAGTGAAATTAATAAATAGGTACTTCTGAGTAAGAGATATTGCCATTGAATAGCAAATTTTCTAAGATATAATAGCAGTTTAGTCCCTTTGTACATTATTTTCACAAAATAAATGTTTTAATTTTGATTAAGTCTACTTACTTGGTCGAATATTCCTCTGGATTTTAATTCGTAAACCAATTGATCCACTACTCTGGGATCACCCGGAAGATATTGCATATGCGTCATTTTACAAATTAATAAATTAAATGGAAATGTTCAATTTATTCCCAATTAAATTTATTTAAGCATTACATACAAAAAAGTTAATTTATTTAATATCAATTTTACAAAAATTCACACAACCCGAACACAATTCTTTGACTGAAGAATAAGGATGTGCCACAGTAATGTTTTTAAATCTGTGGGATGTGCAAACTTTCACGAATATAATCGAGTAAAGCCTTTGAATTGAAACTTGAAAGACCTCCTGCGACTCTGTTTTTAGGTTTCCAAACCTATAAGGTAAAAACGGGATTCTATTACTTAGCCTCCGCTTTCTGTCGGTCCGTCTGTTTGTCACCACGACTGTATCTCATAATTTTGTGCTTGAATTATTACCATTCAATAAACAATTACGATTAAGTAATTATTATGGGTTAATACAACTTTTTAAGTGTATAAATGTTTCTCTTAAAGCCGCATCAAAATTGCATCGGCAAAAAGCGAGATAATCGCGGACTAACATAAAACTGAAACTGAGAACCACCTTTTTAAGACAATTCAAGATTAATAAAATCAAAAAACCATCAACAAACAACAAATCCACCAAAATAACCTCAGAAAGCCCATAAAAAAATTGTAAAAATGATATAATAATAGATAAAAGACATTTATGTCTTTATATATACAAATATTGCTCGTTTGATAGAATAGGATATGGCTTTTAGTTTGTAGTAGGTATCCACGTTAGTTGAAAATATAATAATTTCAGATTTTTTTATATGGAAAATTGCTACTGCGTATCCCGGTATTGTCAAATTCTAGGGCCAATGTCGGGTGTTATACCTATTTAATGTCCATAAATTTAACCAGCAGGCAAAATGTATTCGATCGATTAAGTTGATTTACATTTTTAAATGTTAGCTCATCTCTATCTGTGACACTCCACTTGCTCCTACTGTCCTATCAGTGTCAAAGTCAAGTCAAAAATTTCAAATGCTTGTTTTTATCATCAATTTAAATTAATTTCGCTTACCTACATAAAGAAAACAATTCACGTTGTTAAATATGAAGATGAGTGTAGCTAGTAAAGAAGAACACCAAAACTTACAAATGGAAATGGTCCAACGTGAAAATCAAGAGAAATCTGCGATTGGTAAGTCAGAAACTGAGAAGAACGTTAAAACATAATACGACCGAATTCAAATAGTTGTTCTTTTAAGTTGGTCTACTGTATAATTTCACGTTTTATTTTGGTCGTGTTGATATCAGCTGTAACAAAACTTCAAACGTCAATGTATTGTTTTGTAACCTTATATCTTAAATTAAATAATTAATTACCTACGGCGAAGTAATATAAAACTGTTAAAACATGAATAAATTAACATCATACACTATAAAAGAAATTCACAAAGCGTACCATGAAAAGATATTAACGCCGACTAATTTCGTAGATTTGTGTTTACAAAAAGCCAAACAAACTAGTGAATTGAACGCTTTTGTGAATTTAACTAGCGACGAAGCGGAGAACCACGGTATTGAAAGTGAAAAACGGTTTTATATCGACAAAAAAACGAAACCACTTGATGGTATATCAATAGGAATTAAGGATAATTTTTGTACTAGTAATATTCCTACCACTTGCGCCTCTGAGATGTTAAAAAACTTCGTGCCGACCTACGATGCGACTGTCTACGCTAGATTAAGGGCCGCAGGTGCCTGTCTTATTGGGAAATGTAATCTGGATGAGTTTGCAATGGGGGCCGGAACTGTGGATTCAATTTTTGGACCTACACGTAACCCTTGGGGTTATAATCGTGATAATTGGAAGATTGCTGGTGGTAGCTCAGGAGGGAGTGCAGTGGCGGTCAGTTCCGGGGCTTGTGTAGCTGCTATAGGCTCCGATACCGGTGGTTCAACAAGAAATCCCGCTGCTCTTTGCGGTGTTATCGGTCTTAAACCCACATACGGTCTTGTCTCCAGATATGGCTTAATACCATTAGTCAATTCTATGGACGTACCAGGAATATTATCAAGATCTGTTGAAGATACAGTTAAAGTACTCAATTGTGTGGCTGGGCCAGATATTTTTGATTCTACAACAATTAAAAAAGAATTTAAACTGGTCTCTCTGAAAGAGGATTTTGATTTATCAAAAGTTAGGATTGGTATACCGAGTGAATATCATTGTGAAGGTATGAGTCATGAAGTAGTTGATGCATGGAAGTTTGTAACGGATTTGCTAGAGAACAAAAAAGCAATGATGTCACAAGTTTCTTTGCCACACACATCAGTATCTATAGCCGTATATTCCATCTTAAATCAATGCGAAGTTGCTAGCAATATGGCTCGATATGACGGCTTAGAATACGGCTTACGAACAAAAGAAGATCATTCAACAGAAGAATTGTATGCTTCATCTCGGTCATTAGGCTTCAATAATGTAGTTCGATCAAGAATTTTCGCTGGAAATTACTTTTTATTGACGAGAAACTATGAGAAATACTTTGTCAAAGCTATGAAGTTACGTAGATTGATTTACAATGATTTTAAGGATGTTTTTAATGGGGAGAATGGAGTGGATTTGTTGTTAACACCTACAACTTTATCTGATGCACCGTCTTACGAGAGTTTTGTGTCAAAACATAATCGTGATCAGTGTGCTTTTCAAGATTACTGTACGCAGCCAGCTAATATGGCTGGTATACCAGCTGTCTCAATACCCATTCGGCTATCAAAGAATGGTCTACCTTTATCTTTGCAATTAATGGGTCCTTCACTATCAGAAGAGTTGTTGCTGAATGTTGCCAGGAAAATTGAGCAGTTAGTGAATTTCCCATATTTAGACTGTTTTAAGGTATAATGTTTTATGTAGGTATTTGAAATAAAAAAGTTGAATCATTCCTCATTGTGTTTTTTCTTGCTGTAAATAATTTTTACTGGCGTGTGCCGTGTGGATCCCGGCACCAATTAAAAAAAAAAAGAATAGGACCACTCAGTCTCATTCCCATGGATGTCGTAAAAGGCTAAAGGATGGGCTTATAAACTTCTTTTAGGCGATGGGCCTAGCAACGTGTCACTATTTGAATCACAATTCTATCAAAGCCGAACAGCTGAATATAGGCCACGTTCATCAGTCTTTTCAAGACTGTTAGCTCCGTCTACCTTGCGAGGGTTATAGACGTGATCATATGTATGTATGTTTGTATAATTAGAGGGTGAATGTGGATGAAATGAAAGATGTATGTAGTGGTGCAGTTATTGTGGTTGCGGCTAGTGGTACGACACTGTGAGTGTGGTGATAAAGCGACAGATAAACACATGCTGCAGTGTAGTTTGTTCCGCCGCTTCTTTTTCACATGCGCTTTGGCAGCGGTAGTAGTTTTAATTAGATTTAAGTGATGTGACGTCAATAAGTGATACCGTGTATCCAATTTTGAAAATTAATCTATTCTATTCATGAATTCTCTTATTAATATATGTATATGCTTAATAGCAGTATTTGTTTATTTCTTTTTACAGCAACAGTCGCAACGGAGTCGCTGAAAAAACTGAACGTATCCATTGACGCGTTACCACAGAAATGTCAAAACTTACTCACACTTGCGGCCGAAGCCCAAACAGCAATGGACGCCGATATTTTCGACCCTATCGCCGTCTCGCTCCAACAGTCCCGAGAAATGTCCGAGAAACTGACAGACGAGTACGAAATACTTAAACTGAGACAGAAAATACAGGAGTTGCAAATGAAAATAGACCGTAATGACAGGTTTTTGGACGGTTTGAGAAAAGAATTGGCTTGCTCCAGGGAGTCTTTGGCGGGGCGAAGCCCTAATCCGGAGTCTATTCAAGAACACGTAAGACAGTTGAGACTGAAGGTCGTGTCATATGAAGAAAGTTGTGCAAAAGCTAAGGTACAAGACTCATAGTTATTTAATTTCTTTTTTTTTTGTGGAATAATCATTAGATTTTTAATTCAAGCTCCCGAGCTGGTCTGCCGGAAATAAATATATACGGGACAATAAATTAGCCTCGAAGGATGTTCGAGACTTGTGTTACGAGATACTTACTCAACGATACCTACTATTATTTATATTAAATACTAGTAGGTATTTATTTAATACTAGAATTTATTATAGGTATATATACCTAAATATAGATTTATAGAAAAACATCCAAGACCCAGGCTAATCAGAGGAATATTCGTTTCGTCATCATGCCCGGCCTGGCCGGGATTCGAACCCGGGACACACAGACAAGCGCACTACTGCTGCGCCAATGAATATGCGAAATATTCAAATAAGTCTGGGCTTTTTAACTTGGGATTTTTCTTTTGATTCCTATAAATATGTTTGGCTTTTGTCTACCCCGTATGAGATACCTTTGTAATTTTCTCGCTGAAAATAAAGTCCAGGGTTCGATTCCCAGTCCGATTCAATAATGAAATTATCTTTACCGATTTAATTGGCCTAGAGTGGCCTTTGTTAAACTATAGGAGAAATATGGGTATTATCTCATAATGCAAGTTCAGCACTCAAATTGATCAGGATTAATCATTTATTCACTGAATAAGTATATAGATAAATTAGAATCACCGTCTCTATATCTATCTATATTTTAAATCAGCAATCTATTTCTCCAGACAAAATATTCAACGTTGGGAGTGCCAGATGCTATTCTTCCGAAATCACTTCTTTCACTGATCCGCCAACTTTCCGCGCTGCAAGAGGAAGCCAGGGCGCTGCAGGAGAGGGCTGAGGACGTGACCCTGGCAAGGCAGGCGCGAGATACCTTCAGCCGGCTGAGGAGATGAGATTATACGCTCGTTCATAACTTTGTGGTTTCATTTGTTGTTGATAAGCCATCCAGTTTAATGTGGCCTTCGGATCTTGTGAACAGGCTCTATCTACATCGTAAAGGATGAAGATGTGATAATGTGTGTGATAATTCCCTATCTGTGCCGTGAGGTTCCCAGCACTAAAGAAATAGACCATATCTACATATCTTCTAGTTTTTAACAGCGGCTTCGCTTGCATACATGCATATATTCACGTCTTTATTCCTTACGAGTAAGCTGTGCAATCAGTCTCGAAAAGACATAACATATTTAGTCTGTCTGTCGGAGTTTATAACTCCACAAGCGTTTTTTTTAGAAGTTTATGCTTTTTTTAGAAAGCAAACAAAATAGAATAATTGTGTCATTTTGCGACTTGAGTCATTTTGCGAATCTGCTATTAGTATACGATAGGACTTCCGTTTGCCCTCTGATTGGACTCCGGCCCTGATAAAAAAAGGTCGGAAAGCGGACCTCGGGCCCCGAAGCGCACGCAACGACGAGAGACAATAAAAAGACAATTTCTCATTAAAACTTTATTCAGAAACTTCTTAACACTTTCATTCGTCCAAACTATGAATGTCTAATTCATCATCGTCTTGTTCGTCCTGAACGGCGACGTCTCTGCATTCGCTCGATGAGATGCAGGGCCAAGCGCAATAGTCCACCGGTTTGGCTGCAATAAATATAAATAAAAGTTGTATTGAGAGCACAGGTAAGGAACGAAATTAAAAATTTACAGAATCATTTTTTAACTATTTGTTTGTGTATGAAGGAAATAAAATATATGTATATTATTCTCGGAAATCTTCTTTGCTAAACAATGTAAAAGTAGCGGCCAGTTTTTGAAGTGAACTATTATTGTCATTTTGAGATTTTTGACATTTTGCGAAAACTTTTGTGTAAAGAATTTGTGCAGACAACTTTTATCATACATAGTAGAATGGTCGTGTTAAATTAAACCAATGCGCATACGAATTGGATTATTAGCGGGCAATAGAATATCCTTTATATTAAGTACCAGATTTTTTAAGGTAAAGGAATGATGTTCGCACGCAATTTTCATCGCAGTTGTAAAGCTGTCAAATAAATCTCAGAATTGGAATGGAAATAATAATAAGGTCGTCGGTATTTACAAAGTCAATAGTCTTATAGTATGTCTGAATTCTATACCTAGTAATGACACAGTACCTGCTAGTTTTTCCGAATGAGGCACAATCAGGTCCATGGCATGTTGACCATACCCCAGCTGCCCCCTCAAGCCCCACAGGAACACGTTATTTGGCACTGTGTTCATGCCCGTTTCCTTCTTAGTCTGGAGGCATTTGTCTCTAGGCTCCGTGGTTTGACACTGGATCTCTGAGCGTAAGTGGCTGTATTTAGTCTGAGTGGAGTGGGTCTTGCAGTTCACTATGGTAGCCTGGAATGGTAAACACGAATTATTGTTCAATATTGGAAGAAAAAAAGTCGTCTTACAAATTCAGTACCTATCAACAGAAAAAAGTTCAAAAGCGATTTCATTCAAATCCAAAAAGACGCGTAAATTGATATTCTACATTTCAACTTGATATCATTCCTGGAAAAAAAATCACAGACGGAAGCCGTTATCCAATAAGTGTGATGTTTTTGCTATTTTAAAGGACCCTACAAATTATAAATATATACTTAAATGACGCTACCTTCCCGAAGGGGTAGGCAGAGACTAAATCTTTCCACTTGCCACGATCCCTGCATTCTTCTATCGCTTCATGAGGATGAAGCGATAGAAGTATCTCTTTTCATGCAAGCTTGTAGGTTCGGGTACTCTTGACCAGACCTTTTGCAAAACGTCTCCGATTTGATCAAGATGCGTTCGTTTATGCCTTCCCGCTCCACCGGTCCCATTCACACTACCTTTATATATTTACCCAATAAATTATTTAAAAACAGTTACCCATTTGCAGGCTCGTCTCTTCCACTCCCACAGGTCCCAGGTATAGTCTTTCTCTATATACTCGTCTATCGGGTGCGTTTCTGTTTGTATGTCTTTGTCCAAAACCATAACTGCAAAAGCATGGATTTAAGAACGGTAGGTACTTATAGGAAACTTTTGTTAACAAAGTTTTGTAAAAATGTTTTGTGTTTGACATGAGTCGCAAAATGACAAAATAGTAAATAAAAAACCTACATTACAAAATTTCATTTAGGAAAAAACAAATGTAAAGTGTGATAACAAATTGTGTCGTGTGGTTTCCGCTCCCATATCGTTCCCATGGATGTTGTAAAAGGAGACTAAGGGATAGGCTTATAAACTTCGGATTGCTCTTATAGGCGATGAGCTGGCAACGTGTCACTATTTGAATCTCAATTCTATCAGTGGACGTTGAACGTGGCATTTTAGTCTTTTCAAAACCATTGGCTATATCGACCCCGCAAGGGTAATAGACGTAAGTATAATGTATTTATGTATGTACCTATGTGATAACCAAAACTAAACAGAAATAGAATCAAATAAAAAGAATTATGCGATCGAAGATTCCACTGAGTAAGAAATATTCGAATTATTCATTCACTTACTTTTCGGCACAAACTTGACGACTAAAACGTCCACATCTCTGACTTGGCGCACCTCTTCCGTAATGTTCAACAGGTTGATCACGTGTGGGTTGTTACGGGCGTAGTCTAGCACTTCGTTTATGTATCTGAATGAAGAATAACATCATATTTACATATTCAAATAATCTAGTCCATATCCCTCGTAGGATATACGAAGGAACAAGTCTTAAAAAAACTGAAAGGTCACACAATACAGAACATTTTGAAAGTGAATATATCACTAATAAGACTCAAAGATTTTGAAGGGAGTCAAGAAAGGGTGTGCTGTTAGAGAGCAAACGCGAGACCAGTGCACTCCGAACATGATTTGTCTCGTAAATCCGGAGGGTTTGTTAGAACCATGGGTAGTAGTGGTGAACTTAAGTATACCAACATACCTGTCAGGGTTCTTGCTGAATCTGGTGGCCATTTTGACGGTACAAAAGCTGTATCTCTTCCCTCGAGCCTTAATGTAACCGACTTTCATGTTCCCAGGGTTAAGGGCGCCAACGCTGAGGCACACTGCGCAGAAACCTAGGTACTGAATGGAGATTCGGGTGTCAGTTAGATATTTACAAAAATAAAAGTTGAAAGATTGATACAATTTCATTTGGGCACTAAAATTTGTTCAGTAGCTTCCAATATTTTGATAAATCCTGTAAAAATGTATGCGATACCAATGTATTGGAATGATTTATTATGGCTACAAAGAAGATTTGTAGTAGTAATAATGGAAATAACGTAAGAAAAGTTAGCAAGTATTATTACTTGAGTAGACTTCTCTCGTCCAATCCCCAAAATATCCTGTTCGGAATAGGCTACGTAGTTGGTCAGAGAAGCCATCGACAGACGTTCATCTAAACTTATCTTGTTGCTCAATCTATCCTGTAATGTAGAAGATCATTGATATACTTACTAACAAGCTTTTGAATCAAATCTAACGAAGCTACGCAAAGAAAGATATCTTCGTTAATTAAATCAATCTCAAAATGTTACGTATCCCACACTTCATCAAAACCAGAGCTTTCTTATTAACAAAGCCTTAATCATTAGACCTAACAATGGTCCTAAATAAAACCCCATCTTGTCCACTTTAATCGAGGCTATACGGTGGTTTTCTTAATCAATAATATAAGTAACAATCTGTCACGGCAAACGTTGTTTTGCCATATAAATAATTTTGAAGTAATATATATATTATAAAAAAATGTTAAGGGTGGACAACCCTTGTCAGTAAAGGGTATAAAATATAGATGCTGGCTGATTCCCAGACCTCAATATGCTCACAAAATTTCATGAGAATCGGTCAAGCTGTTTCGGAGAAGTACCGGGATCGAACATTTTATATTATAAAACACGAGAATTTTATATAACACGACAATTTTATATATAAGATATGAAACACAAACTATTATGGTATAGTATGTGTTTTATTTGTATATGTATATTTAAAAGACTAGTTTCTGATGCATCATACAGGTACTTACACGCCGCTTAGGCTAGCAACACAACTACGCCCGAAAAACGCCCAGTGTGGGGGGTCCTATGTGCGATGAAAGTAATTTAATATATAATTCAAACCTGATCGGAGATGACGTTTTTCCCTTGCAGCATTTTGTCCACAATATTATGGGGTATCTTCATTTGGTCTTGTATCGTTGCTAAACTGGACGTGAGACGGTTCACTGTCGATATTAAATACATAATGTTCTGCATAGAACGCCAAACTTGCCATAATTTTGCGAATAGAGGCTGAAACAGTTATTTTTAATTTTATAGCCATCACTTTATAATAGACAGGAAACGAGAAGAGCGCTTAAAGATTTAATCAGTCTGCCAGGTATCTAGATTTCCTGTATCACTTTCCTGCAAAAATCGTTTTCTGTCAAGCAGTCGAAATATTAAATTAAACCGTTATGTATGAATAATTTCTTTTTAATTCTTAGACATTATGCGTGATCTGAGATTTAGCTTTTCAGTATCGTCGATTCCCGTGTAAAAACAAATGGTAACGGAAAATATAATAATATAGTGATAAAGGAAAAGGTCTATGTATGTCTGTATGTATTTATGGGCCTTTGATGTCTAAAAATAAATAAATAAAATAAAATGTCGACAATTTTTAAAATTTTGCCGTTCGAATTTCATTCAATACAAAGATGCCATCTCTTCACTTTATGCCAGGGTTTTTTTTATATCAGAAGTGACTCTTAAGTAATGAATCTGGGTGATTATTTTATATAAATGTCACAACACAACTTACAAAGACCGTAGCAACGGGCACAGCGCTCTTATATTTGACAGCTTTATGTATTTCATCTAGAACCAGTCTTACTCTCTCCACGTGCTGTTTAGCGCTGCTAACCAACGTCTGAACATCGGAGAGCAAGCGGCGGGTAAAAACTTCATATTGGCGATAGAAGGAGAGAAGTTCTATTATCTCTTTTACGTCTTCACTGTGAAAGAATGACAAAATATCGAGTAATCTAAATATGTCATTTTCGCATAATGTCAAAATTCTTAATTTTATGAAATTACTTATCGTTTTAGCGATGTATCTCTTTCTCATTTTCGTAGTTCGTCACTTTCGCTACTGGCCATTTAAGTACTACATATTCCAAATGTTGTGACCATTTGCGAAAATGAACATTAAAAAATATAAATAATTTATTAAATTTTGCGATTATGTTTAAATATGTCGAATTCCGAAAGTGTCTTAATACATCACGATTTAAAAAGAAATGAAGGCACTCACATAGTCAAATCTGGAGTGGATTTTAGGTCAATAACCACATTCCCAGTCTCGTCTTCGATGTGTACGGTATCTTCCAGCGCTGTGGTCAGACTGTTTACCCTTTGCATCACAGTTATGAGGGAGTTGGATAGAGAAGCGACACACGCTTTGCCAGCGTCCACTAAGTTGAATGGTACTGTAATTTGAACCAATACATGTAAGTAGGCACCTTACAAAATCCTTGATTACAAATCATATCTAACCCAGCGGTTCGGTCTGTGTTGATATGAAAATCAAACAGTCAATATACTCTTATACATATATATTCAGATCTTCCCTGAGGTGAACCAAAAAAGGAAAGACTTTTGTTAATGTTGATGAAAAGAATTTTAATTTAGAATGTGAATTGACGATAACTTACAATCAGGTATGCCATCGCCGCCCTTCTTGCAATCCCTATTATACAGCCTCACACCAGACACGATCTCCAGCAACTCTTTAATCTGAGCGTGCTTCTCCAGTTTCGGGAGCCCCACGAACACGTCCAGATCGTCCAGGGTGAACACGCTTTCTAAAGCCGCCATGCCTTCTTTGAGAGTCTGTAAGTTGATTTATTTTCTAGTTTTCCCGTGTGAGGACTAAGGATAATAATGAAATGTTAGTAGGGATCAGATTATACTGAATGACAAAAACACAAGAGTGCAACGCTTAAAAATCTACTTCTTAGTAGCAAAACGTCAAAATTCAAATCCGTGATATATTTTTTAATAATTATTGCGAATGTCTACGTAAATCTATTCAATAGTTAATTGTTTTTACGTGTATACGAGCATATGCCCGTGAACGCTTTAGCATTTTTATTAGTAATCACATAAACTAATCATTGTGCGTCTACGAACATGAATATTCCCCGGGTTTCCAAGTCCGCTGTTCAGTATAATATAGATAGATAACTTTCTAAACAGCTTCTTAAACTCGTTCTCGTCCTGAAAACTCGGTTCCTCATCCAAGATTTCCGTCATCAGTGGTCGGAGGCACTTCTCAATGGACTCCAAATGGTGGTCAATAAGGTTCTGAAGTTTGTCATAGTTTTTTTGCATTATGAACTGCATTTTGAGCGTGTTCATTGATGTTTCTCCGCCTGAAATTTTATGTTATTTTGCCATTAAGACGCCTTGAACAAAAAATTATATCACTACAAAGACCTTTATCTTTATGAAGGATTCAGATTGTCTCGAAAATATTTAGTCAATTTAAAGTAGGTATGTAATTGAGATTCAGATACCTAGTGACAATTTATTAGCCATCACTTACAAGTTCCAAGTTTACAAGCCTTTCCCTTAATTGACTTTCACAATAGTGCGGCAAGAGAAGCAGCTGGCGCACATTAAATTTTTTAAATGTGCTGTTTACCCCAAGTCGCCTTTCACGTCACGAAATCCACGGCAAATAGAGTGATTCGATTGCAAAATGCCAGGAATCACACGGACACTATAATTCCAGTTTTTACTTACGAATCAGCATAGAAACGCATTCCTCCACGAAATACTGCAAATTATTCCTGTTTATTGTCTTCGAAAACAGTTTCCCATATTTTGGGTTCAATAATAATAATTCTATAAGATATATCACAAATTCCGGATCCACAGTCACATTTTGAGCTTGGCAATTCCTTGTTATTTCGTTCGCTATGTTTTTTATTACGTTTTCTGTGCATGCCATTGTAAAATGCAGATAAAAATTGTTATGTACTTACAAAATTGTGTGCAAAAACTTGATTGATTAGCCAATGTTACCATGGTAACTGTAATAGATTTATAGACAAAATTAGGTCAGATAGTTTCTACCAAATAGTTTCACTAGCTTCGCCCGCGCGAATTTAGCGCCACCTATTGAACTAGTTTTTACCGGGATGAAAATTCCGCGTCGCGGGGTAATATACATATATTCCATCTCACAAATAAAGGAAGTAATAAAATACAATTGCTTTCTTTATTAAAATGAATTAGTAAGCCAACAAATAACATGAATTCATATTGAATCTGGACGTCCTATCTGGGCATTCTTGCATCAGTTTACAAATCAAAAGGTTTCGGCACACTGACTATTGATTGAACAACACCAGACTTATATTGCATTCAAGTGAGAAGGGCTAAATATTTTGTTTGTGTCTACGTATAAACTCTGGATTCTTCTTTTAGACGATGGGCTAGCAATCTGTCACTTTGAATGTCAATTCTACTATCATGAAGCCAAACAGCTGAACGTGGCTTATCAGTCTTTTCAAGATTGTTGGCTCTGTCTACCCCGCGAGGGTTAAAGACGTGACTATATGACGACGTATGTTTCTACGTTCACTGTGTTCTAAACTAACTATAAAAAAAAATAGGCGTTGGTTTGTATAATATTTTATTTTATCATGTCAGACACATTGCAAGGACTCTAGCTCGCTAAATATACATGTCATATTCACTTACGACCAATTTAACTCAATACACTTCAATATCTTAACAAATATCTCACTATCATCTTTATAACCAAGCCCAATATTTTATTAAAAAAATATATTTTGCGAATAAAGGTTTGATCTTGTCGTTTTGCGAATCTAAAAATAGCATGGGTCAACTAAATCCCATTTTATGACCTGTCAACATGATTTTTTTTTCATCAACATAGAATTAGCACGTTGTGTTGAGAAAAGATAACGTCAAAGACGATTCCATATTGAATTATTTTGACGACCAAATGCTCAAAGATGGCTCACCTGTTCATACAATCCTGCCTAAAGTACTGACTAGCAATAGGAACTTAACTTGCTTCTTTTTGATTGAAACAAATTTATTTTCAGAATAAGATTCAAAATATCCCTAATCAGTGGTAAGGCCACTGATTAGGGATATTTTGAATCTTAACCAAATAATAACCCCCCAAGATATTAAAGTGTATTGAGTTTTAACATCAGCTTCATACAATCATACATTTTGTACACAATAACCTGTACTATTCTTAACAATTACCCTATACTTAATAAATAATTTCCAATTATGTTTTTCTGGAAAAACATAAACAGAACAATTCAATTTCCAATTCGGCCAATCCAGTAAATTTCAGACATTTTGCGAAAGTGTGGCCAATTCATATTCTCTTTTGTCATTATGCGTAATAGGCTAGTTGACTTTTTTTTTAAATGGGTCTCAAATAGTTAATATTTGTTCTAATAAACCAAAGAAATTATTACTATATATTTCTTTGCCACCTATGAAACCTCAAAATTGTAATTTAAAATTTGCTTTTCTTAAACGAACGAAAACGGTGTCCGCCATATTAGTCTATGTCCTGACGTCATACTAATTGAGTCTACTAGAATCAAAAACCGCAATGTCCATAAAAACCAAAAATGTTTGCAACAATATCAGCATTGTCCGCTCGCGTATGTATCCGAACTAGCATTGTCCATTACAGCCAATCACGATCGACCGCGGTCCGTAAAACAGTATGGCGGATTTTGGTGTCTATCGTAAGCAGTGCGCTCGGCTAATTTAATTTTTTAAGTTCAAAGACTGATTTGAGAGTTATAAAATATCGTTGAATATAAACTATGGAATGTTATCCACAAGTGGTTGACAATAAAAATGCAAGGAAACGAAGAGTTGATAGTGCAAATTGGAAGAAAAACAAGGAAAAAATTTACCGGTAAGTATAGTTGAACTACGTAGCTTTGATACTTGAATTTACATGTATTTAAAAAAAATATGTCGATGATGAAGTACGTATATAAATGTGTTTGCCAACCCATCTTCAAAGCGTGTACCCCCAAATGCAGTACTTTTAACTTACTTACGTACTTTACGTTACTTACACACTTTGACTCTTATCAACATTTCTACACACTTTTTATTTTAAATTGGGTACCTTCTTGGCTATTTTTTTATTAGTCCGTCTTTAGATCATCAAAAAATATGAGACAAGTATTTTTTCTTTTGTCATTTAGACAATAATATATAAAGATATAGCCTGATAAAGTTTCATAAAACGACCGAAAAAAAAATATGCTCAAAGTTTAATAGGTCAATTTTTGCTTTTTTTTTCCTAGCCTGTTGATGTTGGTTCCCACTGTTGGGCAACGGCCTCCCCTATTCTTTCACTCGTCTCTATCTATCTCTCTCAATTTTTGTTTAAATGACAAAAAAATACGTATGCCAAATTTTTTGGATATTATTCGTCGGTTATAATAGTTTGGTGATATTTTATGATATCAAACCTGTTAAATGTGTTTTAATAAAAAGAGACTAAATATCTACAGTCCTCAAACTTTGTTGTTCCAGGTACACTGCAAAGGACTTACCTGTTAAACCGTCATGTTTACATAAAGACAAAAAGCTGCAATGCTCTGATATTAGTATGAATGATCTGCAGTCTTTTCATGGATCGTTTTATGCTGTAACGGATAAAGTTAAACAAGATTTGTTCATACTCAAACATGTAGTAGCTGTACAAACAAAACGCCGTCGTCCTAGGTCTAATTCTATGCATTATAAACCTAGAGAAATGCAAAGGATGTACAGGATTTATTGTAGATCTCAAAAAAAGATGGTGTTCGTTTGCCAAAAAGCTTTTTTGCAAACATTGCATATAAAAAGATATCGGATAGAAAATGTGATAAAGAATTATTACTTAAAAGGAGAAGTCCCGAAAGAAAAACGTGGTGGTGACCATAAGTCACATAAGTACATCGAAAAAAAACGAAGTGTTATTTCATTTATAAAATCATTTAAATGTTCTGAGGCGCATTATTGTAGAGGCAATACTAAGCGTATGTATTTGCCGTCAGAATTATCGATAAATAAAATGGCTAAAATGTACAATGCTCAATCAGCTGATAATCTGAAAGTTAAAGCCTTATATTTCCGTAACATATTTAATACTTGTTTTAATTTGGGATTTGGCACACCACGTGTTGATGCATGTTCTACATGCTTGCAACTGTCCGAGAAAATTAAAGTGGCGAATGAGACTGATAAAAATCAGTTAATGGTGCAAAAAACTGTGCACAAGAGACGTGCCAAAGCATTTTTTAATATGTTAAAGGCAGAAGATCCTTCAATTAAAATAATATCTTTCGATTGCCAGAAAAATATGGTTTTACCAAAAATTCCCGACCAAAGTACATACTATTCGAGACAGCTATATTTTTTTAATTTCACAATTGTAGAAGGCAATTCGAAATCACCATTAACAAGTAAAAATGTTTTTAGTTACTGCTGGACCGAAGATGAATTTGCAAAAGATGCAAATTTAATTTCATCTGCTGTTTATCATCAATTATCTAACACTGTTTTTACACCAGAATGTAAAACCCTTCGGATTATGGCCGACGGTTGCGGCGGACAAAATAAGAACTCAATTTTAATAGCAATGCTTTCAAAATGGTTAATTCATAATGCACCAATGCATATAAAGATTGTAGAAATTGTGTTCCCTGTAGTGGGACACTCGTTTCTTCCTGCTGACCGAGTCTTTGCTCGTATTGAAAAACAACTGCGAAAAATGGAAAATATATTAAATCCGAATGAATATATAGACGTCATAAGTCAACATGCAACGGTTATCAATGTAGGAAGAACATGTCAAATCTTTGACTGGAAAAGCACGGTAAAAGATATATTTAAAAATATTGGAACCTGGCATGTGCCTTTTTCTAAATGTAAAAGATTTTATTTAAAGAGGGCCAGCAGATCTAGTGATATGGTTGGTCTTCGAGGAGAACTACACTACAGACAAGACTTAGGCCAATATAAAAGTGTTTGCAAAAAAAATAAAACATCTGCAATGATTGCACCACGTATGATTACAAAGGGAGTTGATGTAAAACCCTTAAAACTTAGGGATGTCAGCAAATTACTTAAGACTCATTATGGTGACGATTGGCGAAGCTTCCCTAATTTGGTATATTTTGCTAATGTGGTACCACAAGAAATTTTGGTAAATGAAGGTGACGATGATAACCCTGAAGAGTCAATGTGCGAACTTCAAGAAGAGCTGCCGTCATTAATTATTTAGTTTTAGTACTTATGCTCAAAATAAACATTAACCTAAGCGTAGTATTGTTTGTTTGTTTTTCGTGTGTGTAAGTGGCCAACATGGTTTGGGTGGTTTTTTCAAGCCGCCTAAAGGCATCTGACATGGCTTAACGACTGCCATCTATGATGACAGCCGGGACCAACGCGTAGTATTCAGATGCATAGGACGAATATTGTACAAAATCCCATTCAAACTTCAACCCCCCCTACAACCCCACCCACTTATTTTTTGGAATTTAAAGTAGCCTATGTCCATCTCTGTGGTACAATACAACCTATTATAAAATTCATCGAAATCGGTTCAGCCGTTCAGCTGTGAAAAAGGAACAAACATACATACATACACACTTTCACAATTATAATATTAGTAATCGAAATCGGTTCAGCCGTTTAGCCGTGAAAAAGGAACATACATACATACATATACACTTTGGCATTAATATTAGTAAGGATACAGTGATAAAGTTGGTAAATTGGACATAATAGTTTTGTAGCTTTATGTATGCAAACTACTCAAGGATCAAAACTTTTTAGCAGATTACATTGAGAATAGGTATGTTTCAAAATTAGCAATGTCCAACAAGCGTATGAAACAGAGACAGCAAAATCCACTTGTATGTCTCAAAACCCGCAATGTCCCAACTGTTTTAATTAATTTAACTGTAGTAACATTACAAAGTCCATAATTTTAGATATAATGTAACATCCAGGAGATATCTGCAGCCATTCACAAAAATTACAGTTACCTATAACAAGCGAATAATTTATAATCAAATTATTATTATTTGTGAAAATACTCTAAAAGGGACATTGCTGTTTTTGATTCTAGTAGACTCAATTGTAAACAAACATTTGTCGTGCATAACCTCCCAAGTTTAAATTTAAAACATGACTTCTACTAGTGTACATGAAAAATATAGTAATTATCGTTGTAGTATCGACAAAGAATGCAAAAACAAATCGATAAAGACCCCAGAATAGTTGTGGATTCGAGTAGGTACCTAGTGAAACACATAATAATATACGTAACGCATGGTTAAGACTAGCTCAAAGGGATCATGAATCTTTATCGACTGTAACTCTAAATGTATTTTTGCGAAGATCACTTTGATGTAACTACCTACTTAGTTAACAACTTTACTGTATCTGAAAGTTGTTTTTTTTTTTTGTAATTCATTTTTTAGGTTAAGTATGTATCAAGACAGTGAACAAAGTAGGTACTAAAGTTATTTACCATTCAGTTAGAAACTGATGATTATTATTATTGTTTTTCAATAAAACCAAGAACTTAATTAGGAGTATTTCTCGAAGAATTAAGAATTTTAGAAACACCACATATGGATGACGTTCATTTGTTTACAAGTTGAATGACGTCACATCATGGCCGACAGCGTTTTCGGCGTTTCGAATTAAAAACAAAAAACACAATTTTTAAATTGGATTTTAAAATTAATCCTGCGTTGTTGTGTGTGTCTTTTATGTTAGTACGCCAAAAAATGTAGTAAATACTCATTTATTCTATGGAATAAGATATAAGTCAAAAATTCGTCAACTAGCTTATTTACGCAGATTAAAAAATAAAAATAAAAATATTGGTATTATTGATATTAATACTTAATCATGTAAAATTGCATACGTTTTGAACGCGATGGAAGATTTTAAGGACGTTCTAATGCCATCTCGTGATTGGCTTATATAATTACAATCCATAAAAAGATATCACAGCAAATTAAGAAGAAAATTAATATAAATATAGTGAAGTAAATGTGTGTCTTGTCTTTACATAAGGTAAAAAGTTTCATCACTAAAAAAAACTTTACATCAAGACAATTAAACTTCATGAGCATCTTAATTGGTCTAGTCTAGGTTTAGGTAGGTTCGTAGAAACAAAAATAAATGCCAATTTCCTTTAAGTTCCAAAGATTCACATTTTCAAAAACATTGATAAATGTGATGGTTTTTTAAGATAACACAAAATAAAATTTTGCTGTATACTAAACAGCATTAAACGAGTAAGTCTGTCTACCCCGTAAAGGATAAAGACTATATGTATGTATGAATCATACGGACTACCCCTAAACCATACCATACCATTAAACATCTCCCTCTTATTAGAAAATACATTATAAATTCACAAGAAATAAAAAGCGATGAACCAATAAGGATAAAATACGACATATAACTGGTTCTCTTTTTATGGATTCCACTAATCTAGGTGCTCATTTAGTCGTCGAGGAAATGAGTTTTAAGGTATTTCATCATACCAAATGTGCGGAAACGTTTTGTACCGATCACCTTGTAAAGAGCATCGTCGCATATCGCGAATTGCCTGGAAAAAAAAGATAATACGATTAATTAAATACATAAAAAATTGTCAAGAATAATGCCGTGTGGTTCCCGGCACCAATAGAAAAAAGAATAGGACCACTACATCTGTTTCCCATTGATATTGTAAAAGGCGAATTTATAAACTAGGGATTTTTCTTTTAGGCGATAGGGTAGCAACCTGTTTGAATCTCAATTCTATCATTTAGAAGAAATTTATGAACTTAATTAGAACTTATTGACTTAACTAGAACTTATTAACTTAATTAGAACTTATTAACTTAATTAGAAGATATTAACTTAATTAGAACTTATTAACTTAATTAAAACTTATTAACTTAATTAAAACTTATTAACTTACTAATACTAAGTTGAGAGTGTTCCTTCAAACTTATGTAATACTATCTGTGCCTGCGACTTTATCCGTGTGAAATAGTTATTTTGTGCATCAATGAAGTCCCCAAGGATGAATAATTTTCCCCGTTTATTTCACATATTTCATTATTTCTTTGCTCCTTATAATTGTCCCTCGACGAATGGTCTATTCAACGCAAAAATAATTTCAATTCGAACTACTATTTCCTGAGTTTAGCCTGTTCAAACAAACAAACAAACAAACTCATCAGCTTAATAATATTTATATATTAAATTATTTGGGTTCACCAACATTTGTTTACAGCATTTCTCACTTGCTACATAAGTTTTCATCATCATAAAATCACACCTCTTTCCCGGAGGGGTAGGTGTGATTTTATGATAGGGTAGGCACAGACTACTTCTTTCCACTTGCCACGATCTCTGCATACTTCCTTCGCTTCATCCTCATTCATAACTCTCTTCATGCAAGCTCTACTTATATATGTACTAGCTGACCCGCGCAACTTCGTTTGCGTGTATCCCGCTACTTCGACAAATACAGTCAACGCACCAACACATATTGGATACTAATTTTCAATTCACACTAACTTCTCTTTCCCTTAACCGCGTTTAAAATATTAAAATGTTTTTTGGTTTCTGTGACTCTTTATAGGGACGCTGCCCCCGCCGCCGCGGCCGGCCCGTACCGTGCCGCAATACTAATATCGTGATATCTCCTAAACTATATGTCTAAATAACACACTGTAAACTGCAAAAATAATCTAAATTAAATGCTCGTGATGATGAACTTACTTATTTTGATAAGGATATATGTATTATTGGTTATATCACCAGTTAAACATCACCCAACGAATTAAATGTTTTTTTAATACAGAAAAGTAGTTTTTGTGACTTAAATAAAAAAGCTGGATATATGTCATCGCGGACTTTTTTGTAGAACTAATAAAGACCAATGTTTTTACTATACATTGTTCTTACTTGTATCCAACGGTATAAGCGGCGCACGCACAAATGCAATCTTCAATTAGATTTTTTTTCTGACTTCTTGGACATAAATCGCTATAACTCAGCTAATATAGTTTCAATGTATTTCAATTATATATAAAAACCTGTCGGAGAAAATACTCTTTCTATTAGTGAAAACCGCATCAAAATCCGTTGCGTAGTTTTAAAGTTTTATGCATACGAAGGGACTACAGACAAAATGTATGTAGTGATATACTTTTGACCTGACCCTTTACCAGGACGTCCTTAATTCGATCAAGATACGTTCGTCCAGGTCTTCCCACTCCGACCTTTCCCTACACCTTGTATATCTGCTTAGTCAACCTTACATAAGTTTTTATCCAACTAACAATATTATACTGGGTGACATTTAAAACAACTGCATCCTTTTAAACATAGACTATACCCATGCTTCTGAGCTGTTTGAGCCTATTTTTATTTAAATTAAACGTCATCATTTTCACATTTAAAAAACCCTCAAAAACTACGTCACACGCTTTATTAAAGACCAATACTACAAAAAGAAATTAAAACTAAACATGTAAATAAATGTGTGAAAAAAAAAATTATTTTTCTAATATCAAGATCAAGTAAAGTACAGAGTTGTCGAAATCGCTCAGCCGAATGAATTGTGTCGTTGACCTCTGAATCTTACGCGTCGCTTTTCCGCCGGCCGGGGTGATATGACGTATTTAGGATCGTGGATTTTGATACTTTTATTTTTTTTCCTACTTTCTGAAATATGAACTATTAATTTTCTTTCAACGTTTTTAAATATCCTTTAGATGAGTACACTTAACAGTTAAATTTATGCAGTTGAATTAAAAGTCACCGTGTATACAGAGGCTAGGTAAGGCTGAGACCTCCCCGCTAGGGTTGCCAACTTTTTTTAGAAGAAATAGAGTGTATCTGATTTTAAAGGAGGTAAATAAAGAGTACAGACTTACAAAAAAGAGTATTCTGATTACATAGATTTTGTATATTAATACAGACTGGCAATAAAAGAGTATTTAAGCGTACTCTATTGGTGTTATAGATTATAGAGTACGCCTACATGATATAGAGGACAATACTCTATTTTAGAGTACGGTTGGCAACCCTACTCCCCGCTCACCTGTTGTTGGGGTCGTACAGCTTCTTCTCCTTGATGATGGCCCACACGCGCTTGACCACCTCGTGGCGCGGCATGCGCTCGGCGCCCACCAGCTCGGCCAGCGCGGGCGACAGCGTGTACGCGCGCGTGTAGCCGCCGCCCTTGCCGCGCCCAGCGCCCGCCTGCACGCAGACAGACAGACAAACAAACATATATATAGTTATATAGTCGGCCTCTGTGGCGCAGCGGTAGTACGCTTGTCTGTGACACCGGAGGTCCCGGGTTCGAATCCCGGCCAGGGCATGATGAGAAAAGAACTTTTTCTGATTGCCCTGGGTCTTGGATGTTTATCTATATAAGTATTTATTATAAAATATAGTATCGTTGAGTTAGTATCTCGTAACACAAGTTTCGAACTTACTTCGAGGCTAACTCAATCAGTGTAATTTGTCCCATATATATTTATTTAAAAAAAAAAAAAGATATATGGTTATGTTTATAGACTTTTATTCTTATAAAGACATATTGTACATCACTTACATAAGAACATAAAATACAAAGAAATAATAATACATAAGTTCGTTGCCACGCTAATAATCGAAATATAATCGCAAAAGTTCAGTGAATTGAGATTATGTGCTCAGCTAATTGTTTCCTGAATACATCGAACGAGGTAATATTTTTGATATCAGAAGGTATCTTGTTAAAAAGGCGCGCACCTTCGCACGCTTCGCACCTATATACTAGCTGTGCCCGCGACTTCGTCCGCGTGGAATAGTTATTTTGGGCATTATATATTATATAATTTTTTTTTTATATAATTATTAATAATTATCCCGTTTTTTTCGTATTTTCCATTATTTTTTCGCTCCTAAAAGTTGAAGCGTGATGTTAAATAGCCTAAAACCTTCCTCGATAAATGGTCTATTCAACACAAAAAGAATTCTTCATTTTGAACCTGTAGTTCCTGAGATTTGCGCGTTCAAACAAACAAACAAACAAACTCGTCAGCTTTATAAGATTAGTATAGATATGTATTTGACGGCCTATGTAGTAGTAGGTACGCTTGTCTGTGACACCGGAGCTCTCTCAATTCTATTGTCAAGCCAAATAGCTGAACGTGGCCTATCAGTCTTTTCAAGACTGTTCTCTCTGGCTCTGTCTACCCCGCAAGGGATATAGACGTGACCATATGTATGTATTATTAACAAATAACAAACAAAAAAATAACATACAAACCAATTCAAATTGATAAATCAACATGTCTTTTACTGCCCAAATAAATAAATGAAACACCAGAGAATAGAACGTTCAGCTGTTTGGCTTTATAATAGAATTGAGATTAAAATAGTGACAGGTTGGCTAACCCGTCGGCTAAAACGAGAATCGCAAGTTTATAAGCCCATCCCTTAGTCGCCTCTTACGACATCCATGGGAAACGAGATGGAGTGGTCCTATTCTTTTTTATGTTGGTGCCGGGAACCACACGGAGAATTTATATAGTTCATTCTCACCTTTTTCCCCTTGGGAGCCTTCTTCTTCTCCTTCTTGGCCCAATCGCTATCGAAGTCACCATCTGAGTCCTTCTTCTTTCCTTTCTTCTTTTTGGGTTTCTCCTGAAATAAGCATTTTATATACATATTTGTACAGGTTGACTAAGCAGATATACATGGAGGGTGTGGAGGGAAAGGTCGGAGTGGGAAGACCGAGACGAACGTATCTTGATCAAATTAAGGACGTCCTGGTAAAGGGTCAGGTCAAAAGTACCCGAAACCGCCGAGCCTGCATGAAGAGAGTTATGAATGTGGATGAAGCGAAGGAAGTATGCAGAGATCGTGGCAAGTGGAAAGAGGTAGTCTCTGCCTACCCCTCCGGGAAAGAGGCGTGATTTTATGTATGTACGTATTAGTACAACATACAATAAATTGAGTCAGTTTCTTCAATGGAATGTAGTATCATATTACTCACAAAGTTTACTTGTACTTCCATCAGTCAAATTGAGGCTCAAATAAAATTTATCTATAAAAATAGTAGCTATTCACAATAACAACTTTTCGGAGGCATAATATATTGTAAGGTTATTCTTTTGACAATACATATATGTGAATTTTTCGCAAGGTCGCATTCATTTAGGTAAATTTAAATATGCACGTTTTAAAAATCAAGTCTACAAACTGACTGACTCATTGTTGTATTCGATTTTTTATTAGCCAATAACAGCGATAACTCTAAATCGCGTAAGCAGATATTTTAGAATTGCAATTACATATATGATGATGAACAAAATGCTACAGTGCAGTTTGTTACCGCTTCTTCTGCACTAACTTTTTGGGGGCGGCATTAAACTTGGTTTAAAGTTATTTATTTGACGTCAATCGTTTCTTGTTTCAAACCAAAATATAAGACAATTATTAAAGCGATGTTGAAATGTCCCATAAAAATTAATAAAAATTTTGAATTTGAATAAACAACGCCCGACTCAACATCCTCTGGAAAGCAGTTTTCAGTCTTTTTAAGACTGCTGACTCTGTCTACCCTGAAAGGGATATTTATACTATATATTACCTTCTCATAGTCACTCTCACTCCCACTGGCCTCTTCATCTTCTTCGTCAGAAGATTGCTTCTGTTTCTTAGCGGGCCGCTTGGAGGCGGGGGCGGCGCGTTTGGTCGGTGCACGCTTCGGTTTTTCTTCTTCTTCTTCTTCATCATCATCATCATCGTCCTGGAGAAAGAAAATTATCTTCTTTAATCCATCAGGACATCCCCAAGTCGTTCTAGTTTCAAATCACAGTCGCGAGGGTATTTAATACTAATAATAAGCCTTTTCACTCATTTCGGTAATCGCTGCACCTATTTATTTATGTATATTGTTTATCTATCGTAGTTTTTATGTATGTATATTTTATAATTATTTTATTTTATATTTTGTGTAGGTATAAATAGGTATACTTATTTAGTTTAACCCCACAAAGTTCTCTGTCAGACCCAATGGTTGACTGGTAGATAATGCTTCCAGCATAAGTCCGCCTATTGTGCTATACATTTGTATTTTGTGCAATGAAGTTAAAATAAATAAATAAATAATACATTCCATATCTTTCCCATGGACGGCGACTAAGGGAATGGCTAATAAGCTTGGTTTTCTTTAAGTAGGTGATGGGCTGGCAACCTGTCACTATTTATTCTCAATTCCATCATTGAGCCATACAGCTGAACATCTATCGTCAAGCCAATAAAGGGGTATGTGGCCTGTCAGCCATTCAAGACTGTTGGCTCTGTCTACCCCGCAAGGGATATAGACGTGACTATATGTATGTATGTATTTTTTTATGTATGGTTCTATTTTGTGATGGGCAATAATACCTCTTCATCATCTTGCTCGTTCTCCTCCTCCCCTTCAGGGAAGTGGTCATTCACATACTCTATGACTATTGCGTCAATCATCTTCCTCCTGTCTGTCAGGTCACATTGAAACACCTCCTCCAACTTCTGTATGACCTTCTTGGTGGATGTCTTCGAGAAGTCAGCATTTTTCAAGATCTCTGTGGGATAGAGGTTCATTTTTTTTTATTATTATAATATTTATATCACATACTTTTTCTACTTCTAGGCAATAGGAACCTGTGTGTGGATTGAGGCACTTCAGAATAGGACCACGCGATATACTTTCCGTGGATGTCGTTAAAGGCGAATAAGGGAGAGGCTAATAAAATTGGGATTCTTCTTGTAGACGTTAGGCTAGCATAGCAACCTGTCACTATTTTGACCTCAATATGACCATTAAGTCATACAAATAAATGTGACCTTTCAGTGTTTGGGAGACTGTTGGATCTTGTCTACGCCGTAAGAATTAAAGACATGATTTTATGTCGTCTATGTATGTTAAAAATGGCGGGTGTTACTACTGACCCTAATGTGATACCGGTACCAGATGTAGTACCTGTACTGCCGGTACCGATATTATTTTGTGGCCAGTAACGGTACTAACTAAATATTCCTATCGAAATAATTCACTAAACGCGCATGCACATCGAGCGTTACGTGGAAAATAAAAGTGATTTTGTTAATTTGTCATCAAGAAAATGAGCAAAGGCAGGTCTAGTAATGAATAATCTAAACTGGGTACCGGTACTCATCTGTAACAGGTATCCAAGTACCGAAACGAAAAGAACCTTCAATTACCGATACATAACCGGTATTTTTGGTATCGGTTCCACGGCTTGCTATTGACATCGAACAATATCGACAACCATCTATAGGTAGGTACTATCAGCAATTTTAGTAAATGGATGATTTTCAAGATCTTCTATCGATAGTTTAATAACGCTAACTCCATGCCTTGCCTTGTATTGTAGTTAAAACCGTATTGGTTTTATTCTCTTTGATTGTAGTACCTACTGAGGGAGAATAAAGATAAAGAGACGTTTCGTTCCATGTAGACACACAATAAAAAGTATCAAAGCCAACATAAGAATTACAAGTGAAGAACTCGTACATAACGTAGTGAAGCAAGAACAAAGGAAAGTCTCTCGCCGATCGATGTGCGTTACGGAACGCAACCATGGCCGCCAAGAGAAAATTGACCAAACAAATTAATAAAATAAAATGCTCATTTACATAGAAAGTAATAGACTTTCTTCAAAATTTTTCAAGTAATACCTTTTCAGAAAGGTTTTGCGCGTCATTTTCAATAATGCATTAATTAAAGTGGTCCGCCATTTCGTCGCTACATACGTGGAGGTCTCTTACGCGTAGCATAAAAATAAACCATCAGTAAGCAGACTTTATTGGGAATTATTGAACAATGCCTTGCATACCAGAACATTCGCAATAAAATATCGAAAAACTTTCACCTGAAACATTTCGTTATAAACATCATACTATCAGAGATATTTCAATTAAAAGGTACGAAAATTCCAAGTTTCACAGGAGTACCTCGTACGAAGCCATTACGCGCGGCCCCTGGGCATATACAGGCCAAAGATTTTGAGTTGAAATTACCAACAAAACATAATTTTATAGCTCAAAAGGTATTTACTGTGTTATACAACTGATAACTTACTTACGATCTCCAACTTTAGTGTTTCTTTATTAGGCTTCTCCATTTTGCAATATCAAAGTAAATTTTACGCTTGCTCGTACCAATAGAAAGCCACACAATAATTATACCTATGTACTGGGTGCACACGGCGTCATCACGAAATTGACCGATCACAGCTTCGGAAAATTTCGGCTAAACTCAATGCACCAATCGGCTTTCAGAATGGATTCATGCGAAACAAATGCATAATTTATACAAAAATGCAATACATGAATATAGTCTTTAATACAATGCAGGAAGTCGTCAAATAGTACAGTAGTAAAGTGACGTTAGTTCAATCAAACTAGCAGACAGAATCAAACCTTTTTTAGTTTTCGGAATAGGAAGTTGATATTTTCTGCTGCGTTCAAATATAAGAAAATTGCATTCGAAAAACCATAAAAACAGTTTTCCCAAGACGGGCCGGGCCTTGCTTGGCTTGGCCGGGTCCGATTTTGAGCCGAATTTGGTTATTCAAAGGTCAGGTCAAGACAGTGTTACCAACCCTACTGTTTTAACAGTAGATTTGCTTTTTTCACATTGATGTCCTTATTTTCTGTTTGATTCCTATTTTCTACTGTTTTTCAACTAGCGTTCGGCACCACCTATTATATTAAACTGCAAATTTTTTTTGATAACCACTACACAATAAAACACAATGACACTAGATGGCAGTATATTCCTTAATTACGTAACCGAATATCGACTACAACTTTTAAAGGAGTATTACACACTAAATCCGAAATAACCGATTGCTATTCGTTTGAAGCCACAGAAAGGCTTAAAAAATATGTATGATTTCAAAAACAATAATGAGTGTGAAAATATTGCAGATGAGGCAATTATTAAACAATGATGATTTATTAAACTGAAAATTAATTTTACTTTGATTTATGTTCTTTTATTGTTGTAATTACAATTACAAATATGTTAATGTATGTGAGTTCTTGTAACTCAGAAAATTGTTATTATAATTATATGAGCAAAATTATGAAATCTGCCTTTTTTATATCTAAATACTGTTTTATTTTAGGCGAGTTGTTGTTTTTTAGCTTTTTGGGGTTGGCAACACTGCGGCAAGAGTACCCGAAATTAATGAGTTTGCATGAAGAGAGTTATGAATGTGGAAGCGAAGGAAGTATGCCTACCCCTCCGGGAAAAAGGCGTGATTTTATGTATCTATGAATGTGATGTTGTTTCTTTATTTTTTTATGTATCGTTGATAGGCGGTCGTGCGTGATCGTACGTCAGTAATCATTTAAGTAATATGTTTCTTTACCATTTCTTTTTATACACAAGCAATAGCTGAAAAATAGTGTTCAGTTCTAAGATTCAGTCAGTATATGAATGAGTCTCACGTGTGGTGATGCATGTATCAGCCGAAAATGAAAAAATTAATGAGTGTGGAAAAAGCAATGCAGATCTGAAGAGATCGTAGCAAGTAGACATTTTTACTAGTGCGGATATGGTTGAACTAATGTGCTAAGACCTATCTATAGTGCGTTTTAATTATTTCTGTGTTATTATTATATAAAAATGCATTCATGAACGCGTCTTTTTCTGACATTCGAAACAAACTGTCAATGTCAATGCATGCCATGTGAACAGTGAAATGTAAACACGATCGGTCGGTGGTACATAACCTCACTTATCTTGCGAATTAAACTTAAAAAGCATATATATTGTTAAACAGTCTTACAAACTGCGTAAATATGGCAAAAACAAAGAATAAAAGAAACGCAGGACTGGCTGATAAAGTGCATAACAAGAAGAGGCATGATAATATGAAAAAGAAGCTGAACCCTTTCGAAGTGCATATAAACAGAGAAAAAATTAAAGTTCTAGGCAAGAAATCTAAGCATGACAGAGGATTACCTGGAGTTTCTAGGGCTAAGGCCATTAAGAAGGTAACTTTCATTTTAGATTTCACAGGAGTGGTATCTTATTGTCTTTTTAATTGTCCTTCTTCTGGCATTATAATTTAGTTATTACTTCATTAGCATTTTGTTTTCTGGTCTATCCATGCCCTAAAAATACTAGAAACGTCACCTAGAACCTGAATTATGCATGAAGCTGGATTATTTCGCTTTAATATACAGTTTGGTCCATATTTCTGAAAGTCTAGCTCTGTCCACCCTGCAAGGGTTATAGACATGATTATATGTATGTATGTATGTAAATAAAAATGTAACTTTTTTTTTTAAATAGAAATTTAACATATTTTTTTTTTAACAGAGAAAAGAAACAATAGGCACAGAAATGAAACTCATGAATAAGACGAACACATTCATAGACCGTCGTATCGGAGAGAGGGACTCTCAACTCTCGGCGGAGGAGCAGATGGTAGTCAGGTTCGCTGCCGAGCGGGCCAGGCAACATAACAGGAAGAATATTTACAATTTGGCTGATGACGAGATTTTAACTCATAGGTAAAATTTAAATTTGAAATGTTTTTTTTTGTCTAAAATAGAGTAGGTAGAGGGAGTATGTTTAACAGGGTTCTCGAGCCCACAAAATAGTCATTTAAGTGTGAAGTGCACCATAGCCTTGAATTTAGTTTATAAGTTAGGAAACAATAATGTAGATGTGTATGAAACCATAGAATGAAAAGTTAATGGATGCAACATGAATATTATATTTTTATTCATGAATAATGAAAACACATAAAAAAGGCATATTATGATTAATTTTCATCTCTCTCTTTATAGTTAAACATGAATAGGAGAGAGAGAGAAGTTTGAGATGTGATGTATTTCTTTCATCATAATTATTGAAATCTACATCTTTGTAATACAATTACTGTATTAAATGCTCATGTTTATAATATTATGTACATAAATTAATTAATAAATATTGGAAAGTTAATATTAGTAAAGAAAATGCTGCAGTGTAATTTGAACTGCTTATTTTTTTTAATCAACATGTGTTTTTAATTCTTTTTAGAGGACAAACATTGGAGCAAATTGAGAAGTTTGATGATCCAAGATCTGACGAAGAAGATGATGAAGAAAGCAAGAAATATGGGGGACTTGATGGTAAATAACTCTTCTTTCTGGACCCATTTATTTTTAGATGTATTTGACATTAGATATCTATTTCTGCTTCTGAAGCGCAGGAGTAGAAGAAGCTGGGGAACAAACAACACTGCAGCATATTATAATTTTGTATTCCATTTCTAAAGTAAATTAATTTAAATGAAACCTTGAATTCTTCATTTAGTCAATATGCTAGCATGCTAGGTTTGTGGACCAAGTGTTACTCTATAAGTTACATGGTACCAATGTCCCTGCGAAGAACTCAATGAGAAATCAAATTTTGTATGCAGCGGAAAATATTTGAGGGTTGAGCCAATCGCAGTGCGCCATTGGAATTGTCCGCCATTACGAGCTAGATAGCGGGAGACATTTTGTTTTCGGATTTTAAGTTTAAATTTGATTCGGCGATAAATTACGTTAAAGTGGTAGTAATTATTGTTATTGTAATTTTGTAGAATATAATAAAAATAGGACCACTCCATCTCTTTCCGATGGATGTCGTTAAAGGCGACTAAGGGATAGGCTTATACATATACTTCGGGATTCCTCTTTTAGGCGATGGGCTAGCAACCTGTCATTATTTGAATTTCAATTCTATCATTAAGTCAATCAGCCAAGGCCACGTTCAGCCTTTCAGTCTTTCGATGACTGTTGGCACAGTCTACCCCGCGGGATATGTTGACAATTATATGTTATGTTATGTTTATGTGTAATATTTTAATTTCTATTTCAGATGAATTTGTCTCGGAAGGGCATTTCGGTGGTGGTATTCTAGCAAAAACGGATACAAAAGACGGTTCCAAATCCCACAAAGACTTAATTGAGCAGCTTATAGCAGAATCCAAGAAGAGGAAAGCAGAGAAGCAGAAGGAGAAAGAGCAGACTTTAGACTTGACAGAGAAATTGGATTCGGAATGGAAAGATTTGCAACCGGTTGTGTTTAAGAAGGCCCGAGTGGAGAAAGAGTCGATTATTGATAAATTGTTGAGTCAAGCAGAGGAGAAGAGTCAGGATTATGATAAAATGATGAGGGAATTGAAGTTTGACAGGAGAGGGACTGTGAGTTATGTTTGAGTTTTCAATGCTGTGCCTACCACCTGTTGCAAGCCTAAGCCTAACCCTTAGACGCCTTTTACGACGAAGAAACTTTGGGATGGGCTTGCAACCTATCACTTTGAATCTAAATTCTATCATCAAGCCCTACATCTTAACGTGGCACATCAGTCTTTCAACACTGCTGGCTCTGTTTACCCCGCAAGGGATATAGATGTGATCATAAGACACATCGATTTGGGCGTTCCAAAAAAAAACCATTTTCCTAATCTCTTTCAATAATGTTACATTAGCTCATCTGACTTATTCCACGAGTGATATATGTATATATATATATATTTTTCTGTTACGCTTTCAGCCATCAGACGCACTAAAGACAGACGAGAAGCAAGCCAAAGAAGAGAGGGAGAAGCTGGAACAGTGGGAGAGGGAGAGGCAACAGAGAATGCTGGGTGACCATGAGACGGAAACAATTCGCGTTCAAAAAACAACAGTTAAACACAGGTATTGTCTAGATATACTTGATCGTAATAGCAACATATATACGTACATTTGGTCACGTCTATATCCCTTGTGGGGTAGACAGAGCCAACAGTCTTGAAAAAACTGAATGGCCACGTACAGCTATTTGGCTTAATGATATAATTGAGTGCCGTGTGGTTCCCGGCACCAATACAAATAAGAAAAGGACCACTCCATCTCTCACCCATGGATGTCGTAAAAGGGGACTAAGGGATAGGCTTACAAACTTGGGGTTCGTTTTATAGGCGTCTAAATTAAAATCTTATATACAAAAAAATCCAAACTAATCTTTTTTTTTTAATTTATTCTCTGTTGACAGGTCTGCTGATGATCTAGAAGACAATTTCGAGCTGGAAGATGAAAAGGAATTCATGTTGGCGTACGACAAGGACGGAAAACCGCTCGTACCTGAGAATATACTTAAAGATTATTCAGGTATGTATGTGTATTTATTAAAGCTCTTGCCCGAAACTTCGTTCATGTGAGATTTACATTGCGTGACGTGTGGTTCCCGGCACCATTAGGACGGTAATGGGACCACTCCATCTCTTTCTCATGGATGTCGTATAAGGCGGCTAAGGGATAGGCTTATAAACTTGGGATTCTTTTTGAGCTAGCAATAATTTATCGCGCTATAAAAAACGTCGTAGCGCGTGCCACACTAGCCCCGCTGATCAAATATTTAAATGAAATAAAAGAAAAAACAGAAGTACAAACAAATAAGCAAACAAAAAAAAATTACAGAGAAAGGAAATAAATGGAGGACGCTCCACTTTACTCCACGGGCAATAGTATTTTAATTGTAATTTTCATCAACGTAGTAAATGATTTTCAGTTCCGAACGCAAAGCCAAAATTCGATGATGGCATATCTGATACATCATCGGAGGAAGATGATGACAGCGGTGATGAAGAAGACTCCAATGATGGTGATGATGATAATGATGATGATGAAAACGTTAACATTGAGAAAGTAACTAATGGTAATGGCAATAGTAGTGAAGACTCAAGTGATGAAGATGATGAAGAACAGGAAAATAGAAAGGTAAAGAAAGTCGTTAAAGATGCTATAAACCAAAATGGTGAAAGTGGTAGTAGTGGAGACTCAAGTGATGATGAAGATGATAAAGTACAAGATAAAAATAAGGTAAAGAAACTTGTTGAAGATGCTAAAATCGGAAATGGTGAAGCCAGTAGTAGCGAAGACTCGAGTAATGATGAAGATGATATAACACAAGATAATAATAAAGTAAAAAAAGGTGTTGACGAAGCTAAAACAAAAAAGAAAATTACAGAATTGACTAAACATAAAGAAAATGACGATTGTAAAACTAAAAACCAAAAGAAAGATATAATAAATAAAGAAATCAACGTAGATGATGAAGTTACAGATGACGATGATGGAAGTGATGATAATGATACAGAGAATGATGATTCAGATGATGAGTCAGATGGTGGTGATGCGAAAAATGCTGTAGACGATTTTAATGATTTAAAATCTTCCGGTAGTGAAGATGAAATGGAGACTGGGGAGGATGTCGAGAAGATCGGTTCCTTCTTTGAACTGAAACTGGCTGAAGGTGATAATTTGAAGGTAAGATACTTTTTTGTGTAAATAATTTCACCATTTATGTAATACAGAAATATATTTTTTCCCCTATAACGAATAAGAACCCTTCATCTCTTACCTATGGGTGTCGTAAAAGGCGACTAAGGGATTTGATTATGAACAAGGGATTCTTATTTAAGGCTATGCGCTAGCAACCTGTCACTATTTGGATCTCAATTCTATCATTTAGCCAAACAGCTGAACGTGGTCTTCCAGTCTCTTCAAGACTGTTGGCTTTCAGGGGATATAGGCGTAATTTTATGTATATATGTATAAAGATATACGGGAGAGATTACCCAAATTGAGTTAACCTCGAAGTTATTTCGAGACTAGTGTTACGAGATACTAACTCAACGATACTTAAGGTATTTTATAACAAACTAGCGACCCGCCCTGGCTTCGCACGGGTGCAAAATTATAAATGTTATTATACATAAAAACCTTCCTCTTGAATCACTCTACCTGTTACAAAAAACCGCATCAAAATCCGTTGCGTAATTTTAAAGATTTAAGCATACAGACAAACAGACTAAAATAGCGAATTTGTTTTATACTATGTAGTGATGATACTCATATAGATAAACATCAAAGATCCAGGCCAATCAGAGGAAGTTTATTTCTAATAATTATCGAAAATAAGTTACGTTTAGTAACAATTTAACTGTATTTTTTCAGGAATTACTTACCGGTAAAACGCCAATACAGCAATCAACCGCTCTCCAAAAACTTATAAAGAGTTACGATCCGAGTTTATCAGAGAATAATAAAGAGAAACTCAGCAGATTATTCGCTCATATGTTACAATATATCAATGATATCTTCACGAATTTACATGAAGAAAGTGACGTCATAAAAGCATTTTTGGTTTTCGATAAACTAGTACCATATTTCTTCGATCTAGCCAAAATGAATAAAGTTTCAGCTAAGAAATTCCTAGTTGAATTAATTAAGGAAAAACACGACGTTTTCGAGAAACGTCCAAAAGTAGTGCCCGATTTAAATACGTTGATTTTCTTCAAATTAGTACAACTATTGTATCCGACATCAGATTTTAGGCATCCTGTCACGACGCCGTGTTTAATTTTCTTGGCGGAAATATTAACTAAATGTAGGTTTTGCGATGCCTATTCAGTTTCTAGAGGATTATTTGTTACGTCCCTTATATTAGAGTACACAATGCTTTCAAAAAGACTAGTGCCTTCAGTAATAAACTTTCTAAGAGGAATTTTATATTTATCAGCCAGCACTTCGATTTTAAATCCCATACAAGTCGTTCCGCCATTTAGGTTACACAAAGACGAGAAAATTTTGAATTTAGACCACGACTGTTCGAAATTGACCGTCGAAAGCAAAATGGCGGCGAAAGATTTAGTGGCAAAGGAAATTAGTGACGATTTCAAAATTCGAACGTTATTTGTTTCGGTGTTGTTATTGAAAGAGTTTTTTAATTTTTTTAATGAAATTGAAGCACAACAATGTTTGTTTGAGCCACATATACAGTTGTTAGGTAGGATTGATACGGATTTGTACCCTGAGAATGTACGGAAGACTGTAAGAAAAGTCATGAAACACATGAAGGAGACATTGGAATTGAAGACTTTTACGCAGTTGACGCGAGAAAAGAAGAGGCCGAAGGCGTTGAGGCTTTACGAACCTGACATACAAGAAGTGTGAGTATTTTTTTCTTTATAACCTTTTTTAAACAGTGGCAGTCGATATTTCCATTAAAATTTGAACTTCATAAGCAAGAGACACTGTTATTTCAATATTTTATCATCTTATGTAGTGCCGTGTAGTTCCCGGCAGCAATAGAAAAATAATAAGACTACTCCATCTCTTTTCTATGAATGTCGAAAAAGGCGATTATGGGAAAGGTTCATAAACTTAGGATTCTTTTTTTTAAGCGATGAGTTAGCAACCTGTCTCTATTTTATTTTAATATCAATTCTTTCATCAAGGCAAAAAGTTAAACATGGCCGATTAGTCTTTTCAATACTGTTGACTCTGTCTAATTCATCAGTAAATTCTTTGAATACAGCACAGAATCGGAAGATATCTGACATGATGAAAGACATTTTTTTAATATCTATATTATATATTCACAGCTTCACTGGCAGCAAATCGTCTAAACTGTCGCGTGAAGCGGCAGATAGAGCAAGACTCCAGACTAAGTACAAGAAAGCCATGAAGGGAGCCCTAAGGGAAATCAGAAGGGACAAGGCGTATATTGCTTCTGTTAAGATCAAACAGAAGATTGCAAGGTGAGAATTAAAACGTTTCATCATTTTATTAAACATTTTCTTATTGGCCTGAGTCTTGGATGTTTATCTATATAAGCATCTTTTTTTTTTTTTTTTGGTGGGTGATATATAAGAATATCGCTGGTTGAATCGGTAATGTGGTTGGTCAAAATGCGTCTGGCGCAAAAAAGCACAGGGTTAATTCCGTCTTAGCCATGCACTCATTACTATTTTTGAAGTAATGTATATTAGTTTGAATACTTACCGATGCACTTGCGGTGAAGGAAAACATCGTGAGGAAACCTGCACATTCAGGCAACTGGATGTGTAACCATGATCGGTCCAATACGGGTTAGGTTCCCCTGCAAAGGTTGCGGAGGTCAGGCGGGAGTTGCTTCGTGTTAAAACCTGACTCACCCAATCCAGGATCCATGGTCAAAAGCATGCCCCGGGCTCCTCTCCAGAGTGGTGAGGATGCAATCGGCACTAAAGCCAGGAGAAAAGATAGTATCGTTGAGTTAGTATCTCGTAACACAAGTTTTGAACATACTTCGAGGCTGACTCAATCTGTGCAACATTATAGTAAAAATTTATGTGAGATATTCAACAGAAATTCCAAAGTTAAAGTAGCTTTAGTTTGATATCGTAAAATTAATATTAATAAAAAAAAAACATCAAATGTCTGCAGTTTACGGAATATAAACTTGTTTTTCCAAAAATTCTGAAGTGCCATTGTTTGTTTTTTTCAGTGACAACGTTAGAAAAGAGAAAGTGCGACAGATTTACAAGGACGCGTCCATACAGCAAGGGGAGTTGAACAAACTAAAAAAAATGAAGTGAACATTTTGAATATCTATGGAATTGTCAATGAAAGTGTAAATAAAACTGTTATAATAATGTTCTGTTTTTAAATGAAATGTAATGAAAATAAAAAAAAAAATCTGCGTGTTTCGGCCAGTCGCGTACTGTGGGCCACATAAAAAAAATTGTTGTCGTTAAATATTAAACCAATGTTAGTTAAACCTCGTTTATTGACGACATTGACGTATCGAAAATGCAAATAACGTTCCGTAACACCGATCACATGCATACATACATATTTTAGACTTAATATGGAAAGTGGTACCCATACGTTTCTATGTAGCTACACATAATATACCCGTTTTGGAATCTAAATTTCGAAACAAAATTCCATATTTATCTGCCAGTTTTAAAAATGAAATGAATATATGTTAATAATTTATATGTATGACATTCGATTCTATATATTTAAAAATCTTAAGAGCTAAAATTTTATCGTAATTAATTTATAGAAAAGGCTTATCTATCAACATATTATGTAGTTTCGTTCTGCAAATATATACATATAGTCACGTTTATTACCACTTGCCGGGTAGACAGAGCTAACAGTGATCCCGATAATTCCGTGTCCGCGTACATATTTCTGCAGAACGACCATTTCTTTTACAATTTAAGCATAGTTTTTAATTATCTTTAGAATTATACTCCGGATTTAGTTTCCAAATTACATAGTTCAGATACGACGCGAACGATAACCAAGCTAAATACGGTGCCATGAAGTAAATAGTTCTCTTGTTGACGAAGAAGAAGCTGACTGTACATGCTGCCGCGGCTACGTCCAGGGCGACTATGTGGATGAAGGCCTGGAATCAATCAATCATTGAAATCACTCATTCATATGATCACGTATCATGCGGGCTAGACAGAGGTAACAGTCTCGCAAAGACTGAAAAGCCACGTTAAGCTTAATGATAGAATTGAGATTCATATAGTGACATGTTGCTAGCCCATCGCCTAAAAGAGGTTTCCCAAGTTTAAAAGCCTAACCCTTAGTCGCCTTTTACATCTGTGGAAAAGAGATGGAGTGGTCCTATTCTTTTTCGTATTTGTGCCGGTAACCACACGGGACAAATATTTAGGGTGGCTTTAAACGCCAGTCGTAAGTCGCCAGTAATGGATAAAGACGTAATTAAGGGGTATGTTAAGATGGTTCGGTCATGTGGAGAGGATGAATGTAAGCAGGTTGACTAAGCAGATATACAAGACGAGTGTGGAGGGAAAGGTCGGAGTGGGAAGGCCTAGACGAACGTATCTTGATCAAATTAAGGACGTCCTGTTAAAGGGTTAGGTCAAGAGTATCTACCCGAAACCGCCGAGCTTGCATGAAGAGAGTTATGAATGCGGATAAAGCGAAGGAAGTATGCAGAGATCGTGGCAAGTGGAAAGAGGTAGTCTCTGCCTACCCCTCCGGAAAAGAGGCGGGATTTAATGTATATATGTAATTAAGTAATGTTTAATTTAACGAGACATACCAATCCCAACTTATGGAACCTGAAGAATATAGGAGTCCACGTCCAGTTGAACACCAGTTGACCTCCATATAAGGCTAGAGGTAGCACTGCTTCGTCTGCAAGGGAAAGTAGAACTGAACTCGACCTTTTCGAAGGAACGACATATGTAATAATTTTGGGGGAAATAATTCAGGTTCAGACTTCGAAATATTTGTTTGTAATATCTTTGTTGCAAAGAAATTTACATGTACGCAATATTTATTTGACTTCACAAAGCGCTCATCAAACGGCTGAGAGAGGCAACGGGTGACCTGCGCGCGGGCAGCTCTCTTGCGCAGCGTATTGCTATTGTAATACAGCGCGGGAATGGTGCCTGTGTGATGGGAGCCCTACCAAGGGGTCCAAATTTTAATAATATTTTTTTTCTAAATTCCTAAATTTTACTAAAATTCCTAAATTTTACTTTATTTTAATTGGGTATTTTATTATAAGTGAAGTCTAGAAATGTACCTAATAGTAACATTTTCTCAATATAATTCCAAATACATATACATAAATAAATGTCGTGTAATATTTATTCCATTCGGTCGCAGACTCCATCTTGTGGTAGTGCGATCGGACTTCGAAAAGTAAACTATACCAACAACCGTTGGAAATGTTGGATATACCATTGCATGGCGGATTGTTTTGGACCCTAAAGCCTCATTTAGACCTTAACCTTTAAGAAACATTACAGCACATTTTAAATTTGGTTCGAATGTTGGAAAATGTAGGCATGGGCTCACGCCAAAAACCTCAAAAACGTCCAGACAAGTCCAACTATGTACAACTTAGAAGGTACCTACTGTTATATAGGTAAGTACTTATACAATTTTTCAAGTATTTTTTTATGGAACCAATAAATCAACTCATTCGTTGGCGTTCGTTGGTCCGGTGTATACGCGGCTTTATAAAGGTGGTTTAAGACTGTCCGTCATCCTTTAAAAAAAAAACGCATTGTTTGTTGTCCAAGATACACATAAACATTTACTGGAATAGAAAAGGGAAAGAACCCCATATAGCGTTGTTTTGTATGTACGACTCCATCCACATATTACACCCCCTTTTTACACCGCGGGTTAAAACAGCATAAACATACCAGTAATGCCGCCACATTCTTTATACACCATATAAGACGCATATCCCATTGACGTATATAACGCCGTCCAAGTAGGCCCAAACACCCAATTTGGTGGGTTCCAACTTGGCTTCTTTATTATCTGGTACCAGGCCTTCCCATCAGGCCTCCTGACCTGACCTGCCATGGTGGCGGCTCCGGCCCAGCCTCCAACATTAGGCAATAACATAGATCCTATTGCGCCCCAGTTCATTTTTCTGTTTCTGCTTCTACGTGAAAAAAAAGTATGGACCTTCCATTTTTATACTTATCTATGGTCTTATGTTGAAACCTGCGCAAGGCTAATAAATATGGCTATAAAATGGATGCGAAACCATAATCCAATATCAGTAAGGTTTCCCTGCAAAAGTTGCGAAAGTCAAATGGGACACCCATTCGCTTCGTGTAAAAACCTGACTGTTTCCCCCTCTACATAGTCTAGGTCAACTGAGTAGTTCCACTAATTAGTGTAAATCTGTAAGTAATAAGCCATTAAAGCCATCAGGATAAACGATTACCCACTTCCTTGCCTTGCTGTTTTTTGATCTTATAAATTGAACTTTATGGTCACGTATTAAGGATCGTACTAAAGCAGTAAAATTAGAACTTGCCGTGTTTAGAATAGAATTGTTTTGCGTACCTAGATCACCATTTGCGCCAAATAAAGATTTTTCTTTCTTTCTTAGATCTCCTGTTTGATAGCGATTTGTCTAGACAGAAAAGTTTATAGTGAGAACGCGTCTAATCGCACACGACACGATAAACAACTTATCAGCTGTTTTCATCAAATTCAATACACCCACCTGCCCACCTCAAATTTCCACTTGTTTGAAGAATGATTATTGAAAATCTTGGTGTTTTAAAACAGGGAAAATACCTAGTTTTATTTACTTTGAAACAGGAAACATTATTGAAATGAATCTAAAAGCCTCCCCAGCAATAAAGAAATGATGATTTTCTGTACATACAAAACAGTTTTAAGTTATGTTTTGCGTTGGCAGAAATATTCCAATCATCTGACAAATGTCAAATACAGAGATAATCCTATAAAATAAAAAGATCCCATCATCTGAACATGTGAAAAATATTATGGTGGCATCTTAAATTGCCAAGTTTATCAATGCTTGTTCAATCAAGTGATGCGATTTCACTTTTATTGTTTTAAATTTTCCAATTTCTCATAAGATTTCTTGTGTTACACGCCCGCAATAGCCCCGACAGTTACCTAAACCGTGTCTACGTAAGTAAACCAACGTAATAATATCCGCCTAGTTTCTACGACCTTCCGCCGGCCGCTAATTTTGGTAATGTAAACAATGAAATTGCGTAATTTTACAAAAGATAATGTGCTAATTAGTTACTTTATACACACTTTACTCATCTTAGTTCCTAGTTAGTGTCTTAAATTCGCACAGCACACGTCAATACATATTTTAAATAAAAAAATGGCCGAGGAATCTCAAGAAGTAGTTCAAAGGTGAGAGATATTTGCTATCATTAACTGCTGATAAAATAATTATCATTTAATTATTTACACTCGATAGTAATTATTACAAGTAATTGTTTAGTATGGATTTGATTGTGTAGTTAAAAGGCTGTGATACTTAAAACAAATACTTATGGCTTTGGAGTTACATTATGAAATGGCAAGGTAATGTGACATCATGGTTTTAAATAAAACAAGTTTAATTCATTCACGAGTGTATAAAGTTATGTAAACTTTAGAATAGGACCACTATATATTTTCCTTGGATTATCTTAAAAACGACTATGAGATTAAGCTGATTGAGCTTCCAATGGGCTGGTATTAAAGAAAATAAGTGTAAAAGTCAATCAAGGGGTTGAGAATCACACAATTGCTGTGTGGTTCTCTGCACCAATATCAAAAAGAATAGGATCACTCCATCTCTTTCCCATGCATGTCATAAAACGCACCTAGTGATAGGCTTATAAACTGTGTAATTCTACTGATTCTTGAAATGGTACTATTTCTATACGTTTTTTTGAAAGTGTTAACTTTCTTCCCTTCTAGTGAAATGTACCGTCTTTGTAGAGTCTACCTTCTTTAGAGAACATGCATACATATCACATCCTTACTCTTTATGGGGTAGACAAAGCCAAATGTCTCTAAAAGACTAAATGGCCACGTTCAGCTGTATTGCTTGATGATGGAATTGAGATTCAAATAATAACAGGTTGCTTGTTCATTATCTAAAAAAAGAATCCCAATTCTTCTTCAATTATTCAGAGAACGACCAATAAAACATATATTCTTATCTGCTTTAATTTCTTCCCGTCAGAGACTTGATAATGGCTAACTGGACAGCTCTCGGCTCCATAGTCCTCCCCAACCTCGGCGGCTGGGCGAACGGCCTCTACTTCGCCGGGCAAATCCGCAAAGGTGACGAGAAGACCTGGTACGATCAGCTGAACAAGCCCACTTGGACAGCACCGAAATGGATCTTCGGGCCCGCGTGGACAGTCTTGTACAGCAGCATGGGTTACGCTTCGTACAGGGTCTTGGAAGAGTGCAGCGAGAGTCCCGGTTAGTTTAAGTTTAATTAGTTGTAGTTAATTAACTGGCTTTTGCCTTTTTTTTTGCTTATTAAGTAGGAAAGCGACATAGGAAGATAGGAAAATGAGATTAGTTGTTATATGCCTTGCGGGGTAGACATCATCTCATCATCATAGATCTGTCTACTACTAGTATATATAGATTTAACTAGTGACAGGTTGCTAGCTCATCGACTAATATAAGAATATTGGTGCCGAATGATGGAAGAATTCAGTGTAACGTCGGACTTTTTCGGAAGGTCATTAGCTTACATTAACCTACTTCAAAGAAAGAGGTTATCACTTTGTTTTGTGTATGTAATATTGTTGTAATTTATATCTATCTATATCTATTTCTACATATTAATATAAACCTGAAGAGTTTGTTTGTTTGAACGCGCTAATCTTAGGAACTAATGGTTCTATTTGAAAAATTCGTTTTGCGTTGAATAGACCATTTATCGAGAAAGGATTTAGTTTAGGCTGTATAACATCACGCTGCAACTATAAGGAGCAAAGAAATAACCGAAAATGTGAAAAAAGCGGGTGATATTATTTATCCTTGAGGGCTTCAATGATGCCCAAAATAAGTATTCCACGCGGACGAAGTCGCGGCCACAGCTAGCTAGGTAATATTTAAATGGTAGAATATGGACTATTGAGTGTTGTAGAAAAATGCATAAAAATGATAAATAGTTTCTACCTATATTGCACTTACATAATCTGATAAAATTAGACGTTAATATGACTAAGATATATTACGATGGTCTTATCACAAGTTTATTATACCTATACTTGTTTTATTTTTATAGATACTGATAAAACTTAGTCGACTAAGGAAAGCTAGAGTTATGAGTTTAGTAGTAAATGTTAGTTAAGAGTTATGAATGTGGATGTGCCGTGTGGTTTTCGACGCTTTAGATTGGGATCATTGGGATATCTTTCCAACGGATGTCGTAAAAGGCGACTAAGGGATAGGCTTACAAACTTGCGATTCCTCTTGTAGGTGATAGGCAGTAACCTGTCACTTTTTGAATCTGTCCATAGCCCTTGCGGAATAGACAGAGCCAACAGTCTTAAAAAGACTGAAATGCCATTTTCAGCTGTATTGCTTAATGATGGAATTGAAATTCAAACAGAGACAGGTTGCGTGTCTTCGTCTTGAAGAAGAATCCCAAGTTTATTAGGCATTCCCTTAGACGCCTGTTACGATATCTATGGTAAAGATATGGAGTGGTCCTATTTGAATTGAAAGTGCCGGGAATCAAAACGGAAAAGTCACATCACGACGAGAAATCACATACATACATACATTTTTAAAGGCCATTAATAATTTATATTATACTAGTAGATTTAAGCTTAATGTACACTTATATTTCTAAAAAATTATTACTATAATGTAATTTTACATTATGATTTGTATTTTTGCCGTGTGGTTCCCGGCACCAATAAAAAAGAAAGGGATCACTCCATTTCGTTTCCATGGATGTTGTAAAAGGCGACTAAGGGATAGGCTTATAAACTTGGGACTCTTCTCTTAGGCGACGGGCTAGCAACCTGTCACTTTTTGAATCTGAATTCTATTATTAAGCCAAATGCCTCAGTGTGGCCTATCAGTCTTTTCAAGACTGTTGGCTCTGTCTACCCCTCAAAGGATATAGACGTGACTATATGTATGTATGACTTGTATTTCAGAGAACGCCGTGTTACCGCTATCTTTGTATGGTAGTCAACTTCTCTTGAACTGGGCGTGGACGCCCATCTTCTTCGGGTTGAAGGACTTTAAATTGGTATGTATGTTTAATAAAAAGGTAATATAAATTAAACAATGATTTATTACTTAATATTTAGATGTAATGCCTTGCGGGTTAGACAGAGCCTACAGTCTTGAAAAGACTGAAAGGCCACGTTCAACTATAGAATTTGAGATTCAAATAGTGACAGGTTGCTAGCCCATCGCCTACAAAAGAATTCCAAGTTTGTAAGCCAATCCCTTCAATCCACGACCCAGAATAACAAATATGCTACTTTTTATCCCGGAGTTCCCGCGGGAATGATTCCACGCGAACAAAGTCGCGGGCGGCCTCTAGTATATATATATATATTTATTTACAGGCATTCATTGAAGGCACAGTTCTAATAGGCGCCGCTACAGCGACCGCGGTTTCCTTCGCGGTAGTGGATAAGAAAGCAGGCCTACTAATGGTGCCCTACCTCGCTTGGTTGGGTTATGCTATGTCGCTGACCTACTATATTTGGAAGAATAACCCACAGAGCAAAGACGAGAAGACAAACTAAAGGTTGGTGTTATATATATATTTTTGTTATCCATCCATCTGTATAGTCACGTCTTTGTCACTTGCGGGGTAGATAGAGCCGGCAGTCTTGAAAAACGTGGACTGTTCAGCTGTTAGGTGATAGAATTAAGATTCAAATAGTGGCAGGTTGCTGGCCCATCGCCTAAAAGAAGCCAAGCTTATATGCCTATTTCTTAGTTACCTTTTACGACATCCATAGGAAAGAGATTGAGTAGTCCTATTTGTTTTTTATATTGGTGCCGGGAACCGCACGGCGACATATTTTTCGAACTTGTCTATAAAAAAGCTCGTAGCTTTTTTTCTTTAAAAATAGTTGTTTCAAATTTAATGGCAAATTACATACATACATACATACAACCCAAGCTAATAAAAGCGTAGTAAAAAAAAAAAAGAAATGTAGCTCCACATTCTGAACAGTATTTTTTTTTATTTGTTCTGGTTAATGATACTTTTGTTTCAGATGACACAGTATTACGCACGCTGACTTAATCGCCTGTCGTCATTCAAGCAAAGTGTTCTTAGCTTTATGAGCAACGCAACAATATCTAGCTATAAGTACAAAAATCTAGGTAAAAAAACGTCACTTAGTACCAAAGATACGGGCAATATAGGAATTTTTATCAATGCACGAAGTTGAAATTTGAAAAAAGAACTTATGTTGGATTTTCTCCATTTAATGAAAAAAAATGTACCTCACTACTTACTGGCTAATAAGAAATGTAAATGTTTGTAAAACAAGAAAATATAATGCGATGTAATTGAAAAAAGAACTTGAAATTTTATGTTTGATAATCTACGTCAATTAAAAAAAAGTAGGTACTACTACTAAGTCTGTTGTCTATGTCATAATAAAATATATTTTTATTTATTCAGGCGAATATGTGAACATATAAAAATGAAAATAAACAATTTACAAGTCTTCTGATAAACTACGCATTTATATGCTAACAAGCAAATAAATAAAGATACCTACATGCCCTCAGTCTTTAGTCTACATTGCAGCTACAATATAATTTTAAGTTTAAAAATATGTTCTTAATTTGAATATTAATTTGAAGAGGATACTTTTTGTTCTAAGTCAGTCTCAAGATTTAAATGCATTAGCTCCACTTAATTAAAAAATATAAGATTATAAAAAAATATCTTTTTAATTATCTGTACTTAAAAGATTAAAATGGAAGTGTCCTTTAAAACGGTTAAGCACAAACAATTCAGCATTCCTGTGGCATTTATTGATTAAATCTACTTTATCATATTATATACCTATCTTGTTATAGTTTTAAAAATAATCGTGAGGGATGCTTGTTTTCGAATATTTTTTTGTTTTGGAGGTTTATAGTATTAATAAAGTCTGATATTCTGTCTTTATTGTTTTTTATTAAAGTTTGACAGCCATGCTTTTTCTACACGCAACAATGACACTTTTTATTGTGGCCAGAGCATGATGAGAAAAGGTCTTTTCCTGATTGGCCTGGGTCGAGCGACTAAGGGATAGGCTTCTAATCTTGAGATTATTTTAGGCGATGGGCTATTAACCTGTAACTATTTGAATCTCGATTCAATCAATAAGCCCAACAGCTGAGCGTGGCCTATCAATCTTTCGCGACTGCTGGCTCTGTCAACCCCGCAAGAGATATAGACGTGATTATATGAATCAACGAATGATGAACTTATTTTTTAATCATGTAATTTGATCCTAATAAACATCAAACGGAATACCCAATTATTTATTATTTAATGCTAACGGCGCTTGTTAATAGCTAATCGACGGTTTACCACAAAACTGTGTTTGAAGCGAATAGGATGATCAGACTGCGGTTTGGTTTGGTTATCTGAAAAACGGTATATCACAAGTTCAACGTATAAAACGTATTTAGTTGACAGTTTTTTTATGTACCTACATGAAATTAATAAATAAGTTGACCAAAATTTTAAATTCTATCATTAAGCCTTACAGCTGAACAAGGCCTTTCAGTCTTTCAAGACTGCCGGCTTTGTCTAGGTACACCGCAAGTGATATAGACGTGACGCACAGATTGAGTTAGCATCAAAGTTTGAGACTTGTGTTACGTGATACTAACTCAATTTTATTATAAACATAATGAACTTTATTTCTGAGTAATTATTTAATCTTAATAAAAAAAAAAATATAATCACAAACGTCGCCTTCTTACTAAAATAGTCAGTGAAATGTCGTTTCACTAAATTAAATCTAGTGAAATGTCAGAAAAACGGATACCTTCGAGTAAAAATCGTCCAATGTATCTCTCTCCCTCTCTACCCAAACGGACACAAGTGGGAGCGGAAGGAAGCCGCCGTGGAAGCTACCGCCGCGTCAGGAATATGAGCGAGGGCAGCTCACACTCCTGGCAACGAAGCGGTAGGCGATGGCACCGTGTGGTTTTAGTGGGTTCAAGCCCCACATAACCCGTCCGGCTTCCCGTAGCCGGCCGGGTAGACGAAGGTCTTTCCACACGTAAAAAATAATAATAATAATAATTATGTAAGTACTTTTAAAAGGACTTAGCACGAACCTTTTTCATTCTTTATTTCACTAGATTTAGATGAGTGAAATGATAAATCACTAGATTTAAATAGTATTGGTTAATAATTATGTAAGTACTTTTAAAAGGACTTAGCACGAACCTTTTTCATTCTTTATTTCACTAGATTTAGATGAGTGAAATGATAAATCACTAGATTTAAATAGTATTTTGTCATATCACTAATATTTTTTTATTAAGAAGATGTATTAAATAGGAATATTCACCATTTTCCGTGATTTCGTGGTACCTATAACTAGGGATTTCGTGAAATCTCTGATATTCTCATTTCTCTGCGACAGATTCAAACACACACATCCTTATTACAAACGTTCGCATTTATATGTACCTATATATTTTTTTGTAGGATTGGTTCCTAACAGAATAGGTACAAATAAGTACTTTTCTCTGTTTAATAAAAATATGGTATGATAAGTGTGATTTAATACTCTTCCTTTGGGACTGGTGGTTAATATTAGCTTTAGAAAGCAAGCGGTGACTGTAGTTAGCCTTTATTCACGTAATTTACCTCGTGCAGTGTCGCCTTATGCTTCAACTTTTAGTGATGTGCTTACTTTTGTCGATATTTCAATTTCTAAATCAAATTTCAAGTAAAGTTTCATCGTTTGTTGTGTTGAAAAGGGATAGTTACAATATGAGTTTTTTTATTCGCTCTTCGCCTCACAAAGAAATCTCTTTTATTTGACTTTTCTTTCGTAGAAGGTTTTACTATATTATTTCTTGGTTACAGCAGTTTAGATGGCCAAAGTAGATAGTTATTTACTAAAAGTGAATTTAAAACAACGACGAAACCTTTCAAGAAAAGGTAAGTAGTTCTCTACCGCTTCGCTTAGCTCGTCTTGGCGATAATATACATATCGCCAAGACGAGCTATATATATATATATTAAGTATATTATATATATGTATATTATAGTATATTTTTCAACAGAATTTATCGATGTCGATACTGCCACGCCCCATCCCTAGCAATAACACAGTGTATTGCAAACTTGCAGACTGCTAGTTTTTCTACCTCCTCTAATTGCAAACAAAGGAATTCTTGAGAGGAATTTCTCAGACTTTAATTTGGTTAACTCTGGTACCGTCCAGCGACAATTCTTTGGTTAAATCGAGAATGAGAATTATTATTATTGTTAGAATGTAGAATATTTTATATCGGAATTTAATATGACAAAGACACATCTATTAGGCTAAAATTTACATACATTACATACATATAATCACGTCTATATCCCTTGCGGGGTAGACAGAGCCAACAGTCTTGAAAAAACTGATAGGCCACGTTCAGCTGTTTGGCTCAATGATAGAATTAAGATTCAAATAGTGACAGGTTGCTAGCCCATTGCCTAAAAGAAGAATCTCAACTTTATAAGCCTATCCCTTAGTCGAGTTTTACGACATCTATGGGAATGAAATCGAGCAAAAAGGAGAGAGTGAAACAATAAAAAACATAAGTATTAGATAATTGATAGACGGGCGTCCCACCCGTAGACAGAGCAAAAGAAGAAGTGTGCAAGGAAATGGGATGAGTATGAAAGTGCGAGAGGTATAAATGATAGAACTGGAATGAAAAAGGCTCAAGGTAGATATAGGCCTTGAAGAATTGTTTCAAGGGTGATAGGTATTAAAAAAAAAAAAAAACTTACGGAATTATACTAAAGACTTAAATATAAAAAGTGCCAGTCACTTTATATCTTCCACGGATTTTAATAATATTTCTTGGAAGATTAGATTTAAATCCGCTCAGTAGGATTTTTCAACAGATTAACCATCTGAATTTAATGCTCAATACGATTTTTTACAATTGAATAAATCAAAATTTCCTACTGACTTTTCTGTGTATTTCACAGAATTTTCACTATTATCTTTACACTCGCGTCATAAATTAAAGAAAGTGTAGAAGAATTATTTCAGTTGTTTCGATTGTACGATGCGGGATTTTTACTGTGTTATGAATAATTTATTCTTCTTGGTCTTCCTGTCCGTCAATTATATTATTTTTTCCTTTTATTGTTTTGGAAAATTTGTCATGTGGTAGATACCTGATAGTAAGTGACCTATGCCACTTACTATCAGGTATCTACCCTCACCTATTCTCTCGTTTTAAACATACATACATACATACGGTCACGCCTATATCCCTTGCGGGGTAGACAGAGCCAACAGTCTTGAAAAGAATGGCCACGTTCAGCTATTTGGCTTAATGAAAGAATTGAGTTTTAAATGTGGTTCTTATTCTTCTTTTAGGTACTCTGAATAACACTTTTGTTTGTGATTTTTATCCTTCGAATCTTTTATTCGTTTTCCATTATATCTCACCTTATATCTCAAGTCATCTGTGGTAAATTTAAATACCTTACCAACTATTCCGATATTCTATACTCCGTGTGCACAAAACTTTAGAATTGACTTTTATGTTCTGTGTCACTGAGCAATAACTAAACGAGCGCTGGCGCACATCACTTGTATAATCTCGTAACGCGCTCTGAAGCGTTCAATACAATAGCGTTGTGATGCGATGCGACCAATATTAATGATTTTAAGACCAAAATATACCTACACATACATACACATGGTCACGTCTATATCCCTTGTGGGGTAGACAGAGCCAACAGTCTTGAAAAGACTGAAAGGCCACGTACAGCTGTTTGGCTTTTGGATAGAATTGAGATTCAAATAGTGACAGGTTGCTAGCACATCGCCTAAAAGAAGAATTCCAAGTTTATAAATCAATCCCTTAGTCGTCTTTTACGACATCTGTGGGGAAGAGATGGAGTAGTCCTATTCTTTTTTCCATTGGTGCCGGGAACCACACGGCACTCACAGTTACGTATTAACTGTAAAAAAGAAATTTGAAATGGTATCAAAATTGTTTACCTTCATTACAGAACATAAAGTAAGTGTAGTGTCGCAAGAGCGTTCGGATTTTAGTGTCAATTCTGTTCCAACTATATTTCGACACAATTCGCTCGGCGACTTTCCCGCTTTTTATGCTCGGACGGCGCTGAAATCCTATTACTGTCGTTAGTTTACAGAAAATACTGAGTTTGTACGTATACCAGATGGAACTTTAATATCACTACATAGTATAAAACAAAGTCGCCCATTTTGTCTGTAGTCCCTTCGTATGCATAAAACTTTAAAACTACGCAACGGATTTTGATGCGGTTTTCACTAATAGAAAGAGTATTTTCTCCGACAGGTTTTTATATATAATTGAAATACATTGAAACTATATTAGCTGAGTTATAGCGATTTATGTCCAAGAAGTCAGAAAAAAAATCTAATTGAAGATTGCATTTGTGCGTGCGCCGCTTATACCGTTGGATACAAGTAAGAACAATGTATAGCAAAAACATTGGTCTTTATTAGTTCTACAAAAAAGTCCGCGATGATATATATCTAGCTTTTTTATTTAAGTCACAAAAACTACTTTTCTGTATTAAAAAAACATTTAATTCGTTGGGTGATGTTTAACTGGTGATATAACCAATAATACATATATCCTTATCAAAATAAGTAAGTTCATCATCACGAGCATTTAATTTAGATTATTTTTGCAGTTTACAGTGTGTTATTTAGACATATAGTTTAGGAGATATCACGATATTAGTATTGCGGCACGGTACGGGCCGGCCGCGGCGGCGGGGGCAGCGTCCCTATAAATAGCGCGTCGGCGGACAGCGGGACGTTTTTAGGCGAGGGCTTGACGCTCCTCCTAAAAGGCTGTTAGGAGGAGCGTCAAGCCCTCGCCTAAAAACGTCCCGCTGTAATAGAGAATGCCCCTCAGGCAAACTATGTTCTCATAGAAAAAAAAAAAAAAAAAAACAGCGGCTCCCCATTAGCACTTTGAAATTGGAAGCGATCGGACGCGTTTATTTATCGCAGCTCTTTGAGAAAAATAAAACGTGCTTTTCAGCGCGACAACAATAATTGTATGATAATAGTAGGTATTGTATTCTAAGGTTAGTATTAAATCGCACTTATTAGTAAGATTAGTTTTTAAAAATATAAAACCGTAATTTATGGATTGATATTTTCTATTAAGATTTTGGTTAAAATTTAAAGTTAGGTCAATTTAATATTAGGGAAATAATTAAATTAAAAAAAAATCGTAATTTAAGGTAAGATAAGTTCAGAAAAAGAACTTAATAGAATAGGTATCTTTCTTTTGTTTCTAAGTACATATTTAGATATTTTTTTACTGAGGCACATGCGAATAATATGGGAGTTAGTGTCATAATGTGAAACGCGGTTAAGGGAAAGAGAAGTTATTGTCAATTGAAAATTAGTATCCAATATGTGTTGGTGCGTTGACTGTATTTGTCGAAGTAGCGGGATACACGCAAACGAAGTTGCGCGGGTCAGCTAGTGATTTAATAAAAAGAAAGTGATAACTTAATTTTGTGTTCAGACATACAAAGATAGGTAGATGAAACTTACTTACCTACTTGCCACGATAGCTACATACTTACGTCGCTTCATCCACTTTCATCATTGTCTCAATGCAAAATCGGCGAAGGATATCCTTGTTTTATGTTATTGGAAATTGTCACAAAAAGTTATCATGATTCTAACGAAAAATGTCAAAAATGAGTAATCAAATTAAAAAAATAATATTACAATGATTGAACTTGATTTTCAGGGGTGACAATGGCTATTTTTATAAATTCCCAATTAAACAAAGACTCGGCCAAAAGCTAGTAATATTGCAGTAACAGCATTTGCATATTAGCTTAGAAAACCAGTTTAGCTAAAAGTCTAGTTAATTAGGTTAATGCAGCGTTGTTTGTTTGAGCTAGAATCTAGAATTATAAACGTAAAATCTAGAAAGTTTATTCAACTCATTCTTTGTTTGGATGAAGTGAATTAACACACAAGTAAGTTCAGCTGTAACTATTGTTTCATGCATACATATAATCACGTCTATATCCCTTGCGGGGTAGATAGAGTCAACAGTCTCGATACGACCGATAGGCCACATTCAGCTGCCTGGTTCAATGATAGAATTGAAATTCCAAGGGTGACAGGTTGTTAGTTCATCGCCTAAAATTAGAATCCCGAGTTTATAAGCCTATTCCTTAGTCACCTTTTACGGCATCCACGGGAACGAGATGGTCCTATTCTTTTTTTTATTAGTGCCGGGAACCACACGGCTCTATTGTTTCATGTATAATTATACCTTTTATTAAAAGATGCAAGTAAACATGAACTCATAATCTTATTAAGTATTTTTTGAAAAAAGAAAACTGCATTATTGTAGGTAACCCGTGCAGAGGTGACAAACAATTCATTCATTCATATAGTCACGTCTAAATCCCTTACGGGGTAGACAGAGCCAACAGTCTTGAAGATACTGAAAGGCTGAAAGCTGTTTGGCTATATGATAGAATTGAGATTCAAGTAATAAGAATCACAAGTTTATAAGCCCATCTTTTAGTCGCCTCTTACGGCGTCCATGTGAATGAGATGGAGTGGTCCTATTCGTTTTTATATTGGCGCCGGGAACCACACGGCACAAACAACTCAACTTATTCTCGCATTTATAATAGGTATTAGTTGGTATTTAGATTACTAGGAAGCTGTGACCTCCAAAAGCCAACACAAGATGTAAACCTTCCGATTGTTCCCGGCTCGATCATTAATTCACAACGTCCATTCGTATCTGAAATCGATATTTTATCAGCGCTGAACATTCGTAATTACCTGCCAAACTGTTCTAAAATTCGGTTTGCTAGCGGCCATCCATCGGCGGTTGCCTCTGTCAAAAGGAATATATACGTAAATGTGGGTCAGATGACGGACATTCCATTCGTCCAAGGCTGGGGGTGTTCTTAATCTATACATATAACTAGCTGTCCCGGCAAACGTTGTTTTGCCATATAAATATTTTTTAGTTAAAAAAAAATGTTAACGGTGGACAACCCTTAACACTTAGGGGTATAAAAAATTGATGTTAGCCGATTCTCAGACCTACTGAATATACGTACATACATAAAATCACGCCTCTTTCCCGGAGGGGTAGGCAGAGACTACCTCTTTCCACTTGCCACGATCCCTGCATACTTCCTACTGAATATGCATGCAAAATTTGGTTAAAATCGGTAAAGCCGTTTCGGAGGAGTACGGAAACAAACATTGTGACACGAGAATTTTATATATAAGATAATACAGTAAAAATATTTTGTTTACGTACATTGAATATTTTTGACTGAAATGGATAGAGGGACACTTAGAATGAATAATGGAAAGATTATTTTTTTTAAATTTTTTGTCTCTCTGTCTTTATGAATGTATGATTACGCATATCACCGAAAGTACTCAACCGATTTACTTAAAACTTTCACCAATTGCTTTGCTTTAACTCAGAAAAACATTCAAATTTTGTTTCGTTATCGTCATTTGAATGAACTCAAGGCATGAGTTTGCTTGCAAATAAGTTACGAAATTTAAAATTTAAAGTCATTTATCATTGTATGACAGCATAACATATAAATATAAGTGAATATCCTGGTTTTGCCGCACATAACATACGTAATTCTCACGCAAAAAGTTTTTGGTTTTTTAGTCTACATTAATTTCGACACCATCGCAGCGGTCTCGATGGTCCAGACAGACAGACAGACAGAAAAAAACAAGATATTTTTTTTATAAAAATAATTTTTTTTGTTATGTTTGTGTATTTTATTTAAAAATAGAAATTCTTTGAATTTACTTTACTCAAAGAATTGCTTAATTGGTCAAAAAAATATTTACTAATGTTACTATATTGATTTATTTCATTTTTATTAATATTACTATTTATTTCACATTATTTTGTCTTTTCGGGATTATTGGCTCTGTCTACCCCGTAAGGGATATAGACGTGACTATATGTATGTATGTTTATTCACATTATTGTAGATTCAACTCGTAATTTACGCGGACGAAGTCGCGGGCAACAGCTAGTGCCAAAATAAATAAATCTTTATCAAAATGTAAAAATATATTTTTATGGGCTAACGACCTGTCACTATTTCAAACTCAATTCCATCGTAAAGCCATACAGCTGAACGCAGCTTTTATGCTCCTTTTAAGACTGTTAGTTTTTTAGTTAGTTAGTTAGTTTTTTTTAGACAAAGACGAGACTAATAGAAAAAATATTTTGTTTGTACATTTAGTTCACGTCTATAGGACCACTCCATCTCTCTCGCATGGATGTCGTAAAGGACGAATAGAAATAGAATTATAAACCTGTGATTCTTTTTCTAGGCGATAGGCTAGCAACCTGTTATTATTTGAATTTCAATTCCATCATTAAGCTTTACAGCGGAAACATGGCTTTTTAGTCTTTTCACTAATGTTGGCTCTGTCTACCCCGCAAGGGATATAGACGTGACCATATGTATGACCTATGTATAAACACGCGAAAAAGAATATGTGTTTAGAAGGAGAGTCTCAAGCGACTCCGCAAACAAATGCTAGTTAACAATACATATTTGCATTGTACAATGTTTGCAAGGCAAACATGACTCAAAATAATGAAACTGCGATTGAAATGTCGAAATGGAATGAATGCCGCGAGTATATGTATTACTAGAGGCCGCCCGCGACTTCGTCCGCGTGGAATCAATCCAGCGGGAACTCCAGGATAAAAAGTAGCCTATATGTTATTCTGGGTCTTCGGCTACCTACATACCAAAATTCAACGTAATCGGTTCAGTAGTTTTTGCGTGAAACAGTAACAAACATCCATACTGACATACTCACAAACATTCGCATTTATAATATTGGTAGGATTACTAAAGAGCTCTGACCGCTTGAAACGAAAAACCCCGTTTACTCCCGTTCCCGCGGGAATTTCTATAATCCTTTCGGATGTCTCCTAGTAACAATCGACCTTCCAGCCAAATTTCATCTTTATTGGCCCAGTAGTTTTTGAGATTTCGCAATCAGTGAGTGAGTGCTTTTCGCTTTGAATATGCTTACAAATAGACTCCATCTCTTGCCCATGGATGTTGTAAAAGGCGACTAAGGGATATGCTTACAAACATGGGATTTTTTTTAGGCGATGGGCGAGCAATCTATCACTATTTGAATCTCAATTCTATCATTAAGCCAAATAGCTGAACGTGGCCATTCAGTCTTTTCAAGACTATGACTCTGTCCACCCCGCAAGGGATATAGACGTGACCATGTGTATGTATGAGATTGTTAAAGTCGATAAAGGGAATCGAATGTTCATTTACTGAGTTCTCGGCAAGCTGATCCCGATATTGACTCGGCACAGTAGTTCAGGCGTATTATGTAGCATGACACACTGACATGCCTCGGAGAGGCGTTGCTGAAATTTCAGTGGGGATTAGCTTTGTAACCCAGATGAAGCTACGCTATAATGACTTGAAGCTATAATAAAACTTTGTTAAGTACTAAATATTTATGTAGGTATGTAATATCTTTATTGTATAGAAATTTACACAGTAATAAGAAAATAGTACATAGTTATACAAAGAAACAATTCAATTGCGTACTTATTCAATTATTATCATTTAATTACATTTTTAATATGGCAAATATAATGATTAATCTTTGGCGATATCTCTACGCCACAAGTCACAACAGCCAAGCGATGCTATCAGCCAATAAACAGCGAAGAGTAATTCGCGCAAGCAAAGATTTCACGGATTGGAGGATATATGTATAAAAAATCCGACACAACATCGTGTGTCGCGCGGTTCCCCAGACATGACACCTAGCCTAGCGTAAGATCTTCCCTTTGCGGGGGTCGAGCTTGAATCATCGCTCCTGCAACAAATCTTAAAGATGAATTACATGCCTTTCCCATGGATGTCGTAAAAGGCGACTGAGGGATAGGCTTATATACTTGGGATTTTTGGGCAACCTGTCACTGTTGGGATCTCAATTCTATCTTTAAGCCATGCAGCTGAACATGGCTTTTAGGTCTTTTGCAGACTATTGGCTCTGTCTACCCCGCAAGGGATATAGGGTTGATTGTATAAATGTATATAAAATGCATACATTATAGCTGTGCCCGCGACTTTGTCCGAGTGGAAGTTGACGTGGAGTTATTTTGGGCATCATTGAAGCCCACAAAGATGAATAACTTTCCCCGTTTTATTTTCCATTATTTCTTTGCTCCATATAGCAGCAGTGTGATGTTATATAGCCTAAAGCCTTCCTCGATAAATGGTCTATTCAAGAATTTTTCAATTCGAAGCAGTAGTTCATGAGATTAGCGCGTTCAAACAAACAAACAAACTCTTCAGCTTTATAATATTAGTATAGATATGTATGTATGATGTTTGATGAACGAGTGATTATGTGTATTTTAAGAGAAATCTTATCTATCAGTGGATAGCTGCCTCATTTCACAGAATTCCCCTCATCGTTGTCGCAGCTATGTTAACGCCCCCGGATATGTTTGTGTCAGTAATAGGCAATATCTGGCTACAGAATATTTTGAGTGCTTCATGGTTTCAAATTTCAATGTTATAAGTAATATATCTTTCCTTGAACCAAATGCTTTGCTTGCACGAAGAGAGTTATGTATGTAAATGAATGAAGCGATTGATGTATGAAGGAGATCGCATGAATTAAGGGTAGGTAATGATTTTTTTTTTATTTATATGAACAGTAGCCATTCTTAAAGTATTTACAATATGACTTTATCCGGTACAACAAGTTGTGCCCGCGACCCCGTCCGCGATGAATAGTTATTTTGAGCATCATTGAAGCCCTCAAGGGTGAATCATTTTCTCCGTTTTTTTCACATTTTCCATTACTTTTTCGCTCTTAATAGTTGAAAAGTGATGTTATATAGCCTAAAGCCTACCTCTATAAAGGATTTATTCAACGCAAAAAGAATGTTTCAATTCGAACCAGAAGTTCCTGAGATTAGCGCGTTCAAACAAACAAACTCTTCAGCTTTAAAATATTAGTATAGATTAATTAACTTATACACTTAAATAAACTAACTCACTTACTATTAAATTGCACGTGACGCCAATAAGTTATATTATTTTAACGTAACCTGCCATTACAATGTGGATGAAATGTAAAAACTACGCAGGGAACGCGGCGGGTGAATAGATTTTTTTGTTTAAGAATATTTGTAAGTAAAGAATTGACAACTTAGCATTGTGAATGAATAAATTATTGATTATTTTTTTAAATAATTTATACAGTATTGCATTGTGCAGTACTGCTTGGCTTAATGATAGAATTGAGATTCAAATATTGACCGGTTGCTAGCCCATTGTCTAAAAGAAGAATACCAAGTTTAAAAGCCTATCCATTAGTCGCCTCTTACGATATCCGTGGGAATGAGACAGTGTAGTTCACTGCCGGGAAATAGATACCTGGGTGAAATTATGAGTTACGCAGGTTTTTAGGATCTCTGGCGTAAAATTATCGAGGTTCCTTTTAAAAAGCGTGACGTAAAAATAAGTCGTAAAAGAATGTCGCCTGACATTCATATATGCTAATGTCAAGGAGTTGCGAATCAAATAGAGTATGAAAAATAAATTGCTTCTCATTGCTATCTGATGCCCGTGGCTTGGCTCGTTAAGAATATAAATTTATATTAGACAAAATATTAATATATTAATTTTATTTCAAATATTAATAATAAACTAACTTTCGCATTTCTTTTGAGATCAAATAAATTAAAAATAAATTTTAGGTCTTTTCAAATGCTGTACTAACTGAACTTAAATTATGTAAGTCAGCCTTAAAATATGTTAAATCACTATTACACTTGGCGCTATCAAAAATTCTATACAAGGACATCATATAAATATTATAAAGTTCATTAAAATTTGCTGGCATTAGTACTGTTAATTATTTAATTTGAGCTACGAGTACAACACGCGAAGAGAACCCAATTTTAATCAGAGCATGCTGACTCCATTCAATTCTTACTTCTTTGACAGGTACGTTTGTCGGCCATTTTGTTTTTATGCTTTTATTAAGATGGCGGAGCGGGAATACTTGTTGAAAATTTGACGAAAACACGTTGTGTTTAAACATGAGGCGTGCATGTTATTGGGACAGGGTTTGACGTAGGGGTAGTTAAGAGATACTTTGTCGGAAGAGTGCGCAGCGCAAAAAAAAATATAGCAAATTATATTTTTACAAAAACGGCTGCCTTATTTTTATTATTTTTTATATCATATTGGATAAGGCATATGCCGTGTGGTTCCCGGCACCAATAGAAAAAAGAATAGGACCACTCCATCTCTCTCCCATGGATGTCGTTAAAGGCAACTAAGGGGTAGGCTTATAAACTTGGGATTCTTGTTTTAGGCGATAGGCTAGCAATCTGTCTCTATTTGAATCTCAATTATATCTTAAAGCCAAATAGCTGAACGTGGCCAATTAGTCTTTACAAGACTGATGGCTCTGTCTACCCTGCGAGAGATATAGACGTGATTATATGTTTATATTGATAAGGCATTTGTCTTACATCTCACCTGATGGTAAGTGACGATGAAGGCGTTACATGCCTGTCCTATGCTCTTTTACAATGTATTCTCTCGTCCGCATTCTATTCTAAAGTTGACGATCTTCAAGAAAATGCTGCAGTGCAGTTTGTTACCGCTTCTTCTGCACTGACGCCTTGGAAGCGGCAGTAAACTTAGTTTTTAAGTAATTTATTTGACGTCAACCAATGTTGTGAAACTAAAAGTTTTGACAATTATTAAGCGATATGAAGTATCCTATAATAATGAATAAAAATTATGAATTTTAATTTGAATTTTTATTCTACTTTTTAATGTTCGCAGACATGTGTAGTATTCTTTTGTTGACTTTATCTTGGTTTTGTATAAACCAAAGGGCTTTATCAAGCAAACAAATATTTCTTGCTATTTATGTTTGTAAGAAACCTCACACTACTAGACCGATTTTGGCGAAATTTGGAACAGAAATAAGCTAAACTTTTAGTTAACTTTTATTTTTTGAAATAATGGGACCAAAGTCCAATCTATAGCCAAATTTTTAATAAAAAAAACTAAACGAAGAATATGCCAGTATTGCGCATTCTACAATAAAAATGGTTGGTAAAAGACCTCAGCATTGTACTCGTAAACTTTGGGAAACATTGTACTGAACAGTACTGTGAGGTTATGAATATTGCACTTGCTTCACTCGAATGATTTTGTGGCCATTTCTTCACAATTTTGGACAATATGTATTTACATACATACATACATATGGATGGTCACGTCTATATCCCTTGCGGGGTAGACAGAGCCAACAGTCTTGAAAAGACTGAATGGCCACGTTCAGCTATTTGGCTTAACGATAGAATTGAGATTCAACTAGTGACAGGTTGCTAGCCCATCGCCTAAAAAAGAATCCCAAGTTTGTAAGCCTATCCCTTAGTCGCCTTTTACGACATCCATGGGAAAGAGATGGAGTGGTCCTATTCTTTTTGTATTGGTGAGAGCCACACGGCACTATGTATTTAGTTCGTAGATATTTCCTGTTAAGAAGAACGATATTTTTAAAGATACATAGAATCACGTCTTTATTATCCCTTGCTGGGTAGACAGAACTAACAGCCTTAAAAAGACTGAAAGGCCACGTTCAGTTGTTTGGCTTAGTAGGTACTTAATTGAGATTCAAATAGTGACAGGTTACGAGCCCATCACCTAAAAAAATAATCCCATGTTTATAAACCTTTCGTCGCCTTTTACGTTATCCATAGTCAAGAGATGGAGTGGTCCTATTCTTTTAACTATTAAAACTTAAACTTAACTTTTACTTTTTGAAGATTTTGTAAACAAACAATAAAGTCCTAATTGGAAAACCATTCGATGCGGTACAAAAGAAAACAATATAAAAATATTGCGAACCCTATTGTTTTGGAATCAGAGACAAGTGTTCCATTCTTGGGTAGGGTCGGTATCAGTCGTAGGTATGTATCTTAAAATCTATAATAGGGAACATGCAATAATTTTAGTTTTGATTTCATTTTAAAGAATTCCATGTAAAATAGGTCTTAACATATTAAAAAAATTAAAACAATCTAATTTATCGTAAAAAAATGCGGCTTTAAACTGATCGTTTAAATTTTCGCGCCAAAACGGACCTACACTTCCAATGACGTCACACGTGTCTGACACTGGTCGTGCTTGCCTTCGTTGATTACAATGTTTCCACAATGAGGGGAAGTTCCCCTTTTAAGGGGTAATCAGGGTCCAGAGGGGAAGAAAAAGGGGAAATACTATAAAAGGGGAAATTTTAGGTAATCATATATTAATTTCTATTATATAAAAAATTATATCGACGGCCTCTTTGGCGCAGCGGTAGTACGCTTGTCTGTGACACCAGAGGTCCCGGGTTCGAATCCCGGTCAGGGCATGATGAGAAAAGAACTTTTTCTGATTGGTTTGGGTCTTGGATGTTTATCTATATAAGTATTTATTATAAAATGTACAAAGTATCGTTGAGTTAGTATCTCGTAACACAGTCTCGAACTTACTTCGAGGCTAACTCAATCAGTGTAATTTGTCCCGTATAAATTTATAAAAAATTTATATTTAAAAATTAAACTTTTAGTTACAACAAAAGTGCCAAAACTACAGCAAAAATAATTTTTGAGGGGAAAAAAGTTCTGAAAAGGGGAAATCGGAATTGAGGCATGGGGAAAGAAAATTTTTATAGTGGAAACACTGGTTGATTATCATAAATTGCAAATTTTCTCGACTTTCCACTAAGTTTTTTGTAATAATTTAAAATGGAATACACATCAAGTGATCACAAGACATAATACCGAAAAAATTCGGATAAAAAGTAATGTTGACTCATGTTTTGTGCCTATGTGTCCATCTACTTTAACAAAGTTTCTAAATGCCTGTGTAGATCATTTTCTCATACCCCAAATAGACTATAGTATAATCATTTGTTGTGCACTTGTTAATCACCTTTAATTAAAATTGAATAAAAAACAATATTTTCGAAGCATAGTTTTATTTAATAAATTTATGAAATATTTGAAAAACAAAAAAATGTGCTTATATATTACATATATCTTTTAATTTCGGAAATACAGCATCTATCCAGAATTTCTTTGCAATATTCATTACAGATACAATGCTGTTATCATATGGCACACAACATTTTGGTGTTATTTTATTGTATTTCACATAGGAAAGTATGGCAGCTTCGGTTGAAGGATATTTGACTTCTGTTGTATAATTTTCAGTAAGCCCGTCAGGTGTTGCTCCAAAAATAGGATACTCGGCATTAAGAAGTAGTCCAGCTTCTTCAATTTCAATCTGAATAGCAGAAACAAAAATATGAATTATGTACTACAAAAGCCTTGAACCAAACATTACAAATTTCTTTTATTCATAATATTCAAACAAACAAAAACCACCGAACTTACCTTTTCTTTCTTGCTTACTACTTTGAGAACTTTTTTTTCTAGTATTTTCCCTCTACTCATCGCAATGGAAGTAAATTTTGAATTGTCTCCCATAATTGCGTTCAGAAGGGAACCATTTATAGTTCTACAGTGAGCGGCTTCATAAAGAGTTGAGCCAGTAATTCTGCCGTACCTGTAAAATAGAAAAATAAACTTATATACAGCTAATATGCCAATCAAGTTCATGTTATGTGAGTATGATAATGAGTTTATTTTGTCAAAATATTTTTTTTATTCATGGTATTTTAGTGATAAATACAATAAACAAAACTAAGCTAGAAGTCTTACTACTTACCTCAACTCAAACCACATTGGTGAATCACTTTGATGTTTGGTGGTGGAAAATACCATATTTATATTATCAGTGGTCATTTGCTTTGATAATGCTTCAAGAAATGATTCTGGAGAGTCCAACTTTCCAATCAAGCTTGAACACACCTTATGAATGCTTGTCTTATTGAAAGTAGCGAAGAATACTTCCCCGACAATCTTTTTTATTGACAGCATCTACAAATTCTTATAAAATATCCACCTAAAAATATGCAGTTATTATTGTAACACACATTTAACTTCTTTTCAATCTCTTTAAATAAAAAAGCTGCTTACTTGAGAGAAACTGTGATTGACTGAAACTTGACCCATTTCTTTGGCTTTTATGACAGATTTTCCAGAAGCACATGTAGATAATTTCGACTTCTTCCAATAGCATGTGACGGACGTAATTGGAGGCTGCTCAGACCTTCTGTGCACCATAGCAATAGTGCAGCAGCATGCTTGCACCCACCTGTATATGATAAAGTTTTAGTCATGATAATAAATACCTCATAGCATTTAAAATAATCTTCTTTTTGAACAGTTTAATTATTCATTAATGTCGTAATACTTGACCTGCAGAAGCTGCACAATCTTCGCATTGGCAGGACAGAACTAAGCTTTGTGCTTCATTTATTACAGCTGTAACACGATAACCTTCTTTTCGTACTTTGTGCTCTGGAGTAACTCGACTTTTCACTGTACATAATTAATCCATCTCCATCTCTTTTAATTTGCACATAACCGATTGCGTTATCGCCGTAAGATTCTCTCGTTGAGCTAAATTATAACTGCTATGTTTAGAAATTGCTGAATAAAATGCAAACAACGTTTAAAAACATTCATGCATACCGTACTAATTTAGTGCCTTTCATTTCTACACTTGAAAACTCTGCACTCACGACAAAAAATTTTTTTTTTGGTAAATTTTTGGAGTCTGTTTTATTAAATCTAACTTCCATTTTTATTAAAAACGTAAATAATACGTAAATAAAGCACTACTGCCTATTAATCGCAAAGTTAACTTCTAAAAGTTGACACAGCACGAGTGACGTCACTGAACGCTGATTGGTGTTTTGAAATGCGTTTCGTTTAACGTAATTTTAATTCGTAATAATTGCTAAAAATCAACATAATTTAAAATAAAAACGTTGAAGAAGTTCTTCTTTTATATTTTTTTAACATTTTATACGTAAAATTTTCATAAATATCATATTTGCATCTTCCCTCTTATGTTGAAGTGTGTAGGTTTTTTTTTTAAATTGGAATTTCACGTGCACATTTCTATGTTAATATTATATTTTTTTTAATGACGAATAAACACAATAATTACGAAGATATTTTTTATGCAAAATGGTATCTTTAGATACAGAATATACCTCCGTATATAAGTAACGTGGGCCATTTTTTATCTTAGAAATGTCAACGAAAATTCTCTTCCCGGAAAACACGGATTGTCAAAAACTTTAATGAAAGGCTGTCACTTTTATCTGTCACTATTTGATTCTCCCTGGATATAGCCTTTGAGTTTTTTTTGATCTTGAGTCTCGTAAGGGAATTAAATCGCGTTATATGTATGCAAGAAAAATTTATATAAGCCGTTGAATTGGTGATTAGATATATTGGAAAGGCTAATAAACTTTTGCTTCTCTTTAGGCGATGGGCTAGCATAAAAGAAAGAGAAAGAAAGAAAAGAAAGAGAAAGAGATGGAGTGGTCCTATTCTTTTTTATATTGGTGCCGGGAACCACACGGCACGGTTTAAAATCTACAGAAATAAAAGCACAAATTGCATGTTCGACTTTAGCAATGTGAACACAAAACTGGCAACAGAGCTTCGTTTAAACTTTCGTGCTTCTAATCAATTACGAAGCAGCTACCGGCGAACACGTTTACTGGATAACTGACTGTGGAATTACTGAATTACAGTGCAAGTTGTGTAAGTACTGATTGAATTGAATCGCATGCGCATTCGTATTTATATGTAACAGGTGTATAGTCCCGTGCGGGGTGGACAGAGCCAACAGTCTTGATAGTGAAAGGCCACGTTCAGCTGTATGACTAATTACATACATACATACATATGGTCACGTCTATATCCCTTGCGGGGTAGACAGAGCCAATAGTCTTGACAAGACTGAATGGCCACGTTCAGCTATTTGGCTTAATGATAGAATGGAGATTCAAATAGTGACAGGTTGCTAGCCCATCGCTTAAAAAGGAATCCCAAGTTTATAAGCCTATATCTTAGTCGTCTTTTACGACATCCATAGGAAAGAGATGGAGTGGTCCTATTCTTTTTTTTTGTATTGGTGCCGGGAACCACACGGCATATTTATATGTAACAGGCATATAGTCCCGTGCGGGATGGACAGAGCCAACAGTCTTTATAGTGAAAGGCCACGTTAAGCTGTATGACTAATTATAAAGAAGAATATATTTTATCTATCTATAATAATAGTATAAAGCTTAAGAGTTTGTTTGTTACTTGCGCTAAACACAGGTCTGAATTTAAAAAAAAAATTTGCGTCGAATAGACCATTTATAGAGGAAGGCTTTAGGCTATATAACATCACGCTGCAACTATCAGGAGCGAAGAAATAATGGACAATCCTTGAGGGCTTCACTGATACCCATAATAACTATGCCACGCGGACGAAGTCGCGGGCACAGCTAGTTAAAATATAAAGACAAAAAGATACATTATTTTTTATTTGTACGGAAACACAGGAAGCTAAGGTAGACATACATACATATAATCACGTCTAAATATCCTGCGTGCGAGACAGAGTCAACTGTCACTGACATGAATTACCTACATTGTGCTTAATTTGCGCCAACTTTCTACAATTAGTGCAGTATATAATTACGTTTTACTGAATATGTGTGATGTTTCCGCCGAGATCACAATATTTTCCTTTCCTTTACAAACTTCTTTTTTAAAGACGTTTGTAAATTAAATCAGCAGAAGTTAATTATGTGAAGTTGAATCTTTTCTTAAATATAAAATTCTCGTGTCACGAAAATTCCCACAGAATGTTAGCCACGGGCAAAAGTGTAGTGTATTATAAGTAAGAGCATTGTCACTTAAAAATATTGTTCGTAATTGGTCGCTGGTCTTTCTACCCGGCACAAAAGGCTGCAAACTTGTAAGTTTTGTGCACAATTCCTCCTTTGAGAATGGTGAGAGTGCAGTTCCGTTACTGCGTAATGTTGAATAGAAAAAATAATTACGTAACTAAGACTCGATAAAGAATTATTCTTAAAAACTAAAATACGTTAACGTTTTAAAACTCAAATATATTATTTGAAAAAGCATATTGCAAACAAGTTGTATTAAAAACAGTTTTAAATAAGATTTTAGTGACTCCGATAGAAAGTAAGCTCTCAATTGCGCGTGATTTGCACATAAATATTTTCTTAAAGCTAAAGAATTGTAGAGGGAAGGTCTCGATGAACTGACCTTGATTAAATCACGGAAGTTCTGGCAAAAGGTCAGGTCAAGTGTACCCGAAACCAACGACCTTTCATAACAATTGTTATGAATATGCGGAAGATAAGTATGCAGCTGTGTGTGTAAGATGTAGTCTCTGTCTAACTCTCCGGGAAAGAGATTTACATTTTATTAGTACCGGTTTGCAAATCCCTTGTCAGGTTAGGAACAAGTAAGTGTAGGAAGTATAGTTATTAAGTTATTTATTCCTACAGAACATAGAAGGAGAAAAGAGGAGAAAATAATCAGTTTAAAATGTCCATATTATTCAACGTAAAAAATTAAAAATTTTATTATTTTTGTAATGGTATTTATTTTTATTTAATTTATTATTATTATTCAATGTAAGTATGTATTAAAATGTAATTTTTGTGTCAACGATATGGGTCTAGAAACCTGGAATAAATGATTTTTATTTTATTTTTTTAAATCTACAACATCCATGGCAACCGATGCTATGGCGTACAAAGAGGTTGCCTACATAAGTACTAAAATAAATGTACGCAGCAATGGATTCGCGCCTTATTACAAATAGAGTTTCGCGGAGCAGTAACGAGATAAGGGAAAAATTCACTCGGTGTATTATTTGATTTGTACAACTTGTTGTTGTTGACATTTGTGGGGAATTATACTTTATACAATTACTAGAGGCCGCCCGCGACTTCGTCCGCATGGAAACCCTATCAATCCCGCGGGAACTCTGGGATAAAAAGTAGCTTATGTGTTATTCTGGGTCTTCAGCTACCTACATACCAAATTTCATGGTAATCGGTTCAGTAGTTTTTGCGTGAAAGAGTAACAAACATCCATACATCCATACAAACTTTCGCCTTTATAATAGTAGTAGGATAACAGGTAATGTGGGAACGTTGAATTGGTAATGTTGTTAAATTTGTACGTTTATTTTAAACCCGCCGCCCGCGACTTCGTCCGAATGGAAACCCTATCAATCCCGCGGGAACTCCGGGATAAAAAGTAGCCTATATGTTATTCTGGGTCTTCAGCTACCTACATATCAAATTTCATCGTAAATGGTTCAGTAGTTATTGCGTGAAAGAGTAACAAACATCCATACTGACATCCTGACATACTCACAAACTTTCACATTTATAATATTAGTAGGACTAGTTTGTAAATACTTTATTGTACATAACACATTTTTACATTTTTATTACATTACTAGAGGCCGCCCGCGACTTCGTCCGCATGAAAACCCTATCAATCCCGCGGGAACTCTGGGATAAAAAGTAGCCTATGTGTTATTCTGGGTCTTCAGCTACCTACATACCAAATTTCATGGTAATCGGTTCAGTAGTTTTTGCGTGACATACTCACAAACTTTCGCATTTATAATAGATATTAGTAGGACTAGTTTGTAAATACTTTATTGTACATAACAATTTTTTACATTTTTATTACATTAAAGTACATAGTAAGTTATCCCTATGAGGGATTTCTTCCAGTCAATACTAGAATTTTAAATGTATATATTTAGATATTAAGGAATGCCCACGGCTTGGCATGGGTAAAGCCAAAAATCCAGTTAATTTTCATTCTATTTCGCCATTTATATAACTAGATTTTAGAAGAAGACAGATATGATGAAGGAAGGCAGTGAAAGAGGAAGCAGTCTACCTCTGATGATGAACGAAACTCGAAAAAAATCCACTAGAGCAACCACAATACTTTTGAAAACAGTTCGTAAACTGCAGAATTCCGGTTAAACTTTTCCAATATCAGTGGACAGACGACATCGGTTCCAAATAGTTTTTAAAATTCTGTTTTCGAACGAAATCACCGGAATATATATAATGTTATCGTGTCTGTTAATAAAAAAAAAACTTAAATAAATAAGTAAGTCATATAACTGTGCCGTGTGGTTCCCGGCGCCAATAGAAAAAATAATAGGACCACTCCATCTCTTTTCCACGGATGTCGTTAAAGGCGACTAAGGGATTGGCTCATAAACTTGGTATTCTTCTTTTAGGCGATGGGCTAGCAACCTGTCACTATTTGAATCTAAATTCTATCATTAAGCCAAACAGCTGAACGTGGCCTTTCAGTCTTTTCAAGACTGTTGGCTCTGTCTACCCCGTAAGGGATTTAGACGTGACTATATTTATGTATGCAAACGGATATTAATGTAAACATACCATTGTCAGGGCATTCAATTATAAGTAGGTATTATGATGGCAGAACTTATCCATCTAGTATCAAACTTCTTGCATTATGTGAGAGCGCTTAACTCCTTAGTCGCCTCTTTTGTCATTCACGGAAATAAGGATGGAGTCATCCTATTTTGGGTTGCTGGGAATCTGCCTTAGGATAAAATACTTAAGCTAAATATCGTTTCGTTTCTCGCGAAGATTTGTTTCAAAAGGTATTCACAGACATAGATCTGGCTAGACTGCGATGTGATTCGAAGATAAAAACGCTGCAGAATAGTTTGTTAAGCCGCTTCACGTAGAGGTTCACATGCGCTTTGAAAGCGGTAATAACTTTAATTATAAATATTTTAAAAAAAATATTTGTATTTTACGAGAATAAATTTAAAATAATTTTATTTACATACATACATACATATAATCACGTCTTTATCCCTTACGGGGTAGACAGAGCCAACAGTCTTGAAAAGCTGCTGACTGCTGCTGCAAAAAGTGACAGTTAGCTAGCCCATCGCCTAAAAGAAGAATCCCAAGTTCATAAGTCTATCCCTGAGTCGCCTTTTAAGACATCCGGTTGACCGAGCTTTGCTCGGACTACCAGAGATGGCGCTGATATAGTTTCTTAAAACGCGGTTTTTAAAATGTTTATATATCTTGGGAACCGAGCTTTTCTCGAACCTAGGACCTTGATAAATCGATTCCTTGAGCCGAAAAGCCCCTAATCTGTAACTTTCATGAAAATAGTTGGAGCCGTTTCCGAGATCCTGACTATATATATACAAGAATTGCTCGTTTAAATATATTAGATAAATCGTTGTATTAAAAAATATATGGCTTGAATAGCTGTTTAATTAAACAGCTGTTCCAACCGCATGGCTATAACATTGACACTGTTTTAGTTCGTTTCAGAAATAAACAGAATAAAACTAAGTCGCTCGGTTTTACAAAGATGTGTAAACATTGGTGCCGTGTGGTTCCCGGCACCATTACAAAAAAGAATAGGACCACTCCATCTCTTTCCCCCGGATGTCGTAAAGGGCGACTAAGGGATAGGCTTATAAACTTGGGATTCCTCTTTTAGGCGATGGGCTAGCAACCTGTCACTATTTGAATCTCAATTCTATCACTAAGCCAAACAGCTGAGCGTGGCCTATCAGTCTTTTCAAGACTGTTGGCTCTGTCTTCCCCGCTAGGGATATAGACGTGATCATATGTATGTATGTGTAAACATTGCGGTATCTAGCTATATCCATGTCTATGGCGTATCCAAACTCAGGATTGTCTCTTACAAAGTTGTGTTTTAATTGTAGCATCGTAGCTAGCTATACCTACCTACCTGCTTGCGATTAAAAAACTTTACCACTCAAACGAAAGTCTTCCTTTTGTACAATTTTTATTGTCATTCAAATTGGCTTCCGCGGTCGATTAGTTGAAAAAGTCTTTTTACGATTTTTCAACCGTTAGATGTATATCTATATATATGTATATACATAGATACCTATGTAGTATATGTATGTTAATGCGTTTTCTGATTTGTTAGTATGTTTGTCATATAGGTATATATTTCACAGATTTTTTTACGGCACCTTAGAAAAGCACCACTTCTTATCTTTCCCATGGATGTCGTAAAAGGCGACTAAGGGATAGACTGATAAACTTATGGTTTCCTCATGCATGCTATGGGTTATATAGCAACCTGATTACCAACCTTATAGTCGTTATTTTGAATCTCAATTTCATCATAAAGCCATACAGCTGAATGTGGCCTTTCAGTCTTGTCAAGACTGTTGGCTCTGTCTCCCTCGCAAGGGATATACTCATATACTCATGTTAAATAGCCTAAAGCCTTTCTCGATAAATGGTCTATTGAACGCAAAAATATTTTTTCAATTCGAACCAGTTGTTTCTGAGATTAGCGCGTTCAAACAAAGAAACAAACTCTTCAGCTTTATAATATTAGGTTTAATTTAGAATTGTAATTAAGGTATTCAACTTGAAACTTTCCACGGTGCCCTTGTCCAGGTTTATTTTTACTTACACTATTATCTTTTCTCTGTTACATTGGTATAATTTCATACAGTTTTCCTCTTCACTTGCTATTATTATCAATTTCATCAAAGCGACAATATACATATATAATTTTTTTACATAAATTTCTAAAATTGGACCCTTTCAACTGCAAATTGTGTAACGTTTTCAAATTTCACGGATTATGAGCGCGTAATCCTTTACGTCAAAGTGGAAAGTTCGAAATAATTGAGTTAACATTATTTAAATGCCAAGCTTACGACGAATATAGCCTACTGTTTAAACTCGACAGCTGATAGAGAGACGTGTAATGTTTTCAAGGTATTTTCTTCACTATATAAGGTAAAGGGTCAGGTCAAAAGTACCCGAAACCGCCGAGCTTGCATGAAGAGAGTAATGAATGTGGATGAAGCGAAGGAAGAATGCAGAGATCGTGGCAAGTGGAAAGAGGTAGTCTCTGCCTACCCCTCCGGGAAAGAGGCGTGATTTTATGTATGTATGTATATAAGGTAACTGGATGTGTAACCATGATCTTATTTAGGTTGGGCCCCCTGCAAGCTGCAAGGTCGCTTCTACTAAAATCCTGACTCATCCAACACACATTAGTATTACAACTACATGTCAATGTCATTGTCAACTGTCACTGTCAATTGTAGAGGTTCTCGACTTGAATACTTTTTGAATTCTTCCTCTCTGATGCCTCACGCCGTGCATTTACTTTGTTTGTACCATAAGCAACTAAGGGATAGGTTTATAAGCTTGGGATTCTTCTTGTAGGAGATGGGCTAGCAACCTGTCACTATTTGAATCTCAAATAATATCAATTCCATCATAAAGTCATACTACTAAACGTGGCCTTCAGTCTTTTGATGATTGTTGGCTCTGTCTACCTCGAAAGGGATAAAGACATGATTATTATGTCTACAATCACGAAGCTTTTACACAAAGATATGACGATTCATTCACATTTCAAGATGTGTTTGACCTATTGAAAGTTTGTTATCAGGCGCACCTCGCTTTAGCTGACAGAAAACAATTAAAGTTTCCAACGCCATCTATCGCTTTTCAGACTCAAACATTTTATGGGGCAAACTGATAAGTTGAAATGTTGCCACTTTAGAATAAGATTAATTCATTCCCATTTCATCTTAGGGCGACTAAGGGAAAGGCTTATAAAATTGGGATTGTTCTTTTAGGCGATGGGCTAGCAACCTGCCACTATTTGAATCACAATTCTATCTTAAAGCCAAATAGCTGAACGTGGCCCATCAGTCTTTTCAAGACTGTTGACTCTGTCTACCCCGCAAGGGATATAGACGTGATTATATGTATGTAGGTCTTTGTGATAAAGACTAGCGAACAAAGATAAAGGTAAAAAGTAGTTAATTTTTCCTTTGTTCTTGAGTTACCTTACTACATGCATCCATCAAGGTTAACGAGACAATATTTCAGTTGCACCGTGTCAGCCATTTTGAATTTTCTACCATAGCATCATCGTAATATTGTACAGGTTGCTCTTATTTGATATATCTATGTATACTAATATTATAAAGCTGAAGAGTTTGTTTGCTTGTTTGTTTGAACGCGTTAATTTTAGAAACTACTGGTTCGAATTGAAAAAATATTTTTGTGTTGAATAGACCATTTAAGGCTTTAGGCTATATAACGTCACTGCCTGCATCTATTAGGAGCGAAGAAATAATGGAAAATGTGAAAAAAAAAAACGGGGAAAATTATTCATCTTTGAGGGCTTCAATGATGCCCAAAATAACTATTCCACGCGGACGTAGTCGCGGGCACAGCTAGTATCAGAATATATGTATGTCATGGTGTTAAAACAATGTCCTCTTGGCTTTAGTCCTAGTTACATCATCATCACCCTAGAGAGGACTCGGGATTAGCCTGTGACCACGGATCCTAGATTGGGTGAGTCAAGTTTTTACAAGAACAGACTTCCATCTGACCTCCGCAACCCTTGCAGGGGAACCCGTATTGAATGATGGTTACACATCCAGTCGCCTGAATGTGCAGGTTTCCTCACGATGGTTTCCCTTACCGTAAGAGCAACTTTTAGTATTCAAATTAATGTACATAACTTTTATAGTGCCGTGTGGTTCCCGGCACCTATAGAAAAAAAGAATAGGACCACTCCATCTCTCTCCCATGGATGTCGTAAAAGGCGACTAAGGGGTAGGCTTATAAACTTGGGATTCTTCTTTTAGGCGATGGGCCAGAAACCTGTCAATATTTGAATCTCAATTCTATCTTAAAGCCAAATAGCTGAACGTGGCCTATCAGTCTTACAGTATGCATGCATGTGCACTTCACTTATAGGTACCTACGTACTTATTATACATACGTATCACGCGTGTTCCCCATTGGGGTAAGCAGAGACTATGTAACTCCACTTGCTACGATCCTCACAGACCTCTCCCGCTTCCTCCACACTCATTACTCTTTTCATGCATATACGACGATTACGGGTACTATTTTTTGCAATAAAGCTTTAAATAAATAATGAAATGCGCATTAACGCAGGATTTAATCTCACCTCGGTCATGTACCAATGACTATTATAAAAGTTACATACATACATACATATGGTCACGTCTATATCCCTTGCGGGGTAGACAGAGCCAACAGTCTTGAAAGACTGATAGGCCACGCTCAGCTATTTGGCTTAATGATAGAATTGAGATTCAAATAGTGACAGGTTGCTAGCCCGTCGCCTAAAAAAGAATCCCAAGTTTGTAAGCCTATCCCTTAGTCGCCTTTTACGACATCCATGGGAAAGAGATGGAGTGGTCCTATTATTTTTTGCATTGGTGCCGGGAACCACACGGCACTAAGAATTTACATCAACCTGTATATTTTTATGTTATTTATTGTACCATCCTGAGATATATCGACATTGCTAGGTCAAGGACAATGGCTTAGACTTTGTGCAGTAAATATCTGTTAGTGTATAAATCCTTGTCTTTGTTTAAGAATTTATCAAGACCTTGAAACTATATATTACTTTACTACATATTACAAAGTCCCAAAGTTATGAATGTGGATGAAGCGAAGGAAGTATGCAGAGATCGTGTAAAGTGGAAAGAGGTAGTCTCTGCCTACCCCTCCGGGAAAGAGGCGTGATTTTATGTATGTATGTATGTACAAAGTCCCTCTATTTTCTCTGTCAACTGTATGCGCTAATCTCGGTAAGTTGTGGACGGATTTTGTTCTTCTTTTATATGTTTGAAAGATAGATTTCTGAGCTATATTCATAGGTATCTTTAAATGCTTCCCATGCCGTGTGGTTCCCGGCACCAATACAAAAAAGAATAGGACCACTTCATCCCTTTCCCATGGATGTCGTAAAAGGCGACTAAGGGATAGGCTTATAAAATTGCGATCCTTTTTTTAGGCGATGGGCTAGCAACCTGTCACTATTTGGATCTCAATTCCATCATTAAGCCGAGCATCTGAACGTGGCCTATCAGTCTTTTCAAGACTGTTGGCTCTGTCTACCCCACAAGGGATATAGACGTGACCATATGTATGTACCTATGTATGTAACAAATGAACGAGACGGCCACGATGAACGATAGCTACCGCATGCAAAAACAAAAAAAATAATAATGAAAAGTGCATACCAAATCTACCAGCGAAACAAATAACACAAATACAAAACAAAATTGCACACACCTCGTTTTATGCTGGGGGTTAAATTTCGAAACTGACCAGGGGTCAGCACCCCTAGTTGTGAAGTTACGAAACATTCGGTCCATTCATTTGCAGGGTGATTCAGCGGTTCCCAAAAATTAAGCTTCGTAATGGAGCAATTTCAAGTAAAATTAACTAACGCAGCGTTTCTCAAACTATCTGCAATCTTATTATGAAGATAGAGGTCCTAATTAAACATTCCAGGAACCGCACGGCTATGGGGTGCCGTAAAAGGCGACTAAAAGGCACATTTATCTAGCGCAGCCTTCACCATGACCCAATATGGGAAAGGTTCCCCTGCTAATAAGAAATAAATCCTACTAATCCTACTACTATTATAAAGGCGAAAGTTTGTATGGATGTTTGTTACTCTTTCACGCAAAAACTACTGAACCGATTACCATGAAATTTGGTATGTAGGTAGCTGAAGACCCAAAATAACACATAGGCTACTTTTTATCCCAGAGTTCCCGCGGGATTGATAGGGTTTCCATGCGGACGAAGTCGCGGGCGGCCTCTAGTATTATAAATGCGAAAGTTTGTGAGTATGTCAGGATGGATGTTTGTTACTCTTTCACGCAAAAACTACTGAACCGATTACGATGAAATTTGGTATGTAGGTAGCTGAAGACCCAGAATAACATATAGGCTATTTTTTACCCCGGAGTCCCCGCGGGAATGATTCCACGCGGACGAAGTCGCGGGCGGCCTCTAGAAAGAAATATAAACGCGACAATTCCCATCCAAAAATCCTAGCACCCCGGGCTCCTCTCCAGAGGGGTGAGGATGTATCCGTGACAACCGCTGAAAGGAATACCTACATCTTTTAACCAAGAAAATAAGCACTTTTTAACCGCCTTCAAAACAGGGCGGTTCTCAATTTGACCTGTATGTATGTACATTCTTCCGCGATTATCTCGCGTTTCGCTGAACCGATATTGATGCGGTTTGCATAAAAGTCTTTGTAACACTTGTGAGAAAGTTTTAGACATTTATCCTACTTCATAAAAGGAGGACATCGATTAGAGGCGGTTCACTTTTTACAAAAGTTATCCCTTGTGCAAACATGATTCGATCATAATTTATCTAATAACCTGGATTCTTAACAATGTTTTATGTTCAATCAGATTATCCATACTAATATCATACGAAAGTGAGTTTGTGTGTTTCTTACTTCTTTACCGTAAATCTACAGAACCGATTTGCATGGAATTATGCATACATGTAATGTGAAGTACGCAGTATTACAAAGGGTATCGCGCGGGCGAAAAATAACTCAGAATACAGTAATTGGTACGCAGATAAAAACTGGTTTATAATCCTTTTAGTCGGCTTACTTTACCTTTGGTCATAGGGTGTCACGCCGGTGAAAAATGCATTATCCTATTAGTCGGCCAACTTAACCGTTCAACCACCGACGTTTTTTTAGACAATTTTCTATGTCCCTTATCATAGCGGAATCGTATGCCACCATTTATCACTTTCCAACAATTTTTTCCTAAGCCCGCTTGGATGAAAATGCATCCGAGATAAGGCCTCGCTTTGTTATTCTTTTGTTTATTTTCTTACTAGCTTTTTCTCACGCGTGAAAAGTACCCTTAAGTCCTATATAGTCCACATATGTATGCAAAATTTCATCAAGTATTTGACAGCCTCTGTGGCGCAGCGGTAGTGCGTTGGTCTATGACACTGGAGGTCCCGCGTTCGAATCCCGGCCAGGGCATGATGAGAAAGGTCCTTTTTTCGAATTGGTCTAGTTCCTGGACGTTTATTTCAGCGTTTTCGTGTCTGTTGACCATGTCTACCCCGTATGGAAAAAGACGTGAAAATATGTATATACTCAGTAGGTGGGCCGTATGCGTCGTCGGGCCCAATTCGTCGGCCCGCTTGTAATTTAGATTTATGGCAGAGAGCTGACTGATCACGAACCCTTTTACCTTGTTCGCGTTCATATTTAGATGAATCTAGACCTTAGCCGTGTAGTTCCCGGCACCAGTACAAAAAAGCATAGGACCACTCTATCTCTTTCCCATGGATGTCGTAAAAGGCGACTAAGGGATAGGCTTACAAACTTGGGATTCTTTTTTAGGCGATGGCTAGCCCATCGCCTGTCACTATTTGAATCTCAATTCTATCTTAAAGCCAAATAGCTGAACGTGGCCTATTAGTCTTTTCAAGATTGTTGGCTCTGTCTACCCCATAAGGGATATAGACGTGACCATATGTATGTATGTATGTAGACCTTAGCTAAGGGATAAGCTTATAAACTTGGAATTCTTTTAGGCGATGGGTTAGCAACCTGTCACTATTTGAATCTCAATTCTATCTTCAAGCCAAACAGCTGAACGTGGCCCATCAGTCTTTTCAAGACTGTTGGCTCTGTCTACCTCGCAAGGGATATAGACGTGAATATATGTATGTATGCACAGACCTTAGCCCAGGGTTTTATTTCATTGTGAATAGTAGCTAGCGTCGCTCTAGCAAATCCAACCCCAGTAGTCAAATAGCATAAGCACGCATGAAGTCATTTTAATCGCGCGAAACTATAAATAGATACGGGCCAAATTACACAGATTGAGTTAGCCTCGGAGTAAGTTCGAGACTTGTGTCACGAGATACTAACTCAACGATACTATATTTTATAATAAATACTTATATAGATAAACATCCAAGACCCAGGCCAATCAGAAAAAGTTCTTTCCTCATCATGCCCTGGCCGGGATTCGAACCCGGGACTTCCGGTGTCACAGACAAGAGAGGCCACAGAGGCCGTTAGAAAAAGTATCGCTGTTTCGTTTTTTATTACTTAGTGAAACGAGACGGCGGTATTGTTTGTACGTTGATACGTAGAGGAGGTAGATAGATAGATTATTAGGTAGACTATTAATCTGAACAATGTATTCTCTCGTCCACATTCTATTCTAAGTTTAATTGATATTGTGAAATTGACGTTGTTGAAGAAAATGCTGCAGTGCAGTTTGTTACCGCTTCTTCTGCACTGACGCCTTGGAAGCGGCATTAAACTTAGTTTTATGTAATTTATTTGACGTCAACCAATGTCGTGAAACCAAACGTTTTGACAATTATTAAGCGATATGAAGTATCCTATAATAATGAATAAAAATTTTGAATTTTAATATCAGTTTGCGTTAGTTCCGGGTTTTGCTCTACTGGGAATTTTCGGGTACCAAAGTACACAAGCTTACAATAAAAGGTATAGTTTCTCTCTGTATCAAATTTTGTTCAAATCCACTCCATTGACTACCTCTTTCCACTTGCCACGATCTCTGCATACTTCTTTCGCTTCATCCACATTCATAACTCTCTTCACTTTACTAACATTTTCATCAAAAACATACTAGATCATGTATGTACAGACACCGTCTCGCGCTGTTGTCCATAAAATTTCATAATTATATTAACAGGGAGAGAAGTAACGACTTGCGAAATAAGCCTGTTTTTATTGTATAAATGTGTAATCTTATTAATTATTAACGTGTAGGCTTGTTGTTATGGCTTGTGCCGTGTGGTTCCCGGCACCTATAGAAAAAAGAATAAGACCATTCTATTTTTTTTTCATGGTTCTTGTAAAAGGCGACTAAGGGTTAGGCTCATAAACTTGGGATTCTTCTTTTAGACGACGGGCTAGCAACCTGTCGCTATATCTGAATCTCAATTCTATCATTAAGCCAAACAGCTGAACGTGGTCTATTAGCATTTTCAAGACTGGTGGCTCTGTCTACCCGCAAGGGATTATTTGTGTGAAGGCTTGTCACTCTTACAGTTCTTTTTAAAAAACCGTAACGTATGATTCTGTGATCTTAAAAAAATATAAGTAATATAATTTACTAGCCCATCGCCTAAAAGAAGAATCCCAAGTTCATAAGCCTGTCTCTAATCCCTAACGTTATATACGAGTATAGGAAAGAGATAGAGCGGTCCTATTTTTGTTCTATTGGTGCCGGGAACCACACGTCACTGTTTCTGCCAAGGCTTGAAGTATCAAGAAATTGTAATTGATGTCGTAATAAAAGCTCAATAAAATATGGTAAGAAAGTGTATTCTGGTACATTGTCCAAGCTATTCAATGCTGCATGTACCGCCGAGCCAGTATCATTCTGCTCCTGGGCACGCGGCAGTCTGTGAGGGGGTGCACGCGGTCGCTCCACACGTACGCTGGGTCAGCTTGCAATTCCGCCAGGGCTTGGAGTATATTTCTAACTAAGGGAGTCTAAGTTGTAGGAGGTATCTTGACAGAATTTGGATCAAGTCTACTATATAGTTAAAGCTTTGCAGGCAACCCAAATCAGAATTTCGTGTCATCAATTGTATGTGTAGCGGGAGCGATGATTCGGCTCGACCGCCACCAAAAGGAAGATCTTCCGCCAGGCTGGTGTGATGCCTGGGGAACCGCGGCTTCGACGATGTTAAGTCGGAGGTTGTATATATGTTCCAATCCCTGAAATCTTTGCTTGCGCGATTTAGGTTTTTCGCTGTTTTTGACTGATAGCGTCGCGTAATTTTATTATTTATTTTTGTGACTTGTGGCGTATAGATTTTGCTACAGTATGCTTACTTCAGTGACTGAGTTTTAAAGTATCACCAAGACCAAGAGCGTGGAGGGGAGGAAATCAAAAATGTAATTGATGTCGTAGTAAATATACAGTAAAATATGGTAAGAAAGTGTATTCTGGTACATCGTCCAAGCTGTTCAATGCTGCATGTACCGCCGAGCCAGTATCATTCTGCTCCTGGGCACGCGGCAGTCTGTGAGGGGGTGCACGCGGTCGCTCCACACGTACGCTGGGTCAGCTTGCAATTCCGCCAGGGCTTGGAGTATATTTTTCTAACTTAAGGAGTCTAAGTTGTAGGAGGCATCTTGACAGAATTTGGATCAAGTCTAGTATATAGTTAACCTTGCAGGCAAACCAAATGAGAATTTTGTGTCACTAATAGTATGCTTACTCCGGTGACTGAGTTTTAAAGTATCACCAAGACCAAGAGCGTCTATTTGGAGCAAGAGCAGGTAATCAAAATTGTAATTGATGTTGTAGTAAATCTATACTAATATTATAAAGCTGAAGAGTTTGTTTGTTTGTTTGAACGGGCTAATCTGGAACTGGTTCGAATTGAAAAAATATTTTTGTATTGAATAAACCATTTATCGAGGAAGGCTTTAAGCTATATAACATCACGCTGCAACTATAAGGAGCAAAGAAATAACGGACCATGTGAAAAAACGGGGAAACTATTCCACGCCGACGAAGTCGCGGGTACAGCTAGTACTCAATAAAATACAGTAAGAAAGTGTATTCTGGTACATTGTCCAAGCTGTTCAATGCTGCATGTACCGCCGAGCCAGTATCATTCTGCTCCTGGGCACGCGGCAGTCTGTGAGGGGGTGCACGCGGTCGCTCCACACGTACGCTGGGTCAGCTTGCAATTCCGCCAGGGCTTGGAGTATATTTCTAACTAAGGGAGTCTAAGTTGTAGGAGGTATCTTGACAGAATTTGGATCAAGTCTACTATATAGTTAAAGCTTTGCAGGCAACCCAAATCAGAATTTCGTGTCATCAATTGTATGTGTAGCGGGAGCGATGATTCGGCTCGACCGCCACCAAAAGGAAGATCTTCCGCCAGGCTGGTGTGATGCCTGGGGAACCGCGGCTCCGACGATGTTCAGTCGGAGGTTGTATATACGCTCCAATCCGTGAAATCTTTGCTTGCGCGATTTAGGTTTTTCGCTGTTTTTGACTGATAGCGTCGCGTGATTTTATTATTTATTTTTGTGAATTGTGGCGTATAGATTTTGCTACATTATGCTTACTTTGATGACTCAGTTTTTAAGTATCACCAAGACCAAGAGCGTGGAGGGGAGGAAATCAAAAATGTAATTGATGTCGTAGTAAAAGCTCAATAAAATATGGTAAAAAAGTGTATTCTAGTACATCGTCCAAGCTATTCAATGCTGCATGTACCGCCGAGCCAGTATCATTCTGCTCCTGGGCACGCGGCAGTCTGTGAGGGGGTGCACGCGGTCGCTCCACACGTACGCTGGGTCAGCTTGCAACTCCGCCAGGGCTTGCAGAGCGTCTTTTTTGGTGAACGGAGTCTCAGGAGTCTCGCAGACGCGGGAAAGCCAGCGGGCTTCTACGCAACTGTAAGAAATCAGTGAAAAATTTCAGCAAAGTACAAAGGCGGACTTATCGCTAAAGCAACATGTTTTTTAATGTAGACAATGTGCATTCGTCCACGATTTAGATTTAAGAGATCTATATTTGTAAATTGACGTCCTATGAAAATGCTGCAGTGTAGTTTGTTCCGCCACTTCTTCTACACATGAGCTTTGGAAGCGGTATTAGTTATAATTAGATTTAAGTTATGTGACGTCAATAAGTGATACCTTGTATCCAATTTTGAAAATAAATCTATTCTATTCTATTCTAATCTCTTCCAGTCAACCTTTGGGTGGAAGGAAACCAAACAGGAGAACGGCGTTGGCGCAGAGCAAGATAAATAAATGTTTGAACATAATAAAATACATAAAATACCCCTTGCGGGTAGACAGAGTCCTGAAAAGACTGTTGACCGTTTACCTGTACGGTTTAATGATGGAATTGAGATTCAAACAGTGACAGGTTAAGCCCATCGCAAGAAAAATCCCAAGTTCATTAGCATTTCCTTTAGTTGCCTTTCACGAAATCCATGGGAACTAGTTGAAGTGGTCTTATTCTTTTTTTTATCAGTGCCGGGAACCACACGGCACCAAAAGTATGGGAATATAGACGTAGATAGTTCATTCATCACATCTTCGTCTTTATCATCAGGTGAGATGGAAGACAAATGCTTCATCCGATATTGAATAAAAAGAAAACTTTCATCAGAGAGGTTAGGATGTACACAAGGGTTATGTGTCAGGAAGAAGAAAATAAAATAATGGAATGTTGTGATGTGAAAGAAGATGTGGTTACAGGAATAGAAAAGGGTATGTTGAGATGGTTCGGTCATGTAGAGAGGATGAATGAAAACAGGTTGACTGAGCAGATATACAAGGAGAGTGTGGAGGGAAAGGTCGGAGTGGGAAGACCTAGACGAACGTATCTTGATCAAATTAAGGACGTCCTGGTAAAGGGTCAGGTCAAAAGTACTCGAAACCGCCGAGCTTGCATGAAGAGAGTAATGAATGTGGATGAAGCGAAGGAAGTATGCAGAGATCGTGGCAAGTGGAAAGAGGTAGTCTCTGCTTACCCCTCCGGGAAAGAGGCGTGATTTTATGTATGTAAGAAGAAAATAAGACCTGACCTGGGGCAGGTATCAGCAGGCACCATAAGGTTCACAGGCACTGATGCAATCATCTGCGGTGGTTCACAGTGGACCAGGTACATCTTCAGACGACCAGATCTCTGACCGATCTTCTGCACGTGTCGTTCCTGTAAGAGAAATAGTTTTGACGGCCTCTGTGGCGCAGCGGTAGTACGCTTGTCTGTGACACCGGAGGTCCCGGGTTCGAATCCCGGCCAGGGCATGATGAGAAAAGAACTTCTTCTGATTGGCCTGGGTCTTGGATGATTATATCTAATAAGTAAGTATCTATATAAGTATTTATTATAAAATATAGTATCGTTGAGTTAGTATCTCGTAACACAAGTCTCGAACTTACTTCGAGGCTAACTCAATCAGTGTAATTTGTCCCGTATATATATATATATATTTATTTATAAATTATCCGTACACACGGCATGATGAGACGCGACTAAGGGATAGGCTTATAAACTTGAGCTTCTTTTTTGAGGCGATGAGCCAGCAACCTTTCACTACTCCGATTTCAACGCTATCATTAAGCCATAAAGCTGAACGTGGCCTATCAGTCTTTTAAAAACTGTTGCCTCTGTCTGCCCAGCTAGTGATAAAGACGTGACTATATGTATGTATGGTTCACTAACGTAATACATACATACATACATATGGTCACGTCTATATCCCTTGCGGGGTAGACAGAGCCAACAGTCTTGAAAAGACTGAATGGCCACGTTCAGCTATTTGGCTTAATGATAGAATTAACGATTCAAATAGTGACAGGTTGCTAGCCCATCGCCTAAAAAAAGAATCACAAGTTTGTAAGCCTATCCCTTAGTCGCCTTTTACGACATCCATGGGAAAGAGATGGAGTGGTCCTATTCTTTTTTCATTGGTGCCGGGAACCACACGGCACTAACTAATAGTAGTAACTAGCACTAACGTAATAGTAAACGATTTCAATGTGTTCCTGTATCTTCTCCATGACGAGGCGCATGGTCAGGTTGAACTGCCGCAGACTTGGCTGCTTGTCTCCCAGAAGGTTCTCGAAGGGTTCCAGAGAGCAATCCAGAAATCTGTAAGGTTTTGCCGTTAAAGACTTGTGAAAAATCCATTTCCATTCCATTCATTCGATATTTAATCACACACAATTTACACTCTCATTACATTAGTGATGGCACCAACATGCACTTCTGTAACACGAAAATTTTTGTCAACTATCAAATGTCTTAAATTAAAAACTTTAAGTAACTTAATTTGTAAATTTTATTTAAGTGCCTTGTGGTTCCCAGCATCAATAGAAAAAAGAATAGGACCACTACATCTCTTTCCTATGGATGTCGTAAAAGGAGACTAAGAGATACTTGGGATTCCTCTTTTAGGCGATGAGCTCGCAACCTGTCACTGTTTGAATATCAATTCTATCATTAAGCCAAACAGCTGAACATGGCTTTTCAGTCCTTGGATAACTGTTGGCTCTGTCTACCCCACAAGGGTTATAGACGTGATTATATGTTATGTTATGTTTATTTATAAAACAGCATTTATATCACACATAAACAGCTACTATTTCACGAAATGACAAATTTTGAAACAACTGCATACGTATTTCGTGAATTTACATACAAAATAACAACAATTTCCTACAATGTATAATTAAAACGTATTATCATAATAACTTGTTACAAAATTAATTATGCCAAATTTTTGCTCACGCGAAGTTCGTTCAATGCAAATGTACTTTTGTAATTTACTTTATTAATTAGGCACACGCCAATTAAAAGTTTATGAGTAAATACGATACATACGAACAAAAGGCGTGAAGGGGTAAACTTGGCTTAATTGTTCACAATTTTGTTTAAAACATGACACAGATAACGTTTTCGATTTGCTGGGTTACGTGAATGAATGCACGAAGAAAAGTAAAAATTAAAAAAAAGTACATCTCTGTCTATGAAAAAAAAAAAATATGCTTCATACAAGTAAGCTCATTTCAACGAGTCTTAAAGTTTATAAAATCACTTTTCTAGCCATATAGCCATTTTTAGGGAACAGGCATTGATTTTTGTCAAACACCACAATGAGCTGATCAACGGCCGCCATGTTTTTTGAGCAAGAGATAATAAAAAGCATGCAAAATTTTTACAGCTCGGGTCTTTTTTGTTGACGTGTTTTTATACGTTTTCTTTTTGTCGCTTTGATAATTGTTTTAAATCATCGATAGATAACTTTACTACATTTCTTTTATAATACGCTAACCTCGTAAAAACCAATAGCAAAGACATTGCAGTAACGTTATGTAGATTAATCTCCTCGGTCTATTAGATAATTCTTAAAAAAAATGGCGGACGACAATCAGCTGATCTTGGTATTTACACTATGTCAACGACGTCACCTTTCCCGCCAAAAAAAATACAGTATTCCGTCGCAAAATTTGCCACACAATTTTTTTCTATTTTAAAATAATTCTACAAGTTTTCACACTCTACAAATGTTACTTGGCTGGCCCAGATAGACAAACAAACAACTGAATGATTATTAATTCATCAATAAACACATCAAGGGGGTGACATAACGGCGTGACGCCGTGAGTGATGACGTCGTCAGCACGAACTGACTGCCATTATCCGATCATTAGTGGCACAAATTAAATATTCTTAGTTGTGTACATTAGTTTGATTGCAAACCGATGATCTTAAGGTGAGCGAAATCATTATTAGGTACTCTTGACCTGCCCTTTCGCCGCGACAAACCCGATTTGATCAAGGTCCCCGTGAATAAAATATACGCCGTGTAGTTCCCGCCAATTCATAAAAACTGTCCCATGAATGTCGTAAAAGGCAACTAAGGGAAATGCTAAAAGCCTTTGGATTTTTTTTGTAGGCGATGGCCTCACAACCTGCCACTATTTGAATCTCAATTCCATCATTATGCTGAACCTGGTCTTCAGTCTTTTCAAGACTGTTTGCTCTGTCTACCCCGCAAGGGATATAGACGGGACTATAATATGTACATATGTATGTATAAAAAAAATAAGACAAAGGAAAAAGTCACGTGAAGTAAAGCATAAAACGCAATCCATTTTACTACTGCAGAACATCATGGCTGGACAGAGACAAATTGTTTTAGTACAAAGTTAAAATCTCAGCTGAAAATTGCAAAAGATGCTCTATACGGGTTTGACTAGGGTTGGCGGGATTTGACCTGTCTCCTGAGATATCACACGTCATGTCCTTTCGCCTTTATCATGAGAGAGCAGGTTTTTTTTGTACAATATAACCGTGACTTCATAACTTTATTTTAAATTGTATTAGCAGTTCTAGTAAAATTTTCAAAACATCAGAAATTTGTGTATATATAATTGTAAATAAAAAAAAAGTGTGTTTGTATTTTCGCTATTTTTTTTAACAGCTTATCCGATTTTACTCCGTCTACCCCGCAAGGGACATAGACGTAATCACATGTGTAGAGTGATTCGCTTACCCCCCAGCTTATCGGCTCTCAGACACACGCTTACTGTACCTTCCATCATGAACTGATGTCCAAAATCCATCATGGTGGCATGTGTGCAAGAGACGACGTAATACTTCCTTCTCTGTCACTCTTATTCATATGAACAACAATATGAATGAATGAATAAAATAAAAAAAAATCTGTAATTTTCACTCCATAGTCCATATAACACTTTTTTTGTGCCGTGTGATTCTAGGCACCAATAGAAAAAATAATAGGACCACTCCATCTCTCTCCAATGGGTGTCGTAAAAGGCGACTAAGGAGTAGGCTTATAAACTTGGGATTCTTCTTTAAGGCGATGGGCTAGCAACCTGTCACTATTTGAATCTCAATTCTTTCTTAAAGCCAAATAGCTGAACGTGGCCTATCAGTTTTCAAAATATTGTTGGCTCTGTCTACCCTGCAAGGGATATAGACGTGATTATATGTATGTATGTATAACATTTTTCCTCCAAAACACAACCCTTAGGGAATGGTCCTTTAAAACATTCTGGGTACTTTAAAAATTTATGAGTGGCCGCATGTTATTCCCCACCTGCCCAGACGCACAATGTAGTCTATCTCGATTTGTTAAACTTACAATGTTATTCTTAAATGTAATCCACTTGTGAACGTTAAAAATTCATGATGTACTCGTAATTTAAAGTTTAAATTGATTAAATCTATAGATAGATAGATAAATTCTCTTTATTGCACCATAAGAGAAAACATACAAAACAACACAAAGCAGATATAGATGGTACAAAGGCGGACTTATCGCTAAAGCAATCTCTTCCAGTCAACCTTTGGGTGGAAGGAAACCAAACAGGAGATCGGCGTCAAATCTATCTAAATTATTACTAGCGTGTGTAGTAGACAGAGCCAACCGTGTTGATAGGCTACGTTCAGCCGTTTGGCTAAATTATAAAATTGAGACTCAAATAATGACAGGTTGTTAACCCATCGCTTAAAGTAAGAATCGCAAGTTTGTAAACCTATCATTTAGCCGCCTTTTACGACATCCATGGTAAAGGAAGGAGTGGTACTATACTTTTTCTATTGGTACCGGGAACCACACGGCATCTATCTATCTTAATCTCTGAATTACTGGACCGATTGAGGTGAAATTGGACATGCAGATAGTTGCTATGATGTAGGCATCCGCTAAAAAAGAGATTTTTGTAAATTGCGAGGAAAACTAGAGATAACGATATATTTCGATTGATGCATGTAAGGACGTTCTGGTAAAGGGTCAGGTCAAAAGTACCCGAAACCGTCGAGCTTGCATGAAGAGAGTTATGAATGTGGATGAAGCGAAGGAAGTATGCAGAGATCGTGGCAAGTGGAAAGAGGTAGTCTCTGCCTACCCCTCCGGGAAAGAGGCGTTATTTTATGTATGTTTGTATGCGGGTGGAGCCGCAGGCGCTTTCTAGTTTGGTATATAAGAGGTCACTGATATATCAACACACAGGTTAAGTGATTTGAAATTTGTAAGCTCCTTATGTGGTCTAGGGGTGCACTAAGAGAAGATTTCCAGAATTAACGTGCGCAGAAAAGTTTTCGCGATTTTTTGCTCTTTACGCTGGTACCGCGTTCGTACATATACTTAAGTTTCAAATAAATTAAAAGTGTTCCCGGCACCAATACAAAAAAGAATAGGACACTCCACCTTTTCCCCATGGATGTCGTAAAAGGCGACAAAGAGATAGGCTTATAAAATTGCGATCCTTTATTTTTAGGCGATGGGCTAGCAACCTGTCACTATTTGGATCTCAATTCCATCATTAAGCCGAGCAGCTGAGCGTGGCCATTCAGTCTTTTCGGGACTGTTGGCTCTGTCTACCCCGTAAGGGATATAGACGTGGCTATATGTATGTATGTATGTATGTTCAAATAAATTAAAAAAATTCCTCTAAGAAAAATTCATAAGAGTGTGTAATCCATCTGCAGCGAACTAGTTTTAAAATTGTTCGCGTTGTGTACGTGACTGCACGCTGTACAATTACTGGACGGAGAGGAGATTAGGCGGTGATCAAACACGTTCAGAAGTTGATCAGATCTTAAGACGTTAAGATGTAATGCTCTGACCTTAATAAATTGTATAATTGAAGATTAAGGTTAGGACTTGTATGATACAAGTTGACTTGTTACTTTAATCTTCTTAGTTTAACTAAGATTATTATTAAAGCATTGCGATGATTTTTTTGTATTCTCTGACTTGGAGTTAAAACGTTAAACTGACATGGCGCCGGTCAATCAGCTGATCGTGTTTTCTATCAAAAATGTGACGTCTATTTTCCCGCCAAATGAAATTAATATTGAAAACCCATCCAAAATTTGACATTGACAGTTTAAAAAAAATCAGCAATAAATAACAGAACTAATTTCAAAGTTATGTACATAGTTTGAATACTAACCGATGCTCTTATGGTGAATAAAAATATCGTGAGCAAACCTGCACAGTGCACATTCAGGCAACTGGATTTGTAACCATGGATCCATTACGGGTTAGGTATACCTGCAAAGATTGTGGAGGTCAGGTGGGAGTCGCTTTGTGTAAAAACCTGACTCACCAAATCCAGGATCCATGGCCAGAGGCATACCCCGGGCTCTACTCCAAAGAGAGGTGAGGAAGCAACCGAGCTAAAACCAGGAGGAAGATGTATTGATAATCTTTACAAATCGAAATGCGTGTACAATTTGTTTAGGGTCCTTGAAAAGTATGGTTAAGAATTTCTGGTCAAAGCAAGTATATATACCAGCGTACTTACTTAAACATGTCAGCGATTTTCTCCATATTTTTGTCCATGAGCTGAACCCGTTCATTCAAGACGCCTCTCAATTCTTCGTTTCTGGTCCTCTTGTCTTCTAATTCCTTCCTCAGCTGTTCCAAGTGATCTTGCCTCTTGGCTTCCATCATTTCATTCCAGTCACGACGGTCAGCTGAAATTATCATTCTTTGTAACTGTTGGAATAATGTAAACAACGCCCATGCCTTGTAGAAGTCTATTTTATCTGTGGCCCGGTTGTGGCGCCATCCGTCAACTTTTTTCTCTTACGCTGCTTACCGCCAACTGTATAGCTTGATCTTTAAATAAACTGTTTTAATTTTCGTTAAGTCTTTAATGGTTTTATTTCTACAGTAACGACTGAAATCATGACTTTTTCCCGAAGACTACATACAAGTATATCAACATACCTTATATACGATCCTCTTATTGTCAGGTTGGCTGGAATAGATCCCACTTAGGGATAAGCCCGCCTTTGTACTGTACTGTTTTATATTGGAATGTACTCCTTTAGTGAACAATAAAGCTTTTACTTACTTATTTATTTTAAATGTGTCTCACCAATATCCTGCCTGATCTTCGCCACATTTCTGGTGAGCACTTCGTTTTCAGCACAGTACTCTGTCATCAAGATGTAGACGCTGAAATTCTGTTGTTCCACCTGGTTGAACGCTTCTATGATCTTCTCTGGATCTCTTTCGTGGGTGTAGTCCTGAAATCATTTTTCTTATCAAAGATGTCCTATCCTTGGGTGGTGGGTCTCTTAATGTGCCAGCTATTTTTTTTAATGCCGTGTGGTTTTCGGCACTATTACAATGAAGAATAGGACCACTCCATCTCTTTCCCTTGGATGTCGAAAAAGGCGACGAAGGGATAGGTTTACATAAGTTTCTTTTTTAGGCGATGGTTTAGTCACTATTTGAATCTCAATTCTATCATTAAGCTAAACAGCTGAACGGTTCCATTCAGTCTTTTCAGGACTGTTGGTTCCGCCTACCCCGCAAGGGTTATAGACGTGTCCATATGTATGTATACATTTATTCTATTGCTCATTATTTTTTCCCTAAAGTTTATATAGTTTGAGTGCGTTTGACCTCAATCTGCCTGCTGGTAAGCGAGATGAGACCCAAGGTTGTGCTTGCAAGCTCAAATAATGCCTAAGAAATAAAAAAAGAAAATCGCTCTTTATAAATAAAATTCCGAAAAAATGTACCAAAATTTTTACATGTACATTATTTTTTAAATGATATACTTACAGAAATATCATCGAGTATAGCTAAATGAGCATTAAACTCTTTCTCTAAATTCTCCATTTCTTGTATCTTCTCCCTTTCTTCTTTCTCCTCCTGCTGCTTGTTCAATCTCATCACTCCTTTCGTCGATAGAAAGTGGTACAGTTTCATTTCGTGGTCAAATAGTTTTTGAAGTTCGCGCATTTCCTGAAAACAATTTTCTGAATTTCGTGCGAAAGGACAAGTCAAGAGTGCCCGTTACCGACGAGTTTGCATGAAGAGTGTTATGAATGTGGATGAAGCGAAAGAAGTATGCAGGGATCATGGCGAGTGGGAATTTCTAGGCTATGCCGACCTCTCCGGAAAAAGGTTTATGTAGTTATGTAAGTATATCTAAGTTTTGGAATAGGAAGTAACAGGTTTTATAGTAAGTTTGGTGCCAGGAACCACACGGTGTCAATATAACTATTACAAATTACAGGCGATGACAACTAAATAAAGACTTGACAACAAATGTTACAATCGAATCGAATAATCGATTAACTTCCTTATAATAATGATTCATTATTCAAGCAATCGAACATATCATATTCACAAAGTCATAAGGTCTATTGTCGTTTGATCTAAACATAATGGATTTGTGTTCAGATATTAATCAATAGTGTACCGGACATATCGCGCGAAGGATCTTGGAAATGGCCATTAGAACCGTAAATTAGTAAAATAACATTGTTTCGCCGTTGACAGAGGAATTAATGACTATTTTTAACACGAATACATTCAGACACAAACATTTATTATCACATGGATGTCGTATAAGGCGTCTAAGGGATAGGTGTACTTCGGATTCCTCTTTTAGCCAATGGGCTAACTTGTCACTATTTGAATCATAACGGTCTCTGTGGCGCAGCGGTAGTACGCTTGTCTGTGATACCGTAGGTCCGCGGTTCGAATCCCAGGCAGGAAACGAACTTTTTCTGATTGACCTGAATCTTGGATGTTTATCTTATACCTATATAAAATTCTCGTGTCACAATGTTCGTTCCCGTACTCCTCCGAAACGGCTTGACCGATTCTCATTAAATAAGTAATGTGAGCATATTGAGTAGGTCTGACAATCGGCCAACATCTATTTTTCATACCCCTTAGTGATAAGGGTTGTCCATCCTTAACATTTTTTTTTTAACTAGAAATAACTTAAAAATTATTTATATGACAAAACAACGTTTGCCGGGACAGCTACTATATTTATTATAAAATATAGTGTCGTTGAGTTAGTGTCGTAAAACAAGTCTCGAACTAACATCGAGGCCAACTCAAACTGATTGACTAATTGACGGCCTCTGTGGCACAGCGGTAGTACGCTTCTCTGTAACACCGGAGGTCCCGGGTTCGATCCCGGCCAGGGCATGATGAGAAAAGAACTTTTTCTGATTGGCCTGGGTCTTGGATGTTTATCTATATAAGTATTTATTATAAAATATAGTATCGTTGAGTTAGTATCTCGTAACACAAGTCTCGAACTAACTTCGAGACCAACTCAATCTGTGTAATCTGTCTGTATTTATTCCTACCTGGACTTGAAGCATCTGGTCCATCTTGCCTTTCTCCTGGATTGACCTCAGCTTGGCTACCCACTCGTCTCTCTGGTCATACGCCAGGGTAGAGGATTCGAAGAGATCCGTCAGGAATTTCTTGCCTTTGTTCAGGGCTGTCAGCATTTTAGTCCAGGCTTGGTTGAAGAGGGTCCTTAAAAAGGTTTTAAAAGAGGTATTGAGTGAGAGCTTACCATACATACATATGTACGTAGCTATAATAAAGATCCTATTACAAGGACATTAAACTTAAACTCATAAAACAAAATATCAGTTCTTTGGAATAGGACCACTATATCGCTTTCCCTTGACGGTCGTAATGGGCGCCTAAGGGATAGGCACACATTCATCTATTGCTTATTTATTATAGTCTATATCCCTTGCGGGGTAGACAGAGCCAACAGTCTTGAAAATACTGACATGCTAATCATATAAAGTGACAGGTTGCTAGCCCGTCGCCTAAAAGATGAATCCCAAGTTAATAAGCCTATTCCTGAGTTGCCTTTTACGAAATCCATAGGAAAGAGATGGAGTGGTCCTATTCTTTTTTCTATTGGTGCCGGGAACCACACGACACATTACCGCGCTTACCATTAATAAGGTTATCTTCTAATTCCTGTGGGGATTAAATTTAAATTAGTTAAAAAACAACAACTCAGCAATTTTACGTACCAAAATACGTATCAAAAAAAATTTTGAATAACCTTAGATTGAATTTTATCGCGAGGTTTACTTTCTCGACCAAAAGTAAGTAAGTAAATGCTTTATTGTTCATTAAAGGAGTACATTACAAATAAAACAGTCGTAAGAGGCAACTAAGGGATAGGCTTACAAGCTTGGGATTCTTTTTTAGGCGATGGGCTAGCAACCTGTCACTATTTGAATCTCAATTCTATCAAGGCAAATACCTGAACGTGCCCATTCAGTCTTTTCAAGACTATTGGCTCTGTCTACCCCGCCAGAGATATAGACGTGACCATATGTATGTATGTATAAAACAGTACAGTACAAAGGCTTATCCCTAAGTGGGATCTCTGCCAGCCAATGTATGTATGTAATTATAACCTGTCTTTAAGCATATGCTCAATTTCTTCCCGAATCTTCTTGTTCTCAGCTTGCAGGACATTGAACCTCAAGGTGGCCGCTTCGAGCTGATTTTCAGTCGAGACCAAACGTCGCTCACTCTGACTTCTGCGCTGAGTCATCTATTCATTTATTACAGATTACAATCATAAACAAATGCTGCAGCGTAGTTTGTTCCGCCACTTCTTCTACACGTGCGCTTTGGAAGCGGTAGTAGTTATAATTAGATTTAACTGATGTGACGTCAATAAGTGATACCTTGTATCCAATTTTGAAAATAAATCTATTCTATTCTATTTTAAATTTAAATAGAAAATTATAATAAATAGAAAAGAATAGGACCACACCATCTCTTTCTCATTAATGTCGGAAAAGGCGACTAAGGGATAGACTTATAAACTTGGGATTCTTCTTTTAGGCGATGGGCTAGCAACCTGTCACTGTTTGAATCTTAATCCCGCAAGTGATAAAGATGTGATTTTTGATGTGACGTGTAAATTATTTGAGTGTATTTTTTAGAATGTAATCATGTAACCTGTTACGTATAGCTATATAAGGGAATAAATAAATATTAACGCCGGGCACTTTCTGGTTAAAGTTTGGGAGTTTTTTTTAAACAGACCCGGGTGATTTCTCGTGGCCAAGAGTTACATACATACATACATAAAATGTAGAGAGGATGAATGAAAGCAGGTTGACTAAGCAGATATATAAGGAGAGTGTGGAGGGAAAGGTCGGAGTGGGAAGACCTAGACGAACGTATCTTGATCAAATTAAGGACGTCCTGGTAAAGGGTCAGGTCAAAAGTACCCGAAACCGCCGAGCTTGCATGAAGAGAATTATGAATGTGGATGAAGCGAAGGAAGTATGCAGAGATCGTGGCAAGTGGAAAGATGTAGTATCTGCCTACCCCTCCGGGAAAGAGGCGTGATTTTATGTATACATACATAAAATCATGCCTCTTCCTTCGCTTCATCCACATTCATAACTCTCTTCATGCAAGCTCGGCGGTTTCGGGTATTCTTGACCGAGAATTAGTCCTACATTATTCAAATTTTTTTTATGACTTCACCTTTCCTTGGCTGGCAGTCTCCAGCTTCTTCAAAAGAAGTACGTCTTTCTTCTCGATTTGTAACAGGCCTTCCAGCTGATTCATCAGAGTTGTTCCGGCTGGTGACAAAACAAATGCACATACATACATACATACATATAATGAAGTCTATGTGTATGTTTATATGTATGTACGTACGTATGTATATATGCATGTACTAGAGGCCGCCCGCGACTTCGTCCGCATGGAAACCCTATCAATCCCGCAGGAACTCTGGGATAAAAAGATAAAAGCCTATGTGTTATTCTGGGTCTTCAGCTACCTACATACCAAATTTCATGGTAATCGGTTCAGTAGTTTTTGCGTGAAAGAGTAACAAACATCCATACAAACTTTCGCCTTTATAATAGTAGTAGGATGTATTTACCTTCAGCGTCCATTTCCGTGTGAACCCTTAATAACAGGGCGTTCTCAAGATCAGCTTTCATTCTCTTGTCCTTTTTCTTATGCGCGCCGGATCTTGCTATCTGAAAACGATTGGTGTGTAAACATACGGTCTCTTATCCTCCTCCTACTTGTACCTCTATGTTTGTTTGTGGCATCTACCCGCAGATTCAACCTCTTTGAATTTAGCACCATGTTCAAAAAGCGACAAATTTTTTATTTTACGCCAACTAACAAGAAAGCGACGATTTTAAAAGCCTCCAATGTAGTGCCGGTATTTATAAAGTTAAAGGTCGCATCACAACTATATTTGAACTGTGATAAAAATAACAATGATTGATGACGGATGAGAATAACGTGGGAACATATTTCATATAAAATGTGGTCGTATAAAACGTATATTTGAAGTCTATATATGTATATGGATTTCGTGAAAGGCAACTAAAGGATAGAATTATAAACTTGGGATTCTTCTTTTAGGCGATGGGCTACCAACCTGTCACTATTTGAATATCAATTCTATCATTAAGCCAAACAGCTGAACGTGGCCTATCAATCTTTACAAGACTGTCAGCTCTGTCTACTCCGCAAGGGACATAGACGTGAGAATATAATAAATAAGTAGGGATTGCTCCACCGTGTGTTTCAGTCTAGTTATTTTCAACAACAAAGCAAGAAGATTGGATATTTGTAAACTGATTAGGTATTTTCTAACTAACAGAAAGCTTTGAGACCTGGCAAAAGCTTTTCAGTCAAAGCTGGGTAGCGGTGTAACATATTTTGTACACTAGACGTACATATATATAATCACATCTATATCCCTTGCGGGGCAGACTGAGCCAAGAGTGTTGAAAAGACTTGAAGGCCACGTTCAGCTGTTTGGCTTCATAATGGTAATGAGATTCAATTTTTATTAATTTTTAAATTTACCACTGTGACTCAATTTAGAAAAAAAAATGCTTGTTACGAGTTCGTCTCATTCCCATGGATGTCGTAAAAGGCGACTAGGGATAGGCTTACATATTTGGGATTCCTCTCTTAGGCGATGGGCTAGCAATCTGTCGCTATATCTGAATCTCATATCTATCACTCAGCCAAGCGGCTGAGCGCGGTCTTTCAGTCTTGATGACTGCTGGCTCTGTCTACCCCGCAAGGGATATAGACGTAATTATATGTTATGTTTATTATATCGCTTTTCGAAATTTAAACTTGCCGAGGCCTCTAGAAACGGTGTGGTCAGAGTTTTTTAACGTAACTTTACAGTCATAATGAGCTACGAAACGAAGGATATGGCATACCTTTAGGTCCTTAACGAAATTGATGTACTCCTTCTTCAGAGAACGCAGAAGGGCGTCCTGCCTCCTGAACTGAGGGTGCACCCCCATCGAGCGGTTTTGACGATCTATCTGGATCATTCGGACCTGAAATTGAAATCTTAATACAAATGACTGGAATGCGAATTGATAGCGTCGGTTGTCTAATCGTTTTGTTTGTTTGGTTGTTTGTAATATCTTTTTTACACAGTAACAAGAAAATAGTAAGGACATAGTTATACATACATAAAAATCACGCCTCCTTCCCGGAGGGGTAGGCACAGACTACCTCTTTCCATTTGCCACGATCTACGCATACTTTTACATAGTTATAAAAAAATAAAATCACTTGCAATGGCGGACTTGTCCCATGAAGGGATCTCTACCAATCAACATACATACATACATATGGTCACGTCTATATCCCTTGCGGGGTAGACAGAGCCAACAGTCTTGAAAAGACTGAATGGCCACGTTCAGCTATTTGGCTTAACGATAGAATTGAAATTCAACTAGTGACAGGTCGCTAGCCCATCGCCTAAAAGAGAATCCCAAGTTTGTAAGCCTATCCCTTAGTCGCCTTTTACGACATCCATGGGAAAGATATGGAGTGGTCCTATTCTTTTTTGTATTGGTGCCGGGAGCCACACGGCACACATACCAGTCAACCGGCAAACAATAAAGGAACTTTACTTAGGAATAACAGGATAATAATTGTTAAGGTGCCCAGTTAAAATAAAATAAAGGCAAAGGTTCAAATGTCACCTAGACCATGTACCAATGACTATTTTCGAAGTTATGTACATTAAATAAATAAATATATACGGGACAAATTACACTGATTGAGTTAGCCTCGAAGTATGTTCGAGACTTGTGTTACGAGATATTAACTCAACGTTACTATATTTAATAATAAATACTTATATAGATAAACATTCAAGACCCAGGCCAATCAGAAAAAGTTCTTTTCTCATCATGCCCTGGCCGGGATTCGAACCCGAGACCTCCGATGTCACAGACAAGCGTACTACCGCTGCGCCACAGAGGCCGTTAATTATTACATTAGTTTGAATACTAATCGATGCTCTTACGGTGAGGGAAAACATCGCGAGGAAACCTACACATTCAGGCAACTGGATGTGTAAACATGGATCCAATATGGATTAGACCTGCAAAGGTTGCGAAGGTCAGATGGGAGTCGCTTCGTGTAAAAACCTGACTCACCCAATCCAGGATCCATGGTCAAAGGCATACCCCGGGCTCCTCTCCAGAACGGTGAGGATGCAACCGGGACTAAAGCCAGGAGGAAGAAGACAAATGACTAGAATGCTCTCTGATTTCCGGCTCTTTAGAATTGAACCTTTTTCCGGTGGATGGATGTCGTAAAAGGCGACTAAGGGAATAAGCACTTCAACCTAGTGCAACCGCATGTGCATCTGCTTACCCCTCCAGAAAGGTGATTTATGTATGTAAGTATGTGCGTATGTAGGAACATCGCTGATGATGATGATTTGTACGTAATTTTGTACATTCCTCACCTGTCTCTGCAGCCTCAAGTGTTCGTCTTCCATCTTCTTCATCATCTCCATATCGTTGGCAGAAGAAGTTTCACTGCACTGATTCTCCATGATTGTTTAAAATATGTAAATAAATGCCCAGTAAAATTGTGCTCGTTTCAAAATTTACATTGTTTATATACGACCAACTTGATTTGTATCGGATGTTTAATGACAGTTCACAGGTAATATAAAAAATGGTACATACATATATATATTCACGTCTATGTCTTTTGCGGTGTAGACAGAGCTAGCTATCTTGAAAAGTTAAAGTTAGGCAATTATAAGACTAATAATAACATGTGATTATACACATTATTTAAACATTTTTAAAATTGAAATCGAAGACACTTCGTATGAAAAATTTGCCTTGCAAACCTAAAGAAATGCAATAAAAACTGTAAATTGTTAATGAGATGACTCGTTGAAAAGTTCTCCAACACAGCAGATGTAGTCCAAAAGCTCTGATTAAGTGGAAAAAAGTAGCTTTTGTCCGTTTAAAAGAACAGTGAGTAACAGAATCAATGCAGAAAAGTTTCGTTGGTACAAGCGTCACCTTCAAAAGAATAGTCGCGCAAAAATACTTAAGAGAGATCTTGTAGACAAAGGGAGGCTGAATGTTACACCAAAGCGTTGAAATACATACATTTAGTCACGTCTATATCCCTTGCGGAGTAGACAGAGTTAACGATCTTGAAAAGATTGATAGGTCAGGTTCGGCTTTTTGGCTTAGCGATATAATTGAGATTCAAATAGTGACAGGTTGCTAGCCCATCGCCTAAAAAAGAAACCCAAGTTTATGAGAATATTCCTTAGTCGCCCTTTATGACGTCCATGGGAAAGAGATGGTGTGATCCTATTATTTTTTCTTTAGCAATTTTTTTAGCGTCAGTATTATATAAATATTATATTATAACTATTATATAACTAGCTGTGCCAGCGAATCCGCCCGCGTGGAATATTTTTTTTCATCATGGCATCATTGAAGCCCTCAAGAGTGAATAATTTTTCCCGTTTTTTTTTTAAATTTTTCATTATTTCTTCGCTCCTAATACGATAGTTGAAGCGTGATGTTATATAGCCTAAAGCCTTCCTCGATAAATGGTCTCTTCAACACAGAAATTGTTTTCAATTCGAACCAGTAGTTCCTGAGATTAGCGCATTCAAACAAACTCTTCGGCTTTAAAATATTAGTATAGATTAGATTAAAGTGATGTGACGTCAATAAATGATACCTTGTATTCAATTGTGAATAAAATATCTATTCTATTGTATTATCTAGTGTTTGTTACAGTTCGGTGTGAGTGTCGGCCTTCTAGTCGAATGTAAACCGTTTCTCTCACAATGAATGAAGCATCTTTGTTCGGCGGCGACACAACCAGGATTTGGCTTAAATATTGTTAAACAGCTTATTTTCAACTTTCAAAACAATCTTGCTGGCCTAGTTCAGAAGAACTTTATCTTTTTTGTTTGTTTGTGAAGTTACAAGCACATTAAATTCTTAATTTTCGCAACTCAGTAACAGCTAGTGGTGGAAAAAATTGAGCTTAAACTTTTTTGAGAATCTTTTTAAAAAAAATAAAGTTATCTTTTTAATATAATTTTTTTTTTATTCAATATTGTATTAGGCATATGTCTTCCATCTCACCTGATGGTAAGTAACGATGAAGAAGAAGATGTTACATGCCTTTCTGAGAAATACCCATTTATTCTACTTTTGAATGTTCGCGTACTTGTCTGGGAATTTAGACGCAGGCAGTTCACTCCACACCGTAGCCACTTAAATCAAATAGGAACTATCGAAGCGTTCATTCAATTCAATTCAAAATCTTTATTTAACGGCCTCTGTGGCGCAGCGGTAGTGCGCTTGTCTGTGACACTGGGGGTCCCGGGTTCGAATCCCGGTCAGGGCATGATGAGAAACGAACTTTCTCCGATTGGCCTGGGTCTTGGATGTTTATCTTTATAAGTATTTATTATAAAATATAGTATCGTTGAGTTAGTATCTCGTAACACAAGTCTCGAACTTAATTCGAGGCTAACTCAATCAGTGTAATTTGTCCCGTATATATTTATTTATTGCATATCATAAAGTACATCAGTTGAATTACAGTTACTGCTTATTAAGTACAATATGAACCTGTTGGGCATCGCAATTTTAAAATAATATAGAACGAAATTCACATTCACACGACATCATTACACACGTAAGTCTCTCGAACCAAATAAATATAATATAATATAAATATATACGGGACAAAATACGCAGATTGAGTTAGCCTCGAAGTAAGTTCGAGACTTGTGTTATGAGATACTAATTCAACGATACTATATTTTATAATAAATAGTTATATAGATAAACATCCAAGACCCAGGCCAATCGGAGAAAGTTCGTTTCTCATCGTGCCCTGACCGGGATTCGAACCCGCGACCTCCGGTGTCATAGACAAGTGTACTACCGCTGCGCCACAGAGGCCGTAAATAGGAACTATCGAAAGCGTTTAGTTCGACTATTTTGTATTTCAACGATAAAAGGGTCATTTTTCCATATGAGTATCGTAGTCCAATGGAGAAATGGTGAAGGTTCTATGAGTTTAAAGAGTACCTTTGCACACTTTTTCAAGATTTCTTAATCAACGCAGAATTTTCTTAATAACTTCAACTGTGGGTTTACAGTTTGTTTTATCTTTATATAGTACAATACATCACAAATTATCTTTATTGCCCATAAAAAATACATATTTAGTAGAAACATACTTTATGAATATGTTGAGCAAAGGCGGACTTATCGCTAAGCAATCTCTTCCAGCCAACCTTTGGGTAGTGAAAGGTAAAATCCTATAAAGATAGTTTCTGATTTATTGATAAGCAGGTTATACCATTTCATCACAATATAAAGTTCAAACAGTCTCGTAATCCGTATGATTAGAATGCATCGCTTCTTCCGTGCCGTGAGAAGATTCAAATCCTACAAGTTTGTAGTGTGGACCTTTGGGAGAGATTCAGATTTTATTACGGAGTGACCATGTGACGTCGAATTCCGGGATAATTCTCATTTTTGTCATTCATTGTTTGTTCGAGATGATGAATGAAAACAGGTTTACTAAGCAAATATACAAAGGAAGTGTAAATGAACTGTTGGCGTGGGAAGGCCTAGACGAACGTACCTTGATACGGTCTATCGTGAGCTTGCATGAAGAGAGTTATGAATGTGGATGAAGCGAAAAAAGTATGCAGGGATCGTGGCAAGTGGAAAGATGTAGGCTCTGCCTACTCCTCCGGGAAAGAGGCGTGATTTTATGTATGTATGTATCATTGAAATTGGCTCTTTCTTGACATGAGTCTTGGTTACATCCTCACCGCTTTGAAGAGGCGCCCGGGGCGCGTCTCTTGTCCATTATCCTGGAATGGATGAGTCAGAGTTTTTTACTCTTAAGCGAACCCCGTCTGACCTTTGCAGGGCAACCCATATTGGATCGGTTGCCTATATGTGCAGGTTTCCTCACAATTCCCGGCTTGACTTACTTGACTTAAGGTCCTATGTCCCCTAGCTGGGGCAGAGGGCATCCACAGTGCGTCGCCATCCCGCTCGTTCTTGAGCTTCGCGTTTTAAATTCCCGGCGCTAATAGAAAAAAGAATAGAACCACTCCATTTTTTTTTTCATGGATTTCGTAAAAGGCGACTAAGGGATAGGCTTATAAACTTGGAATCCTTGCGGTTTTAGGCGATGGGCTCGCATACTCTTGACCTGACCCTTTACCAAGACGTCAATTTCAGTGATTATTAAGGGTATTTAACCTTAGTATTAATTATAAATTATTAACTTTTAAAATCAACTCAGTTTGTTTACTTTTTTAAAATTTAACTCAATCAAATCATATTCACCCTTACTGCAATTCGCATTCAAAACGCACATACCAGCGACACTTCAAATACAACTTTAAAAATATAGTACTTTTTCCGAAGTCGTAAGCTCCAATATTGAATGGCAAACTTGTCTTCCGTGTAGAATACAGATTCTATTCTATTTTATATTGGCATCATTTACTGATAGACTCGAGGTGTCTCTTGTCATTTCATTTTGTGAGTTATATTCCTGCTTGCGAAGAGACGTTATGAATCTAAAGTACCTATTATATATTGGTAAAATAATGCGGTGTATATCTGAACGATTGTTAAATTATTGTTATTGTGTTTCCGTGCCGCGTGGTTCCCGGCACCGATAAAAAAAAGAATAGGACCACTCCATCTTGTTCCCATGGATGTTGTGAAAGGCGACTAAGGGATAGGCTTATAAACTTGGGATTCTTCTTTTAAGCGTCGAGCTAGTAACCTGTCACTATTTGAATCACAATTCTATCATTAAGCCAATTAGCTCAATGTGGCCTATTAGTCTTTTCAAAACTGTTGGCTCTGTCTACCCCGCAAGGGATATAGACGTGATTATAGGTATGTATGTATGTGTTTCCGTGGTAGGATTGCAAAAATGGAGTCTGTACCGCAACTTTTCAAAGCGAATTGTTAAATTTTATAATGGAAAAGGTTTGTGAACTTGAAGATTCTTTTAGGCTTATGGTTACTGAAATATAAGGGTTTGAGTTTTATCTGTTGAATTGGATCGAAAATAGCCTGAACCTGTTTGGACAAGGGATAATTAGGGATTGTTCGGCCGTGCCGTTTGATTTTGACGAAGAACTATTATTATAGGGTTCTTATAAAATAATGTAGGTAGGTATTGTGTAGGTAGGTAGGTATATATATGTATATTAGTACAAGATCCAAATCTTATTAGTTATTTTATTGTAACATTAATGCTTTTTCACGTTGATATCTCCTGCGGGGTAAACAGAGCTAACCGTCCCCAAGAGACTGACGATAGGCCACTTTCAGCTGTTTTAATGATAGAATTGAGATTCAAATAGTGACAGGTTGCTACCCCATCGCCTACAAGAAGAATCCTAAGTTTATAAGCCTATCCCTTACTCGCCTTTTAAGACATCAATGGGAAAGAGATGGAGTTGTCCAGTTGTTTTTTACATTAGTGCCGGGAACCACACGACACATTAGTTTGTTTATTTACTCAATAATTAATATTCCAAACTAAAATATGCCGCCGCTTCAGTGAACAAGCTAAAAGAGACTCCTTACAGATCTATTTGTGATAGTATTACAGATTCCAACGTTGTTATAAACGATAATTCAATTTACTATCAAAACAGTTGATGGAAGTGACGCTCGAAAGTAGGTCAAGTTTCAATACGTTCATTCTAACGTCGCGTAAGATTTCAGCGTGAGGAAATAACGACTCATCTTTTATATATTTTCTGACGAAATATTTACATTCATTCATGTTTTTTAATGTTGACAATGTGCATTCGTTCACGATTTGAATTTAAGAGATTTGAACTTAAGAGACTTTATTTATAAATTGACGTCCGGTGAAAATGCTGCAGTGTAGTTTGTTCCGCCGCTTTTTCTACACATACGCTTTGGAAGCGGCAGTAGTTATATTTAGATTTAAGTGATGTGACGTCAATAATTGATACCTTGTAACCAATTTTGAAAAATAAAACTATTCTATTCTATCTAGTGCCGTGTGGTTGCCGGCATTTTAGAATCGGATCATTCCGTATCTTTCCCATGGATATTGTAAAAGGCAACTAAGGGATAGGCTTATAAACTTGGCATTCCTCTTGTAGGCGATGGGCTAGTCCTGTCACTATTTGAATCTCAATTCCATCATGAAGCCATACAGATTAACGTCGCTTTTCTTTGGCTCTGCCTACGCCGCAAAGGATATAGACGTGATTTAATGTATGTATGTTAAATGTCCTGGGCAGATATATAGTCACGTCTTTATTCCTTGCGGGGTAAACAGAGCTAACAGTGTTGGAAAGACTGAAAGGCCACATTCAGCTGCATCTATATGTTACAGTTAAAACTAGTTTTTAGTTAGAACGCGTTTTCCCTAGTTAGAACTAGTTTTTACTAAATGCCTTTGTTAAATCTAGAATTAACTAATGTTCAAAATTAAATATCAGTTAAAACAAGTTCTTACTAGACAACACGCGTTTTTCCGAAGAGAGCCAGTTAAAACTGTTCCGACCTAGGTCAAAAAGGTGTCTCTGCAAGAAAAATGGTTGCCTTTGTAACTCAAAGTGCCACGATAGTTTGTCTTGTAATAACAAGTAGATCCTCATCCTTTTTATAAATTTAAGATTGTTTAATTTTTATATTGTATGACAGAGTTGAGAGGAATGAATTATGGTCAGCACTTTCTATGCATGGGGTGAATTAAGATACGAGCACTGAAATCCTTATATGAGGATTCGAGTGCTTGTGTCAGGATAAACCTTTTTCAATCTTAAACCACTCATTCCTCTTTCCTCTCTCCCTTTTTATAATTAGTTACATTTGAATTAAAACTTTGATCTTGTAATAGAATTGCGATTTATATTGTCTATGGGTGTGCCTGTAATAAAAATTAAAAATAATTTACTCTGACTGACTATTTCACGCTTCAGATAAAATAAAAGTTTCTACTTCAAGGAAACATTGGCAGAATTGGCTAAGTAAAGTTTTCCCGACCTACATAACGCATTTTATATTTTTGTACGAAAGTAAAACTGTTTGTAAACACGACCTTTGTCTATCTTTTTCAGTGATTTATGAAAGATTTCTTTCTTATTGAATCTTTAGATCGTGATTTTCTTAGCAGGTCAGTATGTTATATGTTTTATTAACATTAATTAAAATTGCCGTGTGGTTCCCGGCACCAACATAAAAAAGAATAGGACCACTCCATCTCATTCCCCATGGATGTCGTAAGAGGCGAATAAGGGATAGGCTTATAAACTTGGGATTCTTGTTTTAGTCAATGGTCTAGCAACCTGTCACTATTTCAATCTTAATTCTATCATAATGCCAGACAGCTGAACGACGCTGTCTACCCCGCAAGGGATAAAGACGTGATTATATGAATGAACTATATGATTTCTTCTTATTTCATGAATGATTCAGTAGTTGTATCGTAAAGAAAACGAGTTTAGGAAAAATCTGCTCAGAATTTGATGTCACGCTGACAGGGACACAAATTATTTATATACATACATACATACATATGATCACGTCTATATCCCTTGCGGGGTAGACAGAGCCAACAGTCTTGAAAAGACTGAATGGCCACGTTCAGCTATTTGGCTTAATGATAGAACCGAGATTTATATACCCGCGACTTAAAAGTTCACTCACAATCTCAATACGTAAAAACTGACCTCTGTATCGTCCCTTAAAGAGGGGAGACATTTTGTTACACCAGTTTTTTAGTTTGACATCTAAGAAAATCGCATTCAAATGGGAGATATATTATTCGTGTCAAAAACTTATCAAAATAACTGAATTAAATATGGGAGTGGTTTCATGAGCTTATTCTTTTTTTTTAATATTAAAGGACAAGGCAAAAAAAAGTTTAACATAGCCAATGTCACTCCAAAACATAAGCGTACGAGAGAAAACTACTAGAGAGGGAATAAAAAAGTTTTCCCGACAGTTAATTTGTTTTAATAGGGAATGCATCGCGTCTATTCGTCTCTTCGATTGGCGCTAAGTTTTCGTCGGAGCGAAACATGGTCCACGCAGGCGCCATTTCCCGCCATTTTCTTAGAATCGGATTGCCATTGTGGGAAATCTCCCAGATTTGGATGGAAGGGTAGTTTTTTTTTAAGTTTATGCTTCGTTTGATTTATTTTGTTTATTTAAGCGACATTTGAAAATCAATTGCTTTTGGCCTCTTTATTGAAAACTTTAATGCCATTTTACAATTTTAATTATTATATTTTGTAATTGCTTTATGTATCAATTGTGGAATATTAATTTATTATACTAAATTAAAATATTTTTTTGTTGTTGATAAAATAAGAAGAGTTTTATTTCAAAACAATTTTGCTAATTGTTTTATTAGTTATCAGTCTTTAAGTTTCAGATTTTATGTGCTAAAAGTATAAAGATATCATGAGCTATATTCTGTAATGAATTTGTCACTTCTCAGAATAGCTCAAAATTGTGTTAAAGAAAGTAAACTTTTTTGCACTCTTTGCTACCACTGTTTTTGATAAAATAATGATTGGCGATGCTTATAGATCACATTAAAAATAAAACTTAATGAAATACGTTTGTCACATTTTTAAATGTCCACCAAATTCTGTGTTTCTTCATAATTGCTGTTTAAAGTGCCATCGGCGAAAATTTAAATTACATAGAAAATTAATAACATAGTACCTTGTTCCCTCCCGATTCTACTCTATTGCGAAGTTAATTTTCCAACTAATTTTCCGGGAGCGTTTTCCCTAACCATGGTAACACCGTTTTCCCAACTGGTCAGTCGTTTTGGCGCCGTTGCCGCAAGCACCCGACGGCCGCATTCCCGCGTACCGACATCGTATGACAAAAAAAAAAAATTAAAAAAAATATGTGCGTTCCAATGTGAAAATAGAGTGAAACATCCTTGTGTCTTTGTGGTTTATCTGTGCATGTTTTTTCGTCGTTAAAAAAAAGTAAGTAGTCAAATGCATATTCGCGGAATTACCTTTAACTAGCCTTGGATTTTCGCGACTCTTACGGGATAATGTTGTTTTTTGGAATGGTCGGGTTATAAATAAAGATTACGTTAGGCTTTGGCCGAGTTTTCTATTGTAGCGTGATTTATAAATATTCCATTTTGCACCCATTTTTATAAGTAAAGGAAAATTGTTACTAGGTATAACATTTACATGTTTTTTAATTTTTCAGTTGAAAACAAAATACCTATGAAGAAAATAGTTATTATGCTGTCCATTAAAAAAAATGGGATTGATGTTTATTGAAAAAAAATTACAAGTTATTCATGAGCCTGTTTAGTAAAATAGGAAAATGATACTCTTGTTTTAGAACATTTGGAGGCATCATTTTGACTTTAAAAATTTATGTGGATTTTAATTATATCTAGTTAAGTTTCAAAAACTTTGAAAACTCAATGTAATAAGTATTTATTTTTTGTAATTTCATTTTTTTTACTTTTTGTCTTTGTTAGTAGCTTACATAAACAATAAAAAAACAATTTCTAATTGATATATTATCATTTGAGCTTTTGGTTTATTCTTTAAGAATTCATAAATTAAATTAAAAAAAAAAACTACCTACTTTTAATATCTATATTTTAGACTAACGGGTATGCGATGCCAATTTTTATAAATAAATCTATATAATAAAATAAATAATAGAGTACCTTATCATAACAATACTTTAATCAACGTTACGAGTGAGTTCAAACGTAAAAGTTTACAACCAAACACATTAATTAATATTTGGACAATTTATTGGCAAAGTTTTTATCAGCGTCCGTACGCGAAACTATTTGTTGTAACTTATGGTACGGTTTTGTTACGTAGATTATATGTAGCCGTTATAATTGAATATATCTACACTAATGGTAGCGTAAAAGGCGATTAAGGGCTAGGCTTATATACTTGGGATTACTCTTTTAGGCGATGGGCTAGCAGCCTGTCACTATTTGAATCTTATTAAGCCTTTAAGCCTTTCAGTCTTTTGATGACTGTTGGCTGTGTCTACCCCGCAAGGGATATAGATGAGATTATATGTTATGTTTGTATTTTAAAAGCGAACGTTAGTTTGTTTGTTAGAAAACGCTGCAGTGCAGTTTGTTACAGCTTCTTCTGCACTGACTCTTCGGAAGCGTCGTAAACTTAAACTTTAACAAGTTTTAAGTTATTTATTTGACGTCAACCAATGAAAATTATTAGGTGATGTTTGAAATGTCCCACATAAATGAGAAATTTATTTTAATTTGAATTTGACCTCTTCACTGATAAACAACTAACCCGATCTGCATGAAATTTTGCATACACATAGTGTAAAGTCCGGAGAAGGACATATGTAGGCATAAGATCGCCCACGAGGATTTAGCGCTATCTATCAATAACTACAGGTTTTTCGCAAATCCCACGTTTTCCTTCACCATAAGATCAACTGTTAGTATTCTAACTAATGTAAGTGAGTGTGGAGGGAAAGGTCGGAGTGGAAAGACCTAGACGAACGTATCTTGATCAAATTAAGGACGTCCTGGTGAAGGGTCAGGTCAAAAGTACCCGAAACCGTCGAGCTTGCATGAAGAGAGTTATGAATGTGGATGAAGCGAAGGAAGTATGCAGAAATCGTGGCAAGTGGAAAGATGTAGTCTCTGCCTACCCCTCCGGGAATGAGGCGTGATTTTATGTTTATGTCTATAACTTCGAACTTCGTCATTGGTACACGGCCGAGTTAGGATTCGAACCTGTGTCCTTCTGCGCATCACGCATTTCAACCACTGCAATAAAGAGTTTCATCTATATATCTCCGGGCACCATTAGAAATAAGAATAGGGCCACTCCATCACTTCCTCATGGATGTCGTAAAAGGCGACTAAGGTATAGGCTTATAAACTTGGGATTCTTCTTTTAGACGTCAGGCTAGCAACCTGTCACTATTTGAATCTCAATTCTATCATTAAGCCAAACAGCTGAACGTGGCTTATCAGTCATTTGAAGACTGTTGGCTCTGTCTACCCCGCAAGGGATATAGGCGTGATTATATGTATGTATGTATGTATGTTTCTATCTCTTGTATACAGCATTAACAACAAAAATAAATATGAGTTAACCTAAAAACATTGGATGTAGAATATCGACCAGCCCACATACTATAGTTTACATTACGCAATTGTAAATTAAACGTGCGATAGTAATTTCAACAGGGCGTCGGTGGTCGGAACGGTAAGGTGTCTAGTCGAAACTCGGTTGGGCATAAAGGCACCGGTTCGAATCCCTGAATCAATCAAATCAATGAATATTTTCGAAGTTACGTCCATTAGTTTGATAACTAACCTATTCTCTTACGGTGAGGGAAAACATCGTGAGGAAACCTGCACATTCAAGCAACTGGATGTGTAACCATATGATCCAATACGGGTTAGGTTTCACTGCAAAGGTTGCGGAGGTCAGACGGGAGTCGCTTTGTGTGACCTGACTCACCCAATCCAGGATCCATGGTCAAGAGCTTACCCCGGGCTCCTCTCCAGAGTGGTGAGGATGCAACCGGGACTATTGCCATAAAAATAAGTTGTATACATATTCCAATTCCCTTGCACTTCTATATTTATCGGAATTTTTTGATACCATAATGTTTTTGTTTCATCATACCTACAAAAGTGTGTATTTTGATAGGTAAATCTATTTTTAAAGACTTGTTTTATATTAAAAGACTTGTTTTATCTTAGACTAGACCGCCCGCGACTTTTTCCGCATGGAAACTCTGTCAATCCCGCGGGAACTTATTCTGGGTCTTCAGCTACCTACATACCAAATTTTATCGTAATCGGTTCAGTAGTTCTTGCGTGAAAGAGTAACAAACATCTATACTGACATACTCACAAACTTTCGTATATATGTATATAATGTTAGTAGGATTTAAGTAGTTGGTTTAATTGCTGGTCTTACAGAATCAAAAAAGATTATGAAGAAACCTGCACATTCAGGCAACTGGACTTCATTCATTGGATATTCTCTATATACGAATACTAGCTTATGTAATTCTTAAGAGTCTATTCTATACGTGTACCAAATTTAATTGAAATCTATTCAGTCGTTTTTGAGTTTATTCGTTACAAACATACAAAACTTTTTCCTTACTATTAATGTGGATTCGACGGGTGTCCTATTGTGAAAAACTAAATTACTTTAATCTAGGATTGTGGTTACAGACATACTCACAACTGTATTCTAGAGAGCAAAGGACGACAATGAGACTAACGCCAAGAGGATTTATCCTTTAGTTGCGTCTTACGTCTTCCATGGAGGCCGTACGTAAAGCATTAAACCTATTCTAAAAAGAACTTTTATCTCTAAGGTCGAGTACTTGATTCGCACCTACTCAGGAACTACTCCTTCTATTTGAAAAATTCTTTTTGTATTGAATAGACCATTTATCGAGGAAGGCTTTAAGCTATATAACATCACGCTGCAACTATAAGGAGCGAAAAAATAATGAAACATGTGAAAAAAAGAACGGGGAAAATTATTCAACCTTGAGGGCTTCAATGATGCCCAAAATAACTATTCCACGCGGACGAAGCCGCGGGCACAGCGAGTTCATCATAATTTTTGTTAAAATTTAGTGCAAAAGTACCTTAGCAAATAATTTCAAGTGTCATTTTTCTGTAACCTAAATCTGCATGCTTGAAGTAAACATAAGATTTTCTTTACAATACAAATAGTCACGTCTATATCACTTGCGGTGTAGACAGAGCCGGCAGTCTTGAAAAGAATGAAAGGCGATATTTTTAATTGGCGATATTAAATGCTAATCTTTAGTAAAGAAATTGACCATGTTTAATTCATAAATAGTAATGATAGAAGTGATGATTGACGCAATTAATGGACGTCGGAAAAACAAATCGCCGTGGGAATGATTACATAGAAATTGATGCAAAAAACAGCAAAATATCTTTGTCTCCTTTTGTACAGGAAGCGCTAGCTAGGCAGTGACGTGACAAACAGATAAACATATATGAATAGCTATACACTGAACGAGGTTTTAAACGATAGAAATGTTGACATTTAAATTATTTTTTTAATACTTAATTTGTCCCATGTATAAAACAATAAGAAAAAGAATAGGACCACTCCATCTCTTTCTCTTGGCTTTCGTAAAAGGCGACTAAGGGATAGCCTTATTAAATTGTAATTCTTATTTTAGGCGACGGGCTAGCGACCTGTAGCTATTTGAATCTCAATTCTATCCTGGGGCCTATCAGTCTTTTAGAGACTGTTGGCTCTGTCTGCCCCGCAAGAGATATATACGTGACTATATGTATGAATTTAAAAAAAAAGTGATTCTAAATCGAGGTAAAAAATAAAAATTCATTGCAATAAATAAATTTTAATCAGTATATCGTTAGCTATATCTATGAGTTAATACCTAGGGTTGAACTTCAAATGCATGCCGCCCATAGGGCTAAGAATAAGTCTCAGTGGACTTAATTCAACTTGTTTTGGCGTACTGTGAGTCATTTCTACACTGTATTTACTTAGCAGCTTCATCATGCACACTCGACTCTGGACTTTGGCGAAGCGCATACCTGTAATGAGAGAAGATTTATTTGAAATATATTTTTTTGGCGGTAAAAAGATGTGTTAAAAAGGTGATTGTTTGACAAAGTTTTTTTAATCTATGACTTTTAAGTTACGGAGCGTCGGTGGTCAAATAGGTAAAGTGCCCGGTTAAAATGCGTGTTGCCCAGAAAAGCCTAGGTTCGAATACCACCTCGGCCATGAACCAATGACAGAAGTTTCCACTAGATAAATGTGCTTATTCTCTTGTTCCCTTCTATAATATCTACGGAAAAGGGATGGAACTATTTTATTCTGGGAGCCACACAGTTTAAGTTAAAAGTCTTCGTCCTCCTGGCTTTAGTCCCGGTCGCATCCTTATCACTCTGGAGAGGAGCCCAGGGTATGCCTTTGACCATGGATCCTTAATTGGGTGAGCCAGGTTTTTACACGAAGCGACACCCATCTGACCTCCGCAACCTTTGAAGGGGAACCGGACCCATATTGGATCTATCATGGTTACACATCCAGTTGCCAGAATGTGAAGGTATCCTTTCCTGGTTTTTCCTTACCGTAAGAGCATCGGTTAGTATTCAAACTAATGTACATAACTTCTAAAATAGTCATTGGTACATGACCGAGGTGGGATTCGAACCTTTATGCGTATCACGCATTGCAAACGACCTTACCGATTTTTAATGACGTGATCGTTTTTGAATTAATGAATTAAAAACATCCTATTCTATTGTTATAAATTATATTTGATCCAAAATCTAGATTAATTCAATTTGATACCAACATAACAATAAAAAGGTATTATCTATTTATAAATCAATGATTAAGTGACAGCGAATTATTGAAAAAAAAAAACATATTTCAAATCAAGTGCAAATTGCACTGATAAAGGTTTTAATACACTCATTGTACTTTGGCATAGACAAAAGAATTATGTCCTTAAAGTGCATTAGGTTTAGGAGAATACACGTGTACTTAGTGTACTGGTTGCAATAATATGTCAAGATAAGGTGATAATTAATATATCATACGTCACAGATAATCTTTGCTAAATACTTTAAGTTGATTTTGATTAGGCATCCGTAAATAATTTTATTGATTTGTTTAGGGATCCGTTTATTTTTTATTTATTATCTTTAATGGTGGTGTGGTTCCCGGCACAAATACAAAAAAGAATAGGACCACTCCATCTCTTTCCCACGGATGTCGTAAAAAGCGACTAAGGGATAGGCCAAAAGTTCTCTGTCACTTAACACTTCTATACATTTGTATTTATACAAAATAATTTTAATAAAAAAATAATATTTTCTCACATAATCTCACGTCCCTTTCTCGGAGGGTTTGACAGAGACTACATCTTTCCATTCATAACTCTCTAAGAAAGCTTGGCGGTTTAAAGGTACGCTTGACCTGACCTTTCGTGGAACGTGGGCGGGTAATCTATCACAATTTCTGAATCTCAATTCTATCATTGAGACATCCAGCTAAATAAAGTTTCTGAAATAATGGCTATCACCTAAAACATGGATACCGAAGTACAGCCTCTTTTTTTTCTTTTTTTGTAAGTGGTTGGGAGTAGTCTTTAGTGCCGGGAACCACACGGCCATAAATATATCAGTCATCAGTTTGTTACCGCTTCTTCTGCACTGACGCCTTGGAAGCGGCAGTAAACTTAGTTTTAAGTAATTTATTTGACGTCAATCAATGTTGTTAAACCATACGTTTTGACAGTTATTAAGTGATATGAAGTATCCTATAATAATGAATAAAAATTTTGAATTTGAATATATAATCGCAAATCGCTCACAGACAAATGGACTTTGTTTTATATTATTATATTACCTATCTAATTATGATAAAAAAAAAACCATTAAAACCGGTGCAAATGATAAGTTTGAGCTTCTACGTCATATAATTATTTACAAACATACAGACGTAATTTCCTAATTTTTATGTAGTTTTGGAGTTTTTTTTAATGGAGTGATCCTTTATTTTCAATAGAAACCGTAAAAGGCGAAGGGATACGCTTATAGACTTTACAGATGGGATTTCTCTTATAAGCGATGGGCTAGCAACCTGCCACTATTTGAATCTCAATTCCACCACACATTATTATCTTTAATGGCGGTGTGGTTCCCGGCACCAATACAAAAAAGAATAGGATGTCGTAAAAGGCGACTAAGGGATAGGCTTACAAACTTGGGATTCTTTTTTTGGCGATGCGGGTTAGCAACCTGTCACTATTTAATCTCAATTCTATCATTAAGCTAAATAGCTGAACGTGGCTATTCAGTCTTTTCAAGACTATGGCTCTGTCTACCCCGCAAGGGATATAGCCGTGACCATATGTATGTATGTATGTAGAAGAAATAACTTACCAATACAGTTCCTTGGTCCGACCCCAAAAGGTATATAAGCGCATGGATGTCTATTTTTCACATTTTCTGGAGAAAACCTTTCAGGGTCAAATGTTTGAGGATTCGGATAATGCTTCGCGTCATGGTGGATTGACATAGGCGATATAAACACAGCCTGTCCTTTCTCAATTTTAAGACCTAAATCAGGGAATTCGTAATTGCATTGAGCCCTTCTTTGTAAAGAATCAAGGACAGGGTACATTCGTAGAGTTTCATCGAAAACTTTCCCCATATAATTGAGTTCATTAACTGAGTCGTAAGTTATCTTGCCTTCGTGCCTCTGTAGTACTTCATCTATTTCTTCCAGAACTTTCTTCTGTATATCCAAATTGCGAGCTAATTCATACAGCATGAATGTCATAGTTGTAGCACTGGTCTCGTATCCAGCGACGTAAAAAGCAAATGCCTGCCCAGCTATTACATCTTCATTGAAATCTAGCTGCAGTTGTTTATCGTCACCTCGTCTTGTTCCTTTAATTTCACCCTGCTGTCTCAATTCCAGAATTAAATCCATAAAATCTTTCCTACCTATTGGAGCACCTTTCCTTTCATCAATAACTACCCTTACTAGATCATAGAAGAAGTTCACAATTGATTTCGGGAATAGCGAAGTGTTGAACTTCTTCATTAAATCGGGAAACATCATTATTATTTCGATGAAGTAGCTTATGTCAAAGATGAGTTTGTCGAAAGATGATATGTTCTTCACAATTTCATTTTCTTTGTCAATGTCCATATCTATACCGAAGGCGCATGCAGATATTGAACTCAAAGTATATTTCTGGATCAATTTGTGGACTTCTTGTTCTGGATTTTCCTTGACAATTCTGTCGACGTAGTTCAAGAAATTGTCAGCCCGTTCAGTCATTAAGTAGGTCATGTTTTTCAATTTCCCAGATGTGAACAGTGGGGTGAAATAGTTTCTTAGGACACGCCACGTGTCCCCATCAGCGTTGAAGAGATTAGCTCCAAGTCCTTCTTTACTGAATTCAGTTCCGCGATCGGGAAATACATCAAAATCTTTGATAGTCACTTGTTTGACAATATCCAAATCCCTGACCAGAAGAACAGGAGTGACCATAGTATAAATACCGACGACCTTTTCATCAGGAAATTGATTGTAAGCATCCTTCAAGATTTCACCTAAATATTTCTTTCTTGTAGTCATTTCGAAGAAATTCCCGAAAAGCGCCACGGGTTTTGGTCCCAACACTTTCTTGTTCTTCCAAAAGTGTAGCGTTCTTGTGGTGTAATAGTACAATGTTGTTATTAAAGTTATTAGCACCAAAATATAGGGAATCATTTTGAACGGAACTGTTATTGATGATAAACTCACAGGTACCTACGCCTACCTTCGCACACCTAGGTCTTAATGCACTGACGCTGGCAAGCTTTCTTTTATATTACGTCTGATGATAATCGGGATTAAAAAGTTAGGTACATTTTTAATATAATACGCGTGTAATTGAATGATATGATCTATTGGCACGTACTTTAGATAACAGATGGAATAAACAATAAATAAAAAATATGTTTTAATTCGTCGTCTATTTTTCTTGCTATATATAACAAATAAATCTAGTTTCTCGACATTAATTATTATTGGACAACGTAGATTCTTAATTTGACTAGGCATTGCTTCAATAATAATAAAATTGATCTCTTATCCATGGATGTCGTAAAAGGTGACCAAGAAATAGATCTAAGGATTCTTTTTTTAAGGCGATGGGCTTAGCAACCTGTCACTATTTTATTCTCAATTCTATTATTAAGCAAACAGCTGAACGTGGCCTACCAGTCTTCAAGTCTGTTGTCTACCCTGCAGGGGATATACACTTGTATTTTATGTATAATAAAATTGATATGGAAATGAGGTAACTCCATTTTTAAGTTCTCTTTTGTAATTCTCCAGTAATGCGAGAAAACTTTGACGATATATCTTCTGTTTTGGACTCAGTATTTGCCGGACCATTTTTTCTTTTTAGAATTGTTTTTTTTTTAATCTTAATTATTGATTTTTCATGAAGAATGAAGTATCGTTCCTGGCCTTTCTCTTGATTCTTGAAATCAGTGTCACCAGCGTCGACAATTTAGTCCATGCCATTTCATACTATTGACCTGACCTATCTTCTAGAAAGTCTTCTATCTGATGATGATGAAAGAATTAAGGACGTCCTGGTAAAGGGTCAGGTCAAAAGTAGCCGAAACCGCCGAGCTTGTATGTAGAGAGTTATGAATGTGGATGAAGCAAAGGAAGTATGCAGGGATCGTGGCAAGTGGAAAGAGGTAGTCTCTGCCTACCCCTCCGGGAAAGAGGCGTGATTTTATGTATGTATGAAAGACGTGACCAGGGCCTTAATATTTTACATAGAGTAAAAGAGAATTTACCCCAAAAAATAGAAATATAACGAGTGCACTGAGTGCAGTACATTATTCATATTAGAATTTGTAACTTGTCATACAAATTACCCTATCACCTTCACATATCTTCATATCAGTATGATGCTGTTTGAGTTATCATAATTAGTCATAAATAACTGATAGCTCGCGTATATCAATCAAATTTAATTGAGACGCAATCTTGATAATTTTTAAATAAATATTTTTAAGATTCTTGTAATATGTAAGTCCCCCGCTGATTTTGTTTTATCAGTGCAATCTCAGAATTGCCAAATTGATATTTGAACCACGACCAATAAACTGTTATTACGTTAGTAACTGTTTATAAACTAACACAGTATAGAAAGTGCCTTATTGTTCCCTGCAGAATTAGAATAGGACCACTTCATCTCCTTTCCATGGACGTCGTGAAAGGCGACTAAGAGATAGGCTAATAAACTTGGGATTATTCTTTTATGCGATGGGCCAGCAACCTGTCACTATTTGTATTTCAATTCTATCAAAGCTACACAGTTGAACGTGACCTATCAGTTTTTTCAAGACTGTTGGCTCTGTCTACCCCGCAAGGGATAAAGACGTGATGATATGTATGTATGTGTGTATTCAATTCCGTGTTTAAGGCATACAACTGACTTTGACCTTTCAGTCTTTGCGAGACTGTTGGCTCTGTCTACCCCATAAGGTATAAAGACGTGAAGGAGGAATAGAATCGACAAGAATAGACCCATTCATCTAGCGTAGCTTTTACCATAATCCAATATGGGTTAGGTTCCTCTGCAAAGGTTGCGTAGGTAAGACGGGAGTCGCTTCTTGTAAAAACCTGACTCACTTCAGGATTATATTATATCTTAATACTGCATTATAGTCAACAAGAACGCCAATCTCCGCTCGGTCACCCAGGTACTGTAACCAAAAGAACATCACATTGTCCTCGTCCATATCCAGTCTTGGATGTAGGCATCTTCCCTCTCTTTCTATTCGTGGCTATCTCATTTCGTCTAATCCAATAATGGCGTCCGCGTCTTCGAAACATACAAGAAACAGATAAGTAAATAATTATAATAGAATAGATAATTTTGTTTTTATCTTAATTATCGTTCGGAATTTTAAAATCGGTTCGTGGGTTATGGAGATTTTCCATAAGTATGTTTCCTATTTATAATATTTGATTAAAATAAGTGAAGATAAGTTATAATTAATTATTTATCCTTAATCTATTTTATTTTGCCATTTTTAATACTTATCTACCGTGCCGTGTGGTTCCCGGCACCAATAGAAAAAAGAACAGAACTACTCCATCTCTTTCCCACGGATGTCGAAAAAGGCGACTAAGGGATTGGTTGATAAACTTGGGATTCCTCTTTTAGACGATGGGCTAGCAACCTTTCAGTATTTGAATCACAGTTCTATCAATAAGCCAAACAGCTGAACGTGGCCTTTCAGTCTTTTCAAGACTGTTGGCTCTGCCTACCCCGCAAGGGATAAAGACGTGATGATATGTGTGTATGTATTTTTAATACCAACTGATATACATTAGGCACATGATGTTTTATCTACTGACAATTTCAAAGTGTGCTATAAATGTTATGACTTTTTTAAATGATTGATGTATCTATTAGTCATTGTATTTTCATTCTTGTTGTAAGCAATAATCCAGCCCTCGTACGCACGCGCGATGCTGTTTTTATCGCGCGAAAACTATCGCTATCTCATTTAACGTCATATTTAAAAAATATACGGACGAATTGAGAAACCTCCTCCTTTTTTTTGAAGTAGGTTATAAACGAAACAGTTTTTCACAGGATATCAAAAAACCGCCGCGTGGTTTCCGGCACCAATAAAAAAGAGAATAGAACCACTTCATTTCTTTCCCATAGATGTCGTAGAAGGCGACTAAGGGATAGGCTTATAAAATTCGCATTCTTTGTTTTTAGACGACGGACTAGCAACCTGTAGCTATTTGAATCTCAATTCCATCATAAAGTCATATAGCTTAACGTGGCCTTTAAGTCTGTGAGACCGTGGGCTCTGTCTAGCCCGCAAGGGATATAGACGAGACTATATGTATGTATGTATGTAAAAAGGGCATCACGCGTGCCTTGCTACAGGGCAGGAACCTTCAGGAAGCAGGAACTTTTAGTCTTTTCGCTGCCGGCTCTGTCTAGCCCGTACGTAATGAATTAACATACATATGTGTACTATAAATACTTGTTCTATCGATCAGCCTAAAAATATACGATCTATTTGCCTAATGATTTTGGTTTTTATAAACGATCGCCGTTCGTTGGACGTCCATCAAGATAAGGCGGTAATCAATTTAATGTACGTTTTTATGATGAAACTTTTCACCATTTTATCAATAGTTATGGTGTATATTAATTTTAAAATGTATGTTATTTGTCAGCCCATTTAGACTGTTGGCTCTGTCTACCCCGCAAGGGATATAGATGTGATTATATTTGTGTAAAGAAATATATTCTAATGCTTTGAAATGTATGCGCGGTCATATCCACCGGAAGTTGGTGGCCAGGGGTGGTCAAACAGGAAACGGCTGACCTCGGCGCAAGTTCAGGAGCGCGCAACAGTTGCTTTCAGTTGCAGATAGTATTCAAAGTTTAGATTATGATATAATGCCACGGAATAAGCCTAATAAGACCTTAAGTGCCTGGAACTATACGGCCTAAAATTATTACTTGTTTATTTATTTATATAAAACTTTATTTCACAAAAAAAAATGTACAAAAGGCGGATTTAATGCCGTTTGGCATTCTCTTCCAGTCAACCAGCTGACCGAACGGAAAAAACTTTAAGTTGGTGGTGCGATAAAGTGCACATGCATACCTACTGAAAAATTATACATACAAGATACATAAAATAAATTATAAATACATATATGTACATACCTACCATGTGATTCCTGGCACCAGTACAAAAAAGAAAGAAAGAAAGAAAAATATTTTATTTAATATCACAAACTTAACTATACTAAGTAACAGGATTTTACAATTTGTGCGTTTTTGTGAATATCAAAAAGGCTTCCTCTCAGCATAATGTTGCGGTGGTAACCACAACGCTGGTCTTCCGAGCAAAAGAATCACCAAATAGGACCACTCCATTTCTTTCCCATGGATGTCGTAAAAGGCGACTAATGGATAGGCTTACAAACTTGAGATTCTTTTTTTTAGGCGATACGGGCTAGCAACCTGTCACTATTTGAATCTCAAGCCAAATAGCTGAGCGTGGCCTATAAGACTGTTGGCTATCTCTACCCCACAAGGGATATAGACGAGACCATATGTATGTATGTATGTACATAGCTATATAAAATATCAAATTAGGATGACCCATTATTGCCACAGTAAGAACCCATTCACAGCATGTTTGAAGGCAGTTAAATGTTTGTTATGTAAATAAAAAAAAAGCGTAATATTGCAACACCGGACTTGCTAGTTTCAGAGAAAATTGGACGTGACAGACAGATCTCATAAGGGCACCGTGTTACCCTTTGCCTTGCTAAAGAGGTTATCTTACATTTGACCTGACAGAGGGTAGATCTCGTAAACTACGAGATGTAATTGGCCGGCAATCTATCACCGTTAGAATCCTTTAAGACCATTGAGAATGTAATAAGGGGTGATGGAGTGACGGGTTTGGTTTTACGGTGACGGTACCTGCACATTCAGGCAACTGTATGTGCAGGTGTTGACTTGGATTTAATTTATCTTTTTTGTTAATTGTAGTATTTTTGTAAAAAAAAATTTTTATTTTTTATTTTACGTACCTACCTGCTTTTTATCTTGAAAATACTGATAGGCCACGTTCAGCTGTTTGGCTTAATGATTAAATTGAGATTCAAATAGTGACAGGTTGCTAGCCCATCGCCTAAAAGAAGAATTTCAAGTTTATAACCCTATCCCTTAGTTGCCTTTTACGAGATAAATGCGAACGAGATGGAGTGGTCCTATTTTTTTTTTAATTGGTGCTGTTTTTTAAATTTATTGTATATTATTGAATTAGAAAATTGGTTGTACGAAGAAGAATTAAATGGAATTTGGTGATCAAAAAAGCTAATACCGTGTAAAAAGTCATTATAAAAGTAACACAGTACAGGTTGGCAAAAATGGTTTTAACCGAAAATTATCGGTTATTAGGACTTTCGCAGTTAATAGTAGATAACGCGTGAACAGGTAACAAACAAACAAACAAACTTATTTACTTTCGCATTCATAATTTGTACATACATACATATGGTCACGTCTATGTCCCTTGTGGGGTAGACCGAGCCAACAGTCTTGAAAAGACTGATCGGCCACGTTCAGCTATTTGGCTTAATGAGAGAATTGAGATCCAAATAGTGACAGGTTGCTAGCCCATCGCTTAAAAAAACAAATCCCAAGTTTGTAAGCCTATCCCTTAGTCGCATTTTACGACATCCATGGGAAAGAGATGGAGTGGTCCTATTCTTTTTTGTATTGGTGCCAGGAACCACACGGCACTTCATAATTTGTGTTTCTTTTAAAGTACTTATTTTTTTAATTATTTGCCTATTCCAGTTTTTACCATACTCAGTAACTTTGGTCCGACCGAGGCATAGACTTAAGTCTAGGTTTAATTGAAAATGAAGTCATGAGACGTGACTTAGTTATACCTCTTGTTTGGTTTTAAGCTAGCTTCGTTGGGGATAAGTGAAAAATATTCCTTCCCTTTTTATGAAATTCATTGATTTTTTAAGAATATTTTTCTTTTCAATATTTTTTGTTGGTCAAACGGAAAATGACTTTCAATCTTTTTAGATAGTTGGCTCTGTCTACCTATCAAAAGGAATATAAACATGTTATATTAGGTTTACATGTAACTTTTTCAGATTTTTTAATAATTTTTTTTAAAGAAAAAAATGCTTTCGGTTTTTATTCCGGATTCTATGTTACATACATATGGTCACGTCTATATCCCTTGCGGGGTAGACAGGGCCAACAGTCTTGAATGGCCACGTTCAGCTATTTGGCTTAATGATAGGATTGAGAAGAAGAAAAATAATCCCAAATTTATAAGCCTAGCCCTTAGTCGCCTTTTACGACATTCATGGGAAAGATATACAGTGGTCCTTTTTTTTTGTATTGGTGCCGGGAACCGCACGGCACTATTTGCCTATTATATTCCTATCTGTTTCTAGTTTATTTCTATTATTTTAATAGAAAAAAATATGGCTAACTTGAAAGCATTACAAACCTGTTCAAAACAATAGTACTCACTCCCCCGCATTCAATTCGAATCTAAATTCAGTTTAGTTCAAATGTGTTTCGCTCAAGCTTTTGTGTCAAGAGAGACGGAGAGCAGGATGAATTCCAGGACAAATTCCAGGACAGTTTCTGGAATACAGTTTTGCTAGGTCCGTGGTTTTTGTAATAAAACTTTCACTATGGTCAGAGACCGAATTTGGGAGTAAAATGCGTTAAATTTCACATTATAGGTGATGGGCTAGCAACGTCGCTATTTCAATATCTATGTACATATAATCACGTCTTTATCCCTTGCGCCGTAGACAGAGCCGACAGTCTTGAAAGGACTGATAGACTACGTTGAGGTATTTGGCTCTAAGATAGAATTGAGATTCGAATAGAGACAGGTTGCAAATCCATCGCTTACAAGAAGAATCCCAAGTTTATTAGCCATTCCCTTGATCACCTTTTACGACATCTACGGTTAAGAGATAGAGTCGTCCTATTCAATTAAAGTGCTGGGAATCACATGGCACAAAAAACTTGCATACATACATACATATAATCACGTCTTTATCCCTTGCGCCGTAGACAGAGCCGACAGTCTTGAAAAGACTGATAGGCCACGTTCAGCTGTTCAACTTAATGATAGAATTGAGATTCGAATAGTGACAGGTTGCTAGCCCATCGCCTACAAATAGAATCACAAGTTTATAAGCCTATCCCTAAGTCGCCTTTTACGACATCCATGGGAAAGAGATGTAGTGAGTGGTCATCAAAAAGCCTGGTTTTTGTTAAATATTGCACGCACTAAATAAACAGCAGTCTTTGCAACAATAAGCTGAACAGATAAACCTAAACTGTTTGTGACTGTTAAAGTCGTAATTAATTATTTAACTTGTTAGAATAAATGAAAGCAGAGAGTGCAGTGAGTACATTAGTTTATTTATTTTAGATAAAATTTTATATATACACATAAGACATGACACAGTAGATTACAGAAGCGAATGAGCAGTAACTCTTATTTTTAATCTTCTTGACACAATATACAATGGCCAGGGTATTCGTTATTGATATTGAAACCACGAAGGTTTAACATAACTTTTGACTACATGCATGCATTGTCACGAATGACGTCAAATGCAGTAGGTTTAAATAAAAACGCGTGGTTGCTTTAATGCAATTCATTTTCAAAGCTTTGTATGTAGTTTTTGGAAGTTTCAAATTAATTAAAATATTTGTAGTATTGTGTGTATGTGGTGTTTAAGATGTATGATGCCGTGTGGTTCCCGGCACTAATAAAAAAAAGGATAGGACCACCTCCATCTCTTTGCCATGGATGTCGTAAAAAGCGACTAAGGGACAGGCTTATTAAGTTACGATTCTTTTTTTAAGCGATTGGCTAGCAACCTGTCACTATTTGAATCTCAATTCTATCATTAAGCCAAACAGCTGAACGTGGCCTATCAGTCTTTTCAAGACTGTTGGCTATGTCTACCCTGCAAGGGATAAAGACGTGATTATATGTAAGTATGTATGTATATACAAGCTTGAGAGCTATTGAATTGTGACACTTACGATCATTTTTATTTTCACTTTTGTGAGAGAAATTCAGTACTGTCATACGGTAAAGTGCACTCAGAGTAATTCAGTTTTTACTGCATCACATTTTATACCTTATTACTGAACGATAAAAGTATCGAAATGGATTAATATCACAAAATTGTAATAAATAAATATGTTTAAACGGGACAAATTACACAGATTGAGATGACTCTTAACAGCTCCCATTTTCAAGACAACTTTGAACTACTTGAAATATTTATTTTTTACAAATATCTACATACATAAAATCATGTTTTTATCCTTCCAATTTTTTTGAGTCGTGTGCCGTGTGGTTCCCGGCACCAACACAAAAAAGAATAGGACCACTCCATCTCTTTCCCACGGATGTCGTAATAGGCGACTAAGGGATAGGCTTACAAACTTGAATTTTAGGCGATGGGTTAGCAACATGTCACTATTTGAATCTCAATTCTATCATTAAGCCAAATAGCTGAACGTGGCCATTCAGTCTTTTCGAGACTTTTGGCTCTGTCTGCCCCGCAAGGGATATAAACGTGACCATATGTATGTATCTTTTCGAGTCAGTTGGGTCTGTCTGCGCCCGCAAGGGATATAGACGTGATTGAAAGTATGTATGAAAGATAAAAAAAAAGCTAGATGCAACATCAGTAACAAAATTAGTATGAAGGTTGCAATTTCAGTTGAAATCCGACGTCCTCTCCCGTTTTATCCTAATCCCGGGCTATCCCGGGCAATCCCGGAATCCCCAGAATTACCAGGACTAATCTGTTCCGACTCCCAAGATACCCTGGCTTATTACTCTGACCTACAGTAATTTAAACTTGAATACATCATGGTGATTTCTGAGCGTCAGTTGTCGAGAGGTAAGGTATGATGGCTTAAAAAACGTGTTTCAAAGTTTTTTAATGGTTAAGGCATTTAAGCATTTTTCTTTTTTGTATTGGTGCCGTGTGGTTCCCGGCATCAATACAAAAAAGAATAGGACCACTCCATCTCTTTCCCATGGATGTCGTAAACGGCGACTAAGGGATAGGCTTACAAACTTGGGATTCTTTTTTAGGCGATGGGCTAGCAACCTGTCACTATTTGAATCACAATTCTATCATTAAGCCAAATAGCTGAACGTGGCCATTCAGTCTTTTCAAGACTGTTGACTCTGTCTACCCCGCAAGGGATAAATAATAAGTATGTTTAAATCCCATATATTTATTTTAAAAAAATAAGGCCGAAGGTTGTGTAAGTAAGAGACACAGACTGTATATTTAAACAGCGTTAATTAAAGGTGTTCCGTAGGTGTGTTAATTAAAAAGCAACTTTATGTGCTAACGCTAAGCTTCATAATTCAATGGCTTGTGTACGGAGCTTTCAAAGGCATAGTTTAGTAAGAAAATACGTGTTTGTAAAAAGAATTTTACTTTTTCTGTAAGTAAGTAGAAAAATCTAAAATACCCATACCCTGAAGTAGTAAGAAATTAAAAAAAAGAAAGAATTTTGCCCGTGACTTCGTCCGCGTGGTTTCTTTTTGCGCAATACAGTTTTCTTTTGCCGTGTGGGACCACTCCATCTCATTTCCCATGGATGTCGTAAGAGGCGACTAAGGTTGTAAACTTGGGATTCTTCTTTTAGGCGATGGGCTAGCAATCTGTCACTATTTGAATCTCAATTCCACCATAAAGCCAAACAGCTACGTGGCCTATCAGTCTTCTCAAGACTGTTGGCTATGACTACCCCGCAAGGGATATAGACGTGATTATATGTATGTATGTATGCATGTATGACTTACTTTTGCGCGGGGCTTCGCTTCTGTGGGAAATTCCGTAATAGCCTTTGTTAAACCTATTAGTATAGTAGTTATATAGTCTATTCCATATGCGTGTATTCCATTCCGTGCCAAATTTCATAAAAATCAGTCTACTAGTATTTAAGTTTATTCTTTACAAACACACAAAAAATATTAAAATATAAATTTATATTTTTTAAAGTGTTGATTGAGAGCTAAGCTGACAATTAGCAAGTAAAATCCCACGCAAGCAGAGCCACGGACTTAAACTAGCTAGTGGCATAATGAAAACTAACACATAATTACGCCATGAACTACATCCCACAAAATAATGAAGATAATCAAGACCAGAAAATGGCCACGGGTTAGCGTAACAATTCCACTATAGAACGCTTTATACATATAAATATGAATAAATATATACGGGACAAATTACACAGATTGAGTTAGCCTCGAAGTAAGTTCGTTCGTCCGATGTCACAGACAAGCGTACTACCGCTGCGCCACAGAGGCCGTCAAATATGTGTAACATACATACATACATTAATAACGTATATATCATTTTCGGGGAAGACAGAGCCAACAGTCTTAAAAAAACTTATAAGCCACGTTCAGCTGTTTGGCTTAATAATAGAATTGAGATTCAAAAAGTGATAGATTGCTAGCCCATCGCCTAAAAAAAACACAAGTTTATAAGCCTATTTCTAAGTCGCCTTTTACGACTTCAAGAGATTGAGTGGTCCTATTCTTTTTCCTATCGGAGCCGGGAACCACACGGCACAATGTGTAATGACACTAACGACTATATGTGTTACTTTAAAGGATTTTCAATAAGTGCACGTTAATGGCTTCCAAAAATGTGGAATTTCACAATAGAACTGGTACTTGCAAATTTAACAAAGTAAATTATTTAGGTAAATTGTATTTACAGTTTTGCACATCAAAAAATCTATTATATTGCAAAGCGGATAATACTGAGGTGTACAAAATTTAACGTGGCCTATCAGTCTTTTCAAGGCTGTTGGCTCTGTCTACTCCGCAAGGGATAAATACGTGATTATATGTATGTACAAAGTTGATTGAATATCTATGAAAAGCAATATTTATACATAAATACATATGGTCACGTCTATATCCCTTGAGGGATAGACAGAGCCAACAGTCTCGAAAAGACTGATCGGTCACGTTCAGCTATTTGGCTTAATGATAGAATTGAGATTCAAATAGCGATAGCAATAATTATCACTTTTATTTTTTTGATTATTCGTCGACCTGGTCGAATTGGACAATTGGTTTCTTTTGCATAATCCATCATTCAGCTATCTTAAATATAAACTCGCCGATTTAAAGTTGAAGTTATAACCTCAACCTTTTTAAATGCGGTCAAGAAAGATCGAGAGCGCGCTCTATAACATCCACACTCTAATCTACGGACTACAATGCATAAATCAGGATTAGTTTAACTGCAACCTAACAAGATTTTTGGAGAAAATGGCTAACCTGGGAATCAAATAATGGTTACCTTTTTCCGCCCTTTTTAGGGTACTTTTTAACCTCAAATTCTTGACCTAATTTATTTTACCATGTCCGTTTTGTTTTATAGAATAGAATAGAATAGAATAGATTTATTTTCAAAATTGGATACAAGGTATCACTTATTGACGTCACATAACTTAAATCTAATTATAACTTCTACCGCTTCCAAGGCGCATGTGTAGAAGAAGCGGCGGAACAAACTACACTGCAGCATTTTCATATATACGGTGGGACCGGCAGTGTGGTTAAAGTATCTTACTCAAAAAGCGACCTCGAGCATGATGCTGGTTCGTATCCTATCATCTACGTATTTTCAAATCAAATCAAATTCAAATCAAATCAAATCAATTTTGTTTTTATTTTCTCTCAAATATCAAGTAATAAATACATAACATAGGTAAGAATATGAGAGACTGGTGTCTGAACTAAGCAGATGCTTGTATCTCAGAAAACCAGCCTCCCCCCACTTGTGTTTTCAGTAAGAAACGTTGTTTGATCCTCATTTTCTGGAGAGGAGCCCGGAGTTTGTGACCTCAATACTATATAGTTTTTACACGAAGCGACTCCCGTCTGACCTCCGCAACCTTGGATCCGACTCATATTGGATCATGATGAAATATTCTGATTTTCAGTAATAAAATGTTAGAGAACATGTCAAATTATTGTGCTTCTGTAAAAATTATAACTATACCTATATTATTACATACATATTATCACGTCTACATCTCTTGCGGGGTACACGTGGCAAGAAGTCTTGAAAATATCGAAATATTTTCAAGAATTCAGCTGTCAAGCCAATCGCCTACAAAAAGTTTATAAGCCTATTCGGTTTTTTACATCCATTGGAAAGAGATGGAGAAGTCCTCGTTCTTCAGTGCCGGAAACCACACGACACGAGAGAATAGAATAATATCATTACTTCTTTCAATACATACATACATACATAAAATCACGCCTCTTTCCCGGAGGGGTAGGCAGAGACTATATCTTTCCACTTGCCACGATCCCTGCATACTTCCTTTGCTTCATCCACATTCATAACTCTCTTCATGCAACTTCTTTCAATAAGTCGATAAAAAATTACGCAAAACAAACGCAGCGTCAAGTATCTACCCACCGGCCTAGTTAAAACTTGTCATCGGGCTTCCGTTCAAACTCCATACAAAATTCCAAGAAACTTCACTCTTAAATTAAAAAAAAAAGTCGAGCAGTGAAAACTTTTAACAATTTCCTCTGAGGTCCTCGGAGTCACAGACTTAGGAATCAATAGAGGTGATATTGATTTAATTTTCTTTATAGAAACGAATAGGACCATGTAGTGCTGGCAGAGTAGAATAGCACCACCCCATTTATTCACGTAGGTATCGTAAGAGGCGATTAAGGGTTTAAGCGAGAGGTGAGCCTCCTACGCTGAGACGGTGGAATTCAGATTCTGAGATATACATATAGCTACCTCAAGGTAACCTGTTTAAGAGAAGTTAGTGATGGAATCAAGATTCAGATTCTAACAAGTTGCTAGCCCATCCCATAAAATTTCTATGTTTTTTTATTGCATTTCGCGAAGTTTAATTTATCGCGACCGGAGCAAATGCTACTAATAATCAAAGTTACCACGCTTGCATAACTATAGAAGCGAAACAAACAGCACTGTGGCATTTTCTTCAAAGACGTCAAATTAACTATTTACAAATTTATCTATCCTTCTTTCTCTCTAGTTCACTCGTAAACGCCCGCTCTATCAGTTTCTACGTCTATGCGCGAAACTTCTTTCCCCAACGTGAAAGTAATTAGAATTATTTTCAATCCATTTTACCGATTGTCTTACCAGCGGATGAGCCGAGTAACGATTGCATTCGTAATTAAGGAAGTTTGTTTAATGATTTTAATAAGAAGTCTATAATGGGAAAAAGTGAGTGGGAAGACCTAGACGAACGTATCTTGATCAAATTAAGGACGTCCTGGTAAAGGGTCAGGTCTAGAGTACCCGAAACCGCCGAGCTTGCAAGAAGAAAGTTATTAATGTGGATGAAGCGAACGAAGTAAGCAGAGATCGTGGCAAGTGGAAAGAGGTAGTCTCTGCCTACCCTTCCGGGAAAGAGGCGTGTTTTTATGTATGTATGTATGTCTATAATACAAATCGGATTAACTTTCTTTATTAAAAATATCACATCCCATGGATGTCGTAAAAGGCGACTAAGGGATAGGCTTACAAACTTGGGATTCTTTTTTAGGCGACGGGCTAGCAACCTGTCACTATTTGAATCTCAATTTTATCATTAAGCCAAATAGCTGAACGTGGCCATTCAGTTTTTTCAAGACTGTGGGCTCTGTCTACCCCGCAAGGGATATAGACGTGATTATATGTATGTACGTATGTATTAAAAATAATAGGTACATAGGACACTTCAACATCACTTAATAATTGTCATACATTTTGGTTTCACAAAATTGTCGTCAAATAAATTACTTAAAATTAAGTATACTGCCGCTTCCAAAGCGTCAGTGCAGAAGAAGCGGTAAAAAACTGCACCGCAGCATTTTCTTCAACAACGTCAACTTAACAATATCCAAACTTAGAATAGAAATGTTGACGATATAATACATTGTTGTGATATGTGACTTATACGAAATTTAAATAAATTTTTTTTAAGGATTTTCAATTTTATATAGATTTATGTATAAAGCTGGATTTTGATTAAGGTTCAAATCAAACTAAAATTCTTTATGAGATTCCTGCGCCAAGCTCAAGCCAGATTTTGTGACAAGAAACAGAGAATACCTGTCAATGAGGGCGCCACTTGTGCGTTTCTTAAAACAAAAACAAAACGTTATGTCTTATTAAGTTAAAGGGATAGTTATAGTGATTGTCAAATATTAACTGACCAGTTTAAGAAGATGTCTAGTAATAAAACAAGCCATGAATATGACTGACTTCGCGACTTAATAGTATTGAGAATATGCCTAATTTTTACATACATACAATTACGTCTTTATCCCTTGCGCGATAGACAAAGCCAACAATAAAAAAAAGACTGATTTCATACAGGTTGACATTGACATTCAGCTGTTTCGCTCAATGATAGAATAAATGTGAATTAATTAATTAAAATTGGAATGCTTAAATTTTTGTGTAATTATTGGCAGCCCAATATTTTACATACATGCATACATACATATGGTCACGTCTATATCCCTTGCGTCTTGAAAAGACGGCCACGTTCAGCTATTTGGCTTAATGATAGAATTGAGATCCAAATTGTGACAGGTTGCTAGCCTATCGCCTAAAAAGAATCCCAAGTTTGTAAGCCTATCCCTTAGTCGCCTTTTACGACATCCATGAGAAAGAGATGGAGTGGTCCTATTTTTTTTTGTATTGGTGCTGGGAATCATACGGCATCAATACAAAAAAGAATCTAACACTATCATAATATACTGTGGTCTCAAATAGTAACGAGATGATATAAATCTATTGTGTTTGTCGGTCTAGTGTCACTGACACCATAAATTGTTGTTAGTGCCGAGTGCCAATGAATTGATTTGGTTAGGGTTAGTAGCTTGCACGAGTTGTGTCATAAGAATTGAAAGAAGTAAGAAGGCGGCCTCTGTGGTGTAGCGGTAGTCCGCTTGTCTGTGACACCGGGGGTCCCGGGTTCGAATCCCGGTCAGGGCATGATGAGAAACGAACTTTCTCCAATTGGCCTGGGTCTTGGATGTTTATCTATATAAGTATTTATTATAAAATATAGTATCGTTGAGTTAGTATCTCGTAACACAAGTCTCGAACTTACTTCGAGGCTAACCCAATTTGTGTAATTTGTCCCGTATATATTTATTTATTTATTTTATAATTGATTTGGTTAGGGTTAGTAGCTTGCACAAGATGTGTCATAAGAATTGAAAGAAGTAAGGAGGGTTCCGTAATAATCTATACTAATATTATAAAGCTGAAGGCGATGTTAAGAATAGAAAAGGGTATGTTGAGATGGTTCGGTCATGTGGAGAGGATGAATGAAAACAGGTTTACTAAGCAGATACAAGGAGAGTGTGGAGGGAAAGGTCGGAGTGGGAAGACCTAGACGAACGTATCTTGATCAAATTAAGGACGTCCTAGTAAAGGGTCAGGTCAAAAGTACCCGAAACCGCCGAGCTTGCATGAAGAGAGTTATGAATGTGGATGAAGCGAAGGAAGTATGCAGAGATCGTGGCAAGTGGAGAGAGGTAGTCTCTGCCTACCCCCGGAGGGGTAAGACGCGTGTTTTTATGTATGTATGTATGAAGGCGATGTTAAGATGAATGACTTAATCATAGAACTCACAATTCAAGGTATTAGGCTAATAATTAAAGGTAGTTTTATGTGGGCGACAGATTGATACCCGCCTAAAACTACGTTGAATTTTTGCCAATTAATTTTTTTTTACACATCGTATGATATCAAAGTGCGAATATAGAGTGCAGAATTTTGTAATGTTTGTACCGGCAATCACACGTTGAAACTACGCTACGCGCTCTAAGTGAAATGCGACACTTTCAATAACTCTATAATATAAATATAAAATAAATATATACAAGACAAATTACACATATTGAGTCAGACTCGAAGTAAGTTCGAGACTTGTGTCACGAGATACTAACTCAACGATACTATATTTTATAATAAATACTTATATAGATAAACATCCAAGATCCAGGCCAATCGGTAAAAGTTTTTTTCCCATCATCATGCCCTGGCCGGGATTAAAACCCGGGACCTCCGGTGTCACAGACAAGCGTACTACCGTTCTGACTCATTCTCGCGACGTGAAACTTTATAGGGTTAAAGGTCGTGACATAATCTGGGTACTATTGTCCGTATTAGCTATCATGTTTACGACTCAAACAAGGGTTAAATTGGGAGGTATTTCAATTTCGATTCAATTAATTAATTAATCATACCAATGTTTTCTCCGTAATATTAAAATAGTGACAGTGTAATGCGCCGTGTAGTTCCCGGCACCAATACAAAAAATAATAGGACCACTTCATGTCTTTCCTATGGATGTCGTAAAAGGCGACAAAGGGCCCATCCCTTTCAAACTTGGGATTCGATGGGTTAGTAACCTGTCACTATTTGAATCTCAATTCTCTCATTAAGCTAAATAGTTGAACGTGGCCATTCGGTCTTTTTCAAGACTGTTGGCTCTGTCTATGTATTCTCTCGTCCACATTTCTATTCTAAGTATGGATAATTGTGAAGTTGACGTTATTGAAGAAAATGCTGTAGTGTCGTTTGTGACCGGCTATTCTACACTGACGCTTCGGATGCAGTAATAAAGTTGGTTTTAAGTTATTTATTCGAGGTCAAACAAATTTTTTTAACCAAAAGATATAAAATATTTATTAAGTGTTGTTTGAAATATCCCATAATAATTGAAAAAAAAAAAAATTAATTTCGAAATATTTCATTTGCTTAAAATGTTATAAAATCAGTCAACAGTCTTGAAATGACTTATAGGTCACGTTCAACCGTTGGCTTTATGATAGAATTGAGATTCAAATAGTGACAGGTTGCTAGCCTATCGTCTAACTAAAAGATGAATCCCAAGTTTATAAGCCTACATTAACATGTCTATATCCCTTGCGGGGTAGACAGAGCCAATCTGTCGGTATTTTGGTTTGGAAAGACCGAAAATATGTAGCATGTAAGTAGTATATAGCAAATAATAAAAATAAGTTTTTTTCAAACATAGGTGGTCCATAAAAAATTAAGATAAAACAGATAAATTAAGAATAATGTAAGTTTATAATACGGATTATTTATTTTTTATCCTCAAACTAGATTACCGCATGGGTCATGATTTCTCATTACCTTACCCGCCTCTTACGACATCCACGGCACTGAGAACAGAGTATTTCTCCTAAAGCGGCTTACATCCTACTTACAGTCTATTTAATTTAAGTGTCAGCACAAGTTTTTCCGCTTATTACTCCATAAATTCCCGAGTGCAAGTTTAATGGCGTCCCCTTAATTAATTGACAACTTGGCCGGTTGCATAGAACTACAACAGAGTGCCCTTAACTTAGGTTCACATTGGAGGAGTTAGGTGCACAAGATCTTATGCTAAGGTCACGTATTTCAGTTATTCGGCTCTATGATAGAATTGAGATTCAAATAGTGACAGGTTGCTAGACCATCGCCTAAAAAAGAATCCCAAGCTTGTAAGCATATCCCTTAGTCGCCTTTTACGACATCCATGGAAAAGAGATGGAGTGGTCCTATTCTTTTTTTAAACGGTTTTATTTAGCTCACCCCGTTTGTTTTATTTATTCTTGGGTCAAATTTAGTAATTCAAATTTCACCCTCTTCCTGTCAACCGATTAATCTGAAATTTTGTATACACTTTGGATTTTGGTGACAATATAATTATGTTTATTCATTATCATTATAAATCCAAGATGGCGGCCTCTACAAAATGGCGGATAACTTAGGTTTTATCAATCCCATCAACATGGGTATCAAATGAAAGGTCTCAACAAGTAGAATACAATTTACTATTCAAAATTAAAATCTAAGCAGTGGGATAAAATGTAGCCTATGTTACTCCTGAAGGTTAAGTCTATCCCTGTGCCAAATTTCATTCAAATCGGTCCAGTAGTTTTTGAGTTTATTCGTTACAAAAACAAATAAAAATAGGTAAAAAAACTTTTTAAGTTAAACGGTTTTATGTTAAACATACATTGCAATGTTTAATATAAATGTACTAAAAACCAAAAAATAATAAAATAGATACAGTCGTGAGAATTATAAACATATGCATAGACTAGACTAAAATAAAACCGTGGGGCACGTCAATTGTCTACAATCGTTGATTAAAATGTTTGTTTTGTAATGTTACACTATAATTAGGCAGTTGTTCAACCGACAACGATGGACGTGTGATAAGTAGGGCTAGAATGTGGAAACAAGTTAGCAAGCTCGATTAAGCGAGTTTTAGGGTTTCATAATGTTGAGCGAGTAGTACTTTTATCATAAGTTTTGTCGATTAAAGACAAAAAACGAGCAGTGAAACGATTCCTCGCTAGCCAGCAAAATAGTAAGTAATTTGCGCACCGTCTGCGGGCCAACTGCCTAACGACGAATTAAACGATTCTTCTATCGCACATTAAGTCTATAATTTGTAGACAATTGACGTGCCCCACGGTTTTATTTTAGTCTAGTCTATGCATATGTTTATAATTCTCACGACTGTATCTATTTTATTATTTTTTGGTTTTTTGTATTGGTGTTAGTTTATAATACGGATTAATTATTTTTTATTCTTGAACTAACTAACTACATGGTTCATGATTTCTTACTCCTTACTCGCCTCTAACGACATCCGATCACAACATCTCTTCACCATGGATGTCTTAAAAGGCAACTTAAGGGATAGGCTAATAATCTTGGAATTATTCTTTTAGGCGATGGGCTGGCAACCTGTCGCCATTTGAATCTCAATTCCACCATTAAGGCTTTCAGTTTTCGCGAGATGTTGTTTGCGAAATGTTGGCTCTGCCTACCCCATACGGGATAAAGACGTGATTATATATATGTATGTATAAGCACAGCATCATCTATTTTTCTGTAAATTATTATACATAATCAGAAAATAATGTGCGAGTAACTACTCTTCTATTTCACTCGCTTAGTGTGCTTTATGCGGTGGGAAACTTGAGAATTCTGAAAATAGATGACCTCTAAAACTTTTCCAATAGTGTACGCGCGGATTCCCGTTCCCGTCCGCGTTCTCGTGGGAATTTTGGGAAACCTTTTACTGTGTTCTCTAAAGAACTTGTCAGTTTTCAACGAGCTTCAGTTTCTGATGTGAGTTGCCTGTCGCTCATTTCTTGAGACGTACTCTTAGTTAAATTTTCTAAGATACATACATACATACATATAATCACGTCATACATACATATATCCCTTGCGGGGAAGACAGGGCCCAGCCAGTAAATAGTATAATGCAACGCGAACGTTTAATACCAGTTACTTGTTAAATTTTAGTTATAGCTCAATGAAACGATAACAAAAACATAACACACTAATGTGTAACAAGCTTTACATTTGCTAGTTGATCCATGAGCGTCGATAGATCTTTGGATCTAGATCGTTATAGTTATCTGTCTGAAGCTGAGATCAAAATAGGATTTATGATGAGAACATCGATTGATGTTAGATCATTATCCATATTACTTGTCCTACATCTATATCCACACATATATACATAATAAATCCATTTATTCGTCTTTTTATTTATTATACGAGTAATAAGTATTAGTTAATAGCTGTAAATATGTAATACTAGCTGTGCTATACTTCGTCCGCTCGGAACAGTTATTTTGGGCATCATTGAAGCCCAAAAGGATGAATAATTTTTCCCGTTTTTTTCACATTGTCCATTATTTCTTCGCTCCTTATAGTTGCAGCGTGATGTTATATAGCCTAAAGCCTTCCTCGATAAATGGTCTATTCAACACAAAAGAATCAGAATTTTTCAATTCGAACCAGTAGTTCCTGAGATTAGCGCGTTCAAACAAACAAATAAACAAACTCTTCGGCTTTATAATATTAGTATAGATAATGTATGTAATATGCCGTGTGGTTCTCTCTCTAAATAAAAATCCTCTTCCCTTCCCTTGTAGATGGTAAAAGGCAAATAAATTTAGGATTCTTCTTTCAGGCGATGGGCAAGCAACCTGTCACTATTATAATCTAAGTTTCTTCACTAAACTATTTATACTTGCTAACATATAAATAGTTTAGTGATGAGTATACGTGGTAACGGTGACATTAACATTTAAAAAGATTGCCATTTCTGTCTACCATATATAAATATATACATGTATGAATCGAAATATTTAATATAATTCATATAGTGAACGTCACTATTTGAATCACGATTCCATCATTAAGCCGTCCAAATGAACATTTCGGTCCATCCGAGTTGGCTCTGTCTATACCGTAAGGGATAAAAGCGTAATAATTTGTCTATTATAACCCTTTTACCAACCCAACCCTGAGGCTTTTAATCCGAAACTAAGAAATGTTTCATGTACGAGGTATAACATTAAAATGAGAAACAGAACCTCAATTAGTTCAAACACAAATCCTTTAGATGTATTGTCTGCCAAGATAATTTATTACACGGTAAGATTGATGCAAGTTACGACTAATTTATTTCAAAATTAAACCGGCACTAATGCTGAATTACTTGCACGCGATAAGATGTTCTCATGTCTTATGAGACATCTATGGAACTGAATCCATCTCTCTCCCATGGATGATGACTAAGATATAGGCTTACAAACTTGGGATTCTTTTTTAGGCGATGGGTAAGCAACCTGTCACTGTTTGAATCACAATTCTATCATTAAGCCAAAAAGCTGAACGTGGCCTTACAGTCTTTTCAAGACTGTTGGCTTTGTCTACCCCGCAAGGGATATAGACGTGACCATATGTATGTATGTATGTATGATGAGTAAGCAACCTGTCATTATCTGTAAAGAGTGAACTTTGGTGTATAGAGCCAACAGTCTTTTGAGACTGTGGGCTCTATGTACCACGTAATGGACAAAAGCATGATATGTATTTTGACTAAACTTTGCATAGTTATAATGAATAATAAATATAATAATAAATTATTATATAAAATATAATAATAATAAATAATAAAATAAAGATTTTATTACGCCAAAGATACAAGAAGCGTACCTACATTATACTTCAGGCTCATAGTGTCTTGTCTAGATAAGACATTGTCTTATCATGTGTCTGTTGTCCAAGAGTGACTATCCGGATCCGAACGGAATACTCTTCATAATGAGTTTAGTATTTCTTTGTTCTTTCCTATAATTAAATCTACTGGCTAAAGTGGTTTTCTTTAAGACTGGTTACCGTGTGGTTCTCGACACTTAAGAATAGGACCACCCCATCTCTTTCCTATGGATGTCGCAAAAGTCTCAAAAAATTTTTAATGGAATTGAGATTCAAATAGTGACGGGTTGCTAGCCCATCCCCAAAAGAAGAATCCCACGTTTATAAGCCTTTTAATTAGTCGCCATTTACGACATCCATGGGAAGAGATGGAAGAGTTCTATTCTTTTTCAATTGGCGCCGGGAACCACACGGCTCTTGTTTTATCTTTTACGAATTATCGATAGCCAATAGACCCAAGGTTCGAAGCCTCGTTTAATGGTTTATTAATGATGTATTTGAAATTCAGATAGTGATAAATTGATGGCCCAGCGTCATAACTACGAATCTCAAGTTTACAGACATTTCCCTTGATTGACTTTTACAGTGCCGTGTGGATCCCGGCACCAATACAAAAAAGAATAGGACCATTCCATCTCTTTCCCATGGATGTCGTAAAAGGCGACTAAGGGATAGGCTTATAAACTTGGGATTATTCTTTTAGGCGATGTGCTAGCAACCTGTCACTATTTGAATCTCAATTCTATCATTAAGCCAAATAGCTGAACGTGGCCTATTTGTCTTTTCAAGACTGTTGGCTCTGTCTACCGCGCAAGGGATACCGACATGCGATCAAAAAGCCTAACTGTATCTGGCTTTTTTCGGACGCCTGGAAATGCTAAATGTATGAAATAAACACGCTATTATATCCAACATAGCTGGCTCCCCGAGGGTAACTGTAAATTGGCATCATACATTAAGGGTATTGTGATCCAACCATTAACACAATCTCCTGATGAGAAGAACAATAGTTGTGGCACAGAATAAAAGTTGAAACAGAAATGTAGCGTAATTTACAAGCGTTGAGAGATCCACATCTCACTATTAGGACAAAACAATTTAATAAAAGCTTTTTAATTGTTATTGTCCGGGAATTTAGTCACACCGATTTAATTTTACGGTTAACTATTTGTACTCTCCTTAATTTATACACAAATAATGTTGTGTTTTTTAAAAAAAAAATTTAATAAAAGTATATACGGGACATAAGACGCATAAACTTGAGGATTTCTTTAGGTGATAAGCAACCTGTTAATTTATGAATTTATCAATTCCATTGTGGCGACATCTCTACGCTACAAGTCACACTAGCCAATAGCGCGACAATAGGTTGCTAGCCCATCGCCTAGAAAAGAATCACAAGTTTGTAAGCCTGTCCCTTAGTCGCCTTTTACGACATCCATGGGAAAGAGATGGAGTGGTCCTATTCTTTTTTGTATTGGTGCCGGGAACCACACGGCACAGATAGTATGTATTTTATTAATTTGTATATACATACATATGTATGTATGAACATAGACAATTTAGACATTGCAAACAACATAATCATATATACTATATATAATTTACACAGATATCATGTTGGATCTAAATTAGACATGTTAAATCACAATTGTCGATAAAATTAAGGGATGCGGCCGGGAGATAGCTGTGATTGGTTGGCGATTGCATCTCGTGACGTCACAATCTCTGGATTAACAGGAATAAGCTGGATTATCACGTGACATAGGTTAGATAATACATACATACGTACATATAATCACGTCTATATCCCTTGCGGGGTAGACAGAGCCGACAATCTTGTAAAGACTGATAGGCTACGTTCTGCTATTTGGCTTTAAGATAGAATTGAGATTCAAATAGTGACAGGTTGCTAGCCCATCGCCTAAAAAAGAATCCAGAGTATGTAAGCCTATCCCTAAGTCGCCTTTTACGACATCCATGGGAAAGAGATGGAATGGTCCCATTCTTTTTGTATTGGTGCCGGGAACCACACGGCATAGATAGAGACTCTATATAGATAATGCATAGGCATACATATTGAAAAATTAAAAAAAAAAAACATTTCCACTCTTGTCACGAGGGTTGTGTGTTTTGTATTATACATACATACAGACATAAAATCACGCCTCTTTCTTGTTGTATTTCATGTTTATTGTATTATGTTTAAACATTTATTTACCTTCCTCTGCACCAACGCCAATGTCCTGTTTGGTTTCCTTCCACCCAAAGGTTGACTGGAAGAGATTGCATCAGCGATAAGTCCGCCTTTGTACCATCTCTGTCTGTTTTGTGCTATTTTGTATGTTTTACTCTTATGGTGCAATAAAGAGTTTTATCTATCCATCTCTCTTCATGCAAGCTCTCTTCAGTTTCGATTACTCTTGGCCTGACTCATTATTCTGGAGAGGAGCCCGGGGTATGCCTTTGATCGTCCTGAATTGGGCGAGTCAGGTTTTTGCACGAAGCGACTCCCGTCTGACCTCTGCAACCTTATTATGTAAACCTAACCCGTATTGGTTCGATCATGTTTACACATCCAGTTGCCTGAATGTGCAGGTTTCCTCGCGATGTTTTCCCTCACCGTAAGAGAGAGAGACTATATCACCTTTCTATAAACCTATATAAATGATCTGCTGAACGAATTAAGCTCAGGGAACCCTAAAAATCAATGTCCCCTTTGACACATTTCTAAGCGCCGCTGAAAATTGAATCCCAAACCACTGTCGAACTAAAATTCCATCAAGTTTAATTAAGCCGATAAGTACTGGGCGCCATTAATTTGGCCGCAAAATAAACGGCTCTCATTAACCAGGAACCATCATTTGTATCCGTCAGCGGTGTCCAGAATAAAAAAATGTCTTTTTTTACGGTACGCCATTGATTGATTGGTCCGCCTGAAATATAATACTTTTTTATCACGGTTTACTGTGTCATCGTGATTCCGCGGTTTGGTATTTGAAAGTTACATACATACATACATTATGGTCACGTCTATATCCCTTGTGGGGTAGACAGAGCCAAAAGTCTTGAACAGACTGAACAGCTATTTCGTTCAATGATAGAATTGAAATTCAAAAAGTGACAGGTTGCTAGCCCATCGCCTAAAAAAAGAATTCCAAGTTTGTAAGCCTATCCCTTAGTCGCCGTTTACGACATCCATAGGAAAGAGATGGAGTGGTCCTATTCTTTTTTGTACTGGTGCCGGGAACCACACGGCACAGTACACATGGTATTTGAAAGTTGGGTGGAGAAAGTTATGTTCCGGCGATATCATGGGTTCGATTCACGGTTACTGAGCGTCGATGGTCGAATTGGTAAAGTGGCTGGTTAAAATGCGCGATGCGAAGAAAGGAACAGCTTCGAATCCCACCTCGGTCATGTTTTTGAAGTTATGTGTGACGATTTGATTGAACTATGAATAAAAATTAAGCCTATTTTGAAACTTAAGATTCTTCTTTTAGGCGATGAGCCAGCAACCTGTCACTATATCAATCTCAATTCTATCATTAAGCAAAACAGCTTGACGTGGCCTATCAGTCTTTTTAAGACTGTGGGCTCTGTCTACCCCACAAGGGATACAGACGTTATTATATGTATGTACGTATGAATAGAAAAAAATATTATGTTATCGTTAGAAACAAATTTGTGTAGTTAGTGAAAAGAAATTGAAAGGAAAAATGCTGACCGGCTATATTTTTGTTTCAGTGTTACTGAGAAACGAGACACAGACATACTCACGTGCTGTTATAAACATCTGTGACTAGTAAGTTATTATTAAAATAATTTTTTTTAAGTAATAAAAACCATTCTCTATTATTATGTATGCTAAATATGTGTAAATGTATACTAATATTTTAGTTTAAACTAGCTTTTGCCCGCGACTTCGTTTGCCGTTAAAGTTCACTGACACGGAAGCCCTCAAGGATGAACAATTTTTACTGTTTTTTTCACATTTTCCATTATTTCTACGCTCCTAAAAGTTGCAACGTGATGTTTTATAGCGTAAAGCCTTCCTCGATAAATGGTCTATTTAACGCAAAAATAATTTTTTAATTCGAACCAGTAGTCCCTGAGATTAGCGCGTTCAAACAAACAAACAAACTCTTCAGCTTTATAATATTAATACAGATTTAGAATCCAAATCATTCGCTTCATTGTTATCGCGGCACAAACAAACAAAAATAACATAAATACACATACATATATATAACAAATGTTTTACGCCCCACGAGTCACAGAACAATAAAAAGGTAAGATAAGTCACATGCAAAGTTGAATCGGTAAAAGGCAAAATTACGCCAACATTAGCCTTACATTATAATTAATGAATATATGTATCTACAACGATATAACATGCCGTGTGGTTCCCAGCACCAGTACAAAAAACAATAAGACCACTCCATCTCTTTCTCGTGGATGTTGTGAAAGGCGACTAAAGGATAGGCTTGCAAACTTGAGATTCCTTTTTTTAGGCGATGGGCTAGCAACCTGTCACTATTTGAATCTCAATTCTATCATTAAGCCAAATAGCCGAGCGTGGCCTTTCAGTCTTGAAAAGACTGTTGGCACTGTCTACCCCACAAGGGATATAGACGTGACCATATGTATGTATATATGTATGTATGTACAACGATATAACATTTACACCCTTATCTCAACACAATAGAGGTGACAAAGAACATCGAATTAATTCATTCTTTTGTCGACCAATCCAATTCGGGACGCCCGTCCCTTTGACGGGCCAGGTCGTGAAAAATTGGACCTCCAAGGGTTGAAATGGGATATAGTGATAAGAAAAACAGTGTTAGGAAATCTTTATTTAGGCACAAAAGAAGCGTCATTATGTTGTCATGTTTTAGAGATATAAATGATTTAATTTGGAATTCTATAGAAATATAAATATACTAGCTTTCCGCCCGCGGCTTCGCCCACGTGTAATTCGGTTATATATAGCGTTTTTTAATGATCTCGACAGGGCTTTTTCTTCCACAGGCTGAAATCTTGTTACAACTGGAATTAAATATAGCCTGTGTTACTCAGGGATGATGTAGCTTTCTAATGGTGAATGTTTGAAATCGATTCAGTAGTTTCGGAGTTTATCGATTACATGTGTAAACAAACAAACATATAAAAAAATAGAGGGAAATCAAGGGCAAACCTCAAATTTACAGGCAATTACGTTTTTGACAATTTCATAGATCTGTTTAAGTATTTGCGTTTGATAGTCATCATCCCATGTGAATGAGCTGATGATGGAAGGTACAACTCCTCAATGGTTAGGAGTTGAAAGAAAATTCTTACGAAGTTATACGTACATGTGAGGCTATTAGGTTGACCTGATAATAAAAAGTAAATCTCATTAACGTTAAGAATTTAGGTGAAAATGGATGCGGACAAATTTCGTCTCTTCACTTGTTTCCTTTTAGCTGTTTGTATGGGTAGTGTTAACACAAAATAGGGATTTAAAGGCGTGATGTTATTAATGTTATGCATGTATGTACATAATTATGTATGTTATTATGTATGTTAAAGAGACGACTGAAAGTTGTCATACAAAGTTTTTTTTTTTAAGGATGGGAAGTCATCAAATGACCTCTCCCGCTCTGGGTGGAACGGAAGGGAGTGTCAGACTTTTACTGACTAAAACCCACCTCGTTCCTTCAGTTGCCCTTTGCGTTCCGGGGCCACGGTATCTCGTTAGAACTTTCCCGCAGCCCCGGCTCAGTTATCCCGTTTCCCCCCCTTGGGGGTTGACATTTCAAAAATCCCTTCTTAGTGCTCACTTATGTTACTAAAGGAACCTCTGTTCAAAATCTCAGACTCCTATACCGAGCGGTTTCGGCTGTGCGTTAATAAATCAGTCACCCAATCGCACCCCCTAAATCACGATTGGAGGGTAGTTTGAAAAAACTTATAATGTCAAACATATTAACTTGCCTATGTACGTGTTCATGCCAAGTTTCAAGTTTATAAACCCAAGGAATAAGATTTTTCATAGAAACGTTTTTACCCCTTTTCCCCTTCCCTTGGGGGTTGAATTTCCAAAAATCCTTTCTTAGTGCTCCCCTACATATCCCAAGGAATCTACATTCCAAATTTCAGCTGTCTACGACCAGTAGTTTCGACTGTGCGTTGTCTGTCAGTCAGTCACTCAGTAACGGAAGAGTTTTATATATATAGATAAAAGAGGAAAGTGAATGCCGTGTGGTTCCCGGCACCAATTTAAAAAAATAATAGGACCAATCCAGCTCTTTCTCATGGCTTATAAATTTGGGATTTCTTTTTTTTTTGGGGGGATGAACTAGCAACCTGTCACTATTTGAATCTCAACTCTATCATGAAGCAAAAAAGTTGCAGTCATTTCAAGTCTGTTAGCTCTGTCTACTCCTCAAAGGATTTAGACGTGATTATATGTATGTAATGTATGTATGAATATGACGTGATTATATGTATGTATTGTTATACATACATATAATCACGTCATACATTCTTTTTATAGTCTAGATTAGTGTTATACTTAAAAGAACTAAGTGTAAGAGCAGGTCTCGTATCTCGGGGGAGGTTATTCCAAAGCTAAATGTAATTGTGAATGTTAACACAGTATAGTTAATATTGCGTTTTTATGATAAAAAATATTCGCAAACTTAATGCATAAATATATTCCCGCCTCAATATGTTCGCCACACGTATTTCATTTAGAAAAGTTTGCGAGTTTAATACACTAAAGTTAACCTATAAACAATCTTCCTATTCTTTTTAGTATTAGTGCCGGGAACCACACGCCACTTATACAAAATTGAGAGTAATAATAATATTAGTAAGGAATTAATAAGTCCCAGAGGCGTTCTAGGTAAATATTCGACATTACTTCGTTAAAGAGATAATACTTTGAATATCCAGCTGTAAGAAAATAGGGTATCGGAAATTGCCAACTAGTTCTTGCCCCGGACTTTGTTTCAGTAATTCCCAATTTTGAAAATAAATCTATTTTATTTTATTCTAACCGGCATTTACATATTTATGTACATATATGTAAATGCTGTTAGAATAGAATAAAATAGATTTATTTTCAAAATTGGATACAAGGTATCACATATTGACGTCACATCACTTAAATCTAATTATAACTACTACCGCTTCCAAAGCGCCTGTGTAGAAGAAGCGGCGGAACAAACCACACTGCAGCATTGCCACCGGACGTCAATTTACAAATATAGATCTCTTAAATCTAAATCGTGGACGAATGCACATTGTCTACATCAAAAAATATGAATGAATCCTAACTAATATTATAAATGCGAAAGTAAGTTTGTTTGTTTGTTTGTTTGTTTTCTTTTCACGCAATATGTACACAACCAATCTTCTTGAAATTTCGCATATATATAGTTCAGAGTATGGAGAAGGACATAGGGTACCTTTTTTTCTGAAAACAACAATCGTTCCCGTGGGATTAGCGAAAAACCTGTGCACTCTTACGTAGATGGCGCTAAATGCGCAGAGTGAATTTTGAATCAATGGAGATACAATTTGGCAGAATGTCAGATGGAGACGTCTGCTAAGAATTTATAACTTTGCAACATAATCACTAGATGGCGCTAAATGCGCGGAGTGAGTTTTGAATCAATGGAGATACAATTTGGCTGAATGTCAGATTATGACTTGGAGACGTCTGCTAAGAATTTATAACTTTTTTATAAGTTCGGGACATAATCACTAGATGGCGACTGCGTGTATTTTTAATCGCGCTATGCATATTTTCTCATCAGATCATAAGAGGGACACTGATTCCGCTCGCGCAAGTTAACTATATCATTTGGTTTTGCTTACTGATGATTAATAATTTTGATCGTTTCGTTCATTTCAGTGGTTGTTCCCTTTAAATAGATAAGCTTCGCTTCGCTTGCTAAATTAAATAAAAAAACTTGATATTGTTTCGGTATCGGTAGTGGTATATGCTGTTGCTAAAGTTTGTATATTTTTTCGGTAGATAGGTAGGTAGGTTAGTACTAATTATTATTTAAGTTTTAAATTCTTTTTCACATTGAAATGCCTCGCAGACGTAAGTCAAACTTAGCCAGGAGCACATCGCAAGCCCGGGCAGCAAAAGTTGCTCGATCACAAGAATCCTCGGTTCACGCCGAAATAAGAAGGCAAGAACAGGCAGCACGACAACATAATTTAAGAGCTAATGAGACGCCTCTTGAAAGCCAACATCGCTTGGAGGACCAAGTTGATCGTCAGAGAGCTTTGAGACAAGCAGAATCCTCCCTGCAAACCCAGTTCCGCTTGGAGGAACAAGCCGAGCGGCAGAGAGTTTTGAGAGCTGTTGAATCGCCACATGAAAGGCAGATACGCCAAGATGAACAAGCTCAACGTCAAGCTATTTTAAGAGCAAATGAGACGCCTCTTGAATTGCAACATCGCTTGGAGGCACAAGCCCAACGGCAGGTGATCATTAGAGGGACAGAAACTCCTGAACAGTCGCAGGCCAGAAGAAAACGTATTTCAGAAATTCAAACCGAACGTCGTCGTACTTTTATGCGTCATAATTGGTCCGTATTTAATAATGCTGGATTTGAATACGATACTTCAATTGATTACAAAACTCATACTTCACTTATTCTTGGATCCATGGAAAAAATATGCCGGTTTTGTAATGCTTTAAAATGGAAGGATGAAACTCCAGGGATGTGTTGTTCCAATGGCAAAGTGTCTCTCGACCTACTTGGAGAACCAGAGGAACCGCTCAAAACACTTTATTTAAGTAATACAGATGAATCGCGGCGATTTTTGAAAATAATCAGAAAGTACAATTCCTGTTTCCAAATGACATCTTTTGGTGTAGATAAGGAGATAAGAATGCCTGGATTTTCACCTACATTTACAGTACAAGGCCAAATATATCATCGAATTGGTTCACTTTTTCCAACAGATAATGCACAGCACGTATTTCTGCAAATATATTTCATGGGAAATGAAGAAAATGAAGTAAACCGTCGTTGTCAGTATATTCAGGGAGTTAAAAGAGAAATAGTTTTAAAAATTCAAAGAGTATTACGTAGCCATAACATGCTCATAAATACTTTTCAAACCGCAATAGAAAGATGGCCACAAGAGGACTATAAAGTAGTTATCCATGCTGATCGAACGCCGCGCGGCCAACATGAGAGACGCTTTAATGAACCGACAATAAATGAAGTAGCTGCCGTTGTAAGAGGCGATCAGTATTCCTCACGAGACATCGTGTTACGAGCCCGCGATAGGACACTCACACGTGTAGCCGACACTCATCAATTTTATGATGCTTTGCAGTACCCATTAATTTTTACCAAAGGACAGTCTACGTATAATTTTGATATTCCTCTCTTTAATCCAGCTACAAAACAGCCTGTTCCTAATAAAAAAGTATCTTGCATGGCCTTTTACGCTTTCTACATAATGCTGAGAAATAATGACTTTAATCTCCTTTTACGAACAAGACAGATTTTTCATCAATTTTTGGTTGACATGTACATCAAAGTAGAGAGTGAACGACTTCGTTATATTTCTTTAAACCAGCAAAAATTACGAGCTGAAAACTATATTCATCTTCAAGATGCGATTAGCACGGATGGTAATATCAATCCTAATAATTTAGGCCGAATGGTTATCCTTCCATCTACTTTTGTGAATAGTCCCCGTTACCTGCATGAATACACACAGGACGCTTTTGTCTATGTGCGCACTTACGGCAGGCCTGATTTATTCGTGACTTTTACCTGCAATTCATCTTGGAATGAAATTAAAGATAATATTATGGCCGGACAAAGTCCTGCTGACCGACATGACATAGTTGCCCGTGTGTTTCGTTTAAAAGTCTCAAAGCTGATCAATGTTATTACAAAAGGGAAAATATTTGGAGACGTCCAATGCTATATGTATTCCATTGAATGGCAAAAAAGAGGCCTGCCACACGTACATGCTCTTATTTGGTTGAAAGAAAAATTGCGTCCCAATCAAATAGATAAGATAATAAGTGCTGAGATTCCAGATCCAGAACAAGATAAAGATTTGTACGATACCATAGTTAGGAGCATGGTTCATGGTCCCTGTGGAGCAAGCAATCCATCATCCTCTTGCATGAAAAATGGAAGATGTACAAAAAACTTTCCCCGAGAGTTGCTAATGGAAACAGTGCATAATGAAAAGGGTTATCCATTGTATAGACGTAGAGCACCCGAAGATGGAGGAAGAAGTGCTACAGTTGGAGGTCGCATTATCAATAATAGTTGGATTGTGCCATATTCACCCATTATGTGTAAGATATTTAATGCCCACATAAATGTAGAAGCCTGTAACTCTGTTCGCGCCATTAAATACATTTGTAAATACATAAATAAGGGTAGTGATCAGGCTATTTTCAATTTACGAAACGAAGATGTATCGCAGCCACTTAATGAAGTGGAAACCTATCAAGCGGGTCGATATGTCAGTAGTAATGAGGCAGCGTGGCGACTTCTTGGTTTTCCGTTGCATGAAAGATATCCAACTGTTACTCATCTAGCTGTTCATTTAGAAAACGGACAGCGTGTGTTCTTCAATGAAAGCAATTTTCAGGAAAGGATTTCTTCACCCCCTAAAACTACTTTAACTGCCTTTTTCCAACTTTGTCAAAGAGATAATTTTGCTAAAACATTAATGTATTGCGAAGTGCCCCGTTATTATACATGGAAAACCTCAAGTAAGGAATGGAAGCGCCGCATTCAAGGAACGCCTGTAGAAAACTGGCCTGGGATTAAATCGTCAGAAGCTCTCGGTCGTGTCTATACCGTCCATGTAACGAACTTTGAATGCTTTTGTTTGCGTATGTTATTACACCATATTAGAGGCCCAACAAGTTACAAAGATCTGAAAGTTGTTAATGGTCTGGAATGCAGTACTTACAGAGAAGCATGTGAAGCTCTAAGTCTTTTAGAGAATGATAACCATTGGGATGAAACTATGGAGGAAGCGGTACAATGCCGATCACCAGACAAAATCAGAGAACTATATGCGACTCTAATATCATGTTGTGGCCTTTCCAATCCTCAAAATCTTTGGAATAAATACAAAGAGCACATGGCAGATGATATTTTACGACGATTACAGCAGACACATACAGAAATAAGTTTTAATGACCACATTTATAATGAAGCTCTGATCAAAATTGAAAACAAGGTTATAGCAATGTCGGGAAAGAAACTACAAGATTTTGGAATGGTAAGCCCACAAAGAGTATATGACAATGACTTAGACGACGATATAGTTCGGGAATTAAACTATGATATTAATGTATTACAACAACAAGTCAACGAGTTAGTCCCTCAACTACTTCCAGAACAGAGTCAAATTTATCAACGAGTGTTCAATCAAATCGAGTCAGGAAATGGTGCACTCTTTTTTCTCGATGCTCCAGGAGGCACTGGAAAAACCTTTTTATTAAATCTTTTATTAGCGTCTATTAGAAAAGACCAAAAAATTGCTGTTGCTGTTGCTTCTTCTGGCATCGCCGCCACATTACTTAATGGCGGGCGCACTGCACATTCTGTATTAAAATTGCCTTTAAATCTTGCACAAGAAGAATCCCCTATCTGCAATTTCAGCAAAAACAGCTCACGCGGTATAATGCTGAAACAATGTAAGCTTTTGGTATGGGATGAAAGCACGATGGCTAACAAAAAAGCTGTAGAGGCCTTAAACAGGACTCTTCAGGATTTGAGAGACAGTACAGATATTATGGGAGGAATGGTAGTTTTGCTTGCAGGTGACTTTAGGCAGACTTTGCCAGTGATCCAAAGGGGTACACCGGCAGACGAAATCAAAGCCTGTCTAAAATCGTCCAGATTATGGCCAGCAGTTAAAAAATTTAGTCTTACAACGAATATGAGAGTACACCTCTATAATGACGCAGATGCGAGACAATATGCAGATAATCTAATAAAAATTGGCGATGGACTCATGCATACAGACAGTGAAGGTTACATTTCGCTCACTCAGGATTTCTGCAGTTTGGTAGAAAATGTGGAGGAGCTCATTGCCAAAGTTTATCCGGATCTGCAACAGAATTTACATGACGATGCCTGGCTATGTGCAAGAGCTATTCTTGCGCCAACAAACGACACTGTGAACATAGTCAATGTCAATATTTTAAATGAGATTCAAAGTGAATCAAAACTATATTTGTCCATTGACACAATCGTCGACCCAGAACAGAGCACTTCGTATCCAGCTGAGTTTTTGAACTCGCTTGAACTTTCAGGTGTTCCATCGCATAAGATAAATTTAAAGGTAGGTGTACCTATCATGCTGATGCGAAATTTAGATGCTCCCCGTCTATGCAATGGAACTAGGCTTAGGGTAATTCAATTAGGGCAAAATATAATTGGCGCCACTATTTTAACAGGTGTAGGTAAAGGGGAAAGTGTAATGATACCTCGAATTCCAATAATCCCCACTGATTTGCCTTTTCAATTTAAAAGGGTACAGTTTCCCATAAAGCTAAGTTTCGCCATAACCATTAACAAAGCCCAAGGGCAAACATTGCAAGTTGCGGGAGTGCATCTGGAAAAGCCATGTTTCTCCCATGGGCAGCTATATGTAGCCTGTTCGCGTGTATCCAGTCCACGAAATTTGTTTATTTTGGCACCAAATGGAAGAACAAACAATGTTGTGTATAGCAGCGTACTTAAATAATTCTCAGTTTACATACATACATATGGTCACGTCTACATCCCTTGCGGCGTAGACAGAGCCAACAGTCTTGAAAAGATTAAATGGCCACGTTCAGCTATTTAGCTTAATGATAGAATTGAGATTAAAATAGTGACAGGTTGCTAGCCCATCGCCTAAATAAGAATCTTAAGTTTATAAGCCTATCCCTTAATCGCCTTTTACGACATCCATAGGAAAGAGATGGAGTGGTCATATTCTTTTTTGTATTGGTGCCGGGAACCACACGGAATAACCAATTGTATACTCTCATAACAAATTATCCCAATCCCATTCTAATATGGAGAAAAAACTGTTTCCATGGGATGCCACGCGGGCGAAGCCGCGGGTAAAAGCTAGTGTAAAACTATAATAATCATGTCAATACGAATATTTCATCAAATAAATAAAGTTGCGTTCTCACCCCTAGGGAAGGGGAGCCCGGGGTGCGCCTGTGACCTCGATCCTAGATTGGGTGGGTCAGGATTAGTGTTGCCAATTGATAGTCCAATATCCATAGAAATTAATTGATTATTAAAAAAAAAGGACATTTATTTCAGGCTACTGATAGGCCCATAATACACAAGAAATTATTATAACTCATCTGTAATGCTATTTTGTGTGCTACCTTTTTGATTATAGATTTTCCATTACATTTTGGTTGATTGGAAGAAATCCCACTCGAAATAAGTCCGCCATTGTACATATTATTTTAAATACAATTACTGTTCTGTAATTTGTTACATTTATTTTTAAATAAGGAGTTTACAAATAAACAATCAATGTATTTACAGAAAAGAGTCAGAGAGAGATTGGTGTATGGAGAAATACTATTGTATTATTACCGTCCTAATTGGCTTAAATAAATGCCCGCGGTAACATTTAAAAAATAATAATAAATATGTATATACGGGACAAATAACACAAATTGAGTTAACCTCGAAGTAAGTTCGAGACTTGTGTTACGAGATACTAACTCAACGATACTATATTTTATAAAAAATACTTATATAGATAAATATCCAAGACAAATCAGAAAAAGTTCTTTTCACATCATGCCCTGGCCGGGATTCGAACCCGGGACCTCCAGTTCCACAGACAAGCGTACTACCGCTGCGCCACAGAGGCCGTCAATCATTTGAAACATTTGAATCTATATATCTCTTTTTAACTCAGGCACCTTAACCGTTCCATCGCTGACGCTCTCATTACACGTACCCTTGTACAAAAATTTGCCCGTTTCAAACCGTACTCCAACGTAAGCCTTGTAATCCGCTATAAATTATTAAGCACCAAACATTTACATTCGGACGAGCATAATTAGACCCACCTGCCTTTTCTTGGGTTATGATACGGCTAATAAGTTTGCGAGGCAACTCGGGAATTTTATTAAATTAATCCCTGAATAAACACGGTTGAATTGTAGGGTTGATATCGTTAGCATGAACGGGGTTATGAATTCGGATGAAGCGAAATAAGTAAGATGTAGTCTCTGACTACCCTTCCGAGAAAGAGGAGTGATTTTACGTACGCACAAGTTTGGAGTTTTAGAAGGCTTATTAATTCATTAATGTTCAAACATCCTTGTTAGGAATAAGGCATCAGGTCTTATATTCCTTCTCTTTTTATCCATTCGGTTTAGTTAAGAATAAGAGAGAGAGAGAGAGAAGGGAGATGAAACAATTTTTTTTAAATAATACGTGTATTAAAGCGCATGTAACGTACCTTATTTTTCCTTGGACGTTATATTATTTATAGTATTCTACTAAAATCTGTCAGGGGCTTCTTCTCTTCTTGTCTCTGGGTCGGACCGCGGAGGGATTAGGTTAAGGTTTAACCGTAAATGTAGGATTCGGTGCCAATAGACCATCTTTGAACATGACTCTTAAAAAAAAAACATGGCGCCGGTTGATCAGCTGATCGTGATGACTGTCAAAAAGTCGTATCCCGCCAAAATTGTAACCTATAAAAAATTAAAAATTACCATTGCCGGCAAAATTCAAGATTATTAAAAAAATATAAGATTAGTTTTTAGTTTGCGCGTCATATACGGGCGTTTGATACGATTTGACCCGGATAAGTGAGAAAGAGAAAGGTTATTACATCCTGTAGGCCCGGGTATTGGCCATATTGAAAGCCGGTGTGGATTTGATCCATTTGCTGGCAAGTGGCTGCGCGGCCGACGTCATCGGGTCGCGTAAATAGAGCACAGTCGGAGACACAAGTGGTTTATTTATTTATTTTATTAAATAAATCTCAATTCTATCGTTTAGCCAAATAGCTGAACGTGGCTATTCAGTCTTTTCAAGACTTTTGCTCTGTCTACCCCGCAAGGGATATAGACGTGACCATATGTATGTATGTAAAATAAGTATTTATTTATTTATGTAAATAGATAGGTAGATAAAACTCTTTATTGCACCATAAGAGTCAAACATACAAAACAACATAAAACAGATAGAGATGGCACAAAGGCGCTGTACATATACATATATTGACGTCTATATTCCTTGCGGGATAGACGAAGCCAAAGTCTTGATGATTGATACATACATACATAAAGTCACGTCTATATCCCTTGCGGGGTAGACGAAGCCAAAGTTTAGATGACTGACAGGCCACGTTTAGTTTTCATTCCATCAACAAAATATTTTAGCCTAAAGTGGGCTTCAAGTATTTTTAACATTGATTCTGCCTACCCCTAAAGGTATTGATACGTGTCCAAAATACTTTTCCATTTGCTTGTACCTCACAACGCGTTCCGACCCAGTACGTGACCGCGTCTACGTCACTAATACGAGAAATAGATGAGTGACGACATGTTTATACTGGACTGACAACTTACATACACAAACATACATATAATCACGTCTATATCCCTTGCGGGGTAGACAGAGCCAACAGTCCTGAGCGGACTGATAGGCCACGTTCAGCTATTTGGCTTTAAGATAGAATTGAGATTCGAATAGTGACAAGTTGCTAGCCTATCGCCTAAAAAAAGAATCTCAAGTTTGTAAGCATATCCCTTAGTCGACTTTTACGACATCCATGGGAAAGAGATGGAGTGGTCCTATCCTTTTTTTGTACTGGTGCCGGGAACCACACGGCATTGACAACTTTATAGAATATAATAGAATAGAATATTTATTTGCTTTTTACAGAAGGTGTAAAATCAAAACATATTTCCTCCTGGTCAGCCATGAATGCATAGCATGCAAATTATTATAAAATTATACGTAAGTCACTTAAGTCAATTAATTAATTCTTAATAAAATGATGAAAACACATATAATGTCAATTTGTTACAATAAAATAAAAATTACTTCATATTTATCAATATTTGATTTCAAGAAAATAAAATTATATATGAATAAATTTAATTTTTATCTAAAATTGAGAAATTTATGGACTGTATAAAAAGAATTTTCAAGAAGCCAGCAAAATAATTTCTTTTTGAATAAATTATAATTCAAACACTTTATGTTTAGTATCAATCCATACGAAGAAGCTATATTTATTTTTATGTGAAATAAAGTGTTTACAAACAAACAAACAAGAAGCCAAACAAACAAACTAACAAAATGTATATGACGACTAAGGGATAGGCTTATTAACTTGGGATTGTTCTTTTAGGCGATGGGTTAGCAACCTGACGCTATTTGAATCTCAATTCTATCATTAAGCCAAATAGCTGAACCATGGCCATTCAGTCTTTTCAAGACTGTTGGCTCTGTCTACCCCGCAAGGGATATAGACGTGACCGTATGTATGTATGTTTCTGAGATAACGTGATCAGTGAGTAAGTGAGTGTTATCGCTCAGTCCAGTGCATTACAAGTCATCGCGTATTTTATAACTGAGTTAGAAGCATCGCCTTTGTATTCGACTCACGCGGCAACTTTCTGGAGATCGGGAACGGCGCGAATGCACCGGGTATGCGGGTTCGATGCTGTGTTCCATCAAATGAATTATAATTTTGAAAGCTATGTAGTTTTATGAAAAATATCTTTTTTCTGTGCCGTGCAGTTCCCGGCATCAATACAAAAAAGAATATGACCACTCCATCTCTTTCCCATGGTTGTCGTAAAAGTCGACTAAGGGATAGGTTTACAAACACGGGATTCTCTTATAGGCGATGGGCTAGCAACCTGTCACTATTTGAATCTCAATTGTATTCTAGTCTTTTCAAGACTGTTGGCTCTGTCTACCCCGCAAGGGATATAGACGTGACCGTATGTATGTATGTTTCTGAGATAACGTGATCAGTGAGTAAGCGAGTGTTATCGCTTAGTCCAGTGCATTACAAGTCATCGCGTATTTTATAACTGAGTTAGAAGCATCGCCTTTGTATTCGACTCACGCGGCAACTTTCTGGAGATCGGGAACGGCGCGAATGCACCGGGTATGCGGGTTCGATGCTGTGTTCCATCAAATGAATTATAACTTTGATATAGCTATGTAGTTTTTGAAAAAGATCTTTTTTGTGTGCCGTGTGGTTCCCGGCATCGATACAAAAAAAAAGAATAGGACCACTCCATATCTTTCCCATGGTTGTCGTAAAAGTCGACTAAGGGATAGGTTTACAAACACGGGATTCTCTTATAGGCGATGGGCTAGCAACCTGTCGCTATTTGAATCTCAATTGTATTCTAGTCTTTTCAAGACTGTTGGCTCTGTCTACCCCGCAAGGGATATAGACGTGACCATATGTATGTATGTTTCTGAGATGACGTGATCAGTGAGTAAGTGAGTGTTATCGCTTAGTCCAGTGCATTACAAGTCATCGCGTATTTTATAACTGAGTTAGAAGCATCGCCTTTGTATTCGACTCACGCGGCAACTTTCTGGAGATCGGGAACGGCGCGAATGCACCGGGTATGCGGGTTCGATGCTGTGTTCCATCAAATGAATTATAACTTTGATATAGCTATGTAGTTTTTGAAAAAGATTTTTTTTATGTGCCGTGTGGTTCCCGGCATCAATACAAAAAAGAATAGGACCACTTCATATCTTTCCCATGGTTGTCGTAAAAGGCGACTAAGGGATAGGCTTATAAACTTGGCATTCTTTTTAAGGCGATGTGCTAGCAACCTGTCACTATTTGAATCTCAATTCTATCATTAAGCCAAATAGCTGAACCATGGCCATTCAGTCTTTTCAAGACTGTTGGCTCTGTCTACCCCGCAAGGGATATAGACGTGAGCATATGTATGTATGTTTCTGAGATAACGTGATCAGTGAGTAAGCGAGTGTTATCGCTTAGTCCAGTGCATTACAAGTCATCGCGTATTTTATAACTGAGTTAGAAGCATCGCCTTTGTATTCGACTCACGCGGCAACTTTCTGGAGATCGGGAACGGCGCGAATGCACCGGGTATGCGGGTTCGATGCTGTGTTCCATCAAATGAATTATAACTTTGATATAGCTATGTAGTTTTATGAAAAAGATCTTTTTTCTGTGCCGTGCGGTTCCCGGCATCAATACAAAAAAGAATAGGACCACTTCATATCTTTCCCATGAATGTCGTAAAAGGCGACTAAGGGATATGCTTATAAACTTGGCATTCTTTTTAAGGCGATGTGCTAGCAAGCAACCTGTCACTATTTGAATCTCAATTCTATCATTAAACCAAATAGCTGAACGTGGCCATTCAGTATTTTCAAGACTGTTGGCTCTGTCTACCCCGCAAGGGATATAGACGTGACCATATGTATGTATGTTTCTGAGATAACGTGATCAGTGAGTAAGCGAGTGTTATCGCTTAGTCCAGTGCATTACAAGTCATCGCGTATTTTATAACTGAGTTAGAAGCATCGCCTTTGTATTCGACTCACGCGGCAACTTTCTGGAGATCGGGAACGGCGCGAATGCACCGGGTATGCGGGTTCGATGCTGTGTTCCATCAAATGAATTATAACTTTGATAACTATGTAGTTTTATGAAAAAGATCTTTTTTCTGTGCCGTGCGATTACCGGCACCAATACAAAAAAGGAATAGGACCACTCCATCTCTTTCCAATGGATGTCGTAAAAGGCGACTAAGGGATAGGCTTATAAACTTGGCATTATTTTTAAGGCGATGGGCTAGCAACCTGCCACTATTTGAATCTCAATACTATCATTAAGCCAAACAGCTGAACGTGGCTATTCAGTCTTCTCAAGACTGTTGGCTCTGGCTACCCCGCAAGGGATATAGTCATGACCGTATGTATGTATGTTTCTGAGATAACGTGATCAGTGAGTAAGTGAGTGTTATCGCTTAGTCCAGTGCGTTACAAGTCATCGCGTATTTTATAACTGAGTCAGAAGCATCGCCTTTGTATTCGACTCACGCGGCAACTTTCTGGAGATCGGGAACGGCGCGAATGCACCGGGTATGCGGGTTCGATGCTGTGTTCCATCAAATGAATTATAACTTTGATATAGCTATGTAGTTTTATGAAAAAGATCTTTTTTATGTTTAGACTTGACGCCTGATGTTATGGTTGGTGTGATACGAAAAATTGCATTAAATTAAATTAAATTAAATGCACACAAATTGCAAATATGAATTGAATTAAATTAATTTATAATTGGCAGTTTGGAAAAAACATATTTTTGTGATAGCCATTATGATTTTGTTTTAATAAATGATGTGCCGTGTGGTTCCCGGCATCAAAAGAAAAAAGAGTAGGACCACTCCATCTCTTTCCCATGGATGTCGTAAAAAGCGACTAAGGGATAGGCTTATTACGACATCCACGCGAAGATTCAAAAGGGGCGGGAACCACACGGCAACTTCTTTTTACTATTCAAATTATGATACTTATAATAAATTATAACAGTTATTTGGTTGAAAACATTTTTTTTTAAACAACAAATCTATCAATCATAAACACAGCTGAACGTGGCCTTATCAGTCTTTTCAATACTGTTGGCTCTGTCTACCCCGCAAGGGATATAGACGTGATTATATGTATGTAAATAAATAATTGTTATACCTGCGTGAATTCTAGTAATCTTCTCTTAGTCCAACAATAACGTCTATTCACTTTGCTCTAAAAGTCCCTAATTTATTGAATACATACATATTACATATGGTCACATCTATATCCCTTGCGGGGTAGACAGAGCCAACAGTCTTGAAAAGACTGATAGGCCACGCTCAACTATTTGGCTTAATGATAGAATTTAAAATCAAATAGTGACAGGTTGCTAGCCCATCGCCTAAAAAAAGAATCCCGTGTTTGTAAGCCTATCCCTCAGTCGCCTTTTACGAAATCCATGGGAAAGAGATGGAGTGGTCCTATTCTTTTTTGTGTTGGTGCCGGGAACCACACGGCATTTCCCTTCATTTCTAACTTTGGTATTTCCTTGTAACTATCTTCCTTTATAAAATAATCTTATAACTCGTCGAGAACTCGAGTTATCTTGTTGAAGATTAAACTGTTAAATAGTTGTTAATATTTCAACATAACTATGTTGGTATTTCCTTGTGGAAACTGTTGGCAAACAATGGAAATTAAGTTTTCAGTACCACAGTGGTATGCTTAACTTTGTAAGGATCCGGGTTTGTTCCCCGGTCAGTTTCTGATATATGGTTAACTTTTCTGATCGACCTGGCTCTTTCATATATATACATAAATACATATGGTCACGTCTATATCCCTTGCGGGGAAGACAGAGCCAACAGTCTTGAAAAGATTGAATGGCCACGTTCAGTTATCTGGCTTAACGATAGAATTGAGATTCAAATATTGACAGGTTGCTAGCCCATCGCCTTAAAATGAATCCCAAGTTTGTAAGCCTATCCCTTAGTCGCCTTTTACGACATCCATGAGAAAGAGTCCATCCTTTGCCAGTACCGGGCGGCCGGCGGCGCTGCGCTTGGAAGTCAAGGGGCGGAGCGCCACTATGATTCTGTGTAAAATAAATAATAAAAATATATATATAAAAAAAAAAAATATGCAGAGATCGTGGCAAGTGGAAAGAGGTAGTCTCTGCCTACCCCTCCGGGAAAGAGGCGTGATTTTATGTATGTATGTAGAAAAAAAATAGGCACTGTTAATAAACAAAGACATTCTGATATATATTTAGGTATCAGCATTACACCCGTGCAAAGCCGGGGCGTGTCGCTAGTATACTTAAAACACACGTTTAACTAGTCCAATTTTCATTTCACCCCTCAAGGGTCTACTGGAAAAGATTTCTATAGAAATATGAAACACATTTCTATCATTAAGCCAAATAGCTGAACGTGGCCGATCAGTCTTTTCAAGACTGTTGGCTCTGACTACACCACATGGGATATAGACGTGACCATATGTATGTATGTATATGAAACACCTTCGTGCTTCAGTGTACATAAATAAAAAAGAAATAATACATGAATGTGGATGAAGCGAAGGCAGTTTGCGGTGATCGTGGCAAGTGGAAAGATGTAGTCTCTGCCTACCCCTCCGGGAAAGAGGCGTGATTTTATGTATGTATATATATATATGTATATATAGGCAACCATCTTGGTAAACGCCATAGCAACGGTTGCCATGAGGTTGTTTGTTAGAGTTATGTCAGAAATAATTTTTATTGTTACATGTTCTGAATTTATACGTTGAATTATATAGACATTTTAAACTGATTATTTTCTCCACTTTTCTCTAATAAATAACTTTAATAACTATACTTCCTACATATGTATGTCATACGCAGCTTACATTAAAATTTAAAAATACATATTCCCATCTCACACGCGACGGAGCCGAAAATGGAATTCCGCGTTAAAACTAATTATAACATAACATGTACGGAAAACAACGCTATCCGCGCGAGATACCGACGGAACGGGGCCCGAGACGTGTGTAGATTTATGTGTGACACTGTGTTATATTATTTCGGTGTGAGAACTCGGAAACACACAGATATGTTATATAACATACATACATATAGTCACGTCTATATCCCTTACGGGGTAGACAGAGCCAATAGTCCCGAAAAGACCGAATGGCCACATTCAGCTATTTGGCTTAATGATGGAATTGAGATCCAAATAGTGACAGGTTGCTAGCCTATCGCCTGTAATATTGTTGTAATGGTTTTTTAGTTCCTTAATAAAAATTTAGAATATTTTGCGCATAAATCTCTAAAAAAAGACAATATTTAAATAATTCGTTGATGTCAATTAATCAATTTATTCTCTAGTCTACATTTCTTATCTAAGTTTGGATAATTGTGAAGTTGACGTTGTTCAATAAAATGCTGCAGTGCATATCGTTACCGCTTCTTTTGCACAGACGTTTTGGAAGCGGCAGTAAACATACCTAGTTTTAAGTAATTCATTTGACGTCATCCAATGTTGTGAAACCAAAAGATGTGACAATTATTAAGTGATATTGAAATGTCCCATTACAATAAATAAAAAAAATCCCAAGTTTACAATACTATCCCTTAGTCCCGTTTTACGACACCAATAGAAAAGAGATGCAGGGGTCCTATTCTTTTTTCTATTGATGCCGGAAACCACACGGCAGTTTTAACAACAAAACCATTTATTTATTACCGCATCAACACATTCTTGACTCCGTCCTATCTCCCTCCTTCACATTTCTCGTACAAATAACTAATGAGAAAATGTGGCGCCCCTGAATTTTATGAGCACTCCTGCTCACCGAATAAGTACTGTTTTTGCATTGAAATAGCATATTATTCACTAGAGAAGACAATTATAATAAATTAGTGCCGTGTGGTTCCCGGCACCAATACAAAAAAGAATAGGACCACTTCATTTCTTTCCCATGGATGTCGTAAAAGACGACTAAGGGATAGGCTTACATACTTGTGATTCTTTTTTTAGGCGATGGGCTAGCAACCTGTCACTATTTGGATCTCAATTCCATCATTAAGCCGAGCAGCTGAACGTGGCCATTCAGTCTTTTCGGGACTATTGGCTCTGTCTACCCCGTAAGGGATATAGACGTGACTATATGTATGTATGTAGAAGACAATAAATGTGAATAAGTTCCATAATGGCAAATAATAATAATTTTGCCTCGCGCAAAACCTGGTTTATGATATTGTTACATGTGTTTTAACACTAAAATACTTTTTATCCCGGAGTCCCCGCGGGAATGATTCCACGCGGACGAAGTCGCGGGCGGCCTCTAGTATATAATAAGCTTAATATTGTGCAAAAATTTAGTTTGTCTGTTCTATACGCTAGTTATTATTATACATCAATGGTATCAGCCGTGTTCTTAAAAGCTATTGTTAAGATTTTTACATCTTTCGACTTATCTCGGCTTTGATAACTCTTGTTTATCTCATGTAGAGGATTTCTTTTAAATACTTATCCCTTACGGAGTAGACAGAGCCTCGTTCAATGATGAATTGAGAATCAAATAGAGACAGCCCATGAACTTCAAGTAGCATCCTAAGGTAAATAAAATAAACCTTTCCCTTAGTCTCCTTTCACGACAAAGATATAAAACGGTCCGATTCTATACTGACGGGAACCACACGGCGTGGATTTTTATCTTAATCAGTAATTTTACTTCGGCCATAAACCTACTCCATTTGCATTCCGTTCCACGTAGTAATGTCAATACGGAACAGTTAAAATGTTTATTGTTGAAGCAGATGCGGTTCCGTTTTACGCAATATTATTGTTAGGTGTTAATCGATTATGTTATGAAACTAATCGCTCGATTAAACGAAACGTTTATAGTATAATTAATGGGTTTGTAACCAGGTTGTGGGTATTTTGGATTATGTTAGTAAGTTTTTAAGAAACAATACTTAAGACCTACATTGTAACCATATTCAAGGAATAAATGATTATGATTTTTGTTTTATGCAATATATAATAAAATACTAGCTGTCTAGGCAAACGTTGTTTTTCCATACCTATAAATATTTTTCAAGTTATTTCTAGTTAAAAAAATTTGTTAAGGGTGGAAACCCTTATCACTAAGGGGTATGAAAAATAGATGTTGGCCGATTCTCAGACCTACTCAATATGATCACAAATTTCAACATTTCGGTCAAGCCAAGCCGTTTCGAAGGAGTACGGGAACGAACATAGTGACACGAGAATTTTATATATAAGAATAAAAAATACATACATTGGTGCCATGTGGTTCACGGCAACAGCACTCAATCTCCTTCCCATGGATGTCGTAAAAGGCGACTAAAGGATAGGCTTATATATATATGACAGCAACCTGTCACAAAAAAAAGAAAAACATTTAATCTTATAAAATTAAAAAAAAAAAGGTATTGACAAGAGAATCAAATATAATTCAAAGTTCCAACGGTCTGAATGTTCAACAAGACGAACAACGTAGGATCAATTTACTTGACCAAAACTTCAATTTGTCAGTGAATGGTCCAATATATTTCTTTTTATCGCCAATATAAGTGAGAAACTTTATAGAGTGGGCGATTGGCACCTTTTACAGCCCGTGTAACATAGATCTCATGGATTACATGTTATGTTTTGCGAATGAGGACAATTGTAATGAGGTGAAATAGAAGAATTGATAATCTATACTAATATTATAAAGCTGAAGAGTTTGTTTGTTGGAACGCGCTAATCTCAAAAACTACTAGTTCGAATTGTAAAATTATTTTTGTGTTGAATAGACCATTCATCGAGGAAGGCTTTAGGTTATATAACATCACGTTGCAACTTTTAGGAGCGAAGAAATAATGGAAAATATGATAAAAAACGGGGAAAATTATTCATCCTTGAGGGCTTCAATGATGACTTAAATAACTATTCCACGCGGACGAAGTCACGGGCACAGCTAGTGCTATTATAAGAATAAAAAAAAGGCTATGCTAAGATGGTTGGGTATAGAACCACTCATACATACGTTATAGCATGTAGTTTATGTTGTATGGTAGATATTGAGTAGAGTATGCAGTAATTCTTCGATTCTCTCAGTAACTCTCAGCTAAGACTAAGCTCTGTCTACCCTACAAGGGATAAAGACGTGACAGTATGTTGGATGTAATAATAGTATTAGTCGGAACTGGAATTGTTGGTTTTCGATCACATTGTATATGTACCTACATACTATTCTCACTCAATTAAGGACGTCCTGGTAAAGGGTCTGGTCAAAAGTACCCGAAACCGCCGAGCTTGCATGAAGAGAGTTATGAATGTGGACGAAGCGAAGGAAGTATGCAGAGATCGTGGCAAGTGGAAGGAGGTAGTCTCTGCCTACCCCTCCGGGAAAGAGGCGTGATTTTATGTAGGTACGAGATGTATGTCTCACACATGATATGCCTCTAAATATTTATAGTGGCCAAAATTCTTTATTAAGTCCGGTTACGACACAAAAGTTCGCGCAAAACCCAGCGAGTAACTAACCCACATCATAAAAGGAGTGGTTATTGGCACGGCTCCAAGCACGTAAGTCCAAGTGTTGTCATAATACAAAAATGCCTTGTGAATAGGTCCGGCCAATATGTTGCCTTATCTTAAGGTTTAGATTCATACTAGAAGCCGCCCGCGACTTCATCCGCGTGGAAACAATCCCGCAAGAACTCGAGGATAAAAAGTAGCCTTTATGTAATTCTGGGTCTTCTACCTAGCTACCTACATACTAAATTTCATCGTTATCGGTTCAGTAGTTTTTGCGTGAAAGAGTAACAAACATCCATACTGACATACTCACAAACTTTCGTATTTATAATATTAGTAGGATTAAAACTAAATTTTAAATAAAAAAATTGTACAGATTAGAAGAAAAACGCCTACATGAGGAATCTTAAGTTTTTAAGCGTTTCCCTTAGTGGCCTTTTACGATACCCATGGGAAAGATAATGGAGTGGTCCTATTCTTAAGACTACACTGCGGTAATTCTATAAAACGAATAATTTTTGTATAATATGTACTATGGTTTTCATAAACGGCTCTGACGATTTCCTCGAAATTCTGTGTATAAAATCGATCTAAACACTACAATGATAAAGCATTGGTTTAGTGGTCAGAGAGATCAGTTTTCAAGTCGCAGTTCCAATGTTCGATTCCCAAGTACCATTTAATTTTTTTTGTCTGACGTCATTTGACACAGTTAACAAAAATCAGCGAGCACCGCTCGGACGCCCAGGTACCAAATATTAAAATGACATAATTAAACGAATCCGTTGTAATGTAATTTACATAAATGTGGTCACCCCGGTCCGAAACAAATTGACGGGGAAGTTTTGAGTTCATTTCGAATTCCCAAGGTTTGGGCGAAATTTAATTACAATTGCAGAAAAAGTTGTCTCCCTAACGTTTTGAGGGAACCGCTCGGAATAATTTCATTTTTGTTATCTATACTAATATTTTAAAGCTGAAGAGTTTGTTTGTTTGTTTGTTTGAACGCGCTAATCTCAGGAACTATTGGTTCGAATTGAAAAAATCTTTTTGTGTTGAATAGACCATTTATCGAGGAAGGCTTTAGGTTATATATATAACATAACGCTGCAACTATAAGGATAAAAAAAGAAATAATAGAAAATGTGAAAAAAAAACGGGGAAAATTATTCATCCTTGAGGGCTTCAATGATGCCCATAATAACTATGCCACGCGGACGAAGTCGCGGGCACTGCTAGTACTTTATAACGCAAAAAGCGAATGTAATGTTAATCGAAATTAATAATTATTTTACTCGGGAACTAACTATATTTAAAACGAATTATTTTTACAAGAATTTTATTTAGTTTCACCTGACCGACGTCGATCAGTTAATCAGTCATTTTTTGCCGGCCAGGTCGGAGGCAGTAGTTCAAACCGAATGTATATATTACATTCTTTCCACTTGCCACATTCCCTGCAAACTTCTTTCGCTTCGTCCACATTCATAACTCTCTTCATGCAAGCTCGGCGGTTTCGGGTACTCTTGACCTGACCCTTTACCAGGACGTCCTTAATTTGATCAAGATACGTTCGTCTAGGTCTTCCCACTCCGACATTTCCCTCCACACTCTCCTTGTATATCTGCTTAGTCAACCTGCTTTCATTCATCCTCTCCACATGACCGAACCATCTCAACATACCCTTTTCTATTCCTGTAACTACATCTTCTTTCACATCACAACATTCCCTTATCACGCTGTTCCTTATCCGGTCACTCAATTTCACACCCATCATACTCCTTAACGCTCTCATTTATTCTGCTTTCGTGCTTCTTTTGCCATACCCAACTTTTACTCCCATACATTAATTAATGTGATTTATTGGTTTATACGAAACTTTAAGTATGACACAAATGGCTAACTATTACTCGAAAACTAACTAAATTGTAAATTCAGACTAATAATGCTTTCTTGACGACATCTGGGACACACCTAAGGAATATTATTTTCAATATTACTCGAGAAATGGTTACAAATGACCTCGATTCGTATGCAAAGAATTCTCTATAATATGAAATATACTAGACTTCTGCAACGGACTTCGTTTTCATTTAAAAAAAAATAATTGAAATGAAAACAGCCGATGTTAAAAAAACCTTGAAGAGTCTGTCAAAATCGGTTTAGTCAATTTTTATTATTATATTTTTAAATTACTATTATTTTTATATTTTTAAGAATACACTAACTAGTGCGCCGCGAACTTAAATCTTGCGAATAGTATTTTTTTTTTTAAATTGTGAATATCTCAAAAACTACCTTTTTTGATCCATGAACATAAAAAATCTATCGATGGATCCTGCATACCTTTCAAGTTTTACAAAACCCAACCAGCGGTTTGAAATTTATCGTTCCAAAAATATATACAAAAAAAAAATATTCTCGCCTTGGCATTCCCCTTTCAAACTTTTTCTGATCATGAGGCCAAATTAACAATACACACATACATACAATCACGTCTTTATCCCTAACGAGGTAAACAGAGTCTGGCAAACAAACAATTTTTCTTTCTATATTGGTTTACATACATATACGCTGACAGTACTTATCAGAAGTTCGGAAAAAGTTGAACGAACTCATCAAATCTCATGTCGTATCTAGAGCTATTTGAAGTCAGTGGCCCGAGAACAAGATGAAAAGTTACGAAACAAAAATTGCTGAGCGATTCTAGTCGAAGAGCTAATTGATACAATACAATAAAAAAATCTTTATTGTCGTAAAAGGCGACTAAGGAATAGGCTTACAAACTTGGGATTTTTTTTGGCGATGGGCTAGTAACCTGTCACTATTTGAATCTCAATTCTATCATTAAGCCAAATAGCGGAACGTGGCCATTCAGTCTTTTCAAGACTGTTGGCTCTGTCTACCCCGCAAGGGATATAGATATGACCATATGTATGTATCTTTATTGCCCATGAAAAATACATATGCAGTAGATGTACATATGTTACACTAGAGGCCGCCCGCGACTTCGTCCGCATGGAAACCCTATCAATCCCGCGGGAACTCCGGGATAAAAAGTAACCTATATGTTATTCTGGGTTTTCAGCTACCTACATACCAAATTTCATCGTAATCGGTTCGTTCAAGATATGGAATGGCCCTATTTTCAAGTGGCGGGAACCACAAGGCAACTTTCTTTTACTATTCTAATTATTATTTCTATTTCAAATTATGATACTGTTATTTGGTTGAAAATATTTTTTTAAACAACAAATCTATTTATCATAAACACAGCTGAATGTGGCCATATCAGACTTTTTAAGACTGTTGGCTCTATCTACCCCGCAAGGGATATATACGTGATTATGTGTACGTAACAAGTCTAGTCGCTTTATCATAAAATTTAAAAAAATTCAAAAATTTTCACTTATATATTATTTGTCATATTTTTTGGTATTACAACATCGGTTAAGGTATGGTTCTATATAAATCTAAGACTTCCACCGCGTATGCACTTAAAATGGCGTTCAATATCTAAGGCAGCCGTCTCGCTAATTGACACTAACTGAGAGTTACTGAGAGAATCGTGGAGTTACTGCGTGCTCTAACTGGCGTTAGTGCATTAAACTCGGAATATTTAAAACTTACGACTCTGCCTTGGGTCGCCATGTTTGAGCATAGAGTAGATATATGTTACTTTCAAAGATAACGCTGAACCTAGTGGCCTTAAAAGAGCCTAAAGTTCTATCCTTCCATATAATCACATCTATACAGGGTGACATTTAAAACAACTGCATCCTTTTAAACATAGACTATACCCATGCTTCTGAGCCGTTTGAGCCTATTTTTATTTAAATTAAACGTCATCATTTTCACACTTAAAAAACCCTCAAAAACTACGTCACACGCTTTATTAAAGACCAATACTACAAAAAGAAATTAAAACTAAACATGTAAATAAATGTCTGAAACATAAATTATTTTTCTAGTATCAAGATCAAGTAAAGTACAGAGTGGTCGAGATCGCTCAGTTGAATGAATTGTGTCGTTGACCTCTGAATCTTACGCGTCGCTTTTCCGCCGGCCGGGGTGATATGACGTATTTAGGATCGTGGATTTTGATACTTTTATTTTTTTTTCGTACTTTCTGAAATATGAACTGATATTTTTCTATTAACGTTTTTTAATATCCTTTAGATGAGTACACTTAACAGTTAAATTTATGCAGTTGAATTGAAAGTCACCCTGTATATAATTTTTCTTATCTTTGTATTCTCAAATTCTCACATTATTGAATTTTAAATGATATATTGAATCTGAATAAAATTTTACTTAAATTTTAGAGTCCATAAAACTAACTATGAGACCACTTCTTTTTTTTATACTGTCCAAGTAAGTGTGGCCTTAGAGATTTTGGCCAATGCCTCAATAAAACTCTGTCTACCCCATAAGGGAGGCGTGATAAGTGTAAGTATGTACTTAGCCTAAAAAAGTCATAATAACAATGCATTCTCTCAGCCACATTCTACCGACAACTTCTTATTCTAAATTTGGATTATTGTGAAGCAAAATGCTGCAGTGCAGATTGTTACCGCTTCTTCTGCATTGACGCTTTGGAATCGGCAATAAACTTAGTCTTAAGTAATTTATTTAACGTCAACCAATGTTGTGAAACCAAAAGATATGACAATTATTTAGTGAAAGTTCTAGTTAACTTATCCAACATAACAATTATTAAAAAAATTTAATTTAAATTTGAAATCAATTCTTATAAGATCGTCATTTTGAAACATTTATTTTGCATCGAGCTCTTCGTCCAACAAGCGTCTGATAACATCCTTGAAAAAGTAATAATTTGTATTCTTTGAGGTAAGAATGGGCCGGTTAATGAAAAAACTTTTGATGAATCATTTACCTCTTTTGGAATCTATCAAAGAATAAAAACTTCAATTGTGTAGTAACCAGCGCTTAGCTCAAAAGATTTTGTAACTAGCTTATTATAATAACTGACTTTAGCGCTAGGATTCGCTCCCGTGGGTATATTTAGAAAAAAAGTAGCTCATCTTACACTCGAAGGTAATCTGTGTCAAATTTCGTGAAAATCAACCGAGTAGTTTTTGAGGGGTAGGCAGAGACTACCTCTTTCCACTTGCCACGATCTCTGCATATTTCCTTCGCTCCATCCACATTCATAACTCTCTTCATGCAAGCTCGGCGGTTTCGGGTACTCTTGACCTGACCCTTTACCAGGATGTCCTTAATTTAATCAAGATACGTTCGTCTTCTCGTCTTCCCACTCCGACCTTTCCCTCCACACTCTCCTTGTATATCTGCTTAGTCAACCTGCTTTTACCCCTCTGGGAAAGAGGCGTGATTTTATGTATGTATGTATGTTGTTTTTGAGTTAATTCGTTACAAACATACAAAAATCTATTTTCTTTATTATTATGTGCGGATGGACATTTAAATGTTTCTTGTATACCAGTAAAAGCTAATCTTTGAGAGTGCTAAGTGTAGTTCACTTCAAGAAATGTTAAAATAGGCCACTGTTTGTGAAAAAGACCGTTTGGTTTCCGTCAAAGTATAAGTATGTATAAGTATGTATTGTAAGATTTTTCGACGGTACAAACTAGTTTGGTAAATAGCTGAACGTGGCCTATCAGTGTTTTCAAGACTGTTGGCTCTGTCTAGCCCACAAGGGAAATAGACGTGACCATATGTATGTACCTATGTTCAGTTTGTTAAAATAAGAAATTGATGAAGTGTTCCTATTCTTCTTTTTATTCGTAAAAACTACACAGCAAAATTGTCTACTGTACATGAATAGTATACCATTCTTTAAGATTTCATTGAGAGGCTCGATGGAGCATTTCTGGAGCACATTCGCGGATCAATCGCCGGGATTTCTCGAGGGAACCTGTGACGTATTGGAAAGGTATAATGTTCAACTGTTCGTGACGTTTTGGGAGAGGTTCAATTGTTCAACTCTTTTTGGAATAGTACCTATGTTCAGTGCCGTGTGGTTCCCGGCACCAATACAAAAAAGAATAGGACCACTCCATCTCTTTCCCATGGATGTCGTAAGAGGTGACTAAGGGATAAGCTTACAAACTTCGGATTCTTTTTTCAGGCGATGGGTAAGCAACCTGTCACTGTTTGAATCTCAATTCTATCATTAAGCCAAATAGCTGAACGTGGTCATTCAGTCTTTTCAAGACTGTTGGCTCTGTCTTCCCCGCAAGGGATATAGGCGTGACCATATGTATGTATGTAATTTCACGCCAGCACCCAGTAACTCTAAGGGTACAAGTATTTCTTTCTTATCATACGAAAGTATAAATCATGATACGAGTCCTGTCAAATAAATCATGTTTGGTAGTCCTGTATCGGGCGTGTGAGTTATAGTCTTCTGGTGATGAGATGACATATTTCTTCGTCATTGCTTTTGTTCTGAAATTTTAGCGAGTACATCACTACATAGTATAAAACAAAGTCGCTACTTTAGTCTGTTTGTCTGTATGCTTAAGTCTTTAAAATTACGTATAACGGATTTTGATGCGGCTTTTTGTAACAGGTAGAGTGATTCAAGAGGAAGGTTTTTATGTGTATAATAACATTTATAATTTTGCACCCGCGCGAAGCCGGGGCGGGTCGCTAGTATCCTACTATCCTACTAATATTATAAATGCGAAAGTTTCTGAGTGTGTCAGGATGTCAGTATCGATGTTTGTACTCCTTCACGCAAAAACTACTGAACCGATTACAATGAAATTTGGTATGTAGGTAGCTGAAGACCCAGAATAACATATAGGCTTATCCCGAAAATGTGATACCACGCGTACGAAGTCGCGGGCGGCCTCTAGTTGGAACATATGAGTCAAGCAAGGTCGAGTGGTCAGGGTGTCATACATACATACATATAGTCACGTCTATATCCCTTACGGGGTAGACAGAGCCAACAGTCCCAAAAAGACTAAATGACCACGTTCAGTTGCTCAGCTTGATGATGGAATTGAGATACAAATAGTGACAGGTTGCTAGCCCATCGCCTAAAAAAAGGATCGCAATTTAATGAGCCTATCCCTTAGTCGCCTTTTACGACATCCATGGGAAAGTGATGGAGTGGTCCTTTTCTTTTTTGTCAGGGTGTCCAATGCAGAAAAGTGTGTTCGTGTGGCGCAGGTTCGAATTCTATTGTGGTCATGTAGCAAATAGCTTTTCAGTGTTAGGGGCACTAAAATCTTTATAATGAGGATTTGACTGCTTGTAACAGGATTATTTTTTTAGGCGATGGGCTGGCAATGGCTGGAATAGATTTATTGTCAAAATTGGATACAATGTATCACTTATTCACGTCACATAACTTAAATCTAATTATAACTACTACCGCTTCCAAAGCGCATGTGTAGAAGAAGCGGCGGAACAAACTATTTGAATCTCAATTCTTTCATCAAGCCAAAAAGCTGAACGTGGCCTATCAGTCTTTTGAATACTGTTGGCTCTGTCTACCCCGCAAGGAATACAGACGTGACTATATGTATGCTTTCTAACTAAAAGTCGTTCCGTTTCACGTAATATTGTATACCGCACAGACAGACACATAGAAACTGTTCCGTTATTGAATTTTCTATAGAAATATAGAGAGTTATTGAAACATTTTACTTAGTTTGAATTACTTATTGTTCGGGTTTGAAGTGATTTATATTTGTTGCTTTCACGATATATTGTGTTTGAACATATATGAATATACATACTTCAATACAATAAGGTTGAATTTGTCATACATACATAAAATCACACCTCTATCCCGGAGGGGTAGGCAGAGACTACCTCTTTCCACTTGCCACGATCTCTGCATACTTCCTTCGCTTCATCCACATTTAAAACTCTCTTCAAGCTCGGCGGTTTCGGGTACTCTTGACCTGACCCTTTACCCTTTTTCATCAGTAAGTATTCAAGCTAATGTACATAACATTGAAAAGGCACATGGCTGAGGTGTGATTTGAACCTGCGCCTGCGCATCACGCATTTTAACCGGGCCTCTTACCGATTCGACCACTGACGCATCGATAATGGTAATTGGAAAGAAGTAGTCTCTACCTACCCTCTGAGTAAGAGGCGTAATATTATTGTGTACTGTTATGGTTATCATATGTCAAAATCAAAATATCTTCATACATATATCCGACATACAAATTGCACTAAAACAATTTCCAATTGACGGATGGAATTAAACGTAACATCTAAAGCTGATGTAAGCTCCAGTGAGCTTAAAATGTAGCTTGCGTCGCTCTTAAAGCACTTTACGTCTCTCAATTATGGCCCCATCGGTTTCCAGTTACTGTCCGGGGTCACGTGACGACCAGCGGTTCTCAAATATCTATAGGTACCAAATGTAAAGATTGATTTTTTTCAAGAGGTACTAATAGGATTCGATTTTCGAAAAAAAAAAACACAAAAAATTTGAATAATTTGATGAATTGATTCTTGATAGAAAGATCAATAAATTATAACAGCCCCCTTAGTACAGTACGTGTGACGCCATTTCTATCTCTTTCTATCGCTAATACGCTTCCCAATCAAATCTTTAATCGATTTGTACTTTTCGTAAAATACATACACACATATAGTCACGTCTATGTCCCTTATGGGCCAGACAGAGCCTACAGTCTCGAAGAGACTGATACGCGACGTTCAGCTTCTTGGCTTGATGATAGAATTGAAAAAATAGTTTGGTAAAATACGTACATAAAACATAAAGCATGTTTTATGTATGTATTTTACCAAATTATTTTTTTATACTTGCGGGGAAGACAAAACCTATTTGCTTGAAAAGAATAAAAGGCCACGTTCAACAGTATGGTTTCGTAAAAAAATAAAATAAAAAAAGAAATATATTTTTGGAACCACTGGATCTCCCGAAGCTGTTCATCCATCCAGCTATTTATAGATCGATACAATGTATTTTAATACCATTTTCGAGCACTAGGATTTCGTAATAATTGTTGAACTATTTCAACGGAAAATTGCATTGGACTTATTTCAGTTCTATTAATAGTTTGGTTTCTGAATGTACATTTTAAATAAATACTAACTTACATATATAAAATCACGCCTTTTTCCCAGAAACTTGCAACGATCTCCGCATACTTCCTTCGCTTCATCCACATTCATAACTCTCTTCATGCAAGCTCGGCGGTTTCGGGTACTCGTACTCGACCCTTTGCCAGGACGTCCTTAATTTGATCAAGATTTATTTATACGAGTATTTAATTTATTTATTTTTAATATATCTATTAATTTATTTTGTCCTAATTTTTAAATAAATCCTAAGTAATATTATAATTAATATTATTATATATAGTATATCCCTTGCAGTTGGGGTAGACAGAGCCAACAGTCTTAAAAACACTTATAGGCCACGTTCAGCTTTTAATTCAGTATTATTTAGAGGACAAAAATTAAAATCTCACATTAATAATTAACAAAAGACGTGTTCAGAAAATAAATTTCAGTAAGCTTTTCCCAATGGTGATAAATATTATGCCAGTCTCATAATTCTTCGAAGCAACGAGCGTTGTTTAAGAGATAATATGAACAAAACACACAGATATGAATAGACTTTTAATGCTTGTTAGGTCTTTATATAAAATTCGAGTTGAATTTATTTGTCAAAAAAACCGTGTGAAAAAGATGTAAAATGTGTGTGAAAAATAAGAAAATATTATATCATTGTACGACCTACTATTATAAAAATTTAATTACTTATTTCATACTTATATTAAACAGGGAAAAGTGTATTGTCAGTCCGTCTTGTACGTCAAAACCACTAAACCGATCTCCGTGAAATTTTGCATACAGTGTCCATACTCTTTGACTAATACGGAAAAGGACATAGGGTACTTTTCAGGGTTCTGGTCTTTTTCTATTGGTGCCTGGAACCACACGGCATTTTGTGGCAGCCTCTGTGGCGCAGCGGTAGTATTAGTCCCGGATTCGAATTCCGGCCAGGGCATGATGAGAATACAACTTTTTCGATTCGGCCTGGGTCTTTGATGTTCATCTATATAAGTACCTATTTAAAATAAAATATAGTATCGTTGAGTTAGTATCTCGTTACACAAGTCTCGAACTTACTTCGAGGCTAACTCAATCAGTGTAATTTGTCCCGTATATATTTATATTATACATACATACATATGGTCACGTCTATCTCCCTTGCGGGGTAGACAGAGCCAACAGTCTTGAAAAGACTGAATGGCTACGTTCAGTTATTTGGCTTAACGATAGAATTGAGATTCAACTAGTGACAGGTTGCTAGCCCATCGCCTAAAAAAGAATCCCAAGTTTGTAAGCCTATCCCTTAGTCGCCTTTTACGACATCCATGGGAAAGAGATGGAGTGGTCCTATTCTTTTTTGTATTGGTGCCAGGAACCACACGGCACGTATATTTATATTATATTTGTATTAATTAAGTTAATTATACAAATAACACTCCTTAGCTACTTTTTTCTAGAAATTTCTTAAAACGTTTTATTATAACGCGTGCAGAGCCGCATGCAGAAGCTAGTTGATAATAAATAAAACATGCACTCACATCGATACCTGGTACGCAAATTATAACCCCTATTTCTGAGAAAGAAATAATCACCGCGCATACTATATCAGTTTTGTTATTCCTAGAAACAGTATTTCTGAAAAACCCCGTTTATGGTAGTACATACTTATAGTCACGTCTATATCCATTGCGGGGTAGAAACTTGGCATTCTTCTTGTAGTCTATTCGCTAGCAACCTGTCACTATTTGAAACTCAATTCTAACTTAAACCAGCTAAAAAGTGACCTTTTAGTCTTTTCAAAACTGTTGGCTCTGTCTACCTAGTGAGGGATTAGGACGTGATCGTACATGTATCTTTGCGATTCTTCTGTTAACTTCTTTGTTACATCTGTAGTGTACAAGAATGACAGCAAATGTTTGATGAAAACTAAACTGAAAAAAAAAACGGAGAAATTTGACTAACGACCAATAAATATACCGGTATTTCATATCGGTTTGGTACATACTTACTTACTTATATTCACGTTCATATCCCTTGCGGGGTAGACAGAGCCAACCGTCTCGAAATAATGATAGAATTAAGATTCTAATAGTGACAAGTTGCTAGCCTATCGCCGAAAAGAAGAAATTAAAGTTTATAAGCCTATCCCTTAATTGCCTTTTACGACATCCATGGGAAAGAGATGAAGTGGTCCTTTTTTATTACCAATATAAAAAATCGGTTAATCCGCTTAAAAAAATCACTCACGAATACTGAAATCGTGATCTTTTGGGGCAGTAATGTAATAACCAATCTACAAAAAGGAATTACAATAAATGAACACTCATACCGATCCGATTCATTTAATCGAGACAATCGATGAGTTATTACCCGATTTCGTTAATGGCAACACTTTACACTTGGCAGTTGGCAATGTTCATTCGGTTAAAGGTGCGTGCACATTATGTTGGGCCGCGTAAAATAATAATGAAATTATTAAACGTATTTTATAAACTCAAGTACCGTGTAGTTCCCGGCACCAACAGATGAAAAGAACGGGACTACTCCATGTCTTTCTCACGGATGTCGTTTAAGGCGACTAAGGGATAAGTATATATTTGGAATTCTCTTTTTAGGCGATGGGCTTACAACCTGTCACTATTTGAATCTCAATTTTATCATTAAGCCAAACAGCTGCACGTAGCCTTTCTGTCTTTTGAAGAGTGTTAGCTCTGTCTACTGCGCAAGGGATATAGACGTGATTATATTTTTTATGTCCAACCAATACTATACTTTTAGAGAGTTACTATAAAAATGATGTATTTTGTCACGTAATAAGATGAAATTAATTTTTTACGGAAAACAATTTATTAATATTAAATCTTTATTAGCAAACCATTGTTACATTACTAGATTTGAAATCCGTAGTTCCCGAATTAGAAATTTTTATTTGTATTTGTTGAAATTATTTCCATCTCTTTCCCATGGATGTCGTAAAAGGCGATTGAGATATAGGCTTATCAACTTGGGATTCTTTTTTAGGCGGTGGGCTAGCATTCTGTCACTATTTGAATCTCAATTCTATCATTAAGCCAAATAGCTGAACGTGGCCTATCAGTCTTTTTAAGACTGTTGGCTCTGTCTACCCCGCAAGGGATATAGACCTGACTATATGTATGTATCTGTTAAAACCAGTTTATCAACTTCATCTTCACAGGATTATAAAAATTTTGTGTAGGTATATATGTATGTATGTGTGATTTATGTGTGAAATTCTCATCACGGGTCGGATCCGCTGCGGCGCAGTATGTTCTTACCTTTAAAACGATGTGTTATAGTCTCTTTGTGATTCTTCTCGCAATGTTGGCAAGCTTGTATGATGTGAAGTTGAAATGTTGGCACCGACTGTTATGTTCGAATGAATGTTTTTAAAATTTATGTTCTTTTTGCAACAGTTGGTGGATTGAATTAATTAATTTTAGCTAAGAAAAAGGGAAAGAGGCGTAATTTTATGATTTAGATTTTACATACATATGGTCACGTCTATATCCCTTGCGGGGTAGACAGAGCCAACAGCCTTGAAAAGACTGAATGGCCACGTTCAGCTGTTTGGCTCAATGATAGAATTGAGATTCAAATAGTGACAGGTTGCTAGTCTGTCGCCTAAATGAAGAATCCCAAGTTCATAAGCCTATCCCTTAGTTGCCTTTTACGACATCCATGGGAAAGAGATGGATTGGTCCAATTATTTCTTTTCTAATGGTGCCGGAAACCGCACGGCACTTAAGAACAATATAAAAAACACTATATTTTATTATTACTTCCACATAAATGTTTTACTACAATTCACTATAAACTCGTATACAAGTTAAAACTGAAACCTCCAGGGTATAATAAACGTGTTTAAATTGCAATACAATTTCGTATTGAACACGGATTAGTCCCCGCGGTATAGTATCATATTTAGAATCAGAATAGGTATTAGCTAGCTAGCTCAATAATTCCCACAAGTAATATTATAAAGCTGAAGAGTCTGTTTGTTTGAACGCGCTAATCTCAGGAACTACTGGTTCGATTTGAATTATGTTGAATATACCATTTATTGAGGAAGGCTTTAGGCTATATAACATCACGCTGCAACTATAAGAAGCGAAGAAATAATGGAACATGTAAAAAAAAAAAACGAGGAGTAATATTCATCCTTGAGGCTTCAATGATGCCCAAAATAACTATCCACGCGGAGTCACCTTTGCGTTTCACATATATACTATACTTTTTTCCGGAGGGGTAGGCAGAGACTACATCTTTCCACTTGCCACGATCTCTGCATACTTCCTTCGCTTCATCCACGTTCATAACTCTCTTCATGCACGCTCGGCGGTTTCGGGTTTCACTTACCTATATGTACATACATACATACATATTATCACGTCTATATCCCTAGCGGGGTAGACAGAGCCACCAGTCTTGAGAAGACTGATAGGCCACGCTCAGCCTACCTATATACATAGCTCGGCGGTTTCGGGTACTTTTGACCTGACCCTTTACCAGGACGTCCTTAATTTGATCAAGATATGTTCGTCTAGGCCTTCCCACTCCGACCTCTCCCTCCACACTCACCTTGTATATCTGCTTAGTCAACCTGCTTTCATTCATCCTCTCCACATGACCGAACCATCTCAACATACCCTTTTCTATTCCTGTAACTACATCTTCTTTCACATCACAACATTCCCTTATCACGCTGTTCCTTATCCGGTCACTCAATTTCCTACCTATATGTAGGTAGACTGATTATTAATAAACATATAAGTAGTCATATTGCTTTTGACATTTGTAAAATCCCCCTCGATCCAGGGCCGTGGTTAATTACTACGCCGCCTATTTATTTATTCCACTCCGCGATCTGTCAGGCGCAAGAGCCGAAACAGAAGATGAATGGTTTGTGTGCTTTGCTAGGGTTGATACGTTGAGAAAAATAGGGCTTTTTCGTATATACATACATATATATCGGTGCCGTGCGGTTACCGGCACTGATAGAAAATAATAAAAGAACCACTCCATCTCTTTCCCATGGATGTCGTAAAAGGCGACTAAGGGAATAGGCTTACAAACTTGGGTTTCTTCTTTTAGGCGACGGGCTAGCGACCTTTCACTATTTGAATATGTAGGTATCGGTAATACGTATACTTTTGAACCTTTTGGGGTAGAAACTTTGGGACCGTGGGGCCCATCTGCTTATCAGCTTTTCCGACAATTGTCGAAAAAGCTGATCGAGGTATCTCGTGACCGGAGGGCTGGAAATTATCTGGCTCAGAGAATCAGCATTGCCATTCAAATTGGCAATGCTGCCAGCCTTCTAGGCACACTCCCGCATGTTGATGCTATGCAGGGACTGAACAATTTATAAATTAAATTTTAGTTTGTAGTCATCTTTTTTCTTTCTTTTTATAAGTAGTTTTAGCTTAAGTTTTAATTTGATTTAATTATAATATTTAAGATTAAAATAAACAATTTAAAAAAAAAAATTGAAACTCAATTCTATCATTAAGCCAAACAGCTGAACGTGGATTAGCATACTTCAAGACTGCTCCATATACCCCGCAAGGGATATAGACGTATGTATCATCACACACAACACTAACGCAACTTAGTATAAAAGTCTTAATAGCTCAGCTAACTAGATAGTTAGTTAGATAGTCATTAAATTTCAGGCGCGCCAACCCTACTAGAACGAAAAAGTTAAGATAGTTTGGTTAGTCGGGTTTGTTTGGCATTTTCTCATTTGATGAATGGCTAACGTTATAGTTAGTTATAATACCTGCGACTTCCTATGCGTATATATGTATTTATTGCAGTGAAGTTGTAATTTCAAGAATTAATATTTCACTTCCTCAAGTAATCAGTAAGTACGTTGTGTAGGTTTAATTGAAATTTTCTACAGACATTTATCAGTGTTTTCAAGACTGTTGGCACTGTTTACCCCGCAAGGGTAAGGTAAGTAAGGTATGTGTATGTATGTTAGAATTTGAATAACATAAATACATATGTATGTTATTCAAATTCAAATCCCAAAAGACGATTTCTATGAACAAAGAGTTTTTCGCGGGGATTCCCTCAAATTCCGTATTATTCATCTGAGAAGACTTAAGGGATGATTCTCATTATTATGACCCGTGTGAGTGGTTTTGTCCGGGTGCGGATTTGAAAAGAGGTAAGATAGATATCGCAACCGTGTGCCGTGTGGTTCCCGGTACTTGAGAATCACGGAACCAATCGAAAAAAGAATAGGATCAGTCCATCTCTTTCCAATGGATGTCGTAAAAGGCGACTGAGGGATAGGCAAGTATACTTCTTTAAGGCGATGTGCCAGCTGAACGTGGCCTTTCAGTTCAGTTTCAGGCTGTGAGTTTCATACAAAAAATTAAGAAAAATCAACATAATAAAAAATTGCTTCACATTCTATATACAGTCGTCTACAGAGAAATTTGACACATTTGGGTTTGTATGAGGGGTCATGTATTCTTCTCAGGCGGCTGTACACGGCTCGTTGCGTACTAATGAGAATCGTCCCTTACTCAACACACTCCCGGCCGGCCACAGATTATAATTGCTAATACCCAAACAATTGTATTAGAAGTTCCGAACTAAATTTAATTATTTTGCAGGAAGTGGGCCACTTGAAACCGTCCCTTTAACGAGTTAGTTCGGTTGAAGCAGTCTTAAGTAACTTAAGAGTCGTCGGAATAGAGAAATTTTTAATTTAACATACAAACCGAAGGACCTTGGTTCGAATCCCGGCCAGAGCATGATGAGAAAAGAACTTTTTCTGATTGGCCTGGGTCTTGGATGTTTATCTATATAAGTATTTATTATAAAATATAGTACCGTCGAGTTAGTATCTCGTGTTACGAGATACTACAAGTCTCGAACTTACTTCGAGGCTAACTCAATCTGTGTAATTTATCCCGTATATATTTATTTATTTATACATATAGTCACGTCTATATCCCTTACGAGGTAGACAGAGCAAACAGCCTCGAAAAGACTGAAAGACCACATACAGCTGTATAGATTTATTATGGAATTGAGAATCTAATAGTGACAGGTTGCTAGCCCATCGCTTACAAGAGTAATCCCAAGTATAAGCCTATCCCTTGTTTGCCTTTTACGACATGCATTGGTAACATATAGATATATTTGATAATCACACGGCAAATGTTTCCTGACTGTAGACAAAGTCATTGATGACCACTCATGTTGATGATTCAACAAAATATGTAATCGGTGCGATTGACATTATGCATTTGTATGCTGTCATCAACAATGACTGACCACCAAACCAAATGCTAATATAATGATTATTGATTTCTGGATTGGTGCCGTGTGGTTCCCGGCACCAATACAAAAAAGAATAGGACCACTCCATCTCTTTCCCATGGATGTCGTAAAAGGCGACTACGGGATAGACTTAAAAACTTGGGTTTCTTCTTTTAGGCGATGGGCTATCAACCTGTCACTATTTGAATCTCAATTCTATCATTAAGCCAAATAGCTGAACGTGGCCATTCAGTCTTTTCAAGACTGTTGGCTCTGTCTACCCCGCAAGGGATATAGACGTGACCATATGTATGTATGTATGTTGATTTCTGGACAAAGTGGGCATGATGAAGTATACTCGGTTCCAGGATTTTACCTTTCACTACCCAAAGGTTGGCTGGAAGAGATTGCTTAGCGATAAGTCCGCGCGATAAGTCCGCCTTTGCTCAACATATTCATAACTAGCTGTGCCCGTGACTTCGTCCGCGTCCGCTTCGTTCAAGGCGGAATAATTTAACCCGTTTTTTTCACATTTTCCGTTATTTCTTCGCTCCTAATTGTTGCAGCGTGTATTAAAAGAATTTTTCAATTCGAACCCGTAGTTCCTGAGATTAGCACGTTCAAACAAACAAACAAACTCTTCAGCTTTATAATATTAGTATATATATATTTTTCTATTACATATGTATTTTTTATGGGCAATAATGATAAAGATAATTTGTATTGTATTGTATCTATCAGCTGTTTGGCTTTATGATAGAATTGAGATTCAAATAGTGACAGGTTGCAAGCCCATCGCCTAAAATAAGAATTCCATGATTATAAGACTGTACCTTAGTCGCCTCTTACGACATCCATGGGAAATGAGATGGAGTGGTCCTATTCTTTTTTATATTGGTGCCGGGAACCACACGGCACCGGCACGATTATTTTCGTCAACCCGAAATTTTCTGGTCCTGCTTACAATCCGGCCTAATGCGTGCAGTAATCGTTGAGGCCCACTGAACTGTGACCATAGAGTAACTATTTGTGTTGTAGAGCGCGCAATTGTTTATAGTTTGTTTGTTTGTTTGTAATATCTTTATTGCATAGAAATTTACATATATAATATTGTCAAAACAAACTTTTTCCCGCGACTTAACATGTGTTATACCTACAGAAGAACAGTATTAAAATTACGGGGGAAATTTCTAGAAAAAGAAGACTGTGTTTAACCTTGAATTATTGTCTATAAATCTTTAAATTCTGTGTAGTGGTTAAGCCGTGAAAGCGTAACATTCAAATAGACATTATATTAAGAAATAATAGGACCACCCCATCTCGTTCCCATGGATGTCGTAAAAGGCGATTAAGGGATATGCTTATAAACTTCTTTCTTCAAGCCAAACTACTGAACGTGGCCTATCAGCCTTTTCAAGACTGTTGGCTATGTCTACCCCACAAGGTATTTAGACGTGATTATATATGTATAAGTATGTAGGTATGAAGGCAGACAAAATTTCGTATGAATAATAGTTGATAAAATTGAATAAATAAGAGTAATAATAGCATACATACAATCACGTCTATGTCCCTTGCGAGGTAGGCAGAGCCAAATATATAGCAAATAAAGAAATATTGTTATTTTGAGTGAATTTTTTTTCTTTGTGCGCGTGAGTTTGAAAACTGCTGAAGAATTGATACTTAAGAGTCAAAATTGTCATTTCAATTTCATATTATGAATGAAAAGGGTTTTCACATATATCATTCTACGGATATAGTTACTGATAACGATATCAGCGCGCTCTATGGATCATCACTCTAAGTCCATGATGTTTAAACACTATACGCTAATGCGGGGCGCTCTTCAATTTCTGGGAATCAAAACCTTTTCAAAAGCTACTCATACATAGTGACAATGTAATATTCTGAATGCGAAATTAATTTTGATTTGTTTTTTCCTTCACGCGTCATCTACTGAACCAAACTTCTTTAAATTTCGTAATAGTATAATATATAATTAATGCCGTGAGGTTCTCGGTACCAATAGAAAAAAAAGAATAGGACCGCTCCATCTCTTTCCCAACGGAATTCGTAAAAAGCGACTCAGGGATATGCTTTTAAACTTAAGATTATTCTCAATATTTGAATCTCAATTCTATCGTCAAGCCAAAGCTCAGCTGAAAGTGGCCTATCAGTCTTTTTAAACAGCTGGCTCTGTCTACCCCGCAAGGAATATAGACGTGACTATATGTATGTATGTATTGTTATGACGAGCTTGTTTTAAAATTATAATAAGAGCGGGAAGTGAAAGTATTAAGAGATCGTGGCAAGTGGAAAGTCTTGTGAGCGTAATAGTAGACCAAAGGCGAACAATAGCGCGTTTCAAAACCGCTACTGGGCTGTCATTTGCCCATCGCCTAAAAGAAGAATACCAAGTTAGTAAGCCTATCCCTTAGTCACCTTTAACGACATCCACAGAAAAGCGATGGAGTGGCCCTATTCTTTTTCGTATTAGTGCCGGGAACCACAAGGCACAAATATATCTAACAATATAAAACGCGATAAAACTTATTTGGTAGGTACATGTGAACTAACCTTAACATTGAGCAATATAGTATAGAATGTGCCTAAACTTTGATTATCAGAGCGAGTGGAGGTCCAAATCGAATATCTTCTATCGATATTTCATTCAAGCAGAAGATTAGATGTTTGTTCTGTGGAAATTTTGAGGCCATGTACTTCTGTTTAGTGCCGTGTGGTTCCCAGCACTAATACAAAAAAATGAATAGGACCATCCCATTTCTTTCCCGTGGATGTCGTAAAAGGCGACTAAGAGATACGCTTATAAACTTGGGATTCTTTTTTTAGGCGATGGTGCCAAGGAACTTGTTACTATTTGAATCTTAATCTATCATTAAGCCATACAGCTGAACGTTGCCTTTCAGTCTTTTCAGGACTTTTGGTTCTGTCTACCCCGCATGGGATATATACGTCATTTAATATATGTAAGAATGGTATTTTTGTTTGATTTATATTCGTAAAATAATTGTTCAAGCGATTTTCCTGCTTTTCTTAATCATAGCGATAAATTAGCCGAAATTTGAATTCACAAAACAATTTTCCACTTGACAAGAGACGTGTCTGAAGAAATCAAACAAAAAAAGTGTCATTTCCGATTAATCTTTTCAACGGAGAAATCTTTCGAAAATCCAATCATTTGGTCGGACTGATAGGAATTACAAGGAATATGAAGCCAGTTACCGTATCTTTACAAATGATGTCCAATTTTAGACTGATACCTACATGACTATCCGTGACATTTATAAGTTGGCATTTAAAAATAGGACCATTTTGTAGCTTACCCATGATGTCGTGAAAGGCGATTAAGGGTAAGGCTAATAAACTCGGAATATGAAGCCAGTTACCGTATCTTTAGAATTGATGTTCAATTTTAGATTGATACATGACTTTCCGATTGGCACTTTAGAATAGGACCATTCTATAGCTTATCTACGATGTCGTACATACATACCTACATAAATACATATGGTCACGTCTATAACCCTTGTGGGGTAGACAGAGCCTGCAGTCTTGAAAGACTGATAGGCCACGTGCAGCTGTTAGGCTTAGCGATGGAATTGAGATTCAAATAGTGACAGGTTGCTAGCCCATCGCCTAAAATAAGAATCCCAAGTTGATAAGCCTTTCCTATAACGTACTCGTATTTCCATATATAAATTTAATCACGGCCATATCCCTTGCAGGGTAGACAGAGCCTACAGTATATAAGAATAAGTAAGCAACGAACGCGTGAATTATTAATACATAATGATGTTACGTCTTTACCACTAACGAGGTTGACATCTGTGATGTTCAGCTGTATGGCTTAATATATAGAGTTACAGATATTGACAGATTACTAGACTATCGCCTAAAACAAGAATTATAACATATCGCCTGCATTACCGTCTTTCTCCCAATCTAAGTTTGAATTGACGGCCTCTGTGGCGCAGCGGCAATACGCTTGTCTGTGACACCGGAAGTCCCGGGTTCGAATCCCGGCCAGAGCATGATGAAAAACGAACTTTCTCTGATTGGTCTGTGTCTTGGATGTTTATATATCTAAGTATTTATTATAAAATATAGTATCGTTGAGTAAGTATCTCGTAACACAAGTCTCGAAATTAGTTCGAAGCAAAAAAAAAAAAATTAATGTGGAGATGACGTTATTGAAGAAAATGCTGCAGTGTAATTTGTTACCGCTTCTTCTGCACTGACGCTTTGGAAGCGGCACCAAACGTAATTTAAAGTGATATTATTCGACGTCAACCAATGTTGTAAAACCAAATGATAATGACCATTATTAAGTGATGTTCTAAAGAAAAATTTTGAATCTGATTTTCATTCTTTGTCAATGGCTTTATTATGATGATGATTCTTTACAAAGACAATGACATCAGTAATGTAATGTAAGTAATCTGCCGTGAAATTGGAGGAATTTTTTAAAGCACCCAATCTGTCCCAATAAGTCTGTATTACGGCGGCCCGAATACTTATCATTTTTAATATCGTCCGACGCTCGAAGGGCCAAGGAATTTATCGGTGTTGGTCCGAGTTGATAAATTTAAGCGGTTTGAGTCATAGACGTTGATAATAAGGCGGACGGAGTTTTACTATACAGTTTTATATATAACAGGCATTTCCCTTAGTCGACTTTTACGACATTCATGGGTAAAATATCGAGTGGCCCTAAATTAACGAAAGTAATTAAACGAATTATGCTGATTTATTGATGTCGTCAAAAACTAAGAATGAAACCGATTAAATTACAGATGTTAATTCTGACGGTGAAAATGGATGAGAGAAATTCATAATTTAAAATCGCTACCGCTTATGATTCGGACGTCCGGTAAAAGAGTCAAGTTCGAGCGGGGTGAAGGGGTGGCGGTGACGTCACGCTCTTTATCAAACCTTTGTAGGTTTGGAAAAGTTACGGCGCCTACACTTATCTTTATAATTATTGTTGACAAGAATTATGATAGAAATATTAGTATTAAGTTCGGTATATTGAATTTGTTTACATAACTACTACTAGAGGCCGCCAGCGACTTCGTCCGCGTGGGATTAATCCCGCGGGAACTCCGGGATTCAAAAAGTGACAGGTTGCTAGCCTGTCGCCTAAAAGGAGAATCCCAAGTTTATAAGCCTATCCCTTAGTCGCCTTTTACGACATCCATGAGAAAGAGATGGATTCTTTTTCTAATGGTGCCGGGAACCACACGGCACTTATATTATGATGATAATAAATTTGCCATATTATCAATTTTTACTGAAACCTATTCTCGACGGTCTCTGTGGCGCAGCGGTAGTGCGCTTGTCTGTGACACCGGAGGTCCCGGGTTCGAATCCCGGCTTGGATGTTTATCTATATAAGTATTTATTATAAAATATAGTTTCGTTGAGTTAGTATCTCGCAACACATGTTTCGAACTTACTTCGAGGCTAACTCAATCAGTGTAATTTGTCCCGTATATATTTTTTTATTTATTTATTAAGCCGTACTGGCTAGATGGAGAAAAAAAATATATCAACTCGATAATAACACTCCTTTCTCAATTCAAAACTCACACCATTCCAATTTCAAACGAGTTGTTACAAAATTTCCGACGTTGAAATACGGGGGCGCTGCAACGGCTAATCTGCTTCAGCATCTAAACAGCTAAGATAAATAGAAACAATTTATTTCCTTATTTCATTTAGGGGTTTGCCTTTGTAACCGAAAGTAGCGCCATCTATTTTGCCGGTGGAACAACTGAGTTGAATATTGCGCGCGTGGATTCCGAAAGGGAATTTATTTTAAAAATTTTGTATAAAGAATAGCTTTTAATTTTTTTATAGTTTATAAGTAATTATTAGTATTTTTTAATATTCTCAATGCTATATAAAGTAAAGGTCCTTGCAGTTAAGACAATATGTACATTGACCTGTTTCATAAAAAATATGGTCCTTTTTTGTTATAAAGGATTCTTATAAATATGTAGAAAAATTACGAGATACAATTATCACGTCTATATGCCTTACGGTGTAGACCAAAGAAATCGGCATAATATATCATTCTACGGGATAGACAGAGCCAAGTAACAAAAGCAGGAGTTCCCATTCAGATGGATAACTTAATGATAGAATTAAACTTAAAAATGAAAGGTTACTATCCCATCGCCTCATAGAAGAATCTCAAACGAACAAATTTACAAGTCTTGAATGAAAATCCGGGATAAAAAATATAGTGGAGACATGAGGGAACGGTTTCCGGGACCTACCCTCAATTTCGTCAATGTCCAACATATCCGGCTCGAAGGACCAGATATGGCTGTGCGTATTGTCAAATCGCATGACTGAGAGATATAAGGTTATAGATGCGGGTACTTTTTATTGTACCTAAAAGAGCTTATGTTATCTTTTCAACTTTAGGTAAGTTACAAAAATATATGCTATGTGCCGTGTGGTTCCCGGCACAAATAGAAAAAAGAATAGGACCACTCCATCTCTTTCCCATGGATGTCGTAAAAGGCGACTACGGGATAGGCTTAAAAACTTTCTTCTTGTAGGCGATATGCTAGCAACCTGTCACTATTTGAATCTCAATTCTATCATTAAGCCAAACAGCTGAACGTGGCCTTTCGGTCTTTTCAAGACTGTCGTCTCTGTCTATCTCGCAAGGGATATAGACGTGATGATATGTAAATGTATGTTATATTATAAAGCCATGTCTGGACTTATGCTTTCATTCTTTTCAAGACTGCTAACGCCGTCATAGACATAGTAATATGTATAGACCCGTCCTGACCAAATCAACGTTTTGCACTAAATCTCTAAAACCTTTCACAGACCAGCAATAAATAACTTACAGACTAAGACATGATAAACAACGGTAAGGCATCATGGCTGCGTCCGTACAACGGATTAACAATTCCGGATGTCGTAAATAAGGGTTAGTTGTGGGGAACTGATTTTAGAGGCCATTTTGTGTCGATAAGTATAGTTTGGGCTGGATTGATAGAAACCGTTTTGGTAATAAACTTCGTGGATCGGCGTTTGTGGTGCAGCGGTTGTGTTCTTCTGTGATCTGTGACACAGAAAGACCCGGGTTCGAATTCTGAGGGCGTAATGGATAAAGGATTTTCCGATTGGCCTGCCGGTGGATGTTTTTAAGTATTTGTTATAAAACTAGTGTTGGGTATCCCATTCCCAACTTATCTATATTAATATTATAAATCTGAAAAGTTTGTTTGAACGCGCTAATCTCAGGCACTACTGATTCGAATTGAAAAATTATTTTTGTGTTGAATAGACCATTTATCGAGGAAGGCTTTAGGCTATATAACATCACGCTGAAACTATTAGCCTATATTCTAATCCAGGTTACTAACTATATTTGTGCCGGATTTCGTTCAGGTCCGTTCGGTAGATTTTGCGTGATGCGCGTACAAACATACAGACAGACGGACGGACAGACAGACAAAAATTCTAAAAAAAATTTATTGGCTTCTATTGACCCTAAAAAGACCCCTTATTATTATTTTTCCTTAAATAACTTCAATGTACAGATATAAACGTATGAGTTATATTTTGATGAGTGAAAAAGAAATTACACCAAGCGAGGGCAGAAAAAGTTCCATCATAAAATTTAACGCGATGATCGTCAAAGTTCCTCCTTAATTTTATACGTGTCTGAAGATATTTATGTGATGTATTGCTTTAACTGGATGTTGCCACCTCGTTTCTCGGTTAAAAAATGAGAGTTTCGTGCGAGTTTTAAGATGGATTGGCTGTTTACACGACCGCTTTAAAAATAGGGTTACGCTTTTGGTATTGCAAGCTGTGTTGGGCGGTTAAGATAGCTTTGTTTTTAGTGAGTTAAATAAATAAATATATACGGAACAAATTACACAAATTGAGTTAGCCTCGAAGTAAGCTCGAGACTTGTGTTACGAGATACCAACTCAACGATACTATATTTTATAATAAATACTTATATAGATAAACATTCAAGGCCAAGGTCAATCAGAGAAAAATATTTTCTCATCATGCCCTGGCCGGGATTCGAAAACGGGGCCTCCGGTGTCACAGACAAGCGTACTACCGCTGCGCCACAGAGGCCGTTACTCTTCTTTTATAAAAAACACAGATGAATGATGTCATAAATAAGTAGATTATAAACGTGCTGGACCGATGTTAATGAAATTTGACATAAAATTCTAGTAGGCTTTCTCAAAATGAACACGGAGAAGAGTTGTGGGAATACATTTTATATAGCACATATAATATTAAACTATGACTACATACATGTATACATAGAAATAATCACGTCTATATCCCTGCGGGGTAGAAAGAGCCAACAGTCTCGAAAGGACTGATAGGCCACGTTCAGCTATTTGGCTTTAAGATAGAATTGAGATCCGATAGGCTGCTAGCTTATCGCCTAAAAGAAGTATCCCAAGATTATAAGCCTATCCCTTAGTCGCCTTTTACGACATCCATGGGAAAGAGATGGAGAGTGGTCCTATTTTGACATCGCTGTCATCACACTTTTTCCTCGGGTAACTTAATCGCTCGACCAACGACACTGTTACCTTTGACAAACACCAATACTTAGTCTAAACGATTCCAATCACCAGGAGTCTGTCAATTGACACCTTCCTACAAAGGAGATAGTATTGTGCATATTCCCGGTTTTGCACTTTGTCAGTTATTGTTCTGCGCTCAACTTGTTTTTATTGCTCCTGTTGGTGTGAATGTTTCTCCGACATATTTCCAGTATTTTATCATTTGACGGCCTCTGTGGCGCAGCGGTAGTACGCTTGTCTGTGACACCGTAGGTTCGAATCCCGGCCAGGGCGTGATGAGAAAATAACTTTTTCTGATTGGCCTGGGTCTTGGATGTTTATCTATATAAGTATTTATTATAATATATACATAGTATCGCTGAGTTAGTATCTCGTAACACAATTCTCGAACTTACTTCGACGCTAACACAATCAGTGTAATTTGTCCCATATATATTTATTTATGTGTGCTCGAGACGACATAATACTACCTTCTCTTTCACTCTTATACATATGCAATATGCACATACACTGCATTGACTGACTGACAGACAATGTATTTATTAAACGCTCAAAGTGACTAGCAAAATTCAATTATAGTAACGTAAAGACTATTAGCAAAGTGTGCGCCAGCCCTTATCAGGGTATCAATTAAAATCACAGCTAACCAACTGCGCCTGTAGTGTTGTGTCACTGTCATTAATCTTGTTCTTTGTATTATCGACTCGATAGTTCTTGGGTTAATTTATTTTGTCACCGCCTTGGTGGGAATTTGTAAGTATACGTACTTAGATGTTTTTAACCACTGTCATGGTAAAAGGATTTTGTGAATAGAACGAATTGTATTTGTATTCGTGCGAATTGAATTACGAATGATATCTCATAATAATTGAAAAGTTCTGAATTAATTTTAAACTGTGTTATTTATTCTCAATCAAACCCAATAAGGTAATATTTTGTTTGTGTCAATCAAACATATGCTAGCAAAATAAAATTCTATATTCCAATTACAATAATTAAACTTCTTCATACGTCAATATCACACATGTAAATGATCTTTTCATTAAGACAATAATAATAGTGCTTTTTAAATAAAATAATTGTATATGTAATAAAATAATTGTGTAAATTACAACCTATAAAACTTATATTTAACCTTATTCATGCGTCCTTCCTGAAAGACCGGTGTCTCCATGAAAAGTATCCAGAATGGTGGCAGCGTTAGTTATTAAATAGCACCAGTTGTACCATTACAAATAAACCCTGAACGTCGTCAAAAAATGTCATAATAAAATACCGCATTTTCCTGTTACACGTCGATTAGACCAAAAAGTATCGATATAAAACTGTAACATAATTTGTTCACAAAATGATTGATAGCCGCTCATTCAAAATGTTGCTCTCACATTCGAAACATATGAAATGTACTAAGGAAATCCCCCCAAAGCGATTGGGGGATTGAATAAAATGAATCCATAATATCATTGTAATTGATATTGCATTATGCGGTATTTTCAGCCGATCTCGCAAAAGTGGGGTATCAATTTTCACTTTATTTTAAGCGTTCTCATAAGGAAGTTTTTTTTTTTGGAGAAGCCTTAGTTGTTTATATTATCAAACTCGCCCGGACTCACGCAAAATATAATAAGATTAAAAAATAAGTGAAAACGTAGTTTTATAGAACTCTTGCCTTATTGAGAGTCTGATTGACAGAGGAAAGTAAAATTTGACGTGTGTTTTCCTTGTAAATTGCCTATTGTGTGTTACTTCATAATTATAAAACACGTGCCGTGTGGTTCCCGGTACCAATAGAAAAAATAATACGACCACTCCATCTCTTTCCCATGGATGTCGTAAAAGGCGACTAAGGGATTTTCGTATAAACTTGGGATTTTTTTTGGCTAGCAACCTGTTCTTATTTGATTCCCTATTCTATCATTAAGCCATATAGCTAAACGTGGCCTATCAATTGCATTGGCCTTTAATTATATGTAGTATATTATGTATATTTTTGTAGAAGCTTTTTTTATAATACTCTTTCAAATAGTAACAAGTTGCTAGCTCATCGCCTAAAAGAATCAAAAGTTTATAAACAAATCCCTTAGGCGCCTTTTACGACATCCATGGGAAAGAGTCAGAGTGGTCCTAATATTTCTTCTATTAGCGCCCAAAACCACACGGCATCAAAATAAATTTGGCGTGAAACTCATAATAAAATATTGTACATAAATATACTCATCTTATACTCCGATACAGGAAATCACATTTGACAGTCATGTTTTAGAATAGAATAGATTTATTTTCAAAATTGGATACAAGGTATCACTTATTGTCGTCACATCACTTAAATCAAATTATAACTACTACCGCTTCCAAAGCGCATGTTTAGAAGAAGCGGCGGAGCAAACTACAGTGCAGCATTTTCATCAGACGTCAATATACAAATATAGATCTCTTAAATCTAAATTATGGACGAATGCACATTGTCTACATTAAAAAACATGAATGAATGTAGAACTAGTTTACTTTTCTCTTCGATATTGATATTTTATCGATATTGTAATTTATGACGCGCTTCACTCGACTAGGACGTCACTATTCAATCACAGCCGCCCGTTGGCTAATGCGCTTCGTATTGGAACTGACTGTTTTTTTTAGTAATGGCAACTTTCATTTGCGATGGCAACTCCGCTGACAGAAAAATACTGTCAAAATTCAATTTATGCAAATTGTGCCGTGTGGTTACCGGTACTTTAGAATCGAATCACTCCACATTTTTTTTCATGGGTGTCGTTAAAAGTGGCTAAGGGATAGGCTTATAAAATTTGGGATTGCTCTTGTAGGCGATGGGCTGGCAACCTGTCACTATTTGAATCTCAATTTCATCATTAAGCCAAACAGCTGAACGTGGCCTTTCAGTCTTTACAAGGCTGTTGGCTCTGTCTACCCCGCAAGGGATATATACGTGATTATATGAACGTATAACTTTACTATCCTAGACCCAAAAAAAAAATCATAATTGATTTTTTTATGGATATATTTTTGAGAAAATTAATAAAATTCAATATCAGAGCTGTGACGTCATCTCTATGACATGAGAAGTTAGTTACATATCGTAATCTTCCACTGCTTACTTCAATAAATCATTTGAGAGTCTTTTTATGTAACAAATGTCAGGAAAAATAACATTCGCAAGTATAAATATAACCTCGTTCGTCAATTTTAAATTTTTGTATTCATGTTTTTAATCGACATGTTAAAACAACATAATAAAAAGTGAAAATAATGTAACGATTCGTAGGTTGATTGCATACAAAACGAGTTGTCACTGTCAATAATGTCAATTAGTTTTTTTTTTATTGAACACTAGCGACCCGCCCCGGCTTCGCACGGGTGCAAAATTCGGAAAAAAATTATACATAAAAACCTTCCTCTTGAATTACTCTACCTGTTACAAAAAAACCGCATCAAAATCCGTTGCGTAATTTTAAAGATTTAAGCATACAGACAAACAGACTAAAATAGCGACTTTGTTTTATACTATGTAGTGATGTTGACAATTGTTTAAGTCTCTATACTTAAGTTCATACAGACGATGTCATTGCGTCGTTAAGTCCTTTCAAAATGAGCCAAATTTCAAACACAAAATTTAAAAAGTTAACAACAACATTATAAAAATATGGGTGTGTTAAGTTATGATTAAAGTTTGTTAGAAAACTATTTAAAAAAAACATACATACATATTATCACGTCTGTATCCCTTACGGGGTAGACAGAGCCAGCAGTCTTAAAAAGACTGATAGGCCACGTTCAGCTGTTTGGCTTAATGATAGAATTGAGATTCAAGTAGTAACAGGTTGCTAGCCTGTCGCCTAAAAGAAGAATCCCAAGTTTATAAGCCTACCCCTTAGTCGCCTTTAACGACATCCACCGGGAAAGAGATGGAGTGATCCTATTCTTATTTCTTTCGGTGCCGGGAACAAAAATATGGTAGAAATTAGAAATTTTGTCAATCATAAAGAAACGTTACTTCGATACGATTTTTCCATAGGCATAAAGAAATCTTCTTCAATACAATTTCAATATAAAGAATAGGGACGATGACGAGGTCTTAAAACAATATTAATGATTTAATAACATGATAGAATACACGTAATTAAATACGTAACGTGAATTTTTAGTTTTAATTTTGACAACCTATACGTTTTATATTCTTTCAAAGTACGATGGGAAAGTCCATTTAGAAAATTCAAAATTATTCAAAAATAACTATGCCAGGAATGAATAAATACAATTTGGAATAACTTTTATTAAGACATCATATTCATAAACGCAATAATTAAGGTAGCTGCCATACAAATGAAGTTTATTTCGCGAACAAGTAACTCTAGTGTGACGTCACACTTGAGTAGCGTTTTGTAAGGGGCGTTTTGGACTAGTCCAAATAGTGTGTTATGTTACTGCGTATATCTCAGGTAGTTTATTGTTTATTGATGCCGTTATTTGACTAATGTTTTAGTTGTTGTGAAACTAAATTAAGCCCAAAACAAAAAAAATTTGTCATCATGCCTATTTTGTGAAATAGCGACTCAATGCTCACTCGACAGCTGTGAATGCTACATTCCCGGTGAAACCGCCAGAGGGCGCATTGACGGTCGGTACACCAGATTAGTCAGTCAACAAGCGGGATTGCAGCTTTTAATTTCACCCGACTTTATCTGACTCGTTCGCAGGATTTATTCTGTAAAAGAAAAACTGAAAAGCCTACATATGTAATTTACTTAGATGTGAACTTATGATTACTCAATTTTTTTACGTAGTTTATGTTGAGTAACTCAACCTTAACCATAATTCCATAAATAAATAAATAAAAATGTATGGGACAAATTACACAGATTGAGTTAGTGTCGAAGTAAGTTCGAGACTTGTGTTACGAGATACTAACTCAACGCTACTGTATTATATAATAAGTACTTTTATAGATAAACATCCTGCACCCAGGCCAATCAGAAAAAGTTCTTTTCTCGTCATGCCCTGGCCGGTAATTCGAACCCGGGACCTCCGGTGTCACAGACAAGCGTTCTACCGCTGCACCACAGAGGTCGTCAAATTAATTTTATACTAATACATACCTATATTAACGTCTTTATCCCTTAAGGGGCAGACAGAATAGTGTTGACTAAAACGCCACGTTCAGCTGTATGCCTTATGATAGTATAAGATTCAAATAGGGACAGGTTGCTAGCCCATCGCCTTAATGAAGAATACCAAGTCCATTAGCCTTTTCCTTACATGACTTTTACGATCTGCTCAGGAGAAGATTCAAAAGAAGTAGCAGCTTGAAGATTGCACAAGATAAATGTGCGCATATTTCCTTAGTCACCTTTTACGATATTCATTGGAAAGAGATTGGTAGATTGGTCCTATTCTCAAGTTCCGGGAACCACACGACACACGGCATTAAGGTTTTAGATACCAAGCTATTTGGTCCCTTTTAATTTCTGCCCATTATACAAACGTAGGTACAACGTTAAACGAAGTCCTTATTAACGTATCCCCAATTAAAATGTGTTGTGGACATGCACACGAGGCGAAAACACAGAATTAGCTAAGTGAACCTTTTTCTGACGTTAAATTTTATTTTTATTAAAATAAAAAAAAACATAATAAGATCGTTCACAAATAAAAAAAAAAGTTTTTTTTTTATGTAGGTACTATTATTGTACTACAATGTACAATCAAGTATTTACAAACAAACAAACAAACAAACAAAAAATTACAAAGACCGGGATTCGAAGTCGGGACCTTCGGTGTCACAGACAAGCATACTACCGCCGCGCCACAGAGGCCGCCGTGATTATAGTATGTACGAAGTTGTGATTTGATATTCTTCTTAGTTATCAGATAATTATCAATAATTTTATAATACAGTTATATAGATATACAAGGAGAGTGTGGAGGGAAAGGTCGGAGTGGGAAGACCTTGACGAACGTATCTTGATCAAATTAAGGACGTCCTGGTGAAGGGTCAGGTCAAAGTACCCGAAACCGCCGAGCTTGCATGAAGAGAGTTATGAATGTGGATGAAGCGAGCGAAATATGCAGAGATCGTGGCAAGTGGATAGAGGTAGTCTCTGCCTACCCCTCCGGGAAAGAGGCTTGATTTTATGTATGTATGTATGTACAGTACAGTAGTTATACTTTCAAAGAAAATACGGAGTTAAGAAAAACTTAACTTAGCTATTTGAAATGTGTTGGGAACAGCACGAAAAAACAAGAATTACTGGTCTTGTTGACTCATCTGATAAAATGGCCGAGTGAACAACCCTCTTTCCCTTTTACATACATACATACATGCCAATAATCACGTCTATATCCCTTGCGGGGTAGACAGACCCAACATTTTTGAAAAGACTGATAGGCCACGTTCAGCTGTTTGGCTTTAAGATAGAATTGAGATTCAAATAGTGACAGGTTGCTAGCCTATCGCCTAGAAGAAGAATTCCAAGTTTATTCTATCATTAAACCAAAAGCTGAAAGACACCCTTTCAGTATTTTGATGACTGTTGGCTCTGTCTACTCCGCAATCCATTGGAAAGAGATGGAGTGGTCCTATTGTTTTTTCTAGTAGTATCGGGAACCACACGGCACATTTTCGCTCAAAATTTGCATTAAAGTAATATAAAGTTATTTTATGACGGTTAGGTACATTGGCCTATTCAGCGGTGAAAGCCTTAAAAGGAGTTTTGGGCACGTGTGAATACGCCTTATTTGATCGTTTATTTTTATTTCAATTCGTTAAGATGGTAAGGGTGTATTTATACTTAAGCGAAGTGAGAACTACATAATATTACATATATATACGTATACTCATATAATACATACAAAGTGTTTAAAATACATTCCCTTTGATATTTTCACATACACACATACATATATGTGATCACTTCTATATCACTTGCGTGGTTGACAGAGCCAACAGTCTTGAAAAACTGACAGGTGATTTAAATAGTGTTAGCTTACCTACTATCCCGTCGCCTAAACGAAGAATTCCAAGTTTATAAGCCTATCCATTAGTCGCCTTTTACGACATCCATGGGAACGATATGGAGTGGTCCTATTCTTTTCTATTAATTGGTGCCAGGAACCACACGGCGCACCATAATGACTTTGTACTTGAAATCCTTGAAATGTGACGTCATAATTGCGTACTAAGGCTATTATGTTTTTCTCACGATATGCTGATGCAATTTACGGATTCTCGTCTACCATTCACACAGGAGAAATAATTATTAAACGTTAATGATAAATTTTGTTTACATTTAATTGATAAACTGCATTCTAGAGAGTAGAGAGAGTAGAGCTTAACCCTTATAAACGTAGTTCACTTAATAAGTTTTGAGACAAGAAAAAACTACATAATATTAGATAGTTAATTATTTAGTGCCGTGTCACTATTTTAATTTTAAAAACCATCAATGCCGTACAGCTGTATATTTCAGTCTTTTTGTTACTGTAAGCTTTATCCACCCCGCAAGGGATATGGACGTGATCATACGCCACAACGCATGTATGTTTTTTTAACTTTAACTATATTATTATTATTGATAACATAATGGTCTCTGTGGCGCAGCGGTAGAGCGCTTGTCTGTGACACCGGATGTCCCGGGTTCGAATTCCGGCCAGGGCATGATGAGAAACGAACTTTCTCTGATTTTCCTGAGTCTTGGATGTATATCTATATAAGTATTTATTATAAAATATAGTATCGTTTAGAAAGTATCTCGTAACATAAGTCTCGAACTTACTTCGAGGCTAACTCAATCCGTGTAATCTATCCAGTATTTATTTATTCATTTATAATATAAAATTTAATTTTTTCCCGTATATATTTATTCATTTTATAATATTCAATATTCTAAGCAAGTGACGTCTGTTGCAACACTTAGTATAGCCATTAATAACCTATAATTTCCATCATTACAGGTACGCCAGCGTCAGACGACCATCAAGAAAATAGCAGATCTCATCATCACGCAACCAATTATATCGGAAAACTAAACAGTTGCATTAAAGATATAGCCAAGATGACAGGCCACAAATAAAAAAAAATAAAAAAAAGAGATGTGAAAAAAAATGTGAAAAAAAAAATATCGATAAAATGTATACACTCACAGACCGGTTTTGGGATAGGAGAAAGGATAGAATCTCACGATGACGCATTACCGATTCGATGATTGTATAAAATAATCGATAGTTTAAAAAGGAAACGCTTCACTAGTTGTATAAGATCGCTTTTTTGTGTGTCGATACGCGCGAGTGTTAAGGTATATTTAATTTGCAAGTTATTTATTTTTCTGGTATCATTTTTCGGTATCGATTTTTGAATGTTTTCCGTCGCAGAAGCAATATTAGGTAAGAGGCCTTTATATACTGCACGCGTTTTATTAGATGCATCATTAAGTTTTAAATCAAATGTATATAATTAAACTAAATCTTCATTAAGGCTCGGTTTAAAAATAATTGTAAATAAAATTCTTTCGTCGAATATTCTATGCTTGGATCCAGTCTACGCGTATAGTTCGGAAAAACGGGTATTAAAAGTAATAATTTTGTAAAAAAACTCCGCTGTAAAAAATAGTGATTAAAAATTTTAAATCTATGAAGATATTCCGTTCCTATAGGCAATACGATTTTGATAATTTGAACCGCGATACTATACTAAAGATTTCGTATTCATTACGGGGCCAATTCGAACTCATTCGAATCTCAAATTTGTAACGTAGATAGTTCAATTGGAATCGTGGCGTCGTCAAGCACTGTCGAAACCAAAACCAAGATGGTACCGAACGTCACAGCACTAGTAGCGAGATCGACAATGAGCACACAGCTGAATACGACCCTTGGTTTGAATTCGACGTTACTAGTTCCAACATTTATAAGTCAAGAGGAGTTTTTAGCTCTGCAAATGACCAACGTGACAGATGCCAATTTGACATCAAACGACACGACCATAAACCAAGTAGTACTAAAGACTTGGTACCCGAGCGGGTACTCTCCTGCGCACATAATTATAGCTTCAGTGGTTGTGACAGTATTGATGATCATGGTGGTGGTAGGTAATATGTTAGTGATCATTGCTATAGTGACGGAGAAAGCGTTGAAGAACATACAAAACTGGTTCATAGCGTCTCTGGCCGTGTCAGATTTTTTCTTAGGGTTAGTGATAATGCCGTTTTCATTGGCCAATGAGCTGATGGGGTACTGGATTTTTGGGTTTTGGTGGTGTGAGATACATTCGGCAATGGATGTGTTGTTGTGCACGGCGTCTATCATGAACCTGTGCCTCATCTCCCTGGACCGCTACTGGAGTATCACGCAGGTATGTTAATGTTTTCTTAACTTTTATTAGCCAATAAGATTAAGATTGTCAGTTGTTGATTTGTTTATTTTGCTTTTAAAGATGACTGCAATCTATATATATATATTTATATATATATAAGAGCAATCTATATAAGAACAAAAGTGACTGATTGACTGACTTCAATGCCCCACCTACCATACAATCTTGAAATTTCAGTGCGGAGTTCAAAATGGATTTTTCAAAATTCAAACCCTAAAAAGGGGTTTAAAGTTTGTTTTGTAGAATGCTCTTTGGATGAAATAATCAAAGGTCTCAAGGATTTAAAAAAAATTCTATATGTGCAAAAAATAATTTATCATCACAGAATTGAAACTAAGATAGCTGATAATTTCATATTTGACATGACAGGAGCATGATTTTACCACATACTTTTCATACAAGAAAGATGTTTTCAAAATTAAACCCCTAAGAAAAAAGGAAATGAAGATCGAATTTAAAAAAAATTACAAATCGTACCACGCCTCGAACTAACATAAACATAACCACGACTCTTTCCCAGAGGGGTAGGCAGTGACGTCATCTATCCACTTGCCCCGACCCCTGCATTCTTTATACAACTCGAACTTAGCCATTGTTATTTCCCAAGAAACACATCTTCGCAGATTTTCCCCACAGTGAGTACATTATTTTCAATTAAACTTTATGTTAATTAATTCGTTATCTCGGTACCTGGCAGATAATTTCCGGCTTGAACGAGATTTTGATCATCATTAATTATTGTTATTTTATATTATTATTTTTTTTACGTTTGGGAAGAAAACTGTTATAAATTAAAATTAGATCCCAAATTAAAAGTATAATTTTATTTATTAACTACTTAACAAAAATACATACATATAGTCACGTCTATATCCCTTACGGGGAGATAAATTAACTTATTATTGTTTTAATCAAGTAAGTTTACGACAAGATCTGTCCTTAACCTTAGTTCTTATAAACACTAGTCAAAAATTTATATTTATATTGTACTTAAATTTATGTATATACTAGAGGCCGCCCTCCACTTCATCCGCATGGAAACCCGAGGAGAGTGTGAAGGGAAAGGTCGGAGTGGGAAGACCTAGACGAACGTATCTTGATCAAATTAAGGACGTCCTGGTAAAGGGTCAGGTCAAAAGTACCCGAAACCGCTGAGCTTGCATGAATAGAGTTATGAATGTGGATGAAGCGAAGGAAGTATGCAAAGATCGTGGCAAGTGGAAAGAGGTAGTCTCAGCCTACCCCTCCGGGAAAGAGGCGTGATTTTATGTATTCATTTGTATACGTCACATATTTCCTCAACTTTGCCTTCACCATAACATTAGTAGTCTGCAGTAGTAAATAGTCGAGATATTAGTATTCAATTTATGCACATATCAAATCAACGTACCTATCATGAATTTCGATTGTTACCTGGAAAACAGTTTGGGAGTTTCGTAGTGTTAATCAACCGAATAATTCTTCGGCCATTGGCGTATTAATACCAAACTGGTTGGGTTTCTGATGAATGTGCAATGTGCATCATTAGAATTTTCATACATGATCTGTGGTAGCCGTGCCGTGTGGTTCCCGGCACTAATACAAAAAGAATAGGACCACTCCATCTCTTTCCCGTGGATGTCGTAAAAGGCGACTAAGGGATAGGCTTACAAACTTGGGATTCTTTTTTTAGGCGATGGGCTAGCAACCTGTCACTATTAGGGTCTCAATTCTATCACTAAGTCAAGTAGCTGAACGTGGCCGATCAGTCTCTCTTAAGATCCATCACAAAAAGGTCACATTCAGCTGTACAGCTTAATGATCGTAGACCCATCCAAGGCACAGACCATCATCATGCCCTGTCCGGCATTCGATACAAAACCTTGAAAACTTTGTCTTGAATAAAAATAAAAACAATTATTTCGTCGAAACAAAAATATGTTTACAACTTTCTCCGATACCAGCATATGTGAGGTCCATTTCAATATTTATGCACGCTCCTTGGGTTTGGCTTACAACGGGACCGGAATAAGCTGGTTTGAACCGGTTTGAGCTGGTTTGATCCAGTTTGAGCTGATGTCGGCCGGTCAATGGTATTGGTTTGTGGGTGTACAGATTCGAATTGTACTTTTAGTGAATTTCGGGTAGAAATTATTCGTATTGGTATATGAATTAGCCGTGTGGTTCCCGGCACCAATACAAAAAAGAAAAGGACCACTCCATCTCTTTCCCATGGATGTCGTAAAAGGCGACTAAGGGGTAGGCTTATAAACTTGGGATTCTTCTTTTAGGCGATGGGCTAGCAACCTGTCACTATTTGAATCTCAATTCTATCATTAAGCCAAATAGCTGAACGCGGCCATTCAGTCTTTTCAAGACTGTTGGCTCTGTTTACCCCGCAAGGGACGTAGACGTGACCATAATATGTTTGTTTATGTTTGTATGTGAAACTTCTAGACCGGTTTGGGCTGTTCGTTGTCTGTCAGTCAGTCTCTCAATAATGAAAATTATATACATAATTTCTTCTCAGCTATCTATAGATATTAGTACACTTTTACCTAACAGACCTTACCTAAAAAAGACAAAATTGATTTGTATCAATAGAAAAAGTAATTCTGATTCCTTGGACGGTTCTCAGAAAATATATCGTCTAGACAAATTTTTGCAGTCCAGTAATTCTTTATTCTGCTTCAACGAGCTACAGATTTATCTATTAACTGTTGATAATAAGAAAGAAAGATAACTAGTGTAGTTTTCATAGTAAATCAAATTTATTTGCAACCATTTGTATGAATACCAATAATAATACCCGTTATCGTCGAATATGTATGAAAAGAGTAATGAGTGTGGAGGAAGCGGGAGAAGGCTGTGAGGATCGTAGCAAGTGGAATTCCATAGTCTCTGCCTACCCCAGTGGGAAACAGGCGTGATGGTATGTATGTACGTTGGTATGAAATGTAGTGCCGTGTGCCAGGAGCACCAACACAAAAAAGAATAGGACCACTCCATCTCTTTCCCATGGATGTCGTAAATGGCGACTTACGGGTATGCTTACAAACTTGGGATTCTTTTTTAAGGCGATGGGCTAGCAACCTGTCACTATTTGAATCTCAATTTTATCATTAAGCCAAATAGCTCAACGTGGCCATTCAGCCATTTTCAAGACTGTTGGCTCTGTCTACCCCACAGGGGATTTAGACGTGACCATATGTATGTATGTATGAAATGTAGTAATTGTATAATGATATAGATTGTCGGTGGTCGAGTCGGTAAGGTTATAATTCGCGATGCTCAGAAAGGCACAGGTTCAAATCCCACCTTGGTTATGTACCTATGACCATTTCTCTTCATACTATGACTAGAAAACTAAACGATGCTGTTACGGTGAGGATAAACATCGTCAGGAAACACTTCAGGCCACTAGATGTGTAACTATGATAGATTCAATACTAGTTAGGTTTACCTGCAAAGGTTGCGGAGGTCAGATGGGAGTCGCTTCGTGTAAAAACCTGACTCACCCAATCCAGGATCCATGGTCAAAGGCATATCCCTGCTCCTCTCCAGAGTTGTGAAGATGCAACTGGCACTGTCTTACCCGTCCGGTATAAGTATAAAAATCTACTAAACTAAGAAACTAAATAACAACAGTACAAATCTAATAAACTCTATCAGTTTTACAGAATCTTTCAAATTAAGTTTAGGGGATTAGAAAAGAATGCTTCAGTAGTTCGTTCACGTGGAAGGAACGCTTAATGGGTGCGCCTGCTCTATTTTGAGATGCCATAGAGTTATGACTCTATAGGAAATGAAAAGTTACTCAGAGATCAGACAGATTTAAATTTAGAACTATTTTGAGATGCCACAGAGTTTTTAAAGAACAATACGGACTGATTAATTTTTGGAACTATTTTGACAAGCCATAGAGTTATGATTATATAGGAAATGAATAAGAGTACAGATAAATGATTTTTTTTATACCAAATTGTGGTTAGGTATAATACTATACGGTTTAATAGAAAATAGATAGTTTTTGAAAAGATAAGATGGATAAAAGTTAGTATAAACACATATTAACTAGATAACACGATACGCCAAATGAAAGTTTATAAAGTTTGATTTTGTTACTATTTATAAAATTAAAACTTTAAGAAAATTTAACTTTTTTAAATACGTTAGTAAATAATAATGAAATATAAGAAAAGAAATATTAAATGTTATGATAATTATAAAATAAAATTATGTGATATTTGTGAATTGTAACTAAATGCAAAAATTAATACTTAAATTTTAGTCAAGAATTTTTCATATATAAATTTTATGTTTCAAAACATTTAATGAATTATTAATAAAAAAAAAATTACTGAAAATAAAAAAAAGACATTTCCAAATTGACCAGTCTATACAATATATAGCTCTGCAATACAGTACGTACAAAATTGAGGGCCTAAGGGAGGTCACCAACACGGTGTAAATTGAGTCCCACGTGAAATTATTGTGGATCTATTTAAAACCCACACTAGAACTCGTCCGCGGTTTCTCTTGCGTCAAGTGAAAGATCACGAATTTCCTGCAGGAATTCCAGGAAAGCCTATTGCACCCTAGGCTAGACCACATTCTTCTCCTTATTATAAGAGCTAACTCTTATCGGTCGAGTTAAGTGGAGCAATTTTTTTACTTGCTGGCTTGTTTTAGGCAGGGACTACATCTTTCCACTTGCCACGATCTGTGCACACTTCCGTCGCTTCATCCACATTCATAACTCACTTCATGCAAGCTCGGCGGTTTCGGGTACTTTTTACCTGACCCTTTACCAGGACGTCCTTAATTTGATCAAGATACGTTCGTGGTCCTAGGCCTTTCCACTACGACCTTTTTTAAAACTAACTATAGTATATATATAAATATATATAGACCAAATAAGGAATCTAAAATGTCATATGTTCCAGCTGCTTCCCTTCACATACATATTGTAAAAGTCAATGAAGGGAAAAGCAAATAAAATTCGTATTCGTCTTTCAGACAATTTGGCAGCAAAAGCAACCTATCTCTAGTTGTATTTCAATTCCATCATTAATACAAACTGCCCTCGATAAAAGCCTTAAAAAACCTGTTACCCCGTAAGTGCTCTGTCTACCCCGTTAAGAATGAAGACGTAATAAGGTTCACGTAGGCCATACGTGAGTCCCTTCGAGTAATTAACCGACTTTCGTAATCCAGAATCGTTAAGCGGACCTCGGGTCCTTCCCCAGGGTCCATACACAAATGGTGGGATGATTTTTCCGAGCACATAAAACAACATTGTAAGATAAATGTGCTTAGGTAAACATCTACCCAAAAATTCCAGAGAAGAATCCCACGGGAGATCCATTTCTTTGGACGGCCTCTGTGGCGCAGCGGTAGTGCGCTTGTCTGTGACACCGGAGGTCCCGGGTTCGAATCCCGGCCAGGGCACGATGAGAAACGAACTTTCTCTGATTGGCCTGGGTCTTAGATGTTTATAAGTATTTATTATAAAATAGAATAGGCTTACAAACTTGGGATTCTTTTTTTAGGCGATTGATTAGCAACCTGTCACTATTTGATTCTCAATTCTATCATTAAGCTAAACAGCTGAACGTGGGCTATCAGTCTTTTTAAAACTGTTGGCTCTGTCTACCCCACAAGCATGTAAATATGTATAAATTAATTAATAAAATAAACTTCACTTTCTTTTTTTTTTCAATAATTAGAACAGCGTCCATCTGCCTGCAGCCATTACGGAATATCGCTGAAGTACTAATGGCTTTTTAAAATGCATCTGTTTTTAACAATTTTCTTTATAAAAACACACTCTCATCGCTTAATATTCTCAATTGCATTATGACGTATTTGTTTTAAAGAATGGTCTGCAAAAAAATGCATGTAATATATGATAATAACTATATAATAATAATTAATTCGTACATTATACATACATACATATCATCATGTCTATATCCCTTACGGGGTAGACACAGCCAACAGTCTTGAATGGACTGAAAGGCCACGTTCAGCTGTTTGGATTTTTGATAGAATTTAATAATATGTACATAAAATAAAATAAATATACGTACCTTTAAGCTTTCGTAAGAGTTTTAGCCTAAAAAGTACTATGTGTGATATTTCTGGTTATATCGTATCTACTAGTGTTATAAAATACATCAAAATGCGCTTAGTATAATTGATGTGGCAAATTTAAAGCATTCGAAAATACATCTAGATCTCATAAGATTTCGTTTTGAAGAAGGATAACATTTTTGGTTTACTAACAATAATAATCTCAGTTTTACATAGTTATAAAAAATAGTAGACACAGTTGATAATTATACCATTTATGAAACTCTAGCTTTCAACCGCAGCTTTGAACACCTGAATTCTACAAAAAGCGCCATCAACAAAAATTTTGCGCCACCTACAAAAATGTCAACGAATTAAACGCTACTTTTTAACAGAACCCGATAAATTTAGCGCCACCTACAAATCTTTGCAAATCCTACGGGAACTATATAGTTTTTACCGGGATGAAAGGTACGGTACCTTATGTCCTTGTTCAGAATCTTCATTATACGAGTGTATTTGTAATACTTCAATAAGATTAATTCAGTAGATAAAACATGAAGAGGTAACAAACAAACAAACTTAAATAAATAGCAAAGGCTATAATAACGCATAACTCAACAAGAATCCCAAGTTCATTAGTCGCATACATACATACATACATATGGTCACGTCTATATCCCTTGTGGGGTAGACAGAGCCAACAGTCTTGAAAAGACTGAATGGCTACGTTCAGCTATTTGGCTTAATGATAGAATTGAGATTCAAATAGTGACAGGTTGCTAACCCATCGCCTAAAAGAAGAAACCCAAGTTTTTAAGCCTATCCCTTAGTCGCCTTTTAAGAGATGGAGTGGTCCTATTCTTTTTTGTATTGGTGCCGGGAACCACACGGCACCATTCAGTAGTCGCCTTTTACTATATCCAGAGAAAGATATGGATTGGTCCTATTCTCACGTGCCGGGAACCACACGACACATATATTCCATCAAAAATTAACAAACATGCACACGTAATAAATAATTTAAAAAAAATTACAAATTGAATAATTCAAACAAAAATCCGGACGGATAAACCGGACGGTCGTTTTGATCCATATCCGTTCCGGTTAAAAACCGGATAAAATACGGTCTCCGGCACACCGGATTATGTTTTAATACTTTAAAACCGAGTAATGGCTCTGAATATTTAAAGGAAACCATCCTATATGAGTGACAGTATTTGGGTAACAGAAACAAGGAGATGTTTTTAATATTAAATACTTTAGGCCTCATCTTGTTAACCACCAGGCAGATTGAGATCAAGCGCACTCAAATCTATTATGAAAAAAATGTGATGGTAAAAAAAGACTTAGTTCGGCTTATACATATATTATTTACACTGATTGAGTCAGCCTCAAAGTAAGTTCGAGATTTGTGTTACGAGCTACTAACTCGACGATACTATATTTTATAATAAATACTTACATAGATAAACATCCAAGACCCAGGCCAATCAGAAAAACTTTCTCAACATGCTCTAGCCGGGATTCGAACCTTCCCAGGTTGACCTCCGGTGACACAGACAAGCGCACTACCGCTGCGCCACAGAGGCCGTATAAGACCATAACGTCAATACAAATGGCCAGTTCAAAGAAACAATAAAGCACATCTCCTCATTGCCCTGATCTTAACTTAGCTTTTTTTTTCATTATATTCCTAAGTATTTTTGGTTGATATTTATATAAGTTGTAAGTTGCATATTTCATTTCGTCCCATGATAAAAAGGTTCGTACAGACAAACATTTGCCAGCCTGTGTACACTGTCGAGCATTAATATTTATGTACACATATGCCTACAGTGTTGATATTAATGTGTATATTTTCCTTCAAGTATGTACATAGCTTTTATTTCTGCGCAAGAAAAAATATGCTGAAATTACTTAGTATTTTTTGTTGCGAGGTAACTTACTTACATTAATTTATGTCATTGCATACATACATATAATCACGTCTTTTTCTCTTGCGGGGTAGACAAGGTACGTAAGGTATATGTTTAAGTACGTACATATATTGTTTTATTTTATTTAAGTATGTATATTTTACTGTAGTTATGTAGCTGTAGCTGCTATCCCTTAACTTGATATGATTCTTTGAGTTACCTGCTTAACTGGAAGAAATCCCTCATAGGGATAAGTCCGCCATATTTTGTAATGTCTTATTATGTACTACATTTGTTATGTAAATTAAAGTATTTACGAACAAACAAAAAAAAAAAAAGTGATAAAAACGTGGTTTATTTAAGTATGAGATGTCGCTCAGGTCTCAGGTCAAATCTCTCACATCTGATTATGTTTCTCATTGCCATTTCCTTTTGAAGCCCTCAAAACCGACCATGTCATAGAAAAAGGGTTTACTCTGAAACGTGAGACATCAAATTAACACTAAAATTCCTATACGAAAGAAGCCCCTTGTAAATGTATCAAAATTCAGAGGATGGGAACCATAATTTTGAGACCACTATCTCCATTCTCCAACAAAGGGGCTTCCCTCGGGAACTTTTTTAGCTCAATGATATACAGAACAGGATTTTGAATTAAACATGGAATGGACGCCTTAGGGGAATGACAAGGATGTTATTATTAATGGACAGTTCGAGAGAAAATGGGGGAAACCTTATAGTAAGTGGATGTGTTACCGTGATGTAAAATGGGTTGGGTTTTGCAAAGGTTGCGGAGATCAGTTGGGAGTCGTATTATGTAAAAAAACATACATACATACATATTATCACGTCTATATCCCTTGCGGGGTGGACAGAGGCAACAGTCTTGTAAAGACTGATAGGCCACGTTCAGCTATTTGGCTTTAAGATAGGATTGAGATTCAAATAGTGACAGGTTGCTAGCCCATCGCCTAAAAAAGAATCCCAAGTTTGTAAGCCTATCCCTTATTCGCCTTTTACGACATCCATGGGAAAGAGATGGAGAGGTCCTTTTCTTTTTTGTATTGGTACCGGGAACCACACGGCACACTTTCTTTTATCGTTTTCAGTAAAATATTTTATTATTTTATAAGTATAATGTGTGTATATTTGTAGCTATAAATAAACGTTATATCATCCATTACGCACGAAAGAACCTTAATTCTTATCCTTTTATAAAAAAAAAATCTCAACAACTTAAATCCAAATCTTTTAAGAGTAATACCGTGTTCGCATCTAAAACGTCACCTCCAAATAAGAGTAAATAGTAGCTCCTTGTCCTGATATATGGGACCATTTTTAAGAGCCGTCGAAATGTAGGGTAGTTGGTGAGTTTGTTTGTTTCACATTATTTTTTCGGATTGTTAGTGGTTGGCCTACATTTTGTGTAATGAGAGTTATTCTGTTGCGTCTGCGGTGTAAATGGGTTGGTGAAATTTCAACATATTGTTAAAAATTAAAGTTTAACTTATAAGAATCATTACAATGTTTGGTTAGAGAAAATTATAATTACTTTCTTTGATATTGAAATATTTTTGACAAGAACACATTTTTTGTTTTGGCAAATGGTTAGGTCAAGAGTACCCGAAACTGATGAGTTTGGATGAAAAGAGTTATAAATTTGGATGAAGCGAAAGATGTATGGAGAAATCGTGGAAAAATGTATTCCATCTGTGTACCCCTCCGGGAAAGAGGGTGTTTTTGTTTATATATATATATATAGTGGTCGTTTACCATATTTTCTAATAAAGGTAAGGAACCCCGAACCCAAAAAAAAAAAAACACCATACAATTAAATTTTAACCTTCTCGTGAAAATACTGAAAAATCCCCTGCAAATCAGCCCCTGTCATTGGAAATCGGCTGTAATAAATTATTATGGTAATAAGCCAAAATCGTTTCTCTGCTGGATTTAATAAGAGGCACGGCACCAAATTGAATCTTTTAATGGGGAATGTTTGCGAATGCGTTTTGTATGTATGGCAATCACAATATTCATAATTTTATTTATTTGTGCCGTGTGGTTCCGGGCACTAATAAAAAAAGGATATGTCGAAAAAGGCGACTAAGGGATAGGCTTATAGACTTGGGATTCGTCTTTGATCAGCTGAACGTGGCCTATCATATATCTCTTGCAGGGTAGACAGAGCCAACAGTCTTGAAAAGACTGATGGGCCACGGTCAGCTGAAGGGCTTAGTGATAGTTTTAAGATTCAAATTGTGATAGCTAGCCTATCGCCTAAAAGAAGAATACCAATTTTATAAGTCTAACCCTTAGTCGACTTTTACGACATCCTTGAGTATAGGACTATTTCACCTCTTTCCCAAGGATTGCGTAAAAGGCTTTCTTTTTTATATTAGTGCCGGGAACCACACGGCACTTTTTCTTTGCAATAATAGTATAGAAAACAAACATAAACATATATTGTATAGCTATCAGGAACCCTTCTCAATGTAATGCAAATCTTATATTTAACCGCATTTATGAGCCTGCAGATAAGATACCGTTTACGCATTGCTCTCATATTTGCGAATTTATATTATTATGATACTAGGATCGGAAATACTGAGAATTGAGGGAATGACATTTTGGTTTCTTTATTTCTTTTTACTTGGAATAGCTGCTGTGTCGTGTGGTTCCGGGTAGTGTCGTGTGGTTCCCGGCACCAATACAAAAAAGAATAGCACCACTCCATCTCTTTCCCATGGATGTCGTAAAAGGCGACTAAGGGATAAGCTTTTAAAATTGGGATTCTTAATTTAGGCGTTGTTGCTAGTCTATCGCCTACAAGAGGAAACAAAAGAAGCCTATCCCTTAGTCGCCTTTTACGATATTCACAGCAAAGTTATGGAATGGGTCTATTCTAAAGCGCCGAAAACCACACGGCACTAGATGAATGTACGCATTATTTTCTTAGTCGCCGTTAACGACATCAACGGGTAAAGGAGAATAGTTTTATTTTAAAATGCTACAAAATAAACAAAGTTATACCTTTACTGATAAAACGTTGACTGTAGGTAGGTAGGTCAAATGTTGGTCTTAGTTAACTTTAGTTAGTTTGTCAAGATAGATCTAAGTTAGTTATAAGTTAAGGCTAGACTGGTTGTTAGTTTGGAGTTGACTTCGCAAACGTAAAGGCCGGCAAGTTCTGTGTTTCCACTTCTAGAATAATACATACATACATATGATCACGTCTTTATCCTTTACGGGGTAGACAGAGCCAACAGTCTTGAAAAGACTGATAGGCCACGTTCAGCTGTTTGGCCTAATGATAGAATTGAGATTCAAATAGTGACAGGTTGTTAGCCCACTAAAAGAAGAATCTCTAGTTTACAAGCCTTTCCCTTAGTCGCCTAATGGAAGTGTGGCGACATCTCTACGCCACTCGTCACAACATCCAATCAAACAACTACTGTCAATCATCGCGAAGAAATTGACGCGCTCAACCAATAGCAGCGAAGAAACTAAATCGCGATTTCAAAGATTTCACGGATTGGAGCTATATATACAACCTCCGACGCAACATCGTCTGTCGCGCGGTTCCCCAGGCATAACACCTAGTCTGGCGGAAGATCTTCCCTTTGGTGGCGGTCGAGCCGAATCATCGCTCCCGCTACAGAAGTATAGATAATTTATTCAGCATTTGGACTGACCGTATGTAGTTTCTTCAAGCTTTAAAGATCCCATTAAATATTAATGGGAAGGCTGCGTCATAAAAACAATTTCGCCGGTTTTATGAGGCCAGTTTCAGGTGACAAAATAAAGAATGAACAGAGTTATCAGCGTCACGTTTTAACAGGTTACGTCTATATCCCTTGCGGGGTAGACAGAGCCAACAGTCTTGAAAAGACTGAATGGTCACGTTCAGCCATTTAGCTTGATGATAGAATTGAGATTCTAATAGTGACAGGTTGCTAGCCCATCGCCTAAAAAGAATCCCAAGTTTGTAAGCCTATCCCTTAGTCGCCTTTTACGACATTCATGGGAAAGAGATGGAGTAGTCCTATTCGTTTTTGTATTGATGCCGGGGACTATACGGCACGGTTTTGAAATGTACATATATTTTCATTGACAGTTAAACACTAGTTTGAATACTAACTGATGCTTTACGGTAAGGGAAAGCATCGTGGGGAAACCTGCACATTCAGGCAACTGGATGTGTAACCATGATCGATCCAATACGGGTCATGTTTCCTATTAAGGTTGCAGAGGTCAGACTCTCTTGACTCACCGAATCTACGATCCATGGTCAAAAGGCATACCCTGGGCTCCTCTCCAGAGTGGTGACTATGCATACATACATACATAAAATCACGCCTCTTTCCTGGAGGGGTAGACAGAGACTACCTCTTTCCACTTGCCACGATCTCTATGCAACCGGGATTAAATCTAAGCAGAAGAAGAAGCCTTATAGTTGAAGTAATATGTCACATTTTCAAGACACTTTTTGGTCGAGGTATGTTATTTGTATAAAAATCATTCATTTAAACTTATTAACCTTTTTTTTTATGTTAGACAATGTACATACTTACATTCCTTTACGATTAAGATTTAAGAGATTAACATTTTTAAATAACGACGTCCAGTGAAATGCTGCAGTGTACTTTGTTCCGCTGCTTTATCTACACATGTGTTTCGGAAGCGGTAGTAGATATGATTAGACTTTAGTTATGTTGACATCAATTATTGATACCTTATATTAAATTTTGAAAATAGAATAAAAAAATAGATCATTCTATTTTATTTTATTTTTTTCTGTGTCTTCTTTATTTTACTGTTCAATGTGACACAATTCGTACACTAATCGTTAAATGTTTAATGCTGGGTGTAAAAATGACGTATTTATAGGTTGAAAAGTTGGTCAAATATATGTAGGTATGTATATGTTACTTTACTCACACATGTCGCGTCTTTTCCCTCACAGGGTAGACAGAGCCAACCATCTCGAGAAGATTTGAACGCTACGTTCAGCTAGCACATCGTTTTAAAGAGAATATTATGTTTAGAGACTTTATATTCATGGACGTTTACTATCATTCATACATATGGTCACATCTATATCCTCTGCGGTGTTTACAGAGCCAACAATCTTGAAAAGACTGAAAGAACACGAATATTTGTATGGCTTAATCATGGTATTGAGATTCAAATAGTGACAGGTTGCTAGCCTATCGTCTACAAGAAGAATCCCATGTTAATAAGCCTATACTTTAGTCGCCTTTTACGACATCCATAGGAACGAGATGGAGTGGTCCTATTCTTTTTTTTTATTAGTGCCGGGAACGGCACCAATTTCCGATAAAATACTGATAGTAGTATAAAATAAATAAAATAAAATAAATCCCCCTCTCAAATAAATCGCCTACAAGAAGAATCCCAAGATTAATATTATTACCTCGTTAGGAATATGACCCAAATGTGTGTCAGTAATTGAACGAGCAAGTAAGATCACGATTTATGTCTGTGTGTCCTGAATTCTATTACAAAGTATACCTATAGGTACATAGAGATAGGCTTATAAACTTGGGATTATTATTTTAGGCGATGGGCTAGCAACCTGTCGCTATTTAAATCTCAATTCTATCTTAAAGCCAAATAGCTGAAAGTGGCCTATAAGTCTTTTCAAGACTGTTGGCTCTGTCTACCCCGCAAGGGATATAGACGTGATTATATGCATGTATGTATGTAGTATATACATAAAACAGTTCTCGCCTTTATATTACAGAGCAGCTGTTGCCCGCGTCTTCGCCTGCGTGTGAGTTGCTTTTCGCGTGACATCTGGAAACTACAATTACCCAGACCTGTAATAGACTTATAGTTAGTTTCTTTTACACCTATATCCCTTGCGGGGTAAACATAGCCAACAATCTTGAAAAGACTGATAAGCCACGTTCAGCTGGCTTAATGATAGATACATACATATACATACATATGATCACGTCTATATCCCTAGCGGGGTAGACAGAGTCACCAGTCTTGAAAAGACTGATAGGCCACGCTCAGCTGTTTGGCTTAGTGATAGAATTGAGATTCAAATAGTGACAGGTTGCTAGCCCATCGCCTAAAAGAGGAATCCCAAGTTTATAAGCCTATCCCTTAGTCGCCTTTTACTACATCCGTGGGAAAGAGATGGAGTGGTCCTATTCTTTTTTGTAATGGTGCCGGGAACCACACGGCACGACGTTAATGATAGATTTGATATTTAAATAGCATATCTTTGAAAATATTAGTAATTGGTAAATGGCCGAGGTGGGAATCGAACCTGTGCCTTTATTCGCATCGCGCATTTTTTTAACCTTACCGATTCGACCACCGACCCTCCAACCTTTTTTCCTTTTTAGGGGCGCTTAATTCGTGCGGGCAAATCTGCGTGTAAAAGCTAGTATTCACAGAATAGTATAGAATAGATTTATTTTCAAAATTGGATACAAGGTATCACTAATTGACGTCACATTACTTCAGTCTAATTATAAATACTGCCGCTTCCAAAGCGCATGTGTAGGAGAAGCGGCGGAACAAACTACACTGCAGCATTTTCATCGGACGTCAATTTACAAATGTAATGCCGGGAGCGGCTTATCCTACTAATACTATAAATGCGAAAGTTTGCGAGTATGTCAGTATGGATGTTTGTTACTCTTACACGCAAATACTACTGAACCGATTACGATTAAAATTTGGTATATAGGTAGCTGAAGACCCAGAATAACATATACGCCACTTTTGTACTATCCCGGAGTTCTCGCGGAATTAATTGTTATTTTATGATAAGGGTTCTACGCGGACGAAGTCGCGGGCACAGCTAGTAAAAGATAATGGCAATCAAACAAAGCGTGTAAATATTAATATAAAAACGTACAAACAAAGGATCGGCTCATCATTTGGTCCACATCCCCCCAATAGACAAAAACTCGCCGCCATTGGTCCAAATCCGTCAATACAACATTTCGTTTTACGGTCGTGCCTTTTGTTTTGAAAGTACGTTGACATGAATGAAATAGATTAGATATAAATATATAATATAAATATATACGGGACAAATTACACTGATTGAGTTAGCCTCGAAGTAAGTTCGAGACTTGTGTTACGAGATACTAACTCAACGATACTATATTTTATAATAAATACGTATATAGATAAACATCCAAGACCCAGGCCAATCAGAGAAAGTTCGTTTCTCATCATGCCCTGGCCGGGATTCGAACCCGGGACCTCCGGTGAGACAGACAAGCGCACTACCACTGCGCCACAGAGGCCGTCAATTAGAGGCTGGTAATTTTAAGTTATGTGTGGTTCCCGGCACCAATACAAAAAAGAATAGGACCACTCCGTCTCTTTCCCATGGATGTCGTAAAAGGCGACTAAGTAATAGGCACACAAACTTAGTATTCTTTTTTAGGCGATGGGTTAGCGACCTGTCACTATTTGAATCTCAATTCTATCATTAAGCCAAACAGCTGAACGTGGCCTATCAGTCTTTTCAAAACTGATGGCTCTGTCTACCATGCAAGGGATAAAGACGTTATTATTATTTCGACTTATAAAGACTGATATACCACGATCAACTGTTTGGCTTAATGATAGAATTGAGATTCAAATAGTGACAAATTGCTAGCCCGTCACCTAAAAGTCAAGTTTACAAGCCTATTTACCTTGTCTCTTTTTACGACATTCATAGGAAAGAGATCTTATTCTTTTTCATTGGTGATTATCGGCAGATAATTGGGTTATGTATAATTTTATACTGAACGATACCTACTTTATTTTATGAGTGTTTCATATAAGATTTCTTTTAAAGAATTGTCTATTTCAAGTCTATCAGTTAGATGTCTATGGTATTTGGCTGACAAGCTGTTTTGGTAGGCTCTGAACAATCACAGTCATGATGAATTGCGTTTCCACTTGCTATACATCAAACATATGTGTCAATTTTGTCTTTCATACATATGTTCATACATACATAAAATAACGCCTTTTTCCCGGAGGGGTAGGCAGACACTACATCTTTCCACTTGCCACGATCTCTGCATCATTATTTGGCTTCATCCACATTCATAACTCTCTTCATCTTAATTTCGGGTACTCTTAACCTGACCCTTTGTCAGGACGGCTTTAACTTATCAAGATACGTTCGTCTAGGCCTTCCCACTCTGACCTTTCCCTCCACACTCTCCTTGTATATTTCCTTAGTCGACTTGCTTTCATTCATCCTCTCCACATGACCGAACCATCTTAACATATTTCTGTTACTACATCTTCTTTCACATCACAACATTCATTTATCATTTAGTTGTTACTTTTCTATACATATTAATGCCTTGGTTCAGACAGCAACCTATTATACATACACACATATGGTCACGTCTATATTCCAGTAATTTCAAGACATACATACCTATGTACATACACACTTTTAATCACATCTATATCCCTTGCGGGGTAGACAGAGCCAACAGTCTTGAAAAGACTGAATGGCCACGTTCAGCTATTTGGCTTAATTTTAGAATTGAGATTCAAGTAGTGACAGGTTGCTAGCCCATCGTCTAAAAAAGGGTCCCAAATTTATAAGCTTATCCCTAAATCGCCTTTTACGACATCCATGGGAAAGAGATGGAGTGGTCTTATTCTTTTTTGTATTGGTGCCGGGAACCTTTGAAAAGCTTAATTTGAGCAAACACTTTACCGCTGCACTAGACCGGCCGATATAGCAAATAATAAACATTATTGCTACACAAAAGTAAAACATGCAATAGGAGTTCAAAAAAAAAAGATACGTACCAACACTTAAAAACCTTTATTCTTTCACAATCGTTAAATTCCATTAATAAAAAAACAATCGACAAAAACTTGATACCTCTTTTTTCAAAGTCGGTTAGACAGCGTCGATCGTCGCTTGTCAATCCGTCTGTCCCCCCATTGCCCGCGGTCAGTTCTCATAAACTATTCAGATTGTATGATCGTTCTTTGAAAGGTTTATCGAAAATCCAGTGTATTTCGAAAATGGTTGGATTTTTTTAAGAGGATTAAGGCGATAAGAGTTTTATACTTTACTTTTAGTGCCGTGTGGTTTCCGGCACCAATAGAAAAAATAGGACCACTCCATTTCTTTCCCATGGATGTCGTAAAAGGCGACTAAGGGATAGGCTTACCAACTTGGGATTCTTTTTTAGTCGATGGGCTAGCAACCTGTCACTATTTGTATCGCAAGTCTTTCATCAAGCCAAAAAGCAGAACGTGGCCTTTCAGTCTTTTCAAAACTGTCGGCTCTATCTACCCCGCAAGGGATATAGACGTGACTATATATATGTATTATGTACACAATATTTATGTAAAAGTAACAATTATATTACACAAATACCTAATGAATTTAGTATTCAAAACTGCCGGCTCTATCTACCCCGCACGGGATATAGACGTGACTATATATGTATGTATGTATGTACACAACATTTATGTAAAGGTATATTTATATAAATTATAATACACAAATACCTAATGAATTTAGGAGATCCAATAACTCGACCCAAACACATCGCTAGCTCCCATACCACGCAAACTATGTGGCGAAATTAGCTAATTCGCCCGTTACATCGGCCGCGTACATATCATTAATTTCAAAATCGGAACATCCAGGACGAACAAAGCCGAACTCGCTAAATTTTGAATTTGGAACGCAGCATTACTATCGATACTGTGTCGCATCACGACTCGAACTAGTTCCGATACAACAATGCGACGAGACGAAGTTAGTTTGGTGTATTCGAATTAGGAATGGTACTAGTTGTTAACGTAATTTCTAATTGGTGCATCGGTACTTGGTATTCTGTAATGGAACGGGTTAGTTTGGGTTTAATTAAAAGTTATAGTATTTGTATTGACTAACAACATATTATATTGTTTGCAGAGTAAATAATTATAATTTTGATTTAAATAAACATAATATCATTTTGATATGCGGAAACTACATCTATCTACTTGCCACGATAGTTAAATGTTTAAAATATATCAATCCATATGATTACGTCTTTATCCCTTGCGGGGTAAACAGAGCCAGCAGTCTTCAAAGTCTTACAGGCCACGTTTAGCTTATAGGATTAATGATAGAACTGAGATTCAAATAGTTGACATGTTTAGCAACATGTCACTATTTGAAGCCCATCGCCTAAAAGAAGAATCCTAAGTCTATAAGCCTAACCTTTAGTCGTCTTTTACGATATCCGTAGGAAAGAGATGGAGTGCGTCATATTGGTGCCGGGAACCACACAATACTTAAAATATATGTATACTTGACTATGTAAAATGTCGCTTTCACGGATGGGTTATCATATCAGAGACCATATCTTTCCACTTGCCACGATCCCTGCATACTTATTTTGCTTCATACACATTCATAACTCTCTTCATACATTCGCACGCCTCTGGAGGTCCCGGATTCGAATCCCGGCCCGGGCAAGATGAGAAACGAACTTTCTCTGATTGGCCCAGGTCTTGGCTGTTTATCTAGGTATATAAGTATTTATTATAAAATAAAGTATCGTTGAGTTAGTATCTCGTAACACAAGTCTCGAACTTACTTCGAGGCTAACTCAATCTGTGTAATTTGTCCCGTATATTTTTATTAATTTATTATTAATCTAACATCGCAAGCTCGTCTGTCTAGGGTTCTCGTGATCTGACCTTTGACCAGGACGTCTCCAATTTAATCAAGGTTTAATTATAAATTATTCAATTTTAGAAAAATAAATAATAAAAAACCAAAAGTAGGGGTAGTCCCTGTGCATGACACAGCACTTGGCTGTCACGTCGGCGTCGCCACGCTGTTAGCTGCAATATAGCCTTTATTATTATAGAAACAAGAGCTACATACTCAGCAGAAGGCATGTTTCAAATTTGTTGATTTTTGTTTGAAAATACCGTTTGCAAAATGGGGTGTGACATGAAGACGCTTTAAACATTTTCGAATTTGGAATCCGACAGCGCTTTGGGAGTATTGTATTTACTTATTTATGTATACAAAATTAGATACATACATATAATCACGTCTATATCCCTTGCGGGGTAGACAGAGCCAACAGTGTTGAAAAGACTGATAGGCCATGTTCAGCTATTAGGCTAAATGATAAAATTGAGATTTAAATAGTGACAGGTTGCTAGCCCATCGCCTAAAAGTAGAATCCTAACTTTATAAGCCTGTCACTTAGTCGCCTTTTACGACATCCGTGGGAAAGAGATGGAGTGGTCCTATTCTATTTTCTCATGGTGCCGGGAACCACACGGCTCAAATTAAATAGATAAAACTCTTTATTGCACCATAAGAGTAAAACATACGTAAAATAGCACCAACCAGACAGAGATGGTACAAAGGCGGACTTATCGCTAATGCAATCTCTTCCAGTCAACCTTTGGGTGGAAGGAAACCAAATAGGAAATTGGCGTTGGCGCAGAGCAAGGTAAATTAATGTTTAAACAAGAAACAAACGTAAATACATAATAATAACATATGTTTTGAAAATTTATTAAAAAAATTTGGAACACAAACAAAATAACACCTAGATTCCCGCCAAAAGAAAAATCTATTTTGCTAAAAAAGCGATCAAAAACTATTCAGTTCAATTTTATATCCGAAAATACTACCATAAATTTCAAACTCCAAGTTCAATCACCTTAATTTCTCCCGAAGTTGGCGAAGTGAGAAGTTTTCTAATTTCACTCGGGAACCCTAAAAAAAAATTCTATCTAACCGACCCTCATTAATCACCATCAATTCTTCGACCGCTTCTATGAAAATGATTAATTTGCCCATTAAAATCCCGCTTCTTAGGGATTACAGCAACTGGACTACGACGGATCTGAATGTAATGCCGATTCTGTGTCATCAGTATTTAAATTAAATGCAAATAAATAAATAGGAATAAGCCACAGAATAAGATAACAATTTTTTTTTAAACACTTTTTTTTTTAAAGAATTCAGATAAAGATGTGGGTACGGACGTGCCTCCACATTATTTAACTATATTATTATAATTTTCGTTTCAATTACTAAAATTTTATCCTAAGTGTAACAGACACTTTACTGAAATCCGCATTTAAATCGGTTCAATGAAACGCGAAACAATCGCGGACAAGACCTGCATACATACATACAAACATTCAAACATATTTACATTCAACTTAAAATGAGAACCACCTGTTTTTGAGGGATATAAGAGAGAATAGCACAGCCTTTCAAGATTGTTAAAAAGACCATCCTCTGGAATAAAAACATTTCAAATTCGTGGCAACCTTGATGGCGCGTCAAAGTTCCGTGAAAAAATAAATGAGTACCTTTACATAATAATAAAAAAAAAGTATTACTTATAAAATTTTCGAAAGTATGTGCCCTGTCGACAAGAACCACCTAATAAATAAATATTAAAAAAGTAATTCAAATAAAATTTAGAACGCAATTTTCTTTACCTATTTCAAATTAAAAAATCAAATTACGACATTCTTTTTCCCGGTAGCAAATTAACATTCGAAACCTTTTTGATGGCGCTGATAAAAAAAAAACCAGTAATTTTAATAATAATTGAAAATCGAACGCACATTTTGTAGACGCACAAAGAGATTTTATTTTCTTTTGTTTGCCTATTTCGTGAGCCCAGTGGGACGAGGCATGAATTTGCAACTTTTTCCATTATTTACTCTTTTAGTAGATAAAAACGGCGCGAATTTTTTTTACTGGATTTAACATAATATTATACTTTCCGTTCGTCGTTCCAGTATTTATTTTTAATGGTTTTGAATATTCCAACAGAGATTAAATTAAAATATTGAAAAAGGAAAGTTACATGTACTTATTTCTTTTAACATGAACATACATACATGCATTTATTAAATTCAGATTCATTTCAAATTCAAAACTTTTAATCATTATTATGGGACACTTCAACATCACTTGGTAATTGTCATATCTTTCGGTTTCACAACATTGGTTGACGTCAAATTAATTATTAATTAAGTTTACTGCCGCTTCCAAAGCCTCAGTGCAGAAGAAGCGGTAACAAACTACACTGCAACATTTTCTTCTAAAATGAAACTATCTATATTTTGATTTATTTTTATGCATGCTGGTTTTGTAGCGAAGAAAAAAAATATTTGGTTCTTTTGAAAGTACTGGCCTTGGACTAGCAAACTGTCACTTCCCTCCACACTCTCCTTATATCTTCCTTCTTCCTCCTGGCCTTAGTCCCGGTTGCATCGTCACCTTTCTGGAGAGGAGCCCGGGGTATGCCTTTGACCTAGGATCCTGGATTGGGTGAGTCAGGTTTTTACATGAAGCGATTCCCGTCTGACCTCCGCAACCTTTGCAGGTAAACCTAACCCACAATCCACACTCTCCTTGTATATTATTATCTAACTAGCGACCCGCCCCGGCTTCGTACGGGTGCAATACTTATTGTCGTAAAAAGTAAATGACAAAAAAATTGTTATTGTGGGATATCCATGCGAGATAGACATATAGCATCGCGGAGTTTTCTGTAGACCTTTTCAATGTGTACAAATAATTAGTACATTATTTTGATTAATCTCGTAGGGTTCAGCCTGCGTTTGCAATGTAAGCGGAAAAAAATATGTCAATTAACGACATCACATTAGAAACCTCAAAAATAACAGTATTTCTCCACTATTTAATGGATGTAACTATACATACAAACCTTCCTCTTGAATCACTCTATCCATTGAAAAAAAAACGCATCTAAATCCGGTGCATAGTTTTAAAGATTTAAGCATACAAAGGGACATAGGGAGAGAAAAAGTAAATAGAATAGATTTAGAATAGAATAGATTTATTTTCAAAATTGGATACAAGGTTTCACTTATTGACGTCACATAACTTAAATCTAATTATAACTACTACCGCTTCCAAAGCGCATGTGTAGAAGAAGCGGCGGAACAAACTACACTGCAGCATTTTCATCGGACGTCAATTTACAAATATAGATCTCTTAAATCTAAATCGTGGACGAATGCACATTGTATATATTAAAAAACATGAATGAACGTAGAACAACTTTTGTTTTATACTATGTAGTGATGATGCATACGCGAATCCCTCATACATAGGTATATCACAAGAGATATGATTATTATCCTCATCTAGTCTGAACAATCGCAAAATGGCTGATTGTATGCAAATCCAAAGATTTACTATCATTAGTGTCGGTGCAGAAACTAGGAATTGTATTTCGAGCTGGAATTATGACTGCATAATGCTGTTTCAGTTCGCTAAGTTAACTTTTTAAACATACATATGGTCACGTCTATATCCCTTGAGGGGGTAGACAGAGCCAACAGTCTTGAAAAGACTGAATGACCACGTTCAGCACTACTCACTATTTGACTTAATGATAGAATTGAGATTCGAATAGTGACAGGTTGCTAGCCCATCGCCTAAAAAAGAATCCCAAGTTTGTAAGCCTATCCCTAAGTCGCCTTTTACGACATATACGACTTTTACGTATCGGTGCCGGGAACCACACGGCACCTTTTAACATATATACATATAAATACATATGATCACGTCAATATCAGTAGATATCACGTCTTAATCAGTAGTCTGTAGACAGAGCCAACAGTCTTAAATAGACTGATAAGCCTCGTTCCGCTGTTTGTCTTGATGACAGAATTGAGATTCAAATAGTGACAGGTTGCTAGCCCATCGTCGAAAGGAAGAATCCCAAGTTACCCGTAATAAGCTTATCCCTTAGTCACTATTTACGACATTCATGGGAAAGAGATGGAGTCATCCTATTCTTTTTCTTATTGGTCCCGGGAACCGCATGTAACATTACATACCTATAATTACGTTTTTATCCCTTACGGGGTAGACAGAGCCAACAGTCTTGAAAAGACTGATAGGCCACGTTCAGCTATTTGGCTTTGTCTGTACAAAGTGCACGAAGCAAGGGATAGTGGCAAGTGAAAAGATGAGGTTTCTGTCTACTTCTTCCGTAAAGAGGAATGATAATGCTTTATCTTCAGTGCTTAGGGTACCTTAACCCGATTGTTCGCCTAAACATCGTCTATTGGATCTAAGTACTTACATTCACTAACAGTCGTTAAAGGCGACTAAGGGATAGGCTTACAAAATTAGGATTCTTTTTTTAGGCGATGGGCTAGCAACCTGTCGCTATTTGAATCTCAATTCTTTCATAAAGCTAAATAGCTGAACGCGGCCATTCAGTCTTTTCAAGACTGTTGGCTCTGTCTACCCCGCAAGGGATATAGACGTGACAATATGTATGTATGTATGGTATGTTACATTCACATAGGTTCTTTCTTCCTTATTTATTTCGATCGGGTTTTTTAATAATTAAAGTCGTGCAATTTTCACTAATAATCGACGTCTTACTGTAATTAATTTTCAAAAAGCATGAGATATTTTTTTTTTAAATCTAAATTTTTCTAATTATTTTCAATATTAAAGATATAATTATGCTCTCACTTGATATTGTTTTTCACCAAAATTTTCTTCCTGTTTTCAATTTTCTTCTGTAATTAAGAAAGGCCTTATTAATTTGTGCTCGACCCGCGTAAAAAATCCGTTCTTATCAGATTTTTCGTAAATACCTCCTTAGTACAAGTGTAGTAGCAGTGCCGTGTGGTTCCCGGCGCAAATATTGGCCTGTCAGCCTATCAAGGTTGCTAGCTCTGTCTACCCCGCAAGGGATATAGACGTGATTATACAGATAAAAAGATGTATCGCACTTACCCGCTTTCTTCCCGAAGTAATTTTTAATAAATCGAACTACGATAAATCAGACTGAATCGACAAAAATTCTTCATTAAGACTTTCGCAACTAAAACTCCATATCATGCCAACAGAATTCAATAGAGTTACCTACCTACCTAATTCACTAAGTCATAATGACAAGTAAGGTCTTACAAACCCTTTGGGGCTAGAGTAATGATGACTGGGCTTTTAATGATGCAACCACGGTTAATTTAGATGTCGGTGGATAAGGAAATGGCCTGTGAAAGTTTATGGCTTCTCGAGTAAGGATAATATGGGGAATGTATGGGATTTGGATGTTTAATTGAAAAATGGTAAGAACAAAAGGGAATAAATATATACATATGTATATATACAGTGCCGTGTGGTTCCCGGCATCAATACAAAAAAGAATAGGACCACTCCATCTCTTTCTCATGGATGTCGTAAAAGGTGACTAAGGGATAGGCTTACAAACTTGGGATTCTTTTTTAGGCGATGGGCTAGCAACCTGTCACTATTTGAATCTCAATTCTATCATTAAGCCAAATAGCTAAACGTGGCCATTCAGTCTTTTTAAGACTATTGACTCTGTCTACCCCGCAAGGGATATAGACGTGACCATATGTATGTATATACATATATGTATATTTAATTCCCTTTTGTTCTTCGAAAAATTAGTCGCTTTTTGTTGGTGAATTGGTGTATATGTAAACTAGCTCTTACCCGCGGCTTCGCCGGCGTGATATTTACCATCAATTATTATTCACCTACAAAAAGCGACGAATTCAGCGCAAGCTACAAAAGATACAGGTTTTTCGGAAATAACACGGGAACTATAGTTTTTATTGGGATGAAAGAATTCAAAATTCAATTCATTATTATAGGATACTTTGTATCGCTTAATAATTGTCAAAACGTATGGTTTAACAACATTGGTTGACGTCAAATAAATTACTTAAAACTAAGTTTACTGCCGATTCCAAGGCGTCAGTGCAGAAGAAGCGGTAACAAACTGCACTGCAGCATTTTCTTCAACAACGTCAACTTCACAATATCTATTAAACATAGAATAGAATGTGGACGAGAGAATACATTGTTCAGATTAATAAAAATCAAAGGTACCCTATGTCCTTCTCCAGACTCTCAATTATATATAAAAGATATTTTAAGAAGAATATATCTCCTTTAAGAAGAATATATCTTCTTAAAATATCACGTAGAAGTATCTATATTACCTACTGTACAATACTATGCAGCACAGTACATTGCAAATATACTTCGGGTTATGTGAAAATGTGTACTACATACATACCATCACGCCTGTTTCCCATTGGAGTAGGCAGAGACTATGGATTTCCACTTGCTACGATCCTCACAGACCTCTCCCGCTTCCTCCATACTCATTTCTCTTTCCATGCATATTCGACGATTACGGGTACTCCCAACATCTCCTCTCTTCCTTTGAAAATGTCTACAAAACATTTATAAGTGCGTAAACATGACGCAGTGCCGTGTGGTTCCCGGCACCAATAGAAAAAAGAATAGGACCACTCCATCTCTTTCCCATGGATGTCGTAAAAGGCGACTAAGGGATGGGCTTACAAACTTGTGATTCTTTTTTAGGCATGGGTTAGCAACCTGTCACTTTTTGAATCTCAATTCTATCATTAAGCCAAGGAGCTGAACGTGGCCATTCAGTCTTTTCGAGCCTGTTGGCTCTGTCTACCCCGCAAGGGATATAGACTTGACCATATGTATGTATGTATGTAAACATGACCATTATGCGTGTACGCCGGTCTGTGATAGACTTTTTACATGTAAACACGAAGTCGGCATAGCATTAACCTTTTTTTTATTATTATGGGATACCTAACATATAAAATGTAAGGTCTGTTAAATGTTTAGGTTTCTATTGTAAAAGTTCAGCTTCAGGAAAATTACGTACGGTAGTAAAAAAATATACTGTTATTTACTTTCGTGCGTGTAACGAAACTGCATTGTGAATTGTATTATTCTTGTACTTGTTCCTCTTGGCTTTTTGTTCCAGTTGCATCCTCACCTCTCTGGAGAGGAGACATTGCAAACATACATACATATAGTCACGTCTATATCCCTTACGGGGTAGACAGAGCCAACAGTCCCGAAAAGACTGAATGACCACGTTCAGCTGCTCGGCTTGATGATGGAATTGAGATCCAAATAGTGACAGGTTGCTAGCCCATCGCCTAAAAAAAGGATCGCAATTTTATAAGCCTATCCCTTAGTCGCTTTTTACGACATCCATGGTAAAGAGATGGAGTTGTCCTATTCTTTTTGTTTTGGAGACATTGATTTGATGAAAAACCGATGTTCTTACGGTGAGGGGAGAAACATCGTGAGGAAACCTGCACATTCGCAACAATCATAAGAGACTGAAAAGCCATGATAAGCTGTATGATGATGCTAAATGATGGAATTGAGATTCAAATAGTGACAGGTTGCTAGCCTACAAAAAGATCCCACACTTATTAGCCTTTCCCTTAGTCGCCTTTCACCACATCCATGGGGAAGATATCGAGTGGTCCTATCTGAAGTGCCAGTAACATACTCTACACACAGCCAATTGTAACAAAAACTTGAATGCTATCGCGAAGCTAGATTACACCGGCAAAATAATAGACTTAAAATATTCAGACCTTCCGATTCGTTAAAATTGTAAACCCATCACAGAGCTAGCAACCGTAACAGAATGATAATTTACAATTTCCCTTATAATCGCAATTGGCACTGAAACGTCCGATCTTTTTAATATTCCAAGCGGTTTTCAGTGTTGAGCCTCCGGTATTAGGGCGGTGGCACACTGAGAGCGTTTAATATTCAACGCTTAATTGAAGCTTGGTACCGCTTGGTTTACGGTAGTTTCAGTCGCAAATTTTGGACGGAGCTAGTAGTAGTTAAGTTAAATAAGGCATAAAGGTGAATCAAGCTGAAAATTGTTGAAAATGTCCATTAATCTGAGTGAGTAGGTGACCTAGTTATTACATATAATGTTGAACTTTTTTGAAAGGAGACAGTTAATAATCCGTTCGTGACTAGTTTATTGCAATTTGAGTTCATAATATTTGTTTCTACAGTCTCCTTCCTCCTGGCTTTAGTCCCGGTTGTATCCAAACCATTCTGGAGAGGAGCCCGGGGTATGCCTTCGACCATGGATCCAGGATTGGGTGAGCCAGGTTTTACACGAAGCTACTTCCATCTGATCACAGCAACCTTTGCATGTAAACCTAACCCGTATTGGATGGATCATGGTTACACATTCAGTTGCCTAAACGTGTAGGTTTCCTCACGTTTTCTCTCACCGTAAAAGCATCGGTTGGTATTCAAACTAATGTACCTACATAACTTCGAAAATAGTCATTGGTACATGGCCGAGATGGGATTTGAACCTGTACCTTTTTGCGCATCTTGCATTTTGACCGATTTGCTGATTCGACCATCGAAACTTTGATGGCATAATATAAAGATCTTTACTATAAAAAGATATGATGCGTCTTAACTTATCTGGAGTGGAGACCAAGGTTTATTTGTGATCTGGGTTTCACAACCAAACCAACCACCCAATAACCCAGTGGGTCACATATCAAGGTCTTCTTCATGTTGTTTCAAACACCATCGGTTCACTATCAATATCTACATACATATAATCATGTCTGTATCCCGTGCGGGGTAGACAGAGCCAACAGTCTTGAAAACCACTGATAGGCCACGTTCAGCTATTTGGCTTAATGATAGAATTGAGATTCAAATAGTGTCAGGTTGCTAGCACATCGCCTAAAAGAAGAATCCCAAGTTTATAAGCCCATCTCTTAGTCGCCTTTTACGATATCCATGGGAACGAGATGGTGTGAACGTATTCTTTTTTTTTAATGGTGCCTGGAACTACATGGCACCTTTCAATATTTTTAGGGCAAAAATTGACTTATCCAAGGGTATTTCCATACTAGATCCTATGACTATGATAGGCATAGGATCTAGTATGGAAATACCCTTACTTTTGTAATAAATTACTCGAAACGCTGATTGCAATTTGGCCTCATTGTGGAACGGGCCTTATAATACGAAATGTTCCCTTCAAGCCGAAGTTAAGACAAACAAACCGATGGAATACATAATTATATTATTTCGCCTTTTTCATATTGATGAAGGGCCGCCATAGATCAACATTTATGTAGATACCGCATCTTTTTTATATGTTTTGTTCAGTGTGGTTCCCGGCAACAATTAAAAAAAAGGGTCACTATCTATCTATCTACTATCTCTTTCCCATGGATTTCGTAACAGCAGCTAAGGGATAGGCTTATAAACTTGGATTCTCTTTCTAAGCAATGGGCTAGCTACCTGTCACTATTTGAATCTCAATTCTATTTTAAAACCATACAGTGTTTTCATTATTATTTCAGGAAGATACTTTATTGCCAAAATTCAACTTAATAGGCAGTATTTTTGGAGATTTCTTGATTAATGAGAATGAGTGAATGAGTGACTTGAATAAATGAATGAATTGACTGAGCTTTTATATACTAGCTTATACCTGCTGCTTCGTTTTTAATTAATTTAATTTAATACCACCTACAAAGAACTTGTATTCTGATTTATACACGAACTATAGTTTTTTTACGGGATGAATAGTGCCTTATGTCCTAATTATATATACGTGAAATTTCAACAAAATTGGTTCAATAGATAATGCGTGAAGAGACAACAAACAAACAAATATAAAATAAAGTTACTTTCACATTTGGTATAAAAGTTGGAATACGAGTATTGATCAAAAAACAATTGAGACTTTCAAGACGCTATGTTGCATATGCGGTATCTATTTCTCGACTTGTATCTCTGAACGTAAACTTACACTTAGTCTGAGAGCTAAACACTTTTAAAGCGTAAATTGAAAAAGTTCATGACTTAACTGAAACTTTGGCTTTGTTGGTATTTTGTCATATAATTTTTGGAAGTTGTAAACCAATATACGTTGTATTTTGCGAGGCAGACAGAGCTTAAAGTTTTTGTCTACGTGACAGTGTTTGGTTCGTGGTTTTTCAACTATAAATATTCGATCAAGGTTTTAAGTTATTTAGAAAATAACTATATTATGAGCTCGAAGCTCATCTAAGACTAACTTGAAGGTATTTAAGGTATTTCGAACACCGTAAGATAAAATACCTTATAGGTATTTGATATATACGTGTAAAAAATAGTATACAAGTAGTCTGTGTAAAAAATCCGTGTAAAAAATAGTAGTATACAAGTACTTACTATTTTTTACACGGATTTTTAATCATGATTCTGGTTAAAGTCTAACATTTATGTAACTAGCTCTCTGTCTAAACGTCGCGTGTATAAAATTTGTTTATGAATTGAGCACCAAAATGTTTTACGGATCAGGAAACTTGTTCCAGGGAATGTTTTGATTCTATGTTGTAAAGGATTAATTGAATTTATTTATCAGTTTATTTATTTGTGAGTGTGGTTCCCGGCACCAATACAAAAAAGAATAGGACCACTTTATCTCTTTTCCTTGGATGTCGTAAAAGCCCACTAAGGGATAGGATACTTGGTTATTTTTTTTAGGCGATGGGCTAGGAACCTATCACTATTTGAATCTCAATTCTATCATTAAGCCAAATAGCTGACCGTGGCCTATCAGAATTTTCAAGACTGTTGGCTCTGTCTACCCCGCAAGGTATATAGACGTGATGAGTGATATGTAGGTATGTAACTCATTCGATATGATATTGAGTGTGCGTATTGCTCAAGTCAGTGGAGCCACCCGCGAGAGATAAGTCCGTGCGTGTGGATCCACCAACAGTGCTGGCATGCGCCGGCGCATGCCTATCTGACACTGCAAACCTGCCATTAGATCGAAGTTAGAAATATACTTCATGAAAGAAAAATTAATGTAAAATTTCTTTTTTTTTCAGGTACGTTAAAGCAGCTTTCCAGAATCTTGGTAAAGGTAATCTATACATATAATAAATCTGTAGAAGGGTCAATTCTGTACATTGAAAATAATGAAAAAATAAATAGCAGGGGGTGTTACTGGATCGATACTAAACACAAATATGTGATTAAAAAAATTTTTGTCTGTCTGTCTGTATGTTCAGGCATCACGTGAAAACTAACGGTTTGATTTTGATGAAACTTGGTATAATTATACCTTATTATCCTGGGCATAAAATAGGATACTTTTTATCCTGGAAAAATACGAAGAAAAAAAAATTCTTAATTTTACAGTTTATCCATAGACGTTGTTCTGTAGAAACGCGAACACACGTTACGTTACCCGCAGTGGATTCAGCGCCGTAACATATAGCGCCGAAAGTCGTATTTAGCTTGAACCGTTTGCGGGACACGCGGGCCGCTACTAATTACTATGAAAAAATTCTTTAGTCCAGTCAATCTAGACGTTCGAAGCTACATTAATTCCCATCAAGCTGAAAATGAGTATAATTGTTTAAAACACAATCAAAAGCATTATTTCAAAATTCCCCATGATTCCGGTTTAAGGAAAAAAAAACGGTAAGTTTTTCAAATCGGAAAATTACCTCAGACACAAATTGTAGATCATAAAGTTATCTATAAAAAATGTATCAATATTTTTTTTCAATAAAGCTACTAAGTTGCAAGCGTCATAATATGCACGCGTTTCCACGCCACCTCTGAGGTAGTGTACTATTAGCGCGTTTTTTTTAACATTTTTATTATTAAACTTGGAAAAGTCTGAAATAGGTTAGAAATAAATACGTGTTTTCACTACGCAGTAGCACTCAAGACAAACTTTCGCATTTATTATTTAAAAAAAATTGAATAACCCTAAGTGAAGAAAATCATCTTAGGACAATAATAGAGATTACAATTAAATCAAATTAAAACTAAAACTACTTATAAAAGGAAAGAAAAAAGATGACTACAAACTAAAATTTAATTTATAAATTGTACAGTCCCTGCATAGCATCAACATGCGGGAGTGTGCCTAGAAGGCTGGCAGCATTGCCAATTTGAATGGCAATGCTAATTCTCTGAGCCAGATAATTTCCAGCCCTCCGGTCAAGAGATACCTCAATCAGCTTTTTCGACAATTGTCAGAAAAGCTAATGGGCAGATAGGCCCCCCGGTCCCAGAGTTTCTACCCCAAAAGGTTCAAAAGTATAGGTATTACCGATACGTACATATTTGCGCCTTTTGAGGTTTTTTGCCTCATTTGAAGCAGAACCGGCCTTAGATTTTGTAACCTGAAGATGAGACGGCGCAAGTGTGTCGACACAAGTAGCATCCCACACCAAAGGCCGCCCCAATCTCCAGGGTACCAAAGTCATACCATCCGGTCTCTTGGCATCATCCCGAGCCAAACCGTTTGTTTCTACAACGGCTGGAACATGGCCACGTAACAATTAAACAGAGAGACAGATGTTGTCTCAAGGTTTCACTACAGTATAAATGAAGGGACTGGGTTTCATTATACTTACGAGTATGTATATTTTATATTTTGAATTCAAGTTAAAATTACCGACAGAACAATATTTTTACTTATATTACTGCTAACATGCTTATGCATATTAGGACGCTTGCAACTTTTTGCATCGTTATATATCAGAAATGGTAGCTTTATTGAAAAAAAATATTGATTCCTTTTTATAGATAACTTTATGATCTACAATCTATGTCTAAGGTAATTTTCCGATAAAACTTACAGTTTTGAAGAAAATCGTGAAAAACCCATTTTTTTTACCTTTGACCTTGAGTAATTTTTTTTACTTTACGGAATCATGGGGTATTTTGAAATAATGCTTTTGATTGTGTTTTAAACAATTATACTCATTTTCAGCTTGATGGGAAATAATGTAGCTTCATTCTTATTTTTTGGTCTAAATTGACCGGACTACTTACTACAGAACGCGAACTCAACAGCAGTAGCTCAATAGAGGGATCTCCTTAATTATTATAGGCCTAGCCGTAATTGGGTCCAATAGATATTTATATGATGCCATTGTCAGAGTTACTCAAAATGGAGAAATAAACCATCCACGCGATGACCGACATCCGCGCGGACGGAGTCGCGGGGGGAAGCTAGTTTTGATAATAAAGCTTTTTATAATCTGTGTTATAGCTTACGGAATATGAGAGTCGGTGGCCGAATGGATAAGATGCCCGAGTAAATTGCACAGGTTCAAATCCTGCTACGGCCATTGACCAATGACTATTTTCGAAGTTACGTACATAAGTTTGAATACTAACCGATGCTCTTACGGTGAGTGGGAGTTAGAAACCTGCACATTCAGGCAACTGGATGTGTAACCATGATCGATCCAATACTGGTTATATTCCCCTACAAAGTTGCAAAGGTTACACTCTTCGTCTTAAAACCTGAAGATTTGCTTCGTGTTAAATACTGACTCACCCAATTTAGGATCCATGGTCAAAAACCTTGGGCTCTCCAGAGTGGTGAGGATGTATCCGGTAATAAACCCAGGATGAAGAAGATCCTAATACATACATATATATAATCACGTCTATATCCCTTGTGGGGTAGAAAGAGCCAACAGTCTTGAAAAGACTGATAGGCCACATTGAGCTAATTGGCTTAATGATAGAATTGTGATTCAAATAGTGACAGGTTGCTAGCCCATCGCCTAAAAAAGAATCCCAAGTTTGAAAGCCTATACCTTAGTCGCCCTTTACGACATCCATAGGCACGAGATGGGGTGGTCCTATTCTATTTTTATTTGCCGGGAACCACACGGCACTAGATCCTAATACACGCCGCCTTATAGATTAACACGATTCCCTTTACAATAATTATTAAAAGCTCTACTAAAACCGTTCCAATTGAGGGCAGCCATTTTAATACCATTTAAGTTTTCAATAGCACGGTGTTAGTAAACATCTTGTCTGTTCGTTTGTTCGTGTATTACGAATTAATCCGTCTGAACGTTTCCGTCCAAATAGTTCCTTTGAAACTAAGCTTAGATGTTTTCGTAGTAGAAGTGTAATGATACCAGCGATTTAAGAGAATTTAATTAAAACTAGCTTCCGCCCGCGACTCCGTCCGCGCGGATGTCGGTATTCGCGTGGATGGTTTATTTCTCCATTTTGAGTAACTCTGACAGTGACATTTTATAAATATCTATTGGAAACGAATACGGCTAAGCTTCGCCTAGCATGTTTCGATGTTTTTGTAAGAGAAGATCGCTTAAACTGAAAAATCAAGATTTATTTTTTTTCTACTAGAATTTTTCCAGGATTTACAGTATCCCATTTTATGACCAGGATAATAAGGTAGAATTATACTAAGTTTCATCGAAATCGAACCGTTAGTTTTCACGTGATGCCTGAACATACAGACAGACAGACAAAAAAATTTTTAATCACATTTTTGGGTCTGGTATCGATCCAGTAACACCCCCTGCTATTTATTTTTTCAATATTTTCAATGTACAGATTTGATGACCCTTCTACAGATTTATTATTTATGTATAGAATAGATATATATAGTAAAGAGCGTCGATGGTCTAGTCGGTAAGGTTGAGCATAAAGGCGCAGGTTCGAATCCCACCGCGGCCATGTACCAATGACTATTTTAGAAGTTATGTACATTAGTTTGATAACTAACCGATGCTCTTACGGTGAGGGAAAACATCGTGAGGGAACCTGCACATTCAGGCAATTTGATGTGTAACATATGATTCAATACGGGTCAGGTTACCCTGTAAAGATTACGGGGGTCACACTTGAGTCGCTTCGTGTAAAATCCTGACTCACCCGGGACATGGGCTTACTACAGCCTCCTTTCCAGAGTAGCGAAGATGCAACTAAAGCCAGGAGGAAGAAAAAAAGAGATGGATATACTAGCCGTCCTTTTCCACCACATTCCGCTTCCTCTTATAACAAACACCAGTCCCTAATCCACCGCTGAACAAGTTTCAGAGATTGAGAATTGTCCTACATTGAGAGTTCTACAACATTGATTGGTCTGTATGAAATGTAATTTGTTGTAACATTGTACAATTGGAACTGTAACTAGCTGCATACTGCGGTTTTATTCACAACTTTGTAATAACAGTTACATAGTTTTGACTAGCTGTGCCCGCGACTTCGTCCGCGTTGAATAGTTATTTTGGGCATCATTGAAGCCCTCAAGGATGAAGATTGCTAATCCATCGCCTAAGAGAAAAATGCCAAGTTTATCATCCCTTCATGAACGGAATTACAGAAACACTTTGATTACTTATAGAATCTTGATTTGTCAAAACATTTTTACAAGCTCGACTAAGTTTAACCCAAATCTATACTAATATCTATATATATAAAACTCTTCCGTTACTGAGTGACTGACTGACAGACAACGCACAGTCGAAACTACTGGTCGTAGACAGCTGAAATTTGGGATGTAGGTTCCTTGGGATATGTAGGGGAGCACTAAGAAAGGATTTTTGGAAATTCAACCCCTAAGGGGGGGAAAAGGGGTAAAAACGTTTCTATGAAAAATCTTATTCCTTGGGTTTATAAACTTGAAACTTGGCATGAACACGTACATAGGCAAGTAAATATGTTTGACATTATAAGTTTTTTCAAACTACCCTCCAATCGTGATTTAGGGGATGCGATTGGGTGACTGATTTATTAACGCACAGCCGAAACCGCTCGGTATAGGAGTCTGAGATTTTGAACAGAGGTTCCTTTAGTAACATAAGTGAGCACTAAGAAGGGATTTTTGAAATGTCAACCCCCAAGGGGGGGAAACGGGATAAACTGAGCCGGGGCTGCGGGAAAGTTCTAACGAGATACCGTGGCCCCGGAACGCAAAGGGCAACTGAAGGAACGAGGTGGGTTTTAGTCAGTAAAAGTCTGACACTCCCTTCCGTTCCACCCAGAGCGGGAGAGGTCATTTGATGATTTCCCATCCTTAAAAAAAAAAAGACTTTGTATGACAACTTTCAGTCGTCTCTTTAACATACATAATTATGTACATACATGCATAACATTAATAACATCACGCCTTTAAATCCCTATTTTGTGTTAACACTACCCATACAAACAGCTAAAAGGAAACAAGTGAAGAGACGAAATTTGTCCGCATCCATTTTCACCTAAATTCTTAACGTTAATGAGATTTACTTTTTATTATTAGGTCAACCTAATAGCCTCACATGTACGTATAACTTCGTAAGAATTTTCTTTCAACTCCTAACCGTTGAGGAGTTGTACCTTCCATCATCAGCTCATTCACATGGGATGATGACTATCAGACTATATTTGTTTACACATGTAATCGATAAACTCCGAAACTACTGAATCGATTTCAAACATTCACCATTAGAAAGCTACATCATCCCTGAGTAACACAGGCTATATTTAATTCCAGTTGTAACAAGATTTCAGCCTGTGGAAGAAAAAGCCCTGTCGAGATCATTAAAAAACGCTATATATAACCGAATTACACGTGGGAATTTGAAGATTTAGAGGAAATGAGCGATATTGAAGATGGATGGAAGGAATTTAAAGAAAGAATTGTGAAAGTAGCTGTTGAAGTGTGTGGTGTAAGTAGAAGAAGGAAAGGAAAAAATCACAAAAATGCGTGGATGAGTAAAGATGTGCAAGAACTTGTGCGATTAAAGAAGAAAGCATGGCTGGATTTGTTAGCAGCAAAAGCTAACTTAAGAATGCAAGAGGTTATAGATGAAGATGTGAATGAAGCACGTAAGGAATATAAGAAAATGAAAGATTTGGTTAAGAAAGCTGTGATTAGAAAGAAAGAAGAGTATAAAGAGGATTTTGATAAAAGGCTATCAGAAGACTTTCAGTCAAATCTGAAAGTATTCTGGAAATCCGTAAGGTCAGCCCGAGGAAATACTATAACCAGAGAGCTGACTAGGATCAGATGCCAGGATGGTAGCGTTGTGAAAGGAGAAGAATGTGTACTAAAGATATGGAAGGACTATTTTGAAAGTTTATTTGAAAAAAAGGAAGGAAATAAGAAAGATTTCTGCTATAGCGAAGAAAAAGAGAATGAGATGGAAGGCGAAATTGAAATGTTCGAAATTGTGGAAGCACTTAAGAGTATGAAAGCGGGAAAGGCTGCTGGGTGTGATAGAGTGTCGGTCGAGATGCTTAAAGCAGGAAAAGGCGTAGTAGCTAGTCAGTTGTACTGCCTTTTCAATTTGTGTTGGAGAAGCGGCCGAGTACCAAAAGATTGGTGTAAGGCTGTTATCGTGCCACTTTACAAACGAAAAGGGTCACAGCTGGACTGCAAAAATTATCGTGGTATAAGCCTGCTTAGCGTCGTCGGCAAATTGTATGCTAAGGTATTGATTAATAGAGTCAGGAATGAAACTGATGACAAAATATGGGATGCTCAAGCGGGATTTCGAAAGGGAATGGGATGTACTGATCAGGTCTTTTCCTTGCGGTGCATAGCCGAAAAGTTTTTGGCCAAGAGTCAAAAAGTCTATTGCACATTCGTAGATCTGGAAAAGGCCTATGACAGAGTTGAGAGGAATGAATTGTGGTCAGCACTTTCTATGCATGGGGTGAGCAGTCTCTTAATACGAGCACTGAAATCCTTATTATGAGGATTCGAGTGCTTGTGTCAGGATAAACGGAGCGCACACTGAGTGGTTTAAGATTGAGAAAGGCGTTAGGCAAGGATGTGTTGCGTCACCGTGGCTGTTCAACCTATTTATGGATAGCTGTTTGACAGATTTGCAAGAGTCTAAAAGTGGATTAAGGATGAATGAGTTACTCGTCAAATGTCTGCTCTATGCCGACGATCAGGTTATACTGGCGTCATCAGCGGAGGAGTTACAGGAGATGGTAAACTGTATGCATGAAGCTTTAAAAGAGAAAGGAATGAAAGTGAACGTAAGTAAAACTAAAACACTGGTTTTTGAAATGGAGAAAGAAATGACAGCATGTAATATTTTGATTGGAGGAGAAAAAGTGGAGCAAGTGAAAGAGTTTGTATATCTAGGATCAAAGTTTACATCAGATGGCAAGTATGATAGTGATATTGAAAGGAGAGTGAACGCGGGGAACATGGTGAATGGAGCTTTGCATGCCTTTATGAGCAGTCAGAAACTATCCAAAAAGGCTCGACTGGCTGTGCACAGGGGCGTGTTGGTCCCGACATTAATGTATGGGAGTGAAAGTTGGGTATGGCAAAAGAAGCATGAAAGCAGAATAAATGCAGTGGAAATGAGAGCGTTAAGGAGTATGATGGGTGTGAAATTGAGTGACAGGATAAGGAACAGCGTGATAAGGGAATGTTGTGATGTGAAAGAAGATGTAGTTACAGGAATAGAAAAGGGTATGTTAAGATGGTTCGGTCATGTGGAGAGGATGAATGAAAGCAGGTTGACTAAGCAGATATACAAGGAGAGTGTGGAGGGAAAGGTCGGAGTGGGAAGACCTAGACGAACGTATCTTGATCAAATTAAGGACGTCCTGGTAAAGGGTCAGGTCAAAAGTACCCGAAACCGCCGAGCTTGTATGAAGAGAGTTATGAATGTGGACGAAGCGAAAGAAGTATGCAGAGATCGTGGCAAGTGGAAAGAGGTAGTCTCTGCCTACCCCTCCGGGAAAGAGGCGTGATTTTATGTATGTATGTATGTATGTTACACGTGGGCGAAGCCGCGGGCGGAAAGCTAGTTATCTATAAAGCTGAAGAGTTTGTTTGTTTGTTTGAACGCGCTTATCTCAGGAACTACTGGTTGAAATTGAAAAATTATTTATCCTTGAGGGCTTCAATGATGCCCTAAATAACTATTCCACGCGGATGAAGTTGCGGGCACAGCTAGTATTTTATACCCGATGTCACAATCCAGCTTTGATTTGACACTCAACAGTTCAAAATCTTCAGCACTTTCCAGTTTTGACGTAACACAAAGTTATTCAAAGATCATAATATATACATACTAGCTTTCCGCCCGCGGCTTCGCCCACGTGTAATTCGGTTATATATAGCGTTTTTTAATGATCTCGACAGGGCTTTTTCTTCCACAGGCTGAAATCTTGTTACAACTGGAATTAAATATAGCCTGTGTTACTCAGGGATGATGTAGCTTTCTAATGGTGAATGTTTGAAATCGATTCAGTAGTTTCGGAGTTTATCGATTACATGTGTAAACAAATATAGTCTGATAGTCATCATCCCATGTGAATGAGCTGATGATGGAAGGTACAACTCCTCAACGGTTAGGAGTTGAAAGAAAATTCTTACGAAGTTATACGTACGGTCGCGTTCATAATTGCAGTCATAGTTCGCAAAACTTTATAGCTTGCACCGCTGCTATCACTCACACATTCACACAAATAACACAATAAACAACAAGCGGTGAAACGTTGGGTAACGCGCCATCAAGAAGAGGGTAGTGTAAAAAGTCGACCGCGCAGCGACCGTCGTCCGCTAATAATCAACACAGTGACAGCCACACAGCGGAGATCCATGGTGGAACAGTACGAAAATAATGGCTTCATACTGACCAAAATATTTGCGGAACAGTTCGACACATTAGTGGTTACTGTTCGTCGAGTTTGCATCGTGAGGGACTACACCACAGACAGCCAGCAAGAAAGCCGTATTTATCCGAAATAAATAAGCAAAGATGTTTAGAATTTGCTGGGCAGTATTTGGATTTTGCCTGGAAAGAAGCGATATTTACGGACGAAAAGTTCATTTAAGTCATCACTACACGGTAGGCTTCATTTATGGCGAAGAAATGCAACTCGGTATGAAGAAAAAAATATTGTGCCAAATATGGAGTCTGGACACATATCTGTAAATATGTGGGGCTGGATGAGTGCTGCTGGACCTGGGGAACAGGTGTGGATAGCAGGACGCGCTACAGCTGCTGATTATGTGCAAGTGCTGGAAGAAACCATGTTACCAACTGTGCGGTATAATTATCCGATTGATGATATGCCAACAATATCATTTGTGCCCTGTGCATCGAGTCCATATAGTGCGTGAAAGGTTCTGCCAGTTTATATTAAAACTACTAATTACTTAGATAGTATTTAAGGACAGCTTCAATATCTTTTCTTTATGAAAACGAATAATTAAGCTGTAACCTTAATAACAGGAGATAAGTAGATGATACAATTAGTGTAATATGCTGTATGTATAGCTTTATATAATCATCGATATGTAAACAAAACTATAGGTTAACTGTTTCAATAAAATTTACTAATTTTAATTATTGAATGTTTTATTTTCTCCCTCTTTGTAATTCTTAGATATCAGTTAGTTAGTCAGTCAGTTACTTAGTTCAAATGGCACCTTGAAACATTAAAAATTGTCAGTACCACAATATTTTTTTTAATAGGCAAAAAAAATCCTTGAATATCTTCGAAATCCAAGTAACGCTAGTAACTAGAACAAGCGAGTGTGAGCAAGCGAGATTATCTCATATATCTTAGGTCTCACTTGCTCACACAAGTAATAAAATTGCTACCCAATAACTTTCAAAGGAACCACTACCTATGTTAGGGTCGTGTGCAGATAAACTTTCAACCTTATTAAAACGTCATAAGTCTGGCAGTCGCAGGCTTCCCTCTATAGGCAAATCTTATGCAAATAATGAGAGACGACGATATCTCGATCGACAATTATCGGGCCCAGTTCGGCCATCGTTGATTACCGTCTTTTTTGTTATGTTATATGTCATAGAATAATAAACTGTTTTTCTTAGTAATCATTGGTATTAAAGACCGTATTCATTTGATGGAATATTTATTCTTTTTAAATATGCATGTGTGTGTGTATCTATTGGAACCACAGTGCACGCTATTTTAACCCGTAAGAATTTTAAAACTATGACTGCAGATATGAACGCGATCGTACATGTGAGGCTATTAGGTTGACCTGATAATAAAAAGTAAATCTCATTAACGTTAAGAATTTAGGTGAAAATGGATGCGGACAAATTTCGTCTCTTCACTTGTTTCCTTTTAGCTGTTTGTATGGGTAGTGTTAACACAAAATAGGGATTTAAAGGCGTGATGTTATTAATGTTATGCATGTATGTACATAATTATGTATGTTAAAGAGACGACTGAAAGTTGTCATACAAAGTCTTTTTTTTTTTTAAGGATGGGAAATCATCAAATGACCTCTCCCGCTCTGGGTGGAACGGAAGGGAGTGTCAGACTTTTACTGACTAAAACCCACCTCGTTCCTTCAGTTGCCCTTTGCGTTCCGGGGCCACGGTATCTCGTTAGAACTTTCCCGCAGCCCCGGCTCAGTTTATCCCGTTTCCCCCCCTTGGGGGTTGACATTTCAAAAATCCCTTCTTAGTGCTCACTTATGTTACTAAAGGAACCTCTGTTCAAAATCTCAGACTCCTATACCGAGCGGTTTCGGCTGTGCGTTAATAAATCAGTCACCCAATCGCACCCCCTAAATCACGATTGGAGGGTAGTTTGAAAAAACTTATAATGTCAAACATATTTACTTGCCTATGTACGTGTTCATGCCAAGTTTCAAGTTTATAAACCCAAGGAATAAGATTTTTCATAGAAACGTTTTTACCCCTTTTCCCCCCCTTGGGGGTTGAATTTCCAAAAATCCTTTCTTAGTGCTCCCCTACATATCCCAAGGAACCTACATTCCAAATTTCAGCTGTCTACGACCAGTAGTTTCGACTGTGCGTTGTCTGTCAGTCAGTCACTCAGTAACGGAAGAGTTTTATATATATAGATAGATGTATATATTTCCGAACTTGCCTCTCAAATAATGAAACATGTTTGTTTCCGAGAAACGATAAAAACGAATTAAATTAAGTAAATCAGCCATTATGAAACAGAAACTCGGGATTTCAAATTCAATTTGACGTCGCCAAAGGAAGAATCATCGCTGCCATTGCGCGCCATCCGTTTCCCGTCATTACGTTTGGTGTAATTTATTCAATCAAGTAGCTTTTGCCCGCGGCTCCGCTTTCCCGTATTTATCGCCTATTAATTAGTTCTACATTCATTCATGTTTTTTTTAAAGTGGACAATGTGCATTCGTCCACGATGCAGTTTTAAGAGATCTATATTTGTAAATTGACGTCCGATGAAAATGCTGCATTGTAGTTTGTTCCGCCGCTTCTTCTACACATGCGCTTTGGAAGCGGTAGTAGTTATAATTAGATTCAAGTGATGTGACGTCAATAAGTGATAACTTGTATCCAATTTTGGAAATAAATCTATTCTATTCGCCACCTACTAAAAATACAGTTAAGCCATTCGCGCATTTAGCGCCACCTTCAAAAGGATATAGTTAATATTGCGCGAATTTAGCGCCACCCTCAAAAAAAAATATTATCCTTCTGAGAAATAATATCTTCATAGAAAAGATTACTTAAGATAGAGGTTACAAACAAAAAAACAAATTTACTTTCGCATTTTTTATATTAGTTAGTATTCCAATTACTAGGTACCTCTCGATTTCGGGCCGCATCTGTGTGAACACGGCCTTAGTCAAGCTCATTTTAAAGTTTGTAAGGTCGGTGCTTAATTTCTTCAAATAATCTTCTTTTGAGTCGTAAATTGATTATTTTTTTCGATAAATAAATAATTGTTTTGTTTATTTTTTAAGATATAAAGAGAAGAGAGATATGTGATGAAAGCTGAAAAGAGTAAGAGACACACTCTTGTCTCTTTCTGTTCTTCATAAGATCTTATATTAGTAAATCCATATTATCATCCTATGTAACTTATTCTAAATCATTTTAAAGGAATCTTAATTTTGTAAGTACATACATATCTACATATAATCACGTCTATATCCATTGCGGGGTAGACAAAGCCAACAGTCTTGAAAATACTGATAAGCCATGTTCAGCTGTAGTTTGGCTTAATGATAGAAATGAGATTTAAATTAATTCAAATCAATACAGCTTGCTATCCCATCGCCTAAACGAAGAATCCCATGTTTACAAGTCTATCCCCTAGTCGCCTTTTACGACATCCGTGGGAAAGAGATGGAGTGGGCCTATTCTTTTTTGTATTGGTGCCGGGGACCACACGGCATTAAATTAGATTGTAGTAATTAGAATGTCGTAAAAGGCAACTAAGGGATAGGCTTACAAACTTGGGATTCTTTTCTAGGCGATGGGCTAGCAACCTGTCACTATTTGAATCTCAATTCTGTCATTAAGCCAAATAGCTGAACGTGGCCTATCAGTCTTTCAAGACTGTTGGCTCTGTCTACCCCGCAAGGGATATAGACGTGACCATATGTATGTATGTATGTAATACAATCTATTGTCAAAATGAATGTTGGTCTGTTTAACCATTACGATGACTCAGTAAATTTAAAATATTACCTCGCCGACGCGACGGACGGGAGTCATAAAGTCACGTCTATAAAATCTGGAGTCTGAATTTCTAGCAATATAACAGCTGTGAGGCCCACAGACATTACGAGGGCTAGATTGAAATTAACATACATACATACAAACACACACACACACATTTCGAAAGGGCTGAAAGGCCACTTTCAGCGTTATGGTTTATTGATTGATTGAGATTAAAATTCTTAATGACAGGTCACTAACTCAGCCCTAAATGATTTTAAAAATGAGAAAATTTAAAGCCATCGCCTAAAAGAGGAATCCCAAGTTTATAAGCCTATCCCTTAGTCGCCTTTTACGACATCCATGGGAAAGAGATTTTTTTTTTTTTTTTTTTTTTTTTTTTTTTTTTTTTTTTTTTTTTTTTTTTTTTTTTTTTGGACAAATTACACTGATTGAGTTAGCCTCGAAGTAAGTTCGAAACTTGTGTTACGAGATACTAACTCAACGATACTATATTTTATAATAAATACTTATATAGATAAACATCCAAGACCCAGGACAATCAGAAAAAGTTCTTTTCTCATCATGCCTTGACCGGGATTCGAACCCGGGACCTCCGGTGTCACAGACAAGCGTACTACCGCTGAGCCACAGAGGCCGATCGGTTCTTTGACTTGACGAATTTCGTGTTTAACAGTTTTTGGCGTGTTGTAAATATTGTAAAGTTAGTGCCGTGTGGTTCCCGGCACCGATAGAAAATAGAATAGGATTGCTCTCTCTAACCCATGGATGTCGTAAAAGGCGACTAAGGGATAGGCTTATAAACTTGGGATAGGGATTCCATCAGTAAGCCAAACAGATGAACGTGGCCTTTTAGTATTTTCAAGACTGTTAGCTCTGTCTACCCCGCAAGGGAAATAGACGTGAATATATGTATGTATGTAAAAATTAATTTTAGCGAGCGAAACGTATAAGTTCATCCACATTCATAACTCTCTTCATGCAAGCTCGTCGGTTTCGGGTACTCTTGACCGGACCTTTAGCTAGAACGTCTCCGATTTGATCAAGTCAAATTTTTAATAAACAACTTCGGATTCTCATGACTTGAAAAAAAAAGATGATTCAGTATCGTACAATGAAAAATGCTTCCGAATTTGTACGAATTATTTTTTCTAAGGCGGCGGTATAGTCTTGGGAATCATTTGTTAAGCTGAATACTTTTTCATTTCAATTGTTTGTTGATTTTGCCCTGTCGTAATATTTTAATCTTGAATTTATGTTATCCAAAAGTGCTAATTTTAATAATAATATGAATGTTTGTTTGTTTGTAAACACTTTATTGCACATCTATACTAAATAAAGCTGAAGAGTTTGTTTGTTTGAACGCGATTATCTCAGGAACTGCTGGTTCGAATAGGAAAATTCTTATTCTCTATTGTAATAAATCAAAAAATTTACTTACTCAAATTGAGAATTCCACTGTAAACAATGAATTTAAAAATAGAATTCACTCGTGTTCTTAATTTAAAACTGTCGATTTTCCAATCCGACAATACCTAGGTACCTATTGTTAGTATGTTACATTCAAATGGACAATTTCAAAACTTTTTTTCTTCTAAAATAAGATTTAAACGTAGACGTCCACAGTTTATTTAATTTAAAACTTAAATTTCAACTATGGACGAACATGACTACAAGCAAATGTGTTGTAGAAAGGAAATTCAAATTTAGAAAACATAGGTACTATTTTCGTCTAAAGAAACAAAAGATTTTAAATAGAATTATATTGTTCTTTATTTGAAACATTCGCAATCAATCAATTAATTCTAAATAATGGAATCTAATTCAAAACAAAAAATAAATTGAATTTAGAACTCCTTTTGTCTTCAAACAAACATGCGGTTTAAAAATAGAATTCAATTGTGTTCTATATCTGAAACGTCGATCCCAATCCGGCATTGCAGGTTAGAATCTAATATCTGGCCGCTTACCGACTCTGCAGATTAAGTCTTCATGCATTATGTATTACGTCGGCACAGATAGTAAACTATACTGCACAGATCTTGTTTTATTAGGGTTCTGTACCTAAAAGATAAAAACGGGACGAATTGCCAGTTTTTAAACTATCATAATATGCTTTACTGAATGTGCAGGTTACCTCACGATGTTTTCCCCCAACGTAAGAGTATTCAAACTAATGTACATCACTATTAAAATAGTCATTCGTACATGGCCGAGGTGGGATTTGAACCTGTGCCTTTCTGATCGTCACGCATTTTAACCGGACTCCTTACCGATTCGACGAACGACACTCTGTAATATAGATACATCCATATACATACATATGGTCACGTCTATATCCCTTGCGGTGTAGACAGAACCAACAGTCTTAAAAAGACTGAATAGCCACGTTCATCTATTTGTAATAAAGATTTAAGTATTCAACTATAACTTGTGCCGTGTGGTTCCCGGCACCAATAAAAAAAAAGAATAGGACCACTCCATCTCGTTCCCATGGATGTCGTAAAAGGCGACTAAGGGATAGGCTTATAAACTTGGGATTCTTCTTTTAGGCGATGGGTAAGTAACCCGTCACTATTTGAATCTCAATTCTATTATTAAGCCGAACAGCTGAACGTGGCCTATCAGTCTTTTCAAGACTGTTGGCTCTGTCTACCCCGTAAGGGATAAAGACATGATCATATGTATGTATGTACTATAATTTCTTTAACCTCTGACCAAGTTTGTCTGAAATAATTAGTAGGTATGGCGGAATGGAAACATTTCGGGAACATTGGAAACTTTGGAAGTATGTTTAAAAGATCTTTGTTGGAATTCTTCTGTAAAGTTACAGGTATTTACTTTGACGCTTATCTACCTGCTACCCTCCACGATGAAGGAGAGGTGTTATAATGAAAGTGATTCATGCGAAAGAAATACGCAGGTCTCATGCCGAATGAAAGGATAAAGTCTCTGCCTATCCCTTCAGGAAAGTAGCTTTAATGTATGTATTATACTAGCGACCCGCCCCGGCTTCGCACAGGTAGCCGTAATACATATAAACCTTCCACTTGAATCACTTTATTTCATACATATAGTCACGTCTATATCCCTCGCGAGGTAGACAGAGCCAATAGCCTTGAAAAACTGAAAGGCCACGTTCCAAGCTGTTTGACTTAATGATAGAATTTAGATTCAAATAGCGACAGGTTGCTAGCCCATCACCTAAATGAAGAATCCCAAGTTTATAAGTCCCTTAATCGAATTTTACGACACCTATGGGAAAGAAATGGAGTGATCCTATTTTTTTGAAATTTGTACCGGGAACCACACATCACTTATTCAACTTATATAAAAAAAGAGGAATCAAAATCCGTTATATAGTTTCGAAGATCTAACCAAACAAACACACAGACATAGAGACAGACGCGGGAAGCGACTTTGCATTATGTATACTGCGTAGTGAATCAGTTGCATTACAAAACAAAGAATGTTCTTCTGTATGTTTGTATGTTTGTACAGCACTCGCCAGCGTTACTTCAGCGAGGTCAAGTGTGGAAACGTTTTTATACACAGTGTGTATAAAAATGTGTTCAACTAAAAGTAGAATCCCAATTTAATAAGCCTATCCCTTAGTGGAAAATAAACAAAAATCAATCTTAAATTAAGGACGTCCTGGTAAAGGGTCAGGTCAAAAGTACCCGAAACCGCCGAGCTTGCATGAAGAGAGTTATGACTGTGGATGAAGCGAAGGAAGTATGCAGAGATCGTGGCAAGTGGAAAGAGGTAGTCTCTGCCTACCCCTCCGGGAAAGAGGCGTGATTTTATGTATGTATGTATGTATCCCTTAGTCGCCTTTTACGATATCCATGGAAAAAAGATGCAGTTGTGCTATTCTCTTACTAATGGTGCCGAGAACCACAGATAGCTAGCTAGCTAGCTAACATCGCCTTAATTGAGAACCCCAAGTTTGTTTGAACGTGCGCCGCCGTGTGTATTACACACGGCGGCGCACGTTCAACCCACAACGCAGTAAGAAAGGTTGTAGATTGACATAATAATGTGACAAATTCTATTGAGTACTAAAATAATACGTGCGAAACAAAGGTCCATCACTCCATCTCTTTTCTATGGATGTCGTACAAGGTGACTAAGGGATAAGCTTATTAATTGGGATTCTTCTTTTAGGCGATGGGCTAGCAACCTGTTACTATTTGAATCTCATTTCTATCATAAAGCCAAATAGCTGAACGTGGCCATTCAGTCTTTTCAAGACTGTTGGCTCTGTCTACCCCGCAAGACATAAGAGGTCCCATTCTTTTTTGCACTGGTGCCGGGAACCACACGGCGCAAATAAATAAACATAATACAAATTCCAAGTTAAACCTTAAGTTATACGTTAATAACCGGGACAAGTTTAATATATTCAACAAGTTCGTGTCGTAACAAGATCTGTTTTAACCAACAGCGGCCATTGTTCGTAATTTTGCATAAGTAAATAAACATAGGAAATTCGAGTGTGATGTACGAGTTTATTATTTATTACATACATACATACAAACATACATCTCTGTCTTCTTTTTAATATTTTATTTAATCCCGCCTTCCCTTCCTATCTTAAAGATCGTTTCTCTTTCCGTCATTCGTCTAATTCTCCTTGCAGATCCCATTTGCGCACCATTCTTACTATTCCTACCCACAAGACTTCCTTCTACTCTTTCTCCTTCTCTACTCATGCTGTACGACTGTGGAATTCCTTACCGCATGATATTCGCGATTCCCAAACTCTCTCTTCATTCAAACGACGAGTTAAAGACTATTATCTCTCCAAATAGACTTATATATATTATATATATATATTGGTATGTTTATGTAGTTTATTACTGTCATTTATTTAATTATGTAAGTACTAGCATGTATGTTTAGTTAAATATGTTTTACGTTATTTATGCACACGCCATACCGCTCTAAAATTCATCTTTCCTCTCATGGGTCTACTGGAAGAGATTTCTTTTGAAATAAGTAGCACCTTTGTACTAGAATTATTGTAATAAATGCTCCTCTATATAATTTTGTGTACATAAATAAATAAATAAATAAATAAATAAATACATACTATACATACAAACATACATACCATACATACATACATAAATACATACATACAAACATACATACATACATAAAATCACGCCTCTTTCCCGGAGGAGTAGGCAGAGACTACCTCTTTCCACTTGCCACGATCTCTGCATACTTCCTTCGCTTCATCCACAGTATTAACTCTCTTCATGCAATCTCGGCGGTATCGTGTAGGTACTTTTGACCTGACCCTTTACCAGGACGTCCTTAATTTGATCATTTATTAGTTTATTATTAGTTCTACATTCATTCATGTTTTTTTTAATGTAGACAATGTGCATTCGTTCACGATTTAGATTTAAGAGATACATAATATACATACATAAAATCACGCCTCTTTCCCGGAGGGGTAGGCAGAGACTACCTCTTTCCACTTGCCACGATCTCTGCATACTTCCTTCGCTTCATCCACATTCATAACTCTCTTCATGCAAGCTCGGCGGTTTCGGGTACTTTTGACCTGACCCTTTACCAGGACGTCCTTAATTTGATCAAGATACGTTTGTCTAGGTCTTCCCACTCCGACCTTTCCCTCCACACTCTCCTTGTATATCTTATATTTAAGAGATCTATATTTGTAAATTGACATCCGATGAAAATGCTGCAGTGTAGTTTGTTCCGCCGCTTCTTATACACATGCGCTTTGGAAGCGGTAGTAGTTGTAATTAGATTTAAGTGATGTGACGTCAATAAGTGATACATCTCGCTGCTACTATTATGAGCGAAGAAATAATGGAAAATGTAAAAAAAAAAATGGGGAAAATTATTCATCGTTGAGAGCTTCAATGATGCCCAAAATAACTATTCCACGCGGACGAAGTCGCGGGCACTGCTAGTGTTTGAATGTATCAATGTAAGTATGTATGTATTATTCCAAATATGTATATAATATTTGGTTTCGGTACAAAGACTATGATCGTCAAATATTGCTGAAAATCGATTGCCTCCAAAGACCCGCGTCACACGTCACTGGCTGCGTTCATTCTCCCGGAATTTCCACGCTGAGGGGAAAAAAATTCCCCTTTAACAACAGGAACTAGTCCTAAATATTCCTGGCTATATGGAATTTGATCGTACGTACTGAGCTTTGGATAAGACGTTTGATGTGAACAAGTTATTTTGCATTAGTTTTTAGCTAGCTATCTTGACGTCGTTGAGGTAAATGCTGCAGTGCAGTTTGTTACCGCTTCTTGTGTACTGACGCTTTGGAAGCGGCAGCAAACTTAGTTTTAAGTAATTTATTTGATGGTAGGTTTATTTGATGAAGGTACGTTCGTCTAGATCTATACACTTACTTTCACATCTATACTAATATTATAAAGCTGAAGGGTATGTTTGTTTGTTTGAACACGCTAATCTCAGGAACTACTGGTTCGAATTGAAAAATTCATTTTGCGTCGAATAGACCATTTACCGAGGAACGTTTCAGGAAATATAACATCACGCTGCAACTATAAGGAGCAAAGAAATAATGCAAAATGTGAAAATAACGGGGAGAATTATTCATCATTGTGGGGCTTCAATGATGCCCACAATAACTATTCCACGCGGACGAAGTCGCGGGCACAGCTTGTCGAAAATAAAGCAGTTTGCCCGAAGCCTCACGATTTCCAGAGTACTTAAACATTACACTTGTCTACCTTAAGGGCTATTCACGTAACATAATGGCCCAATAGATACGCCAGTGAATGGCCCTATCACGTAGCAAATATTTAGACGATAAATCATAATAGTTGGACATCATAAGGCCCTTTGTAAATGCGACTGTTTTTCTTTGGCAGTGCAGTGAAAAAAACGCGCGGTTGTCAGTTTTTTTTTTTTTCATTTATTTGACTCGCTAACTTGTTGAACAAAACACAACTTTAGCATTATTCAAATAAGGTGCTTAGTTTGAGCAAACACAGCTTGATTTTAGTTTTCCTGGTTTGGTTTATAGGTCACTATGGTTTCTGATATTAAGTCTTTTTGACATATAGTATATCAAGTTAACCTTGCTTGGTCAAGTTAATTACGGCAAAGTATTCTCTCGTTTACATTTCTATTACAAGTTTGTATAATTGTGACGTTGACGTTATTGAAGAAAATGCTGCAGTGCAGTTTGTTACCGCTTCTTCTGCACTGACGCTTTGGAAGCGACAATAAACTTAGATTTAAGTAATTTATTTGACGTCAACCAATGTTGTGAAACCAAAAGGTATGACAACTATTAAGGGTTGTTTGAAATGTCCCGTAATAATGAATAAAATTTTTGAATTTGAATTGAATTTGACTTGTTCATTGGCTTAACGTCATGATCAGTACCGGTTGCATCCTCATAGTTGCTTGAACGTGCAGGGCATTGTCGGTATTACTTACTTATATACATAAAAGATGGTTAGATGGCGTAAAAGGCGACTAAGGGATAGGTTTATTAACATGATATACTTCTTTAGGCGATAGGCTAGCAACCTGTCACTATTTGATTCTATCATTAAGCCTGACACCTGACCGTGGCCTATCAGTCTTTTCAGGCTCTGTCTGACCCGCAAGGGATATAAACCTGATTTTATGAATGAATGAATACATAAAAGAAAATAGTCATTGGTGCTTACGTGTTATGGTAACATTATGACACTTGGATTACACATTTATAAGCCGTTCGTGAAAAGTCGACCGCAGATCTATACTAATATTATAAAGCTTAAGAGTTTGTTTGTTTGTTTGTTTGTTGGAATGCGCTAATTTCGGGAACTACTGGTTCTTATTGAAAAAATATTTTTGTGTTGAATAGACCATTCATCGAGGAAAGCTTTAGGCTATATAACATCGCGCTGCAACTATTAGGAGCGAAGAAATAATGGAAAATGTGGGGTAAATTATTCATCCTTGAGGGCTTCAATGATGGCCAAAATAACTATTCCACGCGGACGAAGTCGCGGGCACAGCTAGTAACAAATAAACTCGTTTCACAGCGGTCGGGTAAAACGCGCTTGCCAACGGCGCGTCTTACCAGCGTCAGTGTGTAATCAGCCTTATAAACTACTGGCGCGGTACATGTCTCTTATACTAAGATCAATCATTAAGATGTATCACTTTTATAGTGATATGATTATTATGAGGCCTCGTATCTATGAGACAAAAAGTTTGATATAAAAGAAGGCTTACTTCAAGAATTCCGTGATAAAGCTTTTCCGTGCTCTGAAAAATGAGATGATGTGAAAATGGGATCATAGTTATATAGCTAATAATATTGTATACGTACATATATATATAATCACGTCTATATCCCTTATGGGGTAGACAGAGCAAATAATCTTAATAAGACTGATATGCCACGTTCAGCTGTTTGACTCGACAATAGAATTGAGATTCAAATAGTGACAGGTTGCTAGTCCATCGTCTAAAATAAAAGTTTATAAGCCTATCTCTGAGTCCCCTTTTACGACATCATGGGAAACAGATGGAGTGGTCCTATACTTTTTTCTATCGGTGCCGGTAACCACACGGCACATTCGAATGTGTGACCCTAATATACTCATATGTATACTTATATTATAAAGCTGAAAAGTTTGTTTGTTTGAACGCGCTAATCTCAAGAACTAATGGTTCGAATTGAAAAATTATTTTTGCCTTGAATAGACCATTTATCGAAAAAGGCTGTATAACATCACGCTGCAACTAAAAGATGCAAAGATATAATGGAAAATGTGAAAAAAACGGGGAAAATTATTCATCCTTGAGGGCTTCAATTATGTCCAAAATTACTATTCCACGCGAACGAAGTTGCGGGCACAGCTAGTACCATAACATTTCCGACGTCACAGCTAGGGAAACTTATAATTCACTTGTCTATATAGTGGGGCAGAATTACAAGGAAAGTTTGAGTCAATATGACGGCGTGAGGCATATCTGTGAGTCGGTGCCATGCGGGATCTTTGCAGAGTGTGAACTCAGCCTTATTCCGACCTCTACTAAGTGTTTGAACAATGTATTCTCTCGTCCACATTCTATTATAAGTCAAATTAATATTGTGAAGTTGACGTTGTTGAAGAAAATGCTGCAGTGCAGTTTGTTACCGCTTCTTCTGCACTGACGCCTTGGAAGCTTGATGTAAACCATACGTTTTGACAATTATTAAGCGATATACAGTATCCTATAGTAATGAATAAAAAAATTTAATTTGAATTTGAATTTTATTTCTGTAAAAAAATAATGAATAAATAAATATATACGGGACACTAATTGAGTTAGCCTCGAAGTAAGTTCGAGACTTGTGTTACGAGATACTAACTTAACGAGACTATATTTTATAATAAATACTTATATAGATAAACATCCAAGACCCAGGCCAATCAGAAATAGTTTTTTTCTCATCATGCTGTGGCCGAGATTCGAACCCGGGTCATCCGGTGTCACAGACAAGCATACTACCGCTGCGCCACAGAGGCCGTCATAATGTATAGCAAGATGTAATGATTTGTACATACATATACAAAATCACCCCTTTTTCCTGAAGGGGTAGGCAGAGACTACATCCTTCCACTTGCCACGATCTCTGCTTACCTCCTTCGCTTCATCCACATTCATAACTCTCTTCATGCAAGCTCGGCGGTTTCGGGTACTCTTAACCTGACCCTTTACCAGGACGTCCTTAATTTGATCAAGATACGTTCGTCTAGTCCTTCCCACTCCGACCTTTCCCTCCGCACTCTCCTTGTATTTGTTTTAAAAGATTCTATTCTAATAAACTACGATCGAAAATGAAATTTATCGAAAAATAAAATCTCGAATTCAACTCGACAGCACCCATAGTAGTGTCCCATCCAAATAGTTGATTGTATGCGCCCCAAGATTGAGTTTTGGACTTGTAGTTTCACATACACACATACATATTTTGAGGGATTTTTTGCTAGATTTCGCAGTTTGTAAAGGAGAAATCTCAATTCCGTCCATAAGCCATCCAGCAGAACGTGACCTTTCATTCTTTGTGACTTTTGACTCTGTTTACCTCGTAGATTGTTTAGTTTCTATGCTGGTCTGGTAGTATTAAAAAAATTGTGTCCTCCTAATGCCTTTCAGATTGTAAAAGCCAATCAAGGTAAAGTCTAACAAAAATTGCATACAATGATTGCGCCGTGTGGTTCCCGGCACCGATACAAAAAAGAATAGGACCACTCCATCTCTTTCCCATTCATTCAGTTTTGTCAAGACTGTTGGCTCTGTCTACCTCGCAAGGGATATAGACGTGACCATATGTATGTATGTACTTGCACATTATTCCCTTGGCCACATTTTACGACATTGCTAATAAATGAAGTAGTCCTCAGTGTCTCTCAGGTCTGATGAATAAAATTTTTTTCAAACTACCAGAATTATTCTAAAAGCAACTAGATACTTATTTATCGTAATTTCCCACACTGTCATTATTCTTGGGCGACTGTTACATCCCTAGTATATACACATGAGGACTAATAAAAAAAGAATAGGATGACCCCTTCTCTTTTCAATAGAAGTCGTAATAGGCGACTATGGGATAGGACTATTTTTTTTTATAGATAAACTTGGGATTCTCCTTTTAGCAACCTGTCACTATTTGAATCTCAATTCCATCTAAGCTGTACAGTCGAACGTGGCCTTTCAGTCATTACGAGACTGTAGGCTCTATCTACGCCGTAAGGGATAAAGACGTGATAATATTTATGCAGTTTGAAGCAATTGACGCGATATGAGAAATATTATATATAACACTGCACAATAAAACTTTATAGCTAGTTTCAATTTGTATGTTTTCATCTTTTATTCAAACACATAATAACATAACTTCCCTTCTAAAGTCGGGGTATTATAGCGTCCATAAAATGTAATTCGTATATGAACGCTAACTTCATATTTACATCTGACATTCATACGAAAAGTTTTTCCGTCGGTCGTTTTGGAAGTCGGTAATGTGATGATAGAAAAATTCGTATTATATTTTCTCAATTTTCTCCATTAAAACAGTTATGTTCGAATATTAGAGTTGAGTAAAAAAAAATTACGTAACTTTTTAAGTTTTAGATATTTATTATCTTAAATTTAAGAGTTTGCCGCATTGACTGAGGAAATTATAGCCTAATAAATGATAGCTGTGCCTGTAGAATCGGACCACTCCATCTCTTTCCCATGAATGTCGTAAAAAGCGACTAAGGTGTAGGCTTACAAACTTGGGATTTTGTAGGCGATGGGCTAGTAACCTGCCACTATTTGAATCTCAATTCTATCATTAAGCCAAATAGCTGAACGTGGACTATCAGTCTTTTTAAAACTGTTGGTTCTGTATAGCCTGCAAGGGATATAGACGTGACCATATGTATGTATGTAGTACAAAAATAGAGATGATATGGTTAAATGTATTGAAACAGTCAGTGGTTGAACTGTTTTAAACTGCCAGTTTAAAAAGCGTGTTGCGCGGAAGGGCACAGCTTCGAATCCCACTTCGGCCATGTAACAATGATTATTTTCGAAGTTATGTACCTACATTAGTTTGAATACTAACCGATGCTCTTACGGCGAGGGAAAACATCGCGAGGAAACCTGCACATTCAGACAACTGGATGTGTAACCAAAGATCCAATACGGGTAAGGTTTACCTGCTTGCTGAGATCAGACTGGAGTCGCTTTGTGTAATAACCTGACTCACCCAATCCAGGATCCATGGTCAAAGGCAAACCCCGGGCTCCTCTCCAGAGTTGTGAAGATGGAACGGGCACTTACGCCAGGAGAAAGGACTTCCACCCAAATCATGACCCAAATGCTCTACTATAAGCCAAATATTTCATTTAGTTACATACATACATAAAATCACGTCTATAACCCTTGCAGGGTAGACAGAGCCAACAGTCTGGAAAAGACTGAATGGCCACGTTCAGCTATTTGGCTTAATGATAGAATTGAGATTCAAATTGTGACAGGTTGCTAGCCCGTCACCTAAAAAAGAATCTCAAGTTTGTAAACATATCCGTTAGTCGCCTTTTACGACATCCATGGGAACGAGATGGAGTGTATCTATTCTTTTTTGTATCGGTGCCGGGAACCACACGGGCATCATCTAGTTTACCGTCTTAAAGACTAATCTTACACCTAGGATGTAGCCCTGACCTTTCCTGACCTAACTAGCTATTTGCGAGGGAATTAAGTTTTGTAGGTCATCTTGCGAGACGTGGGTTACATCATATCAGAGTTTAAATCCAATATGAAACTTATTACTAAGTACTTAATAGCTTCAGCCTGGGAATTTACTTTCGGGGATTTTTGTTTGTTTGTTTGGAGAATAGGACCGCTCCATCTCTTTCCCACGGATGTCGTAAAAGGCGACTAAGGGATAGGCTTATAAACTTGGGATTCCTCTTTCAGGCGATGGGCTAGCAACCTGTCACTATTTGACTCTCAATTATATCACTAAGCCAAACAGCTGAGCGTGGCCTATCAGTCTTTTCAAGACTGGTGGCTCTGTCTGCCACGCTAGGGTTATAGACGTGATCATATGTATGTGAACTCCTTTTAGTAACAAAAAATAGAAAACAGTCATTGGATTTAGAAGAATATGTAAACTGGCGGACTTAACCCAATCGGCATTTTTTTAACGCACGATAAACTACTGCTGTCCCGTTTCACATCACAATAAAAAGCGAGACAGCGATAGTTTATCGCGCGACAAAAATGTTATCGTGCACGAATTACAATCCCATAATTTTTTAGAGTATTGGCTACGTCTAACTTGTAAGGGATAAAGACGTGATTATATGTATGTAGTGTATTACCACATGTCATGCAAAAATATGTCTTATTGAATCAAAAGACAAGAATCATGCAATTTTTCACTGTCAAGTTTTATGCAAAGGTTTTCCCCACTCAAAGACTTTCAATACCCTTCATTTGAGGACATGTTGACAACGGATTTAATTTCGCCACAAAAGAAGATGGAGTTTAAGTTTTACATATAAAGCGAACTGTGAAGTAAATTTTCCTACAAACATGGGGAAGTACATTAACTTGAACTTTATTTTTGTTTACACAAAGGGGGTGTGAATGAATTTGACGGTCTCTGTGGCGCAGTGGTAGTACGCTTGTCTGTGACACCGAAGGTCCCGGGTTCGAATCTCGGCCAGGGCATGATGAGAAAAGAACTTCTTCTGATTGGATTGGGTCTTGGATGTTTTCTATATGAGTATTTATTATAAAATATAGTATCGTTGAGTTAGCATCTCGTAACACAAGTCTCGAACTTACTTCGAGGCTAACTTAATCTGTATAATTTGTCCCGTATATATTTATTTATTATACTTGTGGTGAACCTTGTGTATATACAAAGGGAGTGTGTATGGGACTGTTGGAGTGGGAAGGCCTAGACGAACGTATCTTGATAAAATCGGAAACGTTTTGGCAAAAGGTCAGGACAAGAGTACCCAAAACCGACGAGCTTGCATGAAGAGAGTTATGAATGTTGATGAAGCAAAATATACATACACATTTAGTCACATCTATATCCCTTGCGGGGTAGACAGAGCCAACAGTCTTGACAAACTGAAAGTCCATATTCAGCTGTTTGGCTTAATTATAATATTGAGATTCAAATAGTGTTAGCCTGTCGCCTAAAAGAAGAATGCTAAATTTATAAGCCTATCTCTTAGTCGCCTTTAACGACATCCATGGGAACGAGATGGAATGGTCCTATTCTTTTTTCTATTGGTGCCGTGTAGTTTCCGACTATAAATTCAAATCTAAAAATATTCCCAGAACTAGAACAAAAGTGTACTCAATATAACCTAATATGTCATGAAAATGTAAAAGAACTTTAAAATAATTTGTCACAGACTTTGAAATCTTTAGAGGCGACGCGTTCTGACGGCTCTATGCATTCAGAATGCGACGATCGGATTTTATTATTCCGGGTGGAGAGATTGAAAGGAATTTTTATTGCCGCGTTATAAAGTTATAAAAGGGATTCAATTTTGTCTTGTAAAATATGTTATTATAATGTAGCCTTGTCTCTTAACCATGGATGTCGTAAAAGGCGACTAAGGGATAGGCTTACTAACTTGGGATTCTTTTTTAGGCGAAGGGCTAGCAACCTGTCACTATTTGAATATCAATTCTATCATTAAGCCAAAGAGCTGAACGTGGCCATTCAGTCAAGACTTTTCAAGACTGTTGTCCCTGTCTACCCCGCAAGGGATATAGACGTGACCATATATATGGATGTATGTATGTACAGAACCAATAATCAAGAATAAAACTAAAAAAAATAAATAAAAGAAAATTGTGAATGTTTATAAGTAGAATATAAAAAATTGTAAGACCACATCGAAAAATAATTATCAAAACCGAGAATGAATTGATTAAAATTGAGAAAGATGTAACTTATTTATAACTCTCCTCGAACTTTGTAACTGAACATTTATAGCCTTTTTATTTGCTAATCAAAGTTTTTAATAGTGACTTTCAAAAGTTGTCAAATTTCACCAGCTTTGAAAACCCATCAGAACGACCGACTCGTGAGTGTAATTAAGTTTGACGATCAATTAATATTGAAATACTGTTGTCGTTTCATTTCGTAATTAATTTCGAACAAATTACCCGATGATTACCAAATTACTTTTTTATTATTGCCAGCTGTGTAAGTTGAGATGTATAAATATATATTTGAAGGTATGTTAAGATGGTTTGGTCATGAGGAGAGGATGAATGAGAGCACGTTGACTTAGCAGATATACAAGGAGAGTGTGGAGGGAAAAGTCGGAGTGGGAAGGCCTAGACGAACGTGTCTTGATCAAATTAAGGACGTCCTGGCAAAGGGTCAGGTCAAGAGTACCCGAAGCTCGGCAGCTTGCATGAAGAGAGTTGTGAATGTGGATGAAGCGAAGAAAGTATGCGGAGATCGTGGCAAGTGGAAAGATGTAGTCTCTGCCTACCCCTCCTGGAAGAAGGCTTGATGATTTACCTCTACAAATTTATGTTCTCCATTCTTAAAATGACACAGAAACATATACCTACCTACATCATATCCATTCATTATAATATACCTTATTTGCCAAGTCCCAACTGTGTTTAATTGATTCTTAAGCCGTCGTATTTCGCACGGAACCATCGGGTAGGTTTATTATAATTATTTTATTTTATATTTTGTGTAGAAATTAATATATTTATTTAGTTTAACCCCACATAAAGTTCTCTGTCAGATCCAATGGTTGACTGGTAGAGAATGCCTCTAGCATTAAGTCCGTCAATTGTGCTATACATTTGTATCTTGTACAATAAAGTTTGAATAAATAAATATTGAATTGGTATCTCGTAAAACAAATCTCGAACATAATTCTTTCTATGTAATCTCTGCCATATACATATTTATATAATTTTTTACTGTTTTATTACATTTATTGATTTACATATCCAATGTTCTCCATTCCCAAAATGGCGCAGAAACATATATCTACCTACATCATATCCATTCATTATAATATACCTTATTTGCCAAAGTCCCAAATGTATTTAATTGATTCTAAAGCCGTTGTATTTCGCACGGGAACATCGGGAACCTTCATCTGTGATTACGGGAACAACTGGTACTGAAATTCTTGCGGTTTGAATTGGAGCGGTGTAAATCTTTAATCATACCCGTGCGTGCCAAAACTCGGTGACTATTCATAATGTGTTTGAATTGCTATTTTGAGACGGCTGGAATAGGTAGATATATAACTTTTTTATATGTACACGTACATAATATAATTGGTAATATGTTCTTTCTTTCTTTCTTTATGGCGGCCTCTGTGGCGCAGCGGTAGTACGCTTGTCTGTGACATCGGAGGTCCCGGGTTCGAATCCCGGCCAGGGCATGATGAGAAAAGAACTTTTTCTGATTGGCCTGGGTTTTGGATATATGTATATCTATATAAGTATTTATTATAGAATATAGTATCGTTGTGTTAGTATCTCGTAACACAAGTCTCGAACTTACTACGAGGATAACTCAATCTGTGTAATTAGTAAAAAAAAAAATTATTACGTGTATATTCCTTGCGGGGTAGACAGAGCCCACAGTCGTGAAAATTTTAGTGATGGAATTCACTATTTAAAAATACTAGAGCTATTAAACATAACTACTCACAATAATGTAACAATCGCTCGGTGACCACGGATCATTGTAACATGATTCGAAACGTCTGATATAAAATAAAATCACCATTCATGACATCCAGGGCAGTCAGGTCAGGTCAGGTCAAGAGTACCCGAAACCGCCGAGCTTACATGAAGAGAGTTATGAATGTGGATGAAGCGAAGGAAGCATGCAGAGTTCGTGGCAAGTAGAAAAAGGCGTGATTTTATGTATGTATGTGAGTATGTCAGGATGTCAGTATAAATAAATAAATATGTACGGGACAAATTACACAGATTGAGTTAGCCTCGAAGTAAGTTCGAGTCTTGTGTTACGAGATACTAACTCAACGATACTATATTTTATAATAAATACTTATATAGATAAGCATCCAAGACCCAGGCCAATCAGAAAAAGTTCTTTTCTCATCATGCCCTGGCCGGGATTCGAACCCGGGACCCCCGGTGTCACAGACAAGCGTATTACCGCTGCGCCACAGAGGCCGTCAAGTATGGATGTTTGTTACTCTTTCACGCAAAAACTACTGAATCTATTACGATGAAATTTGGTATGTAGGTAGCTGAAGACCCAGAATAACATAAAGGCTACTTTTTATCCCTGAGTTCCCGCGGGATTGATTCCATAAAATAAAATCGCCTTTTATGGCATCCATGGGAATAATATGGAGTTTTTCTATTCCTTTCTCTTGTTATTACAAGCAACCTGTCACTATTTGAATGTCAATTACATCTTTTAGCCATACAACGGACGTGGAATTTCAGTCTTTTCAATACTGTTGGCTCTGTCTACCCCGTTAGGGATGTACCTACATGTGATTAGATGTAGGTATTTGGGACACCATTAGTTTACATGAATGTTAGTTGTAATTCTAAAATCATAATAATAAATTCTATGACCTATTTAAAAGCCCCGGGAACCATATGAAACTGAAATAGTATAAATTTTCACTAAACACGACCGTAATTAACCCGCGTTATAAATAAATGGTATCAGTTACAACGTTTATAGTTTTCCGATAACAATAAATTTGTGTTAAACGAGTAGGTACATAAATATAATCACGTTTATATCCCTTGCGGAGTAGACAGAGCCTACAGTTTTGAAAGACTTATAGGCCACGTTTAGCTGTTTGGATTGATGATAGAATTGAGATTCAAATAGTGACAGGTTGCTAGTCCATCGCCTAAAAGAAGAATCCTAAATTTATAAACCTATCCCTTAGTCGCCATTTACGACATCCATGGGAGAGAGATGATCCTATTCGTTTTTGTATTGGTGCCGGTAACCACACGGCACTACCATTAGTATGCGTAGCACTTTCTAGACAATTTACATAATGACTGCTTTGGAGCTAGTAATACAGTGTTTGACATAGTTTCAGTTATCACCTACTACATTTGATCGTGACACATACATACATACATACATATGGTCACGTCTATATCCCTTGCGGGGTAAACAGAGCCAACAGTTTCGAAAAGACTGATAGGCTACTTTTTTTGATTTTCAAGACTGTTAGCACTGCAAATAAATTATATGTTTGTATTGATTGTTAAACAAAATGGTAATTTTTTGTAAGTTTTGATCAGTAATGTATGAAGCTCCTGTATTTAATGTAATCGTAGCTGTCTCGTAGCAAAAGCTACGAACTGCTACGACTTCAGTCTATCAAATTTGATGAATTGAAGTTGACATTGTCATATCTTGATGTGAACCAAAAAGATAAAGTGTCCCATAATAATTTGACGGCCTCTGTGGCGCAGCGGTAGTAAGCTTGTCTGTGACACCAGAGGTCCCGGGTTCGAATCCCGGCCAGGGCATTTTTTGAATTTGAATTTCTATTTGAAAAGTTAGCCAAGCAAAGCCTTGAAATACAATATGTATGTAAATTACAACACTTAAATACCATCCCGACACTAATGTGAATTAATAATATTGTACTCGTTTGTCATAAAATTTATTGTTATCGGAAAACTATTTGTTGGTAACTGATGTCATTTATTTATTGCGTGGGTTAATTTGTGTCATTTTAAGTGAAAATTTATACTATTCCACTTCCAAATGGTTTACGGCAGTTTAGAATTCATTTATTAATTCATATAATCACGTCTATAGCCCGTGCGGGGTAGACAGAGCAGGCAGTCTTGAAAGACTGATAGGCCACGTTCAGCTGTTTGGCTTATTGATTGTATTGAGATTCATATACAGTGACAGGTTGCTAGCCCGTCGCCTTAAAGAAGAATACCAAGATTATAAGCCTTGTAGAATCCCAAGTTTATAAGCCTATCCCTTGTAAAGTGGCATCCCAAAATCTATTCCCGTGAAATAAATTCTGATAGAAACGAAGCGGCGAGAGCTGCGTTCAGGCTTTGGGCACGTCGAGAGAAATAACCGCTTCCAAACGTGTATCCAATTTCTAATGGATGTCTTAAAAGGCGACTAAGGGAGCACATTCGCCTAGTGCAACCTTCCATGTTGGTTGCTACCAAGCAAACAAAACACATAGTGTGTTCCAACTGCTTCTCTTCCTGACAGAAGTCAATCAAAGGATAGGCTATAGGATAACTTGAGATTCTTCTTTACGGCGATGGGCTAGCCCATACAAAAAAGAATAGGACCACTCCATCTCTTTCCCATGGATGTCGTAAAAGGCGACTAAGGGATAGGCTTACAAACTCGGGATTCTTTTTTAGGCGATTGGTTAGCAACCTGTCACCATTTGAATCTCAATTCCATCACTAAGCCAAACAGCTAAACGTGGCCTATCAGTCTTTTCAAGACTGTTGGATTTTTCTATCCTGCAAGGGAAATAGACATGATTATATGTATTTATGTACTCTTATGTTGCAATAAAGAGTTTTATCTATTTACTAGCGACCCGCCCCGGCTTCGCACGGGTGCAAAATTATAAATGTTATTATACATAAAAACCTTCCTCTTGAATCACTTTACCTGTTACAAAATACCTCATCAAAATCCGTTGCGTAATTTTAAAGATTTAAGCATACAGACAAACAGACTAAAATAGCGACTTTGTTTTATACTATGTAGTAATATATCTTTCTAGGAAGCTATCTATGAGTGCTCTCAGTGCGTCCATTCAAATGAATGTAGATTTTTCAGCGCAACTCTGTGGCCGGCCACTTTTAGGCGGAAAAAGTCGGGTGTATAAGCTATCAGACCTTTTAGTTAAAAATCGATATGGCCGTGCGGTATTTGAACACAAATACAAAAAAATGCGGGTCCAGCGTGGTGTATAGTTTTAACGAAATGAAAGGTACCCTATATCCTTCTCCATGTCTTGAAAATATTGCAAGACCACGTGCCGTGTGGTTCCCGGCACCAATAAAAAAAAGAATAGGACCACTCCAACTCGTTCCCATGGATGTCGTAAAAGGCGACTAAGGGATAGGCTTATAAACTTGGGATTCTTCTTTTAGGCGATGGGCTAGCAACCCGTCACTATTTGAATCTCAATTCTATCATTAAACCAAACAGCTGAACGTATGCCACGTTCAGCTTTTCAAGACCGTTGGCTCTGTCGACCCCGTAAGGGATAAAGACGTGATCATATGTATGTATGTATGTACCACGTGCAGCTGTTTAGCTTTATTATGAAATTGAGATTCAAATATTGACAGGTTGTTAGCCCATCGCCTACAAGAGGAATGCCAAGATTATAAGGAATAACACGACAACATTGATCTATTTCATCAAAAAAAAACACCCAAAGCAAAACAGCAGGCGATAACTTGTTTCACTGTACTTTTAACTTCTTGCAAATTTGACATTTACACTGTTTCAGTACATACATACATACATATATATAGTCACGTCTATATCCCTTACGGGGTCGACAGAGCTAATAGTCCCGAAAAGACTGAATGGCCACGTTCAGCTACTCGGCTTAATGATGGTATTGAGATCCAAATAGCGACAGGTTGCTAGCCCATCGCCTAAAAAAAGGATCGCAATTTTATAAGCCTATCCCTTAGTTGCCTTTTACGACATCCACGAGAAAGAGATGGAGTGGTCCTATTCTTTTTTGTATTGGTGCCGGTAACCACACGGCTACACTATACTTTTAACTTTATGGAAATTTGAAATTTACATTATTTCAGTACAATATCGAATTATTAATTATAAGCTTAACATATCAATATCATCCCGTTACTAAATTGAACTAAGTATATAATTAATTATTTCGTAACCGCTGGCTTTGCAATTTATCTAATTACTAGCATCTATTCATCTGTCTTGTGCCGTGTGGTTCCCGGCACCAATACGAAAAAGAATAGGACCACTCCATCTCTGTCCCATGGATGTCATAAAAGGCGACTAAGGGATAGGCTTACAAACTTGGGATTCTTTTTTAAGCGATGGGCTGGCAACCTGTCACTATTTGAATCTCAATTCTATCATTAAGCTAAAAGATGAACGTGGCCAATTCGGTCTTTTCAAGACTGTTGGCTCTGTCTACCCTGCAGGGGATATAGACGTGACCATATGTATGAATATATGTACTAGCATGTGTTCGCGGCTTTGCTCACATTTATGTAGCCATTTATGAGCCGTGTAGTTCCCGCAGCCAATAAAAAAGAGAAAGGGACCATTCCATCTTTTTTCCATGGATGTCATAATAAGGCTATTCCTTATGAATTTGGGATTCTCGATCTGAGATTTGAAATTTGGCATACAGCAGAACCTAGTTGCCCATCGTCTACAAGAAGGATCCCAAGTTTTTTAACCCTTCCCTTAATCGCCTTTTACGACTTATATGGGTAAGATATCATTGTGGTTATCGGCATTTTAGAATAGGAATAGGAAGGAAACCTCAGGGCTCGCACCTGGGACCCTTATTTTTCATAATTTACATAAATGACCTGATACCCCGCTTGCGCTGTAGCTCACTATTATTTGCCGATGATCTTAAAATTTTTACTTCCATAAACTCGGTAAATGATTGTATCGCAATTCAAAGGGATATTAACGAACTGGTCGCTTGGTGCGCTGACAACAAAATGAGCCTTGGCATCGGTAAGTGTTCTGTGATAACATTCACTCGCAAAAAGAAACCAATTACTTTTGAGTATAGCATAGGCGGCGAAACTCTGGCTAGAAAATCAGAAGTTAAGGATCTCGGGGTGGTCTTTGATAGTAATCTTAGTTTTAATGGGCACTACGCTATGATTACCAAGAAATGTAACAAACTCTTGGGTTTTATACTCCGCGTCTCTCGTGATTTTAAACGCACTGATAGTTTGATCCATCTCTTCCGAGCCTTGGTATTGAGTCGGCTGGAATATGCCTCCATTATTTGGAGTCCACAATACGCGGTCTCTATTGATTTAATTGAATCCATTCAAAGACGTTTCCTTCGCGTACTTTCAGCGCGCCGGGGCCTCAAGCGACAGCTTAGTAGCTATGACCAGCGTCTTAGTTTTTTCAAACTCAATAGCCTTGAGATAAGACGCTCTGTCCAGGACTTCATATATCTTTATAAAATTATTCAAGGTCACTTGTCTACCACATTATTATCAAGCATAAATCTCAGAGTCCCGACTAGATCAGTTCGCATCATTGTCCCCTTCGCCATACCCTCGTGTAATAATAAAGTTTCGTCTCACAATCCGATTCTCAGAATCTGCCGAATATACAATCTTTTACATGTCAAATATAACGCTGAGCAGGTACCTGATATCTTTTGCCTGTCATTAAATAGCTTCAAAACCCATATCCGTAGCTTACTGTCATAATCACTCGCTCATTATAGTTGTTTTATTTTATATACTTTTACATGATTTTTTTCTTTTTTACATTGGCTTGCTTCCGCTTAGCTTATTGTGTATCAATAATTTGTCTAAGATTAAGTATTTCATTTAAATATGCTCCATAATTCTGTCCACACATTTCACTAAGTAAGTACTATAATGTTAATCATGCTGAGTACACTTGTTTTTGGTTTTACAACTGGCCATGTTTCTATTGTTTATATTTATATTAAGTTTTGTTGTAAAACTGTTTTGTGTACCTAATAAATAAATAAATAAATAAATAAATAAATAAGGAATAATTGATCTCGAAAAAATGAGTAAAATATTCCTTCAATACTCAGAGTTAAGAGCGTATTATTAGCATTGCCAATTCTACTTGCAATTTCTCAATTCCAAAATACGACTACCGAAATAACAAACGGTCCGAACGTCTTAGAAACGCGCCATAAATCCAGCAACAATGTCCTTAAATTTACGATGCAGTGTTGCCACAGTAAAATTCGTAGAAAGTTAACTTTTTTTGTGGCGACCAAAGAGGTCGGTGCAGTATTTGCCTAGTTATCACATATACACACGCCATAATCACGTCTATATCCCTTGCGGGGTAGACAGTGCCAACAGTCTTAAAAAGACTACCACGTTATGGGTCACGTTCAGCTGTTTGGCTTAATGATAGAATTGAGATTCAAATAGTGACATCACTTAAATCTAAATTATAACTAATACCGCTTCCAAAGCGCATGTGTAGAAGAAGCGGCATAACAAACTACACTGCAGCGTACGATAACAATATGCTTACTTATTTTGCCTCGTTCAAATTAATGTTAACTCGGCGGTTAATAATATTCGAATCAAATAAGAGTTGAATTTCTGTTTTATTTATGTTATGGCGGTGCGTTAGAAAATGCATTCGCGCAAGTTAATATAAGTACTTAGGTTGATGTAGTGGAGATGTATTTTATATTGAAACTGGCCTTCAGTGAAATAGATTTATATCTTTCGCTTCTGTAAAACGAGTACAAACAATATTTATGTGCGACATGTTCTTTATAAAGAATTTTGTTGTTTTTTTTTTTATATAGAATGTTTCGTCTGTTATTTTATATTATGGGATTCTTCATTTAAGCGAAGGGTCATTGTTTGAATCTCAACAGCTGAACGTGGCCTATCAATCTTTCAAGACTGTCGGCGCTGTCCACCCCGCATGGGATATAGACATGATTATATGGTATGTATGTATGTTAATACATACATACATACATAATATCACGCCTTCTTCCCGGAGGGGTAGACAGAGACAACATCTTTCCACTTGCCACGATCTCTGCATACTTCCTTCGCTTCATCCACATTCATAACTCTCTTCATGCAAGCTCGGCGGTTTCGGGTACACTTGACTAGACTCTTTAACAGGACGTTTTTAATTTTATCAAGATACGTTCGTCTAGGCCTTCCCACTCCGACCTTTCCCTCCACACTCTCCTTGTATATCTGCTTAGTCAAACTATTTTCATTTCACCATAATAAATTACAGCTAATACACAATCATGTATTAAAAATATAGCTGCAAAAGGCGGCTTATCACTAGAATGTTTTTACATACATACATATAATCACGTCTATATCCCTTGCGGGGTAAACAGAGCCAACAGTCTTGAAAATACTGATAGGCCACGTTCAGTTTTAAGATAGAATTGAGATTCAAATAGCGACAGGTTGCTAGCCCATCGCCTAAAAGAAGAATCCCAAGTTTATAAGCCTACCCCTTAGTCGCCTTTTACGACATCCATGGGAGAGAGATGGAGTGGTCCTATTCTTTTTCTATTGGTGCCAGGAACCACACGGCATAGAATGTTTTTACAATTTAAAGAAACTATTATTTCCACTTGTTACAGGCCGTGGACTACCTTAAAAAGCGGACGCCGGCGCGAGCAGCGCTCATGATAGCGGCAGTGTGGCTAATGAGCGCGCTAGTGTGTATACCGCCCTTATTAGGATGGAGGGTGAGCAGGCCGCCGGAGCAGTTCCCACAGTGCAAGGTTAGTGTGAACTAGCTTTATAATAATTTAACGGGATTTGTCAAAATAAACTACAAGAGAAATCGGTGAAATTAGGCAGTTTTGTTTGGTTTAAACTGGATTGTACCAGTCAGTAATGAGCGCGCTAGTGTGTACCGCCCTTATTAGGATGGCGGGTAAGCAGGCCGCCGGAGCAGTTTCCACAGTGCAAGGTTAGTGTGGACTAGCTTTTTATTATTTATTTCTTACAGGAATTATTAAAGGGATTGGTCAAAATAAACTACAAGATCTCGGTTAAATTAGGCAATTTTGTTTGGTTTAAACTGGATTGTACCAGTCATTAATGAGCGCGCTAGTGTGCATACCGTCCTTATTAGGATAGCGGGTGATCAGGCCGCCCGAACAGTTCCTACTTCTAGAAATATGTTTATTTTTAAAGATTTAACAATATTATTCCAATGAAACTGCATAATTTTGGGCAGTTTTATTCGGATAAAACTGGATTGAACTAGATTTAGCGAGTCAGTAATGAGCGTGCTAGTGTGTATACCACTATTTTTATTATGCAAGGTAAGATAATAAATAAACTATTATTAATAAACTACTTAAGATAAGATTTCAATAAAATAATCGGTTCAATCAGTTAGACTGGTTCACAGTCAGTAATAAGCGCGCCAGTGTGTATACTGCCTTTATTAGGATGGGGGATGCGAGTTATGTTGAATTGTTATATAGTTATTTTCAATTCGAACTAATAGTTTCTGAGATAAGCGCGTTCAAAAAAACAAACAAACAAACACTTCAGCTTTATAATATTAGTATAGATTAACTTTTAAAGAAAATAAAAGATGTATTTTAAAAAAATTCAGCGCTATATTTAAACTCCAATAACTTAGAAATCTGCACGGAACCGAAGAATGATTATTCTTAGAAATTCCCTTTGATACATACGTTATCATGTGTCAAATACATGTTGTATGATACAGTAAAATGTATATTGTAGTCAAAGAGAATTATTTTTGACTTGAATGCGTGAATCAAAAACGATTTCTGAAAATCTTATATATAAAATTCTCGTGTCACAATGTTCGTTCCCGTAGGTACTCCTATGAAACGGCTTGACCGATTCTCATAAAATTTTGAGTAGGACTGAGAATCGGCCAATATTTAATTTTTCATACCCACAAAATGAAAAACGTTTGCCGGGTCAGCTAAATCACTATGTGTGTGTACACATATTATCACTTCTTTGTCGTTTGAGGGGTAGACAGAGCCTGTCGTAGATTATGTAAAGGAATTGAGATTCATATACAGTTAATAGAAATCTTAAATTTCGAGAAATCCACTCTAGCCGCACTCTAAGATTAGGAACAGGTCATTGTTTGCCGGTTGACTGGAAGAGATCCCTTCATGGGATAAGTCCGCCATTGCAAGTGGTTTGTTTCTTTTATAACTATGTACTTACTCTTGTTCTTGTTACTGTGTAAATTTCTATGCAATAAAGATATTACAAACAAACAAACAAATCAAATTGAAATATCTAAACCCTGCAGTTTTATCTGTGCGTTGGCATATCACCCAGTCAGTCAATGAGTTTCTCCAATACGAGTAACTGCTTCATATCTATACTAATATTATAAAGGTGAAGAGTTTGTTTGTTTGCACGCGCTAATCTCAGGAACTACTGGTTCGAATTGAAAAATTCTTTTTGTGTTGAATAGACCATTTATTGAGGAAAACTTAAGGCTATATAACATCACGCTGCAACTATAAGGAGCGAAGAAATAATGAAGAAAAAAATCGAGGAAAATTATTCATCCTTGAGGGCTTCAATGATGCCCAAAATAACTATTCCACGCGGACCAAGTCGCCGGCACAGCTAGTCATAAAACAAAGTTGCTTCATGACGGCTTCCGTGAGGCAGCGACAACTATTCTTTACTCCGTGATGAACACCAAAGACAATTTTACGATCTCCTCGGCCCTTTGATATCATAAAATCAACCCTTGCCAATATTAGTAGTACGATCCATAAAATACGATCTTATCACACGTGTTTTTTTTTTCATTTTAGGGTACCGTGTATCAGCAGATGTAGCATTCATTCGTTCATTCATATAGTCACGTCTATATCCCGTGCGGGGAAGATAAAGCTAGCAGTCTCGAAAGATTGACAGGCCACGTTCAGCTGTTAGGCTTCATGGTGGAATTGAGATTCAAATAGCGACAGGTTGCTAGCCCATTGACTATAAGAAGAATCTCAAATTACAAGCATATCCCTTAGTCGTCTTTTACGAGATCCATGGGACAAAGATGGAGTGTAAATCGAAAATTTTGTGTTGGGTATCTTTTTCTTTCTTTAACGTCTTTAACTGGTTTCCCGGCCGGTTAGACCCAGTTAGCCCAGGAAACCGGACCGGTAATGTGAGGCATGAACCCACTAAAACCACACGGTGCAATCGCCTACCGCTTTGTTGCCAGGAGTATGAGCTGCCCTCACTCACATTTCACATCACGTTTTTATTACATACTTACATAGAATCACGTCTATATCCCTTGCGGGGTAGACAGAGCCAACAGTCTTGAAAAGACTGACAGGTCACCTTCAGATATTTAACTTAAGATAGAATTGAGATTCAAATAGTGACAGGTTGCTAGCCCATCGCCTAAAAGGAGAATCCCAAGTTTACAAGCCTATCCATTAATCCCCTTTTACGACATCCACGGGAAAGAGATGGAGTGGTCCTATTCTTTTTTCTATTGGTGCCGGGAACCACACGGCGAATTCCGTGTCGATAACCCCACAGTATGACGTCATTGGGGTCATTGACGCGCAATGCTATTTTAATAACTTCTCGGGGACGGCATTATGCAGAAATCCAGCCATAAAACACGTTTGCTTGGAAAGATTGCAATGCGATAGTACCACCCTTTGAATTTCTATTTGAGTTGATGACACTAGCCGTCGCCCGTGACTCCGCCTCTGTGGGAATTTTCAAGAATTCATTTATTAATAAAAAATTCTTAAAGCCATGTGGTTCCCGGTGAGAATAGAAAAGAGAATAGGACCACTCCATCTCTTTCCCATGGATGTCGTAAAAGGCGATTAAGGGATAGGCTTATGAACTTGGGATTCTTTTTTAGGCGATGGGTTAGCAACCTGTCACTATTCAAATCTCAATTCTATCTTAAAGCCAAATAGCTGATCGTGGCCTATCAGGCCTTTCAAGACTGTTGGCTCTGTCTACTCCACAAGGGGTATAGACGTGACCATATGTATGTATGTAAACAAACAATCTCTTCAGTTTTATAATATTAGTATAGATAAAGCATTTACTTACTTACTTAATAAAACCTAAATTAAGCCGACGCAACGGAAATTCACTAGTTATTGATAGGTAATACTAATATTTGCCTACTTGTAACAATTTAATCGCTTTAGAAAAGTGTTTGAACAAGGCTCGTTATTATAATTGATGTTCAGTTCCACGTGTGTTGGCATAGTGTTAATTTTAACCTACTTCACAAAAGTGTGTTTAAATAACAGTGTGGTTTTTGGCTCTTCAGAATAGTGCCACTCTATATCATAGATGTCGTAATAGGCGTTTGAGGGAAATGTTTATAAACTTGGAATTCTTTTATCATTAAGTCAAACAGCTGGACGTCCTATCAGTCTTTCCAAAACTCTTGGCTCTAACTACCCCGCAAGGGATATAGATCATGTGTAGAATAGAGTAGAATATAGAGCTTTAAGATGGAATTGAGATTCAAATAGTGTCAATTTGCTAGTCCATCGCCTTAAAAAGAATTCTAAGTTTTTATGCCTACATACATACATACTGATAATCACGTCCATATCCCTTGCGGGGTAGACAGAGCCAACAATCTTTAAAAGACTGATAGGCCACGTTCTGCTATCTGGCTCAATGATATAATTTATTAGCCTATCCCATTTACATATATTATAATAAATGAATATATATAAAAATTACGATACGAACATCCTTACAAAATCAACTAACACAATGTTTAACGTTTAGTAGTTTTAACAGTCCTATATACAGGTACTGGATTGATGTGCATCGGTGCGAGAACCGGCGGTGACGACCTAGTAAGTAAACTAGGTTAAGAATATACACTATTATTTAATTTAGACCTTAAATAATTTTAATTTAATTTAATTTATGTGATATGGCATTTTATAGCTGCAATAAAGATTATTATTATTATAATGTAAACATGACTTAAGAACATAAAAATCCCGTAGAAGTGACGATTCACTCTTTAATATTCAAGAGGGGTTGATTTAACGATAAAAAAAGGTCAATAGGGCCAATTTATAAGTATAACAGGGAAATTATACAAGATTAGGAAGTCGGGATCGCTTCCTAGAAAAGTTAATGGGTTATTTAATAGGCCGTTTAGTCAGTTATTTTCTTTAGAGGTATATAAGATATCTTAAATGTAAGAAAATGTCTGTGAAGGTAATTGAATGTTGGTTATAAAAATTGGTGAATATTTTAATATGTACTAACATTATGTGTTAACGTGTGTGATTAGAATTCAATTAAAATTTTTTTAAATGTTGAATCAGTGGCCTATAAGTCTTTTAATACTGCTGGCTCTGTCTATCCCACGAGGGATATAGACGTGATGATATGTATATATGTATGCAATTTGTAATGTGTATGTAAGTTAGAAAGTAGGTACTTACTTAGCTTTTACATACATATAACTTAATGAATACTTTTTTCGCATCATTTTGTCACTCTTTTCATGAAAGCTCGGTCCATTTGTGTTCTCTTAACCTAATATATTGTCAAGATTTTTAACGTACAGTCGAGTACCACAGTACAGAAAATATACGGGAAAAATTACACAGATTGAGTTAGCTTCGAAGTAAGTTCGAGTCTTGTGTTACGAGATACTAATCCAACGATACTATATTTTATAATAAATACTTATATAGATAAACATCCAAGACCCAGGCCAATCCGAAAAAGTTCTTTCCTCATCATGCCCTGGCCGGGATTCGAACCCGGGACCTCCGGTGTCACAGACAAGCGTACTACCACTGCGCCACAGAGGCCGTAAATAATATAGCAAAAAAAAACATAAAAATGTAATATTCTGCCCACAAAAATGTGTAAAATTAGCTCACATACAACCTTATAAAATATTAAAACACACGAGAACGTTCCATTACACATAATCCTTTGATTAAAATTTCGGTCACGCTACTCGAAATCATACGAAATGTGTGTTTAAATGGATTTGAAGAGGCGTCCGCCGTTCCGTTTCACGGTACTTAGGATTATAACGATATGATACGACGGACGAACGGACAGATTAGCGACCGCTCCTTGTGCAAACCTATTGTATATACACACATACACACATAATCACGTCTATATCCCTTGCGGGGTAGACAGAGCTAACAGTCTTGAAAAGACTGATAAGCCACGTTCAGCTGTTTGGCTTTATGATGGAATTTAGAATCAAAAAGTGACTTTTTGAATCTAAATTCCTAAAAAAAAAGAAGGTTGCTAGCCCATCGCCTAAAAGAATAATCCCAAGTTTACAAGCCTAGGTATCCCTTAGTCGCCTTTTACGACATCCATGGGAACAAGATGGAGTGGTCCTATTCTTTTTTTTTATTGGTGCCGGAACCACACGGCACCTATTGTATATAATTTGAGAAAATAAAATTGCGAAAAAGGAATAAGGTACTAATAAACTAGCTTAATAGATTTTAGGTGAAATTTCAATAAGTTATTCATTCATATTATCTTTATTCCTCGTGTGATGTCATTTCAATAAGTTATTCATTCATATTATCTTCCCTTTCGGCCGCGAACCTGTTCATGAGTAGACGTGTCGCAAATTTTTCCGCAAAAATATTTTGAACAGTGCAAACAAATTACTGTCATAATCTGTATACAACTAAGTGTGAAAATCTAACGTAATAATCATAATAAAAGTGCTAACAAACATATCTTGTTGTTGACCCCTCCACTCGGCGGCAAGTTGCGGCGTGTGCGGGGACCTACCACTCCTCCTCTACGGTAAGAGACGGTTGCTATTTTTCGTCTCACTCTGCGCCGTTCACTTAGCGCCCGGCCGGTACTACGAGTTGCTACGACGCTGTGACGTACGTCTACGAAGCGCTTGCGTATGTTATCGGGCTACGAAGTCTCGTAGTCGAGGACCTGCCGCCTCCCACGCAGCCGTGTACCTGCTCCTGACCCCGCGCGTCTCCTCCCACCCGTAATCATCTAAAAACCGGACCCTTTGCGAGACTACAACTGCATACTACAGAGCATATTTATTTCTTATTTTTCCTGTGTACTACGAAATATTAAGCCAGGATCAGCCTTTTAATTACTTTTAATTTTAAAAAAATTTTATTACAACAAAATGCCCCTTAAGAGAACTCCACCAGCTACACCTACAATGTCCCAATCGGACCCGGATATTTCGAATCTGAACAAAATAGACGTTCCCTCAGGAAATGTCACCACTAGATGTAAACGCTTTAGGGAGGAATCAATTTCTCCAAGAAGTGAAACCAGCGACTTGAGAAAAGATATGAGGGAGATGAAAGAAATGATGGAATCACTCCAAAATAATCAAATAACTTTCTTTAATAAGGTGTGTGAGGATATTACCGAAATAAAAAGACAAAATCAAAATATACAAAAGACAAACGCAGAGATTGTTAAGAACATGGAGATTATGAGGAAGAATCAGGAAGGGCTGACGAGCAGAATTGAGGAAATAGAGAAAGAAAATAAAAATCTAGTTGCTCATATTGATCAGCTGCAAACAGAGATTACTGATCTTCAGCTCAGCTCCCGCCCTTCGGCGATAGAGATACGCAATGTACCGAGTACCGAAAATGAAACAGCTCTAGACGTACTTACCTATGTACATAAAATAGGCTCTCTGGCCTGCACAAATACTAAACAGTCAGATATACGGGATGCTTATCGCCTCCCATCAAAGCCTGGTAAGCCAAAAGTTATTGTAGCAGAGTTCTCCTCGGTTCTCCATAAAATTAATTTTCTGTCGTCAATACGTAAATTTAATGACTGTCGTGAGAAAGGCGAAAAACTAAATTCTTCATTATTGGGTTTTGGGGAAGATAAGCGACCGATATACATATCTGAATACATATCTGGCAGCGGGCGGAAGCTTTTTTATAAATGTCGTGAATTTGCAAAAGCACACAACTATAAGTTCTGTTGGGCAATGAACAAAAAAATTTATCTTCGTAAAAACGAAAACTCCAAACCTATCAGGATTATTTCGGAGTCCTTTTTAAATGGTATGGAGACTAAATGACTAGTTTTTATTACGTTTATTCTTTACTGTTTAGTTTTTGTAAACTATAGTTTTAGAGTTAATTTGTGTACTATAATAGATCTTAAACACTTTGTGCAATGCTCTCACTACCAATTATTGTTTTATTTCCACATTAATATATATAAATCATGCAGTATGCAGTTTTTGAACAGTTATACTATAAGCACTCTTATTCATATCACACACACCATATACGCACTGTATACAAGTACATGTTTTTTGGTTAATGGAAGCTTACATATAGATACTTATTATATTTCGGTCTCACTGTTATGTAATCGAATTTGTGAAGATGGGCGACATTTTCCGGATTTGGCTAAGAATGCAAGCGTGTGGCGCTATAACTCCAGTCCCCGAAAAATTTTTTGTTTAATAATTATGAAAATAGATTTAAAGTATGACTTTGGATAATTTAAATCTTATATCTTCGGAGCTGGAGAATCTTGCCACATCCCGAGCTTTTATTTGCCGCCCGGATCAATGCGTTAATTACATTCAATGTGAAAATAAAACTTTAACAGTGTTCCACTTAAATATACGTAGTATAAATCATAATTTTGATCAGTTTCAAAGTCTATTAGCATCCTTGAATATAACAACCGATATTATTGTCCTAACCGAATGCTGGATATCGAAAGCACCTTATTTACCTGTAATTGACGGTTACAATAGAGATCATACGCTTAAAAATGTCAATCAGAATAGCGGGATTGTTATCTACACTAAATGCAGTCTGGAATGTAGAATATATGAGCCCAGTAGTATTAGAGAAGCAAACTGTTTGGTCTGTGAAGTAAATAGGCAATTTGCAGTTATATGTATATATCGTTCACCATCTTATATCGATGCTGACACTTTTTTGAACACTCTAAATGACCTGTTTACTAAGTTAACAAAATTTCAAGAAATTAGTCTCATTGGAGATGTAAACATAGACATAAAGCAAGGCTCTACGGATAGTCATCTTGATGAATATCTGGACCTTAATGCTTCGCATGGCTTACTTCCTGCTCATACCTTTATTACACGAGGGTTTAAGTGTCTAGACCATGTAATGCTGAAGTCCAGGTACTTGTCAACTACTTTAATTGTTGATACGTTCTTGACAGATCACAAGCCAACTATATTAATGGCAAATCTTAAAAACAAGCGTAAAATTATACCAACATATACCAAAATAAATTACAATGCAATTCATGCCGCTATTCTGATGACAGATTTTTCCGATATATTTAAAACTAAAGATGTAAACTTAGCTGTCGAAACCCTTATCAATATAATATCTAATATATTAAAATGTAACACAAACAGAATTAAATTAACGAGATCAAAAAGAAAAATTAAGCCTTGGATCACTCCAGGACTCATTAGGTGTATCAGAAATAGGGACAATATGCACAGAAAATTACACAAAGGACCTGACAATCTTATACTAAAGGCTACGTATACAAGATACCGAAATTTTATCAATAAGCTTCTCATGAACTTAAAAAATGATTATTATAAGCAAATGCTGTATGATGCAGGAAATAATATAAAATCGACGTGGAGAGCTATCAATACTATAACAAATAGAAAATCCTCAAACTCGCCTACAAACCCACTCCTTAATTTGCACGAAAATCCCAACATGTCAGTAAATTTAGTAAATAATTACTTCACTAACATTGGTAAGAACTTAGCCGAAGCTATACAAAATAGTCAAACTCAAATCGACGCAGCACCGATGTCAGCCCCCGTACGTGATTCAATGATGCTATATGAAGTCGATGAATATGAAATAGATTCACTCATTACTGGCTTACGATCTGATTGCGCTGTTGGGTGGGATGGCATCTCTGCTCGTATTATAAAATCAGCGCGGCAAGTTTTTGTCCCAGTTATGACTTATATATGCCAACTTGCTTTGTCAACTGGAACATTTCCCAGGGCTTTTAAAAAAGCAATAGTACATCCTATTTTTAAAGCTGGCGACAAAGAAGAAATAGCTAATTATAGACCGATATCCATATTAACTGCTCTGTCTAAAATTTTAGAAAAAGTGCTAAATGATAGGCTGGTAAAATACCTAGACTCTAAACATATAATAGCAAGTAATCAGTTTGGTTTTAGGAAAGGCACCAGTACCGAGGATGCAGTCAATGAACTCGTAGGTACGGTTGTCAGAGGCCTTGATGAGGAGAAAAGGTGCATTGGTATGTTCCTAGATTTCTCCAAGGCCTTTGACACTATTTCAATACCTCTTCTGCTGTCAAAATTAGAAAATATTGGTGTTCGCGGCCTTGCTCTTTCTATATTTAAAGACTATTTACATGAACGGACCCAATATGTGAAGATTGGGGATTTTATTAGTAATGAGAGTAACTTGTCCTACGGTGTACCACAAGGCTCGGTACTGGGCCCTACGCTTTTTATAATATACGTAAATGACCTCTGTAAACTTGATATTCCAAATTGTGAGGTATACGCTTATGCCGATGATACAGCCCTCATAGTAAAAGGCTCAAACTGGCAAAATGCTTTTGCTCATGCTGAACATTCATTGACAACCGTTATGTCCTGGCTTAATAAAAATTTGCTGACCTTAAATGTTCAAAAAACTATGTGCATGACATTTTCGATAAATTCTTCGACTTTGCCTTCTGATAAAGAAGTGAACATTAAAGCCCATACATGCAGTAGAAATATACCTGATTGTACCTGCTTATCACTTGTTAGAACAAACAGTATTAAGTATTTAGGGGTACACATAGATCACTTTCTTACATGGGAGAAACATATAAATTCATTAGTGCCGAAAATAAGAAAATTAATTTATCTTTTTAAAAATTTAAATATGTGTGCTGATATGAAAACCTTAAAAGTTGTTTATTATGCTTTGTGTCAATCTGTTCTAGCATATTGTATAACCGCTTGGGGTGGTGCTGCAAAATCCAAACTTCTCCCGCTGGAGAGAGCACAACGCGCTGTTCTCAAGGTCATGATCAAAAAAAATTATCGATATCCTACTGAACAACTTTATGCTGATACCAAGGTCATGACGGTGAGGCAGCTCTTTATTCTGCTGACACTCATAAGAAAACATGCCCAACTCCCATATGACCCCACACTTTTCATTCGCCGACGCAGGACTGTTCGTGTATGTTCAATCCCCCGACACAGAACAGTTTTTGCCTCTCGGTTCTTTGGAATATTTAGCTGCAAGATTTATAACAAGGCACACAAAACTATACAAATCTACCCATGCACCAAAAGAGAAATAAAGCGTAAAATACAGGAGTGGTTGTTGAAACTGAATTATACTGAAACTGAAAATCTCATATACAGTAACTTTTGAAATTTCTATTTAAAACCAAGATAGCACAATTTGATTAATGATTATTGCAGTATGTATACATCATAGTTGATAGATTCTTTTCTTGCTGAAGTACACAGACGTACACATATATTAGTAGTGCTCAATATATAATAGTATCATAAATGTTTAACGTCGTATACAAGTATAAATATATAAGTATAAATATATGTATATATACCTATATAAAGATATTTAAGTATATAATTATAGACACTAAGGCGGCTGAGAGCATTTCCGTAGCTACATTGTATGTTATAACCTCACTGTAGCTAGAACACAATTCCCAAAATACAGAAACTTCTAGTTTGGGAATTACTACATTCAAACCTTTTGTTTTCCCTTTTGTATTGTTTCTAACAATTAATTCTTAAAGATGCAATCGTGTCTCATCCTACTACTCGAGATACAGGTTTGTTCCTAGTTCGATGGTAGGGAGGGACAACAGAGTTGCTTTTCTCATTGTTACTATGTACGCAATCTGATTGTAACATTATTGTTAAGAAGCAAGTTCAATAAACTTATTTTTATTTTATTTTATTTTATTTGTGATAGACAGAGCCAGCAGTATTAAAAAACTGATAGGCCGCGTTCAACTGTTAGGCTAAATGATAGAGTTGAGATTCAAACAGTGTCAGATTGCTAGCCTATCGCTTTTGAAAAAGGAATCCCAAGTTAATAAGCCCTTAGTCGCCTTCAACGACATCCACAGGAAAGACTATCTTTTCTAACAATTAAAAACAAAAACAGCGTTTTATTATGAAAGTTAATTCTTATTCAAAGTCTGCATCAACATTAATTTTTATGCAAAAATGACTTATTAATTGTCATTTCCTTCCAATTCCTACTGGTAATCAATACGCATACTTGATTAAGGTTTAATTGAAATGTCGTTCGAGTCGCCGCCCCGCCGCGCGTGACGTGTGGACGCCCCGTCTTAAGAGCTTAGAAAACAAAGAACAGGCACATATTATAATATTTAATATAGATTTTAACATAGATTTTAACATAGATGTACTAACATAGTTTGTAAGACACTCTGTTACTAACACTATATAGATTTTAAATCTGAAATAAATGATTTTTATTTTATTTTATTTATTATTTATTACTAAGCTGTCCCGGCAAACGTTGTTTTGCCATATATATAATTTTTAAGTAATATGTAACTAAAAAAAATGTTAAATGTGGACAACCCTTAGCACTAAGGTGTATGAAAAATATGTGTTGGCCGATTCTCAGACCTACTATAATATGCTCACAAAATTTCATGAGAAACGGTCAAGCCATTTCGTAGGAGTACCGGAACGATCATTGTGACACGAGAATTTTATATATAAGATTTAAAACTTTCTTTGACCATGGATTTTATCATCTTCGTCATCACCTTTTCCATGTTGTCATAAAATAAGACTAAGGGATAGACTTATAAACTTGGAATTATTCTTTTAGGCGATGGGCTCGCAACCTGTCTCTCTTTGAATCTCAATTCTATCACCAAGTTCCAACAGCTGAACGTGGCCTTTTAGTCTTTTTGAGACTGTTAGCTCTATCAACCCCGCGAGGTATATAGACGTGATTATAAAAGCCTATCAAGGGAACGGCTAATAAACATGAGATTCTTTTTTTAGGTAGGTAGGTAGAAGTTATAATTATATTTAAGTGATGTGACGTCAATAAGTGATACCTTGTATCCAAATTTTGAAAATAAATCTATTCTATTATATTCTAGGCGATGAAAATGAAAAATGATTTATTTGCTGCAACATACAATGAAGTACATAAATACATTATTATATAACTGCACACATATGTATATTGCAGAGAGCACTTACAAACTAAAGAGACATAGTGACTTCCTCACTTGGCAAGCCTGTATCGAGGAAGCCTAATTAACAGAAAAGATTATAACTAAGATTACATTTTCATTCTTAGACATTGGTCTCGAATTATTACAAAAAGAAAAAAAAAACATCAAATCACAATAGACATCTTAAATCGATTGACACTTGTTTTTTTCTTACGCAACCAGACTAGCATGGAAGCGCTAATTTTATATCCACTCTATTTGATTCTAAAATCTATGTGACGACGTCTTATTGATATGCAGACATGACATATTCCGTTATTCGAATTAACTGTTTGACATAGGTATTTGATTACATTAAAGGCTTAATTGAGTTATAATATTATTAGAATAACTAGCGACCCGCCCCGGCTTCGCACGGGTGCTAAATTCGGAAAAAATCTATCTATACTTATAATAAATCTGTAGAGAGGTCAATTCTGTACATGGAATATATTTTCAAAATAACTATCAGGGGGTGATCAGTGATCGATACTGATGCCAAAAATGCAATCAGTAAAATTTTTGTCTGTCTGTCTGTCTGTCTGTATGTTCTTTATAGAAACAAAAACTACTTGACGGATTTTAACGAAACTTGGTTCAGTTATTCTTCATACTCCTGAGCAGGTTATAGTATACTTTTCATTGCCCTACAATCAGTAGGAGCAGAGCAGTGAAAGGAAATGTTGGGAAAACGGGAGAAGTTACTTGATTTTTTAAGCTTCCGTCGCGTGTGCAGCTTTAATGTTTAGAGCTACAACGAAACCATGTATAACGGAAATATTCTACATAAAATTATTTAAAAAATATCCCAAGACAGCATAAGTCTATCTTTTATGGTTGACTCACAATAACACGTGGAATTCCTAATAGCTTAGCAGTTCGGAGATTTCTGATTATATTTCTTTACTCTGACGTTTATAATACCAATAACATTCACACTCATTCGTAATTCTTAAAAATTAATGTAAGTACCTATTCAATAAAAAAAGAATCATCGAAATCGGTATAGAAACACCAAACTTATACCTACATGAAATGAAATACCCTAACAAGTCATCGCGCGTAAATACTGAATCATGCTATAAGGATTATTTTTGCGTAACGGTTGCCGCGCTCGACTCGGCTCGCGGCGGCGGAGGCAAGCGCAAGCTTCATCCATGCGCCGGCTGTATGCCGCCAAGAGGCTGCAGCCCACACTGGATGCTCTACCGGCCTGGCTCTCCAAATGGAGGCTCTCTGTAAACGTTGGCAAGACCCCAGCCGCCTCCACTGCGACTGCACGTCAAATACCTGGGAGTGACCATCGACCGGCGTCTCACTTTCAAGCAACATGTCGGAGACGTCGTGGCGAAGACCAAGGCAGCCAAAGGGAGACTTTACGCAGTTCGCTCCTCCAGCCTCCCCCTGAGGACGAAGCTCGGGATCTACCAAACGTACGTCAGATCCCACCTCACGTACGGGGCCCTGGCGTGGTACGCATACTACTCTGAGACCAACAGGAGAAGACTCAAAGCCCAAGAGAACCAAAGTCTCAGAGCAGACGTCGAAGCCCCGCGCCTAGACGACTTCGTGGCTCAGCTGGCCACGACGATATTCGAGAGGGCGGACGCGTCATCACACAGCCACCTACGCGGCATCTCGCCGCTCCACGCCCGCCCTCAGGACCGTCGGGTGAAACCCTCCCCTCGCTGCCTTGCGGCAGACGTCGTCGACCAGTGACGACGCCGCCACCGATGGGAACTCCCAACGAAGACCTGAAGACCCAGACCGCCACGTCCGGCCCATCGATCTACCTACAGTCGTAGGCAGCGATGATGCTATTGAAGAGGGCCAAAAGCCCTGACCAATCTACTCCGACTCCCCTCAGGGAGTATGGGAAGCCCCGAAGATGATGCAAGCTTCATTCAATATTTGGCTGTTGATGCGTTCAGTGTTCGACTTTATTGACAGACAATAATTGATATTATTATTATTATAATCCGTGCTTATCAGCGCGACTTTTAGTCTTTAAATATATTAGAGAATATTGATGATTTGATCAAGAGTATTCTTAGCTTAACCCTTGGTGCAAAAAAGAGATGTATAAGTAAAATTTTTGTCGAATTGAAAAATTCTTCTTGCGTTGAATTAATCATTTATCGAGGAAGGCTTAAGGCTATATAACATCACGCTGCAACTATAAGGAGCAAAGAAATAATGGAAAATGTGAAAAAAGAAATGGGAAAATTATATACCCTTGAGGGCTTCAATGATGCCCAAAATAACAATTCCACGCGGACGAAGTTGCGGGCACAGCTAGTTATACATAAACCCCTTCCTCTTGAATCACTCTACCTGTTACAAAAAACTGCATCAAAATCCGTTGCGTAATTTTAAAGATTTAAGCATACAGACAAACAGACTAAAATAGCGACTTTGTTTTATACTATGTAGTGACAAGGTACATTTACTTAATACATACATACATACATACAATCACGCCTCTTTTGGGAGATAGACAGAGATAGTCTTGAAAAGACTAACATTAAGAATGACAGTCATTCACGTGGTATTTTTTTCTGTTTTTTTTTAATTTGTACATTCATGTGGCGCAGCGGTAGTGCGCTAGTCTGTGACACCGGAGGTCCCGGGTTCGAATCCCGGCCAGGGCATGATGAGAACTTAGAAACTTGGGATTCTTCTTTTAGACGATAAGCTAGGAAGTCACTATTTGAATCTCAATTCTATCATCAAGCCAAAAATCCGAACGTGAAAACAGAAGAAGACAAAAGAAGAAAATGCCACAGCAAGATTATTTTAATAAGGGAACCGTGTTACGGCGTATTACGCGCCCAAATTTTAATGTAATTATTACAGACAAGAGGCCGCCCGCGACTTCGTCCGCATGGAAACCCTATCAATCCCGCGGGAACTCTGGGATAAAAAGTAGCCTATGTGTTATTCTGGGTCTTCAGCTACCTACATACCAAATTTCATGGTAATCGGTTCAGTAGTTTTTGCGTGAAAGAGTAACAAACATCCATACATCCATACAAACTTTCGCCTTTATAATAGTAGTAGGATGGGTATTCTGCATGTCCTGGCGTAATTTCAATTAGCCGTGTTATAAATTCGTTGAGGAAACAAAACTCTATTCAATTATAAAGACAGATTGATACCGAGACCATTTTTATCCGACTACGGCGATGCAAAAAGGAGGATTATGAGTTTGACCTGTATGTTTGTATGCCGTGTGGTTCCTGGAACCAATAGGGAAAACAAAGAGGACCACTCCATCTCTTTTCCGTGGATATCGTAAAAGACGACTAAGCGATAGGCTTATACAATTGGGAATCTTTTAGGACAGCTAGACAGGTTCAGCTGTGCGGGTTAATGATAGAATTGAGATTCAAATAGTGTCAGCTAAAAGAAACCTCACCTAAAAGAAGAATCCTAAGCCTATAAGCCTATCCCGTAGTCGCCTTTTACGACATCCATGGGAAAGAGATGGAATGGTCCTATTATTTTTTGCAATGGTGCCGGGAACCACACGGCACTTGCAATTAAAGCTAACACGTATTAGATCCAATGATAATTTTACGTCCGATGAAAATGCTGCAGTGTAGTTTGTTCCGCCGCTTCTTCTACACATGCGCTTTGGAAGCGGTAGTGGTTATAATTAGATTTAAGCGATGTGACGTCAATAAGTGATACCTTGTTTCCAATTTTGAAAATAAATCTATTCTTTTCTATTCTACGAGTATTCTATTCTATTCTAATGTTTTAATTCATAATTTGAATAAAATCGCACTCAGTGTACCACCAACTTTACTATCGTTGGCATCTGCCCCGCTAAAGATTTAAGCGGCAGTTATTATGATTTGTATACTGGCACTAATAAGTATAATATTGTTTATTTATTCACAGATTTTTCACCTTATACAAATTGTGTTAAAAATGGACATAGAGCCGCGAATGTATGTAAACTGCTTTTGAAAAAGTTTACTTTATGAATCTGATCAATTTAATAAAAAATAAATGTACATACATGCCGTGTGGTTTAGAACAGAATTGAATTACTCCATATCTTTCCCATGTATGTCGTAAGTGGCGACTAGGGGATAGGCTTATTAACATGGAATTCTTCTATTAGGCGATGGGCTAGCAACCTGTCACTATTTGAATCTCAATTCCATAGTTGGTACATGCGGCTGAGCGTGGCTTTTCAGTCTTTTCAAGACTGTTGGCTCTGTCTACCCCGCAAGGGATATATATGTACGTGACTGTGTGTGTGTGTGTACACATAAAACATACTTTTAACAAAATATATTCAAAAATTAAACAAAAGTCAGAATGATTTTTTGAAGGATAATTCAATTTGGTGTGAAAGCGATATAAATAGTAATAATAAATAAATACATACGGAACAAATTACACAGATTAAGTTAGCCTCGACGTAAGTTCGAGACTTGTGTTACGAGATACCAACTCAACGATACTACCTATATTTTATAATAAATACTTATACAGATAATCATCCAAAACCCAGGCCAATCAGAAAAAGTTCTTTTCTCATTACGCCCTGACCGGGATTCGAACCCGGTAACTCTTTATATATAAGCTAGGTATTATCTCTTCTCAGTAATATAACGTGGAGGTAAAAAACTAAAGGACTTATTAAAGCCGTATGGTTCCCGGCACTAATAGAAAAAAGAATAGGACCACTCCATCACTTTCCCATGGATGTCGTAAAAGGCGACTAAGGGATATGCTATTAAACTTGGGATTCTTCTTTTAGACGATGGGCTAGCAACCTGTCACTATTTGAATCTCAATTCTATCACTAAGCCAAACAGCTCTACGTAGCCTATCAGTCTTTTCAAGACTGTTGGCTCTGTCTACCCCACAAGGGATATAGACGTGACCATATGTATGTATGTACTTATTAAAGCATCTGGGGTCGGGTCAAGTCGGGGTAAATCGCTAGTGAGCCCGGGCCTTAAGGACTTACTAAAGAACCCGTGTGAAGTCGGGGTGAATCGCTAGTTGAACAGTGAACCCGGCCACAAGGGCAACAACCCTGGTGAACAATATCAGAGGTCGTCGCGAGGCATGTTAAGAACGCGTTTCGTCTTTTATTTGAAATAAAAGGCGCAAGATTGAAGATTACAGCGGTTTGGTTCTTTTAAATAAATAAATATATACGGGACAAATTACACTGATTGAGTTAGCCTCGAAGTAAGTTCGAAACTTGTGTTACGAGATACTGACTCAACGATACTATATTTTATAATAAATACTTATATAGATAAACATCCAAGACCCAGGACAATCAGAAAAAGTTCTTTTCTCATCATGCCTTGACCGGGATTCGAACCCGGGACCTCCGGTGTCACAGACAAGCGTACTACCGCTGAGCCACAGAGGCCGTCAAAATTAGACGGCCTCTGTGGCGCAGCGGTCTCTCGCAATCCCAGAATGATGAGAAAATAACTTTCTCTGATTGACCTAGGCCTTGGATGTTTATCTATATAAGTATTTATTATAAAATATAGTATCGTTGAGTTAGTATCTCGTAACACAAGTCTCGAACTTACTTCGAGGCTAACTCAATATGTGTGTCCTGTCCTGTATATACATACATACATAAAATCACGCCTCTTTCCCGGAGGGTTAGGCAGAGACTACCTCTTTCCACTTGCCACGATCTCTGTATATTTCCTTCGCTTCATCAACATTCATAACTCTCTTCATGCAAGCTCGGCGGTTTCGGGTACTTTATATATTTATTTATATTGATTTATTTAATTATCCAAAAAATTACTATGTACTGTAAAACCGCCTCCCCCTTTCAAATTGCACCAGCGTCGCAATAAAAGTTGGAATTCGAAGAGGAATTTCCCTCAGACCAGTGCCAAGGGTGAATCGGGATGGCGGATGGTAAATACTCGTAATACACCCCGCCACACCTTCATCTTGTGGACTGTTATCTTTTCTTAATTTCAGCTTGTTTGCAGGTAGAATTCCCAAATTCCTGTCGGGTCATTTATAAAAAAAAACTTAACTTTTGCACGAGGTTTTACTTCCATGGATATTATTCAATTTTCGGATACAATGATAAGGTTAACTTTAGAATAGGACTACTCCATCTCTTTCACATTCGTTAAAGACGACTCCTTAGTCATCTTTAACGATATCCATGTGAAAGAGATAATATAAACCTACCCCTTGGTAGGCAGTTAGTAATTATGAAATTGGGATTCTTCGTTTAGGCGATAGGCAAGCAACCTGTCACTATTTCAATCACAGTTCCATCATTAAGCCATATAACTGTACGTTGCCTTACAGTCTTTTCAACTATCGACTCTGATATCACGCAAGATGTAATTATATGTATGTATGTATGAATGAATGAATATATGTATGTACCACATAATTCATTAACGAAGTGTACAAACTAACATACTAACTCTGTTAGCTGTAGTCGTAATAAAAGTTATTGCCAACATAAATGCATTATTTTTAGTATCGCGTGAAACATGCAATTTTTATAAGTTCATTCACTCAAATTCATTCATGTTTTTGTAGCGATGTTTTTATTTATAAACGAGCTGTGTCCGCGTCTTCGTCCGCGTGGAATAGTTATTTAGGGCATCATTGTGGGGTAGACAGAGCCAACAGTCTTGAAAAGTCTGATAGGCCACGTAAAATGTTCTACGTAAAACATGCAAATATCAATGAATTTCTGAAAATTATCGGAAAATGGTTATTCTATTTCGATTTAAACAATTCATCGACTTCATACAAAGGTTAATATTATAGTTAGGGGTCGCCATAACTTGTGGACCGATTTGGACAAAGGCTATAATTATAGACGAAATTGAATATAGGGTAGGTAATTGGTAATTCAAATAAATATCGTTTTATCGGAACATTGCATAGTTTCAATTTATTAATGGTGAGACTTTGATTTTACTTTGTTTTGAAACCGCTGATTTAAGAGTTGTTTGCAAAGTTAAATTTTCATGTAAGTCTACTTCATTTCTTTACAGGATACAACCTTATCAGGGTAAGCGCTGGTGTTATTAAATTACCCAACCTGCACCCTTGTTCTGCCTCGTTCATTACTATACATATAATGATGCTGGATAGAAATTATACATCCTACTGTGACGTGTGGTTCCTATCACCAAAAGAATGGGACCACTCCATCTCTTTCCCCATGGATGTCGTTGAAGGCAACTAAGGGAAAAGCTTACAAACTTAGGATTCTACTTTTAGGCGATGGGGTAGCAACCTGTCACTATTTGAATCTCAATTCTTTCTTTAAGCCTAACAGCTGAGCGTGGCCTATCAGTCTTTTAAGATTGCCGTCTCTGTCTACCCCGCAAAGGCTATAGGGCTAAAGAAGGACGTGCTTTTTATCCTAGTAAAAATATATTTCCCGTGGGATTAGCGAAAAACCCGTATTCTTTTGTTTGGCTGCGCTAAATTGACGCGGGCATGCGCCGAAGAGCTAGTATCCCAATAAAACGCCGTCCGTACGAAATATCGCCACTCAAACTTTTGTACAACTCAAAAAACTATTGTATCACTCAAATAAACTCGTTTCGAAACTCATAACTCGATAACCAAGTGGCAATATATCGGGACAGGTTGCTAGCCCATCGCCTAAAAAAAAGAATCTCAAGTTTGTAAGCCTATCTCTTAGTCGCCTTTTACGACATCCATGGGCAAGAGATGGAGTGGTCCTGGTTCTTTTTTGTAGGTATTGGTGCCGGGAACCACACGGCACTTAATTTGATTCACTCATTTACTTATTTTTTAACATATTTTATTTCATTTCCTGTCACTGTTTGAATCTCAATTCTATCGTCAAACCAAAAAGCTGAACGTGGCCTATCAGTGTTTTCAAGACTGTTGGCCTTGTCTACCCCGCAAGGGATATAGACGTGATTATATGTATGTATGTGTGTAATATATCGGGACGACTGTACTTTATATAGTGACAGATTGAAACGACGTGGGGAAATTAAATAGCAAGTGGATTTAACATTTTAATGTGATCCTCATTCACACCGAAGCGTGCCGTCGGGAATAAATTGGGGTGTCGTTCGCGAGGGGCGTAAAACTTTTGATAAAGTTTCAGTTATTATTATTTTATTTTTTACATACATAGGTACATACATTTATTTGGTCACGTTTATATCCCTTGCGGGGTAGACAGAGCCAATAGTCCCGAAAAGACTGAATGGCCACGTTCAGCTGCTCGGCTTAATGATGGAATTGAGATCCAAATAGTGGCAGGTTGCTAGCCCATCGCCTAAAAAAGAATTCCAAGTTTGTAAGCCTATGCTTTAGTCGCCTTTTACGACATCCGTGGGAAAGAGATGAAGTGGTCCTATTCTTTTTTGTATTGGTACCGGGAACCACACGGCACTGCCAAGTGGACATTAAATAGCAAGTGGATTTTACATTTAAATGTGATCCTCATTCACACCGAAGCTTGTCGTCGGAAATAAATTGGGGTGTCGTTCGCGAGGGGCGTAAAACTTTTGATAAAATTTCAGTTATTATTATTTTATTTTTTGTCCACTCCACTCTCCATCTCTTTCCCATGGATGTCGTAAAAGGCGACTGAGGGATAGGCGATGGGCTAGCAACCTGTCACTGTTTGAATCTAAATTCTATCATTAAGCCAAATAGCTGTACATGGCCATTCAGTCTTTTCAAGACTGTTGGCTCTGCCTACCCCGCAAGGGATATAGACGTGACCATATGTGTGTATGTTGTGAATAGAAATTATTTTGAGCTTGCGTGCACCACCTTAGGCCTCATCTTGCTTACCACCAGGCAGATTATTGTCAGAATCTTATAAGTATATAAAATTCTCGTGTCACAATGTTCGTTCTCACACTCCTCCGAAACAGCTTGACCGTTTCTCATGAAATTATGTGAGCATATTGAGTAGGTCAGCCAACATCTATTTTTTATACTCCTTAGTTATAAAGGTTGTGCACGCTTAACATTTCTTTTTGTTAATTTTTAAAATATTTTTTTGATTTCTTTATTTTTTAATTATGTCACATTTATAAATAGCTTCATACAACCCTAAATTTTTACCCTTATATCACCAACCCCTATTTTTTAATAGTCATTTTATTAATTTAATCATTTTTCATCACTGGTCGATAACTGATCAATCGTCATTTAATATTATTAATATGACAAAACAACGTTTACCGGGTCAGCTAGTCTTCTATATAAAAAAAAAACTCCAAAATTTATTCAACCTAAATGTTCTTAAAATCAACCAGTGAAATGTCTTTTGAACGCTTTAGAAATTCTTCCGAATATAAATGTACGACAATCCTCATTTACACCGTAGCGTAATCAAATGTAACGATCACAATGGCTAATGTTCGTCATTGCTCATGTTCGTCTGTTACAAAAACTATTTTGATTAATCTGAGAATGAATAAATGAAGCATGGAACAGTTTAAAGTGCCCGTGCCGTGTGATTCCCGCCACTAATATAAAAAGAATAGGATCACTCAAACTCAACTCTTTCAAATGGATGTCGTAAAAGGGGACTAATGGCGTAGGATTCTTCTTTCAAGCGACAAAAAGTTAGCCTATTTGTTATGCTGGATCTTCAGCTACCTACATACCAAGTTTTATCGTTATCGGTTCAGTAGTTTTTGCGTGAAAGAGTAACAAACATATATCTACGTCTATACATCGCGACATTCTCACAAACTTTCGCATTTATAATATTAGTAGGATGTAATACAATACATAAAATACTTTTTATCCCGGAATTCCCTGCGGGTCTAAAAATATAGCGGATCAAGTATCCTATAACATCTCACATTTCACATTGTAGGTTAAAAACAATATCTTACCGTTCAAATGAGCTCCAAGCAGTTACCCTCGCATTACAATCGTATTTCGATATTAAATTGCTTCCAATTGTTCCCTTCTGATGTAGATGCCTATGCCAGGGTTGCCATGTTATTATTTAAAAAACGGACAGACCTGAGAATTTGGATTGATATACCTATATAACCATTGATTGATATTTTTTTTATTGATATTTTTAACCAGATTAACTCCCTATTAGTTGGATACTTCGGGTGTGAAATGTCATATTTATTTAGTAACATCATGTCAAAAAATATTGAGAATGTGTTTTTTTATGTTTGTATACAAAATAATGTTTATGGAGCAATAAATCACTTGTCAATCACTCGCCGTGTGGTTCCCGGCACCATTACAAAAGAGAATAGGACCACTCCATCTCTTTCCCATCGATGTCATAAAAGGCGACTAAGGGATAGGCTTACCAACTTGGGATTCTTTTTTAGGCGATGGGCTAGCAACCTGCCACTACTTGAATCTCAATTCTGTAATTAAGCCAAATAGCTGGACGTAGCCATTAGTATTTTCAAGACTGTCGGATTTGTCTACCCCGCAAGGGATATAGACGTGACCATATGTGTGTATGTATACCTATATACAATATATATTTATTTATGTGCCGTGTAGTTTTCAGCATTTTCAAATAGGACCACTCCATATCTTTTTCATAAATGTCGTAATAAGCGATTAAGAGAAGGGCTTCTTGTGATTATTCTTTTAGGCGATGATGGGCTAGCAACTTGTCACTTTTTGAATCTCAATTTCATAAATAAGCCATACAGCTAAACGTGAACTTTTAGTCATTTCGAGACTGTATGCTCTGTCTACCCCGTCAAAAGATAACGACCCAAGTTTATTAGCCTATTCCTTAGTCGTCTTTCACGACATCCATAGGAAAGTAGTCAGTCCTATTCTAAAGTGCCTAAACCACACTATATTATCAGTAGTTCTAAATTTAAAAGCATAACTTTGTCCGCCATTTTCCGGACGCTTGGCAACCCTACTTACACAATAGGTTTAGTAGTAAACGACTCAAGAACGAACAGACAGATGCAGTGTTAAAAGCTTTTATTTCAGTTCCTTTTCGCAATTGCCAGTTATTTTGTTTAGAATCGTATGTTTGTTTGTTTGTTTGTAAACTCTTTATGACGTCTATATCCACTGTGAATAGATAGATAGATAGACTCTTTATTGCACCATAGGAAAAAAACAAAAAAAAAACACAAGTAATGACGTACAAAGGCGGACTTATCGCTAAAGCAATCTCTTCCATTCAACCTTAGGATGGGAGGAAATTAAAATAAAAAGGCGATTGGCGCAGTACATAACAAAATATAAATATACCTAAACCCTGACGTAATAAACACTGACGTAGGTAGACAGAGCCGACAGTCATCAAAAGACCGAAAAGCCACCCCTCACCTGCTCAGCTTGATATTGATATCTTGATATAGAATTGTGATTCAAATAGTGACAGGTTGCTAGCCCAACGCCTAAAAAGCAGAATCGTCTTTAAAAGAAGAATCTCAAATTTATAAGCCTTAGATCATCTATTTCCCATGGATGTCGTTAAAGGCGACTAAGGTTATAGCTTATAAACCTGAGATTCTTCATTTAGGCGATGGGCTAGCAACCTGTCACTATTTGAATCTCAATTCTATCATTAAGCCAAACAGCCGAACGCGGCCTTTCGGTTTTTCAAGACTATTAGCTCAGTCTACCCCGCAAGGGATATAGACGTGACTATATGTATGTAGTTTAAATCAATAAATAAACATATTATTTTTAAAAATTCGGTAAAAAATTCCAAAACACATTACTAACCCCCTGTACGTAATACGCAAGACTGCGTACGAGTACCTACTTCTCTCGCATGTAGGTACATTCGACAACAAAATAGGATTGTTACAACCTCGCTTTACCCATAAAATGTGTGATAAATGACATGAAAGTAGGAGTGGGTCACCCTGGTACAGTGAGGCGGATCGAACACTTGATATACATACAGTCACGTCTATATCCCTTGCGGGGTAAACAAAGCCAACAGACTTGAAAAGACTGAATTGGCCATTCAGTCCGTTCAGCTATTTGGCTTAATGATAGAACTGAGATTCAAATAGTGACAGGTTGCTAGCCCATCGCCTACAAGAGGAATCCCAAGTTTATAAGATTATCCCTTAGTCACCTTTTACGAAGTCCATGTGAAATATATGGAGTATTCTAAAGTGGCTGGAATACATACATACATACATATAGTCACGTCTATATCCCTTGCGGGGTAGACAGGGCCAACAGTCCTGAAGAGACTGACAGGTCACGTTCAGCTGTTTGGCTTTATGATAGAATTGAGATTCAAATAGTGACAGGTTGCTAGCCCATCGCCTAAAATATGAATCCCACGTTTAAAAGCCTATCCCTTAGTCGCCTCTTACGACATCCACGGGAAATGAGATGGAGTGTTCCTATTCTTTTTTATATTGGTGCCGGGAACCACACGGCATTTTTAACTCCACACGAACTTATCCATATAAAAAATCACAATTTATAAAACTTCTCAACATGTGTAACCTAACCCTAACATCTATGGTCGTAACGTATAAAATTTATCGTGCCATCGCAGTCTGTGTACATGGCCGGCAAGTTGATCCGGCACCTCGCTAAATTTTTTTTTGCACGAGAAATCTGTGCTTACATCAAAATTTATAATTTTACACACATACACGTCTATATAAATAAACATTCATACATACATATGGTCACGTCTATATCCCTTGTGGGGTAGACCGAGCCAACGGTTCCGAAATGACTGATAGGCTACGCTCAGCTATTTGGGTGAATGATAGAATTGAGATTCAAATAGTGACAGGTTGCTGCTATAAGCCTATCAGTCTTGAAAAGACTGATCGGCCACGTTCACCTGTTTGGCTGAATGATAGAATTGGGATTCAAATAGTGACAGGTTGCTGTTATAAGCCTATCCCTTGGTCGCTTCTTACGACATCATTTTACAGCATCTCTTTCCCATAGATGTCGTAGTGATTGAGTGTCTATCAAAAGCTATTTACAGGAGTTATAAACAAGTAAATATATACTTACGGGACAAATTACACAGATTGAGTTAGCCTCGAAGTAAGTTCGAGACTTGTGTTACGAGATACTAACTCAACGATACTATATTTTATAATAAATACTCATATAGATAAACATCCAAGACCCAGGCCAATCAGAAAAAGTTCTTTTCTCATTATGCCCTGGACGGGATTCGAACCCGGGACCTCCGGTGTCACAGGCAAGCGTACTACCGCTGCGCCACAGAGGCCGACAAAAAAAGTTCTTTCCTCATCATGCTCTGGCTGGGATTCGAACCCGGGACCTCCGGTGTCACAGGCAAGCGTACTGCCGCTGCGCCACAGAGGCCGTCAAAAAAAGTTCTTTCCTCATCATGCTCTGGCCGGGATTCGAACCCGGGACCTCCGCTGTCACAGATAAGCGTACTACCGCTGCGCCGCAGAGGCCGTCAAAAAAGTTCTTTCCTCATCATGCCCCGGCCGGGATTCGAACTCGGGACTACCGCTGCGCCATAGAGGCCGTTAGCCAATCATGGAGTGGCAGCCGATAAGCTTATTTGCCGCTGGAAATCAAATCCCAAACTCCTTATCGGAAGGTATGTAACCAGGTCAAAAGCTTCCATTCAATGATCTGCATTTTCATAGCGCCAGCTGTTGTCATAGACCTAACAATAAATAGACACGTCATTGCAAATATGTTTTTTTTAATGAATTAACGATTTCGTTGTTAGTGGAGGGCTTAGTTTTAATAAAAAATAATGAAACAAATATTTTTTTATTTTTGAATGAATGAATGAGATTTTTCTAGTAATTTCTTGCTTTGGTGTTGGGGTAAGATTTTGCAAGTTGCAAAAAAAATCCTAGCGTCATTCATACATTAACTAGAGTTATCTTTGAACAAATAGCGTATATTTTGTCAAAAGTTGTATAAGATCATATTAACTTTGTTATCTTTTTATTTTTGTTTGAAATATTTTAATATTTGCTGGTTAGTAGGTAAACAATCCCTCTGTGAATTCGCTTTCTTTCAAGTTATAGTTCACTTGGCTATTATTTCCAGCGACCAAATGCATACTTAAGTCATATTTTTATATACCTACTTACAAATAAATAATTGGTGTGCCGTGTAGTTCCCGGCTCAAATATAAAAAAGAATAGGACCACTCCATTTCTTACCCATGGATGTCGTAAAAGGCGTCTAAGGGATAGGCTTATATACTTAGGATTTCTCTTTTATGCGATGGGCTAGCAACCAGTCACTATTTGAATCTAAATTCTATCGTTAAGCCAAACAGCTAAACGTTGCCTATCAGTATTTTATTGACTTTTGGCTCTGTCTACCCCGCAAGGGTATATAGGCTACCCGCATAGACCAGATTATAATTTATTTAACAAATCATTGATACAAAAATTACCGTGTCTAAAATATTTTTGTTACAGTTACGGGCGTAATCTATTTCGTTAATAAATTTGGGTCGCCTCTAATAGCGCACTAAATCTAGGCGCTACTCGTCGGGGTAAATATTGCAAATCGATAGCCCTTATCAGGGTAAGCGCTGGTGTTATTAAATTACCCAACCTGCACCAAAATGCGGCCCTTGTTCTGCCTCGATGATTACTTTATGATAATGCTGGATAGAAATTATACATACTGTGACGTGTGGTTCCCATCACCAAAAGAAAAAAAGGAATAGGACTACTCCATCTCTTTTCCATAGATGTCGTTAAAGGCGACTACGGGATAGGCTTATAAACTTGAGATTCTTCTTTTACGCGATGAGCTAGCAACCTGTCACTAATTGAATTTCTATTATTAAGCGAAACAGCTGAACGTGGCCTATCAGTCTTATCGAGACTGTTGGCTCTGTATTCCCCGTAAGGAATATAGACGTGATTATATGTGGATATAGACATGATTACGAGTATATATAAGTACGAAGTTCAAACTCATCATTCAAAATCATTACAAATATGTAATATTTTTAAATAAATTTCGCCTTATCCAGTAAAAGCATTACAAAAGGTCTACGTACGATCCTCCATATTAATTTACTTCAAAGGTTTTCGCAAAAAAGAAATACTATATAGTTTCTTTACGCTGCCGTCGGTATAGTAACGTTTGATCCAAAGATATCTTTGTCTAAATATTTGGTAAACATCCCGGACAAATTGTTTGTTGTAAATATAGATACATTGTGTATTTGGGTATGATTTGGATATATTCTTTCTTGACTTTGTAATGTTGTACGCCTTGTGTATTTTTATGATATAGTCCTTTCTACATTTTGTGTTTGTTTTTGTTTAGTAAGTAAACAGCGAGTGGCTATATACGCAACTATAGACATTTTTTTTTTTTTTATTAAAAATATGTATTTGATTGCTCACACCAACAAACCTACATATTTATTTTAAACTAGAGGCCGCCCGCGACTTCGTCCGCATGGAAACCCTATCAATCCCGCGGGAACTCTGGGATAAAAAGTAGCCTATGTGTTATTCTGAGTCTTCAGCTACCTACATACCAAATTTCATGGTAATCGGTTCAGTAGTTTTTGCGTGAAAGAGTAACAAACATCTATACTATACATCCATACAAACTTTCGCCTTTATAATAGTAGTAGGATGTTTTCTCTGTAAGTGAAATGTGAATTTCTTTGAGAAAAAAGTTCTTAACCTTTGACGGCCTCTGTGGCGCAGTAGGTACTCTTGTCTGTGATACCGGAGGTCCCGGGTTCGAATCCCGGCCAGTGAGAAAAGAACTTTTTCCGATTCCGAGAGTCTTGGATGTTTCTAAAGAGAAACATCCAAGACACAGGCCAATCGGAAAGGAAGATAAGTACCTATTTATTATAAAATATAGTATCGTTGAGTTAGCATCTCGTAACACAAGTCTCAAACTTACTTCGAGGCTAACTCGATCTGTGTAATTTGTTTATTTATTTCTAACCTTACATGTACAATTTATTTGACTTATATTTTACATACATATACCTACATAATCATAATCATTTATTCCATGAATATGGTTACATTATAGGTCTTAATTATAAGATACAGTTTTTGTTAAAACATATTCTACCTCTGAAGGAGTCGGAATGATATACATACTTGAGGCCGCCCGCGACTTTGTACGCGTGGAATCAATCCCGCGGGAACTCCGGGATAAAAAGTAGCCTATATGTTATTCTGAGTGAAGACTCAGAATAACATTTAGGCTACTTTTGCTGAAGAGCTACCTATATACCTACCAAATTTCATCGTAATAAATGAACTTTTTGATACATACTAAAATATAACCACAGAATTATTAATAGTATCTACTTAATAATAACACTCCTTTATGTCAAAAATGTTTAATAAATCGCCCGTCAGTCAGTACAGAATGTTGTGATTTCCGTCGGAAGCTCGCGTGTCCGCGGTAATGGCGGTTTCCGGTTTTGGGGCATTGTTTTTACACCCCCCCTGTCAAAGGAAGGTGTTATGTTTTCCGAGTATGCACGGGCCGATAAAAGTGACAAACGAATATTGTATTTGCACAACTGACAAAAGGAACGTGTTATGTTGTTAGTGTTTTTGTGAGAAGTAAGTTAGTTGACATTTGTTTTGTTTTTCCAGGAGAATATTGACTTATTGGCACACCTTATAAATTTGACATAAGAGACGATAAATGTTGCAATTATTTCTGTCTCTCTCTCACACACACACACACACACACATAATCCATATTGTTTAAACAATTAAAGTTTTTTCTGTTCGGTCAGCTGGTTGACTGGTAGAGAATGCCAAACGGCATTAGGTCCACCTTTTGTACATTTTTGTTTCATGCAAAAAAGAATTAAATAAAAAATAAAATAAATAAAGACAGTTGTTTCTGTCTACCCCGCAATTGGTGTGATTATATTTTTGATAATTATGATAATATTTACTAAGGGTCAGGTCAAAAGTATCCGAAACCGCCGAGCTTGTATGAAGAGAGTTATGAATGTGGATGAAGCGAAGGCAGTATGCAGAGATCGTGGCAAGTGGAAAGAGGAAGTCTCTGCCTACCCCTCCAGGAAAGAGGCGTGATTTTATGTATGTGTATGTATGTTTACTAAGGGATAAGCTCCCTTAGTTAAAAAGAACACACGCCGGAAACTACATATAAAACCCACAGAGTGCAATCAATGTTAACAGGAAACACTCGTTATAGTTATCGCGACGCACCGGAAACAGTTCCCGGCACCGGAAGTAGGCTTTGTTGAGTGTGTGTTGTTAATTTGTATTCATAGACTAAACGCTAGTGATGTCATTAGGCTCATAGGGGCTTTTGTTTATCGTTAACTTGCATTTCTAGTCTCATGCGGGTCGTGTGGTTAATAATTTTAATAGAATAGAATCTGAACTATGTACATACACAGAATCACGTCTTGTAACCCTTGCGGGGTAGACAGAGCCAACAGTCTCGAAAATACTGAATGGCCACGTTCAGCTGTTTGGCTTAACGATAGAATTGAGATTCAAATAGTGACAGGTTGCTAGCCCGTCGTTTAAAAGAAGAATCCCAAGTTGGTAAGCCTATCCCTTGGAAATTAATTTAATTCCTTAGTACATACATATATACATATGGTCACGTCTTTATCCCTTGTGGGGTAGACAGAGCCAACAGTCTTGAAATGACTGAATGGCCATGTTCAGCTATTTGGCTTAATGATAGAATTGAGATTCAAATAGTTACAGTTTGCTGTGACCAATCGCCTTAAAATAATCCCAAGTTTGTAAGTCTATCCCTTAGTCGCCTTTTACGACATCGACGGGAAAAAGATAGAGTGGTCCTATTCTTTTTTGTATTGGTGCCGGGAACCACACGGCATATTTTTCTATATATGTATATACATACATATGTACTACAAGACAAGACTCAGTTCTAAAACTGCCTTCATATAAGGTGTTACGAATTGTAGGTAACATCAAAAAGTACACGTTCCCACATCGCCATTACGTAATAACCATTTAGTTTAACGATGTTGTTAAAACATGCACTCAACTTTCAGCGTGCAACAGATAAGCTCAACACAGGCCCGAAGTTTTAATCTGCGCCAGGAGCTTTCAAAGTTCCTATGGTACGGGGTGAGTCTGGCTAAACGCTGTTTAAAATAACGCTCTTAAAACTGTTTTCTAATAGATTTTAGGGGTATGTTGTTGTATAAATAAATAAATATATATATATATATGGGACAAATTACACAGATTGAGTTAGCCTCGAAGTAAATTCGAGATTTGTGTTACGAGATACTAACTCAACGATACTTTATTTTATAATTAACTAGCGACCCGCCCCGGCTTCGCACGGGTGCAAAATTATAAATGTTATTATACATAAAAACCTTCCTCTTGAATCACTCTACCTGTTACAAAAAACCGCATCAAAATCCGTTGCGTAATATCAAAGATTTTAGCATACAGACAAACAGACTAAAATAGCGACTTTGTTTTATACTATGTAGTGATACTTATATAGATAAACATCCAAAAGCCAGATCAGAAAAAAGGCTTGGGGCTTTGCTCCCCGCAAGGGATATAGACGTGACCATATGTATGTATGTATGTAACGGGACAGATTACACAGATTGAGTTAGCCTCAAAGTACGAGTATGTTCGAGATTTGTATCAAGAGATACGAGAAGGTATTTACGCAACGATACTATATTTAATAATAAATTCTCATAAAAATAAACACATACATACATACATATGGTCACGTCTATGTCCCTTGCGGGGTAGACAGAGCCAAAAGTCTTGAAAAGACTGAATGGCCACGTTCAGCTATTTGGCTTAATGATAGAATTGAGATTCAACTAGTGACAGGTTGCTAGCCCATCGCCTAAAAAAGAATCCCAAGTTTGTCTGCCTATCCCTTAGTCGCCTTTTACGACATCCATGGGAAAGAGATGGAGTGGTCCTATTCTTTTTTGTATTGGTGCCGGGAACCACACGGTACAAAAAAAAACATCCAAGACAAATCCAATCAGAGACAGTTCATTTCTCATTATGGCCTAGCTGGGATTTGAACATGAAACCTCCGGTGTCACAGACGATCAAAGTCCATCGACCTCACAAATCTCTAAGAAAAGCGAATATGACAGAATCCGTACAATTTGCTTTTCAACAAAAATAGAACGATCGAATAAAGGACCCACGTGCAAAATTGAAAATACGATTGTGTTCTGATGGGAACAGCGACAATTTTCGAACGCAGCTGTCGTCATATGTATGTATGTAATATAATACAATATGGACGGAGAAATAATAGACTGGAATGGTTTTGGTACAAGGAATGAACGTATTTTCGCGTGAAAGATAGTTTAAATTAAGTTTTGTATTTTTGTAATGGCGTCTTATTCTTTGTTTGTTTATTGCAAAGAAATTTACACAGTAACAAGAAAATAGTACGTAGTTATAAAAGAAACAAATCACTTGCAATGGCGGACTTATCCCTTGAAGGGGTCTCTTCCAATCAACCGGTAAACAATTAAGGAACTAGATAATGACACTTAGGTTTAGATTATTTGAGAGTATGCTCCGGTGAAATGAAAAATCTGTATTAGAGATTTCAATTTCAGGCAACTAGATGTGTAACCATGGATCCAATACGGGTTAGGTTTACCTGCAAAGGTTGTAGAAGTCAGATCACTTTGTTTAAAAATCTGACTCACCCAATCCAGGCTTCATGGTCAAAGGCGTACCCCGGGCTCCTCTCCAGAGTGGTGAGGATGCAACCGGGACTAAAGCCAGGAGGAACAAGTAATTTGAAATTTCGCATGTAAGTTCCTTATGAGGTCTAGCGATGTACTGAGAGAGGATTTCCAGAATTTCCATCATTGTTTCCCGGCGCTTCAGTATAAGATGACTCTGTCAACCCCATGCTAATATGCTCAAAACTTAAAACGCTGTAGACCGGATATATTCCAACGTGTGAAAGAAAGTGGAATAAACCTAACCTGAACCTAAGTACCTAATAAAGTTCCAGATTCGATGTCGTGTTAAGTCAAGTTTAACGTCCATACTAATGTAATTAAATGTAAATGTGTTTGTTTGTCACGTCAAAACCACTGAACCTATCTTCATGAAATTTTGCATACATAGTGTGTAGTAGTGTAATTTATTACGGAGAAGGACATAGGTTGTTTTTTTTATGCGGGCGGAGCCGGGACAAAAAGCTAGTAGAAAATAAATGCTAAAATTAATCAATTTCAAAATACAATGTCTCTTACAAACAAACCGACTTATACATTAACAATATTAGTACTTACAAAAACTATGTCAAAAGAATGTAGGTACCTAACTTTGTTGCAAATTTAGCGAACATTTTTGAGTTAAAAGAAACTTTACGCGAAATTCAGACTTATTCCAAGACGTTTGGTATCAAAATGGAACGTGGGAATTGTTCAAGTATTTGCTAGGTTAAGGAGTAAAGTTCTGAGAGAAAATGGTGGAGTTTTTTCGGAGATCGATCCGCGTCAGTCAAACGTTGCGTAACTTTGTTTTTTTCTTCTTAGATATCACGTACATACATACATATGGTTACGTCTATACCCCTTGCGGGGTAGACAGAGCTAACAGCGTTGAAAAGATTGAATGGCCACGTTCAGCTGTTTGGCTTAATGATAGAATTGAGATTCAAATAGTGACAGGTTGCTAGCCCATCGCCTGAAAGAAGAATTTTCTGTGTTTCAAATATACAATATTAAAGTGAAACGAATTGAGCTTAATTTTGGAAAAATTCATACTGCATTTTCCAAACAATTGTGCACGTATAAAATTTTAAGATAAAAAGTTACAGTTGACCGTTTTAAATCACTGTTTTCGCTGCAAAAAAAAGGCGAACCAATTTACAACTTAATTCGGTGAAACGTACCCACTCGTAACAACTGCCACTTCGTTACGCCGAAAATTTATGCATACAATAAATCTGTTCAAGGTTTACAATTATGTTAAACTAGCTGTGCCCGCGACTTCGTTCGCGCGGAGGTTGCTAGCCCATCGCCTAAAAGAAGAATCCCAAGTTTATAAGTCTATCCCTTTGTCGCCTTTTACGAAATTCGGGAACCACACGGCACCATTATATTAAAGGCATTATATTTTTAATTAGCATAGCGACTTCGTCCGCGTGGAATAGTTATTTTGGGCAGCTGGTCTGTGACACCGGAGGTCACGGATTCGAATGCTGGCCAGGGCATGATCGGAAAATAACTTTTACTGATTGGTCTTGGATGTTTATCTTTTATAAGTATTTATATTAATTTATAAAAACAGCATCGTTGAGTTGGTATCTCGTAACACAAGTCTCGAACTTACATCAAGGCTAACTCAATTTGTGTAATTTGTCCCGTATATAGTAACTAATATAGACCACACTGTAACACACTGCACTGCAGCATTTTCTTCAATACACACACACACACACACGGCACAAAATTCCCTCGGCATTTTCGATAAACGACAATTATTGAACAAAACCGCGGAAAAAACTAATGTATGTCGTTTTAAAAAAGTTACAACCCTTGTTCAAGAGTCCCAATGAAACGGTATCGGTGAAATAACGAATTAACTTCGTTCAAAAGACTTTTTGAATAAATCAAGTGCACTTGTTAAAAATTTTTGTACAGATTAAACGATATGTGATTGGATTTCTCGTATGGCTTTTTTTTTCGTTTATTAAGTGAATCGCATATATTGTAACTACATACATATGGTCACGTCTATATCCCTTGCGGGGTAGACAGAGCCAACAATCTTGAAAAGACTGAATGACCACGTTCAGCTGTTTGGCTTAGTGATAGATTTGAGATTCAAATAGTGTCAGGTTGTTAGCTCATCGCCTAAAAGAAGAATCCCAGGTTTATATGCCTATCCCTTAGCCTCCTTTTACTACATCCATAATAAGGAGATAGAGTGGTCCTATTATTTTTAGGAGCCGTGAACCAGACGGTACATACATACATATAGTCACGTCTATATCCCTTGCGGGGTAGACAGAGCCAACAATCTCGAAAAGACTGAAAGTCGACGATCAGGTCTCAGTCTCCGAGACTTTATAATAGAACCACTTCAAATCTTTCCTATGGATATGGTAAAAGGCAACTAAGGGATAGCTTACAAACTTGGTGTGAATGGAACTGTTGGAGTGGGAAGGAGAACGAACGTACCTTGATCAAATCGGAGACGTTCTAGCGAAAGGTCAGGTCAAGAGTACCCGAAACCGACGAGCTTGCATGAAGAGAATTATGAATGTGGATGTAGCGAAGGAAGTATGCAGAGATCGTGGCAAGTGGAAAGAGGTAGTCTCTGCCTACCCCTCCGGGAAAGAGGCGTGATTTTATGTATGTATGTAAGTGGATAGATGTGGTCTCTGCCTACCTCTCCGGGAAAGAGGCGTGATTTATGTAGGTATGTATGTATGTATGTTCTCTCAATTCAAATAATCACATTAGCAAAAAAAAAAACGAGCATCGCGCAGCGGAAACGGGGGTTGAATTGAGACGTGTCGTGACGTCACTTCCGGTCTACATGTCGCTGGCACTTCCTTTGTCCGGGGCACAATAGATAATGTACCCTATTGTGCCGAATTACGGTTCAATTTATTTCCCTTTGTGGTAAGGAAAAATTTTTTAGGATATCTTAAATAGTGTTTTCGTTTTTTTTTTGTTCGAAGTTCAGAATTCCGTTTGTAAGTGATTTTCCCGAAAATCCCGTTGTCTCCGATTCCCGCGGGAATTTCCAAAAATCCTCTCTTATCTCGTCTTTTAGTTATAAACTGCCTTCTAGCCAAAATTTACCTTCATCGACTCGATAAGTTTATGAGTTATCGTGATCAGTGATTGAGTGAGTGTATTTCGCTTATAATAATGGTGCCGGGAACCACACGGCACCAAAACTTAACAAAAAATATATATATACAAAACAAACCAAATTCTTTAAAATACCTGGTTGACTGGAAAATATCCCTCACAGGGATAAGTCCGCCCTTGTACATCGTTATTTTTAATGTATTTCTATGTACTACTTATAATTTTTTATGTACAATAAAGAATTTACAAACAAACAATTTATCTTCCTATAGAAATATTGAAGACTTGAACAACGCAATTCCACAGGGGCATGAGAACCGAATTACGGTACCCAAACCCGTTTAATGTAGAAATCGCGACCCAATAAGGATTGAATCCATTAATATACCATCAAAGCGATACATCGCCGGTATTGTGACATAGCAATAGGAAGATCAGAATGTTAACTTTGCTTTGTAAAAAGCGTCATCTATTGCGTATACAATAGAATAGAATAGATTTATTTTCAAAATTGGATACAAGGTATCACTTATTGACGTCACATAACTTAAATCTAATTATAACTACTACCGCTTCCAAAGCGCATGTGTAGAAGAAGCGGCGGAACAAACTACACTTCAGCATTTTCATCGGACGTCAATTTACAATGCCGTGTGGTTCCCGGTAATTAAGGATGGAATCACTCTGTCTCTTTCCTATTGATGTCGTATGCGACTAAGGGATAGGCTAATAAACTTGAATTTCCTCTTGTAGGCGATTGGCTAGCAAGCTAGTCTTAGTCGATATAATTATCAACTAATAAGTACATTTTTTTTTCAGGTAAGCTTCACTACAGTACTCGTCATTTGTAAAATGACTGAAGTAAAAAGCAAAGGTATGTAACTCATAAATATATTCTACTAGAGGCCGCCCGCGACTTCGTCCGCGTGGAATCAATCCTGCGTGAACTCCAGGATAAAAAGTAGCCTATATGTTATTCTGGGTCTTGAGCTACCTACATACCGAATTTCATCGTAATCGGTTTAGTAGTTTTTGCGTGAAAGAGTAACAAACATCCATACTGACATCCAGGCGTGCTCACAAACTTTTGCATTTTTTTTTTTTTATTTTTTTTTTATAGGAAGACTAACAGCTACAAACATAATAAAGTAGTAGAAATAAAGCTAGTTAGCAAAGGAGCCAATTAAAGGTCCTCACAAATACCTACTTTTATAATATTAATAGGATTTTATACTTAAGTACATTCATTCATTCATATAATACATCCCTTGCGGTGTAGACAGAGCCAATCGTCTTGAAAAGACTGATAGGCCACGTTTAGCTGTTGGCTTAATGATAGAATTGAGATTCAAATAGTGTTCACATACTTAAGTACCATTTAGACTTCGATAAAGCATAAATATATATATATATACTAGCTTTTGCCCGCGGCTTCGCCCGCGCAAATGTATTTTAGATTATAAGAATTCGCCATAAAATTTCACCCATTTTTTAATCCCGTGTCGTGCGGGACTGTTTTAAGTTTATATTTGATTTAAATTCATATGGCTTCTCCCGTCTCTTCTTGTTCTGTTCCGTCCCGTCCTGCCCCGTCCAGTCCTATCCTGTCCCATCCCATCCTGCTTTCCGCAACTGATACGTATTTTTTACTAACCAATATTTAAGACTTCTCGCACTTCGACACCCATCAAAAAACGAAGTTTCATACAAACTTCCAACCCTTATTTTTCGCCCTTGAGATGCAGTTTTCAAAATTAAATGTTTTAATGATTATTTCATACTAACCAAAATTTAATTCCAAAATTTCATGTGCTCAACGTTAAAATTGACGAAATTTCATACAAATTTACAACCCCGATTTCACCGCGATAGGAATGCAATTTTAAAAATCTTATTACTGTATTCTAATTTTTTACTAAACAAATCTAACATTTCATGTGTCCAACATTAAAAATGACAAAGTTTCATACAAACTTACCACCCCTATTTCACCCCTATAGGAATGCAATTTTCAAAATCCAATAAATGAATTAATATTTTAATCTAACCGTAAATTTAAATCTAATGTGTCCAACACTAAAAATGACGAAGTTTCATACAAACTTGCAACCCCTATTTCACCCCCTTAGAAATGCAATTTACAAAATCGAATTAATGAATTATTATTTTAATGTAACCGTAAATTTAAATCACAATTTTCTGGTGTACAATACTAAAAATGACGAAGTTTCATACAAACTTGCAACCCCTATTTCACCCCCTTAGGAATGCAATTTTCAAAATACAATTAATGGATTATTATTTTAATACATACATACATACATACATATGATCACGTCTATATCCCTTGCGGGGTAGACAGAGCCAACAGTCTTGAAAAGACTGAATGGCCACGTTCAGCTATTTGGCTTAATGATAGAACCGAGATTCAAATAGTGACAGGTTGCTAGCCCATCGCCTAAAAGAGGAATCCTAAGTTTATAAGCCTATCCCTTAGTCGCTTTTTACGACATCCATGGGAAAGAGATGGAGTGGTCCTATTCTTTTTTGTAATAGTGCCGGGAACCACACGGCACTGTAATAGTGCCGGGAACCACACGGCATATTATTTTAATCTAACCGTAAATTTAAATCTAAAATTTCAAGTAATTATCCCACACTAAAAATGACGAAGTTTCATACAAACTTGCGACCCCTGTTTCACCCCATCAAAAAACGAAGTTTCATACAAACTTCCAACCCTTATTTTTCGCCCTTGAGATGCAGTTTTCAAAATTAAATGTTTTAATGATTATTTCATACTAACCAAAATTTAATTCCAAAATTTCATGTGCTCAACGTTAAAATTGACGAAATTTCATACAAATTTACAACCCCGATTTCACCGCGATAGGAATGCAATTTTAAAAATCTTATTACTGTATTCTAATTTTTTACTAAACAAATCTAACATTTCATGTGTCCAACATTAAAAATGACAAAGTTTCATACAAACTTACCACCCCTATTTCACCCCTATAGGAATGCAATTTTCAAAATCCAATAAATGAATTAATATTTTAATCTAACCGTAAATTTAAATCTAATGTGTCCAACACTAAAAATGACGAAGTTTCATACAAACTTGCAACCCCTATTTCACCCCCTTAGAAATGCAATTTACAAAATCGAATTAATGAATTATTATTTTAATGTAACCGTAAATTTAAATCACAATTTTCTGGTGTACAATACTAAAAATGACGAAGTTTCATACAAACTTGCAACCCCTATTTCACCCCCTTAGGAATGCAATTTTCAAAATACAATTAATGGATTATTATTTTAATCTAACCGTAAATTTAAATCTAAAATTTCAAGTAATTATCCCACACTAAAAATGACGAAGTTTCATACAAACTTGCGACCCCTGTTTCACCCCCTTAAGAATTGAATTTCCAAAAATCCTTTCTTAGTAGATCCCTCCTAATTAAAATCTACCTTCCTGCCAAATTTCATCTTTATTGGCTCAGTAGATTTCGAGATTTCGTGATTCCTAAGTGAGTGTTTTTCGCTTTTATATATATAGATATTATTGCAATTTGACATTTAAATTACGACTCAGAATTACCTAGATTACGAATCACGTACATACACTAGCTGTGCTCGCGACTTCATCCGCGTGGAATACTTATTTTGGGCGTCATTGAAGCCCTCAAAGATGAATCATTTTCCCCGATTTTTTCACATTGTCCATTATAGCTTTGCTCCTTATAGTTGCAGCGTGATGTTATATAGCCTAAAGCCTTCCTTGATAAATGGTCTATTCAGATTTTTTCAATTCGAACCAGTAATTTCTGAGATTAGCGAGTTCAAACAAACAAACAAACTCTTCAGCTTCATAATATTAGTATAGATAAAGTCACGTCTATATCCCTTGGGGTAGACTTCCTTACTGTTTACTTTGTTTCTTTCACTAAAGAGATAACCTTCTCTAATTACTTTTTACTATAACCCAGTACCGAATTAAAATGTGTATAATTCTGTGGGGACCCAGTATGTGATGTTACGAGTTAATCTTGGTTAGGCGTGATTTACAAAAGCTTTTAATGACCTGTTTTGGCAGTCTGTCCCCTTAATTGAAGTTTTAAATGAATTCGGAGCACTCTACGCTCTTGTAAATTAACATTAATTGATATAATTTGTTTGTTTTTAAACCGTGTGGCTCCCGGCACCAATACAAAAAAGAATAGAACCACTCCATCTCTTTCCCATGGATGTCGTAAAAGGCGACTAAGGGATAGGCTTGCAAACTTGGGATTTTTTTTAGGCGATGGGCTAGCAACCTGTCACTAGTTGAATCTCAATTCCATCGTTAAGCCAAATAGCTGAACGTGGCCATTCAGTCTTTTCAGGACTGTTGGCTCTGTCTACCCCGCAAGGGATATAGACGTGACCATATGTATGTATGTATGTATGTTTTTAAACATATATAACTGAAGTCTTAGAGCGATGGTTTAGGTATTCGACTTAAAAGACTAATTTTATACATACGTTTGGATAACACTCCCTTAATTGACTTTTTCTTCATACATACATAAATATGGTCACGTCTATATCCCTTGTGAGGTAGACAGGGCCAATAGTCTTAAAAAGACTGATAGGCCACATTCAGCTATTTGGCTTAATGATAAAATTGAGATTTTTGATTTTTTGATTTTTTTTTTGATTTTTGTAATTATTTTTTGATAAAAATAGATAAAAAGATACTCGTAGATAGATAAAACTCTTTATTGCATCATAAGAGTAAAACATACTTAACAGCACAAAACAGATAGAGATGGTACAAAGGCGAACTTAATCTCTAATGCAATCCCTTCCAGAATTCTCTTCTTACATACAAACATACATACATATGGTCACGTCTATGTCCCTTGCGGGGTAGGCGGAGCCAACAGTCTTGTAAAGACTGATAAGCCACAGTCTGCTGTTTGGTTTAATGATAGAATTGTGATTCAAATAGTGACAGGTTGCTAGCCCATCGCCTAAAAAATAATCCTAAGTTTGCAAGCCTATCCCTTAGTCGCCTTCAACGACATCCATGGGAAAGAGATGGAGTGGTCCTATTCTTTTTTGTATCGGTGCCGGGAACCACACGGCAATTCGCTTCTTCTTCTTCCAAATACCTAAAATCTAGTATCTATTTTTAGTGCCTACGCCCTAGGACGACTTGTTTTCATCTCTTACGCAACGACCAATCTATAAATCGTCGGGACAAGTTCACGACCTTGGGTTTCTTGGCTATCCGCCAAGGTTTGTTAAGAAGGGGGCGCTTTAGTAACGTAAGTTGTAATTTTAAGTAAGTATTTGTTTACACTTGATTGTCATACGTTATTTGCCGTGTGGTTCCCGGCACCGATAGAATTAAGAATAGGAAAACTCCATTTCATTACCATGGGTTTCGTAAAAGGCGACTAAGGGATAGGCTAATAAACTTGGGATTTTACTTTTAGGCGTTAGGCGATGGGTTGTCAATATTTAAATCTCAATCCTATCGTTATGCTTAACAGGTAAACGTGGCTTTTAGTATTTCAGATGTTAGGCATATCCCTTAGTCGCTATTTCAATTAGTTATTTCCAATTTTTGAATATAACTGGCCTTAAAAGCGTCTGATATATGCTATACCAAAAAAAACTTTTGTTCGATAAAGTGTCTCAAGTTAGTAACTTACAAGTTACAACGCTTGAGGATACTAACATAAAACTTGTTATGTTATAGCTAAAAGAAGAATCTTTTTTACTGTTTGATCTCCTTCTTAAATACATTATATATCTTTCCTATTGATGTCGTAACAGGCGGCTAAGGATATGCTTATTAACTTGGGATTCTACTTTTAGGCGACAGGCTAAAAAATTGAATAAAGGCTATTTTTATTAATTTATTTAGACAGAGCCAATACAACAATCAATTTTTGAGAAGATTTATTTCCTATGTTCAGCTGTATGGCTTTATGATAGAATTGAGACTCAAATAGCGACAGGTTGCTAACCCATCGCCTAAAAAAGGATCACAAGTTTGTTAACCTATCCCTTAGTCGCCTTTTACGTCATCCATGGTAAAGAGATGGAGTGGTCCTATTCTTTTTTTGATTGGTGACTGGAACCACACGGCAAGCGTAAAATCAGCAAAATTCCATCTACACAGATTTCCAGGTCACTCTCACTTTATATTCGAGGAAATTATAATCAAGCAACATTTTATTATTATTCACTTACTTACTTAAACATCTTAAACTGGCCTACGACAAAGAGGCGACAGTCACAAGTCACATAGGCGTAATTATATGTATGTTTGTCTGTATGTTAATACTTAATTTAAATGAGCTACGTATATATTTATATCGCACAGACAAAACCCAACGAGAGAGTAATTACATTATATAAATAAAACGTATTTTCAAAGCGTGATTCGATTTTAACGCTCGAGGTTCCGAAGAATTGGATTTAATTGACTTTTGAAATTATAAAACTTCCGCCCGTGCTGCGCCCGCGGCGGTGAGTTGTAAAACTTTAGTATGTATCGATATTATCAAATTTGGTTTAGTTTTTAAGCTAGATTTTGGAGCATTTTTCACATGGCTATTTAAGGCATTAAAAATCCTTATTTTCATTTATTAATGCAATTTTGTTATTTTACCGATTTCAAAAAAGGAGGTTTTCAATTCGACCGGTTTTCAGTTTGATATTTTAATTTTATATTTGTTATTTATATAATCGTCACGTCTTTACTTTTCAGGGTAGACCAAATAAAAGTTATTTGTGATCTATTTTTATTTCTGAAGGTCAATTAAATCTCTGCGCTAAATTGCACCAAAATTCACCCAATTAATGAGTTTTTTACTTCCTTATTATATTGTATTGATTTTATGAAAGCCAAAATACGTACATACAGTCACGTCATATCCCTTGCGGGACAGACTTTGACAAGACTGAAATAAATAAAAAATAATAAAATATGGCTTTATGATTTAATTGAGATTTAAATAGTGACGGGTTGCTAGCCCGTCGCCTACAAGAGGAATCCCAAGTTAATGAGCCCATCCCTTAGTCGCCCTTTACGACATCCATGATAAAGTCACGGAGTGGTTCTTTCTTAAGCGCCAAAAACCACACGGCCAACCCAAAATGTTTATATGTATGCATTAAACTGTCATTTTCTCGGAAACTAGCCGATGTCCTGACGCGGGCCAGCCTCGCAAGAGTTTTCTAATTTCCTGAGTTATACATTGAATATACACACGCACACATATCACGTCTTATGTGCCTTACGGGGTATACAGAGCCTTGTCCATAAAGAGATAGGATATGTGTTTTTTTTTTGTGTTTGTAATGAATGAAAGTAAAAACTACTAAACTGATTTTGATTAAATTTGGAACACAGATTTGAGTTCATTTTAATTATTATTTGTCGACTTATTATGTTATTAAACTAGACTAAAACTAATTTAAATTTCAAAATACCTACTTGCTTAATTTCAGCATCCTATCTCCAATAGTTTCAACTTGTTTTTAGTTAATAACTTTTATTATTTAAGACTTTCAACGCTCATAACTTGTACCAAACTACACTGCAGCATTTTCATCGGACGTCAATTTACAAATATAGATCTCTTAAATCTAAATCGTGGACGAATGCACATTTTCTACAGTAAAAAACATGAATGAATGTGATGTGAAAGAAGATGTTGTTACAGGAATAGAAAAGGGTATGTTAAGATGGTTTGGTTATTTGGAGAGGATGAATAAAAGTAGGTTGACTAAGCAGATATACAAGGAGAGTGTGGAGGGAAAGGTCGGAGTGGGAAGGCCTAGACGAACGTATCTTGATCAAATTAAGGACGTCCTGGACCGCCGAGCTTGCATGAAGAGAGTTATGAATGTGGATGAAGCGAAGGAAGTGTGCATAGATCGTGGCAAGTGGAAAGAGGTAGTAGTCTCTGCCTACCCCTCCGGGAAAGAGGCTTGATTTTATGTATGTATGTATGAATGTAGAACTAACATTGTGTGAGTACATTAAAACGCCAAGTGATTGTTTTCCACTAAGATGTTTGTCTCCAATACAAAGTTTCGGAGATTCAACCCCAAGTTCTTCGATGGAAACAATTATTTCGAGTGTGCACTAATTGTGATGTCGTGAAGATTTGCGGGGAGCGACGAATTGTTCGAATTGAATTGTTTTATTTGACTGACGAATCAATTATGCGATTTCAATTGTACATACTTACAAACATAATCACGTCTATATTCCTTGCGGGGTAGACGGAGCCAACAGTCTTGAAAAGACTGAATGGCCACGTTCAGCTATTTGGCTTTAAGATAGAATTTAGATTCAAACAGGTTGCTAGCCCATCGCCTAAAAGAAGAATCCCAAGTTTGTAAGCCTACCCCTTAGTCGCCTTTTACGACATCCAGTAGAAAAAGATGGAATGGTCCTATTCTTTTTTGTATTGGTGCCGGGAACCACACGGCACATATTTCAACCTGCCGACAAAAATTGTTGAATGAATTTGACTTTAATTCAAATTCGGTTCAGGTGAATGAAATTCACAATACAATCATGTGAATAATGATGGAAGATCATTCATTATACAAATTTCTTTGTTGTACCCAAGTTCTTTGTATCCTGTTTCTCATTGTAATCATTGTGAAGGTATCAGTTGCGATCTGGCTCATTTTAATGGATTTCCTTCAAGTATTGTTATGGAAATTGGCGATATTGATTGTCCTGTCGGAGGCAGGTGTGAGTTTATTTTGTCTTATTCTTTATTTATTTTAAATGACATTCATAATTATCGTCTAGGATCTTCATGAACAATGAATGAATCTTTTTGAACATTTGATTTTCTTTAACTCTACACAACCATCTAACTTATGGAGTACTAGCTGTGCCCGCGATTTCATCCGCGTGGAATAGTTATTTTGGGCATCATTGAAGCCCTCAAGGATGAATAATTTTCCCCGTTTTTTTTTTCACATTTTTCGTTATTCCTTCGCTCCTAAAAGTTGCAGCGTGATGTTATATAGCCTAAAGCCTTGCTCGACAAATGGTCTATTCGTAGTAGTTACTGAGATTAGCGCGATCAAACAAACAAACAAACTGTTCAGCTTTATAATAAAGTATAGATATGTATGTTTATTATATATGCAGTTTATATCTTACTTATACATGTAAAATATTATATGTAAGTGTTTAACGTAATCTATTATTCATATTTATATTATTATTTCTTTTACAATTATCGCACCATCCGTACATCCATCTCAGTTTGGTCCAAAGGTTCGACTGGCAGAGAATGTCTTGTGGCATTAAGTCCACCTGTTGTACATTTTACTTTTATTTATTTATTTAAACCTTATGCACGAAAACCACTCCATCTCTTTCTACTGGATGTCGTAAAAGGCGACTAAGGGGTAGGCTTACAAACTTGGGATTCTTCTGTTAGGCGATGGGCTAGCAACCACAATTTTACGTGCATAAAGTTTAAATAAACAAATAAATATCTTAGCTACTGAAATACCGAGTGTGAGGAATCTCAATTTTTTTTATTGATGTTTCTCACTTAGGTACGTAATTTCAAGTTGCGGAGTCGCTTCGTGTAAGAACCTGAATTACCTAATGCAGAAACATAATCATACGTATGTAGGTACGTTTTAATCCGCTCTTTTCTTCCGTGACTGTCGGGTCAATATTGGGCTGTTAAAATTCACATACATATATATATATATAAAAATACATATAGTCACGTCTATATCATAGGTTATAGACAGAGCGAACAGTCGAGAAGACTTATAGGCCACTTTCAGCTTTTTGGCTTGATGATAGAATAAAGATTTAAATAGTGACAGGTTGATAGTCTATCGCCTGAAGAATCCTAAGTTAATAAGTCGATCCCTTAGTCGCCTTTTACGACATCCATGGTAAAGAGAAAGAGTGGACTTATCTTTTTTTTTATTGGTGCCAGAAACTACAAGGCACTAAAATTTTCCGGGCATAAATTGAAAAATTGTTTTTCATATTTCGGCATAATCTCCTTTCGCATATATGACAGAGAATTAGAAAAAAAGACGGCTATCTAAATAAAAGCAAATTATGCCATACAATTTTATTACACTCAACTTTGTTTCGTACAACGAGTATCTAACACAAAGCTGGCTAGCAACATAACAGTTTAATTCACTAAATCACAATACTGGAGTAATCTCACAGACGCTTTGAAATCAGGGCGCAAACTGTTGTATATTTTTATAAGGTAACATTGAGGAAAGCTGGAATTTTCTCAAGACACCCATTTTGGGGGGTAAGCGCCGGAGTTATGTGCCGACGTGTAGAATAATGAGAGTGCAGATGGGTAATGTAGGCAACCTTCTTTAAGTATGCCTTAGCAACGGTCGCCACGGCTAGTTAGTTTGAACATGACATTAAAAATTACAGATATTATTTTTATTGTCAAATACAAAAAAGAATAGGACCACTCCATCTCTTTCCCATGTATGTCGTAAAAGGCGACTAAGGGATAGGCTTACAAACGTGGGATTCTTTTTAAGACGATCGGCTAACAACATGTCACTATTTGAATCTCAATTTTATCTTAAAGCCAAATAGCTGAACATGGCCTATCAGTCTTTGCAAGACTGTTGGCTCTGTCTACCCCGCAAGGGATATAGACGTGATTATATGTAGTATTAGTCTCACGGACTAGGTGGCACATCTATTCCCTGTATATTTCCTGCCAAGGGTGAGATTCCACTTTGTTCGTAATTACTATGTTGCTACGTTTTCATTGCACTATAGGGCATTGGGATTTGTTATTTGATTTTGGGCAGCATCCGGAAGGGAATAGGCACATTTTGACTGACTTCGTAAAAGGAAGTTCTGTGTTTGACATGCCCGATTAAGCCTTATATATCAATTTATATATTTACTAGAGGCCGCCCGCGACTTCGTCCGCATGGTAACCCTATTAATCCCGCGGGAATTCCGAGATAAAAAGTAGCCTATATGTTATTCTGAGTCTTTAGTTACCTACATACAAATTTCATCGTAATTGGTTCAGTAGTTTTTGCGTGAAAGAGTAACAAACATCCATACTGACATAGGTACTCATAAACTTTCGCATTTATAATATTAGTAGGATTGGTCATCTAAAAATGGCTTCTTTTATAGGCATGAAGTTAAATATGGCTTTCGAATCTTGTTTCTCTTTCTACCCTGTAAGGAATGTTACTAACTGTACATGTGTGTATGGAGTAAGATAAATATAAATCATAAAGCCACACAGCTGAACATGGTCTTCAATCTTTTCAATATAGTTGTCTCTGTCGACCCCGAAAGAGATGTAGACTAATTATGTGTATATACTCAGATACATGTTGAAAAAGTGTCATTTCGCAAGCACGCCAATTTTTTTGTCTTTAATACGTATGTTTTATCAAAATCGGTCCAGCAGTCGGTTTAGCATTAATATTGTTAGTCAACGGACAGACAAACTATCGCATTTATTATATTAGTTAGTATTTATACATACAGATATCTCGTCAAACTAACAGCATGATTCGCTTCACAGGATTTATGCATCGGGACATAGCCTAAACACACAAGGTAACACAATCATCAGTGTTACCACAACAAAGCCACTAAACGCACTACACTGTGGCCGTGTATGTGGCTAAGTCAATCTAGAATAATTTGCATAAATCAATAGGCTTGTATGTTATGTTAACACTATGAGAACTGTAGGACTGAATATAGTAACATATATATGGAAAATATATCCAGAAAACATATTTGACATGCATATTTATTATCACGTCTATATCCCTTGCGGGTAAGACAGAGCCCACAGTCTTGAAAAGAGCGAAAATCCACGTTCACTTTATAATGGAATTGAGATTCAAATAGTGACATGTTGCTAGCCCACCGCTTATATGAAGAATCCCAAGTTTTTCGCCTATCCGTAGGTCGCCTTTTACGACATCCATGGGAAAGAGATGGAGTGGTCGGTATTGGTGCCGGGAACCACACGGCATCGATTATTATCTATACTAATATTATAAAACTGAAGAGTTTGTTTGTTTGTTTGAACGCGCTAATCTAAGGAACTACTGGTTAAAATTGAAAAATTCTTTTTGTATTGAGTAGACCATTTATCGAAGAAAGCTCAAGGCTATACATCACGCTGCAACTTTGAGAAGCGAAGAAATAATGGAAAATGTGAAGAAAAAAAACGGGGTTAATTATTCGTCCTGAAGGCCTCACTTCAATGATGCCCAAAATAACTATTCCACGCTGACGAAGTCCGGGCACAGCTATACATGATATATGTGTGTGTGTATGTATGTGTACGCAATCAAATCCCAGGTGACTCGGAGTTAGTCAACTAAACAAATTAGTTGCGATATTGGAAAACCATTAGTCGAAACTCATCGGTGATTAGTTAAACGGTAATGGTTTGAATTATACTGCAGCTTGTACATACGTGACTTATGTTAAGTTTTCATGTACATATAGTCACGTCTATATCCCTTGCCGGGTAGACAGAGCCAACAGTCTTGAAAAGACTGATAGGCCACGCTCAGCTATTTGACTTAATGATAGAATACATACAGATACATACATATGGTCACGTCTATATCCCTTGCGGGGTAGACAGAGCCAACAGTCTTGAAAAAACTAATAGGCCACGCTCAACTATTTGACATAATGATAGAATTGGGATTCAATTAGTGACAGGTTGCTAGCCCATCGCCTATAAAAAGAATCCCAAGTTTTCAATGTGACGAATTCAAACAGTTGCTTATATTACAATGTCGTGCGGTCCCGCGCGCGATTGCGTGAGTTAAAACTAAATTAATCGGCATATACGGACGAATTGAGATACCATCTTTTTTTTAAAATCCGTTCTTAACTAAAAAAAAAAGGCGTTAGGACTGGTACCCATTGCCGTAAAACATTTAAAAAGCACACCTTCATTGAATTATCCTTATCACGCGCAAAACATATTTCCACTCCTACCAAACAACAAAATGCTCAAATTTCATTATCAACAACATGCAGGGGTGATGTCTGTGTTGCCAACTAAACGCTTTTGGCGCTAGATCTAGCGCTTTTTTTGCTATGTTCTCGCTCGTTGTTGATGATATTTAGCGCTTTTCATGTTGTACGGATTTTTGTGAGACTAATTACAATTTTATATAAATATCTAAAGTAAACTTTATTTATGGAATAATTTACTATAATTTTGCTCACTCGCTCCTTGGATCGACTACTACGAAAGTTGTTTATGCACAACTGTGCTATCAACATTACATATAATCCCGTGTTTATCGTTCCATCCTATTATATCTTATAATCTGCTATCTACAATACCACAATTTGATATACAATTGTGTTTACTTGCTAAACATAATTTCAATTTTAAAACTAAAATCTTTTATTTAAATGCTTAATGATTTATTTGCATAAAATGTGCAGCATTTTTTTGTAACAATTATTTAGCTATAATAATTCAATTTGGCGCTTTCGGGCGCAGACGGCAACACTGTCCTATGTCGTTTTCGCAACACACATATTCTCATCTGAGAATCTTTATTGAATCGTCCCATAAGGCGAGGGGGACTGCTAATAATTTTTCATCCGTGGATGAAGTGGGATAAAATTGAGCCGCGCTGTTCTTCGCTAAGCCGCCGGGACATGTTTGGGTCAACTTAATCCTGTGGTGGGCCTTTCAAAATATTGTTTAATTCATATATCGACGATATTGCGATTGGTCCGGGATCAAAGGAGTTTTGTGTCGGAGGTTGATATGCGGAGCTTTTGTTTTGATAGTAACATGGCGGAGGGTGGAACAGAGCGCAGAAGCGGAATGCGATTTTGCTCTGCTCTAGGATTACTATAAAGCGGTTAGTTTATCTTTTTGTTTTAAACGGCGATTAGCAATTTAGATTAGTTCGAATTTTAACCGATGTTCTTATGATAAGGGAAACTAATGTAAGGAAAACCGCCTTCACATTTAGACAACTGTATATTTAACGTAACCGTGATCTTTTTTTTTTCTATTTTACGTGTGGAAAGACTTTTATCTACTCGGCCGGCTACGGGAAGCCGGACGGGTTATGTGGGGCTGGAACCCACTAAAACCACACGGCGCCATCGCCTACCGCTTCGTTGCCAGGAGTGTGAGCTGCCCTCGCTCATACTCCTGACGCGGCGGCCGCTTCCACGGCGGCTTCGGCTCGGCCGCTCTCCACGGAGCGGCCAGCGGGGTGACCCGTCGGCCTTCAATTTTACAACCTAACCGTGATCTAAGCTAGCTGTTTCTAACAACAATAAGATAATAATATGCCGTGTAGTTCCCGGCACCAATACAAAAAAGAATAGCACCACTCCATCTCTTTCCCATGGATGTCGTTAAAGGCGACTAAGGGATACGCTTACCAACTTGGGATTCTTTTTTTAAGCGATGGGCTAGCAACCTGTCACTATTTGAATCTCAATTCTATCATTAAGCCAAATAGCTGAACGCGGCCATTCAGTTTATTCAAGACCGTTGGCTCTATCTACCCCGCAAGGGATATAGACATGACAATATGACCTCAATAAAGACCTCAAAATAAGACCTCAATATCAACATAAGCTTGTAGTCGGTGGCTTCAAGACAGCGCTGTTGACCAAAAGTGTTATGGGCATGGCACCGATTATTTTTAATAAATTACCTGACAATCTTAAACAATTAAATCTACTGACATTTAAAAAAGAACTTAAATTATTATTGGCAAATGAATGTTATTATGGTATTGATAATTATTTAAATGACACCAAATTATTTTGACTACTTTTGACCTAAATACTGTTATTATTATTTTTTTTTTATATATATTTTTTTATTTTTGTTTCATTTTATTATTGCAAGTGCTTATTTTGATTTGTATTAGTAATTAATTGATCTTTAATCATATTATAAAGGAAATATTGTACGTCCATATGGGCAGGACACAGTGATACTTATAATTTTATTGTTGACCTATTTTTTTTTTTTTGTTTGTTTTTACCTGTGTTTCACAATAAAGATGTTTGATTTGATTTGATTTGATTTGATATGTATGTATGTATAAGATAATTAAAGACCAACTCACGGAAAATCCTAATTATTAGCTTTCACTCGTACAGTATGTACAGGTACAAAATAATACAGGTTTTTACGAATCCCCAGACCTTTTCTCCAGACTCTTAATTGAGTAAACGGGAAATTTCAATTAGATTGGACGTATGGTATCATTCATCCCGGTAAATAATATAGTTCCCGTGGGATTTGCAAAGAAACCCTGTATTATTTTGTAAGTGGCGCTAACTTGTTAAAAATATTTTTCAATCATACTGGCCGCATGTTATTCCAACAAATATTACAGAAAGAAAATAAAAAAACAAATTCAAAATGATACTGGCCAATGCTGGGCAATATTTTATTAGAAAAATTCAAATAGAAAAAAAAAGAAACGTCAAAATCAATCCACATTCGCGCCGTACGGTACACAGATCATTCGATTATCAGAATAATCGAACGAAAATCGAGTGCATCGATTCACCAGGCAGACTTGTTGACATCTTTGTGATTGCATTACACGCTTGATCGATTACGATGCATGAATCGATACTCGAGTGATCGAGTCGGGATGCTAACGTTTTTTTTTTGTTTACTCTTTTCATTTTCTGTAGTGGCGGTGGTAGAATTGTACTCGTATTTGTATCGTGATAATAGTTTGCGATTTGAATCCTGTGAATTTTTAAATGTTTAAAGTAATGGTAGTAATAGTTATTCTATTTTTAAAATACCTACATCATATTAATACCAAATAATAATACCTTTGAGTATTTTTATACTATCACGTCTTTATATCCCTTACGAGATAGACAGAGCCAACGTATAGTCATTTCATTTGTATAGCTTAATGATGGAATTGAGATTCAAATTTATCAATGTGGGCCTGCTGGAAAAAATTTATCTAGAAATAAGTAGTGCCCTTGCACTGAATTTCTCTTAATTTTAAGTTTTTTTTCCTAGATGTACATAAATATATAAATAAATAAATGTTGCTCGCTTATCGCATAAACGAAGAATCCCAAGTTTATGAGGCTTTCTCTTGATAAATTTTTACTAATAACTAGTTATGTACTAAAATTATGAATACATATTCAATTTTTCAGAGCCGTCATTGGTACTTTTTTGAATTCGGTAAAACATTCAATGTTCCTTTTGCGACACAGTGACAAAATGACCGATTGCTTTGTAGCGTGCAAACTCATCGAATACTCGATTCTTATTCCAATCGACGATTATATTTTGGTGGTTTTTTTTTTATATCTTTATTGTTATTTATGACTTTGCTAACTTTTACGGCGCAAACAGACGCTATAGTTAAAATACGTTTTTATATAAATTTCCTGTCAATTATTGAGATGAATATTTAGAAGAAAACTCGTTTGTACATTTCTTTACGTTTTTTTCTGTTTATACACAGCCCGCCGCGCGAATTTAGTGCCATCTATCGAAAACAACGAATTTAACGCCACTTACAAAAGAATGAAGGTTTTTTTCAAATCCCACGGGACCTATACTTTTGACGGGGAATAAAACTAGAAGGAAGAAGAAGATATAATTCTGAAAAAAATACACATGCATTCCAGCTGAATAATTCTTAATGAAATGCTGCAAATTATCTACTTCAACTCTACCGCAAAAATCCTTTAAAAGTTAACAGCCCAGTATAACTGTCTGGTTTATTGCCCCTCGGTAAGTTAGCCAGCGTCATTGACCTAAATTATTCCTAGACTAAGTTCGCTTTGTCAAAGTTAAAATAAACTTTGCCGAATTAAACTAACTTGGTTTTAAGGCTGATCGCAAACTCGTTCGTTTTTAATTTGACAAAAGATTTTTAATAATGCATTTCAAACGAGTTTTTATTTTACTTTAACTTGTGGCGTGCGCCAGCGCTTCTTATTGTTGCTACGTCTTCTTCTACCTCCTGGTAGTCCCGGTTACATCCTCACCTCTCTACAGAGGAGCCCAGAATACGCCCTTGACTATGAATTCCGGATTGGGTGAGTCAGATTTTACACGAAGCTAATCCTATCTGATATCTGCAACCTTCGCAAGGGTACCTTAACCCGTAATAGATCACGATGTTTTCTCTTCCCGTAAGAGCATCGGTTAGCATTCAAACTAATGTACAAAACTTAGAAGCTTAGAATAGTCATTGGTACATAGCCGTCGTGGAATTACTTTTGTTAGGTAATTATGAGATTTCGTAAAAGGCGACTAAAGGATAGGCTTATAAACTTGAGATTCTTCTTTTAGGCGATAGGCTAGCAATCTGTCACTTGTTGTTGCATATGAATCTCAATCCTATCAGTTAGCCAAACAGCTGAACGTGGCCTATCAGTATTTTCAAGACTGTTGGCTCTGTCTACCCCGCAAGGGATATATACGTGACTATATGTATGTATATAGGTAATTATTAGATACTGCAAACAAAATTTGCGATTCTTCTCGTAAGCAATTGGCTAGCAACTTGTCAATATTAAAATTTTAATTCTATCATTAAGCGACGAACATGGCTTTTCAATATTGTTAGCTCTGTCTGCCCCGCTAGGGATATAGACGTGACTATATGTATTTATCTGATTTAATGATATACTTTTTTACGAATATAATGTTAGTATAACAGTTAATCTCCGTTCAACTTTTAATGTTCCCTACAAATTAAATTCCGAAAAAAAAAAATGAAAATGTTTTAGTAATTTTTATGAACATACTGAATACTCAATTTATTGAGAACAATATCGCTTCTATACTTGATATATTAAAAGCATCATTGACGTCCAATGCATATTCTCAATCCGGTAGGAAGTTCTCAGCGAAACTGCGGGGAAAATTTAGTTAAATCTAATTTCTGTCCAGCGTTATTATGTTAATTTACGTCGTTGGTTAATTTTGATCAAGTTTTAACCGCTAATTTGATGATCAAAGAGTTTGTTTTGGTGGTCAATTTAGCAAGTAGGGTGCTTTTAATTAATTCAAGAATCATTTATTAAAACAATAGTCAATGCCGTGGATTTAACCGCATTTAATTCAGGCTTTTGTACCGTGTGGTTCCCGGCACCAATACAAAAAAGAATAGGACCACTACATCTCTATACCATGGATGTCGTAAAAGGAGACTAAGGGATAGGCTTATAATCTTGGGATTATTTTTAGGCGATGGGCTAGCAACCTGTCAATATTTGAATCTCAATTCTATCATTAAGCCAAATAGCTGAACGTGGCCATTCGGTCTTTTCAAGACTGTTGGCTCTGACTACCCCGCAAAGGATATAGACGTGTGTTTGTTTTGTGCTAAAGCGTTATTACTAAGGGGCAGGCTTTTAAACTTAGGATTCTTCTTAGGAGATATGCTAGCAACCTGTCACTATTTGAATCTCAATTCTATCATTAAGCCAAACAGCCGAACGTGGCCTATTAGTCTTTTCAAGACCGTCGGCTCCGTCTACCCCGCGAGGGATAAAGACGTGACTATATGTATGTTTGCATGAATTATGTCAATCTCTTATTTTGAATATATTATTGCGAATATAATGAATACGTAAGTAAATCGTAAAGGACGTATATTAATACGTACTTTACGATATCGTTTCTCGTTGTAACGTTGAGGAATAACATTGTAGCGGCCGTTCAGCCTCCATGGACAAACGACTTGACAATTTAGATGACCAAAACCGACTGACAGACTGTGAAAAAAGGACAATCGACTTGGACACTGGGGAGACGACCATAAGACGACGAGACGACAAGACGTATCTTGAACGGGAAAAAATCTGTTTTTATTAAATTTTAGTTTGTAGTCATCTTTTTTTTTCTTTATTTTTATAAGTAGTTTTAGTTTTAAATTAATTAGTTTGTAAGTATCTTTTTTCTTTCTTTTTATAAGTAGTTTTAGCTTTAGTTTTAATTTGATTTAATTACATTGTTATTCTTTAAAAATAAAAAATCATATTGTGTGTTTTTATTTAGACAAAGACCCAGATAGACCCTCGGCCCGTTCAAACATCGTGAGGAAACCTGCACATTTCAAACAAATGGATGTGCAAGCATGATCCAATATGAGTTGATTTACTGCAAGAAACCGACTTACCCGCTCTAAATAAGTAGTGCCCTTGTACTGAATTTCTCTTTACTTAAAGTTTTATTCATATTTTCCTTGATGTATTTATATAAATATATAAATAAATGATATGGTTAGCGTCGGGTACCACACGGCACAACATTTTCAAACAACAATCCCGCAGTACATACATTCATTAGGTCACGTCTATATCCCTTGCGGGGTAGACAGAGCCAACAGCCTTGAAAAGACTGAATGGCCACGTTCAGCTATTTGGCTTGATGATAGAATTGAGATTCAAATAGTGACAGGTTGCTAGACCATCGCCTAAAAAAGAATCCCAACTTTGTATAAATATATTGTATAATAAATCCCGCAGTTGTAAAACAAATCCCAACAACTAATTCCCGTGGTATCAATTCCCGTGGTATCAACATGCAACTTGTTCGTTCGGGGCGATCGGGCAACTAAGTGCATTTTAGTGTCGCGTACAATGTGGTACAATGTAATGATTCTTGCCTTGAGCGAGGTCATCGTGTGTGGTACAAGTTGTAAGAGTTGTTTGAGTAATAATAAATACACACATACTTAAGCCGTGTGGTTCCCGGCACAAATAGAAAAAGAGTAGGACCACTCCATCTCTTTTCCATAGATAACGTAAAAGACAACTAAGGGATAGGCTTATAAACTTTTTTTTTTTTGGACTAAACAGATTGAGTAAGCCTCGAAGTAATTTCAAAACTTGTGTTACGAGATACTAACTCAAGGATACTATATTTTATATTAAATACTTATATAGATAAACATCCAAGACCCAGGCCAAACCAGTATTTACTATAAAATATAGTATCTTGAGTTAGTATCTTGTAACATACACACATACATCACGTTTATATCCCTTGCGGGGTAGACAGAGCCAACGGTTTTGAAAAGACTGAATGGCCACGTTCAGCTATTTGGCTTAATGATAGAATTGAGATTCGAATAGTGACAGTTTGCTAGCCCATCGCCTTAAAAAATAATCCCAAGTTTGTAACTTAGTCGCCTTTTACGACATCCATCGGAAAGAGATGGAGTGGTCCTATTCTTTTTGTGTTGGTGCCAGGAACAACACGGCACCAATACAAAACAAAAGTCTCAGACTCACTTCGAGGCTAACTCGGTCAGTGTAATTTGTCCCGTATATATTTATTTACTAGAGGCCGCCCGCGACTTCGTCCGCATGGAAACCCTATCAATCCCGCGGGAACTCTGGGATAAAAAGTAGCCTATGTGTTATTCTGGGTCTTCAGCTACCTACATACCAAATTTCATGGTAATCGGTTCAGTAGTTTTTGCGTGAAAGAGTAACAAACATCCATACAAACTTTCGCCTTTATAATAGTAGTAGGATTTATAACTTCTGTTTGCTCATGACTTGGACCACACCCCAAAATACAGGACCACCGAACGTTGTAATGTAACAGTTGGGTTCGACCCACGTTTCTGAGAGGAACTGGGACATAGTATTTTCAGAACTTAACTTAGTTTGAGATAACGAATCGAATTGAATTCCACCGGCGAAGTTCGGCCTTTTTTCCTTCTTAAATAAGTTGCTTGCGAATACAATTTGTTAATACATACATCCTACTACTATTATAAAGGAGAAAGTTTGTATGGATGTATGGATGTTTGTTACTCTTTCACGCAAAAACTACTGAACCGATTACCATGAAATTTGGTATGTAGGTAGCTGAAGACCCAGAATAACACATAGGCTACTTTTTATCCCAGAGTTCCCGCGGGATTGATAGGGTTTCCATGCGGACGAAGTCGCGGGCGGCCTCTAGTATGTACATACGTAAATAACGCCTCTTTCCCGGAGGGGTAGACAGAGACTACATCACAATTTGTTAATAGCTTATTTAAAAGCTTGAGCACTTCTTACGAGATCTCGGGAAATGACAGATATAAGGGGTAGACAGAGCCAAATTTTATATTAGCGACCTGCCTGGCTTTGCACGGCTAGCATTATTGATTTTCATACAAACTTTCACTCCCCATTGTAAAATACTAGCTGTTTTAAAAAAAAAATGTTCATAAATTACTATATTTATATAATTCCTTAATATATTTAAAAACGCGGGTTTTAACATATATGCATATCAAATTTCATTCTTCACCCATACCGCTGAACATGGCCTTTCAGTCTTCTCAAGACTGTCGGCTCTGTCTACCCCGCAAGTGAAATAGATGTGATTATATATCGATGTAGGTATGTATGTTTTAATGTATATTATACATAGATATATTTTTTTATTATATTATATATATGTATGTTTTAATTATTATTATATTATACGAAGATAAACTTCTGTATTATCTATTTTGTTATGCCCTTGTGCTTTTGGCCCATACATCTGGCTTTTTTCCAAGTCCTGCAATGCGTACGCATACAATATATTATTATCTTTCTCGGAGAATTGGGGATGAAAATCTCTCCGTATTTATGTTTCATTCTATCGCTTAAATCAACTGAGGTCCCGAAGCCAAGAAATATAATGAAGATTCCTTGGTGAGGAAAAAATCCTACTTATACGTTTATTCTTAACATAGGTAGTAGCGTTTAGTGCCGCGTGGTCCCAGGCACCAATACAAAAAAGAAAGAGACCACTCCATCTCTTTCCCATGGATGTCGTAAAAGGCGACTAAGGGATAGGCTTACATACTTGGGATTCTTTTTTAGGCGATGGGCTAGCAACCTGTCACTATTTGAATCTCAATTCTATCGTAAAGCCAAATAGCTGAACGTGGCCTATCAGTCTTTACAAGACTGTTGGCTCTGTTTACCCCGCAGGGGATATAGACGTGATTATATGTATGTATGTATGTACTAGCGTTTACTCCCGATTTCGTCCTAATTAACGACGTTAATCAATGACTGACTGACAGACATTGTATTTACAGAAATAAAAGAACATGAATGTGGATGAAGCGAAGGGAGTGTGTGATCGTGGCAAGTGGAAAGAGGTAGTCTCTGTCTACCCCTCCGGGAAAGAGGCGTGATTTTATGTATGTATGTATGTAAAGAACATGAGTTAAGAGTTCTGAAATTAAGTTTGATTCACATCTTACAAATATTACTAAAGGTCAAACCGTGTGGTTCCCGGCCCCATTACAAAAAAGGGGACAAGTGCGAGTTCAACTCGCGTGAAGAGGGTTCCGTACGATGTTACCTATCATAAGTTGGTACGCACAATATTGAGTGATTTACCATGTTATTTTAATATCATGGACTTCCTATAGGTTTTCCTATAATCTATAAGGAGAAAACTAATTTCTGTATTTTATTCAAAATTTTAGGTTCAGTAGTTTCGGAGATAAGGGGGGGGGGATGGTTTATTTTAAAATAACAAAAAAAAATACATTTAAGATCTTCTCAACAAGACCTTTCATTTGATATGCCACACGATGCAGTTTTCAGAAATTTTTTTTAATTTTCCCCTTGCCCCCCAAAAATGACCCCCCCATATACAGATTTCATCTGCTCACGTCACACCTCTGTGTTTGGGTCACAGTAATTGATATGTGTACCAAATTTCAACTTTATCGGTCTAATAGATTCGGAGATAATTGACTGTAAGCGACGGACGGACAGACACACGAGTGATCCTATAAGGGTTCCGTTTTTGTATTCAGACGTACGGAACCCTAAAAAGAATAGGACCACTCCATCTCTTTCCCACGGATGTCGTAAAAGGCGACTTAGGGATAGGCTTATAAACTTAAGATTCCTCTTTTAGGCGATAGGCTAGCAACCTGTCACTATTTGAATCTCAATTCTATCACTAAGCCAAACAGCTGAGCGTGGCCTATCAGTCTTATCAGGACTGGTGGCTCTGTCTACCCCGCTAGGGATATAGACGTGAAATCCAAGTTTGTAAGCCTATCCTTTAGTCGCATTTTACGTCATCGATGGGAAAGAGATGTAGTGGTCCTATTCTTTTTTGTATTGGTTCCGGAATATAAATAAATAGTGGAATTATATACATCTAATCAACGCAAAAGTTATATAAACCCATATGTCATATAACAAATTTTACCTTCAAACTCGTGAAATTACTTTGAAAGCGACACAGTTACCACAAAAGCTCCAATAAGCTTACCTCCGGTCTGACCACAAGACCTTTAACCGAGACGCGTATCACAAAATAGTTAAATTGCAAAAGAAATGTTACATAAGTGTATGACAATAGACAATAATATTTTTCTTTATATTTTTGTTGATGGAAGAAATCCCAATTGGGATAAGTCTGCCATTGTGCATGTTCTTCTAAATCCAATTACTGCTTTCTAATTTGTTATATTACTTATTTATGTGTAATAAAGAGTTTACAAACAAACAAACATACATCTAATAAGAAATGGAGCAGACAGTCTTAAACCAACCAAAATAAAAAGAAAAATTCTCAGTCAAAGAGGCAGTGTAACAAAAGAGTAAGTAGGTGTATGGTGTATTAAGCTGCCGTGTGGTTCCCGGCACCAATACAAAAAAGAATAGGACCACTCCATCTCTTTCCCGTGGATGTCGTAAAAGGCGACTAAGGGATAGGCTTACAAACTTGAGATTCTTTTTTTTTAGGCGATGGGCTAGCAACTATTCTATGTCACTATTCGAATCTCAATTATATCTTATAGCCAAATAGCTGAACGTAGCGTATTGGTACCGGGAACCACACGGCACATACATTTAAAATCGTGAAATTACATCAAAAGTTCCCCGCAAAGGCTGCCTTACCGCGCACGGATGCCTCGGCGCACATAACCCAACCTCTGAATCTTTAATCTAAGCGTCAATCACAAAATAGTTATTGTACAAAAGAAAGGTTAAATACATATTAATCACCATATCCCTTGAGGTACTGAGCTAACAGTCCTGTTAATTACATTTAAATGTACTGAAAATACATAAGATTAAATTATTATATTGTATTGTCAGTGTCAGAGTACCATCTATACTAATATTATAAAACTGAAGAGTTTGTTTGTTTGAACGCACTAATCTCAGGGACTACTGGTTTGAGTTGAAAAATTCTTTTTCCGATAATTGACCATTTATCGAGGAAGGCTTTAGGCTATATTACATCACGCTGCAACTATAAGGAGCGAAGAAATAATGGAAATGTAAAAAAAAAACGGGGAAAATTATTCATCTTTGCGGGCTTCAATGATGCCCAAAATAACTATTCCACGCGGACGAAGTCGCGGGAACAGCTATAATATAATATATTTGTTATATTTATATAAAAGTTGTGTAATAATTTGTCACGCGGAAGGCTTAAAAATTAACAGCCGGTTCACGTAAGGGTATGAGATGAAACGCTTACCGATTTCGCCCGTCAACGCCTTGAAGAATTTGCATAAACCAATATCCGGAGTTGTGAATGCTGGGTGACTCCTACCATCGGATAGTCACTCGGTCGAGTTTAGAGTGAGTTTCGTGTTGTAATTCTGATGTTGAACGCTAGAGTATAACCGCGGCGCCGCACCTAATACATACATACATATAATCACGTCTGTATCCCTTGCGGAGTAGACAGTCGACAGTCTTGAACAGACTGATAGGCCACGTTCAGCTGTTTGGCTTTGTGATAGAATTGGGATTCAAATAATGACAGGTAGCTAGCCCATCGCCTAAAAGAGGAATCCCAAGTTTCACTTACTTCGCACCTTATAAAACGAAAAATTTGGCTAATTTATTTACGTTAGGTGATAAATTAGGAAAATCGTCTCAAAGTGCTTAATTCCAAGAGAAATCTACTTGCTCCATATTTTTAAGTCTCTAGACTCAACTGGATCTCGTTCCCATGGATGACGTAAAAGGCGACTAAGGGAGATGCTTATAAACTCAGGATTCTCATTTTAGCCAATGGCCTAGCAACCTGTCACTATTTTAATCTCATTTTTTTTTTATTTACCCCCCGGAATTAACACAATACGTTTATAATAGAAACGGGTGAGATAAAAGTGAGTTCCGGTAGTAAACCCGTTACACTACATCGAAATAGGATATTATTTGGTTAGTCGTCAGTTTAGTGTTGCCAGAGTTGTATTGATATTGGCGGGGTTTCTATTCAATTGTATGTGAATAGCTGAGCTTCCTTACTTGGAAGCAAATAAAAAAATAGTAATAATTGTATTGTAATAATTAATCAAATATAAACTTAACTAAACAATCGTAAACGTCTTCTTGAAATGCCAATTATGATTGTATTTAAATAAAACAAAAATTAAAAGGCCTATCAGTAAATAATAAAAATAACCAACTATATATTAATAAAGATATGTGCAGTTTTAGAGTTTTGTGACTTTTAGCTCTGTTGAACCTGTAACGCTGGAGACGTGCAATGTGAAACAAATTAAGCATTATTTAGATGTCAACAAAAATATTTTTAATAGTACAAAACGTGGACTGAATGAGATCCCTTCATGGGATAAGTCCGCAATTGCAAGTGATTTGTTTTCTTTTATATCTATGTACTATTTTCTTCTCACTGTGTAAATTTTTATGTATTAAAGATATTACAAACAAACTAACAAACGTACCTATTTTTAGCCACAAAATAAATGATTCTCGCATTTTTTAAAGTATTTTTTTCACAATACAATTCGGATTCGTTTACGAAAATGAAACCGATGTTTTTCAATCGAATAAAAATGATTCAAACAAATGCTGAATATAATAGTATCTTGGTACAAAGACAGACGGTTGTGAATACTATCAACATCTCGAACACAGCTCCTATCGAGACAGAAATCGACGCGAACCGAATGAAAATGCCTACAGAAACGTTTTAATTTCACTCTCTTTGCGGTAACTCTGGGAATAACTCGGTTCAGATGGGGCGAGTTTACTTGTTGGGCGAGTTGTAAGGAATTCAAGGACACTAAATTCAAATTTTTTATTCATTAGCATAGGATACTTCATATCGCTTAATAATTGTCAAAACGTTTGGTTTCACAACAATGGTTGACGTCAAATAAATTACTTAAAACTAAGTTTACTGCCGCTTCCAAGATGTCACATCAGAAGAGGCGGTAACAATTGCACTGCAGCATTTTCTTCAACAACGTCAACTTCACAATTATCCAAACTTAGAATAGAATGTGGACGAGAGAATACATTGTTCAGATTAATATATATATATATATATATTATGTACTGAATTTTTGATTTAGGTTCAAATCAAACTACAATTCTGACTTCTTCAACTGACTCATGTGTAAACATGATGGTGTGTGGATGGAAATAGTGGACTGTGGACATATAGTAACTGGCGATGATTAAACACATCTTTCGGAAAAAATACATATATATATATATGTAGTTGCGTCTATATCCCTTGCGAGGCCGACAGAGTCAACAGTCATTCAGCAGAAAGGCCACATTCAGGTACTTAATTTTTTTAGCCATATCCGTTACTTACTACTTTAAAGGTCGTCCTAGTTAATATTAGAAAAACTACATACATGCATATAGTCACATCTGCCTTAAATCTCGAAAAGACCAAAAGGCCGTTTTTTTAAACGGTTTTATTTAGCTCACCCCGTTTGTTTTATTTATTCTTGGGTCAAATTTAGTAATTCAAATTTCACCCTCTTCCTGTCCTTTTAAAACAAGCTTTTATTTAAATGCCCTACATACATACATACATACATATGATCACGTCTATATCCCTTGCGGGGTAGACAGAGCCAACAGTCTTGAAAAGACTGAATGGCCACGTTCAGCTATTTGGCTTAATGATAGAACCGAGATTCAAATAGTGACAGGTTGCTAGCCCATCGCCTAAAAGAGGAATCCTAAGTTTATAAGCCTATCCCTTAGTCGCCTTTTACGACATCCATGGGAAAGAGATGGAGTGGTCCTATTCTTTTTTGTAATAGTGCCGGGAACCACACGGCACGGTTTAAATGCCCTAAATATATCAAAATAAAATTTTAAATCACATGAACCACATTCATTTATGACTTTACAGAATTAAAATTATAATAAAAGCTTGTCGCGTATATACTATTTGATATAATAATCTAGAAGTTACGGCCTCTATGGCGCAGCGTAGGTATTAAGTTTGTCTGTAACACCGGTGGCCCTGTGTTCGAATCCCGGGCAGGGCATGATGAGTAACTAAATTTTTTTTATTGACCTGGTTCTCTGGGATGTATATCTACCTATATAAGTATTTATTATAAAATATAGTATCGTTGAGTTAGTATCTCGTAACACAAGTCTCGAACTTACATCGAGGCTAACTCAATCTGTGTAATTTGTCCCGTACATATTTAATTATTTATTTTATTGCTAGTCTTTATATCAATGTTACTCGACCAATATGAAATTTGCAACAAAGATCGGAACTGTCCCAAAATAAATTAAAATTTTACCGTCATTATTTAGTCTCCCTTCTATTGCGTGATGTGATGAGTTTCAACTTATAATGGACCCCATTGTGTTTGAAATGCTATAGGTCTGAGTTTTTTTTTTATTCATTTTATTTGTTGTCACTCAAAGTTTGTTTATCACCTGTGTAAAGCAGCTTTATAGGTCTGAGTTAGGTGCGCAATTGTGGTGACGTACTGATAAAACGGTTCTATCTATATACATACATACATATGGCCACGTCTATATCCCTTGCGGGGTAGACAGAGCTAACGGTCTTCAAAAGAAAGGCCATGTTTAGCTGTTTTGCTTAATGATAGAATTGAGATTCAAATAGTGACAGGTTTGCTCATAGCCTAAAAGAGGAATTCCAAGTATTATAAGCCCATCCCTTAGTCGCCTTTTACGACACCCATGGGAAATGGATGGAGTGGTGCTATTCTTTTGTTTCTATTGGTGCCGGAAACCACACGGCACGTATGTCGTATAGACGTGATTATAAGTAAGTAAGTATTAAAAAACATATCTACCAATGTTCTTTTACCTTTATTTCAGTGTCTAAAGAAACGGACTATATTCAAACCAATCTTTTAGCAAACATACCTACGTCAAATGTAACGATTGATCACATTCTGCCTTCTTTGTGTGAGAACTTCTCGTGCGAATAGTTTTTTATCGGTTTATAAATTGAAAAAACCGATTTGTTTCTTTTTCATTTCTTTGTATTTTTAGTAGGTATGTCTTTCAACATACATACGTCATACATACATACATACATATGGTCACGTCTATATCCCTTTAGGGGTAGACAGAGCCAACAGTCCTGAAAAGACTGAATGGCCACGTTCAGCTACTTGGCTTAACGATAGAATTGAGATTCAACTAGTGACAGGTTGCTAGCCCATCGCCCAAAAAAGAATCCCAAGTTTGTAAGCCTATATCCTTAGACGCCTTTTACGACATCTTTCAACCGCCTTCGAAAAACAGGAGGTTTTCAGTTAGATCTTCATGTATGTATGTTTGACCGCGATTATCTCGCGTTTCGCTCAACCGATTTCGATGCGGTTTTCAGGACAGTGTTTGTTACAGTTTGGAGATGGTTTAAGAAATATAATCGACTCTGAAAAGGGAGAATATCAAGTGGGAGTGTTTCTTTTTTATTTTACAAAAGTCATTCACGAAGCTTTTTTTTGTATTATGAGTTTTTGAACAGGTCAAATTTGACCGTAAAAAACGACGAGCGTTAACGCTTAAATTGAATTAAGAATTAACATTATACCTTAGATACTGGTAAAAAAATACTTGCAGCATGTATTTTTTTGTCAGTTGACCTTCGATAAATAGCGAACAGATAAAACATTAGCTGTCAAACATGAGAACGAATGTAAACAATTCACAAAATTTATTTCTCATAAAGGGGATACCCTCAACGTCATAGTGTTTGTATTGTGATCGCCTTGTAGGTAATAGTTTTACATGATTTATGTTATTCGCCATTTTTTAAGGTGTAGAAAATGTTTTTACACTGGTATATTATATATGTGCCGTGTGGTTCCCGTCACCAATACAAAAAAGAATAGGCCCACTCCATCTCTTTCCCATGGATGTCGTAAAAGGCGACTAAGGGATAGGCTTTGGAAACTTGGGATTCTTTTTTTAGGCGATGGGTTAGCAACCTGTCACTTTTTTTTTCATTTCTTTTTTAAGACTGTTGGCTCTGTCTACCCCGCAAGGGATATAGACGTGACCATATGTATGTATATGTGGTGTCTGGAGATGTGGTGCTGGAGAAGAATGCTTGGAGTAGTATGGACAGACTTTCGCACCAACCAGTCCATTCTCCAGGAACTCAGAATCAAGCATCGCTTATCTTCCTTAGTGCAGGCTCGAATTCTCACTTTCTTCGGGCACGTGTCGCGTCGTAACGAGGCGTCCATTGAACGACTGGTGGTGCAGGGGCGAGTTGAGGGTACCCGACCTCGAGGCAGGTCACCCATGAGGTGGACAGATCAAATAAAATCAGCACTAGGTGACCCTCTCTGTGAATGCTCCAGAAAGGCAGCGATGCGCGACGAGTGGCGAAGGATTGTAAAGCGAGCCACTAACCCTTCTGTACGACCACGACCACTCTGACAAGAGTGTAACGCATAAGAAGATATGTATGTATGTATTTTATATATGAGGAATAAAGACTGTTACTGGTGACCCGCCCCGGCTTCGCATGGGTAGCATTATTGATTTTCATACAAACTTTCACCCCTCATTTTAGTATTTTAGGGGTATATTTTTGAAAAATAAAATATCCTACGTTAAATAGCTGGTTTTTAACTATATGCATACCAAATTTCATTCGATTTGGTCCAGCGGTTTAGCCGTGAAAGTGGAACAGACAGACAGACTTTCGCATCTGAAATATACGTAAAGGACTATATAGTACTAATATAGGATGTTATAAATAAAATTGAAACTTACTTAAAATGGTCGTGACACAAAAAGTTCTGAACCGGTAAATCAGCATTAATGGTTAAAAATGTAATAACATAATTTCCACAAAACTACAAGATACGTAAGTATAGCTCAAAAGCGTTACGGATTTTAAAAATGGCCGCCCGACACTCAGAATGGCGATTTGTAAAATGTTACCGAATTAAATATGAGAATTTGTATAACGAAGCGGAAATTTAAAAAATTCTCAGTCGCAGAACTTTTTGTAATGCCTATAAAACTGGAGGTTGAGTTTTAAGATATTTTTTGTGAGCGTCGGTGGCTGAGTGGTTAGGGTGTTGGACTCGTAAATGTGACGTCCCAGATTCAAGGATATGATGACATTTTTATGTCTATTGGTTTTATTGTGGTAAGAGATAACATTGTTAAGAAACCAGGCAATGTATATATTTAACTAGCTTTTACGCGGGGTCACTCAAGTGGGAATAAGGAATTTTCAGGAAAAGTAGCATAGCATAGAAGGTTAATTATATCTCTGCGCCAAATTTCATCAAAATCGGGCCAAAAATTTATGACTTACGTTAAACAATATAAAAGAAAGATAATTTCCTCTTTACATTATTTGTATGGACAAACATAAATATGTAACATCTTTATCCCTTACGAGGTGGACAAAGCCATCAGTCTTGCGAAGACTGAAAATCCACGTTGAGCTGCATAAAGATGGAATTGAGATTCAAATGGTGACATGTTGCTAGCCCATCGCCTAAAAGAAGAATTCTAAGTACACAAACCTATTGCTCAGTCGTCTCTTACGACATTCATGGGAAGAACTGTTCTGACAATATTCATTATTAAGGTCATTTGTCCTTAACAACGCTTTTCATAATATAATGTTTGTTTTGGGTCGAATAATTCAAATCCCTCGATTATATTTTGTAATGATACCATTTATAGTAATGCCCCATCATTATTTGTTCGAGATGTTAAGGGTATTTTAATTAAGAATTGTTATTAACATTATAATAAACATTTAATAGGGCGTGGGGATTAATATTCATTGAAAAACAAATGAATTCGAATTGAAATTTCGTTCATAGTGTTCAGTTTGTTTAAGTTAATTTGTTTTTTTTTTAATACAATTTTTTTTTAAATTAATTTAAAGATTTGTTTAAGAAGGAAAAAACTTGATTCAGTGAACTGAATCATATGCTAAGATGTATAACTTAAACGTATTGTATAGCTGACGGCCTCTGTGGCGCAGCGGTAATACGCTTGTCTGTGACACCGGAGCCCGGGTTCGAATCCCGGCCAGAGCATGATGAGAAGAGATCTTTTACTGTTCAAAGATACAAAAAAAAATCTTCTAACAATATCTACTTTTTCTACTATTTTTAGCAATCTTGTTAAATATAGGTACGGATAGCAAATAAACAACGGCCCATCTGAAACGTAAGGTCAGCAAAAACGATCAATCACTCCGGCGTAAGGGGGCAATTGTTTTCGTAGAATTGATTTCAAGTATATGCTTCGTGATGTATGACTTTGGCAGCCGGACCGTATGCGGTGCCAAACGTCTGATTTGTTATTCAGCTGTATATCTTTTCAATTTGTATGCAGTATACATATGGTCACGTCTATATCCCTTGCGGAGTAGACAGAGCCAACAGTCTTGAATAGACTGAATGGCCACGTTCAGCTATTTGGCTTAATGATAGAATTGAGATTCAAATAGTGACAGGTATGCAGTATATTAGGGAAAAAATATATGTATTTAATGTGCCGTGTGCTTCCCGGCACCAATAAAAAAAAAGGAATAGGACCACTCCATCGCATTCACATGGATGTCGTTAAAGGTGACTAAGGGATAGGCTTAAACTTAAACTTGGTATTATTCGTTTAGGCGATGGGCTAGCAACTTTTCACTATTTGAATCTTAATTCTATCATCAAGCCAAACAGCGGATGTGGCCTATCAGTCTCTTCAAGACTCTTGGCTCTGTCTACCCCGCGAGGGATACGGACGTGACTTTATATAAAAATGTGTATATGTACACTATTCTTCTTTTTGTCCAAACTACTTTAATAGCTTGTATTCGTGCCACTCCACGGTAGAATAGGAATCGTCTACAGTTCCCATAGGAGACCCCCGCTGAAAAGTCCCGGGTAATATTCTTGCATGTAGGCAGTTGATTATTATGTGGGTAGGGCTTGTTCGTAACCTACAATGTAAAAGAGAGGTTTTAATATGCTGTACGCGATATATGATTATGTATATCTAGTGCCGTGTGGTTCCCGGCACCAATAGTTAAAGAATAGGACCACTCCATCTCTTTCCCTTGGATGTCATAAAAGATGACTAAGGGATAAGCTTATAAACTTGGGATTCTTCTTTTAGGCGATGAGCAAGCAACCTGCGACACTATTTGAATCAAAATTCAATCAAAATAAACTAAACAGCTGAACGTGGCCTATCAGGCTCTTCAAGACTGTTGGCTCTGTCGTCCCCGCTAGGGATAAGACGTGATTATTTGTATGTATGTATGATATATCTAGTTAATTGCAGGAGCTTAGACTAGATTCAATGCGCTTATTCACTTTGTCGCCTTTTACGACATGCTGAATATTATGATGATTCGATTTTCTGGGCATTAGCAATTTATCAAACAAAAATATTGTTTACATCAATAACTACAACAAAAGCCTATTGTATCATAACAAAGTTTAAGTACCAAGTTTGTATATTACTGAACTAATTTCCAGCCTTAAGATCGAGATTAATTGTTTTAAGAATTAGTGGACTTCCGAAGGAAAGCATTACTGGGCAAAACTTAATCACTTATTGGGCCTATAGCTCATGTTACATTGATAACTAAGCGTTATAGATTATCATTATATCTGTCTATTGAGAGCGTCTGTTAAGGTATTTATTTTTTTATTTCAAAGTTTATTGCTTCTGTGGCGCAGCGGTAGTACGCTTGTCTGTGACACCGGAGGTCTCGGGTTCGAATCCCGGCCAGGGCATGACGAGAAAAGAACTTTTTCTTTAGTCTCTGTCTACCCGAATGGGAAACGGGCGTGATGGTATGTATGTATGTATGCCTCAGAGGCCGTCGCCGTCATGTATGTATGTATGTATTGAATAAAAATCGTTATGAATCTACTGTGCTAAGTCATCAATACATTTAATTTTGCAATGGGCAAGTTGGCAGGGAATCCAAGGGAACTTTAACGATAATGAACTTTAGATATAATTAAAATAATGAACAAGTTGATACACTTTGTATCGTTTAAATTAATCATTGAAAGAAATCGTGAAATTGAATTGAAAGAAATTGCCATGTGGTTCCCGGTACCAATACAAAAAAGAATAGGACCACTCCATCTCTCTCCCATGGATGTCGTAAAAGGCGACTAAGGGATAGGCTTATGAACTTGGGATTCTTCTTTAAGCGATGGGCTAGCAACCTGTCACTATTTGAATCTCAATTCTATCATTAAGCCAAATAGCTAAACGTGGTCATTCAGTCTTTTCAAGACTGTTGGCTCTGTCTACCGCGCAAGGGATATGGACGTGATTATATGTATGTATGTATGTATAAATTTATAAAACCAAAAATGGCCAACAAAGCGGCAATCGCGAATCGCTGTATATTTTCATAAACAAATCAAAATGATTCAAAGCTAATCCACTGGGCTTCGAAACATGTTTACATTTCTGTGATCGAGATGGATTGTCCCCCCCACTCTCCCCCCTCTCTACCCATCCCCTACCTCACACCCGGGGGACGTTAGGCTTAATGGATAGGGTTTTAAGACATCCATCTTTCAAAATAAACGCGTGATGTTAATTTTAATTGTGTCAACTACGAACTGTTTTCTAAACTGTTGGCTTATGTTTCTTACACATTATCACGTCTGTGTCTCTTGCGGGGTAGACAGAGCCAACAGTTTTGGAAAGACTGGAAGGATAATGTGTGCGATTTATTTTTATTTGTCATAAAAAGCATTTATATTATATAATATTAGGCATAAATAATACTTGTAGTAGGATTTCGGTTTCAATTCATTAAAAAAGAAAAAAATCTTAGCTACGAACAGCGTGGAAGCGATATAAAACATACTCACACATAACCCTCTTCTTGTGAAGTAGGTTATAATAAAATCGCATCTCCCTGTTTCATTACTCGTGTCACTATCTCGAAACGTCAACGGGACGCCGAAAGGCTTTGATAAATGCGTGTTCGCCATTTTGTTTTTGTATATTTTTTTTTTATTTCCACAACGTATTGTATATTTAATTGGGTGTCAGTTATTGTAAAACAGACATCGTGAGTTGGCATGATGTTGTTTTGATTTTTTTGGATTTATTTTTTATAATTATAATCGTGTGTAAGTAGTCAATATAAGCCATATTGACTTGACTTTTATAATCCGTTCCGTGAAGTTCCCGACACCAACAGAATAAAGAATAGTACTAAATAAAAAATTAAATAATAGGAAAAAAAATAATTTATTAAAAATAAAACTTATTGAACTCTAAATCTACGTAGGATGGCAGCAATATTAAAAATACTTTAACTTTATTTTCAGTGTAGGTTTGAAAAGAATGTCAAATGTCAAAATGATATTAATAAAACGAACAGGAGGAAATATCACTTTCAAGTTGTGTCAAACGAAACGAACAGTATTTTGTCTCATATCTTCACGATCGAATAAAATGAGATAGGTATACCCAAGGGTGTTAATACCCAAACAAGTTACAAACGTGTGAATATACTCTAAGGAACGATGTTCCGTTTCCAAAAATATTACTGGCCGTCAAGAAGATTTGGGTCGTATCGTTTTCTTATAATCTGTGCAATCGCGTCGTTAGGAATTTCTGGCGGGCTTTTTGGCGGGAATCCAAACGTCATGTTTGTTTATGTTTTTAAGTTTTTTTACTTTCATAAAAGCTGTTTTTTTTTATAATGAATGTGCTATGCTATTAGTCTGGCTTATGCATAATTTTGTGTTTTTTAACAAGAAATAGCTGAATTTTCTGCGATATTTTCAAACATTTAGTAATTATTTTTTTATAAATATATTGTTATCAGTTTGACGGTTGTGTACCAAAAGAGAAGACAAAGACTACATCTTTCAACTTGGTCGGCTAAGGGTCCTCTTGACCTGACTTTTTCCAGTTCATCCCTGATGGGATCAGGGTACGTTCGTCAAGACCTTCCGAAACTTCCCATTTACACTCTCCTTGTACATTTGGTCGACCTTCTTTGATTCATCCTGTCTACACGACAAATCACAACTAATGTTTTAAATGCGAAAGTTAGTTTGTTTGTTCTCTCTTCACGCGTTATCTAATGAACCAATCTACTTGAAATTTTGCGTATATATAACTAAGAGTCGGGAGAAGTACATATGGTACTTTTAATACCGATCACAACTTGAGTGTCCGTGGTATTTGCGAAAACTTGTTTTATTTTTTAGGTGGCGCATATTTAGCGCCACAAACAAAATAATACAGGTTTTAGCGCGACAATAAATATTAACTTACACATTATAACATTAGTATTATCACCCAAACAAAGGTTCTCCGTTTAACCCAATGGTAGACTGTTAGATAATGCTATTAGCAGTAAGTCCGCCTATTGTACCTACTTTACAAATTGTAATTGCTACAATAAAGAATAAATAAATAAATATTAAACAAAAATATGCATGTCATTTGTATTGGGTCTTGGGTGTTTATCTATATAAGTATTTATTACAAAATATAGTATCATTGAGTTAGTATCTCGTAACACAAGTCTCAAACTTACTTCGAGGCTAACTTAATCAGTGTAATTTGTCCCGTATATATTTATTTATTAAAGTTTTTCATTTAAGCGACTCATTTGTGTCTTAATGAAAAATAAAGTCTCATTAAACTGAAAACACTGCTTTCTTTTGACGGTGGCATTAAATTCGCAGGCGTAGCTGCGGATTAATGCTAGTTTATGAATGATATATATTGAAAACACAGAATTATTTTCCAGTAGTGATGGATTGAATGTCGATATGTTTTCATCGAGTTATTTGTCGATAGATTAATAGTCTCCAAGAGTTTTGGTCGGAATACACGTAATCGAATCGTATGTTTTATTGCTCCCATATCGATAAACTAGCTTATACCCAGGAATTTGTTAACAATTTATACAAATTCACCAAAACGCTACAATTATTCTAATAAGAATTTGTGCTGTGTGATTTCCGGCACCAGTAGGAAAAAGAAAAGGACTACTCCCACTACATCTCTTTCCCATGGATGTCGTAAAAGGCGACTAAGGGAAATATATTAACAGATGGAGTGATTCAAATGGAAGGTATGTGTAATAACGCGTGCAAAGTTGCGAGAATAAACTCTACATACATATAATCACGTCTATATCCCTTGCGGGGAGACAGAGCCAACAGTCTCGGATAGACTGATAGGCCACGTACAGCTGTTTGGCTTAATGATAGAATTGAGATTCAATTAGTAACAGGTTTCTAGCCTAGGTTTATAAATTTGGTATTCTTCTTTAAGGCAATGCTTAAAGAAGAATACCAAATTTATAAACCTATCACTTAGGCGCCTTTTACGCCTTATTAAACTGAAAACACTACTCTCTTTTGTCGGTGGCATTAAATTTATAAACCTATCACTTAGTCGCCTTTTACGACATCCGTGGGGACTGAGTGGTTTCAATTATTTTATTGGTGCCGGCAACCACACGGCAATTCGATGTTATACGTCACGTTTCATTATTTAAAATTACAATTATAAAGTTTCTGGCAACTATTAGAAACAGATTGGATGTCGTAAAAGGCGACTAAGGTATAGGCTTACAAACTTGGATTCTTTTTAGGCAATGGGATAACAACCTGTCGCTATTTGAATCTCAATTCTATCATTGAGCCAAATGGCTGAGCGTGGCCATTCAGTCTTTTCAAGACTGTTGGCTCTGTCTACCATATAGACGTGACCATATGTATGTGTATGTATTAGAAACTGAATTACCAATTTAAAAAATAGAAATAAACTCAGTAACCCCGAGAAAAATCGGCTTTAGTCTCCCACACACGGTTTTAGCGAGTTTTCCAGTGAGCTTTATGATTTATGGTTGCACCATAAATACAACATGACATATATTATATTGTTTTAGACTTCGCGCGAAACGAAATTTCAGACTTATTTTAAGTATAGCATATAATTTTCTCTTTTAAAAACAAATATTTCAGGAAACGCTTGCCGTGTGGTTCCCAGCACTTAAGAATAGGACACTCTCATCATAGTGCGCTTGTCTGGGACACCGAAGGTTTCGAGTTCGAATTCCGGCCAGGGCATGATGAGAAACGAACTTTGTGTTATTGTTCTGGGTCTTAGATGTTTATATAAGTATATAATTTATTATAAAATAAAGTATCGTTGAGTTATTATCTCGTAACACAAGTGTAGAACTGACTTCGAGGCTAACTCAATCTGAATAATCTGTCCCGTATACTCGTATATTTATTACATACATAAAACCACGCCTCTTTCCCGGAGGGGAAGGCAGAGACTACCTTATTTATACTAGATTATTTATCATGAGAGATAACTACGGGATATTCAACTAGGGAAAACTTCTGCAATCTATTTCTCAGCTTTCTGCAAACTGCAGATTGTAAAAGTCTATCAGGGGAAAGGCTTATAAGCTTGGGATTCTTCTTTAAGGCGACAACAAACAATGTTTAGCCCAAAAGCAGCCTGTCTCAATTCGTGACCGACCATTGGTTACGTGCTCCCCACCTAATAAAAAGATAAGATTAGTAACATGTGACATTACGTGACGTTAGCTCTTGCTCTATTGAATTATGTTACTAAATCCCAACTAGAATTATAAATGTGAAAGCGAACTACACGCGTGCGAAGCTGCGGATAAATGCTAGTATATTTATACATACATACATATAATCACGTCTATATCCCTTGCGGTGCAGACACAGCCAACAGTTTTGAAAAGACTGACTGGCCATGTTCAGCTGTTTGGCTTAATGATACAATTGAGATTCAAATAGTGACAGGTAGCTAGTCCGTCGCCTAAAAGAAGTATCCCAAATGTACATATACCTAAGGCTTTCTCTTAGTCGCCTTTTACGAAAACCATGGGAAAGGGATGGAGTGATCCTATTCATTTTTTATTAGTGCCGGGAACCACACGGCACACGGCATATGTAATATTATATATTACATTGTAATACATTTATGTATAATTATTAATTCTTACCTTTTTTTTACATTTAAAATTGTCTATACAATAGAAATATCATTCATTTCTCCCCAAGAAATTTCACAACATTAACAATTTAATCTGAATTATTCAACAATGAAAAACATCACTAACAAAATCTCATCCGAAGCGCTCATAAAACCTTGATCTATTCAAATTTCGGCCCAAAATGACCTAAATCATTGTACAAATAAAACAAATGAGAAATTCTTAGGCGCAACTCAAATCGGTTTATTCCACTTTGCACCTGGGTAATAACACCTAGAGGCTGTTGGCTCTGTCTGTCCCGTTAGGGATAAATCTATACTAGTATTATGAAGCTGAAGAGTTTGTTTGTTTGAACGTGCTTATCTCAGGAACTCCTGGTTCGAATTGAAAAATTATTTTCTATATAAGTTTATATAACATCACACTGCAACTACATATAAGGAGCAAAGAAATAATGGAAAATATGAAATAGCAAAGAAATAATGAAAAGTGTATGAGGGCTTCAATAATGCCCAAAATAACTATTCCACGCGGACGAAGTTGCGGGCACAGCTAGTACGTTATATACCATGTGGTTTCCGGCACCAATATAAAAAAGAATAGGACCACTTTATCGACCATTTAGTCGTCTTTTACGATATCAATGCGAAAGGCCCATTGATGTCTTAAAAAAAGACTAAGGGATATGCTTATAAACTTGGGATTCTTCTTTCAGGCGATGGGCTAGCAATACGTCACTATTTGAATCTCAATTCTATCATTAAGCTTTACAGCTGAATTGGCGGACCCAATAATGATAGGCCACGCCTATCATTTGTGTTTTGTACAATTAAGTTTAAATAAATAAAATAGGCGACTAAGGGATAGGCTTACAAACTTGGAATTCTTTTTTAGGCGATGGGCTAGCAACCTGACACTATTTGAATCTCAATTCTATCATTAAGCCAAATAGCTGAATGTGGGCATTCAGTATTTTCAAGAGTGTTGGCTCTGTCTACCCCGCAAGGAATGTAGACGTGACTATATGTATGTATGAATGTATGTAATAAATAAAATAGTTTTTTTTAAACTTGATCGAAACACAGCGGAACAAACCGTCAATTCGCTTAAATATTTTAATGGCTGGGCGGTTATACGGTGTATTCACGTCTTTTCCAAGTGAAATTGGTGTGAATTAAATTGTCTGAGATATAATTCAATTAATATTGTAATTAAGCCTCCGGTTTCACTTCCCTGCAATTTTAATTTGACTGGGAATGGTACATTGTGAAATAATATATGTACAATGTATTCTCTTGTCGCGATCTCTGCATACTTCCTTCGCTTCATCCACATTGATAACTCTCTTCATGCAAGCTCGCCGGTTTCGGGTACTTTTGACCTGTGTACCAACCAAAAAGTATGCAGAGATCGTGGTAAGTGGAAAGAGGTAGTCTCTGCCTACCCCTCCGGGAAAGAGGCGTGATTTTATGTATGTATGTATTCTCTCGTCCACATTCTATTCTAAGTTTGGACATTTGTGAAGTTGACGTTGTTGAAGAAAATGCTGCAGTGCAGTTTGTTACCGCTTCTTCTGCACTGACGCCTTGGAAGCGGCAGTAAACTAAGTTTAAAGTAATTTATTTGACATCAACGAAACCGAACGTTTTGACAATTATTAAGCGATATAAAGTATCCTATAATAATGAAAAAAACAAAATTGAATTTTTGTTTTTTGAATTTTGAATTAAGACGCCAGAGACTGTCCGCGGCTCCGTTGGCGTAAAACGAAAAATTCCGCTCTCTCACGTGCCCGGGAATTTTATTTAAAATTCATTCTTAGCGGACGTCTCTTAGTTGGGTTGTTCTTTTACGCGATGGGCTAGCAACCTGTCACTATTAATCAAACTGTTGACTCTGTCTACCCCGTAAGGGATAAAGACGTGATGTATTGTAAGTAAACGTTTCCGCTCGCCCGGAATAACTTAACTAACGGAGCTAATCATCTGATCTCATTTAGGATTCAGTAAGAGACTCCGGTAGACCGGAGGCAAAATACCTACCTAATTAGTAATTACCTCTCCATCAGGATCGTAATTAATTTTAGCTGTGATACCGTTGGTCTAAGTCATAAGCGATTTATAAAGTAAAAAGAAAAATGGCGCAAAATATAAGGCGACGTGTTGACAACATGTCGCGCTATCTGTGTATTTATTCGATATTTAAAATTTTTAATCATTTAAGCCTCGAACACACCAAAAGCAGATTTGATTTGATAAAATCACGTCTATATGCCTTGCGGGGTAGACAGAGCCAACAGTCCTGAAAATATTGATAGGCCACAGTCAGCTGTTTAATGATAGAATTGAGATTCAGATAAAGTGATAGGTCGCTTATTCTTCTTCTAACTCTATAGATTTATATCAAGACCCAGGGCAATAAAAGAATGATCGTTTCAAAACCATTACATTAGATGAATATATTATAGACAAATAACAAAGATTGTGAATTATGAACAGAATTGTGTCATAGCCAACTCAATTTTTTTATAACAAATACTTCCAAACAGACCAATTACAAATTTGTTTAATTATTTATCACGTATGTACTGAACTAGATTCGAACCTAGGAACTTGTGTGACACATAGAGACACAGAGGCCGTCCATCTTTCATGGGAAAGAAAAAAGAAACCGCTTACAACTTGTACCACACCCCACTTCAAGTATACCGCCCGGGTTTGTGCAAAAACCCAGGAATTAATGCTTGAGCACATGATGGACGGTGTACTAAATGCAGTGGAAGCCGCCATCTTGTTTTATCTGTTACACGGAAATTACTGGCGGAAATTGTCTGTATAAATATATTTCTGAGGATACGTACATACCTATGGGTCACGTCTATATCCCTTGTGGGCTAGACAGAGCCAACAGTTTTGAAAAAACTGATAGGCCACGTTCAGCTATTTGGCTTAATGATAGAATTGAGATTCAAATAGTGGCAGGTTACTAGCCCATCGCCTAAAAAAGAATCCCAAGTTTGTAAGCCTATACCTTAGTCGCCTTTTACGACATCCATGGGATAGAGATGGAGTGGTCCAATTCCATCATTAAGCCTTACGGCTGAACGTGGTCTTTCAGTCTTTTTGAGACTGTTGGCTCTGTTTACCCCGCATAGACGTACCGATACATATGTATGTAGGTACGTTTAAATATATACTATAGAAATATATAGGTACATAAGTGTGTGTTTAAAATTCAATCCTACAAATGTGTTTAAAATACAATACTCCTCTTTTGATTATGTTGGTTAAGCAATAAAACGGTTACCGAATCTTTCGTAAACAAAAATAAAAGTCAAACATAAAAAAGAGTTGTTTAAATTAGAAATTGAGCCGTTTTCTTTCGTGTAATATAAGGTAATTAAAATAAATGATTTTCCTGCCTCGAGTCAGTCACTCTCCATCAAATATTTACGTTTGAATTTTTGCCCAATTAAGACCAATTTCGACTTTATAAATGTATAATTACCCGTTACCTAATTAAAAGGAGCAAATTTTCATTTCGATATAATGTTGAAAAGTTAAATACTCGTGGTGAAGTTAAATAATATGACGCGTTAATTAAAAATGTTGATTGTTTTTACAAAATTGCCTTAAGAGGGTTTTTTACGCTCATTGCATTAGCATAAAATGACTTTTAGATTTCTTGAAAATATTACAATCTACAGGCGTGACTTCATACGCATGGGAATCCTATCAATCCCGCGGGAACTCTGGGATAAAAAAAATCTATCTACAAAAAGATGTACAAAAATTAAATCGTATATTTTGTCTAAGGCGTCGGAACTGCGGACATATATGGACTAACATTTAAGACCTAAGCCGAGATTAGAACCAGGACCTTTTGTCTCAGAGGCAGGCACACTACCACTGCGACATAGAGACCAGGCGCTTGTATAAGATAATTGAATTACCCTTGCGGGGTAGACAGAGCCAACAATCTTTAAAAATACTGATAGGCCTCGCTCAGCTGTTTAACTTAATGATAAGGATACTAACTCATCGCCCAAAATAGAATCCCAAGTTTATGAGCCTATCCTTTACTCGCCTTTTACGACATCAATGGGAAAGTTGTTTATTTATTTATTTATTTATTCTTTTTTGTATTGATGCCGGCAACCACATTACTATTATGTGATATTACGTGAATATCTATTTTATTTAAAAACATAAAGCAGAAGATTAATGAAGTATCGTGAATGACACATGGTAAGATACATAAATACACACACATAACAACCGCATAATTATTCCTGAGACAGCGATGGTGTAAGGCCCGCTTTGATAAATGTGCTTGCGTGATGCGATCATAAAGTGAGGGTTTTAATCACTTTGTAATATTCTTAAGAGGGTATACCGTTGTCTTAATTAACAAAATTTCCAACATTATATTTATTATAATATAATTTTGTTATATTTTATTCCATCATAAAGCCAAACAGCTGAACGTGGCCTATCAGTTTGTCTTTTCAAGTCTGCTGGCTCTGTCTATCCCGCAAGGGATATAGACGTGATTATATGTATGTATGTTATATTTATTTAATAATTTTATATGAAACCAACCAAATATGTGGTGATCTATACATATACAAGTCACTAGAATAAAAAATAGAATCACGCGACGCTATCAGTCAAAAATAGCAAAAAACCTAAATCGCGCAAGCAGATTTCACGGATTGGAGCTACTCGTATATATACAACCTCTGACACAACATCGTTAGAGCCGCGGTTACCGAGGAATAATACCTTGCCTGGCGGAAGATCTCCCGTTTGGTATTAAGTAAGCTATATTTTTTTTATTTGATATCTTTAACATATTAAATTTTATGTTTGAAATTTGACTCATTCTAAACGTACGTAGCGACGCAATGACGTCATCTGCATAAACTTATAAATAATATCAACGTTTTCAGTATTAAAAAAAAAAACAAATTGACAATTATGGCCAGTGCCTCTCCCATATTTTGGCATTGACGCATCAGGTACAACCTCTTAAGCGGATAATATATGCACGCATACACCATGGGATTTGCCACGTCACGCAACGAATTTCGCGTTTATAACCCAACTACGGCGAATAGGAAATTTATGATGTTTGTTTGTTAATCCGAACAATTTGCTGTTAAAAGACGTTACAGTTACCTACTTACATATCAAGTTATTCATTTTTTTACCAACTAAGTATAGATAAATTGGTTTTTCGTGGTCGGAGGGGGGCGGATCGTGCGTTTTTTTTAAAAGGTGCACTCTGGTCTGGTCCTGATTTGAACCCGGGATGTTTTGTATGCTTTACTCTTATGATGCAATAAAGAGTTTTATCTATCTATCTATCTCAGTGATAAACAGCGCTAAATGCCACCATAGCCTTTAACCACATGCATGTGAAACAGAATAATATACCTAAGTATACCGTGGTCCTATTCTATTTAAATGTCAGGAACCACACGGCACAATTTGTTCGCAAGCATGGAGTAGTTTTATTAATGAACCCAGGGCACCAATTAGCCGCCGTCCGGTACATTCGCGTACAGAAGATTAATGATGCCGTAAGAACCACGTGACTACGATAAGATAACAACTTGGGTTATAAAAATTGAGAATTTTAGTAAAAAAAAATGTTACTTCATTTTTATCTTGTAAGCTGTGTGGTTTCTTTATGTTATCTGTTTTTGCCGGCCTCTGTGACGCAGCGGTAGTACGCTTGTCTGTGACACTGTCCCGGGTTCGAATCCCGGCCAGGGCATAATGAATAAAGATCTAATTCTGTTTGGCTTGGATATTGGATGTTTATTTTTATAAGTTATTTTTTGTAAAATATAGTATCGTTGAGTTAGTATCTCGTAACACAAGTCTCGAACTTATTTCGAGGCTAACTCAATCTGTGTAATTTGTCCGGTATATATTTATTTATTATTTATTTGTGGCAAGTGAAAAGATGTGGTCTCTGCCTACCCCTCCGCGAAAGAGGCGTGATTTATGTATGTTGCTTACCATCAGGCAAATTTAGGTCACACGCACTCAAATTATTATTAAAAAAAATCATATGTGAGACATTAGATTTAAATCTGAGGACGCCGAAAACCGGACAAAATGAGGAGATATAAGTCAGGTGCCGTGTGGTTCCCGGCACCATTACAAAAAAGAATAGGACCACTCCATCGCTTTCCCACGAATGTCGTAAAAGGCGACTAAGGGATAGGCTTGTAAACTTGGGATTCCTCTTTTAGGCGATGGGCTAGCAACCTGTCACTATTTGAATCTCAATTCTATCACTAAGCCAAACAGCTGAGCGTGGCCTATCAGTCTTTTCAAGACTGGTGGCTCTGTCCACCCCGCTAGGGATATAGACGTGATCATATGTATGTATGTATGTATTAGTCAGAAGGTGGACCCTTGGCCCCGAATTGCTTCAATAGAAGGTGCATGGAAGATGAGGGAGTGCGAGTCGTAAAAGGCAACTAGGGGAATAGGGTACACTCATCTAATGCAACTTATCAACGTAATTAATTCAGTCATTTTGCCTCATTGCAATTTTTGCAACAATATACATATGCATATATATATATATATATTTATACAATGTTTTATCTTTTCAGGTAAGATTCGGATCGCGATGTACCGACAGCAAAAAGGACAGATATCTGTAAGTCGTACATTAAAGTCATGATGAATCTCGTCGGAGAAGAATGGAAACATACTATTTTTGAGGTTTTAATAAACTTACTAGTTATTGTCCGCGACTTCGTTCACCGTGAAAGTTCACTCAATCGACAATATTTGATAAAAAGCATATGTTCTTCCTCAGGGTCAATACTATCTCAGTACCAAATTTCATCAAGACCGGTTCAGTAATAATACAAAAATATATTGGGATAAGGCAAAGACAATAGACAATCAGTAATCAAACTTCTGATTAAGATTAAAAACTTACACAGAACGATTAAAAACCGGCAAACATTTACACAATATACAGATTACTGATTCCAAATAAAGTATTGAAGTTGAACAACAATACTCAAATCCACACAGTTTTGTCCCTCTCCAAAACACCGCTGAAATTTATTCAAATTCTATCCAAGAGCTTACGGACTCTTTAACTTGGAAACTGAATTAAACTTGTGAATTAACGCAATCAAAACTGGCGTAAAACATAATGAAATTTTCAAATACGAATGGTTTTATTGTCTTCTAATAATAAAGATGATGACAGCTGGTATTCAGAAATGCGAAGCGAAGCGCTGGTGGTCGGAACGGTAAGGTGCCCGGTTAAATAAATATATATACATATATACATACATACATACATATGGTCACGCCTGTATGTATGTATGTATCGGTCCGGGGTAGACAGAGCCAACAGTCTTGAAAAGACTGATAGGCCACGTTCAGCTGTTTGGCTTAATGATAGAATTGAGATTCAAATAGTGACGGGTTGCTAGCCCATCGCCTAAAAGAAGAATCCCAAGTTTGTAAGCCTATCCCTTAGTCGCCTTTTACGACATCCATGGGAATGAGATGGTGTGGTCCTATTCTTATTTTTTATTGGTCCCGGGAGCCACACGGCACTTTTCTATTCTAATCAACACAAAAAAAGTATTAAGACAAACTTTAACCGACTGCCGACTGTACCCGGTAAGGATCTCCGCGGGCTAGTTTCTAATGAGACGACACTTTTGCACTCTCCAACTGTCGCCGCGTCCTCTGTTCTGCGCCATTAAGATAAGCTGGCGTACAAAAATGTAGCACTACTATTTGTGTAGGGGGTAAAAAAGAGTAAGTCTGTCAATGAATTACTAAAAAACAAAAAACGAAAAAGGGATGGATAGCGTGAAAGTAAATTTATGTAGAAAAGAATAGCTGAGAGATCACGTCTATAGACATTACGAGGTAGACAGAGCCAACAGTCTTGTAAAGAATGGCAGACCATATTTAGCTGTATGCTGTTAAGTGGAATTGAGATTCAAATAGAGACAGGTTGCTAGCCCGTTCCCTACAAGAGAAATCCCAAGTTTATAAGCCTATCCCTAAGTCACCTTTAACGACATTCATGGGAAAGAAACGAAGTGGTTCTATTCTTAAGTACCGGCAACCACACGGCACCATTTTACCCTGTCATAAAAATGTCAGCAGATTCACAGAAATAAGTATTCATATCAGTATGAAGTTATAAAATGTATCCTTTATTTTGTAGACCACTTTCTCTTCGGAAAGGGTTGATAAACGTTGTTTGTACAGATTTTTTTTTCTCGTTTTGTATTCTGCTTGGGCGCATTCGAAGGTGAAATTTCTAGGTCGGAACACAAAACGCCGACAGTACAGAGACATACCACCAAAAAAAATTTAGTCTTTTTTTAAAGGGTACCGTGTGGTTCCCGGCACCAATGCAAAAAAGTATAGGAACACTCCATCTCTTTCCCATGGATGTCGTGAAAGGCGACTAAGGGATAGGCTTACAAACTTGGGATTCTCTTTTAGGCGATGGGCTAGCAACCTGTCACTATTAGAATCTCAATTCTATCATTAAGCCAAATAGCTGAACGTGGCCATTCAGTCTTTGCGAGACTGTTGGCTCTGTATACCCCGCAAGGGATATAGACGTGACCATATGTATGTATGTTTTTCAAAGGGATAGATATGTAGGGTCGCAATGTAAGTGTGACTGTTATGTGTCAGCGATTTTGTATGAGAGCGACGAATGAATGGCGTGTGGTCAGTTACTGCGCACTGGTCCTCACGCGTATACGTATAGTTTAGTTATTGAAAATTAATTCATTAATAAAAGTTAAATTTAATTATATAGAACAATTTATTATTGAAGATCAGTGGCGGTGCTCCCAGTAGATTAGGACCCTCACACTATAACAAAATAGGCACTCAAGAATATTTTAAATTAAACAAATTATTTAATTTTTACATATTTAGTAGGAGCCTATAATTGGTGACCCCGACATTTGCCATACAATCACAGCAAACATCTTTTGCGTCATCCACATTCATAATAATGAAAGAGTGAAAGAAGTTGACTCTCTTCATGCAAGCTCGATGGTTTTGGATACCTTCCCTTGACCTGAACATTTTCCAGAACGTTTTGATTAAAAAAAAATTAAAATTCTTACATACTTAAGCTTTTCTTTTAATCTATATATTATACAATTTATAACGTAACCCGTACTTTGTTAGGTTAAATTCACTACAGGTTTTGTGAGGTAGCGAATCTGGTCATTCGTACAGATATTATAAACGTACTTGTGTTTAAAAATCTAACTGAAAATTTAAGTTTCACTTTGCGGAGTCTAATGCGGCTAAATGTGGCCAACCAAATCAGTCTTTTGAGACTGTTGGCTCTGTCTACTCCGCAAGGGATATAAACATGATTATATGTGTGTATCATAGAACCGCCTTCTATTGAAGTTGCAGATCTACTTAATTAATTTTTAAAAAAAGATTGACATATTGTTCGTTAAAAAAAAATATATAAAATTTTTTTCGCTACATTTGAAACTTCAAAATACTTATCCCAAGTTTAATCTCTCTACCGTCGCTGTTCTAAACAATGTGTCGGGGTATGCTTGTCTTGTTTTCTAACCGTGAGGTTAACGTTTCTCAGAGCATAAACTTGTGTTCTTCATTTTTATTGCATTACCGATTTGACTTGCGTGAAAATTTTGGATAACATATCCTTTTTTGTAGAAAGTTATAATATATATGTTTACTAGAGTACCTCTACGAAAAATGCCGTGTGGTTCCCGGCATCAATACAAAAATGAATAGGACCACTCCATCTCTTTCCCATGGATGTCGTAAAAGGCGACTAAGGGATAGGCTTCTAAAAATTGCCATCCTTTTTTTAGTCGACGGGCTAGCAACCTGTCGCTATTTGGATCTCAATTCCATCATTAAGCCGAGCAGCTGAACGTGGCCATTCAGTCTTTTCGGGACTATTCGCTTTGTCTACCCCGTAAGGGATATAGACGTGACTATATGTATGTATGTATGTAGAGTACGCAAAATTCCGGGAAATTTGAGAAATCCTCTTATACTCCACCGATAGACTACGTAAGAATTAACATAACTTATTATTTATTTTTTGCCGTGTGGTTCCCGACACCGAAAGAAATTAAGAATAGGGCCACTCCGTCTCTTACACGTGGATGTCGATAAAGGCTCCTAAAGGATAGGCTTATGATCTAGGCATTCTTCTTTTAGGTGGGATGGCCTTGCAACCTATCACTATTTGAGTTTCAATTCTATCAATTAGCTAAACAGCTGAACGTGGCCTACCAGTCTTTTCAAGACTGTTGGCTCTGTCTTTCCCGCAAGGGATATAGACGTGATTATATGTATGTAACAAAATTGCTTGAATTCTCTTAATATGTAAGATCAGTTGCCCGCAACTGCGCACGCGTTATTATACACAGCAACCTTCGTCTTGAATCACTTAATCTGTTTATAGATGGACTCTGTCTAGTACATACATACATAAAATCATGCCATTTCCCCAGAGGGGTAGGCAGAAACCATATCTTTCCACCTAAAAGACAACATACGTACATATAATTGCGGGGTAGATAACTGTTTGTCTGCATACTACTTAACGAATGTTAATAATATTACCTGTATATAGGCATGATTTTTTAATGTACATATGTATCTTATATATTCCCACGGGAACGCTATACGAATAAATTTTTTCCATTCACGCTCCGGGCATAATCTTTTCCTCAAATTTGTCTTACAAATGTTAACATCCGTAAATAAGTTTCGCAATAAATTATATGAAAAGCTACCGACATTTTTCAGCTACTCAACTGGCCTCATTACGAAGTGAGTTCTGTAATTTGTCATTGGGAAGACACATTACTCAGGTGATTTGGCAACTTTTTTTTATATATTAATACATAAAATCACGATTATCCCCTGCGGGATAGACAGAGGCAACAGTTTTGAGACTGGTTGGCTACGTTCAGCTGTTTGGCTAAATGAAAGAATTGAGATTCATATATAATGACAGGTTGCTAGCCAGTCGCCTAAAAGAAGAATCCCTATATAATAAGCCTTAGAAGCCTTTTACGACATCCTACTAAGGGATAGGCTTAATAACTTAGGATTCCTCTTGTAGGCGATGTGCTTGCAACCTGTAACTATATAAATCTCAACTCTATCATCAAGTCAAATAGCCTAACGTGACCTATCAGTCTTTTGGATTGACTGATGGCTTTGTCTACCCCACAAGGGATACAGACGTGACTATATGTATGTAATATATATTTATATTTAGATAAACATACAAGACCCAGGCCAATCAGAAAAACACAATTTCTCATCATGCCCTGGCCGGGATTCGAACCGGGTACTAAGTATGTCACATCACATCACAAGCGTACTTTTACGAGCAAGCATCTTTTAACAACAATTTGTCATTCAGAACCCACCTGACGTCGCCAACATACAAACAGATTTACCTAACGCGAAAATATCTATTGTAATATGATTTATAACCTCTCATAATATTGTTCGCTGATTATTAATTATACTTGTAAGGTTTTGTTAAAGCTTATAATGGATGCCTATGATGTTTTCTAAGCGCGATTGTGTTTGCCGTAAAATAGGGGGAATTTGCCCCCCAATTTTCGTCTTAAGGAACAAATGAATAAATGTGCACCTTTGTTTGGAGTGGGAAGGCCTAGACGAACGTAACTTGATCAAATTAAGCACGTCCTGGCAAAGGGTCAGGTCAAGAGTACCCGAAACCGCCGAGCTTGCATGAAGAGAGTTATGAATGTGGAGGAAGTATGCAGAGATCGTGGCAAGTGGAAGGATGTAGTCTTTGCCTACCCCTCCGGAAAAAGGCTGTGTTTTTATGTATGTATGTATGTGCTCCTTTGTTTATAGACTAGTTGTTGCCTGCGGTCCGCTTTTGTTGGAATTCCGCGGGTTGATTTGCGTAAGAATTGTAAGTTACTCATACATGCATATGCATAACGTCTTCAAAGAGCGTTGAGTCGAATCAGTAAGGTGCGTGATGGGCATACAAGCTTGCTAGAACATCGTCTTGAAAAAGAATACCTAGCTTCAGTCTTTAGGAGACTGTTGGCTCTGTCTACCCCTTAAGAGATGATATATATAAATGTGTATACTCATAAGATAGAGATTACACCTTTTGAGAGGAGATTATAATAAACGAGTGGTTCTGTTTACCCCGCAAGGGATAGGTATAGACGTGATTATATGTATTTTTGTATGTATGAGAGATGATACGAGTAAGATGATATAGATAGTGCCTTGTAGCATTAAGTCCACCTGTTGTACATTTTACGTGCATAAAGTTTAAATAAGTAAATATATATTTATTCATTCAATTTATCTTCTGCGCAGTTTCTCAATATAGGTTACTTTTTCATTTATTTTGTTTGCTTTTCAAATCTTAAAAAAATACTTTCCCTCTTTTGCTTATTCGAAAATACGAAATACAAAGAAAATAAAACATAATTCCCCAGTTACGAATTACTTAACTAACCGACTCATGAAGTTCTTGAAACAAATAAATTATTATACAGTTTGAAGTCTGCTTCTAACTGGTTTAAACCGGTTCCTGCCAACTTTTGATGGCTTCTCACAAAATGGAGGTCTGCGCAAAATGGCGACTGTTTTGGATTCAGCAGTTTAAATGCGCGGGAAAGTTTCTGATGTTAATCTTATTTTCTTTATTTATGGTAAATGTTCCGCCATTTTGGATATTTATGACCCTAGCGATAGTTACATATAAAGTGGGTTAGTATTAAAGTTTGTTCGAGTTTACAAGTTTCGAAGTTTCTTAGTTATATCGAATATATTATTTATCAAAGTACTTATTAGTAATTAATAACTTGCATGCCCGTTTTAAAAATGCTTCAGTTCTCGCGCAGATTTTAAAGTCATTCGTGGGAGAAATTATAATCTTTTCATCCTGGCTCTTGGTCCTGGTTGCATCCTCACCACTCTGGAGAGGAGCATTGACCATGGATATGTGTAATCACGTCTTTATCCCTTCCATGATAAACAGAGCCAATAGTCTTGAAAAGTCTGATATGAGTAGTTACGCTTAGCTGTTTGGCATAATGATAAAATTGAGATTCAAATAGTGACAGATTGCTAGCCCATCGCTTGATAAAGAATCCCAAATCCATAAGAATATCCCTTAGTCGCTTTCTACGACATCCATGAAAAAGAGATGGAGTGGTCTTATACTTTTTTTCTAATGGTGCCGAGAACCATTCAGCATTCCCGGGAACCACACGGCATAAAAAAAATAAAGTAGTTCCAAACACACAAAACAAACAAAATCAACGGAGCATTGAAACGGAAAGACTTTGAACTCCAGCCAATGTATTCTAGAAAAAGTCGAACAAAGGACTGTCCTTCCACAACACTGCCCTAAAGAGTTGACTCATCTGAATCGCCTCATTAAGGTTGGCAACAGACTGATGCGGGCGAGACGCGCTACCGGTCAACGCCGGTCGCACCCCCTGCGGGGTAGACAGAGCCAACAGTCTTAGAAAGAAGAAACCGGCGGAGAAAGAGTCACTTTATCAATATCTATATGTAATTGTGTGATTTATTTTTGGTTATTTATTTAAACTTCATTACACAAAATACAAATGTATAGCACAATTGGCGGACTTAATGCTGGAAGCAATATAGTAGATATTGCTTCCAGCATTAAGTCCGCCAAGTAGAAGAAGCGGCGGAACAAAATACACTGCAGCATTTCCATCGGACGTCAATTCTGAATTAGATCCCGGGGTGGAAGATCTTTACGACCGTGATCCTGAATTGGGCGAGTCAGGTTTTTACACGATGGTTATTATCCTGACATAGGTGCATACATAAACGTTGTGCCGTGTGGTTCCCGGCACCAATACAAAAAAGAATAGGACCACTCCATCTCTTTCCCATGGATGTCGTAAAAGGCGACTAAGGGATAGGCTTACAAACTTGAGATTCTTGTTTAGGCGATGGGCTAGCAACCTGTCACTATTTGAATCTCAATTCTATCATTAAGCCAAATAGCTGAACGTGGCCATTCAGTCCTTTCAAGACTGTTGGCTCTGTCTACCCCGCAAGGGATATATACGTGAACATATGTATGTATGTATGTTTCTTAAGTGCGCAGGTGGCCGGCGCTGATGAAACGCGTGACTTTGAACCAACCCAAAGGCTGATGAAATTAAGGGGAAAAAATTGGGCAAGCGTGAATGTTACTATCATAAGGGTTCTTCTAAATTAAACTTTGTCCTGTGTGTTTTTGAGGGGAATGAAGTGGACGCATCGGGATAAAGATTTTCACGTCTGTATGAATATCATGGGATTAATATTATTACTTGGTAAAGGGTCATGTCAAGAGTACCCGAAACCGCCGAGCTTGAATGAAGAGTATGAATGTGGATGAAGCGAAAAAAGTATGCAAAGGTCGTGGCAAGTGGAAAGATGCAGTCTCTGCCTACCCCTCCGGGAAAGAGGCGTGATTTTATGGGTGTATGTAATATTTATTTCAATGCGTACAACAAAACAAGAGCCAATCAATGATTTTCTGTTGATTTTTTTTAATAACCGTGCCGTGTGGTTCCCGGCACCAATACAAAAAAGTATAGGACCACTCCATCTCTTTCCCATGGATGTCGTTAAAGGCGACTAAGGAATAGGCTTACAAGCTTGGGATTCTTTTATAGGCGATGGGCTAGAAACCTGTCACTATTTGAATCTCAATCCTATCATTAAGCCAAATTGCTGAGCGTGGCCTATCAGTCTTTTCAAGACTGGTGGCTCTGTCTACCCCGCAAGGGATATAGACGTGACCATATGTATGTATGTATGTATCAGATCCAATGGTTGACTGGTAGATAATGCTTTTAGCATTAAGTCCGCCAGTTGTGCTATACACTTGTATTTTGTGCAATGAAGTTTAAATAAATAAAAATAATAGGACCACTCCATCTCTTTTCCGTGGATGTCGTAAAAGCCTTTCTCTGTTCTCTCTCTCTTCCTGCTTTGGTCGCCTACACGTCAAAAGGGCTCTATAATCAAGAGAAATGCTAATATACTTGCAATTCTTCTTTTAGCCTGTCAGTCTATTCGAGACCGTTGGCTCTGACCACCCCGCAAGGGAAATACACATGATTATATGTATGTTCTTCTTTTAGGCGATGGGCTAGCAACCTGTCATTATTTGAATCTCAATGTCATAATAATGTCATAAAGCTGAACGTGTCCTTTCAGTCTGTTCAACTGCTGTCTCTGTCTACCCCGTAAGGTATAAAGACGTATTTATATGTAGGTATGTATATATGGAAGCGTAGATTTGCAAACCCGTATCGTTTCTCAACCCTTTTCAACTAGGGTTGCCATCCGTCCGGGTTCCCCCGGATTTGTCCTAGTTTAGAGGGCATCCGGGGAGCGTCCGGGGAAGGTTTCATTTGTAGGCCGGGTTTTAAAATATTAATAAATAAAAAAAATTTGGGCCGCTTATAGGTATTGCTGTAGGTCTAAACTTTAGAAATGTTCTGATTTGTTGTTTAATATTCCAATGTCTTTTGCATTGCATTGTATATGTTTAAAAGATCTTGTTAACATGTCCGGCTTTCGGACTCTAAAATCCGGGGTTTTCACGCGTCTTGTCCTTTTTTTGTTTTTTTAGACTGTTGGCTCTGTCTACCCCGCAAGGGAGATAGACGTGACCATATGTATGTATGTATGTTGTCCTGTTTTCCAAATTTTAGAGATGGCAACCCTATTTTCAACTGGCCCCTGCGACCAACCGGCCGAGTTAATATATTAATTAAATTGCTTTGAAAACTTCAATACGTATTATTTAGCTCATTTATTATGACCTCATCAGGGTGAACGTGTGGTTCCCGGCACCAATAAAAAATAAAGAATTGCACCATTGCATCATGTCGTGAATGTCGTAAAAGGCGACTACAGGGATATCGGCTTATAAACTTGGGATTCTTCTGTTAGGCGATTGGCTAGCAATCTGTCACTATTTGAATCTCAATTCTCAATCATATGTTTCAAGACAATACTATGGATAATAAATTAATCTGGAGTCGCTTCGTGTTAAAACCTGGCTTCTTTCTAGGGAGATGAAGATGAAGAAGAAGTTTCGGAGAAGTACGGGAACGAAAATTCTGACACGAGAATTTTATATACATACATACATACATAAAATCACGCCTCTTTCCCGGAGGGGTAGGCAGAGACTTCCTCTTTCCACTTGCCACGATCTCTGCATACTTCCTTCGCTTCATCCACATTCAGAACTCTCTTCATGCAAGCTCGGCGGTTTCGGGTACTTTTGACCTAACCCTTTACCAGGACGTCCTTAATTTGATCAAGATACGTTCGTCTAGGTCTTCCCACTCTGACCTTTCCCTCCACACTCTCCTTGTATATCCGCTTAGTCAACCTGTTTTCATTCATCCTCTCCACATGACCGAACCATCTCAACATACCCTTTTCTATTCCTGTAACTACATCTTCTTTTATATATTATTTTAAATATCTTGTTAAATACTTATTTTATACTTAAGACAAGTATTATTCCGAATTCTTCGACCCAAAGGTACACCAATCATCATTTTGTCGGTAATAAAACTGTCATTATATAAAGCGAACGACCAAATTACATGAACATGTTTCATAAAGGTTGGCTTATGAACTCAATATAACATTACAAATGGCTACATAGCTTTTATGCTGTTCTTGTTGCAAAGAAAAATCATGGTCGTGCCGTGTGGTTCCCGGCACCAATATAAAAAAGAATAGGAACACTCCATCTCATTTCCCGTGGATGTCGTAAGAGGCGACTAAGGGATAGGCTTTTGAGCTTGGAATTCTTATTTTAGGCGATGGGCTAGCAACCTGTCAATATTTGAATTTCAATTCTATCATAAATCCAAATAGCTGAACGTGGCCTACAGTCTTTACAAGACTGTTGGCTCTGTCTACCCCGCAAGGGATATAAACGTGATTATATGTATGAATGTATATCACTCAAATCTAAAACCGCAGAATGAAATTAGCTAGAATATTCCCGATTTTAACCCCGTATCATTTGATTTCATTCTGAACCTTTTGTTTAGGCGACGGGGGGGGGGGGGGGGGGGGGGTCACAGACGCCGCTATAATAATGCCAAGTTGACGTCCTTTCAGTGAAAACGTCTGTTTTTGAAGTTCTCAGAAAATTTTGGTCTGTTTCATCAAAACCCTTGAACTGCTGGAAGGATTTTCAATGATTTTTGAACGAATCTTTAGTAATGAATCCGGCGTAAACGGCTACATATTATGCATTTCGACGGCCTCTGTGGCGCAGTGGTAGTACGCTTGTCTGTGACACCGGAGGTCTCGGGTTCGAATCCCGGCCAGGGCATGATGAGAAAATAACTTTTTTCTGATTGGCCTGGGTCTTGGATGTTTATCTATATAAGTATTTATTATAAAATATAGTATCGTTGAGTTAGTATCTCGTAACACAAGTCTCGAGCTTACCTCCAGCCTAACTCAATCTGTGTAATTTATCCCGTATATATATTTATATATTAATAAGACTTTACGTCATCATCTTTTCGGTTAACGACATCCATGGGAAAGATATGGAGTGGTCCTATTCTAAAGTTTTATATATACATACATATGATCACGTCTTTATCCCTAGCGGGGTAGACAGAGCCACCAGTCTTGAAAAGACTGATAGGCCACGCTCAGCTGTTTGGCTTTGTGATAGAATTGAGATTCAAATAGTGACAGGTTGCTAGCCCATCGCCTAAAAGAGGAATCCCAAGTTTATAAGCCTATCCCTTAGTCGCCTTTTACGACATCTGTGGGAAAAAGAGGGAGTGGTCCTATTCTTTTTTGTAATGGTGCCGGGAACCACACGGCAAAAGTTAAAAAGAAAATTAACGAAAATAACCTTTAAATTACCAGCGAACAATTCCATCAAGTTGAAATTACACATCAGCACAGTTTCTGTGAACCCCTTAATTGGAGAATTTGGTGAACGTGCCTTCGAGTAGGCTCACACACCTATGTATTAATGTTGACTTAAAGAAGGCTGACTGTTACACGAACGATAATATTAAGACAAGTTTTTACCCGCAGATTACGGCACCTACGAAATGATGCAGGTTTTTTATTTAAACTTTATGCACGTACGTAGCCGTGTGGTCCCCGGCACCAATACAAAAAATAATGGGACCACTCCATCTCTTTCCCATGGATGTCGTAAAAGGCGACTAAGGAATAGGCTTACAAACTTGGGATTCTTTTCTAGGCGATGGGCTAGCAACCTGTCACTATTTGTATCTCAATTCTATCATTAAGCCAAATAGCTTGACGTGGCCAATCAGTCTTTTCAAGACTGTTGGCTCTGTCTACCACGCAAGGGATATAGATGTGACTATATGTATGTATGTATGTAAATATTTGCGGCACCTACAAAATGATGCAGGTTTTTTTATTTATTTAAACTTTATGCACGTAAAATGTACAACATATGGACTTGATGTCACAAAGCTTTCTCTGCCAGTCGAAACTTTGGACCAACCTGACACAGGTCTTTCACATAATTAGGTGGCGCTAAATTCGCGCGGGCTAGTAAAAGCATGTATAGTTAATACAATCTCTCTAATTAGAAAGAAAATTAAGGACGTCCTGGTAAAGGGTCAGGTCAAGAAATATAAGTAGTTTTTATTAAATTTATTTATCTAGTTGTAAATCTTTTTTCACATTAAGTCACGTCTCATTTTTTATGTTTAAACCTACAATACAACATAACACACCATACCGCTCCAAAATTCATCTCTCATGGGTCTACTGGAAGAGATTTCTTTTGAAATAAGTAGCACCTTTGTACTAGAATTACTGTAATAAATGCTCCTGTATATAATTTTGTGTACATAAATAAATAAATACAATTTTAAACTGTTCAAACAGTGATTGTATGTGTGTATGTATTTGTTGGCATACGGTGTGAACGGCGGCGAAGTAATATCATAAATAACTTTATATTACAACTTCCAAGCGTGCCTTTACAATAATTTCCCTCAAATACTCGATGTCTTGCACCTGTATTATAATTAATGGTACGCTCATACTGCTGAACGTGGCCTTCAATCATTTTGAGACTGTTTGCTCTGTCTACCCCGTAAGATATAAAGAAAATTTATGAATACCGGGACTGTAGTTCCGGTTACATCCTCAATATTATCACCCAACCATGGATCTTGGATTGGGTGAGTCAGGTTTTTACGCGAAGCGATAACCATCTGACCTCCATAACTTTTGCAGGGGAACTTAACCTATATTGGGATCATGGTTCCACATCCAGTTGCCTGAACTTATCACGGTTTTCCCCTCACCGTAAGAGTACATACAAACATACATATAATCACATCTATATCACTTGCGGGGTAGACAGAGCGAGCAGTCTTAAAAAGGCTGTTAGGCCACGTTCAGCTGTTTGGCTTAATGATAGAATTGAGATTCAAATAGTGATAGGTTGCTAGCCTATCGCCTCCCAAGTTCATTAGCCTATCCCTAAGTCGCCTTTAACGACATCCATGGGAAAGAGACGGAGTGTTCCTATTCTTTATTCTTGCGGTGCCGGGAACCACACGGCACGTCAAAGTCTCTTACGGTATCCAACCTTTCGATCCTAAGGGAAACTTTCCACGCACATCCCGATCACGAAAATCGATTACATTTTCCTCGTGGCCTGAGCGAGTATAAGTGAACCTAAGTATGTTCACATACTTAACAAAACGAGGAAAGTTTCAAAGGAGCTTATAAGGCGTTAACATGAATTTACGAGTTTGCAGATGTGTAACTAAGAAAAAAGGGTAACTTGACGGCCTCTGTGGCGCAGTGGTAGTACGCTTGGCTGTCACACCGGACGTCCCGGGTCCGAATCCCGGCCAGGGCATGATGAGAAACGATTCTTTTCTAAATATTTATTTAATTTTTCATTACCGTTAAGTTTGTATCTCTGCACATTCAGGTAACTGTATTTATAACCATGGATCCAATACGGGTTAGGTTTACCTGCAAAGGTCGCGGAGGTCAAATGGGAGTCGCTTCGTGTAAAAACTTGACTCACCCAATCTAAGATCCATGCTCAAAGGCATTTCCCGGCCTCTTATCCAGAGAGGTGAGGATGCAAGCGGGACTAAAGCCATGAGGAAGAAAAAACAATTATCTATCTATCTAATATATTTAAACGAGCAATTCTTGTATATATATAATCAGGATCTTCGAAACGTCTCCAACGATTTTCATGAAAGTTACAGATTAGGGGCTTCTCGGCTCAAGGAATCGATTTATCAAGGTCCTAGGTTCGAGAAAAGCTCGGTTCCCAAGTTATATAAACATTTTAAAAACCGCGTTTTAAGAAACTATATCAGCGCCTTCTATAACACCATGACCGAAGAGGGCCACACTGGGTTTAAATGTAAAAAACTCTTTCTACACGATACTAGAAACCGAGCAAAGCTCGGTCAACCAGGTACTTATTCTTATGTACGCTCGTTATTTTGACATGTTAGGCCGTTGACACACGAACTCCCAAATTAAAAGTCGTAAGTCTTGCTTATTGCCACGTTAAGACCGGCTTTAGTCTCATATTATTATGTACTGTAAATATAGGTACGTTACTATACGCGCTATATGTTTTATGGCACTTAAGAATAGAATGCTTATACACTTGGGATTCTTATTTTAGGCGATGAGCTAGCAACCTGTCACTATTTGAATCTCAATTCTATTTTAAAGCCAAATTGCTGAGCCTGTCCCATCGGTCTCTTCAAGACTGTTAGCTGTGCCTACCCCGCAAGGGATATAGACGTGATAATATGTATGTTTATATGCATGTGTAAATATAGGTACGTTAATATATGCGCTGTGTACATGTATGCACTTTCTTATTTATTAATAATGTACACTAATATACATAGATAAAAATTCAAGATCCAGGCGAATCAGAAAAAGTCCGTTTCTGATCATGCCCCGGCCGGGATTCGAACTTGGACTCAGGTGTCACAGTCACTACAGCTGCGCTACAGAGGCCGTCAAATGAATGAAGATTGAAAGACGACTATAGCAGTCAAATATAAAATATAATTTTATGGTTGTTTTACTGTGATTGGCTTATAATTGCATAAAAAATTTTTTTTAATGACATACAAATATAAAAAAGAAAAGGAAATATAAAGTAAGCAATACAAAATCAAGAAACCCTTATGAAAATGCATAACGACTAGTACCTGTACATGGGTATACATACATACATACATACAAACATACATATGATCTCGTCTTCATCCCTTACGGGGTAGACAGAGCCAACAGTCTTGAAAAGACTGATAGGCCACGTTCAGTTGTTTGGCTTAATGATAGAATTGAGATTCAAATAGTGACGGGTTGCTAGCCCATCGCCTAAAAAAAGAATCCCACGTTTATAAGCCTATCCCTTAGTCGCCTTTTACGACATCCATGGGAACGAGATGGGGTGGTCCTATTCTTTTTTTTTTTATTGGTGCCTGGGAACCACACGGCGCATACATGGGTATAATTTACTTCTTTTCTATTTTTAAATTTTCGGTTTCATCTGTGTCTCCCTCGAAGCAGATGCTGACAAAGAAGGCCGAGCTCAGGAGCAAGCGGCCGCTCCTCACTTTCACGACAATCCTGAACCGTCGCCCGAACACCTCCACATAATACTCGTACCGACACGTCACTGGACCTCCCTGATTTGCCACTTCTTGTCTATATCTAGTCTTCTTCTTGAGTTTTTCCAACGCCTTTCGAATCCAACTATAATAATCCTTGACGGACAGCTCTCCGTCCTCTGGTACACTTCTATGTTTGTAGTAGTGATACACCGCGGCGAATGTGTCACGAAAATCGGGCGAAATGTCGTTGGGAACCGCAGTCTCAGCTTCGATCTCAGCTTGCAGCGTCCTGAACAAACGAACCAGTGTGTCGACTGTATCTCTTTCCCTCATGATGTCACGAAGAATTTGTGCGCGTCGCTGATCGTGCGTTCCTTGGTTGTACCTCGTTGACTCTGTCTCTCTCACGTCTATCTCGCCCAAAAGATATGCCCGGACAAACTCTAAAAGACTGAGAAAATTCTCAAATGAAACATTATTGGACATATGCCCTTTAAACATTCTTATCACTAGTTCAACCACCTCCTCTAGTGTATCGGTTTTCATTGTCACTTCAATGATACCCCTCAAATAATTTATTTGACCCAGAGATAGATTTTCGAAAATGCCAGAGATATATTCTCTTTCATTGCCGTATATACGTTTTAACAGTTTTTTAAGTAATTTCATGAAAATGTCAAAGTAGTCCGGCTTATTCTTATTATTGTTGTTTCCTTTTCCGTTTCCTTGTGGTCGCTGCGAGGATCCAGTACTCGTACTTTGGTCACCGGCGCTGGCTTGCCTTTCTTTACGTTTGCTTTGTTCGCGTTCATATATTTCTTTTTCATTTTGCTCTTGTCTTTCTGGTTTCTCCTCCTCAATTGTTCTTTTACTCGCTTTTAATCCAATATGAGCAGACACACACGCAACGTCAGCGTGAACAACTGCCTGTTGTATAGCTTTTTGAGCTGCCTTTTCGGACACTTTCTTAGACAGTATCTTTGTCATTTCATTTTTACCAATATTTTCTACAGTATTAGCAACAGCTTTTCCGGAAATATTACTGGCAGCACTTGCTACTCCACCCATCCCAAAGCCACCTACTCCATCTAAACCAAGTTGAACAGTTGTAGAGAGTATAGAACCAATTGGATTTCTGCCAGTTGCTATATCCCAACCGATACTGTCACAGCCTTCAATAATTCCTTGTGGCTTATCGGTAGCTATAGAAGCAACTGTATCAGTGGCAATTCCAGCGGTCATAGCTCCCGCTACAGCTCCAGCTGGTCCTGCGACACACCCGACAACTCCACCGGCAAGGACTGCGGTTGTTCTGCTGGATTGGTACATCGCTTTATTACCACCCTCAGTATCTCCAACTACGTAATGCACAACTCCTTTTACGTGACCTACTACGGGGATTGAATCAAGTACATTTGATAGAAAATTCATTTTGAAATGTTCTTATGCTCGTTAAATATAGCCTGGTTAATTTTTCACACAGTCCACCACGTGTGTGTGGCCGGTACTATTCTCGCCCCTGCCGCTTCCCTATCACTTGAACCTTCGTCTGAATCGCTTAAATCGCACCACTTGTCTATGATTTCGTTTAATATCCTCACACTCTCCGTGATATTCTCTTTATCTAGCTCTTTGGCGAGGGTTGAGTTCCCGACTGGAAATTTGCCGTAATTGTCAATCAAAAACTGTAAAGCTGATCTTTTCATCAATACGGCATTTTCAAGCCGTGTGCGGTCCGCGTTGGCTGTACTTTCGATGTTCACTTTGATAGCTTTGATAGCATTAGCCAATAGATTTCCTATGTTCTTCTTTTCCTCGTCCGTATAGGTTGTATTCTTTATGCCTGTCTGGTATATAAGATTCAACACCCTCTCCGCTTTCCCCTTGCTTGGTCGAGATCGCACTTCGTGAATAAGGTTAAGAGTTCTTAATTCCTCCAGACATTGGACCAAACTCTGTTTCAACGACATACCAAAGTTCTGAAATCTGAAATTAAAGAAAATAGAATTGTTAAAATTTAATTTGTGTATAAAATCCCGCCAGCTAATTTTAATTTCAATAACTTATTGTTCCCTACAAACTTAAACATCGGGCTTACTTTCTGATCCCCCATGAACTTAAAAATAACAGATTCTACATATGTTTTAAATTTAACCAAAATCAGACCAACAGTTCGAAAGTAATCGTTACAAACATATATTATACATAAAAACAAATGTGTTTTCGCCCCAAGTTGATTGCTCACTGGCTTCGCCTGCTTGGTTAATTATGCTATCCAGCTATAAATGGCTATCGAGACTATTGCTCTGTCCAACCCGTAAGGGAAAAAGGCGTGATATGAGTTTGTAATGATATGAAAATTGCAATAAATAAAAACATACTTCTAAATATTTAAATACAATCTCATACATAAATATTACACTATTGTCCAAAATACATCGACCTGTTCAGTAAATGGATGTTATGAAAGAAGCTATAATAAACTCATACATACATACATACATAAAATCACGCCTCTTTCCCGGAGGGGTGGGCAGAGACTACCTCTTTCCACTTGCCACGATCTCTGCATACTTCCTTCGCTTCATCTACATTCATAACTCTCTACATGCAAGCTCGGCGGTTTCGGGTACTCTTGACCTAAACCTTTACCAGGACGTCCTTAATTTGATCAAGATACGTTCGTCTAGGTCTTCCCACTCCGACCTTTCCCTCCATACTCTCCTTGTATATCTTAATAAACTCACTAAAATTAATTTATTTTTAAGCCTATATTTCTGGTCAAGCTATATCAAAGAGACGATATTGGCTGCTTGCCTGACATATGCCGTGCCGTGTGGTTCCCGGCACCAATACAAAAAAGAATGGGACCACTCCATCTCTTTCCCATGGATGTCGTAAAAGGCGACTAAGGGATAGACTTACATACTTGAGATTCTTTTTTAGGCGATGGGCTAGCAACCTGTCACTATTTGAATCTCAATTCTATCCTAAAGCCAAACAGCTGAACGTGGCCTATCAGTCTTTACAAGACTGTTGGCTCTGTCTACCCCGCAAGGGATATAGACGTGATTATATGTGTGTATGTATGTATGCCTGACATATCATCGCACTGCCTGAACCACTTGGTTCTGGTTATTTGAAATTTGGCATCTAGGTCCTTTACGTGGTCTAGGGGCGCACTAAAAGGGGATTTTCCGAAATTCCCGCGGATCGGAAATTAAATGGGACTTCACATTTCACGCGAATGAAACCGCAGGGGTACTCCAGTCCATATTAATTATTTTACTGCCACCAATAACATCTTACATGTTTTTTTTTAATAGTTAGTAGATAATAATAACAATGATTTACTTACTTAAAAATGTCTGCCTTAGAACTCTAAATTTACTCACTTAAATTTCAATTTTAAAAATTCACTTTAAATTTCATCGCGAATTAGGCGATTTAAACTAAGTACACTGCCTCTCTTCCAAACAGTATTCAACATTTAAATTGGTACAAATATATCTATGAGACTTATATACTCAGGTGATGCTCACTTCTGTCTTATATAAAAACGACTTTAATTTTATTGGAATACTAGTGATACTGCAACGAACGCAGTCAATTTAACTCTGTAAAGTTTCACATAGTTCGGTATTGCCATGCTACGCTCAAATTAGATTTTGACAATGATTTTTTTGATGTATTATCAAATACCAAAATAAAAACTTATCTATCAATCTGTTTATTAATGTGCCGTGTGGTTCCCGGCACCATTACAAAAAAGAATAGGACCACTCCATCTCTTTCCCATGGATGTCGTAAAAGGCGACTAAGGGATAGGTTTATAAATTTAGGATTCCTCTTTTAGGCGATGGGCTAGCAACCTGTCACTATTTGAATTTCAGTTCTATCATTAAGCCAAATAGCTGAACGTGGCCATTCAGTCTTTTCAAGACTGTTGGCTCTGTCTACCCCGCAAGGGATATAGACGTGACCATATGTATGTATGTATGTTAATTAACATATTTTATGTTATCTCTTTTGGGCACACGGTTTTGAGAAATACCTATTTTTCTATGTAATATCGTAATTGTAACCATTAAAATTTTCTATTTCAAAGAGACTTATTAATTTATTTTAGAAAAACTCAAAACAGCGTAAGGGAATAGCGTAATAGATAAGTAATTTTTTTTTTAATTTTTCAACCCGTGTGCTTTGAATGTAATCTAAACTTTTAAGTTGAAATACTTGTAAAAAGTAAGATAATCAGTCATACTTTTCGATTTAACTTTAACAATAATACAGCTTACCTTCGTTCAAAAAAACACACCTTCCCCTTTAGCAAGTCGGTAAAGTAAATAGGTAAATAAGTAGCTGACAATACTGCGCGCGAGTCGGCTGGGATTCCCGCGAATACTGATTCGGTACGAAACGATAAACAAGCAGACAAGGTCAGTTGCCCCAAGACACGTGAATATATACTCTATTCCTTTTAAACATTAAGATCAATTCGAAGTATCATATTTATATGTAAAAGGAATTTGGCCTCGGCAGCCACCATAATCAGACGTTCTTACAAAATTTTACTAGGGAAACCAGTTATATAGACCCCCGCCTTACGACGCTTAACATTGAATCACCGTAGCTGCGTTCGCTGGACACGTCCGGATCAATATGACCAACTATCGAGACCTCTGGCTTACGGCGCGTAACCCGGGCGCCCGGTGTCTCGCACGTTTGGTTTATCACCGAGCAAGCAGTGGATTCAGTGGCTCCTTGTCGCACGTATGCTATTTTACCAAAGTAAAGTGAAACAGTGGATGTGAAGTGTGGATGTGAACTACCGACGCTTGCGCATAAAAAAAAAAAGTAAATATATAAACAATACTTAATATCTTATTAATATTCCCTATTGATAAGGGCGTATAAATTTTTACCGACTTACTAGCATACTGAATATAATAATAACACTCACGACTTCACAATGATGAGATCACCTAACAAAGAAACAAAGTCTAACTCACAGCCAGACCTATCCAAAATGACTGATGAAATACCTTCAATAACCTGTCGCAAACGAAAGCAATCAGAAAATGACTGCGATTGTAAGAAAGAGATAAAAGGGCTTCGTGTTGAGATATCACGCATGAATAATCTGCTGGAAAAAGTCGTGCTGTCACAGGAGAAACTCATGAACGATATGCGTGAAAATATCACAGCTTTGAATAGTGAGATGAAAGAAAGGATCAGGATAACATAAGAAGTCATATAGCAGACTTAGTTACAACAATATCAACCCATGAATACAGACTCAAATCACTCGAATCGAATCGCAAGACTTTACCTCCATACCAATACAACCACTGGTAGCGAATCAGTTAGGAAAAAGTGAAGAAATCATCAAAGAAATCCAAGAGCGCAAGAGGAGAGAAAATAATATTATCATAGTAGGCATATCGGAACAGACCATCACAGACCCCAAGGAGAGGTTTACAAGAGACAAAAATGACGCTTTAAATATATTTTCCATAATAAGTCGTGATATCCCCAAGCCTACTAAATTTTTTCGCATTGGCAAGTACCTACAATGCTGAAAAGACTCGGAGAATGAAAGTTTGTTTTGATAAAAGGGAGCCCGTGATGCTATTATTACAAAATATTATATAAAGACAAATTACCTGATACCTAACATAAAACTTTTTTCTGATCAGACTCCAGCTGAACAAAAGCACTTTCAAGCTATAAAGGATGAACTTACAAAACGGAAAAACGATGGAGAAGCCAATATCACTATAAAATACATTAAAGGCATCCCTGGCATTGTGAATACGGAGTCAAAAAACTACAACAGCCAATAGAGCATACAGTACATAACTCGCAAAATACAACCTATCAGATTGTTGAAGACTAACGACTTATACAAACTAAAAAATCAGCGTTATCTTTTCTCTACCTAAACGCAAGAAGTATTAAAAAGGAAGGAAAGCTTGACGAACTAAAATGCATCTTAAAATCAATGCCAACACTTATACATATAATACTAACTAGCGACCCGCCCCGGCTTCGCACGGGTGCAACGCTGATTCTAAATACACTACAGAAAATCTGTGACTATAAATTTTATTTTTACTACAACTACTTATTACATTACAGAATGTCTTTTATATACAACGTTCACAGCTTTTTATAGGCACTCTACTACCGTCCCGGTGTTAGCATTAGTTTAGATTCCTGACACTAGATGGCGTCGTTCGCTGTTAAAGCTATAAAACAAAAATGGTTTTTGACAAATAGGTTCGTAAAAAATCAGTGCAGTGATTAAGTGACTCACTGACTCCCTCTATCGGTTAGTTGTGAACACTAGGCCGGTCGGCCGGTATCGCCGCAAGTGCTACTTCCCGCAATTTTAAAATATCTTCGAAAATATTCATTTAAATCTTGTACTGTAAAGGGCCATATATATCTATATTAAATCAACAATATATTTAAGCTATTTAAATGGATGGATAAGGATTAATGCTGTATTGGTTAAAATCGCTTCAAACTTTGTTATTGTCGTAAAAAGTGAGTGAAAATGACAAAAAAATGTTATTGTAGGATATCCATCCGCATCCAAACCTCAAAAATAACAGTATTTCTCCACTATTAAATGGATGTTATTATACACATAAACCTTCCTCTTGAATCACTCTATCTATTGAAAAAAACCACATCAAAATCCGATGCGTAGTTTTAATGATTAAAGCATACAAAGGGACATAGTGACAGAGAAAACGACTTTGTTTTATATTACTCGTATGTAGTGATTTACGGAATTCAAACAAATATTTTCAAGACGCGAGCTTTGTAAGTATATGTTGACAGTGGATATTGAAAGTTATTGATTAAATTATTATTATAAGGACCACTCCATCCTCCTCTCCCTTAGTCGCCTTTAACGATATTCGTAGGAATGAGCCTATGAATATCGTTAAAGGCGACTAAGGGAGAGGCTAGCAATCTGTCACTATTGCAATCTCAATTCTATCATTAAGCCAAAACGGCTGAACGTGGCTTATCAGCCTTTTGAAGACTGTTGGCTCTGTCTACCCCGGAAGGGATATACACGTGATTATATGCATGTACTGACAATGACATCTTATAGATATCTATTGGACCCAAATACAGGTAACGCAACGTGTGTTCGCGATTCTACAGAACAACGTCTATGGATAAAACTGAAAAAGTAAGATTTGTTTTTCTACGTAATTTTCCAGGATAAAAAGTATCCTATTTTATGCCCAGGATAATAAGGTATAATTATACCAAGTTTCATCGAAATCGAACCGTTAGTTTTCACGTGATGCCTGAACATACAGACAGACAGACAAAAATTTTTTTAATCACATATTTGGGTTTGGTATCTATCGATCCAGTAATACCCCCTGCTATTTATTTTTTCAATATTTTCAATGTACAGAATTGACCCTTCTACAGATTTATTATATATAATATATTTATATTTATTATTTATTATATATTCTATACATATATGTATAGAAGATACAGATACATACATACATAAAATCACGCCTCTTTCCCGGAGGGGTAGGCAGAGACTACCTCTTTCCACTTGCCACGATCTCTGCATATTTCCTTCGCTTCATCCACATTCACAACTCTCTATAAGATATAGATAGATAGAAGTTTTCCGAAGAGGCATATAGACTACTAGCGGCCCGCCCCGGCTTCGCACGGGTGGACATATTTTTGTGTTTTATATTTTATTTCAAAACAAATTTATGCCTAGGTCACTTTTGAAGGTCTATTCTATATCTGTGCCAAATTTTATCAAAATCGGACCAGTACTTTTTGAGTTTATTCCACACAAACATATGTTAGCAAGATAGATTTCAGAATCAGGACATGAAAAAAATAGAAAGACTTCTTATAATTCATTGAAAACTTTAATCAAATATCAATTTGGAACTATTTTAATAAATAATTAAATTATCTTAACATTCCTTAATTTCTTAATACAATAAAAAGGGACAAAACTATATACTTACATTATTATTATTATTCAGGAATATATTTTTAGATCACAAAATATCAGCTTATTGATAAATTCCACTTTGTGTGTACGTTCGCTCTGTATCACGTCTCAAACAAGACTGTCGTGCCGGACTGCCGAGACACCCGACATTCGTTCAGACGAAGTGATTGAATTGAAGAATGAACGACATTGACCGAGATTGTATGTTCGAGAATGTGAATGAATGACTAAATGTCATGACGTATTAAACAAGCTAACAGCTCGGCCGTCCTGCTAGAGGTGCGTCCTCGCGCCTTTACCTTACATTTTAAGAACTTATATAGTTTACTAATATATCATATAAATACAAATCCTTAATGTAATACGGAAATAAAAATCTATTAGCATTATTTATTTGACAGGACCTAATACTACAATTATTACTTATTCACTAGTAGTAATAAATCATTTAAAACAAATGTAAACACCAGTTCATTTAAACAATATTTCATTATGGAAACTCAAAATAAGTATTTAAGTCATTATACATTTATAATATAAAATAATATAGCAATATCATAGCTTTATATAAATCAATAAACAATAATTTCTATATTTTTGTGTTCAACCGTCGCTTTCGTCATTGTTACTTACTTCTTCGGTACTTTCTAAATCTCTGTTAAACGTCAGCCAGGGTTGAATACTATCTACAGCCACAATAGCTTCATATCTACGATTATTTTTACGTGTCATAGGAGTATCCTCTATGAGGTATCTTTCATTTGGAAGCACTTTTAGTACGCGGTATGGTCCTTGAAATTTAACGACTAATTTCCGGGATTTTCCATCATGCGGCATTTGTCTCTTTACACGAACTAAGTCACCAACGTTATATTTCTTGCCAATTTTCCTATGCTTGTTAAATCTTTCAGTATCTTTTACTTGTTGTTCTTTGATTTTATTACTAACTGTGTCTCTCATATAATTCAAGTTCTCCGATTCTACCACTTTAGTTGTATCAGAAACAATATCACTTAGAATACCTTCTGTCCTACCGACAATATTAAAACCGAAAAGCATTTGGGAAGGACTTTTTTGAGTTGTTTTATGAACTGTAGTGTTGATGCCTACTTGTATGTCATGAATGAATTCGTCCCAAGTTCTATCGTCTCGGTTATGAGCACAGGTGGAAAGAGCATCTAATATAGTCCTATTAAATCTTTCTACCTGCCCATTAGCCCTTGGTGTTGCTACTGCATTTATAATATGCTTAATGCCGTGTTGATGTACGAAATCTTTAAAGGTTTTACTTGTAAAGCTACTGCCTTTGTCTGTGATAAGTCTATTAGGGACACCAAAATAGCTGATGTGTTCCTTCATAACGCGTACGCTTGTTACAGATTTTGTATTTTTTACAGCTGTTATGTTAATATACTTTGTGAAACCATCCACAATCACTAAAAGATAGCAATTACCCTTTTTACTTTTAACAAAAGGTCCTAAATGGTCCGCATGTATCGTGTGGAATGGGATACTAACTTTTTCTATGGAATGTAACTCTCCTTCACATTTTCCACCAGGTATTTTGTGATGTGCGCATTCTAAACATGATTGAACATATTTTTTTACAAACCGACGCATTTTTGGGAACCAATAATGCTGACGAATCCGCTGAAGAGTCTTATCGAAACCATAATGACCAATGTCATCATGATTTCTTTTCAGTATCTGCCAGCGAACTCCTTTTGGGACTACCCACCTTAAGTCATCTCCGACCACACGATAAACGCGTCCATTCTTTAATTTGTAATTCCTATGAACATCCATTATTTTATCACAGTTTTTATCACTGAGGGTACTTTTTATTAGTTGCACTTCCTCATCCGTGTTTTGCACAGTGGTGATCCAATCTTCATCAGATTTTTCTATGGTATAAATATCTATAAAATTATTATCAAACGAAGCTGATACAGGACAACGACTCAGCGCATCTACATGTGCCATTCGGACACCTTGTCGATATTCAATTGTGCAGTCAAATTCTTGAAATTGGACCCACCACCGAGCAACGCGCGGTATGAGGTCGCGTTTAACAAATGTGGACCTAAGTGCATTACAATCAGTGTAAATTGTAAATGGAATACCTAAGAGGTACACCCTGAAACGATTCAGCGATGCTACGACTGCAAGAGTTTCAAGTTCATAGGAGTGAAGTTTACTTTCATCATTAGTTGTTTTGCGACTAAAGTAAGATACTGGGTGAATTTCTCCTAATGAGTTATTTTGCAACAGAATAGCTCCTAATCCATCTTTGCAAGCATCCGTATGCAGTTGAGTTACGGCATTTGGATCATATAATGCCAATATTGGACGTTCAGTTAATAATTTTTTTATTTGATCGAAAGATTCATTTTGGCGACTACTCCAAACCCAAGGTACGTTTTTCTTTAAAAGATTTGTTAAAGGGGCGGATATAATGGCATAATCTTTTATAAATCTTCGGAAAAATCCGGAAAGGCCCAGAAACTGTCTCAATTCGTGTTGGTTGCTGGGGGTTCTAAATTTAGAAACTGCGTCAGTTTTCCTACTTCCTGGCCGAATACCTAAAGCGCTAACTTCAAACCCTAAGAAATCGATATGAGTCATAAAAAAGTTACATTTGCTGAGCCTTAATGTCAGTCCGCCTACTTTTAATAATTTTAGAACCTCTTCTAATCTCTGTAGTCCCTCTGCGAAATCTTTTGACGGGATAAGAATGTCATCCATATACACCAAAGCATATTTAATTTTGGCATCGTGAAGAATCTTATTAATAGTTTTCTGAAATACAGATGGGGCATTAACTAGACCAAAAGGCATGCGGTTATATTCAAATTCAAACTGTCCATCAGGGGTTACAAATGAAGTTCGATGTTTAGATTCTTCAGCAATAGGTATTTGGTAATATCCGGATGCCAAATCTAAACATGTAAATAACTTGTTCCCTGCCAATTGGTCGAGCTGATCCTCCACGCGTGGAAGTGGATAATGAATTTTCTTAGTTTTACGGTTCAAAGCTCGGTAATCTACGCAAAGGCGTTTTTCACCAGTCTTTTTTTGAACCAAAACGATAGGGCTAGCATATGGAGATGTTGATTCACGTGCTATACCACAGTCTACCATTTCTTGTACCATATCTCTAACCAAGACTCTCTCAGTATGAGATAAGCGATAGGGCCTATATACAATAGGTTGAGCATCATCGAGTTCAATAGTCATTTCTGTAACATTAGTAAACCCAAGATCTTTAAGCCCTTTTGAAAAGCAATGCTGGTATTCATTTAACAAACCTTTTAGTTTATCACGCTCACTACTGGTTAATTTCTCCCCACAGTTTATTAAATCATCGCAATTCGAAGAGTCAAATGAAAATTGACAACAGTCTAAAATCTGTGGAAACTGAAAATACTTTGAAACAACGGATCGAGTTAATAACGTATCGCTTGATATAGTTATTTCACTCTGTGATGCATTAAAAGCCAACAACGCACCATTACTTTGTTCAACGTTGTAATCACCAGGAAGTATAAAATATTCCTTTCCTTCCTGGCCCCTTAAAGAACCCTGTATGTAAATACTACCATTATAATCAGTAGGGCTTGAGCTCCGGAATTCCGGTTTTAACAAAATTCCGGAATTCCGACATATTTCAGTATCGTTTGTAAATACCGGAATTGGATGAGCAAAACCGGTATTTCGATATTGAAAAAAAATAAAATAAAAACGCAGCTTGAGTCGCGGCACGTCCGCGTAGCGCGGCACGTCCGGCGCCGGCCGATCAACTGTCGCTTCGGTTTGGCCGATCCGCCCGCATCGCCGCCATTTGAATACGGATCGTTACAAGAATCACACGCGAACGAGAACGATCGAACGTGTAATAAATACATTTAAAATGTAAGTTTCAAGTTCTTATTTTACAGAATTAACTACATTCAATACTTGTTCACTTTTAAGTAAAATATTGATTTTATTTCATTGGTCGACAACGGTTCACTTCGTATGTATGTAATATATATACGGGACGCAGAGACAACCTAATGTTTGGCAAAAACAAAGTCGTAAGAAAAGAAGTGACTAAGAAACCGTAAGTCTACGTGTGTGGTTACTGGTGGTGTTTATAGCATCCAGGGTTTTTGCTTGATTTTGCTTGCGCATGCAATGTAAAATGTTTTATTTATATGCTTATTGGTGAAATGTGAATGTGACGGAAACGGGCATTATTTGTTTGCAACTTTTGAAACTTGCTATTCCGTACTACTCAATGTATGGCCATTGGCCATTGCTTAGTTTGTTGCGAATTACTACTAAATAACAAAAAAAATTGGGTTTTGAAACGTATATCAGAATAGTCATGCAAAAAATAACACAATTATCAGGTTTATTTTCTGGTCATTAATAGATCTCAGTTTGATTATTGTATTGCACGTATATAACGTACGCCCGCACCCGCACCTAAATATTATCGTGTTGCTAGGCATGCCGCCTTCGCAGCACGCGCGAACATGACAGCGTTGCTAAGCAACCGAGCCGTAGGTACCTCGAGCCACGCGCGCTGCTGTTCAGTCGCTCGCGCGGCACGTAGACCTAATCCGCGTTCAACACATTCGGCGAACTTTTTGCCGAATTAACGTACTTACATTACTTACGTTTTAAAATGAGCCGTGTTTTTACTACATACAAAGTAGGCAATGTATATCGATTCATGGCGATGCCGGACGAACGCGTAGAGCGGGCATAAGTTATATTATTTAGTCGCCATTGAGTTTTCATTTGAGAATTCGAATAGGGTGGTTTTTATACTACTAATATTCTAAATCGGCGTATAATTTTACAGAATATAGTCGCATGATATGTAAAGAATGGCACAATTTGTTTATAACAAAGCTTTTCTTTCTCTATCGATACGAAATCTTATAAGTATGTATTAGTCAGAAATTTATTTACTTTCAGGTCACTATCAAAACCCGCACAATATTTGGAATTTAATAAAAGGAAAGCGGACACATCAGTTTGGAACCATTTTCTTAGGGCGGAAGATGGGCAATCCGGTAAATGCAAATTATGCTTTAAAATTTTAAAATGCCACGGTGGTGCGACAACAGGTTTGCATGTACATTTGAAATCTACCCACGCTATTGATCTGAAAGAGAAAAAAAACCTTTTGCTGTCTCAATCAGAAACTCAATGTAGTACTTCCGTTACTCCTAGCACCAGCAACAGCATGCCCAGAGCAGCAAAAAAGCTTAAAATGATCACTGCCTTTTTTGACACATCTCTAGAGCTGGCTGTAAAAGTGTCAAGGATGGCCGCTCTTGATGGCATTCCTTTCAGTAAATTTTGCACATCTGAAGACCTTCGAGATCTTTTCCACAAATGTGGATATAATTTGCCGGCGTCTGGTAGCGCTATAAGAGACATTGTACTTAATCAGCACAAATTCTTAAAAAAACAACTCCGACAGCAAATTTCACAAGATAAAACAAGACGATATTCTGTATCGCTTGATGAGTATACATCAATCCGCAATAGACGTTACATGAATGTTAATTTACACTCCGATAAATTTAAGGATAACTTCAAAAATCTCGGCCTTGTGAGAATTGTAGGCAGTATGCCTGCAATAACAGCATACCATTACTTGAAACAACATCTTAAAGAATTTGCTGTTGATTTGGACAAAGACGTTGTTTGCTTAACATCTGATGGGGCTGCAGTTATGGTTAAAATGGGGCGATATTACAAGGGCTACCATCAAATTTGTCTGGCTCATGGCTTACAGTTAGGAGTGATTGATGTCTTATATAAAAAAGAAAACAGTGAATATAATGAAAGAGGTGATACTGAAACGAGACAGGAGGATTTTGTGGCCATGGATATAACTGATATTGTTGATATATCTGCTTCTGAATATGTAGAAAATGAAGATCAGATATTAGAAGATAATGACGATGAAGATGACGAAGAAATTGGAGGTTTTGAGATTGAAGGGGCCTCTGTACAGCAAGAAATGGAAAAAAGACAATTAAACTTTGAAAATGTTATTGAAAAGATTAGAAAGCTGGTCAGGTCAGTACGAAAATCAAGCTTAAAAAATGAAGCCATACAAAAATACGTAGTAGCAGAATATGGAAAAGAACTGAACCTCATTCTTGATTGTAAAACTAGATGGTCAAGTTTAAGCGATATGATTGAAAGGTTTTTAAAGCTCAGGTCTGCTATCACCAAAGGATTTCTAGACTTAGACATAGTAGTGCCTGTCAATGAAGAAGCAGTAGCAGTACTTAAAGCTTTACACGAAAGTCTTCATGTCGTTAAGATAACTGTAGAGTCGCTTTGTCAGAGAGACGCTGATTTGATGACGGCCGATACAGCTCTTAAATTCATGTTAAAGTCTTTAGATAGTAACCAAAACGGTAACATTAGCAAAAATCTGGCACAAAGCCTTAGGAACCGCATTAAGGAAAGACGTCTCCCTATAGCATCTGTTTTGGTGTATCTTTACGATTCAGAAGATTATCACGAAGACAACTTTGACCGTGAGACATTTTCTAAACCGACAAGCAACGAAATGTTAGAAGAAATTGTGAAAATAATTAAAAGGTTGGACGATTCACTAAGCCCGGAAGAAGAAAACTGTGAGAAGTCTGCTGAAGAAAACGTGAATGAAGAAGCACAAGGAATGAGTATGAAACAAAAATTACAAGAAACTATTCAGAGACGAAGAGTTACTATGAAAAGTAAAAAGAAAACAACAAATATTGATCTGGAAAGTTTGCTAAGAGTTGAAATGGCGGTATTTGAAAACGGCGGCGGAAGAGGTCAATATCTGACTAAATGTTTCGAATATTTAAAAACAATTCCACCTACCAGTGTGGAGGCTGAACGCGCGTTTTCAGCAGTTTCAAACGTTTGTAGCCGTGTGAGAAGTTCGTTGAAAGACAACAGTTTAGATGCACTAACTTTTTTAAAATTTCATTACCAACAGAAGTCTATCTGAGCTGTGGGTAATTTTTATTTAATTAGTAATTTTATTAAAGTAAATAGCTCTTTTAATGGTTTTTTATTTCTACTTATAACAATAGCCCTTAGTTTCATTATAATATAGTTGTATGCCATTTTAGAAGGAAGCTTCAAATTCCGGAATTCCGGAATTCCGGAACTGGATTGCTTAATATCAGAACTCAATTCCGGAATTGAAAAATGATCCGATATTCAAGCCCTAATAATCAGTACTTGTTTTAAATTTTATAACGCTAAACCCTCCTTTAGCCATAACTACATCATTAATAGATATTAAATGAATTTTGTTATCAACGATTTTATCAAAAATTAATTTAGATGGTATTTTAGTAATCACGAGGTCCGATGATTCGGTAAACGAATGCCCTAACAAAATCGGGTAGCTTAACACAAAATCTTCAACAACATAAAGATCTATAGTCTTATCTATATTCTGTACAACCACGTTTGATGTTACTACACCTAATGGGATGACTAAATTGCCACCTATTCCTCGTAATGTAGGCAAATTAGAAGTATTTTTGATTTCTAAACCGATTTCTTTAGCTTTACTTAATTTAATTAGCGAACATTGACTTCCCAAATCTATGTGACATTTTGAAACCGCACCATTAATGAAAATATTGATAACATATTTGTCATTTGAATTATTTTTCATAAGAACTTCTGACACTTGTTTTTCATCCCTTACTACATCCATTTTAATGTCACTAGTAGTTCTATTTCTGTAACAGTTTGATGTCTGATGTCCAAACCTATTACATGTTGTACACTTAAGAATAGGTTTGGTACATTTAAAACTAGGGTGACCTAATTCATTGCAATTAAAACACCTTATATTCGTATTTGAAGTATTTGGTTTAGTAAACGAAGATCTTTGCGTTGTAGTCGTAGATATTCTATGATCCACTGCATTCTTATTATTACTACTGCCCTCTCTAATTTGCCCTACCTTTACGGTTTTGAAGTACTTAAGGACTTGTTCAGGTTCAGTAAATTGAGCGGCTTGAGCCCCAACTTTGATAGCACGATCCTCAACTCCATATAAAATACAATCAACTGCTTGTTTACCATAAATTTTGCATCTGTTCAACAAATTTACTTTTGCGTAATAAAAATGCTCCAATGACTCCCCATATTTCGCACGTTTAGCTAACATTTCCGTTAAGAGTTCAGCATAGTCTTCTCTGCAAGGAAAAGACTCAAGCAGTTTCTTTTTCCATTCCGCCCAAGTAAACAATAAAGAGGGAAGCCCTTGATACCACATTTTTGCCACTCCCGTTAACTTTGGAAGAGCGTAATGAATAATCTCCCTTTCTTCCCACCCATATATGTCAGCGCACTCTTCTACTTTAGTAAGCCATACTGACATGGTCTGTTCCTTGCTCATCGGATCAAATTCAGGAATTACATTTTTTTCGAACGGTAATTTAGGCCTATCTGAACTCTTAACTTCACCTATTAAAGATAAAAACTTATCTAAAATATTATTTGTATAGGAATTTCTCCTACCTCTATTTCTTCTTAACGATTCGGTTGAGTCATCACTGCTTGTGCTCCTTCTGCGATATTTCCTTCGCTTAGATCTTCCGTTTTTCTGATCCTTCCGCTGTTTCTCTCTGTACGCACGCTTCTCGGTATAGATCTCGCCGTCTGCAGTCTCCGTGTCAGAAGAATCCTGCCTTTCTCGTCTCCTTGATGAACGCCGTTGACCTGTTATGCTTCCTTCCCTTGTAATCTTACGTTTCCTTTGATTAGCCGAGGTAAATGTTTGCAATATAGGAGACAATGCCTTATTCCTTCTATGATGGTCACGTGGTAAACCCTCTGACCTGGGTACCTCCGAGCTCTCTAACATTAACGAATCTCGGCCCTCAAACCTGGGCCGTCCCATGCTCTCCGACCTGAGCATGTTTACGCCCTCTAACCTGGGCGTTCCCGTGCTCTCTAACCTGAGCATATTCCGGCCCTCTAACCTGGGCGTTCCCATGCTCTCCGACCTGAGCATGTTTACGCCCTCTAACCTGGGCGTTCCCGTGCTCTCTAACCTGAGCATATTCCGGCCCTCTAACCTGGGCTCATCCGACCCCTCTAACCTGGGTGTCTCACGACTCTCAATTTGATTCTGCTGTTCCTGATTCATTCTCGAGATACTGAAACTTAGAATTAAGTAGCTTAATAAGGATATTAAGGTCTTTCTTTAATCTCTATCTTGTTTACAAAGGTATACATGCCATAAAACTGATTTCGATTTATCAAAAATAAAATCTTAATAGTACCCTTGAAATTTGATTAAACAATTTGTAAAATAGCCAAATTTTGTCGAAATTAATTCAGTTGAGGCCTTCCACCGAAAAAATTAAAGAATTGAGTAAAATAACTGTATATAGAATATTGTAAATATCACAACAAAGACTAAAGAAGAGTGAATAGAAAAATGTAAGTGGTAAATGATTAAAACAAGGTCAATGAAATCAATCAATGAAAATGTAAAATTATCTAATATAGAGGGCGTGAAAAGAAAATTTAAAAAAAAAAATATTCTTACGATCCCACTTCTGAAATGTTAGCAAGATAGATTTCAGAATCAGGACATGAAAAAAATAGAAAGACTTCTTATAATTCATTGAAAACTTTAATCAAATATCAATTTGGAACTATTTTAATAAATAATTAAATTATCTTAACATTCCTTAATTTCTTAATACAATAAAAAGGGACAAAACTATATACTTACATTATTATTATTATTTATTTTCAGGAATATATTTTTAGATCACAAAATATCAGCTTATTGATAAATTCCACTTTGTGTGTACGTTCGCTCTGTATCACGTCTCAAACAAGACTGTCGTGCCGGACTGCCGAGCCACCCGACATTCGTTCAGACGAAGTGATTGAATTGAAGAATGAACGACATTGACCGAGATTGTATGTTCGAGAATGTGAATGAATGACTAAATGTCATGACGTATTAAACAAGCTAACACATACAAAAATACAAATCTTTCCTCTTTATTATTAGTGTGGATAATTTTACGCTAAATTCGTGGCCGCAAAGTAAGTACCAACATACAAGCACGAGATCACACCTCCAGGAATGCAATAAGAGTACCGAGGGTTACCAGGTCGGGAAAAACTGGCGTGCGTTAATTTTTATGGCGTTATAACGCGTTGCGGACAAGCAACAGATGGAATGGGTTAATATCATAACGTTATACGATAACCGTTCGTTAAGTGCGTTGTGTTGTGCGTTGTGTTTGTGTTTGATGCCACAGAGTATGCGTAAGTGCGTTTGTAAAATCATCGCATATACATACATATATCTTTTTCAGTCACGAGATAACGTAACATTCTAAATACATACATATATCATGTGTTAATGACTTGCGGGGTAGACAGAGCCAACAGTCCTGAAAAGACTGAATGGCCACGTTCAGCTGTTAGGCTTAATGATAGAATTGAGATTCAAATAGTGAAGGGTTGCTAGCACAAATATAATCACCTAAAAGAAGTATCTTGTGCCGTGTGGTTGTGGGCTAGCAACCTGTCACTATTTGAATCTCATTTCTATCAGTAAGCCAAATAGCTGAACGTGGCCATTCAGTCTTTTCAAGACTGTTGGCTCTGTCTACCCCGCAAGGGATATAGACGTGACCATATGTATGTAGAAATATCTCTAATTTATAAGCCTATAGCTTAGTCGCCTTTTACGCCATCTATGTGAAAGAGATGGAGTAGTCGATGAAGAACCACACGGCACCCGGGAACCGCACGGCGCTTAAAAACAAAATTTAAATTTTGTTTCGTAAAACAAATTTCACTGTAACTTAACCCTTGACCAAAAATGGCGAGCGAAATATATCGCTTGTAAAATTAAATTTCGCATTTTTCGTTTTAAAGCGGCCGAATTATTTATGGAGCTTATTGGAATTGAAACACATGGTCGTGTGAAAGCTTCATTATAAAAGCTTCGAGATCAGATTATCGTGGGTGATTTTTTAAAGCTTCTTCTCAAATTTTCAATTAAATATGTAGTTTCAATATCAATTTATGAATTTAAATAACTTTCGTAACTAATAAAGAGAACCGCCTCCAATATACACATGTTTTATGTCGATTAAATGTCTTAAGGCTTTTTCAAAGTGTGACAAACACTTAACTGATAATTGCATCGAAATCGGTTCGGTGGAACTTGAGATAAGCGCCGACGGACATCCATACATACATAACATACATATATACGTACATACAGGTTGAATTAGGTAATGGCATGTAGGTTAATCCTCTAAAAGCGAATTTAACGAAATTCCCGCGGCAACATTTATTGATCTCTTTTCCATGGATATCGTAAAAGGCGACTAAGGATTATAAATTGGGATTATTTTTTTAGGCGATGGACTAGCAACCTGTCACAATTTGTCAATTCTATCAAGCCAAACAGCTAAACTTGGCCTTTCAGTCTTTTCAAGACTGTTGTCTCTGTCTGCCCCGCAAGGAGTATATATTTGAATATAATCTTTTCATGCAATTTAAGGGTACTTATGATGTCATTATTACTTTTAGAAATTTATTTGAAGTCGCGTTGATTAAGTTAGATACTTTTTCGATCACAACTAAGTTAAAAAAAATTACTCGTCTAAAACCACATTCAAATCACCTAAACATATTTTGTTTAAAATCCACTGACCTTGTTTTGAAAATAGATTCGAAAAATATTCCCAGCATTTACCACTTTGTATGAAAAATGTTGAAGGCTCGTATAAATTACCCGCGGCAACGGTTGGTGACCCCTGGCGTCATAATTCAAAGGCAGACGCGGTGAACCTTTTTGTAAATTTATTAACACGTCAGAGTGTTTTATATGGGGGTTAAATGTGACTATTTTTAATCTATTTTGAAGCCTTCGACGCCCTTTTCACAATTCACTCAATTAAGATTATGAAGTTATTTTGTCATTATTATTAATCGTCGTGTGGTTTTCGGCACTTCAGAATAGAAACACACTTCATATCTTTCACATGGATGTCGTAAAAGTCGATCAAGGGAAAGGCTGATAAAGTTGTGCTTCTTCTTGTAGGCTAGCTCTTGTCTCTATTTAATTCTCAGCTGAACGTGGCCTTTTAGTATTTTCAAGACTCGCACTCTTTTAGTATTTTAAATGTTATTATATGTAAATACGTATGTCCTTACACAGCGAATTAACAACCTTTTATTAAGTCGCTATAAAGATAGATATATACTACAGGACCACACAAAGTTACGCTTTCATTCTTAAGCGGGAAAAGTTGCTTTAAAAACGAACCTTATAATCCTTAATCTCCTAAATCTTATACTATGAACTAGCTTTTACCTGCAGCTTAACCCGCGTGCATTAAACGCCATCTATACTTCACTACATAGTATAAAACCATCCATTCCCAACAATATGGGTTCACTGCCGGGAAGTCCACCACTGATGCGGGAGTAGCACTTGTTACTCAAATCTATGACGCGTGGGAGAGTTCACAGGATTCAGTTGGAGTCTTTTGCGATCTCTCTAAAGCATTTGATTGCGTAGATCATCAGACACTTTTGCGTAAACTTCGTCAATATGGGTTTGACCACAAATCAACTAAACTAATGGCATCCTATTTGACTGATAGGCTTCAAACTGTAGATATTAATGGAGTAAAGTCAAGCGGATCAAGCGTCTCAATGGGTGTTCCTCAGGGCTCAATTTTAGGACCATTCCTCTTCTTGGTATATATCAATGACCTGCCTTTTATGGTGGAAAAACAGGCGGGTATAGTGCTGTTTGCCGATGACACTTCTTTAATATTTAAATTAGATCGCCATAGCGAAAATGTAAGTTCGGTTAATAATATACTGTCGGCCATATCTATCTGGTTCTCAACCAACAATCTTCTTTTAAATGCTAATAAGACCCAATGCATTAAATTTAACCCTTCCAAACGTAAGGCAGGCCAATACTGACATAATACTGGAAGGCCAGAAATTAGAATTTGTTGAAAATACAAAGTTTTTAGGAATTATAATTGATGCAAAGCTACAGTGGGGTGCTCATATTTCTAAACTTTCCAATAGACTTAGCTCTGCCGCTTATGCTGTTAGGAGGATCCGACAATTGACAGATGTAGCTACAGCTAGGCTTGTTTATTTCAGCTATTTTCATAGCTTGTTATCTTATGGTTTACTTTTATGGGGTAGCGCGGCTGATATACAAACTATTTTTATAATTCAGAAAAGGGCCGTTCGCGCAATTTACGGCTTAGGACCAAGAGACTCGTTAAGACAACTCTTTAAGAAAATAAACATACCTACAGTAGCGTCCCAGTACATTTTTGATCTTATAATGTATGTTAGGAAAAATACCTCTTTTTTTCAAAAAGTTAGTGCCACTACTGATAGAAATTTACGTAATAAACATAAATTAGTCATGCCGTTTCATAGGCTTAGCTAAGTCAGTAAATCATTTATGGGGAACTGTATACGATTTTATAATAGGAGTCTGTTCTTGATATGGGCATATCAAGGGCAACCGAAAATTCAAAGAGTATGTAAAGAAAGTACTTAGTGAGAAGGCTTATTATAGGACTGATGATTACCTTAATGATAAAAACATCTGGCTCGAGCTTGGCACAGGAACCTCGTAATTAATTGTAGTTTAATTTGAACTTAAATCAAAATTTCAGTACACTCTGTACATAAATCTTTTTAAAATTGGCAATCCATAAAGTATATTTCTTTTTTCAATATTAAATCTCATAAATATATAAATCGGACAAAGTCGCTCGCACAGCTAGTCTACAATATTCATTTCGTTTTTCATTCGTTCATTCAAATTCAAAATTTTTCATTCATTATTTCCACATCACATAATAATTGTCATATCATTTGGTTTCACAACATTGGTTGACCTCAAATAAATATAGTACCTATACTCGTATTTACTGCCGCTTCCAAAGCGTCAGCGCAGAAGAAGAGATAACAAACTACACCGCAGCATTTTCTTCAGCAGCGTCAACTTCTCAATTATCCAGACTTAGAATTTGGATACATACATACATACATATGGTCACGTCTATATCACTTGCGGGGTAGACAGAGACAACAGTCTTGAAAAGTCTGATAGGCTGCTTTCAGCTGTTTGGCTTAATGATAGAATTGGGTATGCCTTTGACCATGGATCTTAGATTGGGTGAGTCAGGTTTTTACACGAAGCGACTCCCGTCTGACCTCCGCAACCTTTGCAGGGGACCTAACCCGTATTGGACCGATCATGGTTACACATCCAGTTGCCTGAATGTGCGGGTTTCCTCACGATGTTTTCCCTCACCGTAATATCTTTACTGACTTTCATGTTTACATCTACTGATGAGCAAGTCAGGTTACAATCTTAAGGAATTTTAAGTGCTTTTTGAAGTACATTTTTATATATCCACGCCATTAGAAGTTGTCTGAAACTAACAAAAACCTTTAAGAACCCTTGCTTAATTTCCTTAACAACATTGCTAAATTAAGTGAGCTTCTAGTAAAAAGTATAGTAAGTACAGAAATAAAGCACTTTTAGATTACCCCCACGACTCTACCCGTGTGTAGCAAAATATTAACTAATTCCCTCTAATTCATAAAAAAAAATAGAACCACTCCGTCTCGATCCCATAGATGTCATAAAAAGCTACTAAGGGAAAGGCTTATAAACTTGGGATTCTTCTTTTAGGCGATGGGCTAGCAACCTGTCACTATTTGAATGTCAATTCTATCATAAAGCCAAACAGTTGAACGTGGCCTATCAGTATTTTCAAGACTGTTAGCTCTGTCTACCCCGCAAGGGATATAGACGTGATTTTATGTATGCTTGTAATCTAAAAAGAGTTATGAAATAAATACCCTTACACGACTTACGACGGAATGTATACGACAAATTTCAAATCTCTTAACTGTTTAAGAAACTATCGGAAACATTCTAACAAAAGATCAGGTCAAAAGTACCCAAAATTTGGAACGGCGAGTTGGTTAATATCGGCTATTATGATGAATTTAACAATATTTAAAAAAAAAAGTCGTATTACATTTGAAGTCAATATTTATGTTATAATTAGGTATATTATATTGATTTATAAGCCTATGTGTAAGAACATTGATCTTAAAATTAGGAAAAGATCCTTTGACCATTTATTTAAACGTACAATACTGTTGTGACTATATTTCTGTAATTTCCATGATCCGTGACATGAAACAACTTTTTTAGTCTGTGGTTGTACACAGACTAAAAAAGTTGTTTATTCCGCTCGCGTATTTATTTCAGTTAATTGCCCGAAAAGTAGATTTACTCGCTGTATGCGTCATTACTCTGTTTATATTACATTTGGGATTAAATTGCGGTATGTACCTACTCGGTATTTTTATTACTTTTTTATTAATATGTCATGCGGTCATAAACTTGGTAATGGGAATCAGCCGTTTTTTTAGCTTTATGTGTGACATTTTTTTTAACATATACAAAATTTTTTTGTACTTCCTCAATTTACAGGGGATTCTCTTGTGAATTCTGAAAGAATTGTTTAATGTGTTTAATGCCACTTCCCAGTGAAACCACTGAAATTATCTGCATGAAATTTTGCATAATTATAGTGTGAAATACAGTTAAGTTCATAGGGTTGGTCTCATCACGAGGGTGGAGCCGCTGACGAAGTTACTATTATAAATAATTGTGTGCCTAACTACACACATTATACACTGACGCATTTAGGATAAGTTATCCCATGATCTGCCGTGTGGTTCCTGGCACTAATACAAAAAAGAATAGGACCACTCTAAGCTTGTAGGACAATAGGACTTCAAAGAAGAAGCCCAATTTTATAAGCCCATCCCTTAGTCACCTTCAACGACATCCATGGGAAACAGATGGTGTGGTCCTGTTATATTTTTCTATTGGAGCCGGGAACCACACGGCATTCTTGGCTTCAAAATTCCTTCTAATATATTAATAACGGGAACTTTGGCACTTCTGGTTAAGAAGAACAATGCGGAACATTTCAATACACACAAAGTGTCTAAGTAAAGCAACTTGCATTATTCAGTTAAGTGCACAATGGTTGTTAAGTTACGAGCGGAGAGACTTCGCGTGGTACTTTTTATAAACAAGAGTGCCGTGTGGTTCCCGGCACCAATAAAAATAGGACCACTCCATCTCGTTCTCATGGATGTTGTAAAAGGAGACTAAGGGATAGTCTTTAGTATTGTGATTCTTCTTTTAGGCGATGATCTAGCAACCCGTCACTATTTGAATCTCTATTCTATCGTTAAAACAAACAGCTGAACGGGGTCTTTCAGTCTTTTTAAGACTGTTGACTCTGTCTACCCCGCTAGGGATATAGATTGTACGTATTATACATATGTATGTTTTTATTTATTTATTTATTTATAAATAATACAGGTATAAAACGCGCAATGCACATATAACGTACCTTTATTTTATCTCGGAGGCTTCGAATCATGATATTTGTCATGTTAGTAATAATAAAGGTATGTTACATGCGCGTTTAATACCTTTATTATTTACTAGCGGCCCGCCCCGGCTTCGCACGGGTGGACATATTTTTGTGTTTTATATTTTGAAATAAACAAAGAGTAAAAACAAATTTATGCCTATGTCACTTTTGAAGGTCTATTCTATATCTGTGCCAAATTTTATCAAAATCGGACCAGTAGTTTTTGAGTTTATTCCACACAAACATACAAAAATACAAATCTTTCCTCTTTATTATTAGTGTGGATGTGGATGTGGATAAATAGTATTGTAGCGGGAGCGATGATTCGGCCTCGACCGCCATTAAAGCTAAGATCTCCCGCCAGGCTGGGTGTTATGCCATTAAAATTTTATACTAAACATATTATTAACAATACAAATTACATTATTTAATGATAAAAAAAAATAATAATGTGTGTCTTATGACTCGGGACAAACACCAAACTGTACTTAGTTCCTAAGTCTCGCGGTAAGGTAAGTATTCATGCACGGATTAAGCGTCAAAGTGTATCCAAACATTTAGGATATTTGGATAATGGATAATCAGCATCGCTTATCTCTCTCCCTTAGTCTAATCGTAACATATTGCCGACTGGATTCCCATCTTATCATCTGTTAATATCCTATCACATGATTCTAGGAAGAACTAATGTAATTTATCACTTATACATACTTATACATCTATATCCCTTGCGGGGTAGACAGAGCCAACAGTATTGAAAAGATTGATAGGCCACGTTCAGGTGTTTGGTTTTATGATAGAATTGAGATTCAAATGGTGACGGGTTGCTAGACCGTCGCCTTAAAGAAGAATTCCAAGTTTATAAACCTATCCCTTAATCGCCTTTTACGACATCCACGGGAAAGAGATGGAGTGGTCCTATCCTTTTTTTTATTGGTGCCGGGAACCACACGGCACTTACATACATAAAGTATCACTTATACATACATATAGTCACGTCTATATCCCTTGCGGTGTAGACAGAGCGCTCAGTCTTGAAGAAACTGATAGGCCACGTTAAGCTGTTTGGTTCTATGATAGAATTGAGATTCGAGTAGTAACAAAGTTGCTAGCCTATCGCCTAAAAGAAGAATCCAAATAAAGTTTCTCATTAATCTCATTACCTGCGACGTTTTCTAAAACGAAAAAAAAATTATAAACATAAAAAACTCTTTTCAGTCGAGTTTAAAAATAATAGGCAATCGTTGTACCATGCACTGACCCGAAGCTCGGAGGACCAGCGCTGAAGGGTTAATGAGAATATGCTAATCCTAATAGAAATCGTGACTTATGCCGTTTTAAAAAACTCCATCCGAATTCCCATCGCTGTCATGATGAATATTAAAAAGGGTTAAAAAAAGTTCAGTGCCATAATTTGTAGGAATTTGTAGTGCCGTGTGGTTACCAGTACTATGAATAGGACCACTCCATCGCTTTCCTATTGATGTCGTTAAAGGCGACTAAGGGATATGCTTATAAACTTGGCATGGACTAGCAACCTGTCAGTGTATGATTATTCCATACATTTATTTTATATAAAGGCAAAAATTTATACATGTGCCGTGTGGCTCCCGGCACCAAAACAAAAAGAATACGACCACTCCATCTCTTTCCTATGGATGGCAATAAAATATGACAATAAAAGGCGACTAAGGGAAATGCTTATAAACTAGTGATTCTTTTTTTAGACTATGGGCTAGCAACCTGTTACTCTTTGAAACTCAAATCTATCATTAAGCCAAGCTGAACGCTATCAGTCTTTTCAAGACTGTTGGCTCTGTCTACCCCGCAAGAGATAGGTTCAGAAAGCTAGCAATCGTATTAAACCACACAGACAGCGAGAAGCTATTCTGAAGTACCATCAGCAAGCCAATGGCAGGCGACCCGCCGACCTGTTTACATCGCATCATACGCACGGAGGCAGGAATTATTTGCACTTCACACGTTCACGATACTTGTTCGTAGGGTCACCATATTGCACTTTTAACTATAGGAATGATAATAATAAATTACCAAAAAGTGTTCTTGAAATGAATGATAGAAAATTTAAAAAGTACATTAAAGATGAGCTATGTAGGAAAGCCTATTACAGCACGGAGGATTATATTAATGATAAACATGTGTGGCCCAAGCTTGACATAATGGCCTCTTAAATGCTTGTGCATTTTTGACATGGTGTTGACATAATTTGTACAGTGTGTACATATTTTATTTTATCCTTATTTATTTGACGAAATATCGAATTCGTATTTAAATAACTAGTTCTACATTCATTCATGTTTTTTAATGTAGACAATGTGTATTCGTCCATGATTTAGATTTAAGAGATCTATATTTGTACATTGACGTCCGATGAAAATGCTGCAGTGTAGTTTGTTCCGCCGCTTCTTCTACACATGCGCTTTGGAAGCGGTAGTAGTTATAATTAGATTTAAGTGATGTGACGTCAATAAGTGATACCTTGTATCCAATTTTGAAAATAAATCTATTCTATTCTATTCTATAATAAATATATATTTACGGGGCACAGTCAAGCTCAGATTCACAGACACGAATAGAAAGACTCGGCTTTGTTTTCTGATAAAGACGTTATTATGCATATGTGTGTGTATTCTGTCACATGACTAACTTAATTAAGTTATCTCTATAGGCGTAGAAAAAAAGGCGGACGGAGTTTTACGATACGGAAAAATGAAACACCAAAAGTATTTATACACGCCTCACGCACACACTCTTATAAATAGTGTTACAGTCAACCGCCATTGCGTCACAATTGCGCAATAGATTATCTCACGAAATGCATGTTTTCTGTCACTCATACATGCATACGACGCCGCATTTACGATGCTTCACTTTTTTTCAAGCCATACTCCGTCCGCCTTTTTTTCTACGTCCTATGGTTAACTTCTTCATCTTCAGAACAAATGTACAAAAGATTCCTCCTTGATTCCATAGGCATATGTACTCACAGAGTCGAGAATTATTTAAACTTGACCTGCTCAAGCTAAAAAATAATCCATTCCAAAAATTGTAACTCCAGTGACCTCGTTTATTTCCGAATCAATTCTGATAACATTAATTCAGAAAGTTTGAGTAATTAGTGAGTTTTCTTCTTGTTCCGGTCAAGTTTCATTATCTGCAAGGCTAATTGCTTTATTAAAGCCCCGGCGTACTTGTACCTATTGAGTGGGAAGGGTTCATTTGGTTTTAAACGACTACCGAAATAAAGTATTAGATTTATAGTATTAGCTAGTAAGTAAGTATTAGTTTTCAACTCGCTTAGACACCAATCTCCTATTTTATCTATGAATTATTGTCTTTCAGCGGAAAGGTAATTTTAATGCATACATACATATGGTCACGTCTATATCCCTTGCGATAGATAGAGCCAACAGACTTGAAAAGACTGACTGGCCACGTTCAGCTATTTGTTCAGAATTGAGATTCAAATAGTGACAGGTTGCCAGCCCATCGCCTAAAAAGAATCCAAGTTTGTAAGATATCCCTTAGTCGCCTTTTACGACATCCATGGGAAAGAGATTGTATTGGTGCCGGGAACCACACGGCACTTATTCTAATAGAGATTCATTAATTATAGTACCAGCTACAAGTTTGACTGTTGATGTCACCTTATTCGTTCAAATTGTACTAATTACGGGAGAAATAAAGGAATAAATAATCAATATTGCTGCTGATTTCAATCTGTTCATCATGCTTTTTGAATCGGACAACTTAACAATTCGACCACCGACGCCCCTATCTCAACTAATAATAATAAATGCGAAAGGAAGTTTATTTGTTTGTTTGTTACCTCAACACGGGTTATCTACTGAATTAATCTTCTTGAAATATCACGTATATATAATTAAGAGTCTTCTTATACACATACCCTTTGGAAGCGTTAATAGTTATAATAAAAATTTAAGTGATGTGACGTCAAAACGTGATACCTTGTATTCTATTTTGAAAATACATCTTTTGTTTTCTAGTCAGTAGAAGGATCTAGGGTAGGTATCTTTAATTCCGGTAAACAATATATTTCCGCTAAATTAGTCACTTTTTGTAGCAGTCGTGAATTCGTTGCTTTTTATAAGTGGTTATAATTTTATCGCTTTTTTTTCTTGATGGCGCTAAATACACGCGGGTGAAGTTGCAGTTTAGAGCTAGTAAATCGAAATAACACACACATTTATTGACACTAAAAAAATTATTTCCACTTTTCTCTTGTAATCTTTGGGGAAAACTAAAACTTCTCGACTTCTATACGCCATTGGACTAATGACTTTATCAGAGCCTTAGAGCTACTTATAACAAATTAGTGTCCCAAGTAATATAGTTGACCCAAAGATTAAGGAATAGATGATTCGGGGTCGTCAAATTTTATACGCAGTTGGGTTCCTGATACACTTATAGCGTCTGCGTGTAGAACTTGAATATAGAACGGGTAAGTTACCAGGGTTAAAAAAGTGTAATGCACAGGTTTGAATACATAAAAAATTCAAATCAATTCTATCATTAAGCCAAATAGCTGAACGTGCTCATTCAGTCTTTTTAAGACTGTTGGCTCTGTCTACCCCGCAAGGGATATAGACGTGACCATATGTATGTATGTATGTATGTTGAATACATACATACATAAAATCACTTCTCTTTCCCAGAGGGTAGGCAGAGACTACCTCTTTCCACTTGCCACTATCTCTGCATACTTGCTTCGCTTCATCCACATTCATAACTCTCTTCATGCAAGCTCGGCGGTTTCGCGTTTTTTTTTTTTTTTTTTTTTTTTTTTTTTTTTTTTTTTTTTTGACCTGACCCTTTATTCTGTCCTGACCCCAGGACGTCCTTATTTTGATCAAGTACGTTCGTCTAGGTCTTCCCACTCCGACCTTTGCCTCCACACTCTCCTTGTATATCTGCTTAGTCAACCTGCTTTCATTCATCCTATCCACATGACCGAACCATCTCAACATACCCTTTTCTATTCCTGTAACTACATCTTCTTTCACATCACAACATTCCCTTATCACGCTGTTCCTTATCCGGTCACTCAATTTCACTTTGAATTTGTGGTCAAATTTGTTTGTGTAAAACAAGTATACAAAGGGAGTGTGAATGGGATGGAGTGACCTAGAGGAACGTACCTTGATCATATCGGAGATGTTCGTGTAAAAAGTCAGGTCAAGAATACCCGAAACCAACCCTTGTTAAGAGGGTTATGAATGTGGATGAAGCGAAAGAAGTATGAAAGGTCGAAAGATGTGGTCTCTGCCTACTTCGCCAGGAAAGAGGCGTAGTTTATGCATTGTAAACTTGTATTTATGTGCTATGATTTATTAATGAGAGAAGAACATAAGCTTGAATACTACATAAATACGTATAGTCACGTGTAGGTAACTTGTGGGGTAGACAGAGTCAACTATCTTGAACAGACTTAAAGGCCGCGTCCAACCGTATTGCTCAATGATGAAACTGATATTCTAATAGAGGCAGATAGCCAGCCAATCGCCTACAAGAAGAATCCAATTTCCAAAATTAGCCATTCCCTTAGTCGCATTTTACGACATTCACAGATAAGAGATTGAGTGGTCCTATTCTTGAGTGCCAAGAACCAGACGGCATAATTTAATTAAACAGCGCGCATCGGTTGAAAGATTATTTCTGAGGCACAGAGCAAGGTTAACCGTGTAACAGTATTCTCAGCTCTGTGTTGAACGCCATAACATATTAGAAACGTGATCGGGTATGACTTGTTCCCTCGCTCGTGATCTGTTGCTAAGGAAAATGCTTTTGACTGGCTCTGGTTTATTGCGGATCCCAATTGGAATATGACTATTTTTGTAGTCTTTGTTACGGGTGCCGTGTGGTTCCCGGCACCAATAGAAAAAAAATAGGACCTCTTCATGTCGTTCCAATGGATGTAGTAAAAGGCGACTAAGCGCTAGGCTTATAAAGTTGGGATTTTTCTTTTAGGCGATGGGCTTGCAACCTGTCACTATTTGAATCTCAATTCTATCTTAAAGCCAAATAGCTGAACGCGGCCTATCAGTCTACAAGACTGTTGGCCAAAAAGTCTGTAAGCCTATCCCTTAGTTGCCTTTTACGACATCCATAGGAAAGAGATTTTTTGTCCCGTTTTTAATAATAATCATGGTCGCCCTAATTTAAAGCTGTTACTGCTTCTGAAGTAGATCACAAACACGTACAATATACATTGCGTTTAGATGTGGGACAATGTTAATGTTTCACAGTGTAGTAGTATTGTTTTAGGAATATACATACCTCTTTCCTCTTTCCACTTGCCACGATCTCTGCATACTTCCTTCTCTTCTAATCTATTCTATTCTAGTGTAATAAAATCACGCCTCTTTCCCGGAGGGGTAGGCAGAGATTGTATTGTTTTATGTATGTATGTATGTATTCTAGTGTAATTGATCCCGTATATATATTTATATATTTATTTACCAACTCACGCCCTCTCCAGCAGATATTATACTCCGTGCCTAACCACCAAACGCTGTAAGCAACATTCCTATGCAACGTACTCGTAATTGCATTTCGTGTGTACCTATGTGTTTAACTTTACAGGATACCGCCGTAGCCACGCAAATTCGTGGTCGCGTTAATTCAACAAACATTATTGTTTGTGGGAATTTAAATTGCAAATAAATTATTTTATTTTTATAAATATACTAGCTTTTACCCGCGGCTTCGCCCGCGTTGCATCCCATGGAAACAGTTTTTTCTCCATATTAGAATGGGATTAGGGTAATTTGTTATGAGAGTATAAAATTGGTTGTTCCGTGTGGTTCCCGGCACCAGTACAAAAAAGAATGGGACCACTCCATATCTTTCCCACAGATGTCGTTAAAGGCGACTAAGAGATAGGCTTACATACTTCGGATTCTTCTTTAGGCGACGGGCTTGCAACCTGTCACTATTTGAATCTCAATTCTATCATTAAGCCAAATAGCTGAGCGTGGCCTATCAGTCTTTTCAAGACTGTTGGCTTTGTCTACCCCACAAGGGATATAGACGTGACCATATGTTTGTTTGTTTGTAATATCTTTATTGCATAGAAATTTAAACAGTAACAAGAAAATAATAAAGTTATAAAAGAAACAAATCACATCTAGAATTATTGTTTGTGGGAATTCAAATTGCAAATAAATAGGTATATTTTACAGATAATCGTGACAACATAAATTGCGGGATAGACAGAGCCAACGGTCTTCAAAAGACTGAAAGGCCACGTTCAGCTGTAGGTATGGGTTATTGATGGAACTGGAATTCATATAGTCACACTAGCACATAGCCTTAAATAAGAATGCCAAGTTCATTAGCCTATCCCTTAGTCGCCTTCATGGCAAAAGACGTCCGCCCAGGTTCGTGAACGAGGTATTGAGTTAAAAATTGCAATTGGAAAGCAAATAAAGTAAGTGAAACTGAAAATCAACAACAGAATGTTCCCGAATCGATATCTGTGAAACTAAATTACGTTCCTGTTTGAGTAACGAGTTTTTTTTTCTCTCTCTTATTCTATCAGAAATTCTATTTGACTGTCTTTGCTTTTTAAACGAAGTCTACTGTTGGGAGTCGGTGGTCGAACGGTTAAAGTGACCGAATAAAAAGCGCCGTACACAAAGTCATAAATATTGAGCACAATGCACATTGAGCCTAGCAGCTGAGCGTGGCCTTTCAGTCTTTCAAGACTGCTGGCTCTGCCTACCCCGCAAGGGATATAGACGTGATTATATGTATGTATGTATATAATAAACACAGAGTCCAATCCTACCGCGTCCATTTTACGAGTACATTAGTTTGATTTCTAACCGATGCTCGTATGGTATACGTACATACATATAATCACGTCCATATCCCTTGCGGGGTAGACAGAGCCAACAGTCTTAAAAAGACTGATAGGCCATATGGTGTATGTTTTTATTTTTAATGTCATTCTAGCTTTTAATAGATAAATCTGGTTATATACTCTTAGTCGCCTTTTACGATATCCATGGGAATTCGATGGAGTCCTATTTTGAAATGACCACAGGACACTTGTCACTTCTTAAAGAATTATTTCCAAGCAACTTGTCACTAATTCCGTCATTAATCCATCCAGCTCAATATCGTCATTCAATCTTTCGAGAGCATGGAGTCTGTCTACCCCGTTAGGGATAAAGTTTTGTAAGTCCATGTATTGTGTACAAAGTGAGTATGCGTAGGAGTTGGCCAATATACCCTGAGCACCAAATTGGACACGTTCTGGCAAACAGGTCAGGTCAAGATTACCCGAAACCGACGAGCTTGCATGAAGAGACGCATAAAATGTACCTATGCAGGGATCGTGTCAAGTGGAAAGATGTAGTCTCTGCCTACCCCCTCCGTGAAAGAGACGTGATTTCATATGTATGCATACATACATACCTACATACATACATACATATAATCACGTCTATATCCCTTGCGGGGTAGACAGAACCAACAGTCCTGAGCGGACTGATAGGCCACGTTCAGCTATTTGGCTTTCGAATAGTGACAGGTTGCTAGCCCATCACCTAAAAAAATAATTTCAAGTTTGTAAGCCCTTAGTCGCCTTTTACGACATCCATGGGAAAGAGATGGAGTGGTCTTATTCTTTTTTGTATTAGTGCCGCGAACCACACGGCACTTTTATGTATGTTTTTAAAATAACTACAGTTATTTCGCTCTGAAAATAAAAGAAGCTTAAAATTCCCAGTAACATAAATATAAAACGCCCGAAAATAGTTCTGTATTTTGCTAAGCCGCCGACTTCACAGTATTTCAAGAGGACTGCTATGAAATTTTTAGTCCTTTTTCAAAAATAACTAAGGATTGGAAAAGTTTGTTGAAAAGCGGTTTGTGTATCTGGCCGGGCTTAATATTTCTCGTGAGAGGCGAATGAGGGAATAAGCAGTTGCAATTAGTGCAAACGTTAAATAAAATAATAAATAAATATATACGGGACAAATTACACAGATTGAGTTAGCCTCAAAGTAAGTTCGAGACTTGTGTTACGAGATACTAACTCAACGATACTTCATTTTATAATAAATACTTGTATAGGTAATCGTCCAAGACCCAGGCCAATCAGAAAAAGTTCTTTTCTCATCATACCCTGGCCGGGATTCGAACCCTGGACCTCCGGTGTCACAGACTAGCGTACTACCGCTGCGCCACAGAGGCCGTCATAGATTATATATATATATAATAATAATATACACAAAAGGATAAACTTATAAACTTAGACTGTCAAGCTTTGAAAATTTTTGGTACCTACTTTAGTCGCCTTAAACGCCATTTATAACACAAGATAGAAAGATTTTAGTTACCTAACTGGTGAGCAAATAAAACAGAAAATAAATAGCCACTACCTTATAAAAAAACAAGTTGCCATCGTAAAAAAAGCAATAAAAATCTTCGTATAAAAATGCAAATCCGCAACAACGTATAACGCGAGTAAAAACTAAAAAAAAAAAACTACATTTTAAAATAAATTCAAATAGGAAAGGAATTCTAAAAGCACTGAAAATGTGTAGACATTCTGACGCAAGAATATTGCAAAATATAAGTGACTTCAGTGGGTTAATTTGCATATTTTCCATTAAGTGTAACGGTGTTAGATTTAAAAAGAATAACTAAGAAGACTGGCCACGTCTCGAATGCATAAAATTTAATGTTTTGAACAAACAAGAGTGGATTTAAGGGAATGGGAATAAGACCTTTTTTAAATTTTGATGTTTTTATATATGTATGTATGTTTAGGGTGGATTTTAAATTTTGTAAGCAAATTTGGTTATTGAAACTGATTTATAAATAAATTAAGTACATAATAAATTATAAAAGTCTACCCGATTGACCGAATCTGATGAAATTTCGCGTTAACATATTTAAGTTATTAACAAAATGACCGATACCTGTTTTCCAAAGAAATTGGCAACAAAACGATACATACGTACGATCGCGTTCATATCTGCAGTCATAGTTTTAAAATTCTTACGGGTTAAAATAGCGTGCACTGTGGTTCCACTAGATACACACACACATGCATATTTAAAAAGAATAAATTTTCCATCAAATGAATACGGTCTTTAAAACCAATGATTACTAAGTAAAACAGTTTATTATTCTATGACATATAACATAACAAAACAGAAAGAGACGGTAATCAACGATTGCCGAACTGGGCCCGATAATTGTCGATCGAGATATCGTCGTCTCTCATTATTTGCATAAGATTTGCCTATAGAGGGAAGCCTGCGACTGCCAGACTTATGTCATTTCAATAAGGTTGAAAATTTGTCTGCACACGACCCTAACATAGGTAGTGGTTCCTTTGAAAGTTATTGGGTAGCAATTTTATTACTTCGTGTGAGCAAGTGAGATCTAAGATATATTAGATAATCTCGCTTGCTCACACTCGTTTGTTCTAGTTACTAGCGTTACTTGGATTCCAATTTATTCAAGGATTTTTTTTGTCTATTAAAAAAAAAATAGTGTTACTGACAATTTTTAATGCTTCAAGGTGCCATTTGAACTAAGTAACTGACTGACTAACTAACTAACTGATATCTAAGAATTACAATACCCGTGTTTCAAACACGGAAATCAGCAAGAAATGTTAAACAAGAGGGAGCAAAATAAAACATTCAATAATTAAAATTAGTAAATTTTATTGAACTAGTTTACCTATAGTTTTGTTTACATATTGATGATTAATAAAGCTATACATACAGCATATTGCACTAATTGTAACATCTACTTATCTCCTGTTATTAAGGTTACAGCTTAATTATTCGTTTTCATAAAGAAAAGATATTGAAGCTGTCCTTAAAATACTAGTAGTTTTAATATAAACTGGCAGAACCTTTCACGCACTATATGGACTCGATGCACAGGGCGGTTGTCTTGCACAAATGATATTGTTGACATATCATCAATCGGATAAATACACCGCACAGTTGGTAACATGGTTTCTTCCAGCACGTGCACATAATGAGCAGCTGTAGCGCGTCCTTCTATCCACATCTGTTCCCCAGGTCCAGCAGCACTCATCCAGCCCCACATATTTACAGATATGCGTCCAGACTCCATATTTTTTTCTTCATACCGAGTTGCATTTCTTCGCCATAAATGAAGCCTACCGTGTTGCGATGACGTAAACGAACTTTTCGTCCGTAAATATCGCTTTTTTCCAGTCAAAATCCAAATCCGTCGAGCAAATTCTAAACGTTTTTGCTTATTTATTTCGGATAAATACCTACGGCTTTCTTGCTGGCTGTCTGTGGTGTAGTCCCTCACGGTGCAAACTCGACGAACAGTAACCACTGATATGTCGAACTGTTCCGCAAATATTCTGGTCGGTATGAAGCCATTATTTTCGTACTGTTTCACCATGGATCTCCGCTATGTGGCGTGTCGCTGTGTTGATTAGCGGACGACGGCCGCTGCGCGGTCGACTTTTTACACTACCCTCTTCTTAATGGCGCGTTACCCAACGCTTTACCGCTTGTTGTTTATTGTGTTATTTGTGTGAATGTGTGAGTGATAGCAGCGGTGCAAGCTATAAAGTTTTGTGAACTATGACTGCAATTATGAACGCGACCGTACATATAATCTGCCTATATCCCTTGCGGGGTAGACAGATCCAACAGTTTTGAAAAGAATGTAAAGCCACGGTCAGCTGTTCGGCATGAGGTGGAATTGACATAATACGTATATCGATTTGTGCCGTTTGGTTCTCGACATTTTAGCATCGGACCACTTCATATCTTCCTACGGATGACGTAAAAGCCGATCAAGGGAAAGGCAAATAAACTTAGGATTTTTCTTGAAGGCGATGCGCTAGCAACCTATCACTATTTTAATCTCAATCCCATTATTAAGCCATATAGCAGAACGTGGCCTTTCAGTTTTTTCAGCACTATTGGCTCTGTCTACCTCGCAAGGGTAGGGACGTGACTATATGTATATATGTTCTTTTTTTAAAACTTAAGGAGGAAGACAATAAAAGCGATGGAATGAATTTGCAAACGTTTTATCATTAAAAAAAAATCTGTTTACTTTTATTCATAAACCAACAAAGAGTGAGTGCTGTTACGAAATTTATAGAGCTGATAATACCTCGGGTGGGTAATATATTTTTTATTTTTAATATTCTGGCCATAATAACGGAGATCAGGTAATTTTTGTCCCCGTTGCGACTCATGCGCAAAAGGTCTCTTTCGCAAAATGTCCCCATGTCGTAAAATGTCTGTTTTGCAAAAGGTCCCTCGCAAGATGTCCACGGTCTTAAAATGTAGGTATCTTTGTCCGCGCAAATTTAGCGGCACCTAGAAAAGGATATAGGTTTTTCACAAATTCATACATACAAATGGTCACGTCTATATCCCTTGCGGGGTAGCCAGAGCCAACAGTCTTGAAAAGACTGAATGGCCACGTTCAGCTATTTGGCTTAACGATAGAATTGAGATTCAACTAGTGACAGGTTGCCAGCCCATCGCCTAAAAAAGAATACCAAGTTTGTAAGCCTATCCCTTAGTCGCCTTTTACGACATCCATGAGAAAGAGATGGAGTGGTCCTATTCTTTTTTGTATTGGTGCCGGGAACCACACGGCTTTTCACAAATTCCCCTGGAAATAATAGTTTTAACCGGGATGAAAAGTACCCCACGTCCTTCTCCAGACTCCTATTCTTATATTTCAAGAAGATTGGTTTTATAAATAACGCTTGAAGAGAAAACAAACAAATAAACTTACTTTCGCATTTGATAATGTTAGTCGGGAATTTGGGATTACAGTAAAAATACTTAATAATTTACATTAATTATATTGTTCTTCATTGTTTCAGGTAATTTTTTAAAGAAATATACAGTGGTTGCAGTTTATAAATTACGGTAAATATTTCTTTTTTTTACTTCATAGTACGGTTCATGGACTCAAAATGAATTTTTCTTCTGAAACAAAGTGACGACATTTAAAAAAAAAATAGGAAAGCCATCATAGCGATTCTAGCCTCAGATTCTAAGCAACCCACTTTCCCTCCCATGTATCTTTTATACATACATACATAATACATAAAACCACGCCTCTTTCCCGGAGGGGTAGGCAGAGACTCCTCTTTCCACTTGCCATGATCTCTGCATACTTCCTTCGCTTCATCCACATTCATAACCCTTTACCAGGACGTCTTTAATTTTATGAAGTTAGATTCGTCTCGGTCTTCCCACTCCGACCTTTCCCTCCACACTCTCCTTGTATATCTGCTTAGTCAACCTGCTTTCATTCATCCTCTCCACATGACCAAACCTTTTATACATCAAGTATATTATCTGCTTCCTCTTGGCCTTAATACCGGTTGCAGCCTCACCTCTCTGGAGAGGAGCCCGGGGTATGCATTTGACCATGGATCCTGGATTGGGCGAGTCAGGTTTTGTCACGAAGCGACTCCCATCTGACCTCCGCAACTTTTCCAGGTACACCATAACCTGTATTGAATCTATGGTATACCAAGTATATTATCTACCTTCCGCATATAAATACGATGCCGGTATTTGGTCGATTGAAACGTCCCTTGTTTGCATGAAGAGAGTTATGAATGTGGATGAAGCGAAAGAAGTGTGCAGGGATTGTGGCAAGTGGAAAGATGTGGTCTCTGCCTACCCCTCTGGGATAGAGGCGTGATTTATGTATGTATGAATATATGAATGTATGAATGTATGTATGTATGCATGAATGTATGAATGTTCATGTTCTTGCAGTTTAAAATCATTGGAAAAACAAAATATTTTTTATGGTAAGTATTATCCACTCTATATTGGTACTATTTCAATACTGTTAGTATGAATGCAAAGAGGTATCGACAAAACTTCGGTGGCGTTTTTTCGTTGCAATGGAATAACATATTTTATGGCAAGTTCTTATTTAAAAAAAAACATACTCATATCACGTTCCATTTCTTTAAGATAGAAAGAGACAAAAATCACAAGTTTATACGGATTAAATTATACATTGCTACAGGCTAGCAATGTATAATTTAATAATTATAAGAATAATTTAAATAATATAATATAAAAAATGTGTGTGTTCCCGTGTGGTTCCCGGCACTATTACAAAAAAGAATAGGACCACTCCATCTCTTTCCCATGGATGTCGTAAAAGGCGACTAAGGGATAGGCTTATAAACTTAGGATTCCTCTTTTAGGCGATGGGCTAGCAACCTGTCACTATTTGAATCTCGGTTCTATCATTAAGCCAAATAGCTGAACGTGGCCATTCAGTCTTTTCAAGACTGTTGGCTCTGTCTACCCCGCAAGGGATATAGACGTGATCATATGTATGTATGTATGTATAATATAAAAAAAAAATATATTTATACAAAAATATATATGCCTGAAATATATATGCGTGCCTGGTGGTTCCCGACACTTTAGAATAGACTCACTCCATATATTTCCTATGGATGTCGTAAAAGGCGACTAAGGGATACGCTTATAAACTTGATATTTCCACTTGTAAGCGATGGGCTAGCAACCTGCCACTATTTGAAACTCAATTCCAACATGAAGCCATACAGCTGAACGTGGCATTTCGGTATTTTCGAGACAGTTGGCTCCGTCTACCCCGCAAGGGATATAGACGTGACCATATGTATAGATGTGAAACCACAAGTACAACCAACAGGCGGAAGGTAGCTTAACATAAACCTTATAAATAATGTTAACCTTACATGAGCGACGTTGAATCAAAATGAACTGTCAGTTATAATGTAAAAACGATCCTACACTTGGCATGATTAATGGAGCTACGCCGTAGCGGCTACGGCGTAGCGGCTACGACACAGATGTGGATCTGGCTAGACATGTCACATAATAAACAATGTAATAAAACATGTCACTAAACACTGTTAGGAAATCTTGCAGTCTCTTGCAACTTTTAAACACGAAAATCTATGGATGTAATAAAATATTGTAGGATGATAAAAATACGAATGTTTTCCATCGGTCTCAGATGACGTGTATGTTTGAAGTTAACATAGCAATAAAACCTGACAGAATAGCAATAGAAAATTTTGACGCATGTAAGTGTTAGAAAATGCTAAACCATGTCGCAAGCTTTTTATGAACGAGGGAGGGAATGTGTGACATGAACCGAATTTTGCATTTTCTCATATTCATTTGCGTGAAATCATTCCATCTCTTTCCTATGGATGTCATAGAAGGCGACAACGGGATAGATTAGCTTGGGATTCTTCATTTAGGCGATGGATTTACCAACCTGCCAAACAGATGACCGTGGCCTTTCAGTTTGTCAAAGCTGTTGGCTCTGTCTACCCCGCAAGGAATATAGACGTGACTTTACACTCATGAAACTGTAACAATTAATATTAGTACAGAATAATCTTGTTGCGGTATCTAACTAGGTTTATATCACTGTTACTGGCATAGACGCTACGCCGCGCCTACGTTGCATTTGACGTATCATTTTGTTTATTGAAGTAAAATTATTTAATTACTAGAGGCCGCCCGCGACTTCGTCCGCATGGAAACCCTATCAATCCCTCGGGAACACCGGGAAAAAAACTAGCCTATATGTTATTCTGGGTCATCAGTTACCTACCTACCAAATTTCATCGTAATCGTAATCGATGCCTTCTTGGTATGCCAGAGCAACGGTTGCCATGATTTTTTTTAGTTTGAAAAATGACAGAAATTTTTATTGTCAAATATTCTTAATTTTATATTCAATATTATAGTGATTTTAAACTGATCATTTCTCTCATCTTTTCTCCTTCTACCTTCTCTAGGAATAACTAACTTTGTAACGATACTTCCTACAAGCCTAACAGCTGAACGTGGCCTGCAAGTCTTTCAGGACTGCTTGCTCTGTCTACCTCGCAAGGGATATAGCCGTGATTATATGAATAAATAAATGAATACTTTCTCGAACACGAAACTTAAAATTCAATTTATCAGTTATTTTGTAGTCTAAAATAACTGATAAGTCCTACTTTAAAAGTACTTTATTTCTATACTCGTTAGTAAAATAGCAACTTTATAAAAGTCCGTCAGGCGGTCTCTTGCAACGTGGAAACTTACAGTTTTACCAAAACTTTCTTCTAAGTAGTTTTAAATGCCTCATTCCAAAAGTTAAGTTGATTTTTTTAAGCTCTCAGTGAGTTTTTAATGCATAAAACTAACACCTAATGTTTTTAAGTTTTCTATATTCTTGTTATAATAAATCTGTAACTAAACTTTGTCTGTACATTGAAGATATTTAAGAAAAAAAAACTATAAGGAGTCTTTTAGGGTCAATAGAAGCCAAAACAATATTTTTTAAAATTGTTGTCAGTCTGTCTGTCCGTCTGTCTGTCTGTATGTTTGTATGCACATCATGCAAAATCTACCGAACGGATCTGAACGAAATTCGGCACAGATATAGTTAGTAGCCAGAATTAGAATATAGGCTACTTTTTATCCTGAAATTCTATCCCAACGGGATGAAAAAGGGGAACGCTTCAATAATGCCCAGAATGACTATTCCACGCGGGTGAAGTTGCGGGCACAGCTAGTATTGAAGATATTCTATAAATACCAATCATAAATTGTACGCAGACAAAGTTGCAAGCGCAACTTAGCGACATATAAATCAAGTTACGACGATAACGCATCATTGATTAACTCACAGGACCGTTTACATATTGATGACAAGTCGGTCATATAAAAATAGACGGACAGTCTCCCCAGTGCGTGGAGGGATAAACAATGAACATACAGTACAATGATTTTATATGTATAGATACGAATAACTTGGATTTATTTATACTTGGCAATTGTAGTTGTAAATTTAAGAGCAGAATATAAGGCATAAGACCGCCTAAATCAGTTTTTCTGTTTGGTAGATTGATGGAGAATTAGAATAGAATAGAAGAAAAGAGAGATAGAGTATAGAGAGTTTTAAATAAATAAAGGCGTGACGTATGGTTCCAGGAATTTTAGATTAGGACCATTCCATATTTTGGTCGTACAAGGCGACTAAGGAGAGGCTTAAAAACTTCACTTGTAGGCGATGAGCTATCAACATGTCACTATTTGAATTATATAATTAACTATACAGATAAACGTGACCTTCCAGTCTTTTTAACGTCAGTCTTTTTAACATCGGTTCTGTCTACCCCGCAAGGGATTCATACGTGATTATGTCACTATCAATGCGTCTAACAGCCGCCTAAACATCTTAGACCTTTGAATAAAGACTTGATAAATATGTTAGACATTTAGAGTACTTAACTACTCAACATTCGCCTTAACCGACTATGTGTAACTTGCAAGTTATGCTTTGCACACAACGCGAAGTTATGCCTAGCTTGCTTTAAGGCATACGTAAGCACGAGGTATGGGGATAAACTAATGTACGTCATGTTGGTTTAAAGATATAGTACAGTGACGATACTAACAGTAGGTATTTATGCATCAAATGTGTAGTTTGATCCAAAACTTGCTGTTTTTTTTTAAATAATACTGATGACAAATTAAAAGCATTGCGTAAAAATCATAGTAAAAAAATAAATTGAGTATTTTTTTAGTCCCACGCTAGACAAAATTCATATGTAAGACTTTTACATATCTTTTGGTTTCACAACATTTTGTTGACGTCGAATAGAATAAATAAAACTAAGTTTACACCCGCTTTTTACCGCAGTCTTGAGTTTTAAGGTTTTCTTCAATAACGTCAACTTCACAATTATCTAGTAAATGAAAGAACACAATATTTTATGATTAATTCATTTATAAGAAATTTTCGAAACGGAACCAAGAAACGACATTGCCGTGTGGTTCCCGGCATCAATAAAAAAAGAATAGAACCACTCCATCTCGTTCCCATGGATGTTGTAAAAGGCGACTAAGGGATGGGCTTATAAACTTGGGATTTTCTTTTAGGCGACGGGCCAGCAACCTGTCACTATTTGAATCTCAATTCTAACATTAAGCCAAATAGCTCAATGTGGCCTATCAGTATTTTCAAGACTGTTGGCTCTGTCTACCCCGCAAGGGATATAGACGTGATTATATATGTACCTATGATTGTTCAATTTTACTATTTTTTCTAGTTCATCTGACCTCCACCGAGCACCACTCGGTCACTCAGGTACTGGATTATAATGTGACCAAATCGACACAGAAATTATTACAATGACAAAGTACGCTAGGTATGATATAACAAACGTTATTTATGATGGCCGTTAACGAATGGCGGAAAAATACTTACGCCCTAAAGAAAATCAATTGTCAATAAATTCGTATAAGTAATATTATCGCGGGGTCTTCTGACCCTTGTCCACCCCTCAACTTAGGGGTGATTCTATGTTACATTTTACAACCCCACAACTCACATTCCCTTAGGCTATCCCTTTCATAAATTCCAAAGTACTTAGTAAAAAGCGGAAAAACTGATGCCAACAAATTTTTTTGTCAACCCTACTTTTACATACAAACTATTTTCATCTTTATGTTGGAGTTTTAAGGTTGATATTGGTTTGACGTTTACATGTAAAGGCCACAGGTGTAGAGGTAAACTTTATAAAATGATATTTTCACTCGGAACAATTATGTTGACTTTGAACTAAGTAAAAAGTTAAGCGAAGAAAACTTGTACTGGGTAATTTTTTTTTTGTTTGACATGTTTTCATAGCGGTATTCATGATTCAAAATCCTACTAATATTATAAATGCGAAAGTTTGTGAGTATGTCAGTATGGATGTTTGTTACTCTTTCGCGCAAAAACTACTAAACCGATTACGATGATAAGCTGAAGACCCATAATAACATATAGGCTACTTTTTATCCCGGAGTTCCCGCGGGATTGATTCCACGCGGACGAAGTCGCGGGCGGCCTCTAGTTGATTATAAAAAGATATAGAAGATACATACATATAATCACGTCTATATCCCTTGCGGGGTAGACAGAGCCAACATTCTTGAAAAGACTGATAGGCCACGTTCAGCTGTTTGGCTTTAAGATAGAATTGAGATTCAAATAGTGACAGGTTGCTAGCCCATCGCCTAAAAGAAGAATCCCAAGTTTATAAGCCTACCCCTTAGTCGCCTTTCACGACATCCATGGGAGAGAGATGGAGTGGTCCTATTCTTTTTTCTATTGGTGCCGGGAACCACACGGCAGAAGATATTACACCTAATTCTATGTGACAGACTACATTTTGGGGCTATCAGGTTAACCGAGTTTATTGGAGGAACAGTGCTTAGTAGGTACTGGGTTCAGTTCATTTGGAGTTGGGCCAAGTTGAACACCTGTGGCTTATAGGGTTGGCACTTTTTAATGCAGATTTATTAATACGCCGTGTGGTTCCCGGGTGCCGTGTGGTTCGCAGCCCAGCGCAAATACAAAAAATAAAAGGACCACTCCATCTCTTTCCCATGGATGTCGTAAAAGGCGACTAAGGGATAGGCTTACAAACTTGGGATTCCTTTTTAGGCGTTGGGTTAGCAACCTGTCACTATTTGAATCTCAATTCAAGTGGCCATTCAGTCTCTGTCTACCCCGCAAGGGATATAGACGTGACCATATGTATGTATGTTATTAATATCAATGGTACATAATAATAATAAATAGAGGCAAATATAGGGGACAAATTACACGGATTGAGTTAGCCTCGAAGTAAGTTCGAGACTTGTGTTACGAGATACTAAATCAACGATACTATATCTATACTAATATTACAAAGCTGAAGAGTTTGTTTGTTTGAACGCGCTAATCCCAGGAACTACTGGTTCAGATTGACTTTAGCATCACACTGCAACTATAAGGAGCGAAGAAATAATGGAAAATATGAAAAAAAGGGGGAAATTATTCATACTTGAGGGCTTCAATGATGCCTGAAATAACTATTCCACGCGGACGAAGACGGCACAGCTAGTATATATATATATATGTGTGTGTTAATTTTGCCAACCCTAGTTCTGCGGGATTGTTCTTCGCAATCCGTATAGGTGAAACGGATTTGAATATTAAGCTTTTAGGCTCCACACTACGGCACAGTTCGTTTTGATCCGCGCCGCAATGTTCGGCTTTTGGCTTTTATTTCAGCCAAATTGAAACTTTGATGCTTTTTTTTGTTGGTGACGGATTAACGACCTAAAAGTGCATGAACAGGTAGTTGTTAAACATACATACATACATATAATCACGTCTATATCCCTTGCGGGGTAGACAGAGCCAACGGTCTTGTAAAGACTGATAGGCCACGTTCAGGTATTTGGCTTTAAGATTGAAGTGAAATAGTGACAGGTTGCTAGCCCATCGCCTAAAAATAAAAGAATCACAAGTTTGTACGCCTATCCCTTAGTCGCCTTTTACGACACCCATGGGAAAGAGATGGAGTGGGGCTATTCTTTTTTGTATTGGTGCCGGGAACCACACGGCATATAATAGTTTATGATGTGTGGTAAATAGCGTTACATGGGTACATATATCATTATACCTAATTTAATTGTTTCTGAGTGGCATTTTCAACGCGACGTTTCATTACACGAAACGATTAATTTTGTATCAACATACAATAACATAGTACATATATATATATATATATATAGCGGACACCGGCGCGTGTCCGTGACATCTCCGCGGGAAGTTTAACGAATAAAGTTCGCTCCATGTTAAGAAATTAGTTTCTTCCGCTAACGTACACTTCTGCGGTGGTCCAAGTGTGGAGCGGATGGCGATTTAATAAACGTACATACATATTATCACGTCTATATTATTTGCGGAGTAGACATAGCAGTCTTAAAAAGACTGAAAGGCCGCGTATCACTACATAGTATAAAACAAAGTCGCTATTTTAGTCTGTTTGTCTGTATGCTTAAATCTTTAAAATTACGCAACGGATTTTGATGCGGATTTTTGTAACAGGTAGAGTGATTCAAGAGGAAGGTTTTTATGTATAATTTTTTCCGAATTTTGCACCCGTGCGAAGCCGGGGCGGGTCACTAGTAGCTTTATAATAGTAGAACTGAAATTCAAATAGTGAATAAGTAAAAAAAGTGAGATTCAAATAGTGAATAAGGTCTTTAGCCCATTCCTTAAAGGAAGGATCCCAAGTTTCTTATAGCCTATCCCTTAGTCACCTTTTACTACATCCATGGGAAAGAAATCGCGTATGGCTTTATAATAGAACTGAGATTCAAATAGTGAATAGTCGTTAACCAATCCCTTACAAGAAGGATCCCAAGTTTCTTATAGCCTATCCCTTAGTCACCTTTTACTACATCCATAGGAGTGGTCTTATTATTTAGTGCAAGGAATCACACGGCGCTCTTAAACTAAAAACTTATTTTTATGCGAAATAAAAGTGGATGCATATATATTTTATTGTATCACTAACTTTTAAACGCAGCTTTTCCACGCTAATTTAGCGCCACCTACAAAATAACACAGGTTTTTTTTAAATTCCACGGACTATACTCTACTTTTACGAATTATGCCCAGTAAAAATACCGGGATGAAAAGTACCATATAACCTTTGCCAGACTCTTTAATTAATATACTATATACCCAAATCAAGAACATTGGTTCTTTGGATAATGAGTAAAGAGACAACAAATAAACTAAAATATTTTCGCTTTTTTAATTTTTTTACCAAAAATTTTCGAGATACATATAAACGTCTTCATCGCTTACAGGATAGACATAGCCAACAGTCCCGAAAAAGTCGCGTTCAGCTGTAGGCTTTGTAGGTGACAGGTTGCTAGCCCATCGCCTAAAAGAACAATCCCAAGTTCATCAGCTTTTCCTTTAATTAGCTTTTACAGTCTGCATGAAAAGCAGTTTACATATACCCTACATTTTTCTTTGCTACGAGACATGATTTCTGCAAGTCAAATTTTCAATCATGACCCGCTTCAGCTTATGCCTGACGCCAGCGACTTTTCCGCATTGTCCCCATATTCCATCCCGGTCCAAGTTACGAGAGACTATTCCACAACAAACTTTGACACAGTGGAAGAAAGGCATTGTCCATATTTTCTCCCAAACCTGTGCAGACAAGGTGGATTCAATTATAACAGTTGTTATTGCGAACTTTCGTCATGTTTTCACATATTTTGACCGCAGTTGAAAAAGGAGGTGTTATGGTTTTTGTTTTTGGTTGTGCCGTGTGGTTCTCGGCACCAATACAGTGCCGTGTGGTTCCCGGCACCAATACAAAAAAGAATAGGACCACTACATCTATTCATACATATGGTCACGTCTATATCCCTTGTGGGGTAGACAGAGCCAACAAAAGATTGTTGGCTCTGTCTACCCTAACAGTCTTTTCTCTTGAAAAGACTGATAGGCCACGTTCAGCTGTTAGGCTTAATGATAGAATTGAGATTCAAATAGTGACAGGTTGCTAGCCCATCGCCTAAAAGAACAATCCCAAGTTTATAAGCCTATCCTTAAGACGCCTTTTACGACATCCATGGAAAAGAGACGGAGTGGTCCTATTCTTTTTTATATTGGTGCCGGGAACCACACGGCATTTATAGGGTATGTATGATTTCAATATGAGTATTTCGTCAAATAAATATAGATAAAGTGATAAAATAAGATATGTATAATTCGCGGCGAACAACAATAATAATATTTGAAAAAAAATGGCATTGCAAGAATTACATCATTTTTCTAGTTTATTGTCATAACACTAATGGTAATGTACCATATTTGTAATAACAAATGGTACAATACATATTGTTAATATGATTACATCTGGTTAATGTAGGGTTGGCAAAATAATTTATGGTGTAATTTCTAATATCAATTAGATATTTATTCAAAAGTTTGTTATAAATGGGTTGTAATATTTGTACATTAAATAAATTTTGCCATTATAACCCTATACAATATATAAAAAAAAACAAAATCTTTTATTTAAAAAATTAAAATAAAAAAATCGAATGAAGCTAGGTACCATGTTTGGGAAAAAATTGTTTTTCTCATATTTTCACTAGAATTCGTTATACCAAGTACAATGGTTCTTCTTCCTCCTGGCTTTAGTCCTGGTTGCATCTTCACTTCTCTGGAGACGAGCCCGGGGTATGCCTTTGACCATGGATCCTGGATTGGGTGAGTCAGGTTTTTACAAGAAGCGACTCCCGTCTGACCTCCGCAACCTTTGCAGGTAAATCTAACCCGAATTGGATTGATCATGGTTACACATCCAGTTGCCTGAACGTGCAGGTTTCCTCACGATGTTTTCCCTCACTGTAAGAGCATCGGTTAGTATTCAAACTAATGTAGGTACATAACTTCGAAAATAGTCATTGGTACATGGCCGAGGTTGGATTTGAACCTGTGCCTTTCTGCGCATCACGCATTTTAACCGGACACCTTACCCATTCGACCACCAACGCTCTTATGTAAAGTGGTTGTTAGGCTATAATAATTAAGGCGTCAAAAAGAATAGGACCACTCCATCTCTTTCCCATGGATGTCGTTAAAGGCGACTAAGGGATAGGCTTACAAACTTACGATCCTTTTTTAGGCGATGGGTTAGCAACCTGTCGCTATTTGAATCTCAATTCTATCATTAAGCCAAATAGCTGAACGTGGCCATTCAGTTTTTTTAAGACTGTTGGCTCTGTCTACCCCGCAAGGGATATGGACGTGACCATATTTATGTAAAAAAGACATTAAAAATACAAGCACAGAACAAAGAAGATCGTGTGTAGCAGTTCTGTGCTCTGTTACTCCCGCATTGTTTGATATCAACATAAAAAAGATTATTTTTCTATCTCTACCACTTAGTCCAAAGAGTTGTATGGCGTGTTCCGTATAAAATTAGCTGATTATTCTGCCGACCGTACGCTTCTAACAAAATAGTGTACAATTTAACGACCTCTGTGGCGCAGCGGTAATACGCTTGTCTGTGACACCGGAGGTCCCGGGTTCGAATCCCGGTCAGGGCATGATGAGAAACGAACTTTCTCTGATTGGTCTGGGTCTTGGATGTTTATCTATCTAAGTATTTATTATAAAATATAGTATCGTTGAGTTAGTATCTCGTAACACAAGTTTCGAACTTACTTCGAGGCTAACTCAATCTGTGTAATTTGTCCCGTATATATTTATTTATTTATTTATTTGCAAATCCTACTATAATAATATTATAAACGCGAAAGTTTGTGAGTATGTCAGGATGTCAGTATGGATGTTTGTAACTCTTTCACGCAAAAACAACTGAATCGATTACGATGAAATTTGGAATTTAGGTAGCTGAAGACCCAAACTAACATATAGGCTACTTTTTATCGCAGAGTTCCCGCGGGATTGATAGGGTTTCCATGCGGACGAAGTCCCGGGCGGCCTCTAGTTGTACATAATTATTAACTTTAATTACTATTAGTTTGTAAATGTGTGTGTAAGGCTTAGACGAACGTGCCTAAATCAAATCGGAGACGTTTTTGCAAAAGGTCAGGTAAAGAGTACCCGGAACCGACGAGCTTGGATGAAGAGAGTTCTGAATGTGGATGAAGCGAAGGAAGTATGCAGATATCGTGGCAAGTGGAAAGATGTAGTCTCTGTCTACCCCGCCGTATGTTTTAGGGCCCTAGTAACGTAGCTGGTAGCCTCATAAACGATAGACTAATTTACATATGAATAAATACACACACAGACGGACAATGAAACTGATTGCATTGTGATAGCCGACTGTGTTGTGAATATAGAAGAACGTGACATTTGTATTTTTTACACACATACATATAGTCACGTCTCTATCCCTTGCGGGGTAGACAGAGCCAACAGTCATGAAAAGAGTGATGGGCCACGTTCAGCTGTTTGGCTTAATGATAGAATTTTTAATTAATTTATTTTGTTTCACAACCAAACTAGCGTGGAAACTACTGAACTCAAATGTCTTTGACAAATATTTTATTGCTTACATTTTTACAGCTTAAATTAACATAGATAGACGTACCTACAAGTATCTGTGCCGTGTGGTTCCCAGCACCAATGAAAAAAAGAATAGTAGGTACCATTCCATCTCTTTCCCGTGGATGTCTTGAAAAACGACCACAGGATAGACTTCTGCAACCTATCACTGTTTGAATCTCAATTCTATCATTAAGCCAAACAGCTGAAATTGCCCTATCAGTCTTTTCAAGACTGTTGGCTCTGTCCACCACGAAAGGATTATTGACGTTTTTATCCCATCGCCTAAAGAAGAATCCTAAGTTTGTAAGCCTATGTCGCCTTTTACGACATCCATGGGAAAGAGATGGAGTGATCCTTTTTTTTTCATTGGTGCCGGTAACCATATATATATGTATAATATTATTTAAAACCCTTTCATTGCGGAGAAAGGACTATACTTTAAGGATTTGCCACAGGGAAAACTATCATCAACAAAACACGCCTCTTTTGAGAAAGTGGGTTAGCCCAGTTTATTTTCCTCCACCGGCCGTTTATATCACTTCGCAATATAAGTGACGGCAAATTTCTCAGTGGATTTGTCCAAATGATTAATATAACGTACATAACAACGCTTTCAACCTAATCTGAGGCGTACAAAAGTAAAAGAAAACCCCCCAGCGTACCCATTTTTGATAAAAGCCCTTGCATACAAACACACACATTTGTAAAATAAATCGCTACGTACTCGGCGAATGATTTAGTGACGCGCGTACGATGGAAAATTTGTCGGTGTCGATAAATTTGTACATACATACATATATATGGTCACGTCTATATCCCTTGCGGGGTAGACAGAGCCAACAGTCTTGAAAAGACTGAATGACCACATTCAGCTATTTGGCTTAATGATAGAATTGAGATTCCAATAGTGACAGGTTGCTAGCCCATCGCCTAAAAATGAATCCCAAGTTTGTTAGCCTATCCCTTAGTCGCCTTTTACGACATCCACGGGAAAGAGATGGAGTGGTCCTATTCTTTATTGTATTGGTGCCGGAAACCACACGGCAAAAATTTGTGATTAAATTAATTTATAAAAAACTAATTATGTTAGGTCATACATGGATGTCATGGATGGATAATTTGACGGCCTCTGCGGCGCAGCGGTGGTGAGTTCGTCTGTGACACCGGAGGTCCCGGGTTCGAATCCCGGCCAGGGCATGATGAGAAACGAACCTTTTCTAATTGGCATGGAACTTGTATGTTTATCTGTATAAGTATTTATTATTAAATATAGTATCGTCGAGTTAGTATCTCGTAACACAAGTCTCGGCCTTTTTTGGAGGCTAACTCAATCTGTGTAATTTGTACTGTATATATTTATTTATTTGTATGAAGACTTTTTTAAGTTCGCCTCAAGTGAACGTTGAACAACATAAATATGAACTAGATCATGTTCTACTGCTCCACCCCATGCCTCTATATAAATATATAATAAAATAGTCACGTCTTTATTACTTACGGGTTAGACAGGGCAAACAGTCTTGAAAATATGTAACGGCCGCGTTCAGCTTCATGGCTGAATGATGGAATTGAGATTCTAATAGTGACACTAGGTCAGACAGATATGACATGATAATACCACACATAAAGGTTAAACACGGCGTAGGTATGAAATAAATTATAGATTATTTATATCTAATTATAAAGCTGAAGAGTTTGTTTGTTTGTTTGAACGCGCTAATCTCAGGAACTACTGGTTAGAATTGAAAAAATCATTTTATTGCGTTAAATAGACCATTTATCGAGGAAGGCTTTAGGCTATATAACATCACGCTGCAACTGTAAGGAGCAAAGAAATAATGGAAAATGTGAAAAAAAACGGGTAAAATTATTCATCCTTGAGGGCTTCAATGATGCCCAGAATAACTGTTCCATGCGGACGAAGTCGCGGGCACAGTTAGTCGATAATAAAATACGAACATCACTAAGTTAAACTACACAAAACGACACAGTGTTGTAACATGATACATGAGAGCGATTTTTAACTGGTGTACTGAAAAGACTCTAACAATACATCTAAATAACAATTTTATGGGATAAGCCACATTTTGTTAGGGAGGTTTATCATACTCGTCATGAAAGGCAGAAGAAGATAGATAAATTTATTCATTTGAAGATGTAAAAAGAAATGCACCAATAAAAAAAAGAATACGACCAACCCTTCTCTTTCCCATGGTTGTCGTAAAAGGCTACTGAGGGATAGGCTTATAAATTTGGGATTTTTCTATTTGGCGATGGGATGGCAACCTGTCACAATTTTAATCTCAATTCTATCATCAAGCCAAAAAGCTGAACGATGCCATTCTTTTCAAGACTGTTGGCTCTGTCTACCCCGTAAGGGATATAGACGTAACTTTATGTAAAATAAAATACTGATAAACAACATGTTTTTGTGTAAGTCTTATATACATATGCCGTGTGGTTCTCCGCACTTAAGACTGTAGGGCCACACTAATTCTTTCACATGGATTTCGAACTATTTAGATTTAAGAGATCTACATTTGTTAATTGACGTCCGGTGAAAATGCTGCAATATAGTTTGTTCCGCCGCATCGTCTACACGTGTACTTTGGAAGCGGTAGTAGATACATACATACATGTAATCACGTCTATACCCCTTGCGGGGTAGGCCAGTCGTCTTTGATTCCGGATTATTGAAACATGATTCGAAACGTCTGAGATAAAATAAAGGCACGTTACGTCCGCGTTTAAAAACTGTTATATTTATAAAATGTGGTTGTGGTGTCGTGTGGTTCCCGGCACCATTACAAAAAAGAATAGGACCACTCCATCTCTTTTGCACGGATTTCGTAAAAGGCGACTAAGGGATAGGCTTATAAACTTGGGATTCCTCTTTTAGGCGATGGGCTAGCAACCAGTCACTATTTGAATCTCAATTCTATCTTAAAGCCAAATAGCTGAACGTGGCCTATCAGTCTTTACAAGACTGTTGGCTCTGTCTACTCCGCAAGGGATATAGACGTGATTATATGTATGTATGTATGTATGTATTTATAAAATGTTTTTTCAAAGCGAAAATTTAATATCTGTTGTTTTACATAAATAAAATTACGCGTTTTTCTCGGAGAGGTAGGCAGAGATTGCTGTATGCTATGAACAAAACATATATAGGACAGCCAATAACCACAAGACTGAATTAATATTATACCTACCTAGTATGAATTGGATAATTTCTAGAAATATATCCTTGAATCTTAGATAAACATAATTATCGATGATCCTCATCAATTTTCCTGATTTTCTTACATTATGAAACCCACAATATTTATCCGCTCTTGCGAAATAAGTTTCTAATAATAAATCAAATTACTTTCTAAATATTTGCGGACGTAATACAAGAAAACACGTAAATTAAATTACAGCCGGCCCGCTCGATCCCCTTTGCAGAGCGTAGGCAGAAGAAACGCTCGTCTTTTCAAAAAAAAATTCTATAAATTTTTCATACTATGGATAGATATATAGATATAGATGGTATTTGCGAAGTCTAAGAAGAGTGAAAGTGAAAATAACTCTTCTTTCTCAGATGGGTAGACAGAAACTACATCTTTCCACTTGCCAAGATCCAATGTTTGACTGGAATGTTTGACTGGAATGCTTCTAGCATTAAGTCCGCCAATTGTGCTATACATTTGTATTTTGTGCAATGAAGTTTGAATTAATTAATACTTTTTCGCATCTCCTTCCTCTTGGCGTATAACTTCGTTACAAACTTACTATAAGAGGAGACCGAGGGAGGCCTGGGAAAAGTCAGATTTTTACTTAAAGCGACACCCATCTGACCATTTCAACCTAATGCATTTAGGATCACGATAAAAGCCGCACTTGATGGATGTGTTTATTCCCTTAGTCGCATTTTACCGTCCACTAGATATAAGAATAATTATTTAGTCATTATATTACATTTTATAAATAAATATATTATATTTTGTAAATATATAATACTTTATTTAATTCCTATAGTTTAAACATAATTCCGCTTTGCAATGGGGCAGTCAGATTATGGTAACTGAATAAAGGCGATGTTTAATAAACAGTTATTCCGTTATCCCTTACCTGACGTTGTTAAAGAGGACTATGTTATTGTTCTGTAGATTGTACCTATTTAGCAATCAATACAGACCTTTTGAGTAAAATAAATTGAGGTATGATAATAAAATATATCCAATCACCATATGAATCATAAAGATTTATTAAACACTAGCTGTGCCCGCGACTTTGTCTACGTCAAATAGGGCATCATTGAAGCCCTCAAGGATGAATAATTTTCCCCGTTTTTTTTCACATTTTCCATTCTTTCTTCGCTCTTAATAGTTGCAGCGTGATGTTATATAGCCTTAAGTCTTCCTCGATAAATGGTATATTCAACACACAAATAAATTTTTCAATTCTAACCAGTAGTAGTTCCTGAAATTAGCGCGTTGAAACAAACAAACTCTTCAGCTTTATAATATTACTATAGATTTCTTATTCAATAAAGGGTTCCTGTTATTTAATATTTTCGCTACCGTTTCCTTCACAAACATTATCTTGAACCCGAACTTCAACAATATCCTGAGTAAATTTGAAATTCACATTAAAATATGTTTATAGACATTACTATCGTGATAGTTCCCCCATTTTCAACGGCCCTCGGGCGATAATCGAAAAATAATAAATAATATGGCCGGAGCTTGACGAGTGTTTAATCTGAAAATTGGTTTTAGGTCCGCCTCTTGGAGCTAAAATACTGGATGCGACAAGAATTTTAACATACATACATACATAAATATGGTCACGTCTATATTCCTAGCGTAGTAGACAGGCGACAGCCTTGAAAACACTGATAGGCCACGTTAAGCTATTTGGCTTGATGATAGAATTGAGATTCAAATAGTGATAGGTTGCTAGTCCATCGCCTAAAAAGAATCCAAGTTTGTAAGCCTATCCCTTAGTCGCCTTTTACAACATCCATGGGAAAGAGATGGAGCGGTCCTATTCTTTTTTGTCTTGGTGCCGGGTACCACACGGCACTTTTAACCTTCGCTAACTTTCACTATCTGTCTTGTTCCTCCTGGCTTTAGTCCCGGTTGCATCCTCACCACTCTGGAGAGGTGCCCGGGGTATGCCTTGACCATGGATCCTGGTATGGGTGAGTCAGGTTTTTACACGAAGCGGCCTTTACCGATAAACGTAACCCGTATTGGATTCCCATCAAAGTTGCTCTTTCTACACAAATATCGAGTTTTCTCGATTTTTCTACCAAATTTGTAAGCCTATCCCTTAGTCGCCTTTTACGACATCCATGGGAAAGAGACGGAGTGGTCCTATTCTTTTTTGTATCGGTGCCGGGAACCACACGGCACTTAAACTTAACTACATACATACATATGGTCACGTCTATATCCCTTGCGGGGTAGACAGAGCCAACAGTCTTAAAAAGGCTGAATGGCCACGCCCAGCTATTCGGCTTAATGATAGAATTGAGATTCAAATAGTGACAGGTTGCTAACCCAACGCCTAAAAAAGAATCTCAAGTTTGTAAGCCTATCCCTTAGTCGCCTTTTACGACATCCATGGAAAAGAGCTGGAGTGGTCCTATTCTTTTTTGTGTTGGTGCCGGGAACCACACGGCACTTAACTCTTAAACTTAACACTTCTTAACACTAACTTAAACTTAACTCTTCTTGTAAATATTATTCCGTGTACCGACGGTACTCTTGTGAATACGTGAAATTAATTTTACATTCCCTTATAATGATTTCCATTGAAATTTCACCATTATTATGCCGAAAATTACATCGGACTGGGCCGTCTCTGGCGTTCAGGGTTTTGTGGGATATATACATACATACATACATAAAATCACGCCTCTTTCCCGGAGGGGTAGGCAGAGACTACCTCTTTCCACTTGCCACGATCTCTGCATACTTCCTTCGCTTCATCCACATTCATAACTCTCTTCATGCAAGCTCGGCGGTTTTGGGTACTTTTGACCTGACCCTTTACCAGGACGGTCCTAATTTGATCAAGATACGTTCGTCTAGGTCTTCCCGCTCCGACCTTTCCCTCCACACTCTCCTTGTATATCTGCTTAGTCAACCTGCTTTCATTCATCCTCATGTGGGATATATGTATGAGTGGTATTTAACCAACTTCAACAAATGAAGGTTTTGTATTTGACCGACATGTGTTTGGATGTTAATTCAATTTAATTTAGGCGACAGACTAGCAACCTGTCACTATTTGAATCTCAATTCTATCATTAAGCCAAACAGCTAAACGTGGTATATCAGTCTTTTTAAGACTGTTGGCTCTGTCCACCCCGCAAGGGATATGGTCGTGATTGTATGCATGTATAAACATCCAAGATCTAGATCAATCAAAAAAAGTTCTTTTCTCATCACACCCGGGCCGGGATTCGAACCCATGACCTACTGCGTCATACGCAAGCGTATTTCCGCTGCGCCACAGAGGCCGACAATATACATATATATATATGACTTGAGTGCTATCAAAAATTCTGTACATACAAAAAAAACGTCACAATAACAGCGGTATATCATAAGAAATGTACCAACATATAGGTACACATGTAATGTCATTCCGCTTTTTACAGATTAAAATGAGACGTTGTGTGAATTCTAATGTCTTATGTTTCTTCTTGTTTACTTGCGTTTTGGTGACGTCCCTTTAGGGTAATTCAACCTACTTCAAAAAAGAAGTGTGCTTCTTTTATTTTAGAGCTAAAAGCCGAAGTAATGTTACGGCTAATTTGAACCGTTTACAACTGCGTACATACATACATACATATAATCACGTCTACATCCCTTGCGGGGTAGACAGAGCCAATAGTCTTGAAAAGACTGATAGGCCACGTTCAGCTGTTTGGCTTTAAGATTGAATTGAGATTCAAATAGTGACAGGTTGCTAGCCCATCGCCTAAAAGAAGAATCCCAAGTTTATAAGCCTATCCCTTTATCGCCTTTTACGACATACATGGGATAGAGATGGAGTGGTCCTATTCTACTTTCCATTGGTGCCTCATGGCACACGGCACAGCTTACATATCTACTGCAGCGTATATAAGCAACTTTAAATCGAAGCTAATTTTATTTATAAGCTAATTCAATGCCGTGTGGTTCCCGGCACCAATAAAAAATAATAGGACCACTCCATCTCGTTCCCATGGATGTTGTAAAAGGCGATTAAGGGATAGGCTTATTAACTTTGGACTCTTCTTTTAGGCGACGTGCTAGCAACCTGTCACTATTTGAAACTCAATTCTGTCATTAAGCCAAATAGCTGAACGTGCCTATATGTTGGCTCTGTCTACCCCGCAAGGGATATAGACGTGAGTTTAAGGCTCTGTTCGGAGCAGGTACGTTTTCGAGTAATTATATATTTCGATAGCCAAGACGTTTGCCAAGCTTTGAAAAAAAGAAATAGAAACAATTATTATCAACGTTTTATCATTAAAAAAATATATATTTTGTTTGTTGTAACATAATTTCCCGAAAATTCTTTGTGAATATGTTTGACAAAAACCTTAGTAATTTGTAAATTGAACCGGAAGAATATAATGGTAATACCTACGTCTCATGTGAAGGAAATATTTGTTTTATAAAGATACACAGAAGTGTGAGCGCCAAGTCGAATAGAATTTTGCATAAATCTTCTATACTAATATTGTTGTAACATGATTTGAAACGTGCGAGATAAAATAAAGGCATCTTCCGGGCGTTTTAAGCACCTGAATCTATACTAATATTAAAAAGCTGAAGAGTTTGTTTGTTTGTTTGAACGCGCTAATCTCAGGAACTAGTACTATTTTTGTGTTAAATAGATTTAGATTAGAAATAGACATTTATCGAGGAAGGCTTTAGGCTATGTAACATCACGCTGCAATTATAAGGAGCAAAGAAATAATGGAAAATGTGAAAAAAACGGGGAAAATTATGCATCTTTGAGGGCTTCAATGATATCCAAAATAACAATTCCACGCGGACGAAGTCGCGAGCACAGCTAATTATTTATAAATAGAGTAATCAACGGTTTTACCGGATAAACAAAATACAAAAATTTTAATCATCAATTCGTATATATATATTATCAATTATGATGATAAATTAAAAAAGGTTCTTGATACGATATGACTCTCTCGTCCACATTTCTATTCTAAGTTTTGATAGTTGTGAAGTTCACGTTATTGAAGAAAATGCTGCAGTGCAGTTTGTTACCGCTTCTTCTGCACTGACGCTTTGGAAGCGGCAGTAAACTTTGTTTTAAGTAATTTATTTGTCGTCAAGCAATGTTGTGAAACCAGAAGATATGACAATTATTAAGTGATACGAGTATTGAAGTGTCCCATAATCTATATATCTATACATATAATAAAACAGTAAAAATATTTTGTCTGTACATTTAGTATTTTTGACTGAAATGGATAGAGGGACACTTAGAATGAATAATAGAAAGAAAAATATTTTTTTTTTTAATTTCTTGTCTGTCTGTATGTATGATCATGATTATCTCCGAAAGTACTGAACCGATTTACTTTAAACTTTCACCAATTGCTTTGTTTTAACTCAGAAAAACATTTAAAGTTTGTTTCATCAAAATCGGTTCACTAAAAAAAAAGTTATCGTCATTTGAATGAACTCAAGGCAAGGTTTGCCTGCAAATAAGTTTACGCGGACGAAGTCGCAGGCAACAGCTAGTGATGAATAAAAGATTTGATAGATTGATAAAACTCTTTATTGCACCATAAGAGTAAAACATACAAAACGGACAGAGATGGTACAAAGGCGGACTTATCGCTAATGCAATCTCTTCCAGTCAACCTTTGGGTGGAAGGAAACCAAACAGGATTTGAATATTGAATAACCAAAAATATGTTTGTTTTTAATTCTACGACTTGCAAATACCGTTTTTAGAAAAAGTCTTCGCGCCAAAAAATAATGTAGGCGAAATAAATAAACGTACATTCATATTTCATGTTACTCTTTTTGTATTCACTCGTTCCTTTATACGTTTTCGAGTGTCACCACTTTCAAAGATTACCTTTCAATGGATATACCCTTAAAACGTTTGCGGAGAAACCACTCCATATCATTAACCGTGAAAGATACATATATGTATATGTATAACCATTTCTTTCCCATGGATGTCGTTGAAGGCGACTAAAGGATATGCTTATAAACTTCTACGTACAACTGTCAAATGTAGACGTTAATTGTTTTCGATCGGCGAATAAATAAAACATTAGTAAATATATTCGAGTACATGAGCCGTGTGGTTTCCGTCACGTTAGAACAGAACCACTCCATATCATTCTCATGGATTTCGTAAAAGACTACTAAAGGACAGGCTTATAAACTTGGATTTCCTCATATAGGCGATGGGCTAGCATCCTGGCACTATTTGAATCTCGATTCTATCATTAAGCCGTACAGTTGAACGTGGAATTCTAGTTATTTCAAGACTGTTGGATCTGTCTATCCCGTTAGAGATAAGTACGTGATCATATGAAACTATGTATGTATGTACATGTACAAAAGACATAACATATATAATACATACATACATAAAATCACGCCTCTTTCCCGGAAGGGTAGACAGAGACTACATCTTTCCACTTGCCACGATCTCTGCACACTTCCTTCGCTTCATCCACATTCATTACTCTCTTCATGCAAGCTCGGCGGTTACGGGTACTCTTGACCCTTTGCCAGGACGTCCTTAATAATAATATACGATAATGTGAAAATTAAACATTTAAAATCAGCTTATTAATTTTTTTATAATATTATAACATAATTTAACTCCTTTTATTGACGCGATAAAGTGCGGTTCTTAACAAAATATTAAGTAAGTATATCATTCTTTGCGGGTTTGTCCCTGCCACTTCCAGTAATTCCCTCACATTAGGTCCCCAACACGGACAAAAACCGGGTCAGCGGGATATTACACAGCATTTCCATGCCGTTTTAGTTAAGTGTGAGTCGCTTTTTACATGGTCTCAGAGTAACATGTGGTACAGAGTCCAATCGTCATAATAAGGAATGTTCCCGGCACCAATATAAAAAAGAATATGACCACTCCATCTCTTTTCCTCATGGATATCGTAAAAGGCGACTAAAGGATAGGCTTAAATACTTGGGATTCTTTTTTAGGCGATGCGCTAGCAACCTTTCACTATTTAAATCTCAATTCTATAATTAAGCCAAATAGCTGAACATGGCCGTTCATTCTTTTCAAGGCTGTTGGCTCTGTCTACCCCGCAAGGGATATAGACGTGACCATATCGACGGTTGAAAGGCTAATTGTGGTAAGCGCCATTTTGTGAAAGCTGAGAAAAAGCGGTTCAAAGTTTTAATTTTTGGAAAAAAATTCGCTGTAAAAAAATGGCTTGACCGATTTTGATAAAATTAATACAGTATATTTATAAGGTTAAAAAGTACGTAAAACTATTATTTCTGTTACTATTTAGCAATATTTTAGTAATTTTATGGCGCTTACATCAAAATGACACTTTTCCAGGGAAAGGCAAAATGAGTTATATGCTTGAAATGAACAAATAACTTGACAGCAAAATGAGTCAAATGCTTGAAGTGAACAAATAACTGGACAGCAAAATGGTTCAAGCGCCCATCCCATGTAATACAAAATAATTGAAAATGATTTAAATGCCATGTAATTTTCAACACTAAATCGATATTTCAGTTTAAAAGACAAAATAATACAAAAAGAAAATTGAGCAATTGAAACAAACGGCATGCCAATAGAAAGGTGATCAAGACTTTAGGTTCTTGTCATCAATACAATAATTTTTTAGGAATTAAATAACGGTTATTTTTAAATAAAACAAAAAAGAAATCCTTATATGAGGATTCGAGTGCTTGTGTCAGGATAAACGGAGCGCACACTGAGTGGTTTAAGATTGAGAAAGGCGTTAGGCAAGGATGTGTTGCGTCACCGCGACTGTTCAACCAACCTATTTATGGATAGTTGTTTGACAGATTTGTAAGAGTCTGAAAGTGGATTAAGGATGAATGAGTTACTCGTCAAATGTCTGCTCTATGCCGACGATCAGGTTATACTGGCGTCATCAGCGGAGGAGTTACAGCAGATGGTAAACTGTATGCATGAAGCTTTAAAAGAGAACGGAACGAGAGTGAACGTAAGTAAAACTAAAACACTGGTTTTTGAAATGGAGAAAGAAATGACAGCATGTAATATTGCAAGTGTGATAGTGATATTGAAAGGAGAGTGAACGCGGGGAACATGGTGAATGGAGCTTTGCATGCCTTTATGAGCAGTCAGAAACTATCCAAAAAGGCTCGGGTGGCTGTGCATAGGGGCGTGTTGGTCCCGACATTAATGTATGGGAGTGAAAGTTGGGTATGGCAAAAGAAGCACAAAAGCAGAATAAATGCAGTGGAAATGAGAGCGTTAAGGAGTGTGATGGGTGTGAAATTGAGTGACCGGATAAGGAACAGCGTGATAAGGGAATGTTGTGATGTGCAAGAAGATGTAGGTATTTACAGAAATAGAAAAGGGTATGTTGAGATGGTTCGGTCATGTGGAGAGGATGAATGAAAACAGGTTGACTAAGCAGATATACAAGGAGAGTGTGGAGGGAAAGGTCGGAGTGGGAAGACCTAGACGACGTATCTTGATCAAATTAAGGACGTCCTGGTAAAGGGTCAGGTCAAAAGTACCCGAAACCGCCGAGCATGCATGAAGAGAGTTATGAATGTGGATGAAGCGAAGGAAGTATGCAGAGATCGTGGCAAGTGGAAAGAGGTAGTCTCTGCCTACCCCTCCGGGAAAGAGGCGTGATTTAATGTATGTATGTATGTATGTAGAAAGAAATGACAGCATGTAATATTTTGATTGGAGGAGAAAAAGTTGAGCAAGTGAAAGAGTTTGTATATCTAGGATCAAAGTTTACATCAGATGGTAAGTGTGTTAGTGATATTGAATGGAGAGTGAACGCAGGGAACATGGTGAATGGAGCTTTGCATGCCTTTATGAGCAGTCAGAAACTATCCAAAAAGGCTCGACTGGCTGTGCATAGGGGCGTGTTGGTTTCGACATTAATATATGGGAGTGAAATTTGGGTATGGCAAAAGAAGCACGAAAGCAGAATAAATGCAGTGGAAATGAGAGCGTTAAGGAGTATGATGGGTGTGAAATTGAGTGACCAGATAAGGAACAGCGTGGTAAGGAAATGTTGTGATTTGAAAGAAGATGTAGTTACAGGAATAGAAAATAAAGGAGCATGCATGAAGACAGTTATGAATGTGGATGTAGCGAAGGAAGTATGCAGAGATCGTGGCAAGTGGAAAGAGGTAGTCTCTGCCTACCCCTCCGGGAAAGAGGCGTGATTTTATGTATGTATGTATGTACAACTTCGTTACCCGCCGGTGTTTGACTGTCGCCTTTTGTAGCGCACACAACACGATAACTACCTACATCGTGCAACAAAATGTGTCAAACGACATGCGTGTGTGGGGCGATGGAAAACAAAAACGGCTAAGCGACGTACTTCAATATTATCTTAGAAATCAAAATGGGTCAAGCGACCATATCCTATAGAAAGCGAAAAGGCAAATTGGCGCAATCGCCTCTGATTTTCAAAATAGTATGATGCAATGTAATCCATACGCCTTGACACAAAAATTATGATAAAAATCAAAAAGGTTTAAGTGGCAGATCCACAAATTTACCCAAATCTTTGTCGTTTAGATCAATGACCGCCAAAATTAGACCCATTTTTGCGGTTGTGTCAAGCGCCAAAAAAATGCTCAGAAAAATTTGAGAGTGAGCCCAAACGATGGAGAAAAATTCGCTGATTCCAAATATGTATATAACTCAATATCGCAAAAAATGTCGCTTGACACAATTAGCCTTTCAACCGTCGATATGTATGTATGTAAAAGAAATCTTACTACAGTTGCGAAGCATCAGAACTCAAGAGCCTGGCGTCCGCTTTCCTACTTCATTCTTTCCACTGCGATACTATTATGTTATTTATAATTATTTTTATTACGATTAATAATTTTGGTCATGATAACAGTGTTATTTTTCGTTTGTCGAACCAGACGTTGATTGCTTTCGATCACCGAATAATTATAAGAACAGAACAGAACATCACTTAAATCTAATTATAACTACTTATTACGTTAGTATATACTAGCTGTGCCCGCGACTTGGTCCGCGTGGAATAGGTAGTTATTTTGGGCACCATTGAAGCCCTCAAGGGTGAATAATTTTCCCCGTTTTTTTTTCACATTTTTCATTATTTCTTCGGTCCTAATAGTTGCAGCGTGATGTTATATAGCCTTAAGCCTTCCTCGATAAATGGTCTATTCAACACAAAAAGAATTTTTCAATTCGAACCAGTAAATCCTTAACGCGCTAACGTTCAAACAAACAAACTCTTCAGCTTTATAATATTAGTATAGATTAGAAAAATTAAGAAGATCCCTTAGTCTCTTCCGTTAACCTACTCCCAACCGGAGCCCACACATCACCATATTTGATTATGACAAATCTTGGACCCTTGGGCGCGGGTTAAAAATAATTTAACCTTTGTCAGTTTATAAATAAGACTTCTTTGGGTCGTGTAGCGTTAAATCCAGTGTACTGGAGGTAATGTGGTTTTCCTTAATATGATTAGCTTTTGGAGGTCTATTTCAGAGGAATTTAAAGTGAACGTGGACGGATGGGAGGTTATAGTTTATTTAGAGCTCTCTAGAGCAAATCTATACATACATAAATCACGTACTTAAGTCACGCCTCTTTCCCGGAGAGCAGGGTAGGCAGAGAATTAAATTATGCTTAGAACCCAAGAACTTTGTTTTAATTATCAAAAATAACAAATATTTTAAAAAGTAATGGTTGTTAATTAATTGGTTAATTATTTATTGTTACATTTGCGAATTAATTATGTGATTTCCGGCCAATTGGAATAGTACCACACTACTACTACATCTCTTTCATATGGATGTCGTGAAAGATGACTAAGGGATACGCTTATATACTTGGGATTCCTCTTTTTAGGTTTAAGGTTAACCTGTCACTATTTGGTTATCAATTCTATCATTTAGTCAAACAGTTGAACGTGGCCTTTGAGTCTTTTCAAGACTGTTGGCTCCGTCTACCCCGTAAAAGATAAAGACGTTATCATTTGAAAGTATCTATACATGTACGAAATAAATACGATAATGTGAAAAAAAATATTTTGACATTATTTTGATGACTGTTGGGTATGTCTAGCCCGCAAAGGGATATAGACGTGATTATATGTTACGTAATATTATTTACAAAACCGGACTGGCAGTTTTTTCGTTACAAACAAAGAAACAAACATACAAATCTTCTCTCATGAGCATCGACGTATAACAAACGAAATGCCTACTACCTTTTTTCTGTATAATTTCATAGCGGAACCATTAATATTTTTTTTTTCTTCACAACGTTCCAAATATTCGTTCGTATCTAAATTTGAAAAGTCTGTCTCGATCACTGACACAAAAGACTCGATTGAAAACAAAACAAAAAAAAACAATACAACTCGTGTTTGGAATATCTATGAATGCGTTTTGTTCGATTTCTTTTTTTTTGTATCCAATGTATACATTTTGCATTATTTTTAAATCAGGAACATCGGCAGTCGAACGATTTGAATTTATATACATACGTATTTTGATCAAATTAAGGACGTCCTGGCAAATGGTCAGGTCAAGAGTACCCGAGACCGCCGAGCTTGCATGAAGAGAGTTATGAATGTGGATGAAGCGAAGGAAGTATGCAGAGATCGTGGCAAATGGAAAGATGTAGTCTCCGCCTACCCCTCTGTATGTATGTATACATATTTGTGGATTGCCATAATTGTGTATTTAAATTGTTTAGATATACATTATAAAGTTATTTATTTATGAAGGCATATTTCAATGTAGTACTTATGTACTTATATTTACATACGCCGTGTGGGGAAACATTGAAATACCAAGTTTAGCTGTTAGGCTTAATGATAGAATTGAGATTCTAATAGTGACTGGTTGCTAGCCCAACGCCCAAAAGAAGGATCCCAAATTTACAAGCCCATCCCTTAGTCGCCTTTTACGACATCCATGGGAAACAGATGGAGTGGTCCTATTATGTATTTTTAATTGGTGCCGGGAACCACACGGCACGGTCTGTGTAATTTATCCAATTATTTATATTTATTAATAAGATCTACTAAAACTGTTTTATGCATAATCAGTTAATTAATGTTTGTAAACAGATAATTGTTTATTTACATATTTAATCTTTACAAACAAATGCAAACATCACAACGTATAATATTATATGAACGCGTACGCAATATAATTTAGAGGCAGTCAGTTTTAAGAGTTCATTCAAAAATTTATTATAAAAATATTCTTATATTGTTTTACGTAAGGTAAGATTATTTAATAAAACATAAGTCCATAACTATTGAATAAATTTATAACTGCCCTTAATATAATACCATGATTTGTAACGACTTAAAAAGAGAGGTTCTCAATTAGAATTTTTTTTTTCGCGATTTGTATATTTCTTTTTTTACAACAGATTTTAATTATGTCTTTGTGATTATATTTAGTTTTAAAAGCAGAGAGTCATTTTAAATATTAAATGTTAAGCGATTAAGGCATTATCATCATCAGTCATCACCTGAAGTGCTTAATGATCCAAGTCTGAAATAAAATTTATAGTACATAATAATTAAAATGTGAAAGTGTGTTCGTCTGTCCGTCATTCACGTCGAAACTTTTTTATAGTTAAGTTTAAATTTTATGTGGTGTATGAAGGGGTCTTTACAAGAGGGCGCACCGCGTGCAAAAACTGCATACATACATATAATCACGTCTATATCCCTTCCGAAGTAGACAGAGCCAACAGTCTTCAAAAGACTGTTAGGCCACGTTCAGCTGTTTGGCTTAAGGATAAAATTTAAATTCAAATAGTGACAGTTTGCCTAAACAAAAAGAATCCCAAGTTTATAAGCCTATCCCTTAGTCGCCTTTTACATGACATTATGTTCGACATACATGGTAAAGAGATGGAGTGGTCCTATTCTTTTTTTTATTGGTGCCGAGAACCATACGGTACTAGCGAAAACTAATTAGTGGAAAATAACTAAAAACAAAACTATGAGATTTAAAATCGGTAGATTTTTTTCAAATAGCTTAATGACACTTAATGATGTACTCATCATACATACATATGGTCACGTCTATATCCCTTGCGGGGTAGACAGAGCCAACAGTTATATAAAGACTGAATGGCCACGTTAAGCTATTGATTAGTAATTACACTTAATGACTTAATAATTCAGTTGTTTACACAACATTCCAGTATGTTTCTCGAGAAACTCCTAAAAACTGAACCGGTTTCAACTATGATGAACAACGTTTATTTACAAATACATGTTTAACTGAAGAGTGTGTTCGGATTTTTGTATGACGGGTCAAAAATTGTGTTCTGACTGAGTGAACAGTTTTAAGGTAATACATATGTTAATAACGTTTTTTTCCCGGTGAGGTAGGCAGAGACTAAATCAAAAGGAGAATGTTTTCATTGTTTATTGCTTACTACATCCATTACGTACATTTCATAACTATTTTCTGGTAAGCTTATCGCTTTCGGGAACCCTTTTGCCAGTACGTTTCCGATTTGATCAATATACTATATACATATATACCAATATTTATGTAGTGCCGTGTGGTTCCCGGCACCAAAAGAAAAAATTATAAGACTCCATTTCTTTCCCGTGAACATCCTAAAAGTCGACTAAAGGATAGGCTTATAAATTTGGGATTCTTCTTTTGAGCGATGGGCTAGCAACCTGTCACTATTTTCAAGTCTGGCTCTGTCTACCCCGCAATGGATATATACGTGATTATATTTATGTATGTATGAACCAATATTTTGCTTCTTTTTGATATTTCATAAGTCCGCCTTTGCTCAACATATTCACAACGTATGTATGTTTCTACTACATATGTATTTTTTTATGGGCAATAAAGATAATTTGTATTGTACTCATGATGGCGGAATCATTTTTATATATTCTCACAACTCTCTTCGAATCTTGTCTTGTCTGTCTGTCTGTCTGTCACTTATGTATATCATAATGTTACGCTGACTGCCTTTGCTACGTTTCATGTTTTTACACATCCATCTCAATTTGAACAGTATTATATAGAAAAATAACGAGTTACGAGCGTACGTATGTACGCTTTAACATACAATAAGTGTATATTTATACATAAATTCACGCCTTTTTACCGGTAATTTATTTTTTATGCGATTAACTTACATACAATAAGTGTATATTTATACATAAATTCACGCCTTTTTCCCGGCAATTTTTTTTTAATGCAATTTACTTTTATGATGTAAAGTTTAAAGTAACCCGGTAATTTGATAGTTCAGGTTTGTTAGGCGTTATAATTACAGCCTATAAGTTAGCTTTATAACAGCTATTCCAAGTCAAAATTTCTGTGATTTTTTGTTATAATTATTTTATAATGTATGCAATTTTTCTGTGCGCGCGCTGCCTAAGATATGTGTTCAGATCTTTTACTGCAAATTTTAATTTTTTTTTAAACATGGTCCATTTATTTCAGTGATTTATGAAGATTTCTATTAAAAAATAAACCTTGTAATTTTCGTAACGTAAAGAAACTGATTTACAATACTGTGGTAAAAGTTACACTGAGAAAATCATCAAAAACTATCATGAACTTAATAATATTAATAGTTATGATAACCAAAACTCTAAACGCCAAAACAATAGTATGCGACGGTCTTGTGTTCAACGATGTTTATTTCGACAAAGAGGTTCTATTTGAAAATATAAATAAACCATACAACCTTGTCACACATAAGTTCTCAGGTCTTATTTTCTTTAGTCATACAATAAAAAATAGAACATCCATCGATTTTGGAATTAAAGTTTGTCATATTAAAAACAAAATATGCAATGACGTTGATGGCTTGCCTGGTGGGTATGCTATATCTTACGACGCTAGTAATGACGACATGTATCTAGGAGGTCACGACGGTATATACGTATACAATTTCCTAAAGAAAGAAGCAACTTATTTCGATGAGAAAGGCAAATCAATATGGGCACTGTTTGTTAGAAAAAACTTTTATTACATCCAATATCCGAGTCAAAAACTTTACGTTTATCAAAACGATGCGTACGTCATAGTCGCCGAAGCTAGAAATATAGAAGTTGATAATTTCTTCATAGCAAAAGATGACAGCGTGTACTATGCTAACAAAACTGCTTTGTATAAAGTTGAAAAGAATAGTAGACGTATAATCGTCCTTGATGATGATATAATTGTAAGAGCTATTGCTGAAGATAGTTATGGTGATATATATTTCTGTGGAATCAATGGTATTTATATCGAAGATAAACCGTATCACAGAGTTAAACATATAGCTGATATAGATCAAGCGTATGGTCTAACTTTTGATGAGAATGATCGCGTCATCTATTCTGATGCCACATCTATATACAGACTGCAAACGAGTAAAAGTTCTATAAGGGATGCCTGCTATGAGTCAATTACTGGCAAAAGACCTGGAATATCTGAAATTGTAACTACGCCTCCACTAAGACATTGGAATTTTCGAGACGGTCGACAAAGTGGTATGTATTGACAAGTTAAATTAAATTTTAATATTTTAAGTCATTATAATGGGACATTTTAACATCACTTAATAATTGTCATAATTTTGGTTTCACAATTTTGGTTGACGTCAAAATAAATTATTTAAAATCAAGTTTACTGCCGCTTTCAAAGCGTATGATGCGTAGCGATGTTTTACACATTTAAGAATAGAGAATAAAAATGTGTTATAAGAAGAGAAATTAATGTCCAAGTCTTTAAGACAATAACGTTTTAACTCTAGAACAATTAAATATAAAAAGTATTATAGAACTATTTACCCATGTTATGAATCTAATTGACTTGTCACTGTAGTTTATAAATAACAATGTTTTGTTTATAAATTCTTCAAATGCTGTTTCGCTAATGTTTATTATACTGTAGTAATGTCTTAACAATAACATATTTCTCATTTCGTATTTTGATTTCAGTGATTAAGTATGTGTCTTGAAAATTATGTATCCAATTTTCAGTATTTGAATCTTATTAACTTTATTTTAAGTATTATACTTTATTTCGTGAGTATATTAATATTGTTCGTTAATTTGTGAATGTGTTGATCGGATTCATTGGTATGTAGTGAACAATCATATTGAGAGCTGAATAATTGCCAACTTAGATTAGGATCTTTATCGATTTCCACAGGAGTCTAATAAATAAATAAAAAATAACACACAAAAAGGCAAATAAATATGATAATAATTACATAGCTCATTAAAAATTATTTGAAGCTAGAAATTGGCAGACAGGCATCTATCTGATTACAAAAACTTTGCTAAATAATTTTACAGTATGTTTAGTGTTCGTCCGTTTGTTAGTAGCGTATCTCATGTTTTAATCAAGACAAATGAGAATGGAATCAGATAAACTATTAAGATAAAGAACGAAATTAAATAAATATATACATACCGGACAAATTGGACAGATTGAATTAGTCTCGAAGTAAGTTCGAGACTTGTGTTACGAGATACTTACTCAACGATACTATATTTTGTAATAAATACTTATATAGATAAACATCCAAGACCCAGGCCAATCAGAAAAAGTTATTTTCTCATCATGCCCTGGCCGGGATTCGAACCCTGGACCTCCGGTGTCCACAGACAAGCTTATTACCGCTGCGCTACAGAAACCGTCAAAGAAAAATGAAATTGGTCAAGATTTTTGTGAAAGTAGTTGAACATGATCTTGTGAACAAAATTGGTGGATGCGTTATATATTTATTTATATTTTAAATTATTTACAGCACTTTTTCATCAAAGAAGGGATGAGAAGCTTAGTTCAAAGCGTAAGTATTTTTTGCTATTTTTAATGATAATTTAAAGTCAAGTCAAAAGGTTTGCAGACAATTTAACCTTACTTGCTTTAAGTGGATGTGGTTTTTAAATACAAAAGTACGCAACTTAATTCAAATTTTGTAACACTGCTGTTCAAAGTTCTAATTAGAAATAATAAGAGGTCGAGATAAAATCCTTGGGGAGTGCCAACTTTAATTTGAAAACATTTTCCTACAAAACATCTACGTAGTCATCCTTTTAAGTCTGCAATTGTCAGGTCTAGGCCTTATAGGTTATTATTTTTTACAATACCTGTACACAAAGTGCAACCAGAGGTCATTAATAAATATAGTCACCTCAACATATATTTATTTGTTTAGTTAAGAATAGAATAGAATAGTTTTATTTTCAAAATTCAATACAAGTTATATACAAGGTATCACATATTGACGTTACATAACTTAAATCTAATTATATCTAGCACCGCTTTCAAAGCGCATGTGTAGAAGAAGCGGCGGAACAAACTACACTGCAGCACATGATAATAAAATTTGCATTAAACATAATAAAATGTAATGTTCAATAATACCAAATTCATTATTTACAGTTATTGAAAGGATCAGGAAAACTGCTTATAGACGTAATTATAATCGTCGGATGTATGAAGACCATCAACGCTTCTCAAGAATTTTACAATAGCACATGTGAAAATGTCAAAATCAATGATAATTGGTACAAAAGGGATATTCTTTGGAGTCACGTCAAGCGTCCAATGAATCTAAATGTCCACAGATCTTCCAATACGTTATTTTTCTCTTATTCTGTTAGTGATTCATATGTTGATATAGATGTACAAATAGGTTATATGCAGCTTAATACAGGTGAAACTGGCGGCGTAGAAGGTGTTATAGGTGGATGTGCTATAGCTATAGATCAATATGATGATATTATATATCTAGGAGGAAGTAAAGGTATATACACATACAATATGTTTACAAAAAAAGCCGATGAGTATAGAGAATATATAAATGTATGGGCCTTATTTTATAATAGATTTTTGTTCTACATAAGTTTCCCATATCAAAAGCTTCACGTAGAAGTGAATGGAAAATTCATTACGGTAACAGAATTTGTTAATATCGAAGTTGATCATTATTTCTCAAATGACAGAGAAGTGTTCATTGCTAATAAATCTGGACTGTTTAAATATAATGTCAATGAAATGAAAATTGAAACTATCAATGATGTTATCCTAGTGAGGCATATTACTGAAGATAATTTAGGAAATGTATATGTGTGTTCCAATGTGGGTGTTTTTCTTTTGAAAGATGGAAAATTGCACGTTTTCATAGAGTCAAGGAGTATTTACAGTTTAGCTTTTGATAATAGGAATAATATAATTTATTCAACTAATGATGATATTGTACGATTATCAAGAACTGATAAAGGATGTTTCGATGAGAATTATTAATGGTTAGTTTTTATTTTGTTATTTATAATGTTCTGTTTATTATTTTACTAGCGACCCGCCCCGGCTTCGCACGGATGCAAAATTATAAATGTTATTATACATAAAAACCTTCCTCTTGAATCACTCTACCTGTTACAAAAAACCGCATCAAAATCCGTTGCGTAATTTTAAAGATTTAAGCATACAGACAAACAGACTAAAATAGCGACTTTGTTTTATACTATGTAGTGATTCTTATTATGTGTGTTATTTTTTATTCTTATCATGTGTGTTATTATGTTTTTAAAAGGAAATAAAGATTTTTTCAGTTGTATTGATTTATTGTTAACTAGCTTATGACCGCAGCTTCGTCTGCTAACGCCACCTACAAAAGGTTTTCTAGCAAATCCTATGTGATTTATAGCTTTCACTGGGATTAAAGGTTCCAATTTCCATGTCCTTCTCTAGACTCTTAATTAAATACACGAAATTTCAAGATTATCGGTTCAGTAGATAACGAGTGAAGAGGTAACAAACAAACTTACATATTTTTAATATTAGTTGGGATTGGAACTAGATTAAACTAGAGGTTTTACCCGCGTTTATTGAATAATATCGACAATTACTCTCTGTATCCGGTAAGTCGTAGGAGGAAGAAGAAACTTACATATCAAATTCCAATTACTTATCTAGACTTAACCGCTAGGGCTCTGGGTTTATACATACACATACATACATTTAGGCACGTCAATATCCCTTGCGAGGTAGACAAAGCCAACAGTCTTGAAAAGACTGATAGGCCACATTCAGCTGCTCGGCTCAATGATAGAATTGAGATTCAAATAGTAACAGTTTGCTAGCCCATCACCCAAAAAAAGAATCCCAAGTTTATGAGCCTCTCCCTTAGTCGCCTTTTACGACATCTATGAGAAACAAATGAACTGGTCCTATTCTAGGCCGAGAACGACACGGCACCAATACAAAAAGAGTATTTACAAAAACAAATAGAAATCTGGGTTTATATGCTCTCTGCCAATCAGTCATAGTCCTTTTTTATTTAATTAGATTTATATTAATCTTCTTTTCCTCACCATCCAATTCTGACACCAGCCCTTTCTGTCAGTATATATATACCATTTAATTACAAAGCAAACCTTTGTTCCCGACCGAACTATTTCGCAAGGCAGTTTCCTGAACCGAGGCCCAAATTGGCGAGACATTTCGTTTAATTACAATGAATAAAATTAACATTAATAGTAATAAAAATAAAGAATAGTAACAGATTCAAATAGTAACAGGTTGCTATCCAATTGCCTAAAAGGGGAATCCCAAGTTTTATAAGCCTACCCCTTAGTCGCCTTTTGCGACATCCATGGGAAAGAGATGGAGTGGTCCTATTCTTTTTTTGTATTGGTGCCGGGAACCACACGGCGCTGTTTCCCATGGATATCGTAAAAGGTGACTAAGGGATAGGCTCACAAACTTGGGATTCTTTTTTTGGGCAACGGACTAGCGACCTGTCACTATTTGAATATCAATTCTATCATTGGGCCAAACAGCTGAACGTGGCCATTCAGCGGTCGTGGTCATTTAATTACAATGAATAAAATTAACATTACCCTACCGCATTCCGGCTCGTTATCATGTTGACCGATTGTCCAAATAATGTGACTGGTTATCGGCGAGCTGTCGTGTTCCGAATTCGCGGTGGAGGAATCAATTAAAAAAAAAAACTGAAATTTTTATTCATTATCATAGGATACTTACTATATATCGCTTAATATTTGTCAAAACGTATGGTTTAACAACATTGGTTGACGTCAAATAAATTACTTAAAACTTAGTTTACTGCCGCTTCCAGGGCGTCAGTGAAGAAGAAGCGGTAACAAACTGCACTGCAGCATTTTCTTCTTCTTCGTCGTTCAATTTGGTTTGATTTTAGTTAAAGTTATTTATTGTAGGAATTTATGTGCCGTGTGATTCCCGACACTAATATAAAAAATAATAAGCCCACTCCATGTCTCTCACATGGATGTCGTAAAAGGCGACTAAGGAGTAGGGTTATAAACTTGGGATTCTTCTTTAAGGCGATGGGCTAGCAATCTGTCACTATTTGAATCTCAATTCTATCTCAAAGCCAAATAGCTGAACGGGGCCTATCAGTCTTTACAAGACTGTTGGCTCTGTCTACCCCGCAAGGGATATAGACGTGATTATATGTATGTATAGGACCACTCCATTTCTTTCCCAGGGATGTCGTAAAAAGAGACTAAGGGATAGACTTATTGAGTTATGATTCTTCTTTCAGGCGATGGGCTAGCAATCTGTCACATTTCAATTCCATCAATAAGCCTTACAGGCCAGCTAAATGTGGCCTTTCAATGTTCCTAAGGCTGTCGGCTCTGTCTACCCCGCGAGGGTTATAGGCGTGACCTTATGTATGTATGTAACCCGATGTCCATACATACATACATATGGTCACGTCTATATCCCTTGCGGGGTAGACATAGCCAACAGTCTTCAAAAGACTGAATGGCCACGTTCAGCTATTTGGCTTAATTGAGATTCAAATAGTGACAGGTTGCTAGCCCATCGCCTAAAAAAGAATCCCAAGTTAATAAGCCTATCCCTTAGTCGCCTTTTACGACATCCATGGGAAAGAGATGGATTTGTCCTATTCTTTTTTGTATTGGTGCCGGGAACCACACGGCAATCCTAAACCCTGTGTCCATTATTAACAAAAAAAAAACTATACAAGTCCGTATGTACGTCATGTCGTACAAATTTAAATCACGTGTTATTGAATTTTCCAATTTTATAGTGGCTGGCGGCTATGATAAATAACATACTAAAAGTTTCCATGAATGTTGAATATAAATGAAATAACATTTCGTTCGTAATTGAAAAACACGTTTCGAACTGAAAATAATGACATGGTTTTAAAAAAAAAAACCGGAAAAGTGGGAGTGTGATTCGCGCACGAAGAATTCCGTGCCTATAAAATTCTTAAAATAAAAAATTGTGGAAAATTGTTTATACATACAAACATTATTATCACTTCTATTTCCCTTGCGGGGTAGACAAAGCCAACAGTCTTGCAAAGACTGACGACGATTGAATGCCTCTGTGGCGCAGCGGTAGTACGCTTGTCAGTAACACCGGAGGTCCCGGGTTCGAATCCCGGCCAGGGCATGATGAGAAATGAACTTTTTCTAATTGGCCTGGGTCTTGGATGTTTATCTATATAAGTATTTATTATAAAATTAGTATTGTTGAGTTAGTATCTCGTAACACAAGTCTCGATCTTACTTCGAGGCTAACTCAATCTGTGTAATTTGTCCCGTATATATTTATCATGATCAAATTAAGGACGTCCTGGTAAAGGATCAGGTCAAAAGTACCCGAAACCGCCGAGCTTGTATGAAGAGAGTTATGAATGTGGATGAAGCGAAGGAAATATGCAGAGATCGTGGCAAGTGGAAAGAGGTAGTCTCTGCCTACCCCTCCGGGAAAGAGGCGTGATTTTATGTAGGTATGTATGTATGTATATTTATATATATATAAAAAAAAGACTGAAAGGCCACGTTCAGCTTTACGGCTTCATAACGGAATTGAGATCCAACTAGTTGTTGCTAGCCCATCGCCTACAAGAGGAGTTCCAAGTTTACAAGCCTATACCTTAGTCGCCTTTTACAACAGCCATGGGAAAGAGATGGAGTGGTCCTATACTTTTTTGTATTGGTGCCGGGAACCACACTGGAAAGATATGGATTGGTTCTAATCTAAAAATGGCGGAAATCACACGGTTGATTTGTTTACTAACTCTATAAATAACTTAAAATAACTTTCTTATTATCACTAATGCATTGTTCTAATTTCGTTCACTAAATAGTTTATAGTTGAAACAGCAAAGTTTTAAGCTTAACAATTTGTAGGAAACATTGGAACTAGAACTATAAGAGTTTTGATAACAGTGCATAGTTTGGGGATTAGAGATAAACATACCTCGTGACTATAATACATACATACATACATATGGTCGGTCACGTCTATATCCCTTGTGGGGTAAACAGAGCCAACAGTCTTGAAAAGTCTGATAGGCCACGCTCAGCTATTTGGCTTAATGATACAATTGAGATTCAAACAATGACAGGTTGCTAGCCCATCGCCTAAAAGAAGAATCCCAAGTTTATAAGGCGACTGAGTCGCCTTTTACGACATCCATGGAAGAGAGAGATGGAGTGGTCCTATTCTTTTTTCTATTGGTGCCGGGAACCACACTACACAAATTCTGCAATATTGCTTATAAATTCATCATTTATAAGCTAAATTGGTTCGGCCCGGTCTGATGACAATGATTCATCGACGCTGGATTAGCTTGTATCGTCGTGACGTGATTTAGCTCACAAAGCCGTTATAATAGCTTGGCTTTTAGCTATAGTTTGTATAGCTTATAAAGCTGTGGAGTAACAGTAGAGTTTTTTTTTAATTCTATTGTGTATGCGTATGCAAAGATACATACATACATACATAAAATCACGCCTCTTTCCCGGAGGGGTAGGCAGAGACTACCTCTTTACACTTGCCACGATCTCTGCATATTTCCTTTGCTTCATGCAAAGATTTAAACATAAAATCACTCTTACAGCTAATCGACGCTCTTACGGTTAGGGAGAACATCGTGAGGAAATGGTTAATGGTAACAAACTGCACTTCAGCGTTTTCTTCAAAAACGTGAACTTTACATACAAAAATACATACATATAATCACGTCTATATCCCTTGCGGGGTAAACAGAGCCAACTGTCTTGAATAGACCGATAGGCCACGTTCAGCTGTTTGGCTTAATGCTAGAATTGATATTCAATTAGTCAACTTTACAATTAACCAAAACAATTAACAAACATTTTTAATTCTTAAAAATGTCATCGCAACTTCCTTGAAGCTGGAATTTTCTTCGGATCAAAACTTCATCGAATTTCATTTTATTTTTGCTATAACACACACATATTTCGTGTTTATTGTCGCAAGACTCATGTGCAACGCTTTTGCAATATTTAAACTTTCACTCTTTAATCTATGATTACGGAAATGCTACCATTCCTTATATGCATACCATTCAAATTATGTTCCCAAATTACTCGTGACTTATATTATATATATATATATATACATATATTAGTATGTTTATGTAGTTTATTACTGTCATTTATTTAATTGTTCCATGTTTAATTACGTAAGTATTAGCATGTATCTTCAGTTAAATGTTATTTATGCACACGCCAAACCGCTCCAAAATTCATATCTCCTCTCATGGGTCTACTGGAAGAGATTTCTTTTGAAATAAGTAGCACCTTTGTACTATAATAACTGTTTTGAATGCTCCTGTTTAAAATTTCGTGTACATAAATAAATAAATAAATACTCGTCTTTGCTAGCGGACTGCATAGGCGAGATACCTAAACCAATTTAGAATGAATACTTTAAGCGCAAACAGTGAATAAGCAGCGATTACAGTTATAAGCGAAGCGATTTTTGGAACAATATCTTAAAAAAAAAGGATGTTACAAAGAATGTTATAGGTACATTACAAAGATTATTTATTAGGATAATAAATTTGAAAATGATTGGTATCATTTTCAAATTTATATATTATATATCGTCACCATATATATAAATTGACGATGAAAACTTGTCATCGTCGTGTACCGTGTAATTATATCAATAGTTAATATTTTCACTCAGTAGAAATTAACTGAAAATGCAGATTTTTTCCTACGTTATTTAAATGCGTATTTAGACAAATGTGAATTTTAAAGACTTTCTTTATAGTTGAAAGTTTTATACAATTGGTCACAAATTGCTGCAGTGTAGTTTGTTCCGCCGCTTCTTCTACACATGAGCTTTGGAAGCGGTAGTAGTTATAATAAGATTTATGTGATGTGACGTCAATAAGTGATACCTTGAAAATAAATCTATTCTATTCTATTTGACGCCAACATTTTCTAAAACTATTGCCGCTTTTAAAGCACCTATTTATGTGAATTCTCCGGGCGAAAGATATGATAACAGTTACACGGTGTGTTTTCAGAATTTATATTATACTATTCTTACTTATACATAAAGTCACGTCTAAATCCCTTGCGGGGTAGGCACAGCCAACATTCTTGAAAATACTGAAAGGCCACATTAAGCTTTATGGGTTTATGATGGAATTGGGATTAAAATTGTGACAGGTTAGCTGCTAACCCTAAAAGAAGAATTCCAAGTTTGTTAGCCTTTTCCTTGATTGATTTTACAATAATATTTTATCTTAAAAATTAAGTAGAAACTCTTATCTCATCACCAAAACCACAGCTTAACCTAACGAACGCAAGCTTAAAAGTGGTCTATGCAAAAACGTTGTTTGCTAAATATGAATTCCCATTAACGTTGCTTTTAGTACACTGTGTTTTATTCGGGTTTTAATTATAAGATCCAGTGGTGAATCTCGTCATCGCAACGGTAGTACGCTTGTCTGTGACACAGTAGGTCCTGAGTTCAAATCCCGGGAAGGCATGATGTGTTTTCAACGAACTTTTTCAAGTTGATCTGGTTTGTGAAAAAGGATGTGTGGATTGTCTTTCACGCAAAATCTACTAAAAGAGCAATGTTATTTCTTACTCGGGTATACATATTTACATACATACATACCATCACGCCTTTCTCCCACTGGGGTAGGCAGAGACTATGGATTTCCACTTGTTACGATGTATATAACCTGGAACAACGGAGTTTTCCAACGGAGTGACGCCCCGTGGCGAATCTAAAATAACTATCAGTTAAAATAAAAAACCACGCACCAATAAACATAAAAGAAAAAAAAAATGTCGGCTTTTAAAAGGTTATTTTTCATCGAAACGTAAATTTGCATTCTCCCGTTTCAATTCCAGCAATAAAAATAACAAAAAAGAATATTAAGCCCGTGCATGCTATATCCTAGGTCGAAATCTATTTGTGGTGAAAAAAACCGTGTTGTGGCTATGATGACACGAAAAGCCAACGCAGTGTTAAAAAAAAAAGTAAAAAAAAAAGACAAAAAAAATGTTCGCGCCAAAAATGCACGCGTACAGGTTTTGTGTTCCGCAATTGTCAAATTTAATTCTGACGTTCGCGCCTAAATTTGCATGCGTGTGTGTTAAACTCTTTCAGCCTAAATTAACAGCTGCGTGCCCGACTGGGACAGTACATAAATTGGAGATAGTTTCCACGTTTTAGTGATCGGCAAATGAAGTTAGCGTGTGCGAAATGTATTTTGCGGAAATTATGCAGACTGTAAGTATATAATTTTTTTTTATTTGATTAATAGAATTTTAGGCATTTAGGTTTAGAAATTAAACTAATGTAGGTACATACTTTGACGGCCTCTGTGGCGCAGCGGTAGTACGCTTGTCTGTGACACCGGAGGTCCCGGGTTCGAATCCCGGCCAGGGCATGATGAGAAAAGAACTTTTTCTGATTGGCCTGGGTCTTGGATGTTTATCTATATAAGTATTTGTTATAAAATATAGTATTGTTCATATTTTATAACAAATACAGCTCAACGTGGCCTTTCAGTCTTTTCAAGACTGTTGGCTCTGTCTACCCCGCAAGAGATAAAGACGTGATTATATGTATGTATGTACACTCTGAAAGAGTCGTTAGTAAGAATAATTTGAACGCTTTTTTATTCAAGTAAGAGTGGTCGACTGTGTTATTTCCACTACTTCAAATACACAACTTCGTCTCTTTCCCATGGTTGTCGAATAGGCGACTAAGGGAATAGCCACATTGTTAATTTACCTGACCATGTTTTCCCTCACCGTTAGAGCATCGGTTAGTATTCAAACTAATGCACAAAACTTCGAAAATAGTCACTGGTACATGGCCGAGGTGGGATTCGAACCTGCTCCTTTCTGCGCATCACGCATTTTAACCTTTACGATTCGAGCACCACAGACACTCTTACTGCAAACGTCATACAAGAAATATAAACTAACGTATTACAAAATACAAGGAATCATTTCTAATAATAAATTGGTAAATACAGTTAAATATATACAGGACAAATTACACATACCTACCTATTGAGTTAGCCTCGAAGTAAGTTCGAGACTTGTGTTACGAGCTACTAACTCAACGTTACTATATTTTATAATAAATACTTATATAGATAAAAATCCAAGACCAAGGCCAATCAGAAAAAGTTCTTTTCTCATCATGCCCTGGCCGGGATTCGAACCCGGGACCTCCGGTGTCACAGACGAGCGCACTACCGCTGCGCCACAGAGGCCGTCAACGTCTAAGAAGCAACAATTTTACATTTTCATTCACAGTGTCTTAAGAACCCTTCCCTTGCAAACATTATGCTAAGCACCCATTTTTTGGAACATTAACCTGCTGTTAATACCATATTTTAGCCGCTAGAGGGCGCCGAGCCGTATCCAAATGTAGGTTGTAATACCTTTGAGGGTGAATATGGACTCTTTGGAGCAAAATAATAGGAATTCCATGTTGAAAGAGCACATTTAAATACTTACATCAAGTCTTTAACCTTTACGGGATAGATGAGGTCAAATATCACAAGACTCTGGGCGTTTATGGCAGTTAGAGACATAAATAGTGACAGTTGACCCGTCGCCAAAAAGAAGAATTTGTTACCGTGAATATCAGCTTAGTGCCGCGTGGTTCCCGGCACCAGTACAAAAAATAATCGGACCACGCCATCTCTTTCCTATGGATTTCGTAAATGGTGACTAAGGGATAGGCTTACAAACTTAAGATTCTTTTTTTAGGCGATGGGCTAGCAACCTGTCACTATTTGAATCTCAATGCCAAATAGCTGAGCGTGGCCTATCAGTCTTTTCAAGACTGTTGGCTCTGTCTGCCTCACAAGGGATATAGACGTGACCATATGTATGTATGTATATAATATCAGCTTAGTTATTCTGGTTATAATGGTAGTAATTAATATACATTAAAAAGTTAGTCATAATACCTACCACAGATAATAAAATTTTATTAATTCTAAATGTCACAACTGTCCATTATAATTAAATTAAAACGATACCTTAATTTCCTTAAACAATAATACTGTCTCTAACGTGTTTAAATTACAAAATTATCTTGCATAATTCTCTTTTGTCCATGGAAAATCGATTTAATCAAATCAAATTCGCTTATTTAAACGTTCAATATTTAATCGGCACCAATAAAAAAAAAATAGGACCACTCCATCTCTTTCCCATGGATGTCGTAAAAGGCGAGGGATGGGCTTATAAACTTGGGATTGTTATTCTAGCTGTCACTTTATATTAATCTTAATTCTATCAGTGCAGCTGAACGTGGCATATCAGTATTTTCAAGACTGTTGGCTCTGGCTACCCCGCAAGGGATATAGATGTGATTATACGTATGTATGTATTAAGTACGAGTATTTGCAAGAATTCTCGTTGGAATGTAAACAAATAACGATTAATGTGACTTCTGACTAGTAAACTTGGGATTGTTCTTTTAGGCGATGGGCTAGCAACCTGTCACTATTTGAATCTCAATTCCATCATTGAACGTGGCCTTTCAGTAATTGCGAGTCAGTTGGCTCTGTCTACAACGCAAGGAATGTAAACGTGTTTATAATAAAAGTATGTAACTTTGAATGTTTCTAAACATTTTAAGGTATTAATAAATTCTATACTACACATTGTCTGTTTGATTTTTTTTTAAAGCCGTAAGGTATTCGTATGAGAAGCGTCGATATCGCTTTCCGTTGCAAATTCAATTTGTGTCCATCACTAGTAATGGCCAATGCTGCTCGTAAGTTTACATCGATGTTACGTTACTCGAGGGTAAATAAAGTATCGATATATTTTTCGATGAACTATGGTTGTTTGACGTCGACTTATAATTGTTGAGCGGTGTTTGAAATGTTAAGGTTGCCTTATACTATTATAATGCACAGCGATGCTCAGGTTCAAATGATATTTTGATGAAATGAGTTCTGAGTTTTACATTACTTTGGTTACTAACTGATTACGGTGAGCGAAAACATAGTGATGAAACCTTACATTTAAGCAAATGAATGCCAGTCATGAGCCATGAGTAGATCAAGTAAAACCTTAGGTACGTATCAAATTTATTCTGATAAATAAAAATCTCAATGGCGATTAGCTAGCAACCTGTCACTATTTGAATCTCAATTCTATCATTAAGCCATACAGCTGAACGTGGCCTTTCAGTCTTTGAAAGACTGTTGGCTCGGTCTACCCAGTAAGAGATAAAGCGTATCTATGTTCTTATGTAAATACATACATATAATCACGTCTATATCCCTTGCGGGGTAGACAGAGCCGACAGTCTTGAAAATACTAATAGGCTACGTTCAGCTGTTTGGCTTAATGGTACAAATGTAACTTATGTAAATATTTCTGATTAACTATTAAAACTATCGATATATGAAACAATCGACACTTGCCATCACTACTCTTCACGTTTTGGTGAGCAATTTTAATGGACTGACGACAGAACGGGTGTTAAAGGCCCACCCTATGTCGTGTGGTCGGAGATGCATTTAGAAAAATGTTTGTTTATACACACACACAAATCCATTATATAATCACGTCTATTCTATATCCCTTGGGTAGACAGAGCAAACAGCCTTTAAAGAGTGAAAAACGTTTAGCTGTTTGATTTAATGATAGAATTGAAATTCAAATAGTGACAGATTGCGAGCACGTCATCTACAAGAGGAATTACAATTTACAGCCTATCCTTACTAGCCATTTACGACATCCATGGAAATCTATCTCACAAATCCATAAACATATAAATTACGTCACTATAAGTATAAATTATGGGGAACTCTGAGTCAAAGCTATATTTTTTTGCGTAGATATTTAGGGTTCGTTACCAAAAATGTAAAAAATGGAACCCTATTACAGAGCCTCCCCTGTCTGTCTGTCCGTCCGTCTGTCACGAGGCTGTATCACATAAACCGTGATAGCTAGAAAGCTTTTAACAAATTATGAATTTCCGTTGCCGATAAAACAACAAACTAAAAATAAAAAGTTTTAAATTAGATTTTTTATATTCCATAAAAGGTGTACCTATTCTCTTAGTCGCCTTCTTCGACAGCCATAGGAAGGAGATGGAGTAGTCGACTGTCATACTTAACTGGTCCTATCTTAAATTGTCGCGAACCACAGGCCAAAAATGTGATAAGTATGTTTTTATTTTTATTTTTTTGTTTTTTTGGACAAATTACACTGATTGAGTTAGCCTCGAAGTAAGTTATATTTTATTTTATAAATACTTATAGATATAGATAAACATCCAAGGCCCAGGCCAATCAGAGAAAGTTCGTTTCTCATCATGCCCTGGCCGGGATTCGAACCCGGGACCCCCGGTGTCACAGACAAGCGTACTACTGCTGCGCCACACAGGCCGCCAAATGTATGTAAGTTAACGTTGTAAAAATTTTTAAACAGCGTCTGAAATTTTAAACTACATGCCAAGTTTTACACAGAAAATTATACCTAGTTTAAATAACAGTCGTTAGAAGTAACATAAAAGAGCATTTTAAATTATAGTCCCGAGGTAGCGAGTCAGTTATTACACATCTCATTATAACCTTGCTTTTGTAAAAGTACTTTAGTACCTACTATTTAAGCTTCATGAGAGCGGCCATTTAAATTTTTCAACGTTTCAAACTTTTATTTTTGTCTTTTTTCTTTTCAAGGCTCTACCTACCCCGTAAGTGACTTAACGATGGAATTAGGATTCAAATAGTAAGAGATTACTAGCCCATAGCCTACAAGAAGAATCTGAACTTTATAAGCTTTTCCCTTAGTCGTCTTTTACGATAACCACGGGAAAGATAAGGAGTGGTCTTATTCTACATTTCCGGGAACCACACGGCATACATAAAACAAACTTAAGTACATACATACATACTTACATATAATCACGTCTATATCCCTTGCGGGGTAGACAGAGCCAACAGTCTTGAAAATACTGTTAGGCCACGTTCAGCTGTTTGGCTTTATGACAGGTTGCTAGCCCATCGCCTAAAAGAACAATCCCAAGTTTATAAGCCTATCCCTTAGTCGCCTTTTACGACATCCATGGGATGATGATGACGAGATGGAGTGGTCCTATTCTTTTTTTTTTATTTGTGCCGGGAACCACACGGCACAAACTTAACTACAAAGTTTATATTTGCGAAATACATAACTATCCCTTGGGCGGTCGGGTACAGAGTGCAGTAACGCTGTGTGTCTGTATGTGTCATCCAATTCCAACGTCAATAAACAAACGTAAAGGGAAAATAGTTCATGAATCATACGTCAATATCAGATATTGCTTTCGTGAGGATACCATTAATCTTAATAATACGATTTAAATAATATAATGCTTTTGCCGTCTGATTCATGGATTCCGTATCTATTAGTAGATTTAATATATGTACTTGTACTATAGATTCCGCAAATTGTACATTTGACAGCCTCTGTGGCGCAGCGGTAGTACGCTTGTCTGTGACACCGGAGGTCCCGGGTTCGAATCCCGGCCAGAGCATGATGAGAAAACAACTTTTTCTGATTGGCTTGGTTCTTGGATGTTTATCTATATAAGTATTTGTTATAAAATATAGTATTGTTGAGTTAGTATCTCGCAACACAACTCTCGAACTTACATCGAGGCTAACTCAATCTGTGTAATTTGTCCCGTATAATTTTATCGCAATTTGTATCAAATATCTAATTTCATATTGCTTGAGGCGATGTCTTCAGCAGGTAACGGCTCGGTATCAAAATAAATTGAAACAAAAAACAAATTAGCTTCTGTCAATCCCAACGGCGAAAGTATTTCGGGAATGTAATAATGCGGTTAAAAAAAAAATATATAACATGATTTATTATTTTTACATCGTCAGTAAAAATCGAGTAAACGTTAAATATAATTGACTTACTTATCCATTCTACATATATACATATCATCGCGTCTATATCCCTTACGGGGTAGACAGAGCCAACAGTCTTGAAAAGACTGAAAGGCCACGTTCAGCTGTTTGGTTTTTGATAGAATTGAGATTCAAATAGTGAACGTGGCCTATCAGTCTTTTCAAGACTATTGGCTCTGTCTACCCCGCAAGGGATATGTATGTGTTAATTCAGATTACGATAGTGACAAGTTTCTAGCAATGAGGACAAACATACATAACATATAATCACATCTTCATCCCTTACTCAGTTACTAAATTCATTTTGCTAAAAAAATATATGCTATGTCAGACATTTTTCTAACAATGGCCATGCTAATAATGTCCAAGGGAACCTCATATATAGTTTACCTGTCTCGTTCTAATCCCCCGTGTAATTCACCTGTCCCTGTCTCACCCAATCGGTGTCCAGTGCTATTGAAAATATCTTTCTTTTCAATAAAATTTATATGCAATACGACCAAGTTGGAAGATGTGAGCGGATCTTTCGATAGCATATACATGTCACGTCATTATCTCTTGCTGATTGTACAGAGCCAATGATCACAATGCTCGAAGCCTACGCTAGACCTAATGATAGATTTTAAATTCAGAGGTGGCACAAAAAGAATTTCTTATTTATAATCTTTTGAGTTCATATAGCTGACCATTCGATCTTTTCAAGACTGTTGGCTCTGTCTACCCTGCAAGGGATATAGACGTGACCATATGTATGTATGAGTTCATTAACGTTTAACAGAACAATTCAGTGTAATATTATAATTATTTATGCCGATTTTTTTTATTGTTGCCGGTTGACTGGAAGGGATTTCTTCATGGGATAAGTCCGCCATTGCAAGTGATTTCTTTCTTTTTTTAACTATGCACAATTTCTTGTAACTGTGTAAATTTCTTCTGTGCAATAAAGATACTACAAACAAACAAACAAACTTATTAAGTACCTATATCATACTTCAAACAAGGCCACAAAGGCAAGGTAGGAAGAGAAGAATAGAAAAACATCTGTCCATAAAAAAATTGGAATGAAAAAAAAAAATATTTTTTTTCATTCCAATTTCTTTTTTTTTACAAACCCGCTAACCGCTTGTACCTCATACCACAGAATAACTCTTATTTGGGAACCTCTTTTCAAAGAATTTAATCTTGAACCCATTGTCCGTTTTGAATGGCCCTTTTGAAATATTAGTCAAGATAAGTATGAAAAGGCCTTGGTCCTCGGTCACCGATCAGACCTAGGTTTTAGGACTTAGTGTCAAGTGGAGACTCTTTTTCAGTCTATACATACATATTATCTTGTCTCTATCCTTTGCGGGGTAGACAGAGCCAACAGTCTTGAAAAGACTGGTAGGCCACGTTCAGCTGTTTGGCTTAATGATATAATTGAGATTCAAATAACAAACAGGTAGCTAGCCCATCGCCTAAAAGAAGAATCCCAAGTTTATAAACCTATTCCTTAATTTTTTAAATCTTCCCCTATTTTTAAATACCCGCCGTGTCCACGCCAAAAATATACCTAATTTTACTTAGAAAGTAAGTTAGTAAACGTTACTCAAAAACAATGGAGTGCCGTGACGAAACTTAAATTAACTTGGCCAAGTAACACACAACAGATGTAGGCTGAACTTTTAATCTTGAAGAATTCTCAAGTTTGTTGTGAAAACATTAATTGAATTGAAGAGTGTACTTAAAATAATATACATACACATACATATGGTCACGTCTATATCCCTTGCGGGGTAAACAGAGCCAACAGTCTTGAAAAGACTGAGTGGTCACGTTCAGCTATTTGGCTTAATGATAGAATTGAGATTCAAATAGTGACAGGTTGCTAGCCCACCGCCTTAAAAAGAATACCAAGTTTGTAAGCCTATCCCTTAGTCGCCTTTTACGACATCCATGGGCAAGAGATGGAGTGGTAGGACCACTCCATCTTCTTTTTTATATTGGTGCCAGGATCCACACGGCACAAAATAAATATTTTTGTTATTATGTGTCTTCTTCCTCCTGGCTTTAGTCCCGGTTGCATCCTCACCACTCTGGGGAGGAGCCTTCGACCATGGATCCTGGATTGGCTGAGTCTGGTTTTTACACGAAGCGACTCCCGTCTGACCTCCGCAACCTTTGCAGGAGAACCTAACCCGTATTGGACCGAACATGCTTACACATCGAGTTGCTTGAATGTGCAGGTTTCCTCACGATGTTTTCCCTCACCGTAAAATCATCGGTTAGTTATCAAACTAATGTAGGTACATAATTTCGAAAATAGACATTGGTACATGGCCGAGGTGGGATTTGAACCTGTGCCTTTCTGCGCATCACGCATTCTAACCGGACACTTTACGGCTTCGACCATCGACGCTCTTCATCCAAAGACTTATACTTGTATTTCTTAAATTGACGAAGAAGAATCTGTAGTCTGCTTCTAACCACGATTCTGGATTGGATAAGTCAAGTTTTTTCATGAAACGACTCCCGTCTGGCCTCTGCAACCTTTTCAGAAGAACTAAACCCAAAATAATAAGCTCATGAAGAAGTTTATCGTTACCCTGCGCATTTAGTCAACTGGATGTGGTATCGTATTGGATCGTGGTTACCACATCCAGTTGACTGAATGCGCAGGGTAACGATAAACTTCTTCATGAGCTTATTATTTTGGGTTTTGATCAGCCCTCGTTATTGAAGATTCATCTTGTAATGGCCGGATAATATGAGTAGATGTGAATGCTTTACTTTGCCTGTCTCGGGACTTTTAGAGACCAAACTTAAAAAACACTAAATTCATTATTGTAAACCTTTCAAACACTCATACTTATTTGTGAATACTTAAAAATTAAAAACACCCAAACACATATTTATCATTGAAAGTCGATAAAACATACATTTTAGAAAAAAATATTACAGCACAAACAACTTGTTTGGATTCCCGCCAAAAAGCCAATGAAAAAGTCGCAGGCTTTCTTTTTAAACAAAATTGCGTCAATAAAAACTCTTTTCTTTTTAAAAAAAGAATACGCACAGATTATATATTCAAATCATCATCCCTTTCAGGCAATGGTATTCTTTCGGCAAACGGTCCAAACCCAGTTTTAATGTTATAATGACTCTTTATTAACAATTTAATCAGTCTGAGAACACGAAACGGAAATTAAACCTTCTGTATTTCGAAATAAAGTTGGAAACAACATGGCGCCGACTCGGAAAGAGTGCCACTGTATTTTTGTGGGTCATCGACTCAATGAATGTCATTTAGTTAGTCGTATTCCTCGTTTCTTAGTCTTTAATTACATTTGAGAAATGTAATTAAAGATTTTCGAAAGCTATTTGCGAAAATCTGATTGTGATTGTGCTACAATGGTTTCGACTTGTAAAATCGTTCACTTTTGGTCCATTATAATCTTAGATCTTATCTTGCTGCAGTCTTTGCGTTCAAAATTTGTTTAATTTTGAAATCCATGTTTCTTTTTCCCAGACCAGCCTTTTCTTCAAAAACGTCAACTTCGCAATTGTCCAAACTTAGAAAATGTGAACGAAAGAATACGTTATTATGATGAAGACCTTAATATAAAATTAATACTTAATATTAAAAGATTTTGTAGTAATTTATCTCCTTGTCTCCAGGTGTCAGACGACATTGGCTACGTGGTCTACTCAGCTCTGGGCAGCTTCTACATACCTTCCTGCATCATGGTGTTCGTGTACATTAGGATATACTTCGCTGCTAAAGCCAGGGCGAGGAGGGGAATCAGAAAGAATCCAAGGCCCAGGCCTGTGAGTATAATATTACTGCACACAAACATATGGTCACGTCTATATCCCTTGCGGGGTAGACAGGGTCAACAATCTTGAAAAGACTGAATGGCCACGTTCAGCTATTTAGCTTAATGATAGAATTGAGACTCAAATAGTGACAGGTTGCTAACCCACCGCCTAAAAGAGAATCCCAAGTTTGTAAGCCTATCCCTCAGTCGCCTTTTACGACATCCATGGGAAAGAGACGGAGCGGTCCTATTCTCTTTTGTATTGGTGCCGGGAACCACACGGCACATATTACTACATATCAATTAAATTAATCCTGTAGTACCTAGGTGACCTAGCGGTGCTGGCTGGAAAGCAACAACAAAACTAGCCATTGCTGAGGATCGAACCTGGGTACTCTGACGTGAAAAACAATGGCTCTGATCTAATAACCACCATATATGAAAAAATCAATCTCGAATTAATATATGGGAAAAGCACTTTTCCAGACAGGGGGTTGCTAGACTACGACAATTTATATTGACCACTTAAGAAAATCACATACATACTTACATATATTCACGTCTATATCCCTTGCGGAGTAGACAAAGCCAACAGTCTTGAACACACTGACAGGCCACGTTCAGCCGTTCGGCTTTATAGATAGAATTGAGATTCAAGTAGTGACAGGTTGCTAGCCCATCGCCTAAAAGAAGAATCTCAAGTTTACAAGCTTATCACGACATCCATGAGAAAGAGACGGAGTGGTCCTATTCTTTCTTCTTTAATGTAAAACCTCTCCTCTGTTCTAGAATGAACAACAAACGAGTTTCAGTAATCCGAAAGGGACTCGACCTATGCCGGTCACCCATCCCATGCCGGCAGGTCACCTCACTAATAATAACGGGTAAGTCAGTCAAAAAAACCTTTCCTTATCAGTCCGCATAATTTGACCATACATACACATACATAAAATCACGCCTCTTTCCCTTTCTTTTTGTTCTTTTCTCTTTCTTTCTTCTTTAATTTGACCACGTGTTCGTAATTTTTTTTTTTTCGTAATCGGTGCCGGGAACCACACGGCTGAGATGTTTGTAATTTTTTTTTAACAAACATAGGTTTGCTTTTTTTTCGAAATTATCACTCATAGAGCTGTTAACACATAAGACTACAAGCATGCATACAATTTGCAAACATACATACATACATTTAATCACGTCTCGTCCCTTGTGGGGTAAACAGAGCCAACAGTCTTGAAAAGACTGATAGGCCACGACCAGCTGTTTGGCTTAATGATAGAATTGAGATTCAAATAATTAATAGATTGCTAAAAGAAGAATTTCAAGTTTATAGCCCCTCCCTTAGTCACATTTAACGACGTCCATGGGAAAGAGATGGAGTGGACCTATTCTTTTTTCTATTGGTACCGGGAACCACACGGCACTACAATTTGCTTGCAAGCAAAATCACGGGATGAAACTGGTAAATATATTAATGAATTCTACGTAGAAGGTCATATTTTTATCAGTCTCAGTAATGTCCTTGCAATTTCGAGGTCAAAATGAAATTGGCATTTCCTTTGTTATATTCTGGCAGCTGTCCTAATTGTTACTCTTTTCTGAGTTACGTACATTAGTTTAATGCTTAACCGATGGTATAACGGTGAGGGAAAACATTGTGAGGTAACCTTCATATTCCGATCAACTGAATGAGTAACATATTTACTATATAGTATATACGATTATAATGACGTCTTATTATCTTACGGGTTTGACAGAGCCAATTGACTGAAAAGCCACGATCAGCTGAATCAGTAAATGATGTGTTACCATGATCCAATATGGGTTAGGTTCCCGCTAAGTTTGCGGAGGTCAGACGGGAGTCGCTTCGTGTTAAAACCTGACTTATCCAATCCGGGATCGTGGTCAAAATGGCGCTCTCCAGGCTCCTCTCCAGAGAGGCGAGGATACAATTGGGATTCAGAGGAACACTTCCTCAATCCTTCAATTTACCTGAGGACGTCCTGGCAAAGGGTCAGGTCAAGCGTGCCCGAAACCGTCGAGCTTGCATGAAGAGAGTTATGAACGTGGATGAAGCGAAGGAAGTATGCAGAGATCGTGGCAAGTGGAAAGATGTAGTATCTGCCTACCACTCCGGGAAAAAGGCGCGATCTTATGTATGTATGTATGTATGTCCCTGAGGACAGCAAATACTCTCCCGATTTCTTTTCTTTATCGGGGGATATAGATATTATATATTGGGGGAGGGGGGTGAACATTTTGCCATTTATAATATACCTTGTTTTACTTCCAGGGAAAGCCAAATATCGACCATAGAAGCGCCTCAAGTCCAGATTCCCACGGTGACCTGTGACCTCGCTTCGGACATCTCGACGAGCGAAGCAGGGGACACTATACCTCCCCCACCTGACGAAGGGAAGCACACTTTAAAGGTAAGATAAGTACACAATAACATACATATAAACATATAATCACGTCTATATCCCTTGCGGGGTAGTCAGAGCCGTGTGGCTCCCGGCACCAATACAAAAAAGAATAGGACCACTCCTTCTCTTTCTCATGGATGTCGTAAAAGGCGACTTAGGGATAGGCTTACAAACTTAGGATTTTTTTTTAGGCGATGGGCTAGCAACCTGTCACTATTTGAATCTCAATTCTATCATTAAGCCAAATAGCTGAATGTGGCCATTCAGTCTTTTCAAGATTGTTGGCTCTGTCTACCCCGCAAGGGATATAGACGTGACGATATGTATGTATGTACGTATGTACACTAGTTGCTAGCCCATCGCCTAAAAGAAGTTCTAATTTCTTTTTGAAGTCCTATTATTTTTTTATATATACCCGGAACCACACGGCACACATACAATAACATGACAATATACACCGAATCCTCCTCCTGGTTTTAGCCTTGGTTGCATTTCATCTTCACCACGAAAGAAGCGGCGGAACAAACTACACTGCAGCATTGTCATCGGACGTCAATTTACAAATATAGATCTCTTAAATCTAAATCGTGTACGAATGCACATTGTCTACATAAAAAAATGATGAATGAATTTAGTAAAACTAAAGATTTCAATACGAATATTTCGTCGAATAAATATAGTTAAATAAGATATGTGCACACTGTACAAATTATGTCAACACTATGTCAAAAATACACATGTATTTAACAGGCCATTATGTTTATTCAACGAGGCTATCAAGTATATGCGTATAGTGCCGTGTGGTTCCCGGCAGTGCGACGAACCAATAGATAAAAGAATAGGACCACTCCAACTATTTTATATGGATGTCGTAAAAGGCTACTAAGGGATAGGCTTATAAACTTGGGATTTTTTTAAGCGACGGGCAAGCAACCTGTCACTTTATATAAATCTGAATTATATTAGTAAGCCCAACAGCTGAACGTGTCTTGTCTATGACACCGGAGGTCCCGGGTTCGAATCCCGGCCAGGGCATTATGAGAAACGAACTTTTTCTTATGTGCCTGGGTCTTGGATGTTTATCTCTATATAAGTATAGTATCGTTGAGTTTGTATCTCGTAACACAAGTCTCGAACTTACTTCGAGGCTAACTCAATCTGTGTGATTTGTCCTGTTATTTACATACATACATACATAAAATCACGCCTCTTTCCCGGAGGGGTAGGCAGAGACTACCTCTTTCCACTTGCCACGATCTCTGCATATTTCCTTCGCTTCATCCACATTCATAACTCTCTTCATGCAAGCTCGGCGGTTTCGGGTACTTTTGACCTGACCTTTTACCAGGACGTCCTTAATTTGATCAAGATACGTTCGTCTAGGTCTTCCCACTCCGACCTTTCCCTCCACACCCTCCATGTATATCTGCTTAGTCAACCTGTCCTGTTATTTATTTATTTATATATCACAAAACTTACAAATTCTTCAACCATATTCCGAGTAAGCGTCGCTATCACCTCCGCCCCTTCCCGACGTCGTCTGTCAGTAATCCTTTCGTAATTAGTTTAGGAGCCTTGATGGCAAATCCTGAGATTAAAGGTCCGATAGAGGGCTAGTGGGCAGCGATGCTGAATTGCTAATACCCAATCTATACATCCATATACATACATACATACATTAAATCACGCCTCTTTCCCGGAGGGGTAGGCAGAGACTACCTCTTTCCACTTGCCACGATCTCTGCATATTTCCTTAGCTTCATCAACATTCATAACTCTCTTCATGCAAGCTCGGCGGTTTCGGGTACTCTTGACCTGACCCTTTACCAGGACGTCCTTAATTTGATCAAGATACGTTCGTCTAGGTCTTCCCACTCCGACCTTTCCCTCCACACTCTCCTTGTATATCTGCTTAGTGAACCTGTTTTCATTCATACTCTCCACATGACCGAACCATATCTGTATAATACCTATATGTAGTAGTTTGTTACCGCTTCTTCTGCACTGACGCTTTGGAAGCGGCAGTAAATTTAGTTTTAACTAGGTAATTAATTTGACGTCAACCAATGTTGTGAAACCAAAAGATATGGCAATTATTAAGTGATATGAAGTGTCCCATAATAATGATTATTTTATTTTAAAATAAATCTATGGGCTTATAAACCTGGGATTCTTCTTTTAGGCGATGGGCTAGCAAAATGTCGCAATTATTCAAATTGCTCAATATCATTAAGCTGAACGGAGCCTATAAGTATTTTCAAGACTATTACGTTCTGTCTACACCGCAAGGGCAATAGACACGATTTTATGTATTTAAGGTAAAAGCTCCTAATACGGCGGTAGTCAAAATCGCTTCCAATTACGGTGGTATTTATATTTCTTAGTTTTATTCCTGTTCTATTTAGTGTAAGTACATCATAACGCAAATGTGTTATTCTAAATTTAATACGTCACGACTTAACTGACATTTGCAACTACAACACATTGGCAACACGACAAAATCAATCAGTTTGTGTCACGGCATCGACGGGACAGGTGTTTTCATACAAACGCGGAACAACAAAATTAAGTACACTAACATTTACAAAGGCAATTTTTCGTATTAATAAGCCGTTCAAGTTTGTTTATGAATAACTTATAGCATTTCCCTACTTTTAAATTTTTAAATTAAATAGCTTGTTTCACGTTTGTAACTCAGTTTTTACCCAAAAAATAAGAAATAAAATACCGCCGTAATAGGATACGAATTTTATAGACTAATCCTAACTCGGTGGTATAACTCCGTAATAGGAAAAATACTGATAAAATTTAATTGTTTATAACTTTCAAATTATTAAGTTTTTGAATCAGTTACAAGTTCAATTGAAATAATTATTAATCTCATAAATTAATAACCATATTCTGAGGTATGTGTTCTCAATTAGAAATCTAGTTAAATAATAAAACTGTTGAGTACAAAATGTTAGTTTCTTAGGAGGGGTAAAAATTGAGAGGTGTGTTTTAATTTATCACAAATAATATCCTGTGTATAACTGTTACTTCAGTTTTACACATCTTAGCCACAAAATAGTTGTCGTTTGATTAAAAATTTACACTCTTTTGTTAATCGGAATTTTGATGGGTCAGAATTAGGATTATTAAAAACACGAGTAGTTTTCCTAATACGGTGGTAGTTATTTCCAGGTAACTCTGTATTAGGTAATATGGTTTCCTATTATGGCTTTATTAATTAAACAGAAAATCACAAGATTTTAGGGTTTCGTAAATAAATAAAAAAATCGTCTTTTTTCTGATTCTTATTTTTTATAAATGTTTTTTTTTTTGTAAAATCAAAAACATTGAAAAAATTAAATATTTTAATATCAATTAATGCAATCTACGTAATTGTTCTTTTCATTTTTTCATAGCTCAATTCAGGCAGCAGTGGCAGCGGGCAGCATTGACGCAAGTTTTAAAAGAGTTTTAAACTTTATTTTCATTATTTTATAGACCAGTAATCGCTCGAAAAAATAAAACTGTTGGTGACTGATGCGGCGTCGGTTGCTGACGACAGCCAGCAGTTTTGAAGCGAAGCTAGTCTAGTAGCGAACGTTTAAAATTCTTCCGAAGCTGTAAATGCTCTTCGGGCTGCTGTCGACCACTGTAACTGCAGCCTGAATTCACCCTAAACTTTACTTTACCTTAGGTATCTTATATTAAGTTCACTTACCATTACTAAAGTGATTATTTTTAATATGTAAAACTTTTAGTTACAGTTTACTATCCTCTGCGGAGTGTTAGTTTTTGAAAGATTGATGTTATAAATATTTCATTATTGTTACTTTTTGTTCCTCTACGAAGTGTTGATTTTTGAAAGATTTTAGATGATTGTTATTGTTCGTCATTATTTCTTAGCCAAAGTAACTAATTGTAATAAAAAATAAAACTTAATTCCTAAATGAACCTGCATTTTTAATATTGTTAAATCCGTGAAAGCTGTACACACGCGTGTAGAAAACACTAAATAATAATATATACATATATATACTTTAAATAAATAATATACTTTAAATTCAAAGTCGTCTTTAATTTCATTAAAGTGAAATAATGTAATTAAATAGTCAATGAACGAAAAACTTACAATAAAGGTACTTACACATTTCTATTATTGTTATACATATTATTTGTACGGAACCTAAATTAATGTACTTTCTGACCCTCCGTATTAGGAGCCGTCTACCGCAGTAATAGGCTCTGACCAAAATCATACCTCCGTATTAGGGAAAATCGACCTGCCTTTTTAAATATTTTTTTTAAATAAGAAATCGCATGAAAGGATACTTAGACTCAACAGCAATACAAAATTTAAATTCCATTTTAGATAATAATTTTGTTTGGAACCTTTAAAAATACTTACTTATGCTTATTTTTGCTTCTTACTTTCAAATGTTGCGAAATACCTCCGTAATAGGTGCTTTTACCTTATATGTAATAAAAATATTGTGTGAACAAACTAAAGACATTTAAAAAAAATACAAATAATTCCAGTCTTTCCGAGATTGCGGGCTCTGTCTACCCCGTAAGACCGACGTAATTTCTTGGCATGTCAGTAATCCCTCCAACGAAAGTCAAATTTTTTTTTTCAATTCTTTTTAAGTATTCAGAATATTATACTCACATTAAAATGAATGAAGCGTAATTAAAATATAGGTATGTAAAAGTACTAAAATATAGCATTAAATTAAGGTATTTATAAATGGATAGTTTTCATTCATCTTAATTACATTCATTGACATGGAAATAATGTACAAGTGTCATAATGTACTCGTGCTAGAAACTATAGGAATGATGTGTCATCGTCTGGCTTCAACAGAATACGACAAATACTATGTGTTCTATCAAACAACAAACTTTATAAGAAGACGGCTTTTTCTAATCTATACTAATATTATAAAGCTGAAGAGTTTGTTTGGTTGTTTGAACGCGCTAATCTCAGGAACTACTCGGTCCGAATTGAAATATTCTTTTTGAGTTGAATAGACCATTTATCGAGGAAGGCTTCAGGCTATATAACATCACGCTGCAACTATAAGGAGCAAAGAAATAATGGAATATGTAAAAAAAACCGGGGAAAATTATTCACCCTTGAATGGGTTTTTGATTGAACCCTGGGTTTCAATGATGCCCAAAATAACTATTCCACGCGGACGAAGTTGCGGACACAGCTAGTGAATAATATTACGTAAATGAAATGATGAGAGAAGAATATAAAGCCCTTTTGGTGAGTAGGCGTCCAATACTGGAGGAGTTTCTTTGCTGGTGCATCTTCTAATACCAGTGGTCTATTTGTTTGGACGAAGAACCCTTCTGGAAAGTAAAAAGAAGTCACAAGTAAAATCTGTATTTTACCTGTGATCGACAAAATAACAAGGCCGATATAAAATTTAATATATTACACAAAGAAGCTAATGTGTGCATTGTAAACAAAGGCTCAGGTCATAAATTAAAGACAGATACAGATGAATATTTTAAGAGCGTCAGTTTTAAAACCGTTTTGGTGCCGGATTGAAAAATGGTAATGAATAGGTTCAAATTCTATCTCGACCAATGACTTTTTTGCAAACATAAAATACAGCTGAAAGTGGTTTTAGTATTTGCGAGACTGGTATCTTTGTCTACCCCGTAAGGTAGAAGGATTATATCGGGTTTGCAGTACCAGATAGTTATGTGTGGCGCCGGCGCATGCCACCACTGTAAGTGGTTCCACACACGAACTTATCTCTTGCACACTAAATCTCATTATCGAATGAGATAACATAACATAACATAAAATCACGCCTCTTTCCCGGAGGGGTAGGCAGAGACTAACTCTTTCCACTTGCCACGATTTCTGCATACTTCCTTCGCTTCATCCACATTCATAACTCTCTTCAAGCAAGCTCGGCGGTTTCGGGTACTTTTGACCTGACCCTTTACCAGGACGTCCTTTATTTGATCAAGAAACGTTACGAATGAGATAGATATAAGAAAGTAAATAAATCAATAAATAAAAAAATGTACATATGTATGTACTTTGCATTTTAAAAAGTAAACACACATTACATAAAAAAATAATTAAAAACACTCACCAAACACATGTGAGTCAGACTTTCTGTGATTTCGTCATTTTGTGCTCATATGCAACATACAATAGATAGCTTGAATCTGCGGAATTATTCTCTAAAACGTGGAGGCTGCACTGCGCCATGGAGATACGAAGGTAGGAGGCTCACGAATGAATAAGTCACGTGAATTTGAGCAAACATTCGTGAGTAATTTCGTTGGAAGAGTGTTTACAAGAAAGATATTAGCTTATTAATATAAAACGAAGTTTAACAAAGCATTCAATACTTAATAAGAACAGAGTTGATTTTGCTACTTGGCATGATCATTGCACACTTCTTTCGCTTCATACACATTCATAACTCTCTTCATGCAACGCCATTGGTTTTGGGTACTCTTGACCTATCGTTTTGCCAAAATGTCTCCGATTAAATCAGTCCGAATTATTAAGAATCTACAATTGTCTAAGGTATGCTCGTAAGATTGATTTCTTAATTATATCACAGTTGCTAATCTTCTCGTGTACATTGTCAATGTCAAGGGAAAAGTCTGGAATAGAACTTGAGATGAGCTAGCAACCTGTCACTATCCCTGATCTCAGTTCCATGTTTAAGATATTCAGCTTAATGTAGATAGACAGATAGATAAAACTCTTTATTGCACCATAAGAGTAAAACATACAAAACAACACAAAGCAGATATAGATGGTACAAAGGCGGACTGTACTGTGTACTGCGGATGGTACAATGTAATTCGTGATAAATCTCGTATGTTATGTCAGTATTGTATGTATACTTAACGGTAGTACATAAACTCAATTATCTTTTTATTTACTGAATAAAAATTCCCTAATGACTCACAAGATTTTCCTAGACACTCACGCGCCATTTTCTCATCTTCCGCAGGTAGTTACATCAGCACAAGTTACGAAAAACCCGCTGGCTTCGTGCCCTCACAGAAGTTCCACGTTGTCCGTAAACGGTGAGCTCCAACTTCAACAAACAAGGGGGCGAGCACCAAGCGTCGCCATCGACGCTGACATGGTCTCTGAACTAGAACCTTCTTCTTCAGATTCCGGCGTCGTAAGCCGCTGCGGGGGCGTCAAACCTCTCAAACTGCGGATCTTCAAGAAGTCGGACAGAAGACAGGAAAAATCCCAACCGAGCAAGTCCGAGTTGGAACCAGCTCTCCCTAAGCCGCACAAGCCGAGAGACCCTGAGAGGGAGAAGAAGAGATTAGCGAGAAAAAAAGAGAAGAGAGCTACGTTAATTCTAGGTTTAATCATGGGCAGTTTCATAGCTTGTTGGCTGCCATTTTTCTTCTTATACATATTGAAAGCAGCTTGCAGACAATGCGTGATACCACCAAATGCGTTCGCGATAGCGTTCTGGTTAGGTTATATGAACTCTGTGTTGAATCCTGTTATTTATACGATATTTAATAAGGACTTTCGCAGGGCCTTCAGGAGGATCCTGTTCAAGTGATGTTTAGCTTACCTGTGCTGCTATAGGTGCGTCGCTAACCGTATTATGTTAGCTCAGCAGAGGGCAGCACCAGGTCTTTACAATGTACGTTAATCATAATCATTAACAGCCTCATGTGATATGTGGACTTGGAGGTTTTTGGCTGAAGTTGCGTGTAAATACTAAAATCTGATTACACTTAATTCATATTGTATAAAAAGATATTTAAATTAAAAAAAGGTTTCTCGAAGGAAAGGACGCCAAAAGGATTGTAAAAATAATAATCTAAATACTACTGCTTTTTTATAGAAAAAGAATAGCTGTAGTAATCCATAAAATGTTTTAATTTGATACAATAACAATTTTAATCGAATAAACTATGGCATCTGCCATATTTTTAAAATTACGGAATTAAATGTTATGTTTTCAATTCAATAAAATTATATTAAATAAGCAAACCAATCACAGAATTAACTAGACATACATTAGACACGATAAAACAAGAATAAAGCTAAATCACTTATCAGAAAAATATTTGTCAAACATGGTATTCCGCAGGGTAATGTTTTTGGCCCACTTATTTTTATTATCCATACAAATAGTTAATTACAGATTATCTTATGAAATCACTCACTGATTCGCACTAATACAATTTAATTTAATAAATAAGCTTAATTAATTTGAAAATCAGCCTAAATGGCTCAGTCATAATATGTGTCTCACTGTGACCGAGATAAAAATAGGTACGTTACGTGCGTGTTTAATACCTGTATTATTTATAAATAATAAATGCAACGCGATAGTTTCAAATCAGAAATATAAAAATATTTTAAAGAAAACGTACATACATGCAAACGTACGTAAGTACATCATTATAGAGCTGTAATAGTAAATTGTTATTTTGACACAATAAATTTTAAAAAGCATATACCTTTCAAAACATTTGGTAGAACGTCTAAATAGTTTATTTTCCTTTTTCACTGTTAAAATATAATGACAATATGCTGTAAAAAAATCTTTTTTTTTTTACATATATTTAGTATCAATAAAAAATCACAAACTTTAATAAAATATAGGACAACATAAAACATAGGTGCATAAAACCAAATAATACCTAAATATTACTCATGACTTCAGCCAAAAATCATCGGAAGATATTCTATTGAAATAATAACATATAGTCTTAACCTACATAGTAGAAAAAATATCCATTGTGACGTCTTAGGCCTGCTTATTACTATGTTTAGAATTAATGAATTTTTGTAAAAGTCATGTATTGAATCAGTTTTAAATGAATATCTCTGTAAATACTGGTTCCAATAAACAGTATATGAATTTTTTTTAACCATATCTTTATACATATTACCACGCCTATATCCCTTGCGGGATAGTCAGAGCCAGCAGTCTTGAAAAGACCGAAAGGCCACGTTCAGCTGTATGGCTTAATGATGAAATTGAGATTCAATTGGTGGCAGTTGACTAACCCATTGCCTAAAACAAGAATTCCAAGTTTAGCAGCTTATCCCTTAATCGCCTTTTACGATATCCATGGGAAATAAATGGAGCAGTCCTATTCTAAAGTGTTGGGAACTGCATGGCACCAATATTTTGAAAGTGAATTAAATCTAAAAAATATAATAAAGTTTTTAAAAATACTAGAAATTAACAAAAAAAATATCTACTCTGCAGTTTTTTTCAATAGAAAAAGAAATATTTTACCTGCTACTCTTAATTATAATATTCAATAAATAAGTTTTAAAAGTTGAAAATCTGATTCAAACATGACGTAATCTAAATATTTATTTATAATTTATATATTTTGCTATAAAAATGGAATTGTAAAGAAATAAAACTGATTTGTTTAAAGTAGATCTTTTTTGTATCTATAAGTAGCAAAATTATAGTTTATTATAGAATTAACATACTAAACTGCAACACTGATGGATTTGAAACATTATACATACTTATAGTTAATAAAATTCCTTTAAACCCTGTATGATATAATGACTAAAGGAATTACATAGCTTTAAATATTAAAAAAACATTGAGAAAACATAGCTTATTGAATATATATTTAGATTCTCTTTAACAAGCTAGTAATTATAATGCAATATAAAATTATACATTTTTAATATGCATTTTATCCTGTTATTTTTAAGTTTTAATTAATTATTATTCAATTAATTTCAACCGTACAGAAAATATCTTAATACATTTATTAAATGCTTAATAATAAGGTTTAACTAAATCTATCATACAAACATAACTATTGTTAAAGTTTATTTGAAAATAAAATTACTGACAAAATTATTATACACTTTTATTCTTAGTTTTTTTTTAACTAAGAAACTATTTGCTAATATTTATTAATAATTATATTATATTATTATTGAAATAAATGAATAATACAGAAATTTACAAGAAGAAAGGTTGGAAATAAAAAATGTATAATTTTATATTTGTGCAACTCCCTTGCAGATACCCATACGCTTAAGATACGTACAAAGTATTATAGTTTTTCGTCTAATGGTTTGCTAAATGTTTCCTAAGATTCCTAAGGTACGAAATAACACATAAATAAATCTGTTTAAAGTACTGTCTTTTCATAAATAAATAGATAAATAATTTTAGCCATACTCAGGCGAAACAACAATAGTTATTAAAAAAAAATTACAAAATTATAAATCAAACAACTGTCACATAATATATTAGTTTTAATCACGTTTTACAACGCTTACCTTAACATAAATATCAAATAGATAATCAATAAAAAATATTATTAAAAATTTCAGTTTTTAATGTTAAAACCTTTATGAAAAGACAATTACTTACTGAGCACTTTGTAAATCAGAATCACATAATCATCACACATTTTCATCAAATGATAACTGATTAAAATTTCATTGTAAAGATGAGGTGTAGCCGATTGGATGTATTGAGAACATTATAATACTTAAAAAAAAATTAAACCCTACGTCTTACCGCAGAACAGTTAAAACTATTTAATAAATTGACATATTTCTGGTTCAAAAACCAATTTGATCATATTTTTTTTTCGTATAATTTTTATTTTTTTCTATTATTATATATGTCATCAATATATCCAGTCAACAGTAGGATAATTGATATAAATAAAAATGACTGTGCCTCTGTGCCTATCGACGAAGCACTACACAACAATAAAATGCACTTAATTATTATATAATTACGTATCTACTTAATATATGTTGTCGTATGTATTTTATTATTCAATAATAAACACTTTTAAATTTTTTTTATTCCCAAAATAAATTTATTTCTAAAGCGCTGGTCGCATTTCTCGTCCTATATAAAATTATTTTAATTTATATTAGATGTAAATATTGTACTTATTTAATATAAGTTGTAATTATATAGAATAAGTTAATAATTAAACCAAATGAACACCAAATATTTCGTGTAAACTTTTCTATATCTTATGAATAACTAACTATTCAAGAATAATCCATGTATGTACCTATATGTATACGTCATTTAGTAAACTTTGGAGTTCCTTCCAACTTGTAGATGTTGTTTTCTTTCTTTAATTAAATTTTAATGAATTAATAAGCGATTAGATTTTTATTGAATAAAAGCAAACTTATGATTAGATTTTAATGCTAACATTTCTTTTTAAATATCAACTGTACTTACGACTGATAATAGTAAATAATTATCTTTTTCATCATAATTATAATTGTAAAAATTAATAAATAATTCCAATTGCAAAATATTATTAATTATTATGTATTTATATGTATGTATATTTAAAAAATGAACAACAACGACAATTTAATTCTAAATCGGTGTAATCTACTCGTAGTATCTGCGTTAGACATTTTGAATATACCTACTTAATTTAAATTATACATAAGTATAGATGAATATTAAAATTTTAAGTAATTAATAACTTTGCAACACCATTGCCGTTCTAGAAGTAAAATAGAGTTTTAGTATATAAACTTACTTACGTACTGAAACTTAGAGCAATAGTAAGATGAGCAAATTTATCTGTTTTTGTTTTTTGTTTTTCTCTTATTAAACGTTTTCATAGTCTTCCAGAGTGTGTGTGATCTTATTAAAAATAATACTAGTTAAATTTATACATTATTTTCTGTTTTCCAAAAAAATGTGACACCAATTTTGTAGGGTTGGTTTTTTTTTTGCCAAAAATTACTGAGTTCTGTCTGTGTTTTTTTTTAATAATTATAATTAATAAAGTAATTTTAATCATAGTTATTTATATTTAGTTAATAAATAATGCGGAATACGTTTATTTAATTGTATCTAGAACCCCACCATTACGCACAGAGCCCTTGCTTTTGGTGCAGGTTCTATATAAAATACAAATGGTCTGTCACCAAATGTATTTAAAAAAAGGTTTTCACAATACTATGCCTCCTAGCAAGTATTGTTGAAAACTTGTAAAATAATTATATTCAATGCAATAATTTTAATTGTTCTTGTGAACGAATCGTGAAAAAATAATTAAATAAATTTATTAAAAAAAATTAAAATATATACAGGTTTTTGTACAGTCTCGAATATTTTGTGTATAATTAAATGCCAGAGTTTCTTATTAAGTAAAATAAAGGTTCAGAATGATTCTTAAATTAAAAACATATATATATAATCAATTACGTTATATAATATAGAATATTCTGTACTAAGTATCTACTAATAGCTACTTGTTCAATAAACATTGTTCTAAATTAAAAAAAAAATACTATTTATACTACTTAAATTGTAATCTATTTAGATTTGTTAAATATTTTAATTTTAAAATTCGGAATATTATGTTATGTTTGTAATGTTCTTTATAAATTTATTATTACAATAATCGTCTAAGATTATATGATAACTATTGTAATTCTTATCGACTCAAATGTAAATGAAAAAATATACGAAGTACCAAATATACAAATTTTAATCTTTATACTTAGTTTCAATTACCAGGTAACCTTTTTTATCTAAGCTTGAATGATGAGAAACCAACTGACACTGATTGGCCTGGGATTTGGATGTTTATCTATATAATTATTTATTATAAAATATAGTATCGTTGGGTTAGTATCTCGCAACACAAGTCTCGGACTTACTTCGAGGCTAAATCAATCATCATCTCTCTCTCTCTCTCTCATTACCTACGACGTTTTTCTGAAACACCACAATTATTCCAATTTTCATGAGTATAAGAGTATATACCTAGTTATCTATGCCCTCAGCAACTTATGGAATATTCACACGTTCCCTAAGGACCTACTAACTTGCCTACAGCGACTGTCGAGTTGGCCACTTGCTGACTTCAAACATCGACAGCACAGAGCACTGAACCGCCCTGAGCGTACAATCAACAGCACATCAACCTACCCAAATTCGCTACAAATTCGCCTTTTTTGTCACGTCATAGGACAAAAGAGCGGTAAAAATACGTGATGCGCATAAAGGCACAGGTTCAACTCTCATCTCGGCTATGTAATAATGACTATATTCGAAGTTATGTACATTAGTTTGAATACTAACCGATACTCTTACGGCGAGGGAAAACATCGTGAGGAAACCTGCGCATTCAAGCAACTGGATGTGTAACCATCTATCCAATACGGGTTAGGTTTTACCTGCAAAGGTAACGGAGGTCAGTTAGCGCTTCGTGTAAAACCTGACTCACCCAATTCAGGAGCCATGGTCAAGGGCATACCCCGGGTTCCTCTCCAGAGTGGTGAGGATGCAACCGGGACAGCCAGGAGGTAGAAGGAGAGTTCCATGTGGGATAACTCGATATTCTGTTGACTGTACCATGTGCTTTGCTCTGTGACCACAGAAGTTCCAACCAAGTTTGCTGTTACACTTACTCAAACTTTTAAACGAAAGTTGTATTGTTTTGTGTCGTGTGGTTCTCGCCACATTGGAATAGGACTTTTCCACGAATGCCATGTGGCATTTTTACGATTTTACTGTCCACATAGAATTCGTGGATTTTAAAATCGTTAAACACGAGTAACGGTAATAAGCAGATTCGTCTTATGGAAGCTTTAATTCTCATCTGGAAGAAAAATATAATGCCAGCTGCTTCTCTTCTCGCGCAGTTTGTAAAAGTCAATTAAGGGAAATAATAATAAAATTGGAATTCATTTTCAGGGGATGGGTTAATTAATTTCGTTAGATGGCTTAGTGATGGAATTGAGATTCAGATAGAGAAAGATCGGTAGCTCATCATCTAATATAAGAATTCCAAGTTAGTTACTTATAAAGTCTTATAAACAACTTATTGCACGAAGCAAAACCTCCGTGGAAATTTTCAAAAAAAAATGTTATCTGTCTCTGTGCCAAATACCATCAAAATCGGTCCAATAGCTTTGAGTTTATACATAACATACAAAAATGAATAAAAATTTTTTCTTTATACAATATTAATACGGATACTTCAATACAGACAAAACCGATACTCAGGTACCTGTAAGCAGCTGTCTATCCCCAGGGACGAACTCCAACTCTTAACTTTATTCCCTAAAGCTTTATATATACGATTGCAGAACTTGACACTATCCATAGAGTAAGGATCGCTATTTGCATCGCATAGAGTGCTGATTTAGAAACTGTGAATTTGCGACTGCTATTTGCTTCTAGAGAGTGTGAGAGCGTGCTAGAGTGCGAGAGAGTACGAGAGAGAGTGCGAGAGGGTGCGAGAGGGTGCGAGAGGATGCAAGAGGGTGCGAGATAGATCTCTTTCTCTCTCGCACCTTCCGCTGCTAAATGATGTGTGATAAAAAAGATGAATGTAATAGTGCTGAATGATGCGATACACATCTTACTTTCGTAACTCAAGTAACACGATACAATGACAATAAGTAAGCACTTAGCGTAATAAATTTTAAGTGTAGCTTACACCATACAAATTTTAATCTTTATACTTAGTTTCAATTACCAGGTAACCTTTTTTATCTAAGCTTGAATGATGAGAAACCAACTGACACTGATTGGCCTGGGATTTGGATGTTTATCTATATAATTATTTATTATAAAATATAGTATCGTTGGGTTAGTATCTCGCAACACAAGTCTCGGACTTACTTCGAGGCTAAATCAATCATCATCTCTCTCTCTCTCTCTCATTACCTACGACGTTTTTCTGAAACACCACAATTATTCCAATTTTCATGAGTATAAGAGTATATACCTAGTTATCTATGCCCTCAGCAACTTATGGAATATTCACACGTTCCCTAAGGACCTACTAACTTGCCTACAGCGACTGTCGAGTTGGCCACTTGCTGACTTCAAACATCGACAGCACAGAGCACTGAACCGCCCTGAGCGTACAATCAACAGCACATCAACCTACCCAAATTCGCTACAAATTCGCCTTTTTTGTCACGTCATAGGACAAAAGAGCGGTAAAAATACGTGATGCGCATAAAGGCACAGGTTCAACTCTCATCTCGGCTATGTAATAATGACTATATTCGAAGTTATGTACATTAGTTTGAATACTAACCGATACTCTTACGGCGAGGGAAAACATCGTGAGGAAACCTGCGCATTCAAGCAACTGGATGTGTAACCATCTATCCAATACGGGTTAGGTTTTACCTGCAAAGGTAACGGAGGTCAGTTAGCGCTTCGTGTAAAACCTGACTCACCCAATTCAGGAGCCATGGTCAAGGGCATACCCCGGGTTCCTCTCCAGAGTGGTGAGGATGCAACCGGGACAGCCAGGAGGTAGAAGGAGAGTTCCATGTGGGATAACTCGATATTCTGTTGACTGTACCATGTGCTTTGCTCTGTGACCACAGAAGTTCCAACCAAGTTTGCTGTTACACTTACTCAAACTTTTAAACGAAAGTTGTATTGTTTTGTGTCGTGTGGTTCTCGCCACATTGGAATAGGACTTTTCCACGAATGCCATGTGGCATTTTTACGATTTTACTGTCCACATAGAATTCGTGGATTTTAAAATCGTTAAACACGAGTAACGGTAATAAGCAGATTCGTCTTATGGAAGCTTTAATTCTCATCTGGAAGAAAAATATAATGCCAGCTGCTTCTCTTCTCGCGCAGTTTGTAAAAGTCAATTAAGGGAAATAATAATAAAATTGGAATTCATTTTCAGGGGATGGGTTAATTAATTTCGTTAGATGGCTTAGTGATGGAATTGAGATTCAGATAGAGAAAGATCGGTAGCTCATCATCTAATATAAGAATTCCAAGTTAGTTACTTATAAAGTCTTATAAACAACTTATTGCACGAAGCAAAACCTCCGTGGAAATTTTCAAAAAAAAATGTTATCTGTCTCTGTGCCAAATACCATCAAAATCGGTCCAATAGCTTTGAGTTTATACATAACATACAAAAATGAATATAAATTTTTTCTTTATACAATATTAATACGGATACTTCAATACAGACAAAACCGATACTCAGGTACCTGTAAGCAGCTGTCTATCCCCAGGGACGAACTCCAACTCTTAACTTTATTCCCTAAAGCTTTATATATACGATTGCAGAACTTGACACTATCCATAGAGTAAGGATCGCTATTTGCATCGCATAGAGTGCTGATTTAGAAACTGTGAATTTGCGACTGCTATTTGCTTCTAGAGAGTGTGAGAGCGTGCTAGAGTGCGAGAGAGTACGAGAGAGAGTGCGAGAGGGTGCGAGAGGGTGCGAGAGGATGCGAGAGGGTGCGAGATAGATCTCTTTCTCTCTCGCACCTTCCGCTGCTAAATGATGTGTGATAAAAAAGATGAATGTAATAGTGCTGAATGATGCGATACACATCTTACTTTCGTAACTCAAGTAACACGATACAATGACAATAAGTAAGCACTTAGCGTAATAAATTTTAAGTGTAGCTTACACCATACTAGCTGCTGCTGTTCCCAGCGAGATTGTAAAAGTCGATCAAAGAAAAAGAAAACAAACTTGGAATTCCTCTTTTAAGCGACGGGCCAGCAATTTGTCACTATTTGAATCTCCAATCGCATCATATTGCCATTCAGATTATCTGAACGTAGTCGTGGTGTATTTTTAAGACTGTTGGCTCTATAAAGGATATAAAGACATACATACATATAGTCACATCTATATCTCTTGCTGCTAATGATAGAACTCAGATTCAAATATTGACAGGTTGCTAGCCCATCGCTTTAATGAAGAATCTAAATCAAGACTTATTGTATTTTTATTTTATTTGTTTTCTTATTTTGTCAGCTTCACGAGTCGAATGCGCACTCTGCAATTGTAAACCGCTGACATCAACCCTCTAGAGGCGTGTCCCGTTAACTAACACCTAGCGTAATTGAAAATGCGATTTCAAATTTATGTTTATCTCGGTCATAAACTTCTACGCGGCTGGGACTACTTCTTAGGCCCACAGACTGTTATACGGCTAGATTAATTATATTTCTGACCGAGCGAGTGAAGCGAGTGAATGAGGCGAAAATATTTTTTTTTCTATATGCATGACTACCTGTGGAATAGTTATTTTGGGCGACATTGAAGCCCTCAAGGATGAATAATTTACCCCGATTTTTTTCACATTTTCCATTATTTCTTCGCTCATTATAGTTGCAGTGTGATGTTATATAGCCTAAAGCCTTCATCGATAAATGGTCTATTCAACACAAAAATAATTTTTCAATTCGAACCAGCAGTTCCTGAGATTAGCGCGTTTAAACAAACAAACAAACTTTTCAGCTTTATAATATTAGTATAGATTGTAAAGCAATAACTTTCGAACCGTCGCGTCGGTCGGATTTTGATGAAACCTATAAAAAATATCAACTATACCAATAAGAAATATGTACATACCTTTATTCTATACAGTATGCATGTATATAAATTACACATTATATATACAGCGATTATTTACATTATTAATTACGTGGCAATTAGTCTTTTCCAGACTGTTGGCTCTGTCTACCCGGCAAGGGATATAGACGTGATTATATGTATGTATGTACACACATACATACACATGGTCACGTCTATATCCCTTGCGGGGTAGACAGAGCCAACAGTCTTGAAAAGACTGAATGGCCATGTTCAGCTATTTGGCTTAATGATAGAATTGAGATTCAAATAGTGACAGGTTGCTAGCCCATCGCCTAAAAAAGAATACCAAGTTTGTAAACCTATCCCTTAATCGCCTTTTACGACATCCATGGGAACGAGATGGAGTGGTCCTATTCTTTTTTGTATTGGTGCCGGGAACCATGCGGCAAGTATGTATGTATTATTTACATTCTCATGACTGAGTCAGAAACAACAGGACCAAGTGCGATTTGTAGTTAGTTAGTTAGTAAGGTTTCTTGACATTATCTTGTCTTTCATAATACAGGTCAATGTTAATACCTACTTACTGTTAGAATTTATAATCAACAACTTAGAAAATAACGCATAAATTGCTTTATATTTAGGGAATTGAATCGATATACGTACGTATTTTTTTAGCTATTGCATAGATTGATAGATAAAATATAATAATTTATTGCACAAAATGAGACAGAGACGGTTCAAAGTGCCGTGTGGTTCCCGACACGAATATAAAAGAGAATAGGACCACTAAAAGGCGAACTAAAAAAAAAGGTAAAACGACTAAGGGATAAGCTTAAAAAATTGGGATTCTTCCTATAGGTGATGGGCTAGCAACCTGTCACTATCTAAACGTCAATTGTATCATTAAGCCATCCATCTATCTATACTCTTAAGACTATTGTCCACCCCGTAAGGGATAAAAATGTAATAAAAAAAATTACTTTCACGGTTTTAAAGTTAGAATTTTTTTTAATATACATAGAAATACAAATGCTACGATGTTCTACGACGTGCTACGGCGTAGCATCGCTCGGCAGATAAGAAAGAATACTCTGGTATATCATGAATATTGCCGTGTGGTATCCGGCACTTGAGAATAGGACCATTACATGTCCTTCCCATAGATGTCGTAAAAGGCGACAAAGGAAACAGGCAGTCTAGTTCAGCTTTAATTCAATAAAGATTATGCTCTCCTGCAAAGGTTGCGGAGTTCAAACCTGACTTACCCATTTCAGGGTCATGATGGTCAGGGTGGTAAAAACGCGTAAACCAGGCTCTCCTCCAGAGAAGTCAGGATGTGATTGTACCTAGATGTTGTTGTGAAAATCGCAAACAAAAAATAGGAATCGCGTCAAATACACAACCTCCTTTTCGAAGTCGGTTATAAAGCACAAACTACACTAAACACTTGATAGAATTACCAACAGTAAGAAAGTGAACGGCTAAGTGGCTGAGAAATACGTGCAGTCGCTGATACGTTTGATTTCCCTTAAGAACTAGGGTTGCGAATCGTGGTATTTATCGATATCCATAAAATATTACAACTGATGTTTTCAAATTGTCACGTCTATTTTCTCTGCGGAGTAGACAGAGCTAATATCTTTAAAACGTCTGAAAGAGCATATTCAGATGTATGGCTAAATGATGGACTGATGATTGAGATTGAAATAGTGACAGGTTGCTAGCACATCGCCTACAAGAAGAATCCCAAGTTAATTAGCATTTGCCTTAGTCGCATTTTACGACATCAATCATAAATGCGTCTGGAACTACACGGCACAACTATTTTTTATATGAAAGTAAGAAATAATGTGGCAACACCTCTACGCCCCAAGTTATAACAGCCAATAACGCGACGCTATCAGCCAATAACAGCGGAAGGGTCTAAATCGCGCTAGCAAAGATTTCATGGATTGGAGCATATATACAACCTCCGACAAAAAATCATCGGTGCCCGAAGCATAACAACTAGCCTGGCGGAAGATCTTTTACTATATTAATAATATATTCCATACAAAATTGAAAAAAAGACTAGTACAAGTAAAATATGGAAGTCATCGATAAAAATCCATAAACGTTTCACATCCCTACATTCTCAAACTACATTAAACAAAATATTTAATTCATAAAGTTGATTTTGCAAGTTTCAACGCTCGCGCACAGTTGCTTATTAGTTGGGAATTAAGTCTATTGGTTTATTTTATATATATAGTTATAATGAGTTCCATTTATACATACAATCACGTCTTCCTTTACGGAGTATACAGAGCCAACAATCTTGAAAAAAGACTGAAATGCTACTTTCAGTTATATGGCTTTGTGATGGAATTGAGATTCAAATAATGCTATTAATATCTATCAATTATATAATATTTGGCTTAATGATAGAATTGAGATTCAAATAGTGACAGGTTGCTAGCCCATCGCCTAAAAGAAGAATCCCGAGTTTATAAACCTATCCCTTAGTCCTTATAGGATATGTGTGGTTCCTGGCACCAGTATAAAAAAAAATAGGACCACTCCATCTCGTTCCCATGGATGTCGTAAAAAGCGACAAACTTGGGATTCTTTTTTTAGGCGATAAGCTAGTAACCTGTCACTATTTGAATCTCAATTCTTTCATTAAGCCAAAAAGTTGAGCGTGGCCTATCAGTCTTTCGAAGACTGGGCTTTGTCTACCCCACAAGGGATATAAACGTGACCATATGTATGTATGTACATATTAATTATTTAGATAAAGATAAATACAAACTGAAATGTAATATAACGACTTTTATTATGAACACTGAAAGCAGTATTTTTTTTAAATACCAAAGGCGTATTATTTTCTATAATATATATATACGTTTATATTTATATACAAATCAGACAGGCTCTAATTGGTGGTTGTGGTCAATCGCCTGTCTCACTTCAACTTCTGAATCCAGGTGCACCACCAAACATTGGCAAAATTTCATTCCTGCAAGAGAAATATAAATTGTTTGATTGGCATAAAATTTATTGCCATATTTTTTTATATAGATAATAGCTGTGCCAATGTGTGGAATAGTTATTTTGGGTATCATTGAAGCCCATAAGGATGAATAGTTTTCCTCGTTATTTTTTTTCTCATTTTCCATTATTTCTTCGCTCCTAATAGTTCCAGCGTTATGTTATATAGAGACACAAAAATAATTTTTTTATTCGAACAAGTATTTCCTGAGATTCGCGCGTTCAAACAAACAAACTCTTCAACTTTATAATCTTCTTATATATAAAATTCTCGTGTCACAATGTTTGTCTCCGTACTCCTCCGAAACGGCTTGACCGATTCTAATCCGATGAAATTTTGTGAGCATATTGAGTAGGTCTGAGAATCGGCTAACGTCTATTTTTCAAACCCCTTAGTGATAGGGGTTGTCCACCCTTTACATTAACTTATTATTTATATGGCAAAACAACGTTTGCCGGGACAAATTTCTAATTTATTTGTCAGTTGAAATGTCAGTCAAATGGAATGGGACGAAATGGGACAAAACGAGACGAAATGGGACCACCACAGATTATTTTGACGACTACAAACAGCGCTCGTTGCTGGAGAAAGTCAATTTTCTTTTTACATTCACGCCGTCCCCAATTATGAAAGACTGATAGTTTGCCGTGTGGTTTCCGGCACTATAAAAAGGAACCATATCTTTCGCATGAGTGTCGTTCAGGCAACTAAGGGATAGGCTGTAAATAAGCCTATCCCTATGGGACTCCTCTTGTAGACGATGGGCTAGCAACCTGTCACTATTTGCATTTCAATTCCATCATAAAGTCATACAGCGTAACGTGGCCTTTCAGTCTTTTCAAGACTGTTGGCTCTGTCTACTCCACAAGGGATATAGATGTGTTAATATGTAAATATGTATGATGATGACCTAGACGAACGTATCTTGATCAAATTAAGGACGACCTGGTAAAGGGTCAGGTCAAAAGTACCCGAAACCGCCGAGTTTGCATGAAGAGAGTTATGAATGTGGATGAAGCGAAGGAAGTATGCAGAGATCGTGGCAAGTGGAAAGAGGTAGTCTCTGCCTACCCCTCCGGGAAAGAGACGTGATTTTATGTATGTATCTATGATGTTAATGAAAATACTCACCTTTCACACAAAAAGGTAAACAAGAGAGACATGGACAAAAAATGGACGGAAAACAACATAACCTAGGCACGCACAGACAAAAACACATACGTTATTCACACATAATTATCACATTTTTGATTTATATGTACTTATGGCTACTTACACAGATAAAAATTTTAACTAAAAAATAAGTTTTTTTTTTTGTTTGATAGTTTGTCGGAATTTGTGTTTCCATTTTGACTGCGTCAATGAAGTTTTAATATTCTTTCAATCTGAGTATTCAATGGAGCGAACACACTCAATTTTTGAAAAATAAGAAAGAAATATTAATGCTGAAATTTATTGATCGCCTCTTTTCCGGAGGAGTAGGCAGATACTATATCTTTCCACTTGCCACGATACCTACTTTAAGATCGATTCACATCCCTCTCTTTCAAACTAGATATTTTTTTTAATATCTATGGCATAGAAATCATAAAAATATAAGTCTTATTTTATTGCCATTTCAATGGACTAAGTGCCGTGTGGTTCCCGGCACTAAAGAGTAGGATCACTTCATATCTTTCCCATAGATGACATGAACGACTTATTAACAATATGAGCTTCCACGCGTACGAACTTTGCAAAAGGTCGTATCTAAAGGAACTTAAACTTCGTAACGTGGTAAGCGAAAGCTCGAAAGTTAAACCACCGGATATGCCTGAAGCTCGCCAACATCCTTCCGGTATTGACCTACAGCCTATAAGTTAAACTTAACCCCTATTGGCCAACTTTAAGTAAGAGGAAAGTTAACCACATTCAGCCGCTTTGTGATAGAATTGAGATTCAAATAGTGACAGGTTGCTAGCACATCGCCTAAAAGAAGAATCCTTAGTTTATTAGCCTATTATAGCGGGGCGAGATTGAGAAGTAAAAGCCAACTACGGGATAACAACTTTACTTCGGTAACTTATAAAAAGAAATACAAAACTCGCTCGCTAATAAGAGGTGCACACCGCACCGGTCCGCGCGTTGTTTAAAGACTGACTTGTTCAATGAGGCGCACGGGCGGTCCTCTGCGCGGGCGCTGGGAACGGCGTGGTATGGACGAGGGGGGCGGAGAGTGACGCGATGTCTCCCCGGAAGAGCCTACAATGTTGCCCGCTATATCCTCCCCCTCCAAGTTACATGGTCGACCCGACTGTGACTTGGCTGGTCTACCGCGATGGCGCTGATGCGCAATAACAGGAGATTTACCCACGTAACGCGTTAAGGCGCTGGCATTTCCGGTATCAATTTGGTGAACAGCAAACTGAGTGGGTCCTCCCCCTGGAGTAAAAATGTCCTCATTGACATTCAGAAGGTTGGACAGCTGCTGTCGTTCGTCCTTACCTAAGTGGAATCCTTCATCCTCGTGAAGACCCACAGACGAGCAATGCAAAGGTTCGTATGACCTTACACCATTAGGTTCAAAGACGATGGGCTGAGAGACCCTATCATGGTTCGTAAACCATACACCGCGAGAAAAATCTAATACCATGCCAGCGTCCTGAATAAAATTCATTCCCAACACACTTTCAGTAGCATTGGGCAACATTATAAACATAACATCTAAAGAGACATCGCGTACCCTAACCCTAACTTGCGTACGTTCAACAATTTGCGCAACTGCCCGCCCGTCCGCGTATTTAAGCTCAGTAAATACATTTTCAAACTTATGGCCATACTTAACTAAATGAGCTCTAAGACTAACACTGCCTATACAATGTTTGGCACCTGTGTCTATAAGCACTTTACCACGTTCACCATAAATTTCTATTTCTAACAAAGGTCGCACTCGCGAATCTATATTAACACTATTTGCAGAAACAGATTGAAAGGAAGTTGATACGGACGGAACCGGTTCTGTCTTTTTACAAGACGAGCAGTTGGATCGGATCACGCCGGGCGCACCGCACCCGAAACACGTGATAGTTGAGACGCGTGGTTCTCCATCAGTGCCAAGTTTCTGTTTGGTTAACTTTTCACAGGCATCTTTCACATGACCATACTTTTTACAGTAATTACAGTGCGGCCGAGCTTTATTCTTATAAGATATTGTCGACTGCGAAGCCGTCGGAGAAATGGGTACAGTAGTAGGCTTTGCCGTCGAACATAACGGTTTAACATCGCTGGTCGATGTTCGGCTTTCATCCAAAATATCTTCGACACGACGGGCCATAGTAATAAGCTCAGCGAAGGTAGAAAATTCCAAACGCGAAACCTTTTCACGAATACGTCGATGTAGCAAACCGTACGTCATATCCAATTGCACGGTCATCGACAGGGAATGAAGTGGTAACTGTGACATTAATGCCCTGATGTGGCATATGAAAAGGTCTGTAGCTTCGTTACTACGCTGTTCCCTTTCAAATATTTTTTCTATAAACTTTGTGTGGGGGCAACCTTGGTCCAAACGTTTGTTTGAGTGCTTCGATGGCGGCAGACCAAGTTGGGGTATGATCCTTCACACCCTGCCACCATGTCGCAGCCAACCCGGTGAGTAACATAGGCAAGCCACGCAAGGCGTTTTCGTCGCTTACTCCAACACAATCTTTATAGACCTCTATGGCGTCTACAAAAGATTCCACGTTGCTAGACTTCTCGCCGTCGAATCGTGCTGTGCATTTTGCGAAATTACCATGTAAGGAACTACTTACAATTGGTGGGCCATTTACCCTTTCCATTAAAAATCTCAGCTGCTCGGTTGTTATCATGATCGGAGCAAGCGGAGGCAATGGAACAGCCTCTGGCGCAGGTGCAGGTTGTTGTACAGCCTCCGGAGTGGGCGGCGGCGACGCCACCACATTAGCTTGGGCCGCGCCCGCCGACGAACTCTCTGCGCGAGATCTCGTAAGCACCATGGTAACACGATGAAGCAATACGTGTATGTCGAAATAAGAGTTCACGAAAGTCTAGACGCACTATCACAACGTTCACCAAAGTCTTTATAAATAATGTCCAACACACACAATACAACTATTGTATAAAAAGTCTTAAAAAGTCAGGCCGCGTAAAAAAAGTCGTAACTATTATAGTACCTACACATGTATCGCGAAACAACGGTTTTTTTTTTTTACGGTACACTAAAACTTTTTGGTAAGTTTTTGTTCACTGCAGGTAGGTAAAGTCTCAACACAAAAGAGTATTTAGGTACGTTAACTGTTCACGTACCCCAAACAACGGTTCTTTTTTTTATGGTACACGAAATTTTTTTTTTGGTAAGTTTTTGTATTATTAAAATAGTATTTAGGCACGTAAACTGTCCACTATCGTGGGAACAAACAGACACGCTGTCACGATAGGTACACAAAACAGTTTAGATACAAAACCTAAATAAATTATGCTGTTCGCGGAATATAACAGACACTTCTGTCGCGAAGCTATGTCCAGCTTTTGAGTCTTCGTGACTACGTGACAAACGGCGTTTTTCCGTCGTAGAACACAACAACACACGCGAATAACTAAAAGAGCACACGGCCCCACATTGGGCGCCAATATAGCGGGGCGAGATTGAGAAGTAAAAGCCAACTACGGGATAACAACTTTACTTCGGTAACTTATAAAAAGAAATACAAAACTCGCTCGCTAATAAGAGGTGCACACCGCACCGGTCCGCGCGTTGTTTAAAGACTGACTTGTTCAATGAGGCGCACGGGCGGTCCTCTGCGCGGGCGCTGGGAACGGCGTGGTATGGACGAGGGGGGACGGAGAGTGACGCGATGTCTCCCCGGAAGAGCCTACAATGTTGCCCGCTATACTATCCCTTAGTCGCCTTTTACGAAATCCATTGAAAAGAGATGGAGTCGTCATATTGTAATGTACCGAATACCACACGGCACTCAATAATAGGCGTACTATATAATTCCATTTTCCACAATCTCTCCTTAGGTTTTTTTTGAATGAAAATGGCATTATTTTATAGGATATTGATATAATAATTCACTCGCATAAACAAATTAGTGTTTTAATAACAGCATTAAAAGAAACAACATAATAACATTTAACAAACTTTATTTACATCTACATTCACATTTGTTTCCCAAAACAGATTTCACTTTGGAATTTATATCATTATTGTCTTCAACAGTTATACAGTTTAATAAACATGGACAAGAAAGAGGGAGACACAAGACCAAAGGAACAATTACACACAAAGGATTAATGCAACTTCTTCTCATTTTCAAACACAGCTCATTTTAACGTTCCAAAACTAAGCACGTAACTATTTTAATCCATTAGTTAATCTACTATAAAGCTTATTCAATCCCCTTCTTAGAAATACTGACAGATTTTTGATTATAAATTAAGCCTTGGACAAAACTAAAAAAAATTACTAAATACACTTTAGTTTCAAGCTCAGTTCTGACTCTTACATCTTTATCAAATAACACTTTTCATCACTGAATAATAAACCTGCAGCTTTGTCTTAAATAACCAACTGTAACGTGAGCTTAGAACAAGAAGTCGATTGTTACAAGTCTTATACAATTTCAAACTTTCTTCCTTTTCAACAAATTTCAAAATTACAAACTGTGTTCTGATTGTAAACTTTAGATAGATTATTTTCTGAAATTAAGCCTTTTTTTAATATTTCAACTGGTTTCACAATAATCAAGGACACGAACATTCAGTTGTCTTTGGATCTGGGACGCAGCAGTCCATACAACAATCACAACAAGGAACACATGACACAAAAGGACTCACCAGCAAAGGCAAAATATAAACCATAAGACACATTGGAAATAGTTTTTCGTGTGTTCTACAACTAAGCTTAACTTATATTTCAACTGAGCATAAAGAGAATAATGTTCCGTTAGTAAGCACAAGTAAAATAGTTTAACTAAACTTAATCATATATTTCGGGTTTATATTTCAACGAGCTTAGTATCCAATAGTTTATTCCAAAAGTAAGCACCAGTTTATAGTTGAGCTTAGTATACAAAAAATGTTCTATCTGTTAGCACTGGTTTATATTTCAACTGACCTTAGCACAAATTTAAATACCGACAGATCTTACCATAAACTAATGTTCCGTAACAAAACAGCTAGACTTATTGTCCAATCTTATGTTGCCTAAGAAAGCACCAGTTTTCAGTACGTCAGTTCCGAAACTAAGCACCGATATTCCAAGTAAATCCAGACTTATAATAGTTCCAATTAAGCTTAGTACCTGTTAAGTTTTTATTACTAAGCTTATCAATATCTTGGGTAGTAATAGTAATCGTAGTAATCTTCATAACATTGAGGACAACATGAAAAGCAGCATAAACAGCAATAGTGGAGGCAAATCAAACAAGGGCTACACAATAAGGCACACAGCCATGCACAGCTTGGTACAGGAATACATATACACATATGGATTTTAAATGTTTAAAAAATAAACACGAGAATTTTCTTTGACGGACCGTTGATAGAAGTTGATGGTTGAAAGCAATGTTTTGAAGAGCTGTCAGATTGGTGACAAAGAAGAAAAATAATCGAAGAGGTTATAATTGTTAACTTATTTGACTTTTTGACTAAATTACAGAGAACGTACAAGCGAAACCGCTGCACATACAATAATATAGCTTAGCCTTTCAGTCTTTCGATTACTGTTGGCTCTGTCTACCCCGCAGGGCACATAGATATGATTATATGTTATGTTATTATACATATAGTTGAAATAGGCATGAATTATCTTTAGAAAGACACTGGAACGATATATCTTGAAAGTCCTACCGTAACGCGAAATGAAGACGTTTTTTAAACTTGTATACAAGTACCTATATTTCTTCATAACAAGTCTTCAACTTCTTCCAAATCCATTTAGCTCACAAATCATCTTCCGCAATATAGTCAGGATTTCTTCAGCCTCTTCTTCTGGCCTGGCGGACGGAGAATTGCCAGCAATAAACCCCTGATAGCTTGCAGCCCTTGTGGAGAGTAGGCGACCAATGCTGGAAGAGTTTCTTCAGCTGGTGCATCTTCTCTTACCCGTGGTCGATTTTTTTGGACAAATTATCAGCACCCTTTTGGAGACGGTATCCATTTTGAAGAGCGTTCCGTTCTTTTGTTCTTTGGAAGGGACGCTAGCCTCAAAGGTATTAAGTGCTTAGGCAGTTTGTAGCTTGTTACTTTTTGACAAATAATAATTTATTAGATGTTACTTAGATTTAATTTATTGAAATGAAAAATAACGTGAAACAGTGCCTGGGGAAGGTCTATTTTCTGAACGAATTATTGATTTTTATTTTGCAATTTTGCACCCATCCATTGACCGATTATTGGCAACCGTGACAGGCTGATCCTGCGACGCTGAGAACCACGATCATGTTATTTATCATCTCTATAAAAATAACTCATACCACTTTCATTTTATCGGGAGACGACCAAGGTTTAAAACTATTCAGTTTTATGAACCAACTTTAAGTGTTAACACTAAGTTTGCAGTTTCAGATAATAGTGTTTTTTTTAACTAGCTGTGCGTGTCTTCGTCCGCGTGGAATAGTTATTTTGGGCATCATTGAAGCCCTGAAGGATGAATAATTTTCCCCGTTTTTTTTAACATATTCCATTATTTCTTCACTCCTAAAAATTGTAGCGTAATGTTATATAGCCTAAAGCCTTCCTCGATAAATGGTCTGTTCAACACAAAAAGAATTTTTCAATTCGAACCTATAGTTCCTGAGATTAGCGCGTTGAACCAACAAACAAACAAACTCTTCAGCTTTATAATATTAGTAGTATAGATAAAGAAATCAACAAATTACGAACGTGTTACTAAACTATATATTTCACACAGCTTTTGTTAGAATAACAGTCCCATTTTAATAAAACACAGGCTATCATGAGTTCAGTAAGTAGATTAAGATCGTTCAGCTAACACATCTGAGTCCGCATTTAAGTTACCAAATCGAGAACTTAAGATAAGTTCTGGTACTTGTGTTAAGGTCAGTGCATTAGATGCTTAACTTATCTACACTAATATAATAAAGCTAAAGAGTTTGTTTGAACGCGCTAATCTCAGAAACTACTGGTGCGAATTGAAAAATTATTTTTGTGTTGAATAGACCATTTATCGAGGAAGGCTTTAGGCTTTATAACATCACGCTGCAACTATAAGGAGCAAAGTAATACTGGAAAATGTGTAAAAAAACGGGGAAAATTATTCATCCTTGAGGGTTGAATGACTGAATGATGCGCAAAATAACTATTCCACGTGGACGAAGTCGTGGGAACAGCTAGTATTTTATGAATAGCGAATCTGTTAATACAATGGTCGTACTTTCTTTGGAATACGCTCAACCATGTGAATTTTATATACATACGTATAGTCACGTCTATATCGCTTACGGGGTAGACAGAGTCGTCAGTCTTTAAAAGACTGAGAGGCCACGTTCAGCTGTATGGCTTTATGATGGAAATTAGATTCAAATAGTGACAGGTTGCTAGCCCGTAAGCTATAAGATCAATCCCAAGTTTATAAGCCTAGGCTATCTCTTAGTCGTCTTTTACGACGACGACGATATGGAGTGGTTCTTCACGCATGTGACTTCTCCTTAAAATTCTTATCTCTCCCTTAAATCTCTCAAGAAATAATTAAATAATATCCAATACACTTCCATTAACGAAAATTACACACAGTGACAATAATCGCAGAGTCTGCATGAGATTTTAACGATAATTACTGGAGTGTTGCGAGTTGCGACTACAGTCGTCGCGATAGTTGCCAATGTGAGATAATACTCCGTTGCAGTGTGAATTCACTTCTTGATGCTAAGATTAAACGTGGTTCGAATGCCAATTGTTTAAGTTTCAATTTATAAAACATACATACATACATATAATCACGTCTATATCCCTTGCGGGGTATACATAGCCAATGATATTGAATAGATGTAATGATGGGCCACGTTCAGATGTTTGACTTAATGATAGAATCGAGATTGAAATAGTGACAGGTTGCTAGCCCATCGCCTAAAAGAAGAGTCCCAAGTTTATAAGCCTATCCTTAAGTCGCCTTTTACGACATCCATGCGAAAGGCATTGAGTGATTCTATTCTAAAGTGCAGGAAACCACACGACGCAAAAACATACTTTTTTTTTGGGTATAAATTATTATTAAAAATACTTACATCAAACAAAAATCATAACTTTCACATTATGTACCAAAAACAACTAAAATCTGCAAACTCCAAAACTTCGAGGTTATCGGACAATATTAAGCCTATCCTTAAGTCGCCTTTTACGACATCCATGCGAAAGGCATTGAGTGATTCTATTCTAAAGTGCAGGAAACCACACGACGCAAAAACATACTTTTTTTTTGGGTATAAATTATTATTAAAAATACTTACATCAAACAAAAATCATAACTTTCACATTATGTACCAAAAACAACTGATATCTGCAAACTCCAAAACTTCGAGGTTATCGGACAATATTTGCTTAAAAAGATAAAAGAAAGGGACAAACAGATTAGCAAGTCAAAAAAGGACACGGGATAAGGGATGTGTTATCGTGACACGGAGCTTAGAACTATGGAGGTTTTGAATTTATAGCTTGCGTACTCCATCGCGCTTGGCATTTGGGTTATCCCGTCCTTGATTTGCCAAAGTTTCCCTTGTAAAAAAGATATGACTTTTTCTCCTTATCTGCATAAGGGTTTAAGTTTGTCTTGTTCGTTTTAAGGATTTTTTTTGCGAATTTGCTGACTAAACTAAACTAATCGGCTGGCGACTTTGGTGGGTAGTAAGTTCCTATAATAGATTTTATAAATACTTAAATTTATTTACGATGCCCATGACTAAAAGTTTCTTAATAATCCTATCATTTTATTTCTTTACTAGCTTCCCCCCGCAACTCCGTCCGCGCGGATGTCGGTCTTCGCGTAGATGGTTTATTTCTCCATTTTATTTTCAGTCCGGTCAATTTAGACCAAAAAATAGGAATGAAGCTACATTAATTCCCATCAAGCTGAAAATGAGTATAATTGTTTAAAACACAATCAAAACCATTATTTCAAAATTCCCCATGATTCCGGTTTAAGGAAAAAAATTACCCAAGGTCAAAGGTAAGAAAATGGGATTTTCACGATTTTCTTCAAAACGGTAAGTTTTATCGGAAAATTACCTCAGACATATGTAGATTGTAGATCATAAAGATATCTATAAAAAGGAATCAATATTTTTTTTCAATAAAGCTACCGTTTCTGAGATATTACGATGCAAAAAGTTGCAAGCGTCATAATATGCATAAGCACGTCTCGTATATACTCTATGTAGCAGTAATATAAGTAAAAATATTGTTCTGTCGGTAATTTTAACTTGAATTCAAAATATAAAATATACATAAGTATAATGAAACCCGCAGTCCCTTCATTTATACTGTAGTGAAACCTTGAGACAACATCTGTCTCTCTGTGTAATTGTGTACGTGGCTAGGGTCGTATAGCTGCTTTATCTCAGAATGCTCAACACATGAAATACCGTTAGTCTTTAATAATAGTAGTCCTTGCGGGGATACCGTTGTCGGCTATGGACACCACGGCTTCTCGTGCCCTAGGAGTGCCGGCCGTTTAGGGCGCCATGCCGCCCTAAATGATATAATCCTCCGTGCTCTTGCCACCATCCATGTTCCAGCTGTTCTAGAACCAAACGGTCTGGCTCAGGATGATGCCAAGAGACCGGATGGTATGACTTTGGTACCCTGGAGATTGGGGCGGCCTTTGGTGTGGGATGCTACTTGTGTCGACACACTTGCGCCGTCTCATCTTCAGGTTACTAAATCAAAGGCCGTTCTGCTTCAAATGAGGCAAAAAACCTCAAAAGGCGCAAATATGTAGGTATCGGTAATACCTATACTTTTGAACGTTTTGGGGTAGAAACTCTGGGACCGGGGGGCCTATCTGCCCATCAGCTTTTCTGACAATTGTCGAAAAAGCTGATTGAGGTATCTCTTGACCGGAGGGCTGGAAGTTATCTGGCTCAGAGAATCAGCATTGCCTTTCGAATTGGCAATGCTGCCAGCCTTCTGGGCACATTCCAGCATGTTGATGCTATGCAAGGACTGTACAATTTATAAATTAAATTTTAGTTTGTAGTCATCTTTTTTCTTTCTTTTTATAAGTAGTTTTAGTTTTAATTTGATTATTGCATTGAATTTGATAATTGTAATCTCTATTATTGTCCTAAGATGATTTTCTTCACTTAGGGTTATTCTATTTTTTTTAAATAATAAATGCGAAAGTTAGTCTTGAGTGCCACTGCGTAGTGAAAACACGTGTTTATTCTAACCTATTTCAGACTTTTTCAAGTTTAATAATAAAAATGTAAAAAAAAAACGCGCTAATAGTACACTACCTCAGAGGTGGCAAGGAAACGGATGCATATTATGACGCTTGCAACTTTTTGCATCGTTTTATCTCAGAAACGGTAGCTTTGTTGAAAAAAATTATTGATACCTTTTTTATAGATAACTTTATGATCTACAATTTATGTCTGAGGTAATTTTCCGATTTGAAAAACTTACCGTTTTGAAGAAAATTGCGATACACCCATTTTATACCTTTGACCGTGAGTAATTTTTTTTCCTTAAACCGGAATCATGGGGAATTTTGAAATAATGCTTTTGATTGTGTTTTAAATAATTATACTAATTTTCAGCTTGATGGGAATTAATGTAGCTATGTAGTATTTTTTTCATAGAAATTAGTAGCGGCCCGCTTGTGCAGCAAACGGTTCAAGCCAAAGCCGACTTTCGGCGCTACAGGTTACGGCGCTAAATCCACTGCGGGTAACGCAACGTGTGTTCGCGGTTCTACAGAACAACGTCTATGGATAAACTGAAAAATTAAGATTTTTTTTTCTTCGATTTTGTCGGGATAAGAAGTATCCTATTTTACGCCCAGGATAATAAGATATAATTATACCAAGTTTCATCAAAATCGAACCGTTAGTTTTCACGTGATGCCTGAACATACAGACAGACAGACAAAAATTTTTTTAATCACATTTTTGTGCTTGGTATCGATCCAGTAACACCCCCGGCTATTTATTTTTTCAATATTTTCAATGTACAGAATTGACCTTTCTATAGATTTATTATATGTATAGATATTTGTGACACCGAAATCCCAGGTTCGAATCCCGGCCAAGGTATGATGAGAAACAAACGTTTTCTGATTGCCCTGGCTCTATATATATCAGTATTTATTATAAAATATAGTATAGTTGTGTTAGTATCTCTTAACACAAGTCTCGAACTTATTTCAAGGCTAACTTAATCTGTGTAATTTGTCCTGTATAAGTATATTTATTTATTTTATTTTATCCATCCAGAAGTTCGGGAGACTAGCGTGTTCAAACCGACAAATTATGCATACTTTATCTTTGGTCCTTTTTAGAATTAAATTTTTAAAAGTTTTCGAAACTTCTGTGAAAGAAGGACATTTTCTATTATTTAATTACGTCATAAAGGTAACTTATTGATTGATATTTATTATTAATCACTTTTAGTCACTATTTGAATCTCAATTCTATCATTAAGCCAAATAACTGAACGTGGCCTATCTGTCTTTTCAAGACTGTTGGCTCTGTCTACCCCACAAGCGGTATAGATGTGACCATATGTGTGTATGTATTAATTACATACAATTTTCCAGTATTATAAGAATTAACTTTTCAAACTTGAGTGTTGCTCCCAATAATATAGATATGTAGTTTGCATAATGTTTCATAGCGGTAACGTAAAAAAAAAAACATTGCCTACGAACAAAACCGCGTGCCAGAGCCACTAAATCCAAAACACAGTAAACACAGCCCCGCATCCGAGTGATAAACACCGTATATAAAATCTGAACGACGTCACGTATTTCTGAAATAAGACACGCACTAATATCGCAAATTAATGAAGATTACAGATATGGGTCACGAATGAAAAGTGGTTGACTAAGCAAATTTACAAGAAGAGTGAGTGAATGGGAACGTGCCTTGTTTAAAAAAGGACCAATCCATATTTATTTTTTATGGATATCGTAAAGGCAACTAGGGCACATTGATCTTGTCCAGCTATTACCGTGATTCAATATGGGTTTGTTTCCTGTGCAAAAGTAACAGCGACCATACCAATGAGTCTGCTCTGAGTTTACATTAGTTTGAGTGCTAACCGATACTTTTATGGTGAACCAAAACGTTGTGAGCGGGCGCCAAAATGGGTAAGATTACCCTGCAGAAATTACGGAATCGCTTCTTGTAAAAACATGACTTGACAAACTTACTTTTAGTCAAAGTCTCAGCCTGGGCTTCTCTCCAAACAGATGAGGTTGTTACTGAGATAAACCAGGAAGGAAATACTAGGAACGCCTTAATAAATAATATTAAAACAGATTTGTCATCAAATAGACCCACAATTCCCACATGGAGATGGAAGATATCATTTAACCATCACATCAAAGAACACTGGCTAGACCTTTGCGACCTTTTTTATCGCATTGTGCTTCCAACTTCCCCAACATCTAATTAAATGAAGTGATGTTTCAAAGGTTTCAAACCGTTACGTAAGTAGAGATAAAGTTTTGGGAGAAAAGTAAAGTATTTTCTGTAAGTAATTATATGTATTTTTTTTATTTTATTTCTGTGTTCTCTATATTTTGCACAAATATTATATTTTTGTCTCTGTGCCGCGAATGCCCTCAGCAATATGGCCGTTGCGCGCCAAAAGTATCTATATTTTTTATTGTCGCTTCGGCGGCAAAGGGAGTGCTTTGTGGCCTAATAAGAATTTTATTTTTAACTTCAGCTGCCTTTTACCGTCTCTTCAGAAGTTTTGGCATGTCGAGTTTATGTGAATCTCGATTTCCACGAACGAAAAGTTTGTTTAACGTTAACATGGGTATCGTTAATCCGATCTTCATTGAATTTGAAAGGCGAGGTTGTATAACGACATTTTCTTTGCTTATGTCTATGTTGTACAAAGACATTTCTTTGCTTATGTCTATATATTTAAAAAAATGCTTTTAGACAATTCAGCTTAATCTTATGCGAAACAAGTAATTTTTAACAAGCAAAAAGAATTCCTTTTTTTGCTTGAAGTTCCAGGCACTCCATTTCTTTCTTTATTTCTATTGACATAGTAGGTACTTACCTACCTAATAAAGGATAATGGGATGAGGCGTCTTGGTTATCGCCCTAATCGTAGGAGCTTGCACTTTATAAATGTGTTTTTCCTTAGTCGTCCCTTAAAACATCCACACTTTCCATAACAAAACAAATTTTCTATTATCCTCTTAGCACATTCCTCTGAAGATTTTGTCATCAAAATGTTTATGAAAGCGGTGCACTACGGTCTTTTACTGGTAATTTTACGGCGTTTCCGTGAAAATGGTAATAAATCGAGATTCCCACCTTGATACCCCGGCGACCTGGCAAATTGCAGAGATTTTTATATCCATGGGGATTTTATAGGGTTAGGTAAAAAAATTACATGATGCGACCAAAGAGGTTTCCTCTCAGCATATGCATGTGTATGATGAGGTTACACAATGCGCTGATTTTCAGTGATATCTATTATGGAGGAGGTTTTGCCATTCAATATAAAGGATACAAAGGCTATCTATCTACCGAAATTCTCTCCCATGTATGTCGTAAAACGCGACTAAAGTAATAGGAGCACTCATCTTGTGCAAGCTTCCATGCTGGTCTGGAAGCAAAGAAAATCCAGAGTGCTTGCCTAGGTAACTTTTTCTGGAAGTTCCCCACAGGAGCGAAGGCCCGTGCACAAGCTATTTTTGTATTCTTTTAAGCGATAGAGTAGCAAACTGTCTCTATTTAAATATCAATTCCATCATTGTGTTACACAGATAAACATGGCTTTTCAGTTTTTTTTACAAGACTTCCTACTACCTACTGTATTTACTCTGGAAAGGATATAAAATATACGTATGACACGTTCTCGTTAGCATTTTTCTTTAAAAAAAATACAAGATGTCGTGACATCTAATGTCACTGTCAGAATTCCAATCCATCAAACAAATTGGATTCTTGGTTTGGTGATTGTTGAATTTCATTGTGAATTAATTAATTTTATTATAAAATGCCTGCTGGAGCTTCAACCATGGATCCTTTGAGAGAAAAAGCGTTTCAAGATTACCGAAAGAAGTTAATGGAACACAAAGAAGTCGAATCAAGACTCAAAGATAGTAAGTATTGTTCGGTATGATTTCTGCCGAATCATGCCAGCTACATAAACTATTTTCTTCCAAATATTTTGAATGACTACCAAAAATCGAGAGTTTCTATCATCTCTATCCTGATCTGATCGTCGATTAATACACTATTCTTTATTATTGCAGTGCGCGAACAACTCAAAGACTTGACAAAACAATATGACAAAAGTGAAAATGATCTCAAAGCTTTGCAGAGCGTTGGTCAAATCGTCGGTGAAGTATTGAAACAGCTCACTGAAGAGAAATGTAAGTATTTACAGTAATTTTAATTCATAACACATATATATGGTTCCCTTGCTAAAGTTGCCGAGGTCAGATGGGTTTCATGTAAAACTTGGACTTACACATACCAGGACCATCATTAAAAGGTACACTTCGAGCTCCTCCCTAAAGAGTTGAGGATACAACCAAGATTAACACTGACTACACTCTCACTGTATCCCAAAGGTGGACTAGTTTTAGCATTATGTTAAACATTTTGAAAACAAACTGTTAAAAGTGGCTGCATTTAAAAAAATAAAGCATGAAAGGTGAAAGTACATTATTTATTCATATAATCAACCAATTTTTATCAATCACATTCATTTCTTCACATTGCAGTCATCGTTAAAGCAACAAATGGACCTCGCTATGTCGTCGGCTGTCGTCGCCAACTTGACAAAAACAAGCTGAAGGGTGGCACTAGAGTCGCTCTAGATATGACTACGCTCACCATCATGCGGCATTTACCCAGAGAGGTATTTCTATTTATATTATTTATTGAATAAATTGGTAGCTGTGGAGAGTTTTCCCTTGGTGTATCAATAGTTCATTAATTACATACAAAAGGTACCAAAGTGCCTTCTCTAGATGCCCATGCCTAGTCTATTCTTCTTTGGGCAGCTGACATGTGCATATTTAAACAATACATATTGCCATGTCTATATCTCTAGTAGATGTTCGGGTAGATGGAGCCAACAGTCTTGAAAAGAACAAAAGCTGTGCGTGACGTGTGTATAAAATTTAATTTCATATTTTTGGCCACTCACACAGATCTGGCAGCAACAAAAAGAAAAAAGCATGTGGCAGCTGCTTCACTTTCTGTGCATATTGTAAAAGTATGTCAAAGGAACAGCTTAAAAACTTAGGATTTGAATCACCATCTCTCTCTACCTGCCATTAAGATCCTGTGTTTTGTTATAATTTAAAATAAAATATCTCTATCAAGTCATTAGCATTTTTTATCTATACTATCTATACTAATAGTATAAAGCTGAAGAGTTTGTTTTGTTTGTTTGTTTGTTTAAACGTGCTAATCTCAGAAACTACTGAACCGATTTGAATAATTATTTCACTGTTATATAGTCTATTTATCGAGGAAGGCTATAGGCTACATTTTATCCCGGATTTCCTACGGGAAACGTCAACAATGCAGGTGAAAGTTGAATGAGTCGGCCATCTGCGAGCTTTCCACGCGAACGCTGCGCAAACCAACAAAGATATAGTAAAACAATGTACTAAAGATGTGAAACTACTCATTTTTTGCCACCAAAAAGTCCACGAGAGTATACATCTATCTCTTAAGGTTTACTTATAATAACCACTTTTATGTTCATTTTTAAATGGTTTTATTTAGCTCACCCCGTTTGTTTTAAGATTATTTTTTCATTATAAACATAAGTTATTTTGAAACCAATTTTCTTTAATTCGGTTTTGAGGTTTTGATTAAGGTTTTGAGATAAAGTCGTTATAAGCTATTTGCAGCGAAACATTTAATACGGCGAACCAGCGTTCTTTCTAATACGCGTGACCGCCTGACTGATTTGCAAAAATAAATACGATGCCCAAAATAACTATTCCACGCGGACGAAGTCGCGGGCACAGCTAGTTTATACATATAATCACATCTACTTATATCCCTTGCGGGATAGTCAGAGCCCGCTGTCCCAAAAAGACACCTAGGCCACATTCAGCTGTTAGGCTTAATGATGTAATTGAGATTTTATTTTATTCATACAATAAATTTACAGGTGGATCCTCTTGTCTATAACATGAGCCACGAGGACCCCGGAGACGTCACGTACTCAGCTATCGGAGGTCTGCAAGAGCAGATCAGGCAGTTGAGAGAGGTAAGGTCACGAATAGTCATAGTTGTCAAAGAAGTAACGTTATCCTACTACTATTATAAAGGCGAAAGTTTGTATGGATGTTTGTTACTCTTTCACGCAAAAACTACTGAACCGATTACCATGAAATTTGGTATGTAGGTAGCTGAAGACCCAGAATAACACATAGGCTACTTTTTATCCCAGAGTTCCCGCGGGATTGATAGGGTTTCCACGCGGACGAAGTCGCGGGCGGCCTCTAGTGTTGTCATAATATTGTGTAAAAATTTAATGTATAAGGTGCTTTTTCTATCGCATTGGTTTTTATGACTGTAATGATAGGATAAGTTTTGATGAAATAAATAAATAAAGTTACCAGTTACTATAAATAAATAAATATATACGGGACAAATTACACTGATTGAGTTAGCCTCGAAGTAAGTTTAAGTGGCAAATTTACATAAAATTTGAATAGATTGTAAGATGAAAAGAGATTGTACGAAAAAGCTGATAAGGAGTCCATCGCCTACGAAAAGAAGTTAACCTCCAAAGTTATTAGCCTTTCCCTTAGTCGCCTTTTACTAAATCCATATGAAAGATATGGAGTGGTCCTTTTCTGAAGTTTAATATTATCAATAGTTGTTAACGAATTATTCTTATTTTCAGGTGATCGAGCTACCGCTGTTAAATCCGGAACTGTTTGTCCGTGTGGGCATCACCCCCCCAAAAGGCTGCCTTTTGTACGGACCTCCGGGTACTGGCAAGACACTGCTCGCAAGAGCAGTCGCTTCTCAATTGGATGCTAACTTTTTGAAGGTAAGATTATGATATCAATCTGTACTAATTTATAAAGAGGAAAGATTTGTAGTTGTGAATGTTTGTAACGAATAAATTCAAAAAGTACTGACACAATTTTGATGAAATTTAGCATACAGATAGAAAGAAGACAAATAGAAATTCCCACTGGACCGAAGAACTGCGTAATAGCTAGTATTTAAGAAATGCCCTGAGCCCTGACCTGAGTGCGTCTTTGATTACCATTTAGCAGTAAGTCAGGTTTTTACACAAAGCAACTTCTGTCTGACCTCCGCAACCTTTGTATGTGAAACTTACTCATAAATACATACATATGGTCACGACTATATCCATTGTGGGGTAGACAGAGCCGACTGTGTTACGAGATACTAACCCAATGATACTTGAACTCAAGGATTAATAATTTTCCCTTTTTTTTTTACATTTTCATTATTTCTTTGCTCCTTATAGTTACAGCGTGATGTTATATAGCCTAAAGCCTTCTTCGATAAATGGTCTATTCAACGAAAAATAATGTTTCAATTCGGACCAGTAGTTCCTGAGATTACCGCGTTTAAACAAACAAACAAACTCTTCAGCTTTATAATATTAGTATAGATACTTATATAGATAAACATCCAACACCCAGGCCAATCAGAGAAAGTTCTTTTCTCATCATGCCCTGGCCGGGATTCGAACCCGGAACCTCCGGTGTCGCAGACAAGCGCACTACCTCTGCGCCACAGAGGCCGTCAATATAAATAAATAGTTATAATAAGATTTAAGTTATGTGACGTCAATAAGTGATACCTTGTATCCAATTTTGTATAAAATAAATATATTCTGTTCTATTCTATTCCCAGGTAGTGTCGTCCGCCATTGTGGACAAGTACATAGGCGAGTCGGCTCGCCTCATCCGCGAGATGTTCAACTACGCGAGAGATCACCAACCCTGCATCATATTTATGGACGAGATTGATGCTATTGGTGAGTTGGTACCTATATATTTTTTGTCTTAGAGAGAGAGACTTGCTCGACCTTTTTTTTTAATATATTAAATGGGATGCTTTTAATATTCAAGTGATAGAAATCAAATTCAAAACTTTTATTCGTTATTCAAAATTTTTTATTCGTTATTCAAAACTTTTATAAAATACTAGAGGCCGCCCGCGACTTCGTCCGCATGGAAACCCTATCAATCCCGCGGGAACTCCGGGATAAAAAGTAGCCTATATGTTATTCTGGGTCTTCAGCTAGCTACATACCAAATTTCATCGTAATCGGTTCAGTAGTTTTTGCGAGAAAGTGCGTTTTTAAATTTTGGTCACGTCTATATCCCTTGCGGGGTAGACAGAGCCAACAGCCAAGTCTTGAAAAGACTGATTCGTCTATATCACACATCGATATTGATTTCAGGCGGCAGACGTTTCTCAGAGGGCACCAGCGCGGATCGTGAGATTCAGAGGACATTGATGGAGTTACTCAATCAGATGGACGGGTTCGATTCCCTCGGACAGGTGGGAAAAAATAAATTCATTCATTCAAATTAAGGACGTCCTGGTAAAGGGTCAGGCCAAGAGTACCCGAAACCGCTGAGCTTGCGTGAAGAGAGTTATGAATGTGGATGAAGCGAAGGAAGTGTGCAGAGATCGTGGCAAGTGGAAAGAGGTGGTGTCTGCCCTTCTCTTAGTCGCCTTTTACGACATCCATGAGAAATAGGAGTGGTCCTATTCTAGTGGCGAATTGGTCTTCTCGAGGCTGTTGGCTCTGTCTACACCGTAAGAGATATAAACGTGATTATACATATGTGCGTATGTAACTAAATATATGCAGTGTTTAAAGAAAAATGTACAATTTTAGCAAAAAGCTGAACATGGCCTGTCAGTCTTTTCAAGACTGCTGGCTCTGTCTAGCCCGCAAGGGATATACACGTGACTATATGTATGTATGTATAGGTGTATTTCACTTAATAGGAGGCCACAACCACAGTGAAATTATGTACCATTTAGTTAAAGAAATAAATATATTTTGATTTTTTTTTTTGATGTATGTACAATTTCCAGGTGAAAATCATCATGGCTACGAACCGGCCTGACACTCTCGACCCAGCTTTGTTGAGGCCAGGGAGATTGGACAGGAAGATTGAGATTCCCCTGCCGAACGAGCAGGCCAGGTGAGATTGTGGTCTCAACTACTTAGACCAGAGTACCAAGCTTCTTTTAATTTAGTGGTTCCCGGCAGTGCCGTGTGGTTCCCGGCACCAATAAAAAAACAAAAGATTAGGACCACTCCATCTCGTTCCCATGGATGTCGTAAAAGGCGACTAAGGGATAGGCTTGTTAACTTGGGATTCTATTTTAGGCGATGGCCTAGCGACCTGTCACTATTTGAATCTCAATTATAGAATTGAGATTCATTCAGCTATTTGGCTTAATGATAGCATTAAGCCAAACAGCTGAACGTGGCCTATCAGTGTTTTCAAGACTGTTGGCACTGTCTACCCCGCTAGGGATATAGACGTGACCATATGTATGTATGTATGTAACCAAGCTTCTTTTAATTTAGTGGTTCCCAGTACCAATTTACGATTTAGAAGTAGGAGTTCATATTGCATACGCATCACAACATAGTATAAAACAAAGTCGCTATTTTAGTCTGTTTGTCTGTATGCTTAAATCTTTAAAATTACGCAACGGATTTTGATGCGGTTTTTTGTAACAGGTAGAGTGATTCAAGAGGATGGTTTTTATGTATAATAACATTTATAATTTTGCACCCGTGCGAAGCCGGGGCGGGTCGCTAGTTAAAATATATAATAAGCTACCGGACTCATACAAGTCTTTGTCAATTAATAAATTTACGAATAGACTGCATGAATTTTTGATTTTAATTTTAAATTGTATAATTACTTATTTTTTTATGTATGTATGTGTCTTTTGAATCATTTCAGTGATTATATACATATATATAAAAAATGACACATACATACATATATATATATGTATGTATGTGTCTCTTGAATAATTCCAGATTGGAAATCCTGAAGATCCACGCCGCCCCCATAGCGAAACACGGCGAGATGGATTACGAAGCGGTCGTCAAACTGTCTGACACGTTCAACGGCGCGGATCTCCGGAACGTTTGCACTGAGGCCGGATTGTTCGCGATACGAGCCGAGAGGGAGTATATCATACAGGTTGGTGTGTTGTTGGTGTGTCGTGTGGTTCCCGGCACTAATAAATAATAGAAAAAAAAAAAAGATTTCGGAACTAATAAATAAAAATAGAAAAAAAAGGGATAGGACCAGTCCGTTTCGTTCCCACGGATGTCGTAAAAGGCGATTAAGGGATGGGCTTGTAAACTTGGGATTCTGGATGCGACCTGTCACTATTTGAATCTCAGTTCTGTCATCAAGCCAAATAGTTGAACGTGGCCAATCAGTGTTTTCAATACTGTTGCCTCTGTCTACTACGCTAGGGATATAGACGTGATTATATGTATGTGTGTAGTACGTTTGCACTGAGGCCGGATTGTTCGCGATACGTGCCGAGAGGGAGTACATCATACAGGTGTGTTGTTGGTGTGTCGTGTGGTTCCCGGAACTAATAAACAAATAGAAAAAAAAATATTTCGGAACTAATAAATAAAAATAGAAAAAAAAAGAATAGGACCAGTCCGTCTTGTTCCCATGGATGTTGTAAGAGGCGAATAAGGGATGGACTTGTTAACTTGGGATTCTTCTTTTAGGCGATGGGCTAGCGACCTGTAACTGTTTGAATCTCAATTCTGTCATCAAGCCAAAGAGCTGAACGTGGCCTATCAGTTTTCAAGACTGTCGCCTCTGTCTACTACGCTAGGGATATAGACGTGATTATATATATGTATGTAGTACACCTCTTACAATGAATTCTTATAAAAATTGTCCGACTTCCAAAAAAGGAAGAGGTTCTCAATTGAATATTTTTTTTATTTATTAAATTTGTTTTTATTATTGTTACAGGAAGACCTCATGAAAGCGGTAAGGAAAGTAGCCGACAACAAGAAATTGGAGAGCAAATTGGATTATAAACCAGTTTAAATATCATTTATTTTTATCATTTATCTACTTATACCGTCATAGAGTTGGCAATAATGTAAGACTATAGAAGTGACAAGTACATAGAGTTGGCAATAATGTAAGACTATAGAAGTGACAAGTACCTACTGGTGAATGTGGCTACTAATTACGCTTTAATCTGCGATTATTTCGCGTTTCGCTGAACCGATTTTAATGCGGTTTTCAGGAAAGTGTTTGTTACACTTTGTTGAAGGTTTTAGGAATTTAACCGACTTCAAAAACGCAGGATTACGATCGGAGACGGTTCTCTTTTTTGCAAAAGATAAGTAAGTAAGTAAGTAAATGCTTTATTGTTCACTAAAGGAGTACATTACAAATAAAAACAGTACAGTACAAAGGCGGGCTTATCCCTAAGTGGGATCTCTTCCAGCCAACCTGACAATAAGAGGATCATATACAAAATTGAGAGGCAAGGGTGAACAACAGTTCTTTTACTAGTATATAGATATTTATATTAACAGCTTTACAACTGCGTACGATGCAAAACGACAAGTCACTTCTATAGATTCATGTACAATAATGGTATTTCTATAGACTTATATTATTGCAATTTTTAATGATTATTATGCATACTTGTGTCTATATTTGTCAATAGAATGTAGGAAGCGGTGTCTTGAAGACAAATACATTAATACGAAATAAAATGTTTTTTTTTTGCATTAATCAAATTCAAAATTTTTATTCTGTAATAATAGAGGATACTCCATATCGCTTAATAATTGTCAAATCTTTTGGTTTCACAACATTGGTTGACGTCAAATAAATTACTTAAAACTAAGTTCCCTGCCGCTTCCAATGCGTCAGTGCTGAAGAAGCATCCTCCTTGTTAATAAGTACCTATTGTCTTCGAAACAAGAAATATTACGAATATCACATTTGGCGAATGTGAATATTAGTCCTGAGAATTCGAATATTCAGGTGTGGTTCCCTGCACCAATAAAAAAAATAGAATAGGACCACTTCGTCTTGTTCCCATGGATGTCGTAAAAGGCGACTAAGGGGGATAGGCTTAAAAACTTGGGACTATTCTATAAGGCGATGGGCTAGCAACCTATCACTATTTGAATCTCAATTCCATCATCAAGCCAAACAGTGTGATGAGTTTAAAGAGGAAATAAAAAATCTTGTAAAATATTAAGTACATTTTATTTTACACACTAAATTAATACAAATCATATATTTACACAACTGTGATGTGATTTTTACAATAAATTGTACGTTTTTCTTTACCGCCATTGTAAAGAGAAGTTATGTTTTTTGAAGACTAGAATAAAGGTAATTAGTAGATTTTATACTTAACATAATACGACAGGATATTATTTAAATTCATTCAAGTAACCATTGTATTGTAGCTTAGTCATTATTTTAAGGCACATAGTCTATCTTACATAAAATCTCAGATTACTTTGTTATTTTCCTTCTTCGTTATACTAAAGATTTGAAGAACACGTTCATTCATTTTTACTGAATTGTTTCACTAGAATCGGCTCAGCAATTTGGGCAACAACATGTGCATCAAGTAACGTTTAAGTAAGCCATGTTTGTAGTAAAATTGAAGTCAGATTTTTCTCAATTTAAAAAAGGTTCAGCATTTTCAAACTTTGTCATAGAATTGCAATAAGGAATATCCTCAAAACTTCAGCAGACTATCTTTTAATACTCTTTATTTCTAATAGCTGTGCCCGCGACTTCGTCCGCGTGGAATAGTTATTCTGGGCATCATTGAAGCCCTCCAGATGAATAAATTGCCCCGTTTTTTTTTTTCAATTTTTACACTATTTCTTTGCTCCTTATAGTTGCAGCGTGATGTTATATAGCCTTAAGCCTACCTCGATAAATGGTCTATTCAACACAAAAATAATTTTTCAATTCACACCAGTAGTTCCTGAGATAAGCGCGTTCAAACAAACAAACTCTTCAGATTTATAATATAAGTATAGATTTTCTACTCAATAAAAGGCGGCAGACTCCCATTCGCCCTGGCCTTCGCAACGTTCTCGTAATAACAAGAGAAATCAACATAACTCTTAACTTTACCATTCTCATCCTCTTGCGGTCTCTCATATGGCTCGAAATCCGAATCGCACGATCGATTCGTATCAACAATCGAGTTGGTATTGTTACTAGACGAGTAATCATCGATTTCGTTGACGGAATTATTCGATTTCGACTGCACTATAGGATTGAAGCGCACGTTGTTTTTTGGCGCCAAACTTTCTTCAATTGGCGGTAGGAAGTTTAAGTTTCTTATAAGCAATGACATGTGAGTGTTGGGTTTTGGGGTTAAGTTGTTTTTGACGCAATAAGACACGAATTCTTCCTCGATTTCTTCGAGAACTGATTGGCTGACCTTTTTGAAGTCTTGCTTCCGGAATTGTTCGACTATAATTTGTGCTAACTGCTTGTTCGTCTGTTCGCTACTACCGCGGGCTTCCTGAATACGTTTGTATACGCCAGCGCTGACTATTACTAGGAATCTGTAAAGATACATAATTAAAACTTGAAAGAAATGTTAATAATTATCAAACTTAATATAAATTTATCAACAATCTGGCATAAATTGTACATAAAGCAATGTGTATGATAGAAAATTCAAAAAGTACATTAAAGATGAGCTTTGTAGGAAAGCCTATTACAGCACGGAGGAGTATATTAATGATAAACATGTGTGGCCCGAGCTGGACATAACGGCCTCTTAAATGCTTGTGCAGTTTTGACATGGTGTTGACATAATTTGTACAGTTTGTACATATATTATTTTATCTTTATTTATTTGACGAAATATTTGTATTGAAATATTTAATTTTACATTTATTCCTATTTTTTAATGTAGACAATGTGCATTCGTCCACGATTTAGATTTAAACGATCTATACTCGTAAATTGACGTCCGACGAAAATGCTGCAGTGTAGTTTCTTCTTCTACAAGCTTTGCAAGCGGTTGTAGTTATAATTAGATTTATGTGATGTGACGAGTATAAGTGATACCTTGTTGCGGTCGAGTTAATTAATACCTTAGTTTCTGTAATTGACACACAGATGTCGCTATACAATATTACCTGCAGCTGTGATCCAGTAATATAGGCCCTGTGATCTCTGGAGCGGCCACCACGGGCTCGCTGGCCGCCGCCCGGATGCTGGGGATTGCTTTGTACAGACTCTTCAAGAGGTAATTACATCGTAATAAGTGCTTATCATTTATTCGTGCGATTCTCTATAGCGCCATCTAGCGGACGACGGTCGAGTTGATTAACACCTAACTTAGTTTCTGTAATTTACACACAGATGTCGCTATACAATATTACCTGCAGCTGTGATCCAGTAAAATGGGTCCTGTGATCTCTGGAGCGGCCACCACCGGCTCGCTGGCCGCCGCCCGGATGCTGGGGATGGCTTTGTACAAACTCTTCACTAGGTAATTGCCGAGACAACGAGTGCCCGTCTGGTTGCCAAGATATTGCGCTGTAATTGAGATATGTACGTAACATTAAGTGACAAAAATAAATAGAAAATACCACTGCGCCATTCAAGCAAATAACGAGTTATCATCAGTCTTGCACAGTGGCGCCGTCGTCTACACATACATACATATAAATAATCACGTCTATATCCCTTGCAGGGTAGACAGAGCCAACAGTCTTGAAAAGACTAATAGGCCACATTGAGCTTTGTGGCTTAATGATAGAATTGATGTCCAAATAGTAACAGGATAAGTACTAGCCTGTCGCCTAAAAGAAGAATCCCAAGTTAATAAGCCTATCCCTTAGTCGCCTTTTACAACATTGGTGCCGGAAACCACACGGCACTAATAAAAACTTAATATTTGTATAATAATACTTGTCTACACAACCACCACTATCATTGATAGTAAGCACTGGGATTCGAACCTAGTACCTTGATACAGTTATGCCTACTAGATAACCTTAATCACTCAATCACTGATGCTCAGCTGATAAAATTGTGGTCACTTCGGTAAACCGTTTATAACTTGAAAAGATTGAAAAATGTGAATGAAGCAGAACATCTTTACCTACGTCTCTAGAAAAGAGGTATTACCTAAAGATTACTACTTAAAGAGGGATTATGAATTAAAGTGGTAAGAAAAGAACCTCTTTAATTGATCAATTTTTTCAAACTGCACTGCATCTGACATGCAGGGTAACTATCATATCTTTTACTGCCTCTGTGGCGCAGCGGTAGTACGCACTGTCTGTGACACCGGAGGTCCCGGGTTCAAATCCCGGCCAGGGCATGAGGAGAAAAGAACTTTCTCTGATTAGCCTGGGTCTTGGATGTTTATCTATATAAGTATTTATTACAAAATATAGTATCGTTGAGTTAGTATCTCGTAACACAAGTCTCGAACTTACTTCGAGGCTAACTCAATCTGTGTAATTTGTCCCCTATATATTGTCCCGTATATATTTTTCTATAACTAAATAATTGACTCACAGTTCCTAAGCTTGCCGACGTCCAGTCCGAGCTGAGCCAATCTCAACAGCTCATCCTCATTATTCAGACTGTGATCCACCGTAAGCTGTAATACCCGCAACACTGAGTTATCATCAGTCTTGCACAGTAGCGCCCTCGTCTCGCCAACGTTCGCAACGAACAACTTGTCGTTGTGGACCAGAGCTATGACGACGGTGGCGCCACCTGACAGATGCTTGTCGATTTCTTTCAGACGGGCGAGTATCGAGTTTTGGGACATCTGCAAATAATTAGCAACAATATAAATAAATGTGCCGTGTGGTTCCCGGCACCATATACAAAAAAGAATAGGACCACTCCATCACTTTCCCATGGATGTCGTAAAAGGCGACTAAGGGATAGGCTTGCAAACTTGGAATTCTTTTTAAGGCGTTGGCTAGCATCCTGTCACTATTTGAATCTCAATCCTATCTTAAAGCCAAATAGCTAAACTTGGCCATTCAGTCTTTTCAAGACTGTTGGCTCTGTCTAGCCCACAATGGATACAGACGTGGCCATATGTAAGTATGTATGTTAAAAATAAAATCAAATATATTTATACTTCTATAGATAAATATCCCAGAATTAGAATAAATTGAATTCTTATCATGCCCTGGCCTGGATTCGAAATTGGGACCTCCAATGTCACAGACAAGCGCACTACACAGAGATACTAGTTTGTAACAATACTAAATCAATATTTAGTAAGTCTTTAGTTGAATTGACCTTCTCGTTATCCTTTACAATTTGATAAACTAATAAGTAATTAGAATAGAATAGATTTATTTTCAAACTTGGATACAAGGTATCACTTATTGACGTCACATCACTTAAATCTAATTACTACCGCTTCCAAAGCGCATGTCTAGAAGAAGCGGCGAACTACACTGCCGCTTTTTCATCAGACATCAATTTACTAATCTCTTAAATCTAAATCGTGGAATCATTGTAAAATCATAAAGAAAGAATTAATGAAAAATAGAATTACCTGTGAATCTGTAGTCTGCAGCTGGTATTGTAAGCTGGTGCGCTCCGCTATCATGGCGTCGTAATTCTCATTGTACGCCTTCTCCACGGACACGAATGCATTCCTGAAATTTAATTATTCCTATAATATTTGTTCCTTTGCACAGTGACCTCAGCTATAGAAAAACTAGCCACGAGGATGTGGTATTTTTCTTTTGATTTGATAAAATTTGGGACATAGGAAGACTATAGAGTATAGACTTTCAGAAGTAAGATTTCTGTGGAAATTCCTACCTCGGGCAAACATGTTGATGAAATTATCATTGAACATGTGAATGTCAATGCCATACATGTTATACATACATACATACTATGGTCACGTCTATTTCCCTTGCGGGGTAGACAGAGCCAGTCTTGAAAAGACTGAATGGCCACGTTCAGCTATTAGGCTTAATGATAGAATTGAGATTCAAATAGTGACAGGTTGCTAGCCCATCGCCTTAAAAAGAATCCCAAGTTTGTAAGCATATCCCTTAGTCGCCCCTTACGACATCCACGGGAAAGAGATGGAGTGGTCCTATTCTTTTTTGTATTGGTGCCTAGAACCACACGGCACGGCAACCATACATGTTATGGCGATAGTAAACTAAACCACAAAGACAAGTTAACTGTATGGAAATAATGAATGCATGATTTATCCAGATTATTCAACAGCTTATACAGAAAGCTAAATTGTAGGAAGTGGGATAACCTCGCCAAGCATGTACTACGTTTTCTGCGTGCAACAATAATATTTATCGGTACGTCACATAGGTATTCCTTCTACCGCAATAAATGTTATCACTTGAAAATTACCTTAGCCTATCCCGTATTTCCTCATCGGTGGTGCTGTTGGACGAAGTGGTCGGAAACAGAATCTCCACGGCCATCCTCTGCATAATGAACTTGGCCGCGTCCAGCCCATTGTGAGGTTCAAATACTCCGTACAAACATCTGAAAGCATCAATCATCAGTTAAAACTGTATGGGTTCAAAATACTCTAGAATCTGTTACCCAAATATGACTTACTCTGCCAACAACTCACAGTTGTGGAAAGAAAAAAATATTAAAAAAATATGATCAAATTTATAACCTCCTTACATACGTAAAATCACACCTTTTTCTCGGAGGGGTAGGCAGAGGCTTAGTCTTTCCACTTGCCACGATCTCTGCATACTTCCTTCGCTTCATCCACATCCATAACACTCTTCATGCAAAACCTCCTTTTTTGTCAATAATGTTCCAATAGTCATTAACGGCATTAAATCCCCCCTTTGTACACTTATTGTGCAATCGTTTTAAATAAATAAATAGTGCAATATAGTGCCAATAGTCACAATGAAATGGTTTTTTAAAATATTTAATTTCTATGATTTCAACATACTATAGGCAAATTAGTTTAGTATAAATTTTTTTGTAGCGCACAAAATAAGCCTAGCCTTGTAACACTATAGAAAGGCAACAAAAAAAAACAAAGGTAGTCTCTGCCTAACACTCCGGGAAAGAGGCGTGATATTATGTATGTATGTATGTCTTCCAGAAAATAATTCTTTGCAGTTTTTACGGAAAGAGAGTACAATCAAGGAAAAGATTGAATCTCAATTCTATTTTAAAGCTTTCCAGCTACCTATATACATATGTGTCCAGTCTTTTTGTTTTTACCATGATCGATATTTTATGGTGGAATGGGTACAAATAAAAGTAAAAACTTACGAGTTTTCATCCATTTGGCAATAGAAAACCAAGTAGTCATCGTTCGTGTTAGAATTTCCGCCTAATCTTGAGAAATAGGAGGCGACGCAGGTATTCCTGCACTTGGGCAAGTCGTCTGTCCACAACCGAGCAATCATATTCTCAAATTTATTCCCGATATACGCTATTTTAAAGAAAATCGAATAGGAAAATCGGCAAGGGTAAGACAAATTTATTTTTACATCAACAAAATATATTCGTTGGTTATTTCATTTGACATATTTTCAACTTTAATGACAATGACAGATCGCTTTTTTCCTTTGTGCGTAATTTGTCACAAACATTCATTAGAAAAATGCCAAGACAGCTCTAATTACTATAACAACAGAACAATACCGAAATAGATTTATATTGTACAATAATATCTTTAATCTGCACTAATACTTAATAAAACGCAAAGAGAAGGAGGAGGAGGAATAAATTAAGGAATAATTCTAAGAGAAATATAATAATATGTTGGATCTCTCACTCTCACCATACCACAATAAATGAAAATAATGAAATTCCACAAAATATAAGCTTTTTAGGGATATCTACATAAACGAGTATTAATTTATAACATTGGTTACGTGAGAAATCGTTACCACTTCCGGAGTACTGAACCACAGAGGTCATGAATCTACATGCTAAATGGGTGCTAATGAAGTAGGTCACACGATTGTACTTATTACCTACGACTACGAAAATCACATTGCTAATAGCGACTCAGCGACCATGTGCGTGTACAGTGGCCTACAATAGAAATGTAGGTAGGTAGGTATACCATTTGAATTCGTGGCCTATAATTATTTTCGATATTGAGGGCTCTATTTACCCGTCAGGTATAAAGAGGTGATTATTTGAGAGTCGTTTCGTGTTTTAACAGTTTTTTTTACACGAAGCGAAGTCTACCAAGTAGGTCTGTGCCCAATCCAGGATCATATAGCCAAAGATGTACCCCGATCGTATTTCTCGATGATAGAAAAACTATTATCACCGTATTTAATAAGGTACATGTAGATAGGTTCCTACTTACCTACTCACTCATTAGATAATTTTTTTTTAATACAATTAGTCACTTCAAGTATTACCATGACTTAGCACTGCCTATCCATAATCCATATTCTTAGATAGGGACAAGGAAAATGTAACGTACATTAGTTTGATTGCTAACCGTTCCATTTACGCCGAGGGTAAATATCGTATGGAATCTTATAGTACTGTATGTATAAATGGATTATGTTATGTCCCCCTGAACTAGCTGATGCCCACGACTTCGTTCGTCGTAAAAGTTTAGTGAAAAAGCTGACCCTCTGTATTACCCCATAAAGGAGATTTTGATATACCAGTTTCTGAAGTTAAACCAAGCTTAGCACATCTGAAAAATTAAACATTTGGGAGCAACAATTTTCGCATGATTCCTAGAAACAGACAAATTACAAAAATCAAATTTTTATTTTCGCTACCTTTAGTTTTATATAGATCCCCCCATGATCCTTTGGGAATATCTTACAAGTAAAGACATTAGTAAGTTACTATTTTATTGTAAGGATTAGTTCAGGTCACTCTTTGGCTACTTTTCTTTATGGAATTTCAACAGAAGTGAAGCCCAAGGCAAAACCTTGTACAGTTAGTGGTATAAGTACAGTTGCACCTCTATTTTATGTATGGCTGTTGGAGGAGCGTCAAGCCTTCGCCTAAAACTGTCCCGCTGATTACAACGAAGTTTATGCCCTTCAGGCAAACTATGTTCACATTATCAAAAAAAAATTTATTATGTATATGCCATTACACCCACAGAAAATTTACTGATCAGTGATCATTCAGGATCCTATTTTGGAAATAGAAGGTACAGTCAACAGTAGAGAAACTTGACCTATGTTTTAGGTTTTACTTTGTTTGAACAGGGAACGTGTAAAATTGACCATACAATGTGTGGGAGAAAAATAATAAACATAATTCATGGACCAAAGTTTTAATGTCACATTTGCACATTACACAAAACCTTGAATCATTTTTATTTTTACGATTTTTATGTTTTTATTATACATCATTAGCTCCATAACCTAAAGAGCTATATGTGACTAAAGTTCCATTTTTAAATCTATTTTGTTTTTAAAATGAGAAGCATATCTCTTGGACATGAACCAACAACTTTAGAAAATATTATTTAAAAATATTATTTGGTGTATCAACACCCTTTTTATTTCTTATACATATATTTCCTGGTGACACGCTGAAATAATGCATTATTTTATAGACTATGTATAAAGTGCTATAGCCAATATATCAACAATCCACATTTATAACTTTTTCAACACGAGCACCAGGCTGTTGTTGAATAACTATTGTTTTCTATTGTTACCCACGAGGGTTGTAAGGCTTGCTAATTTCTAAAGTGTAAAAATCAACATATCCCATTAATGTTAAATAAAAATAAGTATTAGTGCTTGGCAAAGGAGACAAAAGCAAAATTTATAACTGACATGGCTGTTTGTAGGATTTCCAAAGTCACTAGTTAGTAAAACACGAATTGGTCAGTCACAGGTCACACAATTTTTTATAATAAATGCGAACAAAGTATGTCCAAAACACATTTAATAGGAACACAAAATTAACAAAAAATTACTGTTTTGAGACATGCCCGATGGCTTTGGAAACCCTAGCTTTTATCACTTCATCGGGTGAGCAAATTAAAAACTAAACCGTCATATGTATGGTTGGCTGCTTAGTCAGTTTTCTTGTCTGCAACTTTGGTTTCAGGCTCTTTTTTCTCCTTTTCTTTCTCATCCTTCTCTTCGATTATGACCTCCTTAGCTTCTTGTTTGGAAGCCTCATCGAAATTACCAACTAGGTTAGGTACTTCATCGTCCTCCTCCAAGGGCTTCGGCGCGGCCACACTTGACGCCAACCGCTTCAACTGATTTAATCCTTCAGGCCCCAGTTGACTCAAAATGCCAGGCAGCATTTCAGCGATTTGCTTATTCTCTCCATGTCCTGTGATAGCGAAAGTGTTCGCCGCAAGTGAAGCTTGCGCCTTTGGGTTGTTGAAATGTATCACTGTACCGTCATCTTTTATCATATTTACTTCCTCTATGCCAGGTATTGTGTTTACTGACAGCTTTTTGAGGGAAGACTGCAATTTCTTGTCGTCTGTGGCGGCGGTCGCATGAACAACCTTCTTCTTTCGTCGTGGTGTGCCCTTACCTCCAATGCGCACTTGTGATTGCAATTTCTTCAGCTTTTCGGTGTTCATTTTGTGATTTTAATACGTGCTACCTGTTAAAGGAAACGCGATACACTTTTTAGTAATGTTTTTTGTTAATATTAATCGCGAAGACACGAGTATTCCATGTAACTAGATGATACGCACGTGTTTTTAACACCGGTATGTTACAAAGGGAAAATGGTGGAATTTGCGACAAGTTATTTCTGATTTTTGATATCTTGAGGTTGGTAAGACGAATTGACTACGTTCCATTTTTACGTAGTTAATTTTTTAATGTCAAATTGATCTTTTCGTTATATAATTGTTTTATTGACTACTAAAAACGGTGTAACCAAATTGGCATAAATTTCCTATGTTAAGATTATGAAACCTGCACTATTTGCAATGATGAGTAGTTTTTAGAGATATTTTAAGACTTTGTACAACTTGTTTGTAATCGTATTTCATATAAGAATTTGCGTAAAGAGAAGACGAGAATATTGCCAGTAACAAAAATAGAACGCAGCATCGTTTCGTACTTGTCATTGCTACCAACATAAAAATAAACATACTTTACTAGCGACATCTATGTTTAATAAGCAGTTTCTCAACATTATGTCTTACAAAACGACGTATGTAGTATTTTTAAATTATGCGTCTAGATGGCGCTTCAAAAAGTTAAATAATTTTGCTATACACCACTAGATGGAACTACCTGTATGTTTTTCATTTTAAGAAGTATTATTTTTTAATGCTTTTGTCTACGGTGTAAGTAAAATAGCTAATGGATTTACTCAAAAAAAAATTCAAAATTCAAAAGTCATGACGCCTCCGTTGGGTCCAGCTACAAGTGACAGTTCAAGAACTATTGGCTCCGACATAGAATCTAAATATTGAATTTGATGCTGAAAATCGTACAAAGTGGAGAGAATTGATGGAGAGTGGAACAAAGATTTAGAAGCATATCTTTGGAGCGCGTAACCAAGAACACGCTGAGTATCGCCGTCATGCGAAGAGAGACATACATATAATCACGTCTATATGCCTTGGGGGTAGACACAGCCAACAGTCTTGTAAAGTAGGCAACATTTAGCTGTTTGGCTTAATGATAGAATTGAGATTCAAATAGTGACGGGTTGCTAGGGAAGAGACAACCCAAGTTTATTAACGTCTCCCTTGATTGCCTTTTACAATCTGCACGGAAAGAGAAGCACACTCTTTTTTTTAGTCGCTATCATATAGCCTCGATTATCTTGTTTTTAACTTAAACGAGCCGGGTTAAGCACAGACTTACATAGATTACATTTTGACTAGATTGTCATTGGCAGCATTTTGAATAACTAGAAGAGGTAAAAAATGAATATAAATAAAATATTTCTGAAAAAATAAAAAACAGAAGCTGAAATAAACTGACATTTTGTGTCAGTTTATTTCAGCTTCTGTTATATAATATATGAATGATTATGTTTACATAAAAAAATATTATGTAGCTTTTCACAGTTATATTGAAAAATTTCGAGTCATAAACAAAAATGATTTATGGCACACTTAATGCAAAGTTTAAATCAGGCCAGTTCATCAAATCATTATTCAAAAACATACTCACAAAACTGATACACTTCGAAATATGATAAAAATGCCGTAAAACGGTAACAGGATTAAATTTAAGTGCATTAGTTTATTGGTTCATTCATAGTGTACAGTTGGGGGGAAAAGGCAGAAATACAATTTTATTATTAGTCATTTTTTTTAATGTGCCGTGTGGTTCCCGGCAGCAATACAAAAAAGAATAGGACCACTCCATCTCTTTCCCATGGATGTCGTAAAAGGCGACTAAGGGATAGGCTTACAAACTTGGGATTCTTTTTTAGGCGATGGGCTAGCAACCTGTCACTATTTGAATCTCAATTCTATCATTAAGCCAAATAGCTGAACGTCGCCATTCAGTCTTTTCAAGACTGTTGGCTCTGTCTATCCCGCAAGGGACATAGACGTGACCATATGTATGTATGTCACTTTAATAATTTTGTTGACAATAAGTTCTTATTAGTCTGCGTCAAATAAAACGCGCGTCAGATGTGGTTGGGTTGGAAGTTGTATTTATGCTCCAATCTGTGAAATCTTCGTTTGCGCGACTTAGACTCTTCGCTGCTTTTGATGAGTGTGTCACAAAATTTCGTCTGATAAGACTTAGGTATAACTTGTCGCAACCGATTTATTGAAACCTCCGCGAAAGGGAAGTTCTGGAGTCAGAGCAATATATTATCATAACTACAAATATCATCACTCTTTCCTGGAAGGGTAGGCAGAGGTTTATCTTCCAGAAGACCCGAGATAGGAGATATGAGAAATTTTAATTTACCCTGCTTCTGAGCAAAATCTTGTAAGTAATTAGTTAATAAATGTGTTCTGTAACTTTTGTACGCGATGATACCACTGTCATCACTTCAGGATAAGTGCGCGGGAACAGCCCGTATCGTTTTAGCAAAAGTCATCTTTCTATTATTAATATACATCCATTGCCTTTATTAATAGTCTTCGAGAGAGTTGGCGCGAAAGATCAGCTGTTGACAGTTAAAGAGGCGGCCATTTTGTAATACATTTAGTAAAAGGAGATAAATATTTATGGTTTAGAATGTTTTACGTTCATTATGGAGTTTATTTTGGTTTTCATTCAATGGATTTTGGGGCAATGAGGTAATCGTTAAATATTTTCAAGGTTGTTTTAAATATACTTATTTCTTTTTCATTTGTTTAATTTGAAATTGAGTTATCCTAATGAGAAACTAAGTTGGCCTTACCCTAAGTCGTCTTTTACGTTATCTATGGGAAAGAGATGGACTGGGCATTTCAAGTACCGGGAACCACGCGACACATTAGCGCGACTGCTCGTTAGTTTGTGAGTATGTATGTATGAATGTTTGTTAATCTTTCACGCAAGTACTACTTAACCGATTACGATAAATTTTGGTATGTAGCTAAAGACCCAGAATCACACATAGGCTACTTTTATCCCGGAGTTCCCGCAGGATTCCACGTGGACGAAGTCGCAGGAGGCCTCTAGTCAGTAACTAAAGTTCTTAAAATATTACACGTTAAAATAGAGTAAAAATCTTTGAAACTAATTTAAAAATAGAAAAGAAGAAACAAATACGTGTTTTTTCCAGCCATTGTCAATTATTTTTCGTCGCCCTATCCATCAAGTAATTTGTTAGTTTCCGTCATTTGAACAATTTAAAACTGTTGCTATCATTCTGTCAAGTAAAAAAAAATACACGCTTCTTCGAGAATAGATTTACTCGGTTTTGGTTATTCATCAAAATAAAGGCATTAAAAAGTAAAGAAATTGATAGCTGAATTTTCTGGTTATAATATTGGTATATGTTTGGAGCCCATTGTGACTTTTGTAACCCTTTGTTCAAAATGACATAATTTTTGTTTTTTGTATTGTTTTGATTTATCGACTATTAATGCTTTATATGCGTGGGTTATTAATTATTAAATGTTCGTCGACATCATTGTGCTGCAACAAGCATGAGTTGGGGAGTGTTACAATAACAGATTAAATGACTTTTGATATTGACCCAAAACGTTTGAGAAAAGGCGAAGTAAAGCACGCATAGCTATTCGACCATTATACGCGGAATATATACATATATAATATATTAATAATATTGTATCAAAAATGTAGAAGTTAGATTGCCATAAGAAAAGAAAGAAAGAAAGACATCCCACTAATAATAATTACCTTTTTTTACAATTTTAAAGTCTCATAAAAATTTAAATAACGTACATACACATGTCAAGCAACCTTTAGGCTTTTAAGCCTCATATGTCATATTTTAACCTCTTTTTGCAGATTAAGAGACATAATTCAATAGTTTACATGTTGTGTGATCTCATTTGTTATCTACCGGCAAAGATATAAAACAATGATGGCGGAGAAAAGTATCGTTTGTTATACAAAATATTGTGTTTAGCTTATAGGCTTGGGATTTTTTTATGGCGATGGGCTAGCACATATTTATATACTTTTGTCGACTTATACACAAGATAAGTATGTTATTATGGGATAGATAGAGCCAACAATCTCGAAAAGAATGGAAAGTAACATTCAATTCAACTGTATGCTTAATGGTGGAATCGAGATTCAAATAGTGACATGTGATAAATAAATAAATGATTAACAAAAATCCATTGAATGAGACCAAAATAAACTCGATAATGAACGTAAAACATTCTAAACTATAAATATTTTTCAAGACTGTTGGCTCTGTCTACCCCGCAAGGGATATAGACGTGAACAATGTACATGTTGATAGCCTAAAAGATTTAATTAACTTTTACATTAAAGTTTCATATCTATATTATACTGATGCCAATAGTTTTCTGTTCCTTTCTTTATTTTAAAGCTAGGATTAGTTTGGATTAATTTGATTTGCGAACGAGCCCACACGCGCGCCAAAACAGCTGTCACTGTCACATGTTGGCGGGCTTTTTTGCTAATTAATAGATAAATTAGCAGAACATTCCATATTTAATGCATTCAGCATTTCGAGAATTCATATGTTTTTTGGGTAGACCGTGTTCTTTACCGTTTTACACAAGTTTAAATTAATGTTTTGGTGACGAAGCGAGTGCGGAGGTTTTTTTCACATTTCCACTAAAATGCGATTATTAGGTATTATGCGAGCCCAGATTGGGTGAGATTTTTACTCGAAGCGACTCCTGAATGTGCGGGATTCCTCACGATGTTTTCCCCCACCGTAAGAGAGCATCGGTTAGTAATCAAACTGATATACTTACATAACTTCGGAAATAGTCATTGGTATGGCCGAGGTGGGATTCGAACCTGTGACTTTTTACTATTTCTTTTTTTGTGCTCCTATACGCTGCATATGTTAATTTATTAAAATAAAAAAGGCGGGAAAAAACTTCCGACCTAATAAAAGTGTGACAAAATAGAACACGTTAATTTCCGCCAAGTGCGAGTCGTTTATCTACGAACACATTACTTACAAAAGTCACACCCAATTAGAGGGGTGACAAAAAATGTACAGTTTTTTTATTCAGTCATTTGAAATATTTAGCGACAAATTACTTAGTTCTTGGTATGTGGAAACAGATGTTTCGTTTCACTGTTTCGAATGGGCGTGAAAATTGTAGATTATAAGGTATTTTTACTGACTTTCAGAGTCCCAATTTTATATTTCATACGTATAATCACGTCTATATCCCTTGCGGGGTAGACAGAGCCAACAGACTTGACAAGACTGATAGGCCAAATACAGCTGTATGATAGAATTGAGATTCTAATAGTGATAGGTTGCTAGCCCATCGCCTAAAATAAGAATAGCAATCGAATTATATGCCTATCTCTTAGTCGTCTTTTACAACATCCATGGGAAAAAGATGGGGTGATCCTTCTTTACCTTTAAGGGATAAAGACGTGACATACTTAAATATGTAGGTATGTTTCAAAATAATGTGATTAAATCACATTATTTTATCACAGATCATTCATAGATAAAATCATACTTATGATCACTTAGCCATAATGCAGCTATGACTTTCAATTTTCTCAAGATTGTTGGTTCTGCTACCCCGCAAAGGATATAGACGTACCATACATGTATGTTCAACAATGCTAACGGAAAATACAAAATATCCTAGTAGGTACAAAATACACAGAAAATTTTATCGGAATAATATCACACGTACAGTATTTGTAGAAGCGATCAAATAAAATAAAGGCGAAGTGTATCGAAACAATTTTCAATCTACCTCCTATAGTCCAGAGCGGACCAATTTATAAAAACAATCTTGCAAACCTTTTTCGGCATCACCAGTACAACCTGACCTGTTTGAAAACATATCCAATTCAACCCGACTTCATTTTAGACGTGTCAACATAATTTGGTCGGTTGTTTCGTTTTTTTTTTCAGCGAAAAATCTTTTCGGCCAGAATCGATCCCTTGGTGGCAATTTTTGTTCAAGAACATTTGAAAATATTACGGAAGGATTTGGTTTCCGAACTGATTTTTATGGCGTTTGCAATTTTATGAAGCAATTTAGAAAATGGATATATCCTGGTTTAAACCACCCTCGGGGCACCAGATACATATAATGTTACAAGTAATGTTATAAAAAACAAGTTATCCATATATGTATTGGTAACAGAATACACTGGCAATTTAGAATGATTGCTGTCGCTACGGTTGTTCGTCGAATAAAACAAACAATCCTCTGCTGCTAAACTTATTCACTGGGAACTTTCTTTGACTGTATATTAAATATAACCAACCGACGACGTCCTGGTAAAGGGTCAGGTCAAGAGTACCCGAAACTGCCGAGCTTCCATGAAGAGAGTTATGAATGTGGATGAAGCGAAGGAAGTATGCAGAGATCGTGGCAAGTGAAAAGATGTAGTCTCTGCCTACCCCTCCGGGAGAGAGATAAGAATTAAACTAAAAATAATTATTGTATTATTATTACAACTTACCTACATCAAATAGCACCTAACGCCGCGACTATTTCGATACAAATAAGTATCTTGTTAAACCTAATTCATTCATATAACCACGTCTATATTCCTTGCGGAGTAGACAGAGTTAGCAGTCTTGAAATACTCGCCACGTTCAGCTGTTTGGCTAAAAAGATAGAAATATAACCGAATAAATGAAAATTTTGCCAACGAAGAGTGATGAAAAAAAACTGACGAAGTGGTTTTATGTGTAGATTTGACCATTACACCTAGTATGTTGATTCAAGAAAACTTTCTCCTGCACTTTGGAAAAACTACCGGATTTCACTGGAAAGCGTTTATCGCCAAGATATATTTTTATTATTTTCTTCTCTAGACCATTTTCGTTTTACGGCGCGCAGACATATTGAATAGAATTGGTGATAGTTTGTACCGCATGGCTCTCAAAGGTTCGTATCGATTATATGAATGAAATTTAAGAAAGAAAGAAAGAAAACATTTTTATTTGGCGCAAAAGGTGACATCACATTGTTCATAAACATAGAAATAAAAGAATAATTTATTGTTAATCATTCATTCATATAATCACGTCTATATCCTTTGTGGGTACAACATACTTACATACACGTATTCATGTCTTCATCCCTTACGGGGTAGACAGAGCCTGAAGTCTTTAAAGACTTATATGATGTACTTAAGGCCACGCATGTCAGGCTTAATGATAGAATTGCAACTCCAGCCCATCGCCTTAGAAAAGAATCTTAAGTTAATAAGCATATCCCTTAATCGCCTTTTTCGACATCCATGGCGGAGTGGTCTCATTAATTTTTTTTAATACTAAACATCTAGGTAAAATTCTAGTTTAAGGCGATTGGCTAGAATTGTTTAAAAAAAAGATTGCCGACGAGTCTTATTGTATCTTTAGAGCTGACAGTTGAACGTGGCCTATCAGTCTATACAAGACTGTAGGCTCTGTCGCCCGCAAGGGATATAGACGTGATATATGTATGTATGTTAAGTATTTTAAACATACAAACATACATAAAATCACGCCTCTTTCCCGGAGGGGTAGGCAGAGACTACCTTTTTCCACTTGCCACGATCTCAGCATACTTCCTTCGCTTCATCCACATTCATAACTCTCTTCATGCAAGCTCGGCGGTTTCGGGTACTTTTGACCTGACCCTTTACCAGGACGTCCTTAATTTGATCAAGATACGTTCGTCTAGGTCTTCCCACTCCGACCTTTCCCTCCACACACTTCTTGTATATCTGCTAGTATTTTAAATTGTCAAATTATATAGATCCAAAAGGAACAAACCGTGCGAGGACGAATCCGTTGTTTTAAGATTTATTATGTCGTCCCAAAATTGCTTTTCGACCAATAAACTGTGATTGGAAGTGTCGTGTTACATACAATGTTTATGTTGGTAGCACTGCATGTCCGACATATTGGTCTCTAGAGCTGCGTAAGAGTTGGCTTACAAGCAATCATTGTTTTTGATATTCGGTAATGTTATACGTGTTATTAAGTTGATGGTGTTTTTTTTTTAGATTTTTTTTAAAGTTTTTTTTATGGGTTAAGGGTTGATGATGGAAGGGTGAAGAAATTGGATATAAAATAGAGAACTATTTGTACAGCCGTCGTCGGCGAAAGTCCATATAATCATCAATTAAATGACTAGCTGTGCCCGCAACTTCGTCCGCGTGGAATGGTTATTTTGGGCATCAGTGAAGCCCACTAGGGTGAATTTTCCCCGTTTTTTTCACATTTTCCATTATTTCTTTGTTTGTTACAGTTGCAGCGTGATGTTATTATCCCAAAGCCTTCCTCGATAAATGGTCTATTCAACGCAAAAATAATTTTTCAATTCGTACCAGTAGTTCCTGAGATTAGTGCGTTCAAACAAACAAACAAAGAAACTCTTCAGCTTTATAATATTAGTATAGATATATAATAATAATTTTATACAATAATAACTTATTTCTGTATTGAACTGTAAGAAGTAAAATCTAAAACAAGGAATGGTCTCTTATTTCACTCTTTAGACTTCAAAGAAAACAGAAAATCTCGATTCCGTAAAATCGTTATACCAATACTATGACAGAAAGGGATGGAGATATTTTATGTTAATCAATTCATTACTCAGACCAGTAGCTACCTATGGAAAGCATGCCGTTTTTACCCGCCTTCAAAAACCCTACTCGGCAAACCGTAATCCCTTACGTAAATACAAAAGCAATTAAAATTATCAAATAAATTCCACCCTTTCGAGCTAACAATTACATAGCAATAACAATATTAAAGTTTAATGGAGTATAAAGATCCCCCTTTGAACTGAGGGAGGCGCGCACACATAGAACGCAGCGCGCTGATTGGCCGCGTGCGTGTGATCGTTTAGCTATGAAGATAGGTACAGGTTGATGTTTTTATTGTAAAATTGAATTGTTTATTTTCATGATGTATCTATCTACATAATTATGTTAAACGTAAAACTCCATATTACGTAAGTATAACTTATTTAAAACGGATTAAATTAAAAATGTACCTACATTAGATACTTTTTAATGATATATATTATATTAATGACAAAAGTTGTCGCGCCTGCCATACTATGGAAGCAGGACGATTTACATTGTTTGTTGGTTTGGTGCAACAGACGGCCTTAATACTTAAAGCATATCTAATAATTTTTGTGTAAAAAAGAACTCTATAAATTTAGTTAATAAATAATCTAAATTATTATAACACAGATGGACTAATAGAAAAAGAATAGGACCTCTCCATGTATTTCCCATGGATGTCGTAAAAGGCGACTAAGGGATAGACTCATAAATTTGGGATTCTTTTTGTAGACTTGCAACCAATCACTATTTAAATCTCAATTCTATCAGTAAGCCAAACAGCTGATTGTGGCCCATCAGTCTTTTCGACACTGTTAGCTCTGTCCACCCCGCAAGGGATAATAACGTGATTATATGTATGTATGTATTTTATACTTCCTTAAAACATCACCCTGTATATTAGTACTAGCAGTAATGAGACTTAACAACATGGGCGGGCAAAAACGCGAATGTGACTGATCTCCGACTGAGTCTGCGGCGGGGGACATTGTTTCAGGATTCTGATTTGAGCATTTTGTTATTAGGGATATCTAATTATTATTGCTATTATCATTTTTTTTTGTATTCCTGTCGCTTTTTCTGATCGCGTCCCTGATTTTGATAGGGGTCCTCTTTTGATCCTGGATAGGGTATGTCAGGTTTTGTACTCACCGGAACCGTTGGAAATAACTTTCTACATATTTTCATACATACTCCTACATGTATATAGTCATTTCTATATCCCTTGCGGAGTAAACAGAGCCAACAGTCTAGAAAAGACTGAAATGCCACGTTCAGCTGTATGGTTTCACGATGGAATTGAGATTCAAATAGTGACAGGTTGCTAGCCCATCGCCTACAAGAACTATTCTAAGTTCATAAACCTATCTCTTAGTCGCTTTGTACGACCTCCATGGGAAAGAGATGGAGTGGTCCTATTCTTTTTTATATTGGTGCCGGGAACTACACGGCAATAATAAACAATTGACACCGGAGGTCCCGGGTTCGAATCCCGGCCAGGGCATGATGAGAAACAAACTTTCTCTAATAGGTCTGAGTGGTCTTGGATGTTTATCTTTATTATAAAATATAGTATCGTCGAGTTAGTATCTCGTAACACAAGTCTCGAACTTACTTCGAGACCAACTCGATCTGTGTAATTTGTCCCGTATACATCTACTTATATTTATTTATTTACAAGCCACGCGGGAAAAAGTCAGTGCCTACCTCTAAAATAAAAAAATAAAAAATACCTACTAGACACATAAGTGTTATTGGAGCCCCGATCCAAATTGCACTAGTTAATGTTCGCTCTAACAGCTCGAGTAATGGAGGACAAAATACACCACCCTGTATGTTAGTAATGTCGTAAACTAAAGTGGAATAGAATAGATTTATTTCCAAAATTGGATACAAGGTATCACTTGTTGACGTCACATCACTTAAATCTAATTATACCTAACTACTACCGCTTCCAAAGCGCGTGTGTAGAAGAAGCGACGGAACAAACTACACTACAGCATTTTCGCCGGACGTCAATTTAGAAATATAGATCACTTAAATCTACATATATTGTTGACGAATGCACATTGTCTGCATTAAAAAACATGAATGAATGTAGAACTAATCTCAATTCTGTCGTTAGGCCAAACAGTTGAACGTGGCCTTTCAAGACTGCTGGCTCTGTCTACCACGCAAGGGAAATAGACGTGATTATATGGATGGATGGTGAAAACTATTTCGTCTTCGACTGTACCCGAGAGGGTGGGAGGTACTAAGGCGCCACCTAGTGGCGGGGATGTACCAATATTACGAACACTGTATACCTACATAGATACCAACTTATTATTTTACTATGCTTATATTCCGTGTGGTTCCCGACACTTGAGAATAGGACCACTTCATATATTTCCCATGGATGTCGTAATATGCGACTAAGAGGAAGGCTAATCAACTTGACACACAGATGAACGTGGCTTTTCAGTCCTTGCGAGACTTTTGGCTCTGTCTACTTCGTAAGAGATAAAGACGTGATTGAATGGATACCTATGAAATGAGTATATACTCATATATGTATATACATACATATGGTCACGTTTATATCCCTTGCGGGGTAGACAGAGTCAACAGTCTTGAAAAGACTGAATGGCCACGTTCAGCTATTTGGCTTAATGATAGAATTGAGATTCAAATAGTGACAGGAAATGAGTGTGAGATTGATTATTTAAGAAATCTGTCAGCTGAGAATTCAGGTCAACAGTAGCAACCCACTTAATAAAAGGCAGTTCTCACGATCCGCACGAAATGAACCAGAAATTACAAATTACTTTGAACACATCCCATTCAGAATTAATGAATTGGAAATTATGTGGGTAATGGTAAACGAATTAATTTTACGCGACTGCCGTGAAAGAGTGCTATGTTAACACCCACATACAAACATGCACGACGTTTTTATCCTTCACGGGGTAGACAGAATCCAATATTCATGAGACGAAGGCCATGTTCAGTTGGGATTAGGAGTAAAATAATTTGACGGCCTCTGTGGCGCAGCGGTAGTACGCTTGTCTGTGACACCGAAGGTCCCGGGTACGAATCCCGGCCAGGGCATGATGAGGAAAGAACTTTTTCTGATTGGCCTGGGTCTTGGATGTTTATCTATATAAGTATTTATTATAAAATATATTATCGTTGAGTTAGTATCTCGTAACACAAATCTCGAACTTACTTGGAGGCTAACTCAATCTATGTAATGTGTCCGGTATATATTTATTATTTAAAATAACCTTTTTTGGAAACGTGGATTATTCCAAAAAAAAGGCTTTTTTACGGGAGCGAGGTTCCGCGCAAAAGTTCCTTAGTCCTTAATAATATTACAAGATTGTTATGTACTTATAATAATCGCTTCACCTATTTATTTATGTATATTGTTAATTTATTGTTGTTTTTATGTAAGTCTATAAAAAATATTTTATTTTATAATATCTTGTTAAGTAGGTATACTAAATATATTTATTTAGTTTCAGCCCACATAAAGTTCTCTGTCAGACCCAATGGTTGACTGGTAGATAATGCTTCTAGCATTAAGTCCGCCAATTGTGCATTTTTATTAATTTGTGCAATAAAGTTTAAATAAATAAATAAGATTTTATATAACCGTCCTATTATCTTTTCAATTATAAATACGAATATTTCAAAGATGTGTGTGTGTTTGTGAATCTTTCACGCGAAATCAAATCTAGATAGATATAGAATCAAAATTCAGCAGTGCATGTTGTTATTATATATTTAAAATTGACATACCATTTTAAATTATATTACTAACAAAATTTCGTATAAACCAATTAATCATAACAACGTATTATCTCGTCCACATTTCTTTTCTAAGTCTGATTAATTGTGAAATTGACGTTATTGAAGAAAATGCTGCAGTGTTGTTTGTTACCGCTTCTTCTGCACTGACGCTTTGGCAATTTATCTTTAAGTTATTTATTTGACGTCAACCAATGTTGTGTAACCAACATTTATGACAATTATTGAAGTGATGTTTGGAATAACCAATATTACTGATTAAAATTTTTTAATTTGACAAAATATGGAGTAAGTACTTTCTATCCCGAAATTCCAATAAGAGCGAATCCCCGAGGTGTAGATCCTACTATAATCCTACTACTATTATAAAGGCGAAAGTTTGTATGGATGTATGGATGTTTGTTACTCTTTCACGCAAAAACTACTGAACCGATTACCATGAAATTTGGTATGTAGGTAGCTGAAGACCCAGAATAACACATAGGCTACTTTTTATCCCAGAGTTCCCGCGGGATTGATAGGGTTTCCATGCGGACGAAGTCGCGGGCGGCCTCTAGTAAGTATTATAAATGCGAAAGTTTGTGAGTATGTCAGGATGTCAGTATGGATGTTTATTACTCTTTCACGCAAAAACTACTGAACCGATTACGATGAAATTTGGTATGTAGGCAGCTGAGGACCCAGAATAACACATAGGCTACTTTTTATTCCGGAGTTCCCGCGGGATTGATTCCACGCGGACGAAGTCGCGGGGGGCCTCTAGTAGTAAATAATATTATGTAGATTTTCGCCTTTTAAATCTGTCCGCTGAAAGAAAATCAATAGAGCTCAATAGAGCGAGACAAATATACCTACTCTTGTATGTACTAGACAGAGACAGGAAGCTTTTTCACCCTTCAGTTATCCTTGCGAAAACGTGAAAATGTATTGGCTACTTGCCATTCGAATTTCAACTTTATTACCTTTTTTTAAAGTTGGTTTTCGATTGTTTTTGTGTTATATAATGTTTTATAGTAAGTGCTTCTTGTTATCATAGGATTATGAACCTAAAAATAAATCAATTCAAAGTAGAGTTCAGCTTGTGAAATAAATAATGCTATTTCTTCGGTAATGGCTGTGGTGATTTTATAATTGTGATGAATTTGTACGCTTGTCGTTTAATTTAAGACATTGTGAGATTTTAATCGCTTTATTTGAGAGGGGGATTTATTTTATACTACATTTTGTACGTAGTTCCGTTCGTGTTTATCAGTATTTTATCGGAAATTGGTGCCGTGTGGTTCCCGGCACCAATAAAAAAAAAGGATACGACCACTCCATCTCGTTCCCATGGATGTCGTAAAAGGCGACTGAAGGAAAGCTTATTAACTTGGGATTCTCATTTTAGGCGATGGTCCAGCAACCTGTCACTATTTGAATCTCAATTCTATTATAAAGCTGGATGTGGCATTATCAGTCGTTTCGGGATTGTTGTCTCTGTCTACCCCGCAAGGGATACAGACGTGATTATGTGTATGTATTTCCGATAAACTGTAACCTACAAACCTCCAGTCCCCGAAGCATGTCACGCGCGACGCCGTTTCTATCGCGCGATAACTATCGCTGTACCTTTTGTCGTCATAATAAAAAGCGAAACGTGGCCTTTCCGCTTTTTCAACACTGTTCGATCTGTCTACCCCGCAATAGATTTAAACGTGATTATGAACCCGAAACCGCCGAGCTTGCATGAAGATAGTTATGAATGTGGATGAAGCGAAGGAAGAATGCAGGGATCGTGGCAAGTAGAAAGAGGTAGTCTCTGCCTACCCCTCCAGGAATAAGGCGTGATGTTATGTATGTATGTGATTATGTACATACTTATCTTAGTATATTTATATTAATATTATAAAGCTGAAGAGTTTGTTTGTTTGAACGCGCTAATTTCAGAAACTGCTGGTTCGAATCGAAAAATTATTTTTAAGTAGTAATAGAACATTTATCGAGGAAGGCTTTAGGCTATATAACATCACGCTGCAACTATTAGGAGCTAAAAAACTAATGCAGAATGTGAAAAAAATCGGGGAAAATTATTCATCCTTGAGGGCTTCAATGACGAAGTTGCGGGCACAGCTAGTAGACAGATATACCAATAAAAAAATATCTAATTTTCTAGATCAGATAATCAGTTCTTCCATTCCATCAGTGGGGTACCTATAACCCTCATAATATAATTATCAGGGCTTTTATAATTAACGTGATCATGCGGGCAGTCAGTGATGTTAAAACTAATGATGCAACTGATTTGGGGACCCCTGTGGTTTAGTGGTTAAGAGGGATCGGTACAAATTTGGACATATTAATTGCTTTATTTATTTATTTATATGTATACTAGAGGCCGCCCGCGACTTCGTCCGCATGGAAACCCTATCAATCCCGCGGGAACTCTGGGATAAAAAGTAGCCTATGTGTTATTCTGGGTCTTCAGCTACCTACATACCAAATTTCATGGTAATCGGTTCAGTAGTTTTTGCGTGAAAGAGTAACAAACATCCATACATCCATACAAACTTTCGCCTTTATAATAGTAGTAGGATTTACTAGCTGTCCCGGCTAACGTTGTTTTGCCATATACATAGGTAAATAATTTTTAAGTAATTTCCAGTAAAAAATTTTTTTTTTAATTTATTAAATTATCACTAAGGGGTATGAAAAATAGATGTTGGCCGATTCTCAGACCTACCGAATCTGCCGCCGTGCGGCATTGTGACTTCTTTGACATTTCTTACACCTTATGGCGGGCGAGCTTTCAGATCTACTTTTGTTGAAATCGGGCGATTCCGTCTTTATACCTAACGGGGTTGATAGACTCCATTTCCCGAAAAGACTCAAGGACTACTAAGTTCAGTTCGGCGGCCTTATGAAAAAGAATTTAACAATGAGTCTTCTAACTTAATGACTTTAAATGTTATTACAAAAGAGATCCACCGCTCTCGCATTTACGCTTCCCACTTTATATTAAAACTGGTTATCACATCTATCATATTCACGGGTTTCAATCGAAAATGCACAGAACAAATTCCCAAGTCGTTATTCGGTCTAAAACGCCGCCTCGTCGTCTGTAAGGGTTAAAAACACACGGAACATTATTTTGTATAGAAAAGCGTCGGTTGTCGACTCGGTTAGGTGTAAGACGTACATACATATGGTCACGTCTATGTCCCTTGCGGGGTAAACAGAGCCAACAGCCTTGAAAAGTCTGAATGGCCACGTTCAGCTATTTGGATTAATGGTAGAATTGAGATTCAAATATTGACAGGTTGCTAGTCCATCGCCTAAAAAAGAATCCCAAGTTTGTAAGCCTATCCCTTAGTCGACATCCATGGGAAAGAGATGGAGTGGTCCTATTCTTTTTTGGTATTGGTGCCGGGAACCACACGGCACACGGTTCCTTTAGTAACTACAAAACTGTGGAAAAGACTCTTTTTTATTTTAAATTTTTTTCTTCAGAAACTACAAAGTGGAAAGGTGTAGTTTTTGCCTTCACCCTTGTGGAAAGTGAGGTGATTTTATGTATGAATGTATTGTATGTAAGAATGTATAATTTCTTTACGAATGCCCAATTCTTCCTTAATAATATTAATAAATAGGAATTTATAAAACGTCGCGTTTTTTATCGAAATTTCACACCGTATGTTTCCAATGCTACTTTCGCTCCCAGCCGTGGACCAGTAGATTTGACTCGCAAATCCTGACTGGCAACACTCAGATACTATCGCGAAAAACACCGATTTGGTTAAAGCGTTGACGTCTGACCATGGTTGGGGGGTGTTCACAATGGCCAGTTTTTTGTTTGCAAAGCTTATACGTGTATTTCCCCTGGCATCAGTTCTGGTCGCGTCCATCTCTCTGGAGATATGCCAGGGGTCTATAGGACCTAGGACCATGGATTGGGTAAGTCACATTTTTACCCGAAGCGACACCGGTTTAATAGTCAGTCAGACAGTTTTGCAGGGTTAGGATACATACATACATACATACATAAACTCACGCCTCTTTCCCGGAGGGGTAGGCAGAGACTACCTCTTTCCACTTGCCACGATCCCTGCATACTTCCTTTGCTTCATCCACATTCATAACTCTCTTCATGCAAGCTCGGCGGTTTCGGGCACTTTTGACCTGACCCTTCACCAGAACGTCCTTAATTTGATCAAGATATGTTCGTCTAGGTCTTCCCACCCCGACCTTTCCCTCCACACTCTCCTTGTATATCTGCTTAGTCAACCTGTTTTCATTCATCCTCTCCACATGACCGAACCATCTCAACATACCCTTTTCTATTCCTGTAACTACATCTTCTTTCACATCACAACATTCCCTAGGATATGTTGCCGGTTTTGTTACGTTTTTCCATTATTGACCCATTCAGCTGAACGTGGCTTTGGATTCTTTTGAAGACTGTTGACTTGACTTGTTTTGACTTGGGCTAGCAACCTGTCACTATTTGGATCTCAATACTATCAATAAGCCAAATAGCTGAACGTGGCCAATCAGTCTTTTCAAGACTGTTGGCTCTGTCTACCCCACAAGGGATATAGACGTGACCATATGTATGTATGTATGAAGACTGTTCTGCATCTGTCCCATAAGTAGGTAAGAAAAAGAAAGAGGTGTGACGTTTGATTTGCACTTTGCTCATTTTCACCACTCTGACTAGGATTCGAACCTGGGACCCTACGTGTCTCTACTTCGTTCTTGTTTTTGAGATACGTAGAGTCAGTTTACAGAAAAGCCAGTACCCTGTTTATACAAATTAAAACCTTATGGGAGTCAGGAGTACCTACACTAGTTGATAAGTTGGGTTACAATTATAAAACTAAGGATAAAGATTTTAAGGAAAATATACTTTCACTAGCAACTTGCATCGGCTTTGCACGGGTAACATTTATACCTACCTATAAACCTTCCCCTTGAATCACTCTATCTATAAAAAAAAACTGCATCAAAATCCGTTGTTTAGTTTTAAAGATCAAATCATACATACATACAGCCGCGGAAAACGACTTTGCTTAAAACTATGTAGTGATAATAATCGTTAATTGTGTAACAATGTATTTGAGTACAATGTGAAATCCCTTTACATTCAAAAAGGGCGCGATTATACGTGGCCTTATGAAGCGACAGTGGATTTAAAGACAATCGCCATCTTTGATTGACGGCCATTCCGCTTTGCGCAGGCGCAGTGCGAGAAAAGCCTTTTTTGCACATTTTTTACAACGTGTAATAGGTTGTTATTTTGTAAAACGAGAGAAATTAAAATAAATGAATAAAACATAACATATATATTCACGTCTATGGTGGTATATACCCTTGTGGGGGAGACAGAGCCAACAGTCATCGAAAGACTGAAACGCCACGTTCAACTGTTTGGCTTAATGATAGAATGAATGAACAATGTTATCCATCTGTAGAGGTATTGTGTTGTAAACTAAAATTAATGCATCGGTTAATTGATAATTAATAGACCCAAATTGTTACCCAAAAAAATTTAAATTGCCTTTCAAATTTCGAGGGGAAAGTAACCACGCAAGACAACAGAATTTCCGGGAATCGAAGTCACAAATACCCGAGCCCCCGTAAAACTATATCTATACTAATATTATAAAGCTGTAGAGTTTGTCTGTTTAAACGCGCTAATCTCAAGAACTAGTGGTTCGAATTAAAACTCTTTTTGTGTAGAATAGACCATTTATCGAAGAAGGCTTAAGGCTATATTGTTATATAGCCTTAAGCCTTCTTCGATAATGGTCACGCTGTAACTATTAGGAGCGAAGAAATAATGGAGAATGTGAAAAAACATCGGGGAAAATTATTCATTCTTGAGGGCTTCAATGATGCCCAAAAAAACTTGTCCACGCGAACGAAGTCGCGGGCACAGCTAGTGTTAAATAATTCGCTTTATCATAATCATGATTGCGTTGTTGAAAAATTTCCACCCAATAGCTTAAACATAAGTGGTAAATTGGTCCCTCGGGAACCAACCCCCAACAATTATCCAATTCGAGGGACCATACCTAGGTATAGCGTAACATTATATAGAGTGCGCACACCTTATTTTTACATTTATTGCACATTAATACATGAGCACGACTTTATCCTTTACGTAAAAAGCGACTAAAGAAAAAGCTAGTTTTAGGATTCTTATTGTAGGCGATGGGATGGCAACCTGTCACTATTTGAATCTGAATTCTATCGAAAAGCCAAACAGCTGTTGGCTCTGTCAACCTCGCTAGGGATATAAACATGATTATTTTTATGTATGTAGAACCTATGTGGTCTAGGGGTGCACTAAGAGAGAATCTCCCGAACTCACGTAAAAAACGGAGTAGCTATTTTTATTTATTTTTTAATATTAAAAGTACCTCACGCTACAATAATCTGTGAAATTAAATAAATTCACATTTATTACAAATCTGTACTAATTTTATAAAGCTGAAGAGTTTGTTTGTTTGAACGCGCTAATCTCAGGAACTACTGGTTCGAATTGAATAATTCTTTTTGCGTCGAATAGACTATTTATCGAGGAAGGCAGGAGGAAGGAAGGAAGGAGGATGCTATATAACATCACATTAGAACTATAAGGAGCAAAGAAATAATGGAAAATGTGAAAAGAAAAACGGGGAAAATAATTCATCCTTTAGAGCTTCAATGATGCCCTTAATAACTATTCCACGCGGACGAAGTCGCATGCACAGCTAGTGTATTTATACAAGCAATACGCGTTCTACGTATAATAAACAATGTCTTACTCTTATTATGGGGGGAAATTTCAGATAAGCCACGCTTGGATATTAAATGTTTTGAGTAGGTGCTGAAAGGGTGCATGTTCCCGGCTCCAATAGAAAAAAAAATTGGACCACTCCATCTTTTTCCCATGGAAGTCCTGAACGTTGGTCTTTTCGAGACTGTTGGCTCTGTCTACCCCGGGATATAGACGTGATTATATGTTTGTACGTATGTAGTTTTAATACAATACTTCCTTACATAATTTTTTGGAATTACATAATTAAACTTCTTCTAGTGGAAAAGTAGCACCTTTGTACTAGAATTACTGATTAAATGCTCCTGTATATAATTTTGTGTACATTAATAAATAAATTACTTAAATGAAATTTGTATTGATTTTCAGTTAAATATTTATGTACAGGTTATATTTTTCAGCTGTAATTTATCCCGTTCATATTTATTTAATAATTTTTCTTTATATTTCTTTTTTTTTCTGTCTGTATGTATGCGCTTATCTCGGAAACATGTGGACGTGGATTTTGTTCCTGTTTGAAATATTGGTAAGAGTATTTTCTGTAGGTATTTATAATTGCTATCCGGGCGGGTCGCTAGTATATCTTATTATTTTCAACCCTCTTAACGAAAGTAGATACAAGTATTTGCATTTGTCCGTTCGTTAAAGATATATCCGAAGTGAAGGAAGTATGCAGAGATCGTGGCAAGTGGAAAGAGGTAGTCTCTGCCTACCCCTCCGGGAAAGAGGCGTGATTTTATGTATGTATGTTAAAGATCTATGATGGAACTATTGATAATAATTTTAATTCATAGTGCTATTTAAAATTTACCAGCGTCTGCCCGTGGCGTATATATAAATTGTAGTCTTAGGGCTTTTTTGAGGTTTATTGCTAAACTATACAAGCTACTGCCTGCGACTTCATTAGCCTTAAATATCTATAGATTAACTTATAACGTTATTTAAATGTCTAAATTATATAACTGCACAGTTTTATGAAAATCACAAACAAACATACACATTCACACATCCTCACAAACTTTCGCAGTAGTATTTAGATCGATCATATGATTAATTGGAAGTATGGTAAAAAGAAAATTATTTGGTCGTTTTACATAAAAATACACATATTTTAAAACACTAAATTGTCATAAACGATAATAAAACTTAATTAAAGTGTCGTCTAAGCATTTCGGCTTTTTAAATCACGTTGACAACATAATAAAACCATTCAATTTTGGTTCGTCACTGGTAGGCATTTGGCGGCAAAAACTGGCAGAGCCGCCAACCTAACAAACCTAACGAAGTGATTCGCGCGAGGCCAAGGAATTTAGTTATACAGCCACAACTTATTTCCATCGGCCCATCAACATAGCGGCGCTTTTTTCGGGACCTTTATATCTTCACTTGTAATTTATTAAACTTTTTCTGTGGGGACGAAAGAATTACGACTCCGTAGAATTTAGAAATTGGCATGTTTAGTACTTAAGTATCTTTTATCCTTACTGTTGAATTGCTTTTTAAGACGACTTATAGATACAAAATATGTATTTAAATTTACAAACTTTCAAAGAATTATACCTTTAGAAAAATATTATAGAAATAACACTTTTCAATCCTCTTTCAAATTTATTATTGGATTTCATGCCACAGAGAAACCCACACGAGCCTTCACTATTTCCCACCAACAGCGGTCCAAAAAAACACAGGAAACTTAAAAACTATTAAAATCAAATAGCAATATCATTATACATACAGTTTAAGGGCGAGCGCAGGCGTGCGCAAAAAACTAAGGGAATGGATATAAATCGCTCGATCGCGCGTCATTTTAAACAATTCCGCGGTATAATCTTACAAATGTTCTGGGGCTATTACCTCGAGTTTCACAGGTTTTTCAACGCGCCTCATGCATTGGACAGCGAGCGGTGTTGGCTTTTATCTCAGTCGATGTAGGGCACAAGCGATTAGCGTCAGTTGATATCAAAGAAATGTCTTTAAAATCTTCTATAAAAAATGCTAAAGTCCGCCATTTTGAATAATGATGATATTGAAATTTCCTGCATATTTGTACGATGTGGTGATAGGTCATTTTGCACGTTCCGGTGTAAGATATAAAGGTCACGAATTCCCAAAACCGACAAATTTCTGTAAAAAGATTGACGACTACAGTAATAGAAATAGGAATCCAAAGATCGCGGGGAGTGGCAAGATGTAGACTTTGCCGACTCCTTCGGGCAGGAAGAACGATGGACAACATGCATGCGTCAATCTTGTAAACAGCAATAAATTTTTAGAAAAGAATACACTGTTTATACTAGACTCATCGGCTGAAGAGTTCCAGTTAATAGTAAAATGGTAAGTATGAAGCTTTGAGAAGGAAAGACATTAAAGTGAACTTCATAAAACAAAAACATTGGTTTTTCAAATACAGAAGGAAACGTCAGTATGAATTGTTTGTTTGTTAATACTTTATTGTTTCAAGTAAAGGGAAAAAGTTGAGCACGTAAAAGAATTTGCGTATCTAGAGATACCCAACCTTCCATTCTAACTATCTTATCTCTTCACAGTTATACCATTTAACCAATTTTAATTGAACTTTGTATAAAAATTACATTTACATTACCCCTCAGTAAAGAGCTCAATCATTTTTGTAAAATATTTTCATAAAAAGAATGGGAAAATCTGGAATGACTGGAATGAATGAAATGAAGCGAAGAGTTTGTTAAAAATAAAAAAAACATCGGCTCTCATACTTTGCACCACACACCACGATATGTATTTATTTATGAGTCCGCGTTTCGTCGTCCGATCGGACGCGTTTTTGCGCGCGTGTATAATAAAGCCCTAAGATCTGATTTGTACAGCGTTCGACCACAAACCTAACTTGGTGTTAGATTTATTGCGGCTACAGATGTATCACGGTTTGTTTTGTTCGGTTGGTATTTGCAATAGTTCTAATTTTAAAAGCGATCGTTTTCTGTTTTCAAGCTCTCGTCTTGATTGAACTATGTGCCAGCAATCATTACAAAGCTTGATTATTAAAAAAAATAACTAACTTCTAATCATTATAATATATCTTCTTTTTACATACATATATAAATCACGCCTCTTTCCCGGAGGGGTAGGCAGAGACCACATCCTTCCACTTGCCACGATCTCAGCATACTTCCTTCGCTTCATCCACATTCATAACTCTCTTCATGCAAGCTCGGCGGTTTCGGGTACCTACCCAGGTAGTGCACCTAGGTCTTCTCGCCAGAGATGATATAATCGGGACTAATGTCGGGATTAAGATTTATTAACATATATTAATAATCGACCAATATAACATTAAATATGCCGTGTGGTTCCCGGCACCAATAAAAAAAAAAGAATAGGACCACTCTTTCACTTTCCCATGGATGTCGTAAAAGGCGACTAAGGGATAGGCTTATAAACTTGGGATTCTTTTTTTAGGCGACAGGCTAGCAACCTGGCTCTATTTGAATCTCGATTCAAAATCATTAATTCAAACAGCTGATCGTGGTCTATCAGTCTTTTTAAAACTGTTGGCTCTGTCTACCCCGCAAGGGATATAGACGTGACTATAAGTATGTATGTATGTATGAAATTAAATAAAAGTTGAGGTCCAAGCAATAACAAATAAAACTATCATAAACGTATAAATCTCAGTCACCACCTGTTCCCAACATAATCCGACGCTTCTCAACAATTAATTATGAGCTCAGATAGTATATTATAATCTGTTTACAGGTCCCAATTGTACTAACAAACTGCCGTTGAGCGTTGCTTAAATTGGTTACGATTTGGGTTTTGGTCCAAGTTACAGGAGTTTAATTTGTTTATTTTTACAATTTATAAAGAAAAAAATATATAAATAAATATATACGGGTCTGTCCCGTTACACAGATTGAGTTAGCCTCGATGTAAGTTCGAGACTTGTGTTACGAGATACTAACTCAACGATACTATAATATTTATAATAAATACTTATAAACATAAACATCCAAGACCCAGGCCAGTCAGAAAAAGTTCTTTTCTCATCATGCCCTGGCCGGGATTCGAACCCGGGACCTCTGGTGCCACAGACAAGCGTACTACCGCTGCGCCACAGAGGCCGTCATATGGAAGATATATATGTAGGTTTTAACAGTAATAGACTCCCGTTTGACCGCCGTTTAGCCTTTGCAAAGGAACCTATATAAAGTAGCGCTTTATAAAAAAAAAATATCATAATCAGCCTTTCTCCGAAAAATATTACAATAAAAAAAAATCCGCTGAAGACAATTACTTTTATTAGACAGACTACTTATATCACAAAAAAAATATCTCTTTTCGCATTCTAATTTCAAATTTAAACGTCAAATTTGCACCACACAAAATGAATATGTGGTATCTATCGGAGTTAATCGTGTATGGACATTCCGGAACAAAAGTGTTGGGACTCAACAAGCTTCTAAAAATAAATGGTCAAGTCAGAGTTGATGTTTTTGATAATTATTAATAAAAAATCAACTCTGACTGAACTCAAAACTCAACATTATTTAGCCATGATACTAAATACGTATGAATTGCCCCATTAAGATAAGTTTAGTGAAGAATGTGTGAATTGCATTGCATTGACGTGCACCCCACGTTCGTGATTGCTAAAAGATATAGAATTATTTTCAAAAAAACAAAATAGGATCACTATATACTTACATAAAATCACGTCTAAGTCCCTTGCTGGTTAGACAGAGTCAACAGTCTTAAAAAGACCAACAGGCCACATTCAGCTGTTAGGCTTAATGATAGAATTGTGATTAAAATAGTGACAGGTTGCTAGCCCTTCGCCTAAATGGATCACGCCGTCAATAACAATTCAATTTAAATGTAAAAATATATTTGAGAAAAAAAAATTGCATAGTTTGTACCGTTGGTTATCTTGGTTCATAATTAATCTATAATTAATGATTTCATTAATTATTATTATTTATTAATTTATTTCAATGATCTGACCAGATTCTTCTCTTCTCTATTCTTCTTCCGGACGTTAGTTCTTGTTGTCTCCGTAACCTCTTTGGAGGGGAGTCCTGGGTTCACCTACGACCAGGATGGGGTAAGTCAGGTTTTCATACGAAGCGACTTCAGTCTGACCTCGCCAACTTTTTTAGGCAAACGCAACCCATATTGTATCATGTGTCACGAAAATATTATTATAGATACCTACCTAATATAAAACTAAACCCAATAAAACAGTATTGACAAAAACCACTAAATTAGTGACCCGAAACCCAGCGTGGGGCCATTACAGGCCCCTAAAAGGCACCCAACACCTTTACCTATTAAAATTACCGAAATAATAGGTGATTAATCTCACCACTAAAGTTTAAAAAAGAAACATTCCGATTTACGGCCTCTGTCAAAATAAATATAAGGTGATATCGCTTTAACAAGATGGGGAGTTTTTTTCAAAAACCGAATTTAGATGTTTAACAAAACATTACAAAAGTTAAACAAAAACGTTTTTTTTTTTATTAATTGGTCTCGGGGATTGAACCTGGGTTTAATATAAGCCCGTATAATGTGTATGTTATAGTTGTTTGGTGGAATATGTATAAGTGCATGGACATATTAGCGCCTGTGGGATTTTGTTTTGCTAAAGGTAGTCGGTTACTGAGTGGGATTCTCTCTCTCTTTTCTCTGCGTGTTGCCGGTTGCACCCTCCAGAGAAGTGTTTTGGGGCCCGGGGTCCGGCTTTTCGACTTTTCTCTCTCCACTTGGTCCAGTTTTCGGCGACAAACATACAAAACAAAAATACATTATTTTCTCCTTATAATGTTAGTCTTCTTCCTCCTAGCTTTAGTCCCGGTTGCATCCTCACCACTCTCTAGAAGAGCCCAGGGTATGACCATGGATCCTGGACAGGTTTTTACACGAAGCGACTCCCGTCTGACCTCCGTAGCCTTTGCAGAGGAATCTAACCCGTATTGGATCGTATAGTCCCAGTATTATTATTTTATTTTTCTCAAGTTGTTTAATTTATACATGCTCATTTTCTTCTTTGTATTGTACTTACAATGTTTTTGATCACTCAATCAAGAGGTGGGGCCTGATGACTTGTAATACAGGTAATAACCTAGTACAGGCGTCAGCTCCCGCAAACAGGCTTTTTAGCAGTACTCCAATCTTTGTACCTTAGTATTAAGACACTTGTTTTGTGGTGAGAAATAAATGATTTATTATTTATTTATTAGTTACACATCCAGTTGCCTGAATGTGCAGGTTCCCTCACGATGTTTTCCCTCACCGTAAGAACATCGGTTTGTTATCAAACTAATGTACATTACTTCGAAAATACTTAGTATGAATAAACAATCCGTGCCGTGTGGTTCCCAGCACTAATACAAAAAAGAATAGGACCACTCCATCTCTTTCCCATGGATGTAGTAAAAGGCGACTACGTAGTAAAAGGATTCTATTTTTAGGCGATAGACTAGCAACCTGTCACTATTTGAATCTCAATTCTATCATCGAGCCAAACAGCTGAATGTGGCCTATCAGTCCTTTCAAGACTGTTGGCTCTGTCTACCCCGCAAGGGATATAGACGTGACTATATGATTTATTTAATCAAAGAACTCGGGGCCGTTGTGTCTAACCCCACACGGTCTCGTGACCGCCGTTCCTTGCGATCTTATCAGCGCGTTCCGAGAAGGGCATGTGTCGCCCAATAAACTAATTGGTCGAGGAATGCTTGAGCAGCGTAAGATATTTTTATTTATTTATTTTTTTTTATTTATTTCCATTCGGCCAGTGAAAAAAAAAATTAAGACGCGTTAACTTTTTTTTTTTTTAATTTTTGTATCGAAATATAAATATTAGATCAATATTAAATAATGCTATTAATTGGTCGAGGAATAAAAATATCTTACGCTGCTCGACAGCGTAAGATATTTATTTTATTTATTTCCATACGGCCAGTGAAAAAAAATAAATTGAGGCGCTTTAACTTTTTTTTTTTGATAGGGGAGAAAAATATATATATATCGCATATCGTAAAGGGCTAAAAAATTTTTTTTAGAAGATATACATTGTAACCAAGATAAACACCATTTTTGCAATACAATCCAAATCCAAATATGACAAAGAACATTGTCTATTAAAAGCATGAACGTGCAATACCTATTAACACTTTTTTTTTTATTTATGTATCAAAATATAAATATTAGCTCAATATTAAATAATGCTATTAGCGTTAAATTATTCGCCTATTGTAAGTACTTTACAAATTGTAATTGTTACAATAAAGAATAAATATATACACAACAAGTAAGTAAGTACCATTCAGAAAACTATCTTTTTGCATCATGACCTAACCGGAGATCGGAGGAACCCTAAGAATACCTAATCAGTCAATTAAAAAATCTCTTTTTGAGTTAATTTACTTTGTCTTTCTGTCCTTATAAGCGATAAAGATATGATACTAGGTGCGTTTATGTATAAGTTAGTATGTTTACTAATCCTACTAATATTATAAATGCGAAAGTTGGTGAGTATGTCAGGATCAGGTCAGTATGGATGTTTGTTACTCTTTCACGCAAAAACTACTGAACCGATTACGATGAAATTTGGTATGGAGGAAGCTGAAGACCCAGAATAATACATAGGCTACCTTTTATCCCGGAGTTCCCGCAGGATTGATAGGGTTTCCATGCGGACGAAGTCGCGGGCGGCCTCTAGTACATAATAAATATTTGCAACATCCGAAAGGATAATTATGAAGATCTGGTATATTAATTTAAGACCTTTTTGTACTCATATTATGCAAATTGAGATTCAAATAGTGACAGGTTGCTAGCCCATCGCCCTAAAAAAAGAATCCCAAGTTTGTAAGCCTATCCCTTAGTCGCCTTTTACGACATCCATAGGAAAGAGATAGATTGGTCCTATTTTCTTTTTTGTATTGGTGCCCGGAACCACAAGGCACTGCCGGGAACCACACGGCGATTCTCAATTCTATCATTAAGCCAAAAAGCTAAACGTGGCCATTCAGTCTTTTCAAGACTATTGGCTCTGTCTACTCCGCAAGGGAAATAGACGTGACCATATGTATGTATGTATTATGCAAATAATTTTTTTTTATATTCTACTTATCTATATGCTAATAAATTATTTAATTCACATCTCTCCGTCTTTACTTTTCCCTGGAGTTTTTGATAAAAACAAGCGTAGCGTACCACGGACCGATCAGATCTAAATGTCTTAATTAATTTTTATTAAGGATTTAATGTAATTAGGTATTTTGTAAGCAAATGATGTTAATTTTCCGATGTTTAATTTGTAAGAATTCTGCGTCTGAAATTTTATTTTTTGCCAAATTTTAATGAAAACATACTTTATATCAGTGAATAGTATCCTACTTCGTACTCAATGTTTGACAATAGAGATTGGTGTACCTGTTTTAATGTAAAAGACGAACAAACAAACGCACTTTCAAATTTGCGTACATATAGTCACGTCTATATCCTTTCCGGGGTAGACTGAGCTAAACAGTCTTGAAAAGACTCGGCCACGTTCAGCTGTATAGCTTTATGATAGCATTGAGATTCAAATATCCCATCGCCTAAAAGAAGAATCCCAAGTTTATTAGCCTATTCCTTAGTCGCCTTTTACGACATCCATGGGAAAGAGATGGAGTAGTCCTATACTTTTTTGTAGTGGTGCCGAAAACCACACGGCACAATTTCTAAACATGTTTTAAACAAATAGCGTTCTAAAACAGTAATCACTTAACGGATCCGTTACTGATACTTTTTCTCAGAAACTGATGTCGTACAACGATAACAGCCATCCAGGCGTCATGATTTATCGTTATTATAACGATAATAACGATAACGTTTAGTCGTTATTGTTATAAATAACTTTATGAAGTGACAATAACATTTTAATATTGACCTCGAAATCATTTGAATAGCAAAGACGGGACTTCTACACGTTTTTTTTTATTTTAAGGGGTAAGCAGAGCCTGAAGATTTTTCACATTGAAGTTTTGTTGTATTAAAAATCTTACGCATGCCCAGCACCAATACAAAAAAAAATAGGACTACTCCATCTCTTTCCCATGGATGTCGTAAAAGACGACTTAGGGATACGCTTATAAACTAAGGATTCTATGCTTAGGCGATGGGCTAGCAACCTGTCACTATTTGAATTTTAACTCTATCATTAAGCCAAATAGCTGAACGTGGCCTGTCAGTCTTTTCAAGACTGTTGGCTCTGTCTGCCCCGCAAGGGATGTAGCCGTGACCATATGTATGCCATACATATTTTATTAATTTTAACATATAAAATAAGTTTTAGTAATTGTTGTAACACGTTGCTAGCCCATCGCCCACTAAAATAACCCCATAACTAAGAATAGGTATATTTTTATTTTAGTCAGTCATTTTAAAAATCAAGCTTAAGGCAACATAAAGGTCTTCATTGTCGCCGTTTAGTTATAAACAACGGTTAATTAACAGCTTAAACTTAATAAAACGGTCGTTAAGATGATGGTCATGGTGCTTGTTGGGACAAATATCGTAACTCGTAAAAACATATCTTTTGGTACCATCGTACGGTATGAAGGAGGAAAATTATTTAATTACTAGCTGTGCCCGCGACTCCGTCCGCGTGGAATAGTTATTTTGGGCATCATTCGTCAAGGGTGAATAATTTTCGTCGTTTTTTTTTTCACATTTTTCATTATTTCTTCGCTCTTAATAGTTGCAGCTTTATATAGCCTTCCTCGATAAATGGTCTATTCAACACAAAAAGAATTTTTTTAATTCGAACCAGTAGTTCCTGAGATTAGCGCGTTCAAACAAACACACTCTTCAGCTTTATAATATTAGTATAGATTAGCTTTTAACCGCGGCTTCGTTCGTGTTAACTTAGCGCCATCTGCCTAATAAACAACAAAATTAAATTAACATACACACTGATTGACCGCTCGGTCAAGATTTGAAATTTGCCATGGAGGTTCCTAGAGTTTGTGGGCCTATGTGCCGTAGCGGTAACACCGGAGGTCCCGGGTTCGAATCCCGGCCAGGGTATGATGAGAAACGAACTTTCAATGATTGTCCTTTATCTTGGATGTTCATTTATATAAGTATTTATTATAAAATATAGTATAGTAGTTGAGTTATTATCTTGTTACCCAAGACTTCCAAGTTCTAAGTATGAACAAAAACTTTGCAAGAATTAATCTTCCATATTACTACTCGTATAAAACAAAACAAAATCTGCCTGTCTGAGATTGATGACATGCGCAGTGGGTGTCAGCGCAAATTAAGGTACATGTGCCGTGTGGTTCCCGGCACTAAAAGAAAAAAAGAATAAGACCACTCCATATTTTTCCTATGGGTGTCGTAAAAGGCGACTACGGGACAGGCTTATATACTTGGGATTATTATTTTAGGCGATAGGCTAGCAACCTGTCACTATTTGAATCTCAATTCCATCATTAAGCCTGACATTTGAACGTGGCTTGTCAGTCAAGACTGCTGGCTGTCTTCTACCCCGCAAGGGATATAGCAGTCACGTCTATATCCCTTGCGGGGTAGACAGAGAATTAGACAGAGAACATACATACCTACGTATGTTGTTAAATACCACAAAATCTTCAAAATTACCTTAATTACACTTTCGAAGCTAATCATATAAGTATATGATAACGTATCAGATGGTAGTTAACCACTTAATTGGCCATTAAAGCATTCCGTCGCTATAATATGTCATCATTATAGCTTATCTTTTGTGTTTAGTGTCCTTAATTGCTATTTTAGGACTAACAAGTTGGTCGACCTTTGCCTACATAAAAAATCATTGACCGTGTGGTTCCCGGAACGTTTAAACTTTCTGTTTTTTCTTTTCTTTATTCTTTCTGGGTCAGGTCAAAGTACCCGAAACCGCCAAGCTTGCATGATGAGAGTTATGAATGTGGATGAGACGAAGGAAGTATGCAGAGGTCGTAGCAAGTGGAAAGAGGTAGCCTCTGCCTAACCCTCCTGGAAAGAGGCGTGATTTTATGTATGTATGTTTTACTGATGTGGATGTCACAAAAGGCAGAGACTACGTCTTTCTATGAGGGATAGGCTTATAAACTTGGGATTCCTCCTATAGGCGATGGGCGAGCAACCTGTCACTATTTGAATCTCAATTCGATTGTCAAGCCATACAGCTGAACGTGGCCTATCAGTCTTTTCAAGACCGTTGGCTCTGTCTACCCCGCAAGGGAAATAGACGTGATTATGTGTGCATGTGTCCTCTATTACATACACACTTACACTACATACATTTAATCACATCTTAATCGCTTACGGGGTAGGAAGAGACAACAGTCTTGAAAACATTAGAAGGCCAAGTTCTACGGCTCTGTCTACCCCGTGAAGACGTGATCCAATGCACATGGCCTTATTGTTAACGCTAAAGTCTAATTTGAACTATTGTTTAATTTAAACTATAAACCTAGCTATGCTGCATTTTTTTTTCATGTTCATACATACATACATACATACATATGGTCACGTCTATATACCTTGCGGGGTAGACAGAGCCAACATTCTTGAAAAGACTGAATGGCCACGTTCAGCTATTTTGCTTTATGATAGAATTGAGATTCAAATAGTGAAAAGTTGCTAGCCCATCGCCCAAAAGAGGAATCCCAAGTTTATAAGCCTATCCCTTAGTCGCCTTTCACGACATCCACGTGAAAGAGATGGAGTGGTCCTATTCTTTTTTGTATTGGTGCCAGGAACCACACGGCACGGCTGCAATTCACTTTTATTTATTTACCAAACGATTAACTCCTCAACAACTCAATGCAATATGCTAATTGAGTTTTCTAACAGAGACTTCACTCAACGTCAGGCAACGCCGCGGGACGCAGCTAGTCAAATAAACACGTCGCTTCGAGCCATTCAATTATCAGTCAGTCAGTCAGTTAACATTGTATTGTTGTAATGAAACTGTCCATTTTGGTTTTTCAAGGGGTAATGTTATCTTATTTTATAGGTATATAAAATTCTCGTGTCGCAATGTACGTTCCTGTACTCCTCCGAAACGGCTTTACCGATTTTAACCAAATTTTGCATGCATATTCAGTAGGTCTGAGAATCGGCTAACATCTATTTTTCATACCCCTAAGTGTTAAGGGTTGACGACACTTAACATTTTTTAAATTTTAAATTATTTATATGGCAAAACAACGTTTGCCGGGACAGCTAGTATGTAAGTATATAAAATTCTCGTGTCACAATGTTCGTTCCTGTACTCGTCCGAAACGGATTGACCGATTTTCATGAAATGTTGTGAACGTATTGAGTAAGTCTGAGAATCGGCCAACATCTATTTTTCATGCCCACAAAATGCAAAACAACGTTTGCCGGTACAGATAGTATACATATGCTGTTATACCTTTTCTTTTAAACTAGAAAAAAAACTAAATTTTTTTATATACTATAGGACACATGCGGCTTTGCTCGCGTAAAAACGAAAAACCACCATTATTCCCAATTTACATACATACATGGTCACGTCTACCCTTGCGGGGTAGACAGAGACAACAGTGTTGAAAAGACTGAATGGCCACGTTCAGCTATTTGGCTTAACGATAGAATTGAGATTCAACTAGTGACAGGTTGCTAGCCGATCGCCTAAAAATGTATCCCAAGTTTGGTGGAGATGGAGTGGTCCTATTCTTTTTTGTATTGGTGATGGGAACCACATGGCACCTAAACTAATTATATGTCTATATTTGCCTTCATCCAGTCAAAACCCAAACAAAACAGCCTTAACTTTTTCAACCAAAACATGAGTCGACAACTTTGGCCTTAAGATAATGATCTTTAAGAGTGGTATCATTATAATTTAATGATTAACGACACGTATCGTCCAGTAATGATGGGTAATGATTCGGTTTGTTTTTGTCAAACATTCAGTTTGTTACGCTATCATTGGGGATCATAAAATTGATTTCAAATCTTCTGACATGAAGTTCTATACATCTTAATTACAGAAACTAATCATTAGATTTATCTTGCTAGCTTCAGCTTCGCCCAACGTGAATTTAGCGCCACCTGCAAAATAATAAAGGTTTTTCACAAATCCTACGGGAATTATAGTTTTTACCGAGATGAAAAGTACACCATGTCCTTCTACAGACTCTAAATTATATATACGCAAGATTGGTTTAGTAGATAACGCGTGGATGGACAACAACATACATACATATGGTCACGTCTATATCCCTTGCGGGGTAGACAGGGCCAACAGTCTTGGAAAGACACGTTCAGCTATTTGGCTTAAAGAATTGAGATTCAAAGAGTGACAGGTTGCTAGCCCATCGCCTAGAAAAGAATCTCAAGTTTGTAAGCCTATCCCTTAGTCGCCTTTTACGACATCCATGGGAAAGAGATGGAGTGGTCCTATTCTTTTTTGTATTGGTGCCGGGAACTACATGGACAACAAACAAACAAATAACCTTACTTTTGAATTTAAATTATTAGCTGAGATGAATTTTCTATACGGAACTCATATATGTATATATATATACACACACAAACACACAAGAAAACACCAAATATGATTCATTAGCCCACTCGATGACTCGGCGCGTTTGGCAGCTTCCATGCTATGCTAAACTTGTATGATTAATCACTGTTATACACAGACCAGGGAGTAGCGGAGATGTGGCAAAAGAAAAAAGCTGACCGATACAAACATGCATACTTTTAAATTACACCTTTTTCCCGGAGTGGAAGAAAGAGACTACATCTTTTCACTTGTCACGATCCATTCATACTTCATTCACATTCGCAACTCTATTTATGCAAGCTCGTTGGTTTCAGGTGCTCTTGCCCTGACAATTAGTCAGGAGTTACATACATACATATAATCACGTCTATATCCCTTGCGGGGTATACAGAGCCAACAGTCTTGTAAAGACTGATAGGCCACGTTCAGCTATTCGGCTATAAGATAGAATTGAGATTCAAATAGTGACAGGTTGCTAGCCCGTCGCCTAAAAAAGAATCCCAAGTATGTAAGCCTACCCCTTAGTCGCCTTTTACGACATCCATGGGAAAGTGATGGAGTGGTCCCATTCTTTTTTGTATTGGTGCCGGGAACCACACGGCACTGCCGGGAACCACACGGCACATGGTCAGGAGTTTCAGATTATAATACATCAACAAATACCTGGTACCAATAACTTAGGGTTTTTCAAGGCAAGTTTCAAGCACTCTTACATCTTGTTTATCTTTAGGCAGATCGAATTTCCATTTCCAATTCAAATTTCCTATAAAAATTAATCACATCTATATCCCTTGCAGAGTTGACAGAGCCTATAGTCTTGAAACGATTAGAAGGCCACTTTCGCAAGCTGTTTGGCTTTAGATGGATTTGAGATTCAAATAATGACAGTTTAGTTGCCCATCAATTACAAGAGGAATCTCAAGTTTATAAGCCTATCCCTTAGTCGTCTTTTACGACATACATAGCAAAAGTATGGCGTAGATCTATTTTAAAGTAGCGGAAACCACACAGCAATAAAAAGAGTCCTAACCATATTTACTTTTTTCCATGATCTCAAGTGCTACCTATTGAGATTGGAGTGTTTGTTCGAAATCATCATCATTGATCATCATTATATTTATCAATAATTGTTATTGTAAGTGGTACTGATTCAGCTGATGATCATTTGTTTTAAACAGTTGGTAGCATTTGATTTTCATGGGTCGAATCATCATCATGACTTGTAGCACTGTGGTTTTTATACGTTCAAATTGATTGGTTTATTTGTGTTAGAGCGATACGCCGGAATCATTAAAATGATTACCTGTCTTCCCAAGTGCCGGCACCAATACAAAAAAGAATAGGACCACTCCATCTCTTTCCCATGGATGTCGTAAAAGGCGACTAAGGGATAGGCATGAAAACTTGGGTTTCTTCTTTTAGGCGATGGGCTAGCAACCTGTCACTATTTGAATCTCAATTCTATCATTAAGCCAATAGCTGAACGTCGTCTTCAGTCTTTTCAAGACTGTTGGCTCTGTCTACCCCGCAAGGGATATAGACGTGACCATATGTTGTTGTATGTTGTTGTTGTCTTCCCTGTATTTCTCTCGACCGTTTTATCAGTCTCGATTCTATTTTTGAAGTCGATCAAGGGAAAGGTAATCTCTAGGTATAAAGATTTTAAAATCATTAGGTACAGATAAAAAGCTGAACGTGGCCCATCAGTCGTTTCAAGACTGTTGGCTCTGGCTACCCCGCAAGGCGCATGGCCACGTTCAGCTATTTAGCTTAATAATAGAATTGAGATTCAAATAGTGACAGGTTGCTAGCCCATCGCCTAAAATAATCCCATTTTTGTAAGCCTATCCCCTACTCGAAAGAGATGGAGTGGTCTTATTCTTTTTTGTATTAGTGCCGGGAACCACACGGCACATATTACAAACAAACAAACATAAATCAACACATCATCTAAATACACGAATCGAATAAAACTAAATAGGTACGCTATGAGAGATCGGCTTTATCCTATCATTTTGTACTAAACACAAAAAAAATAATTCACACTCCTACCACAGTATAAACAAGATATTCCCCCCCCCCCCCCCCCCCCCTCCCTCCCCCGCCCCGTTCCTCTCCCAACAGGGGTCCATATTCAGATTCAGATAAATGATTCCACTGGCAGTGTGCTTAATATTATAATTTGATATTTTAAAAGGGATAAAGATATTTAAAGTCACGCTTCGGAGTGTATATTTAACGCTTGTATTTTTTTTTTCTTGAGGTATGATTAGTTTTTAGGGTCAACGGTCGAACGTTTAGTGATCCGCATTTTGAAGTCGGGAACCTTATTATATTACTCGAATTTTTATCATATAAACAGACGGAGAAAATGGATAGGTACATGATGGAATACATACCATACATATAATTACGTCTTTATCCCTTGCGGGGTAGACAGAGCCTGAATAGAGCCAGAATAGGACTACTCCATCTCTTTCCTATGGATGTCGTAAAAGGCGACTAAGGGGTAGGCTTATAAACTTGGGATTCTTCTTTTAGGCGATGGGCTATCAACCTGTCACTATTTGAATCCTATCTTAAAGCCAAACAGCTGAACGTGGCCATTCAGTCTCTTCAAGACTATTGGTTCTGGTCTACCCCGCAAGGGATATAGACGTGACCATATGTATGTGTATGTTTAATTTAATAAGAAAAAAGTTTTTTCTTGCCCTGTTTTCAATTCTACGGAACCTTTCCAATAAAATATGAACCTTCGCTAGTTTATTTTATTATTGCTGCTAAGTTGAGCTCATAATTATGAGCGATTGGAATGTGGCGATGAAGTGTCAGTGTTTGTATAATATTGTATAATATACATACGTTACGACATGATAAATATAATATGTTTAATTAAACAAAGAGTCTTTGCAACGTGTATTTTTGATAAAATATAAGTACTACATTATAGGTGCTAGCATATGATAAAGATGTGTGGCCATGTTACATACACACATATAATCACTTTTATATCCCTTGCGGGGTAGACAGAGCCGACAGTCTTAAAAAGACAAAAAGGCGACTATCAGCTGCTTGGCCCAATGATAGAATTGAGATTAAAATAGTGACAGGTTGCTAGCCCAACGCCCGGAAAAGAATCCCAAGTTTATAAGCCTACCCCTTAGTCGCCTTTTACGACATCCACGGGAAAGAGATGGAGTGGTCCTATTCTTTTTGCCTATTAGTGCCAGGAACCACACCGGGAACCACTACAAAGCCATGTTACAAACTGGATTAAGTTCTGCCGTTAGGTTGCGGAGGTGAGACGTGATACATAAAGACAGAAACATACATACATACATACATTCCTGTTTCGTTCCGTTCCTGGGAAAACAGGCTTCACCTCAGAAATACTGGGATGACACCGGGGGGGGTAGAAGAATGTGCGGTACCTTCTTGCATGACATTTATACTCCACAAGCTGTGCCCGCGACTTTGTCTGCGTGGAATAGGTTGTTATTATGGGCACCATTGTAGCCCTCAAAGATGTATAATTTTCCCCGTTTTTTTACATTTTCCATTATTTCTTTGCTCCTTATAGTTGCAGCGTGATGTTATATAGCCTAAAGCATTACTCGATAAATGGTCTACTTATTAAACACAAAAATAATTTTTCAATTCGAAACAGTACTTCCTGAGATTAGCACTTTCAAACAAACAAACTTTTCAGCTTTATAATATTAGTATACATTGTCGTTTATTTGACCAAGACATATTCATCTAGACTTTCCGACATTTATACTCCATAATCTTTATTACCATAATTTTACCAAAAAACCGAAAGAGCCAACCAAGTAACACCGCAGGAAGCGACTAGTGATGTGAAACAAAATAACCTAACCAACGCATATGTACATAGCACATCTCAAAATCGATTAAAACATCAACTCTAAACTCGATCATTAGTCATTCGTCAAAATAGTAAGATTGACGGTTAAAAAAGGCTACCGGGCTACAGGCTACAGGCTAACAACACTGACAACCTCATTACAGACCCGCTTAGCTGTAAAAGAGCAAATGGCCAGTAAGCTTATGCCTTATTTTTAGTGTAGTGACCATGTGTTGGGGTGAATTTGGGACATAATATATTTTTTAAAAGTCTTGAAAAATTGAAATCTATTATATAAAATTTATTAGTGTACTTGTTTTTTTTTCCATAAAGATTCGCCAGCGCGCATTTGACGCCATCTAGAAAAGAATACGGGTTTATTCTGCAAATCCTACGGGAATTGTAGTTTTTACCGGGATGAAAAGTAACCTATGTCCTTCTCCAGACTCTTAATTGTACACTCGAAAAATTAGAGGGTACCTAATTTTAAAAGAAGCGTTCTATCTAAGAAAAAAAGAATCGTTCTATCTCTTTCCCATGGATGTCGTAAAAGGCGACTTAGGGATATGCTTATAAACATGGGAGTCTTCTTTTAGGCGATGGGCTAGCAATCTGACCCTATTTGAATCTCAATTCTATCAGTAAACCAAACAGCTGAACGTGGCCTATCAGTTTTTTCAAGACTGTTGGCTCCGTCTACCACACAAGGGATACAGACGTGATTATATGTATGTACTAGAGGCCGGAACTCCGGGATAAAAAGTAGCCTTTATATTATTCTGGGTCTTCTGCTACACCACGATACCAAATTTCATCGTAATCGGTTCAGTAGTTTTTGCGTGAAAGAGTAACAAACATCCATACTGACATTCTGACATACTCACAAACTTTCGCATTTATAATATTGGTGGGATGTATGTTATCCCGAATTCCACAAAAACCATGGTCACTATATCATAACCGCTTGAATAAACATAGTTAACAGTGATAGATATGGGTAGTTATGGAAATAAAGCAAAAGATACGTTAACGAGCGACCTACCATTTTAATAAACTTACAATAACATACTTGCATACACGTTATACGTTGCCGTTTCTGTATGAAAATTTATAGTGATGTTCTTAACTTAACCGGCAATGTATGTTAAAGTAATGATTGTTATCAAAACGAGTTATTATGATGTGTTGGATCTTCGAGAGGAGAAGATCCCTGCTGTGACGTAATATTTCTGATGTTATCTCGCTCTTGACGAATGGATTTTGTATTTGCGTCCCTTTCGCTCGTTGGTAAACAGTTTAGTGGTGTGATTGGATTGAGTTATGAACGTTTAGAATTGACGTATATTAAATTAATAGGTTTTGTTAAATTTGCTAGCAACATGTCACTATTTGTTTCTCAATTCTCTTATATTAAATCGAACAGCTGAAAGTGGCCTTTTAGTCTTTTCAAGACTCTTGGCTCTGTCTACCCCGCAAGGACGTGATTATATGTAGGTATATGTGTATATTGTATATATGTTTAATTTGGCTGTAAAATACATAAATGTAAAGCAGAGTCGGGTAATCTTGGCCTAACGTTTCGCCAGGACGTCGTTCGTTACCTAAAAAAATAATTATGGTCACTTCTATAGCATAAACATTATCAACTCTACATACCATAGCGACCGCTCGCCTCGCGTGTGAAATTCAAAACTTATGAATTAATTACACACGCATACCAATATAAATAAATTGTGTGACAGTATCGATGCAGTTAGCAAGTTATGTATCGATTTAATATCGATTTTAATACGATCATTCATGTTATATGTGGGCTGTAAGGTTAATTTATACGTTATGGGTATTCCGTGACTCGGAACGGATAATTATGGGCGCGAATTGACTTTTTTATGTCGCGTTTGTTTGTCTTTGGCTAAATATGTTAGAATTTTTAGATTCTACATACATACATACATATGGCCACGTCTATATTCCTTGAGGGGTAGACAGAGCCAACAGTGTTGAAAAGACTAAATGGCCATGTTCAGCTATTTGGCTTAATGTTGGAATTGAGATTCAAATAGTGACAGGTTGGTGGCCCATCGCCTAAAAGAGTAATTCCAAGTTTATAAGAGTGCCTATCCCTTAGTCGCCCTTTACGACATCCATGGGAACGATGGAGGAGGAGGATGGAGTGGTCCTATTTTTTTTTTATTTGTGCCGGGATACACACGGCAATTTGAAATTCTTTAAGTAGATAATCCTTTAACCGGCCACTATTTGAATCTAAATCCTATCTTTAAGGCATACACAGCTGAACGTGGCCTTTCAGTCTTTTCGAGATTGTGAGCTCTGTCTAACCCGTAAAGGATACAGACGTGATTATGTATGTATGTTATTGTATAAACATTTTTCTTTTTATCCTATGATTATTTAAGTGACCCCAAAACATTTCTAAAAGCTATTGACAATTTGTTTAACAAGCTGATATACTCATTAATAGTTGGGGCATTCAATTTATTATCTGTGGTGCAATAATCCATAGATTATAAATGCTAATTGGAACCGTTTATGGCGTGATTGGTGTGGTTTGTCGAGAAATTAAAAAATATATAGATTTATTTAGATTAAACTATAACGTGTTTTACTATATTACAAAAATAAATAGGAATTTAGTAAGTAAACATTTTTTTTTTAAGTCGCAAATAATAAATTTCGAACTTAAAAACAAAGAAGTTTAAAAAGAATGAAAACTCTGTCTACCTCGTAAGAGATAAAGGCGTGATGTAGCACAATGTAACACATTAATTTTGACGGGCTAACATTCTTTCAACCTACGTTGCTTTTAAGACTAATTAGCTCTGTCTACCTCGTAAGGTATAAAACCATGATTATATATGTCTGATTGTATGTTTTTAAATATTTCCTTTATATTTTAAACGTATAAGGTACCTAATATTTGAATGGAGTTTTAAATCCTACTACTATTATAAAGGCGAAAGTTTGTATGGATGTATGGATGTTTGTTACTCTTTCACGCAAAAACTACTGAACCGATTACCATGAAATTTGGTATATAGGTAGCTGAAGACCCAGAATAACACATAGGCTACTTTTTATCCCAGAGTTCCCGCGGGATTGATAGGGTTTCCATGCGGACGAAGTCGCGGGCGGCCTCTAGTGAATGAATAAACTAAACTAAAATTGTATCAATCTTTTAACATTAAATTATGAATCATTCACTGTTGCCACACAATGTAGCCCAAAATTAAGCCCAATCTTATCAGATGGGCAGTAATTGGGCTGTGAGGTTGGCCATTCAATAGGGGATTAACTCTAATGGTGCAAGTGTTGTGGGTATTTATCTGATTAAACATACACACACATCATCAAGTTGTTTTTATGTATGTTGTCCATCATGGGGCCGTGGTACGCTACGCTTTCCGGTACGTGGTATCCACTCGAGGACTTTAGTCCCGATTGGATTTTCACCATGGATGTCGTAAAAGGCGACTAAGGTATAGGCTCACAAAATTGGGATTATTTTTTTTGGGCGATGGGCTAGCAACCTGTCACTATTTTAATCTCAATTCTATCATAAAGCCAAATAGCTGAACGTGGCCATTCAGTCTTTTCAAGACTGTTGGCTCTGTCTACCCCGCAAGGGATATAGACGTGTCAATATGTATATATGTATGGATCTTCACCAATCTGGAGAGGAGCCCAGGGTATGCCTTCGACCTAAACCCTGGATTGGGTGAGTCAGGTTTTCACACGAAGCGACTTCCGTCTGACCGCAAGCTTTGTAGGGAACCTTACATGTATTCTAACTCAATGTCACTACTAAGCCATGGTATTATTTTGACCTTCTCATTTCTCATTCCTGGTCAAGTTTACCTTCTACGGAGGGTGGGCAAATGTCAATATGATGATGATTACTTTTCAAAAATCGTTAAATAAGCTTATCAGGTTATCAAAAACATCTATCTTAAACGTATATTTGTTATTATTTAAGTTAATTGACACAACACTACCATTAAAGAAATTGACTGCTCTATACAACTTAGTTTACAATTATTTTCAACAATTACATTTGATTTTAAACCTTAATTTTCACGAATACGATCGAAAATTCAATAAAAAGTTATAAAACAAGTGCTCTTGCGCACATTCAGTAATTGAACGACTGACCAATAGGAAGGCAGCATCTTAAAGGCTTACAAATATATTGTTCTTCGTCTTACTGTAAGTGTTTTTGTATATTCGTCTCTGTTTGGTCTATGATAGTTTTGTCAGATACGTACCTATAGTTGTCTCTGTCATGCCTGCTACTGAAGGCTTAGGTATTACCTACAAAACAAGGAAATACCTTTCTGAGAAAAATCGTAAGAGGCGACTTAGGGGTAGGCTAAAAAACTTGGGATTCTTTTGTAGGCGATGGGCTAGCAACCTGTCACTATTTGAATCTCAATTCTATCTTAACGCAAAATAGCTGAACGTGGCCTATCACTTTGTTCAAGACTGTTGGCTCTGTCTACCCTGCAAGGGATATAGACGTGGTTATATGTATGGATATATGTATGTAAAACATTATATGTATTCTTCTAAATGATTTTTATAACAACAAAGTAAAAAAAAGAGTAAAATTAAAGTTATTATTGGAGATACTAGTTTAGAGAGCTTCTGCATTGGCAGGTTAAAGATATCAACGTTATTGACAGTTACTTATTAACAAAATCAATTTATATCAAAAGATAATTACATTGTGAAAACATTGAGTGAAAATTTAATAAACTACAGACCAGTCTGTGAGGTTATGTGTATAAGACATTAATAACGACATTTACCGTGTATAGCTATTAACCAATTATAGGAGAAAACTAGTCACAGACCATTTAACAAATAGGGGTCCTTAGACTTGACCGCGAACGCTTTACTCAATATTTTTAAGTTCTTGGTCAGGTCAAGAGTAGATAGATAAAACTCTTTATTGCACCATAAGAGTAAAACATATAAAACAGCACAAAACAGACAGAGATGGTACAAAGGCGGACTTATCGCTAAAGCAATCTCTTCCAGTCAACCTTTGGGTGGAAGGAAACCAAACAGGAGATTGGCGTTGGCGCAGAGCAAGATAAATAAATGTTTAAACATATATAATACAATGCACACATAATGTACCGTAATCCGAAAAGTTTTGAATTTGGATGATCCAAATAACTTTTATGAAGAGTTTTGAATTTGGATGATCCGAATAGCTTTTATGAAGAGTTTTGAATGTGGATGAAGCGAAAGAAGTATGCAGGGGTCGTAGGAAATGTAGACAATGATTGTCCTTGTTTTGTGCATTAGTTTGATTGCTAACCAATGCTTTCACGGCGAGGAAAAACATCATGACACCTGCACATCTGGTTACCTAGAACCTAGATAGTAATATGTAGGTTATCTATACTAATATTATAAAGCTGAAGAGTTTGTTTGTTTGAACACGCTAATCTCAGGAACTACTGGTTCGAATTGAAAAATTCTCTGAATAGACCATTTATCGAGAAAGGCTTTAAAACATTAGGTGCCGGGAACCATACATATATAGTGTTAATAATTTAATATCAAGAACCCTCCAAGTATTAATTCGATTTGGTCTTGACTAATTTATACAAAGTTGATAACGACTGTTGACTGAAAAAATTACATTTTTCGCCTTGATGTCTTTATAATAGCTTGGTAGATACAATTACTGGCTATCACATGGCAATTACTACGTTATGAGCTCCAAAACGTCCATACATACATATGATCACGACTATATCACTAGCGGTGTAGACAGAGCCAACAGTCTTGAAAAGACTGAAATGCCACGCTCAGCTGTTTGGCTTAGTGATAGAATTGAGATTCAAATAGTGACAGATTGCTAGCCCATCGCGTAAAAGAAGAATCCCAAGTTTACGAGCCTATCCCTTAGTCGCCTTTTACGACTACCATGGGAATGAGATGGAGTGGTCCTATTCTTTTTTTATTGGTGCCGGGAACCACACGTATATACTGATAATAATTTAATAAAATATCAGGAACACCCTCAAATTATTAATTCGATTCGGTCTTAACTAATTTATACAAAGTTGATAACGACTGTTGACTGAAAAAATTACATTTTTCGCCTTGATGTCTTTATAATAGCTTGGTAGATACAATTACTGGCTATCACATAGCAATTACTACGTTATTAGCTCCAAAACGTTCATATAAATAGTTATTAGTTCAATGATCTTGATAATTGTTTGATGACCATTCAGACTCCTCGTATATGTTTTGTTGAAATATGAAGGTGGCTTATCTATACAAATATTATAAAGCTGAAGAGTTTGTTTGATTGTTTGAACGCGCTAATCTCAGGAACTAGGTACTGGTTCGAATTGAAAAATTATTTTTGCGTCGAAAAGACCATTTATCGAGAAAGGCTTAAGGCTATATAACATCACGCTGCAACTATAAGGAGCAAAGAAATGATGGAATATGTGAAAAAAAAAACGGGGAAAATTATTCATCCTTGAGAGTTTCAATGATGCCCAAAATAACTATTCCACGCGGACGAAGTCGCGTGCGCAGCTAGTTAGGTATTAGAAGAAGACGTAGCTTATTAGACTCGCCCTTGATTGACCCTTACAATCTGCAGAGGGAGAGAAGAAGCTGGCAAACACTATGGTCCTGGTGGAAAACATCATGAAGAAACCTGCACATTCAGGCAACTGGATGTGTAGCCATATGATCCAATACGGGTTAGGTTTACCTGTGTGCCGTGTGGTTCCCGGCACCAATACAAAAAAGAATAGGAGCACTCCATCTCTTTCCCATGGATGTCGTAAAAGGCGACTAAGGAATAGGCTTATAAACTTGGGATTCTTCTTTAAGGCGATGGGCGAGCAACCCTGTCACTATTTGAATCTCAATTCTATCATTAAGCCAAATATCTGAGCGTGGCCTATCAGTCTTTTCAAGACTGAGGGATATAGACGTGACCATATGTATGTACCTATGTATGTTAAAGAAAATGAACTAAACAGACAAAAGCTGATCCTGCATAATTAATTAATTTTAAACATGGCTTCATGTCCGCCTGCTTAGAGATATTTGCGATGAGCAATAATTCATTTTATTTCTCCTATCTAATTGTTAGTACGATAGCCTATAATTAAAATACCAATGTGTTTTAAAAGATGCTAAATGTTGGCATGTTTATGACATAGTAACTATTGATCAGTAGCTAATCTCTTTAATCGTGTAGTTCGCACCATTTGAAGAAATATTCGTATTGAACTAATTAGTTTTACATTCATTCATATTTTTTAATAGGTAAATGTGCATTAGTCCACGATTTAGATTTAAGAGATCTATATTTGGTAAATTGACGTCCGGTGAAAATGCTGCAGTGTAGTTTGTTCCGCCTCTTCTTCTGCACATGCGCTTTGGAAGCGTTAGTAGTTATAATTAGATTTAAGTGATGTGACTTCAATAAGTCAATTTTGAAAATTTATCTATTCTATTCTATAAAGACATTCTTAGTTAATGTATGTTTATTTATTTATAAGTTTATACATATGTATTAAGTGGATAGGTATAAATTTTTATTGAATTATCTAGTTCGTTTATTGTTTGCCGGTAGACTGGAAGAGATCCCTTTCATGGGATAAGTCCGCCATTGCAAGTGATTTGTTTCTTTTATAACTTTGTACTATTTTCTTGTTACTGTGTAAATTTACATACATACATACATTCATATGGTCACGTCTATGTCCCTTGCGGGGTAGACAGAGCCAACAGTTTCGAAAAGACTGAATGGCCACGTTCAGCTATTTGGCTTTATGATAGAATTGAGATTCAAATAGTGACAGGTTGCTATCCCATCGCCTAAAATAAAAAAGAATCCCAAGTTTGTAAGCCTATCCCTTAGTCGTCTTTTACGACATCCACGGTAAATAGATGGAGCGGTCCCATTCTTTTTGTATTGGTGCCGGGAACCACGCGGCAATTTTATAATGCATACAAATTTCTATGCAATAAAGATATTATAAACAAACAAACAAACAAACAAACATTCTATGATTTTTCTACTATGGCAACGTGTTTAAAAGATGCTAAATGCGCTGAGCCGCTGTGTAGATTATTTAAAGATGCGGGCATAAATTATTGAAAATGAGAGCCACGCCCCTAGTGCTGCGCCGCGGGCTGTAGGGATGGGGTGGTTTATATTTTTAACGAGTCGATAGAATTATAAAATAACGTATTTTCCGCCACTATAGTGTAGGAGAATCCTTGCACGCAAGATAAGGATCACTCCATCTCTTTTCAGTGGAGGATTTTATAAGATTTTATTGGACCCTTCTGTGACATGAAGAGGAAATTTAGGGTTTTTGATGTAGAACTCATCATCAAAATCATCAAATCTTCGTAAATTCTAAACATGACGAATCTACGAAGATTTGATGATGATTGTATTTTTTTTTCATCAATAGTGTCATATTACTATTAGTAATACTTCATTTGATCGAGTGATTCCCACATTTAATCAAAACTATGACGCTATTTATAGTATAGTAATAACAAGAAATCTTTAGAAATATTATTTTAATTTTTAATTGCGCGGAGTTATTAAATGACCACCAAATCGTTAACTATTTTGGAAAATAGGACTGTGTCTAATAGAAATATATTTACTTAGTAAAATATCGACATTCAACTTGACTGTTCCCATCTCTATACCTTTCAGTAACAAGCACTATCAACCGATGCTTTCGGGTGATTAAACATTATTTATATAATTATAAAGTAAATTCAATAATGGCCGCGCTAACATAATGTTTACTGATCCCAAATAACTATAAATAACTAATAATCAACCTTAACATTACGATATACAGTTCAAAATTGACATAAAAATTTCAAGTGAAATTGGGTAACGGCCAATTTTAAAATGCGATCGAATTATTCTTTATTACGTGTTATTTAAGGTTGGTTATTAAATGATTTGAGTTACGCGGGAATGTTTTTGGTTATAGGGTAATTTTGCTTGGTGTTGTCAGTATTTGCAAATTACCAACATAAAGGGTAATTGCAGAAGATATTTGGGTGTACTTAAAATGTTCCGAGTACACGATAATGGTGTAAGATGGCCACATGACGTGATGTTGATTTTTATCGATATTAATTACGAAAAATAGGACGCGAAGGAGATGAAATGGTTTTAAAATTAACTGTTTTTAGTGTTAAATGTTTCGAGTTAATTTTGTATTGATCAATAAAAGATTGTCACGTTTTTTTCGCGTTAGGAATATCGGTGCCTAAGGCATTTAAGATGCTTATAAAGATTAATTTGAAATTGTCCATTGCTTTTGAGAGTAAGGGTAGCTTAGGTGCTAGAAAATAAAAAATGAGACAGGTTTATTTAAAAATTTAATTAGGTATCTTTTTTATATAATATATAAATAAAATTTCAATATTTTTTTTTTTATTCATGATGCTTACTTCTAACACATGCACATAAACTATTTTTGATTATGTTACATTATAATATGTAGGGAATATACAAAATTATAAATAGAAGTATGTACGGATCGTGGCAAGTGAAAAGATGTAGTAGGTATTTACCTACCCCTCCGGGAAAGAGACGTGATGAATGTACCTATTTATGTATGTAATGTGTATACAAAATAAGTAACACATAATGAGTACCTATCAAGATTTTTTAACAAACCTCAATTAAAAATTAAATTTACTTTAAAGTTTTAAACCCCTGAATCTAATCTGTTTACCAAATTAGTATTGTGAAATAACTCGATAATTATCAGCAATCGTAAAACAAATTTAAAAGCACCTAACTTGATTAACAAACCACTGGTTAGAGCCCAAATTAAACATATTCATATCAATATTTAACAGGCGAGCTCCAGGCCTCTCGACCGTGTTATTTATAATATTAATAACAGCTAATTATAGCTTTAAAAGAAATATTTTATCCATAATGATACGATATAAATCTTGTTCGAGTAGGGATGGCGGCAGTCGATATATCTTTGTGTCGGTCAGTCGATAATGTTCACGGTTTATGAAAAAGATTCAATAAATCTGTCGTATGTGTGTTTAAATAAAGAATTTTATGAATTTATTTTGCATTCATAATATTTGATTTGGCATTTATTATTTTGTGTATTTGTGCATTGCATATTATATGTGGATTTGTAGAATATTTTACAAAAATACTTATCTTAGAAAAAAGAATATTACAAACGAGTGCTTAAAATTACGTGTTCAAATTTTATTTCATGTTTTGTGAGACATGGGTATATTAGTTTTTTTCTAAGATCTAGGTAGCCTAGAGCTAGAAAACGACATTTTATTAGATATAAACTGAATACATACTTACTATTAGTAAATCGTCAGCGACACAGCTGCTTACTAAACAATTTTTTTTGTTTGCCTTTTTGTCAGATTAAAGAAATAAATAAATTGAATTCACAATCAATACTCGATAAGTCATGGTAACCATAACGCAGCATTCAATTTCAATAAAACATTTCATAAAATAAACGCCCACAACAAATAAAGTGAAAGAGCGAGCCACTACAAAACTTAAAACAAATAGTTCTCGGAACCCAAACTTTCATAACTCCGCCAAATTGACACCTTGTTTAAGCCAATGCAATTCTCGACAATCTGCAGTGCCTGTAAGTGGCCCATTATAAGTCCACAAACTTTACACTCAAAGATGATCATCGAAAAATCTGTTTTATTACTTAAGAAATAAGATTCAACGAAATTGTATCGATAAAATTGCAGGAGACCGTAGCAAGACTTACATCAACGCCCGTATACATCCCATCGACAATGATTTTGTACTTTTTTCCCAGCACGAATATCAATGGAAATTTGTTCAAGTCCAATTATGCGCATGCCTTTATTTTGTTCCGTTTCGTCTCAGTTGATATTCACTTTTATTCATACGATTTTATTAGTTTAGTTAGATTTATTTTTATATAGCACCATTTTGATTATAAACCGTTTCGGATTTATTTCAATTTTGATTTTTATACAGTATTTTTCTTTCGTCGCTTCCACGCTTCGCGATTGGACATTAATATTGTCGAATGACATTTCCGATCGTTTTTGAGGTTATGAAGTTTTAGTGAGCAGAAATTTTAATCTTCTTTGATATGTGCGTGCTTGCCGTACATAAAACACGTTTAAATATTTGTTAATGCCTCGAGTAATCGCGATTTGAAGCATGAGTTGTTGAGTCGGACACGCCTACGGGTACAACACTAGCCGACGATGAAGTATTAGTGTTGTTGAGCTATTTAGATGATATAATTGCTAGTGGGAATGTTGGCATAGCGACTAGAATTGATACTGTCTGTCAGTTTTTTTGTCACACTAAATGTTGGCAAACGAGCAATATAAGCAGATAATTTTTAACTTACAAAGTTTAACACAACCCAGCTAGAGTAGCAAATGCAATAATCCAGTTAATTTCTATTCCCACGAGAATTTTGGGAATCCTTACTTACAAGGAAACTACATGCCTAATAAATTTCTAGACTTAGTGGTATGGGGTGTGCGTTGAAATGTGAGTCAATCAAGTCAGTCAGTGTTTTCTATTATATATTTAGATTGGCTATTACCCTCGACTTCACACGGGTGTTTTTTTCTCTCAATAAAAAGTATGTTCTTCCTCAAGATCAACTCTATCTATATACCAAATTTCATCGAAATCTATTCAGTGGTTAAAGCGTGAAAGCATAACAAACAGAGTTGCTTCCGAATTTGTAATATTAATAAAAATGTATTGAAAGTACGGATTTTATTCACACACACATCAAATCAAAACCACATCTCTCAAACAAAAAAAAAAATACATGAAAATTTGTTAATACGAACTCGGCCCGGGGCAAAATTCATTGGGTCATTATTTTATGGACCCAAATTTGGAAGTTAAACCCTATTATTTAGGCCAATATCGGATGATTTGGACCTTCCAGGAATTACAGATTATGATTTGTGGGTCCAATTAGCATATTTGTTGTAACTATCTATTAGAACCTGTTTAGTTTTATAAGTGGGTGATTTCTTATAGGCTTGATATTTGTGCCGTGTGGTTCCCGCAATTTGAATGGGATCACTCCATCTCATTGCTATGGATGCCGTAAAAGGCGACTAAGGGATAGGCTTATAAACTTGGGATTCTTCTTTTAGGCGACGGGCTAGCAACCTGTCACTTTATATGAATCTCAATTCTATCAGTAAGCCAAACAGCTGAACGTGGCCTATCAGTGTTTTCAAGACTGTTATCTCTGTCTACCCCGCAAGAGATAAAGACGTGTGACAGGTTAATTAAGCTTCCCAAGCCTATCCCTTAATCGCCTTTTACAACCTATTCTTTTTTACATTGGTGCCGGGTACCACACGGCACACAGACAGGAATAACTGTTCGAAATCTCAAACAACCAAACCCAAGTAGCAAAAATTGAACAAGCCATGTTAAATTTCACTTCCGCACTTAAAAGCACTGTCTACTCCGCAAGAAATGTAGAAGTGGTCTAATACATGCTATAATATCTCAATTCGCTGACAATACGGTTTATAATGGAACAATGGCGTTTGTTCAGCGTAGTTACCCTTAGGCTTAGTGGTTAGAAGGTAGAGAGAGCTGTGCATCCCGGGAATTTGTTGGGCTGTTAACTCATTTAATTTATAGCTGTTGAAACGTTCCTGTTAAATTGTTATAATGATGGCCCTGCGGTCAGCGGAGAGGTAGGGTTGTCAATTAAAATTAATATGTACAAACTATCTATATTCCTTCCGGGGTAGACAGACAGGCAACAGTCTTCAAAAGACTGATGCGCCACGTTCAGCTATTTAGCTTAATGATAGAATTGAGATTCAAATAGTGACAGGTCGCTAGCCTAAAAGAAGAATCCCAAGTTTATAAGCCTTTCCCTTAGTCTTTTACGACATCCATGGTAACGAGATGGAGTGGTCCTTTTCTTTTTTTTATTATTGGTGCCGTTCCCGGCACCAATAATAAAAACACAAAAAACACACGGCACAACGAAAATTAAATTTATATATATATATACTTACCTAATAAATACGAGTAGGTTTAACAGCTGAACGTGGCCCGTGAGTCTTTCAAGACTGCTGGCTCTGTCTGCCCCGCAAGGGATATAGACGTGATAATATGAATGAATGAATGAAATAAACTTTCATTAGCATGAAAAATGAAAACAAAAAAATTGGAAATATTTAATTATTTTAACAAAGTGGTACAGTACTCGTATGAACAAGTATTTGTGACTTTAATTATAAAAACATAAAAAAATAAATAAAAAAAGAAGAGAAAAACATAACATCAACTTCTGCAAAGGGCCTCTACGTGTTGGATTTATATCCCCACGCAAGCCTCTCAAAAATCCGGGGTGTATAGACCCGTGATATCCAAGAGGAGAAACATAATAATATAATCTATACTAATACTATAAAGTTGAAGAGTTTGTTTGTTTGTATGTTTGAACGCGCTAATCTCAGGAACTACGGGTTCGAATTGAAAAAATATTTTTGCGTTGAATATACCATTTATCGAGGAAGGCTTAAGGCTATATAACATCACGCTGCAACTATTAGGAGCGAAGAAAAAAAATGGAAAATGTGAAAAAGCGGGGAAATTTATTCATCCTTGAGGGCTTCAATGATGCCCAAAATAACTTTTATACGCGGACGAAATCGCGGGCACAGCTAGTAAATAATTTAAGTTGGGATTCAGATTTCTATATGTTGGCAACCCTATCTGTGCCCCGCCTATTAGCCCGCTGGCTCGAAGTGGGAGCAATTTGTGTATGCTTGTCTGTGTGTGTATGTGTGTGTGTATGTCTGCTTATTTGTTAAACGTGATTGCCTGCCCGATATTTGTGATGTCATTAACGTTTTTCGCATACTTATCCTGTGCCGTGTGGTTCCCGGCACCAATAAAAAAAGGAATAGGACCACTCCATCTCGTTCCCATGGATGTCGTAAAAGGCGACTAAGGGATAGGCTTACAAACTTGGGATTCTTCTTTAGGCGATGGGCTAGCAACCTCTCACTATTTGAATCTCAATTCTATCATTAAGCCAAATAGCTGAACGTGGCCATTCGGTCTTTTCAGGACTGTTGGCTCTGTCAACCCCGCAAGGGATATAGACGTGACCGTATGTATGTATGTAAGTTTCTATGTAGGTATAAATGCAACTCGTGCGACGCCGGGGCGGGTTGCTAGTTAGGTAATTTACATCATATTTCTTTCTTGTAAAAGACATCAACGATCAAAAAATAATGATAAGTTAATTACAATCACAGGTAATATAATATAATAGTGACGTGTGGTTCCCGATACTTTAAATAAGGACCATGCCACATAAAATCACGTCTATATCCCTTGCGGGGTAGACAAAGCCAACAGACTTCAAAAGGCCACGTTCAGCTGTATGGCTTAAGGATGGAATTGAGTTTCAAATAGTGACAGGTTGCTAGCCGATCGCCTATAAGAAGAATCCCAAGTCAACATCCCAACAAATCATCAACTAGATGAGTTAAGGTATATTTTCGAATAATTTATAAAGATTTTTTTTTAAATTAAACTACTCATTACAATTAAAATAAATTATCATACACCGTGTGTGCCGTGTGGTTCCCGGCACCAATAGAAAAAGAATAAGGCCACTACTAAAAGGGGACTAAGGTAGGTATCTCTTAGTCCCCTTTTAGTAGTGGCCTTATTCTTTTTCTATGTTTCTTATTCTTTTTCTTTTTCTATGCCTATCGGCATGTACCTATGTATTAATCACACTCTCACACTTATCACGTCATTATCCCTTACGGGGTAGACAGAGCTAATAGTCACAAGAATCGTAATAAATAAAATTAAATAAATTACAATTGGAATTGCAATAAAATTAAATAAATTACAATTGAAATTGTTTGTGACTAGTTCTATCTAGGTCTTAGAGATAAATAAACCTGTAACACCCTTCTTTTTGGTCGGTCAAACATAAACTAAACCACTCTCAGCCTAAAGGGGTAATTTCCTCAAATTTATATAAATACAGCGGACTCCCTAAGAAGCTTTTGTTTGATCAACCGCGAGCTTCCTGTCTGTCGGTCTGTCATGTTGTTTCTCCAAACATTTGATCAAATATTTCTGTTATAATCGTTTTAAGATGAAAACTAATAAGGTTTAATGTGGGAATGGAATGCACATATCTCTCATCCCTGGCACGTTCATACACATTTATGTGTACCACCTAAACCTAAAATTAAATAAACACATATAAGTATATAGTCTTGGTTTTATTATAAGTATACATGCATACATACACATAAGTATACATGCATACATACACATATACATACATACATACATAAAATCACGCCTCTTTCCCGGAGGGGTAGGCAGAGACTACCTGTTTCCTCTTGCCACGTTCTCTGCATACATCCTTCGCTTCATCGACATTCATAACTTACATTGACTTATTACACTTACACTTACACATACTTACATACAATCACGCCTATTGATGGGCTGGCAACCTGTCACTATTTTAATCTCAATTTTATCATTAAGCCAAATAGCTGAACGTGGCCATTCAGTCTTATCAAGACTATGTCTCTGTCTACCCCGCAAGGGATATAGACGTGACCATATGTATGTATGTATGTATGTAGGTGCTTCATATTTCAATAGTAGTCTCTTCCAGTAGACCCGTGAGAGAAGAGATGAATTTTGGAGCGGTACGGAAGTAGGTATTTACCTAGACAAAATTAAAAACATCAGTAAGTTAATAAAATCTAGGTAATTTTAACACCTACAGGGTCTCAGTCTACGCCATTAATTACTAATTCTCCCTCCCAGCTAAGCCTTAAGATAAGTAAACGCCCTAATTTCTATTAGCGAGCTTATAGATGTTAAAGAGAGATTCACAATTAGCTTTGAGGAAAGCTTATTCGCAAGCATCTAAGGGTTGATACAAAATCTGTAAAGAACTATAAATAATTTCAGTAAAGACTGAATGTTTGTGTATTTAAATATGTATATACAGACATATAACCACGTCTATATCCCTCGCGGGGTACACAAAAACCAAGTCTTACAAAGACTGACAGGCCACGCTGCTCGGCCCAATAATAGAATTGAGATTCAAAAAGTGACCGGTTGCAAGCCTGTCGCCTAAAAGAAGAATCCCAAGTTTATAAGACTATCCCTTAGTCGCCTTTCACAACATCCACGGGGAAAGAGATGGAGTAGTTCTATTCTTTTTTCTATTCTTGTATGCCTTCTTCTATGCCGGGAACCACGCGGCACCAAAAAAAAGCTTAAAACCTCTTTTAAACTAGTGTGTAAACAATATTTGTTTACCGCTCGGTAGCAACCCTTTTAAGGGGGCGTGGACATTTATTTATGGCTTTTAATTACTGATCGGGCATCCATTTTGTTCAGCAGTTACTTACCCAGTTGGCTTATTTCAATTATGCGCAGTTAAATTGATTGCAATGCGCAATTGCAACATGGCTGTTGTAATTTGTAACGTGTAATTTTTATAAGTGGTCAGTTCCAATATTGATATATAAGAGTTTTTTGTTTGTTCGTCTGCGTAATTGAATGATATATTCACACGCACGTCACCTTTTTATTTGTTACGGGGTAGACGGTGCTAATAATTGAGGCAGGTAAGACTTTTGTGTGATGATAATTGAGTTTAGTTTTGTGGTAGTATTCATTGTTCTGTGGAGAAAGCCCGGAGTCCGCCTGTGACCACGGTTTTCAGAAGTCAGGAATTACGTGAAGCGACCACCATCCAACTGACTTCAGTTTTGTAGTGATTCGATTACCCTCCGGCTTATCGGCATTCAGACACACACGCTCTCTGTACCTTCCATCATGAACTGCTATCCAAAATCCATCATGGCGGCATGTGTGCTAGAGACGACATAATAATTCCTTCTATTTCACTATGCACATACACTACAAGTTTCAAATCTAAAGTAATATTATAAAGCTGAAGAGTTTGTTTGTTTGAACGCGCTTATCTCAGGAACTACTTACTGGTTGGAATTGTTTTTGTGTTGAATAGACCATTTATCGAGGAAGGCTTTAGGCTATATAACATCACGCTGCAACTTTTAAGAGCGAAGAAATAATGGGAAATGTAAAAAAACGGGGAAAATTATTCATCCTTGAGGGCTTCAATGATGCCCAAAATAACTATTCCTCGCGGACGAAGTCGCGGGCATAGGTAGTCATAAATATTTACAAATTCAACTACCCGAATTTGCAGATTTCCTCACGATGTTTTGCCTTCACCACAAGAGCATTGGATATGAAATAAAAAAGGAATGGTTAAACATAGGTACGAGTTAAAACTTAACGAAGTGAAAATTGCAACTCAAGTATCTCAACAAATAAAATGGCGCGAAATTTATTACTTTTAACAACTAGGCAAAGATATAAAATCCATGCAGCCACGTCCGTAATTTAAAATCAATCCGAGAAACAAATTAAATACGAATGCGAGGTTTAATTCGAATTAATACGATCATTTTCAGCATGAAGGCACAAAATGAACAGACGGCGCGGAAAATTAATTATATATTTATTGGCCACTGAGCTTATCGTGTTCGCTCGCTTCATGATTTATGTTGTTTTTTTTTATTTTCGCACATTTGGGATTTCTTGATAATCTGTGCGAGTTAAAAAAAATGTGATGCAAAAACCTAGTTGCTTTTCTATCATAAAATGGATTTAAGATGAAGTTTAAATATGTACTGATAACATTAATTTTACAAAATTCATTCTAACTGAATAGGTATATCAATTCTTAGGCAGCAAAGTTTTCAATTTTAGTTAATCTTTTACATACGTAAATCACGTCTTTATACGTTACGGGGTAGACGGGGTCAATAGTCTGGAAAACTGAAAACCTATGTTCATATGTTTGGATGGTTTTACGATGGAATTGTGATTCAGATAGTGACAGGCTGCTAGCTTATCGCCTCAAAGAAGAATCCTTTGTGGCAAAAAGAAAAACAGCTGGCACATAGATTGTATTCTATTCATACTATGATTTCTTTGTACTACATTGAAACTAGGTAATCTCAAAAACAAAATTTTAATCTCACTTAATATGTAATACACGTATCCTATTAATATTATAAATGCGAAAGTTTGTGAGTATGTCAGGATGTCAGTATGGATGTTTGTTACTCTTTCACGCAAAAACTACTGAACCGATCACGATGAAATTTGGCATGTGGGTAGCTGAAGACCCAGAATAACACGTAGCCTACTTTTTATCCCAGAGTTCCCGCGGGATTGATGTGGTTTCCATGCGGACGAAGTCGCGGACGGCCTCTAGTAATACATTATAATCATGTTTTGAAATGTAGACAGAATTAACAGTCTTGAAAATACTGAAAGGCCACGTTCAGCAGCTTAATATGTTGAGAGCTAATTTACTCCATTATGCCAATTAGTGAACTGTCCTGGTAAAGAGTTAATATGTATTTAACTGAACCGTTACAGCATAAAACTGAGGACACAAAAGAATTGGTCTTACATCGGGGCGACGGGTTGGATCTTACTACGAAAACTCGCTCTGTTTTTGCAATGATTTGAGACGAGTATGTATGTTGAATATACTATTTATCGAGGAAGGCTTTAGGCTATATAACATCACGCTGCAACTATAAGGAGCAAAATAATAATGGAATACGTGAAAAAAAAACGGGGAATATTATTAATTGAGGGCTTCAATGATGCCCAAAATAACTATTCCACGCGGACGAAGTCGCGGGTACAGCTAGTAAAAAAATATATGGCAGGCGGAAATATGTAGTCTCTGCTTACCCGTTCGAGAGAAAGGGTATAAATACACCTGATAATATGTCCCTACAATACAATTTTCTGATATTTTAAATTGCATCTTTTATTCCGACATCGAGTTCCCAAATTAATTCGACCCACGCTCCTATTGTACAAATTTCATCGAATTTCACTCGGAATATATTCACCTTTATCCGAAAATCAGCTTAACATGACACAAAACTTGGCGAAATTATTCAACTGGCAACATTCTCCGTGTAGACAAAAAGGGAAAAAGCGGTAGTGGCAACGCGAGTCTCTAAAGCCGCGCGTCTTTTTTCGTACGACAATCAAAGAAACAAACATATGTTTTTACGGATTCACGCAAGCGTAAATTCTGTGATTTAAAATTAAAATGGAGGCTGGGGACTGACGGTGGGTGACGAAGACGGACGGCCGGGGAGATTCCGAAACAATCAGGCAACACAATAAAAGGTAGAAGGCTGTGGCATTCCACGCATAGCGCCTTGGCCCAATTAAGATCCCGTAAGATTGCCCCCAAATGATGTGTCCACCTTTTTGTTGGTTTGTTCCAAATGGTTCTACAGGTTTGGTGCTGTTGAATAAAAACATTCTTTGTCTATGGAATTACCTACTCTATGTCTATTTATATACTCGCGAGAAGTACGGAGAAAGATAGTTATATCTCACGCGGGGCAAGTCAAGAGCGAAAGATAGCTTTCAATAAAAAATATATAGGTACCTATATAACAGAATATTGTGTTCAGTCTTTTCAAAACTTTTCAGAGCCAAAACTCTGTCTACTCTGTAAGGATTATAGAAGTGACTATATGTATGTATGTAAAAGATATCAATTACGACACTATGATATTTTTTTTTATTAAATAACGACTATACTCTTAGAGTCAAAGGTAACAAACTCTTTTCCCCGATCCGTTTTTTAACACCCCAGATAAAGATAAAAGCACACTGTTACCACGACTAACGACCAAGGTTCTCATTAGTTCCACTGATCGTGATAATAACGTTGTTTGTATAATTATTCAACTGATTTTCTGGTTGTCATAGACATGTTTATAATAGACCTGTCAAGAGGTAAATTATAAACGCATTTGCAGATTTCTGATTGAAAGTTGGTGCTTTAAATAGATATTATGCTTATTTTATCATGTATTTATAGGCGGAGTAGACAGAGTCAGTCTTGAAATGACTTGACTTGATCTTGAAAGGCTACGTTCGGCTGTATTGCTTAGATAATATGGATTGAGATTATATTTTTTCTTATTGCTATGTTTTAGCATGGAACGTGCACTAGATGACGGCTATTCCCTTTGTCGTCTTTTACTACATCCATATTAACGAGATGGTATGGTCGTATTTTAAAGTGCGGGATGTCACACAGCTTATAAAAAATATACACTTATCTATGACAGTCCATCATAGTCTATGGTTCGTATAATTATTCAAGTGATTACCTATTTAGTTTGTGTACGTTATCATAATGAAGATATCCCATTAATATGCTAATTGTTATGTGCTATAATCTGTTTGGATGTCTAAATTATAATTGGTTGATGGTACGATATTTAAATTTCGAATTTTATATATTTTTTTTGTGGTCAAGTTTAGTTTTGTTTTTTTTTTAAATTAATATTTTGTCTCTATAAATATTTATTAACACTGCAGTCTTCTTACAAACTTATTTCTTACAGCCAATGACGGATTTTCATGTTATAAACTTAATTAATAGGCTAATAGCCAACCATATATTTTGGAAATTTGGTTTTTTAAAAGATTGTTTATTTTTATTTCAGTAGGTACCTTAAGAAATGAACAGTACCATAATTAACTCATCCACGCGTACCAAGTCGCGGGCATTACCTACTACCTAGAACATAACTTAATAAAATCTAGATATAACTGTAGATAGTTATAAATCAATGTGGAATTTATATATTTATAAGTACTTAAACTAACATCAAGTTATACTCATTAAAGTTTATTATCCGTTTTGTTGAAGAATTTAATTAATTCTTAGTAGGGCTTATTGGGAGATTATTCAGAGTTCGACAACTAATTGAGGACAATATATTAATACTGACTACCAATTTTATTGGTTGCCGCATTTACACCGTAGCGTATCTTCGCTAAATTCACATTGTTATCTACATTAAGAATGAAGAGCAAAGATTCGTTTTTTTGTATGTTTGTAACGAATAAGTTAACAAAATATATGGACTGATATTCACGAAATTTGGCACAGATATAGAATAGATCTTTGGTAGTAGCGCAGGCATTTTATTTTTCGAAATTTCTCACGGAATCGAAGCCCCGCACAAATCGTTAATTATGTATAACTTTTTATCTGATCATACAGAATTCCCTAGAATTCGATTTTGAAATAGAATTTAAGCAAAATACACACCCATTTTAAAATATTTGCTGTTATGTAATGCTTTGAGCCCTAAGTTCGTCTATTTACCGCACAGATCGTGTTAAATGAAAACAACCATTTTTCACATACCCGCGGCATTTCTAGAAAAAAAATAGCCTATTAATGTACTCTTGAAATAATATTCTGCCTCTGTACCAAATTTCGCTGAAACTGTGAAGTAGTTTTTGAGTTAATTTGTTACAATTAAAAAAAGTATCTTCTCTATTTACACTAGGTGTTGCCATTGACAACTAAAAGTTTAATGACAATCTTTCATCCCCTCCTTTAACTCCTTCTCCCTTTTTTTGCAATAAATAGTTATGCTTTTCCTCAGGTTCAACTCTATCTCTGTACCAAATACCATCAAAATCGGTTCATTAGTTAAGGCGTGAAAGCGTATCAGACAGACAGAGTTACTTTCACATTTAAAATATTAATAGGGATAGTAGCTAGTGTAGAACTTCTTTATTTTTGTTCTAATTATTTAATTAGAATAAAATATTTACACATCGGTGTGACAGTCATCCTCTCTAACAAGGCTTCTGGCAGAGAAACTAACAAGGTGCCACTAAAGCAATTATCAAGGACTGTAAAGTTTTGGTTTCGGAGAAAAAACAAAATAGATTTTACATAATATTCGTGGTATTCTGACAAGGTGCATGATGAGGGTTCGTAATTTTAATAGCTTGAAATTTAAGGCAAGTATTATTGTTCGTATCGAGAATTGTGTTCTAAATTATAATTAAATATGATTCGATAGATTAGTGAATCTCAATCACATATCATAGTTTTTTCATCGTTTGGAATATAAGTGTGTGTATGGGTAATCAAACCGCCAAATCTGTTTAGTAGTTTCAGCTATGTCTTTCTTGATGTATGTATACTTTACTAGACTTAAAAGTAAAGTTAAAGTAAAAAGAATTTTACTTTAACTTTTAGGTAGTGCGCTTGTCTGTGACACCGGAGGTCCCGGGTTCGAATCCCGGTCAGGGCGTGATGACAAAAAAACTTTTTCTGATTGGCCTGGGTCTTGGATGTAACTATATAAGTATTTATTATAAAATAAAGTATCGTTGAGTTAGTATCTCGTAACACAAGTCTCGAACTTACTTCGAGGCTAACTCTATCTACACAGATATTTGTCCCGTATATATTTATTTATTATTTATTTATTTATAAAATACCTTAACAAAAAAAAAACAAAAAAATCCAAACAAGAATATGTACAAAAATAGAATAGAATAGAATAGATTTATTTTCAAAATTGGATACAAGGTATCACTTATTGACGTCACATAACTTAAATCTAATTATAACTACTAAGATACTATAGACGGGTAGTATGGTGTTCCCCCCTCAGCATAAGGTTTGTTTGTTTGTAATAGGTATCTTTATTGCATAGAAATTTACACAGTAACAAGAAAATAGTACCTACATAGTTATAAAAGAATCAAATCACTTGCAATGGCGGAAGGTCCTTTCTTTCCTTACCACTTTCCTTACCATCCTCTCATAGGCGAACCCCGGGCTCTATTCTTAGCTTCATAGCTTACATCCACGTTGCATTCTAATTTGAATCTCTCTCTCTCTCTCTTATCTGCGTGTTCCCGGTTGCACCCTCCAGAAAAGTGTTTCGGGACCCGGGGTCCGCCTTCCGACTCTTCTCTCTCCACTTGGTCCAGTTTTCCTCAGATTTCATCATTCGTCATTGGCTCGCATATCACTTTTTGCGACGTCGTGGCGACATACATATATACCTACGCCAAAAGTCACAAAAATAAAAAATAAAATCACGCGACGCTATCAGTCACAAACAGTACATGCATATTGTCACGTCTATATCCCTTGCGGGGTAGACAGAGCCAATAGTCTTGAAAAGACTGAATGGCCACGTTCAGCTATTTGGCCTAATGATAGAATTGAGATTAAAATAGTGACAGGTTGCTAGCCCATCGCCTAAAAAAGAATCCCAAGTTTGTAAGCCTATCCCTTAGTCGTCTTTTACGACATCCATGGGAAAAAGATGGAGCGGTCCTATTCTTTTTTGTATTGGTGCCGGGAACCACACGGCACTGCCGGGAACCACACGGCACAAACGGCGAAAAACGTAAATCGCGCAAGCAAAGATTTCACGAATTAGAGCATATGTATGTAAGTACACCCTCCGACACAACATCGTCTGTCGCGCGGTTCCCCAGGCATAACACCTAGCCTGGCGGAAGATCTTCCCTTTGGTGGCGGTCGAGCCGAATCATCGCTCCCGTTACAACATCCAGCCATGATCTTTTCGGTCTGCCCCTTCTACCTAGGCTCTGCGGTTAGCCAGTCAGCTAGACATTTGTTCTCCATCACAACCTTCTTATTTTTATGTATATACACAACACAACACAAAAAAAAAAGCAATTTATATACATGTTGTTGCCGTGTGGTTCCACTCTCTTTCCCATGGATGTCGTAAAAGGCGACTAAGGGATAGGCTTACACAATTGGGATTCTTTTTTTTTTAGGCGATGGGCTAGCAACCTGTCACTATTTGAATCTCAATTCTATCATAAAGCCAAATAGCTGAACGTGGCCATTCAGTCTTTTCAAGACTGTTGGCTCTGTCTACCCCGAAAGGGATATAGACGTGACAATATGTATGTATGTATGTTGTTACAGACTGGAACAAGCTTCCTACGAGTGTCATAACTACTCCTTCAGTCAATTGTTTTAAGAATCGGCTAGACAAACTTTAAAAATCTCCAAGCATCAAAATTCATACGCATCAGCTTAATGAGCTGCTGGTGTGTTTAAAGTATTTAATAATATACCGAATTGAATTAGAACAAGGTACTCAGATACAGAGACGTTATATTATTATAATGTCTCTCGAAGAACATAAAACACAAAGTAATGCTATCCGGTCACTAAACCCGTCTCAATTACAAAGTAAATTAAAAATTATGGCCGACAAATATTCAAAAATGGTACAGAACGAGGTGTAATTTGAAACTTTCACCCGATTTTGCGGGTGCGCAGGTTGTAAATGTAAGGCAAGAGTTATCGAGTTGTAGGCTTAGTGTTACTGGAACTGGCGTCAGTCTGTGGCACCGGAGGTCCCGGGTTCGAATCGCGTATGATGAGAAACTAACTTTCTCTGATTGGCCAAGGTGTTGAATGTTTATCTTTATAAGTATTTATTATGAAATATAGTATCGTTGGGTTAGTATCTTGTAACACAAGTCTCGGACTTGCTTCGAGGTTAACTCAATCTGTGTAATATTTTTTTATATTTTTTTGTATATATTTATTTCTATTTTTTTTACCTAATCTATAAATAGAATAGATCTTTCCCATGGATGTCGTTAAAGGTGACTAAGGGATAGGATTATAAACTTGGGATTTTCGCCCTGTCATTATTTCAATTCAATCATTAAGCCATACCTTCATAAGCTGAACATGGCCTACCAGTCTTCTCAAGACTGTTGGCTCTGTCTACTCCGCAAGGGTTATACACGTGATAATATTGATGTATGACTTAGCACGAAAGTAAGTTTTCTTATAAAAGAAGATTGACATTTGCTACGATCCCTGCAAACTTCTCTCACATCATTCTCACTCATCAATCTTTTCATACAAGCTCGTAATTTTTACCATATCTAGTCATACATAATCTATGTCGCCTACCATTCTCTCTCTCATTCGCATATCGCCGTCTCGCTCACCCGTCATTATGTTATTAGTTGGCGTGTACATGAAGAGATGTGATTAGCAGCTGATTAAGGTTCATTCAACATAATCATGTAATTATTTATTTATGTTTTAGAGGCGAGTGTGTTTTGTACACAGTGTATGGTTAAGAAACAGATTCGACAACATACGGATTTATTTATTAGAGTTTATGAGGTGCTGATATAAATGTGAGCAGTATAGTTGTTGTAGTATTAAGTCCTCTGTGTGGCAAAGGGTCAGGTCAAGAGTACACGAAAGAAGAAGAAGAAACATGAAGCGAAAAAAGTATGCAGAGATCGCGGCAAGTGGAAAGATGTAGTCTCTACCTACCATTACCTACTACTATTTTATATACATAAAATAGTAGTAATGGTAGGTAGGTAGCTAGTAACCATACATACGTATGGTGTTTATTTGAAACCATATCATTACTATTGCGCCACGTAAACATACATACATATAGTCACGTCTATATCCCTTGAAGGGGCTTGAAGGGGCTCTGTCTACAGAGCCAACACTCTTAAAAAGACTGAAAAACTTATAATTTAAGCATGTATGTTTTCTATCTAGGGAAGCACTATAGCAGAAATTTCTCTCTCTTGGCTAACCCATCGCCTAAAAATAATCCCAAGTTTGTAAGCCGCCTTTTACGACATCCATGGGAAAGAGATGGAGTGGTCCTATTCTTTTTAGTATTGGTGCCGGGAACCACATGGCACTTGTTTTAAAATAATATTTTTAAATCAGTATAATGTAAATGTGATATGGATAGCCTCTGTGGCGCAGCGGTAGTACACTTGTCTGTGACACCGAAGGTTCCGGGTTCGAATCCCGGCCAGAGCATGATGAGAAAAGAACTGTTTCTGATTGTCCCGTGTCTGTGATGTTTCTCTATGTAAGTATTTATTATAAAATATCCATAATATCGTTGAGTTAGTATCTCGTAACACAAGTCTCGAACTTACCTCGAGGCTAACACAATCTGTGTAATTTGTCCCGTATACATACATATTATGGTCACGTCTATATCCCTTGCGGGGTAGACAGAGCCAACAGTCTTGAAAAGACTGAATAGCCACATTCAGCTATTTGTCCCGTATATATTTATTTATTTGTTATTTATTTACCTCGAGGCTAACTCAATCTGTGTAATTTGTACCGTAGATTATTACTTATTATTATATGATGACTCTGTGTTACCAAAGTACTCTGTGTTCACGAGCGCCACGTAATAACGATATCTGCTCACGATCGCTAATGAAATGAACGGGCCGCGACATACGGACGGACAGAAAGCTTAATAAGCTTTTATATGGTGGTTGGGAAAGCTTATTAAGTTGCGGGATGATATCCTGTAGGAATGTTCTAGATAGTGTCGTGTGGTTCCCGGCATCAATATAAAAAAGAATAGGACCACTGCGTCTCGTTACCCATGGATGTCGTAAGAGGCGACTAAAGGATAGGCCTATACAAATGAGATTGTCGTAAAAGGCGACTAAGAGTTGGGCTTACAAACTTGGGATTCTTATTTGAGGCGATCGGCAAGCAACCTGTTTCTATTTGAATCTCAGAATCATTAAGCCAAACAGCTGAACGTGGCCTATCAGTCTCTTCAAGACTATTTATTGACTCTGTTTACCCCGCAATGAATATGAATGAATGAATGTTCTTGATTGATTGAGACTACTATGGAATCATCTTACAGCAACCATGCTGGTATAGTAGGGAAGAAAAAAATTTTTTATTTATTTTTTTCTTTCTTACATCTACCATTACAGACATATCTAATGCGATAGTATGCGATATCAATTATAACATACTAGCAGTGCCCGCGACTTCGTTCGCGTGTAATAGTTATTTTGGGCATCATTGAAGCCCTCAAGGATGAATAAATTTCCCCGATTTTTTTCATTATTTCTTCGCTCCTTATAGTTACAGCGTGATGTTATATAGCCCAAAGCCTTCCTCGATAAATGGTCTATTCAGCACAAAAAGAATTTTTTGATTCGAACCAGTAGTTCCTGAGATAACTTCAAACAAACGAACTCTTCAGCTTTATAATATTAGTATACGAGTAGATTCTGTCTGTAAATAATTTTTGAAATCTTGAACACCGTATCTCACGAACTAAGTAGATGGTTTCTCGCACCGGAAACCATATCCATTATATCCTCATTACGAACGCTATGAAGTACAAATACTTAAATTACCTTAAATGAACATCTTGAGAAATTCGCTGAACTAGGACACTGTTATTATACTCATATATAAGAGGCCGCAATGTGGATGAAGAAAAGGAAGTATGCAGGGATCGTGGCAAGTGGAAAGAGGTAGTCTCTGCCTACCCCTCCGGGAAAGAGGCGTGATTTTATATATGTATGTATGTATAAGAGGCCGCCCGCGACTTCGTCCGCATGGAAACAATATCAATCCCGCGGGAACTCCGGGATAAGAAGTAGCCTATATTTTATTCTGGGTTTTCAGCTACCTACATACCAAATTTCATCGTAATCGGTTCAGTAGTTTTTGCGTGAAAGACTAACAAACATCCATACTGACATCCTGACATACAAACTTTCGCATTTATATTATATGTAGGATATTTGTTTGTTGTACAATTGAAATGTGTTGTGCGGTTATAGAAAAAAAGAATAAGATCACTGTACGCTTATAAATATTGGATTCTACGTTTAGGCGATGGGCTATCAAAGAATCCGAAGTTTATAAGCCTATAGCTTAGTTGCCTTTTATTTACGACATCTATGGGAAAGAGATAGAGTGGTTCTATTCTCTTTTTTTATCGGTGCTCGGAACCACACGACCACCGTCTGCGTTAAACGTAAAATCTCGTCATCTCGATCGGTTCAGTAATAGGCTTTACGTTGATATACCAGTCAATTAGTCAGTCAGTTAGGTATATTTTGATTAACTCATCAGTACAGTGAAATAAACAGTTATTTTAATGTGAAATTATGACGTCATCTTCTTATTATGCCTACCTCGTCTCGAAATGTCTATGGTGCGTGCATGGAGTATAGGAACGGTGATGCAATTACTGGGCTATTTCTAGCTTAAAATTTATATACATACATACATATGATCGTACGGTACGGGGTGGACAGAGCCAACAGTCTATAGCTAGGCCACGTTCAGCTGATTGAGGTTGTATATATAGCTCCAATCCATGAAATCTTTGAAATCGCGTCTTAGATTCTTCGCTGCTATTGGTTGAGCGCGTCAATTTCTTCGTGATGATTGACAGTAGTTGTTTGATTGGATGTTGTGACGAGTGGCGTAGAGATGTCGCCACAGTCTTGAAGAGAGAATTGAGATTCAAATAGTGACAGGTTGCTAGCCCATCGCCTAAAAGAAGAATAGATAAAAAAAAGAATCCCAAGTTTATAAGCCTATCCCTTAGTCGCCTTTTACGACATCCATGGGAAAGAGATGTAGTGGTCCTATTCTTTTTTCTATTTGTGCCGGGAACCACACGGCATCAATTTTAATTCTAAGTTTGGGTAATTGTGAAGTTGACGTTTTTGAAGAAAATGCTGCAGTGTAGATTGTTACCGCTTCTTCTGCGCTGACGCTTTGGAAGCGGCAGTAAACTTTTACTGTTTTAAGTTATTTATTTTACGTCAACCAATGTTGTGAAACCAAAAGATATGACCAGCATTAAGTTATGTTGAAATAGAATAATTTTAATTCATTATTATGGGACATAAAAATTTTGAATTCGAATTTAGAAGTAATCATAGATATCAAGGGTATATGGACTAGCAGCCTATCACTATTTGAATACAATTCTTTAATTACGCCAAACAGCTGAACGTGGCCTGTCAGCCTTTTCAAGACTGTTGGCTCTGTTTATCCCGCAAGGGATGAAGACGTGATTAAATGAATGAATGGAATTACTCTCTCTCTCTCTCTCTTTCTCTTGAAGACGAGCCCCCAGGGCTTAACATACATAGAGTCACACCTGTTTCCCGGAGGGGTAGGCAGAGATTGGATCTTTGCACTTGCCACGGTCCCTGTATACCTATTTTCGTTTTATATAATGCGCCTTTTTTATACATACATATATATAAAATCACGTTTATATCCCTTGAGGGGTAGACAGAGCCAATTGTCCTGAAAAGACCGACAGGCCACGCTCAGTTGTTTGGCTCTACTATAGAATTGAGATTCAAACAGTGACAGGTTGCTGAAAGAGCAATCCCAAGTAATTATGTAAGCCTATCCCTTAGTCGCCTTTTACGACATCCATGGGAACGAGATGGAGTGGCCATATTCTTTTTTTTATTGGTGCCGGGAACCACACGCCTTTTTTTTTAAATATATTAATTACGTAACCCACCGAATTACTCCCAGTAAATCACCATCATTGTCATTCATCACGCCGTTGCATCATAATTTAATGACCGCGTATCCATGATGCACCTTCCTGCGTCATGGTGGGGCTGACGTGGTGCGCATGCGTGATGCAATGGCGCTTTTGGTTCCATTTACCCTACTTCGCTAAAAATGGTGTACTATTTTAATTGTCTCGCTTCGAGGTTTGATGTGATATTAACTAGTTGCCTATCTATAAGAAGAAATTGGGAAGTTTTGAAATTGATGACTTTTTAACCGCGATATTTAGCGTAATGGTAGGTAGTGTTCCCTGATACCGTTTTGTATATTAAATTTAAATAAAACATAAATAAAAAATTAAAACATTTAACTTTAAAATAGCTTTGAAATAAAAAAAAAAATAAAAACATTTTTTTTTTAACATAATAAATACTTCCGACTTAATTATTGTGATGATATGTTAAAACTTGGCCTTTGCAAGTTGAATATGACGACTAAACGTCTTCTTTCAAAGAAATTGAATCTAACAGAATACAACTATTCCAAATCCAAAAACATTCGAAACAACAGTTTAAATTCCGAAAAACCGAATTCATCCGAATCTAACTGTTCCAATTCCAAATTGAAATTTTCTTTTTAAAACATTATTGTCTATTCTCGTTAACTGTTCGGTATTCAAACCGTAGCACGTCAATAAACAAGCCAGCATTCAATTCATAATGTACCTACAGGAACGCGCGGTGTGGTCAAGTGGCAGTAGCTATGCACAAATGCATCCACAGACGCGTTTAAACATAACTAATACGATGTATGCTGTTGGAATACATAACATTGTAGCGAAGAGGTTATGACCACAGATTAAATAGAGATATTATGTTATGACGTCTTTAAAACTTCATGAGGATGAAGTTGGGTGTGTTTTTTTTTAATGTTCTGAATTTACGCATTGAAGACTAGGCTGGTTAGTATTAAATTATGACGTTGCAAATGACATAGTTTACTTAACTTGCTTTTCTAATGTGTGCGTACATACATATAGTCCCGCCTAAAACTCAGAGCTAACAGTCTCAAAAAGACTAAAAGGCCACGTTCAGCTGTATGGCTTCATGATGGAATTGAGATTCAAATAGTGACAGGTTGCTAGTCCAGCGCTTACAAGATTTTGACTGTAATATGTACTTATTTTTTTTTTTTAATTATGTAGATATGAAACGAGGCTCTTGAGTCATGTCACTATTTGCCCTGTCAACCCGTAAAGGATAAAAAGGTGTTTACGTTCTTGTGTTATCAAGCACAATTTGCAGCCATAAAGCAAAAACAAAAAAAAATCCATTAGTCCATTACAATTTTGAAATATTTTTTCAGATAATTGACTAACTTGGTGCCAAACGGTTAAGACTATCAAAATAAGTATTTCATCTTATCTAAGCTATTGTAAATTTTATCTTGTCCGACTTGTAACGGTTGTTGAATATTATTTTAATTCCGAACCAATTACGAAATTGTTACCACCCCCTATGGTATTATAAAAGTTATCACCTAAAAAAACATTTCGGCATGATACATCACCGTATTAGTTGCCGAAGCAAAAACGACTTAACAAAAACTGTTATTTTAGCGAATTTGTGGGCGTTAGTTCGGTCCCTACCATTTGCACTCGCAGAATTCTCACTCGATTTTGAATCTTTAACAGAAAACAACCTTAAAATATGTATCAGTTTCGAAATGGCGGTAAGTGATAGCCATAATTATACTCATGGAGAGAATAATTTCTTAAAAGATTATTACTATAAATAAAAATAAATTGTGAGATTGAGTTCAAGAATCATTAATTACACATAAAAATGGAAAACAATCAATTGACATGTTGTTTACTAAAATGCTTATTTTAATTTCATTTATTTTATTTATATCGCCTGGAATGAAAAATTACAAAAATAATAAAGCAAGCCTACTTAGCAACAACAATAACTAAAAATTATGTAGCAAAAAGAAATAGAACGTAAATGACGAACAATGGCAGAATATTAATTAGAAATATTGCGAGTTAAAAATGAGTTACAATCATGGTAATCTCACAAAAGCAGCCGTCAGAAGCGCTCTCGTTAACTAAATTGCTATTTTAATTGGCCGTTTAATACATATTTGCCTTCGATTTTCAAATTTCTAAGGACACGAGTTCTGACCAGAAAAAAAAAGACGTGAAAAAAAGGAATGTGCATCTGTCATTGATGCTGGCTAGATGGATTGGTTGGAGGAAAAAAATTGCAGTTGCGTGACGGACAGAAAAATAAAATATTGGACGGATAGCTTACATTTTTGAACATTTATTTATGAAAGATAAGAAAATATGAGGAGTTGTCATTATCAATGTCAATTTGTTTTTAATTTGTACTCGGAGTCCCGAAATAAATTATTTATATATATTTATGTCACATTTTAATTTAGGTTTAACCGAACCGACTATTAATAAAATTTACATGACATTCCGTCAGGCCCGTGTGATATATAGTTGCTAATTTTAATTCAGTTGTCAGGCACATATCAATCATAAAACATATTGACTCATCACCATTAAATTGAACTCTATAACATGACATGCCTTTTGCCCACCAAGGCTTGCTTATTTATTATGTATCAGAAAGAAATCTAAGCAAATCACAATCATAAATTGTGATCAATTAACGAACGAGTTTAAACCTTAACCATTTAACAATAAGTGTCATGGAGCAAGAGGGAAAACCGCTATCTAATTGCATAAAAAATTCATCGACACCTCTAGTCAATCAAAATGAGATTATCGCGATAAGGGCCATTGTATTCTCGGTCGTAAATAAATCAATTATAAGCTAGTCATGTGTGAAACACATAAAATTCGTCCCCGAAATTGAATGACTTCCGCGAAGCCAGAGCCGAATGAAAAAAAAATAGGGCCGATACGCGGGAAAATCAGCTGTCAAACACGCCGATTGTATTTTTTTTTGTTGCCTGCCAGTTTGTGTTTCATAGTTATTAAGTGTTTTTTTTTTTTGGAGAAAGAATAGTATTCTATCCAAGGCATGAAATCTATATCTACCTGACCTTCTCACCTTTGGATCATGGTCATAGGCGAACATCGAACATATTCGAGAGAATCTTAAATTTTGAAACTTGCTGGATGGTTTTCAAACATTAAAATTTTATTAGTTCGCCACAAAGCGCAGGCCGAAGAAAACAAGATTTTATGTCGTTATGATAGTTATGCGTGTCAATATTCTGAAATAAAGACGCTGACAACTGAAAAGAAATTACCAAGCCCCGAAGCATGGCTAAGGGTGCATCTGAAAACACGCAGACGCGTCAAAAATCTGTTTTGACGGCTCTACGAATAAATTAACTTAAATTTAAACGTCTTATGAGATTGTCTTTGAGATTCTATATACCTACTAATCTGTACTTACTAAATACTAATTTGTACTTTACAATAATGTTCCATCCAAGACCATAATTCCAGTATTCCAATTTCAAAGGCAATAATTTTTTTTCTATTGTTGTCAATTGGCAGCAAAATTCTACACACAAATATTAATTTTATATTAGCGTAACCGTGAAAAGGGATTGACACATCGACCGTATCGTTTTCCACTTCATCTAAGCGCCATTATGTCGTAATAATCCGGCAAATTTATATTGCACGTTCGAAATTCATCTTTTTCTGTAACTCCAAATCATAAGGTTCAAATTTTGCGAATTCTATTAATATAAGAACATCTTTCGTAGACAATAAAAATCATCTAGAGCCAGCACCATAGGCAAGCACAATGGATATGAACAAGACAGCGGCATATGTGTGATAGGGATAGCTAATTTTTTTCTTATTTTTTTTATTACACGCTGCTCTCAACTGCCAGCTTCCAAGAAGGTGTAAAGTGGTCCTTATTTTCTGTTATTTGTTATTTATTTTATTGTATTGTTAATAAGCATGCTAAGGGGACCGTTCGTAAAGTATTATTAAATGGTTATTTGGAACTAAATAGAATATAATGGGCATGAATAATCGTTGAATGGGAGTATAGCAATCAGTGGCTATTGTTATCCTATTGGGAGTCTGACTTCTGACGTCTCAATTGCCTTTATACTTTGAAGACTTTATAGCCACAGTAAACGAAATTTGTTCTTATAATTCGCTGACATAGGACACAATTTTCATTAAATTTTTGAGTAATCTCACGTATCTGTTATTGAACTTATCGATTTTAATGTCATAGTTTATAGATTGGCGCCTTCACGGAACCCAAATTTGTTGCAAATAAAACTTCTTTGATATTCTCTGTGGCATTGTTGTCTATGGATGATGGTAAGTGGGTTTCATCGATTGTAGATTGATGTGGTCTATAAGTTTATGGCACCATTGTAAATTCAATAGGTTAACAAAACCATCGTTTTGAATAGGACAGTAAATGTTTTTCACGTCAACTTGTAAAGATTTTTTTCAACATTGTTGGTAAGAACACTCTTGAGATAACTAGTTTGAGCCCAGTGTTGTAAGTACTCTCGTGGGAATTTCAGACAATCCTTTTTTTATTAATTAACAATGATATTAGCAAATACTTACCTAGTTACCTACATTTTAATTATCTGTTAGTAGAATTTTAGGAAAACTTTAATTTTCCTTTAATTTAGAATTTTAGGAAAGTTTATTAATTATCGTTTTACGGGTTCTTTAGTCTATCTGACCGCCTATCTAACTCGGAGAATACATACAAACCTATAATCACGTCTATATCCCTTGCGGGGTAGACAGAGCCCACAGTTTGTTTGTTATATCTTGATTGCATAGAAATTTAAACAGTCACAATAATTAGTAGGTACATAGTTATAAAAGAAACAAATCAATTCCAATGGCGGACTTATCCCATGAAGGGATCTCTTACAGTCTTAAAAAGATCTCCCAATTCCTTTCCCTCCAGAGGGGCAAATTAATTAATTATTATTTTCGTTTTACGGCGGACGAAGTCACGGGCAACAGCCAGTTGTAAATAAACATAAACTCAATCAATAAGCCATAACCATGACAATTAGATTAAATTACAAACTCATTCGACCGTTTAACTGTAGCGAAATTAAGTGCCCGCGTCAAATAAATTGCTTTTCTATTGGTTGGGGTGGTTTCGGAGAAATATAATTCGTAATCTATACTAATGTTATAAAGCTGAAGAGTTTGTTTGTTTGTTTAAACGCGCTTAGGGGAACTCTCAGGAACTACTGGTTCGAATTGAAAAATTCTTTTTGTGTTGAATAGACCATTTATCGAGGAAGGCTTTAGGCTATAGGTAACATCACGCTGAAACTATTAGGACCGAAGAAATAATGGAAAAAGGTAAAAAAACGGGTTAAATTATTCAATGATGCCCAAAATAACTATTCCACGCGAACGAAGTCGCGGGCACAGCTAGTTGCAGATAATAAACTACTGTGCCGTGTCGTTCCTATCACTTAAGAATAGGACCAATCCATCTTTTTGTCATGGTGTCTCACAATGCATGATCTAACTTTCCATTCCAAGTTTAAATAGCTGTGAAGTTGACGTTGTTGAAGGAAATGCTGCAGTGCAGTTTGTTACCGCTTCTTCTGCACTGTCGCTTTGGCAGTAAACTTAGTTTTAAGTGATTTATTTAACGTCAACCAATGTTGTGAAACCGAAAGATAATGATAATTATTAAGTGTCCTACATACATACATAAAATCACGCCTCTTTCCCGGAGAGGAAGGCAGAGACTACCTCTTTCCACTTGCCACGATCTCTGCATACTTCCTTCGCTTCATCCACATTCATAACTCTCTTAATGCAAGCTCGGCGGTTTCGGGTACTTTTGACGAATGAAGTGTCCAATAATAATAAATAAAAATTTTGGATTTGAATTTTATCCAGTGTGAGTTAGATTCCCTGGCAAAAGTTGCGGCAGGAGTCGCTTCTTGTAAAAACCTGACTTACCAGGACATAAAATGGCGCACCCCAGGGTCCTCTTTAAAGCGGTGGGGATTACCTTCCTAATTCCTTTATGGAGAGGAGGCCGGTGTTCGTCTGTGACTAAGAACCAGCATAAAATAAGTCTTAACACAAAGTCGCGATTATGTGACAAAAAAGCATCTTTTAGCATAGAAAAAGCATTCATGTCAACGTCACACGATCGAAACTTAAAACCCGAACATCTTTGCTTCGAGTCAACTAATTTGAAAAAAAAAAAGAACGATTGTCGAACAAAATTGGCGGCAAAACGACTGAATAATATCTCACTGTGACCAACGTATCCCCTAGACCCCCTGTCGTGACGGGTTGTTGATGCCAGAGACGCACTCAGGCCTGTTAAAAATTACATATATACATACATACATATGGTCACGTCTATATCCCTTGCGGGGTAGACAGAGCCAACAGTCTTGAAAATTACAGTGGTTTTTATTCGTTGAGAACAAACTAATTACTCACAAACATAAATAATAATCACGTCTGTATCCCTTGCGGGGTAGACAGAGCCAATAGTCTTGAAAATACTGAAAGGCCACGATCAGCTGTTTGGTTTAATGATAAAATTGTGATTCAAATAGTGACAGATTGCTAGCCCATCGCCTAAAAGAAGAATCCAATAGTTTTTTAGGCTTAACCCTTAGTCGCCTTTTACGACATCCATGTGAAAGAAAAGGAGCGGTCCTGTTCTTTTTTTTTTAATTGGTTCCGGGAACCACACCAGTTGTTTAACTTGTTTTTTTTTTACCTTAACAATGTAATATTATCTTTACACATTGTCATATTAGACAGGCTCATAAATAACAAATAAAAAAAAACACCGAATACAGCCCTGAACTTTTGAGTCAAAACGATTCCCAAACAGAATCGCCCCTAACACGACACTGCTAATTATTTCTCAAAATAATGGCCACTTAATTTACGGCCTGTGGCCTTAGAAATATGGCCTTTTAATGGCCTGTCAATGGCCACAAATGGCCTCCTTTGTTTTGGCAAAAACGGCACGACTTCGACAGTTGTGGTAGATACGGCTGTTAAATGTTTGTATAGGTAAGTACTTACAATAAAATTGAAAAGTTTGTATGAACTCCTTCAGAGAACAATAATAATTATTAGAAACCTACCTAATTGTTTAATTGTTTGTGCTTTTTTCTAACCGTTCGCCGTAACCACAGGGCACCAATAGAAAAAGAATAGGACCACTCCATCTCTTTCACATGGATGTCGTTAAAGGCGAATAAGGGATAGGCTTATAAACTTAGGATTCTTCTTTTAGGCGACCGGCTAACAACCTGTCACTATTTGAATCTCAATTCTATCATTAAGCCAAACAGCTGAACGTGGCCTATCAGTCTTTTAAGACTGTTGGCTCTGTTAACCCCGCAACGGATAGAGACGTGATTATATGAAGGTATGTATGTAATAATTGTTTGTTATAGATGTGACAATATGTACTTATAATTGTTTGTATTGGTAACTTTGAGTTATTACACATACATATAATCACGTCTATATCCCTTGCAGGGTAGTCAGAGCCAACAGTCTTGAAAATACTAATAGGCCACGCCAATTCAGCTGTTTGGCTTACTGATAGTGAAAAAAATAAACTTACTTCAAAACTTAGTTTAATCTAATGTATAACTAAAATCTAATCGCTGTAATGTACCAAAATTTCTGTCTATCCGACTGTATCCCCCGTAACCCGACACTTACCCACGTAATAACGTCTTCATTGTGGAGACCAGGACGTACAAACACACAGATAAGGAGACAAGGTGCCCGAGATACATATCTTGTATATCAACTGCTTTAGCCCGGAGCTTCACTCGCGTTGGAATTTTCGAAAATAAACGTAGATTCTAAAGTTTATTATTTAGAACCTACGTTATTGTTTATTATGTTTTTTTATTTATTTTAAATATTTCTAAGAAAATAATGTCATAAAATAACATACATACATACATATGTTCACGTCTATATCCCTTGCGGGGTAGACAGAGCCAACAGTCTTGAAAAGACTGCATGGCCACGTTCAGCTATTTGGCTTAATGATGTAATTGAGATTCGAATAGTGTAAAATAACATGCGTATAATCACGTCTTTATGCCTTACGGAGGAGACAGAACCAAGTATTGCTATCAAACACTGGAAGGCTACGTTCAGCTGTAGGTATGGATGAACTATGGAATTAAGATTCAATAAAATAATAATTAAAACCAGCGACTTGCCGCTTTTTTAAAATAATTATTTAGTTCCTTCATTGTTTGCCAGTTGACTAGAAGAGATCCCTTTAAAGGATAAGTCCGCCATTGCAAGTGAATTATTTCTTTTCTAACTATTAAGTTCTATTTATTGTAACTATGTTAGTGCAATAAAGATATTACAAACAAACAAACAATACCATACAACTTATTTCTCTCAACATTAAAAATACAAAAGATTAAAAAGCTACTTAAGAAATAATAATAAATCCTTTTATTTCTCTTAATGCCGTGTGGTTTCCGCCACTTGAGAATAGAACCCCTCCATACCTTTCCCATGGATGACGTAAAAGGCGACTAATGAATAGGCCTATTATAAAATTACTAATACTTAGCTAAAAATTACAGAATCACGACCAAGAAAGTCAAAACCCAGGCTTCTCTCCAGATTAGTGAGAAATATAACCGGGACTTTTAGACTAGGAAGAATAAGAACCTATTATCTTAAAGTTGCCTCGTGCCTAATAACATTACCTTAAAGTGCTAAAGACTAACACACTAAGTAATTTACCTTATCTTAATTACATATTTACTCTATTTTAATCTTTTATTAGATGAACTTCTGGCTCTGAAGCAAAAAGATAGAGGGAGGCACCATAAGAGTAAAACATACAAAACAGCACAAAAAAGACAAAGATGGATTTTAGGTAGTAATATTAAAACTTAATAGTTTTTCATTCGTCAAATAAATTACCAAAGAGGTTATACAAATTTCCAGCCAGTACCAACATACATATATTGGGCAGTAAAATAAGTAACTATAATCTGTGGTAAAGCGTGTCCCATGGGCGCGTTAAATAAAGACATCACACACGTAACAACGGCCATAACTTATTCAAATTACGTGAAATGCGATCTCTGTGTACGTGGCTTTATACAGTCAGATCTTTGTCAGTTTATTTTCTTTTTTTTTTATTTTAAGCGGCGCTTAGTGGCGCGTGATTTATAATTGGAATGTCACTTATGTTTTTTTTTAAATAATTGTCTTGGTGTTTAGACTGGCTATGCTGTGGACTAAATAAGTACATAAAATCACGTCTTTTATTGTTACGGGGTAGTCTTCACGGTTAGACAGAGAAAATCCAAGGCCTATTGATGAGTGAAATGACTAAATAAATATGTTGGAGTCCTGATTTATGGGATTTTTCTAGTTAAGGTTCTAATACGGCCGAAAGTGGTTAGATAAATAACAAAATACTGCTAATAATACCTACATATAATACTTAATCATAAAATCATAATTTAGATATATTAACTACCTACGTAAATTTAATTCTTTATTAATGTGATTACTTACAAATCTGTTAACTTTATTTCTTCACACCAAAGTAAGGACTTGATGCTAAATAGGTACTAGATTGCTGTGTCACCCATAATTTGGTTACAATCTAGTACACTTAATTTAATGTTTATCCTGTAACCTTGCCGTGTACTTACCTAATAAATAAATAAAAAATAATCATAAAGAATTTTATTTTAAAATTATTATTTGTTTATTTATTTTTTTCATAAAACCAGATATTCTTAATACGTGTTGTCAGTCTCTTTGCCAAAATTTGGTTATATAGTTTTACACAAAAAAAAAAACAAATTCTTCCTATTTATTATTACGGATGAATATATAAAATGACTTCTCCAGAAATACTTATGAAGACATCATATCCATGAATAGCTACAAGACATCTCTATGATATTACCATAAAATTAAGAGGAACCCATTGAGCACTGACACACCCGCTTTTATGTTACTCTCAAAATATTCAACTTTAGACGGCTCTATAGAGAATTAAAATATATTACTTTGCATTAGAGTAACTATGAATTTATAAAGAGCGCGTAGGATATACGCGTCTAGGAAGACAAACATTAGGAAATGTAGAAAATTTTAAAAGTAGAATTTTCAACTATTTTCCCGTTAGGAATGAGCCGTGTGGTTCCCGACACTAATACAAAAAAGAATAGGACCACTCCATCTCTTCCCATGTATGTCGTAAAAGGCGACCAAGGGATAGGCTTATAAACTTGGGATTCATTTTTTAGGCGATGGGCTAGCAACCTGTCACTATTTGAGTCTCAATTATATCATTAAGCTAAACAGCTGAATGTGGCCGATCAGTTTTTCAAGACTGTTGGCTCTGTCTACCCCGCAAGGGATAAAGACGTGCCTTTATGAATGAACTAGCTGTGCCCGCGACTTCGTTCGCGTGGAATAGTTATTTTGGGCATCATATTTATTTTTGCAGCAGGCGGTCACGCGTATTGGAAAGAACGCTGGTTCACCGTATTAAATGTTTCGCTGCAAATTGCTTATAACGACTATATCTCAAAACCTATTCGTCTGATTTATATACTGTAAATGGCAATTTTAGTCTACATGAAAAGCGGAAAGTAATAAACATATTTATTTGGATAAGGATTAATACTGAATTAAAGAAAATTGGTTTCAAAATAACTTATGTTTATAATGAAAAAATAATCTTAAAAAATGAACATAAAAGTGGTTATTGTAAGTAAACCTTAAGAGATAGATATATGCTCTCGCGGACTTTTTTGTGGCAAAAAATGAGTACTTCACATCTTTAGTACATTGTTTTACTATATCTTTGTTGGTTTGCGCAGCGTTCGCGTGGAAAGCTCGCAGATGGCCGACTCATTCAACTTTCACCTGCATTGTTGCCGTTTCCCGTAGGAAATCCGGGATAAAATGTAGCCTATAGCCTTCCTCGATAAATAGACTATCTAACAGTGAAAGAATTATTCAAATCGGTTCAGTAGTTTCTGAGATTAGCGCGTTTAAACAAACAAACAAACAAACAAACAAAACAAACTCTTCAGCTTTATAATATTTATGAATTATGAATGAATGAATGAATGAATTAATGAATGAAGGAATCACAGTTCAGCGTGTAAAATATAAACTTTTATTCTCTTTAACTCAGGAAGGTAGGTGAATAGGTTACAACGTTGTCACTGCCTTTAATAATGCATTAAATTAATTAATATTTGAAGCCATAATTACCTATATAAGAGAAGCATTCAATGAGTATATAACTCACTGAAATTTCTACGGAAACTGTGAAAAGTTTTTTTTTAATACCGCGGTTGGAGGATACTGCTTTCATAATCTATACCTAGTTTAAAATCACCTTTAACATAATTATTGATAAATGTCACATTTTTTTTTTGATAGCTGTGACTGATTGAGAAAAGATTTTCCTAGCCAATTTAATAACTTTTGAATTTAATTACTCACTAAATGATTTAAGATAGATAGATTAAACTCTTTATTGCACTATTAGAGTAAAACATACAAAACAGCACAAAAAGATATGACAATTAAAATATTAATGTTCTGAAAGTCTCATAATTAAATAAATATAAATATATACGGGACAAATTACACTTCAAAAAAATTCAAAATTTTTATTCATTACTATAGGATACTATATATCGCTTAATAATTTTCAAAACTTATGGTTTAACAACATTGGTTGACGTCAAATAAATTACTTAAAAACTAAGTTTACTGCCGCTTCCAAGGCGTCAGTGCAGAAGAAGCGGTAACAAACTGCACTGCACAATTTTCTTCAATAACGTCAACTTCACAATATTAATTAAACTTAGAATAGAAAACACTGATTGAGTTAGCCTCGAATGATAATTATGAATAAACATTTTGATTTGAATTTAAATTATTGTCAAAACAAACATTTTCGCTACCACAAATGAAAGTTCTTACAAAGCGCGCTTTCTACATTATAAACGATGGTTACTCTATATTACTATGCGGACTTCCCGTGGTCTAATGGCCCAGTCATTGTATGGTAGCCGCTACCTATTTCAAATTTTATAAAGCAATAATGTAAATTGTATCGCGGCTTGCCTATTTTATGTTATTTATGTCCGCCCCGTTTCCGCCTCGGTAGGATATATTTGAATTTTTATAGTATTTTAGTCTGATTTTGATAAGTAGTCATAGATAAAGTTTATGTTCTTAAAATAAGAAAGAAATACATACGTAGTTAATGTTTTTTTTTTGTTAAATGTTAAAAAAAAATTCGGTACAAGCAATTTCCGTAACATACCTACATACAAAGTCACGTCTATATCCCTTGCAGGGCAGATAGAGCCAACGGTCTTGAAAACACTTGAATTCAGCTGTATGACGAAATGATGGAATTGAGATTCAAATAGTAACAGGTCATTGCCTACGACAAGAATTTCAAGTTTATAAACCTTTCCCTTAGTCGCCTTTTACGACGTCTATGGGAAGAGATGAAGTGATCCTATTTTGAAGTGCCGAGAACCACACGGTACTACAAGCTACTCACAATTTATTTCTTTAATCTCATTGTAATTTGGAAATGAGTAAAACTTGTTTTATAATATTCTTCTGAAAGTTTATAACATACATACATACATACATATAATCACGTCTATATCCCTTGCGGGGTAGACAGAGCCAACAGTCCTGAGCGGACTGATAGGCCACGTTCAGCTATTTGGCTTTAAGATAGAATTGAGATTCGAATAGTGACAAGTTGCTAGCCTATCGCCTAAAAAAATAATCTCAAGTTTGTAAGCCTATCCCTTAGTCGCCTTTTACGACATCCATGGGAAAGAGATGGAGTGGTCCTTTTCTTTTTTGTATTTATCTTTCAATGTAGGTAGGTACTTACTTCTTATATACATATATGGTTATTTGAATGAAATAAAATAATATACCTTGTTACTTTAAACAGTAAATCTGGAGGAGATTGCATTATGTGATAACGCTGCCTTAGTAATCACCTTAGCATAAATTTAGGAAAAGTTATCTTTGTTATAATTGACTTGCTGTGCCCGCGACTTCGTCCGCGTGGAATACTTATTTTGATCACCATAGAAGCTCTAAAGGATGAATAATTTTCCCCGTTTTTTTTCACATTTTCCATTATTTCTTCGCTCCTAATACAGCGTGATGTTATAAGCCTTCCTCGATAAATGGTCTATTCGACGCAAAAAGTATTTTTCAATTCGGACAAGTAGTTCCTGAGATTAGCGCGTTCAAACAAACAAATAAACTCTTCAGCTTTATAATATTAGTATAGATATGCAATAACGAGTTTTCTATTTTTTTATCTTAATAATTTGAAAAACGTTATAAACCCGACTATCTTTGACAAAACATAAAGTTCACTTTAAAAACATTAATTACAGAATAGGCTTCCAAATAAAAACCTATTTTATTTATCGCATTATTTCACGAATAATGTCATCCGAAATTCACTTTTTGTACACATCATTCTAAACATAAACTTCACGGTACTTTAATTATTACAAATAAACTTGAATTTACCAAAAAAATAATGAATACACTGTGTTATTCTATTATCATTATAAGCAACATAATTTTAAACTATTCAAATAATAATATGTTTTCAATAGATATATTTTACGCTCAATCGAATGGTCATAGTAAAGTTATTAACGATTTGGCACCTTGACACTTTTGCAAGTAATAGTTTCTGTATTTTGTTATACAGCCATTAAAGGAATTTTTATATTTTTTTTTAGGTTCCGTATGTTTATAAGATAATATCAAATGTATATAAATACATACATATATATGGTCACGTCTATATCCCTTGCGGAGTAGACAAAGCTCACAGTCTTTAAAAGACTGAAAGGCCACGTTATCTATTTGGCTTAATGATAGAATTGAGATTCAAACAGTGACAGGTTGCTAGCATATCGCCTAAAAGAAGAATCCCAAGTTTATAACCCTTAGTCACCTTTTACGACATCCATGGGAAAGAGATGGAGTGGTCCTATTCTTTTTTCTATTGGTGCCGGGAACCACACGGCTGTATATAATTATGGAATTTAGCTTAAGTTGACAGCTTGCAAAACCGTCCAAAATTAATTTGGCAGATCATTTCAAAAGAAAACATTGTTGTTATTATAAAATTTAATAGACAAATACACGCTGAACCCTATTTCCAAACACCTGGTCCCTATAAAGGTGAACAAACATCATAAATTAAGAACCTCGACTCGTGTCCATGTCGGTGACATTTTTTTTAGTCTATGGTCGTGTTAGATTTTGTCTATGGGAACTGTTCCATTGTTCGAATTGTAAGATGTTTCAAATTGAAATGTTGCGTTTAGAAAACGTTCAGGCGACGTCGTGTCTATTGTAAAAAGCGCGAACTCGCGCGATATATATAATTTTAATCACTTTTAATATGAATTATTAAATCTGTGACTGACTAATTATTTTTAAAGATAAACGGATGAGAAAGTTAAACCTTTTCTTAAGTTATAAATACATAAAATCACGTCTTTATCCCTTTTTAGAAAGACAAAGCCAAGAGTCTCGAAAAGTCTGAAAGTCCGCATTTTAGTGACGTTTCCTAGCCCATCGTATAAAAGAAGAATCTCAAGATCCTTAACTTTTACAATCTGCACGGAAAAAGCTTGCATATTGCTTGCTTGCGGTAAAGGGTCAGGTCAAAAGTACCCGAAACCGCCGAGCTTGCATGAAGAGAGTTATGAATGTGGATGAAGCGAAGGAAATTTGCAGAGATCGTGGCAAGTTGAAAGAGGTAGTCTCTGCCTACCCCTCCGGGAAAGAGGCGTGATTTTATGTATGTATGTATGTAAAAGCTTGCATATACTATGTTTTCCCTTCGATCATGATAATAGCAGATTACGTAACAATACGTTAATACTAAACATAAAATCAATTTGAAATCCAATAAAGATATCCTTTTTAATTCAGAATTCATCACTACAAAAAAAACACATACAATTAACAAATAACCATGAAATAGTTTGTATAAGATCGTTTCCAAAAATTGTACAAAAGTCTTTTTTTTTTAATCTTGTGACCAAGACCCTATTATAGTGACCAGGGTAAATTCGAGTGCCCACAATACTACAATAGCCGTATAATTGAATCCACACTTCACGATTGTTAAAGTCGCATCGCTTTGTGCTTAGCCGACGACAAAAACTTGACATCTGGCTATTGAGAGACGTGTCATTGTATATTCGTAAAATAAGGATGCGATATTTAATAGCATAGGTAAGTAATTACTTATAAGGTATTATAGAATACGACCACTCCATATCTTTCCCATAGAACTCGTAAAAGACAACTAAGGGATTAGCCTTTCCCTTAGTCGCCTTGTACGACTTTTATGGGAAAGATATGGAGTTGTAAACTTGACTAATTACAGGCGATGGGCTAGCAGTTAAAGCAATAGTGACAACTATTCGAATCTCAATTCCATCATTAAGCCAAACAGCTGAATGTGGCCTATTCCTAAGTCTTTTTAATACTGTTGGCTCTGTCTACACATAAGGAATATAGACGTGACTATATTACTTATGGTTGTAGTATGAATATTTTTAATGAGAGTCATCAAAATAACGAACAAAAAAGCGTAGCGGGTAGACGGAAGAGAAGACACACACAAAAGTCACGACTAAAATAATCCTTAAAATAATAAATAAATATCAAATTACACAGATTGAGTTAGCCTCGAAGTAAGTTCGAGACTTGTGTTACGAGATACTAACTCAACGATACTATATTTTATAATAAATACTTATATAGATAAACATCCAAGACCCAGGCTGATCAGAAAAAGTTATTTTCTCCTCATGCCCTGGCCGGGATTCGAACCCGAGACCTCCGGTGTCACAGACAAGCGTACTATCGCTGCGCCACAGAGGCAGTCATATAATTACAACAAATAACTGAACATACAAATAAAAAATTCGCCACCTTAAAAACGAATTAGAAATAATATTTTCAAAGACTGCACACCCTTCTGTCGTATGAACGCCATTAACATAACAATTTGCAACAAATTGAGCGGAACCTCCCCTAACATCAAATACATTACATTACAATACAATTTGAAGAGTCACAATACAATACCCAGTATCCATTAATTGGTTTCAGTTCATGATATTCAGTTAATGTAAAATAAGTAGTTATAAATAGTTAATTTTGTATACAGATTATAAGGTAGGTTATTTGATTAGGTTATCTGAAACTAGCTCTGTCCCGAGACATCGCTCCCGTGGGAATTTTGGGATGAAAATTATTATGATATTTCAGATTATAAGTATCTCGTAACACAAGTCTCGAACCTACTTCGAGGCTAACTCAATCTGTGTAATTAGTCCCCTATATATTTATTTATATTTAGTATTAACTAAATATGAAAATTAAAATATGACTATTTTTTAAGAAAATGCATATTTTTGTATCCGACACACATATGTATTTTTCTTAAAAACTCACCTTAACTTAAAAACACTCCATCTCTTTCCCGTGGATGTCGTAAAAGGCGCCTAAGGGATAGGATTACAAACTTGGGATTCTTTTTTAGGCGATGGGCTAGCAACCTATCACTATTTGAATCTCAATTCTATCATTAAGCCAAACAGCTGAACGTGGCCTATCAGTCTTTTCAAGACTGTTGGCCCTGTCTATCCCGCAAGGGATATAGACGTGACCATATGTATGTATGTTAAAAAAACATATCACAATTACCATTAAAGAGAACTGTAGCAGGCCGAATAAAGTCCAAATTACAACGAAATTATCTGATGAAGAGAGTACGTGGAAACTTTTGAGATAAGAAACTGTTTCCGTATGTATTTCCATTGTTACACGGCACGATATTTATTATTTTGTAGAACTATGATAAGAACTACATGTTCTTTTACGTACTATAGGTACGATATAAGTATGTAAATTTTACGAATAGCCGTGTAACCCCGGCACCAATAAAAAAAATAGGACCACTCTATCTTATTTCCCATGGATGTCGTAAGAGGTGACTAAGGGATAGGCTTATAAGCTTGGGATTCATATTTTAGGCGATGGGCTAGCAACCTGTCACTATTTGAATCTCAATTCTATCATTAAGCCAAACAGCTGAACGTAGTCTACCAGTCTCTTCAAGGGTGTTGGCTCTGTCTTCCCCGCAAGGGATATAGACGAGACTATATGAATGAATTTCACGAATTTTGGAGTGAGATTGTGTGGAGACTGAGGAATGTTGGAGTGGGAAGGCCTAGACGAACGTACCTTGATCAAATCGGAGACGTTCTAGCAAAAGGTATGGTCAAGAGTACCCGAAACCGACGAGCTTGCATGAAGAGAGTTATGAATGTGGATGAAGCGAAAGAAGTGTGCAGGGATCGTGGCAAGTGGAATGATGTGGTCTCTGCCTACCCCTCCGGGAAAAGAGGCGTGATTTATGTATGTTTGTAATTACATGAATATTAGGTTATGACCACTCTTGATGTGAGCAAAATATAGTGACTTTATAAAAATATTACCTTGCCGTGAAGTTCCGTCAGTTCAGAATAGAAGATGTTGTAAAAAGCGACTAAGGAAATGGCTTATAAACATGGAATTCTCTTTGTAGGCGTTAAGCAACTTGTCACTGTATGAATTTCAGCAAAACAGCTGGCCTTTCAGTGTTTTAATGACTGCTCTGTCTACCCCGCAGATAAACGTGATTATATTTATGTTACGCGACCTGTCTATTATCTAATTCTTAATCGCATTATGACTCTAAATCTTCTAATGTACCACACTATTAGTTCTGTCTACCCCGTAAGGGATGTTGACGAGGTATATAAGGTAAGGTAGACGAACATAACAATGGATACTATAACCGAGGTTGTATGGCGTGTGACAACTTTTGTTGGAATTCCTTAGCTCATAGAAGATGGGTTCACATGAACAAGTTTAGTTCATAATTGCACTAAAGATTGCAACAATAATTCTAGGCGATGCGCAGAAGGCAGCTTTATGTGCCGTGTGGTTCCCGGAACTAGTAGGAAACAGAATAGGGCCACTCTATCATTATAAACACGTCCACATCCCGTGCGGGGCAGATAAAGCTTACAGTCATCGTATGACTGAAAGGCCTCGCCCACCTTTTATATTTGTAATGTACTCCTTTATTGAACAATAAAGCATTTACTTGCTTACTTACTTATTCTTGCTGAAATAGTCATTTCTCTTACATGTGAACCCACTATCAAAGTTCAAAAGTCATTCTCATTTCTAACACAAAAGCAGGAACACGTTACACGTAATCATCGCAGTTTCCGTCTTTATAGCCACTATTAGCTTAAAAAAATAACGTTTTTTTTACCCAAAATTGACAATTCACCAGGGAATATCTACCGCACGTCGCGATATGACTGAAATATTGTCCGGTGCTAACCGGTTTCGGCCGGTTCGAACCGGTGTTAGGTGGAAATTACGGTAATTTTACGTTTTTATTGTTTCAAAATGTAGATTATGATAGCGGTTGGGCTGTTAAATTGTGATTTCAATTGTCACAAAGCGCATTAGAGATAATGTGTACGTCGCTTTATTAATGTCAGTTTGACACAAATGTCTCAGTTTTTATATACATTTTCACATTACCTGACACGTTATTCTGCTCAGTGCCGTGTGGTTCCCGGTTCAAACAGAAAAAAAGAATAGGACCACTCCATCTTTTTCCCATGGATATCGTGAAAGGCGACTAAGAGATTCTTCCTTTAGGCGACGGGCTAGCAACCTGTCACTATTTGAATCTCAATTCTATCATTAGGCCAAATAGCTGAACGTGGCCTATCATTCTTTTCAAGACTGTTGGCTCTGTCTACCCCGCAAGGGATATATACTTGACCATATGTATGTAAGTATGAAGTTAGCTGTATGCAAATTTATATTTATTTTATTTTATTTTATATATTTGGATGACCAACAGCAAGTTTTACAATCATCAGATTTTTAAATAGTTCTACATTCATTAATGCTTTTTAATGTAGACTGTGCATTCGTCCAAGAATTAAAATTAAAGAGATCTATATTTGTACATTGACGTCCGATGAAAATGCTGCAGTGTAGTTTGTTCCGCCGCTTCTTCTACACATGCGCTTTGGAAGCTGTAGTAGTTATAATTAGATTTAAGTGATGTGACGTCAATAAGTGATACCTTGTAGCCAATTTTGAAAATAAATCTATTCTATTCTATTCTAAATAAACATTTATGAGCAAACTACAGGTCTTCAAAAATACATTTTTTTTCATAATGTGTAGATAAGCAACAAATCAGTTTACACTAACACAAGTTTATACTAAAAATAAGACGTCAATAAAAAAAAAACAATATAATATTCAACCCGTGTATCGAATTAACCTTATTACCAGAAATACATGAATTCTCCAAAAAAGTTTTATTCAAAATTTATTAATTACAGTATTGTCATTCAATGTGTGAACTGCAAGTAACAATTACAAGTTTATTGTTTCATAAGAATTTGATTTGCTTTGAATAACAAAATCAGATGATTGTTTTCGAAAATTCCAAATTGAAATAACGAAAACTTTGAAGTTGATATGTTTTGATTCTCTTTTATATTAAGTTATGGTGCCGTGTGGTTCCGGGCACCAATAAAAAAATATAGGACCACTCCAACTCTTTCTGATAACATACATACAAATCACGTCTATATCCCTTGCGGGTCAGAGGGAGCCAACAGTCTTGAAAAGACTGATAGGCCACGATCAACTGTTCGGCTTAATGATAGTATTGAGATTCAATTAGTAACAGGTTGCTAGCCCATCCCCTGAAAAAAGAATCCCAAGTTTGTAAGCCTATCCCTTGGTCGCCTTTTACGACATCCATGGGAAAGAGATGGAGTGGTCCGATCTTTTTCCCGAGTGATTCTCGGCACCAATACAAGGTGCCGAGAATCACTCGGCTCTATATTTTAAAATTATGTTTAAACACTATACATTCTCATTTCTTTTCTTATAGATTATTTTACTTATCAAATGTATCAGCTAGTGTCGTACAAACATTTCAAGTCGAAACATTCAAGCATCAAACAATCAAATTAATTGAAAATAGAATTTCATAGTTTTAGTGGTCTAACTATTATTTTGAGGAACTAGAATTATTCAGATTTAAAAAAATAGACGAATTGTTTTCGATTCTTAGAATGAAAGTTAGAAATTTAATTGCGTATCCTAGTGGACACTATCCTGTGAATATTAGGCACGTAGTGCAACAGAAGCTATACAATAATATTATAAGTAGTCTAAATTATATATATTTTTTTAATTTTAAAATAATTTATATATTTATCCGCGCAGATTCTACAAGTCAATGAAAAGTATCGCTTCCATAAAATTTGGGATAAAAACAGGTACTTTTTTAAATTCGTTCCTCAATAAAAAATTTTAATTCCATTCCTCATATTATACATAACATTCTGCCTACCCCTCCGGGAAAGAGGCGTGATTTTATGTATGTATGTATACATAAAATTCTTTCCTCATATTACTCTTCATATTATTCTATACACGAACGTCGCCATATATTTTAGAAATAATGTTATGATATCTTTCACTGTACAACTGCATTATTAATTGTCATGCACAACGCGACTCCGTTATTGGCCGCTACTAAATTGTCGCGCGTGCCTGGAATATCGCTTGGAAATAGCTTAGCTTGTGCTGAAGAGATGACCATTATTGTATAAAGATAACTGTACACTTTACAAGTCTAATTTTAGGATTTTCAAGTCGAATTACTGCTGGGTCAGGCAGTAAAACCTTTATTATTTAAAAACTAGCTGTCCCGGCAAACGTTGTTTTGCCATATAAATTTTTAAGTAATTTCTAGATAAAAAAATGCTAAGGGTGGAGAACCCTTATCACTAAGGGGTATGAAAATAGATGTTGGCCGATTCTCAGAACCACTTAATATGCTCACAAAATTTCATGATGTCGTAAAAGGTGACTAAGTTATAGGCTTAAAAACTTGGGATTCCTCTTATAGGCGATCGGCTAGCAACCTGTCACTAATTTAATCTCAAGTCCATCATGAAGTCATACATATTAACGTGGCACTTCAGTATGTTGACTCTGTCTACCCCACAGGGGATACAGACGTGACTATATGTATGTAATATATACCGAGACAGTGTACCACATCCTTAATACACCCGGAGGTTATACCAAACAATTATTGTTATCAAAAAACGATTCATCCAAACTTGTTTCATTGGCTATATCAGCTCATAGAAATGGCCTCTAAATATGCATTGTTATGACCACCCAATGAAGCTTTATTTGGCATCCTGTCACGAGCGTTCTTAGCTTCCAAATCGGTTCATTTGTGGTGAATTGATTAGCGAAAAATGGTGTTAATTTTAGATTTAGTTCTTTACATAAGTACATCTTAATCACGTCGCGTCCATTATGGAGTAGACAGAGCCAACAGTTTCTCAAGGACAGAAAATACTCAAATAGTAACAGGTTGCCGGCCCATCGCCTACAAGCAGATTTGAAATTTATTTTAAATACGATTTTGTACGTACGCCGTGTGGTTCCCGGCACCAATACCAAAAAGAATAGGACCACTCCATCTTTTCCCCATTGATGTCGTAAAAGGCGACTAAGGGATAGGCTTATAAAATTGCGAGAACCACAAGGCACTCGCTATATGGTCATCTAGTCATTAAGTTGTTTAAGAAAAAAATACACATATATATGTACATACATAAAATCACGCCTCTTTCCCAGAGGGGTAGGTAGAGACTGCATCTTTCCACTTGCCACGATCTTTGCATATTTCCTTCGCTTCATCTACATGCATAACTCTCTTCATTACTCTTGACCTGACTTTTTGCCAGGACGTCCTTAATTAAGAAAAAAATAATAACAAAAATAAGTCGATTTGTATTCTTATTTGCAATGACACTTTTGACCAACCACATTAAAGTGAGTATGATGTCATTGTACGTCAATTCCTTACGAAACAAATAGCAATTTCATTATGTACTTATTTGGTATTCAAATTATCTAACTTATTATCCGAAACGACTATACATTCTTACACTGTATATACTTACGTACCTACCACATTTTTTGTGTCAATTTATCTATTCATTCATTCATTTATTCATATAGTCACGTCTATATCCCTTACGGATTAGACAGAGCCAACAGTCTAGAAAAGACTGATAGCCCACGTTCAGCTGTTTGGCTTGATGATAGAATTGAGATTCAAATAGTGACAGGTTGCTAGCCCATCTCCTAAAAGAAGAATCTGAAGTTTATCCCTTAGTTGCCTTTTACGACATCCATGGGCAAGTGATAGAGTGGTCCAATTCTTTTTTCTATCGGTGCCGGGAACCACACGGCGCAGGAATCTGTCATTGTGTCTGAATTTAACTTATATTTTCCAATATTTCAGTTTAACGTGTTCAACGTGTATTTTCGAAAGTATTGGCTATGTCTACCCCGTAATCAATATCGCTTACGGGGTAGACAAAACCTAATAGTCTTTAAAAATACATACCTACATAAAAACACACCTCTTTACCGGAGGGATAGGCAGAAACTAATACACCTTTCCAGTTGCCACGATCACTGCATGCTACACAGCTGCGGCTGGTATAAAAAAATTGATATAAAAGATATTATATGAATGAATGAAATAACAGATTTCTAGCACATCGCCTTTAAAATCCCCTTAAGAATTAGTCTTACCCGTGATTGACTTTTACAAACTATACCTACGGGAATAGAAACAGTACCTATATTTTTTTCTTCGCCAGACTGAAAACTCATACATACATATGATCACGTCTATATCCCTTGCGGGGTAGACAGAGCCAACAGTCTTGAAAAGACTGAATATGTATGTATGTACGAAGTAAGTAAGGAACCACACGACACCTTGAAGACATTAGACAAAAAAATGATAAAATTTTAGATCCCAAGCAGCGTTATATCCGAAAAGATATAAAGATAATGAAAAATATTGTAAATTAATTCAAACGCTACCTGCGTCCGTTAAATTGATATAAAAACTATAGGAGATTTAGACATAACCTCCTGCAACGGTAGTCGGTTAGCTGCAGACCTCTTACTGTGTTTTATACATAGACATAGATGTAACTAGACCCTGCAAGTGTATGCTTTGAGTGCCAAACAAATCGCGTGACAAATTCTCGAATCCAATTAAAGAATATAGAGAAATACGTATGACTAAGGGATAAGCTTATAAACTTGGGATTCTTCTTATAGGCGATGGGCTAGCTACCTGTAATTTTTTGAATCTCAATTCTATCATTAAGCCTAACAGCTAACCGTGGCCTATGAGTCTTTTCAAGACTGCGGGCTCTGTCTACCCCGCATGGGATTTTGACGTGATTATATGTATAAAAATCCTCTGGTGCTCCACACACACCAATTTTGGCAAAATGTTTCATTTGATACCTGTCTTCCTCATTAACAGTATTATACAAATTTATTGCCGTACGTAAGATAGGTAGGTAATTACTAAAAAAATTAAAAAGCCTTAAGACAATTGTTTTTATAATATGATCATGCGGTATCTAGCTTTAACTACATCTGTGCCATAAATAATACTATAAAAATACCAATGGCAACTATAAAAATGTAATTTTGTTTTAGAATATCCATACACGGACAGACATATAAATGTTATTACAATAAAATATAGTATATTAATATGTTACTGGCGAATCTGTATATTATTATGTTAATTGAATGGCAAATAAATATGAAATAATATAACTTTCTGTTAGACTTTATGTCATCATTATTTTATGTATCACTAGAGGCCGCCCGTGACTTCGCCCGCATGGAAACCGTATCAATCCCGCGGGAACTTCCGAGATAAATTCTATATGTTATTCTGGGTCTTCAGCTACCTACATACCAAATTTCATTGTAATCGGTTCAGTAGTTTATGCGTAAAAGAGTAACAAACATCTATACTGACATACTCACAAACTTTCGCATTTATAATATTAGTAGGATTCTATCATTATGCCAAACAGCTCAACGTGGCCTATCAGTTTTTTGCAGACTGTCTATCCCACAAGGAAGTAAGACGTGATTATATGTATGTATGTATTGATATTGACTTAGAATCTAGCCTAGCTTAATCCAATATTAAATAAAAACAAATATAAGTCTCTCTCTTGTCTTTTACAAGGGCAGGCAGAGATGCATCTGGCACTCTCTCTTTTTTTTAAAATTACTAACCAGTATTTAAGCTGGATAGATATTTTAATACATAAAAACGAAGACATACATATAGTCACATACATACACAAAATCACGCCTCTTTCCCGGAGGGGTAGGCACAGACTACCTCTTTCCACTTGCCACGATCTCTGCATATTTCCTTCGCTTCATCCACATTCATAATTGTCTTCGTGCAAGCTCGGCGGTTTCGGATACTTTTGACCTGACCCTTTACCAGGACGTCCTTTATTTGATCAAGATACGTTCGTCTAGGTCTTCCCACTCCGACCTTTCCCTCCACACTCTCCTTGTATATCTGCTTAGTCAACCTGCTTTCATTCATACTCTCCACATGACCAAACCATCTTAACATTTAGTCACGTCTATACCTATCCCATGCGAGGTAGACAGAGCCAATAGTCTTAAAAACACTGAAAGGCCACGTTCAGCTGTATTTTTTTTATAATAGAATTGAGATTCTAATAGTGACAGGTTGCTAGTACATCGCCAACAAAGGGAATCCCAAGTTCATAAGCCTATTTCTTAGTCGCCTTCTACGACACCCGTGGATAAGATATGGAGTGGTTCTATTCTAAAGTGTCGGAACCACACGGTTTAAAAGCGAAGGCAGAATAAAATTCTCCGAATTAACATTTCAAGCAATACATCTTCATGGCAACTATAAACCAGGCCTAATTGTCATTAATACGCCATAAAAAAGCATTAATTATGGACAACAGCCTCTTAGACGCGATGCTATGTCAAGTTTGTACTACATAAATACATTTATTTATTTTTATATGTATGTTGAAGTGATTAATGTAACGGACATTTGAGTGTCGAGGTCAGAATTTAATGTGATTTTATTTGTGCCGTGTGGTTCCCGGCACCATTAGAAAAGAAAGAATAGGACCACTTCATCTCTTTCCCATGGATGTCGTAAAAGGCGACTAAGGGATTCTTCTTTTAGGCGATGGGCTAGCAACCTGTCACTATTTGAATCTCAATTCTATCAAAAAGCCAAACAACTGAACGTGGCGTTTCAGTATTTTCAAGACTGTTGGCTCTGTCTACCCCGCAAGGGGTACGTGATGGTATGTATGTATGTTGATATCCCTATGAAGTAATGACTCGAACAAGTCAACACCTACGCATTCGTATTTTGTTGCAAGATACCCGTAATGTGAACTTAACTATTGAAACTTAATATAGGAGTGAGAATCATTTAATGTGATTTATAAGTTCTCCAGTTCACTACAGTTTTTATGGGTTCAGCGCATAGACATTCACGCGGACTATAAATAAATATAAATAAATAAATATATACGGGACAAATTACACAGATTGAGTTAGCCTCGAAGTAAGTTCGAGACTTGTGTTACGAGATACTAACTCAACGATACTATATTTTATAATAAATAATTATATATATGCACATCCAAGACCCAGGCCAATCAGAAAAAGTTCTTTCCTCATCATGCCCTGGCCGGGATTCGAACCGGGGACCTCCGGTGTCACAGACAAGCGTACTGCCGCTGCGCCATAGAAGCTGTAAATGAAAATAATCCTCATGGTGCTGGCCTTCCTTAAGGTCAGGTCAGTGTTATGGTAAAAGGTCAGGTCACGAGCAAAACTTAACAAACGACTTTGCATAAAAAGATTGATGAATGTTATTTCAAAATGGAAGGACGTGATAAATGTGTGTATGTATGTATTTTAGCCTTGTGAGTATTCCTAAATATTGTATCGTGCAGACTGTCTGAGGAACAATCTAAAGGGATAGGCAGAAGAAATAATGGCTCTAAATCGCAAAAAAATAGTGTCAATGTTAAGCGCGTGGTACCCGGCACCATTAATAAAAAAGAATAGGACCACTACTTCTCCTTCCCATGGATGTCGTAAAAAGCGACTAAGAGATAAGCTTATAAACTTGCTATTCTTTTTAGGCGATGTGCTAGAGCAATCTGTCACTATTTGAATCTCAATTCTATTATCAAGCCAAAAAGCTAAACGTGACCTATCAATCTTTTTAAGACTCCTTTCTCTGTCTACCCCGCACGGGATATAGACGTGACTATATGTATGTATGTTCATTCTATTAAAAACAGGTGGTCATTGTCATTTATTAAAAACACATCAATGTTCCATCAATCAGATTGAAAACAAAGTGGAATCAAGCAATGACGGGGCGCAGTACCGGCCGGTTCCGAGAAGGGCCGAAGCGGAGCCCTACGGAGCCCTGCGGAGCCCTGCTGAGAGGTAATTCACGCTCACACCTCCATTGGGATTGTTCGTAGCGCAATGAAAGATAGTTGATACTTTATTATTTAACAGTTAATTGGACATTAAATTAATCTATTTCTTGTCTTACAAGACTGTTGGCTCTGTCTACTATGCATGGGATATAGACGTGATTATATGTATGTGTGTATGTAACAGTAAAAACTATAGCACTTTCCAACATGGGTTAGGTTACCCTGCAAAATGATTCTGGAGGACAGATGGGAGTCGCTTCGTGTAAAAATCTCATTCACCCAATCCAGGATTAAATAGGCGCATCTAGGCTCTTCTCCAAAAAGGTGAGCATGTAATGTGGACTAACGCCATCTAAGTAAAACTATTACAAGTGTTAGACATTCAAATGTGCGCGTTCATATTAACCCGAGCGCCATCTATACGGACCTCTTGAAAATTATTCAAATTCAAATTCAAAATTTTTATTCATACATACATACATACATACATAAAATCACGCCTCTTTCCCGGAGGGGTAGGCAGAGACTACCTCTTTCCACTTGCCACGATCTCTGCATACTTCTTTCGCTTCGTCCACATTCATAACTCTCTTCATACAAGCTCGGCGGTTTCGGGTACTTTTGACCTGACCCTTTACCAGGACGTCCTTAATTTGATCAAGATACGTTCGTCTAGGTCTTCCCACTCCGACCCTTCCCTCCACACTCTCCTTGTATATCTGCTTAGTCAACCTGCTTTCATTCATCCTCTCCACATGACCGAACCATCTTAACATACCCTTTTCTATTCCTGTAACTACATCTTCTTTCACATCACAACATTCCCTTATCACGCTGTTCCTTATCCTGTCACTCAATTTCACACCCATCATACTCCTTAACGCTCTCATTTCCACTGCATTTATTCTGCTTTCATGCTTCTTTTGCCATACCCAACTTTCACTCCCATACATTAATGTCGGGACCAACACGCCCCTGTGCACAGCCAGTCGAGCCTTTTTGGATAGTTTCTGACTGCTCATAAAGGCATGCAAAGCTCCATTCACCATGTTCCCCGCGTTCACTCTCCTTTCAATATCACTATCATACTTGCCATCTGATGTAAACTTTGATCCTAGATATACAAACTCTTTCACTTGCTCCACTCTTTCTCCTCCAATCAAAATATTACATGCTGTCATTTCTTTCTCCATTTCAAAAACCAGTGTTTTAGTTTTACTTACGTTCACTTTCATTCCTTTCTCTTTTAAAGCTTCATGCATACAGTTTACCATCTCCTGTAACTCCTCCGCTGATGACGCCAGTATAACCTGATCGTCGGCATAGAGCAGACATTTGACGAGTAACTCATTCATCCTTAATCCACTTTTAGACTCTTTCAAATCTGTCAAGCAGCTATCCATAAATAGGTTGAACAGCCACGGTGACGCAACACATCCTTGCCTAACGCCTTTCTCAATCTTAAACCACTCAGTGTGCGCTCCGTTTATCCTGACACAAGCACTCGAATCCTCATATAAGGATTTCAGTGCTCGTATTAAGAGACTGCTCACCCCATGCATAGAAAGTGCTGACCACAATTCATTCCTCTCAACTCTGTCATAGGCCTTTTCCAGATCTACGAATGTGCAATAGACTTTTTGACTCTTGGCCAAAAACTTTTCGGCTATGCACCGCAAGGAAAAGACCTGATCAGTACATCCCATTCCCTTTCGAAATCCCGCTTGAGCATCCCATATTTTGTCATCAGTTTCATTCCTGACTCTATTAATCAATACCTTAGCATACAATTTGCCGACGACGCTAAGCAGGCTTATACCACGATAATTTTTGCAGTCCAGCTGTGACCCTTTTCCTTTGTAAAGTGGATGATGGATGGATGGATGGATGGATGGATGGATGGAAAATTTTTATTCATTATTATAGGATACTTCATATCGCTTAATAATTGTCAAAACGTATGGTTTAACAACATTGGTTGACGTCAAATAAATTACTTAAAACTAAGTTTACTGCCGCTTCCAAGGCGTCAGTGCAGAAGAAGCGGTAACAAACTGCACTGCAGCATTTTCTTCAGCAACGTCAACTTGATTATTCAGGATGTCAGCCATTACATAGACGCTACATGTACGATTAATACAATAAATACAAAGAGTACATAAAATCAGTGTTCCTCATTCAGTACGCCCTTCCAATACACAATAACAAGTATCAAGCCTTGTTGGTCGCTGTATCATCCAGTAATATATTGATGATGCTGTAACACTGTATTGTGATCTTTTGTTAGATTATGATAAGCGTGATAACTTATTCCCTGCTTAATATAAACGTCTGGTAGGGACTTCGGTTGGACTAATGTGGAGCTAGTATTAGGGATTATAGCAAGATTTAAAGGAATAGGGATAAGTTTACAAACTTGGGATTCTTTTCAGGCGATGGGCTAGCAACCTCTCACTATTTGAATCTCAATTCTGTCATTATGCCAAATAGCTGAACGTGGCCATTCGGTCTTTTCAAGACTGTTGGCTCTGTCTACTCAGCAAGGGATATAGACGAGACCATAATAATGTATGTAGGTATTTAGGAAAAACATATAATTTTGTGTTTATTTACTAACTAATTATAATGCAAAGTTAATCTTAGTTTTTGACGGGTTTTAACGTACTTACTTAACTATTTCTTAACCCACAAAGGTCATAGTTAAACTAACATTTTTTTTAACCCTTTATGAGGCTTACTGAGGCAGGGTGAAGAAAAACGTCGTGAGGAAGCCTGCATATTCAGACAACTGGATTTGACACCATGATCGATCAAATACGGGTTAGATTTACCTGCAAAGGTTGCGGAGGTCAGATGGGTCGCTTAGTGTAAAAACCTGAGGCAATCCAGGATCCATGGTCGAAGGCATACCCCGGGCTCCTCTCCAGAGTGATGAGGATGCAATCGAGACTAAAGCCGGGAGGAAGAAGAGGTGAAAATAGAAGACAAAGAAGCCTCTTCCACACTACCATACCGTCCAAAAAGACAATGAGCAGGTGGGCTCGTGGCGTGGCATTCAGTTTGTTTAACATGATAATTGGCAGCTCTGCCGTGCGGCCAGGAATGCTATCTGTGGTATTATCACTGAATTAATATTATTATATTAAATTATAAGTACATATACCTACATAGACAGACATTTACACTCTTCCGCAAAATAAGGACAGACAGACAGACAGACCTCAGTACAGGTACTTGCGGGGTAGACAGAGCCGAGAGTCTTGAAAAGACTGATAGGCCACGCTCAGCTATTTGTCTTAATCATAGAATTGAGATTCAAATAGTGACAGATTGCTTGCCCATCGCCTAAAACAAGAATCCCAAGTTTACAAGTCTTAGACGCCTTTTACGACATCCATATGAAAGAGTGCCGTGTGGTTCCCGGCACTATTACAAAAAAGAATAGGACCACTCCATCTCTTTCCCATGGATGTCGTAAAAGGCGACTAAGGGATAGGCTTATAAACTAAGGATTCCTCTTTTAGGCGATGGGCTAGCAACCTGTCACTATTTGAATCTCGGTTCTATCATTAAGCCAAATAGCTGAACGTGGCCATTCAGTCTTTTCAAGACTGTTGGCTCTGTCTACCCCGCAAGGGATATAGACGTGATCATATGTATGTATGTATGTATATGAAAGAGATGGAGTGGTCCTATTCTTTTTTGTACTGATGCCGGGAACCACACGGCACAGACAAATATTGCTTTAATTAACGAATGTACGTGACACATTACGTCTATATCCCGCTAATGATATCCAGAACAGCCAATAACCCTGCGCGTCGAGATGTTATCGCGATGTTTATGTGTAAGACGCGCTATATATCTGAAACCTGATATAGCACGTTTAGTTGTAACATCGACCAAGGGATTAGGGTTCTGTAGGCGAAAAAACTTATGAAATTGATGACCGTAATCTATAAACCAAGTTTCAATGTTTATAAATGCAACCAGCAATCTTTATTAAACTTGGGACACACTTTTAGTACATACTTCGTCCGCGTGGAATAGTTATTTTGGGCGTCATTGAGGCCCTCAAAGATGGATGATATTCCCCGTTTTTTTTTCACATTTTTCATAATTTCCTCGCGCCTCAAAGTTGCAGCGTGATGTTATATAGCCTAAAGCCTTCCTCGATAATAGACTATTCAACACAAAAAGAATTTTTCAATTCGAACCAGTAAATCCTGAGATTAGCGCGTTCAAACAAACAAACAAACAAACTCTTCAGCTTTATAAAATTAGTATAGAAGATGAGTCTTTAAAATGCTGCAGTGCAGTTTGTTACCGCTTCTTCTGCACTGACGCCTTGGAAGCGGCAGTGAACTTAGTTTTAAGTAATTTATTTGACGTCAACCAATGTTGTTAAACCATACGTTTTGACAATTATTATGCGTTATGAAGTATCCTATAGCAATGAATAAAAATTTTAAATTTGAATTTGAGTCACGAGAGGGTCCTGCGAGATTTGCTATAAAAGACAATGTATGTGCTTTGTGTGTGGAGCTGTGAGTTTGTATTGTCTTCTTACAACCGTCGCGAGAGATGACACGTTGGCTAACTAGAATTGGACAAGACAAATTCGAGCATGGACGCTTAATTGTTTAAAAAAATATTTTTATTAACGGATAAAATTTATTACAGTATTGATGATTTCTTGAATGATAAATATTGAAAATATTATATCTTTAATGTTGGTAGAACTATTAATTTTCAGTTGGACCGTTTTGGATACATACCTATATACATATAATTACATTTATATCCCTTGTGGGATACACAGAGCCAATAGTCTTGTAAAGACTGATAGGCTTAAAGAATCCCAAATGTATAAGCTTATCACTTAGTCGCCTTTTACGACATCCATGGGAAGAGATAGAGTAGTTCTATTTATTTTTCTTTCGTGTTGTACCCGGCAACATATTTATATATATGTAATATTTTGAAATACATACATTCAAGAGAAAGACTTGAGATTCTTTTTTTAGGCGATGGGCTAGCAACATGTCACTATTTGAATCTCAATTCTATCATTAAGCCAAACAGCAGAACTTGGCCTATCAGTCTTTTCAAGACTGTCGGCTCTGTCTACCCCGCAAGGGATATAGACGTGATAATATGATTGTTTGATGTATACAAATACAAAAGAGAAGTTCAGTTATTACAGGAACTCAAAGAAATGCACGGAACCCTATAAATTAAATTTGTGACGCCCACTTCTAACACGTCGAATAACACGCATAGTTTATCACCTCGGCTAGATTGAGCTATCCCGAATTCCTTGAAAATATTGTGGGAATTATACAAACAAATGGCTATTTTTAACGTTACAGACTTCAATTTATCGAATTTATTAGGGGAATGTATTTATTCCGATGCGTTAAGTGTAAAATTTCGTTTTGATCGAGTCGAGTCGGTTAATTTTTTAATGAGATGCATTTTTATTGGTTATATTTTGTGGTTATGTTTTATTTTTACTTATAATATCTATAAATTTCTAAATGAATTTTCTATTCTAACTTTGGATAAATGTAAAGTTGACGTTTTGAAGAAAATGCTGCAGTGTAGTTTGTTACCGCTTCTTCTGCACTGACGCTTTGGAAGCGGCAGTGAACTTAGTTTTAAGTAATTTATTTAACATCAACCAATGTTGTGTAAACCAAAAATATGACAATTATTAAGTGATGTATGATGTAAGACTTTTAACACAGTATGCACTTATTTAATTTATTTATTTATTTAATTTAAATATTTATTTATGTGCATCAAAGAAAGAAAAATAGGAATAGAACTTAAAGAGAAATTCACTACAAGCACACTTCTTATTTCTAGTGAAATTTCTTGTGGCGTTGGCTTGTGTAAGTACATAATTAATTAGATATAAACTTACATAAACTTGCTGATATTAATAAACCTAAAACAAATTATTATTAAATAACAAATATTAAATAAATAAACATACATATACTACAACATAAATGAACAGTGAATGCGTTACGACACGACGACAACGACAGGTAACATACATACATACATACATACATAAAATCACGCCTCTTACCCGTAGAGGTAGGCAGAGACTACCTCTTTCCACTTGCCACGACCTCTGCACACTTCCTTCGCTTCATCCACATTCCTAACTCTCTTCATGCAAGCTCGGCGGTTTCGGGTACTCTTGACCTGACCCTTTACCAGGACGTCCTAAATTTGATCAAGATACGATTTAAGATACAGGTAGTGTTCTTAGTAGATATATTTTTTTTTAATTTTGTTTGTTTAAACTTTAGGTTATTCTATCTAGTTTGTTTGCTTTCTAGTTTGTTTGCAATTTGATACAAATCAAACTAGTTGGCCATTGTTTTACTTATTCAGAAGGCGCTTATGATTTATTCTATATTCATATATATTTATTATATTATTTATATTATAGTAAATTAAGTATAATTTTATGAATAATCTTTATTTTAATTATTGAGGTAGCCTTCTGGTTTGATTGCCATTTGATAGTATTTAGTGGACCCCAAAACCTAACAAGATAATAAGCCATCTCGACACAAACATTCGCATTAACATCTCTGTTACCTCGGGCGCGGGTCGTTTTATCAAAATAATGGTATGTCAGAGTGGAGAGTGTACCACGTCAATAACTCCAAGCTGATGGTGCGAGATTGGACGCGATGGGAGGTAAAGTACAATAGCAAAGAGAAGTGTTAGTATTATTTAAATTCCGTATATATACATACATACATAAAATCACGCCTCTTTCCCGGAGGTGTAGGCAGAGACTACATCTTTCCACTTGCTACGATCTCTGCACACTTCCTTCGCTTCGTCCACATTCGTAACTCTCTTCATGCAAGCTCGGCGGTTTCGGGTAGGTCTGTACTCTTGACCTGACCATGAAAACAAATATACATAACAATTTAGGTGTTCTCTCGTCAACATTTCTGTTCTAAGTTTGGATGATTGTGAAGTTGACGTTTATGGGGTAGACAAACTCTTTCTAACTTTTGCATGTTTTTTAAAGTAACTAACTTTGGTTCAAATCATTGATTGAAATCATCAATTTCTTTGATTTCCGCCTTCTTTTGTCATTTGTGTCCCTGACTGTACCAATGGTCTGTACCGAAGTTGCACCAACTTAGATAAGTGTGAAGTCATTGTTCTGATAGAACGTGTGATTGGCCTTCGTCTGGTGGTTTGGTCAGCCCGCTCGCCAAAACCTTCGATTGGAGGTGTGAAAGTATCATTGTTAATTTAATAACCTCAGTTGCTAAGTGGTCAAAATGCTTGGCTGTAGAAGGTTCCGGGTTCGATGTTCAATCAAGTCTAAATTTTTTGTTTGGTCTTTTTTACATAAATAACATCACGTCTGTATCCCTTGCGGGCAGACAGTCTTGAAAAGACTGAAAGGTCACGTTCAGCTGTACGGCTTTATGATACTGATTGTTATACAGCCGTTAAAGGAATTTTTGTATTTTTTTTTAGGTTCCGTATGTTTATTAGATAATATCAAATATATATAAATACATACATATATACATATGATCACGTCTATATCCCTTGCGGAGTAGACAAAGCTCACAGTCTTTAAAAGACTGAAAGGCCACGTTATCTATTTGGCTTAATGATAGAATTGAGATTCAAATACTGGCAGGTTGCTAGTCCATCGCATAAAAGAAGAATCACAAGTTTATAAGCCATTCCATTAGTCGCCTTTAACGATATCCATGGGAAAGAGATGGAGTAGTCCTATTCTTTTGTCTATTGGTGCCGGGAACCACACGGCCCACGGCGGTATTATTTTTACAACCTATTTTTTTATAAACTAACTTCTTAACGCCGTCCACGTAATGCTTACTAATATTATATAGTATATAAGAATATTTACAAATTTTGCCGTTTCCTTGGCAAACAGGTAATGTGTACCCTATTTTTGGCCTGGGATAACAAGTAATTTTAATATACAAAATTCCAAAAGAAAAATTTGACCATTGGCAGCCGTAGAAGTTAGTTTAATACAAATCCTACTTTGAAAAAAAAAGAACTGATCATAAATTTTTCTCATTCAGTCAAATTAAACGAATTATCTCCTAAATCTCTTAAACAAAATATACAACTGTAGTTAAAGTTAAGTTGTTAACAAAACTTGATACGTCTTTATTTTTATTCGAAACGTCCCATCCAATTACCCGGTAGACAGTGTCGTATTTCAGTCATTAAATTATGAATAAAAGCCTATAATATCTTTTACGTCGGTGAATGAAATTTCATATAACTGTTTGACTAACTGGATAGAGTCATTACAGATTGAAACATAAGTACAGTCAGCCTCATAGTTAGAATAGAATAGATTTATTTTCAAAATTGGATACAAGGTATCACTTATTGACGTCACATAACTTAATTCTAATTATAACTACTAGCGCTTCCAAAGCGCATGTGTGGAAGAAGCGGCGGAACAAACTACACTGCAGCATTTTCATCGGACGTCAATTTACAAATATAGATCTCTTAAATCTAAATCGTGGACGAATGCACATTGTCTACATTAAAAAACATGAATGAATGTAGAACTGATTATGTCAATACGAATATTTCGTCAAATAAAATAAAGACAAAATAAAATATGTACATACTGTACAAATTATGTCAAGATCATGTCAAAAATACACAAGTTAAGTATTATATCTGCTTACAGTAGGCTAATAAACTCGAGGTTCTTCTTGTACTTATGCGATGTGTTAGTGTTGAATTCATAATTTGGATTCATAATTTTAATTCATAATTTGAATTCATACATACATACATACATAAAAATCACGCCTCTTTTCCGGAGGGGTAGGCAGAGACTACTTCTTTCCACTTGCCACGATCTCTGCATACTTCATTCGCTTCATCCACATTCATAACTCTCTTCATGCAAGCTACTAGGGTACTTTTGACCTGACCCTTTACCAGGATGTCCTTAATTTGATCAAGTTACGTTCTGATTCTCAAATGCTGATTAACAACTTTATGCCAATAAACAATGAAAAATATTCAATAAACAATTAAAAGGCATATAATTTAGAGTGCGATCAGTTTAAGCAATAGTTGTGGAGGTGCGAGCGTGAAGACGTACGGACAAATTTATGTACGGCCGCTAACGAGACGAACGGAGCGAGAGTGCAGATGAAAAAGGTTGAAAATGTGATTTTTTTTATCTACAAACTTACATCACTTACATGAATACATACCTACATAATCACGTCTATATCCCTGGCGGGGTAAACAGAGCCAACAGTCTTGAAAAGACTGTTAGGCCACGTTCAACTGTTTGGCTTAATGATGGAATTGAGATTCATATAGTGACAGGTTGCCTGAAAGAAGAATCCCAAGTTTATAAACCGACCCCTTAGTCCCGGTTTCGAATTCCGGTCATGGCATGATGAGAAACGAACTTTTTTCTGACTGGCCTGGATCTTGGATGTTTATCTATATAAGTATTGATTATAAAATATAGTATCGTTGAGTTAGTATCTCGTAACACAAGTCTCGAACTTACTTCGAGGCTAACTCAATTTGTGTAATATATCCCGTATATAGGTACTTATAAGTACTTATCCTTTTTAGCGATGAGCGTAGCAATCTGTCACTATCTTAATATCAATTCCATAATAAAACCATTTTGAATTTATATTCACGTGGCTTACTAGCCTTTTTTACAGTCTCCGTCTACACCGTAAAGGAAGAAAACGTGATACATGTAGTATCTTTAGAAATAAATGAGATTATGTTAGGTAAGTAAGGTTTTCGCTAAAAAAAACTCGATTTCTAAAACTAACGAATGAATTGGAACTTAAAAATTTCACTTACCACCTTTTACATTTATAGCCAGTAACAAGCCTTTAAAATAAGGCTGGAACACAACAAACAAATGTCCAGGTGTGAATGGCCATCGGCTGCTGGTGGGAGAGAGACGAAAGACATGTTCTCATAAAGAAGGAAAGAGAGAGTGAATGATCTAAAGTTATTGGTTCCGTTGTGTGTTTTAGAAGAACGGAGAAATGTGAAAATTATGTATGTTTATTGTAAGAAAAATACGGACTACCTTGATACTGGTAAGCTGTTTCGTTTTATTACTGTTGTAAGTTTAATAAAAAAAAAAGAATAGGACCACTCCTTCTCATTCCCATGGATGTAGTAAAAGGCGACTAAGGGATAGGCTTACAAACTTGGGATTCTTTTTTAGGCGTTGGGCTCGCAACCTGTCACTATTTGAATCTCAATTCTATCATGAAGCCAAACAGCTGAACGAATCCCATTCAGTCTTTTCAAAACTGTTGGCTCTGTCTACCCCGCAAGGGATATACACGTGACTATATGTATGTATGTTAGTTTAATTTAAACCTCACGGTTAGGCCTTTCGGTCTTTTCGAGAACGATGGCTTAGCCTACCCCGCATTGGGTATAGACGTGACTATATTTGTATGTATGTGATTTTTTTTTTCCAGCACATGGTAGTAAAAATAATTTTAAATATTATTATATTTTTTTCTATTTTTTTACTGAATTATGTTCAATTCGTAATGTGGGCCACTTGTTTGTTTCTCTTACTCTCTCTTTCTCTACAGATTGTACAAGTCGATCAAGGGAAAGGCTTATAAACTTGAGATTCTTTATTAAGGAATGTGGTAGCAACCACTATTCCAATTTCAATTCCATTTTTAAAACCATCCATCTCTGCGTAGATTATTGGCTATGTCTACCCCGTTAGCAATAAAGACGTAATCTAAATAGGTAAAAAGTGATATAACATTTGCATCATTTGTTTTTCTATTCATGTACAATTTTTATTATTGCTCTTTGATATTGATTTTTATTTAGAAACTAAGTACCTCTCTTACCGCGTCGTGGGTTAAAACCACAGATTTTATCATCCTTAAACACAATAATAGAAAGTATGACAGACAGACATACACGTATACATGCGTCCTTATCTGATTGTCGAGATTTATATATTACTAGCTGTGCCCGCGACTTCGTTCGCGTGGGATAGTTATTTTGGGCATCATTGAAGCCCTCAAGAATGAATAATTTTCACCGTCTTTTTTTTCACATTTTCCATTATTTCTTCGCTCCTTATAGTTGTAATGTGATGTTACATAAAGCCTTCCTCGATAAATGGTCTATTCGACGCAAAAATAATTTTTCAATTCGAATTATAGTTCCTGAGTTTAGCGCGTTCATATGAACAAACAAACTCTTCAGCTTTATAATATTAGTATAGATTTTGTTGTATTATCCGTATGTTTAAATCCTGATATGTTTATGTCTTGATATCCTTTGAATTATTTAAATGAGAGTAACAGCTTTTTTATACGAACTTTAAATAATGGATTGATATGTCACGCGTGTTAGTATTTTAAGATACAAACATAAATACATATAGTCACTTTTATCCCTTACGGGGTAGACAGAGCCGACAGTCTTGAAAATACTGATGGGCCACGTTCAGCCGCTCGGCTTGATGAAAGAATTGAGATTCAAGTTGTGACAGGTTGCTAGCCCATCGCCTAAAAAAGAATCCCAAGTTTGTAAGCCTATCCCTTAGTCGGCTTGTATACGTCATCCGAGGGAAAGATATGGAGTGGTTCAATTCTGAAATCATTACATTAAATCCGAAATCATTAAACTTACATAATACTACAAAAATCAGCATTACTAGGTAACCTATTTCTTGTTACTTCATCCACATTCATCACTCTCTTCATGCCAGTATGTCAGTTTAGAGAACTTGCGCAGAAAAAATACCTATAACAATTGTTTTTTTTATAATAATAACGTAGATATAACATTAAAACTCTATTTATAATCGAATTAAACATAAAATAAACAAAATATCAACCGTGCACCTCATTTATAAGCAAACTGCGTTAAATTTTTCTTTTTTTTTAACTGCCTTCGCAAAATATCGGATTCAGGAATCGTAGGTGTTACAATGGCCATAATTATCATCAAAATATCATTAATACGGTCCATAAATACAAATAAAATGAGGCTATGCTGTATCAAATTTCATTTTACGTTAAGGCGGCCTACACAAGTAGAATGGTTGCTTAGAATTAATCTACTTCATCGTACTATAATCACTACATATAACAAAATAAAGTCCCCATATTCTCTATGTGGGCCGTGTGGTTCCCGGCACCAATAGAAAAAAGAATAGGACCACTCCATCTCTCTCCCATGGATGTCGTAAAAGGCGACTAAGAGGTAGGCTTACAAACTTGGGATTCTTTTTTAGGCGATGGGCTAGCAACCTGTCGCTATTTGAATCTCAATTCTATCTTAAAGCCAAATAGCTGAACGAGGCCAATCGGTCTTTTCAAGACTGTTGGCTCTATCCACCCCGCATGGGATATAGACGTGATTATATGTATATTCTCTATCTGTATGTATGAGGTAATCTCCAAAAATTGTAGACGGACTTTCTTCCTATTAGAAATTTTGTAAAGAGGGTTTGTTGAGAAAGGTTTCTTCTATATGCTATCCGTGCAAAGCCAGGTCAGGTCACTAGTTCTATGATAAATGCGAAAGAATTAGTTACGCAAGTAAGTACCCATAGGTTTACTGTGTCTTATAAGTAGGTACATATGTACATCTCAGTTTGGTCCAAAGGTTCGACTGGCAGAGAATGCCTTGTGGCATTAAGTCCACCTGTTGTACATTTTACGTTCATAAAGTTTAAATAAATAAGTTGGAATTCAGGCCACATAAAATAGTTATATATTGTATTAGGAACAGCTATATTGTATTATATATTTTTTAATTAACAATAGAATAAACATACCCACACAAATTTTCCACACCCAATAGAACATACTTGCCTTTATTAATTTAATAGATGAAATATTAAACCACAAGAAATATCCTAAATATTAATAGCTACATTTTTGAGCCTATTGGTCTGGAAACCTTGGATCCATGGGGTTCATCAGCTTGTCAGCTTTTTAATATTCTTTCTAAAAGACTGATGAAGACCAGATGGTTGGAAACTTCTTAGGTCGAAGATTAAGCATTGCTTATCAACGTGACAATGCAACCAGCCTTCTGGGTACTTTGCCGCAAACTATTTACAGAAACTACACAGTTTATAAATTACTAGCTGTGCCCGCGACTTCGGCCGCGTGGAATAGTTATTATGGGCATCATTGAAGCCCTCAAGGATAAATAATTCTCCCCGTTTTTTTTCACATTTTCCATTATTTCTTCGCTCGCTTATAGTTGCAGCGTGATGTTATATAGCCTAAAGCCTTCCTCGATAAATTTTCTATTTAACACAATAAGAATTTTTCAATTCGATACAGTAGTTCCTGAGATTAGCGCGTTTAAACCAACAAAAAAAACAAACTCTTCAGCTTTATCCTTCCTACTACTATTATAAAGGCGAAAGTTTGTATGGATGTATGGATGTTTGTTACTCTTTCACGCAAAAACTACTGAACCGATTACCATGAAATTTGGTATGTAGGTAGCTGAAGACCCAGAATAACACATAGGCTACTTTTTATCCCAGAGTTCCCGCGGGATTGATAGGGTTTCCATGCGGACGAAGTCGCGGGCGGCCTCTAGTAATATTAGTATAGATAACAAGTTCTTTTTATTTTTTCTTTTCACTTTTAATTTATTTATTATTATAAGTAATGGTTAATAGCTGTAAATGTACAATTTAATAAATGTATTCCTCAAATTCCTATTCTCAATACTTCCAATGCAACTGTATAGTGTGCAGTCAGCCTTCTCCGAAATTATTATCGTGAAACTGCGTTCCTCTTCAAGTTCAAGAGGATCTATTTCCAAAATTTTGCCATGGAATAATCAGCCATATTCGAATCTGCATAAAGTTAAAATTCAGTAAGTGGCATCAATGCAAATTATTATGTTTAGTAGAGCCCAGAATAACGATTGTCACCTTTTTATAGAATTCACATTGGCCGAGTTGATTGGATGAGTGAGTCAGCTTCCATGCTGGTCAAAAAACATAATGTGCGCCAGATGCTGATTGTAAAAGTCGATCAAGGGAAAGGATTATAAACTTGGCATCCTTCTTTTAGACGATGGGCTAGCAACCTGTCACTATTTGAATCTCAATTCCACCATGAACCCCATAAAGCTGAATGAGACTTTTATGTCTTTTAATATTATTTACCCCATAAAGGATAAAGTCGTGATTATATGTACGTATGATCCAGAAGTTCAAGAACAAAACAAGTTTCAAACTTTACATGATGGAAAATATTTTCATTATTAAATAATTCCATTGTTTTGTTACCCCTTATGAGTAGAGCAATGTGAAAAAGCTCTAAATATTTCGTTTAAATAGAAATTTCAAACTTCAATTACTTACCTAAGAAAATCTAAATCTGACGATCATACATACATACATATAACCACGTCTATATCGTCTATAGACAAACTCAACAATCTTGGAAAGACTGAAAGGCCACGTTCAGCTGTATCGTTTTGAGATCGCCTACAAGGGGAATCCCAAGTATATAAACCAATCCCTTAGCCGCTTTTACAACATATATGGGATAGATATGGAGACGTTCTATTCTAAAGTGTCGGAAATCTAACGGCACCAAATAATAATAATGAAAGTAACTTAATAATACATTTTCCATCAGTGAACTGTTAAAACAATTTTTTAAGCTAACTTTTTATAGTACATACATGCATATGGTAACGTCTATATCCAGAGCCAACAGTCTTGAAGACTAAATGGCCACATTCAGCTATTTGGCTTAATGATAGAATTGATATTCAAATAGTGATAGGTTGCTAGCCCATCGCTTAAAAAAGAATCCCAAGTTTGTAAGCCTATCCCTTAGTCACCTTTTACGACATCCATGGGAAAGAGATGGAGTGGTCCTATTCTTTTTTGTATTGGTGTCGGGAACCACACGGCACCCGGGACTTTTTATGTCAGTAGTAAAAAGGCGAGTCCACTCGCACAATGTGAACAAGACTTGCCGATGCCGCGATAAGCTCTTGTTCATAATTTGATGTGGCAATATTAATCGCATTAACTGATTGCCCCTTTATTCCCTTTAAGATAACACAAAATTATGTTATTTTCCTTTTACTGTTGGTATGCGAATGTTTTGTACGGTATTTTGTGTTTGTTATGTTATGAAGTGCTGTGTTGTAGATATATTTGTGGTTATAAACAATAAAGTTGATTTTCTCGCTCTCTTTTTAGCAAGTCAGTATTTAATACATCTATCTTTGAGGTTAAACATAGTATTAGAAATGGGTGACAAAAATGTCTTCGTCAAAATTCGTGATCAGACTGAGAATAGATAAGAATAGATTTATTTTCAAATTGGATACAAGGTATCACTTATTGACGTCACATCACTTAAATCTTATTATACCTAACAACTACTGCTTCCAAAGCGCATGTGTAGAAGAAGCGGCGTAACAAACTACACTTTTATATATTATACCCTAAAGCCTTCCTCGATAAATAGTCTATTCAACACAAAAAGATTTTTTCGATTCTCATCAGTAGTTAACTTCTTAGAATTTTTCAATTCTAACTGAGATTAGCGCGTTCAAACAAACAAACTCTTCAGCTTTATAATATTAAGTATAGATTTAGATACCTACAAAAAACGACCACTTAAATAACACATCCCAATCGTTCAATCTGCGAAAGGATTTGTGTAAAGCAAAAATTAATTTTCTCCAAAAATAAAATAACACGATTCGATGTGGCCAAGAGCGAGTTTGTAAAAAATTAAAGGGTTCAGGACATATTTGCAATAAGTAAATTTTTTTTTCTTATTTATTTATTGCAAAAATTACTTACTTTGTGTACCTATAAAATCGACTGGATTTATACTCAAAGTACCTACACAGTATCACATTGCTGACGTGTGAGCCGGAACTCTATTGGTGTATTGGCCGTTGGCTCTGTCTACCCCGCAAGGGCAAGGGTGATTATATGTATGAATGAATGAATCAACATCAGCTTTATGTTAACACTTAGTGCTGATATATCTATACTAATATTATAAAGCTGAAAAGTTTGTTTGTTTAAACGCACTAATCTCAGGGACTACTGGTCCGAATTGAAAAATTCTTTTTGCGTCGAATAGACCTTTTATCAAGGAAGGCTTTAGGCTATAAAACATCACGCTGCAACTATAAGAAGCGCAGAAATAATGGAAAATGTGAAACAAAACGGGCAAAATCATTCACCCTTGAGGGCTTCAATGATGCTTAAAATAACTATTCCACGCGGACGGAGTCGCGGGCACAGCTTGTTTAATAATAAAGGTCTGTGTGACACGGAACCTTGGACTGTTAATAAATCGATGCGCACCTCTCGCCGTAAAAGCCGGCGGATCCCGTTCGCGATTACTGATATTTATTAATGGCGATAAGTCTCCATTTTGTTTGCTCAGCCTCTTGTTCTTGCACTTGTTTCAACACGTTCGGCTCTGGTATGTTGACAGTTTATATGTATATAATACGTATTTGATAGTTTCAAAGACTTTAGGAGACATACATACATACAATGAAGTCTATATCCTTTGCGAGATAGAGTCAATTGTCTTGAAAACTGATAGGTTATGTTCAGCTGTTAGGCTTAATGATAGAATTGAGATTCAAATAGTGACAGGTGGCTAGCCCATCGCCTATAAGAAGAATTCCAAGTTTTTAAGGCTACCCCTTAGTCGCCTTTTACGATATCCACGGTGCGTCTTTTAACCGGGATCCTGGATTGGGTAAGTCTATTTTTGTACAGGAAGCGAATCCTTGCACTAAACGAATGTGCCATAAGTCGCCTTTTACGACATTCTTTTCAAGCTTTACCTTATATTTCTATTTACCTGAATTTATAACTCCCGCTTTGCATTATTGTACTATTTACAGGTATTATACGCGCACGTCTTTTCAAGACTGTTGGTTCTGTGCACCCCGCAAGGGATATAGACATGACTTTATGTAGGTATATGTATGTCTCCCTTAAAATATGTGTAAGTTTGTCTTAATAGATTATTTTCTTTTCAAAAATTAATCAAAATTCCAATTTGAAAAAGCATAAGTACTTACTTAAATAACAAATTGCAATAGTAAAATTACTACACTAACGAACGTAATAACTATTAGCTGAGTCAAGAAACACAAAATCCAATAAACAAATAACACGTTTTAACAGATCAAAAATGCAATAAACTTTGACATAAGTACATACCTACGCATAATGGATAATTATTAAAATTAACATTTTATTGGTCAATTCATCGTTATAAATTGTGATTTTCCCCGGAACGCTTAAATCTTTGATTTTGAGCTTAAATTAAACGCTTTTAAACTGAAATAATCACTGGTTATGATGTGGTTCTTCGTCCTTTTTCCTCCGTCAATATTATGTTTTGTCCTTGTCTTGTGTATGCCAAATTATGTAGTACTGTCTTGCTTTACAAACATTCTTTTAAGGTGACGACGCACTTTAAATCCTACTAATATTATAAATGCGAAAGTTTGTGAGTACGTCAGGATATAAGTATGGAAGTTTGTTACTCTTTGACGCAAAAACTACTGAACCGATTACGATGAAATTTTGCATGTAGGTAGCTGAAGACCCAGAATAATATAAAGGCTACTTTTTATCCCGGAGTTCCCGCGGGATTGATAGGGTTTCCATGCGGACGAAGTCGCGGGCGGCCTCTAGTGTATTATATATATTTTTAAAGCGACCTTTTCGGCGCACCATCTAACCAAAAGGTTCATGGAGGTAACATAACGTTTTCTAATTGACCTGGGTCTTTTAATATTTATTTACATCATCTTCCCACTTCTTCTCTTCAAAAATCAACCACCATCCTGGTCGTTCGTCCCTACATCTGGATACAAGAGGAAGAATAAATAAATTGGAGCGAACCAAATCATTGTTATTTTTAACCGCCTACGAAAAAAAGGCAGTTCTTAGTTTAACCTGTATGTATGTAATTAAGTTTGTCCGCGATTATCTCGCGTTCGCTTGACCGATTTTGATGCGGTTTTCAGGAAAGTGTAGATATGTTTACAGAAATTTAACCGATTACCAAAAAGGAGTACATTGATTGGAGGCGGTTTCCTTTTTACAAAAGTTATTGTACAATACCTGGGTTTGTATTATGCAATTACTTATTTGACTCCATTAAATGCAGATATGTCATTTGCTTGAACCATTCTGAACGGCAAAGACTTATTTTACATCGCTTATTAAAGGCAATTAAAAATTCCAACAAAGAAAAAAAAACAACAAAATAAGTAATATTTTCTCCGCAACATCAGTCACCCCCTTAAACGAAAATAATCAGTCTTTTAAAATAAATATTTTGCGTTCGCCACTGCGTCGCTACATCGCCATTACTCCGTCCGTTCTGTTTTAGATGTAGCTCGCAGAATACGCTTGTCACTTTCACTCTCAAGCACAAAGGTGCATTTTGGAGTAGTGCTCTCCCTGTCTGTCGGCTTGGCAATTTGCTGGCATGTTGTTAAGTTGCAATCAATTGGCATGCGCAAACAGACGCCTATGATATATCCAATTAAGTCGTGCTGAGGGAAAAAGGTGCAACTGAGATCTTAGTTTTTAACGCTTAGTTTTTTTTTATTAACATAACATAACATGTACTTAATCATGTATATGTCCCTTGCCGGATAGACAGGGCCAACAGTCTTCAAAATACTGAAATGCCACGTTCAGCTTAGTGATAGAATTGAGATTCAAATAGTGATAGGTTGCTAGCCCATCGCTTTAAAGAAGAATCTCTAGTAGACATATAAACCTATCCCTTAGTCGCCTTTTACGACATGCATGGGGAAGACTTGGTAGTAAGTCTTATTCTTTTTCAATTGATGCCAGGAACCACACGGCATTGAGGGAGACATACTAAATGTACATGCAAACCACTTGGACATCAGGGCAGAAGGAATCTCAAATAGACCACATTATCACGTACTTTACAAATGGCAACTGTTTACATTGTAGAAGGCATGTGATTCCTCGAATTTAAGTTTACTTTCACAACCATCTAACAAAATGAAATAGAAAAATATAATAATTAATGTTTAATATAGAAACGCGACAACATGCGATATGAACAAGAGCTATACGTGGAGTGACGGATCGGCTCGGCGATGTCCTCTGAAGCGGCGTCTTAAATAATATGGGGTAATAAACGAATGTCAACCTTTTCCAAATAGAAAGGAGAAAAGAATCATACAATAAAACAATAAAAACTATAGTTACGAGAATAAACAAAAGAATATGTAGCGGGGCTCGACTGCCACCAAAGGGGAGACCTTCCGCCAGACTTTGTGCTCTTTGTGTTATGCCTGGGGAACCACGCGTCAGACGATGTTGTGGCGGAGGTTGTATATATGATTCAATTGGTGTAATCTTTGCTTGCGCGATTAAGAGTCTCCCCTGTAATTGGCTGATAGCGTCGCGTGATTGGCTGTTTCGACTATAGTATAGATGTCACCACAAATTCACTATGAAGTATCAGAACAAAATAAGAGAGCAATATAATCGTATTGGCGAACCTAAAAAAGACACTGTTTCAAATATCTAAAAACGTAACTGAAGCTCGACGAAATATAAAAAAAAAAAACATCTTGGTCAAAGATAAGAAGTTGAATGGACGTAGTAAAATTCACAATTCTGTACGGATGAAGAAAGCGTAAGCCCGTAAGAAAACTAATTAGATAACGGACCTTCAAAAAAATAGGACCAACCCATTGAGAATCGCCAATACCGAAGACTTTGAAAAAAAAGTCATTAAACCTATAAAGAAAGACACAGTTCCAGGTAAGGACCAAATGGTAACTGTACAAATCAGCACCACCAGAATTTTTTTAAGAATTAACAAAAACCATAGCCAAGAAACAACTACGCCTAAATAAATGAATACAGAAAGATATCCTTATGCAACGTACATACATACATACATAAAATCACGCCTCTTTCCCGGAGGGGTAGGCAGAGACTACCTCTTTCCACTTGCCACGATCTCTGCATACTTCTTTCGCTTCGTCCACATTCATAACTCTCTTCATACAAGCTCGGCGGTTTCGGGTACTTTTGACCTGACCCTTTACCAGGACGTCCTTAATTTGATCAAGATACGTTCGTCTAGGTCTTCCCACTCCGACCTTTCCCTCCACACTCTCCTTGTATATCTGCTTAGTCAACCTGCTTTCATTCATCCTCTCCACATGACCGAACCATCTTAACATACCCTTTTCTATTCCTGTAACTACATCTTCTTTCACATCACAACATTCCCTTATCACGCTGTTCCTTATCCTGTCACTCAATTTCACACCCATCATACTCCTTAACGCTCTCATTTCCACTGCATTTATTCTGCTTTCATGTTTCTTTTGCCATACCCAACTTTCACTCCCATACATTAATGTCGGGACCAACACGCCCCTGTGCACAGCCAGTCGAGCCTTTTTGGATAGTTTCTGACTGCTCATAAAGGCATGCAAAGCTCCATTCACCATGTTCCCCGCGTTCACTCTCCTTTCAATATCACTATCATACTTGCCATCTGATGTAAACTTTGATCCTAGATATACAAACTCTTTCACTTGCTCCACTTTTTCTCCTCCAATCAAAATATTACATGCTGTCATTTCTTTCTCCATTTCAAAAACCAGTGTTTTACTTTTACTTACGTTCACTTTCATTCCTTTCTCTTTTAAAGCTTCATGCATACAGTTTACCATCTCCTGTAACTCCTCCGCTGATGACGCCAGTATAACCTGATCGTCGGCATAGAGCAGACATTTGACGAGTAACTCATTCATCCTTAATCCACTTTTAGACTCTTTCAAATCTGTCAAACAGCTATCCATAAATAGGTTGAACAGCCACGGTGACGCAACACATCCTTGCCTAACGCCTTTCTCAATCTTAAACCACTCAGTGTGCGCTCCGTTTATCCTGACACAAGCACTCGAATCCTCATATAAGGATTTCAGTGCTCGTATTAAGAGACTGCTCACCCCATGCATAGAAAGTGCTGACCACAATTCATTCCTCTCAACTCTGTCATAGGCCTTTTCCAGATCTACGAATGTGCAATAGACTTTTTGACTCTTGGCCAAAAACTTTTCGGCTATGCACCGCAAGGAAAAGACCTGATCAGTACATCCCATTCCCTTTCGAAATCCCGCTTGAGCATCCCATATTTTGTCATCAGTTTCATTCCTGACTCTATTATATTATTAGGTATTGATTAATAAATCAATACCTTAGCATACAATTTGCCGACGACGCTTAGCAGGCTTATACCACGATAATTTTTGCAGTCCAGCTGTGACCCTTTTCCTTTGTAAAGTGGCACGATAACAGCCTTACACCAATCTTTTGGTACTCGGCCGCTTCTCCAACACAAATTGAAAAGGCAGTACAACTGACTAGCTACTACGCCTTTTCCTGCTTTAAGCATCTCGACCGACACTCTATCACACCCAGCAGCCTTTCCCGCTTTCATACTCTTAAGTGCTTCCACAATTTCGAACATTTCAATTTCGCCTTCCATCTCATTCTCTTTTTCTTCGCTATAGCAGAAATCTTTCTTATTTCCTTCCTTTTTTTCAAATAAACTTTCAAAATAGTCCTTCCATATCTTTAGTACACATTCTTCTCCTTTCACAACGCTACCATCCTGGCATCTGATCCTAGTCAGCTCTCTGGTTATAGTATTTCCTCGGGCTGACCTTACGGATTTCCAGAATACTTTCAGATTTGACTGAAAGTCTTCCGATAGCCTTTTATCAAAATCCTCTTTATACTCTTCTTTCTTTCTAATCACAGCTTTCTTAACCAAATCTTTCATTTTCTTATATTCCTTACGTGCTTCATTCACATCTTCATCTATAACCTCTTGCATTCTTAAGTTAGCTTTTGCTGCTAACAAATCCAGCCATGCTTTCTTCTTTAATCGCACAAGTTCTTGCACATCTTTACTCATCCACGCATTTTTGTGATTTTTTCCTTTCCTTCTTCTACTTACACCACACACTTCAACAGCTACTTTCACAATTCTTTCTTTAAATTCCTTCCATCCATCTTCAATATCGCTCATTTCATCTAAATCTTCAATTATGCAACGTAGGTTGTTTAAAATTGTATAGCGTACTGGCCGCAAAGAAAAAAGTTAATTTTTAATAAAAGAAAAATGGTGATTGTCAATTGTTAATTTTCACAACAATGATTTAAGACGCAATAAGATAGGATTATTTTTTATGATGTAAGTTTTTTATTATAGTTTTTCTTTATTTTTACCAACACAGTATTTTATTTAACATCCCGGCATAATTATCTAAACATACGTTACAGAACTAATTTCCTGTAAGTAATAAATTAGTTGCCTCCATGAAAGACCTCAGAAGGTACCAAGCAACTTGTCTAAATGACAAACCAACCGATGATCATCGGTTTATTTGGTATTTAGACGAGCTGCTTTTCATGTTGAGGCGAAATTTTGATATAAAATGGAGGGAGCGTTTCTTTGTTCGTTGCCGGACTTGATCGAGAAACAGTTTTCGACAAATTAAACTCTGAAGAAATTATATTTTTTTTATAATTGACCAATAATTTTCATTTAAAAAAAAAAATCTTATTCATTTTTCTCAGTTGCGGGAATTTGACAGATGGCGGGAAAATTCCCAAATATTCATTTGCGCCTTTCTGCACTTACTCCCCAGTGTTCAGGTAACACGAAGAAATTTACCGTGTATTAAATCTCTGAGCAAACAAGTTGTTCTCGCTTACACACACACACACACATATTGTGTGTGTAAGTACACAATATACACACATAAGAGTTTGAGGAAAGCATACAACGGTCGGGTTAGATTTTGAAGATCGGTGTGACAATTTTGTACCGGATTTTGGAATTCTATATAAGAATCACAATACCTATATAAATATATGTAAGTATGTATTCTTACCATGACGTATTATCACGTCTACATCTCTTGCGGGGTAGATAGAATTTAAAAAAATTAAAGGCCACGTCCTGTTCTGTTTCAGAAAAAAATTTATAGCTCTTTACAAAAACCATTTTGTCGTTTTAAATAGAAAATGAGAGATAATAAAAGGCCATTTGACCCGACGCGACGATTTTTTTAGAACTCAAAAGAATAAATTAACGGAAAGAGACGAAGGGAAAGACAAAGAATATAATATTTTTATCAAATAAAGCAAAAAGTAAACGTTACAACAGACCAAAAAATTAAAAAATTAACATAGAAAAGATATGAATGGAGGACGCCTCACTTAACTCCAGCGACAAGAGTTACCTCTTAAATTTAAGAAGACAAAGATCATTACCTACTTGTTTTATTTTTCAAATGTTGTCATTTTAATGACTGAAATTTCCGAAGCTTTTGGTGCAATCAAGGGAATGAGTAGCCGTTATTACTATTTAAGTTTAAAAATGAATGAACTTACTTTACATTAAGGTTCTTTAGTATAATCTGCCAAAGCTTCTTTGGCGTATTATACTAACAGTACAAACAATAACTTACTTGCAAAACAGTATTTTTGCAAATAAGTACCTGGGCGACCGAGTTGTGCTCGGTGGATGTCAGCAAAATCGTAATAAGAGTATGTCTTACTACTTATTACTCTCTCAGGAGAGAAAAGACGGAAAATACTTACAAAGAAGTAGTAATAACAAGCATTTAAGTACAAAATTGACGGTACCACACTATTTAAGCCACACGCAACGAATACCGTTTAGAACAATCTAGAAAAACGGTTTTTTTTTACTTTCCGTTCATATGACCAAAACGCCCTATTAATTTTGATTACTCAAACTACCAAGTGTGGTGGATTTCAAAAAGACTTAACTCGTCTTTTTGTATCTTAAGACGTAAAGCTCAATTTTCTTGTTGCACTTTTGTGTTAGAACAATGAAGGTGATGTCATAGAATTGACATGGTAATTAATTGAATCACATTCACTAATCTTTTTATCTATAATATAGTCGTCATTATAAAATACCATTCAATAAGAAAATTCTGTTCTAACAAGATAATACTGTGATGTTAAAATAATAAGACTTCTTTTAACATTATCAATATTATCTTACAAACCATTCAACCTTTTTGGAATTGATAAAGTGTAAATCTCAGAGCAATGTCAATTCGAGTTAGTATCTCGAGACAAAAGTATCGAACATTCTTCGAGTCTAATTCAATCTGTGTAATTTTTACCTAATTTCATACTAATCAGATCAACGGCTCAAAACTTATCATCGATAGTTATACACATATGTAAATTGACCCAAATTAATAGAATATTTGTAAATAGAGCACATAAAGTTAATGTCTACTCTACAACCATATGAACTCAAGTATTAGGAGAGGTTATTATAGTTCATTTTTCGACACGAAAGCGTAAGGGGCGTATTTGGTGAAATTACCCCCGAAATGGGGTTTTAAACACCCACTTATCCCATCAGCGGGGCTGGTTAAGTAGGATGACGCCGGCTTGTGTCCATTGTTCGACGTCACACGAGATTGGACACGCGGTGTGGTATTTTAGACTAGAGCCACTTTATCTCTTTCCGTGATGTAGATTAAGGGGATATTGGCACATTCAGATAGTACATTTTTTATCATGACCGTGGGTTATGTTCCCCTGGAAAGGTTGCGGAGGTCAGACGGGAGTCGCATCGTGTTAAAACCTGACTCATCCAATCCAGAATCATGGTCAAAAAGCACACAGCGGGTTCCTCTTCAGAGAGGTCAAAAGGCAGGACCTGACCAGGATTAGCCTGGAGGAAGATTACACGAGATTGAACAAGCCGTATCCTCTCTTTTATATTTTAGCACCTATTACATGCATGTGTTGATCACGTCTATATCCCTAGCGGGGAAGACAGAGCCACCAGTCTTGAAAAAACTGATAGGCCCCGGATAATGCCGAAATACGTAAAATGACGAGCTGTCAACTAAACCTTGAGGAAGGCCTAGTTGTCGACGCACGGCTGAAATGATGATGATGAAGATGACCCATTCTTGAAAAAGGGAGATATTAGGAGTACCCGTAATCGTCGAATATGCATGAAACGAGTAATGAGTGTAGAGGAAGCGGGAGATTAAGGATCGTAGCAAGTGGAATTCCAAAGTCTCTGCCTACCCCAATGGGAAACAGGCGTGATGGTATGTATGTACCCATTCGGTCAGCGTATGAAATATAATAGAATTGAATAGATTTATTTTCAAAATTGGATACAAGGTATCACTTATTGACGTCACACAACTTTAATCTAATTATAACTACTACCGCTTTCAAAGCGCATGTGTAGAAGAAGCGGCGGAACAATCTACACTGCAAATCAATCTAGGAGTGACCCCATGGCCAATTCTTGGGGGTAACCCAATCTTGATTAGTTTTTGCAGCATCATACATGTTTAAAGAAAACCGTACCTTTCCCGTAAGACAAGACATAAGTAAGCATAGACTACATTATCTTTAACTTGCCTCTTTACCTACATACTTCATTCATGATAACCTGAGATACAGGAACCATCCTAGTTCAGGTATCAGCCCACCATAATCTATCTGTACCTTTGTTTTACTGCATTGCAATGTAATGTATATTATTTTTTGGTGAGAAATAAAACATTTAGATATTATTATTATTTTTTACTTCATTCACATTAATTACTCTCTTCATGCAACGTAGTCGCCTTTCTCCAGGACGTCTTAGTTTGATCAAAGTAACAGGCGACTAGGGTTGAAGAAAATGCTGCAGTGCAGTTTGTTACCAAGAAGTGGTAACAAACTGCACAGCAGCATTTTCTTCACTTTCTGCACTGACGCCTTGGACGCTTCCAAAAAAAATATAAATTATTTAAAACTAAGTTTACTGCCGCTGCAGTAAACTTAGTTTTAAATAATTTATTTGACGTCAACCAATGTTGTGAAACCAAACGTTTTGACAATTTTTAAGCGATATGAAGTATCCTGTAATAATGAATAAAAATTTTGAATTTGAATTTGTTGCCCGCCATTGCGTTTCAAAAATCGTGACGTAGATACCTTGAGAAATGGAAACGAGCACCCTGATTCTTAAGGCGTTCCCCATTTATATAAATATAATTTAGTTCCTGGCTATTTTATAAAAGATAATTTGGCCCATCATTAAATATTAATTTATTACGTAATAGTTCGCTTTGTTTCAAATTTGACAGATGTTTTGGTGATGTGGTTCGGCTTTGTGATGGTTGAAAAATAATTGGTGGCATTTCGTTTTAATGATTTAGTTTGTTTCAATGTAAAAAGTCAATGTTAATAGATAAACTTACGGTGATAGAAATGATACTTCGAGGCTAACTCAATCTGTGTAATCTGTTCTGCAAATATTTATTCATTTAAAACTTCCATGCTGAATTAGTAGCGAATAAAAAACAAAGTGTAGGTACTGAGGTCAGGTCAAGAGTACCTAAAACCGCCGAGCTTGCATGAAGAGAGTTATAAAAGTGGATGAAGCGATGGAAGTGTGCAGAGATCGTGGCAAGTGGAAAGAGGTAGGCTCTGCCTACCCCTCCGGGAAAGAGGCGTGATTTTATGTATGTATGTATGTATGTACGTTGCATAAGGATATCTTTCTGTATTCATTTATTATTTTATATTATATTATGTATGTAAGTATACTCTCTTCCTGCGCTAGTAGCAAATGTCAATCAAGGTTAAGGTATTTTATTAACTTCCTTTATAAACTTGGGAGTCTTCTTTATAAGGCGATGAGATTACATACATAAATACATATAATCTCGTCGTAGCCCATCGCCTAAAAGAAGAATACAAAGTTTATAAGCCTATTTCTTAGTCGCCTTTTACGACACAATTGGGAATGAGATGGAGAGACCTATTCTCAAGTGCCGGGAACCACACGGCAGTATTTAAATTATCCGTATTTAAATACGTTACTTATCCCAATTGTAAAACTATCACTTTCTTTGATACAATCAAAACATTAATTAATATCATTAGATCTTGGAAGACTTCCTCGTAAGATGTCAAGCTTAATTCTTCCTTTCACAAAAATAACATAGCACTTACTATTCAGAGAATAAAGCACAAAATTGTTTGGCAAATAATAAAACCTTCAACTCATTATAGATTTCGTATGATGACAGAAATGACAGGTGTCATTTAGTGTAAATTAAAATTAATTTATCGTCAGTCGTCGTTATCTGTCGTTACATACGGGTATATTTAGGTGATAATCTATTACACGAAGTTGTTTTTACACGAAGCGACTCCCATGTACCCTCCACAACCTATTCAGGGGAACACATGTGGTAACTTGAATGAAAGAGAGCGCCCGCGACTCCGCCTGCCTAAAACAAAAGAAAACCGAACTTTCGTCGGAATTTCGGGAAATATTCCCTTAGAGCACTTCTTGCCGTGTAGTTCCTGACACCAATAGAAAAAAAAATAGGACCACTCCATCTCTTTCCCATGGATGTCGTAAAAGGCGAATAAGAGGTAGGACTATAAACTTGGGATTCTTCTTTTAGGCGATGGGCTAGCAACCTTACTTACCTTAACGATACTCCAATAGTGATGTTACAGTTAAAACTAGTTTTTAGATAGAACGCGTTTTCCCTAGTTAGAACTAGTTTTTACTTAATGCCTTTGTTAAAACTAGAATTAACTAATGCATTAGTTAAAACTAGTTCTTACTAGACAACACGCGTTTTTCCATAGAGAGCCAGATAAAACTGTTCCAGTTAAAATTATATTGCAGGTATTTAACTATGTATTACTTAGTTGTTTTAACATATAATTATATCGCGATTAGATAAAAGATGACTATTTTTATTTGATTTTCAGGTCAGAATTCAACAAGTGCATAGCAAAATATTTGCTTGAAGTAGATGTTCCGAATACAAATTTACCTTTGAGAACTGTTGCTAAGGAAGCAGCCATAGGAACAGGCCAAGGATTTGTGCGCTGCGTATGCAAGAAAGGATGATGTCAAAAAGGTGTCTCTGCAATAAAAATGGTTGCCTTTGTAACTCAAAGTGCCACGATAGTTTGTCTTGTAATAACAAGAAGATCCTCATCCTTTTTATAAATTTTAGATTGTTTAATTTTTATATTGTATGCTAACCAAAGTTACTTAAAAAATTTCCTTTTTAAAATTTTATGTTTGTGTAACAGAACACACAGTATTATCCTTGGCAACTACTTCATGTCGATGTGCCCTAAAATGTTCCTTTAGTGTAAGACAAGTATAATTGAGAGGAATGAATTGTGGTCAGCATTTTCTATGCATGGGGTGAGCAGTCTCTTAATACGAGCACTGAAATCCTTATATGAGGATTCGAGTGCTTGTGTCAGGATAAACCTTTCTCAATCTTAAACCTCTCAATGCGCTCGCACACTGAGTGGTTTAAGACACTCATTCCTCTCAACTCTGTCATACAATATAAAAATTAAACAATCTTAAATTTATAAAAAGGATGAGGATCTACTTTTTATTACAAGACAAACTATCGTGGCACTTTGTGTTACAAAGGCAATCATTTTTCTTGCAGAGACACCTTTTTGACCTTGTTCGGAACAGTTTTAACTAGCTCTCTTCGGTAAAACGCGTGTTGTCTAGTAAGAACTAGTTTTAACTGATATTTAATTTTGAGCATTAGTTAATTCTAGTTTTAACAAAGGCATTTAGTAAAAACTAGTTCTAACTAGGGAAAACGCGTTCTATCTAAAAACTAGTATTAACTGTAACAGTGACACTATTTGAATCTCAATTCTATCGTAAAGCCAAATAGCTTAACGTGGCCTATAAGTCTTTTCAAGACTGTTGGCTTTGTCTACCCCGCAAGGGATATAGACGTGATTATATGTATGTATGTAGCACTTCTAGTCCACATAAGGAGCAGCGGTTTGGGCTGTGCGTGGTCTGTCAGTCAGTCACTCAATAATATATATAAACTAACTGTCCCGGCAAACGTTGTTTTGCCATAAAAATGTTAAGGGTGAACAACCCTTATCACTAAGGGATATGAAAAATAGATGTTGGCGATTCTCAGACCTACTCAATTTGCTCACAAAATTTCATGAGAATCGGTCAAGCCGTTTCAGAGGAGTACGGGAACGAACATTGTGATACGAGAATTTTATATACATACTAGACGCCGCCCGCGAATGCGTCCGCATGGAAACTCTATCAATCCCGCGGGAACTCCGGGATAAAAAGTAGCCTATATGTTATTCTGGGTCTTCAGCTACCTACATACCAAATTTCATCGTAATCGGTTCAGTAATTTTTGCGTGAAAGAGTAACAAACATCCATACTGACATCCTGTCATACTCACAAACTTTCGCATTTAATATATTACTAGAGGCCGCCCGCGACTTCGTCCGCATGGAAACCCTATCAATCCCGCGGGAACTCTGGGATAAAAAGTAGCCTATGTGTTATTCTGGGTCTTCAGCTACCTACATACCAAATTTCATGGTAATCGGTTCAGTAGTTTTTGCGTGAAAGAGTAACAAACATCCATACATCCATACAAACTTTCGCCTTTATAATAGTAGTAGGATTAGTAGGATAAGATTCTCAACAATTTAAAAAAATCATCCCAATTCATTTACGATTGGCTGCGCGCCTGTCAAGATGGCGTCGTCTAATATCGATTGACAGCTCCATCGCGATAACTATAATCAAATTATAGACTTTAAATAGAGAGTGTACTATTACCACACTGTTTTAGACATGTTGGCATTTGTTCAAACTGTATTACAGACTTTATTGCTGTCGCAACAAGATTTACAGGCATTTTTTTTAATTTATAGGTTATGTTTGTTGGTTTTCTGTTTATCAATAGATCTATGGTTCGTTGACAGTGGCGTACGCGCATTGCTGAGGATTGTAAGCTTAAATTAGTTTCTCTGAGCGCTAAATCTGTTATTATTTATCTAATCAGTGGTTTTTATAACTGTTACAAATTCTTTTGTGCTTTGACGTTTATTGATCGGAGCCATAGTGAGGAAGATTTGTTATCTGTGTTAGAGGTCACCGGTGTCAATGATTATGGACTCATTTCGTTTGTTTTTTGACACTGTTATTGTTATTTTGTAATAGGCAATTGTGACGGCTTTGTAATTAGGTATAATTAATTACAACATACATGCAAAGCTACATATAATCACGTCTATACCTATACCTTACGGAGTAAACAGAGCCAATGGTCTTAAAGAGACTGAAAGGTCACGTTTAGCCTTTGTATGGCTTCATTGAGATTCAAATAGCGATAATGCAATAAGAAGAATTTAAATTTTTTAAGCCTTTCCCTTAGTCGCCTTTTACGATAACCATTGAACGGATATTGAGTAGTCCTTTTCTTAGTGCCACACAGCGTCAGTCTTGTTAATGTTCACAAGTAATGCTAATTTTAAAATGATTTAGGAAGTGCCTATAGAGAAAGTTTAGCACAATCTAAAAATATATTAATTATTTTAGATATTTAATATACTTAAATAATTAATATTTCTGTTTCATATACTTCATTCATACACTACAGAAAAAGACGGAGTACAGAAGAAGAAAGAAAATAACAAACGTAATGAAGCACTGCGCAATCTTATTCTTTACTATTAATCGAACAATATTTGAAGATATAATATCATCCATATAATTAATAGCATATACATCTTAAATTGTTCCAAAGGTTCGACTGGCAGGTAATGCCTTGTGGCATAAAGTCCACCTGTTGTACATTTTACGTGCATAAAGTTTAAATAAATAAATAATATTTTTACTCCTGTTTACGAAATTAAATTAATGTATAATAAATCAAATAACTAAATAATTATCTATCTTATCCATTAACGAGCAAGTGGTGTCTTGATTTGTAAATCACGCGGTGGATGAAAGACATTTTTTTTTCTGATTAAAGCAAGTACTTTTCCTGAATTCATTTCGAAATAAATTTAGGTAGGCAAAGAAATCTTGAAAGCTTTAATTCTTGCCTTCCTTTTCCTTTTAAACGATGACTCAGAGGATCATTCACACATCGGCACCTTTTATTTTCCCACGGGAGGCCCAGCGCAAAAATTACAAAGCCTCTCATAACGAAAACGTAAAAAAAAACTAATGCCATTTGATTCCCTAAAGTGCTTAAAATTAACACGAAAAAAAGATAACCTGTACAATATACTTATAAGTGAATCAGTGGCGCGGGAAATGGAAGTTAAAAGGATTACTCAACGACAGGCAGCGGCTTCGAGTCCGCGTCAATTTTCCAAGAAATAACAACGCGGGTGGCATTATAGAGATTATAGATTTTGAACAAATAAATAAAAGATAAGAAATTTTATATTTCAGGGTACCGTGTGATCTCACACTCTTTGAAACCTACCTATGTGTGTTTATTCAATCTATTAGCATACATATAGTATCAAGTTTATATCCCTTACGGGGTAGGCAGAGCCAAAAAGTTTTGAAAGACTGAATAGCCACGTTCAGCTGTATGGCTAAGTCTTGTTGATATTTCAAAAAGTTAACTTTTGCTAGGCCATTACCGAAAGAAGAATCCTAAGTTTATTAGCCCTTGATTGGCTTTTACATTCTGCACGGCAAGAGAAGCAGATGGTTACACGATATGTTTTTCGAGTTAGTTTGAGCGATCGATCTTCATAAAATTTCGCATAAATACAAAATTACTGAGAAGTATTTTATTACAGGAGTTCTTAACTTCAAAAAATTTAAGTAAGTAACACTTAAATGTCTGCTGTGTCTTTAACGTGAGCTGTTTAAAAAAAAATTACCTGTTACAATGCCATTACGAAAAAATAAAAGAAATTGTACTGAACCCTTACTCGCGCCTAATACATTTCAAAACACCATTCGATTCTAAGCCATATCTTACAGATACTTAGCGAATACTTGTAAGACATTTTTTTGTCTTTTATAATTGTCTTTTCCGTTACAATGATTTTTTTGAATAAGTAATACCGGCAAATTTGCACACTAAAGGTGTTTGTACGGGTAACTTAGTATGTTTATAATTTATGACAATCAGGTATATATTTTAGTGTCGGGGTATTATGTGCTGACAAAAAATAAAAGCCTTTTTATAGAAATCGGTCCCTGTGATACTTTGTAAAAGATGTTGTGGCAATCGCCGTGTGGTTTGGTTAAAAATACGACCACACCATGGATGCCGTAAAAGGTGACTAAGAACCTATGCCTTTTATCTAATAAACTTGGGATTCTTCCTCTGGGCGATGGACTAGCAACTTGTCTAGCCCCACCAAGGGGTCCAAACTTAAATAATTTGTTTTACTTAAATTATTTTTATTAGTAGAATAGTTTAGAAATTGTAATAGTCATAATTAGGTTTAAGAAAGAAAATAAAAGGGGCGTGTGTTCGTCGTCGGAATAAAAGAAAGAAATTGAACACTAAAAGACCCGAAACACCCGAAAAGGTCCACATTTCTATTCTAAGTTTGGATAGTTGTTCAATTGACGTTGTTGAATAAAACGCTGCAGTGCAGTTTGTTGCCGCTTCTTCTGCACTGACACTTAAGTAATTTATTTGACATCAACCATTTGTTGTGAAACCAAAAGATATGACAATTATTAAGTGATATGAAGTGTCCCATATCAGATAATGAATAAAAATTTTGAATTTGAATTGAATTTGAATAGTGACAAGTTGCCAGCCCATCGCCTACAAGAGGAATCCCAAGTTTATAAGTCTATGCCCTTAGTCGCTTTTTACGACACGATAAATATGGTGTGGTTCCATTCTAACGTGCGGGAAATCACCCAAACACACATTAGGTATACAACAATAAAACCCACTATCGAGGTGAGTGATCTCGACCTCGCCTTCCACACATACATATTTAATCTGACTAATCCTACTAATATAATAAATGCGAAAGTTTGTGAGTATGTCAGTATGGATGTTTGTTACTCCTTCACGCAAAAACTACTCAACCGATTACCGATTGAAATTTGGTATGTACGGTCGCGTTCATAATTGCAGTCATAGTTCGCAAAACTTTATAGCTTGCACCGCTGCTATCACTCACACATTCACACAAATAACACAATAAACAACAAGCGGTGAAACGTTGGGTAACGCGCCATCAAGAAGAGGGTAGTGAAAAAAAAAAAGTCGTCCGCTAATCAACACAGCGACACGCCACACAGCGGAGATCCATGGTGGAACAGTACGAAAATAATGACTTCATACCGACCAGAATAATTGCGGAACAGTTCGACACATCAGTGGTTACTGTTCGTCGAGTTTGCACCGCGAGGGACTGCACCACAGGCAGCCAGCAAGAAAGCCGTATTTATCCGAAATAAATAAGCAAAAACGTTTAGAATTTGCTCGGCAGTATTTGGATTTTGACTGGAAAAAAGCGATATTTACGGACGAAAAGTTCGTTTATGTCATCACAACACGGTAGGCTTCATTTATGGCGAAGAAATGCAACTCGATATGAAGAAAAAAATATTGTGCCAAATATGGAGTCTGGACGCATATCTGTAAATATGTGGGGCTGGATGAGTGCTGCTGGACCTGGGGAACAGGTATGGATAGCAGGACGCGCTACAGCTGCTCATTATGTGCAAGTGCTGCAAGAAACCATGTTACCAACTGTGCGGTGTATTTATCCGATTGATGATATGCCAACATATCATTTGTGCAAGACAACTTCCCTGTGCATCGAGTCCATATAGTGTGTGAAAGGTTCTACCAATTTATATTAAAAGTACTAATTACTTAGATAGTATTTTAAGGACAGCTTCAATATCTTTTCTTTATGAAAACGAATAATTAAGCTATAACCTTAATAATAGGAGATAAGAGGATGATACAATTAGTGTAATATACTATATATGTATAGCTTTATATAATCATCAATGTGTAAATAAAACTATAGGTAAACGGTTTCAATAAAATTTACTAATTTTAATTATTGAGTGTTTTATTTTGCTCCCTCTTGTTTAATATTTCTTGCTGATTTCCGTGTTTGAAGACACGGGTATTGTAATTCTTAGATATCAGTTAGTTAGTTAGTCAGTCAATTACTTAGTTCAAATGGCACCTTGTAACATTAAAAATTGTCAGTAACACTAAAATAGACAAAAAAAAAGTCCTTGAATAACTTCGGAATCTAAGTAACGCTAGTAACTAGAACAAGCGAGTGTGAGCAAGCGAGATTATCTCATATATCTTAGATCTCACTTGCTCACACGAAATAATAAAATTACTACCCAATAACTTTCAAAGGAACCACTACCTATGTTAGGGTCGTGTGCAGACAAACTTTCAACCTTATTGAAATGACATAAGTCTGGCAGTCGCAGGCTATAGGCAAATCTTATGCAAATAATGAGAGACGACGATATCTCGATCGACAATTATCGGGCCCAGTTCGGCGAATGTTAATTACCGTCTCTTTCTGTTTTGTTATGTTATATGTCGTAGAATAATAAACTCTTTTACTTAGTAATCATTGTCATTAAAGACCGTATTCATTTGAAGGAATATTTATTCTTTTTAAATATGCATGTGTGTGTGTATCTAGTGGAACCACAGTGCACGCTATTTTAACCCGTAAGAATTTTAAAACTATGACTGCAGATATGAACGCGATCGTACGTAGCTGAAGACCCAGAATAACATAGGCTACTTTTATCCCGGAGTTCCCGCGGGATTGATAGGGTTTCCATGCGGACGAAGTCGCGGGCGGCCTCTAGTTAAATATAAAATGGTGAAACATAAAAAAACAACACTTGTAAACTCACCAAAAACACATCGAAATATTCCGCACACTCGATTCTGAATTAATCGATCGATTGTAATTCTTAGCGCGTCACTATTTGCATTCGCGCGGAGTCAATAAGTGACATCACTCGCGTGACGTCATTGGTACAGTCGCGTGCACAACGCGAGAAGAACGCAATTTGTGCTTGGCAATTATACATACATACATAAAATCACACCTCTTTCTCGGAGGGGTAGGCAGAGAACCATAATTCTCCAAATCACTATTATTTTTTCTAATAATTTATGTAGAAAGTGATATACCATGATTCATTGTCGTGTGGTTTCCGGCACTGAAGTATAGGGCCACTCCATATCTTCCCTTGGATGTCGTAAAGGGCGACTAAGGAAAAGACTGAGAAACTATCACTATTTGAATCTTAATTCTATCATTAAGCCATACAGTTGAACCTGACCTTTCAGCCTTTTCAAAACTATTGGCTCTGTCTACCCCTATACATATATGTAGCTGTAGTGCGCTGTGTGCTAGTAGCTTTCTATTACATATCATACTGAAAAAAAACTGCCGCATTGTCTCCATTAGGGTCTTTCATCTTGTTTCAGTCTCACGAATACTTTTGGACCCGACATGATTCAAGGGAGGCCTTTGTATCAGTGCAATGATATTTCAGACCCAAAGATGATCAGGGTGACATACATGCTTACAATAACGTATATATCCCTTAAAAAGACTGATAGGCCACGTTCAGCTATTAGGCTTAATGATAGAATTGAGATTAAAATAGTGACAGGTTGCTAGCCCATCGCCTAAAAGAAGCATCCCAAGTTTTTAACTCTATCCCTTAGTCGCTTCAATCAAGGTGAATAAGAGCAGAAATAAAAAGAAAAAACAAAGTTAAATGAGTAAAAACATATATTTTATATCACTCGTCTCTTTACTACATATTACTGTGATGAGAGAAGTCCCTTTCTTGTAGGGAATACAGTCACTGGGAAAAATGTCTGGGCGAATATACAATACACACAATACACTTACGACTATTATGACTAAATTATTTACAATAACTAAATTAAATATATCATTTACAATTAAACAACTACAATTTATTTACAACCACAACTATGGCATACAAAACCCACGATATTAATGAATTATTTTCTTCAATTAAAATGTAATTTTTTTATCAATACAAGTTGCCAGCGAAATTTGTTGAATTAATAGATAAATTATTTAATGTAAACGGGACAGATTACACAGATTCTAGTTAGCCTCGAAGTAAGTTAGAGACTTGTGTTACGAGATACTAACTCAACGATACCATATTTTATGTTATGATAAATACTTATCAACCTCTTATAAAAGTAAGTTCCATTTAATTGAGTCAATATTTTTTCTTAAAACAATTTTTCTTACATTTTTTTATTGATGATTAATTTACAATCAGTGTATTGATTAATTTGACATATCGGGAGAATAGTTATTCTGTGTGTCACTGTCACTTTTTACCTATTGAACTTTATTGTGAATCTTTTCCCGATACGTAAAAATATCCGTAAAAGTACTTACAGATGATATCTTATTACAATTAAGTACGAATTAAGAAATAAATAACTATTTACAAATTTATTCAGTAATATATTTCAATACACAATTCGAGTGTACAATAATCTCATTGTTTGCCAATAAAAAAAATATTTTTTTTATTTAATTTAGGTTATCTAGCGAGATTAGTTTTAACTTACTCCATTTAAATTAGAAACAGATTTTCTTCCAAAATCCAACACTATAAATCTGAGTAAAACAAAAAAACTACGTCATGAAAAGTACATTGTTTAAGAAAGTAATAATAAAGTACAGTCAATTGTTTTTATAATAACAGTAGGTACCTACCTATATAATGTTGGCCTTAAATTATTTACAATTCAAAGCAGTTTCAATAAATATTGTTTTTTCTTTTTTTTTAATATCGTTAATACGACTAAATTAATAAACAAACGTGTCTGTACTTAAATCATTACACAACAATCATGTCGCAATATAACCTTTACCAATTAATTTTTCACAATATAGTTTATGTAATACTGTATAATATCATTATTTGCCACATACCTACTTACTCTAAAGGAACTGATACTAAAACTACATTATGTTAACTTGAGCGTATTATTATTACAATGATATTTATATGGGGATTCCTCTTAGAAAATGTCCCGTTTTTATGTCGAAGGACCAAAAATGAACATAACAACAATATTCTCCGAGGCTGTATCAAATGCCTTTAAATAGTGACGGTTAATGATATACTTAAATATTTATTTCGATGAAATAAATAAATGGTTTTCATTTAGATAATAATGGTTTCAGATACAGCAACGATGAGGCCCTTTCAAATGGTAGATTTTTTTTAAATTTTACAATTGGTATACGGAAATTACCTACCTGCCTTTGCCCGTTTCGATCGGGCATAATTATAATATAGTAATTAAAAAAGTCTAAGTCTGGTTACTTTTTATAAATAATTGGTAATGTTATTAAAACAAATCTTTCATTAACGATTGCTTCTTTGTAGCGTCAAAAATCGTACAAATCAAATTAACTTTTTATCAGTCCTATCAAATGACTCCAATAAGAGAAAAATGTCGTATAATCGGTGAATTAGAAGCAATCAGGGCTTTAGTAATTAAAATTGCCCGAAGAGTATCGTAAAGTATCGACATGGTCGATAATCGCAAACAGTTAATGAAGAAAATCGATAATTAAAATGGACTTGTGCTTAATCGAGCTGAAAATGGAATAGTCAAGAGTAAATTAGTGTCGCAATCAATTTGATTTCGATTGATCGAGATAGCGCACGAGCAATATTTGAATTCTATTTTTAAATGTCGTAAATTTTGAGAATACACACTTTCTTTCTCATCTTTAATGAGCATTTATAAAATTTAAATTGTAACAATGAAATCTCAAAAAATATTTAATATGACATAAAAAGTAAGTTTTCGGTTTGTTTAAACATACATAATTTATTTGTCGATCAAAACCCAAAATTTGTTTACAAATTGTGCACTTAACTGTACAAGTATGTATTGCCAAAAAATCAATATGTCTCTTACAACATCATAAAATGGCAGTAATTTAAAAACCAACTTTTATGTTATTACGGACGTATAACTAAACGGCTTGTTTTTAACCCGATGCACTTTGAAATCGATACGGTCGCAACTCGATACTCGTAATCGTAAATCAATCGAACAAAAGACGGAAAGGTAAATACAAATTAGCCTTATAATCGCGTTTTAAAAGACCTCACTCGATTTCTTGCACAACGTTCCGAAGAGAAAAATTTTAAACCAATTTAACATGAAGGTAATGGAATCATTTTTACTGGTTAGGTACCTATACTGACTACAGTATCTGTTTGATATCATGGTAATAAAAACTTGATGTGAAAAAATTAACATACCATCAAATTCTGAACTATCGTCACGTGGCAGAGCATATAAGAAACAAAGAAAATTACCGAAAAATATATGTTAATATATTCATATCGTTAAATTACTAATTACACGGATGCTCTCTCTATAATTTTATTTTAAAAATACTAATCACGTTTATTACTCTAATCTTAGTGAGAAAAGTAAAATAATAGCCAATTACACTTCAACGTATGGAACAATAAATATGGCGCGTGAAAGACCATAGATAGATCTTAATCATAAAGTTTGGGCGCATAGACAAATAGCCATAGAGAACAATCGTCAACAGTTTAAAAACAATTTGGGCCGTCTCGGGCAATTACTGAACGCGATTAAAATGTAAGATACAAGCGTTTCTAAACGCATCTTAATAATAGGCCCTTGTTTTAGAGTATAATCGTCTTAAGAAAATATCAAGTTTTTAATTTTAAAAAAATATTTTGTGCCAATATTTGAAAAAAAATGTAGGTTTGATGTTGTAAAGCAACCTTTATTCAAAATCACGTTTCAAATTGTTCCAGCAACAAATGTCTTTAAAAGCCTTTTTCTTAAGCTTTTTTGGGTAATATTTAAGTTTAAACTTCGTTCTTAATAGGTTTACAAACGTAGCCCTTTAAGAATTTGATCTTTTTTAAATCTCAATACCTAATAGGTATACTTTATTATAAAACTCATTGACCTTATTCTCGAGCAAATAATTAAAATCAGTTATAAACGCAATTAATCAATAAATCAACGATCTATCAATTAAATTAAACTGTTGAAACATTTATATAGATGACTGTACAATTTTCCCATCAAACATCTCGCTCTGCTATAACCTTTATAGAATATATCTATCTTCCTCTTACGTTGACAGCTCGTTTTGAAGCCACGCCTATCACAACGATGATCTAAAATGCCTAATTATACCCACATAAGTGAAGGGACGCATCAAAAGAGGCATTTTTAATTAATTTAGCCCCAAACTATTATAATACGACCAATTTAGATAATTCGTGAACCGCTAACAAGATCTTGCCGCCATTTTGAATTGTCTAAATTAATGGCCGCCTTTTTAATTGATATGAACGATTAATTATCGTTATTGGAGGAATTTAAGTTGGAATTGGCATTTTTTAAATTAAGTTTTATGTCTGGAAAATTGATTCGATGAATTAGATATTTAATCTGTTTAATTATATAAAAGAATACTGTAGGACATTTATTTTGCAGGATAATTCGAAATCCAGGTGATATATCCATAAGAAAATGCTGCGAAAAAGATTAGTGACAGGAATATAAAAGGGAACGCTTACCTAGATGGTTTGGTCATGCGTACCCGTATGCGTGCGAGGATGATTAATTATATGAAAGTATATTGACAGGTTGACCAAACAAATGCGCAAACTCCGACGTTTGCTATTCTCAAATTTTCTAAAATAACATTACCAATATATATTTTAATAACCATTCGAACCGAACCAAGTAGTTTTGGTAGAGTAAGTACACTCATAAGTAAAGTCCACTTGTTTAACTACACTTCCCCGCATATTAAATAGCGTCCAGTCAGATTTAGGCTTTCCCCAGGTAAGACGCTACCGAGACAAAAGTCAGGAGTGTGCATAGCTTAATACTATTTATAAATAATACCTACCAGGTATTTAACGCGCACGTAATACTAGTTAGGTACACTACGTACATTACAGTGCCGTGTGGTTCCCGGCACTATTACAAAAAAGAATAGGACCACTCCATCTCTTTCCCACGGATGTCGTATAAGACGACTAAGGGATAGGCTAATAAACTTGGGATGCCTCTTTTAGGCGATGGGCTAGCAACCTGTCACTATTTGAATCTCGATTCTATCACAAAGCCAAACAGCTGAGCGTGGCCTTTCAGTCTTTCCAAGACTGGTGGCTCTGTCGACCCCGCTAGGGATATAGACGTGATCATATGTATGTATTTTAAAGTCGCTCGGTGAACACGGATCATAGTAACATGATTCGAAACTTCCCGAGATAAAATAAAGGTACCTAAGTACTTACGTTACTTGCGCGTACAATAGATACCATTACTATACCAAATTTACAAATAGTATTATTCCAAAGCGATAGTATTAAAATCAGTTGGACAGCATAAATAAATACTTAGGTAGATATATTACGAGCTAATATTTACAAAATCACTTCTAAGTGTCACTTTTCACTCTTACGTTTCATTTTCACTTTCACTTAATTCGTCCATATCCATGTCTATCAATTCTTCATCTTCTTCTTCATAGGAATTGTTAAACTGGTTTCCATCATCCGGCTTCGAACCTGAGGAACTGGATTTGGTGCCAGTCTTTGCTTCCTCCTCTTGCTGCATCCGTTTGTGCTTCGTTCTTCTGTTCTGGAACCACACCTTTACCTGGTGAAGAAGGAAACTGGTTGAGAATGTATTCAGTTGGATGCAGAAAAGCCCCGTCTTTATCGGGCAGTGAAACGCAAAGGAGGATTTTATAAAGACATTTATAATTCATCGATCATATACCTATCTACGATGACAAACTAAATTGCAAATTTATTAAGTTTTCGTAACCTTTGAAATAGATAGCAAAGGAAGATGCAAATACTACCTACGCTTATATTTTTCTCTGGCGAAAACAACGTGATCTATTTATTTCCCCGGCATCGTACAGAGACCATTTATAGATATAAACCTTCGTCAGACAATTCTCTTTCCAACATTTCAAACATTAAGAAAATCCGTCAACAACTTTCCGAAATTAGCGCATACAAACAGACAGAGAAAATAGAGGGACTTTACTATGAAATATGTACTGAAAGTTATAAGTAACTAGAAAAATAATATTAGTAAATTTGTGATATTATTCTTACACTTAGGTATGATAAAATATCACATTACCAAAACTTCCCAATGACACGCAATAAATTTATAACAACGGGACATAGAATGGCCGGGCAAAGGGGTAGCCATGATATATCCATTACCCCAACTAACAACAACAAAGGATTAACGGAAGAGCCAATAAAAACTATTCACATATCCCCTAACTCGATCATATTTCACTCCATTGAAAGAAAATGCTCCGTCGAAAATTTTTCTGGCGCGCTCGATTTCCCGCGCAAAAAGCGGCAGCCATTTTGTTAAACTATTTGTCACGTGTTTAATGGCCCGCGAAATCTATTCACGTTCCTTCTAGTGAAGTTCTTCTTTTTTAAATTACCATGTCAATGGATATTGCATTAAGTACCATACCTACATAGAAAAAGGTACATAATATGATATAAAAAAAATAGATATATAATCTATTGTGCTTCTCTCCCAGTTGGACGCATTACATATTGATTTACTTATCACAAAAATTTTGTATTTTGTTCAAGAATTACTTATATTTGTCAAATTATGAGTTATAAATAAATTATTAATAATCAATTAGTAAATTTAATTTCGTCGAATCAGCGATAAAAGAAGCGCAAAAAGAAGTAGCTATGTACTCTAGAATTTAAGTTATTTACATAAAAGTAATTCAGTCAGTTAAATCACATATTATAGAATTCAGAATTCATTAGAACCTATATGCCTACCTATATTAAATCGAATTATCGTTGAAGTTTGTTTATAATCGCAAAATCAATTACGACACCGATACGATGGCGTTATCGACAACAAGTATAATAATTTATGCCCATGTTTTGTATGTTACAACAATAAATATGGTTTAATACAATTTCATACCGATGCAAAGCAAATATCCAAGACGCCATATTGTCGCCTTGCAGCCGTGACGGGTTTAAAAAAACATAAAAGGCTTAGTACACACCATGTGGTTCCCGGCACCAATACAAAAAAGAATAGGAACACTCCATCTCTTTCCCATGGATGTCGTAAAAGGCGACTAAGGGATAGGCTTACAAACTTGGGATTCTTTTTTAGGCGATGGGCTAGCAACCTGCCACTTTTTGAATCTCAATACTATCATTAAGCCAAATAGCTGAACGTGGCCATTCAGTCTTTTCAAGACTATTGGCTCTGTCTACCCCGCAAGGGATATAGACGTGACCATATGTATGTATGTACACACCGGACCGACAAATGTCTTCTGCTAATCTTAGTGGTCCTGTAGAGTTAGACAATTGACTATAAGGCTCGTAGAAATGGAACTGATATTTTTTTAATAGATTTGTATTCACAAATTTTGAAACGGATTTTCAGTAGGTATTAGTTAACGAATAGAAATGTAAATAAGTATGCGTCATTTGTGTAGTCTTTCGTTCGTTGCCCGGTGTGAACCAGGCTTTACAGTTTTAATGCAAAAATACGATTTTGTGATATGCCATAATAAATTAAATTAGTTAGTACATTACAAAAGTTATAAGTTAAATCTTAATTTGGATATAAATTACATTCTTTTTTTGTTATTCATCTAGTTAGTGGATTTTTAATATCTTGTCAAGAAATCCCCGTTACGAGAGAATGTGTACATTACATTACATAGAAATAAAATAAAATTATATTATAAACGACAAATAACTCAGAGCTCCCCCTTAATAAAGTCAAAGATATATGTTATAACATTATGTAGTTAAAAAGGTAACTACTTAAAAAAAATATCGTGTTATTACATATTATGACACCCTCCCCCAGAAAGGGGGTCAAAATCAATCGCTCAAGGCTTCATCGCACCCATCCGATCGAATGTCACGGTACATTACCGCACCATATTGACATCAAAAATCAATCAGAATCACCCTTCGTGATTAATGATGCGTTGTAGAGGGAGATAAGTTCATTATTGGCCAGTATATTAAAAAAAAAAAAAAACAACATATCGCTTTTTTTTTCTTAAAAAAAAATACAAAAGTTGGTACAAAATTGGCTTAAAAGGTTAGTTTTAAAAAGAAAACAAATCGCACATTATAAGGGACATTCCACTCTGTGCATTCAAGTGTTACAACACAACAAACACAGATAGTCATTTTCACATCAAAAATACTACTAAATTACAATAAATTATCGACAATCGACAGGCAATGAAACACATAATTAAATGACTAGATATGCGAAAACATTTACTCAATTTTACTACCACGTTGGCTCTTGTCACTGACAGCTGTTAAACACTTCATACATTTACGACTTTTAACTCCTTTTCGACTGACAACTATCCCTATACTTACGCGCCATAAATATTTATTACACATCCCAAACCAATACAAACTTTATTGCGGCTAAATAACGTCTTATTTAACTGTCGGGCGGATTTTCATATTTCGAATTCTAAATTATCGTTTGTCATTGTGTGATTTTGAAAAGTGTTTGTTAGGTTGGCAATGTGTTAGTTATTTCATGTTGGCAACATTGTTAATTTTGCATTCTACCAGTTTTAAGTTGCCTATTATACAGTCACTTGTTTCAAATCAGTCGATAATCGGACCGCTTATTATTACGTCGTTAAATTGTATTGAATATGTTAAATGTTACAGTGATTTTGACATTTATATGCTCCTGTTAGTACGGCTGCTGAAAAACCCGCATTATTGCTTCAAAAACAATTGCGTAGCCCTTTAGAGAGGACTTATTTAGTGCGTAGATGGTCGAAAGGCTAAAATGCGCAAGTAATCCGAGTTGGCACAGGTTCAAATCCTACAGCGGCCATGTAAGAACCAAAGGAAATTTCTGTTTAAGTGCTTACCGATGCACTGTGATTCAGGCAACTGAATGTGTTACAATGATTCAATATGAGTTAGATCCCACTACAAAGGTTGCAGAGATCTGACGGGAGATGCTTTGAAATCTGACTCATCTGTAGGAAGTATAGTTACAAAGTTAGTTATTCCTACAGAAGATAGGAGGTGAAACGAGAAGAGAAATAATCAGTTAAAAATTATTATGGAACATAAAATAAAAATATTTGACAATGAAAATTATTTTTGACATTTTTTTCTAAGAAACAAAACCATGGCAACCGTTGCTATGGCGTTTACCAAGAAGGTTGCCTATTCACCAATCCTGAATCATGGTCGTAAATGCGCACGCGCTCTTCTAAGAAAGGTGAGGATGTAACCGTGACTTACGCCAGGAGGAAAAGAAGGGGCCTTTGGAAGACGTTTTGCGAGACTGTTGGCTCTGTCTACCCCGTAAGGGATGATTAAGTATACATATATATGTGTGTAAGAATATTTAACGGCCTCTGTGGCGCAGCGGTAGTGCGCACTGTCTGTGACACCGGAGGTCCCGGGTTCGAATCCCGGCCAGGTGATGATGAGAAAAGAACTTTTTCTGATTGGTCTGGGTCTTGGATGTTTATTTATATAAGTATATATTATAATATATTATAAAATATAGTATTGTTGAGTTAGTATCTCGTGACACAAGTCTCGAACTTAATTCGAGGCTAACTCAATCTGTGTAATTTGTCCCATAAAAGTATATTTATTTATTACTTTGTAGTATAAAAAACCTCAAAGAATCCACTAAAAAGGAACCGTTTTGAGTTAAGCCCAACGAAATCGTTACATTTGTAAACGGTAGGTAACCTCCCAGGAGTGTTGAGGGTTAGATGACTGATGCCCACCATCCCTCATTAAACGCAGTTCAAACCCCAACTCTATTCCCAGAGTAATAAGGTCAATTTATTTGTGAGCCCGTAAAGCGGTCCCGCGGGATCTGGCTACAATTTCACCACTGTAATAGGGTTTTTGATGCGGACGGGGGTGTAACTTGCTAACTCAATTTGGCGTATTATTGGCCACATTATTCTAACTTGGTGTATTAGGTTTGTAATGTTGGGTTGGTCTCATTGCTCAATCGCTTAGAAAAAGGAGTGATATGAAAAAAAAAACAAACGAACTAACCGACTAAGATGATTCTGCTATTAGGGATAATAGAACCCTTATTATTTTTTAGGCGACGGGCTAGCAAACCGTCACTATTTGAATCTCAATTCAATCTTAAAGCCTAAAAGCTGATCGTGGCCTATCAGTCTTATCAAGACTGTTGGCTCTGTCTACCCTGCAACGGATATAAACGTGACCATATGTATATGTATGTATGTAGAAACTTTATATACAAAATTTGCAAAAAAAAATTGTTTCCTCTTTACGCGTTTCTAACGAACCAATCTTCTTGAAATTTCGCGTAAGTATATACTTAATTAAGAGTCTGGAGAAGTACATAAGGTACCTTTCATCCCGATAAAAACTATATTTCCCGTGGGATTTGCGAAAAACCTGTATTCTTTAGTAGATGGCGCTAAATTCGCGCGGACAAAGCTGCTTATAAAATAAAGCTAGTTTCAAATAAAGTCGTAATGTTATAATGTTTACGACGACATTGAAACATCGACTTCGATGAAAACCAGTAATTTCGTTATTTGTATCGATAAAGAAATTCATAATGGCATATTTTATGTGACAAAACAATTGTCCTTACCTGTCGTCAGGCGGAGAAAATAAACGCTTTCAAGGAAGATAAGTAGTAATTTATACTTTAATACCATCATATACTATTATTAATGTGACCACAATTTCCAAAAAAGATATTACAAAACAGTTTCTACTAAATCATCAACCGCACGTTTGATTATAAGTCACGGAACCGCAAAATAAAATAAATATAACAGCTGCCATTTAACAACACTCGTTAAAATACAAAGCGACATTTAAAATACACACGAAATTGTCAAACTTTCACATGCACATTCATACACAAAAGTGCTATCTGCTAACTAATTAAAATATTTTCCTGAACTGAACCACACAAACGATTAAACAATTATCACATTTCAATGCAAATTTAATGCCCAAAAACTACTCTCATAACACAACAATAAACTTTAATTTGCTGTGTACCCATAGAGAATCACATCTGCCAACACGATTAACGTTGCCGTTATAAAAAGGCCCCTCTTCCATTTGAGCTGTTTACTCTATGGTGTCTACTGTAACTGGTCGCATAAAAGTCATAAGTCCCCACAAACAATCGCTTTAATAGAGAAAGGGAATAAAATCTCACTTCATAACGGTACCCGCACTAAATAAATAGAGGGAGCCGTTCGCAACATGCCCTGAAATGCGATTAAGTACTTATGTACGCGATTATACTGCTCACCCACGGATTAACGACAGAACGAGACAACCGTACAATTTCGTACAAGGAAAAGAGGGATGGATGTATGAAGGGGAGATACGCAATTAAGGGGTAGAGCGTGAATTGGGCCAAAATTTAAGCGGAAAGCTATTTATCTGTATATTACTTTATTGTCGATCCATTAGCGTGCGATAGGGACGGAGGAGTGCGAGAGAGCGAGAAGATATTATGCGACAAATTGGGGTTGTTAGACATTTGCAATTTTTACGCGTTGTCGTCGCGTCTCCCCTGGGTTAAAGACTGATGGTTAAGCGAGACGGAAATAGGGATTTCTTTGTGTTAGAAAGAGATGCTAGTTACGTATTTAATACGGCAGCTAAATATCAATTGCTTGTTAATAATACAGGCTATTGTCAGTTATAATTGGGAACGGGTTAGTTGAAGTAAGTAATTTATCTTGGTTCAATGATTAATGTTTGGTTTAAGCAATGGATAGCTATTATGTAGTTTAACTCAATTTGGTATCAGAAGTGTACCTAGTTCTTATTATTACTGCTTACTTTTCTAAATAAGGTCTACTGCTCTTATAGTGACAGAAAACATTGTGAAGAAGCTTGCACATTCAGGTGACTGGATGGAAAATAGGTTAGGTTCCCCTGCAAAGGAATGCGGAGGTCAGACCAGACATCCAGAATCCATGGTCAAAGGCATTCTCCGGGCTCCACTCCAGAGTAATGAGGATGCAACCAGACTAAGGAGAAGACCAGGAGAAACTTTTCTAATTAAGGTTAGATGAATTGGTATTCTCATTAAAATTCCATTAATGTTATGGATGTGGATGAAGCGAAGGAAGTATGCAGAGACCGTGGCAATTGGAAAGATGTAGGTAGTCTCTGCCTACCTCTCTGGGACAAAGGCGTGATTTTATGTATGTATGTATTAAAATTCCAATTAACTAAATAAAAGCGTAAATAATAATTTATAATAACTGACTCACATCCTTAAAATTTTTTAGCGAAATTAAGACTTCCATTTTCCAATTTTATGATGTACCTACCTACTTATATGAAATATATCCTACCGGATGTAATTATGGGTCGATAAACCTATTAATATATCGATGAAATTTTATTGGCAGTCGATAATTTCTTATGGTGAAGAGCTTCCTGTTTCCGGTTCAAAATTTGACGTTTCATTATGATTAGTATGACATTTTGGAGGTTATTTATTTAGTAAGAACTTTTTGAGCAAATTTAGTATGATTTTATGCACGACATAAATACATACATATAATCACGTCTATATACTTTACGGGGCAGACGGAGCCAACAGTCTTACACATTTAACTTTTTAACTTCAAAGCTTCAATTATCATAAATCTTTCTATCTAACAATTCCGTTTAGACCTAGTTCTATTCACCCCCGGCATTGGGTTAGAGAATAGAATTTAACCCGGAAATGGAAAGCAGTGCTTAGCTCAACGTCCGTTTCACATTACTCACTTCCGGTCAGCTAGTTACAGTTGATGTAAGTAAGTTAAGTTTCAATCATTTAATTGTTTAAGTCCGCTGTAGGGGTAAATCGAATACGCTCTTTGAATAAAGGGAAATGAAGTTGTTCTTAAAATTAAATGAGTTACTTATTCTTTTTTAAGTGAATCTAGTAAAAGTAGAAATATAAAGGAATTCGCTTCCCCACGCAAAATCTAGTTTCTTATAAAAACATGTAGGTAATACCTTAATTGACTTCGAAAGGGATAGGCAGAGACCACATTTTTTTCACTTGCCATGAACTTTGCATGCTTCTTTCGCTACATTTTCATTCACCTGTCTATCCATACTAGCTCATACATATTACACTCATAAAACGTATTATGAGTACACAAATCTCTATTTGTGTACTCATAATACGTTTTATGAGTAGTTATTATTTAGGTAGGTAAGTATTCTATTTTTAAAATAGAATACCTACTTACCTACCAAAAGTGCCGTGTGGTTCCCGGCACCAATACAAAAAAGAATAGGACCACTCCATCTCTTTCTCATGGATGTCGTAAAAGGCGACTTAGGGATAGGCTTACAAACTTGGGATCCTTTTTAAGGCGATGGGCTAGCAACCTGTCACTATTTGAATCTCAATTCTATCATTAAGCCAAATAGCTGAACGTGGCCATTCAGTCTTTTCAAGATTGTTGGCTCTGTCTACCCCGCAAGGGAAATAAACGTGACGATATGTATGTATGTATGTACTACCAAAAATATATTCATAGCGGAACATAAAAATCATAACAGCGTATCAATCTCCACGATTCACCCCGATTTCAGCATCCCGTCGTAGGTATACACGCGATAAATCGAAGTGTCCCCCGCGGCCCCCCGCCGGGCCGCGTGTTAACAACGGGCGCCCCGCGGCCCCGCCCTATCGGTACCGAGCTGGGGTGAATCGGGATAGAACAAGTCTATAAAAATATTCGCTTTTTTATTATACTTATCAGCTTTATTAACTGTACGTGGCCTTTTAGTTTATTTGATTGTTGACTCTGTCTATCTACCGGGCACCATGATGATTCGACCGTCGACGCTTATGTCTTAGTTTTACTTACATAATCCGTGGGACAAACAGTGCCGTGTGGTTCCCGGCACCAATAAAAAAAAGGACCACTCCATCTCGTCTCCATGGATGTTGTAAAAGGCGACTAAGGGATAGGCTTATAAACTTGGGATTCTTCTTTTAGGCGACGGGCTAGCAACCTGTCTCTATTTGAATCTCAACTCTATCATTAAGCCAAATAGCTCAATGTGGCCTATTAGTCTTTTCAAGACTGTTGTCTCTGTCTACCCCGCAAGGGATATAGACGTGATAATATGTATGTATGTAAAAACATCGTTATTTCAAAGTGCCGATAACCAAGAGGATATAACTAGTAAAAAAAAATGTCTTATCGAAATCATACCACTCATTTTGTTACGAAACAAACAACAAATAAACTTACAACACCCTCTTTTAATACATCGGTTACAAATTACCAAGTTGAAGCATTTGCGAGCCTTCCAAACGGACTTAAACGCGAGCAAACCCGCGGGGCAGCTATTTGTAGTCTCAACAGCGGATGACTTAGGTCTCGTAATTTCATATTATTACGTAAATTGCTCTCAGTTGGCTGTGAGACGTTAATATGTTTGCTGTATGTACGTTAGTCGTTTTTAATTATAGTAATTATATGTATGTGTACTTACGCTGATCGCTATGTGAAATATTTAAAAGACCTGAATGGCTGGTTGAGGTTTTATAGATATTATTAGTCTGTGCTTATATGTAGAACTTATCTTGATCTAATTAAGGACATCCTGGCAAAGGGTCAGGTCAAGATTACCCGAAGCACGAAGAGAGTTATGAATGTGGATGAAGCGAAGGAAGTATGCAGAGATCATGGCAAGTGGAAAGATGTGGTCTCTGCCTACCCCTCCGGGAGAAAGGTTGATGAACGACAGAGTAAAAAAAAAACGTAATTTCTGCTGTGAATTGACAGAATAACCTTTTCATTCTGTAGAAGCTAATTTAACCAAACGGGTATTATCTTTTGGTTTCAAATGTGCCGTATGGTTACCGGCATCAATACAACAAAGCAAAGGACCACTCCATATCTTTCTCATGGATGTCGTAAAAGGCGACTAAGGGATAGGCTTACAAACTTGGGATTCTTTTTTGGGCGATGGGCTAGCAACCTGTCACTATTTAAATCTCAATTCTATCATTAAGCCAAATAGCTGAATGTGGCCATTCAGTGTTTTCAAGACTGTTGACTCTGTCTACCCCGCAAGGGATATAGACGTGACCATATGTTTGTATGTATGTATTCAAATGTAAGGAAACACAAAACGTGGGCTCGGCGGTTCCTTTCCATTAATTATTGGCGTATTTGCTCTGTCCAATTAAGTCTTATTATCATAAAGTAGTGCCCAATGGACCTTGAAGCAGCTCAAATCAGTAAAGCCGACCATCCACTGGTAAACTCGGGGTAAATAAGTACGCGATTAACATACACACACAGATACATACATACAGTCACGTCTATATCCCCTGCGGAGTAAACAGAGCCAACAGTTATGAAAATACTGATAAGCCACGTTCAGCTTTTTGGCTTGATGATAGAATTTAGATACAAATAGTGACAGATTGCTAGCTACATCCATGGGAAAGAGAGATCTAAGAGCTTTTTTTTATTAATGCCGAGAACCACAGGGCACTACGGGATTAATTTTATTTAAATTAATAAGTAATAATTTTTTTTTGGCAATCACAGACGAGTTAGCAGAGACAACTGATACATTGGGCATAATCCGTGCATTCTTTCAATTCTCCTCTCAATTTCTCCTCACTTTCAATTCTTTTAATGCGTTCGCAAATAAGTTTTTAAAGTATGTAAGTAATAGTTTTATCACAAATAAAATAACTGAATAGTGATTGAAACGTATTGCGATACCAGAATGTTTTCATCAATGAAAAAACTTAGCGGGGAACATACCTTCATCTTCTTCATTACCCTGTATCCTATTTTTGTGATATTTTTCAATTGAATAAGAAATTTGTTGCAAAAATGTATATAAACGCTACTTAATTAAGGTAAATTCGTTCGCTCTACTTGGACTTTAAGATACATTATATTTTTCAATTGAATAAGTAATTTGTTGCCAAAATGTATGTACATAAACGCTACTAAATTATGGTAAAATCTACTTGACCTTTAAGATGCGTGTTACTCACTCTACATGGCTATTAAATTTATTTATACAAATGCTATTTACCTAGACCAACATCGCAACCGTGCGTAACATAGCGTGGCTGTCTTGCGCAGCACTGGAACATCGGCTTTACGTTTTTATCGACTAGGAATCAATTAGGTATGACATTTATGACATGTTTCTGGCCAGTTAGCGACGCTCCATTGAATCTAATCCACTTGTGAGGTGCATTTTATTTGGTTTGAATTGGCTATAAGCAAGTCATCAGTAATACATATGTAGGTAAGTACATAAGTACTTACACACATATAATCACGTCTATATCCCTTGCGGGGTAAACAGAGCCAACAGTCACATCGCAATTCTATGGTTAATTTGAATACTTGACAACTGCACAGAAAATTGCGTGCGTTGCGAAATATCCATCCATTAATCCATCTCTATCCCATGGATGTCGTAAAAGGCGAATAAGTGATAGGCTTATAAACTAGGGATTCTTTTAGGCGATGGGCTACTAACTGTCACTATGTATTTGAATCTACATATCTCAATTCCCTCATAAAGCCATACAGCTGAACGTGGCCTGTCAGTCTTTTCAAGACGTTTTCCCGCAAGTTATATAGACGTGGCTATATGTATACATACATACATAAAATCACGCCTCTTTCCCGGAGGGGTAGGCAGAGACTACCTCTTTCCACTTGCCACGATCTCTGCATACTTCCTTCGCTTCATCCACATTCATAACTCTCTTCATGCAAGCTCGGCGGTTTCGGGTATATGTATGTATCTACATATATTATAATAAACACGATACATTCGTATCTATAAATTAATGAAGTATTTATTGCACTCTATAAATGATTGAGTAACGAAACGATCATAATTAAAAGTCATTACTATTACAAAAAAAAACAACAGGCAATGCTGAAATAATGAACTAATGTATCAGTGCATGTGTAATTGCATGAAACTTAAGAAAAAAAAAATTAATTGTCGGCTCATTAGGCGAGTAACGGTAGCAAAATAGTCAGAGCTCTTTTATAAATATTATTCTTTAATAAAGTTGTATTTGTTATTTCGTAATTAAATGTTAAAAAATAATGAACATAAAGTAGTTACATACAAACACATAATCTCGGCTTTATCCCTAACGAGGCAGGCTGAGCCAAAAGTCTCGTAAAAAACTGAAAGGCCACGTTCAGCTTTACGGCTCAATGACTAATTTGAAAAACTGAATTTTGACTGATGATAATGTATGACGAGGCTCAAATAGTGACGGGTTGCTAGCCCATCGCCTAAAAGCAGAATCCCATGTATATTCGCTAAGCAATCTCTCCCATTACTACTCTCTTTTATGTGCCGTGTGGTTCCCGGCATCAATAGAAAAAAGAACAGGACCAATCCGTCAGTTTCCCCGTGGATGTCGTAAAATGCGACTAAGGGATAGGCTTATAAACTTGGGATTCTTCTTTTAGGCGGCAGGCTAGCAACCTATCACTATATGAATCTCAATTCTATCATCAAGCCAAAAAGTCGAACGAGGCCTATCAGTCTTTTTAAGACTGTTGGCTATGTCTACCCCGCAAGGGATATAGACGTGATTATATGTATGCATGTATGTTACAATTTAATTTTTTTTGCAGACCGTACAGTGATTAGCGCGCGATATCGGGTGTGGCCGCTAATAGCGTAACCTGGTTTCTAAAGGAATCGTGTATTTGTTACGGTCAAGAACTCTAGGAAAACGTAATAGGATACTAAAGTATGACCGCGTCTCCGCCCGCGTATACATACATATTACAAACATATTTTTAATGTACTCCTTTAGTGAACAATTACGCGAAGCCTCGACGGGCATATTTTGAACTCAGTTCTTGTAGAAATACGATGAGTTTGTTGACGTTACATAAAAAATAATATTTTATTGTCATGTATTGGCAATACTGATTTTGCCTTTTGACGTTTAGAGTTAGCCGCCTTTTTTTGGTCGCATTGAAAAAAGGGTAATTGGAGCGACAAGATGAACTAAAGAGAGCTAACCTTAATAAATTTCACAAAAAAATGAAATTACCTGCGTCTTTGTCTATAATTAAATTAGAGTTACCTTTTTTTTTGTTGGGATCAGATTTTATTATTTGTGTTACTATTCTTTATGGTTTTGTTTTTTTTTTTTTACTATTCTTTAGGGTTTGTCTCTTTATTGCACATAAAAAGAAATGTAACAAACAATAGAAAACAGTCACTGAATTTAGAAGAATATGTAGGTACCTTCGATGGCGGTCTTACCTCAATCAAGGCTTCATCCAGTCAACGAAAATACAAATGAAAATCCAGAATCATGAGGCAGCGCACATTAAAAGCATTGAGGATGCGTTATCATAAATAACCAATGGTTTTTTGTGACGGCCACCGGGTAGGCACAGGGCGGTCAGAATAAAGCTTACCTACCTTAAAAATTAAAAAAAAAAATCATAAAAAAAAAAAAACAAAAAGAAAATTACCTGCGTCTCAGTTAAGCTCAGCGCTTGCGCTAACTGTTTCCTTTCAGCGCCGACAACGTAGTGATTTTTTTCGAAAGCGTGTTCCAACTTCAGAAGTTGCGAAGGGGAGAAGGCGGTTCTAATCCTCTTCGGCTTCCTGAACGGCTGCAGGAGGAACCCGGGGATGTCTGGACCTGGAATGAGGGACAAAATCGTTATTTTTCTGAATAAGTACATATAATATGCATAAGTATAGATAATGTCTTCATCCCTTGCGGTGTAGACAACAGTCCCGAAAAGACTGAAAAGCCGCGCTCAGCTGTATGTCTCAATGATAGAATTGAGATTCAAATACAGATAGATTCCTAGCCCATTACTTAATCGAAAGAAGAGTCCCAAGTTTATAAGCCTATCCTTTAGTCGATTTTTACGAAATCCATGGGAAAGAAATGGAGTAGTGCCAATTCGAGCTATCTACGGTCTAAAACAAAGAGATTCGCTTAGAGATTTTTTCAAAAACCTAAATATTTTAGCATTGCCCTCCCAATACATATTCGATAACATTATGCATGTTCCTATCCTTTTTTATATTAGTACCGGAAACCACACGGCACTGAATTTTCTGAATATTATACATAGTAAGTATATTAATAAAAGATGGTAAGGATTTGTGTGTGTTACTCTCATCTCTACGAGTTCCCGGTTGCATAAATACATACATATGGTCACGTTTATATCCCTTGCGGGGTAGACAGAGCCAACAGTCTTGAAAAGACTGAATGGCCACGTTCAGCTGTTTGGCTTAATGATAGAATTGAGATTCAAATAGTGACAGGTTGCTGGCCCATCGCCTTATAAAGAATCCCAAGTTTGTAATCATAAGTACATATGTTCCCAGTTGCACTCTCTATAAAAGTGTTTAGGGGCCCGGAGTCCGCCTTTAGACAGACATTAGAATATCTAACGTTATAAGTTAAAATTTATTGAGATTTAAGGCGAAAGAAGTCGCGGACAGCGGCTTATAATCAGCGCTTCCTTACATCATTCATCTTTTGAAAAAATTACTCAATTAAAGGCATGAGTAAATCTGGTAATTTCATTATAATCACTATCTTAGTGCAATGCAATTCATTTTTAACGCTTTAATGGCTCTGTGATCAAATGCTTCATGCAACCTATCATCAAACAGTGAAAATGGTGCAGTGCAGTTTGTTACCGCTTCTTCTGCACTGACGCTTTGGAAGCAGTAGTGAACATAGTTTTAATTAATTTAGTTCACGTCAACTAATGTTGTGAAACCAAAAGATATGACAATTTGTAAGTCGTATGAAGTGTTCCATAATCTAATTATATCTACTACTTCTCCCATAAGGCATGTGAAGAAGAAGCGGCGGAACAAACGACACTGCAGCTTTTGCAGCGGACGTCAGTTTACAAATATATATACCTAGATGTATTAAATCTTAAATCGTGGACGAATGCACATAGTGTGTATTAAAAAATATGAATGAATTATATAACTTATGATTTCAATACTAGGTAATACCTATTTCATCAAATGCATTGAAATTACTACTTAGGTGCTTAACTGTATTTTGCACTAAAGGCCGCCCGCGACTTCGTCCGCATGGAAACCCTATCAATCCCGCGGGAACTCCGGGATAAAAAGCCTATATGTTATTCTGGGTCTTCAGCTACTCACATACCAAATTGCATCGTAATCGGTTCAGTAGTTTTTGCGTGAAAAAGTAACAAACATCCGTACTGACATCCTGGCATATCCACAAACTTTCGCATTTATAATACATATTAGTAGAATAACCCATACTTATGCAAAACAAAACGTCTTAATGTCCCAACACTATAAATTAAAAAAACATTTAGCGAGTAATACGAAAACTCATTAGTGATTAAACGAGACTGCAAGTAATACTTAATGGCCATTAAATTTTTATTCGAAAACGTTAATAAACGCCTCAAAACTTGCCGTAATCTTGGATAACTACGGTTTAATAATAAACTGAGTTTATGTCAACGCAAATGTTCAGTTCGCGTGACGACTAAGGGTACCTGAGACTGACCTTGACAAAGCTTCTACATTCATACATACATATATGTACATACATACATAGTATCACGCCTCTGAGAGAGACTACATCTTTCCACTTGCCACGATCTCTGCATACTTCATTCGCTACGTCCACATTAAATAACTAAATAAATATATACGGGACAAATTACACAGATTGAGTTGGTTAAAGTAAGTTCGAGACTTGTGTTACGAGATACTAACTCAACGATACTATATCCTACTAAGTTTATAAATAAAGTATATAAGCGAAAGTTTGTGAGTATGTCAGGATGACAGTATGGATGTTTGTTACTATTTCACGCAAAAACTACTGAACCGATTACGATGAAATTTGGTATAAAGGTAGCTAAAGACCCAGATGACACGCGAACGAAGTCGCGGACGTCCTCTAGTTTTATAATAAATACTTATACTTATATATATAAACATCCAAGACCCAGGCCAATCAGAGAAAGTTCTTTTCTCATCATGCCCTGGCCGGGATTCGAAACAATATCCTAATTTAGTCCTTATTCGTGTTTTAACGGAAGTCGCGGCATCCAAAAATCTATAGGTACAGACGTAGGTAATAAAATTTTTGATGCCTTAAATAAATTCTGACCAAGGTGACCGTAAATAGGTTTTTGACCTGTGCTGTTGTTTTATTTATTTTATTTTATTTTATTTATTCTTTATTGTAACAATTACAATTTGTAAAGTACAATAGGCGGACTTAATGCTAATAGCATTATCTAACAGTCTACCATTGGGTTAAGCGGAGAACCTTTGTGTGGGTGATAATAATAATGTATAACAAACATACTTACTATACGATATATACTAAAAACCTATACATAATATATACCTATATACTACACTAAACATACACATATACATATATATATATATATATACATATACATATATTTGCAGCAGATTACATACAGAGATTATTTACTCTCTCATGACTGGGTCAGGAACAACTGGACCACGTGCGACTTAAAACTGGCGCGGCTCGGAGAAGCTTGAACGGAATCGGGAAGTGCATTCCAAAGTCTAACAGCTGTAGCAGCGAAAGAATTCGAATAAAAACCTGTACGGTGAAAAGGTGTTGCAAGGGTCAACCTGTTAGAGGAACGTAGGATTTTTTCATGAGTGGAACTTAAAAGTTGAAATTCAGATCTAAGATAACCTGGAGCTAGGGGATTATTAAGAATATTATATTCAAGTCAATTATTTTAGTCAAGCAAGGTCAAAAAAATACGCACCAAGTGCACAATGCAGTAAAATAATAGCAAGTACCTACCATTTGAGAGAGAATTAGTTAAATATTAGGTTAGCAGCTTATCAAGGATGTCGCAAACGGCGACAAAGGGACAGGCTTATAAACTTGAGATTCTTCTTTTAGGCGATGGGCTAGCAACCTGTCACTATTCGAATCTCAATTCTATCTGACAGCCAAATAGTTGAACGTGGCCTGTCAGCCTTTTCAAGACTGTAGGCTCTGTCTACCCCGCAAAGGGATATAGACGTGACCATATGTATATATGTATGTAAATATTAGCAGCTTAGTCCATCAAGCGAAAGGTTAATAAACTTGTATTTTTTTCTTTTAGGCGATGGGCTTACCTGCTTTTTGAATCTTGAATCCATCATTATGTCAACTGTTGCAGTGTTGGAGTGGGAAGGCCTAGACGAACGTACTTTGATCAAATCGAATTCTAGCAAAAGGTCCGGTCAAGAGTACCTACCCAAAACCGCCGAGCTTGCATGAAGAGAGTTATGAATGTGGATGAAGCCAAAGAAGTGTGCAGGGATAGTGGCAAGTGGATAGATGTGGTATCTGCCTACCCCTCCGGGAGAGAGGCGTGATTTATGTGTGCGTGAGTGAGTGTGTATCATTATGACAAACAGCTGAATGTCTTCGTGACCTCTGGCTATGTGTTAAGAAGCAAATTAAGATTGAAATAACAAAAGGAAAATCGCAAAATAAGCCCTAAAAAATCTATATCCGCATAAAACGTAAGCTTTTCCCTTGATTTCTACTTTAATACAAAAATGACGACGAAAATACATACATACACATGGTCACGTCTATATCTCTTGCGGGGCAGACAGAGCCAACAGTATTGAAAAGACTAAATGGCCACGTTCAGCTATTTGGCTTAATGATAAAATTAAGATTTAAATAGTGACAGGTTGCTAGCCCATCGCCTAAAAAAGAATCCCAAGTTTGTTAGCCTATCCCTTAGTCGCCTTTTACGACATCCATGGGAAAGAGATGGAGTGGTCCTATTCTTTTTTGTATTGGTGCCGGGAACCACACGGCACATGATGATGACGAAAATAAAAATAAAAGATACAAGCGACTACCCAGGCGAAGACTAGTATCATTTAAATTACTTATATGATAACGTTTCATTGTATAACTATCGTAGCGACCCGAAATGCGTTAATTACTATATTATTGGTATCTCATAAACAACGGTTATAAACATGATGATTTATTAATCAATAGTGAAGTTAGAGTCGTTTGCAGCGTAAATTTAACTAAATAAACTCGACATAAATTTATCTTGAAAAACGATTAAGGCTTTTTATAGATATGAAAATATCGACTTAACCCCAGCATTAATAAATGTATATAATATTTTGTTTACGACTTGTTCAAAATGGTTGATCTAAAAAAATCAAAGAATAAATAATTTAACATGACCAAACCTTTAATCATTGTCATTTTGTCATTGCTGGTGGCGGGTCGTTCCACAAAAAGTACCTTTTTCTAAGAATATTTTTTCAACAAAATACATTATCAACATTTTTTTTTGCAAAAACTAAAATTTAATGGACGCGTGGAATAGTTATTTTGTGCATCATTAAAGCCCTCAAGGATGAATAGTATTCTCCGTTTTTTTTTTCACATTTTCCATTATTTCTTTGGTCCGTATAGTTGCAGCGTGATGTTATATAGCCTAAAGCCTTCCTTGATAAATGGTCTATTTGACGCAAAAAGATTTTTTCAATTTATGAGATTAGCGCGTTCAAACAAACAAACCCTTCAGCTTTATAATATAAGTATAGATTAAAAATTTACCAACTAAGTAATAAATAAACAACTTACTGACACGTTATTATATTTAAGCGTTATTTCATACGGCTACTGATAGCGACATTTCGTAGTATAAACGAAACGTTTATCGAAATTAGTTTCAGAATCGTGGTTGTGAAGTGATGAGTGGTTAAAAAAGAGTCAAATCAGCAACCCAGGGTTCCTTCAACAACAAACGTACCCAACATATAAATCAATAAAAAAACCACTATCACACAATGTAAGCAATTATAACAGTTTTGAAGTCATTAAAAATCTCTGAGAAATAAAAATTTATCAGCCGTCATAAAACGTTACGATTTTGACGGGGTTATCGAATAGATAAAGGAGTTTCAACAAGAACATCAACAACACTTTGGATAACCAACCTCGAAAAAAGAGGTCCTCAATTTGATTGTAACTTCTTTAAAAGTTTTTTTGAGCGTGAAATGTGTTGGTGGTATGAGATTTTTTTTTGGTAAAACAGGAAGTAGGATATTTTATATACACATGCGTGTATATATTCACGTCTTGTTTGCTTCCGTGCTTATTATGTAATAAATAACGCTTTTGTAAATAATAAGAAAAATTAAAAAATTTAAAACTGAAGAACAAAATCATCATAGAGGGTAGGTATTCATAAGTACAGTAAATGTCTACTGGATTCAACTAACCAGCTATAATTATTTATGCTGCCTCTAATTACAACCTTAACCACATTGTTAATGATACCTCCATGCTACAAAAACTTAACACGAGTTCGGCTAACTACGATTAAATAAGTGGCCAGTGAACTTTATTAAACAATACAATTAATCATAATAGTCGACTACCAAGCACTCGACTCTATAGTAAATCATTTGTCTAACTACCACATCACTTCGTCAGTACCAACCTAACAACCATAATAAATCGCTGTTTTATAATGCCAGTTAATCGTCCCACACCACCGCTACAACAAAGTAGACTCAAATTACATCCAATTATAAACCATTCAATCCTTTTTGGACGAAATTCTATAAAAAAAATCAAGCAACAATCGTAGTAATTAAGAAAAAAGGTGCGTAACAAAATATGTGACTGGCAGTGCTACCAACCACTTAACGAAGTAGTGATGTGGTGCAGTCGATTCAGTTGAAAAAAAAAAGTTCGTAACAGCTAAACTGCTATATCATTTAATTGACAGATCAATTGATGGTCTTTCAAAATTTATCTCAAAGGTATGATTTCATTATTTCCCGCACGATTGAAATTTAATTGTGAAATTATTTAGTGAAATATTTTTTATTAATAAATATGGAGGTTTGAATTAGTAATATAAAAAAGATTGATATAATAAGGTGGCTTTAATGTCTACTCGTAATTAAAACAATTCATAATATGTACTTTACTTCTGTTAAGTAGGTACTGTAATCCTGAAGGCGTAGGAGGCAACTAACGGACAAAGCTTTTATCACACATGATTTAACAAACGCTGATTAAAGGCATCAACTGAAAAATTTAAGTATAAATATAAATATATATACGGGACAAATTACACAGATTGAGTTAGCCTCGATGTAAGTTCGAAACTTGTGTTACGAGATACTAACTCAACGATACTATATTTTATAATAAATACGTATATAGATAAACATCCAAGATCCAGCCCAATCAGAGAAAGTTCGTTTCTCATCATGCCCTGGCCGGGATTCGAACCCGCGACCTCCGGTGACACAGACAAGCGCACTACCGCTGCGCCACAGAGGCCGTCAAGTAAGTTTATTACCTTGTCTCAGATGATGATGAACAGATGATGTAACAGGTGCGTTTCGCAAAATATATTTTGCACATAACGACCATAAAATATAGATTTATACTGAAGTCATATTCAGTGATATTTTAAGCTTACTCGTGATTGCCAGTAGATTGCCTACTTTACTTAAAAGTAAGTAGGTATATGACTTACTTAAAGCATAACAGTTACAAAAATATATTCATAGTAAAGAATCTTGATTTTACCTTTTAACGCCAAATATCTACCATCATAGGCACTAGTAAACAATTAAATTTCGAACAACAATGCTAGGTAAAAACTGACAACCCAAAAATTACAAAAAAATTCTCTAAAACTTTCGTAAAAGAACTTTAACTGAGTCCTATTATAATAAACTAATAAAATTAGTTACTGATTTTGTAGAAGACCAATGATTCATACCTAGAAATAATATAATTTTTTTGACACAACGTTCATTCAGTATATAAAAATGGTCGCGTTAAGCCGGTTTAATTAAAATTCAATTCATTGTGTTCACTTCATAAAAATATTGTTGTTATTGTAAGGGTGGCGATTCCCGTGAAGGGACTAGGGACGCGTTATTTACCAAACGTTATTTGACGAATAATATTTTCTTTGTGAGGGGTTGAAATAGATAGGTTTTTTGTTGACATTGATAATGGTCTATGGTATTAAACTTGGGGTGCTTCTGCAGTTTTTATCGAGACCAATTTGTCTGTATTCTAGGGTGTGAATGGAAATATTTTATAATTTATTTGGCTATGGAAAAATGGAAGTAGTTTTCTGTGGCAGTCGTGAAATTAATAAATAAGAAGTAAAATATAATTATTTTTACAAATTCATTTGCAACGATTTCATAATCAATTCTTTAAAATTAGGTAATAGACGATTATTTGAATATAACAGCTGAGGATGCCCAAAAGATATAAAAATAACAGACCCAAAAATATTTATTTATATAGGTATAATGTGAATTATTAATTTACTTATCTACTAATTGACATACCTACTGAAATTTAAAAAAAAAAAATCTGCGCACTGGAAGTAAAAAATAATGTTCTTTAAAGTATTTTGTATATCTACACGTGAAACATTAATAATTATAATAGTATGATACTCTTATTAAAAATACGATAAAAGAGGTCGAAAGTCATAAAATCGTGAAAACATCAGGCGTCATTACTTACATTAATAATGTCATAATTAGAATTTAAAGAATATTACGTTGAATCTGCTAAATAAACATGTATCAAACAGCTGATATCACTCGCAATTTCATTAAATTATCAATAATTGAGTTATCTGCATAATTACGACTAATGGCATTTACAAAGTAAGAGGTCCAGTGTATCGGCTGGTAATTATGAAATAAGGGCAGAGGTTAATAAGATATATATATATATGTGTTCATTTATCAAAATCAGAGTAAAACAAATAGTTATTTCGCAAAATAGCACTTAATCTTGTTTTTGGGAGAGAATAACGTTTTATTCATAGACATACATAACGACAATAAAGTACTGTTTATATGACTAATTATAAATCTTATTACATTAAACTAATACAATAATTATAAATATAGTTCGTTTGACATATTCATAAACATTTCGTCTACGGATAGGACAAATCTTTTTTGTTTGTCGAGTAATAATAAGTTCGGCTGTGAACGTTCGTTCGACGTTTTCTCAGTTTTTAATAATTGAAACCATATTGACATATATTTTTGATTATTATGTTTTAAATTATTCAGTTCGTAGCAGGAAGGATAGTTCAGGCTCGACCGCCACCAAAGGGAAGATCTTCCGCCAGGCTAGGTGTTATGCCTGGGGAACCGCGCGACAGACGACGTTGTGTCGGAGGATGTATATATGCTCCAATTCGTGAAATCTTTGCTAGCGCTATTTAGACTCTTGGCTGATATCGTCGGGTGATTGATATCACCACAACTTTTTAATAAAGACCCCATAGAAAAAACAGTTAAGTATCATAAATTTCAAAAGGGAACAATAAATAAAAATTATTGTCAAAAAAAAAAATTCCAACTTGGATTAGACTTAAGAAGAAACAAGAGATTATTTACTCATAAGTTATAAATCACTGGGGAGTAACAGTTTTGTCATACCCATAGCAGCACAATACAACAAAACAAAATATTAACAGCGCTTTTATAAATCAAATAAATCAAAAAAGACATTTAACGCATAAATATTTATTTCACTTCCCTTTTTATGACAACAAACAGCAAGTTCTTACTCTACACGCGCGCTAATAACTGTTGTTTTATCGTTAATAGTTTCGTTTTGAGATAAGCTACCAAGATTTTTTATGTGAGAGAACACGTTATTTTGTCGCCGCTCTTTTCACTCGGCGAGAGATAAAAACTCATCTGTATTAAGTAAGTTTGCCGTGTGGTTCCCGGCACCAATACAAAAAAGAATAGGACTACTCCATCTGTTTCATATAGGAATTTATGATTGTTTAGGATATTAATTATAAATAAAACACATAATAGCTTCGCTTGCATGATGACGCAATGCCCAACTGATTTATTGACTTGTATGGCCGTTACAACTGTTAGTCTATCTCTCTTGACAATGACATTGACACTAATATGACACATCCCCCCCTTATGTTATTTATTTTATTTATTTTTAAATTATTATATACTAATATTTATTATCTATTTTACTATATTATTTTAAATCAAAATCTTCCAAATAAACTGGTTTTCTAACAACTCTACCTGCCCTAGTGACTACATCATTACTGCCGGCTGTACCCAACTCTACACTTCTTTGAGATACCCCTGGGTCATCTAACACCACCGGAGTCTCCCCCCTTGTAGCCTCACCTGGTATACTACCCCACAAACATTCCTCTTTTTTAATAAATTTGTTTTTACTTTTTCTTATGTGTTTCTCATTTCTCCTGACTAAATTTCCCTTATCATTCATAACTGTGAACGATCTAGGACCATTTCCTTCTTCCATCACTTTACCTGAAGACCAATACTTGTTATAAGGTACATTCTGTATAATCACATCTTCCCCTTTTTTAAAAGACCCTTTCACTTTAGAAGTTTTATTATAAATGGTCCTAGATTTTTCATTATTTTTTAACAATTTTTCTTTAACATCTACACACAACTTAGATTTCAAAAGTTCTTTTGAGCATGGTAAGTTTGTTCTTAACAACCTGTTCATTAACAACTCTGAAGGAGAATAATCTAAATTTGCCACTGGACTGGTTCTATAATGCAACATTGCCAGATCAAAACTGGTACCACTCTCTTCACATTTTTTTAACAAACTTTTTACAATTCCAACTGCTTTTTCTGATAAACCATTAGACTGAGGATAATGAGGACTAGACATAATTAACTCAATGTCATTTTTTAATGCAAATTGCTTAAAATCAAAACTACCAAATGGCATGTTGTCACTGACTATATATCTTGGAAATCCATGAGTACTGAAAATTTTCATTAACTTTTGTATTATAATTGAAGCTGTTTTGTTTTCTAACCATACCATTTCAATCCATTTGGAAAAATAGTCTACCACAACTAAGAAATCTTTACCTGCATAGTGACCTACATCCATACCTACTTTACTAAATGGCAAATCCGGAATCTCATGAGACATCAGAGGTTGTTTACAGTTAGATACTCTATATTTTTCACATGGTTTACATGATAATACATAATTCTCTATGTCTCTCGACATTCCTGGCCAAAATAAAACTTTCCTTGCCCTCTTTTTACATTTCACAACTCCTGCATGACCTGAGTGCACAATACTTAATAATTCCTTTCTTAATGATCTAGGCACTAACACTCTATTCTCAAAATATACAATATTATCTTTTACCATTAACTCATTTCTTAATTTAAACAACTTTTTTAATTCTGTACCATATATATTTTTAGCATTTTTGGGCCACTCTGTATTAAACCAAGTCATAATATGTTGCAAGTTACCATCCTTCATTGATTCCTGTTGTAATTCTATCAGTTTCCTTTTTGAAATTTGTAATTCACCCTCTAAACCGTACACAGTTTCTGAACTCACACAATGAACTAATTCTTTTAATGTATTTTCTATCTGCCCGTTAGTGGTATTATAATGTCTAGATAGATAATCAGCTACAAACATTCTAGATCCCGGAATATACTTTATTTCAAAATCATATTTTAACAGTCTTAATACCATTCTTTGTAACCTAGCTGAGATTTGATTTATATCTTTATTCATTATGGCAACTAAAGGTTTGTGGTCTGTTTCTACAACTATTCTACGCCCATAAACAAATTGATGATATTTTTCCATAGCTAAACAAATTGCAAATAGCTCCTTTTCTATGGGTGCCCATCTTTGTTGACATTCTGTATAGCACCTAGAGTAAAAAGAAACAGGTTTACCCTTCTGTAACAAACAAGCACCCATACCACTTTTAGAACTATCACATTGCAATGTTAATGTACCATCTTTTTCTAATATTGCTAAAGTAGGTGCACTGGAAATTTTACATTTTACCTCTTGAAATGCTTTTTCTTGCAAACTACCCCAGTCCCACAACACATCTTTCTTTAACAAATCTCTAAGCGGCTCTGTTGTTTTTGAATAATTTGATATAAACTTACTTAAATAATTACACATTCCTAAGAACTTTTGTAATTCCTTAATATTTTTTGGTTTTTCTAAATCAACAATGGCCTTCACATGCTCAGGATCTGGTTTAATCCCTGATTTTGATAGCAATAACCCTACATACTTAACAAACTCCGCCCTATATTGAACTTTATTCTTATTAAACTTAACATTAAACTTTCTCGCTCTATCTATTACCTTACTTAAAATTTGATCATGTTCTGACAAACTATCTCCAGCTACGATTATGTCATCGTAGTACACATGTACTCCTTGTATATCACTAAAAATAACAGTATTTAACCTTTGCATTACCTCGGGAGCAGAGGATATGCCAAATGGCATCCTTTTGAACCTGTATCTGCCAAAGGGTGTACCAAATGTACACAGCTTTTCCTCATCGTCCAAGGCTACTTGAAAAAATCCATCCTTGAGATCTAATACTGTGAAGACACCTTTTCCTGCAAGTGAGTTATAAATTTCTTCAGGCGAAGGGATTTGATAATTTTCTCTTAAAATAGCTTTATTTAATTCTTTTGGATCTAAACATAACCGAAGAGACTTATCTGGTTTCTCCACTATAACTAAATTATTACACCAAGTGGTAGGTCCCTCTACCTTTTCAATAATACCTCTACTTTCATAATTACATAAAGTTTCTTTCAACCTATCTTTTATCACCTGAGGTACCCTTCTAATTGGCTTAACTACTGGTTGAACATTTTCTCTCAACTTTATTGTATATGTTCCTATGTTGCCTAATCCTGAAAACACATCCTCATTAATTGCTAAAAATGTGCTTTTATCCTGTACAACTATATTGTCTACTTTATTAATTAAATTAAATTTTACACAATCTGGCAACCCTAACACTGGCTGAACCTGCATATCTACCAAACAAAACCTAATACAACCTTTTTGTCCTTTAACAATACAATTTAGTTCAACACTTCCTGATGTTTTTACCTCTTGACCATTATAAACTACCAGAACCGTTGGCTTTCCTAACATATATTCTCCCTTTGTAATTTTATTAAATAACCTAAGCGGCATAACATTACAATCTGCTCCAGAGTCCAACTTAAATTTTATATTATAGCCTTCTACACTTATAACCTCATGCCATTGTAACTTACTTAAACTACTTACTGAATATGGTCCGAATTCCTCACTACTACTGTCCTCACCATTATTTGACTCCTTCACTCCTTGTACTTTTTTATGTAACTGTTTCGTTGTGCCTGGTTTTTCTTCTTTTCTATTTTTGTATCGACACATTACCGCAAAATGATTGAATGTTGAACACAAAGCACACTTCTTTCCATACGCAGGACAATTTCTATATTCATGTTGTCTTCCACATCTATTACAATGAAACATCTTCTGCCGATGATCCTTTTTAGCCGAACTTTCCTTCATGAAACTTATTTCCTTTGCATTACTCTCCATCTCCTTTATTTGTTTTTTGCTATTTTCTGCTGCTTGACATAAATTTATCGCCTTGTCTAATGTTAAATCTGCTTCCCATAATAATCTTTCCTTGAGACTGACGTCTTTTACTCCTATTGTTAACATATCTCTTATCAATCTCTTTTCTTCTTTAAAATCACAGATCTTAGCTGCATTCCTAAGCCTTGTAACAAAACGATCTACTTTTTCCTCTTCCTCTTGCCTTAAATTGAAAAATTTGTAACTATTGGCCACTGTGTTATTTTTGGTACCAAAGTGATTGTCCAGATTTTCCTCTAATGCCTTCCAACTCTTTATCACTCCTAATCCATTGTACACATCCAGCATCTCGTCTCCCGCACATGATAGGAAAACTGCAATTTTCCTTTCATCCTCTTGTTTTTCCAAACCTGTTGCTACTAAATATAGGTTGAATATCTGCTTATACTTTTTCCATGAGTCTCCATCAATTATTGAATATCCCACAGGCGGCTTTATGGATCCTACCATTATTTTTTCCATTTTGTTGTCTTCCACCATCTTTTATTTCTAAGCACCGCTTAGCAAACCTCAAACTGAAGTACATATAGATATTGTGTTACTAATCTTATTTTCTTTTTGTTTACAACACTAAGGATCTTTTTTAAATTGTTTTCACCTGACACCATGTTTCATATAGGAATTTATGATTGTTTAGGATATTAATTATAAATAAAACACATAATAGCTTCGCTTGCATGATGACGCAATGCCCAACTGATTTATTGACTTGTATGGCCGTTACAACTGTTAGTCTATCTCTCTTGACAATGACATTGACACTAATATGACACACCATCTCGTTCCCATGGATGTCGTAAAAGGCGACTAAGGGATAGGCTTACAAACTTGAGATTCTTTTTTTAGGCGATAGGCTAGCAACTTGTCACTATTCGAATCTCAATTCTATCTTAAAGCCAAATAGCTGAACGTGGCCTATCAGTCCGCTCAGGACTGTTGGCTCTGTCTACCCCGTAAGGGATATAGACGTGATTATATGTATGTATGTATGTATGTATTAAGTAAGTATATCAAAGAGTTGTTAATTTGTGCGTTTAGCAACAATGTAACGCGTTGGGATTAAAAATCAACAAGTTCGTACAATCCAATTATGATAAATGGATGTTTTTTTAATGATTTTGTTATCAAAGTGGAAAAAATTAGTAAGTGTCTACCAACTGCTTCTTCTTCCCATACAAATTGAAATATTCAAACAAGGGATTATTTTTTTAAGTAGTGTAGGTTATCTTCCTACTAGTAATATCACTCTAGTCTTTCAATTCGGCGGCTTTGGTGACTATGGTTCTGCTATCTCAGTAAGGGTTAAAAATAAAGGCGTGGTAGATGTAAGTACCTACTTATATAGGTATATTTTGTTATTTCATTAAAACTTGTACCACATAATGTAGAATTTGTTCTGTCACAACCAATGCAATTTTTTAAACCTATTCATACAATTTGATAAGTACCTATCTACTTATTAAAATACCAACCTATAAAACACCGAATTATTTTGAACCATATTATTTTTCTTTTCCGCCGGCTAACTACGGCATCAGAAATATCACTCTTATTAGGTAATAGGTTTTAAACTACCTCTTAGCGCAAAAATAAAATATAGAAACAGCCCATGATGACATGAATCCCTATTTCTATACTAACTAAACATTTGTCACTTTACACAACGTAGGTAAAATACGATTAAGTATATATTATACTAAACATTTAGTTTTATTATTATTTTAAGAATTTTCTATAATTTATATCCTAAAACCCCAAATTAAGATGCAAATTTCTTACAAATATTGACCATAATGTGTTCAAAATTGGCATAACGTCTGTTTTTACAACTTTATTATGCTAATGATACTAAATTATAATATTTATCTCTAACGTCATGTTAATTAGCACTATTGATTTTCTAATATGATTCCAGATCAAGCTTTCGATTAATTTTAAGTAAAATAAAATAAGATTCTGATTTTCTCCTTCTTACCTACTTGGATAACACACATGATTATTATTACCAAATATTATTTCAACCGTAGTAACGGTTTTAAAATTATATACAAACAATAAGAACCAATTATTTTATTTAATTTGAATTTGAATTAAATTCTACGTGAAATTTTCGTCGAACAAGTCAAAGCTAACTAAGTAATTAGATTTTTCAAGTACTTAAGTAGTACCTAAGTACGAGTAACAAAATGCCGTATGTTCGCAAAACTACAAAATCTAATTACCAGTATCCGTCCCGAAGGACCATATTTGTAAATAATATTTTTTTAATATCAAACTTCTAGCGCTTCTTAAGAAGAAATAATTATATACCCTTTCAGCAATTATCTGAATTTGAAGAATTATTTAAAGGTGTTGGACTCACCTCCAGGAAACCTATGTGGAAATATCCTTCCGTGCCTATTGATTAACCACGGGTACAGTTGATACGATTCTCTAGGAACTGGTGCGGCGGGATGCGGCGGTGGATGAGGCGGAAGAGGACCTCCAAACCCTTGCTGCTGATGCGCCAAAGCCGCAGCCAGAGCTGCTCCTTGAAAATGCGCTAGGAACTGATGGTGATGACTTTGAGCTTCCAAATAAGGTAACCTCTTCAATTCCGGTGACGGAAAAACTGCTGGCAACGCACTTGGCCGTAGTAGGGGCCGGGGCGAAGGACTTCGAGGGCTGGCCACCGGAGAAGGCGATCCTGGACTTGCCAAAGGGGGTGATGCATGTTTAGGTCTCTCTGAACCCCCAACTATGCTGTCTATACTAAATCCTATCTTCGGCTTCGATGGCACCGCCACCACAGGGGTCGGTGCGAGAGGCATCATGCTTTTGCACACAAGTCCGACACAAAATATCACCAAATCTCAGAAGCACATGTTACACAAAGCACAATCCATTTTCGTGACGCTTCCGCGCGTAACGATCGCCTTAGCGGCGCGACACCGAATGAGCTCCGAACTGGATTGAAGCCTGCAGCGCGTGAAAAAAAAAACACGATCATGGACGTCTCGCCCGCTATTGGCTCCTTCTATTCGATGGGTGTCGACGCGTTTCTACACTGCCAGTGTTTATTCCGTTATCTGAGACACCATTGGTCAAAAGGCGTGTAGAGGTGTTATTTAAATTAGGAACGCTTTCAGAGTGGGCGGTTTGAGTTGAGAACTCATGATTTAACCAGTCAAATGGGGTATTACATCAGATTTGTCCGGGTGGATAGGGATGAGAGTGCTTTTGAATTTTGCTGGTTGCGATTCAATTAGTGCGGCGATTGGGTAGGTTAGTGAGCCTTGGTTTGCTCGCTTTTGGCGGAGCGCACGGGCGCCTGCTCCTGGCTGGGCTGCATTTAGAGTGTAATACTTTTAATTAACTGTGATGGTTTATTAGCTTTAATCACTTTAATAGCGAGAAATATTGCGAATTTTCTCTGGATTTTGTTGGCCTTTATTTAAACTGACGGACGTCCACTCCGGTCGATAACTTTAATTATTTTAAATATGTTGCCGTTGCCGGAGATTATGTTGTTGATTTAATTTTAAATTAAACCGATAAGGATTGAATTTCACGCAAATTTTACGCCGTTATAAACTAAACAGTGTTTGGTAAATAGTTTGATTTTTTAATTAAAATTGTTATTGTTCAAACGAGGTACCTATGTAACTGTTGTGATTGATTTTTGTTTTATGTATAGGTATTTCCTATAAAATTGTAATTATTTGCCAGCTTTATCGCTGGTTAAGATTTATAGATTATTTGGAATTAAACTTCACTATTTCAAATACAAATTGAATTACAATGTTATCGAATAAATTTTAAGTAGGCAATACTGGTTTATATTTGCATATAAGTTGAATAAATATGGTTTTCATAAAAAAAAATTATTACGGTTTACGACATGATTTCTTTTAAATTAAAAACAATAAAAATGTTATAGATTTCAACCTACCTACCTACTCTTTTATGCTATGTAGGTATTTTGATAAAATAACGACAGTAATTTTTAAATTTTCGTTTTTATCACAAACTAGCCCGCAACTTCGTCCGCGTAGAATAGTTATTTTGGGCATTATTGAAGCCCTCACATTTTCTATTATTTCTTTGCTTCTTACAGTTGCAGCGTGATGATACCTACCTATAGTCTAAAGCCTTCCTCGATAAATCGTCTATTCAAAGCAAAAATAATTTTTCAATTCGAACCCGTAGTTCTGGAAATTAGCGCGTTCAAACAAACAAACTCTTTAGCTTTATAATATTAGTATAGATTATGTAGGTAACATAGGTAAGTACCTACCTACATACCGACAAATAAGTACCTACTTATACTAACCTTCCTACAAATAGCTTTTTATGTCAAGTTGCTAGGTAGGTACCTAAGTAAGTACTTAGGTCCTTAGATCATTTAGGGAACAAGAAAGCTATTAAGGATTAAAAAAAATAAAATTATGTAGGTATACCTAAGATGGTATGTAGTGTAGATACTTACAAAAGTATTCAACAAATGCAGAAATTGTTGGTATGAATGTAGCCCGCATAGGTTCAGGAACTTACTTTGGTACTGAATACCTACAATAAGTAGCTGATATACCTGCATAGGTTATTAATAAAATTTATTGAAATAAATCAAAAACTACCTAATATAAAAATAAATTGCTTACAAATTGAAAGTTAAGTAAGAAGGTATTACTTAATTCCCAAGTAACAAAATTTTGTAGGTACCTACCTACTCAAAAGATTTAGGTAAGAATGTTTGGAAAACATAAAATGAAGGGTAGATAGGTATTTCCATAATAAAATTTATTATTTAGAACTGATTTAATTTTTTTAATTAATATCTAATACTTCCCTGGTCTCCCAATCCTAATTCTATACCTTAGTACCTACTTACTAACCTACCTATCTCTATTTCAAAACCTATTTAAACTTAGGTTATTAATATGTAGGTACCTAGGCTCATAATGTATGAAACAGTCAGACATAAAATTTAATTTAAAAATTTTTGAATCAAATTCTAAATTCTAAATCAATTCTACAAATGAATTTTTTTATTAAATACCTACCTAATGCAACTCGTTAAAAACAATAAGTAATACATATTTTTGTATGTAATTACCAATATCTTCAAATATCTGTTCAATAAAAGGTCGAATTGTTCAATTGTGTTGAGATATATAGTTTTTATTTAATATTATCTAATTACTTAATTTGATAGGTATAAAATAAATTTTGCCGTGGCTTGATTACTTACTCACATAAGTATTTATCTTTATAGTATGTTACTCCAGTAAGTCATGAAAAAAATGAAGTACCTACTTAGTAGATAGTAAGACTTAATGTAAGTACCTACCTATAATAACTTTGATAAAATTTTGACCTAGTCTAAGTTACTGGTGTAAGAAAATTCGATCTCAATTCAACAGATTTTTAAATACTTATTTTTTTAAAAACTTACTTGCCTAACAATATAACAAGCTTATCGAAGAAAAAGGCTTACAAATTGTGGATCATTTTACGCGAAAGGCTAGCAAATAGAGACAGTTTCACAATCTGAATCTCGATTCCATCATTAAGCCGAGCCGAGCGTTACGTGGCCTTTCAGTCCTTTCGAGACCGTTGGCTCTGTCCAGCCCGTACTGGATGGAGAGGTAACTATACGTGTGCAGTTACAATAATAGAAACATGAAATTAAATACCAAAAAATATGTCTTCCTTCCTGACCTCTGGGCGCTTTAAGATTACGATCGGCGGTCACCCATCTGCTTGGCGACCGCGCCCGACGACGCTTATCGTGGCCGATCGAATAAACACACGCACACGCCCACCCCTTCCTGGACTCCTTATCGGGAATAGATTTTCTTTTCATCTTGCCTACCAGGTTTTACAGCAAAGAAATGTGTTTGAACTCGCATTAGAATAAGTAAGTAAGCGTTAGAATAATAAGTAAGTAAGCATTAGAATACTTACTTACTTACTTAAAGAACATTCTTTTCACTTTCCTCGATCCGTATAATATACTGATGGAGTATTTTATTTTGCTGCATCCGAATTTATAATTCTCTTCATGCAAGTTCGTCGGCACGACCTGACCAGCCAGGACGACTTGACTTTTTTTAAAGCATAGGTATACAAATGTCATTTATTCATTTACATTTAAGTGTAAGTAAGTAATATTTAAACTAGAATTTTTCCTACTACTTTTTTTTAACCGATTTAGTTAGCCTTGAAGTAAGTTCGAGACTTGTGTTACGAGATACTAACTCAACAATACTATATTTCGCATACTATACCTAGCACATAGACGTGATTATATGTAGGTATGTATGTAACTTATAAGAATAATAATAAACAAACATTAAACACAAAAAATAAAATAAAAATACTTACCAACACCGTCTTTATGGATAAGTACCTAGTATTATTAAATAGATACCAACATGCAATTCCCATAAACAAATATGTACCTAATTACTTACTTGAAATTAGGTCATCTATGTACTTAGGTACATAAACCTTAGGTACCTAAGGTTTAAGTTCATTTAAGACAATCACTAACAAGTCTAGACCGTGTTTAGGAATTCGAATCGAGTCACGGTAGGTGAGATAATGTCCGTACTTGAACGTAATGCTATTTTTGTGTTTGCTTTGTGCGTCATAGACAAGCTTATTTGTAGATCATAATCATTTATTCCTTGAATATGGTTACAATGGTCTTAGTGTTTAGGTACAGTTTCTGTGAACACATATTCTTCCCCTTAAGGCGTCGGAATTATATACATATAAGTATTTTAAATTAGCAGCATATAAGTATTATCAGATAATTTGTTAGTAGAGCTAAGGTCGAGTTAGATTATGGTTCGAATGCTTTCACGTCAAATTAAAAGTTTTACCGCGACCCAAGTATGTGTTTTGAAGTCCTTTCTTAGTTTAAAAATTATGAACCACCTTTTTTAATTTAATTAAAAATAGGAGCACTCCATCTCTTTAGTTAAAAGAACTTTATTTTCACATAAAGAATTAACAATTCACTTACCGAGAAACTTACAATATAGCAAGACAGCGAGCGTATATAAAACAAAAATGTAATGAAATTGTAATGAATTCGAAATTCCCCTTGTATGTCCTAAAAGGAGACTACGGGATAGGCTTAAACTTGGTATTCTTCTTTTAGGCGACATGCAAGCAACCTGTCACTATTTGAATCACAATTCTATCATTGAGCCAAACAGCTGAACGTGGCCTATCAGTCTTTTCAAGACTGTTGGCTACTCCGCAAGGGATATAGACGTGATTATATGGATGTATGTATGTTTGTAACTGTAATTTAACTGACTTTATGATATGCAATGTAGATTTTAAATTGAACTGATCATCACTACATAGTATAAAACAAAGTCGCTACTTTAGTCTGTTTGTCTGTATGCTTAAATCTTTAAAATTACGCAACGGATTTTGATGCGGTTCTTTGTAACAGGTAGAGTGATTCAAGAGGAAGGTTTTTACGTATAATAACATTTATAATTTTGCACCCGTGCGAAGCCGGGGCGGGTCGCTAGTATGATCTAAAATAAAGATGGTCTATGCCCATTCCATCTCACGAACGAGCTTGCACCTACTCAGACTATCATTATATCTTGGCTGCACAATCACTCGCCTTTATCCTCAAATTAGGTGATCGGCTTGTTTAGAAGCTCAACTTGGCAATTTGAACTGGCTTCTAGTGGAGGAATGTTTGTTTTTTATACCTTAGGGCGTTTGTAACCTATAAAGCCTTTATAGGTATGCCGTGTGGTTCCCGGTACCAATACAAAAAAGAATTAGACCACTCCATCTCTTTCCCATGGATGTCGTAAAAAACGACTAAGGGATAGGCTTACAAACTTGAGATTCTTTTTTTAGGCGATGGGCTAGCAACCTGTCACTATTTCAATCTCAATGTTATTATTAAGCCAAATAACTGAACGTGGCCATTCAGTCTTTTCGAGACTGTTGGCTCTGTCTACCCCGCAAGGGACATAGACGTGACCATATGTATGTATGTATGTATCTCGAATAACGAAGTGCTTTGGTATATCACTGACATATCTACCTACATATAGTCACGTCCAAATCCCTTGCAGGGTGGACAGAGTTAATTTAAACAAACAGCTGCATGTGGCCTATCAGTCTTTCAAGACCGCTGGCTCTCTCTACACCGCTAGAGATATAGACGTGATTATATGAATGAATGAGGTTTATAGGTTAGGTACCTACGAAGTGACTCCCGCCTACCGTCTACTACTTTTTCAGGAGACTAAGCCATATTGAATCACGCTAAATGATGAATGACCCTTAGTCGCCTCTTATGACATCCATGGGAAAGAGATCGATTGATCCAATTATATGTAGGTAAGTGTCCTGGTAAAGGGTCAGGTCAAAAGTACCCGAAACCGCCGAGCTTGCATGAAGAGAGTTATGAATATGGATGAAGCGAAGGAAATATGCAGAGATCGTGGCAAGTGCAAAGAGGTAGTCTCTGCCTACCCCTCCGGGAATGAGGCGTGATTTTATGTATGTATGTATGTATATGTAAGTGCCAGAAACCACACGACAATGTTGGTCTGTGTGTGTACAAGTTTAAATTGCTAGTTATTACCGAGCTAAACTGAGGTAGTGCGGTGGTTAATGGCGCGTGTGGTGACGGTTCGATTCCCGGTCGAGGCATAGTGATGTCACGACAAAATATCGATATGATAAAAATCGCAATACAGTGTGAACAACCCACAGCCAAGTAAAAGTTCGTGTGGTTCCCGGCGCCAATACAAAAAAGAAAAGTACCACTCAATCTCTTTCCCATGGATGTCGTAAAAGGTGACTATTGGATAGGCTTATAAACTTACAATTATTTTTAGTCGATGTACTAGCAACCTGTCACTATTTGAATCGCAATTCTATCATTGAGCCAAATAGCTGAACGTGGCCTATACCTAAGTCTTTTCAAGACTGTTGGCTCCATCTACCCCGCAAGGGATATAGACGTATGTATGTTAAAAAGGCTTATAAATGAGTATGAAGTTTGGTATACAATTTATTCCTCGTTTGTCATAATCATTTATTCCTTAAATGTGGTTACAATATACTTAGATCTTAAGTATTTAGGTAGGTACAGTTTCTGTGAACACATATTCTACCTCTATAAGGCGTCGGAATTATGTACATATATTTTTACTGTAGTCGATATCGATATCGACTACAGTCACATCACAACACTAGCGGAATCAATCATAAAAGTGTCGTTGAAACAATGGCTGCGTGTGGCCGACGCGGGCGGTCGCTCGATTCCTGGCTAATTATCTATCGATACTTGTACAACTACTGTGTAATTCTGAATTCACCCCGCAGACTTCTGTATATAAGGTACCCCTGTATAAATATACTTAACTTTATATATTATTTGCCGTGTGGTTCCAGGTACCAATATAAAAAAGGACCACTCCATCTCATTCCTATGTTGTAAAGGCAACTAAGGTATAGGTTTATAAACTTGGCATTCTTCTTTTAGGCGACGAGCTAGCAACCTGTCACTATTTGAATCTCAATTCTATCATTAAGCCAAATGGCTCAATGTGGCCTATCAGTCTTTTCAAGACTGTTGGCTCTGTCTACCCCGGAAGGGATACCGACGTGATTATATGTATGTATCCTATGAACATTTCATAAATATGTGGAGCAAATCTTAGAAATAAAAAATCTAGTCCTACCACTCACTAGGTAGGTATAATAGAAAATTTGAGTTCAAAAATGATAAAAATTACTGGCGTTAGTTTTTTGTCCCATTTACAAATTCGAGAATTCAGCTTTTGTTTAAAAAGTCACCCTGTATTTTCCACCACATTAAGTAGCTCCATAAAATATTTGCACTAAAGGAGATAATGACGTCGCCCCAGGGTGCTTATTCCGTAAGGCTCGACATCGCCAAACGATCACGCACGGCACATCACTAGCTTGATAACCGACTTGAAAAAATTGGTGCGCACACATTGAGTACTTTTAAAAAAAAATACTTACTATGGAAAATGTAGGTATGATAGAAATACTACTTTATCACACACACTTTCATGAAGGCAGAGTGTATACTCTGCTTTCATGAAAAGTTGTAAGGAAATACCTAAGTTTTTATTTCCTTACAATTTTTTTTTTGTCACATGTAGGAGGGATTCATTTTACTCTACCCCTGAGTAAATATTCATTATCATGATCATCGTATGAGCATAAGGACGTTTTCTGCTCTCCAATGATTTCCACCTCACTATAATGGAAGCGAAATGCATACATTGATTTTCCGTGTTATTCGTCCATCTTGCCGTCGTTGTCTTCGCTTATTTAAATGCGTTACTTTACGTTTCAAAATTGGTTGTACTTATTTGGTTTACCATGTGTTTATTTTTCATCTTAGCATATTCCCCTGAGCGGCACCCATTATCTTTCTGGTGTAGGTAAGCTTTTGTTATATAAAATAAACTGTTATAAACATTAAACAATTTGATTCTACACGAAACCTCATTCCCCCGACCTGTAAGTATACTTTTAGTAGGTACACTAAACAAAAACCCAACCTAATCAAGTTTAATATTGCCAGTTTGTTAGATTTGATTATGTTAATAATGTTCGCTTATCTACCACGTTTGTTAGTCGTCGTTTTGTCAGAACAAAGGAACCTAAGTGTCAGGACCTTTATCTTAATTGCGTCGAAAAAGGGCGCAGACAACATTAACCTTTATAAGATAGAATTAAACTAAGACTCAACTAATTATTACGATATCGCATCAGTAAAATCTCTATGGATTTATTTACATTTGCCTCCCTCTAAGCGATTAGAAAAAAAAACAAAAAGGGAAGGGCGTAATGCGAGAAAATTATCGATATCGATTATTTGAAAATGGACCACGGTCCGGCCATTTTGTTAAACATGGCATTTATGGGCGTCTGCGCGCCGCACGCCTTTTAATGGTTTCAAGATTAATTTAATATTTTGTAATTGCTGTTTTTACTTCCGTCGATTTTTTAATGAGAAATTATTTTCATTTTATTTGATTAGAGTTCTTACATGTAAGAACTTACATGCAAACAAGATTAAGAAATTTTAGTGTTTCCTATTTGATAAAGACTTTGTTTTATTTATATTGCTTATTTTTATCTTTCTTTATGACTCCTAATAAATCAAATTGTTGTAAGAAACACAATTAATGTAGCAACTTCCACAAAAAGTGTAGAAAATACCTGCTTAGCATATCAATATTAAAATTAACCAACCCATGATCGTGGAACCAGATTATCTACATTTCTATATATTACGAAACAGGTGCCCCATTATCAAATGAGCCACGATCACAAAACTAACAAATACAAAACATGCGTTAATAATCAGCAAAAACGGGGTTCTCTTTATTTTTTCCTCCAGTAATAACACCTTATGACTAACAAAGGTTCATTATAACCCAAAGCCCTCCGGCATCCATTAAAAGACCTCAAACTATTTCTGTTTGTTAATTCCTTTAATTACTATAGAAACTACGAAACCGTCAATTATTGTTTGAAAAATAAACATGGACGCCACAATACGAGGCCGAACTACTTATTCTTAATAACTTTTAACAGAGACGTAAGTTAAACGCTGAAATAAGTATTTACTTTCGTTAGTAGGACATTGATGTATTGCTTTAAACGGAACGTTTTCCCGCTAATCGTTGCTTCATCGAGTTTAAAAATGGAAGAAATTATTTTTAAAATAGGTAAGTACCTGGTTATAGACTTGGTTAATTTTTTTAACTTTATAAAAATATAGAAAAATATGTGCTTTATCGAAAGCGAGAACTTATATAGATAGTAACTTGAGTTTCAATTGATTAATAGTATCTACTTAGGCATATTCATAATCACGTGTGATGTTCGAAATACTTACTCGATTTTTTTTAGGTTTTACTTTCAAGATTTTTCTCCCAAATTTTGATACGTACAAGAATAAAATCTACATGCGAGGGATTATTATAAGTATTTTGTACCGTTAGGCATACCTATCTATATTAGAGTCGACATCAATCCCTTGTCCCTTGTAGAGCCTTAGAATAGAGCTACCTAATGCTTTCTGACCTCAAGATTGTATAGTTAGTTTCACATCTGAGTATCATTTCTGATCATTACTGGACTTCTGCTAAAAAAAGAAATACCTATACAAAAAGATCGCACTTGCTTAAAAAAAAAACCTTATTTGTCTATGGGTTGAACCTCTAATAGCCACGGCCTCGGCCGGGCGAGCACACCGTGTAATTAGCTTGTAAAAAGTTTAGGCAATTAATTGTGCTGCTTTGTGCGCCCAAAGTGGACGTAAGGCCGGTCGCACACTCGACGTTTTATGATTGAAAAATTTGTTTACTGTAGCTGTAGGTAAACGTATGAATTAGCCTTCGGACTAATAGCAAAAATATTTCTGGAATAAAATTAAAAAACCACTGGACTGATTGTTATTAAGTAGTTAAATTTATTTGGCATTCTGAGCACCAGCCTAAGAGCGCGTTAAATTACATATGTATGTAATATAATCGCGATCTTATTATTTACGAGGTAGACAGTACCAACATTCCAGAAAAGTCTAAATGGCCACTTTCAGCTGTATGGCTTATCTTAGAATTGAGTCTCAAAAAGCGACAGGCTGGTAGCCCATTGCCTTTAAAAGAAATTAAAATAACATTTTATTATTGCCATTTCGGTAACCTAGCAGCAGTTTTAAAATCGCTTTGTAAAGCGTTCACCTGCCCAGTGTGAATTAGCCTTAGAAGGCGTTAAATTAATATTTATTGTTGACATTTCGTGTCGTGCCTAGCCCGCATTTAATTGTTCGTAATTTTTATACATTGCCTTTTTACGTGCGCCAGTATCAGGTGGAATTTCGTGCTGCAATTAAAAAACTTTCTGCTACATAGACAAGATTTATAAATCAAATTGTTGAGGTTAGCAAATCTTAGCTAATTGTAAACGTAATGAGATAATTACATAGCTAAAGGAAAAAAGCAGACTCGAAAAGAATTGAAACTCGAATCTAAAAAAAAGTGTTTTTTAATGTTTTTAAATATTTTCTTCTTTTTTGTCTTGTTTAAGTAATTTCTGAAAACTTTAGTTTCTAAGATTAAGTAGGTACTGTACTAACCACTCTAAAACTAATAAATTCTATCTCTTTATTGTAGACTAGCTGATACCTGCAACTTCGTTCGCGTGGCTAAACAATAAGAAGTCAAATTATTGGAAAAACTAAAATAAAAATATAAAGTTTATAAGCTATACTATTTATATTTTATTATTTATTCGATGAATTCTCAACACTAATTAGTCGATTACGTGCGAGTCTAAGGAACCAATCGACTCTTGTCAAATAAATCATCGTGAAAATTACAAAAAGCAACAACGTAATTATTTTCATTACACTCGGGTAATGTCAGCCGGTCAGATGTCTTAATTACCGAGGAGATATGATCTCAATCAATCAATATAATGACAGCGCGTCTGTCTTGTCTTTGTATCGTTAGCATTTTGTTTTAAATGTTTGTGTGTTAATCCATTATAACGTGGATCGTAAATAAATTACTTACGTATGAAAGTTTTCGATTACACGTTCAAAAATTCTGGTAAGTACTCATTAGTACTTAAGTACTTATTCTTTAGAAAGTTATGTTATTTTTATACAAAAACATCGAACTTTGACTTCAAGTAAGTATTGAGACTATAGACTCTGCCTACCCTGTAATAGAAAATAATATGAAATATCTATATGTGTTGGTTCAAAAGACGAAGATTTATCACCAATCCTAAGTAGGACTTAACTCACTAAACCATCCTTACATAATGAAGTCAAATCAAATCAAAATAATTTATTTGTAAATACAGGTAAATACAAAGATGTCAATACAATTAAGGTGCTCTGTATTTTGCCAAAGTGGCGTACAAATATAAAGTCATAAATAAAAATAAAAAATAATTAACATTGATTACAGTTTGTCTTTTAGGAAGTCATCAAGCTTATAATAGCATTTCTCAACGAGTAGTTTATGAAGGCTTTTTTTAAATGTATCTAAACTGGCCGATTTAAAAGAGATAGGTAGGTTATTGTATATCACAGGAGCTCTTCCAAATACACTTTTTTGCATCAAAGCTGTTTTACAGACAGATAACGCTATTTTAGATGAATTTCGAGAAAGATAATCAATAATCATAGATGGCGCTTTTAATAGATTTTTCCCGCTTATTATTTGTTTTGACGTTTATGATTCATGCGATCATGATAGCGTTTTTGTTATTTTCTACTAGGCAAATTCAAGAATTTATAAATGAACTTAGTAAACGTGCTTCCAAAAATATAAGGATAAGGATAAAATTATAAGGATTTTAGGATTCCATATAAGCAGGGCAGATCTAAAAATGAAGAAGAAATGCAAGATCATTCTAAATCTAAAAATTAGTGCAATTCTAAATTCTCACACGCGTTTATTTCTTACATAATGTAAGTTCTTTCTTCGGGGCTCTAAATCAATATGGGTAGAAGTTTCTGGCTTTCAACTGGCTTTATCTACGCCGGTGATACTTATTATGTATGTAGGTACCTATATCATTGTATTGAGTATCTTTATAGTTGTGGTAATGTAATGTATGATAATAAACATCTTTATGGCTATACAGATACAAAACAATAAGACATTTTGGGCCGCGTACAATAATTTAGACGTTTTAATCACTGCGGCATGCGTGCGCGACGGCCATTTCACGACGATTAATTAGCAATCCAAACAAATTTAGCTTAATAACAACTGCTTAACTTGGGACCGATTGCGTTTGGGCGTAATTAATGCTCTCCTAACCATATATATATCGGGTCGTAGTCGAACAACCCTCGGCTAAGTCACGATTTCCTAATGGGCCACTTAGTTTTACCGCCATTTTGAATAGTGAAGTGAAAATATCGATATTTTAAAATGGTTTCCATTAAGTGTCTGATAAATTACTATTTTGTTTATTGTAGACGAATGATTGTCCACAGAAAGTGTAAAGCTATCCCCTGCGGGGTAGACAGAGCCGACAGTCTTGAAAAGAATAAAAGGCTACATTTATCTTTCTGGCTATATAATGGAATTGAGATTCAAATATTGACAGGTTACTAGCACAAACCTATAAAAAGAATCCCAATTTTATTAGCCTATCCCTGAGTCTCTATTTCCGACATCCATGGAAAAGAGATGGAGTGGTCCTATTCTAAAGTGTAAAGTGGAAATATTAAAACCAAGCGGATAATGTCATAAAACCAGCCTGCCAGACATACAACCTTTTAATCTACCTGCGTACTTAGAATTTTATTGTTTTGCTGTGTGAAATGAATTTAATTCACCCATACACGCAACAGTAGTTATAATATTTTTGAAGATGTGAATTAGATCATAAAGGTCACTCTCAAGCTCATTATTGATATCGGCTTACCTACACAAAAATTTGGACTCCCTCTACTCTGGATACCAAAATTAACCTACTAACGGCTGACTTGGTAAATTCACAGGCGGTTATTCACGGTAAACTGAAATGATTAAGAATGATTTCGGATTTAGAATGATAACACTAAATAGATATGCAGCGTAACACTGAGCTGTAGAACCTGTTATGTATGTGAATGTGCGAACTTAATATTTCGGCGTTATTTCTTATGCCCGCGTCTGAGTAATGAAAACTCATTTTTGATGCAGTAGCGTATGTAGCACTGGGCTGTGATTTTCTTGCGGAAACACATTTATTAATTTCCTTCCGTAGTTTTTTCAAGATTTCCTTGCTTCTTTTTATTCTTTCTTGCGTTACTTGCTGACTAATGTCACCGACGTCACCGTCACTGTCACTAGTTGTCAATGTCATTTGTGCTATTATTTCACGATTTTAGACTTTCTATTAGAAATACAACACAAATCGCATGTTTACTGATGAAACTAAGATTTAAGTGTTAAATTATGCTTTTTTCTATTACTAAGATTATATATACATGACAAAGATTTAATGTACAAAGTAATATATTTAATGGGGTATCGTTTTAGTAGTTCAAAATGTCTTACTATCTGCCTCGGTTTAACTTTCATCATGGGATGCTTTTTGGCATCTTTACCCATACAATTCGGTAATCTAAATGTTAAAATCCCCGTTCATTTCTTTATATGAAATCATAATGTTGACGGTCTTTTTAACTTATTTCAGATTTAGCAGCATTACCTAAGCCGGTAAGACATCAAATTTCGTCGGAATTTCCACCAAAAAAGCGCCTAGCACTAATAGTCCCATTCCGGGACCGCTTCGAGGAGCTTCTGGAGTTTGTTCCACACATGCACAAGTTTTTGAACAAGCAGAAAATACCATTTCACATCTTCATAATTCAACAAGCAGATAGCAACAGATTTAACCGAGCGTCGTTGATAAATGTTGGGTTTTTATTGACAAGAAACGATTACGATTATATTGCGATGCACGATGTTGACTTATTGCCAATGAATGACGATTTAAAGTATGATTATCCCGACAAAGCACCTATACATATTTCATCGCCAGAGACTCACCCAAAATATCACTATGATACATTTATAGGTGGTATATTATTAATAAAAAATGAGCATTTTGAGTTAGTAAATGGCATGTCCAACAACTATTGGGGTTGGGGGTTGGAAGATGATGAGTTTTATGTGAGATTAAAAGATGCAGGGCTGAACGTGAACAGGCCGGACAATATTAAAACTGGTCCAGAGAAAACTTTCAAGTAAGTTAGAATTCTTTGCTTTCCTGCTTTTTTGAATTGACATATTGATGTGACTATATGTATGTACATATGTATGCTTAAATCAAGTGGGTTAAATTGAAGTTGATGTATGAGGTGTACCATTTATGACAATCATATTAAAAAGTCTTGCATACATACATATAATGAAGTCTATATCCCTTGGGAGTAGACAGAGCCAACAGTCTAAAAAAAGACTAATAGGCCACGTTTAGCTGTTTGGCTTAATTAAAGAATTGAAATTCAAATAATTACAGGTTCCTAGTCTGCCGCCTAAAAGAAGAATCCCAAGTTTATAAGCCTATCCCATAGTCGCCTTTTACGACATCCATGGGAAAGAGTGGTCCTATTCTTCTGTAATGGTGTCGGATACCAAATGACAATTTCTAATGGTGTTTGAAAACGTCTTGAGTCATCCAATTCTTAATCATCATATAAATGTTAAAATTGCAAACATTTCAGGCACCTTCACAATAAAATGTACCGCAAACGGGACATGAGGAAGTGTTACAACCAGCGGGAGGTGACCCGCCGCAGGGATCGGGTCACAGGGCTCCATGACGTCTCATACGTGTTGACAGGACAGAGGCAGCTCACGATAGACACTCTGCCTCTGACCGTACACAATGTGCAGTTGATATGCAACGTTAACGTAACACCTTGGTGCCGGTGTCCGGAGCCACAGAAACCAAGTAAATCTTAAACCGGTTTACCAAATATTCCACCATTACGAGAAAGCGGAGGATGTCGATTGCTGTGAGGAACCTGGTTCGCAGTACTGACTTTTATGGATTGAGTTTTCTATCAATAGTCAATTAAAAGTGAACTATTTGAGTAAATCTTAGACCAATGTTAGCAAATTTGTGATCCAATGTGAGCTACAAAACTACTGAATAATGAGGGGCGTCACCCCTTTCCAGATTATGGAAACAGTCTCCTAACTATACTTTATTGAACTATGAAACAAAAATTTTAGTAAATCTTACCTATACCTAAGACCAAAGTTAGCAAATACTCCACCATATTTATTCTAAGTAACTTTTAATACAAGATTTCAGGACTAGTAAAATCTGTTATAGTACGACATAGCACATCAAACTGGTACAACATGTCTTGCCATGTTTGCGTCTCTCCGGTCAACTGACAGGAGAGAGGCAGGTCACGTGATGGGAATGTTAAAAAAAATCGTTTATTTCTTTTACAACAAAGTGTACAAAGATACATTGTTAGGACTCTCTAGTAAGCAAAAAATGCTTGTGTCAGAGATCCCTTACTCTTTCTTAACATACATTACTAACACTTGTTGATAATAATACAAAATAAAAGTTAAGTGCCGTGGTGCAAGTGCCGTATAAACCTAAAGGCGCCGGGACACGAAAATTCCCAGTTTAGGATGTAAATGTCTTCTGCAAAATGTACATTTTTGGCGAGTGCTCATTTTGAATAGTGCACTACATTTTTGGCCAGTGTCACACCACTTATTTTTCAGTGCAGCTATTTGTTATACAAATTTAAACCGCGTCTTCGTTTGCGTAAAATGTCCTTGTTTTCCATTCCCTTGGGAATTTTTGGAGTATTATATTTACTCAGGAAAATTTTTAATTTTATTTATCTTTCTAGAACAATTTTAATTAAGTCGAATTATGCGCCATTGAACTGCCACTATTTTATATCAACTTATTTAAGTACTATACTCAGATATTATACATTAATTTATTTATGTAGACAAGAATAAAGAGAAAGTAACCTAGTCTTATTTTAATTTAATTTTGCAAGTACTATGTTTAACGACTTAATGATTTGAATGGGAATGTTATGTAAATAAAACATTTATCATAAATAAATAAACTGTTTTATTAAGCATTCGAAGCTCATTTTCGTTACATTTAATGTAATCTATAGTTTTACTGTTACTTACAAAAAATAATTACATATAAACGGATGAACTTAAAACTAATAAAATAATATTTTGAGCACTTCAACTACACATACCTACAACAATTTTTTGACAATTTATTTAAATCTAAGAAACAATGAAATAATGATAAAAGTTTCATTCAAAAAAGAATTTTGATATTGTATTTTATTTTAATAATGGTCTCAGATTGTAAAAAAGAGAATTTTACTATGCAACATATTCGAAAAATATTTAAAAAAGTAACATAAGACTTCTTTGCAACAAGAAGACAATATACTTTTAAACTATAATAAGTACCTACACATAAAAAATAAAGAAAATCCAATAAGAATATAAGCAATAAACGTAAAAAAAAACAACCATAATTTTAAATAAGATTTAGTGACAAAAAAAATAGCAAACATCTAAATAACAATTCGTCAAAACCATTTAATCAACCTGTCTAAATCGACATTAAATAAATTAATTCCTAATTTTGAAACAAAAAACTGAACTTCTATAACAATGCAAAAGTCTGTCAATCCGCCATTTTGTATCGTCATCTTTCTTAAAATGTATCAATTAGAGAAAGACAGCGAGCAAGAATTTCTTATAGACATGAAGAGGACAAGTGTATTCAATGGCTTAGCCATCTAACGTAAAAGTTAACAATATTTTCCTGAGAACGGATAAAATACAGAACTCGATCTTACCGACATTGATAAAGTGATATTAGTTTTTTCGTTTTGTATAATCCTAATTGTACACTAGAGACCCGCTTCGACTTCGCACGGGTTTTTTTTACATATAAACCTTCCTATTGAATCATCGTATACTAAAATAATTTTTGAATTTTGAATTTTTGAAGGGACATACGCAGGAAGCGACTATACTACACCCAATCTATGGTCTATGGACTATACCCAATCTATGGTCAAAAGCATACCCCTCCTCTCTCTGCTGCTCTCTCAGAAAGGTGAGGCTGTAACGCCCATAGGAAAAGAGAGGAATAATGGCATATAACATAAGACATGTGCCTTGTCCATTCATGAATAACTTCGAAGAGCGATACAAAATATAAGTTTGGCAAATTTTGTGCAACATATAACTACACTATAAGGTCCTATCTTAAAAATCTATAAATGCATGCAGGTTTATCACAATAGTATGCAAGAGCTGAATCAAGAGCTTAATTAGTAGATGTTTTGGTATATTGAAAGCATATTTGCACATTTTCCATAAACCTTTGCCTCAAAATTATTTTTATATCAGAAAAACGTGGAATTTGGAAAAAATTACAACATATGATTGCCAAAATATGATTTAACTCACCAAATTTCAATACAACAAAGTATGTTAACATCAATAAGCTACAATGCATGCGAATAGAAAAAGACTTTAAATTAAATTAAAAAAAAACACTATAAGTAAATGTCTTTTGACATAGAATATAAATTAAATAGACTACAGTACGGCAGTTCTAAGAAATAAATAGATCAATAAAGTCGCCTGGTTTTCTTAGATTTGTCAAATGCTTAGTTCGATTAAAACTATTTTATAATAACTGAATCCATGAAGAACAATTTAAAAAAAACCTTTTTTAAATATATCTGTCTCTATCGCACCTATTTTTTATTTTTTATAATAAATTGTTTTATAACCCGCTGCTCTCACAAGATTTCTTTAAACAGCCGTACTTGCTGTAATGATCAATAATAATTTATGAACAATTACACATTTAGCACAGCAAAGCTTCTAGTTTGTCAAAAGGCATTCTTGGATATTTGCAATAAGATAATATACGACACGTACAAATAAGTACAAATATTTTAAAGGTAATTTTCAAGGTAGTGTAATGAAAAAAAATCAATAACAGTTCGTCCAGAGTCTCATATAGGTATATAAGAGATTTTTTTGAATATTTATCATAGTTCTTAAACAAATCCACCCTTAAAAATTTACGTACTTAATACGCACGTATTTTTATTAAAATTATAAGGAACACTATTTCATTAAGTACAGTTTTACTGCACGGAATTGCATAAGCGACTAAATTCAGGTAGTATAAGCGAATACATTTAATGCGTCTCGCTCCCACGTATAGTTCTGTCTCGGCCTAAGGCCCTATTCACTAGCACGGTAGCCCGTCTTCGCGCGCCGCTTTTTGTCGCCGCGCGCGCAACACGTCAGCTACAACGCGCAGCCGCCACCCTAAGACATAAAATTATAAATAAAAAAAAATAAAATGCGCAAGGGATTTTGGAAATTCCAAACTAGAAAGGTACAGAAGCACTTTACCTCAGTCTTGCCGAGTTCACTTTTCCAAGGCTTCGATCATCAATAATCGATTTAGACCATTTTAGTTTAGAAACCAAGACATACACAGTCATAAGAAAATTTTTTAATAGCAATCCGAAAATGAGACTGAATCGCGTGATTGTTCAATTGTAATTGATTGTAAAAGTAAATCACATAAAAAAAAACAGTTAATGTAAATAACATTTTATAAAATCTGAAATATAAATGTAATTTAGAACATTTAGTAACAATATAAAACTACGTATGAAATAAACCAGAGAATTACTATTTTATTATAAAATGAGTGAAATATTTAAGACAATCCTATCATTTTATCATTAATCTATGGTTTATTTTCGTACACGTAAATTTTCAGGAACTAACGTTTGCAATTCACATTGTTAAGGGATAAACATTCGAGGATTCCAACTAAAATCATTTTTAGACATTTTAAATACTAATAAGAATAAAATAATCATTTTATACTTTAAAATACTTATTATTCTCACAAGAATTAATAAAATTAATATATTTTGTATTTTTTTGATTTGTCTGAAATTGATTTTAGGTTATTCCAAAGCTGAAATGGAAGCTAGGTCATGCAAATAAGACACGTTCATAAGCCTATTACAACATTAAAAATCTAAAATGAAAATCCTTGTACAAATACACAAAAACTACGTTAATGTAAAAAAAATGAAAATAAAAAATCGATTACTTTGTCACTTTTTACTAGTATCAACTCATGCGCATACGCAAATAAAATAGTATTTCCGACTATCAAAATCGTTTATAAAGGGATCGAAATTCTATCACAGAGGGTAAGTCGGGAGTATTATTATACATATATAATACATATGGTATCTTACAATTATTTTTTTTCTAAATTCTCTCTTCGTATAATTATTCACCTAGAACATATGTATGTATAACATGAGGAGACTTATTCTAGATATTTTTTGTATAAATTTAATAATTATTATTTAACCATATTTAGATCATGATTTTCTAATCCAGTATTATTTTTATTCTAGTTTACATGTATTGGCACATCACACATCGCACGGTAGCTTAATCACCTTTAGCGGTGTAACATCTACATATTAAAAAAAATATTCAAAGACAACTAACGACTTTTATGTCAAATCATCAGAATACTAATTTAAAAATTTGAATATACTTTTTTTTATATTTCAATTAAATTTTTATCATGCAAATTGTCAGGTAAATAGTAGCGTTTACTAAATGTCATTAAATATTGAGCATATTATTATAATCTAAATAATCGGAATACTTTATTGATGTGTATCAATATAAATAATTTGACAATTAAAAACATCCGCTACAAACTCATCATTTCTGAACTTGTCTAAAAATATTTCATAAGAAGAGGTTAACTATCACATAATTTACATTAAACGTTTTTAAGTATGTTTTAAAGTTTCAACAATTTGGCACAAATTAACTATGGATTTCACATAATAATGAAACCGATAAATAAAACTTTTTAAATTGGTGATATAGGTATACTATTACAGACCTTACTATGACTGTAATTAGTCATATTTTTTTATAAAAGCTTTTAAACAGGCCCTTTTATTTGACACGTCACACGATTGGAAATATTTTATTTTTCCAGTTGAGATTCGGGACCCAAAGGACGTAAAAATAGTATGAGGATTAATTTTAAAAAGTTAAATGTTAATTTCTAAATTTAAAGCTTCATTGGTTTAACAGATTCCTAAAAATTGGCTGTGACATACGATTAACCTGTAAGGGTATAATTTTCAACAATAGACATTTATTAATCTATGATTTTAATACTGTTTAAATCTATTTTATATATTTTATTTAAGTATAATTCCTTCATGAATGACTCGAATGAGAGAGAAGTAAATCGATTTACATTTGATCCAATGGATTAGAATAAATGACATGTCAACACTAAAAATTCAACCAAAATATTTTTGATGTTCTATTTAAATGTAAATCGATTTATCTACTGTTAAATCAGTATATATTTTTTTTTTATTATTACGTATTCAAACAATCGCTTCAGTATCACTTATAACATGTATACCGTGTTTAGTCAAAATCAATCGTACGATATCATTGCAACTCCTAGTTCTATAATTCCTCGAATCTTTATCTTTCAACTTTATACTTTTCATTTTGTCGCATAGCTTGCTCACTTCCGACTTACTCTTCTTCATATCGTCCGGTTTCAACTTTCTAATGGTTGACGAACAACGCTTTTTGACCGCACTGTCCAATACATTCTGTTCGACATTACTCTCGCTGACCCTACGCCTGTATACATCCCAATCACCATCATCCTTCGTCAAATAACTATCGAGTGAAGAATACGTTGTCTCCGCGTAACTTACCTTGTCATCCTTCATTTTGTGTTCGTTAACGTCACTGACAATTTTGACAGCTTTCCCGGGGACATAAGATGGCGGCACTTTGTCCAAATACGCCATTTTAGGTTTAATGACGTCTACGGGGCTCACTGAGTCTGTGTGATTGTTAGGCATTAGGAAGTTGGTTTTCTTTGCGCGTTTCACTGTGATCGTCTCGTCGACGATTGAAGGTTTATCACGTATTGATATTAGTATGTTTTTGAAGCTGGTCTCCTCGGGGGAAGCCATGATGACGTCCTGCGGTGATCTCTTGTCGTATGACGCTATCAGATCGTTTAGAAGGTAATACTCACTGTTTCCAGGCAGCGTGCGCAAAGTTCTCGTTATTTAACACTGTATAATGCATTTTTAGGTTAGAATTATTGAGAGGGATAAAGGTGATGCTTATTTCGTAGAAGGTATTGATTATAGAATTTCAGCTTTCCCATCACTCATAATAATCATTTAAGAATTTTTTTTTATCGATGTCGTTAACTAATATTCTAATTTTTAATATATTTGAAAAGTGCTAATTATCCTAGGATACTATACTCTAGCGACAAGCCCCGGCTTCGCACAGGTAGCTTTAATAGATATAAACCTTTCTCAAAAAACCCTATTTCAAACTTTTCAAACAGGAACAAAATCCGACCACATCTTTTCGAGATTAGCGCATACATACAGACAGAGAAAATAAACTTTATAATATACCTATACTGATAACTTCTTACATCAGAGAATACATAGCAAAGGGCAGAATTCACAGATTACACAAATACATTTGACACATTCATAACACAGGTTTACAGTGATTTTGGTGCCGCCAAAACTATAACTGTTTCTTATTACATTGGGTACCCGTATTAAAACTATATACTTATTTTTGTAATGCTACGTGTAGTTTTGGAGATATGAAATATGTATAAATAAAACATAATTAGCGAATATTTCATATTTATTAACGTTATTTTGCAGGTAGAAAGCTTCTTTTTCTGGATTTTTTACAATGTTCAATATTTTGACAATACCGTGTGATACTCCAACAGTAATCCGCCATCATATGCTCATCCCAGCGACCTTGATACCTATCTTCCATCACTTTTAGATCCTGATGAAAACGCTCTCCTTGTTCTTCACTACAGGAACCAAGATTTTCAGGGAACTTATCCAAATGACTGTGCAAGTAGTGCACTTTTATGCTCATGTTACAGCCAAGATTCTTAAAGTTGTTTAAAAGGTCTTGAACTAATTCCACATAATTTTCTGCCTTTTCATTACCCAAGAAACCTTTAACAACTTTAACGAACGATTTCCAAGCCACTAATTCCAAATCATTCATTGACTTTATGAAATCTTTGTCTCTGATTAAATGTCTTATTTGAGGCCCATCAAAAATGCCAGCTTTCAGCTTTTCTTTACTTAAACCTGGAAACTTTTTTGAAATGAAATCAAAACATGAACCAGTTTTATCCAATGCCTTCACGTACTGCTTTATTAATCCTAATTTGATATGCAGTGGAGGTAAAATGATCTTATCCCTGGAAACCAATGGTGGCTTTATAACATTTTGTTTACCAACTACCATATTTTCTCTTAAGGGCCACTCTTTCTTGATCCAATGGTCTTGTTTTGCTCTGCTGTCCCATAAACATATGAAGCATGGAAATTTTGTGTACCCGCTTTGCTGACCTAATAAAAAGTTAACCATTTTTAAATCTACGCATATGACCCATTGGTGATCTTGATACTTCAGTTTTTCTAGAACAAGGCCTACAGTTTCATATTCCTCTTTTTATCGGGACAGCTGCATATTTATTGCCAATATCTAACAAGACACATTTGAAACTCCTCTTTGAATGTCTATAAACAACCTCCACTCGTCGGCTTGGTAACTCGGGAGACCCATTTTTGTCAAAAGGCCACCAATATCATTACAAAAAACTAAATTGTTTTCAGAGCTAAAGAATGGAAGATGTTCTCTTTCACGATTACGATAAAATGAGACTTTCGTACCTGGAGCAACTAGATTCCTCTCTTTAAGTCTAGATGCTAGTAGCTCAGACCTCTCTTTGGAAAGGTCAAGGTCTCTTATTAAGTCACTTAAAGCATTTTGAGTGAACAGTAAAGGCACTCCTGTTTCAAAATCACTGTCTTGTTCATTCGAAGAGACCTCCATCATATCTGTGCCCGACAAATCTAATGGTTCCACTCTCGTAGTGTCTGAGTATAGTAAAGGCCTTCTAGTCATTTAAGTCAGGATATGTCATTTTCTTTTTATTTATGCCGTGCATTTGCACTACACAAAAGTAACAGTCATCAAAGTGGTTTTTTGGTTCTGACCAAATCATAGGTACACTGAACTTCGTATGTTCTCGTTTACCACTTGCCCACTGTCTTAAATGTTCAATGCATAATTTACACACGATTTTCGGTAACCACGGCCGATCTAAATCCTTAATTTTGATCTTAAAATAGTCAAAATATATCTTTTTTACGAAGTCCGTTATAGGTTTTCTAAATTTTTTCACCACATATTCACCACAAATATAACAAAATGTATTCGGATTATTTAAATAACTTCTCTTAGACGACGACATAATAATATTATCAGATAGTTATACAAATTGACGAAATGCGAACACAGTAAACATCAGAAAATGGTTATTTATTTTTAATGTGGGTAGTTTAAAAACTACACGTAGTATTGCCGTTCTAAAATTTTGTACGACTTTGTATCAAGTTATTAACGAAATTATGTCATAGGATTGCCAGCACCAAATTTTTTATTTTATTTTGTAGACCTGTGTAATCATCACCATTGTAGCGCTAATCCTGGTTGAAAAATCCAAACCGACGAACATAGCACTAAAAAAAAAACTTTTTTTAAAATTCTTATTTTTTAAATAAAGAATAGTACTCACGTATGTATAGGCGTAGCTCCGTACAACTTATGCTGCCTGATGTAAGACAAGATGGCGTCGTCTGTCAAATACTTGGCGCTCTCTGACCTCCTCAGCAGCCGCCTGATGACGGTGGAGCTCACTTCGTTGGCGACGTAGTTCGTCACCATCACCACGTTGTGCTGGAACACCATATATGTTCATCATATCTTTGCCATCCATCTATATAATCATGTATATATCTTTTGCGGGGAAGACAGAGCCAGCAGTCTTGAAAGACCGATTACCTGTTAGGTTTAATGATAGAATTTAAATTCAAATAGTGACAGGTTGAAAGGAGAATCTCAAGTTTATAAGCCTATCCCTTAGTCGCCTTTCTCGTGAATAACTTGTCTTTCTGGAGATGACAAAATATGATATGTGCCGTGTAGTTCCTGGCACCCATAGAGAAAGAATGACACCACTCCATCTCTTTTACATGGATGTCGTAAAAGGCGACAAAAAAAGGCTTATAAACTGGGGATTCTTCTTTTAGGCGACGGGCTAGCAACCTGTCACTATTTGAACCTCAATTCTATCAATAAGCCTAACAGCTGAACATGGTCCGTTGGTCTTTCAAAACTAATGGCTCTGTCTACCACGCAAGGGATATAGACGTGTTTATATACATGAATGAATGAAGTACATTAGTTTGAATACAAACTGATGCTCTTACGGTGAGGCAATACATCCTACGAAAACCTGCACATTCAGGCAACTGGATGTTTAACTGCAAAGGTTGCGGAGGTCAGATGGGAGTCGCTTCGTATAAAAACCTGACTCACCCAATCCAGGATCCATGGCCAAAGGCCGTACTCCAGGCTCCTCTCCAGAGTAGTGAAGATGCAATTTAGTCCTCAAAGCCAAGAGAAACACGACGGTCTTCATATAAAAACCTGACTCACCCAATCCAGGATCCATGGTCAAAGGCCATACTCCAGGCTCCTCGTCAGAGTGGTGAAGATGCAATTTAGTCCTTAAAGCCAAGAGGAACACCACCGTCTTCATATAAAAACCTGACTCACCCAATGCAGGATCCATGGTCAAAGGCCGTACTCCAGGCTCCTCGTCAGAGTGGTCAAGATGCAATTTAGTCCTCAAAGCCAAGAGGAACACGACCGTCTTCGTATAAAAATCTGACTCACCCAATCCAGGATCCATGGTCAAAGGCCATACTCCAGGCTCCTCTCCAGAGAGGTGAAGATGCAATTTAGTCCTCAAAGCCAAGAGGAACAGCACCGTCTTCGTATAAAGACCTGACTCACCCAATCCAGGATCCATGGTCAAAGGCCGTACTCCAGGCTCCTCTCCAGAGTGGTGAAGATGCAATTTAGTCCTCAAAGCCAAGAGGAACACCACCGTGTGCAAGATACATTGCCACCAACTTACCCTGTGCTTGTACAACATGTCAGACTCGTATATGAACTTCCCGGGATCGCAACCCGCCCTCGTCACAACCACTAATCCATGGCGGCCGACTATCGTCTCTAACTGAAAATGATTAAATGATTAATTTAATGGGTGTTTTTCATTATTTATTGTTATGTGTGGTTCCCGGCACCGACATTTATAAAAAATTAATAGGACCACTCCATCTCATTTCCCATGGATGTCGTAAGAGGCGACTAAGGGATGGGCAAATAAACTTGGGATTCTTGTTTTAGGCGATGGGCTAGCAACCTATCACTATTTGAATCTCAATTCTATCATAAGCTGAACGTGGCCTACAAGTCTCTTCAAGACTTTTGGCTCTGTCTACCCCGCAAGGGATATAGACGTGACTATATGAATGAATTAATTAATGTGCCGCGTTCTTGGTGTATGTTAATGATTTATTTATCCGTAAAAAGTCGTAAAAGGAGACTAAGGGAATAGGCACATTCTTCTAGTGCAGCTTTTTTACCATAATCCGGTGAGGGTTAGGTTCCCCTGCAAAGGTAGCTGAGATCAGACGGGAGTCGGTTCGTGTAAAAACCTGACTCACTCAATCCAGGGTCTATGGTCAAAGGAGCACCCCGGGCTCTTCTCCAGAGAGTTGAGAATGTAACCAGGCTTACCATGATCATATAGTTTTGTTAGTCGGATCTCAATTCTGTCGTTAAGCCAAACAGCTGAACATGGTATTTCAGTCTTCTCAAGACTGTTGACTCTGCCTAACCCGTTAGGGATAAAGACTGTCACTATTAAAGATATAAGATAATCAATTATATGATACATTCATATAAGTGATTATCTTATACTAGCTGTGCCCGCGATTCGTCCGCGTGGAATAGTTATATTGGGCATCATTGAAGGGTGAATAATTTTCCCCGTTTTTTTTTTACTTTTCCATTATTTCTTCCTAATAGTTGCAGCGTAATGTAATATAGCCTTCCTCGATAAATGGTTTATTCAACACAAAAATATTTTTTCAATTCGAACCAGTAGTTCCTGAGAAGAGCGCGTTCAAACAAACAAACAAACTCTTCAGCTTTATAATATTAGTATAGATATGTTTAAATATCTAGATTTGTATCCGAAGGTACCTATATCATCTTTTCCTAGCTTGACCAAGCAAGGTATATCATCTTTTCCTAGCTTGACCTAGCAAAAGATGATATACCTGTCGAATGGCCTTAAAACTGAAAATGCTGCGAACCTGACAGAATGAAAGGAAAAATTACGAAGATCAGACCCTAGGCCGCAAAGCGTTGTGGCGGAGGGTGCAACTGGGAACACTCAAAGACGACAGAGAGAGAGACAGAGACGTTAAATTATTAATTACTAGCTGTGCCCGCGACTCCGTCCGCGTGGCATAGTTATATTGGGCATCATTGAAGCCCTCAAGGGTGAATAATTTTCCCCGTTTTGTTACTTTTTCCATTATTTCTTCACTCCTAATAGTTGCAGCGTAATGTAATATAGCCTTCCTCGATAAATGGTCTATTCAACACAAAAATAATTTTTCAATTCGAACCAATAGTTCCTGAGATTAGCGCTTGAACGCGCTACAAAAAAACAAACAAACAAACAAAACAAGCTTTATAATATTAGTATAGATATGTTTAAGTATCTAGATTTATGTATCTAGATGTATATCATTATAGGAAAATGTCGGAAAGCGTACCCAAGGTCCCGAAGCTTTGTGACTGAGGGTGCAACTGGGAACACTCAAAGACGAGAGAGAGAGCGAAAGACAGAGACAGAGACGTTAAATTATCGATTATTTCACACTCACATCCTCATCAGCCCACAGTCCGGGCGTCGCGAATGACTCCAACAGGTCAGCCCCGCACAACAGCTTCACCGTGACCTGCTCGTTCCTGTTGCCGTTCAGTTTCTCCATCAGATTGTCCGGCTCGTCCATACTGGCGCTCATGTTGTTCACGTTGATGACGTCATCCGGGAGCCAAGATGGCGGCTCGGTCACGTTCAAGGTCGACAATGTCGCGTGCGCATTGATTGTGTCCTGAAATCGAGATAAGAAAATATATTGGCTTTTTTTTCCATTTTTTTTAGATTATTTTTTTTATTTGTTCTTTATTGTAACATTTCCTATCTCATGTGTAAAGTACAATAGGCGCACTTAATGCTAATAGCATTATCTAACAGTCTACCATTGGGTTAAGCAGAAAATCTTTTTGTGAGTGATAATAAATAATCCTACTAATATTATAAATGCGAAAGTTTGTCAGGATGTCAGTATGGATGTTTGTTACTCCTTCACGCAAAACCTGCTGAACCAATTACTATAAAATTTGGTATGTAGCTGAAGACCCGGAATAACATATAGGCTACTTTTTATTCCGGAGTTCCCGCGGGATTGATAGGGATTCCATGCGGACAAAGTCGCGGGCGGCCTCTAGTGTATAATATACATACAGCCCCCATGATAATCACTTTTCCTCTTTCGTTTAACTAGGTTTAAGTCAATTTAGTGATAAGGAAACCTAATGCTTTGTCAGGGACAGCTTACCCGTTTTTAATCACACACATTCAGTTGTCAAAATGTCCGGTTTTACGAGATTTTTTTCTCCTCATTATACGGGCATTGACATTGTATGAGTGAAAAAATGTGGTCTCTGCCTACCACTCAGGGAAAGAGGGGTGATTTATGGCATGTATGAGCATTGACCAGTAGTGGGATTTTGACGTGACAACGTCTTATAATTAAATTGCGCCGGCTGCACGCACGAAAAAACATGACTCATGCGGCGTTACCTCGCTCTGAGGCGTTCCATGTAAGGCTTGAAGTGCAAGCGAGAGCGCTGAACGGGCGACAAAGAGGCACAATCGACCTTCGCGTTCGGCAGCGTTCGACATACGTCTCTCTCCTACTTAAGTGAGCGATGCGTCTACGTCGAGTATCGAGTGCAGTGAAAAGTGAATGTGGTGTATCAGTATTTTCTTAAGACGTTGTCACATTCAACTATCATCAGTAAACCGACTTTACAGACAATCGATTTTTTTTATCCTAAGTGAAGCACCTTGGAAAGTTATTTAGAACCTTAATCACTGACGTTTTAAGTTATTTCTCCCACATACCTGATGATACTGCATGGAGAGCCTGGTCCTAGTCCAGCCGCTCTGCTGTGACTCCCACTCCGACACCTTGATCCACGATGACGAGCGCAGTGCGAGCTTCAACATTGCTATCCTGGACAAAGAATTAGGAAAATACTTAATTTAATTTAGGACACCGGTGTTTTTATCGCGCGAAAAACAGACAGACAGGACAGCGATAGTGTCACGATGTTGAAATCATTAATTTTTTGACAAATCTTTTTGACATCTCTTTTTATTTGGGTTACATAATTGCATAGATCGAAAAGTATTACTAACATCTTATATATAAAATTCTCGTGTAACAATGTTCGTTCCTGTACTCCTCCAAAACAGCTTGACCGATTCTCAATAAATTTTGTGAGCATACTGAGAACCAAACATCTATTTTTCATACCCCTTAGTGATAAGGCAAAAGAACGTCTGCAGGGACAGCTAGTATTATATATTTTCTTTACTATTTTACTTGTTATGATCAAGAGAACCATTTAATTCTCACAAAGGTCTAAAGTTCACAAATTTCGTGCACAAATAATTATCATGCTTCATACAAATTATAAGTCATTGTTTGTAAGATAACATAATCTATTATTATTTTTGAATGAACTAAAAGTATCACCTATTTGCATTTTATATCACAATCACCAAATATTAGCTACAAAGCATACATAAATACACACAAAGGGACAGACACAGGTAGCCATTTCGCTTTATACTATCATACAATTAATACTGCATCTTTAAGAGAAATGTTAAATGGGACATAATCCTAATGCGAAAGTTTGTGAGTATGTCAGTATGGATGTTTGTTACTCTTTCACACAAAAACTTCTGAACCGATTACGATGAAATTTGGTATGTAGGTACCTGAAGACCCAGAATAAGATGTAGGCTACTTTTGAGTTTTGTTGTTTCTCACCTATGATGGGCAGCCACTAAGTCCTTCTTGCCATATGCATCATGCACCGGGGACATGATGCCGCCTACCACCGTCGCTCCCAGAGACTGTAGGTAATCTCTGGCTATTTCTATAAAGGAAATAAAATATATCTAAACTCTTTCTAAAGTCTGTTCTTTCTGATGTTCTACATCTGTTGCAAAAATATCAATTGAGTTATTTATGTCCGAATATTTTAATAATGATTTTTAATTACTCAGGATTTATTGGATAATGTGTGTGAAATGTAAACTGTGGTTTAAAAAGACTGCAATGATCAATAACAACATTAAGAAAATAATTATGACTTCTTAAGTGATTGCAGATGGTAGTTGTTGGTATTTTAGTAGTTCAGAAACTGCAATAAGACTGGAAAATGCTTTTACTCGTTTCTGATTTTTCAAACAAAGCCGCAGATTATTAAAACTTGGTTTTCTTACCAAACATTCTCAAATGCATGTAAGTCGGAGGGCTAAAACTCCCGCACGCCATCAACACGACCTTCCCGTGAGACGACATATTTGCTTTTCTTATCACTTCGATGGTTAAACACTGTATTCAATAATTAAATCATCATTTTCTTCTTATCAGTTACAATCATTTCAACACACTTTTTATTTTCGCATTACTTTGGTATTGTTATCTTAGGTTTGGTTTCTTCGCACGTTCATTTCATTGATTAAGTTTTATGAAACGACTGAATGAAGAGTCTTTTAGTTTCTAAGTATTTTGAACATATATTTTGCCTTTTGAATTTTTTATCATAATACTAGAGGTGTCAAATGTCAGATGCAAGTGACACTGACAACTAAACATTATGGATTTTCTCCTTTTTGCATCGATAAAATTAAAATTGTACCAATTCTTAGTACAAAAAAATAAAAAGTACAGTGATATTGCATGTATGGTGGGAGTAAAGTTAAAATTATTCAACAAAATAATATGGATGAGACATTTCATTGTCAGAATAAAATGTCAAAACTTTTATTTTCGACGATTTATTGTCAACGTCAAAAATTTGGTTAATTTCATGAAATCTGTCAGACTTGCTGTCAAATCAAACAATAACCTCTTCGACCGAGACTTTATGTCGCAGGTCGCAGTAAATTTCTGCACCTATGCGTACGTGAATAAATCCGCGTCGTATCGTTGACTGCTTTAATAAAAATACCAGTTCAAACGCAATCAATGTAAACTCAAGCAGTAAAAAAGATATTTATTTGAACTAAAAAAAATCCAAAGCTAAACTCGATCGCAAATTTTATAACTAAAAATATCCATTTGGTGTCCCAATTGTAAATATTGCCAAAACACTTGTGGCGTATTATTTATTACGATGAGATTAACTCTACGATTGTTTTCTTCGGTTGTGCAAAAGAGACCGTTTTATGTAACTACGCCGATATTTTACGTAAACGCGGGTAAGTCATTTGTAATGTTTACTTATTTTATAACCTCCAAGCTGTGTTTACACTGTTCTAATTGAACTCGAAGTTATCTTTAATCAGTAATTGGTTCTAATTAATCGTAAGTAATATTTTTTATCATTTGCGTCTGTAGATTTTAATAAAAATTCCACTTAATAAGAACATTTCAAATCCTATAATGTATTTAATTTTTTTTTGTCATATGTATTTCACATTAACCTAATATTGTTATTGCAGCACCTCATCTAGGTCACCTCTACACAGCGTTGGTAGCTGATGCCGTCCAGAGATTTGAGAAACTCACAAATCCACATTATGAAATCATATTCAGTACAGGTTAGTTTAAACCATTTAATAACATAGGGAGACCAACACTTATAGCTATATTATATTCAAATAGAAATAAAATATATATCCTTATAAATATTATTGACATTTAAATTTTGCACCTCCAAACCTCCAATTAACCCCTTACCTATTAATTTGACTGAAAAACATAGTTTAAGTATGCCAATTCATGTTTAGTTGCATTGATATAATGTTAAACATATACACATTTAATTGATTATAATAAAGTAACATTACAAACTAATGAAAATAAACTAAGACTAAATATGAACTCGTAAAAAATATATTATTATACTTTATCTGAAAAAATGTGGTGCTCTTGTGACATGGTCCCAAGAACTCTAATCCTTTGCATGAGATAAGCCCCTGTTTTCACTACATGGAGCAAGCAATACATGGAGCTGCATGTTTAAACAACTTTTTAGAGCTTGGACATTTATGCTCAATTTGAACTACATATTTTCAGAAACTAGGTTAATTTAATTACTTTTGAATAAAACACCGAGTGGGTAATTTTTTTTTCTTGCAATTTTATAATCGGAACTTTATTTTTCTTTACCAGGCACAGATGAGCACGGCACGAAGGTTCAACAAGCGGCTGCCAAAGCCAACCTCTCGCTAGCTGAATACTGCGCGAACATATCAAGCGAATATGCTAGCCTCTTTAGAGATTTCGGTGTGGAGTATACGGACTATGTGAGGACCACGGAGGAACGACATAAAAAAGCTGTTAGGCATTTTTGGGTGAGTGCAGATGTATTCAATCCATCTGGTTATATAATCCATTGTTTAGTTGCCGTGTGGTTTCCGTCACTTTAGAATAGAACCACTCCATATCTGTCCCATGTACCTATATAGTTAAAGGTGACTAATGGATAGGCTTATAAACTTCTTGTAGGCAATGGGCTAAGCAATCTATCACTTTTTGAATCTCAATTCCACCATGAAGTCATACAGCTGAATGTGGCCTTTCATTGGCTTTGTCTACCCCGCAGGAGATTTAGACGTGAGAATATATGTATAGTCTAGTTTAAAAAATATATGTACCAATTACAAGTTCAATCTATATCAATGTGTAGTGTGTAGTAGAAATGCGATACACAAAGTTCAAACTGCCTTACCGCTGCATCCCTTGTAGGGCAACTTTACCCTTTTTATACTGTGCACAAGCTAAATTTGATGATTGTGCATGGTCCCTTAATCGACTTTAACAATATCCAAGGAAAAGATATGAAGTCATCCTGTTCTAAAATGCTGTGTGAACCACGCTGCTAACTGTTGTATTGTATGAATATAGATATAATATATTTATATGTATATGCTATTATGCAAAAAATTTTTCATAACATAGATCTAAAAATAACTGGATACTTACTCTTATCTAACATCAATCAAAATATGGTACTCTGTGATAAAGGTTTAACCCACATACATAAAAATTACACTGTAACTGTGTCATACTATAAAGGTTCATTATACCGACACTTATACATATATATATACATAACATACATAATTATAATCACAGGAATTTCTGAAAAGCCTATATTAAACTCTGAAGGTCTATTCTATCTCTGTGCCAAAATTCGTCAGAATAGGTCAAGTTGTTTTTAAGTTTATTCATACTAGAGGCCGCCCGCGACTTCGTCTGCATGGAAACTCTATCAATCCCGCCGGAACTCCAGGATAAAATGCCTATATGGTATTCTGGGTCTTCAGCTACCTACACACCAAATTTCATCGTAATCGGTTCAGTAGGTTTTGCTTTAAACATCCATTTATTATATTAGTAGGATATATATGCTCCAATCCGTGAAATCTTTGCTTGCGCGATTTCGACTTTTTCTGTTTTTTACTTGAAAGCGTTGCGTGATTTTTTTTGTGACTTGTGTCGTAAAGATGCCGCCAAATTTTTTATATTAGTATGGATTATCTAACTACTTGTATATATTCCTACTGCAATTAAATTAACTATCTGACTTTTTGCAATTGGAAAATACTTTAGTATTTTTTCCTTAAACCTATGAATCAACTGGATAAGGATATCTTATTTTATTTTCCTTCCTATTATATTGAGCCATGTGGTTACCAGCGTTTTAGAATAGGACCACTCCATATCTTTCCTATACATGTCGTAAAAGCCGTATAAAGGATAGGCCATGCCATAAACTAGGAATTCTGCTTGTAAGCGATGGGCTAGCAACCTGTCACTATTAAAAACTCAATTCCATCATTAAGCTATACAGCTGAACGTGGCCTTTCATTCTTTTCAAGACTGTTGGCTCTGTCTTCCCCGTAAGGCGTAATAGATGTGATTATATGAATGAAAAAGTAGCCGTTAAAGTGAAGAATAGAATTTCAGTTCGTTGCTCTGATTTAAATGCGATTTTCTCAGATTTATTTTAATCAACTTAAATATAATAATTAAAATATATTTTTCCCCCCGCCTCTCTAAGGGCGCACCCTTCCCCCCCCCCTTATGTCCTCAAAAAGATTGTTTTTATAGACTAAAAGACCATTTATCGAGGAAGGCTTTAAGCTATAGACCATGACGTTGCAACTATTAGGAGCGCAGAAATAATGGAAAATGTGACAAAAAAATGGGGAAAATTATTCATCCTTGAGGGCTTCAATGATGCCAAAAATTACTATTCCACGCGGACGAAGTCGCGGGCACAGCTAGTTGAATGATAAAAACTAACTCGACATAAATGGGTTGAGGAAACAAGCCAACATTGACATTTTTATAGCATTTTTTTATAATGATTGTTGATTGGTTGGAATTATTGTTTTATGTAATTTCGTAATGTCAAGCTCCACTGAATACGGAGTGGAAAGAAATATTCAAAATTTCGTTTTAACTGCAAGATTTTAACCCCTAATCTAAAAGTGAGGAGTGTTAAGTTAAGATATACCTACACTACATGAAAAAGTTTAGTCTATCTCTGTGTCATCTGGATTCCTGGAGTGCCGTGTGGTTACCGGCACGAGTATAAAAAGAAGGGATAGGATCTCTCCATCTTTTTCCCGTGGATTTCGTAAAAGGCGATTAAGGGATAGGCTTATAAGCTTGGGATTCTTCATTTAGACGATGGACTAGCAAAATGTCACTATTTGAATCTCAATTCTATCATTGAGCCAAACAGCTGAACGTGGCCAATCAGTCTTTTAAAGACTATTGTGTTTGCGGGGTAAACAGTCTTTTTAAGGCTCTGTTTACCCCACAAGGTATATAGACATGACTATATATATGCATGTAATAACCGGATTACCCCGTAATTGATAAAGATGTCATTATATATGTATGTATGTACAGCGGGAACGTAAATATAATCACATACATACATATAGTCACGTCTATATCCCTTGCGGGGTAGACAGAGCTAAAAGTCTTGATCAACTGAAAGGCCACCTTCAGCTCTTGATCTACGACTGAAGAGCTACGTTACGTACCTATGGCTTACGTAACTACTCAAGTATTTTTTTTGTTTGTTTGTAAACTCTTTATTGCACATAAAAATGAAAAAAAAACAAAAACAGAACAGTCATTGGATATAGAAGAATGTGTACAATGGCGGACTTATCCCAATTGTGATTTCTTCCAGTCAACCAAAATAAAAAGGAAAAGCCATAATCAAAGAGGCAGCGCAGATTAAAAGCATTGAGGATGCGTTACAACAATCAATTAATTACAAACTAATTAATGATAAACATACATAAATAAAATATATATAAACTTACATAAATATAAGTACACTCAAATGTTAGATGCATCAGAATACAGTCTTTTTATTAGTCTTTTGATTTTTTTAATTTTTTTTTTGTTTGTTTGTAATATCTTTACTGCATAGATACTCGTATATAAAACTTTTTTTTTCTTATACTTACAGAAAGAATTAGTGGACCGAGACTTTATATACAAGGCTAACTACTCGGGCTGGTACAGTGTCAACGATGAGAGTTTCGTCCCAGAGAGTCACGTCAAGGACGAGGTCAGGAATGGGGAGACTGTGAGTATATTAGATAAAAATTAAATTTATTCATATATATTTTACTAGCAACCCGCCCCGGCTTCACACGGGTGCAAAATTATAAATGTTTATTATACATAAAAACCTTCCTCTTGAATCACTCTACCTGTTACAAAAAACCGCATCAAAATCCGTTGCGTAATTTTAAAGATTTAGGCATACAGACAAACAGACTAAAATAGCGACTTTGTTTTATACTATGTAGTGATTTTCTTGAAATCAAATATTGACAAATATGAAGTAGTAATTTTTTTATTTTTTATTTATTGCAACAAATTTACATAAAAATTTTCATTATTTTATTAAGAATTAATTAATTGACTTCAGTGACTTGTGTATAATTTTATAATAATTGCATGCCATAATTCATAGCTGACCAGGAGGAATTATGTTCTGTTTTTACACCTTTTGTAAACCCTAGTCAAAAGCAAATAAATATTCTATTCTATACTGTGCCGTGTGGTTCCCGTCACCAATAAAAAAACTAGAATAGGACCACTCCCATCTCGTTCCCATGGGTGTCGTAAAAGGCGGCTAAGGGATAGGCTTATAAACTTGGGATTCTTCTTTTAGGCGATGGGCTAGCAACCTGTCACTGTTTGAATCTCAATTCTATCACTAAGCCAAATAGCTGATCGTGGCCATTCAGTCTTTTCAAGACTGTTGGCGCTGTCTTCCCCGCAAGGGAAATAGACGTGACCATATGTATGTATGTCTTAGAAAGACTGATGGGCCACGTTCAGCTGTTGGGCTATTTTTTTTACATATTTCATTTTATAATATTTTACATGGATACATAAGTAATAACTATCCTCTTAATTATTCAATGGTTGTTTGGAAGAGATCCCTAAATGGGATAAGTCCGCCTTTGTATATATAGACATATGTATATCAGCTGTTTGGCTTAACGATAGAATTGAGATTCAAATAGTGACAGGTTGCTAGCCCATCGCCTAAAAGAAGAATTCCTAGTTAATAAGCATATCCCTTAGTCGCCTTTGACGACATCCATGGGAACGAGATGGAGTGGTCCTATTCTTTTTTTTTTGTTTTTATTGGTGCCGGGAGCCACACGGCATCTAATTTGATAATGATTATTTGATGTATTAAATAATTTAATATTTTATTTTTAGGTGAAAGTGTCTTTGGAGTCGGGCCATCGCGTGGAATGGACGGAGGAGATCAACTATATGTTCAGACTGAGCGCGTTCAAGAATGATCTGCAGGAGTGGTTGAAAAACGGTGAGTGAGCATCTATACATACATACATACATACATACATACGCCTTTTACGACATCAATGGGAAAGAGATGGAGTGGTCCTATTCAAATTCAAATTCAAAATTTTTATTCATTATTATAGGATATACATATACTACTAGAGGCTGCCCGCAACTTCGTACGCGTGGAATCAATCCCGCGGGAATTCCGGAATAAAAAGTAGCCTATATGTTATTCTAGGTATTCAGCTACCTACATACTAAATTTCATCGTAATCGCTTCAGTAGTTTTTGCGTGAAAGAGTAACAAACATCCATACTGACATCCTGACATACTCACAAACTTTCGCATTTATAATATTAGTAGGATATCGCTTAATAATTGTCGTATGGTTTAACAACATTGGTTGACGTCAAATAAATTACTTAAAAACTAAGTTTACTGCCGCTTCCAAGGCGTCAGTGCAGAAGAAGCGGTAACAAACTGCACTGCAGCATTTTCTTCAACAACGTCAACTTCACAATATTAAATTATACTTAGAATAGATGATATATAAAGATGAATATTCTTTTTTGTATTGGTGCCGGGAACCACACGGTACATCTATACTAATATAGCTAAAGCTGAAGAGTTTGTTTGTTTGTTTGAACACGCTTATCTCAAGAACTGCTGGTTCGAATTGAGAAATTCTTTTTGTGTTGCATAGACCGTTCATCGAGGTAGGCTTTAGGCTGTTCTCGGCTCTGTCTAACCCGCAAGGGATATACACGTGATTATATGTATGTACATACATACATAAAATCACGCCTCTTTCCCGGAGGGGTAGGCAGAGACTACCTCTTTCCACTTGCCACGATCTCTGCATACTACTTCCTTCGCTTCATCCACATTCATAACTCTCTTCATGCAAGCTCGGCGGTTTCGGGTACTTTTGATCTTTTTGTATGTATGTATGTATGTTTATACTAATAATAGATAGTGATTTTATAATCAACAGACGGCGTCATCACACCGAGCAAGTACCAAAAGCAGCTCCAGGAGATGCTGGAGAACTCGACGCATCTCCCCGACATATCGGTCAGCCGGCCGGCTTCCAGAGTGCACTGGGCTATAAGGGTGAGTGTTTCCGTCTCTTTCTCTCACGCTCCTGATGTCGTAAAAGACGATTAAGGGATAGGTTTTTCCAGGGTGCACTGGGCTATAAGGGTGAGTGTTTCAATCTCTTTCTTTCACGCGTGCCGTGCGGTTCCCGGGTGTTTAATATGGAGCCACTCCTGATGTCGTAAAAGACGATTAAGGGATAGGGTTTTTGCAGGGTGCACTGGGCTATAAGAGTGAGTGCTTCCGTCTCTTTCTCACACGTCTGCCGTGCGGTTCCCGGGTGTTCAGAATGGAGCCACTCCATGTCTTTCCCCACTGATGTTGTAAAAGACGATTAAGGGATAGGGTTTTTCCAGGGTGCACTGGGCTATAAGGGTGAGTGTTTCAATCTCTTTCTTTCACGTCTGCCGTGCGGTTCCCGGGTGTTTAATATGGAGCCACTCCATGTCTTCCCCCACTATTGTCGTAAAAGACGATTAACGGATACAAATAAATTCAAATACTTTATTTGCTATAAATGCGGTACAATTATAATACTTAGATAGGATTAATAACTTGGTAACCTCTTGTAGGCGATGGGATCAGGGATTTCTTCTAGTCAACGGCAGTTTTTATAATTGATTAAAAATTGTAGGCAACCTTCTTGCTAGACTCCCATAGCAACGGTTGCCATGGTCTTGTTAGTGATTTATGTCAAAAATAATTTTTATTGTAAAAAGCTTCTCAACTTTTATGTTCATAATATAATTATTTTACATACATACATACATAAAATCACGCCTCTTTCCCGGAGGGGTAGGCAGAGACTACCTCTTTCCAATTGCCACGATCTCTGCACACTTCCTTCGCTTCATCCACATTCATAACTCTCTTCATGCAAGCTCGGCGGTTTCGGGTACTTTTGACCTGACCCTTTACCAGGACGTCCTTAATTTGATCAAGATACGTTCGTCTAGGTCTTCCCACTCCGACCTTTCCCTCTACACCCTCCATGTATATCTGCTTAGTCAACCTGTTTATAATTATTTTAAACTGATTATTTTCTTCACTTTTCTCCTTCTCACTTCTGTAGGAATAACTAACTTTCATAACTATACTTCCTACAACTGGTGACCCCGAAGAACACAAGTTATGAACTTGACGGCCTCTGTGGCTCAGCGGTACTACGCTTGTCTGTGACACCGGAGGTCCCGGGTTCGAATCCCGGTCAAGGCATGATGAGAAAATAACTTTTTCTGATTGTCTTGGATGTTTATCTATATAAGTATTTATTATAAAATATATAGTATCGTTGAGTTAGTATTTCGTAACACAAGTTTCGAACTTACTTCGAGGCTAACTCAATCAGTGTAATTTGTCCCGTATATATTTATTTATTTATGAAAGTTAGTTATTCCTACGAAAATGTGTTTTTTTTTTGTTTTTTTTTTGTCCAGGTACCAGACGACGAGGAGCAGAGCATATACGTGTGGCTGGACGCGCTGGTCAACTACCTGACGGCGGCGGGGTTCCCGGCCGCGCGCGCCTGGCCCGCCGACCTGCACGTCGTCGGGAAGGACATACTCAAGTTGGTGGTTGACTCTCTATCTCTCTCTTTTCTAATTTTTCTCTCTCTTCTCATTTTGTCTCTTTCTCTGTTATTGCTCTCTCTTATTTCTCTCTCTCTCTCATATCCTTTTGTCTCTTCATCATTTCTCTCTATCTCTCTCACCTCCCTTTCTCATATCTCTCTCGTATCCTTTAGTTTCTCTCTCATTTCTCTCTATCTATCTCACCTCCCTTTCTCATATCTCTCTCGTATCCTTTAGTTTCTCTCTCATTTCGCTCTCTCTCTCTCAACTCCCTTTCTCATATCTCTCTCGTATCCTTTAGTTTCTCTCTCATTTCGCTCTCTCTCTCTCACCTCCCTTTCTCATATCTCTCTCGTATCCTTTAGTTTCTCTCTCATTTCGCTCTCTCTCTCTCAACTCCCTTTCTCATATCTCTCTCGTATCCTTTAGTTTCTCTCTCATTTCGCTCTCTCTCTCTCACCTCCCTTTCTCATATCTCTCTCGTATCCTTTAGTTTCTCTCTCATTTCGCTCTCTCTCTCTCAACTCCCTTTCTCATATCTCTCTCGTATCCTTTAGTTTCTCTCTCATTTCGCTCTCTCTCTCTCACCTCCCTTTCTCATATCTCTCTCGTATCCTTTAGTTTCTCTCTCATTTCGCTCTCTCTCTCTCAACTCCCTTTCTCATATCTCTCTCGTATCCTTTAGTTTCTCTCTCATTTCGCTCTCTCTCTCTCACCTCCCTTTCTCATATCTCTCTCGTATCCTTTAGTTTCTCTCTCATTTCGCTCTCTCTCTCTCAACTCCCTTTCTCATATCTCTCTCGTATCCTTTAGTTTCTCTCTCATTTCGCTCTCTCTCTCTCACCTCCCTTTCTCATATCTCTCTCGTATCCTTTAGTTTCTCTCTCATTTCGCTCTCTCTCTCTCAACTCCCTTTCTCATATCTCTCTCGTATCCTTTAGTTTCTCTCTCATTTCGCTCTCTCTCTCTCACCTCCCTTTCTCATATCTCTCTCGTATCCTTTAGTTTCTCTCTCATTTCGCTCTCTCTCTCTCAACTCCCTTTCTCATATCTCTCTCGTATCCTTTAGTTTCTCTCTCATTTCGCTCTCTCTCTCTCTCTTACCTCCCTTTCTCATATCTCTCTCATATCCTTTTGTCTCTCTCTCTCTCTTACCTCCCTTTCTCATATCTCTCTCATATCCTTTTGTCTCTCTCTCTCTCTCTCTCTCTCTTCTCTCTCATTTCTCTCACCTCCCTTTCTCATCTCTCTCTCATATCCTTTTGTCTCTCTCATCACTCTATCTACCAAGTGTGTATATCATCAGCCTCTTTGTAACAATCTCTAGTCACTTTGTGTTATCTCTATCATCAGTCAATTTCATTAATATCTTTGTGATGCAGATGGCATAATATATCACAAGCCTCATTGTAACAATGAGGCTTGGCATATCTATCATCAGTCTTTTTCTGCTGTGCCCATCATCAGTCTCTTTATGATATTTGTCATTCTACCCCTGTTCCTATTAAATCTGTCTCTTTCTGATGTAGCTTTGTCTCTTTTTGATATTACTATTGCTCTTGCTGTCTCTTTTTGAAATTACCGTCTTTTTCTGATATCTCGAAATAGGAGTTGCTTTTCTATCTCTTAATATCAGTACTCTCTTTCTTAGGAGATTCGGCTCGAAATTTTTAATGTGTTTTTTAAATAAATATAATCACGATCATAATAAATCATTCATTCATTCATTCATTCACGTCTATATCCCTTGCGGGGTAGACAAAGCCAACAGTCTTAAAAAGACTAATAGGCCACTTTCAGCTGTTTGGCTTAATGATAGGATTCAGATTCAAATAGTGAAAGGTTGCTAGCCTATCGCTTAAAAGAAGAATGCCAAGTTAATAAGCCTGTCCCTCAATCACCTTTTACGACATCCACGGGAATGAGGCGGAGTGTTACCCTATTCTTTGTTTTTTTTTTATTTGTTGCCGAGAACTACACGAGAGAAGTTAATTTAATTAAAGAATAATATATAATTAACTTAGTTATAAGTATACAGAGATCGTGGCAAGTGGAAAGAGGTAGTCTCTGCCTACCCCTCCGGGAAAGAGGCGTGATTTTATGTATGTATGTACGTATGTAACTCATATTAATGACACTACTACCACCAACTCGAGTTATGTATGTATGTATCATATGATTAATTATCTATGAGTGTCAATGTCATTGTCAAGAGAGATAGACTAACAGTTTGTAACGGACATACAATAAAACAGTTTGGGATGGCGTCATCATGCGACAGAAGTTCGAATGTGTTTTTTATTTCATAAATTCCTATATGAAACAATGTATGTCTTAACAATGCCATTACCCCCACCAACCCGAGTTATGTATGTATGTATGTCTTAACAATGCCACTGCCACCAACCCGAGTTACCAGATGGAGTAATAAATGAAATGCAAGCTTATTGTAGGCAACAGTTTATATTTAAGTTAATGAGCACTATATCACTCAATACACACTATCCGCCATGACACATTAGGTTAGAGCGAGACAGCTACATACTAAACGAAAGAGATACAAAAACAAACCTTATTACATTGTATAACAACACCCCCTATGTATGTATGTATGTCTTAACAATGCCACTACCACCAACCCGAGTTATGTACATACATACATACATACGATCACGTCTTTAACCCTTACGGGGTAGACAGAGCCAACAGTCTTGAAAAGACTGATAGGCCACGTTCAGCTATTTGGCTTAATGATAGAATTGAGATTCAAATAGTGACGGGTTGCTAGCCCATCGCCTAGAAGAAGAATCCCAAGTTTATAAGCCTATCCCTTAGTCGCCTTTTACGACATCCACGGGAACGAGATCGAGTGATCCTATTCTTTTTTTTTTATTGGTGCCGGGAACCACACGGCACCCGAGTTATGCATGTATGTCTTAACAATGCCACTACCACCACCTACCCGTGTTATGTATGTATGTATCATATGATTAATTATCTATGAGTGTCAATGTCATTGTCAAGAGAGATAGACTAACAGTTTGTAACGGACATACAATAAATTAGTTTATAAGCCTATCTCTTAGTCGCCTTTTACGACATTCATGGGAACGAGATGGAGTGGTCCTATTCTTTATTTTATTATGTCTTAACAATGCCACTACCACCACCTACCCGTGTTATGTATGTATGTATGTCTTAATAATACCACTCCCCCCCCCCCACCCGAGGTTCCACGGCATCTACTGGCCGGCGTTCCTGCTGGCGGCGCGCCTGCGCCCGCCGCGCCGCGTGCTGTGCCACGCGCACTGGACGGCGGCCGGCGTCAAGATGTCTAAATCCCTGCACAACGCGGTGTGCCCGCGCGCCGCGCCCGCCGCTGCGCACGCGCTGCGATATCTGCTGCTCAGGGAGGCCACAATGGCGCAGGACGCTAGTGAGTTGTGTTGTTGTGATTAGCTGTGCCCGCGCGGGATAGTTATACATACATACGTACTTATGGTCACGTTTATGTCCCTTGCGGGGTAGACAGAGACAACAGGCTTGAAATGGACTGAATGGCCACGTTCAGCTGTTTGGTGTAATGATAGAATTGAGATTTAAATAGTGACAGGTTGGCTAGCACATCGCCTTATCCTAGCCTGTCCCTTAGTCACCTTTAACGACATCCATGGGAAAGAGATGGAGTGGTTCTATTTTTTTTTTGTATATAATAGTTATTTTGGGCATCATTGAAGCGATCTAGGATGAATAATTTTCTCCGGTTTTTTTTCTCATTTTCCATTATTTCTTTGCTCCTTTATGTATATGCAGCATGATGTTATATGGCCTGAAGCCTTCCTCGATAAATGGTCTATTCAACGCAAAAAGAAATTTTCAATTCGAACCAGTAGTATCTGAGATTGTACAAACAAACTCAGCTTTATAATATTAGTATAGATACCTAGGTATTTTTGTTAAGGAATTAACGATTGCTCTTTCTGTCATAGCTCAGAATAGAATAGATTTTTTTTTTCAAAATTTGATACAAGTTTATTGATGTCACATCACTTTAATCTATTTATAACTACTAACGCTTCCAAAGCGCATTTGTAGAAGCGGCGGAACAAACTACACTGCAGCGTTTTCATCAGACGTCAATTTACAAATATAGATAGCTCTCTGAAATCTAAATCGTGGACGAATGCACATTGTCTAAATAAAAAAACATGAATGAATGTATAACGAATTATTTCAATACGAATATTTCGTCAAATAAATGAAGATAAAAATGTCAATTGAATTCGCATCCGTCATCGATCCGCGAGAGCGCGGAACGAGCGACAGAGAGGCACAATCGGCCGTCGCGTTCGGCAGCGTATACCACCTCCTTCTCTATATACCTACATACAAGTATACTGTTACTTAGTATAGTTAAGTTTGTGATATCAAATAAAATATTTTTCTTTCTTTTTTTCTTTCTTTACAAATCTATTAACAATGAAATTAAAATTCCCTTTTTGAAAAAATGCTACCATTCCATCAGTATTTTCTTTAGACATTATCACGTTCAACTATCGTCAGTGAACCCGATTTTACAGACAACCTATTTTTATTGTCCACACAGATTACAGCGAAACTAAACTCATCAACGTTGCGAACTCCGAACTGGCGGATACCCTCGGGAACCTGGCCAGCAGGTGTTGCGGCGCCGCCCTCAACCCGAGGCAGGAGTTCCCGGCTCTGCATGCGCAGGAGTTGCTGCAGTGTAGCCTCAATGACGTCACCGTCCGATTGTTGGACGCCGCCGAGAGGATGCCAGGTACTTTTAATTTATTTAAGTGACAATTAATCTTTTGAGGTCAATTTAACACAAATTTCGAACTTACTTCGAGGCTAACTCAATCTGTGTAATTTGTCCCATATATATTTATATTTATTTATTTAAACTTAACAAACAACAAGGAACCTTGTGAAGAATTCACACGCAGGGGTATATTCCTTGCGGGGTAGACAGAGCAAACAGTCTTAAAAAGACTGATAGACCACGATCAGCTGTTTGGCTTAATGATAGAATTGAGATTCAAATAGTGACAGGTCGTTAGCCCATCGATTAAAAGCAGAATACCAAGTTTATAAGCCTATCCCTTAATAGCCTTTTACGACATTCCTGGGAACGAGATGAAGTGGTCCTATTTTTTTTATGGTGTCGGGAACCACACGGCTTGATTACATATATAAGCGGGTGTTTTTTTTAATATTAGTTGGGATGTTTTCAAACAGGCTTTCCGCCTTTTTCACAGACTTATGCCACACCCACTACAGAAACTACCAGTTCTACAAAGCGGTCGACGAGGTCATACACGTCCTACACCTCGCTAATCTGTTCTTCGAGACACACAAACCTTGGGAGCTCCGCAAACAAGTGGAAAACCAAAAACATCTGGACGTCATCTTACACATAACAATGGAAACGTTAAGAATTAGCGGCATCATACTGCAGCCTATAATACCAGATCTGTCAACTAAATTACTAGACAAATTACAAATACCCAAGGATAAAAGGTATTGGAAAGACTGCGAGAGACCCTCGTGGAAAATAAAGGGTGCTATACACGAAACGAAGAATATACAGAGCGGGAAATTCGTGCTTTTCCAAAGGATATATACTGATAAAAATAATGTACAGAAAAAAAAGGCCAGTGCGTAAATGTTTCATTAAGGCTTCCTAGGTTTCTGGTGATGTCTTTGCATACAGATTAAATAGATATAGATTAAGTGGTTTACTCTTCAATTTTGAAACAATAAATACCTACTTAGAAATGTGAGATTAAACAATTTTTTTTCCTTCGTGCTGGCAACATTGTAAGTTACGGGTGATTTTAGAAGTTTTTTAGTACTCCCAAAACTTTAGTAATTGTATTTTTTTTTAAACATACGTCCATCTCTCGTTCCTTTTTATATATGAATCTTCCTGTTATTATTAATAAGAAATGTAAGTTGTTTATTTGTCATGTAAAAATTGTATACTGATTTTTTTTTAATATGAACATGTTGTATATATGCAAGCACACGCCAATATCACAAGTCATTTTAGTTAACTTATCCAACAATAAATGTATATTAATTAGATGCGAAGAATTGATTCCTTCATCAATACTTGAGTCGTTTTAAAATGTAGTCTTTTTTTAATCGTAAAGAAAGCAGTTTTGAAGTAAAATTTATGAATGGAAAAGACAGTGTCTGGAAAGGAATAAAAATGATAAAATAGATATTTATTTGTTCCAATATTCCATTATGATCAATAAATTTGTTACATATCTAGCATTTTAAGAAATGGTGCATATATTTGACTGAATTCTGGTCACGCAGTCAATTGTAAGTTAGAAATGCCATACAGTTTTTATTTAATTTATTTCAAAATTCAAAATTTTTATTCATTATTATAGGATATTATTATATCGCTTAATAATTGTCGTATGGTTTAACAACTTGGTTGACGTCAAATAAATTACTTAAAAACTAAGTTTAATTTAAAGACCATGGTGCATTTCGGATAGTTCAAATAGATTTAGTTTGTGTTCGACTGATGCTGTAATAATTTATTTATTTGTGAATAAAATTGTTGATATTTATCCTATTTCATTTATTTGGTTCCGACCGCAGAAATATCTTTCTTTACTATTTTAAAAAGGTATTTAATTTATTTATAAAAAAAAATATTATTTTTATTTCATATATATGAATGATTTGGACATATTTATACTATTTATATGCCATACTTATAATATTTGATATATATATACATACATATAGTCACGTCTAGAGGTTGACAGAACCAGCAGCTTTAAAAAGACTGATAGTGAATCTTTGTAAAAAAGATTTTAAATTTCCGTTCGCAACTAGGGATCAATTTCGATTACTCACATAGCTATTATTTCTATGCTCTTGCGCATTGTCCAGGCCAAAGGTCAGGTACAAAATGAAACAAATCAAATCTATATCGGAGTCAATTTATTAGGAATACTTATAAATAACAATATTTGCATCAATACTGCTACAACCGGCGGCTTTCTCTATGAAGCTAGTTACAGCACACAGTTCAGCTGTCACATACGTTCATACACGCCCGAATATAAATACCACGGAACTGGAAGCCAAACTCCTACTTAAAAACCACAGATTAAAAACATGACCTTGAATGACCTTTGTATCAGATCCATATAGGATTTCAAATTTTTTACGCATAAATTTTCATTTATTTTGAAAACGACAATACCATCAATTTAAGGAGCTATTATGGACATCTTCATCTCGTTTTAATTCGGGTTTCTTTTATTTGTGTAATTAGAAAGAAAAAGTTTCCAAAGTCATTTTTCTTTCCTTAATTTACATGAGTGGCTTCCAGTTACAACTGCATTTTATAAGCAAAACCGTGCTATCTCTTTCACTCTTTAATAAGTAAGACAGAGACAGCACACCGAATATCCAAACTTATAAGCAATATCTTTTAAATCGTGCCATCTCTTTCTCCCCATAATAAAAAGACAGAGACAGCACGATAATATCAAATGATTCGGGCGTTTAGTGATGGATATAGAAAATGTTCGATTAATTATATCGAGTATCTATTTCAATTCTTTCTGCACCATCACTAGTTTCTTTGTAGAGATTATCCAAACTAAATTCCTAATCATTTCAGATTAATTCAAAACAAATATTGAAACTGACTTTATTTTTTCTTTTTTTATGCAGTAAATAAATGCAACATTTGAAATGAAATAAATGAATACTCGTGCCCTCCATAATAATACTGTCGTCTGACGTTTAATTTTAGATTGAACAATCTCTACATATTATGTGCTATTGAAAAAAAAATTGTTTGTTTACTTCTGTGCGAGTTTTTTTAAAAAATCATACTCGTATAAAAGACAAACACATTTACGTTATATTCATGCCTTTAACTTTTTTCTCAGTCACTTTATATAAACGTAAGAATCAAATTTGAAAATTTATTTTCAAATTCCCACGAGGACCAAACCGCGGCAAATATAATCCTACAAGGCCTTTTAATATTGCATTTTTTTTTCAACAGCACATAATTATATTTCAAAAATACAAATAGAAAATGCTTCGAGTGAGTATGATACAGGTAACGGTACAGTGGGCTACATACAAAAAGTATACTAGATCGAAACCTAGGTACGAGTATTAACGCATATGTAAAAATCAAATTACAATATTAACAAAATTTTTGGTAAAAGATGAGCCAAACAATCAAATTTACTGCCGTGAGAGCTGATGTGCTAGGTAATGCATATAAGTCGTATACTTTTATATTTAACTCACTGTACAATGTAGATTCATACAAAAATTCGGCGACAAATACATCAATAAATGGTTAGTTTTAGTTTCTGCGACTATCCGGCGAATCGGGTATAAATAACAAAAAAATCCCTATAGTTTTAGAATCACTACAAAGTTTATAAAGGAATAATATAAGCCTTATATTATTCAACTTTCATTATGTGCATTTAATAAAACTAAAAATAAATTAATAGGAAACGTTGCATTGATGAACATTGTAGAATATCAAAACTACAAAATAAAGCAAATACTATTTAAAAATAAACACACATAATTTAAACCAAAAACATACGAAACGTGACAACAAATTTCTAAAAGGCGGGTAGAATTTAAATCCAAATCATTACTACACAAAAAGCGATCAATTGATGTTATTGTGTGGCGTTCAAAAAGGTACCACTGGGCAGATCCTAGTTTCCGAAATATTTGAAAAGTTGTGAAAAATTGGTATAATTTTGCGATTTCAATTGATCGTAAGCAAGTAAATTATACAATAAGATATTTGAAAGTGTAACTTTGAAATTTTTGATGTGATTAAAATTAATTGTAATTTTTTTTTTTATATTAGACATGATCTAACAAATATTTCACTGAATGCACCCTTAACTCGATTCCACCCAAGTGGAACGCCACATACTCGTATGAACCCTGAATTCTGTGTTAGCAGTAAAACAGTAGTATTTTCAACTCGTTAATAATGTTGCCAGGTTAAAAAACCAAAAGTCCCCGAATCGCCGCTCTATGCGCTAACACATCGTTACAAATATTTGTACATATTGAGCTCCTAAGACCTTGAGCACGCCCAAATGTACCCATTCCAACGCATTTACTTCAAAGAGCAGTACTTTATATTTTATGGAGTATTCGCTTGTTTATTTCACGAATTCGAGTTGCAATTCAGGAATGCAGGATAGACGACTTGCCTCCGAAGCAAGGCACACGCGACGCCGTTTTTATCGCACGATAAACTGTTGCTGTTTCGCTTTTTATTATGATGTGAAACGGGACAGAGCTAGTTTATCGCGCGATAAAATCTAGGTCGCTTGTGCCATGCTTGTGCCGCTGATGAAGTTCGCGGGGAAACCTTAAACGCAGGCAGCTTTCAATAGAGTGACTTTCAAATTCTTGCGACAACACCAATAATTAATCTCACACGAACAAAGCTGAAACCGGACTGTTGTATATTACAAAAAGCGAATACTCCGTGCAACGCCAAACATACCTAAGTATTCACTTTAAATACATCTCTTGTCATGTTAAAAATATTCGGTTGCGTATAAAAACTATTGGCTTAAATCTTAATAAATAAAAAAGGCGCGAAAACAATAATCTAAAGTGAACACCTATCCGTTTGGCTTTCAGATGAACATTTTAATATTAATCTAACTTTGAATATAAATTACAATAAATATTAATGCTCGTTATACAGAGTGTTTTAGACCAAAACTTAGAGTAAGCGAATCAAAATAATCGAAACTATCGATTATCAAATTACTGTCTAATTATACTATGTATAATATTACCCATGTAAATTATACCAAAAAGAAAGTTTTTTTTAAGAAATTGAAGCTTACAAAGATTTATTAAATGTTTTTTGTATATTAATAACTTGTAAATTTTGTTTTATAACTCATCCCCTACAATGAAATTTCTACACTAAAACCCCCTGTATAAGAACATTCCTAAACCAATCGATTATTCTTTCATTGATTCAAATTTCGATAACCAATTCAATATTAACTTTTTTTGGCAATTTAAATTTGAAATCGAGAATTTGAATCGAAAAATGGCATCGATACGGACAATAGTATACTCAAATTAAAAAAAAAAGTTGTTCGACAAATTCAATAATATCTTACAATATTACCCTTGAAAAAACACCGCGATGCTAAAAACGACATTATTTTAGGCTTCTGAAATATTAAAATACAATACAAAGGTACACATCAAAATGCATTTATAATACTTACACACTAATATAATATGGAAGTATATATTTTTTTTTATACTGGCAATGTACAAAAAGATGGCGTAAAAATATGGTGGACTTGTGCGATTACTACATTTACAAATACCAACTTACTAACATTCACATCAGCCGGAAATAATATATCTACGTTCGACCGAAACCATAAATTACAGAAAATTTACTAAATATCATAGACAAATGATACATAGACAATTCGTTTCCATATTATTGCTAGATTCTAAAATTACCACTTAAGACTTTGGAATTTATTTGTTTTGCTTTCGTAAGAATGTTTCGTGTCCGTTGAATATAATTAAGACATTGGTTGTCATTTTGAATTAAAAAAAAATTCATCGTACATACATTTTTAAGTTGGCACTGTACATAATGAATATTGTAATTGGTTTTCATCATTTGATTATGTGAAAATGACAAAATTCCCAGTACTTTTATTTTATTCTCATCTGATTTCGTTTTAATAGTTTATTTTTTTTAGTTTATGATCTTTGATTGATAACAATCAAAGATAAGGACTATTTGCGCCCTTAAAACGCATCATATCTTTTAATTTACAATTATTTCATTCGAAAAACATTCACATTGAATCGCACCCAATTTTATACATGTAAGATCCGTTTTTACGTGTCAATTCTTTTTTACATCCCTGCTCAGTAAAATAAAGGCTAAATTTGATAATACACAATTATGGAGGCATTTAACCTTTAAGAAAATAAAAATAGCATAATAAAAAATAATATCAACTTAGTCTTATTTATATATTTTAAATAATTCTGTGCTATATACAAAAATATACATGACTTTTCTCTACACGCGAATACGTCCTTAGTGTAGTGGAAATAATTAATGAAAGTAGAAAAAAATGTATATGTAAAATAAGAAAAATAAAGAAAGTTCAGTCAAAAGTTGCATAATACTTTCACATATTAATTAAGGCAGGCTTTCTTAAAGAATGAAAAAAAAATATGATCAGAAAAAAATTACTTTCTAATATGATTTAGCAAATGTTGTTTTTTGTAAATTCCTTCTGATTCTGCTTTGTTCGAAAAACTAAAGGAAAAAGAAATAACGAAATTAAAAATACGAAGGCATTTTTTTATTACTATTTATCTAAATCTAGTATGTTCATATCTCTCTGTGTAGAAACATTTGCGCGATTACAAATCAATACGGGCAATGGACTTTCTCTTACAGCTAAATTGTTCATGATATTACTGCAAAACATTCAAAAACTTCCATTTAAAACTATTATATCAACAGTTGTATATCTGTCAAATTTCCTTATTTTCCCAAAGTTTCATTCTTTAGTTTTAATATTATGAATTATAACGAGTATGTTTGTCACAATTTATTGTGAAATATATTATCGTTGAGTTAGTAGTAGGTATCCCATAACACAAATCTTGAACATACTTGAGGCTAACTCAATCAGTATAATTTGTTGCGTATATTTTAATATTTTTTTTGTCATGGGATAAGAAAATAAATATAATGTTCCGGAGAAAATTCGTAGTCGGTTTTTGCAATTCCAAAATATGTCAAATTTAATTTAATACGAATTTCCTACATTTTACTTGTTCAGTTTATTACAACACATTACTTCATTTTAACAAAAAATACACGAAAAATTGCATTTTGCTATAATTGCATTACCTACTCAAAAGTCAACTTCCTATTCATCCGAAACCTCTTATAAGTCTTATCATATGCATGTCGTATCCAGGAATTGTACAAAATTAAAACATACATTTCTATATCCTACACACAAATATGCATTATTTCACAATGTTCCTACCATTAACAACTTCACCATTATTTTTATTCATGTTCCACATCCATATTTTTAACATTTGAAATCTTTTAAATGTCTGTATTCTAAAAAAAAAATTATCGAAAAAAATTTTTGTTTTGTAAAGATGTTAAAAACTTTTGTCAAAATTATAATTGAAAATAAACAAGGTCAGTGTATCAAATCAAAAATTTTACACAAGTTAGTTTAGTAGCAAATAAATGGTGGCTGATTATTAAAATTTCCCCTGACATAACAGTAAGCTTAATCTATAATGCAAGTCACTTGTCTATTTTTTTTTTAATTTCCTATAAAGCAAATAACAACAATTTTCTTTTCGGCTATTCATCCCTCCTATTTAAGGCGTTCTGTGTAAGGAATTACAGTTTTTTTTTTCTTTTCATCTAAACGTAACGCACATACTATTTTATTATAAATCCATAGTTGTTTATTCATTTGGTATTTCAAAGATTGATTACAAGTTCCATTAGTTTTGTGGATCTCCCCCCCCTGGAGGCGGTCAGCTGTGCGGCAGCAGGTGGTCGGGCACCGGCACCGGCCGCAGCCGCGCCGGCACCTGCTTCTGAGGGCACAGCGCCTGGCGCCAACCACGAAATGTTCAATTTTAAACGCCATTTTTGTTAATTAACAGACATGTTGAAAGTCGCTTTTGAATTTCGAATAATTTCGAATTTTTTTTAATAATGTGTCTAATTTATAATTACGAGAAAAATACGATTTTGCAAAACAAACAAAAGCGGGTATTTCAGGTTGAAAAAAAATATGAACTATGACTTCATTCAACTGTATGGCTTAAAAATGTAATTCAAATTGTAACAAGTTCCTAACGCAATCCCAAGTTTATTAGCCTATCCCTTAGTCGCCTTTTACAACAATAGTGCCGAAAAACACACGAAAAATTTGTATACTGTGTATAAAGTGAGTACACCGTATATTACGTTACTAGCTGTCCCGGCAAACGTTGTTTTACATTTTGTGGGTATGAAAAACAGATGTTTGCCGATACTCAGACCTAGACTCCATATGCTCACAAAATTTCATGAGAATCGGTCAAGCCGTTTCGTTGGAGTACAGGAACGAACATTGTGACACGAGAATTTTATATATATCTAATAAGAAACTATGTCAGCGCCATCTCTAATAGACCGAGCAAAGCTCGGTCAACCGGGTACTATAAATATATATATAAGATACTCACCTTTCTAACGAATGTAAAGCATCCGTTCGCTTCGTCAGCGGCGGGCACGTCGGCCGTCAATTGGAGGTCTACCGTCGGCGCTTCTCTGCCGTCCTCGCCTGCAAACGAATTATACATACATAATTCAAAAAATTCAAAAAAAATTCAAAATTTTTTATTCATTATTATAGGATATTATTATATCGCTTAATAATTGTCGTATGGTTTAACAACTTGGTTGACGTCAAATATATTACTTAAAAACTAAGTTTACTGCCGCTTCCAAGGCGTCAGTGCAGAAGAAGCGGTAACAAACTGCACTGCAGCATTTTCTTTAACAACGTCAACTTCACAATATTAAATTATACTTAGAATATATGTATGCATATATATAATTATACATACACACAATCACGGCTATTAGAGCGTCAGTGGTCAAATCGGTAAGGTACATACATACATATGGTCACGTTTAGGACTGATAGGCCACGTTCAGCTGCTTGGCTTCAAAGAGTGGCAGGTTGCTAGACCATCGCCTAAAAAAAGAATCCCAAGTTCGTCAGCATATCCCTTAGTCGCCTTTTACGACATTGATTGGAAAGAGATGGATTGGTCCTAGTCACGACCCTCAGTAATGTGGAATACGACGCATAAAGAGATCCTCCCGCCACCCTCTCCCCCCACTTTTTTATTATTATCACTTAAAGTGAGTGAGTGAGTTGGTCCCCCCCCACCTTTTTATTATTATCAATTAAAGTGAGTGAGTGAGTTGGTCCCCCCCCACCTTTTTATTATTATCAATTAAAGTGAGTGAGTGAGTTGCCCCCCACTTTTTTATTATTACATATCACTTTTAAGTGATAATAATAAATAAGTGGGGGGGGGACCAAGTTAATAATAACTCACCTCTAGCGAACACGTTCAATTCAGCAAAGCATCCGGTCTCCAACATCTCCGTCTGCCACGGAATGCTGACTGAGCCGGTGTTGAACTTGCCGTAGAAAGTGTCGTCGGCGGCGTCTAAGTTGACCCCTTTCACGGTCGAGAACTGTTCAATGTCGAGTTAATAATAACTTACCTCTAGCGAACACGTTCAATTCAGCAAAGCATCCGGTCTCCAACATCTCCGTCTGCCACGGGATGCTGACTGAGCCGGTGTTGAACTTGCCGTAGAAAGTGTCGTCGGCGGCGTCTAAGTTGACCCCTTTCACGGTCGAGAACTGTTCAATGTCGAGTTAATAATAACTTACCTCTAGCGAACACGTTCAATTCAGCAAAGCATCCGGTCTCCAACATCTCCGTCTGCCACGGGATGCTGACTGAGCCGGTGTTGAACTTGCCGTAGAAAGTGTCGTCGGCGGCGTCTAAGTTGACCCCTTTCACGGTCGAGAACTGTTCAATGTCGAGTTAATAATAACTTACCTCTAGCGAACACGTTCAATTCAGCAAAGCATCCGGTCTCCAACATCTCCGTCTGCCACGGGATGCTGACTGAGCCGGTGTTGAACTTGCCGTAGAAAGTGTCGTCGGCGGCGTCTAAGTTGACCCCTTTCACGGTCGAGAACTGTTCAATGTCGAGTTAATAATAACTTACCTCTAGCGAACACGTTCAATTCAGCAAAGCATCCGGTCTCCAACATCTCCGTCTGCCACGGGATGCTGACTGAGCCGGTGTTGAACTTGCCGTAGAAAGTGTCGTCGGCGGCGTCTAAGTTGACCCCTTTCACGGTCGAGAACTGTTCAATGTCGAGCACGTCTTTGGCGTAGACCGCGTGCGGCTGCAACGAAAAGATGTGTGATGATGATGATGATCAAGTTAAATAAAAATGATTAAAGAAATATATCTTGACGTTCTAACCTGTATGCGAAATATATATATCTAAGTATACAAAATTACTCTCACACCAAAGATTTACTCATAATTGTGGGGACCCATACATACATAAAGTCACGTCTATATCCCTTGCGGGGTAGATGAGAGCCAACAATCTTGAAAAAACTGACAGGCCACGTTCAGCTTTTTGGCTCGATGATAGAATTGACCCATCACGCGTTAAAATCGTGTAAATTACGCGCATCGTATGTCTCAAGGGGGTTCAGCAATATATTATATCAGTGTCATAGCGTTTTTTTAAACTTTAATTTTTTTTTAACAATAAAGTTACACTTATTAACGAACTCAGCGTAACGTTGCATTCTTAAATATGAAGGACAGCAAACTTCTTACAACAACTAAAGGCGTTCCAATCTCCACCTTTACCAATAGGCTATTTGACTGTATTAAAAATACACATTTCTTTTATGTCATCCGTCTTAATATTATTTTTTTGGAGCGATTTGTAATAACGCGAGATAAAAATATTGCATTATTTTAACAAATTCCGTCTCAGAAAATTAGGTTTATTTATGCAGCTGTCATGTGACTAAAAACGAACGTGATTGGCTATTTCTATTATGACGTCAATTATCCATAAACAGACTGTGGATCGTACCGTTCCTTAGTGTTCGCTATTATTTTTCAAGATTTTATAAGTGTTTGATCGCTCAGGATTACTCAGATAACATAGGTATTTAATAATGAAAACCAATTCCGCGAAAGCTGACAGTCGAAACCTACCAAAAGTGGACGCAATAATGGTTGGCGTCTTCTTCAAAGACAATCCAGATTTCTATGCTGCCGAACTGAGGAATGTGAAAACATCAATGTAATTATATCTTGGTAACCACTGATCTTAGATCATGATCTGAAACCACTTCTTGCGAATATTCAAATCCATCGGCAAAGAAAAAAACAGTTTCGTAGGAGATTTTATTGTTGTATTAGTGCATTGAGGCACTGCACAACATTTATAGGAACTCATTTTAATTATTTTCACACATATGACGTGGCACAAGTTAAATAAAACAAGAGAAAATCAAAACTTTTCGAAACACCAACAAGCTTTGTATGATATTTACACGAAATTTACGTCACTACATGCCATGGCCGCCATATTGCTAAAATTCGCGTTTTGGCGGCATATTTGAATATTTCATTTTCTTTTTCGATTTTTTAATAAAATAGCTGTAATAAAGGCAGAAAAGTATTTTTGTAGGGCTCCTTATAAACAAATAAATACCCTAAGATAGTTTTTAGAACTTTGTCAAATAGCCTATTTCTCCAACTCCAGTTTCCCAAAAAAAGCGATGCGCTTTAACACAAAAGCGAGCGAGCGAGCGCACTCAACTCACGAAGCGGTGCCGCGCCCAGTTGAGCAGCTGGAAGAAGCGGTGCGGCGAGCGAGCGAGCGCACACAGCTACAGCACAACCATCACTCACGTCGGGCACGAACGGCGCGGGCACCATGCCGGCCTCGAGCCGCGCCCAGTTGAGCAGCTGGAAGAAGCGGTGCGGCGAGCGAGCGAGCGCACACAGCTACAGCACAACCATCACTCACGTCGGGCACGAACGGCGCGGGCACCATGCCGGCCTCGAGCCGCGCCCAGTTGAGCAGCTGGAAGAAGCGGTGCGGCGAGCGAGCGAGCGCACACAGCTACAGCACAACCATCACTCACGTCGGGCACGAACGGCGCGGGCACCATGCCGGCCTCGAGCCGCGCCCAGTTGAGCAGCTGGAAGAAGCGGTGCGGCGAGCGAGCGAGCGCACACAGCTACAGCACAACCATCACTCACGTCGGGCACGAACGGCGCGGGCACCATGCCGGCCTCGAGCCGCGCCCAGTTGAGCAGCTGGAAGAAGCGGTGCGGCGAGCGAGCGAGCGCACACAGCTACAGCACAACCATCACTCACGTCGGGCACGAACGGCGCGGGCACCATGCCGGCCTCGAGCCGCGCCCAGTTGAGCAGCTGGAAGAAGCGGTGCGGCGAGCGAGCGAGCGCACACAGCTACAGCACAACCATCACTCACGTCGGGCACGAACGGCGCGGGCACCATGCCGGCCTCGAGCCGCGCCCAGTTGAGCAGCTGGAAGAAGCGGTGCGGCGAGCGAGCGAGCGCACACAGCTACAGCACAACCATCACTCACGTCGGGCACGAACGGCGCGGGCACCATGCCGGCCTCGAGCCGCGCCCAGTTGAGCAGCTGGAAGAAGCGGTGCGGCGAGCGAGCGAGCGCACACAGCTACAGCACAACCATCACTCACGTCGGGCACGAACGGCGCGGGCACCATGCCGGCCTCGAGCCGCGCCCAGTTGAGCAGCTGGAAGAAGCGGTGCGGCGAGCGAGCGAGCGCACACAGCTACAGCACAACCATCACTCACGTCGGGCACGAACGGCGCGGGCACCATGCCGGCCTCGAGCCGCGCCCAGTTGAGCAGCTGGAAGAAGCGGTGCGGCGAGCGAGCGAGCGCACACAGCTACAGCACAACCATCACTCACGTCGGGCACGAACGGCGCGGGCACCATGCCGGCCTCGAGCCGCGCCCAGTTGAGCAGCTGGAAGAAGCGGTGCGGCGAGCGAGCGAGCGCACACAGCTACAGCACAACCATCACTCACGTCGGGCACGAACGGCGCGGGCACCATGCCGGCCTCGAGCCGCGCCCAGTTGAGCAGCTGGAAGAAGCGGTGCGGCGAGCGAGCGAGCGCACACAGCTACAGCACAACCATCACTCACGTCGGGCACGAACGGCGCGGGCACCATGCCGGCCTCGAGCCGCGCCCAGTTGAGCAGCTGGAAGAAGCGGTGCGGCGAGCGAGCGAGCGCACACAGCTACAGCACAACCATCACTCACGTCGGGCACGAACGGCGCGGGCACCATGCCGGCCTCGAGCCGCGCCCAGTTGAGCAGCTGGAAGAAGCGGTGCGGCGAGCGAGCGAGCGCACACAGCTACAGCACAACCATCACTCACGTCGGGCACGAACGGCGCGGGCACCATGCCGGCCTCGAGCCGCGCCCAGTTGAGCAGCTGGAAGAAGCGGTGCGGCGAGCGAGCGAGCGCACACAGCTACAGCACAACCATCACTCACGTCGGGCACGAACGGCGCGGGCACCATGCCGGCCTCGAGCCGCGCCCAGTTGAGCAGCTGGAAGAAGCGGTGCGGCGAGCGAGCGAGCGCACACAGCTACAGCACAACCATCACTCACGTCGGGCACGAACGGCGCGGGCACCATGCCGGCCTCGAGCCGCGCCCAGTTGAGCAGCTGGAAGAAGCGGTGCGCGCGCACGTGGGCGGCGCCCCGGCGGCCCGCGCCGCAGCCCAGGCGCGCGCCCGGCGCCTTGGCCAGCAGCGCCGCGCACAGCGCCCGCGCGCACTCGCTGAACTTGCCCGAGTACTTCTCCGGCTCGCTCTACGGGCAAAACGACACATACGATACATATGCGCGCGCCCGGCGCCTTGGCCAGCAGCGCCGCGCACAGCGCCCGCGCGCACTCGCTGAACTTGCCCGAGTACTTCTCCGGCTCGCTCTACGGGCAAAACGACACATACGATACATATAATAATAATAAATTTATTTATTCAAGTGACCAATGACTCATTTTAGTTAGTAACAATACACTTATCCTAAGTTAGTAAGTAAACATAGATACGGTACAACGAATTTATTCTCATAAAAATACGATACGATAGATACGGTTAAACAAATTTATTCTCATAAAAGAATCGACGGCCTCTGTGACGCAGCAGTAGTACGCTTGTCTGTGACACCAGAGGTCCTGGGTTCGAATCCCGGCCAGGGCATGATGAGAAAAGAACTTTTTCTGATTGGCCTGGGTCTTGGATGTTTATCTATATAATTATTGATTATAAAAATATAGTATCATTAAGTTAGTATCTCGTAACACAAGTCTCGAACTTACTTCGAGGCTAACTCAATCTGTGTAATTTGTCCCGTATATATTTATTATTTATTTATAACTAGAGGCCGCCCGCGACTTCGTCCGCATGGAAACCCTATCAATCCCGCGGGAACTCTGGGATAAAAAGTAGCCTATGTGTTATTCTGGGTCTTCAGCTACCTACATACCAAATTTCATGGTAATCGGTTCAGTAGTTTTTGCGTGAAAGAGTAACAAACATCCATACAAACTTTCGCCTTTATAATAGTAGTAGGATCTACAAAAATTCACTTACAATGAGAACATACATACATACGTAAAATCACGCCTCTTACCCGGAGGGGTAGGCAGATACTACCTCTTTCCACTTGCCACGATCTCTGCATACTTCTTTCGCTTCATCCACATAACTCTCTTCATGCAAGCTCGGCGGTTTCGGATACTTTTGACCTTACCCTTTACCAGGACGTCCTTAATTTGATCAAGATACGTTCGTCTACGATGAGAACTTCATATAAAAACATTTAGTGGACGCGTACAAATTGACTGGTAGTTAAACAATAGGTAATAAATACAATTAAGATTTGACTTAAGATGATTTCCACAACTGACCTTGACCCTGCGATCGACCTCCTCCCGTTTGACCTTCTCCTTGCGCGCCCTGAACGGCGCTCGACCCTCGATCATCTCGTACACCAAACAGCCGAATGAAAACCAGTCTGGGCTGAATGTGTATCTTTCGTTGTCTATGACCTGCAAGAGAAAAAAAAATGTAGGTACAATAAGTAAATTATAGTACATACATATATATACCTTTTGGGTAAGACAGAGCCAACAGTCTTGAAAATACTGATAAACCACGTTCAGCTGTTTTGCCTAATGACATAAGTGAAATTCAAATAGCGACATACGTGTATTGCGGATAAACATGTACATACATACAAACAAACATAAATACATACATACAGGTCAAACTGAGACCATGTCTTTTTTGAATGCGCTTAATATCATAAACTTAAACAAAAAGGCGGACGGAGTGTGGCTTCAAAAAAAGTGAAGCATCGTAATGGCGGCGTTGTGTAGATATGTAAGTGACAGAAAACTAGCCGTTTCGTTAGATAATCTGTTCAAATTACACTGTCACACGTCGCAATGGCGGCCGACTGTCACACCGTTGGCGAGAGTGTGCGTGATGCGTGTATATACATTGGTGCTTCATTTTGCACTATAGTAAAGTCCTTCTGCTTTTTGTCTACATCTATGATAAAAAAAATTGAAATCTTTTCCCTTCATTATTATTAACTAGAGGCCGCCCGCGACTTTGTCCGCATGGAAACCCTATCAATCCCGCATGAACTCTGGGATAAAAATTAACCTATATGTTATTCTGGGTCTTCAGCTCCCTGCCTATCATGCCAATTTCATCGTAATCGGTTCCGTTGTTTTTGCGTGAAAGAGCAACAAACATCCGTACTGACATCCTGACATACTAACAAAATTTTGCATTTATAATATTATTTGACGGCCTCTGTGGCGCAGCGGTAGTACGCTTGTCTGTAACACCGGAGGTCCCGGGTTCGAATCCCGGCCAGAGCATGATGAAAAAAGGACTTTTTCTGATTGGCCTGGCTCTTGGATGTTTGTCTATATAAGTATTCATTATAAAATATAGTATCGTTGAGTTAGTATCTCGTATCTCAAGTCTCGAACTCACTTTGAGGCTAACTCAATCATACACTGATTGAGTTAGCCTGTCCCGTATAGATTTATTTATTAGTAGATAGGACGTGGATGCCGTGTGGTTCCCGGCAGTGCCGTATGGTTCCCGGCACCAATACAAAAAAGAATATGACCACTCCATCTCTTTCCCATGGATGTCGTAAAAGGCGACTAAGGGATAGGCTTACAAACTTGGGATTCTTTTTTTAGGCGATGGGCTAGCAACCTGTCACTATTTGATCCTCAATCCTATCATTAAGCCAAATAGCTGAACGTTAATATCGTAGACGTAAAACAAAAAGGCGGACGGAGTGTGGCCTGAAAAAAAGTGAAGCATCGTCATGGCCGCGGTACAGAAAACCAGCCGTTTCGTGAATCCGTGTAATTTGTGTCCCGTATAGATAGATTTATGTATTATTTATTAATAGGATGTGGATTGAGGACGTCCTGGTAAAGGGTCAGGTCAAAAGTACCCGAAACCGCCGAGCTTTTATGAAGAGAGTTATGAATGTGGATGAAGCGAAGGAAATATGCAGAGATCGTGGCAAGTGGAAAGAGGTAGTCTCTGCCTACCACTCCGGGAAAGAGGCGTGATTTTATGTATGTATTAATATTTGCTCACCTGCATGCTAGTTGATTTATGTATATGTAAAAAAACTATGTGAATCATGCAAACAAATCATTCTATTGTATTGTATTGTGTATGTGTGCGTGTACACTGTGCAGTGTAGTTACCTCCGGCGCCATGTAGCCGACGGTGCCCACGCGGCCGCGCACGCTGCCGCCCTCGGGCACGTCCACGGCGAGCCCCAGGTCCGAGATGCGCACGTGGCCCGCGTCGTCCAGCAGTATGTTCTCTGGTTTGCAGTCTCTGTTGGGAGTTATAAAAAGGTAAAACAGATATGTTTAGTCTCTGATTTGCAGTCTCTGTTGACAGTTATAAAAAGGTAAAACAGATATGTTTAGTCTCTGATTTGCAATCTCTGTTGACAGTTATAAAAAGTAAAAACAGATATGTTTAGTCTCTGGTTTGCAGTCTCTGTTGACAGTTATAAAAAGGTAAAACAGATATGTTTAGTCTCTGATTTGCAATCTCTGTTGACAGTTATAAAAAGTAAAAACAGATATGTTTAGTCTCCGGTTTGCAGTCTCTGTTGACAGTTATAAAAAGTAAAAACAGATATGTTTAGTCTCCGTTTTGCAGTTTCTGTTGACAGTTATAAAAAGTAAAAACAGATATGTTTAGTCTCTGGTTTGCAGTCTCTGTTGACAGTTATAAAAAGTAAAAACAGATATGTTTAGTCTCCGTTTTGCAGTTTCTGTTGACAGTTATAAAAAGTAAAAACAGATATGTTTAGTCTCTGGTTTGCAGTCTCTGTTGCGAGTTATAAAAAGAAAAAAAAACAGATATGTTTAGTCTCTGGTTTGCAGTCTCTGTTGCGAGTTAATTTAAAAAAAAAAAACAGATATGTTTAGTCTCTGGTTTGCAGTCTCTGTTGCGAGTTATAAAAAGGAAAATCAGATATGTTTAGTACCTACTTCCGTATATCTATGTATATAAAACTGTTCCGTTACTTAGTGACTGACTGACTGACTAACAATGCACAGCACGAACATAGAAACTGGAAATCCATATAATAGTTACCATATAATAGAAAATAGTAACAGAACGATATCTGTAATTGAAAGATAATGGCCAAAAATCTATAGGTATGGGAAAACTTTATGAGACCAGCAAATGACAAAAATTTATTTTTTTGGAATTTCTGTCTGTCTGTATGTTCGTACTCGCAAAACTTAAAAAACTATTGCTCTTATTTAGATGTGGTTTACTCAGATGCGTTAGACTTAGTCCAACTTAGAAACTGTTACAAAAAAAAAAAATCCCCCCCACCCCTTTTAAGGGACAATACTTTTAAAAAGGGGTTTTTGAAAACTTTTTCTGTGAACTCTTGAAATTTCTCGCGGATTCGGAAATAAACGGGATGTTTCGTTATACGCGGTCGGAGTCACGAACGTCCCGTAATCATATAATAACGTGATTAACAAGAAAGCGAAGACGTTGAAAGAGACATTGCAAACAAAGAAACAAACAAACTCACCTATATACGATGCCCATCTTGTGCAAATGCTCCAAACCGCACGCGACTTGCGCCGCGTAGAACCTCGCCCTCTCCAAGCCTAAGCCCGTGTCAGCGCCGCACATGTTGTAGATGTGAAACTTTAGATCTCCACCTGTGAAAGTATTTAAAAAAAATTTAAGAAAAACACGTTACATATATATATATATATAATGTCACGCTTCATTCTCTGAAGAGAAGACGAAGACTACAAATTTTGCATTACTTGCCACGATCTGCCTCTGTGGCGCAGCGGTAGTGCGCTTGTTTGTGACACCGGAATTCCCGGGTTCGAATCCCGGCCAGGGAATAATGAGAAACTAACTTTTTCTCAATGGCCTGGGTCTTGGATGTTTATCTTTATAAGTATTTGTTATAAAACATTGTATTGTTAATTTGCCTCGTATATATTTATTTATTTATCCTCCTGCATACATCTTTCGCTTCATACACATTCATAAATCTTTTTGTGCAACCACTTATCAAATAATTAGTATACTCTTAATCCGACATTTCCCCAGGTAGTCCCTGATGTAATCAATTTACGTCCACAGTCGAATCTTTGTTCCTTTAGTCACCCTTTACGAGATAAAGAACTACATTGCGTTTCCTCTCGCTGAATGGGGAATGCATTATTATAAAAGAGATTCTATTCTTGATACCACGAATTAGGTCTTTACGTGGTCACCTTTCTTTCTCAAACAAATGAACTATTACAGCTGAATAATTACAGAAATCCTATTCGACTGAAAATAGATCTGATAATAGCATTGTTCTGTGTGACCACGAGATATTACGTGTATGCTACGTGTGACGTAAGTGTTATAATCATTTGTTCACTAGCTTTAACACGCAGATTCACCCGCTTTCACACGAAAGAATATAGACTCTTCCAAATTCCACGGGAACCATACTTTTTACGGGGATGAAAAGTACCTATATCCTTCTCTAGATATTTATTTCATTCAAACATATTCACGTCTATATCCTTTGCGGGGTAGACAGGGTGAGCAATTTTGAAAGACTGACAGGCCACGTTCAGCTGTTAGGCTTAATGCTAGAATTGGTATTCAAATAGTGACAGGTTGCTAGCCCATCGCCTATAAGAAGAATCCCAAGTTTATATGCCTATCCCTTAGTCGCATTTCACAACATCCAAGGGAAAGAGATAGAGCGGTCCTATTTTTTTTATATTGGTGCCGTAAACCACACGGCACTTCTTCTCCAGACTCTTAATTGTATATACGAAGGAATTTCAAGGAGATTGGGTATATAAAAGAAACATAGAAACAGACAAATGTTCTTTTGTAGGTGGAGCAGAATTCTCACGAGCGAAGCTGCAGGTAAAGTTAGTATTTGTACAGGGTGGGCCAGGAATTAGTTAACATTTTAAAAAATCATTAAAAAAAACTATTATTTTTACATCAAAAATTATTTATTTAAGAGATAGCTTATAAAAGGGAAATTACTTTTTAAAAATAATATCATTTAAATAGCCACCATCACGGCGTTGGCATTCCTCTAAACGAGCACGAAAATTTTCGAATACTCGACAAATTTGGATCGCGCCGAACTGAAGCTGAATCTCTCTGCACGTTCTCATCACTCCGTGAAGTCCGTGGGCCGCCGGTTTGCTTCACATTTAGCGTGGATCCGGTCTCTTCAAATTTGTTTACCCATTTCTTTATTAAAACTGAGCTTGAGCACTCATTTAGGTCGTGTAAATGGAATTCCACGCGAAATAGACGCCGCACAGTGATGAGCGAACTATTGTTTAAATAAAATTGAAAACTGAGCTAGCTGTTAGACCTCTCCCGGCACCACGCCCCTCTGCTGTATGCGCGCGAAGTCAAATTCAAATGTAAACAAATTCATGGCCCACCCTGTATATTACATACATACCTACTCGTATAAGAGGAAAATGACGTAGGAAGTACGTCCTATATTTCATCAATTATAACATCCATAAGGAATCCAATATTTTAATATTTAATGTCCCCATTGACCCAGAAAGTAATCGTATTATCAGTATTATGATAAATACATAGTCTGTACAAATGTCAATGTCTCTAAGTTTTTAATTAATTAGTCTGTGTGGGCAGGGAATGGCAAGGAGTTAGCCGTCTTTTTTAATTTGAATAAATTTATTCATTCATATAATCACGTCTATGTCCCTCGCGGGGTAGACAAAGCCAGCAGTCTTGAAAGACTGATAGGCCACGTTCAGCTGTTAGGCTTAATGATATAAATCAAGATTGTAATAGTGACAGGTTGCTAGCCCATCGCCCAAAAGAAGAATCCCTAGTTTATAAGCCTATCCCTTAGTCGCCCTTAACGACATCCGTGAGAACGAGATGGGAGTGGTCCTATTCTTTTTTAGTTGACAATAAATAAGGAGTTAATCCGATAAAGTGGTAATTCTGCAATATACCAACCAACCAATGACAACAAAATACTCACCTTTCATTACAGTTAGAGCGAGAAAGAACGCGTCTTTCGTCTCGCACGCGTACGCCAAGTTGACAGTTAGTTCGCTAAAGTGTTACTTCCGAAATATACAAATCAAGCAATGAAAGAACGGAAAGGAAAAAACTCACCGTTCATTATAGTTAGAACGAGACAGAGCGCGTCTTTCGTCTCGCACACAAAGTTGACAGTTAATCCGCTAGCGTTACTTCCGAAATATACCACTCAACCAATGACAGAACGGAAAGAAGAGAGGTAAATACTCACCGTTCATTATAGTTAGAACGAGACAGAGCGCGTCTTTCGTCTCGTAAGCGTACGCCAAGTTGACAACGAATCTCGAGTTGATTCGCTGCAGTATTTGCTTCTCAATGAGAACCATAGCTTCGCCTTTACGTTTCTTTATTCTCTTCTTCTCCAGTTTTTTGCAAGCGTACATTTTACCCGTCGCTCGAACCTGTAAATTGCGAAACACTGAAGTTAATAATGCGGGTGTGCCGTGTGGTTCCCGGCACCATTAGAAAAAGGAATAAGACCACTCCCATCTCTTACCCATGGATGTCGTAAAGGGTGACTAAGGGATAGGCTTATTAACTTGGGATTATTCTTCTTTTAGGCGACGGGCTAGCAACCAGCCAAACAGCTGAACGTGGCCTATCATTATTTTTAAGAGTGTAGCCTCTGTATACCCCGCAAAGGATATGAACTTGATTATATCCCGGTCAGGGCATGATGAGAAAATAACTTTTTCTCACTGGCCTGAGTCTTGGATGTTTATCTATATAAGTATTTATTATAAAACCTTATATCGTTAATTTGCCCCGTATATATTTATTTATTTATCCCTGCATACCTCTTTCGCTTCATACACAATATTAATTATAAAATAAAGTACCGTTGAGTTAGTATCTTGTAACACAAGTCTCGAACTCACCCCGAGGCTAACCTGTGCAATTTGCCCCTTTTATATATTCATACCTATTTATTTCACAAGGTACCGCGTATCACACAATCGTCACAATAGCTCGCTCACCCGACATGCGCAGACCTCCCCAAATCCGCCTTTCCCCAGCACCCTGTACATCCGGAACGTGTGTTGGGTCACCGGCTGGGCCTCCAGCCACTTCCATTGGAGGTACCGGTGGAAGTACATTGATCTTTCATACCTATTTATTTCACAAGGTACCGCGTATCACACAATCGTCACAATAGCTCGCTCACCTGACATGCGCAGACCTCCCCAAATCCGCCTTTCCCCAGCACCCTGTACATCCGGAACGTGTGTTGGGTCACCGGCTGGGCCTCCAGCCACTTCCATTGCAGGTACCGGTGGAAGTACATTGATCTTTCATACCTATTTATTTCACAAGGTACCGCGTATCACACAATCGTCACAATAGCTCGCTCACCTGACATGCGCAGACCTCCCCAAATCCGCCTTTCCCCAGCACCCTGTACATCCGGAACGTGTGCTGGGTCACCGGCTGGGCTTCCAGCCACTTCCACTGCAGGTACCGGTGGAAATACATTGATCTTTCATACCTATTTATTTCACAAGGTACCGCGTATCACACAATCGTCACAATAGCTCGCTCACCTGACATGCGCACACCTCCCCAAATCCGCCTTTCCCCAGCACCCTGTACATCCGGAACGTGTGCTGGGTCACCGGCTGGGCCTCCAGCCACTTCCACTGCAGGTACCGGTGGAAGTACATTGATCTTTCATACCTATTTATTTCACAAGGTACCGCGTATCACACAATCGTCACAATAGCTCGCTCACCTGACATGCGCACACCTCCCCAAATCCGCCTTTCCCCAGCACCCTGTACATCCGGAACGTGTGCTGTGTCACCGGCTGGGCCTCCAGCCACTTCCACTGCAGGTACCGGTGGAAGTACATTGATCTTTCATACCTATTTATTTCACAAGGTACCGCGTATCACACAATCGTCACAATAGCTCGCTCACCTGACATGCGCACACCTCCCCAAATTCGCCTTTCCCCAGCACCCTGTACATCCGGAACGTGTGCTGGGTCACCGGCTGGGCCTCCAGCCACTTCCACTGCAGGTACCGGTGGAAGTACATTGATCTTTCATACCTATTTATTTCACAAGGTACCGCGTATCACACAATCGTCACAATAGCTCGCTCACCTGACATGCGCACACCTCCCCAAATCCGCCTTTCCCCAGCACCCTGTACATCCGGAACGTGTGCTGGGTCACCGGCTGGGCCTTCAGCCACTTCCATTGCAGGTACCGGTGGAAGTACATTGATCTTTCATACCTATTTATTTCACAAGGTACCGCGTATCACACAATCGTCACAATAGCTCGCTCACCTGACATGCGCAGACCTCCCCAAAACCGCCCTTGCCCAGCACCCTGTACATCCGGAACGTGTGCTGGGTCACCGGCTGGGCCTCCAGCCACTTCCACTGCAGGTACCGGTGGAAGTACATTGATCTTTCGAACTCGGCGAACGGAGTGCCCGCCAAGAAACTCTTCACGCATCGCATGCACTCAGAGAATATGTCTTTAGTGCCACCTGGTGAGACAGAATTCTAGTAGATTCAAGACGAAATGCAGTCGATGGAATATTACAATCGATAAAAGACAAAAAAGAAATTGTAGATTCAAGAAAACTACCGTCGAATGAAAAGTAAAGACGATAAAAGGCAATTCATATTGAAATTTTTCATTCATTATTATGGGACATTTCAATGTCGCTTAATAATTGTCATTATCTTCTGGTTTCACAACATTGGTTGACATCAAATAAATTATTTAAAAATAAGTTTACTGCCGCTTCCAATGCGTCAGTGCAGAAGAAGCGGTAATAAGCTGTACTGCAGAATTTTCTTCATATACGTCAACTTCACAATTATTCAAACTTAGAATAGAAACGTGTACGAGAGAAAACATTGTTATGATTAATTGATTTATACGAAATTTAAATTGTATAAAAACTACTAATTTATATTTTAATAACTTTTAAATCTCAAAAACCACACGACCAATTTTGATATTTGGCACATAGGCAGACAAAACTTTCAGGAGTAACATGTGAATATCTCTTAGTACCTAAGTTTCTAGCTGTTGAAATTACGGTACATTTATAAAGATTGGAGTATCATATCCTTAAAGAAAAAGGACACTGTTTTTCTTATAATTATTTTTTTATTTTCCCACTAATCAACAATGAATGGCTGACTTTATAACCTTTGAGCAGAAATTATCAGTGAACAGTCAGTGACGATCAAAGTTAGTCAAAATTCAAGATTCCCAAGTATCTGTGATACATCAGATGAAGCCTCTAAATGAATTAAAAGCATCTCAAAAACGTCCATCGCACGACTAGAGACAGCTTCACAATCATTTAACCCAACTGAAAATTGCCGTGTGGTTCCCGGCACCATTACAAAAAATAATAGGACCACTCCGTCTCTATCCCATGGATGTCGTAAAAGGCGACTAAGGGATAGGCTTACAAACTTGGGATTCTTCATTAGACGATGGGCTAGCAACCTGTCACTATTTGAATCTCAATTCTATCATTAAGCCAAATAGCTGAACGTGGCCACATTCAGCTATTCCAGTCTTGAAAAGACTGAATGGCCATTCAGTCTTTTCAAGACTGTTGGCTCTGTCTACCCCGCAAGGGATATAGACGTGAAGGGAAGGGAGAAGGGATGTATGTATGAATACTGAACGGCATACCTTCTAGGGAGGATTTCGCCTCCTCAATGACCGTCGAACTCAGAACGTCGGTGACAGCATCTCCGTCGTCAGTCAGGAACCGCGCGAACACCTCTGTGGCGAGCGCAGTCCGCGACTCTTCCACTTCCACCTCGTACTTCTCCGCCTGTACTGAAGCAATGCGGACTCACTCATCAGTTGTTGCACGGTGGTTATATACATACATACATATGGTCACGTCTATATCCCTTGCGGGGCAGACAGAGCCATACTAATATTATAAAGCTGAAGAGTTTGTTTGTTTGTTTGAACGCGCTTATCTCAGGGAATACTGGTTCGAATTGTAAAAATTCGTTTTGCGTTGAATAGACCATTTATCGAGGAAGGCTTTAGTTTAGGCTATATAACATCACGCTGCAACTGTAAGGGGCAAAGAAATAATGGAAAATGTGAAAAACAACGGGGAAAATTATTTATCCTTGAGGGCTTCAATGATGCCCAAAATAACTATTCCACGCGGACGAAGTCCCGGGCACAGCTAGTTTAAAAATAAATAGTTATTCAACCTCTTTAAAATGAATAAGTGTGATCAGTGATTTATCAACGTTATGTGCAGTTTTACTTCATTATATTCCAAGTTTTAGCAATGTAAAAAAATGTATCAATTAGCTCAACGTGGCCTATCAGTATTTTCAAGACTGTTGGCTCTGTCCACTCCGCAAGGGATATAGACGTAATTATATGTATTCAAATTATCCGTTTTCCATAGTGACAATTATATATACATATACAGGGTGACTTTTAATTCAACTGCATAAATTTAACTGTTAAGTGTACTAATCTAAAGGATATTTAAAAACATTAAAAGAAAAATATCGGTTCATATTTCAGAAATTACGAAAAAAAATAAAAGTATTTAAATCCACGATCCTAAATACGTAATATCACCCCGGCCGGCGGAAAAGCGACGCGTAAGATTCAGAGGTCAACGACACAATTCATTCAGCTGAGCGATCTCGACAACTCTGTACTTTACTTGATCTTGATACTAAAAAAATAATTTATTTTTCAGACATTTATTTACATGTTTTAATTTCTTTTTGTAGTATTGGTCTTTAATAAAGCGTGTGACGTAGTTTTTGAGGGTTTTTTAAATGTGAAAATGATGACGTTTAATTTAAATAAAAATAGGCTCAAACGGCTCAGAAGCATGGGTATAGACTATGTTTAAAAGGATGCAGTTGTTTTAAATGTCACCCTGTATATATAACATGATTATATGTATGTATGTGTGTATTCAAATTATATCTGTTTTCCACAAAATAAAAAAATAAAATTAAATAGAATTATATATATATATACAAATGTTACTGACCGCATCAAGGAAGCTGTTGTACTTGTGGTACTCCGGCCTGTTCCGCTCGCAGAACTGGCGGAACAGGTGCTTGCCGATCGGCTGCTGGTCCACCACGTAGTCGTAACCTACATCTGAAACAATGGAAACGGTCAATCGTTAGTTTTCTGGCTACTTTGGTCAACTTTATCTTTTGTCTTTACCTGTGAGAAGACAGGGCCAACAATCTCGAAAAGATTTCAGTCTTTCAGGCCTTCAGGCCACGTTCAGCTGAATAGCTCGACGATAGAACTGAGATTGACTGAGAGACCCGAAAAAACCCAACAAAGCATTTAAATACTAATCTCAGTACTGGGTGTGTGGTTCCCGGCACCAATACAAAAAAGAATAGGACCACTCCATCTCTTTCCCATGGATGTCGTAAAAGGCGACTAAGGGATAGGCTTACAAACTTGGGATTCTTTTTTAAGCGATGAGCTAGCAACCTGTCACTATTTGAATCTCAATTCTAACATTAAGCCTTAATAGCTGAACGTGGCCATTCAGTCTTTTCAAAGACTGTTGGCTCTGTCTACACCGCAAGGGATATAGACGTGGCCACATGTATGTATGTAGCACTGGGTACCCACCTGATTACTCAAGAAGTACCAGGTAAGCGGGAAGATATCAGTGGCGTAGTCTCTTAGACTTGGAGCGAAATAAAACGCGAAGGTCAAGACCGAGCGGGATGGCGACGCACTGTGGATGCCCTCTGCCCCAGCTAGGGGACATAGGACCTTAAGTCAAGTAAGTCAGTCTCTTAATGAAAAATAGCCACTTTTCGCATCTGTCTCCAGTGGGAATAAACAATAACGTTTCTGTTCGCACTTTTGTACGTGATTGTACCTACTGATCGTAAAATAACTTCTCTAGCGTTATCTTATAAAAACAGCCCCTCGGGTGTGTTTATATTATGAGAGGTTATTGTACGAAATTGCTTTTGGCTAACATATTGTATGGAAACCATCTCCTCGCGTTAGAAGCTCAAGATTAAATTCATTTGATTGTGAATCAATATAATTCAACTCACTTTTTTGAAAGAATTTAAAGAGTTTCAAAATGGATTCCTTTTATGATCTCGACCTCTGTGGCGCGGCGGTAGTAAGCTTATCTGTGAGAAGATCGGAGGTCCCGGGTTCGAATCCCGGCTAGGGCATGATGAGAAAAGAACTTTTTCTGATTGGCCTGGTTCTTGGATGTTTATCTATATAAGTATTTATTATAAAATATAGTATCGTTGAGTTGGTATCTCGTAGCACAAGTCTCGAACTTACTTCGAGGCTAACTCAATCAGTGTAATTTGTCCCGTATATATTTATTTATCGTAGGAAATTGCAAGTTTTGTGGTAAATTCCTAAAGCCGCACCCCATTGGTGCAGTCACTACAAATTTTCTTTCTCGGAACACAGGTTCCGATTTCGATCACTATGCTGATGAATTGGGCTGGATTTTGGATGATTTATTTAATTACAGTATATACCACAGACACAAAGCTAATCAAGCAAAATACTTGCACGAAACCAAACCAAAAGAATATTAGCGATAAATCGAGAAATGCCCTAATGCAAGATAACTGAAGATTTAGACGCAAAGTTTTGTTGTACTCATACTGATTATTGGATTTCGTTCCGTGCTCCCCTGGGAAAATTGGGTAATCGGGTCTTATCAATTGTCTTAATCGTTGTGGCAATCCGTCAAATCGAGAACATAGGGTGAGGAGTCAGCTTCCACAAACAACCTTAATAAAACACCGAATATTATGTATGTATGACGCTTTAAAAAGAAATATTGTGACATTAAGGTAAAATACGAGCGTTTCAAATGCAAATTTTACTGGGTTGGAATAGGAGGTTTACAAGTCTAAGGTGTATTTAAAATAGGAAATTTTTCTGATTAAGAAGTCTTAAGAAATAAAGCTAAATTTCCTTCGGGAAAAGGCTTTGCTGAATCACTTTTGCGCCTGACGAGATACTACGTCCGGACGGAATCTCACATAAGGTAATATGGAAGTCCTTTAAAAGTCTACGAGATCTGGTGTATAAAATGGAACAGACACCCATTAACATATTGCTTACGCCGGAACAGTCTTACGAATTCTCGATCAGGTCACGTGTCAAGATTCGTTTCTATCCATCACAAAACGTGCACAATAACGCTAAATAATTTCTACTCCAAAAATTCATAAAATATACTCCATAAGTAAATAATACTTACATGTACAAAAATTTAATATTAAAATAACCAAAAAAAAAAATAAGTAGTTAGTTAACCAGCTTCATTATTAATTTCATTAGTCAAAGTCATTCGTCTATCACATCACTAGTGCCGCCCCGCGATACCGTATCATTTAATCTGCTAATTATATACCGATAATAAGCCAATAACTAAGTTACTGATTAAACTAACGGCGCTTTGATTAATATTTTAATCAAAAAATAAATATCCATACTTACTTATATAATAAATGTGAAAAAAAAATGTTTCTTGTTGGTCCGTCTTTCAACTCAAAACCACTGATCCGATTTCCAAGAAATTTTGCAATTGTGTGGAGTACGGATAAGTCTTATAATGCGGACGAAAGCTAGTATTTTGTATCATAATAAGTAATCTTTTGGCCTACAGTTGCCTGAAAAGGCACATAAAAATGTATCGACATTTTATTGAGCGAAATTAAATGTTTATAAGTCAGTTTATACAAATTTTCAAATTTAATACAAACGTCTAATAATATTTTGATAACAAAATATATATTTTAACAAAAGCGAATACCCAGAAAAAAAATTGTCTAAGATAATATCACAACGATAACCTATATCATGTCATAGTATCAATTAGCAGAAAGCAATGATTCATTAAAAGTACTTGAATAACTTGACAAATATTTCCTTATACTAGCTGCTGTCTGCGGCTACAACCGCAGGAATTATTCGCGATAAAGGTACCTATTCAATATTCTCTTCCTTATCCCAGTTCTCATATGAACAAAATACTTTATCTGTAAATTATATTTTTACTTCCAAAATTTTTAATCTAATTACTTGAATCTCATTACTTCCTCCTTTAAAGGCATGCGGTTGACTGTGGCCCGTAGGCCATATTAGCTTATTGGCTTGATGACAGAATTGAGATTCAAATAGTGACAGGTTCCCAGCCCATCGCCTAAAGGAAGAATCCCAAATTTATAAGCCTATCCCTCAGTCGCCTTTTTCAACATCCATGGGAACGAGAAGGTGTGGTCCTATTCTTTATTTTTTTTATTGGTGCCGGGAACTACACGGCACAACAACATACTTCTCTATCAGCGTAATTCTGTCGTGTTTTCAGCAGTGCGTTTGGAATTCATACGAGCACTCCACGTATACTTAAGACGATATACGTGGAGATTTCATAAGCTCACAAGCAAATACATTAATATATTATATCTCTGTACGTTCTTGGCATACTCCATTTGGGGGGTTGGCATGTAAACAACATATATTTGTATAGTCTACTAACACTATATCATGTAATATCCCAATACCAACTAATGTTATAAATTCGAAAATAAATATATTTGTTTGTTACCCCTTAAGGAGTTATCTACTGAATTATTCTTCTAGAAATATCACGAATATATATTTAAGTGTGTGGAAAACGATATGGGGTACCTTTAATCCCGGTAAAACTATATAGTTCTCGTGGGATTTGCGAAAAACCTGTATTTTTTGTAGGTGGAGCTAAATTCGCCGATTTTTCGTAGATGGCGTAAAATTTTTTGTTGTTGATTGCGCTTAATACACATGGCAAAGCTGTGGGTAAAAGTTAGCAGATAGATAGATAAACTCTTTATTGCACCATAAGAAAAAGAAAAAAACAGAAAAAAACACACAGGTAGTCAATGAGGTACAAAGGCCTTAGTAGCCTATGCTTGATGGATTTGCATATTTCCTTAGTGGCCTTTTTACGACATCAATGGGCAAGTGGTGATCTTTATCTAAAACGCCGAGAACCATACGGCAAAACACCTTCTTCCTTAACTTAGTTTCGGTTGCGTCCTCACCGCTCTGGAGAGGAGCCCGGGGTTTGCCTTTGACCATGGATCCTGGATTGGGTGAGTCAGGTTTTTACACGAAGCAAATCTCATCTGACCTCCACAAACTTTGCATGTAAACCTAATTAAACTAATACGGGTATTGGATCCACGGTTGTACATCCAGTTGCCTGAATGTGCAGGTTTTCTGAATAAGCTGCTTCAGCTCCCGTCTGACCTCCGCAACCTTTGCGAATACGGCACAAGACCATATAATGGAAAATACAGTAATTATTCTCCGACAAGGAATAAAATAAAGCTGCCCTGGTATAACTAAAATTCCGTTATCTGCCAAATCCTTGTTTTAAGTAAAACGTCAAAATGCGGTAAAAATTTAAACTGATGCCATTCATCAATGAGAACGCCTATTTATGACTTAAAGGTACCAAAAAGTCGTATATACAGATCGAAAGAGATTTTTTTTTCTTATTCTACTGGTAAAATAGGTGAAAATCCTGATGTCAGATAACGGCATTTTAGTTTGACCACGGCAGAAAGAGTGATTTACCTTACATAAATTAAGAAACCAGGCAAAATACAGAACCAAAATTATTATTAACGATATCAATAACAACTGGTACTCTACCGGCTTATCAAAAGTACATAGGTACGAATCCCTGAAATTTCAGGAATTTTTTCCTATACTCTTTTAACTGGCATACAAATTCTAATTGGCAACCCTACGCAGATTTCTCGAACGTCGATACGCGTGGGCGTAAGGGATTTAATAATAATAAAAAAAAAACGAGAGCAAAAATGTAGCCATTATTAAAGGCTTATGTAACGAAATCCATGCAAAGTATAATAATTTTGTGCAAAATATACATACACACATATGGTCACGCCTATATCCCTTGTAGGGTAGACAGAGCCAACAGTCTTGAAAAGACTGATAGGTCACGCTCAGCTATTTGGCTTAATGATAGAATTGAGGTTCAAATAGTGACAGGTTGCTAGCCCGTGGCCTAAAAGAAGAATCCCAAGTTTATATAATATCCCTTAGTCGCATTTTACGACATCCGTGAGAAAGAGATGGAGTGGTCCTATTCTCTTTTCCATTGGTGCCGGGAACCACACGGCCGTCGCAATTGTTGTTCCCAAGGGAATAAAGCCTCTTAGTGTCATGATAAGGTTGTTACAGCCGGCCAAGTTTTTTGCTCCGCCAAATAAAGCAAGTTATTTCATTACTAAATAATTACAAATATGGTAACAGCGAATATCACTAAAATAGCTTTATTGATGTTTAAAATAGAGCCGTCAGGGTAATTAATATGACTCAATATGTCCACAAGGCAAATAAATAATTATAAATACAACATTTGTATGACGCACTGTTTAGGTGAACATATTCTACCTGCGCATGACACGAATACCAGTATAATCGAGTATTTATGCATTCCATTTGCACTAATGTATCACAATTTACTTAATATGTACTCGATTGGTACTACACTAGTTTCGTTCCGTCGTTTCTCGGTTGGGAATTGCGAAAGAAATCTAAATTTATAACTGGGAATAATAATTTAACTACAATTTTTTTAATAAAGTTTCGGTCTTTTTTTTTTTGCTTTACCCCTAAGCTTAAAAAGAAAATGTATGTACACCGGTCGCCTTAACACAGTCATATACATACATAAAATCACGTCATTCTTCCGTTGGGGGTAGGCAGAGGCTACATCTTTCCACTCGTCACGATCTCTGCATACATCTTTCGCTTCTTCTACATTTTAACTGTTTTTATGCAAGCTCATAGATGTCAATTATTATTGTATTAACCACAAAATGTTTTTTAATTTTCAAAAATTAAAGTATGGCATAGGCATTTCTAAAATTAAAGTATGACTAATAGAAAAGTTATTCTCTTTAATCTAAAAACCTGACTCACCCAAATCAGGATCAAGCTCGTCAGTTTCGAGTACACTTGACTTAACCTTTTGCCAGAACGTCTCTGGCAAGAACAAACACTAAAAACTAGAATCATATAAATATTTAACGTGGCTCCCGTACTAAAAACGTGTTCCTATTTTGATCGAAATTGATAATTATGAATGAATAGTACGGAACCCTTCGTAATCCGTCTCGCACTTGGCCAGTTTCTTCAAACGAGCGCCCTGTATAAAGGTTGATATCCTTTGGCAAATTCTACAGTACAATCTCGATTTATTATTCAAACTAAGTAGTTAACATTTCAGCATTGAGTAATTTGTTACATTCAAAAACAGTTTTGCGGTATATTTTATCGCTGGCCAGCGGTTTTGTTAACCGCAAATAAATCATTATCATTTAACAAAAAAATTTATATTAAACGGCTATTGAAACGGTAGTTTTCCCGGTTTGATTTTGACTTTAAAAAAAGGTGAGTATTATAAGTTCGTCGGGTACTGATGTTTCATTTTGCGGGCAGATTATAAAAAATAAATAAATCGTTTTTATTTTGAGATGATGTGCTAGGAATTTTCAATCATAGAAAGACAAAACTCTTTATTGTACCATAAGAGTAAAACATACAAAACAGACAGAGATGGTACAAAGGCGGACTAATCGCAAGCTCTTCCAGTCAACCTTTGGGTGGAAGGAAACCGAACAGGAGTTTGGCGTTGGCGCAGAACAAGATAAATAAATGTTTAAACATACAACGCACACAGAATATATACCTATATACAATAGATATAATACAGTAATATAATAATATATACATATATCATACTAAAAATATAGAGAAAAAGATATGCATTTTTGTTTGTTTGTAACGAATAAACTCAAAAACTACTCGACTGATTTTCACGAAATTTGGCATAGACCATTCAATATACCCTCGGCACTAACATAGGATATATTTCTTGAATTTCCCACACGAGCGAAGCCCCGCGCAAGAGCTTGTACTCAATAAAGATTGAACGGCCTTTTTCTAAAGTACTGAAAACCCACCACCTCACATGACATCAATTATTTTGTCCTTCAATGTGCCGTGCGGTTCCCGGCACCAATAAAAAAAGAATTGGACCACTCCATCTCGTTTCCATGGATGTCTTAAAAGGGGACTAAGGGATAGGCTTATAAACTTGGGATTCTTCTTTTAGGCGATGGGCTCAATCCAACATAAAAGCCAAACAGCTGAACGTGGCCAATCAGTCTTTACAAGACTGTTGGCTCTGTCTACCCCGCAAGGGATATAGACGTGATTGTATGTAAATTAAATGTTAGAAATGTACCTACTTTCGCTAACACGAACCTTCTCGTTCATTCCAGTATAATTACAAAATGTTTCCAGCATCCTGCCACTGGGAACGATACAAAGACAAAAGTTTAGTCGATACAGCGTCGACCTTGACTCGTCCTCCACGAATTGAGGCTGGGAAGCGCTCATAATGAGGAATCTTGAAGTAAACCCGTACTATGTGACGGTAAATTTCTTTTTAAGTAATACTCAACAAAACTATATAAATGAGAATTCACTGTTTGGAAATGGGTTCAAAATTTTATATAGACGTAAGTAGGTACTAAACACTATCCTACGACCAGCGACGTTTGCTCTCTAACAGCGCACCCTTTCTTAAAATTGGAAATATATTATCAAGATGTTAATGTTGTGATAAGAGTAATGAGTGTAGAGGAAGCGGGAGAGGACTGTAAGGATCGTAGCAAGTGGAAATCCATAGTCTCTGTCTACCCCAATGGGAAACAGGCGTGATGGTATGTATGTATGTAATGTACGATCATAGTTAGCACTCAAGGAAATATATATTTATGTATATACCTGCGGCAAAAGAACCACCAAACGTCTTACACAAAATTAAACAATATAATCCTACTAATATTGTAAATGCGAAAATTTGTTCGTATGTCAGTATGGATGTTTGTTACTCTTTCACGCAAAAACTACTGAACCGATTACGATGAAAGGTATGTATGTAGGTAGCTGAAGAGCCAGAATACCATATAGGCTACTTTTTATCCCGGAGTTGCCGCGGGATTCATTCCTAATTGAATTCCACGCGGACGAAGTCGCGGGCGGCCTCTAGTATTAAATTAAAAAAAAGAAATTGTTGCAAAGTTCTTTGTTCTAGAAAAGTTTGTAAAAGCTCCGACTTCGCTATTCAATGCAACATCCCGGAGCAAGGGGGTTTATAGTTTCATGAGGCCAAGAACTTTGTTGGAGTTAACAAGAAAACTAATATCATAAATGCGATAGTAAGTTTGTTTTTTACCTCTTCACGCGTTATCTAATAAACCAATCTTCTTCAAATTTTACGGATATATAATTTAATAAGTTAGTAAATAAATGCTTTATTGTTCACTAAAGGAGTACATTACAAATATAAAACAGTACAACCTACAGTACAAAGGCTGGTTTATCCCTGGCGTATTTAGAGTTAGGCGTAGTAAGAGTCTGAAGAAGGACGTAGGGTACTTTTCATCCCGGTGAAAACTATAGTTATCTAGGGATTTGCGAAAAATCTGTATTCTTTCGTAAGTGGCGCTAAATTTGTGTTAATTCGCGCCTGTAGGTGGCGCTTATTGCGCGCGGGCGGAGCTGCAGATAAAAGCTAGTACTTTATAAGAATAATATCCTGCTTCATTCTCTGCTAGCATTTGGTTGTCTTCCAATCCATTGAAAAGAGCCCGGAGTCACAATGCAAAAGTGGGCAGATAAAGTTTTAATACTGAGTGACTCTTCAAGAAACGAAAGCATAACCCAGGTTAGGTCTTGATTCAGTTGCCTGAAAATAAGTTTCCTCGCCGTAAGAGCACCAACCTACCTTTTTGACAAACGTTGACAAGACATACGACTTAACTTCCATCTCACTCTGTGTGGAGATAGAACATATCTCATGATCGCGAATCGACCACAAGTTAGCATTAAATATATATTAAATATATACGGGACAAATTACACTGATTGAGTTAGCCTCGAACTTAGACTTGTGTTACGAGATACTAACTCAACGTGCTGTATTTTATAATAAATACTTATAAAGATAAACATCCAAAACCCAGGCCAATCAGAAAAAGTTCTTTTCTCATCATGCCATGACCGGGATTCGAACCCGGGACCTCCGGTGTCACAGACAAGCGTACTACCGCTGCCCTACAGAGGCCGGCCGGCCGTCGTCATTGAAACAAGTAAATTCATAACTGAGAAACGAGTGTGGGGAACATAGTAGCCGAATGAACGGATACGCTTACGAGTCTGATATCTTTACTATACAATATCGTAAACGAGGTAGACAGAGCCAGATTCGATAGCCTCGTATAGATAGATGACGTAGAAGTCTACAATTTGCGTGGAAACAGAAAAATACTCAATATTATTCTTCGCTACTAATCGAAGCGAAATAATTTCGGAGCAACTGATTTTTCTTACAACAATACTAATCTCACAAAACAAACCACAAGTTGTGTGTATATTCAACTGTGTGACAATAAGGAATTTCCCACAATGTGTGTGTTGTGTTTGAGACGTAACAAAAACAAACAAACATGGGCCGAATCGATTTATCCGTAGGACGTATAGTTATTCAAAGCGCGATTCTGTGACGAGTGGCCGATGGTGTAAATTAAAAGAGTCGAACTGATTCAATGATAATGTATTCCATTCCAATTGATTCGATGATAAGATCAGGGAAGTCCTGGCGAAAGGTCAGGTCAAGAATACCCGAATCCGACGAGAGTGCGTGAAGAATTATAAATGTGGATAAGGTGAAAGTATTCAGGGATCGTAGCAAGAGGGATGATGTAGTATCTGCCCTCAAGGAAAGAGGCGTGATTTCATGTTTGGATTTTCCTTATGCAAGCATGCCGCCTTTGTGATAAAAAGGGGATTTTCTTTTTCTTTCAATACATTTATGCGGGGTTATTTACGAATGTTGATAAGCATTATGTCTTCTTTCTCTTTTTATCTTTTCGATTTACTTCAGGGTTAGAGAGAGACTGAAGATAAAACAAATGCCTCGTCGAAGTGCTCGAATAAGCTATTTGCTAATGCATTCACAGACGTCGGCTACAGAGTTTAGAGTCACCAAAGTTGCCAAAAGAAGTTTTCACAACCCCACACATTTGTAACCTAAAAAAAAATAATTAAATGGACATGCCAATTACAACGAAACGAAATAAAATAAGCATTCAGACGTAGTTATTTAATAATGAAGCACAGTGAGTTAACACTAAGTAACACACTGCGATCAGACAAACCCGTCGTGGTTTTAAAAATCGACAGATTTTTAAATTAAATATTCAATTACTTGATACATTAAAAGAAAAAAATAAAAGATTTTATTTGTCCTATCGCTTATAACTTGGGCCACACTCCCAACCCGTGCTCTTCCCAAGTTTTATTGACTTGGCGGTTCTATAGCTCCGCAACTTACAAGACGGGGCGTATTACGACACGCCATCTTTCGACGGGCCAAGCCATAAAACAAAAGCCACCAGATAAATAAAACATGAACTTATTTAAGTAGCGCTTTGATATATTAATCGGTATTAAATTTGGTCGTTACATCATTTTGGTTAGACGGTTTGGTCATGTGGAGAGGATGAATGAAAGCAGATTGACTAAGCAGATATAAAAGGAGAGTGTGGAGGGAAAGGTCGGAGTGGGAAGGCCTAGACGAACGATCTTGATCAAATTAAGGACGTCCTGGTAAAGGCTCAGGTCAAGAGTACCCGAAACCGCCGAGCTTGCATGAAGAGAGAATGTGGATGAAGCGAAGGAAGTATGCAGAGATCGTAGCAAGTGGAAAGATGTAGTCTCTGCCTACCCCTCCGGGAAAGAGGCGTGATTGTATGTATGTATCATTTTGGTAATGGGCTGCAATGACGGAAGGTTGGTAGGTAGACTCATGGGGTGTGATGGGATAAGTCCTATATGTCTTTATCCTTTAACGGGGTAGACAAAGACAAATATCTCGAAAACACTGGAACGCCATGTTCAGCTGTATAGCTCAATAATAGACTTAAATAAATAATTACGAAACAAAAGCTAGTTACATCAAGATACATACATAATATAATCACGTCTTTATCTTTCACTGGGTAAACAAAGCCAACAGTCTTTAATTTGGCTAAAGGATGGGATTTAAGATTCAAATAGTGACAGGTTGCTAGCCCATCGCCTAAGAGAAGAATCCCAAGTTCATTAGCCTATCCTATTGCGACATCAATAGGCAAGAGATGGTGGATGGGTCCTATGCAAAAGTGCCGGGGACCACACGGCACCACGTTCTCCCCGTGGACCAACTGATATGCACAACAAGTTGTACCATCCCCTATTCCTTATAGCTGTGCCCGCGACTTCGTCCGCGTGGAATACCATATTATGGGCATCATTGAAGCCCTCAAGGATGAATAATTTTCCTGGTTTCTTTCACATTTTCCATTATTTCTTTGCTCCTTATAGTTGCAGCGTGATATTATATAGCCTAAAGCCTTCCTCGATAAACGGTCTATTCGACGAAGAGTTTTTCAATTCGGACCAGTATTTCCTAAGATTAGCGCGTTCAAACAAACAAACAAACTCTTCAGCTTTATAATATTAGTATAGAAAAGGATCATAATCAAGATCCATGATCCAATATCAGATTGAATCTGTAACTAGGGCATCAGACGATTGACCTGTGCACCAGTGCCATCTGGCCATTTGATTGGTCATTTAGTAGCAATGAGCGTACCAACAGAGAATTCGTGGGAGACTGGCGATAGTTTATAGTTCGGTAGGGTTGGCAAAAGTAGGAAAATTCATTCGTATTTGTTTACTATACACGTGGTAACAACCCTGTTTGATAAGGATTGAAAAAAAAAATACTAAACAAAATATGTGCCGTGTGGTTTCCGTGATACCAGCTTTTACCCGTCAAGAACCACAGAGAAGCGTGCATTTTGCGCCACATACACGCGCGAATTTTGCGAAAAAATTAAGTTTTCGCGCAAACCGTTCCGCGGGAACTAAAGTCTTTACCGGAATAAAAAGTACCCTATGTCTAGACTCTTTAATTACATATACGCAAAATTTCAAGAAAATCTGTTCAGTAGATAACGCATGAACAGAAAACAAACACACAAATAAACCTACTTTAAAATTAGTATGCATTTTCAACCATGTGCGTTGTTCAACCAGTTAATATTTTTTTATTTTATAAGCAAATATTTTTCATTAATATATTTTTATTTCCATTAAAAAAAGATATCAGAGTGGGCAACCCTAGCAATCATCCGAAGTATCCGGTGTCGTGCGGCGAATAATTCACGGCTTATGGCGTTACTCGATTACTGGTAATTGATCCCGCGACCTCTCGTTGAGGTTTGGCCTTCTCGCCGCTACTCCACTAAAACTGTGGCCACAAGACGCCCCCGAAATCTATACAAATATTAGCTTATATTTGTATAGATTTCGGGGTTAGCTGAAGAGTTTGTTTGTTTGTTTGAAGGCGCTAATCTCAGGAACGACTTGGAATTGAATGATTCTTATTGCGTTGAATAGACCATTTATTAAAGAAGGCTATATAAATCACGCTGCAACTATTAGGAGCATAAAAATAATGGAAAATGTGACAAAAACGGGGAAATGTATTCATCCTTGAGGGCTTCAATGATGCCCAAAATAACTATTCCACGCGGACGAAGTTGTGGGCACAACTAGTTTTTATATAAAGAATATGTGTTTTTATTCTTATTTTTTATTTGACTAAAACAACTTAATTTATTTAGTCAATTTTATATGTACACTAGTGACCCGCCGCGGCTCCGCACTTGTAGTAATTATACATATAAACCTTTCTCTTGAATCACTCGTATCTATGAAAAGAAATGCATCAAAATCTGTTGTTTAGTTTTAAAGATCTAAGTATACAAACATAGGGACAGACGTGGGAAGCGACTTTGCTTTATACCTACTATGTAGTAAAACATGATAAAAAATGAAGATGATGTATATGTATAATATAACTAACTAGCGACCCGCCCCGGCTTCGCACGGGTGCAAAATTCGGAAAATATTATACATAAAAACCTTCCTCTTGAATCACTCTACCTGTTACAAAAAACCGCATCAAAATCCGTTGCGTAATTTTAAAGATTAAGCATACAGACAAACAGACTAAAATAGCGACTTTGTTTTATACTATGTAGTGAAGTGACCAGATGTTCCGTTTTGAGCGGAACTGTCCCTTTATTCGACCACCTGTCCCGTTGTCCCCAAATAATAATCTGGGACTCAAAATAACCCGGTCCTCAGGCCACGGAGGATAGTGACAAAAGCAACTGCAAACACGCAAAAAATACAGGGAACTTTATATTTATTCACCATTTATACAGGGTTTATTTTTAATTAACTGAAATCCTTTAAACAGATAAACCAGTCCGCCAAACTTAACAACTTTTGATATGTATATCAAAATCGCTAATAGAACATCAGCTAAAATAAAAAAGATGCACGCTTAGGCAACCGGAAAGTATGAAATGACAAAAAAAAGCTTTTTTTTTTTTAAAAAAATTAATTTTCGCAGTTTCGTGGTTAGTCCCTTAGTTAATCAAAAGTTAAAAGTGAAGAAGAATAACAGGAAAAAACATTTATTCCTTTTTCGTCCCAGAAATGTAACACATGGTAACTAACAATTTTAAAAAACTAGTTTTCGTGGCCCGTCTAACAGCCGTACTGTTTTGGTAATATCCAATCTATTATGCGTGAAGGGTGAATGCCGAGCTAAACTGCCAAGTTTAGTAATGGCCTAAAGGGCAGACCGCATACGGAGCTAACACTTCAAGTTAAGCGCATCTTAACCGTGACTTACTAGAATTGTCCGGATTAACTTTGAATTGCCGTGCCGTGCCGTGTGGTTCCCGGCACCAATGGAAAAAGAATAGGACCGCTCCATCTCTTTCCCATGGATGTCGTAAAAGGCGAATAAGGGATGGGCTTATAAACTTAGGATTTCTAATATATATAATTTTTAATATTCTCTTAGGCGATGGCCCAGCAACCCGTCACTATTTGAATCTCCATTCTATCATTAAGCCAAACAGCTGAACGTGGCCAATCAGTCTAGTCGGTACTGTCTACTGTGCAAGAAATAAAGAAATAAAGACGTGTATGTATGTTATACAGTATTCAAACACATATAATCTGCCTATTAGTGTGTTGAGCACCTAACCACACGGCAGAATACTGTATAACATATTATTATTTCGCAGATTTGATAAATATACATATAGTTACAATATCAAAGAGAAAGAGAGCATTTATGGTATTACCGATTATCCTTCCTCCTTTACAAGTAGCTTCTTATTAAGTAAAAAAAAACTATCGTGAACCGTCAACACATAAATAACTTTTTATACGCACGCGCGCAGCAATGGAACGTCACCTTAACCTCAGGGACGTAATAAAAATGCGATGCCAGCCGACGCTAATTTATAATAAAAATAAATTAGATCGCCAACCCTAGCTCCTGTAACCGTAAGATGATGTTTACAAGGTAATGAAATTTCCAGTGGCTTTTACATTTCACAATTTTATTTCCCATTGTGAAGTGGAGGGAGGGGAGATAACGCGTTTCGTGGGGTGTTAGGAAAAATAGATAAATCCATTCGGCATAAAGATGGTACTTTTATTGTAAAACTAACAACGCCCCGTGCCTTCGCTCCCGTGGGATTTTCGGGATAAAAAGTACCCTATATTCCAGGCTAAAAACCATTGAATTGCGCAAGTTTATTTTAAAATGTTAGGTGGATGTCTTAAAATGATGAAATTCAATGTAAAAGACAGGCAAAAGATACTTAATCGATTGAAAACGTTGTAGTTTCTGGCTAGTTCATAGTGCTGTGAGGACTAATAAAAAAAAAGGATACGACCACTCCATCTCGTTGCCATGGATGTCGTAAAAGGCGACCAAGGAATAGGATTATGAACTTGAAATTCTTCTTTCAGGCGATGGGCTAGCAACCTGTCACTGTTTGAATCTCAATTCTATCATCAAGCTCATTCCATAGTGCGACCCTGGACCATATAAGGAACCTACATGCCAGCAGTTTGATCTGTGTTAATCAAACAGTCAGTCAATGTCCTTTATTAAATAATTTAGATTTTTGTGAACAAAATCACTACATACTATAAAGCAAATCCGTTTCTGTCTGTATGTTTGTATGCGTGGACGTTAAAAACTACAGGACGGATTTGGTTGCAGTTTTTTTTTTAATAGATTGAGTGATTCAAGAGGAAGTGCGAAGTCGGGGCGGGTCGTTAGTAGTGTACATACGTACATACATATAATCACGTCTATATCCCTTGCGGGGTAGACAGAGCCAACAGTCTTGATAAGACTGGTAGGCCACGTTCAGCTGTTTGGTTTAATGATATAATTGAGATTCAGATATTGACATTTTGCTAGCCCATCGCCTAAAAGAAGAATAAGTTTATCCAGTACGATTTACAAACACCTAACTGAACGGCCCGAGTTGAGCCGAATCCGTATCCCTTAGTCGCCTTTTACGATTGCTATGGAAACGAGATGTGAGTGGTCGTATACTTTATTTTATAGGTGCCGGGTACCACGGCACAGTAGTGTAAAACGTGTCATTTTTAGTCTGTCAGTAACAACACAAGCATTAGTCGGTCTTCGTGTCTTCGTGTCTCCGTGTCCTTGTAAATGTTTACTACTTAACGATATAAATAGAAGGGAGGAGGGCGATGTGGCGGGGTCGCGCTTTTTTTTTCTTTTCGTGAGGGGCGCGTGACGGCACTAAATAATACTAATAAAAGATACAGCCGCGAGTCGTTGGCCCCGAGTAGGAGTGTTTACAGGCGAGGTTGGGATTTTTTTGTTTCATACTAGGGGATAAAAAGTAGCCTATATGTTATTCTGGGTCTTCAGCTACCTGCATACCAGGCCTATTTCATCGTTATCGGTTACGTAGTTTTTGCGTGAAAGAATAACAAACATTCACACTGACATCCTGAAATACTAACAAACTTTCGCATTTATAATATTTATTTGACGGCCTCTGTGGCGCAGCGGTAGTACGCTTGTCTGTGACACCGGAGGTCCCGGCTTCGAATCCCGGCCAGGGCATGATGAGAAAAGAACTTGTTCTGATTGGCCTGACTCTTGGATGTTTATCATTATAAGTATTTATTATAGTATCGTTGAGTTAGTATCTCGTATCTCAAGTCTTCGAACTTAATAGGGATAAAAAGTAGCCTATATGTTATTCTGGGTCTTCAGCTACCTACATACCTTTCATGGTAATCGGTCCAGTTGTTTTTGCGTGAAAAAGTAACAAACATCCGTACTGACATACTCACAAACTTTCGCATTTATACACCTCGTAATATTATTTTCTGTAAACACATATTCTACCTCTTAAGACGTCGGAATTATATACATATATTTTAAAAAAGCAGCATTCAAAAGCTCTGTCTAATTATGCTCATTTTTTCAATATCAAATAATAATAATTATAAATTTGTATACCTACTATTTACGTAACGTTACTGATTAAAGTTACAACACGTAACGTTAAGTGACTTTAACCAGCTATCTATAAACAAGGCTTTGGTGCACTTCACACTAAGACACTAAATCATCTATTAGTTAGCCAATTAACCACGGCTGAGAGCTTTGATTAATTAACTGTTGCTATGCCAGTCAAAGCCACTTATCATTCGCATAACCAGATCTATAAATACATACATAGCCACGTCTATATCCCTTGCGAAGTAGACAGAGTGGATAGTCTTGAATAGACTGCAAGGCCACGTTCAGCTGTATGGTTAAATTATGGAAGTGAGATCTTTCAAATATTGACATTTTGCCGTGTGGTTCCCGGCACCAATACAAAAAAGAATAGGACCACCCCCTTTCTTTCCCATGGATGTCGTAAAAGGCGACTAAGGGATAAGCTTACAAAATTCTTTTTTAGGCGCTGGGCTAGCAACTTGTCACTAGCCAAACAGCTGAACGTGGCCATTCAGTTTTTTCAAAAATGTTGGCATACGTATGTATGTTTGTATATATATGTATTGACATTTTGCCATCCCACCGCCTAAAAGAAGAATAAGTTTATCCAGTCGATTTACAAGCACCTAACTGAAGGGCTCGACGCGACCCAAACCCGTATCACTTGAAATAAGTAGGAATATCCTGTGTTAGTGCGTTGTTTGTCGGCCCGATACTCATTGCATAAACAATCTTAAAAGCTGTTAGCTCGTGCTGTTAGCCGTGTGGTTCCCGGCACCAATAAAAAAAAAGTATAGGACATATACATCACGTTTCCATGGATGTCGTAAAAGGCGACTAAGGTATATGCTTATAAACTTTGGATTCTCGTGTAGGCGATGGGCAAACAACCTGTCACTATTTGAATCTCAATTCTATCATCAAGCCAAACAGCTGAACGTGGCCTATCAGTCTTTTCAAGGCTGTTGGCTCTGCCTACCCCGATAGGGATATAGACTTGATTATATGTATGTATGTTAGCTCGTGACGCGTGTAGAGAGCATTTTGAACGAAGAAGAGATTGATTGTCATATTATCTACGCAAAACCATGGGATTATGACATAGAGATTTAAATATGGCACGTAGGTTTCCTTATGTAGGTTAGGAAGGTACAATAAGAGGGGATTTCCCGATACTTGCGGGAATGGAAATAAAACTGAGGCTTTGGCTACATTGAGGCTTGTCAATGTTATTTATAAAAGAAATTTTAAATCAACTAAAAAAATTGGTGAGGGTAAAACATTGTGAGAAAACCAGCACATTCAGGCAACTGCAAAGGTTGCGGAGGTCAGATGGGAGTCGCTCTGTGTAAAAACCTGACTCACCCAATCAAGTCAAGAGCGTACCCCGGGCTCCTCTCCAGTTTGGCGAGGATGCAACTGGGACTATAGGTAGGAGGAAGAAAACTTTATTAAAGCATGAGAATAACTTAATACAAAAAGCATAATGTTTAAAGTTGTATAGCGCACTGGCCGCTAAGAAAAAAAGAAATTTTTAGAAGAAATATTTTATTGTTAATTTTCACATCGATGATTTAAGAAAAATTTAAGTTAGGATTACTTTTATGTTGTAAATTTTTTATTATAATTTTCTTAATTTTTAACAACACATAGGTTTTTTATTATACATCCCGGCTAATTATCTAAACATAAAATTATACTAGATAACATGGAGTGAGGCACTCAAATAATTAAATTGCAGTAAAAAAGAGCGGTGCATTGTCACGCTGCTTGAGCAAAATAAAGAAACGAGAGAAACACAATGTCCACATGACAATAAAGGCCCGAGAACACCAAAAGCAGTTCAGAATGCATATTGAAAACGTCTTCGATCTCGTCACGTCAAATTAATACGAAGGCCTGCGCTCTAACTACCCTGCCGCCGCGCAGTGTGACGACTATTGAAGAGTTTCTTATATTACAAATCAGTGCGGGCCCGCTTTAAATTAGTTTTTTTTTTTTATTTGATATCGCATTTTATTTGATTTAAGCAATCGTATTTTTGTTTTTCAAACTAGTTGATGCACCTTTACTATTAATTTGGCAAAAAAAAGGTCAGTGCTCCCTTATCTGTACATTCCATAATCTATACCATCTACTTGGGTATGCAACTCGTTGAGTGCAATACTGAACGCGGGGGCGGAAGGTAAACAGACGGGTTTTATTAGGAATACTGATGCTGTATAATAATTTGAATGCCGATGTTTCTAATGTGGAGGAAGACATCGCAAAGAAACCTATGCTAGAAAGCAACAACTTGTGACGTATAACTACAACGTCGCAGGTAAACAATTTAAAAAATTCACAGAATTATGACAATATTTATTCAGCTAGTTTTACCATTTTTAAGAGAGCGTGGGTTTAGCAAAAGTCAAGGGCCCCACGTTGGGCGCCACTGTGACGTTGAGGTTAAAGGGAGACTAGATAATTTAAAAAAAGAATCATAAAACAACGACAATGTTTATTGGACTAGTTTTTCAATTTGAAGAGATCCAGCACGTTGTCACCTGAGGATAGCGAGGTATTTGGCGATCGCAGGAGTAGACCAAGGGACACAGTCCGAGGGGCGCGCGCGCTAAAATGCATCGCCAGGCGGTGATGAGGGCCAGGGGAGATCGCAGCGGCATGACGTAACAAACTAGCAACGACGGATGACGAAGCTTCTTATGTTTCCTCTTTTTCTTACTCTAAGGTCAACCAAAAAAATAGAAAGAGAGAGACACCTGTGCCTTCTCAACGATCTTGAATAAATACCGCAAATATCGTTCGTCGTCGTTCGTATCGTTATTTAGATAAATTTTCAGCACATAGATATCAGGATCGTTTCAGGCCATTACGAGCGTAGCTTCGATCAAATTGGGAACATCAGGTGTCTAGAGGAAAGTCAAGTAATGAGTTTCCTAAACCGGCGAGCTAACATAATCTTCTTTCTAGATTTTTTGTCTGTGTCCTTTTCCATTTATAAACACGTAGACGTAGTAAATAGATCTGTGGTAAATAGATCTATGTTTGTCTCGTATATATTTATTTATTTACCTAAACGGCAAAGTCCTTTCATTTTCACAGTATTTTTCCGTGCGAACGTGTAATAATATTACACGTTTCCCGTCAAAAAAGCCTAATTGGACCAATTATTTTCTAAATGTCAAGAGGTAGATTACTCTCCGAAAATAATTCGTTTCGCTCATTTGTCTGAGCAAACAAACAATATTATTTCTTAGAAAGGCAATCTTATCACGCCGGCGGGTAATAATTTGAGGGTGTTATTTTGATTCCGTGCCGTGTGGTTCCCGGCACCAATAGAAAAAGAAGAAGAATAGGACCACCTTTCCCATGGCTGTCCTAAAAGGCGACTAAGGGATTGGCTCAAAAACTTGGGATTCTACTGTAAAGTGCCTAATATTATAAAATATTGATTTTGACTGATGAATAAGTTCGAATTTAACTGAGGTCATGTGAATGACCTAGAAAAATAAGGAATCTTTATTACATACCCAGTTTGATTGCTGACTGACTTACTCATAGCAGATATCGATATTTTTAGCTAGATTTGAATCAGGATGCAAATCCATATTAGATTCCCGAGGACTTTAGGACCAAAAATATCGATAGCTGTTATGAGTAAGTCAGTTAGTCGCATGAACGGACGTAAATTCGTCAATATATCAAGTTCCACGCAGCAGAATCACGTATCACCTGTCCATCCGAGCCCGTCCGATTATGTCAAACCCGTCGGCTTGACATTTTATGATTTAGAACCCGCGAACCGATATGCAAGGCTCGCTACACTAGATTTATTGTCTGTCGAAATTGTACCGATTGGCAGGAAATGCGTGTGCAAACGTATAAACATGAGTAAGGTAAGCTTTACAGAAGTCAGAGGTATAACAAAATCGAAAAACACTTATTCATTCACTCACACACTGATCTGAATATGACATTTGGCAGGAAGACAGTTTGTAACCAGGAGACGTTCGTTAAGATTTTTTGAAATTCCATTCTTAAAAGGTTGCAAGTTTGTATGAATGTATATGTATATTATTTTACACTACAGCATTCTTTCCAGATGAACTTCTTAATAACCTTCCAAACATATATCTCAATTAAAATTTGATTAATTTCCATTCGAGGTCAAACGTGACGCTAAAATCGATAATTCAATCAGCCGACATCGCTTAATATTATTTTGATCAGTGATAATTAATTCCAATAGTTGGATGTCCAGATGTTGTGCTGAAGAAAGGTAACACGGTTACGGAATTTATAAAATTTCATAATAATTTACATGATTGGGAGCTTATAAAAATAAAAAAAAATCGCCGTCACAAAATTAAGCTCCCTTTAAAAAGTAAAAGAACTCACAACCTTTGCATGTATTGTATTTATGTTTAAACATTTATTTATCTTGCTCTGCGCCAACGCCAATCTCCTGTTCGGTTTCCTTCCACCCAAAGGTTGACTGGAAGAGCTTGCATTAGCGTTAAGTCCGCCTTTGTACCATCTCTGTCTGTTTTGTATGTTTTACTCTTATGGTACAATAAAAAGTTTTATCTATCTATCTATAATTAAGTAATTATTCTGAATAAGAGGCCCGCTCCAAATTTTTTATTACCTATCGATTTTTTACATATATATCACAAGGCTGCCTATTTAGCCTTTAGCCTAAGCTTATTAGTATATTGTAAGGTTTGGAGCAGCCCCTCCAGTACTATAAAATATTGACTTAGAAATACACACAACTGTTAAATTACATTGCTTTTGAATCGGACAGTATTTTTTTTAAATTATTATTTAAACACACGAAGTATGTTGAAAAATTCAATAATAATCCACTAAAACTTTCAAAAGCAATTATATTTATTACCAGCCAGACATACAACCGCCATTTTCCATTTTAATTACACAGAGAAATGAAATGACAACGTGACATCTGCATACAGAAATATCCACTTCTTTGTTATTAGATAGAGGCGCCCTACACTACATTGACGTCAACAACCTTTGCGAGGTAAAGGCGATGTCGGAATGGTCTTACAACCGAACACAAAAAAAATTTATCAATTTTATTTTTTATTTTATATTTAATTTTTTTTTGTTTTTATGTTATTTACATCAAACATGTTTGTTTTTCCTAAAACAAAATTATGAAAGACTTAAACAATTGTCACACTTACGACCACGCCCATTTTTTCGATAAAATAAAATAATATAAAAAAGAATTATACGCGTAACAAACACATTTTTATAATATCATATTAACAGTTTCGGTCAAATTATTCTAATTTAAAAAAATTGTTTTTACTTAAGTAAATAACTGAATAGTCGTATAATTTCAAAACCAATGAAATATAAAAGAAATAACGCATCTCTATTATGAATGCACCTTTACTATCCATGCTTTTATTTCAATTGGTATATTTTACCTAATAACAATACGTGAAATTGCTTTTTTAATAAACTGTATAGATACCACAGCAATAAAGTAATTTCTAAAAGGCTTATATAAATTGAAATAAAATAAATGATTCTATATTTTTCCTTTATCGGTAGCATTTATAGATATAGACCTTCCTCGGAAAACTTCTTTTTCCAACATTACAAACAGGAACAAAATCCGTCCACAATTTTCCGAGATTAGCGGATACATACAGACAGAGAAAATAGGGAGAACTTTATAATATTCAGTCTGCAAGGCCACATGAAAATCCACTCACTTCGCGTAAGAACCTTACTAAACTAACCTAATCCAAGATCGTCGTCAAAGACGTGCCACGTGTTCTCCAAAGGGGAGGATATTAGCAGGACTGACGCCCGAAGAAAGAAGACTACATACTATCTATGTAAATTATATAAAAGAAGAGAGTAAATGACACAGCTCAAACCGCTATATATATATATATATACGTATATATAATCAATCCGATCTTTACCCCAGTAGCTGTACGGAACTACTTAAAGATGGAATCGAGATTCAAAAAGGGACAAGTTGCTTCCCCATCGCTCTGGAGAGGAGCCCGGGGACCCTAGATTGGATGAGTCAGGTTTTTACACAAAGCGACTCTCATCTGACCTCCGCAACCTTTGCAGGGGAACCTAACCTGTATTGGATCATATGGTTACACATCCAGTTGCCTGAATGTGCAGGTTTCCTCAAGGTGTATTCCCTCGACTTATATACTCTATCTACTTACTATAACCTAACACATTTATTCCTTGCAGACTAGACGCCTAGGATTCGATTAGAAAATACCCTAGAAATATCGCCGTGAATCGTGATTGAATTCCACGATGCCATCGAGTGGATAGGTTATCGAGCGATCTAGCAAATGGTGTTCACGATTATACCGATTCAGACTTCGATTTGTGTAATCGATACTGACCGAATTAATATCGGAATTGCTATTCGTTTGTATGTGCCATTTCATTAAGCTTAATTCTAATTAGTAGATATTTTTAAGCATTTCAGTTGCGGTACTAAATCATCATAAAGCATAACTTGTGTAAAGTACATACATATAATCACTTCTCTATACCGGAGATAGACAGAGACTACATCTTTCCACTTACTGCGATGACTGGACGACTTCTTTTACTTTCATTAATCAATTTTGTGATTAAATTTTTATCACATTTTCTGTAAATCGGATAAAATATATCTTTGTCAGCCACTGTGGCACAGCGGTAGTATATGCTTATCGGCAAGTCTGCTACCGCCCTTAAGGTCGGATTACAAGGGATTACGTTTCAGGGGCCGTGAGAAAGGTTATTACGAAAAAGTCAAGGACTTTTTCCTTTAGGTTAAGTTAAGAAATTGGAAAAATATACAGTGTAAAAATTTTGCCGAAATTATACTTTTTTAAAAGCTTTTTTAGTATTTACTTAACTAGCATAACGCGTCTCGTGATATATCTAATAAATTTTTAGCAACATATTTTTTTCCTAAGTAATGTGTAGATTACTTATTTGATAATTTTAATTAAATATACATAAACTTACATACTTCAGTATAATACAGCTTTTTCACAATTTTTTTTTATTTAAAATTATTCAACAATTCAACTTATTAGTCTTATAATTTTTGCAGAGTGACGTTATATTCCTAAGATCTTAGCAATAGTGTGCGGAAAAATAAATAAATAAAAGGACGAGGCGTCTCTATTATCAATTTTGTGTAAGTAGCTCTGTATAAGTAAGTAACGAAGAAGCGAAGGGTACATTTAAGTAAGTTTCCCGATACAAATTAGATCTAAACTTGGTTAACAAAGTCAATGATCTTGCAACTTATTCCCCTACCGCCAACGTAATTACAGATAAATACGAGTTAATCCCTAATCCTAATGCTATTAGAGGTGGATCGATACTAGTGATGGGACGCGTGATTAGTTTAGGGCTGCTTTTTTTCGATATACATACCCAATTCATTCCATTAATTCTTACGCATAGAACTAATTTTGATAGTCGTTTATATATCTTCAAATATTGTCCATTGTAGATATGTCTCTTTCTAGTCTCTCTTTCTCTTTCCTTCAAAATCTTTTTCCACCGATTCCAGTCGGAGGTACTTAGCTTGCATGCACCACCTAAGATCACACCTTACTTACTTACCACCAGGCAGATTGTGGTCAAGCGCACTCAAATCTATTATAAAAACAAACCACTTAGAATCTGGATAAGGATGTAGCCATTTTCACTCGGTCAGACCATCATTTTGACTGCAGTGCTCATGATTTTTTCCCTTCGGTAACGACCAGTTTTTAAAGGTCATAAACCAGTCTTAAATAATAGAATTTTGTAATAGTGCCGTGTGGTTCCCGGCACCAATACAAAAAAGAATAGGACCACTCCATCTCTTTCCCATGGATGTCGTAAAAGGCGACTAAGGGATATTCTTACAAACTTGGGATTCTTTTTTAGGCGATGGGCTAACCAACTGTCACTATTTGAATCTCAATTCTATCATTAAGCCAAATAGCTGAACGTGGCCATTCAGTTTTTTCAAGACTGTTCGCTCTGTCTACCCCGCAAGGGATATAGACGTGACCATATGTATGTATGTATGTAATAATAGAAACGTTTGCTTTCTACTGGCGTTCGTTCCGGTTACACCTGTCTTTAGAGGAGCCCGGGGTCCGCCATTACGACCATGATCCTGGAAGCTCTCTTACCAGGTAGGTAAGGGAGCTTCGTGTAAGAACTGGATCTCTTACTCCCATCTGACCTCCGCAACCTTTGCAGAAACCTAACTCATTTGTAAAAAGGGTAAATCTTAAATAATAAAAAAATATCCCATTGGAACTACGAAAAGGAGAAAAAAAAAATACGTCACCAGTTACAAATTGGAAACACATGAATTAGCAACTTCCGGCAGGGGGCGTTGCTAACTGCCGGCCCTCAAATTGGGCTCTGGATAACACGGGATTAAAATATCAACATAACTACATACATAACGGATTCTGTGCATTACTTTGTTTTTTAATAAGTATTAAATTACGCGCCGTGTGGTTCCCGGCACTAATAGAACAGCTTTTCCCCCATGGATGTTGTAAATGGCGACCTAGGCTTATTAACTTGCTAGCAACCTGTCACTATTTGAACTTCAATTCTATAATCAAGCAAAATAGCTGATCGTGGCTTGTCAGTCTTTCAAGACTGTCGGCTTTGTCTAACCCGCAAGGAATTTAGCTGAGCACCGAAAGATGTCAACTAATATTATAAATGCGAAAAGTTTAATTGTTTGTTACCACTTTACGGGTTATCTCCTGAATTAATCATCTTGAAATATCAAGTATACTTTTAAAAGTAGGGCTTTTAAGTTAAGGGCATAGTGTACCTTTCATCCCGGCAAAAGCTATAGTTCCCGTGGGATTTGCGTGAAAAACCCTGTATTATTTTACAGATGGTGCTAAATTCGTCCCTTTCTGTATGTTACGTTTAATTCATTGATTTTTTTTGAAGGCGGTGCGTGAAATTCGTCGCTTTTTGGTAGATGGCGCTAAAATTACGCGAACGAATCTGCTTGAAGGGCTTGGGTGTTAGTACTTAAATAAATAAAGTTAAACAGGATCGATGCCAAGGAAAGGAAATGGTCGGAGCGGGAAGACCTAGACGAACGTATCTTGATCAAATTAAGGACGTCCTGGTAAAGGGTCAGGTCGAAAGTACCCGAAACCGCCGAGCTTGCATGAATGTGGATGAAGCGAAGGAAGTATGCAGAGATCGTGGCAAGTGGAAAGAGGTAGTCTCTGCCTACCCCTCCGGGAAAGAGGCGTGATTTTATGTATGTATGTATGTATGTATGTATGTAGGATCAATGCTACGGTAGGTGCTACAACGTGACCCAATAACGCACTGGGTCAATAGAAACGAACAACTTTCTGGAGGGGGACGCCTCCGCTCGACGTGTTTTCGTTGTATGAGAGAGTTGTATTGAAAAGTTTCAGAGCGATAGCTTACGTTAAACGTTACATAAAAAGGAGTGAATTATAGAGGTGCCGTGTGGTTCTAACGGCAAGAAAGAATAGGACCACAACATCTTTTCCCATAGATGTCGTAAAAGGCGACTGAGGAATATGCTTATATACTTATGATTCCTCTTTTAGACGATGGGCTGGCAACCTGTCACTATTTAAATCTCAATTCTATCATTTAGCTAAACAGCTGAACGACGTCTTTCAGTATTTTTATGACTGTTGGCTCTGTCTACCCCGCAAGGGATATAGACGTGATTATATGTGTCTGTATGTACGTATGCATGCAGTGCCTGCAGCCGTAACACAATTACGGATTGTAATGTAAACTAACTTTAAACTAACTTTAAACCAGCTTACTACGATCATAATTATATTCAACAGCTTTGCTTCCTTTTTGACACAATTTACTTATTTTTAAGATACCTACTTATATTAAAGATATTTAAGAGATATTTAAGATTTGCGTCAATTAACACTGTCACCTTAACGATACTTGGGCGTAGGCGTACGGTACGAAACGGCGAGATAACAGAGATTATAAGGGCGGCTATACACATACCACGAGCTATAGGCTGACATGAAGAGAGGGTGGTCGAACGGTTAAAGTGCCCGGCTAAAATGTTCATGAAATCTATTTGACGAAAATCTATCGACCTTTTCTGCCGGGAAAACAGGTATTACAATCTTGTAGCGTTATTACGCAAACGCTAAAACGGCTCAGTGTGTATAGACCTTTAAATGTAAACAAGAACTTGTTAATGGTTTTCTGCCACTCAAGCAAGATCAGTTAAGTCTGATACCGATATTATAGGTAACCTGTAGAGATAAACTGTAATTAATTTTCATTTTGTAATTTATTTATGGAAATAGATATAACTAATGGAAGAGGTATATGTATATAGCATACATTTGTGCACGCTAATTACTGATACTATGTGGCGACATGTCAATCATCACGAAGAAATTAACGCGCTCAACCAATAGCAGCGAAGAATCTAAATCGCGATTACAAAGATTTCACAGATTGCAGGATAAATACATCCTCCGACACAACATCGTCTGTCGCGCGGTTCCCCAGGCATCACACCAGCCTGGCGGAAGATCTTCCCTTTGGTGGTTGTCGAGCCGAATCATCGCTCCCGCTACAACTACATTACTTTTTTTAATTCAATATTGGATTAGGCATTTGTCCTCCAACTCACCAGATGGTATGATTGTTTTTAGTTTTAGTTTATTTTAATAAGTCTGTAATAAATTATCATTTATGTTGCTAAAAACGGGATAGACATGTAGACTTATTTTTAGGCTTCGCTTTCGCGCAATATCTAATATTATACAATTATAAAAAAACTGCCCATAAAATTAAAAAACAAATAATGAATCTTTATGCCCTCTCACGGATCTACTGGAAGAGACATCTATTGAAATAAGTATCACCTTTGTACTACAATTACTGTATTAAACGCTCATGTATATAATTTTGTGCACATAAATAAATAAATGATAAACAAAAACAAAAATATTCACACTTACCTATTTTTGTTTTTATATCTAAACATTGCGATATGTGTGGGAACTGAAGTATCTTCCGCCATTTCTTGCTCTTGCCTTTATTGCTATCGGAACCACCTGGTGACAAAAAGAGGACGTGTTACATAGCATTGTAATTGTACAATTCTCAGCATAAATGAAAAAAAAAAACAACAAGGAATTATATTATACAGTGGATGTTATACTTTCGCGTTGCATTAAACTATATGATAACCTTGACTTAATATACATTCAGTCAGAAAAGTATCGGGAATGGATTATTTATTTACTAGCTGACCCGCGCAACTTCGTTTGCGTGTATCCCGCTACTTCGACAAATACAGTCAACGCACCAACACATATTGGATACTAATTTTCAATTCACAATAACTTCTCTTTCCCTTAACCGCGTTTAAAATATTAAAATGTTTTTTGGTTTCTGTGACTCTTCTTTGATATCCCCCTATCAGTTTTTGGAAAAAATATTTAAGTAATGTACAGATTTTTTTTTGTCTTATATGTATAGATCAAAGTCGTAGTTTACTACCCTACCTACTTTTTAATATTATTTATTTTTTATGAACCGTTTTTATAGGGACGCTGCCCCCGCCGCCGCGGCCGGCCCGTACCGTGCCGCAATACTAATATCGTGATATCTCCTAAACTATATGTCTAAATAACACACTGTAAACTGCAAAAATAATCTAAATTAAATGCTCGTGATGATGAACTTACTTATTTTGATAAGGATATATGTATTATTGGTTATATCACCAGTTAAACATCACCCAACGAATTAAATGTTTTTTTAATACAGAAAAGTAGTTTTTGTGACTTAAATAAAAAAGCTGGATATATGTCATCGCGGACTTTTTTGTAGAACTAATAAAGACCAATGTTTTTGCTATACATTGTTCTTACTTGTATCCAACGGTATAAGCGGCGCACGCACAAATGCAATCTTCAATTAGATTTTTTTTCTGACTTCTTGGACATAAATCGCTATAACTCAGCTAATATAGTTTCAATGTATTTCAATTATATATAAAAACCTGTCGGAGAAAATACTCTTTCTATTAGTGAAAACCGCATCAAAATCCGTTGCGTAGTTTTAAAGTTTTATGCATACGAAGGGACTACAGACAAAATGGGCGACTTTGTTTTATACTATGTAGTGATGGTTCCAAATTCAAATTTTTGTTTTTTTTTGTTGTTGTTAGATTGGCACAACTGTTTTCCATTTTGGCGCGGAGTTTGAGTTGCATCTGTTGTTTACATTAAATACAGTGCTATTTTTAGTTATATCATATCTAGTGTGTATTGCTAATTTCATAATGGATAAAAACATCGAACAAAGAGTTTGTCTTAAATTTTGCATTGCCAATGGAATATCGTGTTCGGAGTCACTGAAAATGTTACAGAAGGCTTACGGTGAATCGACTTTATCAAAAACTCGTGGTTATGAGTGGTACAAAGCGTTCAAAAGCGGTCGAGATGTGATGGAAGATTTGCCTCGCTCTGGTAGGCCATCAACGTCTGCAACTGAAGTTAACATCGCAAAAGTGAAGGAAATAGTGACTGAAAATCCATCCTCATTCAACTTTGAGAGAGATAGCCACCGAACTTTCTGTATCTCACGAGTCGATCCGTACCATTTTAACTAATAATTTGGGTATGAAACATGTTGCCGCTCGGCTAGTCCCAAAAGACCTGAATTTTTTTCAAAAACTCAATCGCATGAGAGTCGCTGAGGACATGCTAGAACGAGTCAATTCCGACCCAACATTCATGATACGCATTGTTACTGGTGACGAGACGTGGGTTTACGAGTTTGACATGCAAACTAGTCAACAAGCTTCGGAGTGGCGCCTTCCAACTGAACCGAAACCGAAAAAACCACGCCAAAGTCGTTCAAAAGTCAAAGTCATGTTGACTGTTTTCTTTGAATATCGCGGTGTTGTGCACTCGGAATTCTTGCCGAAAGGTCAAACGGTAAATAAGGAATATTATTTGAGTGTTATGCGGCGTTTAAGAGAGCAAATCCGACGAAAAAGGCCAGAAATTTGTGGAAAGAAAATTCTTGGATTTTGCACCATGATAATGCACCTTCGCACAAGGCCATCATTGTGAACGAATTTTTAACCAAACACTCAACAAATACCATCGAGCAACCACCATATTCACCAGATATGGCTCCAGCCGACTTTTTTCTTTTTCCTAAACTCAAATTACCACTTCGTGGCACCCGTTTTCAATCGGTAGAAGACATAAAAGAGAATTCGCGGCGAGAACTGACCTCAATTCCGGAAACAGCGTTTAAAAAATGTTTTGATGATTGGATTATTCGTTGGCGTAAGTGTATCGTTTCTAAAGGAGCATATTTTGAAGGTGATAAAATAAATTTGGATGAATAACAAACAGTTTGTGTATTATTGATCTTTTCCTGCTACTTTCTTGACAGAGTAGTATACTTAACTATACAATTAATTAAATGCGGACGTATGTTTATTTTTTATCTCGGACGTTAATGCATGACATTATGCAATGCGAAAGTTTCAAATTAGTTAAAGACCATAAATATAACGTCCTTAGGAATATGAATGTGACGTGGCTGTAGGAAGTATTTTGATAATTTTATTTAATAAATTTAACATTATCTAAACACATACGTACTACGTACACGAAACGCGTATTCCTAAGACAGCGACATTCCCCACTATATAATACATACATATAAATATTTTTAGTATAAGTTAGTGTTTTCATAAATTAAGTATTCCCATAACTTTATGGTTTAATTTGCCATCGCCACAATATGCCTTATCAAAGTTCGCGTATATGTATGTAGGTATATACCTACTGTCGGTAGGAAGTTCTCTTGGCCGGGGTTTTATTGACTTTGTTTAGTTTCAGAGCGGCGTCTTCAAGTCTCGCTGGCGATCGTAAATTCACCGATTGCTATTTGCTACTGCACTATAAAAGTTAACGCGGTACGCACTTAAATCGCCGATATTAAGACACCAGCGGAGCTAAACAAGCGGCTTCAGTTATAAGCGTTTACTAGATGTATGTCCTTTGACAGAAATAATAAAGTGAAAGAAGCCGCCGTTGTACATACATACATACATAAAATCACGCCTCTTTCCCGGAGGGGTAGGCAGAAACTACATCTTTCCACTTGCTACGATCTCTGCATACTTCCTTCGCTTCATTCACATTCATAACTCTCTTCATGCAAGCTCAGCGGTTTCGGGAACTCTTGACTTGAACCTTTGCCAGGACGTCCTTAATTTGATCAAGATACGTTCGTCTAGGCTTTCCCACTCCGATCTTTCCCTCCACACTCTCCTTGTACATCTGCTTAGTCAACCTGCTTTCATTTTTGGCCGCTGTTGTTGGTAGCTTAAACAATTCAGGTATTTTGTCTTTTAACTTTAATTCAAACTCTCTGGCAACATTACAATAACTTAAAAGCATGCATTTAGATATGTATATAGTATTATGCCAGTACAATACCAAAAGCTAGCTACTCAGAAGAAATACAAAATAAAGAGGATGTGTAAGTTGGAAAACGAGACAGTTTCAGTAGAATTCGTATTGTTTTTGTAAAAAATTGAATAAGACATTGCAAGTTCCCAAATTAGGGGAAATAATTCCTTAGTTGGCAACATAATGTCATTGGTAGAGGGAATGATAGATTGCAACGTCGTGAGAAGAAGCCATTAATTTATCGTGCAACAGTGGGAAAGTGAACCCCTAATTTTTTAGATCTAATCAAAAAGTGGTGTTATTCCGAATTGCATTGTCATCTCAGTAAAGCTTAAATTATCTTATTGCTTAAAACAACATCTTGCTTAAGTTTTGAGGTCGGCTCGAATGCTGTGCTGATTCGATCGTGAATCCAGTTTAGGGTCAAAAGTCCCCAAAACCATGAGGTTGCTTGCATGAAAAGGATTATGAAAGTGGATGAAGCGGAAGTAGTATGCAGGAATCTTAGTATCGAAGTTGAAAGTAGCGCGATTATATGTAAGAAAGAAAGAAGGAAACAAATTACTCGTATCGTATTAAATCACAATATTTATGAACACAAAAAAAAATTTGGAATCCAGCGAATGCCAATTCTGTTTTCTTTTTATTTTCTACAAAGCCAGTTAGACAACCATTACTATTCAAAACACGAGGGCTGTAGACAATAACGAGATATCGTGTGCCTTCTGCTAGCTGTTCGGACCAGAATAATCTTAATACCAAAAACGTAATGTAGAAATATATCCCCGCTTATGAAAACAAATTTTATTTGTGCTTTCAATGATATCTCAATTCTATCTTAAAGCCAAATAGCTGTACGTGGCCTATCAATATTTACAAGACTATTGGCTCTGTCTACCCCGCAAGGGATATAGACGTGATTATATGTATGTATGTATGTTCAATGATATTGTCAACGAAATAGATATGGAAGCTGATTTGGCAGCAGAAAAAAACATTTTATCAGCTGCATTTTTCCCGCAAAATTTGCCAGTCAATCATGAAAAGGTCTTATTTTGTTTTTGAATGGAAAGTCCTTTTTACGGACGACTCCCCGCTTCTTCAGGTTTCCGTATCAGAATGGGATTCCTGACACCTAAAGCACTGGCATTTTGAAAGCTTATTGGATGTCACGGCATTCCACCACGATGCCCTCTGGATTAATAAAGGCTTATAAATTAAGGATCTGAATTTCTTATATTCCATGGTTGAGACATCAAGTGGCAACAGTCACGTGGCCTTCCCATTTTGTGACTGTTAGCTCCGTTTACTTCGCAACGTGCCCCTGTTATAATAACAACCCTATTGTCAACAACAAAAGGTTACGACTATAGTTAAGTATACCTACGTTAAAAGTCACAGGTGACATCAGGGTTACCCGCTCTCCTGGAATGCTCCCAGAAAATAACCAAAAAAAAATATGTATTATATTTTGCCTCCGGAAACGGAGGTATATACTCTCGGAGCTTTTTATCTAATTTCAATTTGACATAAATTCGAATAAAATCTGTCGACAGACTGACAAAAAAATTTAAGATGTCTCAAGAAAAAGGACAGACGTAGACGTTTTTTTTTTCGGATTTCTGATCTACATTTCTGTGTAGCAAAGTAATTACTGCCGACGGAAGGCCAAAAAAAATCTGAAATGTTTCCAGAAAAAAGAAATGAGGACGGCAATTTCCTGCCGAAATTCTGATACCACATTGACAGACCACCTTCTTATCGTTCGACGACGTATCAATATCAAACGAAGACCCATAAAACAAACAATCTTGGTACGTGATTTGTTTAAAATTACGGTTTAAAATTAATAACATGAAAGGGAAAAACATAATGAAAGAGTAGATGTCGTTATAAATTATTTTTGCTGTAACCATATTTTAGGAATGCATTGACATTTTGTGGTAAATACAATTGACATCGACGAGCTTGCATGAAAAGAGTTATGAATGTGGATGGAACGAAAAAAGGTATGCAGGGATCGTGGCAAGTGGAAAGATGTAGCCTGTCTACCCCTCCGGGTAAGAGGCGTGGTTTTATGATTTTTTTCAGACTTTAGTTGGGAACCCTGGTGGCATCTTTTGTTAAAAGCTCGATCGTGGGCGGGGGTGACCTGAATGCACCATTCAGAATCCACTTTATCTCGAAACTGTTCTGGCTAGCTTTTCATAGGACAATAGGCAATGACTTTACAGATAGATGATACGAAATATAAACCTAGAAAAATGTGCGAAGCTACCAAAAAGTCGTTTATTTCCCGTTTCCGTGGGAGTTTCAGCTCCCGTAGCATGGCCGGCGCGACGCAGTTTTTATCGCGCGGAAAACTATCGCCGACTATCGCGGTTTCCTTTTGCATTATGACGTGAAACGGGAGTGATAGGTTTTCGTACGATAAAAATGGCGTCGCGCGTGTGATGCTACGCAGGCTGGACTCTTAGTACTTACGTATAGTTTACCCTATGTTACACGTTATGTATTAAACGTGCTTTGACGCGGGCATATAAAATCCATACTTAAGTGTGATATCACGTTTTCCTTATAGATGGGCTCTGTTTCTGGGCTGATTTTGATAAAATTTTAATGAATACTGTAAATTATTCGAGGTCGCTACCCATTTTTCCCCAAAACTCCCACAGAAATGGAAATAACAGGAAATAAGTTTAACGCTGGCGGAGCTGCGCGGATAAATGTAAATTTGTAGTCAAATTCCACGTCGCAAAAACAATATTTATCATACATAAATACATACCATCACGCCTGTTTCCCATTGGGGTAGGCAAATACAATGGACTTCTACTTGCTACGATTCTTACAGACCTCTCCAGTTTCCTCCACACTAACGGGTACTCCTAACATCTCTCTCTTAAGATACGAAACTTGGCCCTTGAAAGTTCGACGAGGAAGGCCCTGTCTCACTTTAATATAGGTACCTCTTCTGATCGCTGTTAAAACAAGCGCCGATCACAAAGGCAGTAAAAGCTATGAACGGGGTCGCTAATAGCATAAGACTCGTTCAACTGTACTTTGACTGAGTTCACAAGAGCTATGTATGTTAAATGAATAATCCTCATAAGTACACATAAATTGCGTAATATAATTGTAATTTAATTAGTTACTCTATCGCATTGGGTAACACTGTAATGATAGGGTTGGTTATTGTCAATAAATAAATAAATAATTTACAGTCAGTTCTGTCCCTTTCGTCAATCTGTCTCACGACACATACATACATACAATACTTTACGATTGTTTTTTCTACTTTTTGTAACTTCATCAAATGTTGCCTCCCACATCCTCGAGACACCCATCTTATCTCGCATTTAATATTAGTTCTAATTATTCTAAACGACACAAATAATTATTTTTGGTTGAAGGTCGTTCACCTGTCACATAATTATCTTTAAAGTTGCCTTGGTCCCTGTAAAGAGTAGTAGTAGTAAGCCAGCAGTTAACAAGCAATCAAACCAATGTATGGTTACACAGAAAAGAGGTGTCATTACACTTGGGATCAGCGCGTTTCATCAATCATTCACCCAAGAATGAAACATTAACGACTCGACAACCGGCGCTCATTCAGATTAGAGTACATGTACATACATACATATGGTCACGTCTATATCCCTTGCGGGGTAGACAAAGCCAAAAGTCTTGAAAAGACTGAATGGCCACATATTGAGATTCAAATAGTGACAGGTTGCTAACCCATCGCCTAAAAAAGAATCCCAAATTTGTAAGCCTATCCCTTAGTCGCCTTTTACGACATCCACGGGAAAGAAATGGAGTGGTCCTATTCTTTTTTGTATTGGTGCCGGGAACCACACGGCATTACATGTACTTGTCAAGTATATGTAATACACGCTTAGCCAATCAGTGATGTAATCAGCCGTTCGATGACCCTGTCCGGAAGGTCGTGTTAGATGTGTCATCAGTTTTGTACGTTTAATTGATTAGTTGTTATTTATTCACTTTTTATAAGGGGTCCTACACACTAGCTTTTTTGTAGCTGTTAATTTGAACCTAAAAAGAAAACCTTCCAAATTTTGAACTGATAGTAGTATACTATTAACGCATAGTCTCCGAATGTCAGTGTCATGCGTAGGGACAGAAGGACATGACGACATTATGGGTTACATTTGGTTAAAACACAGGGTCCATGGTCAAAGGCATACCCCGGGCTCCTCTCCAGAGAGGTGAGGATGCAACCGGGACTAAAGCCGGGAGGAAGAAGACATTTGGTTTCAAAACCCTAAAAAACCTTAAAACTAACTAGAGTTAGGGCAGTAGGGTTTAACTATACACAGTGACTTTTTTACTCTAGAAACATTATAATTGAGATTTTCTCCCAAATAAATGGCGAAACGGGCGAAGCCATTTGCGAGCTATAAAATAATTTAAAGCCGAAACTGCGGTCTGGCAGTGCGCCATTTTATTCTAAAAATCCGCGAAAGGCAACTTTTTTCATGCAATTTATCAACAGCTTGTCTCAGCATCTGCAAATGTAATAAACGAAATTGATATCAACTGATCAGAGAAACGCAGAGAAATGGTTTATAGAAAAGTGGTTGAGATATTTGATTTAAAATGTAATAGAATTACTTCGGTCTGAATTTAAATTAATATTTATTTAGCCATAAGTAATTACAGAAAGGTACTCCTTTCAGAAAATCCAGACTTAGCCGTAACTAGCCTGGCCTCTGAACTAGATTGAATTGAGACGATTGAATGGGACTACATGGAATCTAGGCTATACATACATTCATATGGTCACGTCTATATCCCATGCGGGGTAGACAGAGCCAACAGTCTTGAAAAGACTGAATGGCCACGTTCAGCTATTTGGCTTAATAATAGAATTGAGATTCAAATAGTGACAGGTTGCTAACCCATCGCCTAAAAAAGAATCCCAAGTTTGTAAGCCTATCCCTTAGTCTTTAGTAGTTAGTTTGTATTATAACACCCATCTTTTTTCCGGGGGTTAAAAATCTTATTTTCGTGAATGGGTAAAGGCAGAGTTCATATCTCATTACATTAAAAGCAAGTAAGAGCCATTTTATGAAACATTACTTTTTACACGTAATTAATAATAAATTATCTCGAAAAGACAGTAACGCCACGTTCCGCTGGATGACTTAACGATGGAATTGAGATTCAAATAGTGACAGGTTCCAAGCACATCGTCTAAAAATCGCACTTCACTAGTTAATTAGCTTTTCTTTCAATCTTTGCGAGACTGTTGGATTTAGTAAATAGATTTAGCAACATCTACTCGTTTCCCTGATCTCTGTAGGTACCGAATTCGGCGTATCCAATTTAAATGCCAAGTGTCACGGCTAATATAGTGCTACAATTAAAATAATGTTTTTGAGAGTAAGCGTTGAAAAATTACAGTCATTCCGCACTTGAAGTCTTTATTTGGGAGTAAATGAGTTGTTTAACGCGTGCTTTTGCAAGCTTCTTTACATGTTAGCATGTTTGGGTGATTGCAAATGATTTTGAACAAGATAAGGAAAGGAAATTGCCGAGTGGTTTCCGGCACCTTAGAATAGGGCCACTCCCCTTTCTTATGGACGGGGCACTAAGAGATAGGCTAATGAACTTGGGATCTTCTTTTAGGCGATGGGCTATCAACCAGCCAATATTTAAATCTCAATTCCATTATAAGCCACACAGCTGCACGTTGCCTTCTAGTCTTTTCATACTGTTAGCTCTGTCTACCCCGTAAAAGATAAAGACGTGATCTTATGTATGTATATATGTATTAGAAAAGGAATCGTTGTAAGACGCCAGCCTATATAAGCGTGATACACAAGTTTATATGCATTATCGTGAAGATATTGTAAGTCAAGTAAGGGTGCTGTTTTACAGATATCAAATGGGAGAACAGCACATCTCTCCCATTATTCGGCTTTTAAGCCACAGGTAGGTTAGGTGATAGAATAATTATTGCATTAGCTATAGTAACCCACACAAAGGTACTCTGCTTAACCCAATGGTAGACTGTTAAATAATGCTATTAGCATTAAGTACGCCTATTGTACTTTACAAATTGTAATTGTTACTTACAGTAAAGAATAAATAAATGGATAGATATAAAAATAGTAAATACACAAAACCACCTTTATCCTATTTGGTTTGCACCGCAATTTGTAAGACAAGCGAGATCAATGACCAGCCAAAAAATAGAATGACATCATAACTAAGTTAAGAAAAAATGCTTGTCAATAGCCGTTTTTATTATCCATCCTTATCAAACCGGTTATTAAGAAATATACAAATATCTTAATCGTATGATTGTTTCAACCTCGGCAAAAATGAGGGGTGTTACATGTCTGACGCTCGATTGAATTGAACCTTTTACTAGACTCGATGGGCCCACATTCACTAATGTAAACAAGGCATACCTAAGGCAGACTTCTCTCTCACTCATATCTTTAGAATAACCGCTGAGTAAGAAAAAGAGGGTAGATTATACTTTATACGTCATGTAAACGGGCATACCTCTACATCTTTACTTCTCTCTCACTCGTATCTTTAGAATGACCGCTGAGTAAGAAAAAGAAGGTAGATTATACTTTATACGTCATGTAAACGGGCATACCTCTACATTTTTACTTCTCTCTCACTCGTATCCTATTTAGAATAACCGCTGAGTAAGAAAAAGAGGGTAGATTATACTTTATACGTCATGTAAACGGGCATACCTCTACATCTTTACTTCTCTCTCACTCGTATCTTTAGAATAACCGCTGAGTAAGAAAAAAAGGGTAGATAATACATTATACGTCTTGTAAACGTACGTGGATCGACTACGAAATCTTCCTACGAAAGTTTCCTTTACGATTGATTCTGTTTCCATCCATCCCATTAAAATAACCAAACATTTAAAATAACACTGTGAATATATTTGGCAAAGTTTCTGTTATTATCCTACCTGACACCAACTCGCCTTTTTATGCATAGTTAAAAAATAACTAAACTAACCCATACTTTACTTAACGGTAAAGTATTTATTATACATACCAGAAACAAGTCAAATTTTAATGACATTTGGCAAAAAGACAAAGAATATCTTCAGAAGTAACATAGTAGTTTATTTCTACAACTCCCACGGGAATGAAGTCTAGCGCAATAACTAGCAGTTAAAAGATCAATAGAAACCGTGGCAAGTGGAAAGATGTCTCTGCCTACTCCTCCGGGGAAAAAGGCGTGATTTTATGTATGTATGTACCAAATGGATAAGTACGCACGCCCACTGTAATCATATCCAGCCATGTTTTTAATGTATAATGGCAGGATGAATAATATGGTAACATTTGTATATGACACAAAAAGGTCATACTCATTAGACTCTGTAGAAAAATAGAAGAGTTGCATGAGTTGAAAATTAAAAATTTTCTTGTCTCTTGGAGAGTGTCTCATGTAGAGTCCCTAGGCCCTAGAGACAAGCAAATTTTTTAAAATGTAGATTGCTCTTTGCTGCTTACCTAAATTAAACGCTATTGAAAATAACTTTTGTAAAGAAAGAACCCCCTCCCATCGATATCTTGCTCTTTTGAAGTCAGTTAAATTTCGAAAACTTCCTAAGCGTAATTAGCACTATCTTTTCTTGAAACCCGCATCAAAATCGGTTCAGCGAAACGCGAGATGTATGTAATGAACCACCTTTCTTTTTTGTCAGTCATCCTGACAGCCATTTATTGTAGTGGAATTTTGTTGACTTATCAACAATTTCTGCTGATACCTGATAATTACCGGAGCTGCGATCTTACTCTAGTTATTTCTAAGCTAATACAATGCACATGGTCATCTTGTTATGATTCAAATTTTATCTAGAGTGTAAATTATTACACTAACAATCAGAGAAAGCGGTAGATAACACATTGGATGATAAGGAGAATTTATGTCCTATTAAATTTAATTTTTGGATAAACAACCAAATAAGAATAAACCATACATTTCTTCATATAAACATAATAGCTGCGCGCAGAGGCTGCGCTCCCTTAGGAATTTCGGGATTAAGATAACGGTATGTGTTATTCCAAGTATACTAAACTACATATATTCTACCCATATAAGTAACAAATTATGATAAATTAAAAAAAAGAGACATCTACACATCATTACAAACTTTTATAATAATTATATGTGTAGGATCTGTATTATGATTAACTTTATAATTATTAACCCCTTAATTGAATATATAAAAAAACAAGGGGCATGCTAATCAGCGCCACCAGTACTACACAGCGGATTAAAAAAATCACAATGTAACTAATTAATTGAAAAAGTAAACATTAACCGAAGATGTAAAATATCAATAAAAAAAAACATTGCACAATCATCAATTAACAGTAATGATGGTAATTTTAGACAACCATAAAAACATCCACACGATTACGACAAACTAATGTGAAACCAGTTTTAATTTATTGAGACATTGAAATCTTGTTTACGATGTAGCCTTGCATATAGGTAGGTTGCCTAGGATAAATCTATCGTTATATAATAATAGAAACTGGTCTTCTTATTGTTGGATTGAAAAGGTCAATTTGTCCTACACAACCGAACTCAGTATTTTGTTTGTTATTCTGGATTGGTCAAAATAATTTTGTTTGTTGATTTAAAATAAGTTTGCTAAACATTTCACAAACATGCTTCTTGTTAATGAAAACTGATAAAGAGTCACTGGGAATGCCTGAATCCGTAAAAGAATCTACACATAAGGTCACAACAGTTGAGATAAGAAGTTTTTTTGTTTATTAATTTTTTTAAAGAAGGAACATGTGTTTGTAGATATAAATACTTTTTTATAAGAAGTGCCAGAACAATGACAATTCAGATTAATAAAGATGGACATAATATAAACAGAAAATTTACCTGTGTTTTAAATTAAATTACAGCATGTACCACCTTAGGCCTGATCTTACTTACTACCAGGCAGATTAAGAGCAAATGCACCTTATTATCTAAAAAAGAAAGCTTTAAGTAACTTTAGAAACAATAATAAAAATTCTGGACAGAAATGATTAATTTTAAAATCAAATCTATTCACATGAGCTGAAAAATTAAAATAAATGGTTGGACAAGGTATAGTCTGTATGGAATGTACATCACTGCCTGGACGAGACAGCAGGGAGGGATGAGGATTTGCTATAAATAATATGTGGCTTTACTATCTACTACTTATACATATTTGTGGTTGTAGCTGAATTTTGCAAATAAGGATAATAGTTGCATTCTTCAAATGCCTGGAAATTTAATTCTTTAGATCTGGAGTAGGCTAACGGATTTTAGTTTTTAATTTTAGTAGACAGCACAGTAAAAGCATTTCTAAATCATGTTTAACATATTCAAAGGTTTAACAATTATATTTAGTTTGAAGGCTGTATTTTAACTTAAAATTTAAGAAAGTAGAATAGTGATGATTTTGTCAAAAGTAAAAAATTATGTACAGATAAAATATAATAATGTGAAATTACACTATTTCCTGGCTGGTACGCAGAGGCATTATTTTTATATTTATACATTATATTAATTTGAAATATACAATATTTTAGAGAATAGCTCTAAATATATAAGTGCTCAAACAGATTTTTTTAGACCATTCGCGACTTCGATCGAGTAATTGATCAGATCATGAATAATTCCGATCACGATTTATTACACAGCACATTTACATACCCTCTCTGGCTTTCAAGTAGACAGTGTTGGCGACAATATTCTCCAATTCCATCAGTTCCAGTGTGGCGGATTTTAACGTAGACCCTCCAGGAACCAAGACTCCGCCGGTGCGGCTTTCTCGCCGCCTGCCCCGTGTATGCACGGCCCATCAATATCAATCACAAATATACAGTTAAGCACTGCACACCATTAGCTTAGCTCAGCTAACTTTTACACATAACACTGCACCAACAGGATAACCGAAAACTCGCGAGGAATTTACTCGGCCAGGAATACGGCCGATCTAATAAACATGCAAACGATCGCGAGGTTCGAGTCAAGGGTGTGGTAGAAAACACGTTATCATCATTTGCCGCTGTAAAATAAAGTAGAAAGGATACTCGGGGCCTGCTTTATGAGGGATTAACGGTTAGTTTATTTCAGTTTACGCGCAAAGAAAGCACACGCCCGAATTACGCTACAAAAATTACCAATTTACGATACGATACGGTCAAAGGACACGAACCAGTTACCATATCTGGGATTTTCAAATCTACTATTTTTTAACCGACTTTAAAATAAAGTACATACAGTTCTTAATTACAGGTTGAATTAAAATTCGATATAATAATAATATTTATACTCATAAAAAATTATTTTGTTTAATTTTACTTCTTTACGTTACACAAAAATTTCTCATCAATTATTTTCTCCGATCTCTTGGATGGGCATGTACCATCTTTGTCTTCATTGACACTTACTATCAAGTGAGATGGAAGACAAATGCTAATCCAACGTAGAAATAAAAAAAATGGTTGAAGATATTTTCTTTAAATTAAAGAAAAATGTTTTTTCAGGTCTTTGAGAATGAGATTCATTCACATGAGATGAGAGCCATTCATTGCATTAGCACTGTGAGCCTAAAGATAGAGGTCAAGAGGTTTAACACAGAGTGCATTTAGGAAATTAAACATTGTTTTATATTAGGAATAACTCATATGTTCAGTATCAATAAATGTTACCCTGTTTGCGAACATGAAAACAGTGATTTTGCAGATGTGACGATTTTTTTCTCCACGTTTAGCAAATTGTAATACAAACGCTCAAGAAAAACAACTATGACAAAAATAACTTTTAATAATGGTAACTATACAAGCGTCAAATTGACAGTTCTACCAACATTGCCCCAAGGATGCATTCAATTACCTAATAATGGAACCTAATCAATAGCAATTGTTTTCAATACTGAATATTTCATATGCTGATAAATTTTAAGTATCAATAGCTGAAAATATTTATGCACTATAAGCGAAGTAAAAAATTAATTGCATTAATAGACATCACATAAATTGAACGCACTTCTTAGTTTTAAACCATGTGGTTTTGACATTGACAATACAATCATTGTCAATAAACTTGGTTACATTACATTAGTAAACATATGCATGCGCGCGATTGATTTAAACGATTTTAGTAATTTTGGGTATATAAAAGAACATAAACTAGTTTAAGACAACGGAAAAGAAATATAAACAATCAATATGAATTCCGATCCGTGCAAAGTTTGCGGTAACACAGACATGAATCTAATCGACGGGTTTTATTATTGTGTGGAATGTGGGACTCAGGATGCAAACTTAATGGAAACTATGATCGAGGATATGGTGTTAAAGGACGGAACATTCGCAGCGAAACAGAAGACACGGATTACTAATGTATTTCGGGTGGTAGAAAAAGGTATTTACAAAATAAAACTTTCAACTGTTGTGGTTATGTCATGCTTGAATTTAGAATGACTGTCATATAAGGGTGTAAAAAAGGGTGTCCTAATCAAACAGACCAATATAAATGAGCATGACCTGCAAAAACCTTTTAAGTTTTAGTTCAACATACATACATACATATGATCACGTCTTTATCCCTTACGGGGTAGACAGAGCCAACAGTCTTGAAAAGACTGATAGGCCACGTTCAGCTGTTTGGCTTGATGAATTGGGATTCAAATAGACGACGACGAATGACGGGTTGCTAGCCCATCGCCTAAAAGAAGAATCCCAAGTTTATAAGCCTATCCCTTAGTCGCCTTTTACGACATCCGTGGGAACGAGATGGAGTGGTCCTATTCTTATTTTTATTGGTGCCGGGAAACACACGGGAAGGCACGGTTTTAGTTCAAATTAAAATATTTTACTGGTGTGGGTGTAGGTGTTGATGATTATGTTTTAATGGAGTAATAATAAATAATTGTATTACAAAACAAGCAAATTTTCAGTATCTCCTGAATGGCACAAATGGCAAGCTTACAACTACATCCTCTGCGGCATGGTTAAAGAAGTGATGGACCTTGGTGCCGGCCCGAAGTTCAAAATGCGAGTAATGTGGCTTTGGACCCTGTACGTTAAGAAGTTCCAAAGGAAAAAGGAGTTAGGGTATGCTAAATCAACTTAATTATTTTACACTCATATTGCAATATACGAATTTAACATTACTGTTCACACTCTCCTTTTATTTTAGCTTAGGTTGGCAGAGCCAACAGTCTTGAAAAGGCTCAATGCACATTCAGCTGTTTGTGTAGTGATAGAATTGAAATTCAAATAGTGACAGGTTTAGCCCATCGTCTCAAGAAGAATCCTAAGTTTATTAGCCATTTCCTTAGCCGCCTTTTACGACATCCGCGGGTAAGATATGGAGTGGTCCTATACTATTGAAGTGCGCGCGCACGCAAACACGCGCATATTTTACATCACAGCATTTCAAACTCTTCTTTATCCTGTCAAAAATAATGTACTAATCAAGGTGAATATGTGATATTAAACTGTTAATTTTCTTCTTACAGTTTACCTGGAGAAGATGTAGAACCAATGAAGAGCACACTGGGTATAAATCGTGTGTTGAACGTTAAGCATCGCAAATATGATCTCTTACAGTTAAACATATGTAAGGTGACTGTGAATTTACTTGTCACCATCATATACTTAGCACTTAACTTTGATAGGAGTGAAATACTAATTTCAGACTTGTGCAGATTTATCAGAGAAGGTAGACTTACCTTCAAAAACAGCGCTAAATTCTTACCCAAAGAGATTGATGTGACATTGATTGAGGGATTCCAAATGTTCAATGCACCGGAGAGCCCTAATGTTGAATACAATAACACTCAAGCTATGACAGTCTTGAAAACACTAGAATTAGGTTCCCCAATTGTTCCAGATTTAAGGAAAATAGTTGTAAGATATGTGAAAGAGCTGTGTCTTCCGAGAGAATTTAGTAATTTAGTTCTTTCACTCATGGATTATGTGCCGTGTGATTATTTAGATTTAGACAAATTTATCATGAAACAAATAACATCTATACCATTTTATGAAGGCAAAGTTATGGCTTATATTTTAGTTGCCCTGAAAATGTGTTTTGGTTTAGACGATGAATATGAAATCAGGTTGTCCGATGCGGTAGATCATATCAATAATGAAAATTGTCACATGAAATGTCACAAGTTAGGAATGTTCTCTACAACTTCTGATAGATTATTTTCCTTTCGAGATTGGATCAAGTTTCTTCAGTTAAGAAAATTAATTTTAAGTAGATGTTATGTACCGTTAGCTCTTTTATATCATACAGATTTTGATGATTATGTTTATATGGAGCAAAGAGATGTTAAAATACCATATAAAAAACAACCTTCGTTATCTGATGATATAATAATGTCACTATTAGAAAGAATCAGGACAGATGCTAGGAAGGAGGTGATACCAAAAAACGCATTTCCGTCCACTCTTACTCCTTTTACGGATTATACTGATGTTGTCTTACAACATTATCATGATCCTGAAGTAAAATTACTTCTTAGTGAAGATTTTACACAATATTCATTAGAGTACGCTTGCGTTAACTTAGATTTACGGATATCAGATGACAGTAACAATATTATAGTTGGTGTGGAAGAAAGTAGTAAATGTATTAAAAAAGATATTAAATCAAAAATTAGTGCTGCACATGAAATTCGTAGAGACTACTCTTTAGTTTATATTAGGAATTGCGAAAACAAACATTGGTTGAAAACGAATCCGCCTACAAAAGACCACATAAAAAAAGTGAAAAAAGAGGACACAGATGAAAAGGACCATGATGTGGTTTCCTTAGAAAATTCTGAATCGGATATAAGTAGCATTGTTAATGAAACAATTATAAGAGAGGATGTTGATGATAAGAAATTAGAATTCATTGATGAAGATAGAAGTGATAACATATTTGATGACGATTTTAAAGATTTTGAAGAATATGAACCGAAAATTCATTCTGAGTTGCTTAGTATTAAAGAAGAGCCTATTGACGAAATAAATACAGAAACTGGTGAAAATGGTGACATGTTGAACAGTAATGCTGAAAATCTTGATTTCAATTCTCTTGTTCATAGCTCCATTCCTGACGAGGATGGACTGGAGTATTTTTTCAACCCTGAAACATTTGATAGAGAAAGCGCAATTAAACACTTAGTATTACTAACTTGTAAAAAATATAGTATACCTATACCAAAAGAATATAAAACAGTAGAAAATAAAGCGCCAAGAAAACGAAAATGTGAAAATGTAAATAAAGAAAATACTGAGGATGTCGCTGTTTCTGAAAAGAAGCCGAAAACGCGGACGAAGCCAGGGGAAGCGCGGAATCAGGTCAATGTTTTACTCTCCGCATATTACGATAGCTTGAAACATGACGTGTTTTCTTCAGTCAGTCATCATGTCAAAGATCTTGTTGACAATTTAGAAAGAATTAGAGAAAATTTTAATATCGAGGATCAAATAAATGAGGATTTAGATAATAATGTCGAGCAGTATCACAGTGAAACTCTACACGATAGTAATAATGGAATTAATATAGACGAAACACAAAATTTTGAAGATCCAAGCATTGTGGAAATTCAGAACCAAACAAAAGATGAAAGCGCCGTCGAGGAATCAGAAACCGCCTACAGGGGAGATCCAAAATTTGACGACAAAATTTATGATGTTAAACAATTGTATGTGGAAATGGAAGACGAAAGTTTAGAGGATATATTCGACATACGTGATGACCCTGAAGTGGACAGGATCATTTCAAAGAAAATTGATGAATTAGCATCTACGTCTGTTGATTGTAAATCGAATGCTAAAGCTGATAAACGAGAGGAAAATTACAATGATTGGGATGATGATATACCGCTCAGTGAAATTAAAGAACAAATTTTGGAAAAGAGGAGAATACGTGAAGACGCCTTTAATAATTTAGAATATTTGATTACGAATAGAAGGGAGTTAACAAAAAATAATTATTGGATTAGGAAGGAGAAGATTATGAGCAGGGTACAGAATAGATCGGATTCCTTCACAAATGACATGAAGGAATGTTTCCCGCGAAGTTTTAGTTTCCTTTTGATCGAATGCGCGGCCATGTTGGATTGTACACCATTCATTCTGTACAAATACATGTGCCAAATCGAAGAATATTTAATTTAATGGTATTTTTATTATGGCGTTAGATACGATTGTTGGTTATTTATTTTTGTAATTTGGCAATAATGTTAGGAAAGAAAATGTTTATTTTTTATCATGACCTGACTGGATCGAACCTGCGCTTTTAATTATGACGTGAAACGGGATAACGATAGTTTAACCATTTTTTATTTCATTCCATCCATTTAGTTGATAGTGCCAAGCCTAGCCACACTGGAGTCAGAAAAAGCACAAACCCACTGAAGTCGATGATGCATACCTTTTTGTTTTTAATTTTTTTTAGCTTTGTTTGGTTTTTGGTTTGTAAAAATAATTTAAAGGTGACTTCTAGTCGTAATGTATAAGTTTGTCATTAGCCTTTTTGCAAGTGATCTTTTTGTTTATGTAATTCGTAAGATATTGAGGATATATTTAATTATACACTCTACTGCAGAAAACCCTTCCTCTCATGGTTTCGGTTTATATGAATTATGGAACTGTTTCTCTGCCGTTGACTGTATATAGTATAGTGAATATTTCATTCATAAAATATACTTTTATTACGATTGATTTATGGTGTTTTTTATACATTTCAACAGATATCTATAAAATAAAAGTATGCAAGTATAAATTTTCAAGTCCACTTCATGGAGCAAAATTACAGTGAATAGGGGTTAGACAGAGTCAAGGAGTTTTGAAAAGACTCAAAAACTCACGTTAAGCTAAAAGACTAATGACTGAATTGAGATTCAGACAGTAACAGATTGCCAGCCCATTGCCCAAAAGTTTTTACTTTCTTTTTTTGCTTTTTTTCGTCAGACCGGCATGGAATGTTATACTTAACATTGATTCCCTAGTCTTCTCTAACAACATCGAGTGGTCTTATTTATGAAGTGTTGAGAATTTATACGAAATCCATGCTACTGATGTGCTATTGAGCGCACTGAGGTATGATAAATTTTGTTAAAGCATGTTTTTTTGATAACAAAAGCCGTTAGTAAAATATAAACTACAATGATATTTATGCTGTGGGTGTAGAAATGGTTGTCATCGTCTATGTTAAAAAAGTACAATTGACATTAACTGAGGTCAATGTCAAATAGGGAAAATAAACGTAATACAACGCTGCCGGTTGGTCATTCGTTGTGTTTGTTTAGTGTATTATTTTTGATTATAAACCAATATTAAGCAGTAGTTAAGGAGTAAAGTTAATCCTATTATAAATATGAAGGAACCTAAACAAACTCCTATAGAAGATTTAGCAGAGTTACGGAGTTACTTTGCATCACATAATTCTGTGCGCGAATATGTAGCCCATACTTCCAAAGTACATTCAGTTGGCTGGTCCTGTGATGGCAGGAAACTGGCGTCGGGATCCTATGACAAGAGTGTAGTGACCTTTAATCTTGAGAGGAGCAGATTGGTGAGTATACTTATGTTCCATTTTGAGGTTATGTTTGCACCAGTATCAATTTGAACTGTAGGTAAAAAGTATGTAGTGCCGTGTGGTTCCCGGCACCAATACAAAAAAGTATAGGACCATTCCATCTCTTTCCAATTTATATCGTAAAAGGCGACTAAGGGATAGGCTTACAAACAAACTTGGGATTTTTTTCTAGGCGATGGGCATTCAATCTTTTCAAGACTATTGGCTCTGTCTACCCCGCAAGGGATATGGACGTGACCATATGTATGTATGTAAAAAATATGCAGGGGTCATGATAAGTGGAAAGATTTAGTCTCTACTCTATATAAAAATTATTATATATAACTCCATATAATCTCTTGCAGGTCCAAGATTTTGTGTTCCGAGGCCACACCGGATCAGTAGATCAGCTGTGCTGGCATGCGTCTCACCCTGACCTGCTCAGCACTGCCAGCGGCGACAAGTCTGTGAGGATATGGGATACAAGGTGATTTTATTCATGCATTTGAGTGTACACATAGACATACAAATAGTCACGTCTATATCCCTCATGGGGTAGACAGAGTCAACATTCTCGAAATGACTGATTAAATTTACAAGTCAATTTATAAAAATAAATCTTAAATTACATGCACATTGTACCTATACAGTAAAAACTTTTTAAGTTATCGATATAATTAGTTCTTCATTCATTCATGTTTTTTAAAGTAGACATTGTGCATTCATCCACGATTTAGATTTAAGAGATCTATATTTGTAAATTGATGTCCGATGAAAATGCTGCAGTGTAGTTTGTTCCGCCGCTTCTTCTACACATGCGCTTTGGAAGCGGTAGTAGTTATAATAAAGTGATGTGACGTCAATAAGTTATACCTTGTATCCAATTTTGACAATAAATCTATTCAATTCTAAAACAATGATGTACATATGTGTAAGCCCAATAATTAGGAATTTTTGAAATGTTGATAGCGATAGTCTTGAAAAAGAATGTTATTTATTGTTTTATGTTGTTTGTTGTATAATATTATTATTATTTTTTTGTTAAATTATTAATATTTTGTTAATTGTCTTTTTATGGATATTAACGAGAGTTATTTTTCTTGCTCGTCTTCTTCTTGTAGTTTTCTCAGTGCGGATACGGATTTCACACCTGGACAGCTATTATGCGATGATCTGTCTAGGATTTTTTCTGACTATCCTCGAAATTTTAATATTGTACATATAAATGCACAAAGTATCCTTGGTCATTTCCCAGATTTCGTAACCTCTTTTGATTGTGCTCATTTAGATGCAATACTTGTTTCGGAATCTTTCCTAAAACCCTCACTACATTCTTCTCTTGTCGATTTAAATAATTTTAACCTTATTCGCAATGACAGAGTTGGTGCAGCTTGTGGTGGTGTCGCTGTTTACATCCGAAATTCAATTCCCTATAAAATTCTACGCAGTTCCCCCTCCACTTGTTCAGCAACTGCTGAATTTATTTTCCTTGAATTGAATATGCTTCACGCTAAAATACTTCTTGCGGTATTTTATTCTCCTAGTCTCCATATTAATTATTTCAGTACATTTGATTCTCTTTTAGATGAACTTCGTCCCATCTATGAACACATTGTTATAATGGGTGATTTTAATACGTGTCTCATTAAAAACGATTCTCGTTCCCTTCAAATTCAAAACATTGTGTCTTCTTATAACTTGAATATCTTACCACTTTCAACAACACATCATGCACCGGGCATCGTCCCATCCCTGTTAGACCTTATAATTACCTCTTCTCTTGACAATGTCGCCTGTCATGGTCAACTTACTGCTCCGTTTTCACATCACGATCTCCTTTACTTATCATACCTGATTCGTGCCCCTAAGCGTAAGTTACAGTACCGAACTGTCCGAAATTTCAAGGGTATTGACGTGGAGGCATTGACTAGGGACTCATTGACCATTGATTGGACCTTAATTTTCAATGAGAATAATATAAACAATAAAATTGAAATTCTCAACACCATGATTCTCACATTATTTGACAGCCATGCACCATTGCGTCGTGTCAAAGTAAAACATAAACCTGCCCCTTGGCTTACTTTGGAAATTAAGGAGTGGATGGCACGCAGGGATAAAGCAAAACGGCGATATAAGAGATGTCCGTCTGAACGTAATTTGCAGTTTTACAAGATGCTTCGCAACCGGTGTAGTCGTTCATGTCGTGACGCCAAGAGACGTTACTTCCACGAATCGCTTGTGAATCGAAGCCCTGCCGAGACGTGGAAATTTTTGAGGTCTGTTGGTGTGGGAAAATCCTCTTCTTCTACTTTCTCTCATTTTAACCTTAATGATCTCAATAAACATTTCTCACATCCCCCTATAACTTTAGATCCAACTATTAAATCTGCTACTCTCTCCAAATTATTAGATATACCCACCCCCACTTATCCTGCCTTTGAGTTTTCTGCAGTTCTTCAAGATGACGTTACTAAAGCTATTCAACATATTTCTTCTGATGCAGTGGGAAACGACTTAGTATGCTCCAAGATGATCAGTTTACTTTTACCCATACTACTACCAGTACTAACTCACATCTTTAATTATTCATTTTCATCGGGTACGTTTCCTTTGGCTTGGAAGCGGGCTAATGTTATACCATTGCCAAAAACTTCTAATCCTTCATCCTTCTCTGACCTTCGTCCTATATCTATTTTACCATACCTCTCTAAAGTTCTTGAACATCTTTCACACAACCAGTTTTCTTCATTTCTCTATAAAAATAATCTTATTAGCCCATTTCAATCTGGTTTCAGACCTGGACATAGCACAACCACCGCTCTAATTAATGTAACGGACGACATCCGTTGGGCAATGGAAAATAAGTCACTCACTTTGATTGTGTTACTGGATTTCACTAGTGCATTTAATTCTATTGACTTTGACGTTTTGTTGGGCGTGCTGCGGTCAAGTAATATCTCTCCGTCTTCCCTATCATGGTTTGATTCATATCTTCGCGATCGATCACAGCTTGTCCGTGTTGGTGAGTCGGTTTCTGATTGGTGTAAACTTAGTGCTGGTGTGCCTCAGGGCGGTATACTCTCGCCGTTGCTATTTTCGGTATTTATAACATCAGTCTCTAAACTACTGACATGCAATTATCATCTTTTCGCTGATGATTTACAAATATATTGTCATTTTAAAGAGAAAGACTCCTTGACAGCCATTGCGGAGATGAATGCGGAACTTGATCGGGTTTCTGAATGGGCGAAGTGTTATGGTCTCTTGGTTAATCCTGTCAAATCTAAGGCTATGATAATTGGTAGTTATTATATGTGCAATCAAATCAACATTGATATACTGCCAAGCCTGTACTATAATGGTTCTCCAATTGAATTCACCAAATCTGCAAGGAACCTTGGTCTTACTATTGATTCAAACCTTAACTGGTCGGCCCATATTAAGGAGGTTAGTCGTAAGATCTACTACTCTTTTCATACTCTAAGATGCCTTCAATATTTCCTACCTTTTCAAACAAGGGTCTCTCTCATGCAGAGTTTGATTCTTCCTATTCTGGACTATGCTGATGCGTGCTATCTTGATGCCACAGAGGAGCAACTGGATAAATTGGAACGGTTACAAAATCTCTGTATCCGTTTCATTTTTGGCTTAAGAAAATACGATCATGTTTCCATTTACCGTACTAAGCTGAAATGGCTTCCCATTCGCTTTCGTAGAAATACTCGCATTCTCTGTCTTCTTTTTAATATTTTATTTAATCCCGCCTTTCCTTCCTATCTTAAAGATCGTTTCTCTTTCCGTCATTCGTCTAATTCTCCTTGCAGATCCCATTTGCGCACCATTCTTACTATTCCTACCCACAAGACTTCCTTCTACTCTTTCTCCTTCTCTACTCATGCTGTACGACTGTGGAATTCCTTACCGCATGATATTCGCGATTCCCAAACTCTCTCTTCATTCAAACGACGAGTTAAAGACTATTATCTCTCCAAATAGACTTATATATATTATATTTATATTGGTATGTTTATGTAGTTTATTACTGTCATTTATTTAAGTACTAGCATGTATGTTTAGTTAAATATGTTAAACGTTATTTATGCACACGCCATACCGCTCTAAAATTCATCTTTCCTCTCATGGGTCTACTGGAAGAGATTTCTTGTGAAATAAGTAGCACCTTTGTACTAGAATTATTGTAATAAATGCTCCTGTATATAATTTTGTGTACATAAATAAATAAATAAATAAATAAATAATGTCAAATTTAAAAGTCCGTTGCTTGCAGGTCACACAAGTGTGCGGCAGTCATACCCACCAAAGGAGAGAACATCAACATAGCGTGGTCGCCCAATGGCAGCACTATAGCCGTTGGAAACAAAGAGGATCTCGTCTCGTTCATTGACACTAAGACTTATAAAGTGGTAAAACATTTTCCATTATTAATAACTAGCTGCGACTTCGTCCGCATGGAATAGTTATTTTGGGCATCATTTGAGCCCTCAAGGATGAATAATTTTACACGTTTTTTTTTTTCACATTTTCCATTATTTCTTTGCTCCTTATAGTTGCAGCGTGATGTTATATAGCCTAAAGCCTTCCTCGATAAATGGTATCTTCAACGCAAAATGAATTACTTAATTCGCACCAGTAGTTCTTGAGATTAGCGCGTTCAAACAAACAAACTCTTCAGCTTTATAATATTAGTATAAATGTATCATAAAAACCGACCAAGTGTCTATAAAAAAAATTGTGTTAGTTGTATTTGAGCCACATTTCATAATTCTTTTATTTCTGTTTTTCTGTTATTGTTATTGATATTCAGCGTAAAATAACGAAATAATTTGCTAAAAGATTCGTATTGGATGGATTCGACTCCAATGGAGACCTCCATTGGAGACCCACCATAATGAATTTTTTTTTTACTTTTTAATATTTGTTTAGCTATCACGGTTTGTTAGAACTAGCCTGGTGAAAGACATTGAGTAATGGGGTCCCGTTTTTACCTTTTGAGTGTGGAGCTAAAAGAGTCATATTACATAAAGGAAACAAACTCGTAAATACTCAAAAGCCACGTTCAACCCGGCCTTGTATTAGGATTTAAATACTGAAAAGCCGCAAACTTATTGCCTAAAAATTAATTCTCTTTTTTTTATTATCTTTTAATACACGTTTACATTCTAAACAATTATGGGACAAATGACACATATTGAGTTAGCCTCGAAGTAAGTTCGAAACTTGAGTAACGAGCTAGTAACCCAAAAATACTATATTTTATAATATAATAAATACTTATATAGGTAAACATCTAAGACCCAGGCCAATTAGAAAAAGATCGTTTCTCATCATGCCCTGGTCGGGATTCGAACCTGGGACCTCCGGTGTCACAGACAAGCACACTATCGCTGCGCCACAGAGGCCGTTAAATACTCTGCATGAAAAGGAACAAGCTGGATCAGGACATGCACTAAGATGAATGATGACAATGATCTTATCTTAATTTCAGGTGACAGAAGAGCAATTCAACTTTGAAGTGAACGAGATCTCATGGAATCTCTCCTCCGACTTATTTTACTTGACCAATGGACTCGGCTGTGTTCATATCATGACGTGAGTTCTTTCCTACTATTTATGTTGTACTTAGTTATTTTTTTAAAATTATAAATGTGAAAAAAGGGAAAGATGAGTGATCAATTTTTTTTTATATCGCCTAAAATAACATTCAACCTATCAGAGCGCAATGTTGTTTGGTTATTGCTTACTTATTATTTACGTATTAGTTTTGCAAGTTTAGAATCATACGAAAGTTTATAAATTTCTTTTGGAAGTTTATAATCTTGCAGTTCTTGTTATTATCCGGTGACATATATTGATTGATTAGACTTGACTTATCTTACTTATATGTTTGTAACATTCTCGAAAAGACTAATAGGCCAAGTTCAGCTGTTTGTCTTAATGATAGAATTGAGATGCAAATAGTAACAGGTTGATAGCCCATCGCGCCTATAAGAAGAATCCCAAGTTTATTAGCCTTTCTCTTAGTCGCCTTTAACGACATCCATGGGAAAGACTTAGAGTGTTCTTATTCAAAATAAATGTACATTATATAAAAACTCCGGTAAAAAAAATTAAGTATAGCTATAAAAATACTATTAAACAGGTATTTAACGCTCTCATAACATAACGTACCTTTATTTTACTACGGAAGTTTCGAATCATATTACAATGATCTGTGGTCCTGAATCATTGTAATATGTTATAGCACATTGTACAATACAACGTGAAAGTTTAATACATACATACATACATATGAACACGTCTTTATCCCTTACGGGGTAGACAGAGCCAACAGTCTTGAAAAGACTGACAGGCCACGTTCAGCTGTTTAGCTTAATGATAGAATTGAAAGTTTAATATCAGTTATAAGTATAAAAATGTACATACATACATACATAAAATCACGCCTCTTTCCCGGAGGGGTAGGCAGAGACTACCTACTATAAAAATGTACGTACAATTTATTCCAGGTACCCCACACTGGAACTCCAGACGGTGCTGAAGGCTCACCCCGGCACTTGCATCTGCATCGAGCACGACCCCACCGGCCGGTACTTCGCCACGGGCTCCGCTGACGCCCTCGTCTCCTTGTGGGACACCCACGAGCTCGCCTGTCTAAGGGTATTCTCTCGGTGAGTTATATACATACATACATACATATAATATATATATAATGTGCCGTGTGGTTCCCGGCAGTGCCGTGTGGTTCCCGGCAGTGCCGTGTGGTTAGGCACCATAACAAAAAAGAATAGGACCACTCCATCTTTTCCACGGATGTCGTAAAAGGCGACTAAGGGATAGGCTTATAAACTTGGGATTCCTCTATATGTATGTACGATCGCGTTCATATCTGCAGTCATAGTTTTAAAATTCTTACGGGTTAAAATAGCGTGCACTGTGGTTCCAGTAGATACACACACACATGCATATTTAAAAAGAATAAATATTCCATCAAATGAATACGGTCTTTAATACCAATGAATACTAAGTAAAACAGTTTATTATTCTATGACATATAACAAAACAAAACAGAAAGAGACGGTAATCAACGATGGCCGAACTGGGCCCGATAATTGTCGATCGAGATATCGTCGTCTCTCATTATTTGCATAAGATTTGCCTATAGAGAGAAGCCTGCGACTGCCAGACTTATGTCAATTCGATAAGGTTGAAAGTTTGTCTGCACACGTCCCTAACATAGGTAGTGGTTCCTTATTACTTCGTGTGAGCAAGTGAGATCTAAGATATATTAGATAATCTCGCTTGCTCACACTCGCTTGTTCTAGTTACTAGCGTTACTTGGATTCCGAAGTTATACAAGGATTTTTTTTGTCTATTTAAAAAAAAATTGTGTTACTGACAATTTTTAATGTTTCAAGGTGCCATTTGAACTAAGTAACTGACTGACTAACTAACTAACTGATATCTAAGAATTACAATACCCGCGTCTTCAAACACGAAAATCAGCAAGAAATATTAAACAAGAGGGATCAAAATAAAACATTCAATAATTAAAATTAGTAAATTTTATTGAAACAGTTTACCTATAGTTTTGTTTACATATCGATGATTATATAAAGCTATACATACAGCATATTACACTAATTATATCATCTACTTATCTCCTGTTATTAAGGTTACAGCTTAATTATTCGTTTTCATAAAGAAAAGATATTGAAGCTGTCCTTAAAATACTATCTAAGTAATTAGTGGTTTTAATATAAACTGGCAGAACCTTTCACGCACTATATGGACTCGATGCACAGGGCAGTTGTCTTGCACAAATGATATTGTTGGCATATCATCAATCGGATAAATACACCGCACAGTTGGTAACATGGTTTCGTCCAGCACTTGCACATAATGAGCAGCTGTAGCGCGTCCTGCTATCCACACCTGTTCCCCAGGTCCAGCAGCACTCATCCAGCCCCACATATTTACAGATATGCGTCCAGACTCCATCTTTGGCCCAATATTTTTTCTTCATACCGAGTTGCATTTCTTCGCCATAAATGAAGCCTACCGTGTTGCGATGACGTAAACGAACTTTTCGTCCGTAAATATTGCTTTTTTCCAGTCAAAATCCAAATACTGCCGAGCAAATTCTAAATGTTTTTGCTTATTTATTTCGGATAAATACGGCTTTCTTGCTGGCTGTCTGTGGTGTAGTCCCTCACGGTGCAATTAACAACAGTAACCACTGATGTGTCGAACTGTTCCGCAAATGTTCTGGTCGGTATGAAGCCATTATTTTCGTACTGATCCACCATGGATCTCCGCTGTGTGGCGTGTCGCTGTGTTGATTAGCGGACGACGGCCGCTGCGCGGCGACTTTTACTTACACTACCCTCTTCTTGATGGCGCGTTACCCAACGCTTTACCGCTTGTTGTTTATTGTGTTATTTGTGTGAATGTGTGAGTGACAGCGGTGAGTGCAAGCTATAAAGTTTTGCGAACTATGACTGCAATTATGAACGCGACCGTACATACATACACATACATATGGTCACGTCTATATCCCTTGCGGGGTAGACAGAGCCAACAGTCTTGCAAAGACTGATAGGCCACGTTCAGCTATTTGGCTTTAAGATAAAATTGAGATTCACATAGTGACAGGTTGCTAGCCCATCGCCTAAAAAAAATCCCAAGTTTGTAAGCCTATCCTGTGAGTTATATTGACCGTCTTATAAGTATAAAACATACAGTCTTCCCCGTTCCCTCTCTCTTCTTAATCGGTTACTCATTACTGAGTATCGTGACTTCTGACTCTGTCAACCAACAGTTTTCACTGGCTGCGACCCGTCGCTTGGTGTAGCGCGGCGCTGATCAGTGTTTCCAACCTCTCAGAGATCTGATCCGACCATCGCTTTGGACTACGGCCTCTAGGCCTTTCCCCCTCCACTTTTCCCGTCACCATCAGACGTTCCGTTCACCATAACCGTGTGGTTCCCGGCACCAATACAAAAAAGAATACGACCACTCCCATCTCTTTCCCATGGATGTCGTAAAAGGCGACTAAGGGATAGGCTTACAAACTTGAGATTCTTTTTTCGGCGATGGGCTAGCAACCTGTCACTAGTTGAATCTCAATTCTATCGTTTATTAAGCCAAATAGCTGAACGTGGCCATTGAGTCTTTTCAAGACTGTTGGCTCTGTCTACCCCGCAAGGGATATAGACGTGACCATATGTATGTATGTATGTATATTTGTCCACAGTTTGGAGTGGCCAGTACGCACGCTCTCCTTCAGCTTCGACGGAAGACTACTAGCGTCCGCCAGCGAAGACCATATAATAGATATTGGAGACACGGAGACTGGTAAGTTTTCATATTTCAAGAAAACGAAATGCTTTACTTATGTTTGTGTTTTTTTTTACAGAGAGACATATAAAATGACAATTCGAAATCTTATATATAAAATTCTCGTGTTATGTTTGTCTCCGTATTCCTCCGAAACGGCTTTACCGATTTTAACCAAATTTTGCATGCATATTCAGTAGGTCTGAGAATCGGCTAACATCTATTTTTCATACCCCTAAGTGTTAAGGGTTGTCCACCCTTAACATTTTTTTTAAACTAAAAATAATTTTTATGGCAAAACAACGTTTGCCGGGACAGCTAGTATATTTATAAATATTTTATTATCAAAACACACACAAAACTATATATATATATATAGACTACCTACTTGTCCCGGCTTTGCACGTGTAGTATTTATATGTAGATATAAACCTTCCTTAGAAAATCTTTACCAACAATTCAACCAGGAACAAAATCCACAACTTTTCGAGATATACAGACAAAGAAAATAGTTTAAAGAAAATAAACTTTATTAGTAATTTACATGTAGTGATTTTAATTTTGTTTTTTTTAGTGCTACAGACACAAAACAAATATAACAATAACTAATTTTTAAAACTGACACACACATAAATACTTATATAGATAAACATCCAAGACCCAGGCCAATCTTCTACACAAAGTTCTCATCATGCCCTGGCCGGGATTCGAATCCCAGTCAGGGCATGATGAAAAAATAACTTTTCTGATTGACCTGGGTCTTGGATGTTTATCTATATAAGTATTTATTATAAAAATATCGTTGAGTTAGTAACTCGCAACACAATTCTCGAACTTACTTCGAGGCTAACTCAATCAGTGTAATTTGTCCCGTATATATTTATTTATTTATTTTTCGCCGTGTGGTTTCCGGCACCAATAGAAAAAAGAATAGAACCACTCCATCTCTCCCATGGATGTCGTAAAAGGCGACTAAAGGCTAGGCTTATAAACTTCTTCTTCTTTTAGATTCGTCTTTTAGGCGATGGGCTATCAACCTGTCACAATTTGAATCTCAAGTCCTATCTTAAAGCCAAATAGCTGAACGTGGCCATTCGGTCTTTTCAAGACTGTTGGCTCTGTCTACCCCGCAAGGGATATAGACGTGATTATATGTATGTGTGTAGATATGTATTTATTTTTGTACTCTTTCATACAAAAACGTTGTAGTTTATTTTATTTCTCCCGTTCACAATATCTCTCATTGCCCGTTGGTCAGGCGAGAAGGTAGCCGAGATTCCTGTACAAGCGTCCACGTTCACCGTGGCGTGGCACCCCGCCAGGTACCTGGTGGCGTTCGCGTGCGAGGACAAGGAGCCCCCGGAGAGGAAGCGGGACGCCGGCAACCTCAAACTGTGGGGCATCTCCAATTCCGGATAGAATTAGTACCGTGCGGTGGTTCCCGGTACCAATACAAAAAAGGAATAGGACCACTCCATCTCTTTTTATGGATGTCGTAAAAGGCGAGTAAGGGATAGGCTTACAAACTTGAGATTCCTCTTTTAGGCGGTGGGCTAGCAACCTGTCACTATTTGAATCTCAATTCCAATCTTAAAGCCAAATAGCTGAACTTGGCCTATCAGACTGTTGGCTCTGTCTACCCCGCAAGGGATATAGACGTGTACCGTGGCGTGGCACCCCGCCAGGTACCTGGTGGCGTTCGCGTGCGAGGACAAGGAGCCCCCGGAGAGGAAGCGGGACGCCGGCAACCTCAAACTGTGGGGCATCTCCAATTCCGGATAGAATTAGTACCGTGTGGTTCCCGGCACCAGTAACGCGTGGTTCCCGGTACCAATACAAAAAAGGAATAGGACCACTCGCATCTCTTTCCCATGGATGTCGTAAAAGGCGATTAAGGGATAGGCTTATAAACTTGGGATTCCTCTTTTAGGCGGTGGGCTAGCAACCTGTCTCTATTTGAATCTCAATTCTATCTTAAAGCCAAACAGCTGAGCGTGGCCTATCAGTCTTTTCAAGACTGGTGGCTCTGTCTACCCCGCAAGGGATATAGACGTGTACTGTAGCGTGGCACCCCGCCAGGAACCTTGAGGAGTTCGCGTGCGAGGACAAGGAGCCCCCGGAGAGGAAGCGGGACGCCGGCAACCTCAAACTGTGGGGCATCTCCAATTCTGGATAGAATTAGTACCGTGTGGTTCCCGGCACCAGTAACGCGTGGTTCCCGGCACCAATACCAAAAAAGGAATAGGACCACTCGCATCTCTTTCCCATGGATGTCGTAAAAGGCGATTAAAGGATAGGCTTATAAACTTGGGTTTCCTCTTTTAGGCGATGGGCTAGCGACCTGTCACTATTTGAATCTCAATTCTAAGTAGAACTGAGATAAGAAATTGAGCCATAATATTATGTAGCATACCATATTATGGCATAATGATTTTTAAACATAACGTTCTTTCGCATAATGGTTTACGCATAACTATTTAAAGCATAACTAACCTAACGTAGCCTAACAGTAAATGTGGCATAACATTTACCTTTATGCCAAAAATCAATTATGCGTAAAATCCATTATGCCAAAGAACATTAGGAAAAAATAATTTATGTAATAAAAGTGGCCCTATATAGCTGTTTCCTTTAGAATAGGACTTCCATAGCTTTTCTATGGATGTCGTAAATATGTTTCTCTTGCAGATTGTAAAAGTCTATCAAAGGATAACAAACATGGGATTCTTCTATTAGGCGATGGGTTAGCAACCCGTTACTATTTCAATGATGACTGAATTAATACTATTATACGCTACTTGAAATGTGTAAAGAGCTACAATATTTCAAAGTTATACAAAATTTGTAAATACTGTGTTTTAGGATAAGATATTTTGTAATAAAAATATTTAGAAAAACTCAGCCATTACTTTGTTTTATTTTATTCACTAAATTGTGTTGATTACAACTTTTAGTGCATTTATAAAATGCACATATTCATTATTAATTAAAATCACAATTCAGTTTTTTTTTAAATTACACAAAATACACCAAAAAATAATAATTTCTCTACTAAAATAGCATCTTAACCCGTTAACAAATACTTAGTTCTTATATTCGCCGATAGGTGTCATTCTTAAACATTTTTAAAAGACTTTGTACTATCAATAATATCTTCATCAATATTAATAAATATAACTTACATAAAACGAATAAATTGTATGTTTGTTATTGCAAAACTCATTAGAACAAAAATTCTCGAAACTGATTAACAAATTTTGATGAAATTTTCCTTAAATTTAATACAAGATCTGACTATAGGATATTTTATATCCTGGTCATAAATGTTGAATTGATCTGCGTTGGGCCCAGATAGAAGAGGTAGGCAGAAGAAAAAGTGATGTCAAGTCGATTATTACCCCAATTCCACCATGTACAGCTACTGGCTACTGCCTATCCTTCCATTGTAAACTGGATGTCCAGTCATAATATCGACACGCCAACAAGAAGATATGTCAACTAGCCAGCATTATATATCAGAGAGGGGCAGATATAAAGGTCAAAAGCGGACCCTGGGCCCGAAGTATGGCGGTGGAGGGTGCAACTGGGGACACGCAAAGATGAGAGAGAGGAAGAATATTTAAAGAGGACGTGCGCCAGGTTGAAATTTAATGGAAAATTAACATAATTGGGAACACTTATTCTTTTCCTTTTTACGTAAGAAATTGATGTACCTACCTATATTGAAATAAGTTTTCCTGTAATTTTCTCGTGAAATGGATAAGGTACCTGTAGCACTGTTTCCTATAGGAACCCATTTCTGGAATTACATTCCCAAATAATAAACATGTCTCAACACCGTTAACCAAGTCATTAGAAACCTGTTATTTAAAACTCATATCACACCTGGGCCTTAGAAGTTACATCGAAAATATTTGAGCGGTTGAGCCAATCAGAGCGCGCAATTTTAACCCGCTAACTGAACTGTCCGCTATTATGAGCGAGACAGCACGAGACATTTAGGATTTCAAGTTTAATGTACTTGTAATAAGGTCGTTATTCTATTGAGTTTTCATTCGGTTTGATTCGGCGGTAGGTTGCGCTTGCGCAGACTTATAAATTGTACTACTGTTAGGAAAATTAATTGAAAGCTAACTACCAAGTCTCCACCTGCAACCTGCCAGAACCTTCTAGATCCTTCATCAACTGTTTAGCTTCGACTTCAGCCAAGCCGGCCTTCAGAAAAACATCTATAAACGCCTCTCGCACGTTGTCGGGCATGTTTTTGGAGTTGCCAGATATAAAAATAGACGCTTTCTCGCCGTTTATGAGTCGCCATAGTAGGTCCGCGTTTTCTACTATTTTGTGTTGTACGTATCTGCAAAATTAAAACAAAAGTTAAGAACATGGGTATCTTTTTGTTTCTAACAAATCATTAAACTTATTAAACCGGCGTGGAAAAACATTGTGAGGAAATCTTCACATTCAGGCAATTGGACGTGTAACCATAATCCATAGATCGCCCAATCCAAAATCATGGTAATAAAAAGCGCACCTTGGGCTCCTTTGAAAGAAGAAGAACAAGAAGAAGACTATCTAAAACTGATTGACCGATTTCAATGAAATTTTGCACTGCAATCTACACCTTCAGAAATAACAAGTGCTTCTTATATTTCTCGCCATTCCCATAGAAGGGAAGACAAATACAAAAGCTAGTATCCAATACTCACACTTTGTCCTCCTGATCTCTAGAGAAAGCGCAATACAATGAGAGTTTTCCATCTCTTTCCCACTTCTCTAACTCTTCTCTGCAGTGGAAATCCTTGTTCTTATACCGACAGCCGAAGAAAAGGTGCATAATGTTTTTGTCCAACGTGTTGTTGTAATCTCGTTCTTGTAATAAACTGCGGAAGGGCGCAATTCCAGTACCAGGACCGATTAGAATATGTGGTATTTTCTGAAATAGAAAATACAAAGAGCTTTAATTTTTATATTATTTTATAGTATCTATTAGGTATTATTACTAGGCCTTAATGACGATCTCATTAAGGCCTAGTAATAATACCTAATTAAAAATTGTATGACAATCCGCCATTTTGTGGCGGCGGCCATCTTGAAGTTGTTTAAGTACTAAAATATTGTTTAATTACTATAATACATAGGAATTGTGTTATCATCAAAACTAAAAATGCCTACTTATTTATTAAATTTCAGGTCAATCAGTCAGAAAGGGAAAATATCAATGTTTACAGGTAACTCTTTCCCCTTCTTTTCATTCGTAACACACATTACCTAACTATTTTTATCAGTTTAAAGCGTCGTGTGGTTCCCGGCACTTCAGAATAGAACCGCTCTTCTTTCCCATGGATGTCGTAGAAGGCGTTCGGGCGCATTATGTCCAGTTGCCTGGACTAATTGCGAACTGGACTATTGGTCATTTTGCGAATTAGACATAATGCGCCCAACCGGTAAAAGGAGACTAAGAGATAGACTAATAAACTTGTGATTCTTATTTAGGCCGAGGCTCTGGCAACCTGTCACTATTTCAATTCCATCTTTAAGCCATACAGCTGAACGTGGCCTATCAGTATTTGTGCGACTGTCGTCTCTGTCTACCCCGCAAAGGATATAGACGTAATTATATTATTATTACTAAGTATTAGTTAGCAAAAAAATAGAACTCACCAAATCCACAGGAAACTTGAACGTCCCTTTTTTGATCCATCCGAAAACTTTATCGCCAATTTGCAAATCTTTCAACCAATTCGAGGTCAGGCCCAGTCTTGGCTTCTTAAGCTTACTGTAATACTTGACCACGGCTACTAGCAGGTCCACTTGGCCACTGCTGGGCAAACAGCTGGAGGCGATTGAGAAGGAACGAGGCTTTATTGATGAAAATAACTCGAAGAGCACATCTATTGTTAGTTTTGATGCTGATCTGTGGAAGTCGTGTAGTACCTAAAAATTGCATAGATATTTTTTATTATTGTATGAAAGATCTTTCAAAACATTAAGTAGGTATTAACTTAGCATAGCGAAACCACTAAGGTTTGATATTACACTAAGATTATTTATATGTAGGTATATTCACCTTTCTCGTCTTTTTACCTTACGGTGTAGACCGAGCCAGCAGTCACGGAAGCAACATTCAGCTGTAGGTATCTTTTAACTTAGGATAGAAATATTTTATCAAATTTGATGGTTACCTCTGGGTAGCTTTGTGGGGCTTATTATTTCTGTTATGGGGCTTATTTTCTCGGTTTAGAGTGAGACGGAGACTGAGTGGGAGGAAAGATAAGACATAGATTTTATATGCATAGATGATTTTTTATTCAACTAGGCTAGTAAACTAAGGTTACCTTTATTATTTCGTAATAGCAAATTAATTTTGACCCATATTTATCGTCTTTGCAATAATATCAAACAGATAATCATCTTTAATTTACATATATAACGTGCCGTGTGGTTCTCGGCACCAATAGAAAAGAGTGGGACTACTCCGTCTCCTTCCCATGTATGTCGTAAAGGCGACTAAGGGATAGGCTTGTAAACATGGGATTCCTCTTTTGGTCGACGGGCTAGCAATTTGTCACTATTAAAATCATAAATCTCAATCATATCATTAAGCCAAACAGCTGAACGCCTTTCAGTTTTTTCAAGACTGTTGGCTCTGTCTACCCCGCAAGGAATATAGACATCATTATATATATCTTTAATATAACCAACATAAACTCTTACTGTTTCTTTTTACGCAGTTTGAGCTGTTGGCAAATGATAAGTCTGTAATAAATATTGATTTAATATTAATTCACATGTAATAAAAAATCTACCTCTAAAATAGTCCGTTTAGGCCTCCTGCAATAATTGAGCCAATCTTCCTGACCCTCAGGCGAGCTCAGCTCGATGCATTTGTCTCTCTCTAGCTTATCATCGGATACCAAAGCTAGAAGAGAGAAGACGTATTGCGTCGGGTACGCGTTGAGGTCCCAGAACTGTGACGCTATTTCGTACATCGTTAGGGGTTCCCTTAGGTAATCTGGCACTGGCATGTCTGTAAGTTTGAGGAAAATAACAAAAAACATACAATATATAAATTAATAATACTACTGAGTGAGGCACAATATTATTATAACTTAGATACTCTTAGAGGCGCTTCGCTCACATTGGTTAAACAAAGATGGCGGCTAAAAAGTAGAGGCAAAAAACTATTCATATTGTCTTGAAAATGTCAAAGTGGGAATTTTTGCGCTGTAAGGTTGGGTAACGAAAATATAAAATAAGACAAGTTTTATTTAAAAAAATATATATTTATTTCTCATTTTCCTGCCTATTGTTCTCATTTTGCTGCAGCTGTGTTATTTCGTTATTTTCGGTACGAGTACTTACGTACAAAGAGTTCACGCATAAGATAATGGTGAGTTAAAGTTATGTACAATGATAACGGTTTAAAAAAGTATTAAGTAGGTACTCTAAGTTTGGATAGTTGTGAAGTTGATGGTGTTGAAGAAAATGTTGCAGTGCAGTTTGTTACCGCTTCTTCTGCACTGACGGTTTGGAAGCAGCAGTAAACATTGTTTTAAGTAATTTATTTGACGTCAACCAATGTTGTGAAACCAAAAGATTTGACAGTTATTAAGCGATATGAAAATAAATAAAAATTTTGAATTTGAACTGACATATAAGGATACATTTTTCCAGAAAGAGTATATCATGTGAAATAGTAATATTCTTCAATAAATTTGACGAAGAAAATATACAAGAAGAGTGTGGAGGGAAAGGTCGGAGAGGATAGGCCTAGACGAACGTATTTTGATCAAATTAACGACGTCCTGGCAAAGGGTCAGGTCAAGAACCGATAAGATGAAGCCAAGGAAGTATGCAGAGATCGTGGCAAGTGTAAAGATGTAGTCTCTGCCTACCCCTCCGAGAAAGAGGCGTGATTTTATGGATGTATGCACAACGGCGGCCGCTTTCACTTTAAATTAGAATCCTTATTATTTTCCTTATTGTGTCTTAATATAGGCGATTTAAGTGCGTACCGCGTTAACTTTTATAGTGCAGTAGCAAATAGCAATCGGTGAATTTACGATCGCCAGCGAGACTTGAAGGCTTTATTCATTATTATAGGATACCTCATATCGCTTAATAATTGTCAAATCTTTTGGTTTCACAACACAACAAAATATTCACGGACCGAGCTTCATAAAATAAAGAGACATTTATTTATAAAAAAATATATATTTATTTATCATTCATCCTCATTCTCCTGCCAGCCGTCTTCATCGCTGAGGAACCTTCTCTTGGAAGCTGTATTCATGTAAGGCCTTAAAGCCCATTCCGTGTCAGCGGCGGGCAAGGCGTCCAATGTTCCCAATTTTATCTCGTAAAGTTTCATTTGAAAACGGGGTCCAATTTCTGTCAGCTCTATATCTTTGCCTGCCTGAAAACAAAAAAAAAATAAAAGTTTACAAACATCGCCACGAACGAATATTTATAAAGTTAGACTTGGCGGGAAACTCCAGGCGACCCATAACATAATAACGTGAAAAATATTTTCTCTTTTTTTTCAGTATTTCACATTTAATTTTATTTATTTGCCTAGAATTTTGCCTATTTACATAGAAAACATATCGGAATGATAAACACAAGAAGCAATAGTATATGTGTTTTGCTTATTTTTAAAGAAATCGCGCGTAATATTAATGATTTTTTTTAATTGAGTGAGATTGAGTAAATGTGCCGTGTGGTACCCGGCACCATTGTAAAAAAAGAATAGGACCACTCCATTTCTTGGGAATATCGTAAAAGGCGACTAAGGTTAAAAAACTTGAGATTCTTCTTTTGAGGCGGTAGGCTAGCAACCTGTCACTATTTAAATCTCAATTCTATCATTAAGCCTCACAGCTGAATGCAGTAGACATCCCTCATATTTCCGTGTTTTTTGCTCAAAAGTCGGCTTTTTCCAAATTTATTTCTCATAATCGTCATGATTTCGGGTTTTTGACTGGTTTAGTTAGGTAAGGTTATACATATTTAGCTATTAAGTCTATACTTAATAAAATAATTAAAATATATACCTTTCTATATGTGTGTTGCCTGAAACATATATAATCGTCGTGGTTGGCGAAAGTGATCACGCGTTTCGAGTCCGGTTTTGGCACGGGGAAAAGATATCTCAGTATGCTCTTAGTTCGGAGCCCTGTAAATAAAATTTTAGGTACTATACTATTATTTTACTAATAAAATTAATTATAATTAAATAATAAAATGTTTACTAAACTGCTATCGTATTTTTTCGCTGCATCTTCTACACTCGTGTAAACATTTTTAAGAATAAATACCTTTCATTTGATTTTGTGTAATAATTATAATAATTGTAGTATAATAAGAGTGTACACACTTTTGGATTATAGTCCCCCAGTAAGTAAGAACCCCAAGTAAGCCTATCCTAAGCCTAATCTTTATAATTCATTATATCGTGGCTATGTCAGCCTGTTCAAGCCTGTTGGCTCTATCCACTCCACTAGGGATTTAAACATGATTGTATATGTAGGAAACAAGAAATTAATAAAAAAGAAAAACACTTACCAAGATCAGTTTTGAAGTTGTGGAAGACCAGATGCGGGTACTGCTCGCTCATGGGCCCCATGTCGGGGATGTCGTGTCTCATCACCACGCCAGACAGCGTGAACGACGCCGTGGGCCCGTGGGGCAGGTGGCAGATCACCTGTAAACACATACATACCATAAAACCATACTGGAAAGATGATGAGGTTTCTTGGGTAATGGCTAGGAATATTGAGTCAAACAAATTGTGGAAAGGTGCAAAAACTACATTGTGACTGATTCAATCTTTTCGAAAACTACATGACAACATCATTACGTTTGACGTTTCGTATTATAAAAAAAGGTAAGTTTAATAGACAACACATACAAATATATGTAAAAAATGCGAAAGAAACTTGACGGCCTCAGTGGCGCAGCGGTAGGAGGTCCTGGGTTCAAATCCCGGCCAGGGCATGATGAGAAACGAAATTTTTATGATTGGCCTGGGTCTTGGATGTTTATATATATACATAATATATATATAAAAGTATTTATTATAAAATATATTATCGTTGAGTTAGTATCTCGTAACACAAGTTACGCTTTCATATGTACCTTAACTACTGAATCGATTTGGATGAAATATGGTATGGAGATAATGAAAGTAACATGCGCGTTTAATACCTGTATTATTTTAAAATAGTGTAATGCAATGAGAAAGATTAAAATCAGATAATTTGAGACCTGAGAAAGAACAGACTACTTTACTTTACGCGGGAAAACAACGTATTCTCAAGGGAAGAAAGATTTTTCAGATGCGCCTATGTAGTTGTTTGCATATTCTTAATTTCAAATAAAACTACTCAGAAATCATACAGTGAGGGAAAACTTGATGAGGAAACCTGCACATTCAGGCAACAGAATGTGTAACCATGATTGATCCAATAGGGGTTAGGTTCCACTGTAAATTTTGCAGAGGTCAGACAGGAGTTGCTTCGTGTAAAAACCTGACTCACCCAATCCAGGCTCCATGGTCAAAGTCATACCCCGGGCTCCTCTCCAGAGAGGTGAGGATGCAACCGGGACTAAAGCCAGGAGGAAGATGAAGGAGTTGCCACACCAATTGCTTTAACTTACCAAACTGTCAGGAACTCCTCTGTGCTCATGTACCACAATAAAGTCAGTGACCTCATTAGCCTTGCATGCATGTATCAGTTGAGACATCTCGTAGCCACCTCGGTTCATCCTCTGACTGTTAGGGAATATTAACCTGAAAAAATATTATACTTTTAACATGTTTCCACTAATTATATTGATAGAATAGAATTATTATTCGCAAAATTTGATATTGGATTGACATCACATCACTTAAATTATATCTACTACTGCTTTCAAAGCGCTGGAGTAGGTGATTGAATTGTTGAACACACAGTGTTGATTTATTGAAATTATAACATTGATTTTATACCTAAGAGTATAAGACGTAAATACTAATAAAATAAAATTTATTTTATTTATTTACCTCAGTTCCTTGACAAACATCTTGAGCCTGGCGCTGGGTTCCCGAGACGTTGTGATCATGATCTTGGGATCCTCAACACCAGCGTACCTGTACTCATCATCTTGAGAGTTAAGGGTGTTGGTTCCACCACTAAAGCCTCCTATGATGGCCGCACGCTCAGGACCTTGTGTAAAAATATCAGTTAATAAATTTGTGCACAAGTGTCTAGAGAAAGTTATTAGAAGCTAGTAAGTAGCTACATTCAGTCACGCTAGGCATAATAAAAAAAAATGGGTAGGTTATGTTTTTGATGATAAAAAGATAAAAGTTAGGTTAGTAAAAATTTTCTATGTGTAACATTAAATTATCATTAAATAAGCTTACCTTTATCCTCAAACTCTATCCTTTTCTGTAAAGCGATCGCTTCTTTCCTCAAATCGCCATGAATAGGAATGTTTTCTTCTAAACTCCGTTTCAACTGATCTTTCTTTGCTTGTATACTTTTCTGTTTGTCTTCCGCTGATTTTCTGTACAAATATTCACGGCGCAAACGCGCCTGCCGCCGAAGCATTTTGATATTTGTGTAATTTAGATATTTAAATTAATTTTAACACGAAGTAAACAACACGCTTTCGCCTGCATGTGTTAACATTTGACAACAGAACACAAATAACAGTGACGTCACGAAATGTCATGTGTTATTTTCCCGATGACATTAGGCGTTTAGATTTCGCTCCACTTATAATAAAAAAAATAAATTAATTAGTTTGTATCTTTTTTCTTTCTTTTAAAAAAATTTATCAATGTTAATTTTAGCACGTCTCCAATAGATAAGGGATAGAACAGAGCCTCATGTTGTAAGGAAAGACTCGTGTTTCGGTTTATTTATGGGATTTAGAACAAGTAAAACTAAAACACTGGTTTTTGAAATGGAGAAAGAAATGACAGCATGTAATATTTTGATTGGAGGAGAAAAAGTGGAGCAAGTGAAAGAGTTTGTATATCTAGGATCAAAGTTTACATCAGATGGCAAGTATGATAGTGATATTGAAAGGAGAGTGAACGCGGGGAACATGGTGAATGGAGCTTTGCATGCCTTTATGAGCAGTCAGAAACTATCCAAAAAGGCTCGACTGGCTGTGCACAGGGGCGTGTTGGTCCCGACATTAATGTATGGGAGTGAAAGTTGGGTATGGCAAAAGAAGCATGAAAGCAGAATAAATGCAGTGGAAATGAGAGTGGAAAGAGGTAGTCTCTGCCTACCCCTCCGGGAAAGAGGCGTGATTTTATGTATGTATGTATGTATGTATTTAGAACAAGATAAAATCGATTCTGTGGAACAGCCTTTGTTGCCATTTACTGTGCCTATTTGGTACAGAATTTCGTACCGTCCTTTGATTAACTTGTACGATCGGAACAGAAAAAATTGCAGATTTGAATGTTTTTTACTTGTATGAAGAAATTTATCAGCTGTTATAAAAATGTTAAAGTAGGTATGTTAAAGTGCCGTGTGGTTCCCGGCACCAATACAAAAAAGAATAGGACCACTCCATCTCTTTCCCATGGATGTCGTAAAAGGCGACTAAGGGATAGGCTTGCAAACTTGGGATTCTTTTTCAGGCGATGGGCTAGCAACCTGTCACTATTTGAATCTCAATTCTATCATTAAGCCAAATAGCTGAACGTGGCCATTCAGTCTTTTCAAGACTGTTGGCTCTGTCTACCCCGCAAGGGATATAGACGTGACCATATGTATGTATGTATGTATGTAAGTAGGTAAATTTTGTAATTTTGAATGATTTATTATAAATATAAAAATATATATTTTTAATTATTACTTGTTTTATAACATACCAACCTTCATAACTTTCTTCAACTAATAATTTGTAATGTGGTTTAATATCAAGGTTGTGTGTTTCAAAAATACCAAAAAGATCATCAATATCCTCTTTGCTATTGCGCGGTCTGATATTAAAAATGTCTCCTGGCACATACTGTAATTTTCTATCTTGTAATGTTTGGAATGTCAAAAATCTAACATCCTGAAAAAGATCATGAAAATGTCTGTAAAATATATATATTCTACAATATTATTAGACAAAAAAGAGGAAAGCTAAAAGTTAAAGTTTTCGATGTGAAGCTGTTTAGATACAGACCAATGCCTAATTGAACCATATGCTCAAAAGTACCTGAAAATGTGATTCATCTGTTGTCCTCTCATTTTTGTTGACTGCAAAAAGTACCGCATCTAAATAATTATCTTTTATCCCTTTTCCGTAATAAATATCTACAGTGTTATTCTCTACAAGTTCATCATTTTCTTTCTTGTCTCTGAGTAGAGATACTTTCCATCGCGGAATGAAGTTGGTTCCCAATTTGTCTGTTTGTATGTGCGGATAGTGTTGTTTAATGATTGCAAAGTATTCTTTCAGCCATGGTAGTAATACGGCATCATGACCGAGGTCATGTTGGTAGTCACAGAGGCCTGAAACATTAATATGTGTTAACATTTATATATGGGTTTAATATTATTCTACTTTGAATAAATTCAGTATGGTTGATAAACTTAAATAAGGAAATTTAGTTTTTAGTTTGGAGCAAGAAAAGGTAAAGAAGTTTTAGGCTATATTCTATTCTTACTAGGCTATTTTTGAATCTTAATCTACATAAAAATTTTAGCGAAATTCATTCATGAATACTTTAATCAAGGTCAAGGTCCTTTATAATAATATCGAATATCATATTAGTTTATTACTCTTTTGTTTTTTAAAACTTTTGCTTGAGCATTATGTAAAAATTATTAATTTCTCACCAATATCTATGAGAGGCGTAGCTCCTAACTGTATTAAACGTTTTTGTAGCTTCTTGCTGACAAAATTGAACTTCGAGTAGGATGAATCTCCCAAACCAAGAACACCAAATTTGAGGCGCACTAAAGAGTTAGCCGGAAGGCTTTTCCTTAGTAGAAATTTCCAAAACTTCTTCATATTATCCGGCTCATCGCCCTGGCCAGTCGTAGCACACACAAATATAGCATATTCTTCGTGAATCAAACGGGAAATGGGATAGTCATCCATGGGTTGTACCGGCCCACGGAAACCCAGTAATTTTAACGATCTCCATACTCGCTCAGCGATTTCTTGCGCTGTGAAAGTTTGGCTACCGTATAATACAAGAATTCTGCCCATTTCCTTCATGTTTGTTTATTATTATTACATATTTTAAAAGAAATGAAGTCGAAATGATTTACAAAATGAATAAACTGTATGACAGATGACAGATTTAATCAACTACAATCAGCTGACTTTAATTTTTTTTGATAGTCCAACACTTGTCCATAAAAATATGTATGCAGCCACACATTAATAATGAGATAGCAATATCAAAATTAGTGTACTTATTATCTAATTCTTTGCTTCTTCCTTCTGATGTTAATCCCGGTTACATCTTCGCCCCTCTGGAGAGGAGCACCGGAATGCGCTTTTTGATCACGATCCTGAATTAGTTAAGTCTGGTTTTGACATGAAACAACTTCTTGGGACTTAGGAATCTAATCTATTTTGGATCATCGTAAAAGCTGCACTAGATAAATATGTCGTCCCTAAGTCGCCTTTTACAACATCCATAGGAAGGAGATGGACTGGTTCTATTATAAAGGTCGGGAACCAGTCGGCAGAAATAAAATTTATAAATCTTTTTAAAGAACAAATTTATTTTCTTAACTGAAATGTATAGAAAAGTACAATTTTTTAATATCTAGTTCCATAATATTCCTGTCTTTCGTAAGCAACATGAATTTTGTGCGAAGTGCAGTTGTGCTGTGTTACTAGATGGAATTAAAATAACTTTTTTCTATGGAATCGACGAATCATTTTTACTCTTTTTAAGCTTCAGAAACTATTCATGTATTTTCGTCGAAATAATAATTCAGGTGTAGATTGTAAAATAAAAAAAAAACTATTTTTTATTTCCTCTTTACGTACTTTCCAAACTGAGGGTCCAAATGAACAATAATTTCAACCCTCTTTTCTCTTTTCCAGCCTTTCAAATCCCGTTCAATACCTACAAGTTATTGCTTTTCTCTATCACACACACACAAGGTTGATTTTCTATCCCTCTCGTAATCGGCGCACGGCAGTCTCGCGGGTCCATTTGGCGGGCTTAGTCGCTCGACTCGAAAAACGCGGGAAAAGTCAGTGCAGTGACCTTTTAGTTAATAAAATTATATTTTTTGTGCAACAAAAATAATTTGAAACACCCAACTAAAATGTAAGTAATTAATTTAATTTAATTAAAAATCATAAAAAAATTAAAGTAGACATTTTGCATTTCTCTTTTTATATGTAATTGTGTAAGGTTGTATTTATTTTTATCCAGAAATAAACTTATATCAAATTAATGTGACCCTTGGTTCACAGGGCGTTCAAAGATAACAATATCATCAGGCAACAGATTTATCGCGAAAGTTTACTTTACATATCGCTTACATTAACGATATATTTATAAATAATAAGCAATTTAATGTATGACTTGCATCAATCAATAGCGTGAAATTTTAAGATGCTTTAGATAAATTTATCGATAGGTTTGTATTGGTCTGTTTAATCGGTTGGTTTTTGACTAATTAGGAAATTTAGAAACAGGAGAATTGCTTCTCTTCTATAGATAAAGAGTCGATAAAAAAAAGAATGTCTGAAAGTCATGTAGCAATACGACAGGCGTGCTGGGCTTAAAAATTATAAAAAAAATCTCTTAGGTATGTTCGCTTTAGCAGTTTTCATGGCATTCATGGCAGAATAAAAGCTCTGAAGCCTACGGGACGGCTGATAATGTATCCGAATTCAATACATACGTACAGTTAGTCACGTCTATATCTCTTGCGGGATAGATAGAGCCAATAGTCTTCGAAAGACTGATAGGCCACATTCCGCTTTATCGCTTGATAATATAATTGAGATTCAAATATTGACATGTTGCTAGCCCATCGCCTAAAAGAAGAATCCCAAGTTTATAAGCCTCTCTCTTCAAATTTAATACAAGCTAATATTATAAATGCGAAAGTAAGATTATTTGTTACCTCTTATTTTTTTAAATATATAATATTTTAAGCTGGCAATGCTGCCAGCCTTCTGGGCACACTCCCGCATGTTGATGCTATGAAGGGACTGTACAATTTGTAAATTAAATTTTAGTTTTTTATCATCTTTTTTCTTTCTTTTTTATAAGTAGTTTTAGCTTTAGTATTAATTTGATTTAATTATAATATTTAATAAAATTTCATGATGATGTTTAATATTTCGAGTGCGTTTCACCTCAATCTGCTTGGTGGTAAGCAAGATGAGCCCTCCTATTCACTTTTGCCTTGTAAAATCTCCTATTTGTATGTAACGGCGAAGAGAGACGCGGGGAGTTACTACCGGATCAAATTTTTTTTTTCTAAAAAGCACGGCAATTTGTTCAAAAGGTCCTTTTGAATAATTAAAATACAAAGTTGCATAATATTAGGTAAGTCTTTTTTTAAAGTTAGCGCTAATGTCCTTGCTCCATTTTAATATTTTTTTAAAAACGAGACTCAATTAATAGTTCTACATATTCAATAATGGATGAGTTGTGATAATTCAAACACATTTTTGTTATTGAATTTGTTTTGCATTTGATAAACGGAAAGGTCAAGCTGTTTATTTCATTGAATACTAGTAACTTGCCCCGGATTTATAAAGATATTTATATATAAGTATAATAATATTGTAACGGGCCGATGTCTGTACTTCAAATACATACATATATTGCCGAAAAATAGATCTGGGAAGCTATATGTATATATAACAGAGTTCAAATCCCGGTCAGGGCATGATGAGAAAAGAACTTTTTCTGATTGGCCTGGGTCTTGGATGTTTATATATATAAGTATTTATTATAAAACATAGTATCGTTGAGTTAGTGTCTCGTAATACAGGTCTCGGACTTACTTCGAGGCTAACTTAATCTGTGTAATTTGTCCCGTATATATTACAAAAAAACTTACACAAGCCTAAACCGTGATTTTTGGAATTAACATGTAATGTATGTTTTCGAGTTTTTATGTCTGAAAGGCCACGCAAAGTTGTTTGGCTTAATGATAGAATTGAGATAAAAATAGTAACAGGTTGCTTGCCCATCGCCTTAAAGAAGAATCCTAAGTTTATAAGCCTATTCCTTAGTCGCCTTTTACGACATCCATGGAAACGAGATGGGGTGGTTCCTTTTTTTTTACTCGTGCCGGGTACCACACGGCAAGAAAATTATCTAAATAAAATTACCTAACATCTATTTCTATCAAATGTATTCTGGCATAATTTTTTTATGTATTTACTTTCCAAATATTACATGAAAATTCATGGAATTAGTATTAGAATTTGGAAATCCGTGTATTTGTACATACATACATACATAAAAATCACGCCTCTTTCCCGGAGGGGTAGGCAGAGACTACCTCTTTCCACTTGCCATGATCTCTGCATACTTCCTTGGCTTCATCCACATGATATAGACAGATTGTACATATAGATAGATTATCCTGAAGTGTGGTTGTTGTAGTGCGCAGTCCATTCTGACAGGGTTTTTGACCTCTCAAAGGTCATGTGTCACTGTAGAAATTGGCAAAAGTTTACCCTTTTTCGGACAAATCTAATAAATATATTTTCTTGGGGAGTTCAACAATTTTAACAGTTCTTAATACTGGCTGGCTATTCCGCCGATCATAAACATAGTAAATCGTGGCTTCGTGTATAATGTACATGGTGTAATACATACATACATACGGTCAAGTCTGTATCCCATGCGGGGTAGACAGAGCCTACAGTCTTGAAAAGACTGAATGGCCACGTTCAGATATTTGGCGTAACCATGGTCCAATGGATTAAATTACTTTCCAAAGATTTTGGAGGTTAAATAGGAATCACTATGTGTAAAGTCAGTGGACTTAAGGATCGTGGTCTCAGCCTGACCCCGGGCTCCTGAGGAATGGAATATTTTTATTAAACTTTAGCTATGCGCGGTACTTCGCTCCCGTGGAAATAACCCGAAAAACTGAGCCTATGTAACTCCTAAGCGTAACAAACACAAATATCCCCACATGCTTACAAACTTTTGCATTTATAATAATTAGTAGGATTATTAGTATGGATGGATTGCGTCGCCACGTGGGTTGGCGTAGCCCTCGTCGTAGCACGTGCATCCATTTTGCCTAATCTCGTAGACCACGCGTAGCCCTGTCGTAGATGTTCGTAGCAAGCGTAGCGGTTGATTGAAAATATGATATTGGGCGCTTTGGGAATCATACTAAAATGTTATGTTGATGTTTTTCTATAGATATATATTTTGCATCTTGTAATTTTTTATTCTTTTCCACTTCATTTGTAAATGAGTTTAAATTTTCCTATGTACATTAGAATCTTACGAATTTTGCCATTAATTATAAGTACATTGTTATTGTTTTATATATAAACAGAAAATTTATTAACATTTCAATTGAAAAGACAGGCATAAAATACGAATACTTGCTAAGGCACACAAAAAATTCAATATAAAAACAAATAACTCAGATTGACAATAGGATTTTGGACATAGTAGAGATCTCTACAGTTTTTTGGTTCACTTTACTAAAGAAATATTAACAAATTGACTTAACTTCCTGTAAATGGACGTTGAAAGGAATGAATTAATGTAACCGTCACGAAAACCGGCGGATATTGCGTCACATCCCACGTGGTATCGATCTATGGTAAGTATGCGGGTCGCGTGGGAAAATTGTGTACTTATATATTAACACGTCTAAATCTCTAACGGGGTAGACAGAGTCAAGGGTCAAAATCCACGTCCAAATTGTGGACTTAACAAAACAGGAATAAAATCTAAATTAATATAATGGTAGTACATAGTAGTAATCACTACTTATCTCAAAAATAATCTATACTAATATTATAAAGCTGAAGAGTTTGTTTTGTTTGTTTGTTTGTTTGTTTAAACGCGCTAATCTCAGAAACTACTGAACTGATTTGAAAAATTCTTTCACTGTTAGATAGTCTATTTATCGAGGAAGGCTATAAGCTATATTTTATCCCGGATTTCCTACGGGAAACGTCAACAATGCAGGTGAAAGTTGAATGAGTCGGCCATCTGCGAGCTTTTCACGCGAACGCTGCGCAAACCAACAAAGATATAGTAAAAAAATGTACTAAAGATGTGAAGTACTCATTTTTTGCCACAAAAAAGTCCCCGAGAGCATATATCTATCTCTTAAGGTTTACTTACAATAACCAGTTTTATGTTCATTTTTTAAGATTATTTTTTCATTATAAACATAAGTTATTTTGAAACTAATTTTCTTTAATTCAGTATTAATCCTTATCCAAATAAATATGTTTATTACTTTCGGCTTTTCATGTAGACTAAAATTGCCATTTACAGTATATAAATCAGACGAATAGGTTTTGAGATATAGTCGTTATAAGCAATTTGCAGCGAAACATTTAATACGGCGAACCAGCGTTCTTTCTAATACGCGTGACCGCCTGACCAGATATTACTATTTTAAAGTAAAGTATCAGCCTGTAAGATCCCACTACTGGGCAAAGGCCTCTCATCTCACTATACGGTCTCCGTTCCGTCGCGGGTAATGATGTGGGCCAAGTCGTCGCCAAGTCGCATAACAATTAGCAGCTATAATTGATAAAGCCGAGGAGGATGTTTGCAAAAATAAATATGATGCCCAAAATAACTATTCCAGGCGGACGAAGTCGCGGGCACAGTATGTAGTATGTAAAAAAAAAATAACTGGACCAAATGTTCTCTGTTGGTTCGTTGTCTCCACAATTTCTCTGACACTGAATGAATTTGGAGAGGGAACGAATGAGTATTCCCGCCACGAAAACGGGCGGGACTTTGCGTCAGACACATTCCAACCCACGTGGCATCGATCCAGATAGGGATGGGGCGGGAGTCACGGTTATGTCTAATAATAATATTAAAAAAAAGAATAGGGCCACGTCATCTCTTTCCCGTGGATGCCGTAAAAGGAGACTGCGTCAGGCACATTTCAACCCACGTGGCATCGATCCAGATAGGGATGGGGCGGGAGTCACGGTTATGGGTAATAATAATAGAAAAAAAAAGAATACGGCCACGTCATCTCTTTCCCATGGATGCCGTAAAAGGAGACTAAGGGATAGGCTTATAGAATTTGGATTTTCTTGTAGACGATGAGATAACAACCTGTCACTATTTGAATTTCAAATCTATCATTAAGCCAAACTGCTGAATGAGGGCTATCAGTCTTTTCAAGACTGTTGACTCTGTCAACACCTGAAGGGATATTGATGTGATTATATGTTTGTATGTTGATTGGATTTTGATAATGATGATTCATGGCGGAATGCGTTGTGAAATTTTGTAATTAACGAAAAGAACAGTAAGTATGTTACTCTTATTCGTTTAGAATCATAGCATTTTTTATTTATCTTTAATTGAATGGATGTCTAGATGAATGAGTGTCCCGAGACACATTCCGTACCACGTGGCATATCGATCCATAAAGGGGCGGGGGTCCCCCAGATTGCTTGGGGACTTGTGTATAGTATTAGCAGATTGGCTGGACTAATGCACTATTTAAGGAATTTTTTGTCTATACCCTATTTTTTTAAATTTTTTACTGGTTGGAAGAATATGATGGATCATTTGAAAAACGAATTGTTGTTTCTTAATTTTTATTATTGTTTTTAAATATTTTTTTTTCAACTTTAACATGGTCCAACCGTGTTGGTAATGCCTACATAACCTATCTTAGTATTTAATCTATACATAACATAATAAAACATCAAAAATATTTTGTCTGTACATATAGTATTTTTGACTGAAATGGATAGAGGGACACTTATATGTAGAATAAATACAGTGGAATCCGGTTATAACGACGGTCAAGGGACCAGTGATATTACGTCGTAATAACCGGAAGTCGTACTAAACAATCATTTTTTTTTAATAATCATATACAAAATTTATGTACATACGTATTAATACGTATTAAGGTGACTAACAGACAAAAAAAAACATTGAATTAAAAATATTTATGACAAATTAAAAATATTTATCAACCGACAATGACTCTCCAGCAATTTTTCCGGCGACAATATTGTGTCTAGTCTTGAAACGGCTAATCCAACTCGCGGAACAATTAAAGTTAAGAATATTTAAATCTTTAGCAAAACAACTTTCCTTTTCTTGAAGCATGGGCCCATTGACGGGTATTCCTCGATTACGTTGCAGCTTAAACCACTGTAAAAGTGCCACATCAACTTGTTCTTGAGACGACTCCCTCACGCGTTTATGTTTTAAAACGTTTGCGTTAAACAAAGGTTCTATTTTGTGTTTATTCTTTTTTATTGTGGATATAGTCGAGTGATTTACACCAAGTTCCTTCGCAATAGTTACATTCGACTCGCCAGCTTCTAAACGTTGTAAAATAAAACTTTTTTCTTCAATAGAGAAACTTTTTCGCTTAGCCATTTTAGTACGCGCACTCACTTGTCACCCGCAAATTAGGAAATGTAACATAAACAAAACAGACAGTCCGCGATGCATGGGCTAGGTAGGTGCGCGGGGCGGGGATAGCTTCTATTATGTACCTATAACTTAGATTTGTTTGTAAACACGTCGACGCACGTCGTTATAACCGGACAATGTGCGTTGAATTCCGTCGTTAAAAGCGGTCGGTCGTTATAAGCGGAGTCGTAATAAACGAATGTACTTTCATAGTGGCTCGATACGAAACCAAACATATGTCTATAGTTGCGTCGCTAAAAACGGTTGGTTGTTATATGCGAAGTCGTACTAAACGGATTCTACTGTAATAGAAAACAAAAATTTTGTCTGTGTATGATCACGCTTATCTCCGAAAGTACTGAACCGATTTACTGAAAACTTTCACCAATTGCTTTTTTTTAACTCAGAAAAACATTTAAAGTTTGTTTCATCAAAATCGGTTCACTAAAACAAATTATCGTCATTGTCATCTTAGTTCACTTCTTCAATTATCTTAATTCCACCACAACGCATAAACGTGGCCTAAGCTTTCTGTCTTTTCAAAACTAAAAGGCTGTCACTTCGCAAGGGATAGGTATAGACGTGACTATATGTATGTATATTAGTATTAAAAAATTACGCATATTGTGAACTTGTAAGCTTAAATTAGTAAATGTGACTTACCCAGATCACTAGTTTTGCAGGGGGTATAGCTACCGACAAAAATATACATAGTTTAGAAGGAAGGAGGTTTCAACGTTCCTCGATTTTTGGACAACTGCCAACTTATTTCAGTTTGACCTGTCTTTCACCTTTGACCCGGCGTTTGGGGGATGACCGATCAAACAAATGGCCTGTGCATAATTTAAATTGTGCCACGACAAGAATAGAACTGTGATTTCAATTTTATAGAACGTAATTATGTAGGTTTACCTGCTTCTATCTTTTTACTTATAAAAGAATGTTGAAATGAGAACCACCTTTTTTGAAGTCGGTTAAAAAGTGGATAGGTACTCACTGATTGATTGATTAACATATAAACGTATCTACAGCCCAAACCACTGAGTTTAGATTACAGAAAGCTAGGGGATTTTTTTAAATCCGGGAATAACGTATAACCTATTAAAGTTTTTAAAAATTAATAATGAAAAATGAAATCAATTACTTTTTAAGAAAAAAAAAACATTTTTTTTTTGTCGCAAAAGGTAACATTACATTGTTCATAATGATAGAAATAAAAAATTACATGATGCGACCAAAACGGTTTCCACTTAGCATATGCATGTGTATGATGAGGTTACACAATGTTCTAATTTTCAGTGAAACCTAGTCGCTGCAACTTTCTTTACAAAGCATCTCTATGGAAATCACTTGTTTTTTTTTGTTTCACTACAAATTCAATTAAAAAAATACGTTGTGATAACACTCTAATTTAAAAATAAGAATTCCTAAACACTAATATTTTAGTCTGTCTCTCTATTTTTCCACATGAGTATGGCAACAAAATTGCTTGCTAGTGATAAAAAAAAAATAACCCCCGCATGATTGACAAGTCCAGCCCTGTCCAACCTCGTTATCCACTCTCAGTTTACCCCAAAACTAACGTAGTGACGAGGGCTCGACAAACAACGTAATCTGACCCTTATAGACGCACCCTATTTGGTTCAAGGCCGTTCAGTTCGCACATAGGGTGACTTAGAGACCGGCAGATTGTTTGCAGATTTTATTTTCAACTAGCTGTGCCCGCGACTTTGTCTCCGTGGAATAGTCATTTTGGGCATCATTGAAGCCCTTAAGGATGGTTATCTTCCTCGATAAATGGTCTATTCAACGCCAAAAGAATTTTTCATTTCGAACCAGTAGTTCTTGAGATTAGCGCGTTCAAACAAACAAACTTTAGCTTTATTATATTACGCGTAGTACTTATAGATTTAATTGATGCTCTTGGAATTGCACGGAATAGGTATATTCTTCTTTTCCATTTTTACACTAAATAATTGGACATCCTTTTTGACAGACCAAAACATATAGAACCAAAATGACTAAAGTTATCATTTAATTATTTTTTTTTGATCCACATCCTCAATATTAAGAAAGAAAAAAAGATTTAATTCTTGTATGTTTGTAACGAATTAACTCAAAAACTATCAGAATGTTTTTAAAGAAATTTGGCACAGATATAGAAAAGACCTTTGGGAGTAACAGCCAAAAACTAGGCATTTTTTTTTCTGGAATTTCCCACGGGGGCGTGAGGCTCCCACCACGCAATAGCTAGTATAATAATTATACGCTTCAATCCGTGGTAAAAGTAGTGAGGAAGGTAAGCAGTCATTATCAATGAACAAACGTTTCAATTTCATGTTATCCTATTGTGATTGTAAACAAAATAACAGTACACAATTTTATAAGGAAGTCAATTTGACAGCAAAAAAGTTTCCTGCTTCGAAAGAATTGGCGAAGGGCAACTGCGGCTTTTACTAAGAATAAGGTAATTTATACATTTTGTAGGTAATTGACCTGACATTTAAGGAGATAGTCACCTTCCGCCAGATGATGGATGTCGTAAAAGGCGACTTAATACACATTGATATAGTGCAGCTTTTATTATGATCCAATATACTATATGGTTAGATTCCAATGTAAAGGTAGATCAGACAGGATTCGCGTCGTATAAAACCTGACTCACATTATGGTCTAAAGGCGTACTTTCTCTCCAGTCTCCTTATCCTTTATTCGCATCCCACGACTTTCAACAGCACCACAATAGCATTGTAATATATAGTTGTATATTGTAATGTGTAGTGTAATAGAATGTAGGGTTAGTAATAAAAACGCTTTTTTTACTTTGAGACGTTACAAGCTGAATATTTCTAGCAAGAAGAACAAAAGGCATCAACAAGAAAGCGCTGAGGACAGCTGCTCTCATTCAGCACAAAAATGGCGAGACTTCTTTACAAAGCGACTGGTTTTGTATGCGGGGTGCCTCAAGGACATGTTTTTGGTCCACCTTTTATTAGTAAAACTAGCTGTGCCCGCGACTCCGTCCGCGTGGAATAGTTATTTTGGGCATCATTGCAGTTTTTTTCACATTTTCCATTATTTCTTCGCTCCTTACAGTTGCAGCATGATGTTACATAGCCTAAAGCCTTCCTCGATAATTGGTCTATTTAACACAAAAAGATTATTTCAATTCGAACCAGCACTTCCTGAGATAAGCGCGTTCAAACAAACAAACTCTTCAGCTTTATAATATTAGTATAGATTTTGACTACAGTTTTGTCTATCAGTCTATGTATTATAATTATTAATAACTTTTTATATCGATTTAAAAATGACTTAGTTCCATACAAACTTGCACCCTCTATTTCATCCCCTTGGGATAGAATTTCAGGATAAAAAGTAGCCTATATTCTAATCCAGGTTATTAACTATATCTGTGCCGAATTTCGTTCAGATCCGTTCGGTAGATTTTTCGTGATGCGCGTACAAACATACAGACAGACAGACGGACAGACAGACGGACAGACAGACAGACAGACAAAAAATCTAAAAAAAATTGTTTTGGCTTCTATTGACCCTAAAAAGACCCCTTATATTTTTTTTCTTAAATATCTTCAATGTACAGACAAAGTTCAGTTACAGTTTTATTATATGTTTGGATGTTTGGATATTTATGTTTTGAATTAAACCGACCTAGTAAAAATAGTAGCAAGTGGTTCGTATGGCACATCTGAGTGTCTGGCTGATAATAGCAGTGATAAAATTAGACACATTTGATTATAATATAGTCAGAAAATTGCAAAGTGGAAACCTTTCACGGGTTCAGCCAAGACAAAAGGGGCTTTGAACTGTTAAGGGTACATTTAAAGATTCTATATTACAAGAAACAGAGTAGAAAAAAGGACAAGATAAATTAGGAAACACCGTAAAAGGCTTGTCCTTTGAGTGGGTTCCAACCAACTCTTAGATTCAGAGTAAAGTTCAATTACAGAGATAATCGTACAAACCATAGCCATATAGGAAATGTAGTGTTACTTGAGTAACAGCTACTCATTAAAATTAAAACTGATCCTCATTTCTTTTTCAGGGCGCCCAAAGACGAAGAATGCGAGAGCGAGGCTTTGAAAGCAGAAGAAGCGGAGGCGGAAGGCAAAGACAGCGGGGCTCTCGAAGCCAAGATGTCTTTGCTGAACGGCATCACAGTCATCGTGGGCTCCATCATCGGTAGCGGCATCTTCGTGTCTCCTACAGGAGTTCTCAAATACACAGGCTCAGTTAATGCTAGCCTTTTGGTCTGGATTGCCTCTGGGGTTTTTAGTATGGTAAGTTTTGTTCTCAAGAGTTTAATTTAGTTTTGACAGAATGGTGGTCGTCAATCAGGAACAGATAGCGAAAGTTTCGACATATAACATTTAAAATAACGAATTCTGGTCAGATTGCAAGTTTATTGCCGTTTTAATTTGAAATTTCATCTCATCGGGTTATCTACCACGTGATATGGTTCTTTGTGGAAGATCTTCCGCCAGGCTAGGTGTTATGCCTGGGGAACCGCGGCTCCAACGATGTTGTGTCGGAGGTTGTATATATAGCTCCAATCCGTGAAATCTTTGAAATCGCGTCTTAGATTCTTCGCTGCTATTGGTCGAGCGCGTCAATTTCTTCGCGATGATTGACAGTAGTTGTTTGATTTGATGTTGTGACGAGTGGCGTAGAGATGTCGCCACATAATTATTCCCTTCTCCACCAGAGTATCAATTAATTTATGGTGAGTTTGGTTATTCATTTAAAAGCCATTACAAGTTCTCAAAGCCACGATGTCTTTACTGAACGGGATCATAGTCATCGTGGGCTCTCAGTAATTTTTTACTTTTCATTTATTATTGATAGATAAATCTAAGTCAGTATGTCAATCAACTTTCCATTTTCATATACACACATACTTTTTTGAAGTTATGAAAAAGAAACGGATTAATTCACTTGAAGCTCGGCTTGTCTTTCGTACTTCCCTGGACAGTAATTTATTGTAACAATATTAAGAACGTCGCCTTGGGGAATGCGACGTCTTATTAAAAAAGGCTTTTAAATTAATAAGGTTAAAATTAAACCGGTCTTAAAAGCAAACGTTGATTTAGAATTATATCGCTATAAATAGAGAAGTATATTTCGTACATAAAAATAAGCAAAGATCATTCATGATACCAAGGTATCTTTTAAGTTATGAATAACCTGTGTTCGCTTAGTTTTGGCTTCATGATACCTAGTCTGAAAATATTTGAATGCTCATCAGATAGAAATAACATATTTAATTTGAGACACATACATTTATCTTCAATGACATAACACATAGCACATGGCCTATGATAACACGTGTTTCACTAATAACAAGGCTGATAGCAAATGTTCAGTGTGATTTCATATTTATTATAATATCTGTCTGGATATCGTAAAAGGCGACTAAGGGATAGGCTTACAAACTTGGGATTCTTTTTTGGGCGATGGGCTAGCAACCTGTCACTATTTGAATCTCAATTCTATCATTAAGCCAAATAGCCGAATGTGGCCATTCAGTCTTTTCAAGACTGTCGGCTCTGTCTACCCCGCAAGGGATATAGACGTGACCATATGTATGTATGTTATAATATCTCTCACTCTTGGCATCCTTCTATGACATTTATCGGGAAACATAAGTAAAGTACCTGCCAATGCTATTTTAAATCTATTACAGCGCGAGCGATGATTTGGGTTTAACCGCTACAAAGCGAAGACATCTACCAGGCTAGCTATTGTGTCTCGGAAACCTCGGGGTCTCTATGAAATCCGTACTGAAACATGAGCCACAAAAGAAGATATCAATTAAAATGATTTCTACACTAATATTATAAAGAGGAAAACTTTGTTTGTTTGGTTGTAATGAATAGGCTCAAAAACTACTGGACCGATTTTAAGAATTCTCCATTCGAAAGCTACATTATCCACGAGTAACATAGACTATATTTTATTTTGGAAAAAAATAGGGTTCCGTAATAATATATAAAAATAATTGGCAAAACAGCGTTTGCCGGGTCAGCTAGTCTTGAATAAACTTAATATTCTTCTTTAAGGTGCTGAGCTAGCCACCTGTCACTATTTGAATCTCAAATCATTAAGCCATACGTGGCATTTCAGTATTTTCAAGACAGTCGGCTCTGCCTTCCCCGCAAGGGATGAAGACGTGATTATATTTGTCGCAGATAGGAGCCTACTGCTATGCGGAGTTGGGGACGATGATTCGTCAGAGCGGGGCTGACTACGCGTATATCATGGAGACATTCGGACCATTTGCTGCCTTCATCAGGCTTTGGATCGAGTGTATGATAGTCAGACCTTGTTCACAGGTAAGTTTTATCTCCATTTTAATATATATTCTATATACTAGCACTATGTATGTATGTTTGTACATGCCGTGTGATTCCCGGCACCAACAGGAAAAAGAATAGGACCACTCCATCTCTCTCCCATGGATGTCGTAAAAGGCGACCAAGGAATAGGCTTATAAACTTATATTTTAGGCGATGGGCTAACAACCTGCCACTATTTGAATCTCAATTCTATCTTAAAGCCAAATAGCTGAACGTGGCTCATCAGTCTTTTCAAGACTGTTGGCTCTGTCTACCCCGCAAGGGATATAGACGTGACTATATGTATGTATGCACTATGTATCCCTGGAATTATCCATTCCTTTACCGAGAATAACGCGGTTGAATTTCTACTATAATTTTTTTTGTTATCGGAATCGGTATTTTTGTCACTAGTGTTTTGAAATTGGCTCTGGCTTTCTATTATTAGTTTTTTTTTTCTTTTTTGTTTTTCCCCTGAGTGTTACACCACACCCAGGGGAAGTTTATTACCAGAATCTTTCTGCATGATTACAGAGACATTATTAAACGTTGTTGTTTACATGGCATATGAAAACAATTACATGACTTTGTACATTCTCATAGTCTGCTTCTATTACTATCTTTTAGACGTGTATTTTACAATACATATCTATGTATTTTCTATTATTAGTTTACAATGCTATAATTACAAAGTTCGTGTACACATACTTCTTTTAACGACAATAATCCTAACACCCCCTTTCAACACCGGGGGTAAACGAAATCCAATTAATCCACCCACAATTTCTAGCTACAAACCATATTGATCTATGTTACGTAAACTGCTTCGATCGGATCTGACCTTACAGTCGTAAGGTGGCTGACCTCTCTGACCCTAGATTTGATATTATCATAGTTATATCATTTAATGGACTGTTTACAGGCAAATGACGAAATAGGAAGTAGTAATCGTCGATTCTACATAATGAGTGAATGAATGAATGATTTATTTGAAACAACTCAACTTACGCAAGCTTCTCAAACACATGACATTAAAATAAATAAAATAGAACTATATAAATAAAATAGAACATAAGAAATTCGTGATAATAATTATTTCAGTACAAAATGTAATTATACGATGTATCATTGGACTTGTGTATACATTTTCCATTTTCAAAAAATTTACTGGATTGAAATTGAAGCGATAAGTTAACCTGTAGCTCATCAGCTCAATAAAACTTTAAATACACTAAAATAGGTAGCACTTCAATATGAAGATCTATTCAAATCTGCTGATTCTGTTGCGAAATTATGAGCGAGCCGAAAAAACTTTGTTAAAATAGGTAGTACTTCAATATGAAGATCTATTCAAATCTGCTGATTCTATTACGAAATGATGAGCGAGCCGAACAAACTTTGTCCAGTTCCCTGCCAGCTATGATAGTAGGTACTTAGCACAACTTTAATGTCTTTATAGTAATACCTCAATTCTATCATTAAGCCTAATAGCTGAACGTGGCCATTCAGTCTTTTCAAGATTGTTGGCTGTGTCTACCCCGCAATGGATATAGACGTGACCATATGTATGTATAGTAATACCTACTTATTAATGTTGGATGTCGCTAATAGAGACAATAAAATTGGCTACTACATTGCAAATGGACAAAAATAGAGCTGTTTTATTCATACGTATTAGGGGTTTATCGATTTTAGATAGATTGGCGCCCAACGTGGTGCGAGGCTTTATTTTAATTTATATTATACTTACTGGATTCTGCCTGCGACTTGGTTTGAAAATATAGCTCATGTGTGGTAACTCAAGTTTACATGTACGAGTAGTATTATTAAGTATTTATCAAACTTATAAATCACTTGAGAATCTGGTGTAGACGAAAAGAAGAACGCGACGCCGTTTTTATCGCGCGATAACTATCGCTGTTTCGCTTTTTATAATGACGTAATTCGGGGCAGCGACAGTATTTGGTGTTTTGGCAGCTGGGCGTAGGAATAGGATGTGGACATTAATCATTTGTTTTACTTGCACGTAAGAAAACTCCAAATTTTTACGGGAATGCAAAATGAAACACATTAGTCATCTAACGCAAGCGGGCTGATTGACAGATTTTATGTAACGAACGAACATTATAAATTACTTATTGAGCCATGATATTTCAAACTGACCATAAAAACTTTGGCAACTATTTTCGAAGCATTTAGAAAGAGTTAGCACGAAAGAGCGGGTATTGATATTGATGATACTTTTGCATCCGACGAAGGTTCAACAGATAAAATAACCTTGGTAATGGCGACGCGACGAGAATAAAGCTGTTTATAGATCGTGTTTAGAATCTCTTAGATCGAACAATATTGGCGCCCAACGTGGGGCGGGTATTTTATTTTCCTTTCTCTTTTTACGATATTGCTCTGACAGTTTTATCAGAGGTTTTATTCACCGATTTACAAGATTGGTGTCACTATAGCATTAGTTTGATAATATAGAATGTGCGCCACATTAATCAATCATTGCATACTGTTACTAAATATGTATGTAAACTAAACAAAAAATATGTTGGAGTAAGAGGGGCTACGCAGTAGACCACAAGCCTAGAGTATTTTTATGAACATCCTAATTTAATATATAAAGGTTTCATCTCTTATAGAGTAGACAGAACCAACAGTCTTGATAATACTCGTACTAGAAGGCCATGCTCAGCTGGATGGCACTGGCAACCATAACCTCTAACCTTTTTTTTTATTGGCGTCTTTGGCAAATTTCCTATAGCCCAAAGTTGATCATCGCGATTTAAGGGTTAAGAACAACTTTATATTTTTCCTTCATGCATGTTTCTCTTCCTCTGTGATACATGAATTCTAATTATTTTTCGCAGGCAATCGTTGCATTAACTTTCAGCGTTTACGTCCTGAAGCCAGTGTTTCCTGAATGTGACCCTCCAGAGGACGCGACGAGACTTTTAGCAGCATGTTGTATATGTAAGTTTATTTCAAGACATAGAATCTATTATCTTATCAATTCACTTCGTTCCCTCAGGAAAATTAAGGGAAAAAGCTTATGTTTACTCTTGAAGGTTTTGTCTGGTTTTGAGCCAAATATCATCACATCATGAATGTATGTGAATGAATGTGGCTTATCGGTCATTATAAGACTGTTGGCTCTGTCTACCCCGCAAGGGATATAGACGTGATTATATGTATGTATGTATCATCACATCACACTCATGAAGAGTTTGTCTGTTATTACGTGCAAAATATCACACATCAGGTTTTCACTCGATAAGACTCCCGTCTGACCTTTTTGTGATCTCCCTGTATTTTTTTTACAGAAATCTAGCCCATGTAAAATCATGGTATAGCCACTTCTTGCCAGAATTTCTATTCCTACTCCAACGCTAAAACAACGGTTAGCATTTTGTAAAAGACACTGCAAAGTACAGAACTCAGAACATGTTATATAACATATAATCACGTCTATATTCCCTGCGGGACAGACAAACCCAACAGTGATCAAAAGTCAGAAAGGCCACGCCCGTTTGGCTCAACGATAAAATCTAGCTTCAAAGAGTGACAGGTTGCTAGCCCATCGTCTAAAAGAGGAATCCCAAGTATATGCCTATCCCTTAGTCACCTTTTATGACATCCACGGGAAAGAGATGGTGTGGTCCTATTATTACGCTTATAAAGCGTCTAATACGTGGAATTGATAAGTTTTCGTTTCGAAGATTTCATCTTTTCACAATACCTACTTTGCGTCATCCACATTCAAGGTATTTTCATACAAGTTTGTTAATTACTTCTTAGTCCGCATTATTATGTTTCTACTGTCCATTTAAGACAAACTAATTTATCAACCCTTCCAGTGCTACTGACATTCGTCAACTGCTGGTCGGTCCGTGCTGCCACCAGGGTTCAGGATTGGTTCACGTACGCGAAACTCCTGGCGCTGTTCATCATCATAGCTGCTGGGGCTTACCAGCTTACCCAAGGTTAGTGTTCCAATTGGAAACCTATCTATCCCAAAATAACTATTCCACGGGGACGAAGTCGCGGGTTTAGCTAGTATAATATATTAACGTAGTTATACGATAGAATCTACGATTTTGTTAGTAGATAAAGAAAGGTAGTTAAATTAAATAATATAACATACATATTACATACATATGGTCACGTCTATATCCCTTGCGGGGTAGACAAAGCCAACATTCTTGAAAAGACTGAATGGCCACGTTCAGCTATTTGGCTTAATGATAGAATTGAGATTCAAATAGTGACATATTGCTAGTAAAAACTATTGCCGGTCCCAGATTCTAGGCAAATATCTGTTATCGTGGCCTGAACCGATAGCAAAATAATCTTGTGAAAATAAACCAAACAGCTGAACGCGCCTATCAGTCTTTTCAAGACTTTAAGCTCTGTCTACCCCGCAAGCGATATATACGTGGCTATATGCATGTATGTAAAATTAGATCATATAAATTGATTCTTGATCCCGTGCCATTGACGTGTATGCGAATGCAGTTGCATTTATTTTACCAGCGCCATTTTTTCTGGCGTAAATAAAAAACTATACACATATATATATATATATGTATATATATAGTATTTTTACTGATAATATTTTTCGTGACATGGATAGCCTTGAGCTAACAATGTCAATTTCAACCTCCGTAGGTAGTTTGTTCAAGTGTGGCCCCAAATTGTTTGAATGCGTGTGCGCAATATAAAAGAATGCACGTAATCGTGCCTGTTGTGAAGAGTTAATAAAATTTAGTTGTATTTCTATTACAAAAGAATTATCTTTTGTGCTTATATGAAGTGAGTAATGAATGTGGATGAAGCGAAAGAAGTATGCAGGAATCGTGGCAAATAGAAAGTTGTATCTGCCTACCCCTCCGGAAAGGCGTGATCTTAAAAATATGTACATACAAACATATAGTCACGTCTATATCCCTTGCGGGTTAGGCAGAGCCAACATTTTTCAAAAGACTGAAAGGTCACGTTCAGCTGTATGCAAATTTAAAAAGTTGCTAGCTTATTCGCCTTTTACGACATACATGGGAAAAATATGGAGTAGTCCCATTCTTAAGTGCCAGGAACCGCACGGCAATGATGGAATTGAAATTCAAATAGAGACAGGTTGCTTCTTCATACATACATATGGTCACGTCTAACTCCCTTGCGGGGTAGACAGAGCCAACAGTCTTGAAAAGACTGAATGGCCACGTTCAGCTGTTTGGCTTAATGATAGAATTGAGATTCAAATAGGTAGCGACAGGTTGCTAGCCCATCGCCTAAAAAAAAATCCCAAGTTTGTAAGCCTATCCCTTAGTCGCCTTTTACGACATCCATGGGAAAGAGATGGAGTGTCCTATTTTTTTTTGATGGGTGCCGGGAACCACACTTCATTAATTGAAAATCAATGAATGGAGAAGCATAAATTAATTAGATCATGTCACTAGCATATTCCGTATAAATATGGTAGTCATCAAGAATTCTCGAGCACAAAAGGCAGGAGTCACAAGTCAATTTGCGCGGGAAATTGGATCCACTTCAACAAAATGGCGTAAATCAATTTGTTGGTTTCTTCATGTAGGTAGATATTATGTATACATACAAACATACATACGATCACGTCTTTGTGAGGAACATCGTGAGGAAACCTGCACATTCAGGCAACTGGATGTGTAACCATGATCGATCCAATACGGGTTAGGTTTACCTGCAAAGGTTGCGGAGGTCAGATGGAGTAGTAGCTTCGTGTAAAAACCTGACTCACCCTATCCAGGATCCATGGTCAAATGCATACCCTGGGCTCCTCTCCAGAGTGGTGAGGATGCAACCGGGACTAAAAGCCAGAAGGAAGAAGAAGACAAGCCTTTAAAAAATCCGGGGTTTATAGCCGCGTTATATCTGTGGCTACCAACATACTTACCATCAAGTACCAACATACTTACCAACAAGCTTACCTTACCGAATAACAAGAACAACAGTTACCTTCACAACATTTACCATTTACAATAACAATACCTTACCAGGATATAATAGATATAATACATATATATATAAGAGATGAATAAAACAAATCAAGCACTTTAATATCATGCCGACTTCGTTGCCCAGAAACCAGAAGAAGCTAGTTCTGAAAAGAACTGTTTGTGAGCGCGTGCACATTGACATGCCACACATCGTGCATCAGTTCTTCCAGGCAGCATCAGCATCTTCACACGCCAATTCTCCACACTGCATTATTGTCCATCGGATCTCCGTCCGAAACAACACAAGTCAAGAGTTCGACGCGCACACTGCACTTCGCGAGAGCATCACGAGCGCGACCTCACGCCGCAAGTTCAAATTCACACTGAGGCGGGGAGCAAGCAGCAAGACGGTTTTATACGCAAGCAAGTTTCACCCAACAAACATCGCGTGCACACCGCACGTGGCGCCCTCGGCGCGCCTGCGGCCGCACCGGGCGTCACAGAAACTCAAGCTCGACACGTGTAGCGGAAACGAGACGGAGCTATCCAGACTCAAGAGACAGCAATGCAAAATTCTCAGAAATCTATGCAAATTCATTTTATTATCCTCAAAAACTTTTAGATAGATTTCCTATTGTAAATACGCTCACACTATTGGCTATAATTCGATATTTCTGATTTGTTACAAATAACTTCTCTTTATCATTGGTTATAATTCTGTATTTCTGATTCGTCCTTGCATTTTCCTTTGTAAATAGTTTTATATAAATATGTCTCAATTTTGTAAATAAACCATTCCATTCTCACCTTCTGAAACGGAGTATTATTCTACTACAACAAACCCTGGAGAATCTCTCTCTCTCCAAATTGGTGACCTCCGACTGAACAACATCAAGAAGAAGAAACCCTGCTCGTCGGCCCAGCGGAAATATTCCAAAAGAAAATTTCAACGCGGAATCTCTGCCCGACTGCAACAAAAGAAGGAATCAACATGGACGCCGAAAAATCTGCCGCAAATGCCGCCGCCGCCGCCGCATCGCAGTCCACACAGCCCGATCCAGCCCACGTCCACAACCAGCCCGAAATCGCCAACATATCCCTCGCTCTGCGGATACCACCATTCTGGCGCGACCGACCACGACTATGGTTCTACAGTTTCGAGGCTGCCACCCACGACCAAAGGAAGGGTGAACAGAAGATGGCGCAAATGGTCATCGCTCGTCTAGAAAAACAAGACATAGAGCAAATCAGCGACCTCCTCTACAATCCGCCAGAGACGAACCCATACCAGGCGATCAAGGAGCGTCTCATCACCGCCTACGAAGAATCGGACAGCCGGCAATTCCAAAAGCTTCTGTCCGAAATGGAACTAGGCGACCAGAAGCCGACCCACCTGCTACGACGGATGCGCGATCTCGCTCGAGACAGAATTCCCGACACCACACTACGACTCATGTGGACCAACCACCTACCGGCACATATTCGCTCTGTCCTCGCCGTAAGCGAATCGTTCAGCACGACAACCGCACTGGAAGAGCTTGCCCTACTTGCCGACAAGATGATGGAGCAACATCGGGAAATTTCCGCCATCAACATAACCACGTCGTCACAATCATCATCACAAGCCCAGTCATCATCGCAACCGTCAGATACGCAATTTCTCATCAATGAATTAAGAAAACTTTCCGTCGAAATCGCCGAACTGAAATCAAGACCGCCATACAACAACAACAATTACCGAAGAAATCGATCCCAGTCCCGGAACCGCAACTATTCTCGTCCCAACTCACGAGACAATTCGCCATCGCCACATTGTTTTTACCACCGACGTTTTGGAGCACAAGTGAGAAAATGTACATCGCCCTGTTCCTACATCGAGAAGCCGGAAAACTAGACCGAACGTTGGCCGAGGCGGAATCCGACGTTCTCCCATGTACATACCGCCTATTCGTCACAGATAAAAAAACCGGATTATCTTTCCTGGTGGACACCGGTGCGAACATTTCGGCTATACCTAGGCTAAAAACCAGCCTAACTAAGCCGCTACCCTACAAGCTATATGCCGCCAACAACACCGTCATATCAACATACGGCGAAAAAACACTCGAACTTGATCTCAACCTACGTCGTCCATACAAGTGGAAATTCATCGTCGCAGACGTATCGAAGCCGATCCTGGGAGCCGATTTTCTCAAACATCATCAACTCATCGTCGATCTCAAAAACAAAAGACTAATCGACAACGTTACGAGTCTAAAGGTCAACGCCCCTGTTCGAGCAACATCTGTACCTACAATACGCAGTATTGACTCGAACAATTCGTATCACGCGATACTCGCCGATTATCCCGGAATTACTCGTCTCACCGCCATGAATATCAACAATAGCAAGATTAACGTTCAACATTACATCGAAACCGAAGGTCAACCTGTGCACTGCCGAGCTCGTCCTATACCACCTCATCGCTACGAGAAAGTCAAGCAAGAGTTCCAAAACATGATCGAACAAGGACTTTGTCGACCCAGCAAGAGCCCATGGTCATCACCACTTCACGTCGTACCAAAGAAGAACGGAGACATCAGAGTCTGTGGTGATTATCGCCGTCTCAATGCGATTACCAAACCCGACCGCTATCCAGTACCAAGGGTTAAAGACTTCACCTACCAGCTTGCCGGGAAGACCATATTCTCAGTTTTGGATCTAAATCGAGCTTATCAACAACTAATGGTTCGTGAGGAAGACATCGAGAAGACAGCCATCATCACACCGATGGGACTATTCGAATTCCCACGAATGTGTCCAGGTCTCAAAAACGCAGGTCAAACCTTCCAACGATTCATCCACCAAGTACTCAAAGGACAACCTTTCGTCTTTCCATTCATCGACGACGTACTCATAGCATCAGAAAACGAAACCCAGCACCGTGAACACCTACGGCAAGTACTCGAACGACTTGAAGAACATGGCATCACCATCAACCCAGCAAAATGTCACTTTGGCCAACCCGAAGTAAAGTTCTTGGGCTACATCGTATCCAAAGATGGTATCAAACCACCAGCTGAAAAGGTAGACATCATCTCAAAATACCCCAAGCCCAACACTATCGAAGAACTACGTCGTTTTCTCGGTATGTTGAATTTCTACCGCGATCACATACCTAACGCCGCATCTATCCAAGCACCACTCAATGCACATCTCCACAACGTCAAGAAACGTGACAAAACCGTCATACAATGGACACAAGAATCATCGGACGCATTCGAAGCATGTAAAAACAGCATATGCAACGCTGCTTTACTCGCCCACCCGTCCCACGATGCTACTTACGCCCTATTTTGCGACGCTTCGGATAAATCAGCTGGCGCCGTGCTACAACAATACATCGACGAAAAATGGCAACCACTTGGCTATTTTTCTAAGAAGTTTTCCAGCGCACAAACAAAATATTCAACATACGACAGAGAACTACAAGCAATCTACATGGCCGTCAAACACTTCCGAAAAATGTTCGAGGGACGTCCACTGATAATTTTCACCGATCACAAACCTCTTACGTTCGCTATGCACAAAATAACGTCGACTACAGAAACGCCACGCCGTACCCGACAACTCCTATTCATCAGCGAGTTCACAACCGACATACGCCATGTGAGCGGAAAAAACAACATCGTAGCCGATGCCCTAAGTCGCATAGAAGCAGTGTCATTCCCGTCTACAATCAATTACGAAGAAATTGCAAAAGCTCAACACGAAGACAACATCTGTCTCAAGAAAATCATCATTCCCAACACCGACGTCGAACTCTACTGCGAAACATCAACATCGAACATACGACCATACATCCCCGAACAATATCGTGAAGAAGTATTCAAGAGTGTACACAACATCAACCACCCCGGTACACGAACAACACGGAAGATGGCATCTCAAAAATATTTTTGGCCGTCAATGAATAGCGACATCTCAAGATGGACGAAAAGCTGCATCGATTGTCAAAAAAACAAAGTTCAACGCCATACCTACAGCGAAGTTTCGAAATTCCCGCCAACTGAACGTTTTCGACACGTACACGTGGACATCGTCGGACCGCTACCTACGACGTCTCAAGGTTATCGCTACCTAGTAACCATGATTGACCGAGCAACGAAATGGCCCGAAGCAATACCTACCGAAGAAATAACAGCTGACAAAGTTACCGAAGTAATTTACAACCACTGGATTACGAGATTCGGATGCCCTACAACACTCACCAGCGACCAAGGACGTCAGTTCGAAAGTCAACTTTTCAACAACCTTATGAAGCTTATGGGAATCACGAAAAATCGCACTACGGCATACCATCCGCAATCAAACGGTATCGTCGAACGCTGGCACAGAACACTGAAGACCGCACTACGCACCCGGCTATCAAGTTCAAGGTCATGGATCGACGAGTTACCTACAGTCCTATTCGGATTACGCGCCACCCTACGCACAGACGCTGAAGTTAGCCCAGCCGAACTCACATATGGCTATAACTTACGTCTACCGGGTGAATTTTTCACTACGTCATCAATACCTACATCAATGGACTACAACTTCGTCGAAAAACTACGATCTACCATCAAAGAACATAGCCCGCAACAGTCAACAATACATCACAACAGCAATCCACGCATCTTCATTCATAAAGACCTACAAGATTGCACACACGTATTTGTTCGTGTCGACGCCGTTAAGAAGTCACTTCAATCACCATACGAAGGCCCTTATCGTGTTATCAAGAGACTAACGGACAAGTACTACACAATTCAACTACCGGATCGCGAGTCGAACATTTCAATAGACCGACTCAAGCCTGCCTACCTATTGCAAGACAACGACATCGCAAATTCAACAACAATGTCAACACAAGTTCAAGCGCAAGCTACACTAGGTCAAGGTCAAGCTATCGCTAAGGCACAGGCGCAAGAAAGTACCTCACCACAGAAAATTCCCGCTCCGGTTAATACGAGCAACATGACGCCACAGCAAATGGACAAGAAAACTCGTGTCGGCCGTGCCGTCAGGTTGCCGGTACGTTTCACTTGAGGGGGAGTACTGTGGCTACCAACATACTTACCATCAAGTACCAACATACTTACCAACAAGCTTACCTTACCGAATAACAAGAACAACAGTTACCTTCACAACATTTACCATTTACAATAACAATACCTTACCAGGATATAATAGATATAATACATATATATATAAGAGATGAATAAAACAAATCAAGCACTTTAATATCATGCCGACTTCGTTGCCCAGAAACCAGAAGAAGCTAGTTCTGAAAAGAACTGTTTGTGAGCGCGTGCACATTGACATGCCACACATCGTGCATCAGTTCTTCCAGGCAGCATCAGCATCTTCACACGCCAATTCTCCACACTGCATTATTGTCCATCGGATCTCCGTCCGAAACAACACAAGTCAAGAGTTCGACGCGCACACTGCACTTCGCGAGAGCATCACGAGCGCGACCTCACGCCGCAAGTTCAAATTCACACTGAGGCGGGGACGACGAGGGGTCTTCCCAAACTCCTTGTGCAGGAGTTGGAGCGAGTGGTCAGGGTCTTTTTACCCTCTTCACTGGTTTCATCGCTGCCTACGGCTGTAGGCAGGTCAATGGGGCGGCCGTGGCGGCCTGGGTCATCTTCTTCTATCTTCTGGGAGTTCCCATCGGCGGCGGCGTCGTCACTGAGGGACGACGTCTGCCGCAAGGCAGCGAGGTGAGGGCTTCACGCGACGGTCCGGAGGGCGGGCGTGGAGCGGCGCGATGCCGCGCAGGTGGGCGTGCGATGATGCGTCCGCCCTCTCAAACATCTTCGTGGCCAGCCTGGCCACAAAGTCGTCTAGGCCCTCCCACTTCAAGTCCCTGAGGATTGTCGAGTTCCTCACGTAGCGCGGGGCTCCGACGACTGCTCTGAGACTGAGGTTCTCCTGGGCTCTGAGTCTTCTTCTGTTGGTCTCAGAGCAGTAGGCGTACCACGCCGGGGCCGCATACGTGAGGCGGGATCTGACATATGTTCGGTAGATCCCGAGCTTCGTCCTCAGGGGGAGGCTGGAGGAGAGGACTGCGTAGAGCTTCCCCCTGGCTGCCTTGGTCTTCGCGACGACGTCTCCCACGTGCTTATTGAACGTGAGACGCCGATCTATGGTAACTCCCAGATATTTGACATGTGGCCGCCACGGCACCGATTCGCCGAGCAGTCGCAGTGGAGGCGGGTGGGGTCTTGTCCCCGTCATGATAGCTTGTGTCTTGCCGACGTTCACCGAGAGCCTCCATTTGGAGAGCCAGCCCGGCAGAGCCTCGAGTGTGGGCTGCAGCCTCTTGGCGGCGTACAGCGGGCGGATAGACGACGCGTAGTACGCCGCATCGTCAGCGTACAGCGCTAGCTCCACCTGGCCGACGGCAGGGATGTCGTCGGTGAACGCGGCGTAGCAGGCCGGGGACAGACAGCTTCCTTGCGGGACTCCGGCGCGCACAGGGCGCACGGAGGAGACGGCGTCTTCCACTGCGACGTGGACTCGGCGATCAGTGAGGAAGGAGGCCAAGACCCTGACCAATCTTGGGGGCACTTGGGCCTCCGACAGCTTGTACAGCAGCCTCTCGTGCCATACCCTGTCGAAGGCCATTTCCATGTCAAGGAACACGGCAGCCACGCATTCCTTTTTATTATGGCTTTCGGACATCCTGTGGAGAAGTCTTGCGACCTGGAGCGTCGTTGAGTGGTCGGGCCGAAACCCGAATTGTTCCGGACGTGGCTCGACGAATGGGAGCAGTCGCCGGAGGAACAGGCGCTCGAAGAGCTGCGAGAACTTGCTCAGCAGCGCGATCGGCCGGAATCCGTTTGGTCTTCGGTGATCCTTTCCCGGCTTGGGCAGCATAATGGTTCTTGCGTTCTTCCAGTTTGAGGGGAAGTGACCCGAGCGCAGTATGCCGTTAAAGAGGCGCGTGATCGCCGCGATTGCTCGCGGCGGAAGATGACGTAGCGCCTCGTTGGTGATTCGGTCTGCGCCCGGGGCTTTCCTGGGCTTCAATTTCGGCAGCATTCGCTGCACCTCGCCGGGAGAGAAGACCACCGGGTCTTCCGTCGGCTCGAGCGGCTGAGTGAGAAGCTCTCGCACTCGGTCGGTGACCCTCCGGTTGTGCTCCTGGTCGGTCACGGGGTTCGGCGTGAACTGGCGCTCCAGGTGGTCCACAAGGATGTCCGCGCGGTCTTTCGCACGAAATCGTGGGAGGCCGTCAGGGCCCAACAGTGGCCTGGTTGGTTGGGGCTCTCGCGAGAGCTGACGGCATAGGCGATGGACAGAGGGGATGCCATCGCCCACAGTCAGCAGGTGATTCTCCCACGATTTGGCTGCGTGCTCATTCATGGCGTCCTTGACGTCTTCCACCAGGCGATTGAGACGTGATTTTAAGAGGGGGCATCTCGTCCGCATCCATTGTCTTCGGACTGCGCGCTTCTCCTCCACCAGGTTTTTGAGAGCCGGCGGCAGCGGATCGGGTTTCGCGCCGGCTGCGAGTTCTCTGGTGTTGGAGGTAAGGGCTTCCTGGATGCGGCTGGTCATATCGGAGGCTGCCTCCTCTACGTCTGCGGCTGTTGCAATCGGCCTGGTGGGAAAGTCTTCTTGGAGGGCGTCCTGGAATGCCTCCCAATTTGTTTTGCGGCGGCATGTGGTCAGCGAGACCCTGACCGGGGCACTGTCGACTAGGACGAGGACGGGCCGGTGGTCTGATGGCAGATCGGGGAGCACCGTCTGTTGTGGCGGTGCTGGGAGTCCTTTGTAGACCAACACATCAAGGACATCGCAGCCGCCCTGTGTGTCATAGTGAGTGGGCTCTTCTGGGCCTGCGATGTCGTAATGGTGGTCTATGGCGTCCTGCAGGAGACGTCGTCCTTCTGCGGTGTCCCTGGAGGAGTTCCAGTAGGTGTGCTTGGTGTTAAGGTCACCGGCCACGATGGTTGGAGACTCCGACCTCAGCAGCTTCCTAAGCTCCGCAGGGTTGACCCTTGAGTTGGGCGGGGCGTAGGTGGCAAATAGTCGGAGCTCTAGACCGGCGACGCAGACCAGCACTCCAAGGGCGTAGAGGGACTGAAACTCCTCGACGGGGATGAGCTGGTGGACGACGCTCCTTTTCACCAGCACAGCGAGTCCCCGATAAGCGGCTCCAGTGGTGGGTGTCGTCTCGTCCTTTCTGTACGTGAAGTACCCCGGTACATTGAAGGGGTCGGTCCTGTTTAGATGGGTTTCGCTGACCAGCATGACGTCGACTTTTTGCTCGCGAAGGAAGTGAGCCACCAGTCTTTTCTTCCTCGCGAGCGTTGAGGCATTCCAGTGAACGATCCTCAGGGGAGCACTAAATTTGAGGCCGTGCTTGCATCCCTCTGAGGATCTCCGCCATCTGTTGCATTTGTTGGCCCAGGAGGAGCAGCATGGTGGTGGTGTCCGTATTGTTGGGGCCGGGCAGTGGTGCAGGTGTGGGCTGCACCCGTTCTGGGCCGTCGGTTGGTGGAGGTCGTGGGGGGGCTTCGGGCTTTCCCGCTGGTTGGGAGCCCTCGACGCCTGGCTTCTTCTTCGCGCCTGAGGCGGGGAGCAAGCAGCAAGACGGTTTTATACGCAAGCAAGTTTCACCCAACAAACATCGCGTGCACACCGCACGTGGCGCCCTCGGCGCGCCTGCGGCCGCACCGGGCGTCACAGAAACTCAAGCTCGACACGTGTAGCGGAAACGAGACGGAGCTATCCAGACTCAAGAGACAGCAATGCAAAATTCTCAGAAATCTATGCAAATTCATTTTATTATCCTCAAAAACTTTTAGATAGATTTCCTATTGTAAATACGCTCACACTATTGGCTATAATTCGATATTTCTGATTTGTTACAAATAACTTCTCTTTATCATTGGTTATAATTCTGTATTTCTGATTCGTCCTTGCATTTTCCTTTGTAAATAGTTTTATATAAATATGTCTCAATTTTGTAAATAAACCATTCCATTCTCACCTTCTGAAACGGAGTATTATTCTACTACAACAAACCCTGGAGAATCTCTCTCTCTCCAAATATCCAAAAGGAGACACAAATAATTATCTAAGATGATAAGTACCTAAGGTGCCGTGTGGTTCCCGGCATCAATAGAAAAAAAATAATAACTTTAACGGCGTCCATGGGAAAGAGATGGACCATCTCCATGGACAAAACCATGGACGCCGTTAAAGGCGACTAAGGGATAGGCTTATAAACTTGGTATTCTTCTTTGAGGCGAACGTGGCCTGTCAGGTTTCAAGACTGTTGGCTCCGTCTATCCCGCAAGGGATATAGAAGTGATTATATGTTGGTCTCGGTAACTCTAAAGAAATATCTTTGGAATTCTCACGAGAACAAATCCCCGGCTAATTAATATAAATCTATACGTGACATCTTACACAGATTGAGTTAGCCTCGAAGTAAACTCATCGTTGCTATATTTTATAATAAATACTTATATAGATAAACATCCAAGACCCAGGCCAATCAGAAAAAGTTCTTTTCTCATCATGCCCTGACTGGGATTCGAGCCCGGCACCTCCGGTGTCACAGACAACCGTACTAACGCTGCGCCACAGAGGCAGTAATAATAAATAATACATCTTGGTATATGACTCACACTAGAATAACTAAAACGGGTCGTATCTCCAATCTGCCTATCCGCTTTCACAGGCTAATAATACGTCTCAGGAGACCGTAGATTGGCGCAATCATCTAATAAGACGTTGGTTTTGTACGTCTGCCCGCCGCCGACGCCTTCCTTAGGAAGTCTATTGAAACCCGCCAAATTGATTTAATGGGTGAATGGATAAGAGTGCCGTGTGGTCTCCATACATATGGTCACGTCTATATCCCTTGCGGGGCAGACAGGGCCAGTTTTGAAAAGACTGAATGGCGACGTTCAGCTATTTGGGTTAATGATAGAATTGAGATTCAAATAGTGACAGGTTGCTAGCCCATCGCCTAAAAAAGAATCCCAAGTTTGTAAGCCTGTGCCTTAGTCGCCTTTTACGACATCCATGGGAAAGAGATGGAGTGGTCCTATTCTTTTTTTCAATGGTGCCGGGAACCACACGGCATTCACGGTTTCCATTATCGATTGAAAAGAGGATAGGGCCACACGTTCCCATGGTTGTCGTAAAGGCGTTTAGGGATAGGCTTATGACCTTGGGATTCTACTTTTAGGCGATGGGCTAGCAACCTGTCACTATATGAATCTCAATTATATCATTAAGCCATACAGCAGAATTTGGCCTAGCTTTCAGTCTTTTCAAGACTGTTTATCCCGTAAGGGATATGGAGGTAAAAGCTAGTTTATATGTATGTATGTAAAAGCTAGTACCCCAAAAACACGTCTCAAACTTACTTTGGGGCTAGATCAATCTGAGTTCCTACCTTATTTGTCTCCTAACTAGGAATTATTTATTCCTTTCAGCCGCCGTGGGAACTTAGTTTCGCATACACTTGTGACAAAGGAATTTTATTATCTTTCGACATTATGGCGAATCTGTCAATATATGAATCTCAATTCTATAATCTGCACGTGGCCTTTTCAAGGCTCTGTATACTCGGCAAGCGATATGAACGTGTTTATATGTATACATGTGTGTTTGGAAATGTTTATGATTTAACATATTGTTTACAGGAAAAGTGGAGCATTTCACTTTCGATGGGACCACAAGTGATGTTACGTCAATAGCCTTGTCTTTCTATTCTGGCTTATTCGCATATAACGGATGGTGAGTAAAATATAATATAATACATACATACATAAAAATCACGCCTCTTTCCCGGAGGGGTAGGCAGAAATTACCTCTTTCCACTTGCCACGATCTCTGCATACTTCCTATACATAAAATATAAGTCTATAAATATAATACCACTGTATTTATGTAGATAACAAAAACGTCAAACAAAAAAATGTTAAGAAATACAGAATAGGATCCATCACCTTCCCATGGATGTCGTAAAAGGCGACAAAAATATAGGTTAATAAACTTTGGATTCTTTTTGTAGGCGATGGGCTAGCAACCTGTCACTATTTGAATCACAATTTCAACATAAAGCTATACAGCTGAACGTGGCCTTTCGGTCTTTTCAAGAATGCAAGCTCTGTCTACCACTCAAGGGATGTAGACGTGGTAGTATGTATGTAAAACAAATATAATATTAAACTGTTTTTTTTTATATTTAAAAAATGTTTTGAACTCTTAATGTAATTCTAAATTAAGTCGTTCAAGGACTGCTAAGTTTTTTCCTCTCTGTCATCTCAGCACGTATGCTAAATCGCGAAATTAAAGATTTCACAGATTGGAGGATAAATCAAACTCAACATCGTCTCTCGCGCGGTTCTTATTATAGCTTTCTATTTTAATTTCCTCCCACCCTAAGGTTGACTGGAAGAAATTGCTTTAGCGATAAGTCCGCCTTTGTACCTCATTACCTGTGTTTCTTTTCTGTTTTTCTTTTTATTATAGTGTAGTAAAGAGTCTGTCTATCTATCTATAGCACCTTGCCTGGAAGATCTTCCCTTTGTTGGCGGTCGAACTGAATCATCGTTCCCGCTACTACCTTTCACTTTTGTCTCCGACCGTACATTGCTCTTTTACGATACATCATCACACAATACAATACCGTTTTAATTTACAACAGGAACTACCTTAACTTCATCATTGAAGAGCTGAAAGACCCCGTCAAGAATCTGCCAAGAGCGATCGCGATTTCCTGCACTCTAGTCACCGTGGTATACACCTTTACCAATATTGCCTTCTATACCACGCTTTCGCCAACTGAGGTAAGTTTTATGGGTTGCTGTTCTGCTAGGCAGTCTTCACTTCCTTATTCCTGTTTTCTTATATTTCAATGCATTCCATTTAATTTCATATGTGGCGTTTCAGTAAAACGTCACGGGTAAGAGAATAGAGAATTAAGAGTTGCAAGAGGGAGTGGGTTAAGCTATAGACGCGACATCCAGCAAGTAGCCGCCAGATGATAGCGAGCTATTTAACTTGGTCAACGCTGTAGTAGTCCAAAAGTACAGAAACGGCGCGCGCGGATGTCTAAAAAGTTCTCGTAGGCGATGTGCTAGCAACCTGTCTCTATTTTAATCTCAATTCCATCATTTAGCCGTGCAGCCGAGCGTAACCTTCCAGACTTGTTTGATCTATCTGCCCCGCAAGGTTTTTATACGGCAACTCCAATTTGATCCTTTGCATATAAACCTAACCTGTATTAGATCCATGGTTACACATCCAGCTGTCTGAATTTACAGGTTTCCCCACGATGTTTTCCATCACCGTAAGACCATCGATTACTATTCAAACTAACGTACATAACATTGAAAATATCATTGACATATTGTGAGATTTGAACCTGCGTCTTTCTGCGCACACGCATTTTAACCGAGCACCTTACCTATTCGACCATCTAACGATCTAGGGCTAATGTTGATTGTCTGATTGGAAATAACCAATATTTATAGATAGTTGTTTGACAGATTTGAAAGAGTCTGAAAGTGGATTAAGGATGAATGAGTTACTCGTCAAATGTCTGCTAAAGAGGTAGTCTCTGCCTACCCCTCGGGGAAAGAGGCGTGATTTTATGTATGTATGTATGTAAATAACCAACCTTCCAGGTGTTGGGATCAGCCGCAGTAGCTGTAACGTTCGCTGAACGCCTGTTCGGTTGGTTCGCACTCTCAATACCTCTGTTCGTAGCCGCTTCCACATTCGGAGCCGTTAACGGAGTACTTCTTACATCTTCAAGGTGAGGAATAACAATCTTAAGATAATATTCAACCTAAGGTTTGTCATGTAGTCTCCGTCTCTTTCCCATGGGTGTCGTTAAAGGTGACTAAGAGATAAGCTTATTATCTTGGGATTCTTTTTTTAGGCGATGGGCTAGTAACCTGTCACTATTTGAATCTCAATTGTATCATTAAGACAAACAGTCGAACGCAGCCTATCAGTCTTTTCAAGATTATTGGCTCTCTCTATACGAGGTCTGGCTATTAAATAACGAGACTGCACGCGCAGAAGGCGTCCTAGAGGGGTAGAGTGGGAAACGAATGCAGCATTGGATAGCTGGAAGTGTCTACTATTCCAGTACGAAAACACGTTTTTGTCGCTGTAGTAGTTTTTTTTGTGTAGAGGTTAGAAACGAACGTGTTTTTTTCTCGTGCCGATAACGATGTGTGACGAAAAACACGAGCAACGGATCAATGTGAAATTTCTCCTTAAATTAAAAAAAACTCCGACTGAGTGCTATAAGTTGTTGAAAGAGGCCTATGGTGAGAATTCTCTATCTCGTGCGCGTGTTTTCGAATGGTATAAAAGGTTTTCTGAAGGCCGAGAGAGCACCGAAGATGACCAACGTCCAGGTCGACCTGTCTCTGTTTCAACTCCGCAAACAGTGACCAAAATAAATGAAATTGTGCGCGGAGATCGTCGTATGAGCATTCGGATTCGGCTGGCAACGCTGCGAGAGCGAGTTCGTAAGAAACGGCGGGAGTTGTGGAAAAGCAAATCGTGGATCTTGCACCAGGACAACGCACCTGCCCATAGCGCGCTGTCTGTGAAGCGTTATTTAGCCGCTAGAGGCACTCCAGTGCTCGAACACGCGCCATACTCGCCTGATTTAGCACCCTGTGACTTTTTCCGATTTCCGAAGATCAAGTCTGCCTTAAAAGGAACCCGGTTCGAGTCGATGGAAGAGGTGAAGCGAAAATCGGCGGAGCTCCTAAATGCTCTTACAAAAGAAGACTTCCAGCATTGCTTTGACCAATGGAAAAAACGAATGGAACGGTGTGTGGCGAGGGAAGGGGAGTATATTGAAGGGGAGCATTCGATTTAAGAATATTTTTTAAAATAAAACTCTTTTTCTTAAGCAGTCTCGTTACTTAATAGCCAGACCTCGTATATGTATGTCTTTTTGGTGACTACGATGCATGGTTATAAAATGTTCTCAACCATTTCTTTCTCATTTTCATGATGACTTTACAGATTATTCTACGCTGGAGCAGCACAAGGTCAGATGCCGGAGATGCTGACCATGGTGACCACTCGAGCCACGCCCGCGCCCGCGGTGTTAGCTGTCGCGTTATTGTCTCTGATTTACCTCACCGTCTCCGATATCTACGCCTTGATTAACTACGTCGGCTTTGCCACTTGGGTAAATATCATCAATTGATGATCTTTTTCATCTATCATCATCATATATTGAATCTTTTTTATTTTCACTAAATAGGTCATCTAAGTCCATTTCACTATTTGGGCAATCTTCAATATTTAATAAAAAAAAAATTTAATAAAATGAAAATGCTGCAGTGTAGTTTGTTCCGCCGCTTCTTCTACACATGCGCTTTGGAAGCGGTAGTAGTTATAATTAGATTTAAGTTATGTGACGTCAATAAGTGATACCTTGTATCCAATTTTGAAAATAAATCTATTCTATTCTATTCTTTCGAAAATCTTATCAACCTTTCCGGTCCTATTATTCTTATTATCTAAAATGTATCATTTAAAGAGGCAGTCAGGTGCACATGCCAAATTTCAACTGCCCACACGCAGCATCTGTACGTTGTCTGTCAGCCAATCACTCAATAACGCTAGAGACGAATATTAATTGAAACAAATAATTATTGCCTTCAATGTAATAATTAATATTTGATACTGCTTCATAAACTTCATGAACTTTGCAGCAGTTTTCTGTATTTTATTGACGATCGAACATTTGAACTTCTCAGCTAAGTATCGGAGCAGCCGTGGTGTGTCTCCCGGTACTGCGGTATACGCGGCCCAACCTTGATAGACCCATCAAGGTTAACTTATTCTTCCCTGGTAAGTGCAATGAACATGGTCAAAAGAGGTCATTAAGTGGTTAGAATTTTATTTTGTCCTTTCTGGCAGAAGGGCTTTCATAGCTCTCTTAGCTATGAATGCGGATTACCTAAGCTAATGAAGTGTGCAGTGATTGTGATAAGTGGAAAGATGTGGTCTCTGCCTTCCCCTCCGGGAAGATGGTGTGATTTTATGGATGTGTAGCGGGAGCGATGATTCGGCCACCGCCACCAAAGAGAAGATCTTCCGCCAGGCTAGGTGTGACGCCTGGGGAACCGCGCGACAGACGATGTTGTGTCGGAGGTTGTATATATAGCTCCAATCCGTGAAATCTTTGAAATGTCGTCTTCGATTCTTCGCTGCTATTGGTTGGGCGCGTCAATTTCTTCGCGATGTCGCCACAAATGTTTATTATGTTTACAATTCTTCTTTCTCCTGCCAATAGATGACATCCGGAGGGATGCCTGAAGCACTTTTCATTAAATCCTGAATTAAAATTTTACATGAAGCGATTCCCCGACCTTTGCAGAGAAATCTAATCCATATTTAATCTAATTAAAAGCTGTACTAGAGAAATATGCCAATTATTTAAGTAGCCTGTTAAGATGTAGCGGGAGCGATAGTTCGGGCTCGACCGCCACCTAGGGAAGATCTTCCACCAGGCTGATGTAGTGCCTGGGGAACCACGCGAGAGACGATACTGGGTCGGACTGGGTAAACTCTGCTTGCGCGATTCAGACTTTTCACTGTTATTGGCTGATAGCGTCTAGTGATTGTGACTAGTGGCTTAGAGATGTCGCCACAAACACATCCACGGGAAAGAGATGGAGTGGCCGAGCTGTGCCCGCGACTTCGTCCGCGTGGAATAGTTATTTTGGGCAACATTGAATCGAAGCCCTCAAAGATGAATAATTTTCCCCGGTTTTTTTACATTTTCCATTATTTCTTCGCTCCTAATAGTAGCAGCGTGATGTTGTATAGCCTATAACCTTCCTCAATAAATGGTCTATACAACACAAAAAGAATTTTTCAATTCGGACCAGTAGTTCCTGAGATTAGCGCGTTCAAACAAACAAACAAACTCTTCAGCTTAATAATATTAGTATAGATGTTTACGACTAATCCTCTTTGTATGTCGTCCGCAGCCATTTACATAATCTGCACGGTCCTGGTGGTGTCGGTGCCGGCCGTGGCGTCCCCGGCGGAGACCGGCGTGGGCTGCCTCATGATCCTCACGGCCGTGCCCGTCTACCTGCTGCTGCTGGAGCCCAGGACCAAGATCCCGGGGCTCAACAGAATCACCAGTAAGTTTTATCTTATATATAAAATTCTCGTGTCACAATGTTTGTCTCCGCACTCCTCTGAAACGGCTTTACCGATTTTAACCAAATTTTGCATGCATATTCAGTAGGTCTGAGAATCGGCTAACATCTATTTTTCATACCCCTTAGTGTTAAGGGTTGTCCACCCTTAACATTTTCTTTTAACTAGAGTAAAAAAATATTTATATGGCAAAACGACGTTTGCCGGGACAGCTAGTTTTATTATAAATCATTGTTGCGTGTAAGAGTTGTTGGTCGCAAATTCTTGTCACTATTTGAATCTCTATTCCATCATTAATCCATACAGCTGAATGTGCTCTTTCAGCCTTTTTAAGACTGTTGGCTTTGTCTACCCCGCAAAGGATAAAGGCGTGATAATATGTATGGTCGCAAAGTCTAAGAGATTTATAAAGTAAGTGATTAAGGAACGTATTATTTTAGCAACACAGGTTTATAAAATTAATATTACCTATATTATTGTCATCTTGTATAGTGGTTTAATGGAGTAAAATATCAACTAACATAATAGTAATGAATGTGAAAGTAAAGTTATGTGTAGAAAAGATCTGCAGATATAGCATGTGGAAATCCTTAGTCTCTATCTAGCCTTGTAGGTAACATGCGTGATGGTTTTATCACAAGTTGATCATAAGGTTGCTTTCCACCACTATAACGCAATGAATAAAACTGACATTGTTATTAATTATTTAATTGATTTTCGCGTATTTATCAGGTTCACACTTAGTATTTGGATGGTAAAGGAATTATTCGATGTCATTTCATGCCATAAATTCAGATTATACGAAATATTCTTTTATTTTTCCTTTTATGTATATAGACGATTTAATTATAGCATGCATAAACTTGGAATCTTGGGATTTATTATCCTCTCGTCAACGTATATTGGGTATTTGGTCAAATGGATTAGCAAATTGAAAATAGGTACTTAAAAAAACATTTTTCTTTTTAGATGGAGCAACACATTTAGTCCAAAAGTTAACGATGGCAGTTCGACCGAAAATGAAGGTGAGTGTTTTTCTATTTAAAATTTAACTATATTAATTATAATTTAAACTGTAAGATTTAAATTGAATAATGAAAAATACACAATTTGGTTTCAGTTCAGGATAACTTTTTTATTAATTGTTTTCGTATGTTTAGAAATTAAGTAGGTATAAGTAATTATTATAATGATACCTTCTTTTCTTTCAGTAAACGAAATTGATGCCATTTCGGACCCAACATATCCGACCTCGACTCGCCATGTTAATGTTTAATATCGATTTATTTTATAATTAATTACTAAATGTGTATCGTTAAGTACATTTTAATGTGTGAGAGTACAGTATGACGTAATTAGTGAATTACATTCTGAATTTATTGCATTTATCGATATTATGTTCTAGATTTGTAAATTTTGAATGTGCGTTGTATATAAGTACTGTTTTAGTCTTAGTTTAATCAATTATAATTCAGACAGTACACAAGAAATGAAATCTTTTTTCTAAATAGGTATATATTTTCTCAAAGCCGATTTGACCAAACGCAATGCAATGTGTTCTATTCAGCGGGCAGTACCTATGTATTTTAGAAATGTAAATAACTAGACAAAAGCATAGAGTGTTATATTGGCTGGTCTAAATAAATAAGACTAAATAAAATTTTGACGGTTTTATGTAGAAGATGAAATAAAAATAGATAACTTTACATACACTGTAGGGATTCATAAAATATTAATTTCTTCAAAAGTATACAAAAGCGAAATAGTGAACGCCTGGTTATAAATAGCGTACGTACAAATAAAATTGGCTTCTTTTTATATTGTAAATAGAAATTGCAAGCCAACTAAAGTTATTATATTTTTTTTTAATATTGAATAAACGAATTTTTTGTAAAGCATAAAATTGGGTAGAATAATTAAAATAAAATTGTTGTTGACTGTTGTCGTCTACGTATTGGAAGCTTAAAGCAAATAGTTATAAGGTGTAATCATTATAATATCTTTATATAAATGTATATATAATGATATACATAAATAATATGATTAAATGTCATGATGAGGAAAAACATTTACACACTTATATCGTCTGTGCGTGAATTCACTTGGAAAATTTGTTTAGTATGCTGGAAATTGTTGATAAATTTATAAGTAGAGGTATACTGAGTAAAAAGCGGAATCAGTGCACATTTTTTATTTTCTTTTTTAACTAAATTAATTTGTTATTTTTCATATTTATTAGTCATTACTAATATATAGCTCAAAGTGTATTTGATATACGAATTTTATATGTCTAGTCTAAGCCAATAAAAATATGTTTTACTTATAGGCATAGCAAAGCCTTTTTTATATCTTTTTGCAATTTTTTTTAATCTCAATACACATATCGTTAATTTATAAAATCACGTTTTTTAATATCATTAAGCCACACAGCTGAACGTGGCCTATCAGTCTTTTCAAGACCGCTGGCTCCATCTACCCCGCAAGGGATATAGGCGTGATTATATGTATGTAAGTAACTATGTACGTGTTTTATTTGTTTTGAAATTGACTTTTTTTAAATTAAATGTAGGTACCAAATATACTACACATTCGAATTTTTATCATTTTTAGCAATCTTAAAATACGTATCATAAATTATTATCGACGAGGACAATACATGGCACTGAACATGCAGATTTTTGTACCTATAGTACATGTACGTGATAAATGACTTATATAAGAAAAAAACTGGTAAAGGGTCAGGTCAAAAGTACCCGAAACCGCCGAGCTTGCCATGAAGAGAGTTATGAATGTGGATGAAGCTAAGGAAGTATGCAGAGATCGTGGCAAGTGGAAAGAGGTAGTCTCTGCCTACCCCTGCGGGAAAGAGGCGTGATTTTATGTATGTAAGAAAAAAATCATAACATCTAAAATCCGTAAAAAAAAATATTATAGTATAGGTAAGACCATTTATGAGAGCATACCTAATTCGCTATTCTAAATAATAAAATATAGGACTGTGTTTTTTCGCTTAGCCCCAAAAATAAGGATTTAATTTACCTATCTACTAGGATATTATTTTATATTAATTAAATTCATTTATGTTTTTAATGGTATTTAGAATTAGAAGCTATTAAATCTAAACCTATTTTTCTCTGTTTAATTCTGATCATTTTCTTGGTAAAAATCCAAAGGAGGACTAGAATAAATGAACCAATCATTCATTCATTCATTCATCATTCATTCATTCATGAAACTATGTGACGACTGTCACATCTATACCTATGGGTCTTTATTCATTAGCCAACAAAATATGTGAATTTCAAATATTTTCTTAATAATAAGTAGTCTTTGATAAGTCTAGTCCTTACTCTGGCCTTATCAATTATTTTCTCTCTGTTTTTATCTTTGTTGTAATTTTTTTATATTCACGTCATCATGGCTGTGCTTGGGTAATGCATTCCAAAGACAGCTACATAATTAAGTTTTTAGGTTAAGTGTAAACTTTGGCTTTTGAATTAAGTATTGTTTTTACATATTTTGTAAATGTTTAAAAAATCATACTTGAATTCCAAACTGATAATTAATTTTTTTTTTTAATTATGTCGTTGAAATATTTTTTTTAATGATACTATGTTAATAAAATAATTTTGGTACGCATTTATTTTGCTCACATAAAAGTATGTATGCGAAGCTGTTTTGATAATGTTTAGAATAGATGTATCGAAATAATTGTACAATTGTGGTGTTAAAATGTTATGATGTCAATGTTTCCGTTAAGCTCGGCTGTCTTTTGGACATAATATGACAATAATAAATTATAAAACAAAGCACGTGTTGTTTTATTAAGTCGTCTACCTGAGCCAAGCCATTTTTAATTTAAGAAGGCGAGAAAGCTGCGCTGTCATCATTATTAGCTTAAGTGAATTAGTCATTATTTCATTACATAAAATTATTGAGTTAAAATACATATAAATATTCAGTAGGTAGTTACTTAAATCATCTGAGGGTAGGATTTAAACCTTTTGGAGGGTTAATATCTTTGCCTACATTTGTCCTGTCATCCTGTGCTTCAGTGCATGACAGTAACACACATGTCAAAACACAAAACACGTGACAATTTTCTGCAAAATACCGAACTTGTAAATCTAAGTTTACAAAATAAATATAAGAAAAATGGTGAAGTTTGGAAGAAATAAAATGAAAGTGTTAAATAAATTAGCTAAAAAGCAAAAATCAATAGCCAACTCTGCGAATACTACGCCCAACAAAATTTTAAAGAAGAAAATTAACGCTGAGAAAAAGGTGTCTTTTCAGAAAGAAATTTTAATAAAAGAAGCTGTTTCTGGCGATAGTTCATTGGTTAAAAATGTATCTCGCGAAGAAATGTTACTTAAAGAGTTGTTTAAAAAGGAACCGAAGAAGAATGCTAAGGTGCAATCTACAGGAGAACCTGAGAAACCCAAGCTTAAGCCTGTGAAGAAACAAAAACAACGGCAAAAGATGCAGATCAGTGATACTAAACTGTTATTAAATTTAATGAAGAAGAAGTGATGTGATTGATGTTAAGAAGTGTAGAGTTTTGGTTTACGAACTGTTGGTGATATAAAATAAATTGACCTAATTTTAATTGAGGTACCTATAATCTTGTTAATACAACTCTAGAATAGTTTACACCATCAATATCTGTTAGTATATAATAACTACAAGTATAATCTCTCCTTTTCTGAATGTAGCTGTATTGTTAATTAGGTTAGTACCAATACATTGTTGTTTTAATAGCTACGGTGATTTTAAGATTTTCTATTGCCTTTTACTAATGGAATGTTGTCTGTGCCGACACACATAACAGTGCCGGCATGTTGCTTGCAGACATATTTATTTAAAATTTTATAGCACATAAAATGTACAAAGGGCAGAATTAATGCCATTTGGCATTCTCTACCAGTCTACTCGCTGACACAACAGAAAAACTAAGTTGGTGGTGTGATAAAGTGTACATGCATATTGCAAATACATACACTATTCCCAAATGTTTAAAAATAGAACTTGATTGGCATGGCAACCTACTCCTGGATGATAAATTACATTATATTAAGTCTCAATTATGGTGAAGACAAAAAAATATATATTTATTTGGAAACGAGAACAAGTATAATTAAATTTCATAGGATAACAATGACATTGCAGAAGTTATTTAACTGTTTCGGAGATGTCAATGCCCAACTCCCAGAATGCATTTGTGTTTCCTTAATCTTAAGTTTCTTATTAAAGATTTGATGTTTACTATATTGTGTGTGTGTTTTGTGAGTTGTGTGGGAACTTGTTTATGTGATTGTAGGTAGAGAGAGGAAGTATGTAAGGGTGAGTGTTGCATGCAAAGGAAAAATTTAACAAGAATGTAAATGAACGTCAAGATGACGGAGCCACCTCGCAAAACACAAATATTATCGAACCAGCCCTTAGTACCTGGTTTATTATTTAAACGAGTTGTATATAACCAAATATATTTCAATAAGTTATAAATAATAGTTCTGATATTTAAATAAAACTATTTCTTACATTTAAATAAAATTATCTCAAAGTCGATTAAATTTATTTGATAGGCTATTCTACAATTTGAATCCTCGTATAATTTAATAACATAACATTAGCATTGTGCTTTTAAATAATTAATAAATATATTTTTTTGTACTAAATCCTAAACGCCTAGAACTATTTTGAAGTAAAGTCTTCGTTTAATACATTTTGCTATAATTAATCACAGGCACTTCTGTCATTTTCTTTTTGTTAATTATTTTCTGAAAAAACTGCTTTAAAAAACGATTATAGCGATAAGATCTTGGGAGGTACTAACCAGGTACTTAGTGTCCGTGTGGTCATCTCGACGGTATACATTATATTTTTATAAGAAACGAAGGTGGTTCCTCCATTTTGACGTCAAGATGGAGGAACCACATATCACAATCGATATTTTTGAATTCTTTGAGGTACAAAATTTTTTGATATAGGTACAAACCAGGTACTAAGGGCTGGTTCGACAGTATTTGTGTTTTACGAGGTGGCTCCGTCATCTTGACGTTCATGAATGTAAGCCCATGTTTACCTTGGATGGCTTATTCAGCGACAGGTTGCTAGCCAAGTTTTTTTAGGTAGGTACATTAATTTAAGAACAAATAAAACAAATTTCAATTAATTGACATAGGCTTTATTGATTACATATTAATTACATGCAAAAATTATTTCACTACCTACTGATATAGGTATACTTATATATATAAAGCCAATAAAATGTTATTTAACTAGATTTTATAGGTGTAGGTAATTTTAAGAACATACATACATACATACATAAACTCACGCCTCTTTCCCGGAGGGGTAGGCAGAGACTACCTCTTTCCACTTGTTCTTTTAAGAACATATTTGTGATTACTAATAATTTGTATAACATGGATACTATTTTTAATATTCTTGAAGGTACATTACTTCATTATAATTTTCTCTAAGCAAACTATCATATTAATTTCAATTTAATAAATAAGGTTTTACTATGGTGAGGATGCTTTAATGATACAACATGATAATATAGCCTGAAGTAAATTTTTCTACCACAAAATAGAAGAAGTGTATTAAGATTTAATCTCTCTGCGAGGGAATAAAAACATTCTGAACAAAATTTCTCATGGATTATGTTATGATGTCAGGTATTATACATTTCATAAAAACCACCTTTCGTTTATATGAGTATAATATGCTTTATGTACACAAACTTGTTTCATCATTTTGGTCTCAACAACAGTTCATTTTTAGAGATTCAGAAATTCATTCAAGCACTCCCGGATACCTATCCACAAAATGCACATTATTTTACCACTCAATGTAAATTATTCTTACATATTACCAATTGTAATAATAATAATATAAGCTAAATTATACATGCAAATATCTTGCATCAACATTTCTTAAATACAAATTACACTTTGTTGCAATCGAAAATTCTGTCAAACTTCTAGGCTCAATTTTATGTAGAAATTAAGGCAATATTTCTACATGCTAGACTTAGATTAGGCTTATTGGTCATAGGGCTCATAATCAATGTTAACATACCAAACTATACATTACAATAAAGCTTAACTATAAATTAATAAACACGCCAGCCATGTGTCTTTTTCTTAAAAATTATACCTTTTGTATTATTATTTTTCCCGGTAATAAATCTATGGTTTGACAGAAATTGCAGACTGGTACAAAGTGCACTTATGACATAAACTATTACTATGAATGTGTAATGCGAAAAACCAATGGTTAAAATACAATGAGGGTTGATGTTTGAATCTCTTATCGCATTTAATCCCTAATTATAAGTAATTAATTACACATCGTAAATATTTAACAATTATGTTTAGTTAATAGAATACTCAGCCATTCGCTATGAGCAGATTTTAAGTATTATTAAAGATTTTTTCTTTTCTTACTGCTGAGAAATACGCTTGAAATTAAAGTTTTAATAACTTAGTGTTAGTGTTTAAATTTCATTCATATTTTACCTTTCAATGTCCATAATCCTTTTCTATTTTCTCGATGTGTAACCAACAAACGGTTGCAGGTTTCAGACGATAGCCGTTCCATGTTAAACTCAAATTTACGATTCCGAATTCCAATTTATTCACTATATATAGACTTCATGTTGCTTAAAAATAAATCTCAAAATGACCGCGCCTATCGTATCATGGCCAAAATAATTCTTTAACTTTTCCTGCTTCTAATACCGCCCGCGCCCCCGCCCGCGGCCGCGGCCCCGCCCTCGCCCGCGAGGAGCCCTGTCGGCGGCGGAGGGAGTCGCGGGCGCCGCTGGCGGTTCCGGTTCCGGGGACGGCTCCTTCTTTACCGGAACCTCTTTTTCTGCTTCGGGTACTAGAAAAAAAAACAACATAAAATAAATACTGTTGTTAAATGTCAGAAAACACACAGATTCAATAAGTTGCATTTTGCAAAAACAACTGCTACTTAAAATTTTATCTGTTCATGTTTTTGTTTGTAATATCTTTATTGTACAGATATTGACACAGTAACAACAAATAGTACATAGTTAAAAAAGGAATAAATCACCTGCAATGGCGGACTAATCTATTCATATGTATTTAAGCAAAACTTTACTGATTGAACTTGCTTGTATATTGAAGATTATCTTCAATGTAATCGTATAAATTTCGCAAGAAAAAGAACAGATAGTCACCATTATCCTGTTCTTCTTCAGCCTGATCGCCCCAATCCTCAAGGTCCTCAGAGTTGGGCTCGGCCTCCAACTCTGCTTCCACGTCACTGCGGGGCTCATCTGAAAGACAAAATATAATTATACATCACGTCTTTATCCCTTACAAAGTAGGCAAAGCCAACAGCCTCGCAAAGACTAAAAGGCTATGTTAAGCTGTAAAGCTAAAGATGGATTTAAAATTTAAATAGTGACAAGTTCCTCAAAAAGAAGCCCAAATTTATCAGCCTATCCCTGAGTCGCCTTTTACGACATACATGGGAAAGAGATGGAGTGACGTGGAACTGGATGTGGAACCAAGATCGATCACATACAGGTCAGAAGGGAGTCGCTTTGTGTAAAAACCTGACTCAACCAACGAAGGATCCATGATCAAGTGCTTATCCTGGGTTCCTCTCCAAAGAGGCGAGGATGCAACCGGGACTAAGACAAGAGGAAGATGGGAAAGAGATGGAGTGGTCCTATTCTTAACTGCCAGGAATCACACGGTAGAAAATAATATTTTTTTATTTTATTCATTTATCATTCTTACAATATGCAATAGTATATTCCCCAGGCATCACACCCGGCGGAAGATCTTCCCTTTGCGGCGCTCGAACCTGTATCATCGGTCCCACTACACTATGAAGCGATAACTCACCTTTCATATGAACATCATCATTGTCGTCCAAGCCATTTGCCTCATCACTGGCGTTGGTCTTGCGTCTCTTCCAGTTGCCGTTCTCTTCGCTGTCCATGGTGCGTTTGTGGACGTTGTCCTCCGTCTCAGCGGGCTGCTCGGTGACATCTTGGTTAACTTCTTGCTGTTGCTGTAAAAATTTAATTAACAATCAAATTTATTTAATTATATTTCATGTTATACATATAAAATTCTCTCGTCACATACACACATAAGGAACGAAGACATAATGGCAATCGTGAAAACAAAACGGAAAATTATTCGTCCTTGAGGGGGCAAAACAATGTTTGCCGGGACAGCTAGTATCAGTATAAATAAAACGTTTTGAGAATCTGCCTTGTCAGTCAGATGCTTGGGGAACAGCTGGTGATGCCTCCCAAGTCCTCAGATGGAGCTCCGCCGTCTCATCAGAGTCTAGCAGCTTGTGTTATCACAGTCTACGTATACATACCTTGTTAGCGGCTGCCTTGTCAGCCAGGAGCCTGAGGAACAGCTGGTGGTGCCTCCAAGTCCTCAGATGGAGCTCCGCGGTCTCATCAGAGTCCAGCAGCTTGCGGCACAGCTTGCACTCCACGCAGCGGAACGGGGACAGGAACGAGCGGCCCACGCCGCGTTCAGTGCTGGGGGATTACATAATAAAATATTACAAAAAAGGGGATGATATTACAACCAACGTTAGCCAGGAATCGGAATGACGATAGTGCCGTGTAGTTTCCGGCATTTCTTACTTTATGAATGTGTAAAGTGTTCACGAGGTCCCGGAACGACTAGTTCAATTTCATTTGCTAATTATCACTACATAATGTAGTGATAATTAGTAAGTGGAAAGAGGCAGTCACTGCCTACCCCTCCGGGAAAGAGGAGTGATTTTATGTATGTATGTAGAATAGAAAAAAATATTTAATTGCTTATTTATATTTGATAAATTGTAGCGAAAAATATTAGCATATAATTCACCTGTAAGCTGGATACATATCCTCGGTGATGTTGGCAACATCATCACCCTCTTTGTAGTCAAGAACAGTATTCTCCGAGTCCAATTCCTCCTGCTTCTTCTCCTCAGGCTCCTGCTTCACTTCAGCCTCCATGGGCTCTTCACCATCTTTTTCCTTCTTAACTTCGTCCTGTAAAATAATTTTATTCATACATATTGTCACGTCTATATCCCTTGCGGGGTAGACAGAGCCGAACAGTATGGAAAAGACTGAAAGGCCACGCTCAGCTGTTTGGCGTGATGATAGAATTGAGATTCAAATAGTGACAGGTTGCCAGCCCATCGCCTAAAAAAGAAACCCAAGTTTGTAAGCCTATCTATATTATGTAGATTTAAGAGATCTATATTTGTAAATTGACGTCCGTTGAAATAACTGCAGTGTAGTTTGTTTCGCCGCTTCTTCTACATATGCGCTTTGGAAGCGGTAGTAGTTATAATTACTTAGATTTAAGTGAAGTGACGTCATTAAGTGATACCTTGTTTCCAATTTTGAAAATAACATACATACATACATACATATGATCACGTCTATATCCCTTGCGGGGTAGACAGAGCCTACAGTCTTGTAAAGACTGATAGGCCACGTTCAGCTATTTGGCTTTAAGATAGGATTGAGATTCAAATAGTGACAGGTTGCTAGCCCATCGCCTAAAAGAAGAATCCCAAGTTTATAAGCCTACCCCTTAGTCGGCTTTTACGACATCCATGGGAAAGAGATGGAGTGGTCCAATTCTTTTTTGTATTGGTGCCGGGAACCACACGGTGCCCGGTTAATATGCGTGATGCGCTGAAAGGCAAAGGTTTGAGGGAAAACATCGTTGGGAAACCTGCACATTCAGGCAACAATGTAGATGTGTATCCATGATCAATCCAATACAGGTTAGGTTCCCCTGCAAAAGTTGCGGAGGTCAGATTGGAGTCGCTTCGTGTACAACCTGACTCACCCAATCCAGGATCCATGGTCAAGGGCACACCCCGCGCTCCTCTCCAGAGCGACGTAATGTAGCATAATATAATGGTAGACCAAATAAATAAATAAATATAGGTACCCTTCGCTAACATAGATAGTATACATATTTACGTTTGCAAACTTCATACCTTCTCATTCCTGTTGTCCCTGTTCCTCCTGTCGTCGTAATGGTCGCCGCGCCTCCAGCGGTGGCGGTCTTCGCGCAAGTACATCTGCTCCATGTTCAGAGTGGATATCACCATTACTGATTGACAAAAAAAAAAATTAATGTCATGAAAAAAAAAGTATTATTAAATTTATTGTGAAACAGCAATAGTTTTTCGCGCAAAAAAACGGCGTCGCGCGTGCGCTGCTGATATAACTGATACCCACAGACAGTAATAACTTTTATCTGTCTGGTCTGTACTGATATAATAAATATCTTTGTCTTTACCTTCACATACCTCATTACCATGGATGTCGTAGAAAGCGACTAAGGAATTGGCTTGTAAACTCGGGGATTCTTCTTTGAGGCGATGAGCTAGCAACCTGTCACTATTTGAATCTCAACTCTATCATTCAGCCAAACAGATGAACATCACCTATCAGTCTTTTTCAACACTGTTCGCTCTGTCTACCCCGCAATGTGTATAGACGTGATTATATGTATGTATGTCCTTACCTTCAGGCTTAGGCTTGGTGACCACCTCTTGTTTTTCCTGCATAACCTTCATATGCTCGGCAGTCAGACGATGCTCGTCCAATTCTATCCTTGTCGGCATCTCCTTATGGCATGAGGTGCAAGTGGGATGGAGATATTTCTTGAGTTTCCGATGACCAACGGTCGTCCGGTGTATCGGCCCGTCGGCTGCGTACATGTCGCACATAGCGCAGTAGAAGTCGCGGGCGGGTTGTTGACCCGTCTTGCGAGTGCGTTTCATCTCGCGAATCTGTAATTTTATTTTGGGATAAATAATAAATATATACGGGACAAATTACACAGATTGAGTAAGCCTCGACGTAAGTTCGAAACTTGTGTTACAAACTCAACGATACTAATTTTATTTAATAAATACTTATAAAGATGCATCCAAGACCCAGGCCAATCAGAAAAAGTTCTTTTCTCATCATGCCCTGACCAGGATTCGAACCCGGGACCTCTGGTCTGGACAGAGGCCGTCAAATTATTAATATTCAAGTCAAGATATAAATCTTCTTCCTCTGGAGAGGAGGCCAGGGTATACCATATGACCATGGACCCTGGATTAGGTGAGTCGGGCTTAAACATAAAGTGACTCCCATCTGACCTCAACTTTGGCAGGGGAACCTGACCTGCATTGGATCGATCGTTACACATCCAGTTGCTTGAATGTGCAGGTTTCCCTCATCGTAAAAGCATCAGTTAGTATTCGAACCTGTGCCTTTTATGCGCATCCCTCAATTTAACCAAGCACCTTACAGATTCGACCCCTGATGCTCCGACCTTTTGGGAAATTAATCTTATTGGGATACTAATTGCAAGACATTATTGTTAAGTTTTTGGATTTTAAGTTTAATATACTTGTATATTAAAATGTTGGAATCAGTATCAATAATGGAATACAAAACCGCAATAAAAAGAAAATATATTTTTTTTCAAACAGTTGTATGAAAAAAAAAATCCCTAATTCGCAAAACAAATTCAAAATTCAAAAAAATTCAAAATTCAAAATTTTTATTCATTATTATAGGATATTATTATATCGCTTAATAATTGTCGTATGGTTTAACAACTTGGTTGACGTCAAATAAATTACTTAAAAACTAAGTTTACTGCCGCTTCCAAGGCGTCAGTGCAGAAGAAGCGGTAACAAACTGCACTGCAGCATTTTCATCAACAACGTCAACTTCACAATATTAAATTATACTTAGAATAGAATGTGGACGGGAGAATACATTGTTCACGGGAGATTTATATATTTATGAGATTTAATATTGAAAAAAGAAAAATATATATATATATATATATTATGGATTGCAACGGTAAATGGTTAACAACGTAATCAATGACCTAGTTTTATAGGTACCTACGTACACGTAAGAGCAAAGACAATTTAACATAGTATGTAGAGAAACAAAAATAAGCCCTAAAACTCACCTTAATCTCCTGCCTCATAGTATCCGCTGTCAAAGCGTAGCTCTCAGCAGTCTTCTGCATCATGATCCCGTGAGCTCTCCCATTCAGATGGTTCTCAAACGACCTTCCATCCCACATGCTCTTGTTGCAAATGTGGCACTTGAGCAAAGCCTTCTCAATCTCATCGTAACGGGACTTGTTTGGCTCCTTCTTGTCTGCGTCTTCTTTGTTCTCCGCCTGCTCGGAGCTGGTGCTTTGGTTCTGGTCCTCTTGATCGCTGCTGTATACTTGGTAAGTTAGTGGCTTGTGGGATTTTTATTTGACTAACACTTTAAACATCTGGTATGTGTCCATTACACATTGACAGTCTTGCATGTTAATTGATGTAGGAGTAATAAATTCATGTTTTTGTACTTCTAAGGGAAAATAATTCTTTAATTGTAAATTAAAACATTATCATAGATTTATAAATATTAACCAAATTGTATCATTTTATTTTGGGAAACAAAGTTATACATTTTTTTATCATTTACTCTTTATGAGACTGGAAATACGTTAAACATCTATTATCATGTAAGACTGCTTTTTAGATAGAAAAAAAATTGTAACTTAAACAAATAAATAATAAAGGAAAGTCTTCAGGCATTTTTTTAAGCAAATACATAAAAATTTTAATTAATTAGCAAGGAAAAATTTAAAACTGCTAATTAAACAAAGGACACTAGCCATATTTTTAAATCACTATTTTCTCCATTATACATTACTTAGCATAAAATTTTGTTTGTTTTTACATCAGAGTCCTGTTAAAAACCAATACTGATCCAGGTTACTGCAATACTTACCATAAAATACACAATTCTTAAAGGTAATATGTATCCAATTTAGAAAGGGATTTTAATTTTCGCCAAGATTAATCACTAAGGGCCTGAAGCATGGTGTCTTCATGAAGCATCACTTCTCAAAGTCATGAAGGATAGTATGCTGTGTCGAGAGAAAACTTGGGAGAAACACCATGCTACAGTGAAAAAACCAGTTTGAAAATGGCTGCCTTTCATCTCAACAAACCTAGACCAAGAATAGTCTATGGTGAAGAATTGGATTCAAGGGCAAGTGACATGCCGTTACGGCTAGGCTCCGGTGAACGTATTCCGTTGTTTAAGTGTCTCAGAAATATGTACAAAGGGGCACACCGAGTGCGGCGTGAGATTCGGTGGCACCACCGGAAGGAAGCGGGGATTCCTTACCTCTCCTTGACAGGTTTGGCCTTGGAATCGGCATCCTTTTTCACGGAGCTCTTGTTTTGCTGCCTTTGCCCGTCATTGGGCTTGGACGGTTTACGATTGTGCATACGCTCACCAGCGCGATTGTAATTTCCCGTACGCCGGAAATTACCCTGATTGCCCATCTAAAGGGAAGTGATCAGAATAAAGTGTTAGTACTATAAGTGCAGCCTCGTGGGCCTCACGAAGGAATGCTGAAAACTGAAAATCAAGACAAATCTGAAGATTTAACATGTGTTATCCACATCGAGAGAAATCTCTGTAAATTGAAAACATGCATGACATTGGATTAAAATTGCAAATGATGTCATCATATTAACAAGTATTTTAATTACATTCAATGAGCCATTAAGGCTGAACAATGACATGGATAAGTTTTTAGATATCTGCTCTGCGCAGTGTGGTGTAACCAATTGAGAGTTCAGCAATGAACGACAAAGCTTGGGAAGTTATTTTTAGAGTCATCACTAGATTTAGACAAGTACTAGTACTTACCCTATTTGGAACGTAACCACGATCATACCGACCCATATTGCCGCCAAAGTCACGTCTTATAGGCATGTCCAGGAGAGATGGCACAGGGTTCTGGCGCGGTTGGAGTAAGTTGATGATATTGCTGGCTAGGGCCAAGGTAGCTTCAGTAGATCCTCCCGCCAAAGGGAGCAGGTTAGGTAGGCCATTTCCGGGGCCGCCGCCGCCCTGCCAGGGTGACACTCCCGTGCGACCACCAAAGTTCTTGTTGCGGTCATTGCGCGCGAAATCCGGTCGCCGTCCACCAGTTTGAGGTCTTCGGTTCGCCATTATTGCAGTCTACAAAAAAAAACACCACGCGAATGACTGGTTAATGGTCGAGAGTATCGATTACCTAAGTAGGTGCTATAAGACAGTGACGGAGGTCATGAAGTTTGTTAAAATGCTAGAGGTCATTGACTTATATTCTTTGCAAAAATTATTGATTCCTCCCCTACACAGCAGGTGGAACATTGAGAATTTTTTTATTAGCCGGCTGAGTTGGCAGTGACATGAAAAAAAATAAGTGCAAAATGTAATAAATCTTACCAAATTACAGAAAAACGAGGTTATTCTTTAATTTGTGGGCAAAATCCAAAATAACGGCAGGCACGAAATGTAAATCAATAAAAATTTATGCGTTGTAAGCAAACCACCACAAGCGGTCGAGTCGATGCACTACAATCCAACATAAAATGGCGGCTAGCCGGCTACCTAGACTAGGGATGGGATCAGGGTTTCAATTACCGTTAAATAATAGGTATCGATATTATTGCCAAACAGGGTTAACGTTATAAATTCAATACCTTTATATTGGGTAACGATATTTTTGGCTTCATTTACCATTATACTCATACATAAAACGTTACTAGTAATATTAAGAGTTAGAGGTATCGTTAAGATTGTAAAACGTTATTTTTTTTTGTATTTACTGGTAAAGTCATATAACGTTATTGATTGATTTAATGTTGGATTCGCCGTGAACACTTCTAATCGCGTTGCGTATCGTACAGTTGTGTTGCGACGGATAAAGGTATTTTATAAAACTGAACAGATTTTCATTTTACATAACGATAACGATATTTATAACGCTTATTGGTAACATTATTTATAAAGTTAATTGGTATCGCTATTCTTAACATTTAATGGTAATGATATATAACGTAAGTTAATATCGTTATATAACTTTATAAGATTACCGATATCGGTATATACGGATACGCCTATAACGGTATCAGTAATAACTTTTTGAAAATAGCTATATTTACTGTTAATTTTATACTTTTAGTGTAATATTATTTCTTGGACAAAAAATATTTCCCAATGTCATTATCAATGTCAAGTTTCTCAATGTCGCCGAAACACAGTAAATAAACGTTCACTTTAGTCGTTCATTAAATATCTGTCAAGTGTCTGCTGCGGCTGCGGATGCGGTAGGTTTGCCTTCGGAATTGCGGAGATTGTCGCGGAATTTCTATATGAATACGAAATCCGTCTAAAGGAAATAAGTGCCACATGTGGAGAGCATTTATATGTTTGACAAAACAAAAATAAGGCAGAAAAATGAAAAATACTGAAAACATGGAGGAAGTTGAAAATGAGGAGGAGGAGTACAAAAGATCTAAGGTAACATCACCAATAGATTTTGATCGAAATCTTTAACATTATGATGGGAATAAACCAACAGACCATCAGCAGACATCAATCAAATTTCAGAGCATGTAATTTTTTTTTATGTAGGTATTTTGTAATCACGTCGGTTCACAATTTGTAACATAAATGTTTTCAGGACCGTAGTCCATCGCCGGGCGTCAAATCAACGGCCGTGGTCAAATACACAGCATTTCAGAGCCCCGTGGGGTATGCTCGGTTGCAATGTAACACAGATTTGAACCTTCCCCCGTCAAACTGGGGAGCTGCCATAGACTCTTATGGCTTGAAGCAAATTTTGACCACCGGTACTGGTTTGTCTAGGTTAGTACATCTTTTTGATTAATACAAGTTCTTTGAAAAATCAATCTCCCATTCATAAATATCTTGCTGTGATTCCTTTTGAGTGTAGTATGAAACATGATTCAGCAGTTTTAAAAACATTGCATAATTTAACCTATTCCGAAGCCTTACGGCCTTTTATTTGAACAATGAAAAATAAATATGTCACATTAATTAATTAATTTCTTTGTGAATACAAAATCCACATAAAGAGGAATTCAGGAGAATGCCTTGTGACATTAAGTCCACTTGTTGTACTTACATTTTATGTGTATAAAGTTTAAATAAAAAAAAGTCTTTATTTGTTACCAGATATTCTGAGCCGATTAAATAGTTATGTACTTTTTTAGTATTAATTTTGACAATATAAACAACTAAGTGCAGTGTGGATCTCGGGTACCAATAGATAAAATAATAGGACAACTCAATTTCGGATTTCGTAAAAAGCCACTATGGGATAGGCTTGTCAACTTGGGATTCTTCTGTTAGCCGATCAACAGCTGAACATGGCCTATCAGTCTTTTTAAGACGTTGAATCTGTCTACCTGCGAGACACAGAGTCATGATCATATGTGTATGTATGTATAAACAACTACAAAGGTGTGACATCACAACTAAGTATGACGGCCTCTGTGGCTCAGCGGTAGTATGCTTGTCTGTGACATTGGAGGTCCCGGGTTCGAATCCCGGCCAGGGCATGATGAGAAAAGAACTTTTTCTGATTGTCCTGGGTCTTGGATGTTTATCTATATAAGTATTATATTATAAAATATAGTATCGTTGAGTTAGTATCTCGTAACACAAGTTTCGAACTTACTTCGAGGCTAACTCAATCTGTGTAATTTGTCCCGTATAAAAAAAAAAAAAAAAAAAAAAAAAAGTATAATTTTGTAGTTATATCTCGGGCAGTTTCTTGTTTATTGATCCCATTATTTCACCAATCTTTGAGTTATTGTTTGAATTATTTAAACATCAACATGTCGGTTGCAGCTTCAGGATGGCACACATGTTCCCCGACAGCGTTGGCGAGGTGGATGTCATATCGGGTGCGGAGTGTATCAAGAAGCTGCTGAAATTGCCCTACCAGCCGAAGGGGACAGTAAGTAATTTTGTTATTTTTAGAATTTCGTACCTACTTTTGTGTATTTCATATGAGTAACAATGAACCAAAATGTGAAATTTTAAATGTTAAGCAACAAATTAATGTAAACAAAACTGTGGCAATGACTGTTGACAACATATAGATTATATAGAGGATGTACATAATTTTAGCTTTCTTTTCCTACTCAGAAAGGTTAAATTATGTATGTCATACTTACTTTACTTCCTTATGCCAAATTTTAGCTTCCTTAGTTAACAAAAACTAACATGCATTTAAGTTTTATACAGCCTTTTGCAGTTAAAATTTACAAAGTACCTTCCCATCCCAATCAAACTAATTTAATGAATGCAAAAGTGAGTTTATTTGTTTGTCACCACTTCACGAGTTGTCTACTGAATTAATCTTATTGAAATATCATGTATATATAATTAAGAGTCTTGATAAATGACATTGGGTACCTTTCATCCGAGTAAAAACTATAATTTCCGTAGGGTTAAATTAACGCGGGCGAATCTGCGGGTAAAAGCCAGTATAAAATAAATTGCATGTTGAGATAAAGTCTTTGCTACTACAATCTTTTCGTTTATTGTTTTTGTTTTTTTGTGTCAAATATCACTGTTCTTCAATTTTCAGGTCAGCATGATGGTACATAGAGTGGAAAACACTCTATTGCTGGACGATTTTGACGTGTATGACTACCTGATGAAGTCGGAGTGGTCCTGGCTTAAAGAGTTCTTCTACGAGAACATATTGAAGACAATGTCTGAGAAGGTATTTTGTTAGTTTTTTTTTTGCATAGATGTAGAAAAAAAGGCGGACGGAGTGTGGCTTGATGAAAAGTGAAGCATCATAATGGTGGCATTGTACAATGTGTACATGTACCTAACTAGTTCTCACAAAGAAATATTATTGATTGATTGGATGTAACAGGAGCGGATGATGGTGACGGCATGCAGCGCGCCGCACTCGGGGCTCACGCGCAGCTTCCTGTACCGCAGTGTGCTGCAGCCGCCGCCCACGCCGCACCCGCACCCGCCCACGCCCACCATACAGCCCGGTAACTATGCTGCATCCCTAACGCAGCTTCTGTGCCACAGCCGCTGCCCACGCCCACCATACAGCCCGGTAACTATGCTGCATCCCTAACGCAGCTTCTGTGCCACAGCCGCTGCCCACGCCCACCATACAGCCTGGTAACTATGCTGCATTCCTAACACAGCTTCCTGTGCCACAGCCGCCGCCTACGCCAACCATACAGACCGTAACAATGCTGCATCCCTAACGCAGCTTCTGTGCCACAGTCGCCGCCCACGCCCACCATACAGCCCGGTTACTATGCTGCATCCCTAACGCAGCTGCCTGTGCCACAGCCGCCGCCCACGCCCACCATACAGCCCGGTAACTATGCGGCATCCCTAACGCAGCTTCTGTGCCACAGTCGCCGCCCACGCCCACCATACAGCCCGGTAACTATGCTGCATCCCGAATGCAGCTGCTGTGCCACAGCCGCCGCCCACGCCCACCATACAGCCCGGTAACTATGTTGCATCCCTAACGCAACTGCCTGTGCCACAGCCGCCGCCCACGCCCACCATACAGCCCGGTAACTATGCACTGTTTTGCACAACGCTTTAGAAACGGCCGGAATTAGACGTGAACCAATGTCGTAAAACCAAAAATTACAATAATTATTCAGTGATATTCGAAATGTCCCATAATAATGAATACTTGTCTTTGCCTACTTGCAAGGCATAAAAACGTCACTACATGTATGTATTGTATATATTGTTGAAATGTGATATTTTATTCCAGGACCGTACCTCCCAGAGCCGGAAACGAAATCGGACGAAGTACCAAAAGAGCATATGTACATACGCAACGTTCTTTGGACTTTTGAGGACATACACATGCTGATAGGCAGCGACCTGCCCATCTTCGGGGACAAAGATCGACCCTGCGTCAGCCTCCGACTCCGAGACGCAAGAGATCCTATAAACGTGTTAACAGGAATCGATTATTGGTTGGACAATCTTATGTGTAACGTGCCTGAAGTGTTGATGTGTTACCACCATGACGGCATAGTGCAAAAATATGAACCTATGAAGACCGAAGACTTGCCTAACATAGAAAATTCGAGATTCTCACCTAAAGTGGTGAGGAACGTGGCACAGAATATATTGTCCTTTCTCAAAGCGAACGCGACTAAGGCCGGACACACGTATTGGCTGTTCAAGGGGCCTGAAGATGAAATTGTAAAACTTTACGATTTGTCAAGCCTGTGTCCTGATAATTTGGACAATCCGTTCACTACGCCCGTCGCTATGCTGTTATACAGGGTGGCGAGGAACATGCGCCTGACGAACAGGACGCGGCATGTGAAACAGCTGTTGGAGCATGTAATTGAGCTGTTGAAGGTCGAAAGTCACCCGCAGATAGTCGCGTCGTCACATTACATGCTTTCGGATTTGTATGTACCAGCCACGACTAATCCGGCTTGTCCGAATTTTAAAGGTGAATTAATGTTTTTCTTTTGAACGGTTTTTTGGTGCTTCTTTTTCGTCTTTTGCCGTGGTGCCGTGTGGTTCCCGGTACTTTAGAATAGGCTACATATCTTACCAATGGATATAAAATATAGCTGTATGGGTTTATAATGGAATTGAGATTCAAATAGTGATAGGTTGCTAGCACATCGCCTAAAGGAAGAGACCAAAGTTTATAAGCCATTCCCTTAGTAGCTTTTTACGACATCACACACAGCACGAAAATTAGAACAGATGAAAAAGAACCCTTATTAAACCAGAAACAGTGTATTCATCCTGATGATTAGTTTCTGTTATTATGTAAAAATCATCGATATAAATAATAATTATGCTATTTATTTCAGATGAAAGTTCAGACGAAGACAAAGAAGATCCCGATTTCGCGAAATGCGCCGAGTTCATGAAAGACTTATCGAGCGAGCGAGACGGCACTTCGTCCGGGAACACGTGCGAAAAGGACAACAATACTGACAAAGATTGCTACAGATCCGAACAGAATAGTGCCAAAGAAGTGATAGTTAGTGAAAGTGGGGATGTTAAAGGGGGTGGTGGGGGTGATATTGCGAGTGGGGGTAAAGTCAGTGAAAGTGAGGGGGATGTAGATGGCAATAAGTTGGCCGTGTTGACAAGAGGTTTAGCTCTGAGTAACATCGGAGACCGGATGAAGAATAAAAAGGGGGTATGTATATTGTTCGCTACATTGTTCTACATTTTGTTTGTTTGAATGTTTACTCTTTATTGCTCATAAAAAGATATATATAGGAAATTAATAAAAAGTCATTGGATTTAGAAGAACATGTGCAACAATGGATTTATCCCAATTCTGATGTTTTCTAGTCAACGAAAGAAAAAATCATAATCAAAAAGGCAGCGCACATAAAAAACATTGAGGATGCATTATAATAATCAATTAATTTCTTATTAATTAATGATAGACATACTACATAAATATAAATATATTATTATAAACTTACATGAATATGAGTACACTCAATTGTTACAAACATCAGAATACAGTCTTGATTAGTTTTTTTTTTAAACTTAGGTTAAGAGCAGATCTCGTATCTTGTGGGAGGTTATTTCAAAGCTGGACAAATGAAGCATATTGAGTTAGTCTCAAAGTAAATTCGAGATGCGTTACGAGGTTCATGTTGTACTCATTATTGAAACAGTGACTATTGTAGTAGTTAAAACTGAAATGTACAAAATGATATGCAATAAATGAATTAAAAAAAATTGAAATTGTAATGAGATACTTCACTATGATGTTCTGCTTGTTTTAGCAGTTTAAAGAGCATATTAACAGTTGCCGTGTGGTTCCCGGCACCAATACAAAAAAGAATAGGACCACTCCATCTCTTTCCCATGGATATCGTAAAAGGCGACTAAGGAATAGGCTTACAAACTTGGGATTTTAACAAACTTTTTTAGGCGATGGGCTAGCAACCTGTCGCTATGTGAATCTCAATTCTATCATTAACGTGGCCATTCAGTCTTTTCAAGACTGTTGGCTCTGTCTACTCCGCAAGGGATATAGACGTGACCTTTGTATATGTATGTGTTAACCATCAATATACATATTTTAATAGATAGATAAATGATTTTATTGCTATCAAAAGACACACACATATAACATTCTAAAACATGAATCTATTAAAAAGAAATCGTGAATATAAATAGTACCTACCTATACATACATACATACATATGGTCACGTCTATATCCCTTGCGGGGTAGACAGAGCCAATAGTCTTGTAAAGACTGAATGGCCACGTTCAGCTGTTTGGCTTAATGATAGAATTGAGGTAGTAGTACCTATATGTATAAGTTTGTATGTCTACTAATACATAATAAATGTTTGCAACATCCGAAAGGGTAAATATGAAGATCTGTTATACATTATATTTAAGACCTTGTTGTACTCATATTATGCAAATAAAAGTTTGAATTTCCGTGCCGAAAATTGAAGTGCCGTGTGGTTCCCAGCACCAATACAAAAAAGAATAGGACAACTCCATCTCTTTCCCATGGATGTCGTAAAAGGCGACTAAGGGATAGGCTTACAAACTTGGGTTTCTTTTTTAGGCGATGGGCTAGCAACCTGTCACTATTTGAATCTCAATTCTATCATTGAGCCAAATAACTGAACGTGGCCATTCAGTCTTTTCAAGACTATTGGCTCTGTCTACCCCGCAAGGGATATAGACGTGACCATGTGTATGTATGTATGTAATTTGAATTATATATAATATTTATCTGTCAGGACGAGAAAAACCCGGATTCTAGTCACAAGTTGGGCTCGGACGCCGCCGAGAGGTGCGGCATAGCGCTCTCGCACGCGCTCAGGGGATTACTGTCGCTACACAACGTCACTATGAGACGGTGCCAGGTAATATATCAAAAATCTAAATCAAAAATGTTTTATTTTCTGAAACAGATAATGATCTTATAACTAGGTGTTGGAGTCTCCTTGTAAGCTATCAAAAGATGCCTGTGTCAGGAGGCTCCGCTCCTCTTATTAACATAACAGTAATTATGATCTAGTTACTTGTATTGAATTACAAAAAAATAAATAAAATCAACTAAGTATACAAAAACTTATTATTAAGCAACCACATAATCTATGAACAGTTCCGCTTCAGAATAGGTAAGATTCAATAGCCATCTATTTAGAATATCTTTTACAACATATTGAGGTTTTGAGTATATTTCTAGTTGTTTGTTAGCTTTGTTGTATAAATAACAAGACCGTTTATCATATTGAATACTGGCAAAATGGGTTTTTGTAATTGGTAACTCAACGACATTATTTTTCCGTCTCTTCCTTAACTTTTCAGGATCATACAATACGGTTTTATGCTTCTTAAGGAGCAGCTGTAGAATATATATACACCGTGCCGTGTGGTTTTCGGCACTTGAGAATTGAACCACACCGTATCTTTCCGTAAAATGCGATTGACTAATGGATAGGTTTATTAACCTGGGCTTCCTCTTGTATGGCGGGTTAGCAACCTGTCATTATTTTAATCTCAATTTCATCATTAAGCCATCTTACAGCCTTTCATTAAAACTAAAATCAAATGCGATAATATGTTTACATTTTACAGTAGTGTTTTACTTTTAGTGACAAATCGATTTATCCGCTCAAATATATATATACGGGACAAATTACACTGATTGAGTTAGACTCGAAGTAAGTTCGAGACTTGTGTTACGTGATACTAACTCAACGATACTATATTTTTATAATAAATACTTATATAGATAAACATCCAAGACCCAGGCCAATCAGAAAAAGTTCTTTTCTCATCATGCCCTGACCGGGGGATTCGAACTCGGGACCACCGGTGTCACAGACAAGCGCTACTACCGCTGCGCCACACAGGCCGTTGAAATATATCAACAACATTTTTTTCTCAACAGGAAGAAGAGCGCGAACGACTTCGCCAACAGATCATAATGGAGGAGCAACATCCAAAAATGGCGAACCCGTCCGAACCAATCAAAATGGACTACGAGCCGATCAAGAAGGAGGCGCAGAACACGCGCGGGCGCAGGCGGAAGCGCGAGAGGCGGAACACTGAGAAATCTCCGAACTGCTTGATTGAATCCGCGCCGGGCATAGACAAGAATGCGATCTTAATCCGAAAAGAGAACAATTCTTACCCGACCTGGCAAGAGCCGAATAGGGATGACAATTTCGCGTGGAAATTACATTTGAAAACTTTGTTGTATGAGAAAATATGTTTGGCGTACGCAACCCTAGCTGAGTTCTCGTATGCCAATGAGCAGTACGGTTTCTCACTCAAATATATCGACATGGCCAGCAAATGTCAGAAGTTATTGTCGAATATGATTATTAAAAGTAGGGTAGTTCACGTTAGCTGCTTGTTGGGCCGGGTGGGCGATAACTTTTTTCAGTTGAGCAAGCATTGGAATAGTTTTGAACAGTTCAAGATACAGTTCGAGACAGATCACGATATTGATAGCAAAATAAAATTGGAGATTGAGAATGACATGGCGGAGGAGGTCGACGGAGTCGCGGGAGACGAGTTTGATCTAAGTAAGTGTTAATTTATACAGAAAACTTGAAGATGTTGTGTGGTTCTCGGCACCAATAGAAAAATAAATAGGATCACTCTTTTAAAAAAAAAAAACTTAAAACAGTATTAACCACTTCCATCTCTTTCCCATGGATGTCGTAAAAAGCGACTAAGAGATAGGCTAAAAAATTCTGGATTCCTCTTTTAGCAACCTGTCACTATTTGAATCTCAATTTTATCATAAAGCCAAACACCTGCATGTGGCCTATTTGTCTTTTCAAGACTGTTGTCTCTGTCTACCACGCAAGGGATATAGACATGATTATATGTATGCAAAACTATAAGATTAATTTTTAATCCAGAATCAACATCGATCGAGCAGATCTTGAGATATCGAGCAAACTATTTTACTCCCACTTATTTAAGTCACACCGGCAATATATTGACGGCGCAGAATAACTCGACCTACCGCGGAATCGATACGAATGAAAACTCAATAAAAAAACGACCTTATCACAAGTGAATAAAACTTAAAATCCTACAACAAAATGTCTCGTGCTATCTCGCTTTCAGTTCAGTCAATTCGCGAGTTCAAATGGCGCCCTATGATGGGCATAACCGCCTGAATATTTCGTCTTACAAAAGTGAGACTTTAGGAAATAACGTATAGCCATTCTTTCCGCTTTTTTTTTCATTTATACTTTCGTTAACGTTAATTGTAATTTCTCTTAATCACCAGACATAACTCTGCCCGCTGACGAGATTGAATCAATGCTTCAATCTTGTTCGTACTACCGTCTCGCCATCAAGGCGGCGGACGACAAGCGAAGCGAATTACTGCGGAGACTCGCTTCCGTCAATAACGAGTTAGCGGCGCGCTACATGAACGACGGGCAGCGTGAGTGTTGTCAATCTCATCCGTCTCAATCTTCAATCTCGGTCTTCAATCTCAGTTGTCAATCAGCTTCATCAATCTTAATCATTGCGACGGTGGAGATTTGCTTTGAAGTCTCAATCATCAATCTCTGTCATCCTTGTCATAATTTCCAATATTCTTAATGTCCTTCAGAAAGATAATTTATTTTTGGTTTTTTAATTTATTGTATAAATAATAAGAGTATCTGTCTATATATATATATATCTCCTTTATCTATTATATCTGGAGTCAGTCTCCATCTATGTATCATGATAAGAGTAATATCCAATTATGGTATTAAAATAAAAATATAGTCAATTGGAGTAACTTTGGCCTCTCAGGGTAACATTAATCCACACTATTTTTGTAATTACATACTTTGATTATATTATCGATAAAAAGTATGAATTAATATTGAAATTTAAATTGTTGATATGAAATACTAACTTACTACTTGAAACGGAAGATAACGAAAAAATACGAGTTACTATGTTACCTCGATAAGGAGCAAAGTTACCCGAATTCACTGTAATAGTAAAACAATTAATTTACAGAAATATACCAAAAATACGTAGAAGAAAAAGAACATAGGAGCACGACAGCCAAACTCTTACTGAGACAGTTCGCCGTGATGTCAAAAAGATCAGCTGAGTGTATAGAAGAGGCCACGTCTATATTCGAGCAGGTCAAAGACGTGCCTAACTTAGCTTTGTTGTATTGCAACAAGGCCAGGTATATGAGGTTTAAGGCCCACTGCGATGTCGGCGGATTGAAGTAAGTTAAATATATATATATGTATATTTTTTTTCTTTACATGTTTAAATAGAATCAGGAGAAATGATGAACGCTTCACTACATAGTATAAAACAAAGTCGCTATTAAAGTCTGTTTGTCTGTATGCTTAAATCTTTAAAATTACGCAACGGATTTTGATGCGGTTTTTTGTAACAGGTAGAGTGATTCAAGAGGAAGGTTTTTATGTATAATTTTTTCCGAATTTTGCACCCGTGCGAAACCGGGGCGGGTCGCTAGTAAGAAATTATTAGATAGGTACTCTATACTAGATAATATTATAAAGCTAAAGAGTTTGTTTGTTTGTTTGTTTGAACGCGCTAATCTCAGGAGCTACTGGTTTGAATTGAAAAATTATTTTTGTGTTGAATAGACTATTAAACGAGGAAGGCTTTAAGCTATATAACATCACGCTGCAACTATTAGGAGCAAAGAAATAACAGAAAATGTGAAAAAATAACTATTCCACGCGGACGAAGTCGCGGGCACAGCTAGACTAAGACATTTAAGTTCCCTGCAGGATTTGTCGCGAAATGGGAAAGAGATGGAGTGGTCCTATTCTATTTTCTATCGGTGTCGGGTACCACACGGCACATAGTTATTATATATATTTTTAAAAATAAAAAATGTATTCTTACAGCACAGACAAGCGGGTACTCTTCAGCCAAGCGGATGAACTATATTCCACTGCCCTCAAACTGCTGGGGAACAGAGAAACCTGTGGGGCTCTCACCGTGTGGGAGCTCGTCTCCTGGGAGCTGTCCTGCCACCACTACACCAAAGCTGTGATCATGCAGGAGTGTCCCAGAGCCATTGTGAGTGTCATTCTCATCCGTTGTATGGAGGTCAAGTTGCCTCCGTTACAACATACTATTAATCTCTCGTTATATCATCACAAAGGTGAATTTCCAATATTTTAGTAACCTTATGTCTGCAGTCTCTTCTGAGTACTCTTGTTGTGTGTAATAAACTTTAGTACCTGGGTGACCGAGCGGAGTTTGGTGTTTTTTGTTAATTGTTTTAAGATACATCAGAGAAAGCATAATTATTGTAACTTAGCAAACATATTATATGGGAAACTTATTTTGTATGAAAAAAAGGAATTTTCCTAGACGTTTTGTGATACATTTGTTTTCAATCTTATTCTCATAGGCGTAGAAAAAAAGGCGGACGGAGTTTTACTATACGCCATAACGAAGCATCAATCATCATCAATATGAGTAGATAGAGCCAACAGTCATCAAAAGACTGAAATGCCACGTTCAGCTGTTTGGCTTAATGATAGAATTGAGATTCAAATAGTGACAGGTTGCTAGCCGATCGCCTAAAAGAGGAATCCCAAGTATATAAGCCTATCCTTTAGTCAGCTAGTATTAGGCACGACATCCATGGGAAAGAGATGGAGTGGTCCTATTCTTTTTTCCACTAGTGACGGGAACCACACGGCATACTCTACGTCTAAATACTTACTGTATTCAACAGGAAGTGAACGAGGTAGTCGACGCCTTCCGTCTCGCACTCAAACACTGCCATCTATCGTCAGGACCGCGACAATACTTGTACCAGTTCAGAGCCGCCATGATCTATCACCGTGTGGGGTCGCTATACCACTCCCAATACAGGTATCGTCTCTGCTTCTTCTTCTTCCCCCTGGATTTGGTCCCGGTTGCATCCTCAGCACTGAGAGACAGAGAGGAGCCAGGGGTATGCCTTAGACAAATGATCTTGCATTGGGTGAGTCAGGTTTTTACACGAAGCTACTCCCGTCTGAACTCTGTAACCTTTGCAGGAGACTTAACCCGTATTGGATCGTTTATACATACATGTATATACATAAATATGACACGGCTATATCCCTTGTAGGGCAGACAGATCCAACAGTCTCGAAAAGATTAAAAGGCCACAGCGGCTTTGAGATAGAATTTAAATTTAAATAGTGACAGGTTTGTTTGCCCATCGCCTATATTAGCATATCCTTTGGTCGCCATTTACGACCTCCATAGTAAAGATATGGAGTTTTTTATTTGTCAGCCGTTGTATATACATGCAAATTTACTGTATTCAATTGTTTCGCATTATATAAACATAGATAAAAATATAAGTATTGATGATTTTACACAGAATAACATCAGAAGACGGCCCCAAACGGCGAACGCTGTTCAACCAGGCCCGCTCGAACTACACGCAGGCGGCCAACATGTTCGCGAGCTTGGAGGACGCGGCCAGCTTCCTCACCGCCGTCATGGAGCACGTGGCGCTTCTGGAGGGGCAGGCGGCCAGTGAGTTCATCATCAGATATGTGATGAAAAAAAAATATATGATTAATTCTGGAGTAACCGAAACTGACGACCTTGCATGAATAGACCTTGCATGAATGAGTATCTGGCTAAAATGAACGAAGTATGTAGGGATCGTGGCAATTGCAATGATGTAGTCTTTGCCTACTCCTCCGGGAAAGAAGCCTGATTTTATTTATGTATATACGTATTTGCGAATGGGACTTGATAATTAATACTTTTTTTCACTTTTAACTTCTCTCAATATAAATTGTATGAAATGTTATAATTTTGAACCTTAACTTTGTACTGAAAGAGTTCAGTATCGCTTAAGAACTTGGTGGCGGTCGTGATACTATTCTCAAGCCTATGTTTATATGGGCCCCAGAATGAACCCCTGGGGGACGCCTAACTGAAAGAGCTTTAAAAACAATTAAACTGTTGGACCAACAGTTTAATTGTTTTTAAAGTTTTTTTTATTTGTCTTATTTGATTTTATCTAATTTAGACTTCCTCCTTTTAATTCAATCGATTCAAAATAATAAAATTTTAGAAGATATAGAGACATTGTCCACGCAGTCAAATGTTTTTGAAAAATCACTGAAATAAACTTAAATTATTTTTCTTGTTCCAGTGACACCTAACCTCAAATTGAAGTCACTTCAGTCAGCCATTCAACTTCTGAGACAGTGTCACTCCGTAATGAAACTCATCAAGGAAAGAGATCCAGAAGACAATCCGACGCCCAAATCATACGACGTCGACGACAAATCTATGAAAAGCGAATCTAGTCTCCTCTCGTTATATGAGAACAGGCTAAATTTTATATTAAAAAGTATCATACAATATTGCAGATCAAAGTCTAACAAGGATTATGAGAAAATGACTGATGTTTACAAGAACTTGTATTGTGCCAGTTTGAAGATTGAGAAGGCTGATGATGTGAGGTTGTATGCGAGTAGAATATGTGATGTTTTGGAGGCCATGAACGAGATCAGTAAGGAGTTTGAATAGCTTCTGATGGGACTGAAAGATGTGAAGTTGACGGTTATGTAATCTTTTTTACCCGACTGCAAAAAAAATATATATATGAAATACGGGAATTTTTGTGCGTCGTAAATATGCAAGTGCATTTTGTACTATTTATATCGAATTTTTGTGCTATTTAATTTTAATAATGACTGCATAAATAATATGCGTATCTCATTTGAAAATGACATGTCCGAATGTCATCTGTTACCATTTAAGAAAGAGAAAATGGAATTTACACTGAAAAGATTAATTAATAGGTAAATTTGCTTATTTATAGAATGGCAACTTTCTCCCTATGAATTGTGATAAAAAAGGCCATTTTATAAATATATATAAATAAATAGAGCCTTTTTGTAGTATCACAGAATAGTACTTAATAGTAGAAATAAATAGTAGAAACGTAATGGTGACGCCATTTTTTCTAAATGTAAGTAAGAATAAAGATATGTGTTATCGCGAATATCACATTTTGTAAAATAAAAGATGATTGACTATGTATTTTATGTGATTTATATAAATATAGCAAAATGAATGACAAATGTCAATGCAGAGCTGGTAGCTAATTAAATATAACTTTTAAAAGCCTTGACGTTGCGTCGGCAAGGATGATATGAGAGGAAATAAAAATGAGGCTAAGACAAAAAATAAATCGCGAGTAAAACTTAATCAAGGAAAAAGCTAATAAACTTGGGATTCCTCTTTTTCTCAGGCTAGCAACCTGTCACTATTTGAATCTCAATTCTATCATTAAAGCCATACAGCTGAACGGGGCTTTTAGTGTTTTCGGGACTGTTGGCTCTGTCGACAACGTAAGGGATAAAGACGTAATTATATGTATAAAGTGTGAGTAGTAAAGGTAAGCGGACCCCGGATATCCGAAACATAGCCGCTGAGGGCGCCACTGAGAGAAAAAATGCGTTTAGTTTTTTAAGTGATAAGCTCCTGTAAATTTAAATATTTATTACATTCACACTTATTTATTTCTTTTTTTTTGCTGAGCCATTTACAAACTTTATAGTACACTCGCCCCATAACTAGTTCATTCATCTCCTCTTCGCGTGGCTTCTCTGAGCTCATCTACGGTTCTGGCAGAATCATCAGCGTCGCGGTCTATACACCTGCGACATTATGCTAAGTCAGGACCTTTTCACTGTCCATCATTGTTCGTGGTACATATATGCCCATTGCACATTCTCATTGTTTATTACTGTTAATTATGTATTGTGATAGTAAATAAAGCTTTTATCTATCTATCTATCTATATAGCTACAAACTATAAATTTGGACATCAGCTTTATGTTACCACGTATATAAAGATTTTTTCAATATGTAACCCCTAAAATGGTCACATCATTATTTTCTAATTGGCCTAATTTGAAAGATTGAAAGTTAAACGGTTAGCGGCGTAATTTCTTCATGTTGAAATTTTTAAGTAATTAATTTGAATTCCAGCTTGCACTTCTGTGGCTTTCGTACATACATACATATAATGACTCCTTTATCCCTTACGGGGTAAACAGAGCCAACAGCCTCGCAATGACTTAGAGGCCACAATCAGCTGTATGGTTTAATAGTGGAGTTGAGATGCAAATAGTTCATCGCCTAAAATACAAATCCTAAATTTATCAGCCTACAACATATCCTTCCCTTAGTCGCCTTTTACAACATTCACGAGAAAGATGGAGTGGTCCAATTCTAAAGATCCGGGACATCCACACGACATAACTATAAGAAATTTTCCATAAGTAATATTCTACATCTATTTCAGCATAATGCGTTATAGTATTATCGTCTGATAAAAAAATAACATAAATTTGGTGGTCACTATGAGTCCTACAATTAGTTAAGTGCCTGTTTTTATAGTTTAAAAGACTGATGTGATATCTATATGTATAGTGAGCAGATTATCTCGAATAAAATGTATTTTTAAGGAGTAACAGTGGTTTTTATTAAAATTAAAATATAATGCCTATTCGTTTATTTACTTCACTTCGATATTCATTGGTAGGTACAGTCTTCAACATAAAAGTATGCGTAACCGAAAATTAATCTATCATCTGAATGAAATATTTTTTATTTTTTTATAATTATTTGAGTGTATTTGACCTCAATCTGCCTGGTGGTAAGCAAGATAAAGCCTAAGATTGTGCATGCAAGTTTAAATAATGCCTATTCACTACTATTGTTTTCTTTTGTTAATTTGTACCTTTGATAGATAGATAGAAAAAACTCTTTATTGCACCATAAGAGTAAAACATACAAAACAACACAAACCAGCCTTTGAATTATATTTTCCATTTTTTTTTTATTAAATTTGTTACGAAATCTAAAATGAAATAGTTAAAGCGAGGTGGTTAACATAATTACTTACGGGGTCGTAGGTAAATTATCATAACAGCTCACTATCACAATGGTCGTGTCACATTTGATAAACCCGAAAGCGATAACCTGGCCAATTGTCATGGAATAAAACATCCCAAAGGCAAATATATGGTATTTATTTGTTTATTTTTATCATCATGTTATTGTTCTTATCTATGTAAAAAAGGGTTAAAGTTTACTACACTCTTACACCCCAAATGTTGCAGCGATTGGCATAAACTAAGTATTTTTGTTTAATAATGCCTACACATTATCGTTTCCCAAGGTAACTTGGCAGGGACAGTGAATTTCGACTTGAAACTGCAATGAACTCTCTTTATACACACTTGAAGATTATGAGCCCAGAATCAGTTTGGTCCAAAGGTTCGACTGGCAGAGAATGCTTTGTGGCATTAAGTCCACTTGTTGTACATTTTACGTGCATAAAGTTTAGGTAAATAAATAAATGAGTGCTCCTATAGATTTTCTTTTAAAATATGTACAATAATGTACATACATCATAAGAATAATAAAACATCATTAGGAACTATACTGAAAATGTTGTTCCCGACACTAGAATAGATTCACTGCATCTGTCTCCTATGGATGTCGTATAAGACGACTTAAGGAATGGGAACATTACCAAAATTCGAACTTCTAGGATTTAACCAATAAAAAACTTATTTGTGATAAAACATTTATTAACAATATAAATGTACCGATCAATGACTCTTAGTAAAATCTACAGTAAAGGACGCAATCTCAAAAACAAAGTCATTCAACGGCACATGTTTAATTAAAATTATTTGCAAACATAACAATAAATTTATGTATATCATATCATAATCACAAACAATAGGCACGTTCAGATGGCAGACTTTCTAATGATAAAACCTTGTAAATTATAGTTTGTTTTATAGAAGGCTAGCTCCTTATAAAAGTAAATAATATAACATTCATAAATTAACGGTAGGTAGGTACGTAATATTTTACATCTCTAGCTCGCTAGTAGCGAATATCTTTATCATAGACGCTTTGAAGAAAAATATTAATTCCTAAACGCACTAAGCGTTACGCTCATGCCTTTATTATTTTTAATTCTGCTACTTTCTAACAACGAATATTTCTAATTTTAAACATAATGCAGGTCATCGACATGATTGACTTTGCTCACCTTGGCAGTCAAATTAAAAAGTAAATCTCGAATGTAGCGCACTCGTCTTTATTCTGAGGTGCAGTTTCAATCATAAATTGGACGCGTGCCAATATGAGTCATGAATTTGCAAAAGTGAATCAACTCTTGTTGAATCCATTTTTTTTTATTAAATGTAGGTATTTAAACATTTCTTTTCTGAATATAAATATGACTCAAAAGAAATAATGTCCATGTAAGCATAACGATAGCCTGAATAAAAGTAGAAATATTCGCCAAATCACTTTTGTACTATAATACCTACTTACTTTAAAAAAAAAATGTTGTCTATAAAAAAATACCCTTACTGCCTTAAACATAAAATCACAAAATACACTGGTAAATGAAAATTAAAGTCAAAATTAAAATTATTATAAATATGTATGTATAATATTCGTAGTAAAATAACTTATTAAAATCACCGTAAATAAAAATAATTTAATATGCACCTGTTTTAGTTGGTAACGGCCGAGTCCAAAGATTATTCTGATATTGCTAAATAGCAACTAAGGGAGTATATGTTAATTACTTATTTAATTGAGTACTTATTGCATATTTAACAGAATCAAAGTATATAAAGTATAATCACTTGACACTTCTTTGTCACAAATATTAAATTCAATATAAGTATGTAACTATTCTAATAAATTACAGTATTCAATTTATTATTTATCTTAATTATTATGTTAGTAGGTATATTTTATCTAGTTAATACCCCAAGTTAAAAGTCTGGACATCACCGTTACTAACCCAAAGGGACTTTTCTTACAAATGGCGATTCACCAAAGGTTGGACTAAATTAGATCTGTGTCACTCGCGATTGATTGAATCGTTTCGAGCGATACCGACTCGTGCAAAAAAGATCGAATCTCGGATGTTTAAAGGATTCGATTATTTGAACCGAATCTAGAAGAAACATAATTGCGCCTTTATTTCTAACGTCATAAAATGAGTTATTCTGTTCCGATCACATTACAAGTGGCTGGGTCGTGATCGACCAAGTTCACGTGATATGATCGATTGGCACAGTCGAAATTCGTTTAACTTGAAATATATGGTAATTGGAATGCTTTGTACTTTTTTTTATACAGGAAACATTCTGGCAAGTTTGTAATTAAGAAATGTATGTTATTTGAAAGGAAATGACTCCCTATACACCTGTCCCGCTGTTCACGAACTTCGACAAGGCGTATGTGCTATTTTCCCTCTCTTTCTAACTCTTCAGTAAATCCTGTAGTTGGATAGAGAGGAGAAAAGTCTTGTTAAAGATCATATATAACACCCCGTTTCTTATTTGACTATATCCCCTGCGGGGTAGACAGAGCCGACAGTCTCGAAAAGACTGAAAGGCCATGTTCAGCTGTATGGCTCCATGACGGAATTGGGAATGGCTGGAATACATAAATAGAATCACGTCTCTTGCCAGGAGGGGAAGACAGAGACTACTTATTTCCACTTGACACGATCCTAACATATTTCCATCGCTTCGCTATATTCATCAGCTCTTTAAAAGGTTTCATGGTCCGATTTTTAGTGAAATGTCCACTTCTCTTTTTTTTTGTATCGTTCGATTCAAGAATAAACCCCTTTCTCTTTGGCTGCTTTGAACATATTACTAATAAATTCGTCGTAATTTACAAATGATACTAATCTAGCGATTATCACAATACACTATAATATTATACACGGAGTCGGTAGGTAAGCACTGGTTAGGCTTTCTCGGATTTTGACCTGAAAGAAATAAGATTACATTAATAATTCATCAAAAAAAAAATTAACACAATGCTTTCTTATAATAAGGCAAAAATAATAATTTAAATAGACAAAAGATTTGTTTTTAATATATAACTCTAAAACTAATGCACTGATTTTAATGATATTTAGCACCGAAATAGATAATAGCTTTAGGTATAACATTTTTTTACTGGAAATTCTCTTGGAAGCGAAACCACGCGCAAAGGCTTGTCAATTATAATCTAATAATCTGTCTGTCCATGTCTACGACCCCTACGGAACCAACGTCATTTGAAGCGCCGTAGGCCGCGAGTGCTACGTCGTAGACCCGCTACGATATGCTACGAAAATTACGCTATGTTAAAATTTTCCTTACATGAATGTTTTTTTTTTCATAATTTAAATTCGGTAAAAAAATGTTTATTAACATCTTGGTACAGAATAAATGGTAAATTTAATTAACTAAGTCCATTAGTTAGAGAAGGAGTGTTCCTTTTCTTTTTTCTATTGGTTCCGGGAACCACACGGCACATTGGAAAATAATAGTCAAATAGTATATATATGGCCGTGTGGTTCCCAGCACCAGTACAAAAAAGAATAGGACCACTCCATCTCTTTCCCATGGATATCGTAAAAGGCGCCCAAGGGATAGGCTTACAAACACGGGATTCTTTTTTTAGGCTATGCGCTAGCAACCTGGCACTATTTGAATCACAATTCTATCATTAAGTCAGATAGCTGAGCGCGGCCTATCAGTCTTTTCAAGACTGTTGGCTCTGTCTACCCCGCAAGGGATATAGACGTGACCATGTCAGATTGACGATGATAAAATTAGTATTTGCCACCCCACCTGCCAGCCAAGATCTCCTGTATCTCCTGGAGGCTCTTGCCCTTGGTCTCCGGCACCACGATCATGGAGAAGAAGAACGCGCCCACGCAGCAGATGCCGAAGATCCAGAACGCCGTGTACAGGCCCACGGCGTCGGCCACTGGGCCGTAGTATCTGAGAGAAATCAATATCATCAATATTAGGATCCTACAGGCTGGGCTAAAATTAAAGTATTTTTAGATGTTTACATGTATAAAAAAAACATACATACATACATACACATGGTCACGTCTGTATCCCTTGCGGGGTAGACAGAGCTAACAGTCTTGAAAAGACTGAATGGCCACGTTCAGCTATTTATATTCATATGTAGAATAAAATTGTTACTCATAATGCCCTGTCAATTACGAGTACCTAACAATTTTTAATATACATATGAATGAACTTGAGGGATATTTACAAAAAATCGATATGGAAACAGCTTAAAAGATTTGAATACGATTTTCTCAGATATGTTTGGCTTGGTAAAATTTTAAAATTGTAAGCAATTAAGTAAGTAGGTAAATGATTTATTGTTCACTAAAAGAGTACATACATACATGCATATGGTCACGTCTATATCCCTTGCGGGGTATACAGAGCCAACAGTCTTGAAAAGACTAAATGGCCACGTTCAGCTATTTTGCTTAATGATAGAATTGAGATTCAAATAGTGACAGGTTGCTAGCCCATCGCCGAAAAAGAATCCAAGTTTGTAAGTCTATCCCTTTGTCGCCTTTTACAACATCCATGGGAAAGAGATGGAGTGGTCCTATTCTTTTTTGTATTAGTGCCTGGAACCACACGGCACTAACGGTATAAAAAATATAAGGGACAATATAAAGTTTATTAGCATGTCGCTATTAAACTTGGGATTCTTCTTTAAGGCGATGGGCTAGCAGCATCCTGTCACTATTTGAATCTCAATTCTATATTGGATATAATCACATAGAATGAGCTTTGACCCACAAAAAAACATAGAACTTTGGGGCACAAAGTTCTATGTTTTTTTTGTGGGTTTAACGAAGCATGTTAAATACAACGATGACTGAAAGAAGTGGACAAAACTTAATGAATGATGAATTTTATAATGATTCGGCTTGTTGCAGGCTTAAATTTGGAAACAGTTAACCTGAACTTATTCGCGATACGTACCAATTATCTTTTTTCTCTCTCTAACTTTGATGCAGTCAAAAGTATTTAAAAGAGAGATAAGATAAGATATGCATATGTTTTGTCAACGTGAATAACTTTCAATAAATGAATAAATGTCAATAGCAGCCGACTTTAAAAAAAAACCTGTTTGATTCCTTGTGACACGAGATTCAAGATTGCGTCAGAAACTTTTCAGTATGAGTAATTTACCTGGTGACTAAGAATGAGAGAGTCCAACAGACAGCCGTAGCTATGGGCGCGGCGACGGCCTTCACCTCCGTAGCCATTAGTTCCCCCATGACAGCCCAGGGCAGTGGTCCCAGCCCCCAGCAGTAGGTGAGGATGAACAGCACCAGAGCCAGGATCGGGAGGAACCCGATGGAGGGCAGGATCGGGCTGTCATTGGCCGAGAACAGGAAGTACATTCCGAGGAGACCCTGAAATTTGGAATACAAATAAAACAAATGTGACCAAATTTATTGGTGTACGAAAGTTCGAAGTTATCTTTGTTAGTTTGAATACTAACCGATGCTATTACGGCGAGTGGGAAATCTGCACATTTAGTCAACTGACAAAACCGCTTGCCGTACCAATCATAATTTTGCAACCATGATCTACATATCTAATACGCGTTAGGTTTACCTGCAAAGATTGTGCTTCGTGTAAATATCTGACTCACCCAATCCAGGATCCATGGTCAAAGGTATACCCTAGGCACCTCAGAGTGATGAGGATGCTACCGGGACTAAAGCCAGGGGGAAGAAGAAGACGTATGTAGCTTTAGTCCCTGTCACGTCTACATCCCTTGCGGTCCCTCCAGAGCCAACAGTCTTGAAAAGACTGAATGGCCACGTTCAGCTATTTGGCTTAATGATAGAATTGAGATTCAAATAGTGAGAGATTGCTAGCCCATCGCCTAAAAACAAATCCCAAGTTTGTAAGCCTATACCTTAGTCGCCTTTTACGACATCCATGGGTACGAGATGGAGTGGTCCTATTCTTTTTTGTATTTGTACCGGGAACCACACGGCAAGGGGATGAAGAAACTGTTAAAAAACACTTACAAGTCCAATGGCGGCACCACAGGACGAGATCATCAGCAGGATACGCCTTCCTAGCCGGTCTACCACGACGGGGGTGATACCCGAGGCTACCACCTGGGTACAAAGATAATTAACGTTTATATGGGTCTCAGATATGTAATACATACATACATACATAAAATCACGCCTCTTTCCCGAAGGGGTACGCAGAGACTACCTCTTTCCACTTGCCACGATCTCTGTATATTTCCTTCGCTTCATCCACATTCATATAAGTAGATAATAATAATAGATAAGTAATAATAAATAAATAAGTATATACGGGACAAATTACACAGGTTGAGTTAGCCCCGAAGTATGTTCGAGACTTGTGTTACGAGATACAAACTCAACGATACTATATTTTATAATAAATACTTATATAGATAAAAAACATCCAAAACCACCAGGCCAATCAGAAAAAGTTCTTTTCTCATCATGCCCTGGCCGGGATTCGAACCCGGGACCTCCGGTGTCACAGACAAGCGTACTGCCGCTGCGCCACAGAGGCCGTCAAGTAACATCAAATCACACAGATTGAATTAGCCTGAAAAGAGGTCCTTTAGTAGTCGCTTACGACGGTCCAGTATATACCTAGTGGTTGTGCTTTTGGTTCATAAGGTCCTAAAATTAATTATGCTAGTAAACATACATACATATAATCACGTCTTTATACCTTGCGAGGTAGACACAACCAACAGTCTTGAAAAGACTGATAGGCCACATTCAGCTATTTGGCTTTAAGATAGAATTGGGATTCAAATAGTGACAGGTCGCTAACCCATCGCCTAAAACAACAATCCCAAGTTAATAAGCCTATCCCTTAATCGCCTTTCACGACATCCATGGGAAACAGATGTCCAGTCCTATTCTTTTTCTATTGGTGCCGTTAAACACACGGCACTCAACATACATACATACATAAAATCACGCCTCTTTCCCGGAGTTGTAGGCAGAGACTACCTCTTTCCACTTGCCACGATCTCTGCACACTTCCTTCGCTTCATCCACATTCATAACTCTCTTCATGCAAGCTCGGCGGTTTCGGGTACTTTTGACCTGACCCTTTACCAGGACGGCACTCAACACTTTCATAAAACAAATTACCTGGACAGCACCAATGATGATAGTGGCGTAGCTTGAGTCGATGCCAGCGCCGGCGGCGTCGAAGATGCTGGTCATGTAGAAGAGTACGGCGTTGATACCAGAGAACTGCTGGAAGAACACCAGCGCGCACGAGATGTAGAACGCCTTGAAGTTGGCGCCACGGAACACGTCCATTATCTTGGTGGAAACGGAATAACGAAAAAATATTTTAATTCTTTAACTAATAAATGTTTAATTGTTTGTTTGTTTGTAAACTCTTTATTGCGCATAAAAATAAATAAAACAAATTACAAAACAGTAATTGGATTTAGAAGACAATGGCGGACTTATCCCCAATGGGATTTCTTCCTGTCAACCAAATGTTTGAACATAATAAATAGATTAAATAATTAAAATGCCGTGTGGTTTTCGGCACCAACACAAAAAAACATAGGACCACTCCATATATTTCCCATGGATGTCGTAAAAGGCGACTAAGGGGCAGGCTTACAAACTTGGGATTCTTTTTTAGGCGATGGGTTAGCAACCTGTCACTATTTGAATCTCAATTCTATCATAAGCCAAATAGCTGAACGTGGCCATTCAGTCTTTTCAGGACTGTTGGCTCTGTCTACCCCGCAAGGGATGTAGACGTGACCATTTATTATAAACGTTCATTCGTCACTTACTTACTTTAACCCAATTTCATTCATTTATTTTTCGTTCATTTATTATAATCGTTCATCACTACATAGTATAAAACAAAGTCGCTATTTTAGTCTGTTTATCTGTATGCTTAAATCTTTAAAATTACGTAACGGATTTTGATGCGGTTTTTTGTAACAGGTAGAGTGATTCAAGAGGAACGTTTTTATTTATAATAACATTTCTAATTTTGCACCCGTGCGAAGCCGGGGCGGGTCGCTAGTTTATTATAAACGCTAGTTGGCAAAGGCAAAATGATGAATTCCCTACCGTAGCGGTCTTCTCCAAGGAAGCGTTGACTTCGGCTGACAGTTTGTCTAACTCAGCCTGCACCCCTGCGCGGGATCGACCCCTGAGTGTCATGAGGCATTGAGCGGCCGATTCGTTGTCATCTGAAAGGATAGTTAGCATTATGATTTCACGTACTTTTGTCAAGCTGGTTATTAATGTTGGGGATGACCAAAAAGGTTGGGTTTCGGAATAGGTATTTCCTTATTTTTAATGTCATTTTTTTAATAGTGTTTTTGTTGGTGTTCTCGTTTGTCAGTGGAAAATTGAAGACCATATTTTGCAATCTCTTTATTTTATTTATTACTGCCGCTATATGCCCGTCTACCGGGTAAACGAATCTATAACAATTAATACAAGCACACGTTTGGAATTATAAGAGTTTTAAAATAAGAATATCTCAAAACGAACGCATAGAAAAAAAACCACACCGAAGTAGGAACTAGGAGTAATCAAACTCACGCTTCATCAAATGGTAAGTCGGTGTCTCGGGCATGAAGAAGAAGGCTATGTCGAAGACCGCGACGAAAGCCACGCCCACGTACGCGATGACGTCATAGGAGACGAACGGCCCGATGCTGTATATCAAGAGGAAACCGAAGGTGATGAACAGCTGCAGGAAGGAGCCCAGGGCGCCTCTGACGTCGTCCTGGAATTTAAAATATACATACATAATTATAATCACGTCCACATACCTTGCGGGGTAGGCAGAGCCAACTGTCTTGACAGACCGATAGGCCACGTTCAGCTGTCTGATAGAATTGAGATTTACATAATGATAGGTTGCCAGTCCGTCGCCTAAGAGTCCCAAGTTAATAAGCCTGTCCCTTAGTCGCCTTTTGCGACATCCGTGGGAAAGAGATGGAGTGCTATATTTTTTTTCTATTGGTGCCGGGAACCACACGGCTAAATTGAATTGAAAATTAAGTTTAATTACCCTGTTGTAGCTGATGTTTTGTTGTATTGCAATTAGAGGCGCTTATAAATGGATAAATGAATGATTGAATGATTAATTATACAATTAATGAGTCATAATACAGTTGTTACATTTTTTTTTTTACAAATTACACAGATTGAGTTAGCCTCGAAGTAAGTTCGAAACTTGTGTTACGAGATACTAACTCAACGATACTATATTTTATAATAAATACGTATATAGATAAACATCCAAGACCAAGTTTTAAGCACTTAACATTCAGCCGAAAAAAAAGAATAGTCTTTCGCTTTACGCGGTTACGAACGAGGTGAATGTGAAGGAATTTTATGTCGGCAGCGCGTTTGGCAATTTCTTATAGTAATTGTTTTGCTCTTTAGTCACTCATACGTTCTTCCCCTACAATATCATCGTTTAGTGCAGTGGTATTCTTTATAGTAAGTAGAAAAGCTTTTAATCACAGTTAGTACATGGGTCGTCATGTTTTTTATAGTTAATGCTACCTTTTTATGGATTAAAATTAAGCATTCTCAAATCTTTCTTATCACTATGAAATATCTATGACTTTCTTATATCAATTTTTTCCAAATTATTTACTTCAACATAATCCAATTACATTTTTGCAGATATATTATCATTATCAAGAATTATCAAGAATTTAAACGCGTGCTTTATCTAATTTTGCATCGGTGATATAATTAATCGGTGTTTTATTGTCATTTAAATACGTATCATTAGCGCATGATTCTCATGACATTGTTTTAAGATCATCGATATTGTTGATAGAGATTTTTCCATTACTATCAGACTTTAGCGATACCTATGAAGGTGATGAAATATGTATAACATCTGTTTTAGAATTATAGATACGAGTAGGTATTACTGATAGAGATTTTCCATTAGAATTATCTGTTATATTGTTATCTGAATCTTAATTAATGTGTGTTTTCGGTGGTAAATTGAACCGGACCACTCCATCTCATTCACATGGATGTCGTAAAATGCGACTAAGGGATAGGCTTATACACTTGGGATTCTTCTTTCAGACGATGGGCTAGCAACCTGTCACTATTTGTATCTCAATTCTATCATAAAGCCAAACAGCTGAACGTGGCCTATAAGACTTTTCAATACTGTTGGCTTTGTCTACCCCGCAAGGGATATAGACGTGATTATATGTATGTATGTATGTATGTATGTATAAAGTGAAATAATTACCGTAGCAATCTCAGCGCAATACATGGGCGATATCGTGAACAGCATCCCCACACCCACACCCCAGGAGATCCTGGCCGCGTACAGGTACGCCACGGTGGTGGCAGCGGCCACCAGGATCCAGCCCAGGAGTAGGGGGATCGAGGAGCTGAGGAGTCCCCATTTTCGCCCGAACTTTGAAGCTGTGAACCCGCCGATGAAGGGTCCTGGAAAATAAGAGATTTGTCAGTATCTGAATCTCAATTCTGTCATAAAGCCAAACAGCTGAACGTGGCCTGTCAGTCTCTTCAAGACTGTTGGCTCTGTCTACATCGCAAGGGATATAGACGATAATATATGTATTATGTACGTAGGTATTGTCAAGGTACCTACGTACAGATTACTATTATAAGGTCAATATAGATAGAGATCTGAGTCTGATTCTAATCCAGGGTGTAAATCTTTGGCGCGCCCTATATCCTGCACTCGACATATTGCGACTGACAAGATACATACATACATACATAAAATCACGCCTCTTTCCCGGAGGTCCCGGCAGAGAGTACCAAGATATTGTCGCGTAAAAGGGTATTTACCGAATATAGCACCAACTGTGAGAAGGGATCCTATCCAGGCTTCCTGGTCCTTCGTGATAGGCTCGTCCAGGGGCGATGTAGTGACGTTGGCCAGCTTAGCATTGACCGGGGACGTCCATCCCATCGAGTAGCCAGTCGTGGCTATCGCTATATTTGCTGGAATAAGAAAAAAAAAGGTTGAGTCATATTTTTAAATTTAGTACGTGGGTAGTTCTACAAATTAAGGACGAAATTGAGTCTGATTTCGGCTCGACACTTTATTCATTCTGGTTACGAAATTTAGACTAATAACAAGAATACAAGGTCTCTTAGCCTATCTTAAATAGAACAGTCAAAATATTTAATAGTTTACGATTTATGGCCATTTAAAGAAAATCAAGCGACAGGAAACTGAGAATGCCTGCAGGAAAGTAAGAAAAATTATAGAAATCAATCAAAATCAACGTTTATTCATAAATTATTTATTTTACAAATTAAATTTGTTTCTTAACATCAATTTGTTATACTTTATTATGTATCTATTATAAAGAAAATAACAAAAAAGAAAAAAAAAACAAAAATTCTTAGAATTAAATTTAGTTTTCTGTTTTGCATTTTTAATTTAGCCTCCTTTTTAACTATATCTTTTCTTGATATCATTTCTTTGTTTCTTTTTTTGTTGCACACTAACTGTATCTCAAAATTTTTTCTTGTTTTTTACCTTTTCTTTGATTTTTTTTTTGTATTGATGGGCTTGGGGATATGTCTGGGAAAAGAGTACTTGGATCAATATGCAAATCAGGCATGGTAGCTAAAATTTCTGGATTTTCCAAATTTAACGTAAGATCAATGGTCATGTCATCAGGCTGATCTCCAGATTCCGTCTCACTTTCATTGATATCTTTAAAAATTTGTATTGGTTTTTCAGGGTATTCGAGTAGGTTTATCCGATAATGTTCACACAGATGTCGGAAAAGGCGACTAAGGGATAGGCTAATAAACTTGGGATTCTTCTTTTAGGCGATGGGCTGGCTACCTGTCAATATTTGAATCTCATTTCTGTCATTAAGCCTATCAGCTGAACGTGGCCTATCAGTCTCTCAAGACTTGCTGGCTCTGTCTACCCCGCAATAGATATAGACGTGATATGAATGAATGTTTTCTTTTTCAATCAAAAGATTGGGTGCCACGTATAATTCGCCACGTCGTCAGCGCTGTTTGTGACATAGCATAAACAGGAGTAAATATTTGTTAAAAAAATAAATTAGATAAATAGTAATTTAATCTATCGTATTAAATTGTTGATATTATCATTTAAAATGATAACGAATCAGGTGCGAGAGTACCTATTCAAAATAAGGTGAGCTTTATCCTTATATAGAGATATATCCTTTATATTTATATAGAGCTACTTTCTTTTTATGAACGTACATTAAAAAAAATATTACAGTGACAGTGTTCCTGTTCACGTGTAGATTGTTAAAGTAAGGCAAGGCTGAAAAAGTTGCCATTCTTTTAGGTGGTGTGATAGTAACCTACCTCTATTTAAAGCTTAATCCATCTTATTATTTTATTTATACATTTACTAGAGACCGCCCGCGACTTCGTCCGCGTGGAATCAATCCCGCGGGAACTCCGGGATAAAAACGAATCCGCGGGAAAGAGTAGCAAACATCCATACTGACATACTCACAAACTTTCGCATTTATAATGTAAGTAGGATGTACAAGTATTATATGCCGCGCCTTTTTTCTATTGGTGCCGTGTGGTTCCTGGCAATAATAGAAAAAAAAATAGGACTTACTCTACTCTCTACTACTTTACTCTTACCCATAGATGTCGTAAAAGGCGACTAAGAGATTGGCTTACAAACTTGGGATTCTTCTTTAAGGCGATGGGCTAGCAACCTGTCACTATTTGAATCTCAATTCTATCATTGAATCAAACAGCTGAACGTGTCCCTTAAGTCTTTTCAAGATTGTTGGCTCTGTCTACCCCGCAAGGGATATAGACGTGATGATATGTATGTAAAAAAAATAAGAATAGAACTTAAGGTGCTTAGGTACAACAGTTAAGGGTTTAGGAATGCAAACAAGCAAGTTTACTAACATACATTACATATGCTCCCTAGAATGACCTTTTTTTTTAAAAAGAATCAGTGCCTTGAATCATCTACACGTCGCTTTATAAAAGTTTCAATGAGCTCATGTAGTCGTCTTAAACTTAAGAGAAATTTATTACACGGGAACTTCTTATTTTAAAAGAAATTTCTTCCACACGTTCATCTTGAAAAAGGTGAAAACTGAATGAAAAATTTTATTATTTAAATTTTGAATCTCAAATCCATCATTAAGCCATACAGCTGAACGTGGCTGTCAGCCTTCAAGATTGTTAGCTCTGCTTACCCAGCAAGGGTATGCATGATTATCTATATACAAGATAAAACAAGATATAAATATATGAATTATGCCACGTAACTTAAGCCACGTAACTTATTCCACGTCGATATTTGTCTCAAGATTTATTTTGATTACATAGCGTTATCAAAATTATATTTGTTAATAAATACTTGTGTTTAACATAGATACAATTTTTAGATATTAAAAAGGTGACACGTATGCATATATTTGCTTAAAACAACGTTAGTATACTTTATACTGACAAAGAGTTGTAAAAATTGAACGAGCTACCTTACTGTGCAAATATGGGTGGAATGCATAGATTCATGTAATAAAATATTTGTTATAATAGCAGTATTCATATAATACAAAATTTGTTTAGGACTATTGAAAATGTCCGTGTGGTTCCCGGCACCAATACAAAAAGAATAGGACCACTCCATCTCTTTCCCATGGATGTCGTAAAAGGCGACTAAGGGATAGGCTTACAAACTTGGGATTCTTTTCTAGGCGATGCGCTAGCAACCTGTCACTATTTGAATCTCAATTCTATCATTAAGCCAAATAGCTGAACGTGGCCATTCAGTCTTTTCAAGACTGTTGGCTCTGTCTACCCCTTAAGGGATATAGACGTGACCATATGTATGTATGTATGCTATTGAAAATACGCCTTTTATATTTTGTAAGGGTAACCCTTGGTCAATAAACCCCAATAGTTTCGAAGCCTATTAGAATGGCTGACTAAAATAAACAGTGAGCTTTTGTTTGTTTGTTTGATAATATTTTATTGCATATAAAGTATTTGATACTTTTGTATAACATAATTATTTGTAACCTCATGAATAAATTTAGAAATGAATTGTATCAGACTACACCACTGATATTTATAAATATAAGTACAATACAATACAGAATTATGTTAATGAATTTTTAAGGCAATGAATAAAGATTAAACGTTTGATTATCTAACCAACAGAGCTATAGATGCTTTATAATTAGTAATAATATATAATACATATATACATACACTAGCTTTCCGCCCGCGGCTTCGCCCACGTGTAATTCGGTTATATATAGCGTTTTTTAATGATCTTAATATTATGTTTTAAGTAAATTATATAAATATTTATTTTATTCAAATAGAGAGTAAAATAAGTTAAATAAGTCAAGTTAAAAGTTAATGAATCAAACGAATAATAATTTCAAATCAAAATATTTGTAGTGTGTAATATGTAGTTTCGCGTATGTCCGCTAGGGGCGCTGCTAAAATTACACGATAAATTAAAATATTTTACGCTACCTAGCTAAATGACGGTAACGAAACCATAGCGCGATCTATCTCGATGCCAACGCCATCTATCGAGCATCGAGACAACTCGTGATAGTTAATAGAAAATAAAATTCGGGTGCTTTATTTATGCATACCGATTACGCCGAGATTTATGGACCGATTTACGTGATTCTTTTTTTGTTCGGTAGAGTATACTTTCAAGTTGGTCCCGTTGTTACCTAGTCAGGATCTGATGATGGTATTCCAGGGAAATCAAGGGCAAACCTCAAATTTACAGGCAATTACGTTTTTGACAATTTCATAGATCTGTTTAAGTATTTGCGTCTGATAGTCATCATCCCATGTGAATGAGCTGATGATGGAAGGTACAACTCCTCAACGGTTAGGAGTTGAAAGAAAATTCTTACGAAGTTATACGTACATGTGAGGCTATTAGGTTGACCTGATAATAAAAAGTAAATGTCATTAACGTTAAGAATTTAGGTGAAAATGGATGCGGACAAATTTCGTAGCTGTTTGTATGGGTAGTGTTAACACAAAATAGGGATTTAAAGGCGTGATGTTATTAATGTTATGCATGTATGTACATAATTATGTATGTTATTATGTATGTTAAAGAGACGACTGAAAGTTGTCATACAAAGTCTTTTTTTAAGGATGGGAAATCATCAAATGACCTCTCCCGCTCTGGGTGGAACGGAAGGGAGTGTCAGACTTTTACTGACTAAAACCCACCTCGTTCCTTCAGTTGCCCTTTGCGTTCCGGGGCCACGGTATCTCGTTAGAACTTTCCCGCAGCCCCGGCTCAGTTTATCCCGTTTCCCCCCCTTGGGGGTTGACATTTCAAAAATCCCTTCTTAGTGCTCACTTATGTTACTAAAGGAACCTCTGTTCAAAATCTCAGACTCCTATACCGAGCGGTTTCGGCTGTGCGTTAATAAATCAGTCACCCAATCGCACCCCCTAAATCACGATTGGAGGGTAGTTTGAAAAAACTTATAATGTCAAACATATTTACTTGCCTATGTACGTGTTCATGCCAAGTTTCAAGTTTATAAACCCAAGGAATAAGATTTTTCATAGAAACGTTTTTACCCCTTTTCCCCGCCTTGGGGGTTGAATTTCCAAAAATCCTTTCTTAGTGCTCCCCTACATATCCCAAGGAACCTACATTCCAAATTTCAGCTGTCTACGACCAGTAGTTTCGACTGTGCGTTGTCTGTCAGTCAGTCACTCAGTAACGGAAGAGTTTTATATATATAGATATATAAAATCACGCCTCTTTCCCGGAGGGGTAGGCAGAGACTACATCTTTCCACTTGCCACGATCTCTGCATACTTCCTTCGCTTCATCCACATTCATAACTATATATATATAAATAAAATAAATAGCCCTATCAGTTCCTTAAATTCAAAATCTTACATACATACATATGGTCACGTCTAAATGAGAGCAACAGTCTTGAAAAGACTAAATGGCCACGTTCAGCTATTTGGCTTAACGATAGAATTTAGATTCAAATAGTGACAGGTTGCAGCTCATCGCCTAAAAAAGAATCCCGAGTTTGTCACCCTATCCAAAATTTTTTATTGCTTAATATATCGTACATCAGTGGAATTTCAGTCACTGCTCATAACTTCTCAATACTTGGTTCTGTCCACCACGTAACGGATAAAGACGTGTACCGAAACCGTTAGAATAGAATAGATTTATTTTCAAAATTGGATACAAGGTATCACTTATTAACGTCACATAACTTAAATCTAATTATAACTACTACCGCTTCCAAAGCGCATGTGTAGAAGAAGCGGCGGAACAAACTACACTGCAGCATTTTCATCGGACGTCAATTTACAAATATAGATCTCTTAAATCTAAATCGTGGACGAATGCACATTGTCTACATTAAAAAACATAAATGAATGTAGAACTAATTATGTCAATACGAAACGTTCGGCCACTTACTCATTGTGCTTGATTTGTGTGCATGCAATATTTTTTCCAAAGCTCACAACTCGTAAATTATTAGTTAGTTTGTCAGGTTCCACCCATGTGTAATGTTAGCTCGTAAAAGCTGTTTTTTATCAGGCAAATATGCAAACGCATATCGTTTTTATCCGTATGATATAACTAGCTGTGCCCCGCAACTTCGTCCGCGTGGAATAGTTATTTTGGGCACCATTGAAGCCCTCAAGGATGAATAATTTTCCCCGTTTTTTTTTTCACATTTTCCATTATTTCTGTGCTCTTTATATGTAATTGCAGCGTGATGTTATTTAGCCTTAAGCCTTCCTCGATAAATGATCTATTCAACGCAAAAAGATTTTTTCAATTCGAACCAGTAGTTCCTGAGATTAGCGCGTTCAAACAAACAAACAAACTCTTCAGCTTTATAATATTAGTATAGATTATATTCCTTGGGGTCGGGACTGGTGTCGTCTATTTCCGAAGCCATATTACCTTTTTTCTCACTCTATTGTTTTGGTAAAATTGGTAGAAAGAAAGAGATGAAAGAATAACCTTTTCTATAACGCTAAATTCCTCGCTTTTTTTTAAATGGCGTTAAAGTATTCGCTTTTTGTAGATGGCGCTAAATTCGCGCGGACGTAGTTGCGTTTAAAAGTTAATTATTCTATAATCTTTCAGAAACCTGACCACGTGGTTAAGAAATTGGGTTGAATCTTGGTTCATCAAGTGATATGTAGCGATACAGAAGTCGTAAATTGTGATACATCTACTCCAGAAGCGATACATCGACTTTTAGTAATTAGAAGATTGGTAATGACAGTAAGTAAATTAATTACGATATGAATGATAAACATAATTATATAAAGATTAAATAATGTAATATAAGGTCATTTTTGAATCAAATGCAGTATATCTTATAAATGTGTAAATTTCTCGTGTCACAATATTCGTTCCCGTACTCCACCGAAACGACTTGACCGATTCTCATGAAATTTTGTGAGCATATTGAGTAGATCTGAGAATCGGCCAACATCTATTTTTCATACCCCTTAAAAAGGGTTGTCCACCCTTAACATTTTTTTTTTAACTAGAAATTACTTACTTGTATGGCTAAAAAATATTTATATGGCAAAACAACGTTTGCAGGGACAGCTAGTAAATATATAAAAAAAATCTGAAAAAGTTTGGAACAAAGAGTCTTTCTCGAAACATTTACAAAGATTTGCCGAGCTTTTAAATAAAAGCTTAAAACTTATTTCTTGATCATAATCGGTGTCCTACTGTATACACATTTTCAACTACATAAATACATTATCGCAAACTTTACATAATCAACCTAACCGGTTAGTCCAAGTGTATAAATCCCTTACCTACACGAAGATAAAACAATCATATCGCGATAATAGACTCACTTGTAATCTAAGTGCGAATAATTTAAACGGCATGTGACGGATTAATTGCTTACTTTCAACCCCTGTGGAGTCTGTTGTATAATCATGTTATAATCTAGTAACTGTCGTTTGATTTATTTTTCAAGTTCATCGGTGCCGTGTGGTTCCCGGCACCAATAAAAAAAAGAATAGGACCACTCCTTGTCTTTCCGATGGATGTCGTAAAAGGCGACTAAGAGATAGGCTTATAAATTTTTCTTTGGGCTAGCGACCTGTCACAATTTGAACCTCAATTCTATCATCAAGCCAAAAGCTGAACGTGGTCTATCAGTCTTTTAAAGACTTTTGGCTCTGTCTACCCTGCAAGGGATATAGACGTCACTATATGTATGTATGTATGTTCATCGGGAAAATGAACCCTTATCTTGATCATAGTTACACATCAAGTTGTCTGACTGTGCCGGTGTCCCCACGATGTTTTCAACCGCAAGAGCATCGGTTAGCCATCAAACTAATGTACGTAACACATATAAAACTCAATGGTACATGTCAGTCGACTTAAAAATATTTTTTTTATTTAGGTACAATATGTTACTACAGTGTAGCAGTATGATTACGTCAAGCAAACTTTAAGATATATATATATATATCTTATTGTAAGAATAATGTTTAATTTATCACAGAACAATGAGAGACGTATGTTTGAAGATTAACAATCTTTGCATTGAAACTATGTTTATATTTCTCTTGTCTGGAAGAATAATTAAAGACTTCTTTGGCGTAGTCGCATTATAAAAACTCAGGTAAGATCCATACATATATATAACAAGGGGATGAAATAGGGGGTGCAAGTTTGTATGGAACTTCGTCATTTTTGAATCGATATAATGGAATATGTGAAAAAAAAAACGGGGAAAACTATTTATCCTTGAGAGCTTCAATGATGCCAAAAATAACTATCCCACACGGACGAAGTCGCGGGCACAGCTAGTATATAATAAAATTGTAACTTGAATATGAAATTACTTAAATATTATTTATATGGCAAAACAACGTTTGCCGGAACAGCTAGTATACGTATGTATATAAGTATCGGTCGTTTCCGTCCGTTTATCATTTATCGAAATTATAGACGAACGATAAGAGAACCGTTAAATTAATGGTTTTCAACACCCCGGTGACGAAACGGGGTTACTTACAAAAAAAAAATGTATGTAAATGTGTTTTTTTTAATTTCACGCTCTTAATTAAGAAGTCGTCATAATTTATTGATTTACTCTTCTTTAATTTTGGGCTAGCAACCTGTCACCGTCTTGGAATTTTAATTATTTCACTATGCCATCCAGCTAAATGTAGCCTTGCAGTCTTATAACTAATAACTCTGTCTACCACGCGAGGGAAAAAAACATATGTTAGGTTTCAAGGAGCCGCGGTCATTAAGTGCGTATGTAGGGATTTTTTGATATGAGCAATTATATGATAAGGGTTTTTAGAGCTGTTGGTATGTCGAACTATCTACATTTCTTGTAATTTTTATCAATTAGTAGTTATTTTAATGAGTATTTTATAAAAATAAAGTATTAATGAAATGGCAACTCCTGTTTTTTGCATAAATTCGTTCTTTATTTGAATAATAACAAGGAGTAGAGACATTAGTCGCCTCCTTGTAATATTACAGTACTATATACCTAAGTATATTCTGTGGCAGAAGTCCTAAATAAGATTACATTGTCAAGACGAGAATAAATCTGTCTTTAACCCTGCAGTGGTCGCGCACCTAATCGAGACAAGAGTGGTCGCGCGGACTACATACGTAGTCCATATTCAAAATGAAATAACTTTGGTTTTTTTATATAATTTATTTATTTTACTTATGGAATTATAATCAGTATAGTTTTCTTAACTATACAAAATAAAATAAAAACTTAGATGTCAACTCTTTTTTATATTAATTAAACAAAAACAAAAATACTTTTCTAAATTGGCACAATAATCACAGCTTTGATTGATTGAGATCACATTTAAATATAATAATTAAAATTGATCATTTTCTACACAGGAAAGACACATAATCTTGGAATGATCTCCACAAATAAACTTCTAGCAGGCAGTGCACGACTTTCAAGTATTTTTATTGCGAGCTCTTCTATAGTCGTGGTAACGGCACCTACATTGCTCGACGTCGCCTCTGAAGCTGGTGCTTGTCTTTTTTGGTCCGTAATACCTAGAAAATCATTAATTTTTATTGTCAAAGACCTCCGCAACGATTTTAAGTCTATTCTTTTTTGAGCCAATGGTTTCATCCAACCCAAAGATAAGTCGATCAGGAAGTCCCGACGGCATATATTTTCATAATTTTTATTTGCTGTGTAAATACATAATGCATTTGGTGCACTCAAGTTTAGTAAATTGAAGAATACCGTTAGAGTTTCTCGAAACGTCATACAAAGAACATTTAATCAACAAAAAACACTATGTTGCCTCCGGGTTCTCCCTCTGTTTTGAGGAACTGTTTTAGACCACACTGTGTTATCAACTCCTGTGTAATATTCATTACGCCATCGTCTTTGCTGAGGTGGTTCCTCATCTTCAGAACTTTCACCCGACCCTTCTCCATTAATATCTTGTTCCTGCTCTGATCTACTTCCTCGTCCGAGCTAGACTCAGCTTGATAATTGTCGATGTCGGCATCAACTTCTCTCAACCACGCCTCTATTTGTGCAGCTTGTCGATAATCCATTTTTATCCTAAAAATATAATGTTAAATTAATTTATAGTAAAATAACATAAATTAAAAATATTTATGTTACATATTTACATCAATTTATACATAAAATAAATTAAAACAAAAAAAATATGAACTGAAAAAATACTTACGTAATTGGTCGCACGGACTACATGTGTAGTCCAGGAACTTTGCGGAGCTAGTATTGCTACATCCGCGTGTGACCGGCGCTCGTGCTGCACTGAAAACGTTCCGCGATAAGTCATTTGAAAGTACCTAGCGGCACAAGAACCTAACGTGTAGCGTTTAAGAAATAAAACTGATGTTGTATCAGTGGACTACATATGTAGTCCGCGCGACCACTGCAGGGTTAACAGGATAATCGCGTGTCCCTTTTATGTGTGCTATCTTTAGAAGAGTCCATTCCAACTCTTCCTGATGTGTGGCTAAAGGTTAAGAGTAATAATTGAGTGAGTATTTCAAAAATGTCAAGTTTGCCCGTAGTAAATATTTTGTCATATTTTCCTGTATTTTGAAAACTGAAACAATGAAATATGTTAAACTGTGTACCTCGCAATGGGTATAGACATGGCCATATGTATGTATGTATGAAACAATGAAAGGAGGGTTGAAATTTTGACTGTTAGTATTTGTTCATATATATATTGATCATGCTTTTCTGTTGGTGGGGTAGAGATAATATCCTACAATGACACAATTCTTACAAATATCTTGGTTCACCCATATTCTTTACTTTTTTAATTCATACGATTTTGTGGATTTAGGTCACTCTAACAATCATATTTCAGTCCCTAGTCATAATTAAAAACTAAAAATTGCACAAGCGTAGTAGGATAAGATAAAATTTAAATTATCTATGCCTATGACACTTATAACATATGTATATAACAACACTCTTTCGTGTAAAGTTGTTGAAAAAAAAACATGGAAATCCACGTGCGGTAGAAAATTGTAGCAATTATTCGGATGGTGGCGTTTGTAATGTGGTCATAATGGACCATTTCCATTTGAGCGAACGTGACATTGAACTTAACCCCGCGAAATGACCGGCACCACTGTTCACGTTGAGATAAATAAAAAAATAATAGAGGTCTTCTTCATAGATAAACTATCCAGGCGAACATTGATATTAGTGCGCCATTTTTTTGAGAGGAGATTCAGTATTCTCAATTCCATCATAAAGCCAAACAGCTGAACGTGACCTATCAGACTTTTCAAGACTGCTGGCTCTGTCTACCCCGCAAGGGATATAGACGTGATTATGTGAATGTGTGTATGTATGTGAGCATGCCTGGAGTGTACTGGCGGATCCCTGGTCCCGAAACACTTCTGTGGAGGGTGCAACCGGAATCACGCAGAGATGAGAGAGAGATTTTGTAAGGAGGACGGAAACAAAGGAGATTTTATGTGAAGTCAGAAAAGAGAGCGCTATTAGAGAAAAGAAATGCCAGAGCTGCGCGTCACTACCACGATTTATAAAGATTTGTAGCGCAATTGGGTGGTGCTGGGATAGTGTTCAGATTTAACATTATTTTGCTCATCATGTGAGCGATTTTGATCGAAGTGAGGGCTAAGAGTCATTACAAAGTACCTATAAAGTAAAGCGCTCCCCGCGTCTGTCCCTATGTCTGTTTGTATGCTTAGATCTTTAAAACTACACAACGGATTTTGATGCAGTTTTTTTAAAGAATGATTCAAGAGGTATGAATGCTACCCGTGCGAACAATTCATTGTATTGTCAATATCTTTACACTAGCAGTGCGGCTTCGTCCGCGTGGAATAGTTATTTTAGGCATCATTGAAGCCCTCAAGGATGAATAATTTCCCCCGTTTTTTTCATTTTTTCCATTATTTCTTCGCTTCTTATAGTTGTAGCGTGATGTTATATAGCCTAAAGCTTTCCTCGATAAATGGTCTATTCAACACAAAAAGAATTTTTCAATTCGAACCAGTAGTTCCTGAGATCAGCCCGTTCAAACAAACAAACAAACTCTTCACCTTTATAATATTAGTATAGATATTGGTCGAATCAAAGACCGTGGATAGGAGACAGAAATACTGCCACAAGCACTTAAATAATTCCCCTTTTGTAATTTTCGATGCACCAGTTGTTTTCTCCTGGAGTTGCCTATTACGACATTTTTCGACAAAATATGCTATTAGCATTCTCAGTCATAAAAATATGTAATCAGGTGTCAAACAAGACAAAATAAATAGTTATAATGCACAAGTTTTGCACATTATAATTTAAATACTTATCTGTAAGTGTACATAGTAAATATTGTTTCAGTTCGCTGTCTTCTGAAAATTATTAATTATTTTTTTAATTTCTCTCCTCTCTATTCATACATTATTATCATTTATTTGTATGACTTATTAAGAACTCCCAAGTTTCGCTTCCAGACCGATTTTCAGTCGTTATTTAGGAACGTATATTATTAATTTTTTTCACTCCACTCATCCGTCTCACTTGCAAGCGATTTGATCATATTTTGGTCTAGACTTTTTTTTTTCCACTAAAATCCAATGTAAGTATTCTGTCTATTATGTCTTCATTTTGTGCATGATGTTGGAGATCGGTGTGACGCGACGGAAATCGTAAAAGGCGTGAAAAATCCGAAAAATTATTGATAATGCATGTATTGGCATGTTTCATATGATTAACAATTGAATAAGTATTTCAAAATATTAGCTGAATAAAGTTTCCATACAATTGAATAAGCGGGCAAAAGGTATTAATAGCAGATAAACAACATGAACATGTTCTAAATCACATGTTCAAATCCTGGAGAATATAACTAGAAGGTCACTGTTAAATGCATCTGCATTGATGTATGCGGCAAGGTTGCAAAATATTGAGTGTACAGATTATAATCATCTTAGGAAAAGTGCTGAGAATTTTTTAAGAGAGCTGCTACCTTCCGATCAAGCTTTATTTCAATTTAAGATAATTTTTCAATTTTTTATCGAAATACCCTCAAAGTTTTACCGAAGTTTTTTCAGTTTCTTTTTTTACCGAGGAAACCAATTCAAGACTAAATATTGTTAATTTCTTTAAGTTAGCAAAATTTCTTTGAAATCTGATATATAATTATGAATTTAGTTACATTTCTGGTCAGATTCGTTCATATGCTTGATGTGTATAAATCACTTAAAGAAGTAAATTTAAACTTAAAATAAAATAAAATAAAACAAATGTGTCGCAATGAGTAAAGCCATAACCATACAACTGAACGTGGCCTTCCAATTTTATCAAGACTGTAGGCTCTGTCAACCGCGCAAGGGATATAGACGTGACTATATGTATGTATGTAAATTGGGTTTGCACCTTATCTGTATCAGCTTTGTTCCGTACATTACATTGATTCAATAGTGTAAGACATTATTTGTTTATTTTCGTTGACCGTTAAATGATGAATTGTTTACAGTTTACATAAGATATGGTTTGGTTTAATTTGTAATATTTGGCAAGATCTTTACACACATACAATACAATACAATAACTCAGTGCCGTGTGGTTCCCGGCACCAATTGAAAAAAGAATAGGACTACTCCATCTCTTTCCCACGGATGTCGTTAAAGAGCGACTAAGGGATTGGCTTATAAATTTGGTATTCTTCTTTAACCTATCACTTTATATGTATGAATCTCAACTCGATCAGTAAGCCAAACAGCTGTTCGTGGCCTATCTTATTTTCAAGACTGTTGGCTCTGTCTACCCCGCAAGGGATATACATAGACGTGATTATATGTATGTATGTATGTAAATCTTTATTGCATCACTATAAATTACAGCAAATTAAACATGTATTAAAAACGCATGGTTAGACTAAATTCGGAAAATCGTTAGTTACTCGAAGTTTGATATGGATATTTATTATATGTGAAATTAGTTTAGTATTAAAAGGAGATAGCTGAACTTGGCCATTAGGTCTTTTCAAGACTGTTGGCTCTGTCTACCCTGCAAAGGATATAGACGTGACCATATGTATGTATGTATGTTAAAAGGAGCCCGGGGTCCACTTTCGTTCCTGCAGGCTTACTCTCGACTCACAATGCCAATATACAATGCCAATCTCAATGCAAGAAACGTCATTTGGCACTCTTGAATTTCACACTAGCGCCACATTGGGGCGAAATCGGGCGGATATTGAGTGAACTAATTAATATTGAGATTGTGTTCTGGAACTTGGAACTCTTGAAGCCATTTTGACAGCTCCACATTGCGTTGAACTTGTGTTAGTATTGGATATTTATATAGAAGAGATACTGCATATGTACATAATTTGTTTACTAAAGTCATTATATCAGTGACATTTTGTATTTAGATACACAAATTATATTTATTGAAATTAAGTAAGTAAATACTTTATTGTATTTATTATCGTAAAGTTTGTGACTTCAAATATTAACATTATTTAAACATAGATTAAAATCAAAGTTGAAAATCGTATAGCTAATTAGGGTTCCAAACCACGGAAAGATTATTTAGGTATAATTCATTCATATGATCACATTTACATTCCCTGCGGGACAGACAGAGCCAGAAGTCTTGAAAACTGACAGGCTACGTTTTGTTAGGCTTAATGATAGAATTGAGATTCAAATAGTGACAGGTTTTTAGCTCGTCGCTTAAATGAAAGATTCCTAATTTTATAAGCCTATCCCTTAGTCGCCTTTTACGACATCCATGGGAAAGAGATGGGAGTGGTTCTTATTCTCTTTTTATATTGGTGCCGGCAATCATACTGCACTTATTAGGTACTATAAATCTACATACTTTTTTAAATTAAATTTTCAACTATTCCTGTTTGCAAAACATATATAAAGATATTTTATAATACTTACGCAAATTTGTAATCGTAAATTGTACGTATGTAAACATAATATGATAAAGTTTCGCCACGGCTAAAATTATCAGTATAGTTTCATATGTAATAAGATAATATCGATAATCTTTGTCACCACAACACTATATCGACATTTTATTGATGGCCTTATACTTTTTTTTTATTACGCACTTAATTTATATCTTTGGGAAAAATACACCATGTTTTTATTTACGTAAGTATAATTCGTACGTATAATTTATTTTTACCTACTATGTTATAGTAACTGACTTGGACCATTCTGATATCTAGCTTCTTCAATAACATTCAGAATTTCATAACATTCTGATAGAGACTTGCATCCATATTTTTACATAAAAGTTTTGTATTTATTTTTATCTTTTTTTATTTATTTATATATTTATGTTCATCAAGGAAAAAAAAGAATAGAACTTCGACTAAAGAGAAATTTAGTATGTGGCGAAATCTATATGCCCTCAAGTCACAAAAATAAAATCACGCGACGCTATCAGTCAAAAACAGCGAAAAACCTAAATTGCGCAAGCAAAGATTTCACGGATTGGAGCATATATACAACCTCCGACTCAACATTGTCTGTCGCGCGGTTCCCCAGGCATAACACCTAGCCTGGCGGAAGATCTTCCCTTTGGTGGCGGTCGAGCCGAATCATCGCTCCCGCTACAAATAGTTCAAGAACACTACTTATTTCAAAAGAAATTTCTTCCAGTAGGCCCACGGCAGGAAAATGAAAAGAAAGGCTTTGGCTCTTGTATAATTTTATCCATACAAATTTTATACATATAATGTGAGAGTTAATTTGTTTGTCCGTCTTTCGAGTGGAAACCATTGAACAGATTTCTTTTTATGCGTGCTTTTCACGCGAGCCATGGAATTAATTTTGCTTGAGGAACTCGAAAATATTTTCATGATTTGACACCCCTTTAAAATTGAGAATAGTTACAGCCGGAATTAATTAAATGTCAACAAATTGATCACGCATTAGAATATAAGAACATAAAGAACAATTAAATATTTCATAAAGGCTTAATATGTAGTTGTTATGGATTCATTTTGCCCGGTAGACCCTCAGCTCTCCTTGTTCCAGAGATGCCCCTAAATAGCGGCAAGAATAAATTAAATAAAGAGATTGCAAAAATACGGTCTTTACTTTTTCACTGACAAAACGAGAACCAACACTATTAAAAAAATGACATTAAAAATAAAGAAATATTCTGAAACACAACCTTTTTGGTCATCCCCAACAATAGTTGAGATTATAAAGCGTAGTACCTACGCTATTAAATCATTTTCAAATTCATAATGCATAACGAATGTAAGATTTACTGAAAAATGTATGTTTATTTTATACTAACTGTTGCTAGCTACTTCTTTCTCGACCATTTTTATCTGTGCCTAGTGGAATTTTGTTAACATACAAACATAGATATACGTCTTTATCCTTTGCGGGGTAGACAGAGCAAACAGTCTCGAAAAGACAGAGGCTACATTCAGTTGAATGGCGATAGATTGAGATTCAAATAAGGACCCTCAAAAGTACAAAAAGAAACCTCAGTTACGTACTTAGTCATCTTTTACGACATCCATGGAAAAAAATATGGAGTGATCCTATTGTAAAAGTGTCGGAAACCATACGGCATTTAGTATGTTAATGAAGAAATACCATGCTAGGCTTTGTCAAGTCCGATTTTTTGTACAGCCTATTCAATTTCTGTCTTATCTAATGCATTGACATATGATTTTGCTCGTAAAAAGAATTAAGATACCTAATTACTGAACACCCGATATCTATTGTAAATGGCGAATTACGTAAATGATAAGTAGCAATATTTATATCTATGGAATTGTAACTTTGTATTAATTTTTTTAGCTTGTACTTCTTTTGGTGGAATAACTTTGATGTATGTATGTATTTTTTATTTCTCGACAAATGGCAGCCATTGCTCTTATTTTAAAGAAATTTTAGTAAAATATATTAAAAAATGTCTTATATATTATCAATTAGTGTAAATATTTATTATTGGAACCTCCATTCTGGTTGTATAGCAAAAACAAAACGTGTGGCGTAGCGTGGGTACTGGCAGGTTCTGAACTTGCGCCGATTTAAAAAGTAGCGCGAAAATTGTTTTTTTTGCCTTTAACTATTCCTTAATTTAAAAAAAAACCAAGCTGTGGAGAGTGCTGGTTATGTAAGACCACCGGTGGTCTAATGAGTAAGGTGCCCGTAAAAAATCGTGAACAGTGCGCGTTAAGATACAAGTTCAAATTCTCTTTTCTAAGTTTTGAGTGAAAACTGTTGCTTTTACGGTGGGACATAACATCGTGCGGAAACCTGCACATTCAGGCAACTGGATGTGAAACCATGATCCACTACCGGTAAGGTTTCCCCTGCAAAGGTTGCAGAGGTCACATGGAAGTCATTTCGCTAAAAAACCTGACCTCACCCAATCCAGGATAATTTTAATGGTATTAAAGCTTTTAATGGATTAAAAACCTGCTTCTGCTTGGCGGAAATCCCGGTCACATCCCTACCACTTTGGAGAGGAGCCTAGGGTGCACCTGGACTCCTGGGTTATTAATCCATTAAAAGCTACCTTAATTATCATTCACTCATCCGAATGAACGATAATTAAGGTAGCTTTTAATGGATTTTAAGATTTCTATATATATCGCAGCTATTTAGATTATTATAAATATCTTTGTAAAAATTATAGATAATTAATACATTTAAGGTAGGTAATATGTGGATCAAATATTTCTCGTTACCGTGCTAAAATTAAATCTGACAAAGTACTGATGAACTTTTTATCAAATGTTTCTTTTTTTTCAATTTATTCGGTAAAAGACAAAAAAGGATGAAGCCTGGACAAGTGTCTTAAACTAGGATTTTAAGAGATTAGACAACAATCTTGAACAAAAATTCGACAAGGTTTTGTTGGCTGTGCGTGTGTCAAAAACTTTCCCGCGCATTTCTTAGGCAACGATAATTTCAGGTTTTTCAAAACTAGGTATTATGCCCTTAAATACTTTACACTATTATAAAAAAATATTTATTGATCAGGCTGGAATGTTATCATTTCGTTTGGTATTCTTTTTGATAGAAACAATAATTGATTTATTAAACTTTTTACTTAATCCATGCACAATTTGAAAAAAAAGTTGACGAAGTTGTTTTATGTGAATAAGTTATTAATTTGACATGATATGTGAGGGATTTAATTTAAATATCCTTTGGTAAGAAATATATTTTACATACGATTAGAAAAACATTTTACTTGAATGTGCAATTTCGTCAAACACAATCATACGAATCGAAATTCAATTATCAACCGGCGATAAAAACTCGTAAATCGAACACAAATCCAATCCACATCCGAACGTTCCATTTCCAAAACGAAACCATCGACAAATCCTGTTTACTTTTTAAAAAGGCACAAGGAACAACAATATAAGACTTCACTTTTTAAAAATACGCAAGGTAAAGATATTATGGACATACCGACGCCGGCAATGGCGTATTGCCGCCACAGTTGTCCCGCCTCCATCCTATGCGCCTGTTGGTTGACTGGCGTGCCGGCGCCGACCGGGTCGTAAGAGTAGGGTCTATCAGCCATACGTCAGTCTACGTCACACCACGTCACGTCACTCTTGTTTACGATAGCGGGGTGCGGTGGATGCTTTGGCACGGGAGACGGGTTTCTTGTCCAAATCTGAAACAAATGCGGAGTTTCATTGTTTTGATTGCATGTGAAGCATGTCTGATATCCAGTAACAAATGTAATTAATATTTTGTTGTTCCTATTCTACTGAAAATTCGGTACTAATGCTGAAATATCCCTGCTATATGCCTGAATATTTATCTAATACTAGCTGTGCCCGCAACTTCGTCCGCGTGGAACAGTTATTTTGGGCATCATTGAAGCCCTCAAGGATAAATAATATTCCCCGTTTTTTTCACATTTATCTAATAAGTAGCAGTTAGGCAATTTGCCAAATATTTACAGTATGCATTTTGTACGCATTGTCCATATCAGACTTTATAGTCAACTAAGAATGCAATCAGGATCACTCAGAGAGAGACCAAAAACACAAGAAGAAACAAGATTTTTTTTTCAAAAACCGTAAACATAAAAACATATTAAATTCTTATCTGATTTGTAATTTTGTTTGTAACGAATAAACTGAAATAATAGTGGACCCATTTTGATTAAATTTGGTGCAGAGACAGACAACACCTTCAGGGCCTATGTTACATAGGCTACTTTTTATAGCGAAGCCTTCTGTTTATGAAAATAATTAGTATACCCAATATTACTAAGAATAGTATAATTATTTTTGGTCGAATGCACTAAAATAAGTCTCGTGGTAATGTATGTGACTATATGTATGTATGTAGGAAGCAATCAGAAATTTAAAACAATAGACAATTATATCTATTTAAGTATAAAATGTGTTGATTGTTAAATTCAAAGCATGCATGTCTTTATTCATATTTAAATAGCTACGTGCCCTGGCTTTTCATGGTAATTTATACTACTAAATGCAATTATTATATTCTGAACATTGATTTATTATATACATACGTACATCACGACATCATCCCTTCGAAATTGAGAGAGCCAACTGTCTGGAATTTGATACACACTATGGTTATTTTCTTTGCTAACCGACCAGCATGGAAGCCTAGACTAGATGAATGTCCCAATGCCCTTAGTCGCCTTTTAGACCATCCATGGAAAAGAAATAGATTAATCCTATTCAAAGGTACTTAATTTGAGACCACGACGTCCACAGTCATGGTCACACAAACTTGATCAAACACTTGAAAATAACGGACGATGAATTATACTTAGCTATAATTATATATGGATTCCATTAAAAAACTAAATATTTTCATATTTTTATAAATAGATTAATATTTTCATTGATCATTTAACAATAACTATTTTTTGAGTCTATCTAGCCTTTGTTTCGAATCCCGGAAATAGTGACCATAAACAAAACACGTTCTTAAAACGGGATGTGACAATTGTTCCTAGTTCCTTGTACCGGCTGAGTTGTGAATCACAATGTATGCAGTTTTGAGGAAAAATCTCTTTTTATATCTCAAATTAATTCAGAGCACGACTTGCCAATCTTTATATGTTAAGTGCATAATTATTATAAATATTGGACAAGTTCTTTTTACTGGCCTTTATTTTAGATAGAGAAAAAAAAAATTCGTTACAAATTATTGCTTTACAGAAAAAAAATTAACTCCATATAAATATTATTTCTTACAATTTCTTGTATAAACTACTGCGATAAACGTGTACCCATCTAGTTATTAACTTACAACATCGCATACCTCTATATAAATAGATGCAGCGTTTAATAATATTCACAATGTTTAATTGTTTTGCATATAGTACTTTATATATACTTAAGTACAAAATATAATTTTGCCTAGAATATACAATGCATCATATATAGGGAAGTATGTTCAATAGATTACAAATATTGTAATCTACACAATATCCTTTCCTCTAAAGATGCACATTTGAATATAAATCGTCTAAATATTACAATAAAATTTTAACTAGAGTTTATCTGTACATAGCACATACTAGATGGTATTATCGATAATTTTGGCACTGTCTTCCCGTAAGGGATAAAGATGAATGTGTTTATAATTTAACTTAAATTTATGCTAAGTAGTATGTATTTAAGGTATTTGGGTACTTACATATGTTACAGATAGGAAGGTTTTCTTTTAAACCTAAATTATATTTAATCATAATAAAAAGTAATTTCGATCGAAATTCACGGAAAAGCGCTAGCTCTAGATGGAAACGATACTTCTTTGATTTAGCATTCAAATGTTGGTCGCGGTACTTGTAATGATTTGATGTCTATCTATAAGTGGGCACTAATGTGCGCCATTTTGTACAAGTAATAAGATCTAAGATAAAGAAGAGGAAGGAAAATATTTTGTAGCTTATTGACTTCGCGGCAAATAACAGTTATTTTTTTTAAGTTTTTAAGATTTACTGTTGTAGGATTTTTTTATAAAAATCAGGGATATTTAAATTTTATGAAAAAAAATTTATTGCGTATACGAGTAGTGTTATTATTAAGCCAAAAAGCTGAACGTGGCCTATTAGTCTTTTCAAGTCAGTTGGCTCTGTCTAAGCCGCAAGGGATATAGACGTAAATATGTATGTACGTATTACGAGCAGTGTAAATAATTCATTATGATCAGGATGATTTTGATCGAAATAAATATCGAATTAAATTCACATGGAAAGTAAAGCTGTTATTCTACGACAGAACATTAATTTTTAAAAACCATCATACATTTTTGTTTCTTCATATAAGTATACCCAAGAACATTCAAAACGTGCGTGTTTAATTATACTGAAATATTATGAGCAAAATTTTTCCCGATGCGCACTTACAACATTGCTGATGGAAAAATCACAGGCGTATCATTTACATAATTTTGATTATGTAACTGAAATTATTTATTTATATCTCATTAAATTTCTTAGATAATAATTAAATAAAAAGATTCAGATCAATGATTGTTCTGATAGGAGGATTAAAACAAATTACTTGGAATCACCGGAAAGAGTTTATCATTTAGGTACATCGCTAGTAACTCGTGTACTTATATCCTATCAAAATATTTTTGCTGCAATATATCTTTTGATCTAAGTATAGTTAATTACTGAGATTGGAATGGTTTAATGTAGAAATCAAATGTACATAAGTAGAACCTAGAATTAAACACATCAGGAATATTAGTGCCGTGTGGTTCCCGGCACCAAAAAGAAAAAAGAATAGGACCACTCCATCTCTTTCCCATGGATGTCGTAAAAGGCGACTAAGGGATAGGCTTTCAAACTTGGGATTCTTTTTAGGCGATGGGTTAGCAACCTTTCACTATTTGAATCTCAATTCTATCATTAAGCAAAATAGCTGAACGTGGCCATTCAGTCTGTCTGACTTTTGGCTCTGTATACCCCGCAAGGGATATAGACGTGACTATACGTATGTATGTATGTAGGAATACCCCAGGCCCCAGTAGCTCATTACGAAATTGTTTTCAACGGATAATTGTCCTTCGGAAATCCATTTTTATTTATTTATAAGGCATCGATCTTTTAGATATACATAGTTAACTAAAAAATACTTGGGTAGGTTACTATTGCATAGAATATTAATTTTACCCGGAACTAATAAGAAATTTAACGTTAGGATTTAAGTTAGATGTAGGTACTTATAATGAAAAATAGATTAATATTTAAAAGCGATTATTTTTTATGTTGAGTTGGAAAGTAATATTGTTGAGAATAAACATTCTACTACTATTATAAAGGCGAAAGTTTGTATGGATGTTTGTTACTCTTTCACGCAAAAACTACTGAACCGATTACCATGAAATTTGGTATGTAGGTAGCTGAAGACCCAGAATAACACATAGGCTACTTTTTATCCCAGAGTTCCCACGGGATTGATAGGGTTTCCATGCGGACGAAGTCGCGGGCGGCCTCTAGTATTTATATAAATTTTCTAAAAAAATATTTCTTTAATGATATTTTTTTTAATAAGTTTATCATTTGTCACATTGAATATACATATATTATATTCTTACAAACACTACCTACTTAAAACCTAAAGTGCCCATTATCTATGTAAACTTTCCGAGTGTAAATCAATGTAGATCCTCGATTGTGTATTTGTTTGTTTGTCCAAGGCCATCACTTATGTTCAAGTGGCATAACTATGTCTAGTTTATTGCCGATGTTTAAAAAAGTTACTATAACTTTAATTCGCGAATGTTATTAAGGGTTTAAATATAACCTTTATTTGTACAATATTATTAATCTAGTTATTTTATTACTTAATGGTTAAGATTTTAGGATCGTGCATTTATAAATTGATGTCGTTTAAATGAAAACGCTGCAGTGTCGTTTGTTCTTCCGCTCCTTCTGTATTTGCGTTTCGGAAGCAATAATAACTTTAGGGCCGCTGTACATTTTTTTATCTTATAGCCCGATCCCCGTAGCATGGCGCAAAACTATCGCTATTTCACTTTTTATTCTGACGTAGAACGGGACAGCGTTAGTTTTTCGCGCGTTTATGGCACTTTCATGGTGATTTGATTTTTTATAATTTTTCCGCTTCTTATCTGTCTCGTTGATTAATTGTAGATACTTAAAAATTATAAATTCATGAATGTAAGCGGATATTGTACAAAAAATATGATTATAAAGTGTAGTTTCCGATTCTTCTTCGGCGGTGGTAGGATTTATTTTTTCAAAATTGGATATAAGTCATCGCTCATTGACATCAACATAAGTCTAATTAAGATAAATACTACCGCTTCCACTAGCGCATGTGTAAAAAAAAGCTGCGGGACAAACTACACTGCATCATTTTCACCTGACATCAATTTAAAAATATAGATCTCTAAAATATAAATCATGGACGAATGCACTTTGTCCAAGTAGAATAAAACAGAGAATATGAAATTAATGATTTCAATAAAATCTGCTCAGTCATGACTGTTAGATGGAACAAAATTAGTCGGGTCCGCTAGTCCTTAAAGGCGAAAGTTTGTATGGATGTTTGTTACTCTTTCACGCAAAAACTACTGAACCGATTACCATGAAATTTTGTATGTAGGTAGCTGAAGACCCAGAATAACACATAGGCTACTTTTTATCCCAGAGTTCCCGCGGGATTGATAGGGTTTCCATGCGGACGAAGTCGCGGGCGGCCTCTAGTTTGGAAATAAAAATGCCACGTTTGATTTCATCCATAGCTTACTTACAATAAACGTGAGTGCTAATATCTAGGCTCAAATTATCAGCCTTGCCATGTCACCACAGATAATCGAGATATTACGAACGATGCCGATTATTCGCTGATTATCGATAAAGGAATCAGATTCGAATCGATTAAGCTGTGATTGATTGTGCCTTATCTTGTTGAATAAAAACTACAATAAACTATTAGTGACCATGTTAAAATATTATGCGTGGGCTTTAATTTATTACTGCGTTTGTTTTCTGCAAATTTCGCTTGTACTAAGTACTTATGTCATAAACTACTCCCAACAAATAATCTTAATGAAAATAATAATAAGTCCTACCTCTACCTATGATTGTTTAGGAGAAAACTGATGTAACAAAATACAAACAAATGATCTTTAATCAATCAATCAAAATCAATTTAAAGTTTGCGTATTTTCAATCTAGCTTTAAAGTTCTCATATTTATTCTGGGCATCATTGAAGCCCTCAAGGAGGAAAAATTTTCCCCGTTTTTTCCACATTTTCCATTGTTTCATTCGCTCTTAATAGTAACAGCGTGATGATAAATAGCCTAAAGCCTTCCTCGATAAATGGTGTATTCAACACAAAAAGAATTTTCCAATTTCAACCAGTAGTTCCTGAGATTAGCGCGTTCAAACAAACAAACTCTTCAGCTTTATAATATTAGTATAGATGTCAGTAAACATGTGTTACTGACATCTTAAATAAAAAAAATAAAAAAAAATAACTTACATTTGTACAATACTGATGCCCGTGTCACAGTTAAACAGAAAATGATAGTATTATCAATGGACATGGCGTATTGCAGTGTGTTGCTGATAAAAATATTGTTGGACCTAATTAATTACGAAATTATAGGTTAGTCACACGATTTAGATAGGGCGTGTTGAGCCCGCCAACGTGGAGCTTTTTGGTAGAATAGAAAGATACAAAAAAAATATATTGCAGCTGCAAAAATAGTAATAACATATTTACAAAACAAAAAAAAAGATAGAAAACATCTTTATTTGGCGCAAAAGGTGACATCACATTGTTCATAATAATAAAAAATAAATAAATAACATGATGCGGCCAAAAGGGTTTCCACTCAGCATTATGCAAGTATATGATGAGGTTTTACAATGCGCTTCAGTGAAGTGGAGGAAGCTTTGCCATTCAATTTATAGGATACATATTAAAATAAAGTATAGGGTGATCACGTTTATATCCCTTGCGGGGTGGACAGAGACCATAGTCGTAAAATGACTGAAAGGCCACGTACAGCTGTATGGTCTAATCATGGAATTGAGATGAAAATAAGGACAGGTTATTAGCCTAAGAGAAGATAAGCATCGCTTAGAATAATCCCGAGTCTACTCATATCAGTGAGAACGTTTACGAATATTTTAAAATTCTATATAATACTTTCCGTGTCGTTCCCGTGAGAATTTCGGGACAAAAACTATTTATAATGTTATTCCAGGTTATATTCTACTCATGTATCAAATTTCATCAAAATCCGTCCAGTAGATTTTGCATGAAAGAATAACAAACACATAAGTTTACATCTTCACAAACTTTCCCATTTATTCTCAAAATTAGACGATGAAGTCGAAGACGTTCTAGCAAAAGGTCTGGTCAAGAGTACCCGAAACCGACGAGTTTGCACGAAGAGAGTTATGAAGTGTGCAGAGATGTGATGGCAAGTGGAAAGATGTGGTCTCTGCCTACCTCTCCGGGAAAGAGGCGTGATTTATGTATGTATGTACAAATATCGCGCCTTCTTCCCGGAGGGGTAGGCAGAGACTTCATCTTTTCGCTGACTACGCAACCTGCAAACTTCTTTCGCTTCATCCACATTCATTATTTTCTTCGTGCAAACTCGTTGGTTTCGGGTATTTACGTTTGACCTACCTTTCGCTAACACGTATCTGATTTGTCTGAGGTGCGTGCGTCTTATTTTTTTAAGATGCATACATACATTTAATCAGTCAACGTCAGATGAACGTGGCCTTTCAAGACTATTTGATCTGTCTACCCTGCAATGGATATAGACGTGACTAATATGTATATATAAAAATGATAAAGAAAGACTATAAAACACTTCAACTTTCTGCTTTAAGATTTTGGATAATTTTAAGGACTTTTTTTGCATCAAACCTATTTCTATCATGGGTTGGAATTTTCCTAAAATTTCGATAGAAAATGATAAAGGTTTTTTGTTCATACGATTACCTATACGTAAAATTGAACATAGTTTCTGATTTTACGAAAGGCACTTTAAAGTGCACGATACTTAGTGTCACTTATGACTACATATTGTAAAGTACCCCTCATTGTCTCCGTCTGTTTGTACGCACTAATCTCGAAAATTTTGGATTTGTTTGAAATGTTGGAACGAGGGTTGTTTGAGGGAGGTGTATATCTATAAATGTTACTCGTGCGAAGCATGCAGGGCTATAAAAAGATAATTTACATACTTACAACTACTAAGGCTTTCCGCCAAGGATTATTATTGAATCGATTATTTAAAAAACCAGCGACCCGCACCGAATACATAAACTCTCTCTCATCTCTGCGCGTTCCCGGTTGCACCCTCCACAGAAGTATTTCGGGGCCCTGGTCCGCCTTCCGACTTTCTCTCTCCACTTAGTCCGGTTTTCGACGTCCTCCGATTGATACATATACATGTATAACTATATACTATTTGTTGTTACTGTAAAAAATTCTGTGCAATAAAGATATTACAAACAAACAAACATTTCTTTCACATTATAAACCTCTATTAAAATAAAAGTGCATCACTGTAATGTGCTGTGTAATTTTAAAGATCTTAACATAGATACATACCTACATAAGGATAAACGCGGGAAGCGACTTTGCTTTATACTTTGTAGTTATACATCAAAATTTAAATAAATAAATAAAAAACTTAAACAGTTACTTACACAAATAAGGGAATCCGCGTATCGCAGATTCAGGATGGATTTTCAGCTTTTTAAACGAAAAATAATTACTGCGTCAACTAATACCGAATTATTTCTTCAATTTAAATTACAGTAACAAAAAATAATCGCGAAAGCACATGTTGCAATCTTAAGCTCGCGTAAAATAGTAAACAAATTATTAATAACAGGCGATATATGAAATCTGATAAAAGAGGTTATTGATAACGAACCCCCTTTACATACCATCAGTAGTCATTATCAGTGAATAATAAAACTACTGGAAATCAGTTCTAGTGGTGCTTGACTGACTGACGAATAGTTTCACGAGGTAATCATGACACAAACATGATCTTGCCTACTTCCCGGAGGGATAGGCAGAGACTAGACGTTCCACTTATCACGACCTTTCGCTTCATCGCATCGCACGACACACTTTTTTCGCTCCATCTTATTATTGATAAATACATTTCAAAATAATCAATCAAATCACATTCAAATTCGCGATTACTTGCTCGACGCGTTTGTTCGAGTAAAACTCGTACTTACCCCTCTGTTGGACAATTTTGTCTTTCTCTCCCATCTTGGCGTTTCGAGTTACACCTTCTGCTATTAAGCTTCGGAAACAACCAAACATACAGTCATTCATTTCTTAGTATTGTTATTATCTTCAAGTATTACTTCCGATTAAATAAAACCTCCTTGAAATGTTGATTAGAGGCGCCTGAATTACGCAGGAATGGAAAATCACGTGTAAAATTGAAACGTGATAGAAGCGTGATAGGATCACACCACGGCCATGTACCAATGACTTTTCAAAGTTATGTACATTAGTTTGAATACTGTCCGATGCTGTTACGGTGAGGGAAAACATCTGGATGTGCAACCAAGGATTCAATACGGGTTAGGTTTACCTGCAAAGGTTGCGGAGGTCAGATGGGAGTCGCTTCGCGTAAAAACCTGGCAAGGGAACTTTCGGGGAATGCCTTAGTCCACGTGTTTACATTTACGGTGCATAAATTTAAAAAAATAATAATGATACTGGCACACGAAAAAAAAACATCATTAAAAAATGTCACAGCGGAACGTCAAAATGTGAATAATTTTCGATAAAATTGATACATAATATCCGATGTGAAAAATATTAAACAGTTCAAATTGAATAATGCACGAAAAATTCGCAAACCTAAAATTGTTCCGTTACAAGAGTATCTAATATCGTTTAAAATGGCCACTACAAAGGCATTTTTTTCTCACCTCAAACCCGACGAAGATTTAACAATAAAAGGAGCCCATATGGTTGGCCCAAGTCTCGAATCGAAATTCGACGAACTAAAATACGAGATAGTCCACAAGATTGATAAAGAATTGGAGGATTCAAAGAACGCAAGAACTTACATCACTCAGAAATACGACGAACTCTGCAACAAGATACAGTATCTGACAGAAATGGACGCCACCGTGTCAGGATTCAGGAGTGACATTAAAGCTATTGAGAAACAGTTAACGGAGTTGGCAGCGCGCGTGGACGACGTGGAGAAGAGAACGCTGAATAAGGAATGCCCGTCAATTTCGTCTTCCATGTTCTGAGTTTAATTACTGGCCGATTGGGAGTCTTTTTTGAAATATAATTATTTGGTTACAGTGTTTGTGATTGTTTCTACTGTGTAACGTGTTATTAAATTGTTCTTTTATGAGATGTATCTATTTATATCGTTTTATCAATCGTATTTTTAGCGATTGGTCAATTTATCGGTTTAGGATTTGCTTCTTCCAATAGACAGTTATTATCCTCCTGCCGTTATTTCTGGATTGGGTGAGTCAAGATTTCGCCCTTCGCAACCTTTGTAGGGAATCCAACTTATATTGGAATTATGACGACACATCCAATCGTGTATTACGGTAAAGCCCGGCCACAATAAATTTCGTTATTTATATACTAATCAGTTAATTGTTATTTTATTGTTCGTACAGTATTTATTAATAGATTAAATGTAGGTACCACAAATGTTATTCGTTAAAAAAGTTTTCGTTAGTGACGGGGTAGTATCGTATACAGCTTTTATGGAAACTACTGTTTGAAAGCGTCTGTAAAGACAGATTTATATAATAAAATAAAACAGGAAAAACTATAAAACTAATATATTTCTTTAATTGTTCGCATAACATTAGACAATAAGTTAACACATTCTCACAATAACATACATTTTACACATATTTGGCACATTTCTCTTAAGACTAAGTACTATTAAAAATTAGCCAAATAATACTAACAACTTATTTTTTATTACCTAAGTATAATATGTTCATTACATCTTAAATTATTTTGTCCAATCTCATTTACTCGATAAAATACTTTTCTATAAATAACAAAATTGAATGTCTTCATTCTAAAAAATAATTACTGATTCATGATTAAACGACAAAATTTATATCCTACATATAATTCAGGTAAATTCGGGAAAAAGGGTCCCCCAATTTTGCTAAACCTTAAAAAAAACACCGAATAACCATATCAATATCATATACTTTTCCCAGCGAGTATGGCCTGAATCTGAGCGAGGGACTTGCCCTTCGTTTCTGGGATCATGAAGAAGGTGAAGAAGAAACAGACGATCATAAAACCGGAGTACAGCCAGAAGCAGCTGTAGATCCCTATGGCGTCTCTCATCAAGGGGAAGCAAAGAGTAACGATAAACACCAAACTCCAATTGACAATAACAGTGATACCTGTAGCAGCACTTCTGTATTCCCCAGCGAATAATTCCGCCATCATCATCCAAGGGATCGGACCGAAGCCCATTGAGAACGAAATGATGTACAACACCAAGGCGACTAAAGGAATCCAACCGACAGTGGACACGTTGTAACCAGAGCTTTGCAATTTGAAGTAGATGCCTAAGGCGATGAGAGTAATGCCCATGATGACGCAGCTTTGGAGGAGTAAGATTCTTCGGCCGGCCTTTTCGATCAGCAATGACGAGACGTATGTGGCTAATGTTTGCACGACGCCCACAATGATGGTGGCGATGACCGGAGGGATGTCGGAGCCGGCGGATCTGAAGATGTCGTTGGTGTAGAAGATGACGGCGTTGACGCCGCTGAACTGCTGGAAGAACATGAGACCTAAGGAGCAGACGAAGGCGATGCGAGGCGCGCGGTTCGTGAACATGCTCGTAATGCCGGCGCGTTGGCGAGTGGCCGCGTCGATCTGGAAGTAAGTAAATGTTTTATTGTTCACTAAAGGAGTACATACATACATATGGTCAGGTCTATATCCCTTGCGGGGTAGACAGAGCCAACAGCCTTGAAAAAAATGAATGGCCACGTTCAGCGGTAAGGCTTCATGAAGGAATTGAGATTCAAATAGTGACAGGATGCTAGCCCATCGCCTACAAGAGGAATCCCAAGTTTATAAGCCTATCCCTTAGTTGCGTTTTACGACATCCATAGGAAACATATGGAGTGGTTCTATTATAAAGCGCCAGAAACAACACGGTACCCACACACAACTTATCTCTTACGATCTTTAATATAATTGATAGGTTCTTATCAATCATGAATAATTTGACTATCGAATTTTCTCACAACTTAAAGACTCAGAAATCTATTTTTTTTTAAGAAACTACCATACCTCTTTCTGCATATCGTCAAGTTCCGTGGTGAGGTCGGCATCAGGGCCTCTCAGCCAACGCAAAGCGGCTTCCGCTTCGCGTCTTCTGTTCTTTCCGAGGAGGTACTGCGGCGTTTCAGGCATCCACCTGAAAATAAAGCATGTCTTCTTAGACTCAAGAGCTCGCCATGAGGACTCATAACAGCTGGAAGAACGCGCCCAGGGACCCTCGGATTGAAGTCCCTGCTATAATCACATTCTATTTAGAGCGTGGAATATCATGGTACATTTTGAGGCTCGTCTGACTAAGAAATGGTTAACAGCGTTGTTAATTCTGCTTTAGTTTTTACCCTTGTGTGAGTCTCGGTTGCATCCTTTTTGGCTTAGGGTCGATCTCATGATTCATCTATACTAATATTATAAAGCTGAAGAGTTTGTTTGTCTGTTTGTTTGAACGCGCTAATCTCAGGAACTACTGGTTCGAATTGATAAATCATATTTGCGTTGAATAGACCATTTATCGAGGAAGGCTTAAGGCCATATAACATCACGCTGCAACTATAAGGAGCAAAGAAATAATGGAAAAGGTTAAAAAACGGGGAACATTATTCATCCTTGAGGGCTTCAATGATGCCCTATTCCCCGTGGACGAAGTTACGGGCACAGCTAGTGTTCAATTAGTAGGTAAGTCCTCTATGTGTTAATAGCAAGGATACTGACCACAATACAATGACCAGCAGCGAGGTCACTACGGTCTTTTAAGGGCGTGGAATCTCATGGTACATTTTGAGGTTGGTCTCATAAAGAATAGTTAGCAGCATTCTTAATTCTGCTAAAAACTTTAACTCTTGCGTGAATCTCGGTTGCATCCTTCTCGTGACTCGATGTTAAATAAGTAAGTCCTCTGACCGTTCAAAGCAAGGATACTGACCAGAATACAATGACCAGCAGCGGCGGTAGAGTGGCCAGCACTACGGACAGCGTCCTCCAGTGCGTCCAGCCGCCGACGACGTACGACATGAGGATGCCCACGGTCAGGAACAGCTGGAAGTCTCTGCTATTACCACACTTTTACTTAGGGCGTGGAATCTCATGGTACATTTTGAGGCTGGTCTCATAAGGAATAGTTAGCAGCGTTGTTGATTTGGCTAATAGTTTTTACCCTTGCGTTAGTCTCGATTGCATCCTTCTTGGATTAGGGTCAATCTCATGATTCATGTTAAATTAGTAAGTCCTCCGTCTGTTAAAAGCAAGGATACTGACCAGAATACGATGACCAGCAGCGGCGGTAGAGTGGCCAGCACTACGGACAGCGTCCTCCAGTGCGTCCAGCCGCCGATGACGTACGACATGAGGATGCCCACGGTCAGGAACAGCTGGAAGAACGCGCCCAGGGACCCCCGGATCGAAGTCTCTGCTATTATCCCACTTCTTTTAAAGGCGTGGAATCTCATGGTACATTTTAAGCTGGTCTGATTAAGAAATGTTTAGCAGCAATCTTAATTCTGCTAAAAGCTTTTACTCTTGTGTGAGTCTCGATTGTATCCTTCTCGTGACTCATGTTAAATAAGTAAGTCCTCCGACCGTTAAAAGCAAGGATACTGACCAGAATACGATGACCAGCAGCGGCGGTAGAGTGGCCAGCACTACGGACAGCGTCCTCCAGTGCGTCCAGCCGCCGATGACGTACGACATGAGGATGCCCACGGTCAGGAACAGCTGGAAGAACGCGCCCAGGGACCCCCGGATTGAAGTCTCTGCTATCTCGCCGATGTATAGCGGAGCCGCTACGCAGATTCCGCCTGAAATACCATAGTTAGAGATATATTAGTAAATGTACGCATGCAAGTGCCGTGTGGTTCTCGGCACTAAATTAAAAAAGAATAAGCGTACTTAGGGTAAGGCTTCAACTATAGGGTATAACAACTATATATATATATATATATATATATATCTTCATTTTGACGATGGGTTAGCAACTTGTCACTATGTAAATCTGAATTCTTTCATTAACCCTATCAGCTGAACGTGGCCAATCAGTCTTTCAAATCTACTGGCTCTGTCTACCCTGCAAGGGATATAGACGAGATCACATGACAAAAATACTCGTAAATGTGTCCATTGATTTCCGATATTTGAAAATTTTACTACTTCATAATTTATCCCATAAATGTTTTTAAAAGATCAGACGAGAGTCTCTCTTTTGATTTTCTGACAGCTCGTTCTACTCTACTTTTAGGTCATGGTCATAGACAAACCTTAAGCTGGTATCCTGAGATGATACACCAGGGACTGAATGCAAAGAGCATTATAATTAGTAAATCTATATCCTTTCACGAATTTACATCGTTCGGGAAAATAGAACTCTGATACATGCATCCGCCACATGAGTTACAAAATATCTGAAATTGCCGTGTGGTTCCCGGCACCAATACAAAAAAGAATGGGACCACTCCATCTCTTTCCCATGGATGTCGTAAAAGGCGACTAAGGGATAGGCTTACATACTTGGGATTCTTTTTTTAGGCTATGCGCTAGCAACCTGCCACTATTTGAATCTCAATTCTATCTTAAAGCCAAATAGCTGAACGTGGCCTATCAGTCTTTACAAGACTGTTGGCTCTGTCTACCCCGCAAGGGATATAGACGTGACTGTATGTATGTATATGTATATCAGAAATTGAATAAAAAAATTAACAAGCTTGTAAGCATAAAAATACCCACCAGTACCAACGCCCCCGAAGAATCTCCCCGCGATCAGCATTCCAGCTCCGTTAGCGAATATGATGAGGATCCAGTTCAGCATGAAAGGGATAGACAGCACCAGGATTGTTGGCCGTCTACCCATCTTCTGCGTGAGATAACCAGCTGGTAACGCGCTGCATAGCGCTCCTATAGCTGATATTGAGGACACTAGAGAACCTGAAAGGTACAGACAGTTGCCTGAATGTGCAGGTTTTTTCACAATACATACATACATATGGTCACGTCTATTTCCCTTGCGGGGTAGACACAGCCAACAGTCTTGAAAAGACTGAATGGCCACGTTCAGCTATTTGGCTTAATGATAGAAAATTGAGATTCAAATAGTAACAGGTTGCTAGCCCATCGCCTTAAAAAGAATCCCAAGTTTGTAAGCATATCTCTTAGTCGCCTCTTACGACATCCACGGGAAAGAGATGGAGTGGTCCTTTTTTTTTTACAATACATCGGTTAGTATTCAAACAAATGTAGGTACATAACTTTGGAAATGGTCATTGGTACATGGCCGTGGTGAGATTTGAACCTGTCCTTTTAACACATCACGCATTTTAACCGGGCACCATGCCGATTAGACCACTGACGCGCGATTTTATGTATGTTTGTATGTATGTATGTGCCATGTGGTTCCCGGCACAAATAAAAAAAAAAAAGAATAGAAACACTCCATCTCGTTCCCATCGATGTCTTAAAAGGCGACTAAGGGATAGGCTTATAAACTTGGCATTCTTCTTTTAGGCGATGGGCTAGCAACCTGTCACTATTTGAATCTCAATTCCATCGTAAAGCCAAACAGCTGAACGTGGCCCTATCAGTCTTTTCAAGACTGTTGGTTCTGTCTACCCCGCTAAGGATATAGACGTGATTATACGTATGTTTGTATGTATTAAAATCAATACAACATTGTTGTCGAAGATCATCGCATGATTTATCTCCTGATAATAATTACGCATAAAATATCAAATGTGGCGATGACTATTTGTTGACAATCATCGAATGACTTCATGACTGCCAAGTGTGTTCAGGTGAAGGTGTGAGGCAAGCAAATCTGTTTTGGCATATGCATGAGATTTGTAGAGGTGCTGTTGTACATACATACATACATACATATAATCACGTCTATATTCCTTGCGGGGTAAACAGAGCAAACAGTCTTGAAAACACTGAAAGGCCACGTTCAGCTATTAATGGGGTTTAAGATAGAATTGAGATTCACAATAGTGACAGGTTGCTAGCCCATCGCCTAAAAGAACAATCACAAGTTTATAAGCCTGCCCCTCAGTCGCCTTTTACGACATCCATGGGAGAGAGATGGAGTGGTCCTATTCTTTTTTCTTTTGGTGCCGGGAACCACACAGCATGGAACCACACGGCTGCTGCGGCGTACTGTTGTCTTGTTGTTTTTATATTAATGGACGATCATGTGATAACTTCACTGATTTATTTTAGTTCATCGAGCGAAACAGAAAGATCGAAGTCTACCCACAATCTACCAATGAATTTGGGGACAAAATACATACATATACATTTGATTATTATTAGATATTGATGTGCCGTGTGGTTCCCGGCACCAATACAAAAAGGAAAAGGACCATTCTATCTCTTTCCCATGGATGTCGTAAAAGGCGACTAAGCGATAGGCTTACAAATATAGGATTTTTTTAAGGCGATGGGTTAGCAACCTGTCACTATTTGAATCTCAATTCTATCATTAAGTCAGATAGCTGAACGTGGCCATTCAGCCTTTTCAAGACTGTTGTCTCTGTCTACCCCGCAAGGGATATAGACGTGACCATATGTATGTATGTATAGATTTAAATAGTAACAGGTCGCTAGCCCATTACTATAAGAATATCAAACGTATTTAGCCCCTCCCAAGAATAATTTGGTCACCGTTTACGACATCCATGGGAATTTCAATTAATCTGAACAATGTATTCACTTGTTCACATATCTATTCTAAGTTTGGATAGTTGTGAAGTTGACGTTGTTGAAGAAAATGCTGCAGTGCAGTTTGTTACCGCTCCTTCTGCGCTGACGCTTCGGAAGCGGCAGTAAACTTAGTTTTAAGTAATTAATTTGACGTCAACCAATGTTGTGAAACCAAAAGATATGTCAATTATTAAATGATATGATTTATCCCATAATATGGACAAAAGAAATTTAAATTTTGAATTTGAATATAAAGTGGTTCTATACCAAAATGCCGGAACCACACGGCATGCCAGAAGAATGACGATGACGAAAAAAAAAATCATCACTTACTCTGTTTCCCATCCAATAAGAAATCGGCTGGCATGCCCAGGGAATTGATCAGCGTGTGATTGACCACGCTGATGTTGGTCAAATTATGACTGACCACTGTGATGTTGACCACTGACTGGTTCTTTGGGGGCTCCAACTGCGGTAGGGCTGGTGATGTCCACGCTAGAATTGTACCCGCTATGACTGCGCCAATTGTTGCTGAGTAAGGAAAATAAATCTATACTAATATTATAAAGCTGAAGAGTTTGTTTGTTTGTTCGAACGCGATAATCTTAGGAACTACTTACTGGTTTGAATTGAAAGTTTTTTTTTGCATTGAATAGACCATCAAATTAAGGACGTCCTGGTAAAGGGTCAGGTCAAAAGTACCCGAAACCGCCGAGCTTGCATGAAGAGAGTTTATGAATGTGGATGAAGCAAAGGAAGTATGCAGAGATCGTGGCTAGTGGAAAGAGGTAGTATCTGCCTACCCCTCCGGGAAAGAGGCGTGATTTTATGTATGTATATATGTAATATTATAAAGCTGAAGAGTTTGTTTGTTTGAACGCGATAATCTTAGGAACTACTGGTTTGAATTGAAAGTTCTTTTTTGCATTGAATAGACCATTTATAGAGGAAGGCTTTAGGCTATAACATCACGCTGCAACTAGAAGGAGCAAAGGAATAATGAAGTGGGGAAAAAATGGGGAAAATTATTCATCCTTGAGGGCTTCAATGATGCCCAAAATAACTATTCCACGCGGACGAAGTCGCCGGCACAGCTTGTTAAAGATAAACAATATAATATATTAACACACATACGTACATACATATAATTCCGTCCAGTCCTTGCGGGGAAGACAGAGCCAACAGTCTTGAAAAGACTAATAGGCCACGTTCAGCTGGTTGGATTAATGATATAATTGAGATGCAAATAGTGACAGGTTGCTAGCCCATCGCCTGTTTGAAAACTCAAATTTTCTCTAACAAAATATAAAATTGAGATTTCAGTCTTTCCAAAACTGTTGGCTCTATCTACGCCGCAACGACGTCCGACGTGACTATACGTAAGTATAAAAGTAAATATCCCATCATCATTTACCGTGGTCCGTTAAAAAAACACGCTACATACGTAATTTGCTGAAAAAAAAAACATTTTATAGTAGGTAGTAATGATGACGGAATCACTGTGTCATTTAGTCGTAATTGTTATTTTTTTTTAACATAAACTCTAGTTGTTATACTATTTGACGTCAAGAATTTGCATACAGCTAACTAAATATTAAATTATTTTAATATGTATGTATGTACGTCATCTATTTTTTTAATATTAGACAGGCGGAAGTAGGCAATGTAATTTAAAATGTCACGATTCTAAAATCACGCAATTTTTTTTTCTGGAGAAGGGCCCTGGCAGCGCTTTTTTGACTATGATCCTGAATTGATATACCTAATTATGTTTTCACAAGAATCGACTCCCGCCTGCCCTTCCTCTCGGACGATCCGTTATGTTAAAATCTGCACTATATAAATGTGGTATATAAAAATAAATGTGGATATATAAATATAAATGTGGATATTGTGAAGTTGACGTTGTTGAAGAAAATGCTGCAGTGCAGTTTGTTACTGCTTCTTCTGCACTGACGCCTTGGAAGCGGCAGTAAACATAGTTTTAAGTAATTTATTTGACGTCAACCAATGTTGTTAAACCATACGTTTTGACAATTATTAAGCGATATGAAGTATCTTATAATAATGAATAAAAATTATTGATTTTTTTTTAATTTTGAATTTTGGTGCAATTGCTGTTGGTATGATAAGATTAATAAAATCTTATAGAATAGATTTATTTTTAAAATTGGATACAAGGTATTGACGTCGCATCATTTAAATCAAATTATAACTACTGCCGCTTCCAAAGCGCATGTGAAGAAGAAGCGGCGAAACAAACTGCACTGCAGCATTTTCACCGGACGTCAATTTACAAATATAGATACTCTTAAATATAAATCGTTTACAAATGCACAAACATGAATTAATGTAAAACTAATGATTTCATTACGAATATTTCGACAAAATAGAGTTATGACTTGAAACAGGACGTCGACAGTTATTCGCGCGATAAAATCTACGTCACGCGTGCCATGCTACGGGCGTTAGTCGTCTTTTACGACTACCACGAGAAAGAGATACAGTAGATCTATTTTCAACTGCCGGGAACCACGCGGCACGGATTTCCGTCAACGGATCAATTTATTTCTTTACATTAGATAAAATTAACAAGTGATTTATTTATTTTATAACTACTTATGTACCTACAATTTTTTGTAACTGTGTAAATTTCAAAAAAACAAACAAACAAACATCAATTACTTATCCTTGAGTCGCCTTCTACATTCAACAATGTCGGAAATCACGAGAGTCTCTTCCGAACTGTCTAAAACTATTTCTATCAGTCACAAGACCCGAACTGCTGTTGTGATATCTATAATTAGATTCTGCACCCTTGCCAAGAACGAAATGTTACTCATTAATAGGTTGTTAGGTTATTTTAGATACGAGTTCCTTTTCATACATGCATACATACTTATGGTCACGTCTATGTCCCTTGCGGGGTAGACAGAGCCAACAGTCTTGATAAGACTGAATGGCCACGTTCAGCTATTTAGCTTAACGATAGAATTGAGATTCAAATAGTGACAGGTTGCTAGTCCATCGCATAAAAAAGAATCCCAAGTTTGTAAGCCTATCCCTTAGTCGCCTTTTACGACATCAATGGGAAAGAGATGGGGAGTGGTCCTTTTCTTTTTGTATTGGTGCCGGGAACCACACGGCACTACATACATATAATCACATCCATATTCCTTGCAGGGTAGACAGAGCCAACGGCCTTGAAAAAACTGAAAGGTAAGGCTTTCGGTATTTTCAAGACTGTAGGCTCTGTCTTCCCCGCAAGGGATAGGTATAGAATAGAATAGATTTGTTTTCAAAATTGGAAACAAGGTATCACTTATTGACTTACACTTAAATCTAATTATAACTACTACCGCTCGCAAAGCGCACGCGCAAGATGAAGCGGCGGAACAAACTACACTGCAGCATATAAACGTGATTGTATGTATTCACCAGCGACTGCAGCTAAATACTGTGTGGCCCTCCTTGTCTCCCCGCCCTTCTCCTGGACGGAGAGCATGTGCATCGTGGGCTTGTCCATTTTGACTGTGTGTTCGTCTGTCCGTCGATATCTCTACATCCTGAAACAAAGAAAGTATGCAATTTGAAAAAAAAAAAAATTAACAACGTTTATTTCATTTACCACAAAGTGTACAAAGATATGTACATTGTTAGGACTCTCTAGTAAGCAAAAAATGCTTGTGTCAGAGAACCTTACTCTTTCTTTACATACATTACTAACACTTGTACATACATATGGTCACGTCTATATCCCTTACGGGTTAGACAGAGCCAAAAGTCTTGAAAAGACTGAATAGCCACGTTCAGCTATTTGGCTTAATGATAGAATTGAGATTCAAATAGTGGCAGGTTGCTAGCCCATCGCCTACAGAAGAATCTCAAATTTGGAAGCATATCCCTTAGTCGCCTTTTACGACATCCATGGGAAAGAGATAGAGTGGTCCTATTCTTTTTTGTATGGGTGCCGGGAACCACACGGCACTACTACTAACACTTGTTTATAATAATAATAATTTATTCCCTCATTTCCAGGGGGAGGTAACCCGTCACCTTTCTCTGGGGCTGTTCATGTATAGCCTTTGATATAATGGTATGATATACGGTATTTATTTCAAACTAGCTGTGTCCGCGACTTCGTCCGCGTGGAATAGTTATTTTGGGCATCACTGAAGCCCTCAAGGATGAATAATTTTCCCCATTTTTTTTTCACATTTTCCATTATTTCTATGCTTCTTACAGTTGCAGCGTGATGTTATAAAGCCTAAAGCCTTCCTCGATGAATGGTCTATTCAACGCAAAAATAATTTTTCAACTCGAACCGAACTCGAACTGAAATTAGCGCGTTCAAACAAACAAACTCTTCAGCTTTATAATATTAGTATAGATTTAATTGCAAAAATGTACAAAAGGCGGACTTAATGCCGTTTGGCATTCTCTACCACCTAACCAGCTGACCAAACAGAGAACTTTAAGTTGTAAGGTATAGCATGTCGGTTAATATGACGGCCTATTTGGCGTAGTTATAGAAACTTTCCTCTGAAGCAAATGGTCCCGCGTTCGAGCCCCGGTCAAGTCATGACGGAAAAATAACTATATCTGATTTGCCAGGGTCTTCGATGTTTTTCTTTTAAGTATTATTTATAAATTACCTAAGGGATAGGATATATACTTGAGATTCCCTATGTGAGTCTCAATTAAGTATATCATTAAGCCAAACAGCTGAACGTGGCCTTTCAGTATTTTGACGACTGCTGGCTCTGTCCACCCCGCAAGGGATACAGACGTAATAAATTACCTACAGTACTTATCGTTGAGTTAGTAATTATAATATGATTATGACAAAAAACGTGAGACCTCGCATAAGAATTATGGACCTCGGCATTCGAAACAAATAATGATGATTGAAAGGTGTATCTGATAAAGTTAAGCACACTTGTTAAAGCATTTAAATTGGAAGTTAAAGGGTTAAGTGACATAAACGAACATACAGACATACCCGCGAGTCATCTTGTTTGTGCAGTGGTCAATGCTTTGAATTTCCATTTTGCATTCAATTGTAGCAATAACTGTTTAATCTAAGGTCAGATGTAACTATTGGAGGTCGATTAAGATGAATTGATTGATTATATGTTTACCCTACCCTGAGATGGTTGAGTTTTGACTCTTTTTGAAGCAAACTATAATAAATTAGAGGTCGCCCGCGACTTCGTCCGCGTGGAAACAATCCCGCGGTAACTCCGGGATAAAAAGTAGCCTTTATGTTATTCTGGGTCTTCAGCTACCTACATACCAAATTTCATCGCAATCGGTTCAGTGGTGATTGCGTGAAAGAGTAACAAACATCCAGACTGACATCCTGACATACTCACAAACTTTCGCATATATAATATTAGTAGGATTTTAAGGAATTGGTAGGTAAGGTACATTCTTGATGCATAAAACTGAAAGTTGATTTTTTTTTAATGTCTTTCGGAGGAAATAACCCGATTATGTACACTTAATTGAACTTTAGTTTGACCGTTATCAAAAGTTGTGCATCATACACATAGATACGCAAAGATGAGGAAATATTTAAAGGAGAGGACGTCGAGTACAGAGTTCAACACACTGCGAGCGGTTTAGTTTCTAAAAATCACATCACAGAAATGTAAGTGACATTGTTATGTAACATTTAGGGTCATGTGAACGACAAACTACTAGACTACTCCTTATGTAATTTCTCTGTATAATGTCTCGTCTAATTTTCTACATAAAATAAGTTTTGCCCGGTCAGTTCTAATTGTAATGCATATGTATTAAATGACTTAAGTTAACGGACTGATGATATCTGGCTTAAATGAAATGAATCTACACGAGCGGCTTTTTAAGCAATATAATCAGATAGTTTTCAACAACATCTATGGAATAAACTGCTTTGTTTTTTAAAAATTCACTATCGCATTCTCCTGTGAGAAATGCTCTGTGTCTTGAATTCATTGACCGCATGTAACACTATACCCACGTTCATTTGACATAGAGGCCGCCCGCGACTTCGTCCGCATGGAAACCCTATCAATCCCGCGGGAACTCTGGGATAAAAAGTAGCCTATGTGTTATTCTGGGTCTTTAGCTACCTACATACCAAATTTCATGGTAATCGGTTCAGTAGTTTTTGCGTGAAAGAGTAACAAACATTCCATACAAACTTTCGCCTTTATAATAGTAGTAGGATAGGATTGTAAGACACAATTGATATGTCAATGAGAATGCAGATTTAATTTCTACATTAAACACTGGAAGCGACAAAAATCGGTCATTTGCGAGACGGACTTCCGCGTCAAGGGTTCCACATAGAAATTTTGTACATACCTACATACATATATTCACGTCTATATCCCTTGCGGGGTAGACAGAGTCAGTAGTCTTGAAAAGACTGATTGACCACGTTCAGCTGTTTGACTTAATGGTGTAGTAGATTATTTTCAATAATTTTTTCATTTCAAGTTTTTAGTTCAAATGAAGCAGTAGGTATGTATGTACTGCACATACAACACACGACATGTCATAATGTTAACGCGTAGATTCAAACTATTGACGCCAATGAACTAGCGACGAAAATACATTATTTGAATGTTTGTACGCGATAACTTTCGTCTATGTCTTCTCTGATTTTACATATATTATATACATACATAAAATCACGCCTCTTTCCCGCAGGGGTAGGCAGAGACTACCTCTTTCCACTTGCCACGATCTCTGCACACTTCCTTCGCTTCATCCACATTCATTCATTTCATTCTTCTCTGATTTTGATGAAATTTAAAAGATATGTAGGATCTGTAATTTTTTTTTTTCAATGTTTGCATACCCACATCCACCACGTGGTCAAGGTGGGATTTGAACCTGTGCCTTCATTGCGTCAATCAAGCATTTCTATACCGCACTTCGTCGATTCTTCCACCGACACTATTAAGCTGAGACTAGTCTGTTTTGAATACTGTCCTCAGTTTTAAAATACCTCAGAAAACTATCTCTCCAATATTTTAAACAGGAACAATATTCGTCTACAAGTTTTCGAGATTAGCACATACGTATAGACAGAGAAAAAAGGGGACACGATCCCTTCATGGGACAAGTCCGCCATTTCAAGTGATTTATTTATTTTATAACTACGTACTATTTCTTGTAACTATGTAAATATCAACAACAAACAACAAACAAACTTTTCTTTATGATATGTAGTGATAGCGATCCAGCTCAGTAACCTGACACAGCTTCGCTCAACAAATACAACATTTTGTGTGACATCCCTATTCGTTCCCAACAAAACTGATAAAGCCCCAAAAAATATTGATCTCGGCATGATCACAGATAGCGCAGTTTGATACGATACATACATATAATCACGTCTATATCCCTTGCGGGGTAGACAGAGCCAACAGTCTCGAAAAGACTGATAGGCTATGTTCAGCTATTTGGCTTTAAGATAGAATTGAGATTCAAATAGTGACAGGTTGCTAACCCATCGCCTAAAAGAAGAATCCCAAGTTTATAAGCCTACCCCTCAGTCGCCTTTTACGACATCCATGGGAGCGAGATGGAGTAGTCCTATTCTTTTTCTATTGGTGCCGGGAACCACACGGCTGATACGACGTGTGATACGATAAAATCATAATTTAGTTAACGCGCCAAATCTGTACAGATATGACCACTCTCGTTATCTTTGGTAGCCTTCAGATAACGCTGATAGTGTCGCAACTCTGTTTTGTGTGCACTGTCCGAATAAATGCCCTATAGGGATTTATTTTTCCAGTTTCACTATCTTGGCAGGAGTGAAAATATTAGACTAATTGAGGAAAAAATAACTTGCTTGCGCCTAAAAAGAATGTTTCTTTTTTATTGTTCAATAAATGAAGTACGTGTTTTTTTTTTAAATAAGAATAGGGCCACTCCATATCTTTCCCATGGATGTCGTAAAAGGCGACTAAGGGATAGGCTTATAAACTTGGGATTCTTTTTTAGGCGATGGGTTAGCAATCTGTCATTATTAGAATCTCAATTCTATCATTAAGCCAAACGATCAACGATCAACTACCTACATACCAATTTACCTACGTGAAAGAGTAACAAACTTCCATACTGACATACTCACAAACTTTCGCATTTCTAATATTAGTAGGATTCAAACCGCAACTTGACCACGCGACAGCTGTGGCCTTTAATTAACCGCTTAGCTAATGCTCCTCTATATAAGACACCTAAATAAAAACCTATAAATAGTTTTAGTTTTAAATTAATTAGTTTGTAAGTATCTTTTTTTTTCTTTTTATAAGTAGTTGTAGCTTTAGTTATAATTTGATATAATAAATACTTATATAAATAAAAACTATATTGCTAAAGAAAAAAAATATAGTAAGACTAGTTATTACATTCGATAACAGAGAGAACCAAAAATGAGACATTATATCTTTGGAAAACATGAACCAGCACGGATAAGTAATATTTCCCTTACGGTGAGGGAAAAACATCGTGAGGAAACCTGCACATTCTTGCGGATGGATTCCCCTGCAAAGGTTGCGGAGGTCAGATGAGAGTCGCTTCGTGTAAATACCTTGACTTACTCAATCCAGGACAGTGACCCGTAAATGTGCACCCCGGGCTTCTCCAGAAAGGTCAAGAAAGGACAGAATGTAACCGGGACTAAGGCCAGGATCAGGCAGATAAGGAATGTATCTAAGTGTAGTCCTTTTCTGTGACCCACTGTACTTTCCTCGGCGCCAACACTCGATCATGAATCTCTCAAATGTTAAACAGTTGCTATTCAAAGTGATAACATCAAAAAATCTTATCCGTATTGATTTAAGATTAGGATAAGCCATACTTGACCACTTAACAACTTTAGTTCGAGTAGAAAGGATAAAAAAATCATAAATACCTATAGCCCATTATTAGGCATATATTTGGTAAGATCTCTGCATACTTCCTTTGGTTCATCCACATTCATACATTTTTCATGCAAGCTCGCCGATAAAAGGTACTCTTGTCCTAAACGTTGACTAGAACGTCTCTGATTTCAGGATACATACGTCTTAACCTTTTAATCTTGTCCCTACGTCTTCTTTCACAAAATACGTATGTTGGTCAAATCGGGGACGTCATGTTGTGAGCTGGCAAGAGTGCTTACTCTCAACCTAAAAGCTTGCAAGAAGAGAATTATGCAAGAATTTATTGACGAAGATGCAATGTAGTGGAGAAATTAGGTCTCAGCCTACCTCTCTGGGAAAGTACCTACTTTATATTATGTTTATTTGAATTTAAGTACTCAGCTAGCAAACTGATTGAGATGCCGAGGTAACCGTATAGAGTTAACCCGCTAACGAACAACTAATGATGCTAATTAAATGGCGTGAGGTCACACGGACCGACTAATCCACGGTACATACAGATATTAAACGCGCATGTAACGTACCTTTATTTTATCTCGGACGTTTCGAATCATGTTAAAATGATCCGTGGTCACCGAGCGAGGTACCTATGTTACGGGCACTTTAATACCCTTTTTATGGATTTATGGTATAATGACACGCGAAAGTTAATCATACATATATATAGTCACGTCTATATCTCTTACGGGGTAAACAGAGCCGGAGGCCCGAAAAGACTGAATGGCCACATTCAGCTGCTCGGCTTAATGATGGAATTGAGATCCAAATAGTGACAGGTTGCTAGCTTGTTGGGTTAGAATGTTTATCATAATCAGTAAGATTTATTCTTTAAACAACAGTCTCTTCTCTAGTTTTGAGTGTTCAAAATATCTAAATCTTGACATTATCATGCATGCAGTGAAAATCATTTTATCTCCTACATTTTGAGATGGCTACTAGATATCAAGTATCTATATATCGATAAATTTATATTTAGAACTTGTTATTAAACACCCTGCTTGAGAGCTCATAGATTGTTATTATCGATTTATGGTCATATAAATTCGGTAGCTTATTATAGCATCGTTGAATTGATTTATGGCTACGTAGTGACAATCACTCTTTATTTAAATGTTTCATGAGTCATTTAGATTGAACTATAATAGCCCACGATCGCATTATTTACAGTTTACAAAATACATATATTATCACACCTTTTATTAAACTCTTTTTTTTATTTGTTTTTTTCTTTTGTTGGTATCCAAATAAAACAAGCATCGTTGTTACGTTGTTGTATCACGCACAAAGACACATGCCAAGTGGCGGCCATTTTGGAGTTACGAGTAGCAATTGTTTAAGTACATATTTAAGTTTGTTTTTATTATTTGGCAAATAAACAATTTTTCTTTCTACTCTTTCTCGGAAGGGTAGGCGGAGACTACAACTTTTCACTTCCCACGATCCAGGGATCGGAAAAAGACGCATAGCGATCGAAAAGTATGCAGGTATACTTTTCGATCGCTAAGCGTCTTTTTCTTCATGCATATTGTGGAATCATTCCTTTTCAAATATAATACCTAGACACCTGAATAATAGTCTATATTTCAGGAACTTTATAACAAAAGACTAGGTATTCAACATGGCGAAAATATAAGGTACCTAAATCCTTTGTACGGAATGGAACCATAAATATTTTACGCGAGTTTTCTGCGACTAGCATGCAGCAATTTTAAGTTATGTTTTTAAAGTACTTATCTCTTTCTCTCTCATCTCTAAGTGTTCCCGGTTGCACCCTCCACATAAGTGTTTCGGGGCCCGGGGTCTGCCTTATGACCTCTTTTCTCTCCACTTGTAAACTAAAGTATTTAAGGAATTTATACGTGACTTTATGTATGTTGCGGGGTAGACAGGGCCAACAGTCTTGAATAGGCTGAATGGAAACGCTCAGCTTATACATACCAGTTAACTGGAAATTCCAATACGAGTAGTACTTATACCTACGTATGTTACGTATTATTTTTATGTAGGTAAATTAAATCAGGTAAGTAGGTAATCACTAAAACACGAGTTCCTTGGTTTCATCACTCTTGATTACCATGGAGTTGCATAGAAATTATTTTCCTGGTTATCTTCTTACTTCTTATCATACAAAGGTACTTAGACACTATTTATAAAAAAAAAAAATATGCCTTATTTTTTTCTCTTACACGCGAGTATCCGTTTTGTACGAACCTACTTAAGGTAGGTAAAGTTTTATGTTGTACAAATACTTTTTAAATTATTCTCTTCTTTCTCATGGCTTTAGTCCAGGTTGCATCCTCATTACTCTGGAGAGTATGCCTTTGACCATAGATCCTGGTGATCGCATTATACAAAGGTTAATAGGTATGTAAGTTATTTCTACGTAAGTTCCTATTTAAGAATAGTCAATCACGTCTTTATCCGTTACGGACAGACAAAACCGACAGTCTTAAAAAGACTGTAGGTCAGGCCGCTTATTATCATCAGCTAAGTATTCAATCTTCGTCGTTACCTTTTCCCACTTTCTACGTGAGGTCGGCACAGTACCTATGTTAGTTTTTTCCAATTACTTCTGTCAATTGCCATCTCACTGGTCACTCCCTTTCTCCTCATACTGTCCTTTACGCCGTCCATCCATCTCTTTTTAGGTCTTCCCCTATATCTTGAACCTTTCACTTCCATATTTAAGGCTCTTTTAGTAACATGACCTTCCTCTCTTCTCATGATGTGTCCGTGTGTGAGCTAAGTATTCAATATTTAATATTATTCAGTTAAGTATTCAATAAATTAATGATTAGTTATTTAAAATTAATTTTTCCTTTATTATTTACCTTGTAGCTAAAGGTCGAAGTACCCGTATGTTTATAAATACTTTACTAATCGGGTTTTATGTATATTGAACTAAGTGATTATTTTAGTTAATTTTATTTACATACTTTGTCAAATACAAACAATATAAATATGCATACGGTAAAATGAATGCCGAAATCCCATGATTATCACGAAATGTATGGAAAATAAATGTCTGAAATTTTACGATAATGAATAAACATACATATTTTTTGTAAGTATAATACAAAATATTAAGTAGGTATGTTCTACGTATTATGATAGTTACTTAGTTATATATTTCGCGTGTTCGAAATTTTTTATGTTATCTATTGATATTATTAATAATTTATTCTTAAAAATGGTATTTTATAAAGTTTCTCTTTGCAAATATTTTATGTTTTACAAGAAAAGTAGTGCTACTTTTATTTAAGTTTTACTCAGGTCAAATGAATTAAAACATTTTCAAAAATATTTTTAACAACTGTTATTTAAAAGTTTATGTAGGAACTGCGGTTTATTTCGTCTATTTGTAAAAGTAAAACCAATACTTACATGCCTGTGGGACAGGGTACCTAAGTATGCATGATAAGATAAAATTAGGGTAGTTATCTAATAGTTAAATGGTTGGTACTCACCAATTAAAGTTAAAAATATGTCAAGAACTAAAATTACTATGCACAAACACAGCTGCAACACAAACAAAACAATGAATTATAAAAATCCAGTAATCCAGTGTAACGAAAAAAATAATGTTCTATTTTTGAATTGTATTAGCGCGTTGTTTATTTGCGCGCTTGGCGGTTGGCGGGATACTGTTAGGCCATGTGTTATTTTATTTGCCCGCTCGACGATTCAAATTGTGAGATGAAGATTGGATACAATCGAAAATCATTATAAATTGGTTATATAAAGCAGACAAGTCGAAATGCATTGCGTTAATATACATATGTCTTTATTAAAAAAATGTGTTTGATTTAACTTTTAACTTCAACCAAAAATTGAGGTGAGGTTCATCACGGTTTCATCAGACTTCGTTTAAGGTGTAGACAATTTTTTTGTTGCTTTTGACTACATCCTATTCCTACCTAACTATATTTATAAGTTTTCTATTTAAAAGATTTAATCGAAATCGGTTAGGTCCTCTAAATATTTCGTTGTAAGAAGAAAATTATAATCTTATAAAATAACATTAATTTACTTATAAAAATATACCTGTTTTGAATTCTATCACCATATTTACCACTGTCATTTATTCTATAGAGCTCTGTGCTTTAAAAAAAGTCAATCAATGTCAAAGGCAAATGTCGGACAGACTATTGCTGTCATTTGTCCTCGCACATGTTCGCACGTGTTTGTTTATTTTTATGATCCAGAAAGATTGAATTTGATATTTCTTTTAATTTTAATTCTGTTCGTCGTAAATGCTTACACAATCCTAAAATGAAAGGAAAAAAGAGTGAACAAAAGCCTTCACTTGCTTACACGGGCAGTAAAGACTATAGTAAGCCGCCTAAAATAGCAAACCCGGTTAGTACTAGTTTAGTAATTTTTTTCTATTATTTACGTTATACTATAGAATTATTTATTGTATTACATATTGGTAAATTTATCTTTATATATATCTTCTCTCTTTCAGCTTTTACAATGCCTCGGAGCACCACATATAGACTCATTCAACTACATGCTTCAAGATGGGTTGAAAATTGCCATCGAAGACTTATTGCCTGCACATTTTGAAGGTCCCAATGGTGAAAAGGTTAAAATAACTATAGACGATGCTGCATTTTCGAAACCCAGTGTTCCAATTGATGTGGTGGGTGTTAAAAACCAGCAGGTTTGGCCCACTGAGTGTAGGCAAAGGGCCGCTACATACAGGGGTGATTTTAAAATAAGAATGACTGTGAGTGTTGATGGGAAATCCGTTTCGGTGGACAAGTCTATGGGAAGCCTGCCTATTATGGTTAAGGTGTGTATTCTGTGTTCTATATAAATTTAAATATTTTTTTAATTTTTTACATTTTGATGGCAATGGATAACTTTAGGTCCCTATCGGTAACTAGCCCAAGAAAGTCGAAAGGCGGATCCCGGGCCCTTAAACACTTGTGGAGGGTGCTTATAAGGTTTTTGCAGACTAAGGGAAAGGTTAATAAACTTAGGATTTTTCTTGTAGATTGTGGGCTAGTAACCTGTCTATTTGAATCTCAATTCCATCATATAGCCATACAGGAAAATGTGGCCTTTCAGTCTTTCCAAAACTTTTGGCTCTGTCTACCCTTCTAGCCTTCAGATAAGATGAGATATTAACTTAAATATTTTTAAAATTGAAACTTTTTCACTGTAGGTTTTGTTTTTTTTTTATTTTATTCATATTTCTATTTATTTTTAGTCCAAGATGTGCCACCTAGCAGACCTGTCGCCGGAAGAGCTGATCCAGCACAATGAACATGCAGACGAGTGGGGGGGATATTTTGTGGTCAAGGTAAATCATAGCTTTTACATAGATACATATGGTCACATCCATGTCTCTTGCGGGGTGGACAGGGCCAACAGTCTTGAAAAGACTGAATGGCCACCTTCAGCTATTTGGCTTAATGATAGAATTGAGATTCAAATAGTGACAGGTTAGCAACCTGTCACTATTCTACTATACCCATTGCCTAAAAGAAGAATCCCAAGTTTATAAGCCTATCCCTTAGTCGCCTTTTACGACTAAATGGGAACGAGATGGAGTGGTCCTATTCTTTTTTTATTGGTGCCGGGAACCACACGGCACTATATAGAGTTAATAAATTTAAAAATAAGGCAGTTGAAGGTTTCTTTTTTAATGTGGTTGAAAATAACTCTCTGTTTGCAGGGTCACGAGCGGCTAGCGAGAATGTTGCTTGTCACCAGGAGGAACTACCCGGTGGCCATCAAGCGGCCATCTTGGAAAATGAGAGGAAACCTGTTCTCGGAATACGGCATACTGGTTCGGTGCGTGAAGAGTGATCAGACTAGCACTGTAAGTTGTTTTTGATCACCATTTCATCTTTTTCCCGTGGCTTTCGTAAGAGGCTACTAAGTGATATACTTAGTTTCTTATCCTGTAGTAGATTTGGAAGGCATATTGATTAGTTCTAGCTGTCATCACTATTACTTCTATCAGATTGCAGTCGTAAAGCCATGCCTGGGAATGTTGTGATGTGAAAGAAGATTTAGCTACAGTTATAGAAAAGGGTATGTTAAAATAGTTTGGTCATGTGGAGAGGATGAATGAAAGCAGGTTGACTAAGCAGATATACAAGGAGAGTGTGGTCGGAGTGGGAAGGCCTACAAATCTATCTTGATCAAATTAAGGACATCCTGGCAAAGGGTCAGGTCAAGAGTACCCGAAACTGCCGAGCTTGCATGAAGAGAGTTATGAATGTGGATGAAGTGAAGGAATCGTGGCAAGTGGAAAGATGTAGTGTCTGCCTACCCCTCCGCGAAAGAGGCGTGATTTTATGAATGTAAGCCATGCCTATACGCGACCTAAAATATGCGATGCCTTTATTGGCCACTTACACACACGACAACTACAAACAAATGACACATCAACTGAATGACATGCTTATTAATGAAACCTTATTGAAAACATAACATGTTTTTTACTGCCCTCAAGATGGTAGTTTTTAGTTTCACCTGTATGTTTGCATGTTTGTCCGCGATTATCTTGCGTTTCGCTGAACCCTGACACTGAACTGAAAGTTTTAATAAAAGTGTTGGCACACTTAGGAGGTTTTAGAAATTACCCGACTTCAAAAAAGGAGGATATCATTTGGATGCAGTTCTCTTTTTATATAAGTTATTTAAATGATTTGTGATTGAAATGTTAGATTTACCTTGTAACCTCTTTTTTTTACAAATATCAATTGTATATTTTCAGAACAACGTCCTACATTTTCTACAAAACGGCACTTGTAAGCTGATGTTCTCTCATCGCAAAGTGATGTACTACGCGCCTCTACTTCTAATATTGAAGTGCTTGGTGGACTGGCCTGACCATTATATTTACAGGCTGCTGTTGAACGGGAAGAAGGATGATCTGTATTATATGAAGTAAGTATAAGTTTATGATTGCAATGAATAGGAACTTGTGCTTTGTTTTTTTTGTAAAATAACATAATTCGGGCAAATTCATTTTACATTTTAGTGCCTCGAATAAGAATTAAAATGAGTGCTTTTTCAAATATTACTGTTTAATGTATAATACGAATAATTCGCAAAATAAAGAAAGAAATGTCTTAATTTATTACGACTTCATAGCGTATAAAAATTTTAAAAACTCCCAACAGAAATTAAAGTAAAAAAAATAAAATTAACTCAATCTAAAGGTAGTTTAGTATGTCTTCTTCCTCTTGGCTTTAGCCCCGGTTGGATCCTTACAACTCTGGAGAGTAACACTGTATCCCTTTGACCACGGATCATGGATTGGGTGAGTCAGGTTTTTACACGAATCGAATCACATTTGACCTTCGCAACCTTTGCAGGGGAACCTAACTCGTAATGAACCGATCATGGTAACACATCCAGTTGCCTGAACGTGCAGGTTTCCTCACGATGTTTTCCCTCACCGCAAGACCATCGGTCAGTATTCAAACTAACGTACGTAACTTCGAAAATAATAAATCACTACATAGTATAAAACAAAGTCGCTATTTTAGTCTGTTTGTCTGTATGCTTAAATCTTTAAAATTACGCAACGGATTTTGATGCGGTTTTTTGTAACAGGTAGAGTGATTCAAGAGGAAGGTATTTATGTATAATAACATTTATAATTTTGCACCCCTGCGAAGCCGGGGCGGGTCGCTAGTAAATAATAATAAATAAAGAAATAATGTTTATTTCGGAAATTATCCATATATATATTGTTAGTAATTAACAAAGTAACTTAAAAAATATACTCTCAACTTTTTTACTACTTCCACAGTTGCATCCAGAACATGCTCCGGGAACTTCATGAGGAAGGTCTCCATACTTCATCGGAGTGTCGTTCGTACCTCGGCAGGATGTTCAGACAACGACTCTTCGAGTTACCACCCTGGGCTACTGATGAGGACGCCGCAGACTTCCTCCTGGATCGCTGTGTGATGATACATTTGAAGAGTCATAAGGATAAATCCTATTCGTTGCTGTTCATGGCGCAGAAGCTGTTTGATTTGGTGCAGAATAAGTGCAAGGTATGTTTGGATTTCATTCCTTATGTAGTTTTGGAGGGTGTGGAGGGAAAGGTCGGAGTGGGAAGACCTAGACGAACGTATCTTGATCAAATTAAGGACGTCCTGGTAAAGGGTCAGGTCAAAAGTACCCGAAACCGTCGAGCTTGCATGAAGAGAGTTATGAATGTGGATGAAGCGAAGGAAATATTCAGAGATCGTGGCAAGTGGAAAGAGGTAGTCTCTGCCTACCACTCCGGGAAAGAGGCGTGATTTTATGTATGTATGTAGTGTCTCGTTTTGTCTGTTAATATTCATTGTCACGTTACATCAAGTGAGATGGAAGACAAATGCCTAATTCAATGTTGATTTGAAAAAAAAAAAAACCTTTGCCAAATGGTTCTGGATTTTATTATGATTCTTCATCCTGGCTTTAGTCCCGGTTGCATCCTCACTACTATGGAGATGAGCCCGGGGTATGCTTTTAATCTTGGATCTTGGTTTGGGTGGAGTCAGGTTTTTACACGAATCGACTCCCGTCTGACCTCCGCAACCTTTGCAAGGGAACCTAACCTGTATTACATCGATCGTGGTTACACATTCAGTTGCTTGAATGTGCAGTTTTCCTCGCGATGTTTTGCCTCCCGTAAGAGTATCGGTTAGTATACAAAGTAATGTACATAACTTCTAAAATAGTCATTGGTACACTGTCGACGCTGGATTCGAACCCGTGCCTTCCTGCGAATCACGCATTTTAACTGGGCAACTTACCGATTCGATTCAAAATTTTTATTCATTATTATAGGATACTTCATATCGCTTAATAATTTTCAAATCTCTTGGTGTCACAAAATTGGTTGACGTCAAATAAATTACTTAAAACTAAGTTTACTGCCGCTTCCAAGGTGTCAGTGCGGAATAAGCGGTAACAAACGGTAACGAGTTACTTATGGATACATACATACACACATATAGTCACGTCTATATCCCTTACGGGGCAGACAGAGCCAACAGTCCCGAAAAGACTGAATGGCCACGTTCAGCTGCTCGGCTTAATGATGGAATTGTGATCCAAATAGTGACAAGTTACTAGCTCATCGCCTAAAAAAAATAATCGCAATTTTGTAAGTATGATAGTGATATTGAAAGGAGAGTGAACGCGGGGAACATGGTGAATGGAGCTTTGCATGCCTTTATGAGCAGTCAGAAACTATCCAAAAAGGCTCGACTGGCTGTGCACAGGGGCGTGTTGGTCCCGACATTAATGTATGGGAGTGAAAGTTGGGTATGGCAAAAGAAGCATGAAAGCAGAATAAATGCAGTGGAAATGAGAGCGTTAAGGAGTATGATGGGTGTGAAATTGAGTGACAGGATAAGGAACAGCGTGATAAGGGAATGTTGTGATGTGAAAGAAGATGTAGTTACAGGAATAGAAAAGGGTATGTTAAGATGGTTCGGTCATGTGGAGAGGATGAATGAAAGCAGGTTGACTAAGCAGATATACAAGGAGAGTGTGGAGGGAAAGGTCGGAGTGGGAAGACCTAGACGAACGTATCTTGATCAAATTAAGGACGTCCTGGTAAAGGGTCAGGTCAAAAGTACCCGAAACCGCCGAGCTTGTATGAAGAGAGTTATGAATGTGGACGAAGCGAAAGAAGTATGCAGAGATCGTGGCAAGTGGAAAGAGGTAGTCTCTGCCTACCCCTCCGGGAAAGAGGCGTGATTTTATGTATGTATGTATGTATGTTGTAAGCCTATCCCTTAGTCGCCTTACGACATCCACGGGAAAGAGACGGAGTGGTTCTATTCCATTTTTTTTATAGGTGCCGGGAAACCAAACGGCACAAATAAGTTAAGTAAGTAAGTAAGTTTATTTGCGTTAAAAATGGTATTACAGGTCAAAGTACATTTATGTTTCTCACTCTTAACCTAAAATAGGCATGCAAATTTCTGAATTATGGATGATGTATTCTATTCCCCGCCAGGTGGAAGGCGCGGACGCGGTGATGATGCAGGAGTTGCTGCTGGGCGGCCACCTGTACCTGCAGGTGCTGAAGGAGCGGCTTCAGGCCACCATCGACGTGGTGAGGCTGCAGCTGGTGAGGAAGGCCAACGCTGCGAAGAAGGTCACGCTGACTCCTGTAAGTTTTTTTTTTTTTTTTTTTTTATATTATATATATTTTGATGGCAGTATTGTAATGAGGGTTAAGGAATTTTTCAAATAAATTTGTAAGTAATAAATTGTCAGTAACATGTTTGATTCTAAGTAGAATATGTTAAAAGAAAAAACTAACACAATTTGTCATACAAAAATAAAATAAAATGTTAAAATAACATTTTATCTAAAATTTTATATATATTATATATTAATAAATTAATAAATACTCAATTTAAATTAATTTTATATATAAATAAATACTCAATTTCCCATGACTTTGAGAATTGTATTTACATACATACATGTAGTTACGTCTGTATCCCTTGCGGACAGAGCCAACAGTCTTGAAAAACCTTAAAGACCACATTCAGCTGTAAGGCTTTTTAATGGAATTGAGATTCAAAGAGGTGACAGGTTGCTAGCGCAAGTAGAGAAACAATTTTGTTTTCATTTATTTTCCAGATAAATTCCAAATAAAATAATAAATTTATACAGAATTTGATTCCGTATAAATTTATTATTTTAGGCTCATATATATTTTATTCTGGTCGATGGGCTAGCAACCTGTCACTATTTGAATATCAATTCTATCATACAGCCGAACGTGGCCTATTAGTTTTTTTAAGACTGTTGGCTCTGTCTACCCTGCAATGGATATAGATGTGACAAAATGAAAAAAAAAATAGCTTCAGCTTTATAATATTAGTATAGATTTTATTCATTAATTTTCCCAGACTCAAATCCCCGACCTACTTCGCATGGCGGGCAAGTTGGACGCCAAAATGGAGACATTCCTGGCGACGGGCAATGCGCCCTCCAACAACGTGGCGCTGCCGCAGCACAAGGGGCTCACCATCGTGGCGGAGAACATCAACCGCATGCGGTACATGTCGCATTTCAAGTGAGTAGGTTATTTATTAGAACCTCCTTTTTGGGCCGTCCGGTTGATAATATATTTTCGCACTTCCAATACTAACTTTATAAATTTAAAAAAAACCATCGTGGCGGAGAAGATTAACTGGATGCGGTACATGTCGCATTTCAAGTGAGTAGGTTATTTATGAGAACCTCCTTTTTGGGAACGACCGGTTGATGATATATTTTCGCTCTAAACAATATGGCAACGTTAAAAAATAAAATGTAGGTAGATGGCGCTCTTGTCGCGTTTTGTCGGTAACTGACACAAGATGGCAGCTTCTCAAGTTTGTAAGTGCTGGTTTGGTTTTATATACTTATATACTGAAATAAATTAACATATCTTTTGCCATGTAATGTTCTTCAGTAATTTATATATTTTCGACTATTGATGGCCAAGAGTACTCGAAGCCGACGAGCTTGCATGAAGACAGTTATGAAAGCGGATGAAGTGAAAGAAGCATGCAAGCATCGTGGCAAGTTGAAAGATGCGGTCTCTGCCTACCCCTCCGGGAAAGAGGCGTGATTTATGTATGTAAGCATGAATGGTCTGTTATACTGTGGTGTGACTGTCATAATTGTTCCGTTCCTGGGAACGTGTCCTCCAATAAAGTGGCGCTAGCGCAGCACAAGGGGCTCACCATCGTGGCGGAGAACATCAGCCGGATGCGATACATGTCGCATTTCAAGTGAGTAGGTTATTTATTAGAACTTCCTTTTTGGGACCGTTAGAATAGAATAGATTAATTTTCAAAATTGGGCACAAGGTATCACTTACTTAAATTAAGGACGTCCTGGTAAAGGGTCAGTTTAAAAGTACCCGAAACCGCCGAGCTTGTATGAAGAGAGTTATGAATGTGGATGAAGCGAAAGAAGTATGCAGGGATCGTGGCAAGTGGAAAGAGGTAGTCTCTGCCTACCCCTCCGGGAAAGAGGCGTGATTTTGTGTATGTGTGTATCACTTACTGACGTCACATCACTTAAATCTAATTATAATTACTACCGCTTCAAAGCTATTATGTGTTATTTATTAGAACCTCTTTTTTGGAACGTCCGGTTGAAGATACATTTTCGCACTTTCAATACTAACTTTATAAATTTTAAAGAAACCATCGTGGCGGAGAAGATTACCCGAATGCGATACATGTCGCATTTCAAGTGAGCCCGTTATTTATTAGAAATAATATCTAATAAATCAAAATCAGTTGTGTAGTTTCATAGATATATACATACAAACAGACGCGGGAAGCGACTTTGCTTTATATTATTTAGTGATGTAGGAAGTAGATATAGTTGCAAAGTTACGTTATTTATTCACTACGGGAGACGGAAGGAGAAAAGAGGAGAGAAATAATCAAATAAATTAAAATACTATTATATTATGGAAAAAAATAAAATGAATAATATTTGACAATAAAATATAAATTCTGTCATTTTTGTAACTAACTAACAAAACCATGGCAACCTTTGCTATGGCGTACAAGAAGGTTGCCTACAGTGATACATACATACATACATAAAATCACGCCTCTTTCCCGGAGGGGTAGGCAGAGACTAAATCTTTCCACTTGCCATGATCTCTGCATACTTCGCTTCATCCACATTCAGTGATAAGTAAATAAAATTAAAGAACCCTTAAAGACTAGTATCTCACCCCAGGGCCATCCACCGCGGGTCATTCTTCATGGAGATGCGAACGACGGAGGCCCGCCAGTTGCTGCCAGACGCATGGGGCTTTGTCTGCCCCGTACACACTCCGGACGGTGCGCCGTGCGGACTGCTCAACCATCTCACTATGCATTGCCAGGTTTGATAGATAAATAAACATACATACATATAATACATACATACATACATATAATACATACATACATATGGTCGCGTCTACATCCCTTGAGGGGTAGACATACATACATATAGTTATGTACATACATAAACATGTAATCACGTCTATATCCCTTGCGGGGTAGACTAGACAGAGCCAACAGTCTTGTAAAGACTTATGGCCACGTTCAGCTGTTTGGTTTTAAGATAGAATATGGATTCAAATAGTGACAGGTTGCTAGCCCATCGCCTAGATCCTAGAAGAATCCCAAGTTTATAAGCCTACCCATTAGTCGCCTTTTACGACATCCATGGGAGAGAGATGGAGTGGTCCTATTCTTTTTTTTATTGGTGCCGGAAACCACGCGGCATAAAGATAAATAAAATATATGTATATATAAATACAAATCGGGACAAATTACACAGATTGAGTTAGCCTCGAAGTAAGTTCGAGACTTGTGTTACGAGATACTAACTCAACGATACTATATTTTATAATAAATACTTATATAGATAAACATCCAAGACCCAGGCCAATCAGAAAAAGTTCTTTTCTCATCATGACCTGTTCGGGATTCGAACCCGGATATATAGATACACACATATATATATATACAAGTTATATACATACATAAACATATAATCACGTCTATATCCCATACGGGGTAGACAGAGCCAACAGTCTTGTAAAGGCTGTAAGGCCACGCTCGGCTGAATGGCTTCATGATGGAATTGAGATTCAAATAGTGACAGGTTGCTGACCCATCGTCTACAAGAAGAATCTCAAACTTACCGGCCTTTCCCTAAGTCACCTTTTACGACATCCATGAGAGAGATAGGCGAGTGATCCTATTCTAAAGTTCCGGAAACAACACGACATATCGCACCCCCGGTGCGACACTGTCACTTATGCAAAAACACAATTTAAAAGAGAAGCATTTAAAACTTTAACATCCCATAACATTGTCATATTTGAAGATTTTTACAAGCTGAATAGCTTATACTGCGGTAACTATGTGTACTACAAAAGTAACGTTATCGCACCAAGTTAAGGGAAGCATTAGGAGAGTTATTACATATGTAACTCATTTTTGCAATTTTTGCATAAGTGACAGTGTCGCACCGGAGGTGCGATATAGTCCCATCGCGGTTATTATACACATGTAGACAGCTAATAATGTTGTTTTATTTATTTTTTTCAGGTTACACAGTGTCCTGATCCGAATCAACTAGCCAATCTACCGCTCGTCCTCAAAAAATATGGTAAAGTAACCTTTTAGTTATTTATAAATCTAAAAAAATAAAAAAAAAACATGTCTACGAACAAGTTTAAAATTATTGTTGTGACAACTGTGTTTATTTAAAAATTTTACACTGTTTTGCTATTATTTTGTATTAGATTAAGGCTCATTGTAAGTGAATTTATGTCTTTGTGAGTCAAATAAAGATCTTTAAACCATACAACCTTCGTTCGCGCTAATTTAGCGCCACCTACAAAAAAATACAGGTTTTTCGCAAATCAGTCACGTCTACATGCCCTACGGGGTGAACGTAGCCAACAGACTTTATAGCGTTAAAAAAAACCGCCACATTCATCTGTGTATATACACGTGACTATGTGTATGTATGTGTTACTAGCTGTGCCCGCGACTTCGTTCGCGTGGAATAGTTATTTTGGGCATCATTGAAGCCCTCAAGGAGGAATAATTTTTTTTGACATATTCCATTATTTCTTCGCGCCAAATAGTTGCAGCGTGATGATAAATAGCCTAAAGCCTTCCTCGAGAAATGGTCTATTAAACACAAAAAGACCACATTCGAACCAGTAGTTCCTGAGATAAGCGCGTTCAAATAAACAAACAAACTCTTCAGTTTTATAATATTAGTAACTATAGATAAAGATTCATCCTTTCTATTTTGTACGAATAAAACATTATCAATCCTCCATATTCCCCCCAAAACATTAATAGTCCTCCATTTTTCTCCCAAGTACGAATAAAACATTATCAATCCTCCCAATTTCCGCCCCCAAGGTATGCAGCCGATCAGTTCTGTCACCCAGAATCCTATCAGCCACGACGTGTACAAATACCCAGTGTTCCTGGACGGCAGACTTCTCGGCTACTTCTCCGAGGACACGGCTGCTGATGCCATGGCCTTCCTCCGAACACTGAAGGTGAAAGGCGAGGAGATACCAATAACAACGGAAATTGTGTTCGTGCCTAAAAAACAGGTTGGTTTTTTGTTTTTTAGGAACCCAAATCCCAAGTTAATAAGCTTATCCCTTAGTCGCCTAATAGTAACTACGGTAATTGTGTTCGTGCCCAGGAAACAGGTTGGTTTTTTTTTTAGGAATTTAATACTTTTAGGGGGACTAAGGGATAGGCTTATTAACTGTGGATTGTTCTTTTAAACCCATTCGTTTCAGCAACCTGTCACTATTTGAATCTCAATTCTATCATGAGCTTAATAGCTGAACATAGCCTGTGAGTTTTTTCAAGACTACGGGCTCTGTCTACCCCGCAAGGGATATAGACGTGATTATATGTATGTATGTTAGTTATCCCATTTATTCCAAATAAAATAATTATAAATTTTATCAAACGACGTCCTGGTAAAGGATCAGGTAAAAAGTACCCGAAACCGCCGAGCTTGCACGAAGAGAGTTATGAATGTGGTTGAAGCGAAGGAAGTATGTAGAGATCGTGGCAAGTGGAAAGATGTAGTCTCTGTCTACTCCGGGAAAGAGGCGTGATTTTATTTATGTAGGTATGTATTTTTGTATGTAATTTTATCATCAGATATCCGCCCAATACCCTGGTATATTCCTGTTCACGACGGAAGCTCGCATGATGAGATCCGTCATCAACCTGGCCACTGGAGCCCTGGAGCTGATCGGCACCATGGAACAGCTGTACCTGGACGTGGCTGTCACCCAGTCGGAAATTATCAAAGGTAATCTAAGTTTACTGTGTTAATAAATAAATCACTACATAGTATAAAACAAAGTCGCTATTTTAGTCTGTTTGTCTGTATGCTTAAATCTTTAAAATTACGCAACGGATTTTGATGTGGTTTTTTGTAACAGGTAGAGTGAATCAAGAGGAAGGTTTTTATGTATAATTTTTTCCGAATTTTTAACCCGTGCGAAGCCGGGGCGGGTCGCTAGTAAATATATACGGGACAAATTACACAGATTGAGTTAGCCTCGAAGTAAGTTCGAGACTTGTGTTACGAGATACTAACTCAACGATACTATATTTTATAATAAACTAGCGGACCCGACAGACTTCGTTCTGTCAAAAAGATGTTAATTTTATAATAATTTGCATGCTATAATTCATGGCTGACCAGGAGAGGAAATATGTTTTGTTTTCACACCTTTTGTAAACCCTAGTCAAAAGCAAATAAATATTCTATTCTATAATAAATAAATAAATATACACGGGACAAATTACACAGGTTGAGTTAGCCTCGAAGTAAGTTCGAGACTTGTGTTACGAGATACTAACTCAACGATACTATATTTTATAATAAATACTTATATTGATAAACATCCAAGACCAATTGGAGAATGTGCGTTTTTCATCATGCCCTGGCCGGGATTCGAACCCGGGACCTCCGGTGTCACAGACAAGCGTATTACCGCTGCGCCACAGAGGCCGTCTGTTAATATAAATATATAATGGTCCCCGGCACCATTAGAAAGAATAGGATCTGTTCCATCTCCATCTCTCTCCCATGGACGTCGTAAAAGGCGACTAAATATAGAAATAAGGCTGAAAATAATAACATATTTGCGCTGGCAAAGAAAAGATGATGTATGCTAAAAAGTGTCATTTATTATTTTCTTTTTTTTTTCTTATTTTAAATTACCATATGTTTGTTCTTTAGAAAGGAGTTCGTAACACTAAAAGATAGGCTAATAAACTTGGGAGTCTTCATTAAGGCGACAGGCTAGCAACCTGTCACTATTTGAATCTCAATTAAAGCAAACAGCTGACCTATCAGTTTTTTTAAGACTGTTGGCTCTGTCTACCCCACAAGGGATATAGACGTGATTATATGTATGTATACATATAAATATATAAAAGTGAGAGCGTCGGTAGTCGAATAGGAAAGGTTACCACATAACCTTATCAACTCAAAATGCTGAAAACTGTTAAAAAAAGTGAATTTATAAGTTACTAGCGACCCGCCCCGGCTTCGCACGGGTGCAAAATTCGGAAAAAATTATACATAAAAACCTTCCTCTTGAATCACTCTACCTGTTACAAAAAACCGCATCAAAATCCGTTGCGTAATTTTAAAGATTTAAGCATACAGACAAACAAACTAAAATAGCGACTTTGTTTTATACTATGTAGTGATACAGGTGATGAAGATTCTTTCTTTTTTTTTACAGGAAAAACAACGCATCTGGAGTTGTCAAAATCTGCATTCATGAGTAACTTGGCTCAGTTGGTGCCCATGCCGGATTGTAACCAGTCACCAAGGTAAAACTTTATTACGGTGCAGTGTAGTTTGTTCCGCCGCTTCTTCTACACAAGCGCGCTCTGGAAGCGGTTGTAGTTATAATTAGATTTGAGTGACGTGACGTCAATAATTGTATCCAATTTTGAAAGTAAATCTATTCTATTAATTAAAAACAATTAAATATACAAGGTAACTTTTTCATAGAAAACGACACATTGATAATTGTATCACTGCACTGAATAAATGTGGATGAAATTTTACTTGAATTGTTAAAGATACATATAGCCTATGCTATGCTTAAAAGAGTTTTTTTGTAAATTGTACACAGCTGTTTTTTAATATGAATTTTTATTTTTTTTTCTTAATGACCTTTCTTCATACACATTCATCAATATTCTCTCATGCAAGCATTGAAGTTTATAATTAATTTTATCAATACATAAAGACGTTGATAATCAAGAGCTTATAAGCTTTCTAAATGGTTCCGAAAAATTGAGAACCCCCTATTTGGCACTCAATTCAAAATATCAGTATTGCAATGATGGCTTATCATCACATTATTCTATTTTCTCCCCACAGAAATATGTACCAATGTCAGATGGGTAAACAAACTATGGGTACACCCATCCACACGTGGGCTACGAACGCTGAAACCAAGCTGTACAGGCTACAGACCCCTGCCACGCCTCTGTTCAGACCCACACACTACGACCATATAGGATTGGACGACTATCCCATGGGAACTAACGCTATTGTCGCTGTTATATCGTACACGGTGAGTTATTTAATTTTTAAAAAACCTGGTATTTTTGTTTCATTGTGTACAAAAGTGCCAGGGTACTGTACAGTCCCCTGTCATTCTCTTATTGGGATGTGAACTAAGTAAAAATATTAAATGATTAATACATGGTGATGTAACGTTTTAAACAGAGAATATTTTAACCCTAGAGACAAGGTAGGGTATTATAAAAGCATTATCGAGCTATACAGGCTACAGACCCCTGCCACGCCTCTGTTCAGACCCACACACTACGATCATATAGGATTGGACGACTATCCCATGGGAACTAACGCTATTGTCGCCGTTATATCGTACACGGTGAGTTATTTAATTTTTAAAAAACCTGGTATTTTTTGTTTCATTGTTTACAAAAGTGCCAGGGTACTGTATAGTGGAAGTACAGTCCCCTGTCATTCTTCGTTTGGGATGTGAAATAAGTAAAAATATTAATTGATTAAAAGGTAGGGTATGATAAAAGCATTACCAAGCTAAACAGGCTACAGACCCCTGCCACGCCTCTGTTCAGACCCACACACTACGACCATATAGGATTGGACGACTATCCCATGGGAACTAACGCTATTGTCGCTGTTATATCGTACACGGTGAGTTATTTAATATATTTAATATGGTACTATAAAATACTAACAAAAATATGGTACTTTTGTGTCATTGTGTACAAAAGTGCCAGGGTACTGTATAGTGGAAGTACAGTCCCCTGTCATTCTCCTATTGGGATGTGAACTAAGTGAAAATATTAAATGATTAATACATGGCGATGTAACGTTTTATACAGTGAATATCTAAACCCCAGAGTCAAAAGAAAGGGTGACATAACAGCAGTATCAAAATATATAGGTTCCAGACCCCTGCCACGCTTTTATTCAGACCCACACACTACAATCATAAATGATTGGAAGACTATCCCTTGAAAACTCTATATCTCATACGTTAAGTAATTCAATTGAAAAAAAATTGTGTTTTTATGTCAATCTCTGTGTACAAAAGTGCCAGGGGACTGTAAACTTAAAATACTTCATGCTTTAATTTAGATATAAATATACATATATTAGATAGATAAAACTCTTTATTGCACCATAAGAGTAAAACATACAAAACAACACAAAGCAGATATAGATGGTACAAAGGCGGACTTATCGCTAAAGCAATCTCTTCCAGTCAACCTTTGGGTGGAAGGAAACCAAACAGGAGAGAGATATATTCAATTTCAAAACATTTAAATTTAATATATATTTCGTTTACGTATGATACGTACTAATGTCACGTCATTATTCCTCATGGGGTAGACAGAGCCGAAATTGTTATTTGACACACACATTGACAAGATAGTTTTGAAAGCATACAAAGCGCTTGGCTTCGTTCTGAGATGTGCATCGTCATTTCAGGACCTCAAAACAATAAAAGTACTGTTTTGTACCTACGTTCGTCCTCACCTGGAGTATGCCTCTCAAGTCTGGAATCCCGGATACAATCAATACATAGATCGCATTGAGAGTATCCAGAGGAAGTTTATTCGGTATCTATGCTTCCGCCAAAAAGTTATCTTTAACTCTGACAGCTATTTAGACATGTGTAAAAGGCATCATCTGATCCCGTTAAAGGTCCGGCGAGACGTCGCTGACTTAGTCTATTTACTTAAGATAGCTTCAGGTACCGTCGACTCATCTGAACTTCTAGCAAAGGTTCAACTTTTTGCTCCCTCGAGGTTATTCAGATCCAGTCCCCTCATATTTGTTCCCGTGGTATCTACCAAATATCGCAAAAATTCGTTTATCTTGCGTGTGGGTAATAACTTTAATAGTATCTCCAGAACAGTCGACATTGACTTTTTTACTACAAGCATAGTGTCTGCAAAGCGGTTGCTTTATGAACATATGCTCCAATAAATGCACTGTTTTTTATACTCTTTATTAATTTGTATGTAAAATGCTCTTATCTAACTACCATACCTTACTTAATAATAACTATCACTTGCAACTGTATTAATTAAGTTATAAATAGCGTGTATAAAATATGTTCGTCCTTTGTAATAACTAATCAAATTCTAACAGTAAGACCTGTAAATTGGCTTTTCGTTTTGTATAACTGTTAACTTGTTATTAATATTGTAAGCTGTTGTCTTTAATAAATAAAATAAAAAAAAAAAAAATAAAGTCCGAGATAGTGAAGTCTGATATATCAATAATTATTTTTTTTTACCCCAGGGCTACGACATGGAAGACGCGATGATAATCAACAAGTCATCATACGAGCGTGGTTTCGCCGCCGGCACAGTTTACAAATCAGAGTTCGTTGAACTCAAGACCAGTTCATCATTTTTCCAAAGGGATCCCAACAAGCCTGAACTAGTTGAGTTTATGGATGAAGATGGGTTACCGGCGGTCGGAGCGAGGATACAACCTGACAGTCCGTTCTATTGGTAAGTGGAATTGATTCATTTTTTTTTTCTGAAGTACATACATACATATTATAATTACGCTTATATCCCTTGCGGGGTAGACAGAGCCAACAGACCATTCCAAGTTTGTAAGCCGATCCCTTAGTCGCCTTTTACGACATTCATGGTAAAGGGATGGAGTAGTCCTATTCTTTTTTCTGTTGGTGCCATTGATGATGATATTGATGATAGTGCCGTGTGGTTGCCGGCACCTACGGAAAAATGAATAGGACTACTCTATCTATTTACCATGGATGTCATAAAAGGCGACTAAGGGATAGGCTTTCAAACTTGGGATTCTTTTTAAGGCGATGGGCTAGCGACCTGTCACTATTTGAATCTCAATTATATCATTAAGCCAAAAAGCTGAACGTGGCCATTCAGTCTTTTCAAAACTGTTGGCTCTGACCTTATGTATGTATATGTATGTTATAAAAGAAACAAATCACTAGCAATGGCGGACTTATCCCATGAGGGGTTTTTCTTCTTGTCACAGCTACTTCGACGGCGACAAGAGTCAGTACGTGGTACACAAATACCGCGGCAAAGAAGAGGTGTTTGTCGACAGCGTGAGGCTCTGCGGCGACTTCTCCACTCGCTCGCCGCCCACTGCCTGCATCATGCTGAGAATACAGGTATGCTGTCTCTGCCTACCCCTCCGGGAAACACGCGTGACTATATAATGAGTCGAGGAAAAAAAACGTGTGGTTCCCGGCACCAATAAAAAAAAGAATAGGACCACTCCATCTCGTTCCCATGGATGTCGTAATAGGCGACTAAAGGATAGGCGTATAAACTTAGGATTCTTTTTTTAGGCGATGGGTTAATAACCTGTCGCTATTTGAATCTCAATTCCATCATAAAGCCAAACAGCTGAACGTGGCCTCTGTCTACCCCGCAAGGGATATAGACGTGATTATATGTATGTATGTATGTGAGGAAAAAACTTTACTACTTTGTAATCCGACAAATTCGATAGTCCGACAATGCCCTGCACAATGTTTGTCGGATTACCGATACAGGTCAAATTTGTTTTTTGTCCACCCCCAGCGCAACCCGTCGGTGGGTGACAAGTTCGCGTCCCGCGCCGGCCAGAAGGGCATCTGCTCCCAGCGGTGGGCGGCCGAGGACCTGCCGTTCACGGAGTCGGGGCTGATCCCCGACGTGATGTTCAACCCTCATGGGTTCCCCTCGCGGATGACCATCGCTATGATGATAGAGTGCATGGCCGGCAAGGCGGGTAGTCTACACGGTCATGTGAGTATTATATTTCCATTTTTATCTATCTTGGTTTACGTATCTTGATCAAATTGAGGACGTCCCGGTAAAGGGTCAGGTCGAGAGTACCGAGTGTCGTAAAAGGCGACTAAGGGATAGGCTTACAAACTTGGGATTCTTTTTTTAGACGATGGGCTAGCAACCTGTCACTATTTGAATCTCAATTCTATCATTAAGCCAAATAGCTGAACGTGGCCTATCAGTCTGTTCAAGGCTGTTGGCTCTGTCTTCCCCGTAAGGGATAAAGACGTGATCATATGTATGTATGTAATATTATTACAGACCTAGACGAACGTATCTTGATCAAATTAAGGACGTCCTGGTAAAGGGTCAGGTCGAAAGTACCCGAAACCGCCGAGCTTGCATGAAGAGAGTTATGAATGAAGCGATGGAAGTATGCAGAGATCGTGGCAAGTGGAAAGAGGTAGTCTCTGCCTACCCCTCCGGGAAAGAGGCGTGATTTTATGTATGTATGTATGTATGTTTATCTTGGTTTTGTAGGCAATCTTCTTGGTATACGCCATGGCAACGGTTGTCGTGGTTTTGTTAGTTAGAAGAATGACAATGCATGACATACATGACATGAGTGCCGTGTGGTTCCCGGCACCGATACAAAAAAGAATAGGATCACTCCCATCTGTTTCCCATGGATGTCGTAAAAGGTGATTAAGGGATAGGCTTACAAACTTGGGATTCTGTTTTTAGGCGATGGGCTAGCAACCTGTCACTATTTGAATCTCAATTCTATTATTAAGCCAAATAGCTGAACGTGGCCATTCAGTATTTTCAAGACTATGGCTCTGTCTACCCCGCAAGGGATATAGACGTGATTATATGTATGTTTGAATGTAAAATAATCTATTCTTTTCATCTAGGTCCACGATGCAACACCGTTCCGTTTCACAGAGAAAGATACAGCTATCAATTACTTCGGTCGGTTGCTCGAAGCGGGCGGGTACAATTACTACGGAACGGAACGTATGTACAGCGGCGTCGACGGCAGGGAAATGACGGCGGACATCTTTTTCGGTGTCATACACTACCAGAGACTAAGGCACATGGTGTCGGATAAGTGGCAGGTGAGATTTTTGTGTACCAATGTAAATGATTTGTAACAATGCTGTACATTTGAATATAGTTTTTTATATTTATTATTCAAAAACGTATAAACTATCAGTACAGTGCCCGCGACTTTCTCCGCGTGGAATAGTTATTTTGGGCATCATTGAAGCCCTCAAGGATGAATAATTTTACCCGTTTTTTTTTCACATTTTCCCATTATTTCCTTCTTCAATAAATGGTCTATTCAACACAAAAATAATTTTTCAATCCGAACCAGTAGTTCCTGAGATAAGCACGTTCAAACAAACAAACTCTTCAGCTTTATAATGTTAGTGTAGATGTACAAAAAATTATATACAGCAGCATTTAATACATGAGCCTATATGTTCGTGGTATTACATTCATAGAAAGAAGAAAGAAAGAAAAATATTTTATTTGATATCACAAACGTAACTATACTAAGTAACAGGATTTTACATTTGTGCATTTTTGTGAATATCAAAAAGGAAGCATCATCATATCCTTCACCCAGTTTTGTCCAAAGGTTCGACTGGCAGAGAATGCCTTGTGGCATTAAGTCCACCTGTTGTACATTTTACGTGCATAAAGTTTTAATAAATATTTTTTTTTTGCACCAGGTCCGTACAACGGGCATGGTGGACGCGATGACCCGTCAGCCCGTCAAAGGCAGAAGACGTGGCGGCGGAGTGCGCCTCGGGGAGATGGAGAGAGACGCCTTGCTCTCACACGGCGCCGCTTTCCTACTGCAGGACAGACTGTTCCATTGCTCTGATAAGAGTCAGGTTAGTTCATAAAGTGTGCCAATAGATGGCGCTGTCAAAAAATTTTAGGTTTTTCGGGGAGATGTAGAGGGACGCCTTGCTCTCACACGGCGCCGCTTTCTGACTGTAGAACAGATTGCTTGGATAAGAGTCAGGTTAGTTCATAAAGTGTGCTAATAGATGGCGCTGACAAAAAATTTAACGTTTTATGGGGAGATGGAGAGAGACGCCTTGCTCTCACACGGCGCCGCTTTCTGACTGTAGAACAGATTGCTTCATTGCTTGGATAAGAGTCAGGTTAGTTCATAAAGTGTGCTAATAGATGGCGCTGTCAAAAAGTTTAAGGTTTTTCGGGGAGATGGAGAGAGACTCCTTGCTTTCACACGGCGCCGCTTTCTGACTGTAGAACAGATTGCTTCATTGCTTGGATAAGAGTCAGGTTAGTTCATAAAGTGTGCTAAAAGATGGCGCTGTCAAAAAATTTAAGGATTTTCGGGGAGATGGAACGAGACGCCTTGCTCTCACACGGCGCCGCTTTCCTGCTGCAGGACAGACTGTTCCATTGCTCGGATAAGAGTCGGGTTAGTTCATAAAGTGTGCTAATAGATGGCGCTGTCAAAACATTTGAGATTTTTTGGGGAGATGGAGAGAGACGCCTTGCTCTCACACGGCGCCGCTTTCCTACTGCAGGACAGATTGTTCCATTGCTCGGATAAGAGTCAGGTTAGTTCATAAAGTGTGCTAATAGATGGCGCTGTCAAAACATTTGAGATTTTCGGGGAGATGGAACGAGACGCCTTGCTCTCACACGGCGCCGCTTTCCTACTGCAGGACAGATTGTTCCATTGCTCGGATAAGAGTCAGGTTAGTTCATAAAGTGTGCTAATAGATGGCGCTGTCAAAAAATTTAAGGTTTTTTCGGGGAGATGGAGAGAGACTCCTTGCTTTCACACGGCGCCGCTTTCTGACTGTAGAACAGATTGCTTCATTGCTTGGATAAGAGTCAGGTTAGTTCATAAAGTGTGCTAATAGATGGCGCTGTCGAAAAGTTTAAGGTTTTTCGGGGAGATGGAGAGAGATGCTTTGCTCTCACACGGCGCCGCTTTCCTACTGCAGGACAGATTGTTCCATTGCTCTGATAAGAGTCAGGTTAGTTCATAAAGTGTGCTAATAGATGGCGCTGTCAAAACATTTGAGAATTTTTGGGGAGATGGAGAGAGACGCCTTGCTCTCACACGGCGCCGCTTTCCTGCTGCAGGACAGATTGTTCCATTGTTCGGATAAGAGTCAGGTTAGTTCATAAAGTGTGCCAATAGATGGCGCTGTCAAAAAATATATATAATTTCCGAGCTCAGGCAAGAGCTAAGTATGGTTCAAAAGAAGGCTACTACATATAGGATATACATACATAATAACATCACGTCTATATCCCTTGCGGGGTAGACAGAGCCAGCAGTGTTGAAAAGACTGAAAGACCACGTTCAGCTGTATGACTTAAGATTTTGACTGGTGGCTAGCCCATCTCGCCTACAAGAAGAGATCCTGAGCTTATAAGTCTTTCCTTCAATCGCCTTTTACGACATCCATGGGAAAGATATGGAGTGGTTCTATTCTAAAGTGCCGGCACAATCTAAACAAATAAAAATAGATTTATTCAATCACGTTTTTTTTCCTTTCTTAAGCATAATGCTTTTTCGCACACATTTCTAATTCTGATTTGGACTATTATCATGCATCATTTTTATATTATAGTATAGATACACTTATCTATTTACACTTGTTAAAATATTATTTTTAAGTATTATTATATTACACGGCACGATCTAGGTTGTTTCAATTGACAAAATTCTCATCTTTCGCCGTGTGGTTCCCGGCACCATTACAAAAAAGAACAGGACCACTCCATCTCTTTCCCATGGATGTCGTAAAAGGCGTCTAAGGAATAGGCTTATAAACTTGGGATTCCTCTTTTAGGCGATGGGCTGGCGACCTGTCACTATTTGAATCTCAATTCTATCATAAAGCCAAACAGCTGGACGTGGCCATTCAGTCTTTTCCAGACTGTTGGCTCTGTCTACCCCGCAAGGGATATAGACGTGACCATATGTATGTATCTATCTATCTATCTATTTACGCTTGTCAAAATATTATTTTTTAAGTATTATTTCATTACACGGCACAATTTAAGTTGCTTAAATTGACAAAATTCTCATCTTTACCAGGCTGTGCTGTGCATAAAATGCGGTTCTCTCCTCGGGCCGATAGTGGGACGCACTGAAGGGGAATGCTGCCGCCTGTGCTCCGGCGAGCTGGCGACCGTCTCCATACCCTACATCTTCAAGTTCTTCGTCACCCAGTTGGCCTCCGTGAACATTCATGTCAAGATCAAATGCAATCAACAGTTGGCTATCACTTGTTAGGATTAATTATTGTGTTTTTTGTTAATAAATTATGATTATAAAATAAAATGAAGAGAGTTATGAATGTGGATGAAGCGAAGGAAATATGCAGAGATCGTGGCAAGTGGTAGTCTCTGCCTGCCCCTCCGAGAAAGAGGCGTGATGTTATGTATGTATGTATGTATAAAATAAAATTAATTGGTTATGTAGCTTTCTGGTTTCATTTTTAATGATTTTTTTTACCCTTTAGACTTTTGCAGCCGGATACAAGTTTTTTTTAAATATGTTTTATTTAAGACGTCGTAATAAACGTAATAAACCACACATATTTTTTGTACATACATACAAACGCCTCTTTCCCGAAGGGGTTGGCAGAGACTACCTCTTTCCACTTGCCACGATCTCTATATTATACATTATATAATAATAATGTTATATAATAATTATATATTAATATATTCTCATATTTTTTGTTCTCATTTAATAAATTATACTACAATCCTACTTGACTTCTTTTCAGTGACGTGCATTCTTATGATATAGTCATATCGGAATCTACTTCTTTCTAGATTTTCTCTACTGTTTTGATATTCTCAGTAAATAAATCAACGCAACCAGAGGCCAGGTTAAAATAAACAACAAAATGAACTTAACAATAAATTTATTGATCAAGTTCACTTAACTAACTTAGTAAAAAACATTGTCAGTTATTTTCATAATAAACTATAATAATTATTTCTTTCATAGTCATTATTTAGACTATGGTTTACAGACATAAATGTAACTAGATACCATTAGAGATAAAATTTCACTGTATATGTACTGTATGAATTATCTATTGTCGATTTTTTGAGTTATTATCTATGGTCTTACCGGTTTGATAATCCCACTAGGATTGGGTTGGTTCTACCATCAATTACAAAATGTCAATGTCACCATTCATTTCAATCATTATCATAAATGTAATCATATTATATCGACGTGTATGCAATCAATTATTTATTACTCTCTCTTTCCCATGGATGTTGTAAAAGGCGACTAAGGGATAGGCTTACAAACTTGGGATTCTTTGTTAGGCGATGGGCTAGCCATTCAGTCTTCAAGACTGTTGGCTCTGTCTACCCCGCAAGGGACATAGACGTGACCATATGTATGTATGTATTTATTACTGAAGTTTTACTGTCATCTGACTGAAAGGAACCATAGAGAAAAACTGAGCGGAAGAAATTTTCTTAAGGCAAGTGAATAACAGGGTCTAGTTACACATATATCTGTATTAAAAAGAAAACATAATCAATCCACATCCATAGTCTCTTCTTGTTCCTTCTTCTTCTTCTTTTTCTTCTTCTTAGCGCTGGCGGTGGCGTCCTGGGCCACTTGAGTGGCTTCCTCAATGGCTTCCTTCATAACTTCTATATTCTTCTTCGGAATATCACCAGTCTCGTAGAACTTCAGTCTATCTTCGACTTGCTGGCGAAGTTTCTCGCCGAATACCGTGGTCTGATTTTCTGTAACAATTATTAGGTGTTATGGAAACCTTCTTCCACCTGGCTTTAGTCCCGGTTGCATCCTCACCTCTCTGGAGAGGAGCCGGGGTATGCCTTTGACCATGGATCCTAGATTGGGTGAGTCAGGTTTTTACCCGAAGCGACTACCATCTGACCTCCTAAACCTTTGCAAGTAAACCTCACGATGTTTTCCCTCCCTCCAACCTTACGACATCCATGGGCACGGGATGTAGTGAATTTTTATTGGACTTTTTTTTATGGGTGCCGGGAACCACACGTCACGTCTTTTAACTTGCCATGATCCCTTATAAAACTTTCGCTTCATCCAATATCAATGAACATTTATCCATCTTTTAGTGAAGCGGTAAAAAATGTAAATAATCGCAATAATTCAGTCGATAATATTGTTGTAGGCTTCGCTATCGCATTAGATCAAAACATAAAATTACTAATATTAAATGCGAAAGTTTGTATGTCAAGATGTCAGTATGGATGTTTGTTACCCTTTCACGCAAAAACTACTGAACCGATTACGATGAAATCTGGTATGTAGGTAGCTGAAGACCGAGAATAACATATAGGCTACTTTTTATCCCGGAGTTCGCGCGGGATTGATTCCACGGGGACGAAGTCGCGGGCGGCCTCTAGTAACGATATTCACATCACATATAATCACGTCTATATCCCTTGCGGGGTAGACAGAGCCGACAGTCTTGAAAAGACTGATAGGCCACGTTCAGCTGTTTGGGTTAATGATAGAATTTAGGTTCAAATAGTCCTCCAGTAACTCCATCTCTCTCCCATGGATGTCGTAAAAGTAACGATATATTTGTCGCAATGGCTAGACATGTCACGTCCAATAGGAGACGAGCACGAGTGCCATCGCTTTTGGTTTAGCACAGCTGTTATTACCGCAAGGCGATAGATGGCGCAAGCGATAGATCAAAGTGTGCATTTTTAAAATCAACACTAAGATTTTTATTATAGGTAATAGGCTATTTGACACTATTAAAAATATGCTACGAATTGTGGTAATCCTATTAGATAATAATATAACAGAACGTGTTTTACTTTCATTTGTACTAAAATAAGCATATTTTTGGCGATTTATCGTTTAAAAAATACAATAATTTGTAAATACTTTTGAACGACCGAAACGCTCTGTGATTGGTTACAACTCCGGTGACGTCACATGCAAGTAAACGTCAACTCCTCCTGTGTAGTTTGTGCGTTATTAATGTTAGTGCAGTGCAAATTGTTACCGCTTCTTCTGCATTGACGCTTTGGATCGCATATCACCTTTCGCGACATCATCTCTAATCATCATCTAGGATTCAGACTGCCCCATCTACCTCCACTGGACCCACCAGTGGAGTTAGCATATATGCATATTCTAGTAGACAATGTCTTCATCATCACCATCACAGACGATGATGATGGTTACAGAATATTAGTGAAGAAACTTACCAGAGAAACAATCAATCCTGCTGGCTATCGAGCACTTGTTGGCCAGATACCGGCTGATCCTCCCCTTGTTCTTGACACCAGCTCGGCCTATGAAGGTCGAGTGGTAGAGAAGACCGTACTTGGGAGTGTTGGAGCGAGTCTTCAGAGCCCGGAACAGTGCTTTCTCAGCACCTGAAACAAGAATATCGTGAATACGCCATCTCAGTAAATACAGTATGTATGTATGGTGAAATATATGTGTGTGGTTCCCGGCACCAATACAAAAAAGGATAGGACCACTCCATCTCTTTCCCATGGATGTCGTAAAAGGCGACTAAGGGATAGGCTTACAAACTTGGGATTCTTTTTTAGGCGATCGGCTAGCAACTAGCAACCTGTACCTGTCACTATTTGAATCTCAATTCTATCGTTAAGCCAAATAGCTGAACGTGGCCATTCAGTCTTTTCAAGACTGTTGGCTGTGAAATATATACGCCACAAGTCACAAATATAAAATCACGCGACGCTATCAGTTAAAAACAGGAAAAAACCTAAATCGCGCAAGCAAAGATATTACGGATTGGGGCATATTATATGTACAACCTCCAACAAAACATCGTTGGAGCCGCGGTTCCCCAGGCGTTACACCTAGCCTGGCGGAAAATCTTCCCTTTGGGAGGCGGTCGAGCCGAATCATCGCTCCCGCTACATATGTAAGTAACAGAGAATAGGACCACTCTATATCTTTCCCATGGATGTCGTAAAAGGCTACTAAAAGATAGGCTTATAAACTTGGGATTCTTCTTTTAGCCGACAGGTTTGCAATCTGTCACTTTCTATATTTTATCAGTAAGCCAAACAGCTGATCATGGCCTATCAGTATTTTCAAGGCTGATGGCTCTGTCTAGCCCGCAAGGGATACAGACGTGATTATATCTATACTATAAAGCTAAAATATTATAAAGCTAAAGAGTTTGTTTGTTTGAACGCGCTAATCTCAGGAACTACTGGTTCGAATTGAAAAATCCTTTTTGTGTTGAATAGACCATTTATCGAGGAAGGCCTTAGGCTAAATAACATCACGTTGCAACTATTAGGAGCGAAGAAATAATGAAAAATGTGAAAAACCCCTTGAGGGCTACAATGATGCCCAAAATAACTATTCCACGCAGACGGAGTCACGGGCATAGCTAGTGTATGTATATATTTACATACAAACTTACCAAGAATCTGAAGCGTGGACGCCGGGTATTTGGCGAGGCTGGTGAGGGAGCCGGCTTTGGAGATGAGCCGAGCGCCGACCTGGTCTCCAACCAGCGTGGTCAGGTTAGGAGCGACGCTGTTCATCTTCGTGTGAAGGTACTCTGATATTTGTTTCCTGCAAAAGAAAAAAATGTCAAGGATTAGTCCTTTACTCACTTTCTACCGTAAACACATACATATATAATAACATTTTATCCCTTGCAGAGTTGACAGAGCCAACAATCTTGATAAAGACTAATAGGCCATGTAACTGATAGAATTGACAATCAAATAAGTGATAGCCTATCGCCCAATAAATATCTCAGGTTTACAAGCCTATCCCTTAGTCACTTTTTTCGATATCCAAGGAAAATATATGGAGTATTCGTCATCGTCGGGTACTAAAGAATGAATAAGGGATAGGCTTACAAACCTTGGGATTCTTTTTAGGCGATGGGCTAGCAACCTGTCACTATTTGAAGCTCAATTCTATCATGGCCTATCAGTCTTTCAAGACTGTTGGCTCTGTCTACCCCACAAGAGATATAGACGTGACCATATGGATGTATGTATGTAAGAATGAAAATAACATTACCATTTACCATCAAAATATCCAGTCGAATTGAGAACCCTCCTTCTTTTTGAAGTCGATAAAAAGACAGTGGAAGAAATAAAATTAAAAATTTCTAGTTTACAATTGTCTACTAACCTGTAATTACTCAACGCTACAACTCTCCCCGCAAACATCTGTATATTGATCAAATCCACGGGCGATATATCCATTCCCATGGACATCTTTGAAGCGTCAACGATCGCCTGGGCCTTCTCCGAGTCCCCGAGGATCTCGGTCAGTGGCTCCAGGGATTCTTCGGAGAGGGTCTTCCGGTCTTTTATGTATTCAGCGCATTTCGTGTACAAGTGGTTTTCTGGAACGATGCTCACAAGCTCCGGGAAGTGGTAAGAGTACCATTCTCTGGAAAAAGAAATGGTGAAAAGATTAATTTTAGGATAGTAATTTTAACATGTGTGTTAATTGTCATGAAAAAAGTGACATACTTAGTAATCTCATTTTGTTGGTTAAACAATAAAATGTGAACCTTTTAGAATGAAGTAATTTTTTAATGCAACTGTATTTGAACAAAGGCATTAACACTGATCGCAGATGACAAAAAAAAATATTTGGATATGAGAACAAGTACTATTAATTTACATAGGATAACAATGACATCTGCAGAAGTTATTTAACTGTGTCTCAGCCGATGTCAAGCCCACCTTCAGAAAAAATAAATATATAATGTGTTATCTTGATCTTTTTTGAAAAAAATTTTTTGTTGTTCATCTGTAACATTTTGTTTAAAAATTATTAATCTCTAATAAAGGTATGTAATTTATAATATTACCTGATCCGCATAGAGAATGTGTTTATATCCTTATCCAGCTGGTCCAACAGCGCTATAGACTGTATGATCATGTTATCTACTCTGTGCACGTTGAACTTGACCCTCGCCCGGGAGTACGAGTGCCCGAGACCCAGTTGGGCGACGCTGCAAGCCTTCTGAGTCAAGCCCTTGATGAGTGCGTGGAAATGGTAGCGTATGCCTGCAGAAAAGAAATAAATATATACGGGACAAATTACACAGATTGAGCCTCGAAGTAAGTTCGAGACTTTTGTTACGAGATACTAATGCAATGATACTATATTTTATAATAATAATAATTACTTATATAGATAAACATCAAAGACCCAGGCCAATCAGAAAAAGTTCTTTTCTCGTCATGCCCTGACCAGGATTCGAACCCGGGACAGCCCGTGTAACAGACAAGCGTGCTACCACTTCACCACCGAGGCCATCAAATGAGACTTGAATATGTTTGCATGCTGTTAAATTTCATTTAAACAAGAATGTCAGGGAATCCTCTTTTAGTGCTTACCTACACTCCTCAGATAACCTATTTGCCAAATTTCAACTTCCCATGCAAAGTAGTTTCAGCTGTACGTTGACCGTCACTCAGTAACTTATAACTCTGTTTAAAAACTCCCCACTTCCAAGGGAAGCAATGGAGATAAGGACCATCAAATTAATATACATAATATATACCAACATAATAAAACTATTGCACCAAGAAAGAAAGAAGAAACTGTTATAACAAGATGGCCTTATCACAAAGCTTGGAAACATACGGATACACAATTCATTCTGAACAGACATAAAAGGAGAAATACTTTTGTTAATATATATTACTTAAGCAAAAATTATAATGCGTGTCATGGTTACCTTTAAGTGTTTGTTACAGTTAGATAAAAACTTTATGTAAGACCTTAGCAAGTAAGAAATATTGTAAGCAAATGTTGGTAAACCCAAACAAATAAATAAAATATAAATTTGTCAAGGAATTACTCTTCTTACCTCTCAAGATCTCCGGGACAGCGCCGGTGTGTGAGCATGGTATTTCCATTGCCTCGCTGATTGCTGCCCCCAGTTTGGGGTCTAGCACCCCCAAAGTGCATTTTGATCTTTTCTTCTTCTTAGGTAACGCTCCTTCCAGGAATAAGTTCAGGTCCTCAGAAACGATACCTAGAAATTGTATTTATTTTTAAGCCATCTGTTATTATTTTATTAATTTCTGAATATTTGGACTTGCAAAATACTGCTATTTGATTTCCAAAGCAAAAAAGAATAAATAAAAAAACAAAAACGTGTAAACATAACCCCAAATTACCTTCAGAGATAGCATTGATATTTTCCAAAGCCGTAACTGCAGATTTGAAGGGTTGAAATGCTACCAAAGTCACGACTGAATTAAATCTTTGCAAATCCGTGACAGATTCTTCTACTTGAGGCAAAAAGGCAGCCAACTCTTCGAATTCAGCAACTCGGAATAGGGCGAAGCCCGCGCTATGTTCGTAAAGAACATATAACTTACTCTGAAAATTAAGTATTACACTTATTACACACACGGTTATACACACGTTTGCTAACATTATTTGATAAATATTTACACACCATATTGATATTTTTATTTCATTTCCTTTCAGTTTAATAAACACGTGAACATTGTTTGTTCGCCTGAGATCGCCAATAAAAGCACGGTGTTGGGTTTTTTGAGGTTAGAATCGTTTTATTTTTGATCGGCTTCCTTCGGTTCGGTCCTCACCGTTTGTCATTGAAGTACAATTATTTTTTATGATGTAGGTATTACATAGAGCAAAAAAACTGCATAATAGTGTCTATGTATAATAATATTTGTTTTTATTTTATTATATTTGATGTTATGTTCGCTTTATTTAAGTATTTTAACAATTTTATCTTATGTATATAAAAATAATAGAAAAGTATCTGAAGTGGGATGTAAAACTAAACGCCACGCCACCTTATATTTTCGTTCAGCAATTTTTACTATACTTCTTTGGTGAAAGAAGGTGAAATAAAAATTATGTGTTGAAGAAAAAAAGTGGTTAATTGTTCATATTCATACATTTGGAAAGAGTAGATACATATTTTTTTAAAATTAGGAATGGTGCTTATACCTTAACAACCTTTTACAGGCATATTATGGCAAATAGGCGGCGCCCAATGCATGATAACAGTATTTTTACTTAAATTAACTTAAAATATAGACTTTGATAAAATAATGTTGACTGATTTCCGATGGGTTCTTATTTCCTTTAGGATAGGACCACTTCCTCTTATTTCCAGATGATATGTTCTGTTGGCGAAGACATGATGTGTGTACCAGCTGCTTCTCTTCTCATGCTGTAAAAACCAACGTCCTCGTAAAATTTGTACATGTATGTACTGTTTATGTAAGAAAGTAACAGCACAAAATATTCTAGCAACCAATGACTTATTCGGTTCATAATAATGTGCGACAAAATTAATTGATTACGAAGATAAGCCATACCTAAGCTGTCATAAGACATATATAATGTACATTAATCCATATTCGGATCTAGTAGGTAACAAAATTTTAATACAAGATCTTAATAAAACCACGAGTCGTCACATCTTCCATGGAATTAAAAATAATTTCGACGGGACTCATACATCGTCGCGTTGAGGAGTGTAGATGCTTAGTATGCATTATTATGCAAATATTTTTTTTAAATTTGAATTCAGTAGAAGCCATTTGGCTCTAAAGTACATGGCTGCGACGTTTGCGCTTTTACTATTTCTGAACTGATTATGACATATTGTTGACAGGAGACAGCGTCAGCTAGCGTCGCTGTAACGGAAAATGGCATTTCGATTTTGAAAAAGTGTGTGTGAAGTTTTGTTGATATCTCAGCTCAGTTCAGTGGTTTGACTCTCAGCCCAGTGTTATAACAAAAATCTTTAAACATTAAGTTTCAACCTGTGTTCCATTTGTGATCGTCAGAATGGACTGAGATAATCTGTAATATAACCAAAATGGGTACAATAACAATGCAAAGAGATCTCGTAGTGGCTCTCAAGAAAGAAACATCACAGAATGTGGGAATTCTTAGCAAACTGCAGCCAATGCCTGGTGATTTGTCGAGGCAGGTATTCAAGGAGAATGCCCTCGACAAGCCCACACAATCATTCTTCAATCACTTGTCATATTATTTAGTGTGTATCATTGACTCAAAAGCTGCTGGCAGTTTCTCGTGGCCTTTATACGATACAAAGACTGAGAGGGCTTACAGAAATGAGTTATCTAGCTTCATAAATGATTATAGTGGTAAAGGCCTACTATCACCTGTCATGTCTTCCTATTTAGTCAACCCTTCTTGCTATAAAGTAACCATGTTGATTTTTCAAATGTCTCAATTGGCTGTTCAGCGCGTTTTGTTGACCAAAATGAAGAAAAACCGCCAAAAAGAGCTGTATGATGACATGACAAAAAAGTACAAGCAAAATAAAGATGGTTTCATGGAAAATATTGAGTCTGAAACAGAGGCTATGTTATGTAAGTTTTCTAATTACTTGCGCAAGAGGAATGCAATGGAAAAGATAGCAGAACTATTGCGCAACAAAATTACTGAAATTGAAGCTAAATTAGAGAATTTAAATTGTCAGAATTACATCAACAGTTTGGTCGACAATTATCTTGAAACTCACTGTGTAGATGAAGGGTTTAAACATGAAATATTAGAAATTAAGAATGTCAATAGCTTGCCTAAGATCTTTGATGACTGGCTAGATGCAGTTGATAAAGAAATGGATAGATTAGAAAGTGAATGGGATAAGAAAGTATCACCATTTTTGAAAATATGCCAGCAGTCAAGAGATTGTACGGAGTCTCTTATTAACAGACACACTGGTGAAGCAGAGAGAAGTTCATACACAATTGAATTCAATCCATCCGTAGATTATATTTGTACTAAAAATCTTGAAGAGCAGGTCAATAGTCAACAAAAATATATTCTACGTAATATAGTCAAAGACAACAAGTTGAGTTTTCCGAGTCTAATACGTGGGTTTTTAATATCAATAAGTTTTATGCTGAAAAATGCAGAGATCGGAAATGAAATTTTCAAGTTTAATGAATATTTAGAAGGAGGCACGAAGAATTACGAAGAAATTGTATCTGCAATGAGGATGCTGACTGAACGGGTGTTTACTGCTGAAGCAAGATTAGAGGTAATTATGTTTTTGATAATGTAGACATGGAATTGAACTATGAATACCCTAGTTTATTGTTTTAACTTCCCTTCAAAATTGTGAATTTTGTTATAAATGTCTTGATGAACTTTATTAAAAATTGTGAACTTTATTATAAATGTCATTTAGTAAATTTTGATGAAATTTTGTCTAGAGAAAGACTTGTTTAAATCTACCTATGTTTATATATCTTTGAACATTTCCAGTTGCACCCTCCACCACAGTGCCATATCTGTATACCTAGGTCTAATATCAGGATAAAAAATTTTAGGCTTGAATAGATAAACCTTTACTATATATAAATAGGCAAGACAAGGGTTATATGTTACATTATATAACCCTTGTCTTGCATATTTACCAAAATCAATTCTTAAACTTTTTGCAGCCATCACCCCTACTGACCAACGAATCCGTGTCAATGAAGGAACTCGCCGAAATACCTCCATTACCCGACCTGTCTGACCTGAAGGCTAACAGAGATCTACATAGTCAATTATTATTTGACACATTCACACCATTCAGTGAATCAAAACACCAGTTCAACTTGCAGAGAAGGAACACTTACCATCTTTCCAAAAACCAACCTCGGTCCTTACTTTCATCGTCTTTCCAACCTCCCAGAGACGATTTCCTGAAAAGCCTTATATCCTGCCGTGTAAGCACTTACGATCGCTCCAACGTGAGCAATATAAACAATATGTCAATTATATCGCATACAAACAAAAACAATGAAACTATAGCCGATTGCACATCTGGATTCACGAAGCAGCAGATATTGAGGTTACTCTCAACAAAAAAATCGAGTAGCTCAAAGAAATTCAAATACAAAACAGAAAGGCCCAATATCAATGTCAAGAAAGGAGGATTGTTCAATGAATCGAATGTACCGAACGAAAGCTGCGGCTTATACAGGAGTCACTCGTCGCCTAATCTCTTTGAGAACAGAGAAAAGAGACATGTGAATAGGTTACATAAACGTAAGCTGTCTATAATGCAAGAAGATTCGCCATCTATGTTAGAAGTCTCCGGAATTATAAGGTTGGATTTTGGAAAGGATAACAGTTTCGGAACTCCTATCAATGGTGGAGATTTAAATAAAATTGATGATGAGGACGCAGCGAGCATTCCTATTGTCAAAGTCACAGATGAACAAGAAACAATATCAATGTTTGCCAAAATTGAAGCAAACTTAAGAGATGTTGAAGATTTCTCACCGGTATTAAAAGACGATAGAAAAAGTATTGAATCGACACAGGAAAATTCGAAGTTGGAGACGCCGAAAAATAAGGCTCAGCTTGTGAAAAAGACGAGTTCTCTAGAGAAAATAATAAATAGGTTTAAAAAAGTCAGAGCGAACGTCATATCTGACAGGAGTAGGGAAGAGACTGAGATTAATACAATAGTTGAAGAAAAGGAGAATTTCAATGCCGTTACTGTTTTTGCTGCAAATAAGGTCTTATTACCTGACCTATTAAGTCCAAGTTGCAGTGTGTTGTCAGTGAAGGGAAATTATTTGGATCAGTTATGTTTGGATATCGATGAAAAAGAAAAGAGAAGGCCTAGGGAAAGTCTGGGAACAGCTTTGGGCGTTGATCAAACGTTTTTAGATCAGTTCGATTTGATTGACTGATACTATGATATTAAAAATAAATGTAATAAACAACGAACTCATATAATTATTTACTTCAAGTTAGAGAATTGTTTACCAATGCAATCAGGCATTTTATAACTTCACTTATTTAATTTACTTTAGATTAATGCCTTATCCTAGATCCAAGTAGAAACTAGCGCCGTTTTGACGTTAAGGTAAAACTTCGCAGGTAAAAGTTATGAGAAATAATTAAAAATCCAAAGAATAACTACAACCTTTGTTAGGACTAGTTTTACAATGTTTACGAGGTCGTGGGGATATAAATTGGTCAGCGCTGTAGTGGTCCAAAGGCGAAGTCCCGGGGCGCGCGCTCAAGCTTATATAGGGCTCCCGGGCTGTAAAGAGCGGCGCAGGAGAGACCGCAGCGTCACGACGTCACACCATGTTGCGTTAAATCTGTTGACCTGTCATCACCAGCGGCCATTTTGTTTTAACTTACGTTTCGGGCATAGATGTGGATCTAGCTAGATTCTGCGAGTGCAATCCGCAGGCCAAGTCGCGCGTCAATAACCGAAATATAAAAGGGACTTTCTCACTTATACTAAGCAGCAAAATCTCGACACGTTTCTTATAGATAAAGATTGGTTCATATTTCATGTATTCATGTCAGACAGTTACATAAAGATATGACACGGTATAAAAGTGTCCTCTATGCTGCGCCAATGGGTAAATTGGCACTGGCAGTATCTAGTTACATCTATGTCTGTGCTGTCGTCATTGTATATTTGCTTTCAAGTCTGATTAGTTTTGTATAAGTGTAAATTTATTGTGCTTCGTATACTAAGGCCTTGTATTATTGAGGAGTAATTGTAACTTCCTTTGCTGCTTTTCTTGTTATTAATAAATCTCATGTTTATGTAGTATTTATTTTTATTGTGACAGTTTAAAAGGCAGTTGATTAAGATTCTAATGATTCTCGATGTTTAAATGGTCAAGAGTACAATCAACCACATGTTAAGTTACCCTGCATGGAAATGGATGACGCGTTAATAGAGGCCGAAACCGCCGAGCTTGCATCGTGGCAAGTGGAAAGATGTGCCTACCCCTCCGGGAAAGAGGCGTGATTTTATGTATGTATGTAATAGAGGTCGATTTGCAGTGAATTTGAGAAGGTTGATGTGCTGTTAATTGTACCTAGGGTTGACGGAATTTGTTGAAATTTCTGATTAAAAATACTAAAATAAACTTTCTTCTCAATTTCAGTAACAATCAAACATCGATATTTTATAAAAAGTTTTATTAAAAAAAAAAACAATATAAATAATCTTAAGCTTAAATAGTAATCTGCTTTACATTAGTTACTAAAAGCACAAAATACGCTGGAAATGTTGCGAGAAATATAAAATATCTGATTTGAACTACCATTCGCTTTAAGTAGCTGGAATTGTGATATCACAGGAGGGTTCTAACTCTTCCTTTGTACCTACGTTAATAATTTTGTTCGTCCATTACAGCGTTAAAATTAAAAAAAAAATATTTACAATTTAGGATCGCTCTCCTCAAGTTTGACAATTTTCTCCGAAATCTCCCACAATTTCCTCGCCCTGGCTGGGTCGCTGGCTGCAGCAGATAGTGAACTCTCTTTGCAATCAGAAAAGTATTGTCCGTTCACCTTTTCAAGCTTTTCGTCCACGGCCAACATGACAGAGGTCTGGCAACCTTGGTAGGGAGTCTTGAAGAATCCTTTGATGATCAAAGACAGTCCCCAGTTCAATGGAGCAGGTACGTTTCTCCAAATGCCAGTGTCGATCAGGCCCGGATGCAAGCAGTTGGCGGTGACTCCAGTGCCTTCTAATCTCCTTGCTAGCTCCCTCGTGAATAAGATATTGGCCTCCTTGGATGCGTAGTACAAATAACCTGGCAAGGTGTCGACAGGGTTAGGATTCTCCAAGTCGAAACTCGCCAAACGGTACAAGGATGAAGCGACGACAACTACTCGAGACGGCGCGCTCTTTTTCAGCAAATCTGCCAAGAGATGTGTAAGCAAAAATGGACCGTAATGGTTTGTAGCCATGGTCAGTTCGATGTCGTCTTCGGATTTGGCCTTCTTGAATGTTTGGGCGTATCCAGCGTTGTGGATGAGGACGTCTAGTTTCTTCTCAGTCTTGTTGATGTCCTCGGCGAAAGAGCGGATGGAAGCGAAAGAACTCAAGTCGAGTTTCTTCGCTATTATTTCTGTGTTGCGGGTCGCGTCGATGATTTGCTCTGTGGGAGAATAAAGAAGTGATGAGGCTGATAAATGATTATAAATAGAATTATAATGAATAGTAGGTAACTAAGCTAGACGCATCTCTTATTCTCTTGTTATTTTAGATTTGATATCCAGAACTACCAGTTGCGAACTAAAGAACTACAAGTGATATTCACAGTATTAGTAGATTCACATTTCTATGGCGGTTCAGTTAACAAAGCAATTTAGTTGCAGGTCTATGACGACGTGTAGGTACTTTTCTTCTTACCTAAAAAAAGGTAATGCGTACAAAATTCCTACCTCAAGTACTTTGTTGGGTATTACAACTGGGTATTAAAGTTTTGTTTAATTTATAGCTCTGAATGCTCAATTATGTTGCCTGCTTATTACATTTTACTGCCTTGCCTCTATTAAGTAATGGAGCGAATTCAAGACGCCTCTTTAGTTAATTGTTCCGGCCGTTACAAATTAATAAACGGGTTATGATATCAAAACAAGTTATTGACGGTAATTTATTGTTTGTAGTAGTTTCTAACTAAGTATTTATAAATGGAAAAATTGATGAGCCATAGATGTTGCGGTAGGGTACAAAAGATCACCATTTGTCAACATACATATTTCTTTGTGGCTTCAAAATTACTTGCTTCCTTTTTTGTCAAACTTCATATTTTATTTTTATTTTATATTATTTATGAATTAATGTCGCAAGGTGCAGTACAAAAGTTATATTTTTATACTGTGACGAAAGTGTACGAAACCGCTGCACCGATTTTGATTATTTGTTGTAGTATTCGTGTTTTTAAAGTTAAAAAGTAGATTTACCATAGACTGGACGAAACAATGGGTTCCATTTGTCACTGCGCAACTCTCTGATGTAATTCTTTTGACAAAGTCGTGGGTAATTGGCTAGTACTAACATACATACATCCACAAAATCACGCCTCTTTCCCGGAGGGGTAAGCAGAGACTACATCTTTCCACTTGCCACGATCTATGCATACTTCCTTCGCTTCATCCACATTCATTCTCTTTTCATGCAAGCTCGGCGGTTTCGGGTACTCTTGACCTGACCCTTTACCAGGACGTCCTTAATTAACATATTCCAGGTTAAGATTAATTATCCACTTACGCTTGAGTTTCTCCGCAGCGTCCATGTTTCTGCAAGCCATGATCACCCTGGCTCCTCGTCGAGCTAACTCCTTGGCCGTCTCCTTGCCGATTCCGCTTGTGCACCCTTGAAGATATAAAATTATTAGTGTATTACATTTTTTTTCGTGCCGTGTGGTTCCCGGCACCAATACAAAAAAGAATATAATAATATAATAGATTTAATAATATGATAGAATAGGACCACTCCATCTCTTCCCATGGATGTCGTAAAAAGCGACTAAGGGATAGGCTTACAAACTTGGGATTCTTTTTTAGGCGATGGTCTAGCAACCTGTCGGTATTTGAATCTCAATTCTATCATTAAGCCAAATAGCTGAACGTGGCCATTCAGTCCTTTCAAGACTGTTGGATCTGTCTACCCCGCAAGGGATGTGGACGTGACCATCTGTATGTATGTATGTATTACATTTTTTGTCTTTTTCCTCCTGGCTTTAGACCTGGTTGCATCCTCATTAATCTGGAGAGGAGCACGTGGTATGCCTCTGACCATGGATCCTGGATTGGGTGATTGAGAAATGGCGTGTGCCGTTAGGGATGTCGCGACAAGGACCAAAAAAAAAACAGGATGATAAATATATACATACATAAAATCGCGCCTCTTTCCCGGAGGGGTAGGGAGAGACTTCCTATTATAAATGACTAGCGACCCGCCCCGGCTTCGCACGGGTGCAAAATTCGGAAAAAATTATACATAAAAACCTTCCTCTTGAATCACTCTACCTGTTACAAAAAACCGCATCAAAATCCGTTGCGTGATTTTAAAGATTTAAGCACACAGACAAACAGACTAAAATAGCGACTTTGTTTTATACTATGTAGTGATAAGTATGTATTAAGTGATATTTCTTACCTGTAATAATAACAGTCTTCCCGTCCATCTTAGTCCTCTCCTTGTATCTCCCGCAGGTGTACTGAGCGTACAGTTTGACCATAAACAATATGGTCAGGACCCCAAAGACGAGGGCAATGACCCCGAGGATCATCAGGGCTGGAAGCAACCAAATCCAGTAGGTGGATTGCCACGCGAACATATCTGGAAAGATTAGGGTAGCTTTAAACCGACTGCAAAAATATGGTTCTCAAATGAGGAAGGACTACAAAATTCGAAATAAGACTAGCTAGTTGAATTAGCTTTCACGGAAGGATTGTGTGTTAGAACTGGCTTTCACGAAAGAATTGTGTGTGAGAACTAGCTTTCACGAAAAGATTGTGTGTCAGAACTAGCTTTTACGAAAAGATTGTGTGCGTGAAACAGTTTTCATGAAAAGATTGTGTGTTAGAATTACCTTTCACGAAAAGATTGTGTGTAAGAACTAGCTTTCACAAAAAGATTGTGTGTTAGAACTAGCTTTCACGAAAAGATTGTGTGTAAGAACTAGCTTTCACGAAAAGATTGTGTGTAAGAACTAGCTTTCACGAAAAGATTGTGTGTCAGAACTAGCTTTCACGAAAAGACTGTGTGTTAGAACTAGCTTTCATGAAAAGATTGTGTCAGAACTAGCTTTCACGAAAAGATTGTGTGTAAGAACTAGCTTTCATGAAAAGATTGTGTGTCAGAACTAGCTTTCACGAAAAGATTGTGTGTCAGAACTAGCTTTCACGAAAAGATTGTGTGTAAGAACTAGCTTTCATGAAAAGATTGTGTGTCAGAACTAGCTTTCACGAAAAGATTGTGTGTCAGAACTAGCTTTCACGAAAAGATTGTGTGTAAGAACTAGCTTTCACGAAAAGATTGTGTGTAAGAACTAGCTTTCACGAAAAGATTGTGTGTCAGAACTAGCTTTCACGAAAAGACTGTGTGTTAGAACTAGCTTTCATGAAAAGATTGTGTCAGAACTAAGCTTTCATGAAAAGATTGTGTGTCAGAACTAGCTTTCACGAAAAGATTGTGTGCCAGAACTAGCTTTTAGATTTTGGCTTTAGATTTAGATTGTTGGCTCTATCTACCCCGCGAGGGATATGAACGTGACTATATGTATTTGTATGTATAGGATGTAGGTACAAAAAGCGGACTTAATGCCGTTTGCATTCTCTACAAGTCTACCAGAGGTTGCTTCAATAAAAGGCACTGAATGAGGCCTTTCAGTGTTTCCAAGACTGTCGGCGTGGTCTATCCCGCAAGAAAAATAAACGTGATATTTATGCAAAGTCTGATAAATGCTTGGGTCAAAAAATTACGACACAAACACTAAGTTGTTGACACAAAGACGAGACATTACGAAACTTATTGTTTGAGCCATCATTTTTAATTCGTCGGTCAATGAAAAGAGGTTATTAGGTAAAGTACATACTGACGATAAATGATGTTAAACTGTTTAGTCTTTAGATTTTGCGATCACAATATCAGCTGTTTTTCTTTCAGATTGTAAAAGTCAAGGGAAAGGCTTCTTAACTTGAGATCTATTTTTAAGCGATGGGTTAGCAACTTCCAGGTGAACGTGTCTTTCGAGTCTTTTCGATACTCTTTCCTCTCTAAATATTGTTAATGACAAAAATAAAAAAGAATAGGACGACTCCATCTCTTTCCAATAGATATATGCTTATAAACTTGAGATTCTCCTCTTAGGCAATGAGCTAGCAACTGTCACTTTTTGAACGTCAATTCATCATAGCCAAACAGCTGAACATGGCCTATCAGTCTTTTTAAGACTGTTGGCTCTGTCTACCCCGAAGAACGGAATACATATAGACGTGACTATATGTATGTATATGTGTATTTACGTGTTAGTACCTAAAACGGAAAGTAAACGGATTTCATACAAGCAGCGGGTTGAATATTGTAAATAAATAAATTATCCCTAAATTAATTATAAATCACACAAATTCAGTTAGCCCCAAAGAAGTTAAAGACCTGGTCGATTGTCATTAAGTGTATACCAAGGTCTTAATTCTCTAAAAATCTTAAAAGAATTTCTTTTATTCAAATACAATGGCCGCACGTTCGCGACCGGACGCCGTTGCCCGTTAGTTCATACATTTTATATTCTAACACCTCAAAATATGGCCACAAAACCAATTAATAAGATTTCCGAATGACTCTTCACTTAGTAAGTTACATTCACTTCGCGGGCCGCTTAGAAGTTTTCTATAGAAATAATTAACACTCCATTTTCATACCTTGTGTGGAGCTTTATTTACTTTGAGTTAAAGATTTAAAGGCATTATGTTGATCAGACTTCGCAAATCGATGTGAATTTAACTACATTTTGTGAGAAATTTATTTCACGGCGAGGCAGTCCGATACAACATCTTTTCACAAGACGATCACTTAATTTTTTTCAATTAAGTTAGTACTACAGAAGTAAACAATGAACAATAGACATGTCAAGTACTCGCACTCCTCTTAGGTGACACCAAGTTTGAAAATATATTAACGAAATTTACACGCCATCAAAATACCTACACACTATTGACTTATACTAATTCCCCTCGTAATCATATAACACCTAATTTTCATCATAAGACAATCAGCCTATTCTCAAAAGTTTGCGTAAAAAACAATTTTCTCAATAAGTAAACATAATACTTGTCAACTACTCACATTAGTAAGGTGAAAGGTGAAATTCTACTGTCACCCTAGCGTTCACACGAGTGATCACGAGCTGGTATAGATGTATACTGGTTTGATTATCAATTCTGTGATGGTAGGTAATAAATTATACAATTAATGTAAGGTTCACACCAAGCGTTTGTAACGCGCGGTCAGTTTTCTACAAGTAGGCACTTATTGTTATTAAGAATGTTTAAAATAAAACACAGAATTATTAATAGTAAGAAGGTACCGAGTAGGAAGGTAATTATTTATTACTTTAAGTTAAATTAAATCGAGAAATCTATGAAATAAAAAACGTGTTCGTCTATTTTATTATAAGCACCTAAGTATTAAATATTTTTTTTCTTCGTACGGAAGAAAAAAAACTTTTTTTTTGTACAACTATTGTCACATTCAAAGAATGTCTGTTATTAAAACCTGGTTTTTAGTCTGTACCTAGTAATTAAAAAAAATTGAGACAGTTTCTTAAATTAAAAAAATAATTTTTAAAAATGGTATCTTCCGCAAGCCCACAGATATACAAATCCTGCAATGTGTAAAACAATCTTAACAATTTAAACTTTTTCCACGAAGCCATCAGAATGTGATTGAGTGACAAACAGCTTTAACAATACAAACAAATTTGAAAATATATCGTTAACATTTATTATTTCCTCATAATTATGACGTAAAACTTAGGCCTTCAAATCAGTGAGGCGATTCTCACTCAAATGTGCTTCATCTTATTAAATAAAAATATCTTTATTGTCAAAACACAAGATTTACAATGTGTTGTTACCAGTTACATTAAAAAGTTAATTCAGACATTGAAGTGAATACTTTCATAAGTTTAACGTAAGTATACATTGGATTCTTTAGGCTATAACATCACGCTGCAACTATGTATAAGGAGCAAAGAAATAATGGAATATGTGAAAAAAAACGGGGAAAATAATTCATCTTTGAGGGCTTCAATGATGCCCAAAATAACTATTCCACGCGGACGAAGTCGCGGGCTCAACTAGTAATAAAAATAACTTAAATTTAATTTATTGCAAAGTAAAATGACGTGAAAAGTGCCTATTTCCTGAATATAATAGTGATATTGATTTTGGAAGGCTTAGACGAATGTACCTTGATCCAATCGGGGGCAGGTCAAAAAAGGGGGCGAAAGGTCAGGTTCAAAGTAACCAAAATTGACTAGCTGGCATGAAGAGATTAATGAATGTGAATAAAGCAAAAGAAGTATTTAATTATGGAGGGAAAGTGGCAAGTAAAATGCCGTAGTCTCTGCCTACCTCTCTGGTAAAGAGGCGTGATTTTAAAGTGAAATACAAAGTGTACCTTTAAGCATATATACTTGCAATTATGTATATGTATGTAATTAGGCTCAGGCAAAGTTAATTTAACAATTAACTCTGTTCTCATTAATTTGTATACTAATTGGCACCAAATTACGCAAATTCGATTTAAAAATACTTAATTACCGTACGTACGTACATCATAGTTTCTGTTAAAAAATCAATGAGCATAACATCGCAAAATTAATTGCGTACTTATCTACGGGGAACGTACGAGTAGGTACTTATTACGAGGAATCTTCTGTCGACAGAATGTGATAAATAAATTTTACTTACATAGTTTTATACTAATTTATACTAGGTATTCTAATTTTTTTAGTGCAATAATTAATTCACAGTACCTATTTAGGTACGTTATCCTATCCTATCAGCGGTTGTATAGGCTAATTATACCTACTCGTATTTTTTTATTCGAACCTACAATGGTCGAAGCCATGGTGGGCCGCTAGTATAATTATTATAAATACTAGCTGTGCCCGCGACTTCGTCCGCGTGGAATAGTTATTTTGGGCATCATACTTATTTTTGGAAACATCCTCCTCAGGCGGTCAGGCGGTCACGCGTATTAGAAAGAACGCTGGTTCGCCGTATTAAATGTTTCGCTACAAATTGCTTATAACGACTATATCTCAAAACCTATTCGTCTGATTTATATACTGTAAATGGCAATTTTAGTCTACATGAAAAGCCGAAAGTAATAAACATATTTATTTGGATAAGGATTAATACTGAATTAAAGAAAATTGGTTTCAAAATAACTTATGTTTATAATGAAAAAATAATCTTAAAAAATGAACATAAAAGTGGTTATTGTAAGTAAACCTTAAGAGATAGATATATGCTCTCGCGGACTTTTTTGTGGCAAAAAATGAGTACTTCACATCTTTAGTACATTGTTTTACTATATCTTTGTTGGTTTGCGCAGCGTTCGCGTGGAAAGCTCGCAGATGGCCGACTCATTCAACTTTCACCTGCATTGTTGACGTTTCCCGTAGGAAATCCGGGATAAAATGTAGCCTATAGCCTTCCTCGATAAATAGACTATCTAACAGTGAAAGAATTATTTAAATCGGTTCAGTAGTTTCTGAGATTAGCGCGTTTAAACAAACAAACAAACAAAACAAACTCTTCAGCTTTATAATATTAGTATAGATTTGTATTTATTTACTTAAGAACTTAGTCCGAGACTTGTGTTACGAGAAACTAACTCAACGATACTATATTTTATAATAAATTATTATGTAGATAAACATCCAAGACCCAGGCCAATCTCAAAAAGTTCATTTTTCATCATGCTCTGACTGGGATTTGAACCCGAGACCTGCTGTGTCACAGACAAGCGCACTACCGCCACACCACAGAGGCCATTTAAGATTTTCATGATCTGACTGGGAATCGAACGTGGGACCTCAAATAAGTAACGTTACCACTTCATTACACCCACATAACACAGTTTAACCAGCTGGCATGTGTTTGTCATGATAAGTATAGCTAATTTATTCTATAGGTTGGTCACAAACACAATGAATATTTATACATTAAGACGGATACTTGTAAATCTCATAGTACCTACTGAACATGATTACAAAAATATTATGATAACAACTTACAATGAACATCTTCATAATTTAACTACCTACGTGAATGATATTATAATAATTAAGATAGGTACTTATTCACGTAATTTTAAAGATCCAAACTTAAAAATAATAAATAAAGATGTTCATACAGCTTTGTCTTCCGAATTCTTACTTGTTTCATATTTTTACATCTTATGTGCGGTGTGGTTCCCGGCAATGAAAGAAAAAAGAATAGAACCATTTCACAAATACGATGCTGTGGTGGTTCCCGGCACTCCACCTCTTTCCCATGGATGTCGTAAAAGGCGACTAAGGGATAGGGTTATATAAACTTGGATTCTTCATTTAGGCGATGGGCTAGCAACCTGTCACTATTTGAATCTCAATTCTATCATTGAGCCAAAGAGCGGAACGTGGCCTATCAGCCTTTTCAAGACTGTTGGCTCTGCCTATCCCGCAGGGGATATAAACGGGATTATATGTAAACATGTACGTGTGCATGAGACGGCAAGGGCATAGACGTAAAATTTTAACATGTAATAGTAAAAATGGGTGTCACAGTACAAAAACCGGTTAAAATGACCGAATGTTTATCAAAACGACAAGGTGGGTGTAGCACTTTCTATATACAAAGCTGGAGAATGTTGTAGAAAGCAAGTGTATTGTTATTCTGTGCCAATGGCACTTCATTTCCAGCTCATCTACTCGTATATTAATATTATAAAGCTTGAAGAGTTTGTTTGTTTGTTTGTTTGAACGCGCTAATTTCGGGAACTACTGGTTCGAATTGAAAAAAATATTTTCGCGTCGAATAGACTATTTATCGAGGAAGGCTTTAGGCTATATAACATCACGCTGCAACTATAAGGGGCAAAGAAATAATGGAAAATGTGAAAAAAAACGGGGAAAATTATTCATCCTGGGCTTCAATGATGCCCAAAATAACTATTCCACGCGGACGAAGTTGCGGGCACAGCTAGTATTTGAAATCTGAATGTGCAGGTCTCCTCACGATGTTTTCCCTTACCGTAAGAAAACACACAAATCTTGCAAAGACTGATAGGCCACGTTCGGCTGTTTGGCTCAATGATAGAATTGAGATTCAAATGGTGAGAGGTTGCTTTGCTAGCCCATCGCCTAAAAGAAGTATCCTATAATCCTAAATTCACTTCTAATCCTTAGTCGCCTTTTACGACATCCATGGGAAAGAGATGTAGTGTGCCTATTCCTTTTTCTGTAGGTGCCCAGGAACCACACGGCACACAACACCGTGTAGTAGTTAAAAGATATTTGTAGAAAGCACGCTTTGCCTAAAAATCTGTTGTCACTATCTGAATATCTCATTTCCATCATTAATCTAGAAATTGAAATACTCGTAAGTATTGAATGTTATCTCAACCGTAATGTGAGTCCCAAGATATCTAGCTATGCGACGTGAAAGTTTAATTTGAATCGGTTCAGTGATTTCGCTACATAATAATTTATTTAGAAAGCATTTTCTTGTTGTAGTACCTAACTACCTACAATGTTTTTTTTTATTATTTTTTATTGCATTATTAGGCTTGCTGTTTCCAACGTGTTTGTTTGAAAATAATGCTGAATGTGGATGAAGCGAAAGAAATATAAAGGCATTGGGATGATGCCGGCTATGTAGAGACTATGGCATTGCACTTGTTACGATTTCTTCATACTTCTTTCGCTACATGCATATTCTTCATTGTCTTACTCTCTAAGTGTACTCTTAGCCGAACCTACATACATATAAACTAGCGTCTTTATTCCCCACGGGGTAGACAGAGCCAACGGTCTTGCAAAGACCGAAATGCCACGTTCAGCTGTATGGCTTAATAATGGTATTGAGGTTCAAATAGTGAAATAATTTATTTAGAAAGCATTTTCTTGTTTTAGTACCTACAATGTTTTTTTTAAAATTATTTTTTATGCATCAGGTTTGCCGTTTCCAACGGGTTTGTTTGAAAAGTATGCTGAATGTGAATGAAGCTAAAGTGGTATGCAACGATCGTGCCAAGATGTTGTCTCTGTCTTCCTTTAGGGAAGAAGCGTGTTTAATGTGCTTGTATTTAAGTATGTAAACTAATGACGGCCTGTTTGGAACAGTGACCGTGCCAAACTTGCCAATAACAGGTCCCAGGTTCAATCCTTATAAAATATTGTAGTCTCTACAGAATATAGTATCGATTTAGTATACCATTAGTCAAGTTTTAAACTTATTGTGTGCGGCTAACTTAATCGGTGTGATATTTATTATTCTTATTTTAAAATGGCTAAAGTTTGGTCAACTATTTCCCAGGGATGTCGTTAAAGGCGACTTAAGGAAAGGCTAATAAACTTTGAATTCTACTTTAGGCGATTGGCTAGCAACCTGTCACTATTTGAATCTCAATATCACTATTAAGCCATAGAGCTGAACGTTGATATTCAGCCTTTGCAAGACTGTTGGCTCTGTCTACCCCTTAAGGGATAAAGACGTGAGAATATGTATGTAAGTTCAGTATGAGTATACGTAGAATAGAGAGTATATAAGACAATGATGAATATGCATGAAGCGATAGAAGTATGCAGAGATTGTAGCAAGTGGAAAGATGTAGTCACTGCATACCCTCCGGGGAACTACTTAGGTACATAACATAGGTATTTCCGATTGCCAGTATATTTCTTTCGCTTCATCCTCATTCACAATTCTTTTCGTGCAGACTTGTCAGGTCTTGACCTGACTTTTCACCGGCCCGTCTCATTCAAATGCATCAAACTTTTGTACAGTCTGTGTTAACTTAAGATCTAAAACTGCATGCAAAGTCCACACTTATAATAAAGAGTATGTAACGAATAAACTCAAAACGTATCTACTGAATCTATTTTGATGAAATTTGGAACACATAAAGAGGTGACTTTTAAGAACAATACATAGGTTTTTTTTCTGGAGAATCCCACAAGTTTTATTTTAATCGATGGACTTCTTATCCGTGACAAAGTTATTGTTTTATTTATATCAATATCTTAATTGCTATTTACAAATAAACTTATAACATATACATAACATTATACGTACCGACAGCTTCCTTCAACTGGTCACAATAAATCACTATCTAATAATACACGTGTTGTCTGTCCGTTGGTCTGCGATTAACTGTTTCAGAAGACACTCCATCATTATAGAGGCTGGAGGCTGCAAAAGTACTTTTACTTCCCAGCTTTACGAAAATGAGCTTAAAGTTTGAACGAAAAGGTGGGTTTTCGAGTGTAACGCGAAAGGCTTTCACAGGGCAATGACCTACGGTAATGTAAGTTCATTGATGTTTGAGATTTAGGAATTTGATCAAGTTTTTACTAAATACATAAGAGATTTGGTGTTTGTCACTACGCAGGCCTTTGGGTGTAGTGGTCATGGTATGCGACCGGTTAGCGAGAAGTACCGGATTCGATGTTTTCTTCTGTGGTAGAAAAAGAGTTAATAAAAACCCATAAAAGCTTTGAGTCCACCGTTTACAATTGTTCGTACACGTAATATACCTAAAGAAATTGATAAATAACTGACTCTTTCTCAGTTATCTTAGTTAAATATAAATACAAACATATGTATATTTTCTAAGTTACTTCCATTAGTTTGAATACTAACCTACTACTACTTACGGCGAGTGAAAACATCGTGAGGAAACTTGCACATTCAGACAACTGGATGTGTAACCATGATCTAACACGGGTAAGGTTCCCCCTGCAAAGGTTGCGGAGGTCAGATGGGATACAGACAATCAGAATCCCAACTAATATAACTAAAAGCGAAAATAAGTTACTTAATTTGTTTGTCACCTCTTCACGGTCTATTTTCAGAACCAATTTCCTTGAAATTTTGCGTATAAGTCTGGGAAAGGACAAAGGGCACTATTCATCTCGGTAAAAACTATAGTTTTACAAATACAAATCTCTTTATTGCAGATGAAAAAGCATATTAGAAAAGATGGTACAGTCAGTTCATGTCACTGTGACCTGTCTTGTCTTCACAAGACGTATAATAATTCAATCAGATCATTTTTTTTCATTTAACATTAAATCATTCAATAATAAAATCAAAATCAAAATTTCGCATTAATAAATCATTAAGGACGTCCTGTTAAAGGGTTAGGTCAAAAGTACCCGAAACCGCCGAGCTTGCATGAAGAGAGTTATGAATGTGGATGAAGCGAAGGAAGTATGCAGAGATCGTGGCAAGTGGAATGAGGTAGTCTCTGCCTACCCCTCCGGGAAAGAGGCGTGATTTTAAGTATGTATGTAAATCATTTATATAGGATTTGCGAAAAATGTGTATTCCTTTGTAGGTCACGTTAAATTCTGAGGATAAATTTGTATAGTGTTTGTTTAGTACACTTTCTTTGAATTACACGGTAACTTAACGTGTAGGTAACGTTTTATGGATAGTTTTTGTCTATGGAATTGAGATCTACATAGCCCTAAATATCCCATCGCCTTAAAAAAAACCGGGATGGTTTTGACTATGCAATTGAGATCTACTTAGTTGCTAGGCCATCGCCTAAAAAAACCTTACAGAATTATTAATTATTGCTTGCTAAACATTATAACAATTGTCAAAACTAATTACACAAACCAACAAACCAGAAACTTTCATTTCAGAAGGAATATTTTAGTTATTCATCTAATTAGAACTGTAATTACTATAGCATTTCCATATTTTTTAAAGTTATCCACTGAATTTGATTAGTAATACCATTAAGATTTACTTTCTTTTATAAACCGTTTGTTTCGACATTATTTATTATGCATACGCTTATTATCACGTCTTTATTCCTCTAGCTATATGATTGAATTGAGATTCAAATAAATAATATATGTGTTAAAAAACAATTTGATTGATGTAATTGATTCTGTTAAATGTAATTCCATCTATATGTCTACACAGTTATGCTATAAATATTTTGAGTTTGAGTTTGAGTTTAAGAAATACAAGTTTACCTACATGCGTCCGAAACATGTAAAAGTTAGTTTATGTTATTAATTAATAAATCAATGAAACTTGTGGCATGACAAAATTGTCAGTACCATACAAACGTAACTAGTTTTACGAGAATAGCTCTTTATAATTTATACATAGACACATATCTCTATGCCTGCGTTAAACTTATGCAATGCAAGTGAAAGGTACAATCGTTGAGAAAAGTGGTGCGTCATCCCACGTTTTTAGGAATATTATTTTTATTGCTTTTATTTTTATGTTTTGTTAAGGAGAAACTGGCCAAGTTTGTATTGGGTCATGAGCAAAATATGCTAACAAAAGCCACCGAAGTTGCTTTTTCAATAACAAAATATTTAAGTAAAAGTTTAAGTAAGTACTTAAATATTTTGATAATAATAAATTACCTTAGGTAAGAGATTTGGATCGATGTAATAATTAATTAACATACATACAAACATACATATTATCACGTCAATAGCCTTTGTAGGTAAGACAGGGGCAGCGTCTTGAATAGACCAAAAGGCCACGTTCAAGGCTCTATAATGGAGTTGAGATAGCTCATCGCTTATAAGAAGAATCCCAAGTTTATTAGTCTATCACTTAGTCGCCTTTTATGACATCCATGGGAAAGAGATGGAGTGGTCAATTCTCTTAGCTTTATTGCTTTTCAATTTCCATAGATATGAAAACTAACCATAATTTGAACACGACTACAAAGCACCCTTTAAACTTTCGGTTTCGGTTTAAGGTTTCGGGTACTTTTGACCTGACCCTTTAACAGGACGTCCTTATCAAGATACGTTCGTCTAGGTCTTACCACTCCGACCTTTCCCTCCACACTCTCCTTGTATATCTGCTTAGTCAACCTGCTTTCATTCATCCTCTCCACATGACCGAACCATCTAATTTTCATACGTGTTCTGTCCGACCTTTACTGCTATTCTACGTGACTGTACATTGTACATCACACACGTTGCAACGTACTCAAATCTTTTTACTGTTATTAGAAAGTGAACAACACGCTGGCATTTACCTTGGGGCGATGTCACTCTGCCGCAGGTGAAATTATCAACACGAGAACAAATTATTTAGTTAAACTTCACATAAGTACAAATGTATAGCACAATTGGCGGACTTAAGGCCCATAGCACACAGCGTATTTTAAACGCGCAGAAGACGCGCAGGAGACGCGCGTATAAGCACTTCAAACGCGATTCGGACGCAACTTTGTAACCTAAGCACACGGGGCGATCGTGATACGCGCCTCTTCTGCACGTATACGCGCACCCCCTTCCCCCTCTCAGGCCGCTCCTTTATTCGCGCCGCGTTTGTATCGCTGCTTTATATCATCAATGTAAACGCAACAATCGGCGTATACGGTGCCGAAAACGCGCGTTCGTAATACGCGCGTCGCCTGCGCGTTTAAAATACGCCGTGTGCTATGGGCCTAATGCTAGAAGCAATATCTACCAGTCAACCATTGGGTCTGACAGAGAACTTTATGTGGGGTCAAACTAAATAAATATACCTATGTCTATACCTACACAAATAATTATAATAAACATACATAACTACACTAAATAAACAATACACATAATTAAATACAGGGTGACATTTAAAACAACTGCATCCTTTTAAACATAGACTATACTCATGATTCTAAGGCGTTTGGGCCTATTTTTATTTAAATTAAACGTCATCATTTTCACATTTAAAAAACCCTCAAAAACTACGTCACACGCTTTAATACAAACCAATACTACAAAAAGAAATTAAAACTAAACATGTAAATAAATGTCTGAAAAATAAATTATTTTTCTTGTATCAAGATCAAGTAAAGTACAGAGTTGTCGAGATCGCGCAGCTGAATGAATTGTGTCGTTGACCTCTGAATCTTACGCGTCGCTTTTCCGCCGGCCGGGGTGATATGACGTATTTAGGATCATGGATTTTGAAACTTTTATTTTTTTCGTACTTTCTAAAATGAACCGATAATTTTCTTTTAACGTTTTTAAATATCCTTAAGATGAGTACACTTAGGTAACAGTTAAATTTATGCAGTTGAATTAAAAGTCACCTTGTAGATGCAGCGATTACCGAAATGAGTTAAAAGGCTTATACATAAAATTACGCATACATACATAAAATCACGCCTCTTTCCCGGAGGGGTAGGCAGAGACTACCTCTTTCCACTTGCCACGATCTCTGTTTACTTCCTTCGCTTCATCCACATTCATAACTCTCTATCTATTCATTCATAAGGTTTATAGGTGTTAAATAACCACTTTTAAGAAGTTGACTCCAAATATTTAGCTATCATACTGACTTGGTAGCAAAGATAACACAAACCGTATGCCTGTGATTTTCTTAACGTGCAAATGTGGCTAACTATATTATTAAGAAAACAGGCCATCGCAGGTACTTTCTTACGTATATCGTTTTAAATATATCAGTGAAAAAAAAATTGGAGCCAATGGACACAATTTAATTTTTTTCATAAAGCCAAATTTTTTGTCGTGCATTTTATGTTTTATGTTAATTTAATTGCTCTAACGGTTTTGATTATTTAATTAATCATAGACTTGAATTCCCTAAATATGTTTCTAAGCTTTTTATTGTAAACTACATAACAATTTGTTATTTTTTTTTCATTTAACATTTGGCAAAGTTATTAAAGAAGTCATTTCGCAAATTCGTACTGGAACGATATAACGGATAAAATTAAAATATTATGAGATAGATACTGCACATTGTATGCACTTAAGATTCGAGAAAGTAGAAACTATTAAATTTAATATCATAACGACATCCAGTATATGGAGACCTATGCAGATGAAATTTTGTAAGGAACATGAAAGTTATCCTGCTTGGACGCGGGTCATGATAAAATGGCGGTGCTTACATAATAAAGCCATTCGCCCATTACACCAATAAAATCAGGGTTTTTGTTACTGGTAAAAGGTTTTTTTGTTTTTGTATCATCTGACATTTCTCCCGGTAGTGTCAGCGGACCACGATCCAGGTACAGGTGTAGGTAGGTAATTGAGGCAAGAATTTGAATACCCTAAAAAAGGTTATCTTTTTTATCTTTTGTAAAGGTCAGATAAAGGGTACCTGAAACAAACGAGCTTGCATAAAAAGTGGATGAGAGAGGGAAGTATGCACGGATTGTGGAAAGTGAAAAGGTGTAGCCTACCCTTCCGACAAAGAGGCGTGATTTAATATATTTTTTTATGATTTTAACTTATATACCGCCGAAGTAAAATGCAACATCCATTAAACCATGACATAACACAACATGACATCTTAGCATAAAACTAAGGGATATAGACGCGATTAGGTATATGTATGTATGTATGAAGCAATAAAGATTACGATTTAAATAAATAAATAAAAAAAAACTTATCGTACCAAATCGAGCGACGGGATTGCTGTCGGTTCGATGCAATGTGTGAAAGGCTTTATTTTGCGGCTTGAATGATTGTATCAGACAGGTGACACTTTCCAAGTCAGATGCTTTTCTTAGGAAGAAATTGCTACGGAACATTTCTCCAATACAATCTATGGTCGTATGCCACCTTTCATAGCAAAACAAATCCTACAAATATCATAAATGAAGAGTTTGCGAGTATGTCAGTATGGATGTTTGTCATTCTTCACGCAAAAGCTACTGAGCCGATTACGATGAAATTTGGTATGTAGGTAGCTACCCAGAATAACGTATAGGCTGGAGTTCCCGCGGGATTGATAGGGTTTCCATGCGGACGAAGTCGCGGGCTGTCTGTAGTTCATTATAATAAAGAAAATAAAATCAATGTTGAACCTAACCACGCCTATCCCTTTCACTTTTTATTTTATTTTATTAAAAGACAACGATAAAGATATATTTGTTTTCATTAATAATTAATAGTATTCTAACTTAGCATCCTAAGGGTGTATGCAGTAAAATAAAATACGTATCTACTAGATAAGTGGATTATTTAACAATTAAAAAAAAATGCTAGGATCAAAGTTCCTACTCTTTTAGTCGCTTTTTACGACATTCATAGCAAAAGAGATGAAGTCCATTTGATTAAAGTGACAAAAATCGCATGGCACAAAAAAATGTACATTCCTCTCTGAAACATTATTAGGAAATGTTAAGTTTAAATTTGTGCCATGTGCGCTCACAAAGGTTGCATATAATTAATTAGCATTTAAAAAAAAATAATCATCAACGTCACAATTAAAATTCCAAAATGACACTAGTGCACAACACGCAAAATTCGTTTTGTCAAACAAAATCACACTGAATAAGTATAAAAATAAAATAAGTGTTATTGTTAATTGTATCGAAAAATGGGTAGTTTCGATTCGCCTATACCGCTTTCCGAAATCGAGTCGGTTCTAGCTTGGGTAGACTCGTTCAAGTTGTCCAGGTCCAATAAGAAGATAAACAGGGACTTTTCAGATGCTGGTTGATGATGAAAATTTACATCATTATGCATTGTTACATATATAGCTCAGTACTAAATAAGCCAAAAGATATTGTTTATTTATTCTCCTTTATTCTAAATGATAATTTTAAAACAATTATTATTTTTATTTAAGCACAAATTAACTCCACATTGATTACACGAAATTGTGGAATAGCCTTTACATTTGGGAAATTTACACCGAAGTGACCTTTCTTTTTTTTATTGTAATTCTTCTTCTAGTAGACTGGTACTAGGGTTTTGTTGTACGCAATAGTCATTTATAAAGTTGCCAGCAACAACAAATTTAAACTTTACAGTTTTTGAGTACCTTTTTTTCTTCACTAAATGTTATGATTGAAATTTCCATCATCATGCAAAGCACCCTGCATTCAAGGTTAAACTTGCAGAATATATTATGAAACATTATTAGCTTAAATGTTTTATAGGAAATACGTCCATAAAGTGGCTAAGATAGAAACATTGAATGCATTGTTAGGGTGCAAACAGTGTGTGTGCGAACGAGACGAATGTAATACTTTTTACTCTTTAAATATGTTCTCATGTAAGTGATTTTTTGTATTTTGTACATTCCTCTCTGAAACATTATTAGGAAATGTTAAGTTTAAATTTGTGCCATGTGCGCTCACAAAGGTTGCATATAATTAATTAGCATTTAAAAAAAAATAATCATCAACGTCACAATTAAAATTCCAAAATGACACTAGTGCACAACACGCAAAATTCGTTTTGTCAAACAAAATCACACTGAATAAGTATAAAAATAAAATAAGTGTTATTGTTAATTGTATCGAAAAATGGGTAGTTTCGATTCGCCTATACCGCTTTCCGAAATCGAGTCGGTTCTAGCTTGGGTAGACTCGTTCAAGTTGTCCAGGTCCAATAAGAAGATAAACAGGGACTTTTCAGATGCTGGTTCGTATTATTTATTTGCTCAACCCTTTGACTGCCTTGGACATTTTAAGGCGACACCATATTGGTAATAAGGTGTCCAAATTAATAACACTTAAAGAAAAAGCGTTTGGGAAACGGTTACCTAAGCTAGCATTGAAGTAGCTCGTATTTATTTATTTACTATAGTCACGTCTATATCCCTTGCGGGGTAGACAGATTACTAGGAGATAAGAAAAAAAATCTACTTATAGGAATAAGTGTTTTGTAAAATGAACTTTTGACTAATCTGTATTTTATGAATTTATAAACTAGTAGATTACTAGTAACTAGATAGTGGGTACTATCTAGATACTAGCAGGTAAGCTACATTATCTAGGCATCAGAATCCCATCAGCAGTAATGTTACCTTTTGTTCAAACGACAGGTTTGTAATATAGCTGATCAGAGCAAAAAATTCAATGCACAAATCACTGTTAACTTCTTTCGCTTCATCCACATTCGTAACTGTTCACGCAAGCTCATCGTATAAGTACATATAATAAAACAATAAAAATATTTTGTCTTTACATTTAGTATTTTTGACTGAGAGGGCTTAGAAAGTGACAGACAGACAGACAAAAAAATCAAAACAAAAATTTTTGCTTTTTCATTCTAAGAGTCCCTAGAATGAAAAAGCAAAAATTTTTGTTTTGATTTTTTTGTCTGTCTGTCTGTATGTATGATGACGCTTACCTCCGAAAGTACTGAATCGATTTACTTAAAACTTTCACCGAGTTCGGTCGATCAAAATCGGTTCTCAAAAAAAAAAGTTATCGTCATTTGAATGAACTCAAGGTACCTATGAGTTTGCCTGCAAATAAGTTTACGCGGAAAAATTCGAAATTTACGCGGACAAAGTCGCGGGCAACAGCTAGTGTTGATCTAAAATTTGGTTGTTTAATTTTATGTTTGGATTATCCACAGTTCTCCTGGCCGAAATCTTAAGCCACCATTATCCAAAACTGGTCGAGATGCACAACTATCCTCCGAGGAACAGCCACGCATTGAAACTGAACAACTGGATGACCCTGAACAGGAAGGTGCTGAGGAAACTCAAGTTGAACCTCTGCTGTGGCACCATGGAGCAGTTGGCTAACTGTACTCCTGGTGTCATTGAACGGGTTTTGGTCATGGGTAAGTATATCCTAGTTAAAGCGACTAAGTTTGGATAATTGTGAAGTTGACGTTGTTGAAGAAAATGCTGCAGTGCAGTTTGTTACCGCTTCTTCTGCACTGACGCCTTGGAAGCGGCAGTAAACTTAGTTTTAAGTAATTTATTTGACGATATTTTTATATCAAGACCCAGGACAATCAGAGAAAGTTTGTTTCTCATCATGCCCTGGCCAAGATTCGAATAAAGAATTCTTAAGATTGTTCTTGTGTGTTTAAATAGTTCGTGACAAGATTCATCGTGACGAAGAGCTGAACAAGAGTGCTAAGGATTCGGAACAGAACATGTCCAGCGGCGGAAGTTATTACGAGGCCTGTGGAGATGATGGTAACGCATTTTTGTTACCTATTAACTTTGTTGGAGAGCAAATGAATGAATGAGGGAAAGATGAGAAAATGTGAGTATACTCAGAAATAGCGTTCTGGAGAGGTGATGGTTCAAATGACGATATAAATATTTTAACAGAGTGTAACCGATTAGGACGAGATATTTGATTATTTATGAGAAAAGTGAATTAAATATTACTTGACATTAGAATAACTTAGAATCATCAAAAATTAATATCAATGAATTTAAATTCGCCCACTATATTTTACGGAATTGCTAATAAAGATATCGCATCTTCATCAGAACATATCCTAGTGGTGCCGGTGAAAACTCGCGTTAACGGAGTGCTGGAGACGGTGCAACAGAAAGTGGTCAACTTTGAGTCGTATCAGGCGCTTAAAGAAGAGCTCAAAGATGCAAAGGACGCGACTGAACTTCTCAAACAAAAGGTACTAATCCATACTATTACAAATTTAAAGGGCTATCTGAAAACTATATCTATTTTTGTTTTTAATTGGAATGAAAAACCTTTTAGACCTGTATTCGAATAATTTATAACTGATGAAGTCTCAGTTGTTATTCAAGACTTTCTGTTGATATTCTATAAATTTCAAATCGGAGATTTTAAATGATAAATTTTTAATGTTTTTAGCTTATAAAGACTATCACCATTCCTATTTCACAGGTGGAACATCTGGATAATTTATTGAAACTTAAAGACGAAAGAATAGATGAGCTTCAAAATCAGCTGGAGAGGAAACAGGCAAGACGCAAAGAGGCCGAGGCTCTTCAAAACAGCCTTGCAGTCCCTTTCGAAACAGTACCACCCCCAATCATCACTGAAGTTGTGCCAAATAAAACAGTTCTGAAAGCCCTACCAATAACAGAAGTATTACCAGTAAAATCGGTTTCAAATAAAAACGTTGATACGATGATTGATCTCGAACCTAAATCTACGGAGACCAAAGTGATTGTTGAGCCTAAACCTACTTTCGAATACAAACTATCATTTGACTCTAGAGTGCCAAGAGATGAATCCAAAATTCCTATTTTAAGAGCTGTTCTATCAAAACCTAGCATTACTGAGGTGTCGCCAGATGAAGTTAAAGATAATTTAGAAAGGATTAAATCTGATGTTTTTAAGGAAATAGAGCTAGTTGGAAAGAGTGATAGTTGCCCTGATCTAGAAGAGTTTAAAGACAGCGAAGAAGCTGTTGTTACAATAGAAGATACTATAAATAATGAGATTCAGCAAATCGGTATAGATGATTAATAAATGTTGTGTATTAACTTACAAAACTTAAGATATTAGTCGGTCTTCACATTTTGAGTTTGGATATTATGCTAATTGAATTCATCAAGTAAAGCGTAGATCGTGTTTTCTAGAATCTCAAAGTTTAGTGTTAGAATGTGTTGTGTCATCAATGTGATCAATTTTAGATTAATTATAAAATTTTCTAGTCGTTAATATTATAATTTAGGATTAAAAGTCGCAATAATATTCAATATTTTTAATAGGTTTTAGTTTGTTACGTTTGATTTAAAAATAAAGTTTACAAAAAGTTGAAACTCGTTGTTTTTAACTTGTGTTTGCCTGGAAAAGGTCGCACAAACTGGGATGTTTCTTCAAAATCCTGTAAATCTCGGTCATCCTCTTCTTATCAAAATCGTCTTGAGTAGCGGGCCTGAAAATAAAAATTATAAAGCATCCAAAGTTCGTCAATAAGTTTTGACTAGTCTTACAATTCCACTTGGGTGGACGGTAACTTGCTTGATAAAAAAAATCGTCAAATCATTATAATATTTCAATAGAAATGGTATTTTGTTAAACGTAGTCTTTATTTTTTTCATTATTGTCTTAAACTAATAACGCAATCTTCACGAAGACCAGCCGCTAACAAGTCATCAGAGAGTTAAATGGACAATGCACTCTTGGTTATTTAAAACTGAATACGATTCTTTACCTATATAAACTACCAATTATTAGATATATACTCACAGTTTCACGTCACTGTCTTGTCCGATGACTTGGAATCTGTTGAATTCTACCTCATCATCGAAGAAACATTTTTCTTGTATGTCATCTAGAGCCTTCTTGATCGGGAGGAGATCTTCAACTAAAACAGTCAGTGATTAATAAACAGTCACAGACTGAATTTCCGAAAAGTATGTTATTTATAATCGTCAACTTCAAGATATCTGGCTGCTATATATAATAGAGGAGTGTCGTAGAAGTCTTCTTCGTCCTGTAAAGACCGCACGACTTCGAAAATTTTTCTTCAAAACATCAACAATTCAAGAGCAAAATTTAATTCACATTTTATATCAGATTGTTTGAAGTTTAAGCTATTTGAAGCCGTTTGCGTTCTTAAAGAGTCAGAGATCCACTTACAACCACGATCCGGGAGCAAGCCACACCCGGTAAGCCAGGAAAATATACAAAACGAAACATAGAAACCCAACCCAGCTTGGATCATAGTATCATTCATAGTAAAGTAGTTTTTATAACAAACTACCGTCTGACGTAAAAAATGTAAACCCATTTAACCCTTCATTGCATGATTTTTCCTATTTTTTAAAATAAATCAGGTTGATGTAATTAATGCCCTAGATTAAAGGAAAAATATTTAAAAAAATCCTAGTATAAATAAGAATTTGAATTAATTAAAAAACAGTGATGAAAATTTACATCATTATGCATTGTTACATATATAGCTCAGTACTAAATAAGCCAAAAGATATTGTTTATTTATTCTCCTTTATTCTAAATGATAATTTTAAAACAATTATTATTTTTATTTAAGCACAAATTAACTCCACATTGATTACACGAAATTGTGGAATAGCCTTTACATTTGGGAAATTTACACCGAAGTGACCTTTCTTTTTTTTATTGTAATTCTTCTTCTAGTAGACTGGTACTAGGGTTTTGTTGTACGCAATAGTCATTTATAAAGTTGCCAGCAACAACAAATTTAAACTTTACAGTTTTTGAGTACCTTTTTTTCTTCACTAAATGTTATGATTGAAATTTCCATCATCATGCAAAGCACCCTGCATTCAAGGTTAAACTTGCAGAATATATTATGAAACATTATTAGCTTAAATGTTTTATAGGAAATACGTCCATAAAGTGGCTAAGATAGAAACATTGAATGCATTGTTAGGGTGCAAACAGTGTGTGTGCGAACGAGACGAATGTAATACTTTTTACTCTTTAAATATGTTCTCATGTAAGTGATTTTTTGTATTTTTTGAGAATTAATATCTTTAAACCTAACCTAAAGTGATATAAAGGTCCTATTAAAAATTACGAGGCGACACACGGCATAGGATGCTCTATGATTATGAAAGAGAGATTTTTTTTAAAATAAATATAAATATATATGGGACAAATTACACAGATTGAGTTAGCCTCGAAGTTAAGTTTGCGACTTGTGTTACGAGATACTAACTCAACGATACTATATTTTTTAATAAATACTTATATAGATAAACATCCAAGACCCAAGCCAATCGGAAAAAGTTCTTTTCTCATCATGCCCTGACCGGGATTCCAACCCGGGACCTCCGATGTCACAGACAAGCGTACTACCGCTGCGCCACAGAGGCCGTCAAAGAGAATAACTTACTCCTAAAGACAACTCCTCCAGAACTGATCGAGTTCGAAGCAGCAGGCAGCTCACAAGTGCAAGGCGGCAGGTACAACTGTCTCTCTGAAGTCTGGACGCCCACACCCTCAATCTCTGGTGCCCATTCGTCACGGTCCTCGTCTACCAAGAAGGCGGCCTGACTCTTGTGCTTCTTCTTCTTCAGCTCCAGTCGCGCTTGGAGTATTGCGATTTGCTCTGTGAGTGTAGTAAGTAAGTATAGTCCTTGTGTACATACATACATATGGTCACGTCTATATCCCTTGCGGGGTAGACAGAGCCAACAGTCTTGAAAAGACTGAATGGCCACGTTCAGCTATTTGGCTTAATGATAGAACTGAGATTCAAATAGTGACAGGTTGCTAGGTCCTATTCTTTTTTGTAATGGTGCCGGGAACCACACGGCACCTATATATAGTCCTTGTGTGCCATTTTAAAATGATTAAACAAAAGTTTTCCGGCTCATCCGTGCTTCGGAAGGCCTTGGTAACGGCTGTCGTAGTAGGATAACAGTCTGAAAACCATGTTAGATGCTTTTAGTATGATTAATGAATGTGGAATGGCGTATTAGACCACTAAGTTATAATTACGCTAATAAGCTTGAAATTCTTGTAGGCATAATGGGTGGTTGGATGGGTTAGCAATTTTGTCAATATTTGAATCTCGCCTGTACGCGATAAATAAATAAATATATACGGGACAAATTACACAGATTGAGTTAGCCTCGAAGTAAGTTCGAGACTTGTGTTACGAGATACTAACTCAACGATACTATATTTTATAATAAATACTTATGTATATAGATAAACATCCAAGGCCCAGGATAATCAGAAAAAGTTCTTTTCTCATGGCCCTGGTCGGGATTCGAACCCGGGACCTGCGATGTCACAGACAAACGTACTACCGCTGCGCCACAGAGGCCGTCAAACCGGCAGCGATCTCTCAGTCTTTGCGAAACTGTCGGCTCTGTATATACCATGGGGGAAACGTGATATTATGTAAGTAAGTATTAAAAAGTGCCGTGTGGTTCCCGGCACCAATACAAAAAGAATAGGACCACTCCATTTCTTTCCCATGTATGTCGTAAAAGGAGACTAAGGGATAGGCTTACAAACTTGGAATTATTTTTTAGGCGATGGGCTAGCAACCTGTCACTATTTGAATCTCAATTCTATGATTAAGCCAAATAGCTGAACGTGGTCATTCAGTCTTTTCAAGACTGTCGACTCTGTCTACCCCGAACGGGACATAGACGTGACCATATGTATGTATGTATGTAAGTATTAAAATAACGGAGAAGTAGACCTGGTGAGCAAGTCTCGTAATCTTCAAAGGTCTGCTCGAAATGTAAGAAGGGACTGGCGCGCATGTACGGAGGCAGGGAACGCATGAAAGAGTCCACTTGCATATGCTTGCATTTCTCCATTGGGCATACCTGTGTATAATAATAACGATTAAATAAATAAATAAAATATACGGGACAAATTACACTGATTGAGTTAGCCTCGAAGTAAGTTCGAGACTTGTGTTAAAAGGTACTAACTCAACGATACTATATTTTATAATAAACTAGCGACCCGCCCCGGCTTCGCACGGATGCAAAATTATAAATGTTATTATACATAAAAACTAGTGTCCGACCGAAGGTCTATTTTTGGCCGAAGCCGAAGCCGAAGCCGATTAATCGGCTATCGCCACAACCTTCGGCCGAAGCCGAAGCCGAAGCCGAAGGTTTATATTCTCTGAGCACTCAGTAATTAATTTTGTTCAATATTGTCTACAAGCTACAATTAATATTAAAATTATTTCAAAACCTCAATATTGAAGGTTTATATATTGACTGTCTCATATAAAAGTTGATATATCATAGAGATGGTTGGTTTAGAGATAAATAAAAGTTAACCAGAGAGCTGACTAGGATCAGATGCCAGGATGGTAGCGTTGTGAAAGGAGAAGAATGTGTGCTAAAGATATGGAAGGACTATTTTGAGAGTTTATTTAAAAAAAATGAAAAAAATAAGAAAGAGTTCTGCTATAGCGAAGAAAAAGAGAATGAGATGGAAGGCGAAATTGAAATGTTCTAAATTGTGGAAGCACTTAAGAGTATGAAAGCGGGTAAGGCTGCTGGGTATGATAGAGTGTCGGTCGAGATACTAAAAGCAGGAAAAGGCGTCGTAGCTAGACAGTTGTACTGCCTTTTCAATTTGTGTTGGAGAAGCGGCCGAGTACCAAAAGATTGGTGTAAGGCGGTTATCGTGCCACTTTATAAAGGAAAAGGGTCACAACTGGACTGCAAAAATTATCGTGGTATAAGCCTGCTTAGCGTTGTCGGCAAATTGTATGCTAAGGTATTGATTAATAGAGTCAGGAATGAAACTGATGACAAAATATGGGATGCTCAAGCGGGATTTCGAAAGGGAATGGGATGTACTGATCAGGTCTTTTCTTTGCGGTGCATAGCCGAAAAGTTTTTGGTCAAGAGTCCTATGACAGAGTTGAGAGGATTGAATTGTGGTCAGCACTTTCTATGCATGGGGTGAGCAGTCTCTTAATACGAGCACTGAAATCCTTATATGAGGATTAGAGTGCTTGTGTCAGGATAAACGGAGCGCACACTGAGTGGTTTAAGATTGAGAAAGGCGTTAGGCAAGGATGTGTTGCGTCACCGTGGCTGTTCAACCTATTTATGGATATTTGTTTGACAGATTTGAAAGAGTCTGAAAGTGGATTAAGGATGAATGAGTTACTCGTCAAATGTTTGCTCAGCGGAGGAGTTACAGGAGATGGTAAACTGTATGCATGAAGCTTTAAAAGAGAAAGGATTGAAAGTGAACGTAAGTAAAACTAAAACACTGGTTTTTGAAATGGAGAAAGAAATGACAGCATGTAATATTTTGATTGGAGGAGAAAAAGTTGAGCAAGTGAAAGAGTTTGTTTATCTAGGATCAAAGTTTACATCATATGGCAAGTGTGATAGTGATATTGAAAGGAGAGTGAACGCGGGGAACATGGTGAATGGAGCTTTGCATGCCTTTATGCGCAGTCAGAAACTATCCAAAAAGGCTCGACTGGCTGTGCACAGGGGCGTGTTGGTCCTGTATGGGAGTGAAAGTTGGGTATGGCAAAAGAAGCATGAACAGAATAAGTGCAGTGGAAATGAGAGCGTTAAGGAGTATGATGGGTGTGAAATTCAGTGACAGGATAAGGAACAGCGTGATAAGGGAATGTTGTGATGTGAAAGAAGATGTAGTTACAGGAATAGAAAAGGGTATGTTAAGATGGTTCGGTCATGTGGAGAGGATGAATGAAAGCAGGTTGACTAAGCCGATATACAAGGAGAGTGTGGAGGGAAAGGTCGGAGTGGGAAGACCTAGACGAACGTATCTTGATCAAATTAAGGACGTCCTGGTTAAGGGTCAGGTCAAAAGTACCCGAAACCGCCGAGCTTGTATCAAGAGAGTTATGAATGTGGATGAAGCGAAGGAAGTATGCAGAGATCGTGGCAAGTGGAAAGAGGTAGTCTCTGCCTACCCCTCCGGGAAAGAGGCGTGATTTTATGTATGTATGTATAAAAGTTTGATTTTGTGATTTACCTACTGGTAAAAAATAATGATTTGATTTCTTAATTATGTAATTGAATTACAGTAATTCACAAATTACAATTAGACCAATCAGTCTTTGTTTTACTCGACTAGACCAAAACTAGACTAATAAATAAAATAAACAAACACTAACTTCTTACTAAATAATTAATTGTTGGAGTGTTTTGTTTGAATGTGATAAACACAAATTCAAAACAAAACACTCGTTTAAATACACGTACGGACTTGTTTTGATGCATGCAATCAGCAATGTGATATTTTGACAGTGACTCCCCACCGCCTCATGACTTTCGTAACAGTTCGTTCTTCGGCTTCGGTCGGGTTTTGGGCCGAAGCCGAATGCTTCGCCGAAGGTGGATTTTTTGGCCGAAGGTGGCCGAAGCCGAAGCCGAAGCCGAAGCTTCGGTCGGACACTAATAAAAACCTTCCGTTGCGTAATTTTAAAGATTTAAGCATACAAACAAACAGACTAAAATAGCGACTTTGTTTTATACTATGTAGTGATACTTATATAGATAAACATCCAAGATCAATCTGAGGCTAATCAAAAAAAGTTATTTTCTCATCATGCCCTGTTCAAGATTCGAACCCGGGACCTACGGTGTCACAGACAAGAATAATACTTAATAGCTAATAAATTGAAGCTATAAGAACTATTTAAAGGTTACTTACTCTACTCGTAAAGTGTCGTATGGTTCCCGGCACTTTATGACTGGAATAGGACCAGTCCAGAACAGAATAGGTCTTATGAGACGTTTTTTAGGCTGATGTGCATTTTGTGTTAGCGTAAAAATCTAAGATCTGGAACACCTGATTCAAAACTACTAGAGACCAGCTTAACTACGAAATACACACAATACAATACACTGCATTTTTTTTTTGGTACATTTTTGGATGTAAATTGTCATATTTTAATTTGTATTTTGTACAAATAAACATTTTTCTTTCAAGATATGGAAAAGACGTCTTAACAAAAGATGTTCAACCTGATGACGAATTTCTTATCGGGGTCGCTTTGGTATTCCGACTTAGATTCGTATGACTCACTCTTACCTCAAATAATTAGTTTTAACTACAAAATGATATTATTTGACGATCGACTACCTCTCTGGCGCAGCGCTTGTCTGTGACACTGGAGTCCAGGATTTGAATCCCGGCCAGGGCATGATTAGAACCGAAACATTTTTTTATAGTGACTTGGATGTTTATCTATATAAGTATTCATTAATTATTTTAATATAATTATTTAAATAAAATATCGTTGAGTTCTCGTAACACAAGTTTGGAACATACTTCGAGACTAACTCAATCTGTGTATCTCAATGTGTGTAATTTCTCCCGTATATAAGTAGGTACATAAATATTCTCATTTATATTCAGATTACCATTACAATTATCAAAACTTTATTCTAACATTTCTTTCTTGCGTGATTTTTTCATGATTCCCTATAACAACTAAATCCAGCAAAAGCCCATGGAAAAATCAATGCATCCACCATATTTTGGCATCGTATGTTAGTTATTAACCTCTTTTCCTTTAGGGGTTAATATCTAACATATATATGGTGTTATAAGTTTGATGTTTCTGTACGTCTGTGTCTTTATAGCTCACAAACGGATGAAGCGATATCAAATTAGTTTGTTTTGTGTGCGAGTGTTTTTAGACTTGTTTGAACAAAATCGGTCGAGCCGTTTATATGTTGTGGGGGTTGACAGTGGTGAAGGAAAACCAAATGTCGGCGAATATTCTCGAATGACAGTGCACTGATAGTGAATATTGATGAATTGATCGAGAATGTTCTTAGCTTAACCCCCGGTGCAAAAAGGGATGTGTTATAAGTGTGCCCGTGGGTGTCTGTGTGTGTGTGTGATGCAACATATTTCTTAAAAACGATTACTAATATTGAATATCTTTTATAATTTCTTTCAAAGGGAATTTAAATACGTGACAGATGTTTTGTTTGTTGTCAATTTTAGCAAAGCTTAATCACCACATTTTGTTATCTATTTACACCATTGTTAACTGTTGTTGGGTCGTAAAATTTATTTTTTGCTTAATGCCTACGTGCATCGAAGTTCAACACAGAGCCTCTGTGATAGTTTTAAGATAATAAGAAATAAATTCTATTTATATGACTGTTTCTTTTGTCTGCAAATATGGTATGCATAACTCAAAAATTACTTTCTGTCGCTATCGGAGAGGGGTATAAAATACAACTCATAATCACGTCTAAATCCCTTGCGGGGTAGACAGAGCTAACAGTCTCAACAAGACCAATAGTCACGTTCAGCTTTTTTACTTTAATGATAGAATTGAGATTGAAATAGTGCGGTCAGCTGGTAGACTGGTAGAGAATGCCAAACGGCATTAAGTCCGCCTTTTGTACATTTTATTTCGTGCAGTAAAGTTTTTAATCCTACTACTATTATAAAGGCGAAAGTTTGTATGGATGTATGGATGTTTGTTACTCTTTCACGCAAAAACTACTGAACCGATTACCATGAAATTTGGTATGTAGGTAGCTGAAGACCCAGAATAACACATAGGCTACTTTTTATCCCAGAGTCGCGGGCGGCCTCTAGTAATAAATAAAAGAAAAATCCCAAGTTTTAACCCCATCCCTTAGTCGCTTTTTACGACATCCATGAGAGTAATGTCCTGTTCTTTTTGTCTATTGGTGCCGGGAACCACACGGCACGTAATAAATTCTACAAGTAAATTAACTTGTAGATTACATGAAAACTTGTAAGAATTCTATCACATCGAATTACGCCTGGCCAATTTACTCACCTACATACATACATACATATAATCATGTTTATATCCCTTGCGGGGTAGACAGAGCCAACAGTCTTGTAAAGACTGATAGGCCACGTTCAGCTATTTGGCTTTAAGATAGAATCAAGATTCAAATAGTGACAGGTTGCTAGCCAATCGCCTAAAAGAAGAATCCCAAGTTTAAAAGCCTACCCCTTAGTCACCCTTTACGACATCCATGGGAGAGAGATGGAGTGGTCCTATTCTTTTTTCTATTGGTGCCGGGAACCACACGGCACTTTACTCACCTTCTCGTAATTAATTGTGTGATCCCGATCAGGTCTGTGGGACGTAATCACTTGTAGACTGTCGTTATGGACGCTCCTGTTGGTTAGTAAGTTAGTTAATCAATTAAGTAACACAATACTATCCCAAATAATCCATAGCTAATGGAAAAGTTCCAAGAGTCGTAGCTAAATACGATGGAATGGACTGATCAAATCAAAGATCATCTCAAAACAATTATATATTTTGCATACCCTTGCCTCAATATTGTATGCGATCCTCTTATTGTCAGGTTGGCTGGAAGAGATCCCACTTAGGGATAAGCCCGCCTTTGTACTGTACTGTTATATATTTGTAATGTACTGCTTTAGTGAACAAAAAAGCATTAACTTACTTAGGGTAGGTACTTACGTATATATTATGGAGGCAAGTAAATTTGTCTGAAAATTTCCTGAATTTTATAACAAAAATAAATAGCTAAATAGCTGAACGTGGCCATTCAGTCTTTTCAAAACTATTGTCTCTGTCTATTCCGCAAGGGATATAGACGTACGTATATGTATGTATATTTAACTTATATATATATTGCTTAACCCAATGGTAGAATGTTAGATAATTCTATTAGCATTAAGTTCGCCTATTGTACTCGTACTTTTAAAATTGTATTTGTAACAATAAAGAATAAATAAATATCTCTATAATTTTACCCAAGTAATGATTGTGATGTTGACGAGTCATCGTCATCCGCCTCCTCATCATCTACTGCACCCTTAGTGGCATTTCTGTAATTTGACATGATTTTTGTCAAATTTTATCAGGTCAGGTCAGGTCAGGTCAAGAGTACTCTAAACCGACGAGATTGCTGAATATAAAGAATACAGAAAAAAAAGGTCAAGTAAAGAGTATTCTAGAGTTGCGGATCTTCTTGAAAAGATTTATGAATGCAAAAGTTTTAATATTGATACGTGTGGTCGCAATGGTTGCAAATAATAAACAGCCTTTCTAAGAAAGAAGCGTCATTGTTTTTCTGAAATTAGTCCCATTTGCATTCTCACCTCTCTGGAAAGGAGTCAAGGATATGCCAATATTCATATCACCATTCGGATAAGGAATAGGCTTATAAACTTGGAATTCCTTTTGTAGACGATGGGCTAGCAGCATATCACTATTTGCATCTCAATTCTATCATTAAGCCAAAAAGCTGAACGTGGCCATTCAGTCTCTTCAAGACTGTTGGCTCTGTCTACCCCGCAAGGGACATAGACGTGACCATATGAATGAGAATGAAATGAATTAAACACCACCAATACAAAAAAGAATAGGACCACTCCATCTCTTTCCCATGGATATTGCAAAAGGCGACTAAAGGATAGGCTTACTAACTTGGGATTCTTTTTTTGGCGATGGGTTAGCAATCTGTCACTATTTGCATCTCAATTCTATCATAAAGCTAAACAGCTGAACGCGGCCTATCAGTCTCTTCAAGACTGTTGGCTCTGTCTTCCCCGAAAGGGATATAGACGTGACCATATGAATGAGAATGAATGGATTTTATATAAACACAATATATATGTATAGGAAGTATGCAGAGATCGTGGCAAGTGGAAAGAGGTAGTCTCTGCCTACCGCTCCGGGAAAGAGGCGTGATTTTATGTATGTATGTATATATATATCATACTTAGCCTCCGTTTGTTTTGTTTGTGCTTCTTTCTTCAATCCCTGGTCAACAGCATCATACTGTAAGGAGATAACATATTTATAAGTCTCCATTCCACTCCATTGCTATTCCATGGATGTCGTAAAAGACGATTAAGGGATAGGCAACTAAGCGCAAGCTGCCTCACTGGTCAGATAGCGAAGAAAAAACATTAAGTTAATATGTATGTGTATGACTAAGTCATACATATTTTATGTGTGTATGACTTAGTGATTGTATTTTCATCTAAGTACTACACCTCAAAACAATAAAATATTTATTAACAAAAAATTATAAATTGTACACTCCTTGTATAGTATATCTATCTACCTGCAGTTTAAGTATGCAGAGATCGTGGTAAGTGGAAAGAGGTAGTCTCTGCCTACCCCTCCGGGAAAGAGGCGTGATTTTATGTATGTACACACATACACATGGTCACGTCTATATCCCTTGCGGGGTAGACAGAACCAAAGTCTTGAAAAGACTGAATGGCCACGTTCAGCTGTTTGGCTTACTGATAGAATTGAGATTCAAATAGTGTAGTAATCCCAAGTTTATAAGCCTAACACTTAGTCGCCTTTTATGACATCCGTGGGAAAGAGATGGGAGTGGTCCTATTCTTTTTTGTAATGGTGCCGGGAACCACACGGCACATATTTAATATTAAAGACGTAATATGTGACCGATAAGGGAGGACTGTGCCTGCTATCTGCCGTGTGGTTCCCGGCACCATTACAAAAAAGAATAGGACCACTCCATCTCTTCCCCATGGATGTCGTAAAAGGCGACTAAGGGATAGGCTTACAAACTTGGGATTCTTTTTTAGGCGATGGGCTAGCAACCTGTCACTATATGAATCTCATTTCTACCATTAAGCCAAATAGCTGAACGTGGCCATTCAGTCTTTTCGAGACTGTTGGCTCTGTCTACCCCGCTAGGGATATAGACGTGACCATATGTATGTATGTAAGGGAGGACTCACCTTTCTCTGTCCAACAACTACGTTGATCTTTTCTAAGCTGCGCGATGTTCTAACGGAATGCTTTTCTTTCTGTCAAAAATGAAGATAAGTACGCTCAATTTTATTATAGATAAAATAGATATATATCTATCTATACTAATATAATAAAGCTGAAGAGTTTGTTTAGTTTGTTTGAACGCGCTAATCTCAGGAACTACTGGTTTGAATTGAAAAATTCTTTTTGCGTCGAATAGACCATTCATCGAGGAAGGCTTTAGGCTATATAACATCACGCTACAACTATAAGGAGAAAAGAAATAATGGAAAATGTGAAGAAAACGGGGAAACTTATTTATCCTTGAGGGCTTCAATGATGCCCATAATAACTATTTCACGCGAACGAAGTCGCGGGCACAGCTAGTAGATAGATAAAAATGTTTATTCGACAATGCTACAAACACAAATAAATACTTACAACAATAAAAAAATCCTTAAATTTATTTATAGTAGGTATGTACCTATGCAGGGATCGTGGGGTAATCTATGCCTACCTCTTCGAAATTATAATGAAAATAAAATTTACCATTAAGCCAAGTAGCTGAACGTGACCATTCAGTGTTTTCAAGACCGTTGGCCCTTTTTACCCCGCAAGGGATATAGACGTGACCATATGTATGTATGTATGTATGCAAGGGATCGTGGCGTAGTCTATGCCTACCTCTTCGGAATTATAATGGAAAAAAAATTACCATTAAGCAAGTAGCCATTCAGTGTTTTCAAGACTGTTGGCTCTGTCTACCCCGCAAGGGATATATGTATGTATGTATGTAAAGAATTTACCAATTTCGTAGTGGACGTGATCTCCATGGAGTCCCTGGCACCCAGCAAGTTGGCCTTCGTCACGGGCTCAGTGTGACCGGCTGCGGTCCTGAACAAAGTTTTATGTAACTCTAAATATGTACAGTAGAATCCCGACTATTCGAATCAATTATAACCAGTAGTAATTCGGATAATCGAAAATCCGGATAATCGATTTCATAGTCAAATCAAACCACAACAAGCTTTTTCTAAAGCTTAAAAAGCTTCTGCGTGAGATGGTCCTTGACATTATCCTCAGTTTCAGTCTCTTCTTTAAGAAGAGAGCTCCAGTAAACATTCGGAGGCGCGTTTAAACTTGTCGCTACGTGTCTAGTTGCGCGGTACTAGAGCCGTGACGCGAGTCCGGATAATCGGATGGTCGGATAATCGGGATTCTACTGTAACTGAAAATCAGCGTTTTTGTACACTTTGAGTGCAAGAAGATCGCTGTGTTATGACCATTTCTACTTGCTTACAGCACACCTGTGTTCGTTAAAAATAAAAAGCACGCCAGCGGCTTCTTGTATAATGTCATTTTTAACACTGAATCAAATTTTAAAGGCTCATGGAGTTTGACTGTTAAAAAGGGAATTTGTTTTTTGTTTTGGACATATTACACATATTGAGTTAGCCTCGAAGTAAGTTCGAGACTTGTGTTACGAGATACTTACTAACTAAACAATACTATATTTTATAATAAATACGTATATAGATAGACATCCAAGACCCAGGCCAATCAGAAAAAGATATTTTTTCATCGTGCTCTGACCGGGATTCGAAGCCGAAATTCGAACCGCCGGTGTCACAGACAAGCGCACTACCGCTGCGCCACAGAGGCCGTCAAAATCAGAATGCAGAATCATCTAGAGCATAATTCTGTATTTAGGACTAAAGAAATAATATAGTCACAGTTGCTTCTTCATCCGTGCAGATTGTACGAGTCAATCAAGTGAAAGGCTTATCAAGTTGGGATACTTCCTTCAGGCGACGGGCTAGCAACCTGTCACTATTTTATAATTTCATATAGAAAATTATCCGTTAGTCTTACATAATATTACGGTATAATCTGTAGTAGTTTTGTTTTTATTCTTGCCGTGTGGTTCCCGGCACCAATAAAAAAAAGTATAGGATCACTCCATCTCGTTCCCATGGATGTCGTAAAAGGCGACTAAGGGATAGGCTTATAAACTTGGGATTCTTCTTTTAGGCGATGGGCTAGCAACCTGTCACTATTTAAATCTCAATTCCATCATAAAGTCAAACAGGTGAACGTGGCCTATCAGTCTTTTCAAGACTGTTGGCTCTGTCTACCCCGCAAGGTATATAGACGTGATTATATGTATCTATGTATGTAGTTTTAGATTTACGTTGTTTGATAAGGAAATGATAGATATACTCACACGATCTTGAGGATAGATCCCATGTTTCCGCGGGTGTCCATACTAGTGAAACGGGTGGTTGAAAAGTCGTACTGCAAAAACATTCACAAAAATGTAAACGTATCATCTATATATAAACTAGCGACCCGCCCCGGCTTCGCACGGGTGCAAAATTATAAATGTTATTATACATAAAAACCTTCCTCTTGAATCACTCTACCTGTTACAAAAAAACCGCATCAAAATCCGTTGCGTAATTTTAAAGATTTAAGCATACAGACAAACAGATTAAAATAGCGACTTTGTTTTATACTATGTAGTGATACTACACTGATTGAGTTAGCCTCGAACTAAGTTCGAGACTTGTGTTACGTGATACTGACTTAACGATACTATATTTTATAATAAATACTTATACCAGGCCAATCGGAAAAAGTTCTTTTCTCATCATGCCCTGGCCGGGATTCGAACCCGTCCCGGCCGTCAACAAACAATAAACGTAAACAAACAATGATTTCCATTCATTATGATCTGATATCGATTTCTACCAAATCATGATTTTCAAGGATATCTAAGATCAAGAGTTCCCAAGCTTGCATGAAGTAGTTATGAATGCTGCACTGACGCTTTGGAAGCGGCTTTGGAAGTCTGTATGCTGCAGTATGTTTTACTCTTATGGTGCAATAAAGAGTTTTATCTATCTACTAGAGGCCGCCCGCGACTTCGTCCGCATGGAAACCCTATCAATCCCGCGGGAACTCCGGGATAAATGCTTATATGTTATTCTGGGTTCAGCTGTTTGGCTTTAAGATGGAATTGAGATTCAAATAGTGACCGGTTGCTAGCCCATCGCCTAAAAAAAGAATCCCAAGTTTGTAAGCCTATTCCTTAGTCGCCCTTACGACATCCATGGGAAAGAGATGGAGTGGCCCTATTCTTTTTTGTATTTGTGCCGGGATCCACATGGCACAGTAAAAAGTTCCCTATATGTTATTCTGGGTCATCAGCTACATACCTACATACTAAATATCATCGTAATCGGTCCATTAGTTCTTGTGTGAAAGAGTAACAAACATCCATACCCACTGACATACTCACAAACTTTCGCATTTATAATATTAGCAGGATCTATGCATACCCTCGACCTCATGACCGACTCCTCTCTGTTCAGAGTCTGAGCGGCGTGGCACTCCCAGGTGGGTTGCATAGGGAACCTGTTAGGATGCTCATCTTTGATCACATCCAGGTTGGAGCAGTCCGCTTGAAGGTACATCTCGTTAAACACTGCATGTCCAAAATCATGTTAATAAATCTATACCTACTAATATTAATCCATAAAATACACATACACACATACACATGGTCACGCCCACATCCCTTGCGGGGTAGACAGAGCCAACAGTCCCGAAAAGACTGAATGGCCACGTTCAGCTATTTGGCTTAATGATAGAACCGAGATTCAAACAGTGACAGGTTGCTAGCCCATCGCCTAAAAGAGGAATCCTAAGTTTATAAGCCTATCCCTTAGTCGCCTTTTACGACATCCATGGGAAAGAGATGGAGTGGTCCTATTCTTTTTTGTAATAGTGCCGGGAACCACACGGCAATCCATAAAATATATATACATATATATATTTCTTTTTTCAATATTCAATCTCATATATAAATCTGAACAATGTATTCTCTCGTCCACATTCTATTCTAAGTTTAATTAATATTGTAAAGTTGACGTTGTTGAAGAAAATGCTGCAGTGCAGTTTGTTACCGCTTCTTCTGCACTGACGCCTTGGAAGCGGCAGTAAACTTAGTTTTTAAGTAATTGATTTGACGTCAACCAATGTTGTTAAACCATACGTTTTGACAATTATAAAGCGATATATGTATAATAAAGAATAAAAATTTTGAATTTTGAATTTGAATTTTATTATAAAGCTGATGAATGTGTTTGTTTGAACGCGCTAAACTTAGAAACTGGTTCGAATTGAAAAATTATTTTTGCGTTGTATAGACCATTTATCGAAGAAGGCTTTAGGCTATATAACATCACGCTGCAACTATAAGGAGCAAATAAGTAATGGAATATGTGAAAATGTGATCACAAGCAACCTGTCACTATTTGAAGCTCAGTTCTATCATTAAACGAGCGTGGCTTTTTCGGTCTTTTCAAGACTGTTGGCTCTGTCTACCCAGCGAGGGTTATAGACGTGATTATATGTAGGTATGCATGTATAAATGCTACCCGTGCGAAGCCCGGTCACGTCGCTAGTATATTTTATGTATAGAAAACTTCTAAAGAGTTTTCAAGACTGTTGTCTGTGTTTAGCCCGCAAGGGATATAGACGTGAACATATGTCTGTATGTATAACTTTTTTATAACTATACATATACGTACTATTTTCTTGTTACTGTGTAAATTTCTATGCAATAAATATATTACAAACAAACAAACAAACTTCTCAACAAGGATATAAAGATCGTACAATAATCTTTCCACTTCTTCGGTGCAGTCTTCGCTGCCTTCACAGTCCTCAAGGTTTTCCTTCTCTGAGGCGGCGTGAACTCCGCCATGTCTCCAAACACGATGAACGGCTTGCAGTCGCCGTCCAGACGCTCCCACCAGGGCGATTCCCGATTTACTGTTGATATGACACGAAATGATAAAATATGTTATTTAAATTAAAAAGAAAGGTTTCCGGCAAATTACCTGAAGAAACCTGAATAACAAAATAAGGACTATCCTTTTTCCTTATAATCCTATCCTAATATTATACATGCACCAATACAAAAGAGAATAGGACCACTGCATCTCTTTCCCATGGATGTCGTAAAAGGCGACTAAGGGATAGGCTTACAAACTTGGGATTCTTTTTTAGGCGATGGGCTAGCAACCTGTCTAGACGTGACCATATGTATGTATGTACGAAAGTTTGTAAGGTATCCTCTTCCCTTACCATAGATGGCGTAAAGGTGACTAAGGGATAGAGCTTTTAAACTTGGGATTCTTCTTTTAGGCGATGGTCTAGCAACCTGTCACTATTTGAATATAAATATGTACTATCATCGAGCCAATCAGTTGAACGTGGCCTACCTATCAGTCTTTTCGAGACTGATGGCTCTGTCTACCCCGCAAGGAATGTGACTATATGAATGAATGAATGAATAATAAAAGTACTGTAAACTGTAAGGAACTTTGTTCAATCTCAGTAATTTTTTTTTATGTATGTATAGATGGTATGTATGTTAAGATGGTTTAGTCATTTGGAGAGGATGAATGAAAGCAGGTTGATTAAGCAGATATACAAGGAGAGTGTGGAGGGAAAGGTCGCAGTGGGAAGGACTAGACGAACGTATCTTGATCAAGTTAAGAACGTCCTGGCAAAGGGTCAGGTCAAAAGTACCCGAAACCGCCGAGCTTGCATAAAGAGAGTTATGAATGTGGATGAAGCGAAGGAAGTATGCAGAGATCGTGGCAAGTGGAAAGAGGTAGTCTCTGCCTACCACTCCGGGAAAGAGGCGTGATTTTATGTAGGTATGATGATTATTATAGATAAAGTACAATTCACGTAAACAAAATTGTGACAAAGGTAATTTTATTTTTCTGTGCTTAAAAACTATCTAGGTATACAAACTATCTATACAAACTATCTATCTAGAACTATCACAAACAAACCATTAGCAGTTTCCTCTTCAATCACATCCTCCTGGCATGGGTCTTCTTTGGGGTCATCCTCAATTGGCGCTTTGGTCTTGAGCAGGTGGGGTATATCGAAAATATACTGGTTCGATTCCGGGGTGCCACCGTTGTAGTTTATCACGTAAGCTTGGAACTGTAATACATACATACATACATATGGTCACGTCTATATCCCTTGCGGGGTAGACAGAGCCAATAGTCTTGAAAGGACTTGAAAAAACGTTCAGCTATTTGGCTAAATGATAGAATTGAGACTCAAATAGTGACAGGTGGCTAGTCCATCGCCTAAAAACAAAATCCCAAGGTTGGAAGCCTATCCCTCAGATTAGGAGCTGTAATGCATATTATTTATACTTCTATATTAAACATGCATAGATACAATCACGCCTTTATTCCCTTACGGGGTAGGCAGAGCCAGTGTCAGGAGCACATTCGTCAAGCTAGCTTCTATGCTAGTCTAGTAGTGAAGAAAAAAACAGTGTGCGCCCGCGGTGTTTCAGGTTTCAAGCAAGTACAATATTAAAGCAACTAACATATGTACCTATAGATAAGACAAATGTAGCAGTCGGCGAATGTGTTAGATGTTTTTGTAACGAATAATCTCATAATCTACTTAGGATTTCTACATACATACGTAAGTACATAGTCACGTCTATATCCCTAACGGGGTAGACAGAGCCAGCAGTCTTGTAAAGACAAATTTGGCCACGTTGAGCTGTTCGGCTTAACGATAGATTTGAGATTCAAGTAAGGACAAGTTGCTTACCCATCCGCCCTAAAATAGACCTTATACCTTAGTCGCCTCTTGCGACATCAATGGGAAATAAATTGAGTGGTTCTATTCTTTTTTATATTGGTTCCGGGAACCATACGGCACCTACTTAGGATTTTTAGGTACTTACAAGTCTATCTGTGGCAATAGCATGTTAAATAGTTTTACAGTATCTTAGTTATTAGGGAAAGAGTTTAAAAAACTGTGGTACCTAGTGTTTTTTTTTATACTTATAATAAAATATGAGTGCGTTAGACCTCAATCTGCCTGGGGGTAAACAAGTTGAGGCCTCAACTCGCACGCAATTCAAATAATGCCTATTGCGTATGCCTATATATGTATATCTTGCCAGGAAAATCCAATCCAAGTTGTATATATCGAGGAAGAGAGATGCGGGGAGGTAATAGGGATGATGACAAGGTCTTAAAATAATATTAATTATTTAATAAAATGATAGAATACACGTAATTAAATAGTTTTCTCGAATTATTTGTTTTCATTTTGACGCCCTAAATGTTGTATATTCTTTCAAAGTACGATGGGAAAGTACATTTCAAAAATTCAAAATTATTTATAAATAACTATGCCAGGAGTGAATAAACAAAAATATGGAATAATTTTTATTAAGTCATCATATCCATAAACGCAATAATTAAGGTAGCTGCCATACAAATAAAGTTCATGACGCGAACAAGATACTCAGGTGTGACGTCACACTTGAGTAGCGTTTTGTACGGGGCATTTTGGAGTCGTCCAAATAATGTGTTATGTTAACTCTTATATCTCAGGTAGTTTTTTGTTTATTGATTCGATTATTTGACCAATGTTTAAAGTTGTTGTGAAACTAAATTAATACCAAAACAAAAAAAAAAATGTCATCATGCCTATTCCATACCACAGCTGTTCACATGATAAAAGATATGACGAAAAGGTGTGGGTTAGTCCAGGAAGTAGGTAATTATAATTACTACCTGGACTTAGCTAAATAATAACACTGCGTTACACAATTTTGGTATTCGTAAAACTGATAGCTGAATTGAATAGGTAATGAGTCATAGATAAAAAGTTCCAAACATAGGTATGTAAGTAGTATCACGTTTAGTTTTCGAGGTACATGTCAATAATTATTTTAACTACACTCACTTTCGGCACATAGTTGAGGTTTTCGATGTAGGTATATTATACCTTTTTATTGTTTTGTTTTATTTGTTTTTTTTTTGTCGTAAAAGGCGACTAAGGGATAGGCTTACAAACTTGGGATTATTTTTTAGGCGATGGGCTAGCAACCTGTCACTATTTGAATCTCAATTCTAACATAGATAGCTTTTTCAGGACTGTTGGCTCTGTCTACCCCGCAAGGGATATAGACGTGACCATATGTATGTATGTATTTTATTTGTAAATCGTTTCTATGCGATAACCTCGATATCTCAGTGCATATTTATTAGAAAGTCTAACATGACTACTGAACTAAATATCTACGCTACTGAACTAAATCCGTGGCCGTCGGAACTGCAAAAATGCACCAAGTAAGTTTTGTTACGTTTGTGGACAGCACATTGTGAAATCACAAACAAAAAATATTTCCGAAAAAGTGAGAAGTGCATATTTACTTTATTTTGGACGTGCTATTAATTAAGATAAACCATGGATTCCAAAGTACCTATTTTTGTGTTTCGTGCTATGTATGATACTCTTATATCTTGGTTTAATGGAAACAAGACGCAGTGTTATTTAACGAGTAACCATTGGATGTTTTCTGTCACTGAGTATTTATCAGAGCATCGTTTTGTTATAAAGTCATTGTTATTTATTCATTATTACATACATACAGGGCTGAGTCTATACTTACCTATATTTTTCTCTCACCATAACAAATGAAATATTTGTCTTTTTTAAAAAACTTACAATACAATTACATTTATCCCTATATATACTATAATAATGCCCATAAGCAATAACATATGTAGTAGGTATAGGTAAGTACCTACTTGCGAATTAGTTGAGGAAAGACGGACTTATCGCTAAGAAATTTCTTTCAGCCAACCTAAGGGTAGTGAAAGGTAAAACATGGAACCGGGTGGGTAGCATACCTAACAGATATGCATACATACATATGGTCATGTCTATATCCCTTGCGGGGTAGACAGAGCCAACCGTTTGAAGACTGAGTGGCCACGGTCAGCTATTTGGCTTAATGATAGAATTGCCTAACAGATACTAGTACATACCTACATACCTTTAATCACGTCTACATCCCTTGTGGGGTAGACTGGGCCAGCAGTCTTGAAAAAACTGAAATGCCATTATTTAAATCTCAATTCAAATAGTGCTAGTTGCTAGCCCATCGCCTTAAACAGAATTTCAAGTTCATAAGAATATCCCTAAGTCGCCTTTTACGACATCTATGATGAGAGAGATGGAGTGTATCTATTCTTTTTTAATTAGTGCCGGAAACCACACGGCTACTTATAAGTCATACTTTGTAAAATTAATAAATACTGTTTAGGGCTGAAAATCTTTTTAAACAGTGTCTTTTTTACATAACTGTCAAATTTAACAGCCCTGGACGTTTGTTTTTAAGGGGTAAAATTTTTAACACTAGAGGCCGCCCGCGACTTAATCCGCATGGAAACCCTATCAATCCTGCGGGAACTCTGGGATAAAAAGTAGCCTATGTGTTATTCTGGGTCTTTAGCTACCCACATACCATACATACATACATACATATGGTCACGTCCATATCCCTTGCGGGGTAGACAGAGCCAACAGTCTTGAAAAGACTGAATGGCCACATTCAGCTATTTGGCTTAATGATAGAATCGAGATTCCAATAGTGACAGGTTGCTAGCCCCTCGCCTAAAAAAGAATCCCAAGTTTGTTAGCCTATCCCTTAGTCGCCTTTTACGACATCCACGGGAAAGAGATGGAGTGGTCCTATTCTTTTTTGTATTGGTGCCGGGAACCACACGGCACACCCACATACCAAATTGCACCGTAATCGATTCAGTAGTTTCTACGTGAAAGAGTAACAAACATCCATACTGACATCCCGACATACTCACAAACTTTCGCATTTATAATATTAGTAAGTTGGATTTTTCCGTAATTCAGCATCTACCGAAGAAAATAAATGACTTCATCGCAATAAAAGCAAGCAAGCTCACAAAAATTTTGCCGACGCTATTGTATTAAATTCTATTTAATGTGTCCCAAAGACAAACAGTTATGAATTTGCAAAAAAATATCCTACAACATTTATTGTGTTTCGAGAATTTTCAAACGACAAGATGCAGATGTTACCTTTAAATAGGTATAGGAAATATAATATCTAGGAAAAGGCAAAGAATAGGACCATTCCATCACTTATCCATGGTATTCGTAAAAGGCGGCTAATTGATAGGCTAATAAACTAACTTGGGATTCTTCTTGTAGACGATGGGCCAGCAATCTGTCACTATTTGAATTTCGATTTCGAAAGCTATACAGCTGAACACGGCCTCTCGGTCTTTTCAAGACTGTTGGCTCTGTCTACTCCGTAAGGGATCACTTCTTTAATGTTATTAGATAGTTTGTGTTGTTGACTGTTTAAGAAAAAAGTGTCCGATTGTGATTTGAAAGAACGAAATCACTAAAAGGATTTTCTTTGCTTAGCATAAATTGTTATAAGAATACATAAACATACTGATATTAAAAATCTAGAACATATTACTATAAAAAAAACAAATAGGTATCAAATAAATAAACATATGTACCTACATGAATACAATATAAATCACTACATAGTTTACTACATAGTATAAAACAAAGTCGCTTTCTCCGTCCCTTTATCCCTTTGTACCTATGCTTAAATCTTTAAAACTACGCACCGGATTTTGATGCGATTTTTTTCAATAGATAGAGTGATTCAAAAGGAAGGTTTACATGTATAATTACATCCATTAAATAGTGGAGAAATACTGTTATTTTTGAGGTTTCCAATGTGATGTCGTTAATTATCATATTTTTTCCGCTTACATTGCAAACGCAGGCTGAACCCTACGAGATATCAAAATAATGTACTAATTATTTGTACACATTGAAAAGGTCTACAGAAAACTCTGCGATGGTATATGTCTATCTCTCATGGAAATCCCACAATGAATTTTTTTGTCATTTACTTTTTACGACAATCAGCATTGCACCTGTGCGAAGCTGGGGCGCGTCGCTAGTACAATATAAATGTATAGTGGATGCGTCACGAAGACAACGACAGGTAGTGTTCCTTTATGTCCGTTTATTTTGAGAAAAATATGTACCTAATTGCTTCTCGATGAACTAATTTCTATATTTACGATTTATTACGAACTAGCGACCCGCCCCGGCTTCGCACGGGTGCAAAATTATAAATGTTATTATACATAAAAACCTTCCTTTTGAATCACTCTACCTGTTACAAAAAACCGCATCAAAATCCGTTGCGTAATTTTAAAGATTTAAGCATACAGACAAACAGACTAAAATAGCGACTTTGTTTTATACTATGTAGTGATAGCATAAAGTCACTGCGTCTGAGCAATTAACTGCGTGATTGTGCCTAATTATTGGTTACGCAAAAACGTTAAAGGCGATTAAAGGGAATAAGCACGTATACCTACCTACCTAAAAAAGTAGTTAGGTAGGTATTAGCTAAAGTCAAAACAAATTTTAATTTTTAACGCCCTCTGTGGCGCAGCGGTAGCATGCTTGTCTGCGACATCGGAGGTCCCGGGTTCGAATCCCAGCAAGGGCATGATGAGAAAAGAACTTCTTCTGATTGGCCTGGGTCTTGGATGTTTATCTATATAAGTATTTATTATTAAATATAGTATCTCGTAACACAAGTCTCGAATTTACTTCGAGGCTTACTCAACCAGTGTAATTTGTCCCGTACTTATATATTTTTTATTTTATATAAATAAAAATGAACGTTACGCATAATCATACTTCTTTGATGATTTTTTTCATCTTCTCCCGCCATTCGTGGTCCACCCTGGCAGCGGTTTTGTATCCTCTCGAGAGGTTCAGGATCAATTGCTGACCCTCCGTCAAGATGGCCTGCAGACCTCGAATGTAGCCCGTGTATTCTGTCAAAAAAAAATGTCGTAGAACATGGACAAAGAAATAGATTTATTTTCGAAATATTTAGCTAGATATTAATATATATATTATGCTAAGTAAGCCAAATACTTAGCTAAAGTAATTGTAAATACACCCTTAGAATGCTTAGTAAGAATACTATAAGTAAAAAATGAAACTTTGTTATATTAAAAGCGTCTGATGTGATGCATTTAAAAAAAAATCATAACTGACGCATAATATAATTAGGTTGCTAAGTACCTACTCAGCCGCTTTGTTGGCAGGTAGGCAGCATACCTTAAATACGTAGGTACTTACGTGTATTTAGTCACGAAATCAATTTATTTCGTTGTTGCTTTTCGTAATGACAGATAAAGCGATAAGCTTTGATGAATAATAAGTTTTCTGTTTTAAAAAAAAATGGTTGCACTTTTGACACGAATAACTTTACTACCTTAGGTATTATCGAAAGAAATAAGCTTATATGAATCAGCCTTTATAAATTGTGCCGTGTGGTTCCCGACACGAGGTCGGAACGAGGTCTCTGCAACAGCTAGTTGGTAACTTTGGTAAGTAATGGATTTGATAAGCCTTTTTCATGAAATCTTTTTGAATAAATCTTTCTTCCGCCGCTTCTTCACAAGCGGTAGTAGTTAGATATATGTATTAGATTTAAGTGACGTCAATAAGTGATACCTACCTTGTATCTAATTTTGAAAACAATTCTATACTATTCAATACTTATAAACTGGGATAGCACGGGAGTGACGCCAGACGCCAGAGATGAGCCATCCTGTGCGCAAGAGCACGACCTGCCTTTTCTTTTTTTTTTCCTTTATTGTGGCATATATTCTTAAAAGATTGCGTCGTTTTTAAATTAAAAAAACCGATTTTTAAGAAACTCACCTTCAATGAGTCTCAACTTCTCCAACTTTCCTCTTCTTCTCTCCGCGCACATGACGTACATCAGGCCGGCCATGTTTTTGCATTCCAGCTGAGACTGTAACGCTTGTATTTTCTCCTGCCGTTCTCTGTGCGCCTCGCGGAGCATATAAGATGTACGTATTTGCTCATTTCTGTTTATAAATATTTTAATTAGATCTTGTGCTTTGTTGTTTTGATGTGCCGTGTGGTACCCGGCACGAATAGATAAAAGAATACCTATATCTATTGATGCCGGGAACTATAAATACTTATATTCATTTCTCATCAATCCCTGGCCGGGATTCGAACCCGGGACCTCCGGTGTCACAGACAAGCGTACCTACCAAGCGTGCCTACAACCGCTGCGCTACAGAGGCCGTAAACTCTGCTATAATCGTTGACAAAATAGGTTCAAACCTTTAAGTCATAGCAATTATATTTGTTTTTTAATATCTTTTCAGGTTCTATTACTGTTATAACTTTAACTTCGTTGGTATATAATAAAAAAAAAATCAAAAAAACATATAACGTAACTAAATTTCTGTTTAACTTACTGCAATATAAAATCAAATCTCTCTTTTAACAAAGAAATCTGCGCCGACAAATCGCTTTCGAATTGTTTGCGTAAAATCGTGTCTCTTTCTTGAAGCATTTTCTCAACATCTTCCCTTTTTATCGAGTCGTCGAAGGGAAGCTGAGGTGGTGATTTGCAAACACAGTTAACACATCCTGACCCCACATTGTTTATGTTGATAGAAGAATGATGTGAACCTTGTTCTTCTTTAATTACATCTAACGCTGAGCCCGAACGCTGCGTTGCAGAAGGCATCTGAAATATTTTTTTCTTTAGATATTATATTTGTATGTATTTGTTAACACGTAGGTACAAACCTCTTTACCGGAAGGGTAGGCAGAGACTACATCTTTTCATTTATCACGTTCTATGCATCCTTCTTTCGCTTCATCTACATTCATAACTCTCTTTATGCAAGCTCGTCGGTTTCGGGTACACTTGACAATTCACTAGGAGGTCCCTGATTTGATCAAGGTACTCTTTCGTCTAGGTCTTTCCACTCCACATTTTCCATTCAGAAGGAGGGTCCTTCTTTAAGGAAAAGTTTGATACATATTAGAGAAATATCATGACATTTATCCGGATTTTTTCCTTCTGAGAGAGTGAGAAAATGATCCAATCATATTTTAAAGGAAATCCAGGAAAACCGAATTTTCCTAGATGTGCTTCAACTAGATCGGTTTTTGCCCCTGTTTGCACCTAAGTATATTAAAATTTTTAACAAAATCATAAGAGCCGTTTTCGAAAACGTGACTCACGTATATATATTGCTCGTTTAATAATATAAAATAGTAACTGACCGATGTCTGTACTTGAATAAATTGTCAAATTCCTGTATAAGACCAACAGAAGCTTAAAATGTGATTTTTTGAATTTATGTCTCTCTGTCTGCATGTTTATTCTCGCATAACGCGAAAGCTCCAAATTTTATGCGGATTCTCAGTTGTTTTAGGTCTGGGTCCAATTTAAAAACAGGTACCTATACAAAAAAATCCTTCCCCTCTCTCTAAGATGCAAAACTGAGGCCTTTTCCGTTAACTATTATGGTGGCTGAAGTCTCAGACAACAGCTAGTAGTTACCGCAATAAATAAAATATAACGAAATACTACATCATTAATTATTGCAATTTTTTTTTTGTTGCATGTATTTCATGAAAATATGTGCGTAATTTGTGACTTGGTTAAACTTTAAAAAATTATTTTGTGAGTTACAATATTGACAAGTAGGTAGGTAAGAAAAAATATACCTATATAATGTTATCCTTTTCCCACTAATATGTTTCATCTCTGTTACAAGGTAATGTTTATGACCCTATTCTCCGATATACCTTTATCAGTACCTACTTTCTGCGTTAACAAAAGAATCTACGCTAAATAGGCCTTTGGGTTTTAATTTTATGACGAGTCTTTGTTTTCAGGTAGAATTTTTGCAGGGGTGTGAGGTGAGGGGAAAGGATTTAAATAGTTCACAGTCACAGCTTTTTACTTCAGTTCCTGAGCGTCCGTAGAGGTGTTAACAAGGGACTGTCGTTAAAAATAATCTCCCAGTTTGTCACAGCTGTTATAATTTTAGTGACTGCAATGTCATTAAAGTACGTGTGTAGGCTACTGACTACTTTGACGTAACAAAATTTTGTGTTAGCAACACTACTACAGAGTACAGAACAGAAAAAAAACTGCTGTCGTGAAGTTCGTAACATGTGATGTTTCGTGAAAAGTGTTAAATTATTTTGCGAAAAACAATTTAAATTACTTGTGTTGTGTGTATAGTGATAAAACTTTATTAGTGAGAGTGCCCTGTTGTGGAGATTGTGAAATAACGGAAGGAATATCACATCAATTATTACATGGATAAAGCCGTCACTTGAGGTTGTAAAGGTTAGTGCTTTTTTCGTCTGTTGTTTGTCTTAAAATAGATTTCAGTGCGGGTCGCAATGATATTTCAGTTTTGTTTGTCTAACGCCTTCATGTGACTTTTTAGTTTTTCATGGGACCTTGAACTAGAAATCTGTCTGAACATTTTTTTAGATAACAAGGTTAGGTTAGCGCGGGCGATTTATGTCACTAAACATTTGTTTATTTTGGTCAAATTTTCCTCTAACAACATGTATCCTCAACAAAACTAATCAAAATATTATTAAAATCAAATATTTGCACGCAAAGAGACGTCCCATATTATTTTGTATCAATTATGAACACTGAACATAACCTAAAAGTGCACATTACATGTACATATTTTTTTGGGATGAAAGTAAGTGAAATGTGTCTCCGTTATCTTCAACTCAGTACTTACTCCCTGGTACTTAACTGGCTTTTGCCTTATTTTGGAGCCTGTTTGCTGATTTCATCACGTGATTTCTGTATGTTTTCACGCAGTTTTGACAGTTCAAGTACAAATTTCAGGTATTTTGGTCCTTATCTCATAGCACCCAATGTGCGTCGCTGATACTATGATAACGATGAGATTTTTCGTGAATTCAATCATGAGATTATCATGTAAATGAATTTAAACAATGTTTCTTGCATTTACCTTTTTTTCATGTTATCTTGTTGATTCATAAAATTGTTGTGGTAGGTATAGAAGACATTATTAACTATCACTAATGATTTTTATGCCATTAGTTGATGAGGTTGTTTTCAGAACACTTTCTCAACAATAGAATCATCAAACTAATTGTTTATTTCTACAAAGTACTTTATGTACTTCCAATTTTTAAATTATTAATTAGATAAGGACAGATATTTAACAAATATATTTTTAGTAAAATATGTTCCAATTACAAAATTGAATCTAATTTATCAATTACTAGCTTTCATGCGGGACTTCACCCCTGTGGGAAATTCCAGGCCTATTTCACTTCTAAAGGTCTATTATTACATAAATCCTATGTAAATAGTATTTTTCCCAGATGAAAGGTACTCTTGTTCTTCTCAGTTCTTCTAAAAGTGAGCTTTGGATATTTTTTTTGATTAATTGAACATTGTTACAATATTTATAATTAAATAGCATTTTTTGTGATTTTGCTTAGTACACATTGTTCATAGACAATCCCATGGGAACATAATTTCTTTAAGAAGCTGAAATAACTTTCAATAATAAAGATTAAAGCTTTTGGTAGTAGTAAAATTCAAAATGCACCATTTAATTACTTTTATTATTATGTTATACTTACTTTATTATTGAAGTTAGATATAAAAAAATATTCATATATATTGAAAGGTTAAAAACTAATTTATTTCCAAACAATGCCTCTAGCACTTTCGGATAATGTAGGTACTTACCTTTTAAATGGTAAAACAATTTTTTGAACCAGTTCAGAAGTTTTGGTTTTATTCATTACATGCAAAATAACAAATATTTTTGCTAGCCCACAGTAGATTTAAAGGTCTTAAATAACATTTTTTCAAGGAATAATTTTTGATAAATCTATCAATTTGCCTAGTTGAAAATATTTGATGTTTATATATTTTGTCAGTCTAACTATATTATCACATAGTCTTAGTCACCTTTTCCCTTTTAAGTTATTTCAAATATTTACAGATTGTTAGTCTTAATTGTTTTGAAGACCCATAATAAACTTATTGCATCGTTAGTTAATCACTAACAATCATTTACGCAATTTAGTAGAAAAATGCTTACTTATAATAATGTTCCCTAATGCATAAAAGGTTCAGTGTTAGAAATTCAACAGTGTAATATTTGTTGTATAATCAGATGCTTACAATTAAGTCTTTTGTGCAGCTACAAGGAATTTTTTGTCGCAAGGTATGCATTTATTATTTAAATATTTTACCAGATGGTGATTTTAAAATGTGTGGTTGAACTATATACCTATGCGTGTTATACCAACAGCATATAACTATTACAAAATTTATGTGATTTATATATTAAGTCATAACATCATCATATTGATATTATAAATGTGAAAATTTGTAAGAATGTATGTGTGTGTTTGTTAATTTTCACACAAAAATTAAATAAAATTTACATGAAACTTTGCAGTAATAGGTATAGCTTGGACATTGGAATTATTATGATAAATTAATTCCAGTTTACTTTTAAGTATTTATCAAGTTTTAGATTCTATTTTACTTTTTTGAATGGAGGGATAATAATAATGGATAGTGGATATCCTTCGGCTGTTTGATAAATCATTTATTTGTTGCTACAAAACATGCATAAGTACATACATGATTAGGACAATATAAACAAAAATTACATACATGTCATCATACATCAGGTGACCAGACGGGAATAACTTAATTAAACAAGTTTACACACTTCTAAGCAAGTTTAGGCTCAATCCGTAAGTCCCATCTCCGTCCTATGATTTTTTTTTGACAAAACTTTTTTTAAGTAAACAATAATTCGTTAATTTATTTTTTAAGTCATTTTGAAAAAACTGTAAGTAGTATGTACTGTGGCTTTTTAACTTCTCTTTTCTAACAACTTAATACTGGAGGTGGAGGTAAAAAGGGTACTTAATTAAAATTAACTGTATTTCAAATACCAGTTAGATTGATAGTAGTGACAAGGGCAGGAAATTATATAGCTACAGGATGATTTAAAGCATGTATTTGCCCTCGGGGAGTAGCAGAGTGAGTACAAATGACAAAATCATTTGATTTCATTAGGTTTCTGTTACAAGGAAATTTACATTGGTGATAGTTCCTTATCTGCGCATTTGTTTACAACTTGTTAGTTTTTATTATTTATTTATCTAACCGCCTAGGTAATGATCGAGTTTCTCCGTCAAATTATCTAAGGTCACTAATTGTTATATAAAATAATTTTTGTTACGTAAAGATCAATGTACATTGAATTGGGCATAATGTTATCAAGTAGGTTAAAGTCAATCAATCCTTCACACCCTGGTTTTATAAAATACTCTTCTTTTAAAAGAATTGACAATGATTTTGATTCCTTAATTATACATAATACATAACAATATTGTGTTTAAAGGATTGCTGAACATGGCCTATCATTTTTTTAAGACTGTTGGCTTTGTCTACCCTGTAAGGGATATTATATGTATTATTTAGATATATATTATGTATTATTTACACAATCAAATTGCTTGATCTGGTTGAAATTTGGGTAGAAAATTGCGGAATATTTAGTGATTTTTTTAATACTGTATATTTCTTTCAACACTTTATAGTTATCATTAATAACAGCTATAATAAATTTAAATTTAAGTCTTCTACACCTACCTTTCTGAGGATATCATACGTGCTTCAGATGTGTTCTTATAAAGTTCCCTTTTTTTTATTATTTTCTAATATTTTGCAGGTTTTTTTGTACTTTAATTGATGTTTTTGCATTGAAGTTTGTTGACATTGTTCATATTGTCAGTTGTCATTTAAAGAGCAAATTTGAAAGAAGGTTGAATGCATAGTTGCTTTTGTAATACAAACATACATATAATCACGTCTATATCCTTTGCGGAGTTAACAGAGCCAACAGTCTTGAATAGACTGATAGCCCACATTCAGCTGTTAAGCTAAATGATAGGTTTGAGATTCAAATAGTGACAGGTTGCTAGCCAATCCATCCATCCATAACCATCCCATATATAGTTTGATACTAAGTAAGAAATTATTCATTTATATACTTTCATTATTAATAGTAAAGACTGATTTGCTAATACTCTCAATAAATTTATGTATTTGTTCTCTATTACAGATATGGAATCGCACATACTGAACATGTACCATCAAGCCCCTTACAGATCAATCGGGCATAAGGTCATGCGTTCAAACAGCAATTCAATGTCTTCAGAGAGCAGCAACCAGAGTCCTGAGTACAATGCTCAAAATGACCACAGTGAGGTTTACAGCAGCCACCAGGGTCGGTGCATGCAGAGTCAAGTGAGTATTTGTCCATACTCAAGACTAGCTGTTGAGCTTTTGCGACCAAAATATTTATTAACATAAATCTTCTGTACCAATTTGAATCTGGGAAAGAGAAAGTAGTAGTAGACGTTAACAAACCTCTGTTAGTTCTAGGTCTGTCAATTGTTTGTTAACTTCTCCATCTTTTTCTAAGTCAGAAAATTTATTTATTTCCAGGCAACAACACAGTCATGTCACGACACCAGCTCTGAAGATGAAGAGGAAAACATAGAAGTCCATGAGGTTTCAGTGGTAACTGATCATAACACATCAACAGAAGTGGAGAACTATGAAGACTGCTCTCTAGTTGAAGGTGACGACTATGAAGTCATCCAAGTATATGCCGTCCACCCTGATTTAGATCTAGAAGCTTCATCAGAAGACGATGACGATAATGATGATAGGGAAGAACTTACAGATGGCGAATGTAATAATGTTGAAAATAATCACTACACTGACCATGATTACAATGAACCTGAAAACAGACATCCTGAAGTGATCCACGACAATATAAGTATAGACCTAGATACACCTGTAGTTTCTAGTGTTGATGAATACTTTGTAAAAGATACCAAGAATGTATTGGAAATCAAAGATGAACCTGTAATTAGTGATGTAGATGATTTCTTTAAAAAGGATAGACCAAAAATAGACGACTTATTTATTCGTTGTAGTCGCGATGAAGATAATTTACGAGTACCCGATGAAGTCCCAGATGATTTCTTAGCTGACGATAAGGAAGAAAAAGAAGTAATAGAATCAGTTACAGAAATCCCGGTTTTATCTCTGAATGAATCAGATTTAGAAAGACTTCCAAGGATAGAAGCCATAAAAAAATATCTGCTGGAAGATACAACTTGTTCAAAGTTCAAGCATGCTCAAAGATCTTTCTCTGTGCCACATTCTCCCATGAATATTAATATGGATACTGATGACGGGAAAACATGCTTGAGTTTCGAGGATCTAAACTTAGATTTGTCTGATCTTGCATTAGACAGTGAAAAAGACAAGGCTGACAGCAGTGTAAAAAAATTTGATGACATTCCACAAACATTAACTGAAGAAGAAGTCAATAGTTTTTTAATAACAAATAAAGTTGAGAATTATAAAAATGAAGACGATTTCAGCACACAAGATATGGAGATTGAGCAGCCTCTAGCATCTACTCTAAGTTGTGTCCCAGTGATACCACGTACTTCCACGCCAATTCCTAAACCGGCCGTTCTTGAATATTGCATTGAAAAATCTGCGATTAAATTGGAACCAAGCGCTGAGATAAAAACAGAAATTGATGATTTTGTTGATGTTGAGTCATGCAATGATGCTGCAATTCCAGTTTTAGAGGCCAATAACTTAAATTCCCTACTGGAACAGTTTGAAGCAACAGAGAAGATAAACATCAAGAAAATATCACCATTAATTAAAGGTGAAGAATTACAACCAGTGAAAAATATACCTAAAGTCAGCTTAACCAATGGAATGAGACTTCAAGACGCAGGTGTCCAACTTAACAAGAACAAGATGCGGCAAATTTTGGTAAGTAATTGATTTTAAAATTTTTAGGGCGTCCCTCAGGTCCGTTTACAGAGACACATTTTACCCAAAACATTAATTCCAGATGCCGCCAACAATAAAGTCGGTCAAGCGCGCGCCAAGTCCCGTCCGTTCGGATCACGACTACTGCACATCAAAAAAGCGGCAAAGTTTGCCCGGTCTTAAGAAAGGGCAAAGTCTTCTGAAGCCAGAAGTCTTGTCAAGCAACAATAGGATACTCAATTCTAGACATAGATCATGCAAGAATAAAAAGATTGTGTACAACCTAAGTAGTGATGACGAAAGTGAAAAATGTAATAACAATAATAAAAATAAAAAACTTAATAAGGACGATAGTGACTTTAAAGCAAAGAAAATTAGTGCTAAACAAATAATCAAGCCTGTCGTTTTACCAGTCGCCCGCAAAATACTTTCAAATGACAGTGATGCGGTCGACAGTAGCGTTAAAAATAACAATTCTGTGATGATCAAAAATGCTTGTAAAGCAAGTGATAATCCTGTTAGTCAGTCAAATGGTAGTATTAAGTTAATTATAAAAAATAAATCTGAAGTTATATTAAACTGTGATGAAAAAGACTCTCAGATAAATAGTAAGAGTATTGTTAAAGTTAAATCTAGTAGTGTGAGCGAAAAGACTTCAAACAGTGTGAAGAATAAGCCTCCTAAAGAAATTATAAATCCAAAAGATAACAATATAAAGGAAATAGATAGTAACAAAGGTAAATGTATAAATAATAGTGAAAATATTTGTGCTAATGTGCAAACTAAAGAAGTGCATAAATCAAAAGAAGAAGAACCTAAATCGAAAAATGAGAATTTTTACACAGCCCTTTTTAGTAATAAACAAGATGTACAAGTTCCAAAATCGATGCAAACTAAATCTGAGAAGCTGCTATTTGAAGAAGAACTGCAGAAGATATCTGAGGAATCCATTAAGAAGGAATTAGAACAGCCAGCTAAGAAGAAAAAGCTAAATCTGCAAGAATACAAAATGAGGAAAGCTAATTCTAATAATAGTTCAGCGACTGTGAGTCCCGAATCAATTTTTCCTGAAATGCCCCATTTGAATTTAGACAAACCAGTCAGACCAATAATTCAAACTACTCCGGCAGTTAAATCAGCTCAAGAAACTCCCAAAGATTTATTTGATCCTATTAGAGAGGCTTCCAGAAAGATTATTATGATTTCTAAGAGGCAAAAAGCAGAGGCGATGAGAAAACGCGATGAAGATATAGTCATGAGAAAAATACCCAGAGTCGAAAACTTGCAACTTCAGCCTTTAATGACTGATGCAGAAATGATGAAAATGGTAGGCCTTAATCCACCAGTACAACTACCTGTTCCAATTAAAAAAGTAATGCGTGAAAAACCACACAAGCCGCAGGCTCTCCCAGAATACGAGGAGATAATTTTAGTCAGTGTCGGCACCAACACCGACGAGAAAATATTCAAGGAATTGACAGAAGCTGCTAAACCAGTGAAAGCAGTTAAAAGTACATCGAAGTCACCGTCCACGGTCGATGCTAAATCGTTAATAAACTTTAAAATAAAGACATCTGACCATGTACTTAAACAGAATGTTTTTGATAATACAAACAGGGATAAGAAGAGTCCCGACGATAACAGACAGGCAGATTCTAAAATCGATAGGGAAAGATACAAAGGTATCACAGCAGCTTTAAAAAGCGTCGAAAAACAGGTTGATACGAAAATATCGAGTAACTCATTATTTGCTAGCATCCAAGATGTTGTTTTGAAGAAAGCTCCTGAAGAAAATGATCGTAAATCTTCAAAACCTAGCTCCCCTTCGGAAAAGGCATCTCGGCAATATGTTAAAACGACTATAATACGTAAATATGATGCTGATGCCGATCACGGAGAAGACAAGATAATTCTCCACTTGGAAAAAAATAGACGCAAGCCAGCTGCTGCTAGTATTGTGGTTCAAACCGATTTACTGCCTGAGTTTTCCCATTTGTCACTATCAACAGGGCAGACGAAAGATAAGGTTGTGACTAGGAAACGAAACGATAGTGACATGTCGATGTCTAGTGAAGGCAGTCCCAGAACGAAAGACCTTAAAACGCCAGCTAAAGTGGACACGAAAGTCGTTAGACCCAAAGTCGATAATCGTCCAGAGAAGCGATCATTGTCTAAAGAAAAACGGTCGAGATCAAGAGATCGCCACGATAAATACCGTAGACGGTCGAGATCCCGAAGCCGTAGACGAAGGTCTTACAGCAGAAGCCGTTCAAGGTCTCGAGGGCGTTACAATAGATACAGGAGGTCAGACTCTCCTTACAAGAGGAAACGTAGATCGCCTTCACCTTACCGCAGAAGGTCGCCTAGTCGTAGGAAAGATAGGTTGAATCGATCCAGGACGCCTAGACGCGACGAATCGACTCCTAGAAGTCCCGCCCATAAAAAACTTAAAAGGAGTCCTCGGTCAAGCGAACGGCCAGAGCCGGCCAAGTCATTGACTCCTCCGATGCGAAACTTCACCATTTCTGAGTGTTCAGATTCGCTGACTAGGTAAGTTGTTCGGATGAATTGATCGGATTTTCTGTTAAGCCTGAGCTTATTGTGTTGTTGTAAATAATAACCTTAAATTATATTGAGGGACTGAGGTGACTAATACATGATCGTTTTTGACTTTGTATGTTTATATGTTTCATTCGCATTAGTCTATATTTTCAGAAAAAGAATGCCTAGTTTTGATCTGTAATTAACTAAATTTATACATTTTTTCTTAAATTTTTTGAGCTGTTTAGCTTTGAAAGCATCACAAAATGAGACATGCAAATATATTCATAATTTGCATGGATAGTATTTCTATATTATACTTAGCTTAAGTCTATTTATTTCTGTGTGATTAGTCCTTTATTTATATTATTTTGTCATCATCAGGTCATCGTCCTCGTTATCATCAAGGTCATCCCATTCGAGGAAATCTGAGAGGTCATCACACAGTCCGTACAGACGGGATGAGCCATACAGGAAGAAGTATAGTAGTTTCAGCTCGGAAGATAGGTAAGTGAATAGAATTTCCCACATATTATTTAAATAGGTAATTATACTTTTTCGTTTTAAGATTGTCGTTGCTCGAGTGGTTAAGGTAGCAAACTCTTGAGTGTACCCTTTTAAAAGAGTCCGAATTCGAATCCCACTGCGAATTATCGTCTTCGTGAGGTAACATTTAGGTAACCATGATCCAAGCTAGGTAAAGTTCCCTTGTCAACACGGGCAGAGAGGTCAGACGGGAGATGATACGTGTGATTAACATATCCAACTCCTGAATAATAATGTATACACCCTACGAAGAATTCATCCGAGACAATGTTGAAATGAGTCTACTATATTGGATTTGTGTAAAACAATACTAATAATAAAATAATTTTTTAACGGCCTCTGTGGCGCAGCGGTTGTACGCTTGTCTGTGACACCGGAGGTCCCGGGTTCGAATCCCGGCCAGGGCATGATGAGAAAAGAACTTTTTCAGATTGGCCTGGGTCTTGGATGTTTATCTATATAAGTATTTATTATAAAATATAGTATCGTTGAGTTAGTATCTCGTAACACAAGTTTCGAACTTACTTCGAGGCAAACTCAATATGTGTAATTTGTCCCGTATATATTTATTTATTAAAAAAAAAATCCAATCGTTTCAGAGAGAGCAATACGCCCGTGGAAGAGAGACGGATAGTGTTTGTGGGTAAACTGGAGAAGGACATCAATAAGAACACGTTGCGCGGTCAGTTCTCCAAGTTCGGCCCTGTAATGGAGGTGCGGCTGCATAGTAAAGAGGATGGGTAAGTGTTCTCACATGGTGTAATTTTTACATACATACATACATAAAATCTTTCGCGGAGGGTCAGGCAGAGACTACCTCTTTCCACTTGCCACGATCTCTGCATACTTCCTTCGCTTCAACCACATTCATAACTCGCCGGTTTCGGGTACTTTTGACCTGACCCTTTACCAGGACGTTCTTAATTTGATCAAGATATGTTCGTCTAGGTCTTCCCACTCAGACCTTTCCCTCCACACTCTCCTTGTATATCTGCTTAGTCACCCTGCTTCATTCTTCATTCTTTCATTTCATTCTTACATACATGCATATATATAATCACGTCTATATCCCTTGCGCGGAAGACAGAGCCTACAGTTTTGAAAAATCAAAAGGCCACATACAGTTGTATGGCTTAATGATAGAATTGAGATTCAAATAGTGACAGGTTGCCGGCCCATCTTCATTCAGCATCATCCCATTCTGGGACATTTCAAACATCACTTGATAATTGTCATATCTTTTGGTTTCACAACATTGGTTAATGTCAAATGAATTGCTTAAAACTAAGTTAGCCTCTACCAAAGCATTAGTGCAGAAGAAGCGGAAACAAACTGCACTGCAGCATTTTCTCCAATAACGTCAACTTCACAAAATTAAGTTAAATAAATAAATATATACCGGACAAATAACACAGATTGAATTAGCCTCGAAGTAAGTTCGAGACTTGTATTATGAAATACTAACTCAACAACACTATATTTTATAATAAATACTTATATAGATAAACATCCAAGACCCAGGCCAATCAGAGAAAGTTCGTTCCTCATCATGTCCTGGCCGGGGTTCGAACCCGGGGCCTCCGGTGTCACAGACAAGCGCACTACCGCTGCGCCACAGAGGCCGTCAAGTTCATAATATTATAAACAAGTCTTTTGTACACAGAACTCGTTATGGCTTCGTGACATTCAAACATGCACGTGACGCCTGGTCCGCCGTGGAAGCGGCCTCCACTTTCCCACAGTACGATGTTGGCTTTGGAGGGAGAAGGGCGTTTTGCAGGCAAAGCTATGCTGACCTCGGTGAGTTTTATACAAGAATGAACCGTAATGCAATATATATAAGGTTTAAGCGACTCATGTATAAACCTGAGTTGTCCAATCCAGGTTCCTTTTAGGTACTTCTTCTGTAAAGAGGTGAAAACACTACCAGGAATAATACAAGTAGGATGACGATAATATATGAATATGTTCTGGAAAAAATGGCTGCTAAAATTCTCTTTTTTTCGACTTATGGAATCTGATATCAGTTCTGTAAAAAGTTAGGTTAAAGTACTATAACTAATGCAAGTGAACCTAGTATATATGTGCTAGGATCGAAAATGTATTTCTGAAATCCCCCTTTTCAAATACGGAGTTTATTCAAAATAAAAATACAAAAATACAAAAACTATTTCTTCCATTCCATCAATAGCTCCCTATTTGGACCAGAATGTGAATGGAATTAATAGTTCTTGACGATGAATAAAATAAACATACATACATACATATGATCACGTCTATATCCCTTGCGGGGTAGACAGAGCCAACAGTCTCGAAAAGACTAAATGGCCACATTCAGCTATTTCGCTTAATGATAGAATTGAGAATCAAATAGTTACAGGTTGCTAGCCCATCGCCAAAAGAATCCCAAGTTTGTAAGCCTATCCCTTAGTCACCTTTTACGACATCCATGGGAAAGAGATGGAGTCGTCCTATTCTTTTTGTATTGGTGCCGGGAACCTCACGGCACCAATACAATATAAAATAAAAAAGATTACAATCCCTTGCTTTCAATAATAAAACTGTAGAATGACGTGAAATTGTATTGTATAGATGGCTTGGAGGCTAAATACACCGAGAGCGCGTTCCACGGCGCGGCCACAATGCTCACGCGTCGCACCAACGAGATATCATTCGAGGAGATGTTACTCGAAGTGCGACAGACACTCAGCCAGCGCCTGAACGAGAGCAAACGTCAGGACGATAAACCTTGACGGTTGCTTCCCGCGAGCCAGTTAGACAAACAATTTGCCGCCACATTTCCCGCTGTGACACTGACATATGTCACCTTGACATTGACAGCTGTCAGTTGAACGCGAACGGCGCGAAGCGTTGGGCGAGTGCAATGATGCAGCTATTCATTCGGATGTGACATCTAGTGCAATTGGACAAAAGACATTATGCTTTCGACTTATATTTTTGCTCACACTGTACCTATTCCGTTATTTTTGTTTAGTTACATCTAGTACCGTTAGTTTTAGTTGTTTACCTCACTTGTAAATAGTAGTGTTTAGTGTAAATTTTTATGTATCATACATAGCTCTTATGTATAACTGTTTTATGGCTACCTCTTTTTGTCACTAATTTTGTAGCGGAATTAAAGACGTTTTTTTTTATGACTTATAACAACTGTTTTATTTTTAAGCAATTTTATAGCTCACATATGCGTCGATAGCCAGTCTGAAAAATTCTATCATAATTATACTTGCATTTCGTAGAAATTTTGTACTTTTTCAGCCATTAATGGTTTAGAAAAATTACCAATGTTCAAATTTGGTAGAATTTTTGGCTGTCCATTGGCAAAAATGCGCAAAAGAATGTTTTTGTTTTATATTTTGATGTAGGTTTATAAAAAAATCAATTGAGTTGTCGAGTGTAAAAATTGAAATTGATTTGAAAAATCTTCTTTAAAACCAAATAAAAAGCCGCTCTTCCATTTTTCCTAATGTTTTTATTCTTCAACATTTATGTAAAAAATGTATTCTTGTTAAGCCTTTACAGTACCATTCTAGATCTTAGAATTATGCACTTCATAACTGAATGTTACCACTTGTCACTAAGTATAAAAATGTTAAAATAATACATACTGTAAATATACTTATTTTAAGTGATAATAATGTCATTTCATTATATTTCGTTCAAAATATAAACGCGCCTTTTAAAAATAGAAATATGTGCGTAATTTGGGTTTCCTGCTTCCATGAAACAAGTATACAAATACTCTTTTTTACCCCCACTTGTAACCCGACCACATATTAAGACGTATACATGTTGCATTAGATGTTATCCAAATTACGCTATATGATATAACGGCAAAATAAAGGTGTGTTTTATATACTTCTAAATACAGATGGATATGCTTTTAAGACGCATTACCAACCATGATGCAATATTATTAGAGGTTAGATTCTCCTGCACAGGTTGCGGAGACCTGACTTACCCATTCTTGGATTATGATTGAGAACGAATAAAAGCAAGCTCGGTTGAAGCTATTTAAGCTTATCTTTATCTGTATTTGATGAAATTTCGTGAGGCTTCTTTTTTATAGAAAACAAATGAAACGCTTTTAACTTCCGTATTGAGATTTTCAGTGCCAAAAAGTACTCGCCGTTCCTATTTGTAGAAAAAAAATATCCATTTTAGATAACTACTTTACGATATTTAGGTCTTAACGCGACACAATAACAAATGTTATAAATAAAAGTAGTGCGGTATGTTGGCTGTTTTGACTCTGGGCGGGGCAATGAAAAAAGATTTTTGTACTGTAAAAATAAAATTCGGATGTCAAAAGAGCCAACGTTCGAAGCCGAAAATTCGAATTTTTTAAATCGCACAAACAGTAATTAAAAAACGCATGTTTTAGTCTACCTACTTAATAAAAATCATAAAATATTGTACTCGATTTTTGTAGCACTCTTCAGTAACTTTTGACCGGTTGTTTATTGTAATTTAAAGTATTATAATTCACTATTTAAAAAAACAATATATTTATATATTTCTCAGGTGCTAAGTAGTTAACAGTAAGTTTGCAAAGAAAATCTGTAAAAAATATAAAAGAGTAAGAATTACATATTAACTTTGATTCATCCTTTTAAGGAAAAGGCCTCGTGTCATTATCGTCTTTTCCTTTAGTTAATTTCTTTTAGTGAATATTTAAGTGTATGATTCTATCCATACAGAACTGAAGTTAAAAAAGATTATGTATATCATAAAATACGATCAACTTAGATAATGAAACCACTTAATTTAAACCAACTTTATTGATAATGGAATACTCATCATCGTGGTTCTACAGTCATACCCCGGGAATGAATGGTTCCAATCGTACAATTATATATTAAAAAATTTTGTTTTTTTTTTTGACAGCAGCACAGATATACCATTAAAAAGTAAAGACACAGGACATAGAATGATAATTATTTTGACAGCTATCACTCTTATCATCGTACGAATAAATAAGTATATGGATAGAATCTTATTAGTACTGATTTTCGTTTTTATTATTTCGATCGAGAACCTAGTCAAAGTTACTAGATTTTGTTTTGTGATTATATTTATTTTACGTTAAGCCTATTTAAATGGAATTAAGTATACGTTGGTAGCTCTGCGTTTAGTTTCACGAATTTGTTTAATGAAAAGTCTAAAACTACTCAATTGATTAGGATTTTCGATGCTTTTTTGGATTTTCATTAAAAATATATGTAAAAAAAAATCGAAATGAATGAAATGTATTGTAGTACCATGTTGTTTTTGAATGTGTATTTTTCACAATACTCAGACAATGGTCGAAAAGGTAAAAAATATTGTACTGAAAATGTTTAAAAAATATTATAAAAATCTTAAAATACGTAAAATTTATATAAAAAGGTTATGTACTTAGAAAGTAAATTAAATAATGTTGGATCACAGGAAAAGAGAAAGCATGTTTTTTAATTTAAAATTAGATCAAACAGCCTTTTATAAACTTTATATCTTACGCATGTATTATATAAGAGAACTGAATTTTTTAGAATTTCCTGCTTATTTATATTTGCTGATTAAAACAAAAAAAGTTGAAAAAAAAAATCAGAAAATATTATTGTAACTAAAAAAATTATTTTTGTCAAATTAAGAAGTGATTAAAAGTTAATGCAAATTAAAAAAAACTGACCATTGTCTTAAAAGAGTGACAAATTAGTGCATAGGTCTTTAGTCAAATTATGTTATAGGTATTTGAAACGCTGTATTTCAATGGAAATAAAAATTGAAAAAAAAAATTACTCATTTTCTATAGTAAATGATTCGTATAGTTTCTAAGGCGTAAGATCATCGGTACATATTCTTTGGAAGTGAAAAACTGAATCAACTTTTAGACTAAGTTTTTATGTCAATTATCCATTTGAATTTCCGGAGACGTTAATGAATGTGGTAACATAAATTTGGGGCGAAGCGGAGATATGATTTGTATACCCTCTGCGTTGCGTATGAATTAGTTCGTACAAACTCTTAGGATACAAAACACTTTCGTTTTGCCTCCGGACTTATACATAATAAGGCTGATTTCAGAATAACGCCGACCAGCGCGTTCTAAAGCGTTTAAGCAGGTCGCTGTTAAACATGTTTTATTATCTTTTTTGTAAGTGCAGTCAATCGCTCATCACGTTTCACCGCAATGAACTCTTTGACGCAGTATAATAGAGTCTAATTTGCTGTGAATTTGCTATGAAATGAAACGCGTTTAGTCGGCGCGGTTCACTCACAGGCACGTCTCTGAAATAAGCCTTTTAAATGTGCGATATAAGTAAGAAAGAACGAATTTAAATAGTTTTTTTTTGGCTGTAAAATTGCTTCAATGTAATTGAACTGTTGGAAAGATTGTAAAAGTCGCATCACGCGCGTGGTACATATAAAAGTCCAATTTATTTAGTATTTATAATGTTAGCGCGTAACATAGATTCAGTGAGAATGTTTTATACATAATGTTGTTGAGAATAAAGTATTTTGAACATATAAAAATTGTTTTTTATACATATTGTATCCCAATAGTAAAAATCTAGCCTTTCAGTGTAGCGGACAGAATAAGGCGTTTGCTTGTAAACGTAGGGTTATTTAACGAATATATTCATTTAGCAAGCTTTAAGCTTGAAACTTTAATAGAAAGAGTACCTTAATTGTTAATTTTTCTGAAAACCGCATCAAGATCGGTTCAGCGAAACGCGAGATAATTGTGGTTAAACATACATACAGGTCAAATTGAGAACCACTTTTTTGTGAAGGCGGTTAAAAAAGAGGTCTAGTTTATTTTTCATTACCTAGCTTTAATCTACAGATTTACTAACAACATACGCCATGTAGCGCCATCTAGGAATTCTTCATTACATTGTTCAGTTCATTACTAGTCCTGGGTTCGTCAAAAGTACTCTTGGAACATTATAATATTTTATTCCCTATTCATAGGTATGTGCTTTTGGAGAGAGCAAATTATTAGTGTTTCAACCACTCGCTAGATGTCGCTAAACAATTGTTTTTGATAATGAGGTTCTCCTTCTACAAGGCTTGCTCAAAAGATGGCAGCACGCGCAGAACGGATTTGTGTGTATTAATTTAATAATTTTAATGCTAAATCTCGTGTTGGTACTACTCAACTAATGTTAATCAAACTTTCACAAAGATAGTTTCCATACTATACAATTTCATTTGGGTAACTTGATCACTTGATGTACTTAGTTGATCTGTTCCTTAAAAAACTAGTAGTAAGTCTTCATTTAAAAAACAACCTAACATTTGTACCGATATCAAATTCCAAAATTGATTATAATAATTAAGCAGGCCATCGTGTGTAGAACGGTTACACGTCCAATATCCTACTCTTTTTAAGGAGGTTAAATTTCTTAACCTTCTTCTACGTGTAACAAACAGTTTCCTGAAAACCGCATCAAAATCGGTTAAGCGAAATGCAAGATAATCGCGGACTAACATGCATACAGGTAAAACTAAGAAACACCTTTTTTTGAAGATGTTTTTAAACGGGTGGTGCGCGGGCGCAAATCCTACCAAAATATACTTACTTATTTGATGCCAATTACTTATGTAACTAGGTAGGTATTTACAATTTAAGCGCCCTCGCTCCTCTAATAGTGAGGGTTTAAAACATCATGAGGAAATCTGCACATTCAAGTAACTGGTTGTGTATGTATGTATAGGTAACCATGATCTAATACGGGCGGTTCCCCTAAAAAAGGTTGTGTTTAGGAAAAAATAAATACACACATATGATCACGTTGATAACCCTTGCGGGGTAGACAGAGCCAACAGTCTCGAAAAGACTGAAATGCCACATTCAACTAGGTGCTAGCTCATTACCTACAAGAAGATTCCCCAGTTTATTAGTCTTTCCCTTAGTCGCCTTTCACGACATCGATGGGATATAGAGTACTTAATAGCCGGGACCTACACGGCGGGGTCTAATTAAAAACAAAGGGAATATTATTAGGTTAACCTAACTACTAGGTGGTCTGATGATCTTATCAAGGTAAGAAGCGCTTGATGCAGCAGAGAATTGCAACTGCAGGCCCTGTCTACCCTGTTAGGAATGACGATGTAATAAATATTTGTATTGTACCTACGTCAAGAGATCCTTGAGAATTCCTACTAATATTATAAATGCGAAATTTTGTCAGGATGTCAGTATGGATGTTTGTTACTCTTTCACGCAATAACTACTGAACCGATTACGAGGTAATTTGGTATGTAGGTAGCTGAATAACAATATGGGCTACTTTTAATCCCGGAGTCCCTGCGGGAATGATTCCACGCGTACGAAGTCACGGGCGGCCTCTAGTTAAAAATAAAACAAAATCGCTACAGTTTATTTGAACTCTAAAACCTGAGTAAAATTTTATTTGTAAAGATGGCTTTGTCATATGTATGAATGCGTTTTTAACTACAAAACTAGATTTATAATGAAATGAGTATCCTGCAACACCAATTAGCAATTGAAAAATCAGGCTGCCGAGCCTCTTGCATAGGTACTTAACGTTTGGAACATAGAAGGAACAGAAATTAAGACAGATTATCTTAGATCCGAATATCAACTTTTAAGTTCCACTCATGAAAGAATCCTACGTTCCTCTAACAGGTTGACAAACACTTTCCTGAAAACCGCATCAAAATCGGTTCAGTGAAACGTGAGATAATCGCGGACACACATACCTACATAGGTACAGGTCAAATTGAGAATCACCGTTTTTTGAAGCCGGTTAAAAACAGCGCATGTTTTGTCATGTATTCAGACATAAGCCAGTTACAAAATCATTATATTTACACGCGGATCCGAGATACTGATGCCACATACATATAGTCACGTCCACATCCCTTGCAGGGCAGACAGAGCCAACAGTCCCGAAAAGACTGAAAGGCCACGCCTTAGCTTCTTGGCTTGATGATACATGATAGAATTGAGATTCAAATAGAGACAGGTTGCTAGCCCATCGCCTAAAAGAAGAATCCCAAGTTCATAAGCCTAGCCCTTAGTCGCCTTTCACGCCATCCATGGGAACGAGATAGAGCGGTCCTATTCTTTTTTTATATTGGTGCCGGGAACCACACGGCACCACCCATGCCACTGACACACCAAAGGCGAGCTGACACAATTATCTCCTGAAACCCTTACTTGCATATATAGATTTACTAGAGGCTGCCCGCGACTTCGTCTGCATGTAAACTCTATCAATCCCGCGGGAACTCTGGAATAAATATGTTATTCTGGGTCTTCAGCTACCTACATACCAAACTTCATCGTAATCGGTTCAGTAGTTTTTGCGTGAAAGAGTAACAAACATCCATACTGAAACCTGACATTCTCGCAAACTTTCGCATTTATAGATAACTAGCGACCCGCCGGCTTCGCACGGGTGCAAAATTCGGAAAAAATTATACATAAAAACCTTCCTCTTGAATCACTCTACCTGTTACAAAAAACCGCATCAAAATCCGTTGCTTAATTTTAAAGATTTAAGCATACAGACAAACAGACTAAAATAGCGACTTTGTTTTATACTATGTAGTGATGATATTAGTAGGATTTCTATACTTTCAACATTTTACATGTCACGGCCGAGCAGCGGAACTGCTTCGGGCGACCACACTAATTTAGCGACCCGCTTCGGGCTGGGAGGGAGCGTTTATTTCCCGCTTGAATTATGACAGGCTTTTAAGTAATGTAGATGTTAGTTCTTCGCAGCCCCCGGCTGAGAGGTTCGCAGTTTGAAAATGTATATTTTTTTAATCTGAGTTTTCTATTTTATCTGTGCACCGCATAGGTGATAATAATTTTGTATCTGTGGAGTTTTGAAAGTCTTCGCTCTGTCTATCTTGTAAGAGATAATGACATGATATGTCTATAAAATTATGTTCTGGACCCGTAGAAATTTTAAGAAAAAAAATAGTATTTAATTATCTGAAGGATTTGTGTACCTACCTCTGTGCCAAATGTCATCAAAATCGGTCTGATTTTAAGGTAATTCATAAAAAAAGAAAAAGTAGAAGTAAATGTAGGTATTTGTAAGTTTCTTTTAAATTTACAGATGCTCATGCATTATTTTCAATAGGCTATTTTACACCATGTAAAAAAAAAATATAAAAATGCACGTATCTTATAGATTTTGTAAAAAATAAAAGAAAAACATCGATCATTATTCATAAAAGTGCAATATGGATTTTATAATTCAATTTAAAAAATCCTCTTTTTTAATCTGTTCTTCAAAAGTCGAAAACGCTATCCGCCATGTTGGGTACTGACGTGACGTCATACTTTTAGTAAACAAATATCGAATCGAAAACATATTGATGATGTCAGGCTCAGTTTATTTTGAAATTTTAAAATTTCTATCACGTTTTTGGGTTTTTACTCTTTAATAATTTAATAGAATCATGGAAGACGGTTTTGTGAAAGCAGACAATATAAATCTACCGAGGATTAATACGTTGATGGTGGCGAAATTTTTTGCGTCCAATCCCGATTTCTGTTCTGCTGAGTTAAGAAATGTTAAAGCAGCGATGTAAGTATTTATTGTATTAAACATTCTCTTACAATACACAATTATAATAGGTAAATTATTACACAACCAATCCAACATAACCTATTTTTTACTTTAGTCTTACGTAGAGCCGTATTGTTTACTAAAAGTATGACGTCACGAGTCAAAACAGCATGGCGGATGGCGTTTTCGCGCGAAAATACAAAATCATAAATAATAAATCGTTCTTAGAGCACTTTTCGGCTTCAAAAAATTTTAATAAAAATTCTATAGGTATAACACAGTCTCAGGATTGATTTAAAACAGTTTTCAAAAAAGAGTGTAATAGCCTATTGCAGTTACTCTGTGAATAATTATAGTAAATGTGTTAACAATAATTTAAAACAATTAAAATTGTTGAAATAAAGTTGGTTCAGTAAATTTCAACTTCGCAACTGATATTACGAATGCTAATTGAGTTTATAACTATTTTTGATTAACCCCTTTACATTGGATATAAATTTAAAGTTTTTGTTTGTTTTTTTTTTCTATCTCAATTTACTGTAGGATTTGCGATAAACGAACAATTGAGGCAAGAGCTACTCGTAATAGGTAGATGATAAATAATACTTGCCTATACCTTAAAAGTGAAAAGCTGCCTGCAAAGGTCTATTTTATTAATAAATTAACTTAATATTTTATCAGTTTACCATTTCATTCAATTCTAAATGACGCAGGCTGTCGTGTGGTTCCCGGCACAAATATAAAAAAGAATAGGATCACTCCATCTCTTTCTCACGGATGTCGTAAAAGGTGACTAATGGATAGGCTTATAAACTTGAGATTCTTCATTTAGGCGATGGGCTAGCAAACTGTCACTATTCGAATCTCAATTCTATCATTAAGCCAAACAGCTGAGCGTGGCATTTCAGTTTTTCAAGACTGTTGGCTCTGTCGACCCAGCAAGGGATATAGACGTGACTATTTTTAGGTATATATGTTATTACTTTTTAACGCTACAGTTTTAACTTATACTACACAATAAATAAATAGAATTAAATGTGTATATTATAAATAAGTACTTATAACATAGGTATTTAAACTTACAAAGTATCATAATTTTACATTACCGAAACCTTTTACGTAAACAGCACTTAAAAATCGACTGAAACTATCTTAATACCCACGGCGCTTGATTACAAATGGGAAATTTAACATAAAACGGAGTAGTTTCAGCAATTCCCAACTAAATATGCCACTTAATTGTGTTACCAACGATCGATTCACCCCTAAAAATTACCCCAAATTGTACAACCTTATTATCGAAGTGACAGAATTTAATTTACCATGGCACGTTGATGAAACTTTGTGTTTTTGTTGAAAAGAGATAGATATAGGGGTAAGTTGGTTTTGTAAGGGGGAGGATCTGTGTAGTAACCGCCCCTTGGACTAAGGGTAGTTCAGTCGGGTTTTGAAACTGACGCGAGGTGGGTAGTCGGGACAAATCGGGAGTGTTGTGATACTAATGTGATAGTGATTATTCTTGAAGGATATTTTGGGACAGGTATGTCTCATTAATTTTTTTGAAATTTATTAAAAAAATAAAATGAAAAATCATGATGGATGATTTAAGCGTTCTCTGTTTTTTTTTTAAACTTTAGAAAAATATAACCTAAATAGAAATAAAATTGCCATTAGCTGAATAATTGTTTTTGCACTAAATGACCTATCACGGAAATATGACCTTTTTCCATACAAATTTGTTACTTCATTTATGTTGTCCAAGATTGTATGATTTTGTGTGTAGGTATAGGTATAGTAAAATATATTATCAATCTATAAGTACATTATTTCTAGCGTGATTTATGACTTTAGCATGTCTTATAACCAATATAAAGAAAGCCCATTAAAAGGCGATGTAGCTATGACTAACACTTAATATAAATATACATTTATCCAATTAGTTTTTGAAGAAGTCTGATAACGGTGGTGAACACACTTCCATTGGGAACATTCCTGTTATGAACCCCTCGATTGCTATTGCTATAGTCTGTTACCTTGTAATGTACATATATTATGTTACCTTACAACTAAGTTTATATTCACAAACACAAATTCTTAATTTTTTTTTGACAAAATATAACATTACAAAAAGACCCGCCAAATAAATATCTTAGACCTAAAGTTTTTCGTCTACATTCTTATTAATGTATGTCTATGAATAAAACAACAACTAAACAACTATGACAACGGTTTATTTATCTATCTATCTGTTTGCTATAATTTTTCTAAAGGTAGCATTAAGTCCACTTATTTGTACTTACCTTAGAGGCTAAATAAAGTTTTAAATAAATAAATAAAATGTTACCTGTTGTGTATGTGTGTGTTGTGTATGTATGTTTAAGCATTAATATAAATAATATACTCATTATTAAGAAACAAACACAAAATATCCGTTAGTTTTTATAAAAAAAAATATAAATAAATATTAGTACCTACTTAGTTCGTTGATGTCTTTTAAGGGAAACAAAATAAATTTTTCTTTAAAAAAAATTATAAAAAATAAATGAGGTAAACTATATATTCTTAAAAAAAAGACTGTTTTCTGTCTAGCTAATACATACTTGCGACTTCGTACTTGCATTCAAAGACCCGTGTATATTTATTTATTTATAATTTCGGGAACTCCTCGTGGTGCTTAAAATTCAACTACATAGTTATGAAAATATGTTTATAATTTACGGAATATATTGTCAATGTGCATTCTGCTCTATTAATTCTATTATAATATTCATATTACTAAAACAATTTTTTAAATTGATGCAACATACACTTACTTTCACTTATACTTAGTTTATTGGATTAAATGAAATTTTGCCACGATTTAAAATATTATTATAGCATTAATTTAAAAAAAAATTATTAATAGATAATTTTTTGGTCATAGATTAACATCTATCCAAATTTTTTTTATACCACAATACACATATTATTATAAAAGATTGATGTAACACAATACTAGAGATATAATCAGTGCGGGTGTGTGTTCGTCGGTGCGTACATAACCCGTAACCGATACTTTTTACCGCCGATTAACTTTTTTTTCTAAACTATCACTTCCTTTTTCTAACAATCTGCCACTTTTTAAGGGCTCACGTCAAAATATTTAATAACGTGAGAGAGTCATGAATAAAAATGCAAAAAGATATATAAAAGATAACTTATTTTCAAAAAGGGTCGTAAAGAATCGGAATAATAAGTCTTATATAATTTAGATTTTTGTGGGTGTTACAATATACTCGTATTAACAAGAAATCCCATCATTTCCCTTCGTATGGAAATTTTATAAATATTAATTGAAATTGTATAGTTGTATAAAAAATTCACATGCTTCTAACATTAAATATTGTGCTATACACTTGCATTTTGCACAATATAATTTTTTTAATTAATAAATAAATGATACTAATTTTTGCCCGTGACTTTGCTTGCATGTAGTTTGTAATTTCTACAAGCTACAAGTCACAAAAACGCTATCAGTCAAACAGCGAAAAATCTAAATCGCGCAAGCAGAGATTTCACGGATTGGAGCATTACAACCTCCGACACAACATCGTCGGAGCCGCGGTTCCTCAGGCATAATGCCTAGCCTGGCGGAAGATCTTCCCTTTGTGGCGGTCGAGCCGAATCATCGCTCCCCCTACATCAAATCCTTTTTGATGGTTTTTCTTCGTCTAATAGTTACATAACTTGTCTAATCTCACAAACTCATAATCGTATGTAATATAACTCAAAATAAATCTTTTGCCACAAATTAAGATATTGAAAGAATGAATGTTTTAACTTTATTAGAATTTCACTAATTTTTTTTTATTTATTGTTTAAAATAAAAATATATAGCTCAATTGGCGGACTTAATGCTAGAAGCATTATCTGCCAGTTGACCATTGGGTCTAACAGAGAACTTAGGTACCTATTACAACTTGTTAAGAGGTCTGACAAAGTGGGGTCAAACTAAATAAATACATACTACATACCTACACAATAACTATTTATTAAGAAGATATTATGAAGAATTGGGAACCTCCCCTTTTCTAAATCGGTTCAAAATGGCAACTATATATAAGTTTAACCCTCCGCTACACTGGTTAAGGTAACCAAAGACAGCGGGCAGATGGGCCCGATAGTATCGCGGCCGTTAACTTTACTGCCTGTAAACGAGGCTAACCCTTAAATGCTAATCGGGCCGAGTTTACACCGACGCCAAAAAAAATTTTGCCGGCCATACTCTAGTACTTCGAATCGAACTTATGTTGTTGTAATTTTTCGCTTACTTTGTTATATACATACATATAATCACGTTTTATCCCTTGCGGGGTAAACAGAGATTGTGATTTTGAACACGCATATATATGTAAGTAAGTACATTTGTGTTAAAAAATTATGTCGAGTCCTACATGTTTTACCAGCGACAGATATGCAAATAATCGTAGCAGTATGCGAAACTGTCTAGCAAAAAAAATTATGATTCTACCAACATTAAAATAAACAATTTTTCATTTCAAAATGTATCATTAAAAATATCATTTATAATTATTAATTATACATTTATTTATATGTTATATCTATTATTATGACATTGCATTGGTTAGTTCAATTTCCTGGATAAAAGTTCTGTTTCTTCTAAGGGTCTTTATCTCTGTATAAAAGACACCATAGTCGTTTTAGCTGGTTTTTGAGCTCATTGATTACAAAGAAATATACTTACATACACATTTTATATGAAAGGGAAAAGATTGTTTACTTTTGATTAAAAAAAAGGTTTTTTAAACAGACACAAATTAATTATTATATAAAAGTGCAAATTATATAAACAAGGAAGAACCGACCATTTGCATGACATTTCTAATTACCAGACCAAGTAATTAAGTGCGGTGTAACATGCGGCCACAAAAGCGCATCTTAGTTGCTCATCCAAAGGGTTATAAAAATTTGACTTTGTAATGTTTATGACAAAACCTCATTTGAAAATTAAATGGCCCCGACAAATCGCTTAATTAATTATTCCTAAACAGACTGTCTATTTTCAACTTTATTAAGGGGGTAATAATGGCCATGTCTGTACACTGAAGGGTTAAACATTGTCACTGAATTTTGTGAGTAATTTGGTTTTGTGAGATAGGATCGAAAACAGGGTTTATTGCTTTTCAGATGGTAAAATTGGTATAATTTAATTAGTATTGGGTTTACGAAGACACACATTATTCACTTTTTCCACAGAGTCGATACGATAGTTAGGTATGATATTATTCAAAGGTCACGTTTAGATGTCATAATGATAGGTTGCTATCTTTTGCCATATTTGGACATTGCTTAAGAAATATTTCTTAGGCAATGATGTATTTTTTTAAACCCAAACCAAGGCTTATGTTTATTCCTGATCAAGACTAACTTTTCTTATTTGCTTGCATCTTGGATGCTTATCTGTCTAATTATTTATTAAATTAGTTTAAGTAGATATCTATATAATTTCCCCGTATATATTTTTATTTTATCACTAGCTGTACCCGTGACTTCGTCCGCGTGGAATAGTTTTTTGGGCATCATTGAAGCCCTCAAAGATGAATAATTTTCTCCGTTATTTTCACATTTTCCATTATTTCTTTGATCCTTATAGTTGCAGCGTGATGTTATATAGCATAAAGCCATAAATGGTCTATTAAACACAAAAATAATTTTTCAATTCGAACCAGTATTTCCTCAGATTAGCGCGTTCAAAAAAAAAACATACAAACAAACTCTTCAGTTTTATTATATTAGTATAGATTTCGTAAAAAGTGCCGTTTCTAAATAACGGAAACCGCAAAGAAATGCTAGTCATTTAAAAAATTGCGCTGTCCTGATTTAAATTTATATTTCAAATTAATGTTACGTATGTATTACACCAATAAATTAAAATGAGTAAGTGGCACCTCGAAATTTGAACCAATTAACGTAATTAAAACGCATTATTATGACAGCGAGTTTCACTTGGTTCTTTACTAGCGATTCTCCCGGTTTCACTTAAAAATTATATAAACATACTAAAGACGTATATATACATAAAATCACGCCTCTTCACGGGATAGGCAGAGGCAGATATATCTACATCTTGCCATTTGCCTTCAGATCTTTGCATACTTCTTTCGCTTCATCCATTTTAATAAATCTCTTTATGCAAACTGCACAACTGCAAACTTGACGGAATATTTACAGTTAAAAAAATAATTTTAAGATACTAATTACGAAGATAAAAAATATTAGAACCATTTTAATGAAATTATGCATAGGCATAAAAAAAATTTCTAATGAATTCATCTTAAAAGATGATAAACATACATACTTTTTTTTTTAATAGAAATTTTATTTTCGTCCGCGTATCAAAGTAATTATAATAACAAAACGCTTATTCATTTTTATTACGTGGGTGCGGTACCTATTGCAGAAGTCACACTGGCTATTTTACATATGATAGACTAGTTATCGCCTTGGAGTTTACCTCCGAGGGAAGGCACTAAAAATAGGTATTATATTTAGGTATTTACTAAAAGTCCCATAAATAATGTTTAAGTAATTTCCAGTTAACAAAAAAATGTTAAGGGTGGTAAGGGGTATGAAAAATAAATGTTGGCCGATTCTCAGACCTACTTAATATGCTCACAAAACTATACTAATATGATAAAGCTGGAGAGCTAGTTTTTTTGTTTGAACGCGCTTATCTCAGGAACTACTGGTCCGAATTGAATAATTATTTTTGCGTCGAATAAACCAATTATCGAGGAAGGCTTTCCGCTATATAACATCACGCTGCAACTATAAGAAGCGAAGAAATAATAGAAAATGTGAAAAAAACGGGGGAAATTATACATTCTTGAGGGCTTCAATGATGCCCATAGTAAATATTCCACGCGGACGAAGTCGCGGGCACAGCTAGTAAGACAATATAACTTAATCTACGTTAACTCCTTAGTTTAATTTCACCAATCTTATTCTAGATAATAGTCTTTCAATGAAACAACATGTCCTTTCAACAACGCCATTCAAAAACAGGGCTTTTTGTTGACCGCAAAGTTCAACATTACAGCTAGGCGACATATGGCCATCTTGTCAAATTAAAAAACAATTACATACATACATAAAATCACGCCTCTTCCCCGGAGGGGTAGGCTGAGACTACATCTTTCCACTTGCCACGATCTCTGCATACTTCCTTCGCTTTATCCACGTTCATAACTGTCTTCGTGCAAGCTCGGCGGTATCGGGTACTCTTGACCTGACCCTTTACCAGGACGTCCTTAATTTGATTAAGACTTATTGTGACCATTACTTTAGTTGATAATGTAATTCGACAGAGTAAGAGAACTTTTTGTTATTTCTTTTGTGATTATTCTTGGATCAAGTTTATGAGGTGACCAAAATAAAAAAAAAATAAGTAAAAATTACAGATTTTTCAATATAAGTATACTTTGTTGACGCATTTCATAATCCCGTTATATCTCCTCGAATATTTGTTTAAATTTTGATTTACTCGTAACACTCGTATGTGCCTCAGTCATGTCTGTGTCTTTTATAACATAAGTAACATACATTGACTATATTCTTTCCGAAAAATATCTTTGAATCAATTCAAAATACCGGCGATAGTTGACGATATACTGAAAAAAAAAAATAGTAGCGCCGCGGTGGAAAGCATTGAATTAATTCGAAAATGGCGGCTTTTAAATCAGCTGTAGTGTTGAACGTCAGTCAAAGAGTTTAAGTAATCGTTTTTATAGGGGATGGAAATACAAAAAACATAACATTTGTGGAAATTTCAGCTTTCTAGCTATCACGGTTTATGAGATACAATTTAGTGACAGACAAACAGACAACGGAGGGTTAGTAATGTTTAGACTTTGACGGAACCCTAAAAAAGAAATGAGTTGACCACAGAGTAGCAAATTGTCATAACAAACTCGCGGCACGCTAATAGTGTACCTACTGGGACATTCGTTCACTAATTTCTCATACATTTTATTGCGCCATATTGCTGAAAACTGTGAAATTTATGTATGCGATTCATTTTCTATTCTCATTTGTACTGAAAATTAACATAAAATCTCGTCTTTATCCTTCGCGGGGTAGACAGAACCAACAGTCTTGAAAAGACTGAAAGTCCACGTTCAGCTGTGTAATTGAGATTCAAATAGTGACAGGTTGCTAGCCCATCGCCTATAAGAAGAATCCCAAGTTTATTAGCCTTATTAGCGACTAAGGGAGTCGCCTTTTACGACATCCATGTAAAAGATGTGGAGTTGTCTTATTCTAAATTTCCGGCAATCACACAGCATATACATACATACATAAAATCACGCCTCTTTCCCGGAGGGGTAGGCAGAGATTACATCTCATCACAGCATATAGGATTATTATTATTGCGAAATTACCAAGAGATCGAACCGCCATGACGCAGCTATACTTAACAAAGTCACAAAATGGCCTCCAACTGATGTTGAACTTAGTTCGAATGCAAAGCGATTGAAACTGGAAATCGCGCATTTAATACATTGCAAATAACCAGATACAATCTACCGCTAAAGTGGTCGCAAATGTGCGTTTATTTTCGCGTCAATATATCATAAACCGACGTATCGGACAAGCGATTCGTGTTCACAAATTGGTACATTTCGAATTTCATGATTTTCTGATGCGATCGAGTGTGGCGAACGCTGTTTTGTTGTATAAACTGTTATACAAAAATGGAGTAATGTATGTTTTCATATATGTATGTATGCAGACTACTCTAATTTACGTAAAAATACATACAATGTGCCGTGTGGTTCCCGACACCAATACAAAAAAGAATAGGACCTCTCCATCTCTTTCCCATGGATGTCGTAAAAGGCGACTAAGGGGTAGGCTTATAAACTTGGGATTCTTCTTTTAGGCGATGGGCTAGGAACCTGTCACTATTTCAATCTTAATCCTATCTTAAAGCCAAATAGCTGAACGTGGCCTATCAGTCTTTACAAGACTGTAGGCTCTGTCTACCCCGCAAGGGGATACAACTTGGGGATTTTCAAGGCAAGAGTGAACAGGCATTATTTGAGCTTGCGTGCACTACTTTAGGCCTCGTCTTGGTTACCACCAGGCAGACTAAGGGATAGGTTTATAAAAGTGGCATTCCTCTTGTAGGCGATGGGCCTGAAACCTGTCACTATTTGAATCTCAATTCTATCGTAAAACCATACAGCTGATCGAAGTGACCGTGGTTATTTAGTTTTTTCGAGACTGTTGGCTCTGTCTATCGCGCAAGGGATAGAGACGTGACTTTATATATGTGTGAATATATACTACATGGTTTTAAGATGAAAGCGTTTGCTCAGGATTTTGCTTTAAATTCGAATTTTTAAGTAAATTATTTTTTATGCTAAGAAAGTAAAAAAAAACATATTTAAATATATACTCACTAGATATACAGACAGACATCCGCATTTACAATAAGTATAGAAGCGTGGATTTGGCCAATCACATCAAACCATTTATCTCAAACAAAATGCGATTAACTCGAAACCGTAAGACGAACGTCTCTGTGTTTACTTATTCAAGAAGAGGGTTCCGTACCGTTCCCCCCATATTAGTGCAATGCCTAGGGGACTTCCCTAAATAAGCTGAGAACAATAACGCACTTAACGGCATGAATTATAAATAATGGTTAACGTCTTAGACGCTCTTACTTAGGCGTATTTGAAAATCTAATATTTTTTTCCTTAATCCGGTTTGGATAAGTGAAATTATCAATTTTTTTTTTTGAAGTACCATTATATTGCTTTTCATACAAACGTTTTTTTACCTAACGGGGAGGCAGAGTCACTGGTCATTAGATTCTTGAGTCAGATTAATAAGCCGGATGGCTAGACGATGAAATTGAAATTCAAATGGTGTTAGTTGACTAAAAGCGCAAATTTATTAAAGTCTTCCATAATCTGTGCAGGAAAGAAAGCAGCTATGTTTCTTACCTTTAATATTTCTAGATTTCTGAAAAAAATATTATGTAAGATACAGCATCTTACACGTAAGCAGCTACGTTTCTTGCCTTTAATATATTTAGAATTCCGAAAAAAATTATTACATAAGATACAGCATATTACACGTTCTTAGGATATCATTCTGCCGGTTGAGAGTTTATTTAATAAAATTAAGAGAGTCTATTTATTAAAGTTTAGATTTCTGAAAAAAAATTTTATGTAAGATACAGCATCTTATACGTCCTTAGGATATCATTCTGCCGGTTGAGAGTTTATTTAATAAAATTAAGAGAGTCTATTTATTAAAGTGTACCTATACAACAGGTGGACTTAATGCCACAAGGCATTCTCTGCCAGTCGAACCTTTGGACCAAACTGAGATGGATGTACGGGTGGTGCGATACTGTAAAAGATATATAATATTTAAATGTTTAAAAGGTTATTTAATACACTTACATATAATACTTTAGTGATATCTTTTCGTCGTCAGAAAAATAAGTAAAACACAATCATTCGTTATTAACATACATATATAATAACTAGCTTACTGTGACTCACACTAGACACGAAGAGTTCCATGATGATACCATGCTATTTTATATTTAAAGATTATACATACATAAATATAGTCATGTCTATATTCCTTGTAGGGTAGACAGAGCCAACAGTCTTGAAAAGACTGATAGGCCACGCTCAGCTATTTGGCATAATGATAGAATTGAGATTCAAATAGTGACAGGTTGCTAGATAATCGCCTAAAAAAAATCTCAAGTTTGTAAGCCTTTCCCTTAGTCGCCTTTTACGACATTCATGGGAAAGAGATGGAGTGGTCCTATTCTTTTTTGTACTGGTGCCGGGAACCACACGGCATAAAGATAGGTAATCTGTTGTTATTTCGACAACAGGAATTATCTGTAAACATTGTCCATCCGTCACGGCGTCTGAGATTCTTGGCGACGAACGGACAGCAAAAATATACGGTCGTTTAGGTGCGGAACCCTAATAAAGACTAATGTAAATCTTCTTTCAGATAACCGTATCATGAGGCAGTGATCAAAAATGGATTCACCTGTGTCATCTCAAGACGACCGAGACATCGAAGTGAACGTCGTTTCCGGGGCAAGCAGTCCAGACATCACCTCTTCCCCGACCAGGAAGGACCAGAAGAGTCCCTTCTATGAGCTGAAGAAGGATAGAGAAGAAAAGGCGACGGGAAGCGCGCCGTATACGAGTTTTTCGATTAGTTCTATATTGAACCGAGCGGAGCCGAGAAGGGATAATGTGCTGGAGGCCGCGTTAGTGGCTAATCAATTCGGGAATGCTAATGATGCTATGCTGTCGAGGTCAGTTTTTTTAAAGATATATTCCTTTGTAACGATTTTGACCTTTTAAGATCTCCATGGGTAGATGTGGAGTGGTGTTATTCTTAAGTGCTGGGAACCACACGGCATGTGTTGTGTTTAGTTAGTTTAAATGCTTACATTTCTATGAAAAGACGCTGTAGTTTACTAGTTATGCAGAAATTTCTTGTAAATTCACAAGCAGATGAAGGCCAAGTGAGTGACTTTGAACTGCTTTGTGGCAAGTTCAGTGAAATTAGTAGATTGACCAATAATCTCAATCTCTATGAGTCGGGCACTGGCGGTTAATTACTTAAACCAGCTCCAAAGTGGTGCCTCGTTTGCATTGAATATACCACTTGCACGAATTGGGTAGTAGTTGAACAAGTTTATAATGATCGTGGAAGTATCACCGCAAATATTCTTTAATGTTCGTCCGTCTAACATAATGAAACAGATTTTTTTTTATTTTGCAGACAGTTCAACGATAAAAATAAGAAATTGTGAGGCAATTTTTTATAGATGCTAAGTCTTTACTTGACTTGGAAAGACGCAGCAAAATGATGCTTCTAAATCTACTTATTTTTCTGTATTATTAACAATTTATATTATGCGTAATTAAGAAATAAATAAAACAACCTGAGAATTATTAAAACAGCCCCTGTAAATTGATAGCAATCTGATAAAATTCAAGTGAGCTTGTAGTGTTTGTTGATACTTCACAGCTTGTCTATCTTACCACACAACTTAAAATTTAGCTTACATTCAGGATTACTACTAAAAAGGCTACCTTTAAACCTAGAAAAGTGCTGTTCCCCATAGGATTCGCAGCACACGATTATTTTAACGACTATTAAGCGAGCAACATTTGTTTAGCGACTTGTTCATGCAACTCTCTCGTTTGAACGAGGCACCGGCTGAGTAACTTGTATAATGACCGCGGTAGATCGATGCAATGTATTGTCTACAGATTGGTCGCTTTAAGTGGCGGCTTCCACCCAGCTGAAACCGCTGAATATACTTATAGGATAATGGGAGCATAGTGTTCTAAAAACCATATGCCGTGCGGTTTCTTGTACTTTAGAATAGGACCTCTCCATATCTGGACTGAACATGGGATTCATCCATCTCTATCCCTAGGATGTCGTAAATGATGACTAAGCTTATAAACTTGGGATTCATTTTTTAGGGGATGGACTAGCAACCTGTCACTATTAAAATTTCAATTCCAACTTTGTTGATATTTAAGTACCTACCTACTTGATTGTGTAAGTTTCTACCCACATTACGAGTAGTATACGTGAAAGGGTGAAGGAAAAGGAAGTATTATGCCATCTTGAGTATAAATGCTGTCAGTTCTTAAGGAATGTACCTACGGTAAGTTTGTGTGTTAGAGCTACAAAAATATGAAAATGACAAAAAATAACAAGGGAAAACTAAGACTAGATACTTAATACCTCTATATTTTCGTGAAAACGTATATTAAATCACACACGAAGCCAAAAATCATCAACACCAAAATCCAATTCACCCGACAAAAGGCGGAATAAGCCGAAAACTAACAAACGTAATAAAAACAAAACCCCTACATCTTTTATCCGGTTAATCCACAAGAGGGTACATCATTACCCCATCTAATCAACTCGAGACTTACAAGAAGTAGTTTCCCCTTTTACAGGGTAACCAACGGCCCTTTTATCTGGCAACACAAGGCATAAAGTCCGAGAAATGGGGTAAATCGGCCGGGCTATTTGCCGTCAAATTAGGAAAAATGTCTTGTTTGACACGGCTTCTTGACATTTCCCTAAGTTTCCGCGCAAAGATGAAATGCTATTTTATCTGACTGTGTTATTTCTTGAGTCTTGCTAACGATCAATCGATATTAAGTTGCTTGTTGTAGAATTCTGTTTTTTAAACTGAAATTTATTTAAAAGTCGTATATTTTTTAATTAGCATGCGGCCGTGGTTTCGCTCACGTGTAGATTGTAGCGTATGTTCCGATAGAACTATAAAATTGAAAAGTTTCAGACCACCTAAATTGTTAAAATCAGTAAGGTACATATAGTTTATCTAGCACAAATATTAGAAAATCAATATACCTACTAATTTTAGATTTATAGCTACATTTTTGCTCATCCCTAATCACGACTGTTTTGGGATTCCTATTTCAATTAACCAAACGGAAAACTCAAACGAAAATTTAAAAAAAAAATATACCTAATGTAAACATCTTCCCTTGCCACTTTGTCCCCTTAATTATTTGCAGTGACGGCCGACATTTTGTACACAGTGTAAACGATCTGTCATTGTTCCCGCCCAATCCTGACGTTTAAACTTTTTTCTTGTATTTTTTTTCTAATCTCGTTGTTTATCCGTGTTCCAGCCAGTTTTAAATGGCTAATTAGACGAATTTAAAAGAAAAATAGAGAGCAAGCGGCCTTGTTATTTGGCTTTTAACGAAATTAAAAGAAGGTTTTCTTTTCTTAAATTTCATGGTTTTATTTCGCTAATTAAAGATGCTTGAAGTTTATATCGACAAGATTTTATTCTTAATTAATTCCACGTAAAACATAAATTCCCGTTAAGATAAGATCAATTATATTTAATTTCCGTTAACATAGTAATATATCACTATTTTCTGTTCCGTTAAAAATGAATATATTTTACCTACAACTAGTTGAAAAATAAACTTGTATATAAAAATACACATATCAACCAAAAGTTTGTTATTCTCCTGAATTTTATCTTGTATTCTATATCCGGGCGAAAACTATATAAAGCAGACGTGACTCGGATATCCGGGAGTTATTTACGATGGCCGGGTAAGCCGGGTGGAGGAAAATATAAAGTCACCCCTGTTTAGGGGGTGACTTTATATTTTTATTTGTACTACACACATACACATAATCACGCCTCGTTCCCAGAGGGGTAGGCAGAGACTACATCTTCCTAATTACTACGATCCTTGCATGTTTCATACTCGTCGGTTTCGGGTACTCTTGACCTGACCTTCTCCTAGAACGTATCCAATTTGGCGAGATTTGGCGAAAAGCTGTCAATAGTAACCTTAAAAACGTTTGCCAAGTACCCGTTTCCCTTTAACTGGCAAGCGCCTCCCCGCCGTAATAGCCGACTAAGGATATAAAATAACTCGAACGCGGATTGGATGGTCCAACGGCGCGATCGCACTCTTAATATAAATAATTTAATGCAATGGCGTATGGTACAAGTCGAGAGTTACTAGCGGAATCATTATGTGGACATGTAAATAAACATGTTTGACGGCCTCTGTGGCGCAGCGGTAGTACGCTTGTCTGTGTCACCGGAGGTCCCGGGTTCGAATCCCGGTCAGAGCATGATGAGAAAAGAACTTTCTCTGATTGGCCTGGGTCTTGGATGTTTATCTATATAAGTATTTATTATAAATAAAGTATCGTTGAGTTAGTATCTCGTAACACAAGTCTCGAACTTACTTCGAGGCTAACTCAATCTGTGTAATTTGTCCTGTATTTGTCCTGTATATATTTATGTTTATTTGACGCATACAATGTTTTGACAGATTAATTCTATTGAATTCGTTCCTATTGATTTTATAAATGCGAAAGTTTGTTAGGATGTGTAGATATTTGTAACTCTTTAGCGTAAAAAAGAGTAGTAGGTAAGTCATAACTTACTTAGCCGTCGTTGTAACTTCTTAATCATTTCACACAATATATTAAACATACTATCTACAAAAACAGTTGTTATATGCAAAATTATAATAGCTTAGAACGTAATTTTAACGGCTAAAAGTATAGAAATATCTTATTTTTACATAAATGTAAGTACTTAAAAATGTAGAATAGCTAATTGCCATTATACCTCTCTCTGCAAATCGAATCTTTGGACTAAACACTTCTTCTTCCTTTGGCGTTAGTCCTGGTTACATCCTCACCTCTCTAGAATGGAGCCCGGGGCGCGTCTTTTTAACCATACAAAATGTATAAGATTAGATTCCAGAGAATCATTTTGAAAGCCTTCCATCTGACCTCCGCAATCTTAGCAGGTTATCTTAGGACCAAACTAATTGACCAAAAAAGTTCCTTAGACGCTCAAGTTTTTTAATAAACGTCAGTAACTTTTATTTCTTTAACAAATAATACAATGATCGTTAAACTTTTCCAGATTAAAGTAGTCATCCTACAATAATATCGAATGAGCTCTTATATTTGTAAAATTAAATGTCCGCTAAAAAAATTGGCCTATCAGTCTTTTCAAGACTGTTTCAAGGGTACCTATGTATGTATGTTTGTAAATGTCCGCTAAACGTTCCTAACTTGCATCTTCTTCTAAGTAAGCACATTTGAGGTCTATGTGCGTCTTAAGTTAGGGGAAGCGCTTACCTACTTATGGGTTTAGCCTTGATATAAGGGCGTCAGATTTTTAAGGAATGTTTGTTTAGGGGAAGCCCCTTGGAATTTAAAAGCCTGGGGTGGCCGGGTCTAACTTTACGGCCGGGGAAAGATTTATTGAAATTGAAAAAGAACGATATTGTAGGTACCTATATGAAGACGACATCTTTATTTTTTTTGATGGTTTATTTAAGACACTTTCAAAAAGGAGGTTTCATAATTAGTTTCCCTTTTAATATGAAACAGCTTAGTTTTTATGATAGTCTAAAAAAAAAATCTTTGTTACGATAATCGTAGTTCATAGAAAAATGGAAGCTTTATTTAAATCTAACAGAGAGTTTCAATAAAATTTAAAAATATTTAACACAAGTTCTAAATAAGTAAATTTCTAATCAACAGGTTCAATATCTCATTATTTTTACCTATATAGTTATTAAAGTATCTTTAATAACCGTTTCTGAATAAGGAATATTAGCTTAGCTTAGAACTATAGGAACGTGTAAACATTTCCTAAGGACTTTAAACATCCAGGTAACCTAAAATACCCAATAACACTGTCTACAGTGAAAATGAAAATCCAGCAACATTGAGATTAAATCTTTGTGTTAGCGTCGACAACACTTCCTTTTGTTGTTAAGTGCTATCAAGGAGCTCTGAATAGTCTCAACTATCTTACTCAACCTAGAAAACTACAATGGGAATACCGAGATGCTTTTAAATGTATCTCAGACCCTATCTGAACTAACAAAAGGCTCCCGTGTCGCTTGCACGGACAACGGATACAAGTAAACACTTTAAACCATAAAAGAAAGTACAAACGCCATTATTAGCAACAACGGAAAAGTGTTGGGCGACGCGCCGTGCTAAAAAGAGTATGAAACGGCGGCGCATCGATTTTTATACCCTCGGCGGGGGGCGGGGTTACAGACACAGCCAATCAGAGCGCGGTGAGCCGCCCAATCACAAGTTGTTCTGCCTTAACGTGTAATGGAATTTGAGCTTCGAACTTCAGCCGGATTAAGAATCAATGCAGATTGGTATTTTTTTAACTTTAGAATTGATTTTTATTAGTTGGAAGGTAATTAGCGTTTTTTAAAAGGGTTCTCGAGTCAAGTTTCTGCGCCCTGAGGGATGATACGGGGTTACAAAGAGTTTTACAGATTGTGTGTTTAAGTTTTTATGTGGGGAGCTCGGTTGGATAATGGCTATTCAGTCTGAGGGCCTTTATGTTGAATACGTTATCTTATACTCAATTTCTGATGGTTACAATGAGTTGGTTCAATAAAAGGGAACCTCCGTTTTTGGCTTCAGGGTTTGATTATTGTGTAGTAAGCCACGTGGTAGGATATTAAGGATTTTCTTTTTATGAGTTTGTACGAAATCTGTACGAATTTTAGTAATTTGAACATTGATGTAATTAATTTTAAAGTCGATTGTTTTATATGTTGAATAATAAATTACTAATGAGCTGTGGTTCCCGGCACCAATTGATACAAAAAAGAATAGGACCACTCCATCTCTTTCGCATGGATGTTGTAAAAGGCGACTAAGGGATAGGCTTACAAACTTGGGATTCTTTTTTAGGCGATGGGCTAGCAACCAGTCACTTTTTGAATCTCAATTCTATCATTAAGCCAAATAGCTGAGCGTAGCCATTCAGTCATTTCAAGACTGTTGGCTCTGTCTACCCCGCAAGGGATATAGACGTGCCTATATGTATGTATGTAGTGAAGAACTCATATCTCAATTGGGACCACAAAACCAACATTTCTTAAAACAAGCGATACTTGTAAACATAGTCGGAAAAAGTTTCAGGAATGCAAACAATAAGCAACAATTCTCTATTAGTTTGCCTCCCGGCGCCGCTCACCGTGGAATATTGGCGATAAAAGCGATTGTTACTTCTAGAATCGATACAGAATAAAACTCCGCGAGCTGCAATATAGGTATGTCGAGGGTTGGGAACTAGTCGATGATTTTTATCGATTTTTTATATGAAATATCGATAAAAATTATAATTTGTGGGGGAGCATTTTTAAATAAGTACCTAAGTCATTAGCAGGAAGCAAATAATAGTAGCTTATAAATAAAAATTAAGTCTTTAAGGTATGATTAATCAATCTGATTAAAATCATACCTTCTGTAGTAGGTACTTAATTATTGTCGTTCCTCATAGTATCATAAGTACATAAACAAAGCCACGTGTGATAACTAGTGTCAAAAATACATTTTATAATGAACTAGCTGTGCCCGCGACTACGTCCGCGTGGACTAGTTATTTTGGGTATCATTGAAGCTGAATAATATTCCCCGTATTTTCACATTTTCCATTATTTCTTCGCTCCAAAAGTTGTACAGTGATGTTATATAGTCTTAAGCCTTCCTCGATAACTGGTTTATTCAAAACAAAAAGAATTTTTCAATTCGAACCAGTAATTTCTGATATTAGCGCGTTCAAACAAACAAACAAACTCTTCAGCTTTATAATATTAGTATAGATGAATAAAGCAAATAACAATCTCGTAGACGTTTCGTAGCTCCGCGTAACTTCAATGCTCGTAGCATTCGTAGACAGTCTACGACGGGTCGTAGTCGGTCGTCTACGCGTAGAGTTATGGCATAATAGACACGGTAGGTACTTAGATTTAATTGATGTGTGGATTAGATAGTGTGATGTGCATCGATATAATGTACTAACTGTTTCCTGCGGCTTTGCTTGCACTTTGAGATTTCGAGGTAAAACTTTTTGACATACATACATATAATCACGTCTATCGCAAGGAGCGGGGTAGACGGAGTCAACCGTCTTGAAAAGACTGATAGACCACATTCAACTGTTGGGCTTTTTAAGGCTGAAGTAAAAGTCTTAATTTGAATACTATTTACAAACAAAAAAAAAAATTTTTTTTTTGCAATGCGACCTATTGTTGAAAGAACTCGCCCATGAATTCTACATTGTGGCCTAATAAAGATCGTATGCTCTCCCTAAGTTTGTGTATTTAATGTTTAAATACATTTAACTTCTCGAGGTGTAAGTCATAGCCTAATTTTCGATGAAATTTCCACTGGAAATTTCAGTTTGATGCGACTCGGGCAACTTGTAAAAGTGACGATAAAAAGTATCGATACTCGTCCCAACACTAGTCGCTCCCAAGAGCGTAGTGCCGCAATCCCCTTTGTTCAATCGATATTTATACGTCGATAGCGAGTAAGCGAGAAAGCTTGTTCTCGATAACTAGCAAGTATTTTACCCAAGTATTTTGCCTCATTCGCTAAAGTGATTTATCACTTTTTGTTCAGCTAGATTGTTTGTATTGATTTAAAGGGAAAGTTATCTATTGACGATTGTTGGAATTGAATGGTAGTGAGATTTACATGCTTTCTTCAACTTTGTGAACTTATGTATTTTCTTTGGAATGCAACAAAGTGATATTTGCAAATTGTTCAAACTATATTCGATTTTCATTTTCGATTTCAGTTGTAAATTATTGTTGGAAGAACAGCTTTTTAATATTTATCATACATACATAAAATCGCGTCTATATCTCATGCGGGGTAGATAGAGCCAACAGTCTTGAAAAGACTGACAGGCCACATTCAGCTGTTTGGCTTAATGATAGAATTGAGATTCAAATCGTGGCAGGTTGCTAGCCCATCGCCTGTCTTCTTTTCCCTTGATTGACTTTTACAATTTTCACAGGAAGAGAAGCAGCTGGCACTCACTATGTTTTCTTTTTGCTACCAGACCAACATGCAACCTTGCACAAAATGAATGTTCCCCTATTCCTTTACTCGCCTTTAACTACATCCCTGGTAAAGAGATGTTTTGGTCCTAATCTTTAATGCCGTGAACCACACGACAATTTATAATAATATGTTTGTTTGTAATATCTTTATTGCATAGAAATTAACACAGTAACAAGAAAATAGTAAGTACATAGTTATAAATGGGCATGATGAGAAAATAACTTTCTCTAAATGGCCTGAGTCTTGGATGTTTATCTATATAAGTATTTATTATAAAATATAGTATCGTTGAGTTAGTATCTCGTAACACAAGTTTCGAACTTACTTCGAGGCTAACTCAATCTGTGTAATTTGTCCTGTATTTATTTATTATTATAAAAGAAAAAAATCACGTTTGTGACGTTTGTTTTTTTTTAATACATACATACATATAAGCACGTCTATATCCCTTGCAGGGTAGACAGAGCTAACAGTCTTGAAAAGACTGAATGGCCACATTCAGCTATTTGGCTTAATGATAGAATTGAGATTCAAATAGTTGCTAGCCCATCGCCTAAAAAAGAATCCTAAGTTTGTAAGCCTATCCCTTAGTCGCCTTTTACGACATCGATGGGAAAGAGATGGAGTGGTCCTATTCTTTTTTTTAGGTGCCGGGAACCACACGGCACCTTATATTAATAATGATTGTATTTGCAGGCTGGGCCTCATCTCGCAATGGAGCGCCCTGGCCGGCAGGTACGGAGGCCTGGTGCCTGCGCCCTGGTATTGGCAGAGGCCTCACGAGAGGACCACCCCACCTAGAGGTGATTATCTATACTAATATTATAAAGCTGAAGAGTTTGTTTGTTTGTTTGTTTGAACGCGCTAATCTCAGGAACTACTGGTTCGAATTGAAAAATTCTTTTTGCGTTGAATAGACCATTTATCGAGAAAGGCTTTAGGCTATATAACGCTGCAACTTTTAGGTGCGAAGAAGTTGAAGAAGAAGAAAATTTTATTCATCCTTCAATGATGCTTCAAGGGCATCCTTCAAGGGCTTCAATGATGCCTAAAATAACTATTCCACTCGGACGAAGTCGCGGGCACAGCTAGTTATTATCATATAAGTATATCAAGTAACAAATTAACGCCAAGAGAAAAAAGAATCTAAATATAAAGTATTTTTTTTCTAAATAAAGGTCTAATTAAAAATTCCTGTAGGTATTGTACATATAATCACGTCTATATCCTATGCGGGTTAGACAGAGCCAATAATCTTGAAAAGACATACATACATATAGTCACTTCTCACGAAGTCTAAAAGGCTGTATGGCTTTAAAGTGGAATAGAGTTTTTCCAATAGTGATACGATGCTAGGTCCCAACCCCAAGTTTTTATAGGCACTCCTTTAATTGATTTGCACGACATCCATGGAATATTAAGTTGTCCTTTTCATAAATGCCGGGGACCACACGGCATAAATAATAAGGTATATACCGACCAATCTATATTAATATTATAGAGCTGAAGAGTTTGTTTGTTTGAACGCGCTAATCTCAGGAACTACGGGTTCGAATTGAAAAATTCTTTTTGCGTTAAATAGACCACCGTTTTTAATAGAAACGGTTAATGGATTTTAACAAGTTTGAAACATTATTATCAAATTGGATACGTTCCAGCAAAAGGTCAGGTCAAGAGTACCTAAAACCGACGAGCTTGCATTGATTAAGTTAGTCAGTCGTCTATTGATGCATTTTCAATTATCATTAACGGATAGTACTGCATTATTCTGGTTAGAAATTTGACAGAGCCGACGAATCAATCTTAATTTTATCTATTCAAATTAGAAATTAGAGTTGGGAATATTAATTATAATAATCGAATGGTTCATCCGGGTGATTCCCGGCACCAGTACAAAAAAGAATAGGACCACTCCATCTCTCTTCCATGGATGACCACTAAAGGATAGGCTTACAAACTCGGGATTATTTTTTAGGCGAAGGGCTAGCAACCTGATTTGAATCTCAATTCTATCATTAAGCCAAATAGCTGAGCGTGGCCTATCAGTCTTTTTAAGACTGTTAGGTCTGTCTACCCCACAAGGGATATAGACGTAACCATATGTCGATTTCGTGGTTTCCTTTGCTTAAATCTTTCTTAATCCATACATATCTACAAATAATAAAATAGTAACTGATAGATCTGTACTTAAATGATATTGCCGAAAAATCGATATGGGGGAACTATGTAAGATCAGCAAAAGCCAAAAGTGTGAACTTATTGACGTCACATAACTTAAATCTAATTATAACTTCTACCGCTTCCAAAGCGCATGTGTAGAAGAAGCTGCGGAACAAACTACACTGCAGCATCTTCATCGGGCGTCAATTTACAAATATAGGTCTCTTAAACTCTAAATCCTGGACGAATGAAGCTGCGGGCAACAGCTTGTACCTACATATCTAAAATTCGAGCAAAAATCGGTGTGAATCCAATGGTTCATCGATTTTGTGAGTCGATAAGCTGACACCTGCTTAATCCGAGAACGAAATCACGACTGAAACTCGAAACAAGCTGACGAATCGATTAGCTAACTCGGTTCGGTGTAGCTTTGTTAGGGTTGCCACATCCTAAAAGTGAAAATAAGGTACCCGAGTCGAATATGGCCACCTTAAGGTTTAGAGTAATTTTTTTTAATGATTATGCGATAAAGGCCTGACTTTGCATATTTTCCTAAAAACCTTATCTATTTAGCTTTCATAACATAGAAAAAAAATTGCTAAATTATTGATCATTTCTATATAATATTCATTTTTTTAAAAAGGGGTAAATTGGCCATATTTCCGACCGTGTATGTAAATATGCCCACGGTGTGGCCATATTTACAGTATGGATAATTTTGTTATGAAATAAAATAAAATAATTTGTAAATTTCAAGTATTTTTATTAAACCAGTCCAGATATGTATTATCTTACGTTTAATAATCAAAAATCGTATAGGTACGAGTACTCTCTATAAAATATTTTAAGTCAAATCTAGCGAAAAACAACAATATTTAAATTTCTGTGCTAAATGTATTGGCTCAGCCTGAGATCCATTTAATACCTATCTAAACTTATTCTAACATCAGTCTCTGACTTCAGTTCACAAAAATTAAAACAAAACACTTAAGAATTACTTGTCTTATTAATTAGATAAATTGGCTTGCTCTGAGATCAACTTAATTGTCAATAACAATAACAATAGAAGACTAAATCTGTGAGACATTAACTTCAAATCACATAAATTCTAAAGAGTGATAACTTAAATCTAGAGACAACATGCATGTGCATTAGACAATGCACAAAAGATACTTGAACGATCAATAAAGATACTTGAGTATCTTGGTTTTAATCATCATAACATTGGGGACATATAAAATTTTCTGTATCTTCGGCAGACAAACCAACGCACTCTTCATGGACATAGGAACCACATTTAAAACAAGATCGCATGTCAGCAACTCTATCTTGATCACAAACGAAGCAATACCAAGACTCACCAAGTTTTCTAGCTTTTCCTTTACCACTTTTCGGTTTTGAAGGAATCTTGTTTGATGAGGCTCTATTCCTTTTTGAAGGATCTTGTTTTCTTTTTGGTAAAGTAATGTTGGATGGTCCAGGAATATCATTCTTTTTTTGAGAGGCAGCTGAGCATGACTTTGATGTACTTTTCTTCTTTTTTGAAGTTTTATTCGATGACCCTGGCAAAGTGTTTCTTTTCTGAGAAGCTGCTCCGGACGGACCTGGCAATTTTTTTTGTACAAAAGTTGCTTTCGTTAGTTCTTGAGCCAGACTATTAATGGCTTTTGCCCTCGGAGCAGTCTTTGGGCTAGATGTTGTCTTTACCGGAGTTTTTAACATAGCACTGAAAGATTCATATGATTCATTAAGTAAATCCGAAACTGCCTTTACAGCTTCTATGTTCTGGCTGTTCTGTTTCAAGCTTGCTAATGGGACGTCATCGTCGCTATCGTCACCTTCAGTACGAATATTTTCACCGAGCTTAAGTTGATCATTTCTCGAAGGTGAAGAAGGTGCAGTAGCTATGTTATTATTGTCTTGTGACAAGGCACGTACTGGTGATTTAGCATTGGTGCCAGAGTGACCACTTTGAACTGGAGTGTAACGATCACCGCTGATGTTCAAATTAGGATGAGAACAAGCTAAAATACTTTCACTGTCAACACTTGAATCAGTAATATCATTAGGATCTTCATTTTCGTTTTGTCCAGTATTAGATTCAGTTATTGTGGGATCGTATGTTGGGATACTTGGAGCATACGCTTCTTCGGGAATCTTTTGCGGATCAAATGGAAAAATCCCAGTAGCCTCGAAACCAGCTCTGATATTTGCCGGCGTTGCAGCCTTGTCCCACACCTTTGAAAATATAATTCCAAATCTTTGTTTCGTTATTTTACGATCCTGGTTGATAGACCAGTACCTCAGAACCTCCTCATCCCAATAATACTCATACGAATGAAAAACCGATTTGTCCATCGGCTGCAGCTCATGTGTTGTGTTGCTGGGAAGACAGAAAAGTTTTATATTGAATTTCTCTGCAACTTCAACTATGGTATAGTCCAGATGGCATTTAGCACCGTCAAAGATAAGAACACAAGGTCCTGATAGTTTAAATTTGGCGAAGTGGTGTAACCAGTTCACGAACGTTTCAGTATTCATACTGCCTTTGGGAGTCATTTGAGCTATTGACCCTGTAGGTAAAGAATCAATCCATTCAGGTTTCATTCTTTTGCCCTTGAACAAAATCATTGGGGGGATAGCGTGGCCTAAAGCGCTGCCACATGAGACTACAGTCACATTTTCACCATGTTCCGGCGCCACTAGGTGTACTCTTTTTGTTCCACGTTCCGCTAAAACTTGTGGTGCTTTATGTAAATTAAGCTGACAGCCTTTCTCATCGACATTGAAAATTCTCTCAGGTTTATTCAAAACGTCGTTTTCTTCCATAGTCTTTTTTAATTTGGCAAAATAGTCAGCAACTACGACTTTATTCAGCTTTGCGGCGCGTGCCGGGTTCAGATTTTGAGATTTTCTTCTACTGATATTTTTATGTCGATTTAGAAAACCTCTTAGCCAATCTCGTCCAACCATTAAGCCTCGACTCGATACTGAAACATTGTTTTGAATGCAAAACGTCTTGACACAAGTGCGTAGTACCCGTTGTGTTAGCGGATACCCCACATGGCATAAACGGATAATACGGGAAGCCAAATCTCTCTCTTGTGCTTCGTTTAAAAGCGGCTTTCTGCCTAAAGTAGACTTCGTAGTCTTTTTCTCTAATAAATAACGTCTTAACGTGCGCCTTGGGATGTTATAGTTTTTGGCAGCCGTGTATATCTTCACACCACGTTTGACAGCGGCAATTGCTCGTTTCATGTCATCTTCTGACCAATTACTCCGAATACCTTTACTTTTGTATCGCGGCATATCTAAAAAAGAAAATGTTACTAAGAATGAAAAAAATCATACATGCAATATGGCCAGTTGCTGGTTATATTTTCAGTCATAGGATTTTTATGCTTAACCTCACTCTGACCAAAAACACATGGATACTTTCATAAATGACAAAGAAAATATCGAAATACGATAACTGTGCCACCTGACAACGTGAATAAATATGCACTAAATCGAAAAACTAAAGAAATATAGCAAAAAACTTACTTGCGATTTTTAAGAGCAGCGATGCACCTTTCCACTGTGATGCCCGTTGAGCGACTGTGGAGAGGGTGGGGCGCCCTGCGGGTGCGCCGTTCAAATACGACCTTGGGCCACCAACATGGCGCGCAACGATCAGATTCTAACTATGTTTCGTATTTGTAATATTAGGATGTGGCCATATTTTTCGGCTGGCCATATTCGACACAGGTACCTTATTTTTTTTTAAATAATCTTGTATTTATCTAATTGAATATATTTAAAGGTCAACCGAAATATATTGGGTTAATTCAGTTGGAAACACAAGCGAATTTTATATAGAAATGGAATGAGTTTAAAAAATTAACCTCGACCTTATTTTTCACGAGAGCCATGCAGCGGCCAAGCTAAGTTTTCCCTGACCGTGAGAGGATCGCTTAGCTCTCAAACTAATATACATAACTCAGAAAATAATTATTGGTACTTACATGGGCGAGGTAAGATTTGAACCACATGCATAAGTTACGCATTTTAGCCCCCCTAACCTTAACCGTTCGACCACTGAGTTCTTGACAAAATATTTTCAGCTTTACATACAATATCATCCATTCATCCATCACGTCTATATCCCTTGCGGTGTAGACAAAGCCAGCAGTCTTGAAAGACTGACAGGCCGCGTTCAGCTGTAGGCTTATTGAGATTCAAATAGTGACAGATTACTAACCCATCTAAGATTAAAAGTATGTATTTATACACCCTACATAATAATTATGAAATCAACAGCCCTAAGGAATCCGTACATGTGCGTAATCTGTTGTTGCGGTGTCATCGGTCCGTCTTGTTCCATTTTATAATGTGCAGGGAACCGTGACACGAATCGATACCTCCGCAATCGATTAATATAGAGTTACAACGAGTACGAAAGGAGTTAAGTATTGTGGCAAGCGAAAAGATCAGTCTCTGCCTATCTCTTCTGTAAAGAGGCGATATTTTATACGATTACTTTATCATAGACAATAGAGTGATATCCGTCATTTCATCGCCGACTATTATTATATGCTTATTGCCATTTTGTGTTAAATAAGGTGTCGGGCATTATACATTTCTTCGGCCTCTTAACCCCGGGTGCACCCTTACCTCTGGAGAGTTTCTTAGGTACACCTGGGGCACTATTTTGTAACCTGATTAATATGAGAAAGAATAATGCAGTTAAGGCATTAGCAAAGGCTCACCCGCTCCAATTTTGTAATTATAATGGAAACTATTTAAAAAGCCGTGAGACTAAAGGAACTATCATCAAGCTGTGTAAAAATCTAAATTTTGTCATAAAAACTTCCATAATTATAGCTAAAAACAATAAAGTCTAGTAACAACCATCTACCGTCTTCATTACGCAAAACACATAAGAGAGCAACCTCACGAAACAGCATCAAAAAGAAAGCATTATTCGCATCACTACAAACACAAACAAGCAATCGCCATCACGTCTCCGCTCAACCCCACTCCAACTTTAATTTTCCAAAACCCATCGTGGAAACAATGCCTCGGATTTCACGCGGGCCAAACCGACCGAACAATGCTTTCTGCTATTTCTACCATTCTACACACGTACTATAAGCTAGCAACACTGAAACGTCAAAACTACCTTCGTCCCGCTTGCACTCGTTTCTTCGCGCCAAAAACGTTGCTGTGACGCGTTCGGTAACATGTGCGGTTTAATTTTCGAATGCATTTTCAGATTTAGATTTATGGCTTGTTGTTCTTTTTTAAATAAGTGATTGACTTTCATCACTGTTCTGTGTATGTCATTTATGCTGTATTCACACATTCGTGCAATTTTGTCACATGGTTTTATATTACGGGGTTACTAAATATTTTATTTTTACTCATCGTCACATACTAATTTTAATTACTTATTATTATGAAAAAAGAAAAATGAATATTACGCGTACATTAAATAAAATTGGAATTTTATTTTGTTTCTATTTTTAATTGTTCCCAGGGTTAACCCAGACCGCTAAAGAAAAATACACAATTATGATAGATGCCAAACTTTAGCAAAATTCATTCGGTAGTAAGGTAGGCTGTATGAGGTAGTTAAATGTTCCTGGTGATGAATAATAAATTAAATTATATCCATTAGCCACTAATAATAATCCATTACTCGTATATTCAGAACCAATACTAGTTCATAACTATGAAATACACCGTCTAATGCCGTAATATTACGCAATACAGCGGTAAAATCACGCAAACTTATAAAGTACTTATCTACTAAGCGTTTGTGTAAACAGCTACCGTCCAGTAACAAAGGATTATGCGGAATGGCTTCTAAAATCAATCAGAACACTGCCCAGTTATAAAGGTATTTGAACTTGCACTAAGTCCTTGCAACTATGAGGTCTATTTACATCGGTAGACTTATCAGTGCATAAGCTGAAATAAAGTGCAAATGAATTTAGACTTAATGCCATTATGATTAAGTTAAAAGTAGGTTAATTTGAGTATGATTGTAGTGATTCATGTAGGTATCATGAATCGGCTTCAAGTTTAATTGTAAAATTTCAATTTAAATAAATATACGAGTAGAACACTGTCACTTGTGTGATTTTTGTTTCATATTTTTCGAAAAGTTTAGAGCTTATTTAGGAATTTTTGATATAGAAGGCATAAAAAAATCAATGAAAAATATATATTTATTTATTTATTCTTTATTGTAACAATTGCAATTTGTAAAGTACAATAGGCGGACTTAATGCTAATTGCATTAAGTATCTAACAGTCTACCATTGGGTTAAGCAGAGAACCTTTGTGTGGGTGTGATAATAAAAATGTATAATAAACATACTTCCTATACCATTTATACTATAAACCTATACTTAATATATATATATATATATATATATATATACCTATAACCTACACTACACATACGATATAATAACAATTGATTGGCGTTCGGATACCCGTAGTCCGGAAATACGAGGTAATGAGGTACACATGTCTCCCTTACCGTCTAAATCGTCTTAAATTTTGACAAATAGATGAAATCTTTCCTCAATTAGCCATGAAAACATTACACTCTTGTTTTGAAGCAGTCAAAATAACCGTTAAATTGCCTAATCACGGGCGCTAAGTAGGTTTAAACGGATTTCTTTTGTAATTGGATCTAAACTGGATAGTTCCGTTTGTACGAAGCTGTAATCCTTAATTTGCTTTGGTCTATTGAGTTAACAAGGTTCTGACCTTATTAGGTACTGGTTGGTATATTTGTGAATGTCAGTATACTTCGCTCTTGTGCAATGGAAATTTCCAAAAAAGTAGCCTGTGTTACCCTTAAAGTTTTTGTCTATCGTTTTGTCAAAAATCATCAAAATCGGTACAGAAGTTATTTGTTACAAGCAAAAATACAAATCAACGTGGTTGGGTAGGTGATGAAGCCTGGGGTAGCAATTACCAAAATTATTTTTACAGAATACAAATATATTCCCATAAACAGAAACAGAAAATTAAAGGTCCCATATTAATATAACTCCATAATAACTCGTTCAAAACACCATTGTAGCGAGGGTCGCGCATTACTCTCAATAGCGCCCATTATACGTAACCCACGGTTATTAAATCCGCCCAATTATGGGCTGAAAGCATCGCACTTATAAAGAAAAATCTTGTTACAGAGGACTCCACGACCAACGAGGAGGGTTCCGCGGGAGGGTCCCCCCGCCCACGCTCCCCCCCGCGAGCGCAGACCCCGCCGTCGCCCTCCCGCTCCTCCCCGCGCTCCCCCCGCCTCCACCCCGCCTTGTACCCCCAACAACAAGACCCCCAGGACTCCGACCCGGACGTCGACGAAAGCGACGACTTCGATAAAGACGAAAAACGGGACCCCAACGCGAGTTTAGGCAAACGAAAGAAAAAAACCAGAACCGTTTTTTCCCGCTCACAAGTTTTCCAACTGGAATCCACCTTCGACATGAAGCGGTACCTCAGTAGCTCCGAACGCGCCGGCCTGGCCGCTAGTCTGCATTTAACTGAAACGCAAGTCAAAATTTGGTTTCAGAACAGACGCAATAAATGGAAGAGACAGTTGGCGGCGGAGCTGGAGGCGGCTAATATGGCGCACGCCGCCCAACGGTTGGTGCGCGTCCCGATTTTGTACCACGAATCTAGACCGACTTCAATGCCGCATACGCCTTTGCCAATGCATCCTCAATTTTCGAACGAACCGGGGGTGTACTTCCCCCCTCAAGCGCCACAGCAGCTGCAGCCGCTGCCGTCGTCGCCAGTAACGTCTAGAGCACCGCTTTCAAGCTTAGTGTAGTGTTCGCTTGATTCCGCACGCAGGACTGACAGTGCGGATGGCCAAATGTTTTGAATTAAGAACGCCGAATCGTTCAGTGCAAATTCTGATATCCAAACAGTCCCAGTGAAAAACGGAACGGAATGGAACGTTTTGTGAAAGGACTAGTCAAGTGTCAAAGCCAAAAATCGTTCAAAAATTGTTAGCTATTATTGTATTGTATAGATACGTTTTAAGCCTGTAATAAGCTAGCTAATGTTAGTATTTTTAACTTGTAGAATGTAACTACAGAATAATCGAGATTTAAATAAATTGTAACGTACAAAAAATCCATGTTGTAAATATGATGTGTAAATAAAATATTTTAAAATTCTGTATTTATCTGCGATAAGGCTAGTTAATTTTGTATATAATATACGGATAAAGGACTGAATATGCTTCTATTAATCTGTTTTATACTTAAATCAATAGAATTCACTTTTTAAAACAAAACAGAAAATTTTAAGAATCAAAAGTTATTTACAATCCGCAAATCGAATGAATTGATATCGAAATAATTCACAGGTTTTATGTTTGCGGGTTGTATCAATGTCTGTCAAAATGTTGTAAATATATACTTATTATTTCACACGAAATCATTATTTATTTAAAATAATCCGAAAGTTTCATTAATGATGTCATGGTCCGGTTTTGATAAAGCATAAGTTAAAAATACTCAGAATTTAATATTATTGAATCATTATTTTCGATATTTGTTTTCGTGTGCCATTCTAAAATATTCTGACTCTCGCAATTTTAACATCAGGGGTGTTATTTCACGAAACAGTTTGCTGTCAAAAGAATTAAAAATAATATTTCCGAGCTCTTCTATTTTAAATAAAAGGTGTTCCTTAAAAAATAGAATGAATTTATCTTTTCGAAACAAACACGAAGCGTATTTAAGTATTCAAGAAAACGCAAAATGAAAAAATAGCGCTCCTAAAATAAAATAACTTATCAAATGTGTTGCCATGCTTCTATGTAATTTTGTACTATTACTAGCATAAATAATTAAATAATGCTTAATTCTAAATATCGATGTTATTTATTGATAGTAGTTGAGATCTTCGTCAAATTGCATTGTAACAATAATTATATTATTATATGCTGAAGAGAAATGGGGATTAAAACGAAATATGCAATATTTTACATGTTTTATTTACCTCTTCTAAAATATCTACTAAATGTGCAAAATGAACACTAGGGTAGGTGAGTATTTAAATTGGACAATTTGCGACTAAAGACAAAGTTAGTTTGGACAATAAACTGAGTCAATATTTTTTGTTAGTTTTAAAGGTAATTACAAAACTTTGCTTGAAACTCGTTAAAAACCGTGCTTATTTAGATTATTTTATGTAACAACGAATTTCGAAGCCTATGAGATAAAATAATTAGAGTGAAAAACCTTCCTGTGTATAAGGTTGTATATAGAATATTTCAAAAATTTTTTGGTAATTTGAATCAACCGACTGGAAGGATCTTACCCCTTATAAGGTTGTCGAACCGCAAATAAAAATCTATACTAATATTATAAATAGCTTGTTAAAAGAGTTTGTTTGCTTAAAGAGTTTGTTTGTTTGTTTGAACGCGCTAATCTTAGGAACTTCTGGTTCGAATTGAAAAAATATTTTTGTGTTGAATAGACCATTTATCGAGGAGGGCTATATAACGTCATGCTGCAACTATTAGGAACGAAGAAATAATGTAAAATTTGTAAAAAAACGCAAATCCTTGAGGACTTCAATGATGCCCAAATTAACTATTCCACGCGGACGAAGTCGCGGGCACAGCTAGTAATCTATATTGTGGATCACAGGTAATAGTCTAACAATATAACCACCTAGTGCCGTTTTTCTTCTATATGCTTGCCAGTCACATTTAAGGTTTGTTGAAGGTTAATTCAAAAATCGAATGACATCAAAACGCAACAGATAAAAAAAGGTAACATCGCGTGCAAAATGTTAGCTTTAATCTGATAAAAATAATTACCGGGGCCGAGGGTGGCCGCTAAACGGCGACACGTGAGTCCCTTAGGGATGGAAAAATGCACATGCATTTGTCCTTAAAAAAAATTAGAGCATTCGTCCTGGTTTTTGACAATAATAAAACCTCTGTGGCGCAGCGGTAGTACACTTGTCTGTGACACCGGAGGCCACGGGTTCGAATCCCGGCCAGGGCATGATAAGAAAAGAACTTTTTCTGATTGGCCTGGGTCTGAGATGTTTATCTATATAAGTATTTATGATAAATTATGGTATCGTTGAGTTAGTATCTCGTAACACAAGTCTCGAACTTACTTAGAGGCTAACTCAATCTGTGTAATTTGTCCCGTAGGTATATATTTATTATTATTTATTTATTGAGTGTAAGTACTTACCTACTAAAAATAAATATTGTTTATTCAACATTGTGAGGTATTTCGAAAATCACTTAATAATTGTCACATGTTTTGGTTTCAGAACATTGGATGACGACGTATAAATGTCTGTAAACTAAGTTTATTGCCGCTTCCAAAGCTTTAGTGCAGAAGAAGGTGTAACAAACTGCACTGCAGCAATTTCTTCATAATGCCAACTTCACTATAATCCAAACATGGAATTAGATTAGAATGTGGACAGAAGAATACATTGTTTGTGGGGATTAATGTCAGTTAACACAACACAAAATGGATTATTAGGTAAATCATTATTGAAGTTAAATATAAAGATGCATTCCAAAAATTTCAGCGGGAAATAATGTTTTTGTAGCAGAGGTAGAGTATACCGTAAAGTAATTACTTACTTACTATGCTGTATACTGTATCTATGCTATAATAACATTACTGTACAAATAGCTTCGGTAAAAAGAGAACCGCCTCCAATCGATATCCTCCTTTTTTGAAGACGGTTTAAAAGGAAAGTTTATTATCTCTCATACATTATACTCAAAAATTTTATTTAGCGCATGTTCAAACTACAGACCCGCACTTAGGCAGTAAAAAAAGTATATTAAATTATTACCAAATTTTATCAATATATAAAAATATTTATATACTATTTTTTGTTTGTAATATTATTATTAGATTAGATGTATCACCCACGGGGAAGCTAATAAATAAATCTAATGACACAAAAATAACATAAATGGTGTACAGTCGCGTGCAAAATAGTTTTTAAAGTCATCCGATGTTTATCATTTAGGGGGCGGCAAAACGGAGGCACGCGGCGCCGGGCGACCGCATCCGGTTGTTATCCGGCCCGGATACCGACACTTTGTCAAGGGCCATAAATATGTAATACTAGCTGTGCCCGCGACTTTGTCCGCGTGGAATAGTTATTTTGGGCATCATTGAAGTCCTCATAAATGAATAATTTCCTCCATTTTTTTTTCACATTTTCCATTATTTCTTTGCTCCTAATAGTTGCAGCGTGATGTGATATAGCCTAAAGCAATCCTCGATAAATGTTCTATTCAACACAAAAAAAAAAAAAATTCAATTCGAACCAGTAGTTCCTGAGATAAGCGCTTTCAAACAAACAAACTCTTCAGCTTTATAATATTAATATTGACGTTTAAAAGCAAAGGCAAATAAAAAAAAAGAGCAACTTAAAAATAAAACTATATCCTAGAGATATTATTTAAAAAAAATGGTTCATACCTGTAAAAATAAGAAAATTCATTTCTACTGTCACGGGTCTACTTATTATATGAAATTTTTATCAAAATATGAAGCACGCACGATTGTACTACAATTTAGTAGTTACATACCTAAATTAAAAAGGTAGAATTTATTTCCCCAATATTTGGCAAAATTAAAAAAGAAAGTTACAAAAGCCTCTTGGATGTGACAAAAGTGTTATCGTCTAAAATGCAATTTTATAATTCTCCAAAATAGTTAACCTGTGTGGCGTCTCTCCTTAGACTATTGGCGTGGCTTTTATATTCTACCACCTGTCCACTAAAAAATCTTTATATTGTAAATACATATCAAGCCAACAGCCTTGAAAAAGGCTGAAAGGCCACATTGAACTGTAAGCCTTGATGATAGACCAGACCAGCATGGGAGCTTGCACTAGTATGTGCTCCTATTCCCGTAGTCGACTATAACTACATCCTTGAGACAGAGTAAATACAAGGAGAGTATGGAGGGAAAGGTCGGAGTGGGAAGACCTAGACGAACGTATCTTGATCAAATTAAGGACGTCATGGTAAAGGGTCAGGTCAAGAGTACCCGAAACCGCCGAGCTTGCATGAAGAGAGTTATGAATGGGGAGGAAGCGAAGGAAGTATGAGTAGAGATCGTGGCAAGTGAAAGGATGTAGTCTCTGCCATCCGGGAAAGAGGCGTGATTTTATGTACTTATGTATGTATGGGAAAGAGTTGAAGTGATCCCATTGCAAAAGTGCCGCATGGCGTGCGAAGTTCAAAATGGCGGAAAAAGAACCCTCATTATTTTCGTCATGTCCTTTTGTCCGTACTTATGTCACAACCGTTCGTGGTACCTATATGTATTCTTAGGCATAGGTATTCTTTCTTCACATAGGTGAACTGCCTTTATTTCCAATTCTATGAATATCGGTACAGTGGTTTTGAAAGGGTAGACACATTTATAATAATTGAGTATTTAATCTGGTTATAGGCAGACAGGTATAGATGTGTCAAAGATCAGAATTTAACATAAATTTAATTAAAAAATGATAACGCTTTTATTGTTAATTGAGTCATTTTATCGTTAAACCTTATTTTTTAATGGCTCTGTCATTTTAATCTTCAACATCTTTATCAATGCAATCTCTCTTTGTAAATGATACTATCCAAAACTTGGACACAAAACATGACAACCTATCATTAATATTCTTTTAATTTCAATGATCGACCTCTTATGAAGTTATCTTTTTAATTTGCGATATTAATTCGATTACAACTCGTCGTAAAAAACTTACAAAACACTAAACTGTGTAAACGACGTTGTGGCACGAACCCGGCCTATTACCATAAAGCAATTTGGATTTTATCGCTAAGTAATAGAGATTACATTGGTTTATCACGACAATCCTCTAATTACTGGCATGCGTTCACGGAATCGCACGCTATCGGAACTTCCAGACAAAAATCATTCTTAACTAGAAAGAATTAAGATAGAAAATGTTGATGTAATTGTATAGGCTAATTACGTCATTCTATTTGCTACATTGTTTTATGAATTGAATCTTGAGATAATCTAAATAAGGTGGGAATTTGAATAACACAAATCATAATAAAACCTACACTTCCTTAGAGCGCATCCCGGAATGTTAATTTAATTAAATTTGAAATTGGAACGTTTTTATTTTTATTGTTCGGTCGAATTGTCGCCACGCTCCGACTGACGCATTTGATTCCCGGCATTTTTTTGTTATCAAAAATGTCACTTTATTGTAGAAATTGAATTTGGAACGCACACAGAGTATTTTTTTTAGTCAATCGGCCGTTTGCGTGTTGAAAAAAAAGTAAAGAATATGAGGCACTAGGATGATAAGTAGGTCTTAATTTGAGTTCTGACTAAACAACATTTTGGAATTTACAAAAGTCATCATAGCTTTACGTGACTAGATTAAGAGTTACCTATAGGAGAGGAAAATGCAAATAATGATTTTAGGTGGATAATAAGTTAGAGAAAAATCGTAACTTCTTAATCAAATATGATGTGTGTACTAACTTAAATGAAAAATGTTTATAAAACACGTAGATGGGATAACATCTTGTCAGTATGTAAAATACATAAAATTAAAAATTAAGTACCTACTTGTAGTTAAACTTCACCGTCATAATTGAGTAATTATATATTGTGGATTGGCAATATTTTCAATTAAACTCGTAGATTTCTTGTTAACCAATGTTTTATTTATTTACTTGTTGCATTACACTTTACAAAAAAACAAGAGGGCAGAGACAAGGAAAGTAGCGCACCTAGTGGCGGAAAAAGGAAATATGTACGTTTACAAAGACAGTTGGTAACGAAATGTTTATAGATACACCTATGAACCACTTTATAAATTTATAATCATTTAACACTCCCACCTAAATTTATAAGGTAGACATATAACAATCACTTTGCTTTCAACTAAATGTTTTTCCTTTTTTATTTTTATTTTTTAATAAACATTCTAACTTACATGAGGTTAGTTACAAATACAAATAACTCTTAATACATAGCTATAATCTATTTTACTCTTAACTTACATACATCTTTTATTCCAAGTTTATAGGAAGTTAAATATTAGGCACACTAAACATTTCTCATAATCTTATCTCTAATTGAATTAAATTTATTTGCCGGCAATGCTTTGGTTAGGAAATCAGCTAATTGATTCGAACTCTCAACATATTTGATATTGACAATTTTCTTCGTAACATTCTCTCTGATAAAGTTGTATCTTATATCTATATGTTTACTTCTTCTGTGGAACACGGGGTTGTTTATCAATTTAATTGCACTCTGATTGTCAACATTTAAAGTTATTGAGCCTTGTGGCTCCCCAATATCACAAAGAAATTGCCTAAGCCATAAAATTTCTTTAGCGGCTTCGCTAGCAGCCATGTACTCTGACTCTGTTGTGGATAATGCCACAGTATTTTGTTTACGGCTAGACCAAGTGACAGGACCTCCATTCATTAAAAATATATAACCTGTATTAGATTTTCTGGTGTCCATATCACCTGCAAAGTCAGAGTCAGAGTAACCGACTAATCCAATATTACCTTGATAAACAATGCACATATCTTTCGAATTAATTAAATAACGTAGGATTCTTTTCACAGCCGTAACATGTGAAGGACCTGGACTATTGACATACCTGCTAACAACATTTACAGCATATGCTATGTCAGGTCTAGATATTGATGACAAGAATAACAATGCTCCCACCGCTTCTCTATATGGGAAACTAATAGGTTCATCACTAACTGTATTCTTAGATAACTTTACATTTACGTCAGCGGGAGTACTACTACTCTTAGCATCTGACAAATTAAATTTATTTATTATTGTTTTAATATACTGGCTTTGACTTATGCTAATATAATCTTTCCCTTTATCTATTTCCATTCCAATAAATGAATTACAGTCTACAGTCTTAATCTCAAATGTTTGCATAAATATTTTTATTATTTCAGATAAAACAACTTTACTTTTAGCCAGTAATAATCCATCATCAACATAAAGAATTAATATTACTTTGACATCTTTAAAATATCCTACAAATACACAATTATCAGATGGACATGGTTTAAAACCATAAACAGATAAAAAGGAGCAAAATTTTTCATTCCAACATCTCGATGATTGCTTAAGGCCATATATGGATTTAACTAACTTACATACTTTTGAAGACTGTGTTTCCAAACCCTCAGGCACCTCCATGTAAATGTCCTCAGAGAGCTCACCATACAGGAAGGCTGTCTTCACATCAAATTGCTCGATTTGCAGTTCATCTCTTGCAGCAATGCTCAGCAGCACCCTGATGGAATCGTACCTGCTAGTGGGGGAAAAAATTTCATTATAGTCTTCGCCCTTGACTTGTGTGAATCCTCGTGCACACAGTCGAGCTTTGAATCGGACTATTTCTCCATCTCTATTCTTCTTTATAGTGAACACCCATTTACAAGAAACAGGCTTCTTCTCCGTTCGATCAGTTAGTATCCAAGTTTGATTTTCTTCATGTGACTGAAGTTCTTCAACTATAGCTTTCTTCCATAGATGACAATTTGGACTATTCATCGCTTCTTCATAAGTGTTAGGTATTTCCAACTCTGTGAAATTTACTTCCCAGTTTTTATTCCGACGTGGACGTAACGTGATGTTTCTCTGTTCTTCCTGTTCCAAACATATATCTCCTGGAGGTATATAAGTTTCATCTGGGTCTTCTGAACTCTTCATGCTATCATCAGAACTGATTTCTTCAGGTATGTTGCTTTCTTGAAACTCATCCTGTGGGGTAGACCTTGTAGAATGATCTTGTTCTCTTTCTTGTGAAGCTTTTATTTCTACAAAACTTTGTTTTTCTTCTGGTATACTGTATTCATCAAACTTCACATCTCGCGATACTGTAATCTTCCTAGTATTTTGATCAAACATCCTGTAGTTCTCATGATCATATCCAACTAGAAACATCTTCACGCTTTTCTTGGCAAGTTTCTTTCGCTTTTCTTTTGGTACATGTACATAACCAATGGATCCAAATATTCTGATGTGTTGCAAGTTAGGTTTCACTCCATGCCACAGTTCAAATGATGTAACATTTCCTGTCTGACTTGATGTATTTCTATTTAACAAATATATTGCACAGTTGACAGCTTCTGCCCACATGTTTAAGGGAATGTTCTTTGCATATAACATTGTTCTTGCAGTTTCCATGATTGAACGCATCTCTCTCTCTGCTCTTCCGTTCTGTTGTGGGGTATATGGAGCAGTACGTTCATGTATTATTCCCTTATTCTCCAGAAATGATGTAAATTCTTGGTTCACATATTCACAACCATTATCTGTATGTAGTATGTGCAAATCACGTTGAAATTTGTTTTTCACAATTGCATTGTACTTCCGAAAACATTGAAATACCTCGCTCTTATGCTTCATAAAGTAAACATGGCGATAGCTTGTAGCTCCATCTTTAAATAAAACAAAGTATTTCATACCTGACACAGAAAGTTCTTCCATAGGGCCACAAACATCACTGTACACAATTTCACCAGGCTGTGTTGGACCTCGGGTTGATTTAAAGAAAGGGCGTCTTGCTTGCTTTCCATACTGGCATGCTTCACAAATAAAATCCTGATTTCCACTCAATGTAACAGGAATCACACCATTCTTACACATATTCTGAAGTTCCTTGACATTTAAATGTCCCAATCTTTCATGCCAAACTTTTATATCTGTTTGTACAATATTACAACTTTCTTGTTTGACTGTTTTGACATCTAACTCATATAGGTTATTCTCTGTTAGATGTGCCATCATAACAATAACATTATTTTTCATAATCATTGCCTTTTCATTATTCTTCATTATCATATATCCTTTTCTTGTGGCAGCACCTTCGGAAAACAAATTTCTTCTCAAATCAGGTACATATAAAACATTCTGAAGTATACACCTCTCCCATGAACCATTAACTTTTTTGTCTATCAGTATAGTTCCTTCGCCACATATTTTAATATTCTGTTTGTTACCCAATTTAACAGAATTGCTTTCTTGAGACTCGTTAAACTCGCAGAAGTGGTCCCGCTTGAACGTCATATGCATTGAGGCTCCACTATCAAGAATCCATGCCTCTTCATCATGTTCCTTCAGTGCAGCACTGAATGCCAACATATTGTTGGGTTTCTTATCATGCTTTGTCTTTGGCAGCCTGCAATCTCTAGCGAAGTGGCCTCTTTTGTTACAATTGTAGCATATGAATCTATGACTTGATTTTCTTTGATTATTTGAAGTGTTCTGTTTATTTCCATTTCTTGATATGAAATTCCCCTTTGATGTCACCAATGCTGTCTCACTACTACTTATATCATTGGCAAGGCTGGCTTCTTCATCTATTAGGCGAGAAGTAAGGTTTTGAATTGTTTGGCTATCTTCATCAAGTGACAACCATGCCTGTCTAAGTGAACGGTATGTTGATGGTAAGGTACTTAGAATTTTAGTCATTACTGCTGTGTCACTGATTTTCTCACCAGTCTCCCGCAACTGCTTTGCCAAGCTTTCTACCTTGGAGACATGCTGTGCCATTGTATCGTTGGCACTATATGAATATTGATAAAATTTTTCATGAATTAACATCTTGTTATATTCTGATTTTTGTTCATAGATGGCTTCTAATTTTGTCATTACCTGTTTAGCAGTCTCGCAGTTTTCTATGAGAGATATTTGGTTCAAATCCATGGACGATGTCAAAATAAACATGGCCATGCCATCATCTTTGTCCCACTGCACTTGCGAACTGGTTTCCACTGGTCTTGCCTTTTCTATGTTCAATCCTTTTGCTCGTAATGCGCATTTCACTTGAAATTTCCATTGTTTGAAATTTCTTCCATCAAATTTCTCAATTTTCATTGAGTTCGCAACCTCCATTTTAGGTTAGTTTTACACCGGTTGTAATCTTGCTCTTAACTCGATTTCTTTATTGAAAATATATCTTATCATGTGCCTGGGCCCATAACCTATTGTGGATTGGCAATATTTTCAATTAAACTCGTAGATTTCTTGTTAACCAATGTTTTATTTATTTACTTGTTGCATTACACTTTACAAAAAAACAAGAGGGCAGAGACAAGGAAAGTAGCGCACCTAGTGGCGGAAAAAGGAAATATGTACGTTTACAAAGACAGTTGGTAACGAAATGTTTATAGATACACCTATGAACCACTTTATAAATTTATAATCATTTAACAATTGCCACCTGGTTAAGCCCGAAGTTCCAAGTATGAGCTCATTTGACCTAAAAAATGGCATTAATAACATGTTAAGAGGTAATTTAGGCGAGCTGTCCGTTTTTGTAACAGATACGGAGGCATCATGGAACAGGGGCTTAATAGCCGGTCCACCATGTTTGTTTTGTTTTTCCAAACTTGTAATTATTTAAATTTCGAACGGCAGATGCGTTCACGAGTGATAATCGATTTCATACGCGCGTTTCCAATATAAATATACACTTCTTATTTGAAATTAGAATTATTTTGAACTCTATGGCTTTTGAAATAGATTCCTACCGATAATAATAATGTACAAATTTATGTTGGGTTAATTTGAAATATGTCAAATATTGTTTTAATTTTCGGAAATTAACGCGTTCGAATTTAGACTTTAACGTTTTATACTGAAAATAAATTTTAGTTTTACACAAAAATTATGATCGACTTAAAATGGCTTTAGTATTTGAACCGCAGCCAAACAGTTAATGGGTCGTTTAATTATTATTTGACAATTATTGGAATTAAAACTAATCATGTAAGATAATGACCCGTAAAAAGGACACTTGAAAAGTTACATTAAAAAAAATAACAAAAGCTGTACTTATGTTATCCTTTTTTATTAATTACAATAGAGCACGCGCATCATAACACCTTTATCTCTTACGGGATGAACACAGTCGATATTATAAGATTCGACTTGACGCTAAGGTTCTTTAATGTATCTGAATTTCAATTCAGTTTTGCAGTTTCTAGTCTCGAGACTATTGTTCCTGTCTACCCCGTGAGTGATAAAGACGTGAAACGTTATACTTATTCATGTTAGAAAAAAACTATAGAACTAAACCAAAATTATATTAAAAACAATTAAACATCTAATGATAGGAACAAGTACATTAAAAAATCATTCTTCAAAAATGTCTACCGATTTTATGATCATTCGCTATTAATTTAGCTAAATGCGTCAGTATGGCGCATAAACTGGTGCTTAGTGGCGTAGATTAAAAGGCGGCATTAAAAAGCAATAGGCTATCATCGCCGTAATGGCGGACTATGGCAACACTCGCGGTTATTGAGTGGCAAGAATTACTGGCCGGCAATAAGGGGAAGGTGATTCGAAACTAAATTAAAAAAAAAAAAAACTTTTTTTACTCTTGGCTTTAGTACCGGTTACATCCTCGCTTCCATGGAGAGGAGCCCGGGGTATGCCTTTGACCTGGATTCTGGATTGTTAATCAGATTTTAACCGAAGCGACTCCCGTCTGACCTCCGCAATCTTTGCAGGTAAACCTAACCCCTATTGGATCCACGTTTTCAGCCTCTGTGATGCAGCAACATTGATTTATGTTGCTCTGCGCCTACGCCTATCTCCTGTTTGGTTTCCTTCCACCCAAAGGTTGACTGGAAGAGATTGCATTAGCGATAAGTCCGCCTTTGTACCGTCTCTGTCTGCTTTGTGCTGTTTTGTATGTTTTACTCTTATGGTTCAATAAAGAGTTTTATCTCTCTATCTAACTCTTTCCGTTTTCCATCGGTAGAAGGACGTATGCGGAGATCGTGGCAAGTGGAAAGATGTAATCTCTGCCTACCCCTCCAGGAAAGAGGCGTGATTTTATGTATGTTCTCCATCGGTTTAGTGGTTTAACTGTAAAAAAATTACGGCTTACTTCCGTAAATTTCAGTGGGATACTTCATCGACATAATGGCTTCCCCTTAAGTCGATAGAAACTGTAACCGATTGTAAAACTAGCAACATGCACGATATACGCTCGTTAATTCTAATGTAATAAACAAACAAAGCCATTTTCAATGTATGTAGGTACAGTGGACTACATGGAGGAATGGTACCTATACTTAGTTTTCCATTGTATTGTACCGTGTGGTTCCCGGCAGTTGAGAAAAGGTCCTCTCTTTTTTATGGATGTCGTAAAAGGCGACTAAGGGATAGGCTAATATACTTGGGATTTTTTCTTTTTTAGCGATAGGCTAACAGGCCTGTTACTATCTCTGAATCCGAACTAATATAATAAATATGCTCGTGTATTTGTTTGTCTGTTTTTCACGTTCAAACTACTGAACCGATATCTATGAAATTTTGAATACTTAAAAGTGAAAGTTAGTCACGAATAAATCCATCATGGAGCCATTCAATTAGACGTGGTCTTTTGTGACAGTTAGCTCTATCTACTCCGTAAGGCTTAAAGACGTGGCAAATGTTTAATTGATTACGAAAAAATTCAACCCTAACCATATTAAAGATATTCCAGTGTTGCCAGTTAAAATGGCCAATGACCCTAATTTATCGCTTAATATCGCCTCGCAAAACGCTGGATGAGCCGTGAATTTCCATAATAATTATAATTTCGTTTATCTTCATCACTCGAACTCGTAAACTAATGAATTCCGGCGAATTTGCCCGCTATCTCCGATCGGGTTCGGGAGATCTAACCACAGATAGGGGTAACGGCTTTTGGCTGTTTGTTTAAATAGTTTTTTTTTCAAACTATCCTTCGCTCACAGCGCCACTCGCTTGCAGCCAACAAAAATATTAATTCAAACATATCTATACTAATATTATAAAGCTGAAGAGTTTGTTTGTTTGAAAGCGCTAATCTTAAGAACTACTGGTTTGAATTGAAAAATTACCAATACATACTTACATTAATATTAGATTTTCTATTTTTTTTATCGTACCACCAAGTCCAGAACCCCGGGGTCCTCTCCAAAGAGGTGATGATGTAACCGGAATTCACGCCAGGAGGAAGCAGAAATGTAATTCACTTACTGGGCTACCAGTTTTCCGGTAGGTATCTTAACACAATTAATTCGTGTTTGTCGGTTGTTTTGGAGTAATTTGCATAGAATTAACGTACAAACGGACAGATACCGTAATTATACAATAAATTAACTTGCTTAAAAACGACGTGTGAGAGTCGCGTGTCATAGTAATGTGTGTGCGCAAAAAAAGGGTGCGTTATCTAAGTATTATCTTCTCTTCTTTCTCCGTTAGTCCGGTTGCATCCTCACCTTTCTGGAGGGGTGCGTCTTTTTAACATAATCCTGGTTTGGTTATGATGAATAAAAATTAGAAAAAATTATTTAGAATACGTAGGTATCTTTTGATTTCTTTTTTATCAAAAGTTGCATCCTCACCTTTCTAGAGAGGAGCCCAGAGTGCGTCATTTAAAACAATCCCGGTTTGGGTAGGATAATTAAAAACTAGCAGAAATGTTATTCATTCATATATACGATTATTAATAAAAAAACCATTTAGTTCAATAAGTCAGTTTTTACACGAAGCGACTCTCGTCCCGTCCGACCTCCACAATGTACAGAGGAACATAAACTTTGTTGCCTTATTCCCTTAGTCGCTTTTTACGATATCCATAGAAAAGAGATGGAGTTGTCCTATCCTAAATTGAGAGACTCACACAACATTTCCCCGTTTATAATATTAGTGTTGGAAGCATGGATATGCTTGCAAAAGGTAATTGAATTTAACATTTTTATTACGCCCGCACCGTCGCATAGCGAATGTCCCATACAAGGGTCGTCCGCAATATTAATGTATATTTTATGTAAAGCGCGCTTACTCAAATCCAATTAGGAGTAAACAGGAGTTATTTCGATGAAACAATGCTCATCCATATGGCAACACACGGTTTACAAAAGTGCGCATATAATTTTAAAAAAATAAAACATATTCTCAAGATATCTATGCCATAGATTCTATGGTCTATGGTAAAAAATCTTAATACATACATAAAATCACGCCTCTTTCCCGGAGGGGTCGGCAGAGACTACCTCTTTCCACTTGCCACGATCTCTGCATACTTCCTTCGCTTCATCCACATTCATACCTCTCTTCATGCAAACTCGCCGGTTTCGGGTACTTTTGACCTGACCCTTTACCAGGACGTCCTTAATTTGATCAAGATACGTTCGCCTAAAAAAACATATTCTCAAGATATGTAATGTCTATGGTAAAAAGTCTTAATGTTAACATTAAAATTTACTTGCCGAATTGTAATTGTGTTTTGGCATTACATAAATTAGAACCCCATCTCTATGTGTCCTAAGAGACGACTAAGGAAATAACCATTTTTACCCAGTGCAACGACTGGGATTCAAACTATGTTGAAAAAAATATATATTGTGAATCATGGTTTCACATCACAATTGTTGATATTTTTATTTTATTGCCATGTTTACTATTTCTTGCGAATGTGTTAATTTCTGTTCAATAAAGATATTACAAACAAACAAACAAAACAATTTGTCTGAATATGCAGATTGTACGGAAACAGAATTACCTGACTAATAGGTATCTTGCTCGTTGTTGCCCGCGACTTCGTCCGCTTAAAGTCTTTAAGCTATACCTACTACTGCAATTAAAATACATTAAGTAGTTTTTGCGTTAGTAACAAACACACACACATCCTTACAAATTGATTGGACTCCTTTACGATACGCAATTAGGACAAAAGTCTGGATGATGAAGATTTTCAGGAAATCTAGCTTATCTTTCTTCATAATATAAAGATTATTGCTCTTTCAAATTGAGATAAATGTTATTTTTCTATTCTGACCGTATATTTTGTATTGTTGTGCAAAATACAAGCATTTCGTAGATAAAGCACACATTTCAAAAAACGCGATGTTTAGAAAAGATTTAAGATAAAAATCACACAATATCTAATCTAACAAAAAAACTACCTATCATCTTATTGTATTTTCATCTCTTTGTCGAAGAAAATAAAGTGTATGAGTTATTTCAATAAGCGCCGTATTCTATTAAATGCGTTTAGAAACACGAGGTGTCAAACTGGCGACAATTCGAATGGCATTTAAAAACATTCGATTCTAATTTCAAAATAGCCCGGGCCATGTACGGCTCCACGAAATTACCGGCCCGTTTTAGATATATGAAAAATATTTTTATTAAGTTACTTAGGACAAAATCGTTGTAAATAATAATTAAGAACAAATTAACATTTGTTTATAATTAAGGACGCCCAAAGCTTCGTAAGTATAACGATTTATTCCCATTCCCGCTGGAATTTCGGAAAATCCTATTTTATGTGTTCCCCTAGGCTTCATAAGGACCGTATGGCAAATTCTCAAGACCTAGGTTTTGGCCTGTGCGTTGTCTGTCAGTCATTTACTCAGTAACTGAAGAGATTTTAACTATAGATTTAAAAAGAGAAACGTTAATTTTCGTTGACATTAAATTCACTCTTTTACTCACTTCACTGTAAGTATATATTTCGTAGAACCATTTTAATTTGATTAAACAATGCTTTTACATATTCCTGGTAAGCTTTATTGAAGCCACTGTTAATTGGCAGATCACTCCATGTAGTTTGATCATTTTCATTTAATTATTCGTGTGATAGACAGCGTCGTAATTGGTTCAGTTTGATGCAAATTGAATCGTTGAATGTGGCATTTACGTATGCATTTATTTAATAAGTAAATAATGAAACTGTGGATTAAAATGCGTTAAAATTAATATTGCTTTTAGTTAACGCTTTTTTGGGCAGAATTTTAAAGCTGTCTGGCGAGATGAAAGTTATATACTTACTTGTGTATTTAAGAATAAGGTTTAACCAAAGACAATCAGAAACATTGATTTTTGACTTCAGGATTTTTTTTAAGAAACGTTATCAAGTTGTTGTGTATTAAAATAATAATTCAGACATTCAAAAATCTCTTCTTTCTATAATCCTATCACATTCTATGTTGTAACTGATTGTCAATACCTCAACTTAATCTTTAACACTTTCTTGCTGCTATACTTTGGAGGGAGTGTCTAATGACACCTCACTCATGTTTTGAAATAAGAACGTCGCATTCGCAATTCGAAACTACGAATTACAGTTTAAAAAAGAAGGGGGCTATTTTTTTCTTTTTTGATTCTGTCTCACACGTTATGCTATTGTAAAATAAAAGTAACGGATATTTTAAACTCTACATCTTTGTATTAAGGAACCTAAAAGCAATTTCGTTTGTCAGACAACTTTGTAGAATTTAACAAAGCCGTTTATTTTTCCTTTGTCCAATGTTAATACGTCGATTTGGGCGTTAAGTTCCTTTTTTGAAAAATGAATAGGTAAATACTGGAAGGTCGTATTACAAAGCTTAAAATGATAGTATTTAGATTAGACTCAAGTAGTTTTAAAAATATACTTTATTATAAAGTAACAAAGGCTAAGTTTTAGTGTCCGCTAAAACATTTATAATTCATTTCATTAATCGTCTATTTGAAATGAATTGGTATTTGAAAGGTCTTTTATGAAGTCAAGTAGGTACTTACTGGATATTTAAAAAGGTTCAGTACTTTAAAGTCTATATTTGTTTATTAAGGTAAGTGATCTTATTATATTAATTTTACTAAACTTGAAGAAGTGGTATGGCTAACCTAAAAAAAATTTTATTTAAGCATTTAGAGTCGAAGTTCTAATACTGTTATAACAATAATGAAAAATACTTTAAAAGTGAAAAAAAATATGATTTATTTAATATAAACTTTTTAAAGATATTTTCATACGTATATTTTTAAATTATTGTGTAAATATAGAATTAAAAACATAACTAAAATTATATTAATGTAACAATTAAAAGTAGACGTTTCACTATTTCTAACCTATCATGGCAGATGGTGTTTCTACATTTTGAGGTGACAATACCCCTAATGTATTTATTTAATTGCCCGTCACATCATTACAAATTATAGATACGCACAGACCGACGGAAGGAATTAATTAGATACCCACCTTTTTTTTGTGACAGCAATTAAAAATGGAACTTTCTTTTTTCGAATTATGACTTCACTTTGGTTAGATAGGCTGTGGTTGCTTAAACATGATTCCTTTGCCTTGCGTCTCATCTATTTAAAAAATCACAAATCCAATTTAAAATAATAATGTATTTGTGGCGTAATATAAGACAGTGCACCAATCAAAATTATAAAACTTAAGCAATTTTAAGAACAATAAATATTTTATTGCAGAAAATGAATTATTATATAACCACATATATTTAATTTGCCAAAAATTCATGAAATCCAATGTAAACAGTTTGGTATTGAAAGTAAAACTTTGTACAAATTTTCTTTTCTCACAGGTTTTTTTTATAAATACAATAAAATTAGATGTGGCTAAAGTGATAAAAACCACAAAGCACGTAATTATTATTTGCAATCAATTAAATATATATAATAAATAATAGTGCCGTGTGGTTCCCGGGACCAATAGGAAAATATTAGGACCACTCCATATCTTACCCGTGGATGTCGTAAAATGCGACTAAGGGATAGGCTTATAAACTTGGGAGTCTTCTTTTCGGCGATGGGCTAGCAACCTGTCACTATTTAAATCTCAATTCTTACTTAAAGCTAAATGTGGCCTGTCAATCTTTTCAAGATTCTTTGCTCTATCTACCCCGCAAGGGATTTAGACGTGATTATATGTATGTTTGTATGTATCAATTAAATACTTTGGAATATACGGAACAACATATTTTATGATACTGATAACACTACAACTGTTGGCAGACAGGCCCTTGACCATTAACTTTATCACAACGCGTCATCAGCTCATATGACTTAAAATATGATTTGTGTAATTGATTTTAATAATTCTCGTCAAGCCCTGATGAACAGATACAATTAATTTACATTTTAACTCAACTGTCCAAAAATGGTGTGTTACGTTTTTGGGTTCAAACCAATTTGAACAATATTTCCTGTCGATGAGTATAGAGATGTAAAATTTTAAGCTTACATACAAACATACACAAAAACACGCCTCTTTCCCAGAGTATTATTATTATTATTTTTTATTCAAATTTAAGCATTTATTTCATTCAATTGGGTCGATTATAAAAAATCAACGTCTTAATGGTACTTACCTAATGCGAATATGCTCATATAAACTGAAAGTAATTAAATTTCATGCATACAAGCTTAAAATTCACTAATGAATTATTTACTTAGAGATGAAGCGAAGGAAGTATGCAGAGATCGTGGCAAGTGGAAAGATGTAGTCTCTGCCTACCCCTCCAGAAAAAGGCATGATTTTATGTATGTATGTAGGTAGATATGTATTTGAATAAAAAAACGTAAAAAGGTAAAAAAGTTATTAAATTCTTCTTTTTCACCTACTAAAGAATAAAGAGGAATTGTATCAACCGTTATCTGTTCGTAATGAATTAAGTAAATTAGACACAAACCATTAGGAATAAATAAAAACACCAATTAGTTCAAATTCTTATCAGCGCATGCGCATCCTAACCCCTCATGCTCGAATTATCGCCGTTATTTGAATAAAAATACGATTAAACAGTCTGTTGTGATCGGACAGAAGATTAATTTAGTTTTAGATAGTGTTTCGCCCTGTGTAGTTTAGATGCGCACGCGCTTCGAATGTTGGACAGCGACTTCGAATGTTGTTTGTGAAGCGGTAGGTTGTAAATTGTTATTAATTGTAAAATATTATTAATTACAATTAGAATGTGATCCTAAATTGCTACAAATGTTTCCGAATTTTTTTAATATCATTTGATTTCTTTTTTGCAAACGCACTTTTCTTACCTCTATACTACTTAATATTACTTTTTAAGTACAGATTCGTATTTATTCCAATTTGGAACCTCTGTTCTGAATGTAATCTGACATAGACTAGGCTTATAAAAGCAATAAAGGCTACTTTATTTCCTAGAAATACATATAATCACGTCTATATCCCTTGCGGGGTAGACAGAGCTAATAGTCTTGAAAATACTGATTCCACATTCAGCTTTTTGGCTTAGTGATAGAATTGATATATTTGAAACTAGAAATTCTCACTGTGATTTAATGGATGTAATTCCACATTCAGCTTTTTGGCTTAATGATAGAATTGATACATTTGAAACTAGAAATTCTCAATGTGATTTAATGTATGTAATTATGTATGTTGGACTTGATCTTATTATTTATTTATTTAAAACGATATTGCACAAAAAAAATGTATTCCTTCTGGACACTTTGCGAGAGTGAATTCTAGGCAAACGTATAGTTATTTTAAACCAATCCTTCATAGACAATGAGAAAGATCATCTAATTGTTCTTCCTCCTGACTATAGTCCCGGTAACATCCTCACCACACTGGATAAGAGCCCGGGTGATGCCCTTGACTATGGATCCTGGTATGAGTCAGGTTTTGACACGGAGAGCAACTCCCATCTGAACTCCGCAACCTTTACAGGGGAACCTAAACCCGTATTAGATCATGGTTACACATCCAGTCATCTGAATGTGCAGGTCTCACGATATTTACCCTCACCGTAAGAACAAAGGTTAGTATTCAAACTAATGTACATAACTTCGGAAATACTCATTGGTACAGGTGGAATTTGAACCTGCGCTTTTACGCGTTTGAACCGGGCACCTTACCAACTCGACCACTGACACTTCTAAAGATTATCAACTACATGTCGTCAAATAGCAATGTGTATATATCTATCCTCAATACGGTAAAGCCTGGTCCACACTCGCCATAAATAAAATAAAGCCGGTGCTCGACTAATGACTGCATAACTGATATTTACGTGGCGCTGCTGTGGTACTACCGATTAGGATGTTACATTCGATACATAATAGTCAAGTCTTTATTCTATGCGGGGTGGATTGAGTTAACGTCTTGATAAGACTGATGGGCCAGGTTCAGTTGTATGGCTTGATGATGGAATTGATATTCAAACAGTGACAATTTGATAGTCCATCGCCTACAAGAAGAATTCCAAGTTTATTTATGAATTTTCCCAGGATATCAAGATGACGAAAGTCTAAAGGGGATCGTGGCAAGGTAAACATGTAATATATATATATATATATATAGATATATTTATTAGATTCCAAGATTATGTTTTCATTGATATTTCTTTGCGGCTATTAATATATATATGCCGCAAAGAAATATCAATGAAAACATAATCCTGGAAAACCCAGGACAGACCAAACCTAAATCCTATGTAAACCATTACACCTCGAAAATATAAATGTGAAAACGTTGAGTTCCAACGCACTGTCATTAATGAGAGAACAGCGGTACTCGGAAGCCAGAGAGTTACAGTAGAAAGTAATATTCGTCGAATAAAAAAAACGTAGTTATCAACGCAAAACGAATTAAAAAGCGCGCTCTGAAGTATGGTTTCGGCAAAGGATTGAATAAAATGATAAAAATGAAATATGACGGCTTTGATGCGAGAGTACGTGTGCGAGGTTTTTAGGGATGTGGCAGTTTTTAAATACAGGTATTATCGATAATTTGTCGATGTTTTGTCGTTCTTTATACGATGGCCTCTGTGGCGAAGCGGTATCCGCTTTTTTGTGACACGGTAGGTCGTGTTCGAATTCCAGCCAGTGCATAAAGGTAAATTAACTTTTTCTAATTGGCCTACGTTTTGGATGTTAATCTATGTTTGGATGATAAATACCTATATAAGGTAAAAGCTCCTAATACGGCGGTAGTCGAAATCGCTTCCAATTACGGTGGTATTTATATTTCTTAGTTTTATTCCTGTTCTATTCAGTGTAAGTACATCATAACGCAAATGTGTTATTCTAAATTTATTACGGCACGACTTAACTAACATTTGCAACTACAACACATTGGCAACACAACAAAATCAATCAGTTTGTGTCACGGCATCGACGGGACAGGTGTTTTCATACAAACGCGGAACAACAAAAGTAAGCACACTAATATTTACAAAGGCAATTTTTCGTATTAATAGGCCGTTCAAGTTTGTTTATGAATAACTTATAGCATTTCCCTACTTTTAAATTTTTAAATTAAATAGCTTGTTTCACGTTTGTAACTCAGTTTTTACCTAAAAAATAAGAAATAAAATACCGCCGTAATAGGATACGAATTTTATAGACTAATCCTAACTCGGTGGTATAACTCCGTAATAGGAAAAATACTGATAAAATTTAATTGTTTATAACTTTCAAATTATTAAGTTTTTGAATTAGTTAAAAGTTCAATTGAAATAATTCCGTGCCCCGCGGGAAGAATTTGACATGTTGAAAAAAGCAATTTTACAGGGCGGCCATTTTAAACTTTGGCTTTCTCTGGAAAATGCATATGTTTGTTACATTTATAACTTATACTTTATCTAAGGTAAACTTTTTACGGTGATTCGAATAACGTACAGTAATTTGCATAATTTTTCTTAGTTTTTGAAATAATCGACATGTCAATATGCGTACCGACGACTTATCAAGTGACTTATCCACTTATCAATATATTTTCCAGAATGTAAAGATGAGTTATCAAGTTTTTCACCTATTATATTTCGTCTTTTTTGTAGTAAACAACAATTTTAAACCAACACTGTTATTAAAATCCTTGGTGGATGGGCAGCAACTTCATCTGCATACATTGCGACCTTGACTTGCTTGCGAAAACTGGGCCGCTGTTATTAAAAATATACCCCCAGAACATTATTTTCTATTACTATCATCATATTTCTATTACTACATATGTACATACATAAAATCACGCCTCTTTCACAGAGGGGTAGGCATAGGCTACCTCTTTCCATTTGCCACGATCTCCGCATACTTCCATCGCTTCATCCACATTCATAACTCTCTTCATGCAAGCTCGGCGGTTTCGGGTACTTTTGACCTGACCCTTTACCAGGACGTCCTTAATTTGATCAAGATACGTTCGTCTAGGTCTTCCCACTCCGACCTTTCCCTCCACACTCTCCTTGTATATCTGCTTAGTCAACCTGCTTTAATTCATCCTCTCCACATGACCGAACCATCTTAACATACCCTTTTCTATTCCTGTAACTACATCTTCTTTCACATCACAACATTCCCTTATCACGCTGTTCTTTATCCGGTCACTCAATTTCACACCCATCATACTCCTTAACGCTCTCATTTCCACTGCATTTATTCTGCTTTCGTGCTTCTTTTGCCATACCCAACTTTCACTCCCATACATTAATGTCGGGACCAACACGCCATGCACAGCCAGTCGAGCCTTTTTGGATAGTTTCTGACTGCTCATAAAGGCATGCAAAGCTCCATTTACCATGTTCCTCGTGTTCACTCTCCTTTCAATATCACTATCACACTTGCCATCTGATGTAAACTTTGATCCTAGATATACAAACTCTTTCACTTGCTCAACTTTTTCTCCTCCAATCAAAATATTATATGCTGTCATTTCTTTCTCCATTTCAAAAACCGGTGTTTTAGTTTTACTTACGTTCACTTTCATTCCTTTCTCCTTTAAAGCTTCATGCATACAGTTTACCATCTCCACTAACTCTTCTGCTGATGACGCCAGTATAACCTGATCGTCGGCATAGAGCAGACATTTGACGAGTAACTCATTCATCCTTAATCCACTTTCAGACTCTTTCAAATCTGTCAAACAACTATCCATAAATAGGTGGAACAGCCACGGTGACGCAACACATCCTTGCCTAACGCCTTTCTCAATCTTAAACCACTCAGTGTGCGCTCCGTTTATCCTAAAACAAGCACTCGAATCCTCATATAAGGATTTCAGTGCTCGTATTGAGAGACTGCTCACCCCATGCATAGAAAGTGCTGACCACAATTCATTCCTCACAACTCTGTCATAGGCCTTTTCCAGATCTACGAATGTGCAATAGACTTTTTGACTCTTGGCCAAAAACTTTTCGGCTATGCACCGCAAAGAAAAGATCTGATCAGTACATCCCATTCCCGTTCGAAATCCCGCTTGAGCATCCCATATTTTATCATCAGTTGCATTCCTGACTCTATTAATCAATACCTTAGCATACAATTTGCCGACGACGCTAAGCAGGTAAGCCTGCGTGGTATAAGTACCACGATAATTTTTGCAGTCCAGTTGTGACCCTTTTCCTTTGTAAAGTGGTACGATAACAGCCTTACACCAATCTTTTGGTAGGTACTCGGCCGCTTCTCCAACACAAATGAAAAGGCAGTACTAGCTACTATGCCTTTTCCTGCTTTTAGCATCTCAACCGACACTATCATACCCAGCAGCCTTGCCCGCTTTCATACTCTTAAGTGCTTCCACAATATCGAAAATTTCAATTTGGCCTTTCATCTCATTCTCTTTTTCTTCGCTATAGCAGAAATCGTTATTATGTCCTTCTTTTTTTTTCAAATAAACTTTTAAAATATTCCTTCCATATCTTTAGCACACATTCTTCTCCTTTCACAACGCTACCATCCTGGCATCGGATCCTAGTCAGCTCTCTGGTTATAGTTTTTCCTCGGGCTGACCTTTTGGATTTCCAGAATTGTACTTTCAAATTTGACTGAAAGTCTTCTGATAGCCTTTTATCAAATTCCTCTTTATACTCTTTTTTCTTTCTAATCACAGCTTTCTTAACCAAATCTTTCCTTTTTTTATATTCCTTAAAAATAAAAGCTAGTGACAAAAATGCTTACAAATGTAAAAACCTTTTTATTGTATATTGTATTCGATGGAGCCTGATGTGAGTTACTTTTTACGCAGGCGAAGCTTTGGACAACAGCTAGTACGAAAGTCAATATTTATTAAAATATAAAAATATTGTGAGATTGATCAAAGTTATGTATCTACCAAACTAGAAAACAATTATACTTGCGTTAGATTAACTAATTATCTGAATATATCAATTTACTATGTAAAACAATAAATAAATTTTAAATGTATTAATCAAAATATTAAGTAACGTACGTATGATATAAATCAAATATAACCGATTAATTCGTTTTATCAGTTTACATCGGGGAAGGAGGTACAATTTCTAAAGGAACAAATTCACATATCAGATTAGGAACCTCATTTGTTTTCAGATCGTAAGTTGATAAAACAACTTGTAATAATTTTCGCAAAAATTCTGAGAATTCGAAAATTGATATATAGTCTTGTCAAGAAAAAAACCCTAATTATCGAGTTATCCACATACTACCAAATGCAATATCTCCGCAATTATTCTACCAATCTGGCTGTTTTTTTTTGACAAGGTGAATAATAGGCTTAGAAAGCGTTTGGACCAATAAAAAAAAAAACATGTAGGTCTAGTTGTCAAGATCTTCCCGCGCGCCACGGAATTATTAATCTCATAAATTAATAACCATATTCTGAGGTATGTGTTCTCAATTAGAAATCTAGTTAAATAATAAAACTGTTGAGTACAAAATGTTAGTTTCTTAGGAGGGGTAAAAATTGAGAGGTGTGTTTTAATTTATCACAAATAATATCCTGTGTATAACTGTTACTTCAGTTTTACACATCTTAGCCACAAAATAGTTGTCGTTTGATTAAAAATTTACACTCTTTTGTTAATCGGAATTTTGATGGGTCAGAATTAGGATTATTAAAAACACGAGTAGTTTTCCTAATACGGTGGTAGTTATTTCCAGGTAACTCTGTATTAGGTAATATGGTTTCCTATTATGGCTTTATTAATTAAACAGAAAATCACAAGATTTTAGGGTTTCGTAAATAAATAAAAAAATCGTCTTTTTTCTGATTCTTATTTTTTATAAATGTTTTTTTTTTTTTTGTAAAATCAAAAACATTGAAATAATTAAATATTTTAATATCAATTAATGCAATCTACGTAATTGTTCTTTTCATTTTTTCATAGCTCAATTCAGGCAGCAGTGGCAGCGGGCAGCATTGACGCAAGTTTTAAAAGAGTTTTAAACTTTATTTTCATTATTTTATAGACCAGTAATCGCTCGAAAAAATAAAACTGTTGGTGGCTGATGCGGCGTCGGTTGCTGACGACAGCCAGCAGTTTTGAAGCGAAGCTAGTCTAGTAGCGAACGTTTAAAATTCTTCCGAAGCTGTAAATGCTCTTCGGGCTGCTGTCGACCACTGTAACTGCAGCCTGAATTGACCCTAAACTTTACTTAGGTATCTTATATTAAGTTCACTTACCATTACTAAAGTGATTATTTTTTAATATGTAAAACTTTTAGTTACAGTTTACTATCCTCTGCGGAGTGTTAGTTTTTGAAAGACTGATGTTATAAATATTTCATTATTGTTACTTTTTGTTCCTCTACTTGTTGATTTTTGAAAGATTTTAGATGATTGTTATTGTTCGTCATTATTTATTAGCCAAAGTAACTAATTGTAATAAAAAATAAAACTTAATTCCTAAATGAACCTGCATTTTTTTATATTGTTAAATCCGTGAAAGCTGTACACACGCGTGTAGAAAACACTAAATAATAATATATACATATATATACTTTAAATAAATAATATACTTTAAATTCAAAGTCGTCTTTAATTTCATTAAAGTGAAATAATGTAATTAAATAGTCAATGAACGAAAAACTTACAATAAAGGTACTTACACATTTCTATTATTGTTATACATATTATTTGTACGGAACCTAAATTAATGTACTTCCTGACCCTCCGTATTAGGAGCCGTCTACCGCAGTAATAGGCTCTGACCAAAATCATACCTCCGTATTAGGGAAAATCGACCTGCCTTTTTAAATATTTTTTTTAAATAAGAAATCGCATGAATGGATACTTAGACTCAACAGCAATACAAAATTTAAATTCCATTTAAGATAATAATTTTGTTTGGAACCTTTAAAAATACTTACTTATGCTTATTTTTGCTTCTTACTTTCAAATGTTGCGAAATACCTCCGTAATAGGTGCTTTTACCTTAAGTATTTATTTTAAAATTTAGTAACGTTAAGTTAAACACAAGTCTCGAACTTTCTTCAAGACTAACTCAATCAGTGTTATTTGTCCCGTATATATTTATTTACCTACTTAAGTGGATTTTCCTCGTGAATTACGTAAGAAGCGACTGAATGTTAATTCCCTTTCACTTAATACCTTGCTTAAAATTTCTGTTGGAGAGTTGCAGAGTCACGGAGGTAAAACTAAAGTCGCTCTGAGTAATGGCTGATTTTTTAACGTCTTCCCGCCAGGAAAGACGCAACTATAACATACGTATAGAGGATTAGATACAGAATAATTAATTTGATTTATTTTTATAATTATTTTTCACGATCTATTAAGTACACGACCTGACGTACTCAATTTTTGAACATTGAAAAATATTTTCATTTTATCGATAGTTATTTTTGTAAGTACAACACTAAAGAGTGCTATCTAAGTGAATAAGCCTGCTTTCACACAACGTGGAAGCAAAGATATGGATTTATTTATCTAGTTATATCTACCGAAAGTGTTCAACACAATCAGGAGTCTTCTTACATCTTATACTCTTATGAATAAAGATTAAGCTGCAGTAATGAAGTTTGTAGTAATCGTGCTAAGTGGAAATATGTGCCTCTGCCTGAGAAAACCTTGCGAAAAGAGGTGTATTATATGTAGGTATCCTTACTTGTAACGTACACTTTTAAGAGCAATCTTTGATTTCCTTAACGATTTTGTTGAAATAGGTGCACGCGTGGGCAACAAATCGATATAACTGGGTCCCAAGATATCAGTATATATTTGTTTTCCCCAAAACCAAAACATTCCCACAATAAGATAATAACTAGGCTAATACTGTTTTTCCTATGTTATTTTGAAACAGTAAACAAAAAGCACTGAACTCCGCTCTGTCGCCCAGGTACTGCATGTAAAAGCCACTAAGTGTGAAATAGCCACTCGGACCGGAGTGCCGACGCGAGCCTCAAAAGAATTAAAAAGTACCACACAAATGGGTTGCAAAAAATCTCGATGGAAAACCCTAACGTTATTACCGTTACGGATTACGTATGCGCTGAAAGCCTTAACTTACACGGAGATATAGGAACGGAATGTACTCGTAAGCGTAAAGTAGGTAATTTTGGAATGATTCCGGTGATTAGTGTTCTGATTTTGAATTTGAAGATAAGGAATAAATTTATTAGGTACACGAAGCTTAGAACGGAATGTATCTATTGAGTTTATCGTGCTTAGAGTATGCACTTTATATGTCAATGAAATTGTGCAAGGGTACGTTTTAAACTTGTCGGATGATAAGTGTTCTAAATCTGAAATTTAAAACTTTGACGAGAGAATATTAAAATTAAAAAAACAAAGAACGATGAATTGGTGACTGGTAGAAGTCATTTTGGCTTTAAGTCCGCCATTCTGCTAGAATCACGCCGTTTTCCTTTACGGGGCAGACAGAGTCTTAGAGACTGAAAGGCCATGTTCAGCTGTACGGATTAATGTTGGAATTGAAATCAAGAATGAAATTAGAAAGAAGAATCCCAAGTTTATTAGCGTTCACCTTGATCGACTTTTACAGTATGCCCGGGAGAAGCAGCTGGTTCACGCTATGTTTTTTCTTCACTACAAATAAGAATAATATAGATATTCTTCAAAATAAAATAACACAATTTCCTAACAATAGTCAACAAAAGACCTACAACACTTTCAGTTTAATTAACCGACAACAAGTAAAGCGGAGTACATCAAATAAAGAGAGAGAGAGAAAAAAAAAATGGCAGACGCCGTGGCAAAAAGCTCCGAACGTAAGCTTTGCCGAACAAAAGCTGAATCCGACCGACAAAAGATCACCGATACCACTACAGATAAATAATATTTTCATACTTGCCCGTTATTCGTGTGGGTTAAGGCGTAAGCGATGGCGGGTCCTAAATTTTTGCTTTAAATTCCGAAAAAATAAAAATTATGTATTTTTATTTTTTCGGATTTTTTTGATATATAGAATATCATTATAGAAATTCAAATTTTAAAAATCTTTATTGCATATCATAAAGTACATCAGTTGAATTACAGTTACTGCTTATAAATAGGTAAGTAAATAATATCACAGAATAAGGATTGATAAATGTGGATGAAGCAACAGTAGTCTCCCGCTAACTCCTGCGCGAAAAGGGCATAGTATAAAGAAAATTTTAAAGTTATCGATATCTTTGAAATAGTAGGTAGGTAGGTATACCAAAATACAAGTCTCGAAATTACGCACGAGAGAGCTGAAAAAATGTAACATGTTTATGGAAACAAGCGGAAATAAAATATATGGATATTTTATTTCCGCTTGTAACTTACACCACACCGCTGTTAAGGGCCCTTCATACGAGTTATTAGCCCTTTTGAAGCACTCTATATTTCACGCTCCACTGGACATCAGTGTGGGCGCGCCTTTGTTTAAATTTCCTTGTCTATGGAGCGCCCATGCTTATACCATAGATTTCTGGATGACCATGTGTAGTTTAAGAGATAGATTCTCGTTTTGGCGGGCGTTTACGGCGTATCATATTTACCTTCCATATTTGGCCGTTCAGTTTCAAAACTGTTATCTCTGCCTACCCCGCAAGGGATATAGACGTGACTATATGTATGTATGCACATAGAGAATAGTTTATACATATATTAAATGCAGCCCCAGCCCAAATGTCAATCAAAAAACAAAAGTGTCGTCGTTAAAGCGCTAGCCATAGATAAATTTATCACTAGATGGAGATGGACGCCGGACGTTCAACAATCATCGTATAAAAAGACAAGAGTGAATAGGCACTATTTGAGCTTGCGTGAACCACCTTATTATCACGTCTTTATCCCTTGCAGGGTGGACAGAACTAACAGTCTCGAATAGATCGAAAGGCCACGTTCAGATGCATAGCTTTATAATGGAATTCAGATTCAAAAAGTGACAGGTTGGTAGCTCATCGCTTACAAGAAGAATCCCGAGTTTATTAGCCTATCCCTTAATCACCATTTACGATATCCATGGGAAAATAAATGGAGCGGTCCTATTCTTTAGTGCCTGTAACCACACGGCATAATAAAATTTAGTGCTGTTGAATTGGGATTCTTTTTTTAGGGGATGTGCTAGCGACCTGTCAATGTCTTTTCACTATGTAATGTGACTATTACATCATAGCGTAAACGATATTATGTTTACGCTATGATAAATAAATATGTGATAGTGTGGGTAGGTGTACGTGTAGCAGTATAACCGCAGTATGTCTTCAATGATTATTTTAAAGGAAGTGTCTAGTCCGCCACCAGCGGCCATTTAACAAATCGAATTACTAAGCCGCTAGTGGTAAAATAAGAAATTAAATAATTCTGCCACAAGTATTGTGGTATTCAAATTTGTTCCTTTAGTCAAACTAATAAAGTCTAATTTTAAAATACACTAGGGCAGCGTAGTGAAGTTGTTCCTATTGCGGCAGACTAATATAAAATGCTATTCCGCCACAAGTTATTAGTTATTGGAATATGTTCCTTATAACTTGTATATAAAGCATATATTTCATTATGTTAAAGTATCGTACCGAAGTTAGCAATGTGACAAAAACATAACCCTTTCGTGTTTTGTTTTTGTAGTTGATGAGGAAGTTTTAAACTTTTTTCATTGTTTGTATTACTGTAAATTATAATTAACGATAAAACCCAGAAAAAGCACTTAGAGTGCTTTTTCTGTGTACCGCAAAAATACAAAACAGCTATGTTAAAATAATAAAGGCCATAAAACAATAACAGTACTTAATCAAAAGGAAGAGACCAAAAAATACAACATTTAGAAATAAACGACGAAGAAATAGAAAATGATGACAGAAATAAAGATGAAAATACGTTTAAAAGAACAAGTAACATGATGACAGAAATAAAGATGAAAATACGTTTAAAAGAACAAGTAACATAGAAATTAACAATAACACTACAGAGGTTTTAGAAACAGAGCAAATTGGATTTGCTAAAAATATAGTAATAATGCATAATGAACAAAAAGAAAGCAATAAAATAAACTTAGAGACACATGTAATAATACATATTGAACCAGAAACAGAAAAGGAAGACACAAAATACTATGAAAATGTAACGATAAAAACAAATAAGGCACATACATATAATCGACCATACTGCAGAAGATTTAGAGATAGTAAATATAGAATACGCAGAGAGACAACTTATAATACATAATAAACAGGATGAGAATGAAATAAATCTACATATAGAGAAACCTGTTGAACAGAAACAAAATCTAGAAAAGGCTGAGAAACATGTAAAAACTGAAGATAGAAATGACAAAATATATGCCTGATTTAATGCCTTTAGCTAATGCTAAAGGCATTAAATCAGGCACAGACCTGTAATGCTCTTGTTAATCAAACAATAAGATTACCAGCTGTCCGAAAACGCAGAGGTCGACCCAAAGGACATGATCTAACAGTAGTAGGAGTTAAGAAAAAAAAAAGAACAATATCTAAATAAACGTTGTTATGTACCCGTACATGAAAAATAAATATATTTCTTAGAAATTGTGTATCATTTACTACTTTTTGATAAGTATATCAATTGCCGCAAAAGGCTTGCCTCAGCTTTGGTGGCTGTTTATTTTTGGTAGGTATGCTGCCTCTAACTAGCGGTAGAATATTTTGTTGGTTTGACTTGCCACTTGTGGCAGAATAGCCTTATTTGTTATTGTGCCTATAGCGGCAGAATAATATAATTTTTTATCTAACCACAAGTGGCAGTATATTTATTTTTATTAAATGACCACTGGTGGCAGACTAGACACTTCCTATTTTAAATAATTACCATACCATATTAAGGCCATATAGATCCTTCAGCGTGCAAGGACACAACAGTTGGCAACATGTTCTGTCACTTTAATAACTAATCTAGGCTAACGTGTATTATTAGACTTTTTCACGAAACCAATTAAGTTAATTTAGTGTAGTAATTTTTCAAAGTTTTTTTGCTGTCCATTTTTTTTGCAACAAACGTAAGTTAGAAGCTAACGATACAGTTAAAATAAAGAAAAAACAGTAACCGTACTAATCTTTCGGTAGAAGAAAACACATAATAAAGAGATTTCTCATGCATAATTTCACAAAACAACAATCAATGGCGCGGAAAATCACAAATTTTGTCTATGGCTCATGGCAAATGCCCGTCTGACAGATGCAAAAAGCGCGCCAAAACCCTTTGGGAGCTGTCACACGGCAGATGGCGGTAATTTAGCAATTATATGTTGACAATAATTACATTGCAATTTATTGTAGTGTAATAATTGTTTGGACAGAATAGAGGTACTTGTGGCAATACTGTTTCACAATTAAATTGTCGAATTGTTTGGAAGTTTGATGACAAATAGGACAATTATTGACGAGACACATGTTTCGATCCAACTATGCCTGTAAGAGAAGTATCATTTTATTATTTTACACAGTGTGAGAGTATAATCGTAGAACACTTTTTGTAATTATTGTATAAGAGTTCTGAATGTCAGTAAGATCCAGAAATATGTGGTACTTAACAACTTAGTTTGTACCTTATATTATTGGTTACAACTTTATTGTAACATAAAAATACAGGACAACCAATATATAGGTAATTATTTAATAGACAGGCAAAAGGAAACTTTAATTATCGCAATTCAATATATAAAAATCCACCAATCGGTGCTCTTAGTTTTAACATAATTGAAAATAAAAAACAAAAAGTGGCCAGCTTTAAATTCTTACGTTAAGTACCTATTTTAAAATTGAAAATTTCGATTTCGATGGACAATAAAAAAAAGAAATCAAAATATTTTTTTCACAAAAACGTCCGCGGGCGCCATCTTGTATGCAAATGGGGGCTAACGAGCGCCTTTGATCTCTCGTTAATTAAACGCGGTGTGTGTTACACGCTTAATGGGCGATTCTGTGTCCGAATGATAAATAGAATTCCGTTTAATTGTTACAGTAATGAATATTATTATGTTTTTGCCATAATATTTGTGAATTTAACAAATAATTTGTACTAGCTTTCCACTAATGTGAATATAATGAATTTCCAAGAAGGAGTAAATGTTTATGTTTGTAATTAGACAGAGCCTACATATGTTGCTGATTATTATGTTAAAAAGTATTACATCGATACTTCGAGAGGAAGAAAATGTATGCACACAAATGCACTTAATTTACAATCTCCTTGAAATTTTGAAAAATATAATAAAGAGTCTGGAGAAAGGCATCCACATTTCTATTCTAAGTTTAGATAGTTGCGAAGTTGACGTTGTTGAAGAAAATGCTGCAGTGCAGTTTTTTACCGCTTCTTATGCACTGACGCTTTGGAAGCGGCAGTTAACTTTGTTTTAAGTAATTTATTACATTGACATCAACCAATGTTGTGAAACCAAAAGATATGACATTTATTAAGTGATGTCGGAGTATCCCATAATAATGAATAAACGATTTGAATTTGAATTTTGACATGGTGTATTTATACATCCCGGTATAACTAGAGTTCCCATAAGATTTACATAAAAACCAAGTAATTTTTTTATAAGAAGAAGAAAATAGTGCGAGTAGGTGGCGCTAAATTAGCGCGTACGAAGCCAGACAGGCGAGCTACATAGCTTCAATATAAAATTAACCAAACAGCGTGAAATAACATAATCATATTTAAATCCACGTCAAAACAATAACATCCCTCTGGTACGACCACAGATAATATGTGCTAATCTATGGTCACAGATTAAAAATCTCCGGTAGGGGTCGGTAATTGCTAAATCATGTAATAGGAGAGTGCGGGGGCGTTAATATGAGTTGAGTATTATGGGGTTGTGTTATTTGTTTGTGTTATATCTGATTATTAAATGCACACATACATAATCTCAATTCTGTCATTAAGCCAAAAAGCGTGGCCATTCAGTCTTTTCAAGACTGTTGGCTCTGTCTACCCCGCAAGGGATATAGACGTGACATGTGTGTGTATGTATGTATGTACATACATAATTTAAGTTCCATATATCTCTTTTATCAAGGCAAAGGCTTTTTGGGAATCTTTAGGCGCTGGGCTAGCAAAATTTCACTTTTTAAATCTCAATTGCATCATTAAGCCTAACAACTGAACGTGGCTTTTTAGTCTTTGCGAGACTGTTGGCTCCGTCTACCCCGTATAGTATAAAGACGTCACTGTATGTATGTAAATTAAATAATTTACATACATTTATTTCAGTAAGTAAGTATAAGTAGTAAAATAAATAGAGGTTTCATTTACAAACCTCCATTTTCACAAGTGGGTTACCATATAAAACTAACCACTCGTTTATCTATCTTTTTGACGTTTGCTCTTAAAAACTTTATTATCTCTACCCCAAAAAAACCGCGGTAACATCAGCTCCATAAAAAGATTGCTTAAACAACTGGCAAAACATGCGAGTTTTATGGACTAGGGTCCCTGGGGATCGGGGGCCCTGGGGGGGCCCGGACCCCACACTTAATGATTATAAACACTAGTTAAATGATCGAACGTGCAGATTTTTAGGGCGTTGAGTGTACAGAGAGTAGAATGTTAAGTTACGCCATTGCGGGTATTATGTTGAAGTTAATAAGGGATGAAATAGTATTTTTTGGTAGGATTTTGTTTGCAGGTGACGGTACAATGATTATATTGTTACTTATTGTTTGATGTTGATCGATTAGGATTAGTTTCGGTTGACAAAAAAATGTTTTGGCTATTCAAACTATTTATACTAATATTATAAAATTAAATGTCTCCTACTACCATGAATTTTTTCATAAATGGAGTATACTATTAGCAGGCAGAGCTGCGGAAAAAGCTAGTTATAATATAATGTTTAAAAAGAAATTATGAGTGATTTTACTTATTACTACATACATATAATCACGTCTTCCTCCCTTACGGGGTAGACATAGCCAACAGTCTATAAAGACTGAACGGCACGTTCAGCTGTATGACTTAATAATGGAATTGAGATCCAAATAAGTAGTGGCAGATTGCTAGCCCAACGTCTAAAAGAGGAATGCCAAGTTTATAAGCCTATCTCTTAGTCGCCTTTTACGTCATACAATGGAAAATATGATGCGTAATTCTATTATAAAGTTATGGAAGCTACACTGCATTTTAATTAGTCCCGAGAGAGAGTTAGATGGTTTTTTTGCCAAAATATGCACCCGTTTTCGATAACAGGTGCACAAAACATACAAAGATTGCACGTCCACACTAATAATAAAGAGGAAAGATTTGTATTTTTGTATGTTTGTGTGGAATAAACTCAAAAACTACTGGTCCGATTTTGATAAAATTTGGCACAGATATAGAATAGACCTTCAAAAGTGACAAAGGCATAAATTTGTTTTTACTCTTTGTTTATTTCAAAATATAAAACACAAAAATATGTCCACCCGTGCGAAGCCGGGGCGGGCCGCTAGTTAAATAATATAGGAGACATCATTACTCCTCAAATACAATAAATAGTTATTACCTCCAATCCATATAAGCTCCCCCCCTCACATTGCAAAGAGCTACCAGCTTCCATTACAGCGGTATTGAACTACAAATTGACATCAAAGACCGAATACGTAAACCTCTTAAGTTAGGGGACATTTTGTTGTGACAAACTACTATTTATACTAAATGTAAGATGGAGTTGACTTTAGTTTTCGATTTTTTAACCGCCTTTAAAAAAAAGTGGTTCACAGTTTGATCTGTATGTATGTATGTCTGTCCGCGATTATCTCGCGTTTCGCTGAACCGATTTTGATGCGGTTTTCAGGTTAGTGTTTGTTATACTTAGGAGAAGTTTTTAGAAGACTTTAACTGACTTAAAAGAAGGAGGATATCGATTGGATGCGATTCTTTTTTTAAAAGTTAGGTATATGTTATTTGTTAAAAATGAAGTGTTGTACCTATAATTTACATTTGATTGAAATAGCTTCTGATACTTATGTTTTATATGTTCACCTGTTGTATGTAAAAATATAATATAAAGAAACAAATAATACAATTAAGGGTCACTTAACTATGCCAACACTGCTAAAAATTCCATAGACAATTTACCTACTTATCTCTTGAATACTTCAACTTCCAATTCTAAATTCAAAATACCTACAATCAAACCAGTAGCACAGCGTCAGTAATATAATAACATTGTTGAATGGAATCAAAACCGCCCAATCACAAACAAACATCTCAATTCAAATTTGGAACTGGCTTATTCTAAATTCAAATAGACAATACTGGCTGAAGAGGAACATTAGATTTGGGGCGACGTGTATTGGGGATTTTGCTTTAATTATTTTGTTAAAATGTAGGTATGTAGGTTATTCGTATAAATTTAAAAAACGTCCAATTAAATTAATAATTGAAAAAGGTTTGAAATACCGTTATATTAGCAGATCACTTCATTGAAGTTTGAAATGTATTATGTGTGTAACTAAAATATAATTATCTACAATGTTACCTAGTTATTTCTAGAAATATTTTTCAACAATACCTAATATGACATTATTACATTGTTATTATTTTCCAAATACTAACAAACATTTAAATAATCCCAAATATTAATACGGCCACCTATTTGACCGCTATCATTATAAAGAGTTTAATAATTATCTTATAAAGCATTTCATTTTTTTTTTCATCGTGTCCAATGTACGGCGATCTCAATAGAGCTATTACACGACCGGTTGGCCAAATGGCGCGAAATCCGACCCACGGACGAAACAGTGGGGGCGGCGCCTGCCACAGAGTAAGGATAAACAGAGCTGAGTACCTATTTTTTTTAATCCTTCATAAATATATCGTCTTTATTGTATGAATAGCTTTTACATTCAGGTTTCGCTCGCGTGAATGAAGCACCGCCTACAAAGGCGACGAATTTATTGCAATCTACAAAATAAGCGACGAAACTAACACTACCTACCAACTATAGTTCCCTTGGGATTTGCGAAAAAAGTGATAACACAGATCAACGCTAAACGTTGACTCGTTCCTGTTCTTAAAAAAACAATTCAGTGCTTTTTAATTGCATAACAATATATCCGCTGACGCTCCGCGATAAAAATATTGAGAAATTCTGTGACTCTGTATATGAGTGTTACTCTGTGGTCAGCATTAGCCTCTCGCGGCACAGCGCCCGCGGGAACGCCGTAATGGCGGGCAACTAATGACGACACATATTTTCAATTCATTTCTACATATTAACGCTCATTGCGGTTTATTGGGGTTTAATTTGTTTATTTTGAGACTGCCTATCTTGGTCAAGCGAGCTTCCACATCCTGGTGTTGATGATGATGATTATTTAGGGTCTTTATCTAATTATTACCACAAAAAATTAAGCCATATTGTAATGTAGCATACCATATTATGGCATAATGATTTTCAAGCATAACGTTCTTTCGCATAATCATTTAAAGCATAACTTAACCTAGCCTAAAAGTGAATTATGCCACATTTAAACGGATTCCAAAAACCAATTATGCATTAGACTATTATGCCGAAATATTGTATGTCAAAACATTAGGACAAAATAATGTATGCGAAATAAAGACGTCTTGTAGGTTGGCGATCATCAAGGCCGCTTGCATCCTCGAGATAGCTGCTTGGAACAAGGATGTGGTACTGATGAGGAACCATTGACGGTGATCAGCAAGCCAAGACCTCTATCTGAGGCCTGGTCTCTCTTTTCATAAATTTTGGCCTTAATTATAGTTTGACGGAGTCTTTGTGAGTGTCTGAATGTATCCTTGGTCAAATCAAAGGTGAACGATGTTAAAAGTAATTTAACTAAACCGAAAACCTTACATTAAATGGCATAAATGAAGCAGAAGCAGTATTGAGGGATCGTGGAATGTAAAAAATTAGTCTCTGCCTTTCCCTCCAAAGAATTATTTTTTAAAAGAGTTTATCGAAATCTAATGCACTTACTACGTACTCACCTCTGAAATGCAAACTGTGTAACTCTTAAAATCTGTCAATGAAAAAAAAACGAAGTACCTAACTCAATTGAGAATCCTTACACACACCAGTTAGTTCCACCCAAAACATTAAACAGTATTTAATTGACACGAACTTTTATCAAGTTAATTATTCCCGCCCTTCAGTCGAAATGAATTAGCTTTTCTCTCTATGCTTTTAAAAACTGGCATTAGATTAGATTCGGGTGTAAAATGGCGTATGTGTTCGTTTTTTGTTGACAGTTAGGACGTTTTAAGTTAGAGGGATGATATTGAGGGTTAGACCCGTTTTGTACATTTATCGACAATACCACGAAGCTATCTTGATTAACAAATATCAATTCTCTTTTTGCAATCAGAACTAATAATTACAAGAATCTTACTTCTCCATGGGGCAGATAGAGCCAGTAGTCACAAGACTCGAAGGTCACGTTTAGGTAAACGACTTTGATAAAATTGAGATTCCGAAAGTGACGGGTTGCTAGCGTATCGCCTAAAATAACAATCTCAATTTGGTCTTTCCCTTAATATTAAAAAACAAGAGAAGCTGGCATGAACTATTTATTTCTTCTCTACAGGCCAGCATAGAAAAAAATCTTAAAAATAAACGAAATTAACATTGAAATGAAAAGTCTTAACTTAACACCAGTGAAATTTTCACGAATTTGATTAAATTTACAAACAAATCTGAACAAGTTAAAAAACAAATTGAATGGTTAGCTTAAACTTTTTAAATTTTGTCAAGTGTCCCAAGTTGAAAAAGTCGCAATTTAAAACTCCTTAAACAGCTATAAATTTTATATCGGAAGTTGTTCCATGTACAGTCGCCCTTAGAGAAACCGACCTCTGGGGTTTTGATTTGTATCAACAAAGGGGACATATTATTCTATAAAAATTACTGGCTATAATAAAAATTCCCCAAAAGGCATCATACCTAACAGGAGCGAATCCGCACTAGACGGACCATCTGTCGCCACAATGAGCACTTACATGCGTGCCCGCTCTGAATGCTTTTTTGAAAATCGAATGCCATTCCAATTCACGCAAAATTTACTTTTATTCTCAAACGCATAGAATTTATTTTAGCTTAAAAATAGAATACGATGTCCCCTATTTTCATTCGGATTAAGTATAATGAATCGTAAATTCGATCTTTGACACCTTTTTCATTTGGTTTCGGGCTTTCTATGACTGTGTTAAGATGTCTTTGCTTACATTCTGAATTTAAACCTATTATTTTGTTATAAGGTTGGTATTCGCATGTAACATTGTAGGTACGAGTAAATTAAAATGTTAGACTATTCGGTAGAAATTTGGAGGGTCAAAATGATTCTTCGTTTTATTATTTGCCTTAATGTAATTGTATCTGTCGTAATAGAGAACATATTTGTTGATATAAGAGGGTTTGTTATTATGAGCTATTGAGTTAGTATGGCAACTTTAAATACCTACTTAACTGTTAATAGTTTAGTTTCATTTTTGCGATGCTCTTACGGTGGTAGAAATCATCGAGACGACTTTTTTTTTATTTTATTAAGAGAAAACCAAAATAGAATCCACTGGTAATGACAATAATAACAAGCTATCAAGACTGAACGTGGTTTAGAGTCTTTTCAAGAATATTTGGCTCTGTCTACTACTACTCTGTATGTACTGGTAGGTACTCGCTGTATGCTCCTATACAAATCGAATCCATGGATTTATTTAGTTACAGAACTACCTTATAAATTTAAAGAAAAAGAAACTATATCACATCTCAATTTTTTTTAAATATTAGAAAATTGTATTTTTAACTAAAGTACAAAGAAAATGATAAACTCATCAAATAAACACATTGTCAAAGCCGTTGGATGAGGTGACCAGTGACACTCAAAATTTGGAGTTTCAGCGTGTAACGAACCGCGTTCAGTGTGGTTGCTCCAGGCAATACAACGCCAGCGGAATTCGAATTTTAAATTTTTAAACGCGTTCTTGTATGAAGTATTGACACTCGGAATTCGAAAAGAATTCTTTAATCTGATTTATTTAGGTAGCTGCCCACTCCAAAAGTTAATTTGTAAAATGGCAACATAAACAGGATCGTACTCCTAGTTTGTACATTTGACCTTTAAATTCAGGATTTGGTCCCAAAAATTGAAATGGTATAGGTACCATTAAAATATTTCAATTAAAATATCAAACTTTATTAAGTTAAAGTTCACGTAACTTTTGTTTGGAATTATTATCAGTTTGCATATGATTTTTTATGTTAAAAGAAAACAGATATTACATAACTGTTAAAAGAATACACAGATTACATAATTTTATCATATAAGGGAGATAAAGGAGACAAGATGAAGGGAGGAAAAGCAGCTGGCACACGCTGTTTTGTATTTGCTAGAATAAAAGATAGCTGGTTGCAAGGAGCATTACAATTTATTAAACTAAATGAATGCCATAATAATCACACGATAAAAAAAAACATTTTCAACAAAAAAAGTTTAGTTTTAGACACCTCTTTCTACAACCGACAGTTACTGGCTACTAAGAATATAAAAAAAAGAAATCGGCTCAATGATACAGCCACAATCCGAGGTATGTAAGTACGCGGCGACGCGCGACCGAGCTGATTTCCCAGCGGTTCGTGACGCGCGTCGCTCCAATCAGAACGCTCTCCTTGCGCCCCTCCACTCCCTCTCAAATAGGGCTGAAACTTTTAAATACAGTTAACACTACATCCCAACAATTTTTTTTAATTATTTTTTAATACTTTTTCCCGTAGAGTATGGCAGAGATTGTATCTTTCCACTTACCACAAACCCTGCATACTTCTTTCGCTTCATTCAAATGTATAAATTCCGTCGTACAAGCTCGTCAGTAATAGGGTATCCCATTTTATAAAAGAACGTTCTTCTAAGCGTTCCTTTTCCAACTTTCCTATTTACATTCTCCTAGTATAATTGCTTAGTCAATTTTATTTTTTTTATAAAATTAGTATCTGTCAATAGAATTTTTAAGTTCGTAGGGCATCGAAATTTTGACATATTCTATGTAGGTACATGAATTGATAAATAAAAAGACACTAAGTACCAATACCACGTAGGTAACCCTAACCCCACCTAATATTTCACCTCTCCCTAATCAACACCCACCTCAGCACACCTCGAACACAAGTCGTCTTTGTGATTCCACGTTTCAAATTTGGAATTCTTTCCTCGTTCAAAATTCGAAAATTAAATTTGAAAATATGAACGTGAATTGGTTTGTTCGACGAACTAACACTGTATATAATAAAATTACTTATAATATCACTTGATTTGTAATTATTATTTTTAACCGTCTGAAAAAACGGTGGTTCTCAGACTGACCTGTATGTATGTATGTATGTATGTATGAATGTACGTTTGCCCACGATTATCTCGCGTTTCACTAAACCGTTTGTGTTTGTGACACTAAGAAATTTACCCGACTTCAAAAAAAGAGGATATCAATTGGAGGCGGTTGTTTATTTATAAAAGTTATGTTAAAATTGTCATAGGCGTGAAGACCGCCCCACCCGGGTCATATTACCATTTTGTGTTACGTTAGTATCTATACAGCTGAGCGTAGCTTTTCAACCTGTTGGCTCTGTTTATCCAGCAAGGTATATAGACGTAATTATATTCACACATACATACCTAAAAATCATGGGAATACTCAGTCTAATTGTCATTATTTTTCTTCCTAGCTGTAGTCCCGGTTGCATCCTCACCACTCTGGAGAGGAGCCCGGGGTAAGGATTGGGTGAGTCAGTTTTTACACGAAGTCCGTCCAGTCTCCGCCACCTTTGCTGTTACACATCCAGCCGCCTGAATGTGCAGGTTTCCTCACGATGTTTTCCCTCACCATAAGAGCATCGGTTAGTATTCAAACTAACGAGTAACACGAGAACTGTTTAATTTTTCATCATTCACATTCATCAATAATTTTTTAAGGTTCAGTGGGTACAATTGACTTCTCACCAGAACTTAAATCATCATTTTTGGAAATTCTAACAGGACAGAAGTGAAGACCGAGAAGATTTTATGTAAATCTAATTTTACATACATACATACATACGTATGGTCACGTCTATATCCCTTGCGAGGTTGACAGAGCCAACAGTCTTTAAAAAACTGAATGGCCACGTTCAGCTATTTGGCTTAATGATAGAATTGAGATTCAAATAGTGACTGGTTGCTAGCCCATCGCCTAATAAAGAAATCCCAAGTTTGTAAGCCTATCCCTTAGTCGCCTTTTACGACATCCATGGGAAAGAGATGGAGTGGTCCTATTCTTTTTTGTATTGGTGCCGGGAACCACACGGCACCAATTCAAAAAAAATAAGTAATTTTACATACATAGATAAAATCACGCCTCTTTACCGGAGGGGTAGGCAGAGACTACAACTCTCGACTTGCCACGATCTCTCCACAGGTAAGTACTTCTTTCCCTTCATCGACATTCATAACTCGATGGATTTATAATAGAAAGTATCACTTATGGGAATAAACCGTGATACAGAGGGTAAAATAATACATTAGTCGTATTATTCAATAAATGTTAAAAAAATCACATCATCGCACTTTCATATTTACGCTTTTTATCAAAACTATTCTCCGTAGACTACTACTGCCGTGACCAGGAACTTGGTACCTGTTTAAAAATAATACAGGTATTAAACGCGCACGTAACGTGACTTTATTTTATTTCGGATGTTTCTCTATCTGTCTCTTTCTGTATAGACATTATAGGTTATGAATAAAATTCGATAAAATCTGGACGGTTTTTCGCATTAATTTCTTCCCAGAAATTCCCACAGGGGTGAAGTCACGGGCTAAAAGCTATTAGTTGACATGAAAATATTTACAAAAAGACAAAACTGATATAATGAAACGTGTGGACAAAATAATTATACTATCATCGTAGCATCGTAGGTAATGCTACGAAAATCGTAGCGTTTTCGTAGCTCTCGATTACTGTATAAAAAAAATATTTTTTAAATTAGTAAATGCCGCGTGTTTTCCGGTACTATAGAATAGAACCACTTCAAAGCTTTCTATGGATGTGATAAAAGGCGACTAAGGAAAGGGTAATAAACTCAGGATTCTCGCAGGCGTGGCTAGCAACCTATCACTATTAGAATCTCAATTCCATTATTTAGTCATACAGCTAAACATGGTCTTTTACTGTGTCTACCCCGTAAGGGATAAAGGCGAGATTATATGCGTATGCGTAAAAAAAGTATTCCCAAATAAAAATTTACAGGCACCGCAACACTTACTAGTGTTGTATTAAATAAAATCAAAATTTAATTTTGATTTGTTCGAAAATTAAAATGTACAGGTTACCGCGTTCTCCCCTAGAATAAGCGAAGAATATTTCCGCGGGAAAACCGATGTCATTTCACCGATGATTTTTCCGTTTCACCACACTCCCGAATGACTGGGTTCTCATTTAAGCAATGGCATTTGACGGCTGTGCCTTTGTCACTGAAAAAAATAGATGACGTTCCATTTTTGATTGAAGTTTGCACGTTTGCGTCGACAGGCGACGTACCGTTGGTGTGATTTCTTTTTTTTATTGCATGCCAGTATTTAAAGGTTATTGTCCATAATTATGAATTAATTCAATTCCATCTTTAAGACATACAGCTGAACGAAGCCTGTCAGTCTTTGTCTTTTGTCTCTGTCTATCGCTCAAGGGATAAAGTCTAATGCTTGCATTCTTTGCATCAAAAATGGTTAAAAATATAAAAAAAAAAATTACTGGGGTAGTAATTTTTTTTTAATATTTTTAAGTAGATTGTATGACGAACGTTATCCTCTTTCTGTCATATTTATAATCATTTATGCATTTATGCAATAAGCTGTGCTACATACAATTCTGAAAAAAATGCATACTTTTGTTTTACTAAAAACCTAGTTTGAAAGTAATTTAAAACATCAAACAGACAGACAACCTTTTAAGAATATAGGTACGCTTTTCATCCATATTTCTAATTTCTATGACCTCCTTTGAATCCGGAACCTAAAAATAATTAATTACCGAAAATTTCCAATAAGTTTTCTTTCACTTGCAATACATTGGCAATACTAAATTTAAATCATGGGCATCGGACATTTCGACGAAAACCTTCAATGAGAAGTGACCTTTTTAAAAGTCATCTACCTAACCTCAATCTTACTTTAATAAACACAAAAATCAAGTCATCCGGCAAAACAAATTCCATTTCTGTACATCTCAAACTTTACTAATCTAACTAAAAAAAGAAACGAATGATACTGGCAACTCATTAATATTTATCGAAAAAAAAACTTCGCGCTTCGAATGTTAAAACAATTTTTATGAAGAGATGTCAAATGGTAAGATACAATTTCCAACAATAATACTACATTTGCAGTTGGGAAATCGTGTTACACCTTTATTATGGCGCCGTAAGGTCGTGATTTACGTGCAATTTTAATTTATCTCCCGCAAAATTTATTGTGAAAAATATTTTCATGACAAAATTATGTTTGCACTTCAGTACTTTACCTTTCGTATTTTTAGATTTTGTGCCTTACATTTTAAGGTTGCATTTCGATTATAGAGTTAGTTTATAGCATGTAAATTTAATTTAGTGGATATGATAATAGCATTTTTCGTATTAAAACTTGGTCGTGGCGTGTTTATGTTCCCTAGACGTCAGATATTGGTATTGAAGGAGATTATTTACCAACTTTCCAGAGAAGATATTCATCTTTACCGGTGTGAAATCAAGCGAATAACGCGTCATCGCAGCGGTGTTTTGTTTTGTGTTAGAATCCAATAATGGAATTGTATTTATAGTACGTAAATGTGTTTATGCAAAGTAAAAATATCGCGAAAATGAGATAGACAATTCGTGCAAAATATGTTTGAGTCAAGACTGGTTTGTAATTTTATATTACCTACTTATATACAAAGTACCTACCAGTTGAAAGATTTTAGTGGATAATTGCCATCAAAATTATTGAAAACCCCAAAATAAAATGTTGTAATTCCAATGAATATGTCAATGCATGTTTATGTTTAAGAAAAGATTTAGATAAACATATTTCATTACTATTTTATACTTAACTGTCAAAATAAATCTTTGCGTGACACCTCAATAAAACAGAGTAGCTTTTAAAGAAGGTTATTCAAGATAATCTACTGTCCACAACAATAGCCACATTCAAACCGTACGCACGACAAAATTAATCATCGGACAAATCGCGTACAAATCAAGAAACCATTAAATAACCAATCCGTATTTTATGAACACTTTCCCGCCAAAATGCAGCTATCAAAATGCTATTTTTTTTATTCTCAACTCTATGGTTATGAAATAACGGTGGTTGTACACTCGATGGCCCCGCAAATAAGGACGTGTCCCGCATTTAATCACCTACAAAGGACCTCGTTGAGCTGTATTGCGCGATTCGGAGTTACATACGACTCGTATTCAAAACTAACAAAAGAAAAAAAGCAATCTTCCCAGATTGGCATTTGGGGGCCAACGCACAAAAAGGGTCTCCTTTTGGGGGAATATTGTTAGTACAGATTGAAAAGCGTTTTGTCGTCAACATGTTATTCGGTAATTTAGTGTTGCCCGCTCAGATATAACGAGGGTTGTAATTGGAAAGGAGGTTTTAAGTAAAGCGCATATGTGTCTGATTGATTGCTTTTTGCTGCCGCCGCTGAGCACTTTCAATTTGATTAGTGATCTTCTTAAGAATAATATTGAAATTACGTGAATTTTAAATATAAGGGTACTCAATATAAATATAAGGAAATAAGCACATTCAGCTAGTTAGTGAACGGCTTGTTAACGTGGACTAGCAACCTGTCAGTTTGCGACCTATCTCAAAATTCTACTGAATGTGGCCTTTGAGTCTTTTCGAAAATATGTGAGATAAAGATTGTGATTGTGAGAAAGACGTGATCGTGTTGATATACTAAGAGTAGGTTAAGGTAGTCAATGCGAGTATAAAAAATCTCTGAAAAAAAATTCGTGTTCCAATTTTCGATCAGGAAATATCTATCTACTCTTTTCAACGCATCACTTTGAAACTCAAATCAAAAGGTTTAAATTTAAACATGGAACATCAAAACATAAGACCGGTGCAGTTCATTGCGCCCATTCATTTCGAACTGCGAACATCGGCATTCGAAATTTGAATTGAGAACATGGCAAATACCTAGTCTGCGTTCCGTTCTTTGCGGGCCTCCAATTTCGCTGATTGACGCTCTCGGCTTCGATTTTCAAACAGCTCAAAGTCTCCAGTTTGACGTTCGTTACATTCGGATACAAGGACATTTCAAATAGAGCATAAAAGCAATATGGCGACTGACAAAATTCAGGTTAGGCATTTACAATTTCTTCTTCGAAATCTGAATAGGTTAAGGTAAGTAAATACATATTGGACATTTCCATTGTGACAAACGATCTAGAGCTGAACCTAAGAGCTAATATTTAGTGTAGTAAAAGAAGATATCCAAGAATTCCCATGGGGACTGGGAATAAACGAGATTTTTCGTTTTACGCAAACGAAGATACAGGCATGATCTATATAGTATCTAACAAATAAAACACATTGAGCGAAGTATTTCAATTTTCATTCCATTATATTCTGTAGACGTAGACAAAAGCAGAGGCTGTGACTGTGATGGACTTCTCGTGTCGCTATAAGGTGCCTGGATAAGGCGAATTGCACACAATGACATACATCGTGAATAATACTTGGTACAAAATTTAAATTGATACAAGTCTTATTAATCGATCCAAAAAACGAAATATACTTGAGATTCTTCTTTGAATTGGAAAAATCCTTCTTTTAGGTAAAAATAAACCATGGTAATGGTCAACCTTAACAGTACCAATGGTTCCCGGTACAAAAGAAAATAACCTTTTCATATCTTATCCGTGGATATCGTAAAAGTCGGCTAAGGGATTGGCTAATAAACTTCGGATTCTTCTTGTAGGCGATGGGCTAGCAACTTGTATTTGAATATCAATTCCATCTTTAAGCTACAGCTACAGCTGAACGAAGCCTTTCAGTCTCTCTGAGACTTTTGACTCTGTCAATATGTAAGTATGTATGTATGTAAAATCTGTACCTACTTAAAATTTAGCTCTACATGAACCACGAGGCATACCTTTATGTAGTAACAAAATCACTGGTGTAAATATTCCTCCGATACCACCGTGTGTGACCAGCCTTAGGCAAGGATTATGTGAGCCAGTATGTCGCCGATCGGATGCTGATCCATTTCATCTGTCAATCCGTGCGGTAACAGCAGAAAGGTTTCAAATATAGAACAGAACGTTCCTTTAAAGATTTTTTGAAATATGAACAGGGTTTTATACCTCTGTCTTATCTCACTGTATGAAATTTATAATATAGGTTCTCTAGTAGCTATTGCCGGCGACTTCTTCCAGGCTTTAGTCCTGGTTGCATCCTCAAAATTCTAGAGAGGAGCCTGGGGTATACCTTTGACCATGGATCCTGGATTGGGTGAGTCAGGTTTTTACACTCCTCCTGACTCCCATCTGACCTCCGTTACCTTTGCAGGGGAACCTAACCCGTATTGAATCATATATTGCCCGCGACTGTACATATATATCTATTTTTTCTCTATACTTATTTATTATTTTATTCTTATGTCTAACTAAGCCATATTACTGCAAAGTTTCATAATAATCAGTTCAGTAGTTAACAGTAAAAAAGATAATTTAACGGAAACCTTAATACATTTAAATGGTTATTTGTTAAGGTAGTACCAAAATCATCTTATTCTCTCTGTTAAATTAATCTAATGAAATGAATATCGTAAACATCTTTACACAAATTTGAAAGCTGACGCCAATCTTATTTCTTAATTCAAATGTTGGAATTGAGGGGATTAATTTTAAACTTCGAACGAAAACCCCTCGTTGGCACTGGCCATTTCTTAATCACTTATATACTCGTACATAAGTGAACATAAACAAAATCAGTTTTTTTTATAGAGTAAAATCGAGCACGAATTTAAACATGAACTGGTGCTTTTAGAGAACATTTAAGAGAAACAATTTTTTTATTAAATCTAATATATCAGTTATAAATAATGACTAAACGATGTCTGCCCAAGCCTATCTCAGATATAGTATTACCTTATTTTACTTAGAAGTAGGTATAATATGTTGGACAAAACCACGGCAGGCCCACTAGCAAGTTTAAGTACTGCACCAAGTTTGGCACGAGTCTCGCAAAACATATCTAATAAGTTAAATTTCTGAAGTAGACATATAATAAGTTATATGTTGCCTACATATACTATGTTACATGTTTCCTGCCTCGTATAAGTTGAGTGTAAGTAATTAGAGAGTCTCTCTTGGTAACAACTTTATTTATTTCGGCGACTCTCTTCATTTAAGATCTCGTGATTACAACGGCTGTGTAATGTTGATACTTGGAAGAATTTTTGAATTTATGTTCGAGGACAACCTATTGAAAGGTCGGGTCAAACATTCCCTTAACCGGCAAGCTATTCTTAAAAGAGTAATGAGTGTGGATTTAGGGAACGAAATTACAGGGATCTTGGAAGTCGAAAGATGTAGAATCGCTGCATACTCCTCTGGGAAAGACGCGTGATTTCTATGTATGCTTGTGCAGAATGCCCGCGGTTTTGCCTACGTAAAATTCCATTAATTTCCGTGCCCGCAGGAAATTCGGTAATTTCTCACTTATTGCATTCCACGTATGGAACCTACATGCCAAATTTCAAGTCCCTACATTCCAAACTATAGCTTATGAAACAATGGCTGTCATCGGGTAGTTCAAACGGGTATTTTAAAACGTTTATTAAATTTACAACCCCTATAACGCTCCCATAGGAAAACAAGTTATAATTTTTTAAGAATCGCAAAATTAAGGCCACAATTTGAAGTGTTTCCAATTTAAAAATGACCAAATTTCACATAAATAGCAACCCCTATTTCACATCTTAAGAAATATAAAACATTTAGATAAAGTATCAAGACGTGCGGTCAGAGTGTAAGAGTTATTCATGCTCTTTAGAAGAATATCTCAAAGGTGTAGCTAACTTACAATATGCGGGATAATCGTGCGCACAAGTTTAAATAATTAATTTATTTAAGCACTTCAAACATATTTCGCCCATTATATATTTGGTTTTTCATAGAGAGAGATTTAGAGAGAGAGTTTTGAGTTCGATCGATAGGAGAGGAAGATCTTCAGTTATGCTAGACATAATGCCTGCGGAATTGCAAATATTATCATCATATTGAAATCTTATATATCTATATATATAAAACTCTTCCGTTACTGAGTGACTGACTGACAGACAACGCACAGTCGAAACTACTGGTCGTAGACAGCTGAAATTTGGAATGTAGGTTCCTTGGGATATGTAGGGGAGCACTAAGAAAGGATTTTTGGAAATTCAACCCCCAAGGGGGGGAAAAGGGGTAAAAACGTTTCTATGAAAAATCTTATTCCTTGGGTTTATAAACTTGAAACTTGGCATGAACACGTACATAGGCAAGTAAATATGTTTGACATTATAAGTTTTTTCAAACTACCCTCCAATCGTGATTTAGGGGGTGCGATTGGGTGACTGATTTATTAACGCACAGCCGAAACCGCTCGGTATAGGAGTCTGAGATTTTGAACAGAGGTTCCTTTAGTAACATAAATGAGCACTAAGAAGGGATTTTTGAAATGTCAACCCCCAAGGTGGGGAAACGGGATAAACTGAGCCGGGGCTGCGGGAAAGTTCTAACGAGATACCGTGGCCCCGGAACGCAAAGGGCAACTGAAGGAACGAGGTGGGTTTTAGTCAGTAAAAGTCTGACACTACCTTCCGTTCCACCCAGAGCGGGAGAGGTCATTTGATAATTTCCCATCCTTAAAAAAAAAGACTTTGTATGACAACTTTCAGTCGTCTCTTTAACATACATAATAACATACATAATTATGTACATACATGCATAACATTAATAACATCACGCCTTTAAATCCCTATTTTGTGTTAACACTACCCATACAAACAGCTAAAAGGAAACAAGTGAAGAGACGAAATTTGTCCGCATCCATTTTTACCTAAATTCTTAACGTTAATGAGATTTACTTTTTATTATCAGGTCAACCTAATAGCCTCACATGTACGTATAACTTCGTAAGAATTTTCTTTCAACTCCTAACCGTTGAGGAGTTGTACCTTCCATCATCAGCTCATTCACATGGGATGATGACTATCAGACGCAAATACTTAAACAGATCTATGAAATTGTCAAAAACGTAATTGGCTGTAAATTTGAGGTTTGCCCTTGATTTCCCTGGAATACCATTATCAGATCCTGACTAGGTAACAACGGGACCAACTTGAAAGTATACTCTACCGAACAAAAAAAGAATCACGTAAATCGGTCCATAAATCTCGGCGTAATCGGTATGCATAAATAAAACACCCGAATTTTATTTCCTTGTTGAGTTGTCTCGATGCTCGATAGATGGCGGTGGCATCGAGATAGATCGCGCTATGATTTTGTCTCGCTTTACTTTTTCTATATAGATTTGTATGTATACTAATATTATAAAGAGGAACAATCTATTTTTTTATATGTTTGTTTGTTTACACATGTAATCGATAAACTCCGAAACTACTGAATCGATTTCAAACATTCACCATTAGAAAGCTACATCATCCCTGAGTAACACAGGCTATATTTAATTCCAGTTGTAACAAGATTTTAGCCTGTGGAAGAAAAAGCCCTGTCGAGATCATTAAAAAACGCTATATATAACCGAATTACACGTGGGCGAAGCCGCGGGCGGAAAGCTAGTATATATATAAAATTCTCGTGCCACAATGTTCGTTCCCGTACTCCTCCGAAACGGCTTGACGAATTCTCATGAAATTTTGTGAGCATATCGAGTAGATCTGAGAATCAGCCAACATCTATTTTTCATACCCCTTAGTGATAAGGGTTGTCCAACCTTAACATTTTTTTTTAACTAGAAGTTACTTAAAAATTATTTATATGGCAAAACGACGTTTGCCGGGACAGCTAGTTATTTTCTAATATTACACTCACGTTTTTACTAAGTAAAATTTACAAGGTGAGTACATGGAAACGTTGGAAAAGGAAGACCCAGACTAAAAGTACTTCGCTTCAAGGTACCATGTACCTTGCGGTGTAGAAAAAGGCAGCAGTCTTGAAAAGACTGAATGGCCACGTTCAGCTGCTTGGCTCACTAATAGAATTGAGATTCATATAAAGTGACAGGTTGCTAGCCTGTCGCCTAAAAGAAGAATCCCAAATTTATAAGCCTATCCCATAGTCGCCTTTTATGACATTCATGGGAAAGAAACGGATTGGTCCTATTCTTTTGTCTATTGGTGCCGGGAACCACACGGCATAGTGGTGTAGGTACTCATTATACGAGTATTTTAATTCAAAGACTAAAGAAAGCCGTTCTGTTTTCGACTGTACCCAAGTACTCCGCAAGATGTTGTCTCCCGCAAATTTGGGCGGGCGTTGCTTAACATTTAAATGCTGAATACTCCCTCCGACCTCCCCCCACCCCCCGGCGGCATTAGCGCGGATCATACTGGATTTCACTGGTTATGATTTCGCTCTCTTTTTTTTTCAGCAAGTATTTAATGCATTTTTAAATTATGTTGTTCTTTTTTTTTGTTTAAGCTTTAATTATTTCTGGCTGAAAAGATATGTACGTTCCGTAACTAGCTTTTGACGGCAGCTTTGCTCTTTAGAAAGGTTTTCAAAATTATCTTTTATCCGTTCCAGATCTGAATCAGTTTAATATTTTGGCAGTGTATTGATAACGTAAATAATTAAAGATTACTACTGCCTACTTCCACCTTTAATGTAAGTTAAGCGTTCACTAAACATAACACTTTAATTAGTTTCGAAACTTTCTGAATGTTAATTTTAATTACTTTTTTTTTAATTTCTGAGATAAATTTTATTTCATATCCACACTAATCCAACCCTGTTAAAACCGCCCCAAGAAAGTAGTCAAGTTTTAAGTAATTATAACGGGGGTTAATCAGACACTCCTAATTACGATTAATACGAATAGCCGAATAGTCCCCCGAGATCATATCAGTGGATCAGTGAATTAGCACCCGTGTTCTATTTCATTTGAATTTGAAATTTTGAATTTAGAAGTTTTGACGTGACATTTTCTTGTTTTTTTGATGTTTAAATTAAAGGACTGGCATTTAAAATAAAAATCGCGGGAACTTTCTTTTTTTTTTTTTTAGATACTGAAAGACAAAGTAAAGAGGATGGAAGTATGTAATAAAATGTTTCTTCCTATCGAGAAATTAGTGTTCAAACTGCGAAGTCCCAGAAGTGAGTTCTGGGAGATTTTACAGAATGTTCGTTCGCGTTTCGTATTATTGTCTATGTCTACAAACTGCAAACATTGCGCAAATGATTACTTTGGTATTGCTTTCATTTGCGATTGCAAGAATATTTCGAAACTTCTGGACCGAAAGCAGTCTACCACGGATTATTATAATGTGTAGGCACCTATATTATGTTGTGAATGTGCCTTTACAATTTCAGGAATTTAAGATACATATATACACAATTTATGGTACATACATATAATCACGTCTATATCTCTTGCGGGGTAGACAGAGCTAACAGTCTTGTAAAGACTGATAGGCCACGTTCAGCTATTTGGCTTTAAAATAGAATTGATAATTGATTAAGCATTTTTAAGTTTATTTATTTATTTACATAAGTATTTATTATAAAATATAGTAGGTATCGTTGAGTTATTATTTCGTAACACAAGTCTCGAACTTACTCTCGAGGCTTAGTCAATCTGTGTAATTTGTCCCGTATATATTTATATTATATTTATATATTATATTATTTATATTTAAACACTAAATGTGCTATCAAGAAGAGTGCAGCAAAATTTCAGAAAGATTTTTCTGCTTCACATTATCATATTAAATCTATCATTTTGAATAGAAATTCATTTCCAAAAGCGAAATTATACTCCAAAATTAATGTTCATCTCCAACGAAATTGCATAGAAATATTTTTCAAGTTTTCATTTTTCGTTGCGCATTTCAGGTAGGTTCTTATTCTAATATTCAAATATTCATGAAGGCGTCGTTCTTGATTCGAATTTTTCAAATTGACGGTGTACTGGCTAGTGACGAGTCAATGACATCTCCGTTTTCCTGAAAAGACATGTTTTATTTTATTATTGACTTAGTGTATTAACAAACTTAGTTCAATCAAGTCTTATACCTATTTCATTTTAAACTTGACAGTAACTTAGTTGCCTTTGTTTACTTTGTGCCGCCTGGTTCTCGGCACCAATACAAAAAACAATAGGACCACTCCATCTCTTTCCCATGGATGTCGTAAAAGGCGACTAAGGCTTAGACTAACAAACATGGGATTCTTTTTAGGCGATGGGCTAGCAACCTGTCACTATTTGAATCTCAATTCTATCATTAAGCTAAATAGCTGAACGTGGCCATTCAGTCTTTTCAAGACTGTTGGCTCTGTCTACCCCGCGTATGTAGTAACTTAGTCAATCGGGTGCTTAATTCAACTCTTAGATTATATAAATTATCAGTTTTTCAGATGAAAATGAGATAAGCATTTTTCTGTCAAAATTTTATCTTTACATACCCTTATTTTTTAATAAGCGCCTAGGATAAGCAACAAAAAACCAAAAATAACATTGCATCAAATAGAAAATATTGTCAAGTTTTATTAAAGTCGATTGAAAATAAATTCGCACGGCCCCTCACTAGCAGGCAACCCGTTGATCGCTCCACTCGGAAACGGAAAGGCTGGAGATAATTAGCGTGTCACTGCCGCGGGCACAGGAAACTCGCCACACAGCCTTCAGCGGCCGCCCGCCGGTAATGCCAAGAGTTTTAAAAAGGCTGCGTTCCATTTTACCATAGATTTTACGATGGCAATTTTTTTCTGTAAGTGTTTTTACGGCTATGGATACAATTATCTTATTTAAAATATTTATTAGCCTTTTTTTAAAGAAATTGTCTTTTAACCAATTAATGGTTAGTTTCCGTTGAGTCATTAAAAAAATTGTACTGTAACTTGGGCTATGGATACTAGTTCCTTTATTCAATAAAAAGGCTTTTTCAAAGAAATTGTCTTAGAAGAAAATTATGGTTAGTCTTAAATCATACCAAAATGTTTACTATAACTTTGTCTAGTCCATAGGTACCACAAATTATAAAGCAAAATACAGCAAGATTTTACCTTTTGTTAAGTATTCATTCACTTTTCTATTAAATAACCTTTCAAACTATCATGACTCTAGTCTATTCCTGTATTTTTACTTAAGAAACAAGAAAACTAAAGAAGTATTTAATTTGTATACAACTTTGCTTCTAGCCGCTAATAGTTTCAGTAAGTTAGTTAATGAAATTGGACTAAATGGCTTCATAGTGCTTGTTTTAAACTACTTACCAGGTTAACTGTTACCTAGTTCAAGTTGGTAGGTAATTAGTTTTAGCGGTAATTAAAATAAAGCCAAAGAGCAGAAATTACTTTAAAACTGGTCTGGCAGAGATGATAAAACGTAGTGTGTGACGTGTGTGTTAAGTATATTATTGTAAATTAATTATTTATAACAAAGCACATTTCATTTAATTTAATTTAATATAAATTTTGAATAATTTACTACCTATCTGACTAAGTGCCGTGTGGTTCCCGGCACTATTACAAAAAAGAATAGGACCACTCCATCTCTTTCCCATGGATGTCGTAAAAGGCGACTAAGGGATAGGCTTATAAACTTAGGATTCCTCTTTTAGGCGATGGGCTAGCAACCTGTCACTATTTGAATCTCGGTTCTATCATTAAGCCAAATAGCTGAACGTGGCCATTCAGTCTTTTCAAGACTGTTGGCTCTGTCTACCCCGCAAGGGATATAGACGTGATCATATGTATGTATGTATGCTATCTGACTAACAATGACGTAAAAAAAAAAAAAAGAAAATTAGAAATGCATGAACATTTTTCTGTTTTTGTTAATTGATATGAGGCAATGTAATTTTTATTATTTAATTTAAAATATTAATTTTGTATGCCCAATGGCGGGACATAGTGTACATTTTCACAATAAAATGTCAACCTGTGATAACCTATGTTCACAAAATAAACGATTTGATTTGATTTTGATTTGTGGTTCCTGGCACTCTAGAATGGCCACTCCATATCTTTAACACGGATGTCGTAAAAGGAGACTAAGGGATAGGCTTAAACTTGGGATTGTACTTTAGGCGATGGGCCAGCAACCTGTCACTATTTGAATCTCAATACCATTATTAATCCACACAGCTGGAAATGGCATTTCAGACCACGAGACATGAGTATATACATATATGTATATTAGAGCGTCGATGGTCGAATAGGTAAGGTGCCCGGTTAAAATGCGTGATGCGCAGAAAGGCACAGGTTCGAATCCCACCTCGGCCATGTACCAATGACTATTATCAAAGTTATGTATATTAGTTTGAATACTAACCGGTGCTCTTACGGTGGAGAGAAAACATCGTGTAGAAACCTGCACATTCAGGCAACCGGATGTGTAACCATGTATCCAATATGGGTTAGTTTTATCTGCAAAGGTTGCGGAGGTCAGATGGTAGTCGTTTCGTGTAAAATACCTGACTCACCCAATCCAGGAACCAGGGTCAAAGGCATACCCCGGCTCCTGTCCAAAGAGGTGCGGATGCAACCGGGACTAAAGCCAGGAGGAAGAAGAAGATATCATATTATAATGTATATGTATATATATCCTGCTAATATTATACATGCGAAAGTTTGTATGTCAGTTTGGATGTTTGTTACTCTTTCACGAAAAAACTACTGAACCGATTACGATGAAATTTGGTATGAAGGTAGCTGAAGACCCAGAATAACTTATAGGCTACTTTTTATCCCAGAGTTCCCGCGGGATTGATAGGGTTTTCGTGCGAACGAAGTCGCCAGCGGCCTCTAGTACAAAATAAAAACACAATATTTGTTAAAATTAAATCAAATAATTTAAGAAGGATTCGAATAATATAATCGAGATCGGAGCGTCAAATTGAATCGTTTTCATCTCGTGCGGTTTCCAGTCGCAATGGATAAATGGTCAAGGGTGAGCGTGATATAAATAGCGGGTTCTCTATAAAACACACGTAGTCACAAGTTATGTCTTCTTTAAAATCACGGCATTCTTTATCAATGTTTATAAATAATATCATTGTAACATGATTCGAAACATAAAAGGCAAATGTTTGCAACATCCGAAAGGGTAAATATGAAGATCTGGTATGCATGTAAATTTAAGACCTTGTTGTACTCATGCAAATAAAAATTTGAATTTGAAGGTACGTTACGTGCGCGATTAATACCTGTATTATTTATAAATACATACATATAATCACGTTTATATCCCTTGCGGGGTAGACTAATATCTAGGCCACGTTCAGCTGTTTGGCTTAATGATAAATTTGAGATTCAAATAGTGACAGGTTGCTAACCTGTCGCCTAAAAGAAAAGTAAGTCGCGTTTTATGACATCTATGGGAATGAAATAGAGTGGTCCTATTCTTTGTCTAATGAACTCGATATTCCAAGATCTGGTCAAGAGACGATCGGTACCATTGTAATATTGATCGTTAAATACTTATTTTGTTAAAAATAATCTAGTACAATTGAATAAAGGCCTTTAAATATTTGCTCTTAAAACAAACTGCGTCAGGTGGGGTAACTCAATCAATTTGATTTTCTTTGTATTAAAATTATTCAAAATATTACAATAACTTAAATATCACGTAGGCGTTGAATAATTTTTCCATTGAATTGACAACTGGAATATTAAATATTTACCATTATCATATTTATTAGATTATCTTCTCACCAATATATCCGAACGGAATCCCAAAAAGGGAAGCTGTCACAAAATGGCGCGTTATTATCCGGCTAATAAAAATTCAGCGCGCGAAAACATCAGCGTTCTGATTGGCCCGCAGCCCCCCGAGACCTCACACCATTGGCGGCGGGATTTGTTCCATTTTCAAATTTACTTTCACTGTCTTGCGTTTTCCAGTTAGCACGAAAATTTATTTATATCATTTGTTTTTTATTACGTGTTGGTTAAAGGTAGATTGTGGAATTCACAGAATAGGTTCCAATTTGAAATATTATATTATTTGTTTCAATTCTGAATTCGTAATGTTTTTTCCTTAGTTTTTTCGACTACTTACATCCTAAGTAACTAATAAATAGATCCTTGATTACATTGAGGGTATATCCTGGCGAAGATAAAGAGTACCCGAAACCGCCGAGCTTGCATAAAGTAAGCTATGAATGTAGATAAACAAAGCGAAGAAGTATGTAGTGGTCGTGGCAAGTGGAAAGATGATTTTATGTATAGATGTTTGATTATATAATATTATCTAAAATAAAGTGGAAATTATACTTATTTGTTGTCAACAGTTACAAACTATCATTACAGGTTTTGATCTAACGCGATAGCGAAGCCAATAAAAATGTTAAAAAAGCTTTTAAGAGTAATATTACCCAAAGAATAAGCTTATAAACTTACGATTCATCTTGTAGTTGATGCGCTAGCAACCTTTCACTACATATTTGAATCTCAATTCCATCGTAAAACCATACTACAGCTGAACGTGGCATTTCAGTCTTTTCAAGACTGCTGGCTCTGTCTACCCCGCAAGTGATAAAGATGTGTCTGTATGTGTAATAAAAGACCTTTGTTGACAATTTAGAGCGTTAACTTTTTTTAATTCGACGAAGTTAAACTTCTTAGAAGAATCATTTTACGTAAGTACACTCTTCTTAACAAAATTTAGGTAAAGATGAATCATCCTCTCTCACGGCGCGATGTGCAAAAGAGTTTAAACTCTCCATAACTATTTCTATTTTACCCTTGGGTAATATATCTTGGTAATAAAACTAGTTTATACTCGTCGCTTTTCTCGCTCCGTTCATATAGGATTGGATATATTTTATTACCTCCAAACTGACTGTAAATAAAATAGGATTTTATCATATTGGAAGCTGTATCCGATGAAATGAATTTTCAATCGATTTTCGAAGTAATCTATCTATACTAATATTTTAGAGCTGAAGAAGCTGCTTTGTTTGTTTGTTTGAACGCGCTAATCTCAGGAACTACTGGTTCGAATTGAATAATTCTTTTTGTATTCAATAGATCATTTATCGAGGAAGGCTTTAGGCTATATAACATGACGCTGAAACTATTAGGAGCGAAGAAATAATGGACAATCTGAAAAAAATCGGGGAAAATTAATCATCCTTGAGGGCTTTTATAGTGCCCAAAATAACTACTCCACGCGAACGAAGTCGCGGGCACAGCTAGTAATGTATAAGAGGTTCACACGACCACTTCGTCGTCCCAAAGATGTCGTAAGAGCCACTAAAGCAACAACCACGTCCAATTTCAAATGACCCATGATCCAAGCTTAGCTTAAGCTTATTTTATTAAGTTTTCCTACTACTGCACTGTCGCTGCCAACCTATTATATTTACTATCCACTTTGATTATTTATTCAACCTAGAATCTGATTAAGTATTCGCCGCGTTAATTACATGCCTATTTTTTAGGTTTAACAGATGAACTGGTACATACATATATACATATGGTCACATCTATATCCCATGCAGGGTAGACAGAGCCAACAGTCTTGAAAACTAAATGGCCACGTTCAGCTTTTTGGCTTTATGATAGAATTGAGATTCAAATAGTGACAGGTTGCTAGCCCATCGCCTAAAACAACAATCCCAAGTTTATAAGCCTATCCCTTAGTCGCCTTTTACGACATCCATGGGAAAGAGATGGAGTGGTATTATTCTTTTTGTATTGGTGCCGGGAACCACACGGTACTGGTATTTTGAACTGGTATTTTATGAAATATATTTTTTTAGTTATAGACACCATGACCACGCCAGTCATATGCCATATTTAATTTCCTTGTATTGTATGTACAACTTTTACCGACTTTTACTTGTATATCAACTATATGAGTACCTACAGCGTTAAACCATATATTTATATATTTTTTTACTAACTGATTATTAGAGCATATTTTAATCTGTGCGAATCCATAAAATGAGTAACACATCACATATCTATGCATTTTAGCCTGAAATTTTTCAAATAAGTTCTAAATCTCCGGGCCAATATCTAGTTTTTATATATTCGTATCAAATAACAAGATAACATCATCATCACTGCTAATGACTTTCTAAAACGTTAAATTAATTGCAAAAAAAAAATAAAAAACTTTATCTATACATCTCAACTCGTGTTAGGGCGCCCGCACGCGGCAGCATGCGTTTTATTTAATTAAGTTGCTAATGGGCGCCACGTGTCGGCCGCCTACCTTCGAGTGCTCTACAAAAATGTAGCTCTATACTCTTTGTTACTCTATGGTATGATTTTTCGTGGGAAGTGATTGAAATTGATTTTGTTTAGTTTAAGTGCTATTGTTTACTGGTTCCTTTTCGAGTAATGGATGATTTTATTATTCCAGTACCTTTTGAGTACCATTATTATATAACAGCCTCCATTTTAGGCTAAAGACTAACCGTTCTACCCTTGCAAAGCTACAGCTCACTTTAAAAGTATTAATGATGTATTTTAGATAAAAAATAAAAAAAATATATATTTAACCGCCATTTTTTAATTGATACCTGACACACGTCAGATAATTGTAACATAATCTGTAACTAAAGCGTAGTTTGAAAGGGCGAATAAAAAGGGTTAAGATTTTTGACGTATAAATAACTCTCTAACCATGACGGAAGACATCGTGAGGCAACATACTCATTTAGGCACCTGAGGGTTTAGTGCGAGTTTTATGCAATTTGTATCCGATTTTGTCGTAAAAGGCGACTAACGGATAGGCTTATTAACTTGGGATTCTTCTTTTAAGCGATGGGCTACCAACCTGTCACTAGTTGAATCTCAATTCTATCGTTAAGCCAAATAGCTGAACGTGACTATTCAGTGTTTTCAAGACTGTTGGCTCTGTCTACCCCGCAAGGGATATAGACGTGACCATATGTATATATGTATGTATGTTTTAACAGAGAACTGGTAGGTACTTACGGCGACGGTATGGCGAGGAGAGATCATGAAGAAACAAACAAACATACACTAGTTAAGGCAACTGAAAATATTATTGTCATACAATATGACACCTGAGAATCTGAGAACCTCTCACCTGTTAAGTGGGTCACCGTCAGATAGGTAACAAAATGTCACTATCGTAAAAGGCTACTTAGTGATAGGCTTATAAACTTGGCCATCGCCTACAAGAGGAGTGCCAAGTTTATAAGCCTATCCCTTAGTTGCTACATAACATACTCATTTAGGCACCTGAGGGTTTAGTGCGAGTTTTATGCAATTTGTATCCGATTTTGTCGTAAAAGGCGACTAACGGATAGGCTTATTAACTTGGGATTCTTCTTTTAAGCGATGGGCTACCAACCTGACACTACTTATTTGAATCTCAATTCTATCATTAAGCCTAACAGCCATCAGTATTTCGTAAAAAAAGGATCGCAATTTTATAAGCCTATCCCTTAGTCGCCTTTTACGACATCCATGGGAAAGAGATGGAGTGGTCCTATTCTTTTTTGTATTGGTGCCTGGAACCACACGGCACGGCACAAGGGATATACAGACAGGATTATATGAATTCCTGTTCCAGTTGCAGAGGTCCTACCTAATCTAATCTTCTGCTCACCGAATCACCGGAACCAGTCTCACATTTATCCATAGTACTTATCCGATAGGTATATTGCACTCTCAAATCTTAGCCTTAAAAAGAAGGTTTGCTCCAAAAACTATTATACTTATTAAAATTTCTTGCCATATCACGGGTTTAAAAGTACTTTCGAAAAATTACCACTATGACAGTAAAACTGTTTTTTTAAATTGTAAGCACGAGTAAAATTTATAGCACATAAACTTTACATTTTCGAGCTTCTCAATTTTTAATAAAGATTAAGCTTTTACAGAGATTCAGGTTACAGCTCTTTAGAAATAAAAAGACAGTGATATTCCTAATCACATCTTCGTTTCCTTTATTTGTCTCACTGTCATCAAATAAAATCTTACTTTCAACAAAAAGGTTAATCCTTAAAGTATACTTAATAACGTTTGTCCCCGATCGGCGGGAATCCTCTTAACACCAACAAAAACATCCACTCAGTCCCACAAACACGCCTATAATGTTACAAAATAATGGCACCGAAAGTGTTTCTGGCAACACCGATACGATCGCGATAAAGAACTCACCATACAAGCATTCTACTTTTGAAAATTAAAAAGAAATGTCATTGAATCCGCGCCATTATTTGAAGGAAAAAAAGAACTGTCATTGATCGTGGGTTTTAAAATAGAATGTTGCGATTGCAATAGCGATATACAGCCAAGTGATTTGTAATTGTGCGTCAGAGCGAATGCTGTGTTTACGAATACGAGTTAGAGTCGAGTGCGTTTTAAAAATAAATGATGCAGGTTTGCGTCACATTTTCTGTGAATATTTACACTTGATGGACTATCACGATGGTTCTATTGATGTCGATGTGAAAGCCGTTGCAATAAAATAATTTTTTACTCATGCTTTTAAGTATGCAAATTATATTCGTTTCTTATTCGTTAATTATTTCGACGGCCTCTGTGGCTCAGCGGTAGTACGCTTGTCTGTGACACCGGAGGTCCCGGGTTCGAATCCCGGTCAAGGCATGATGAGAAAAGAACTTTTTCTGATTGTCCTGGGTCTTGGATGTTTATCTATATAAGTATTTATTATAAAATATAGTATCGTTGAGTTAGTATCTCGTAACACAAGTTTCGAACTTACTTCGAGGCTAACTCAATCAGTGTAATTTGTCCCGTATATATTTATATTTGTATATATTTATTTATATAAAAATATAATTTGCGTACGTATCCATAGCGTTAGTCCTGGTAATATCCTCACTTCTCTGGAGAGGAGCCGTGAACCTTTGGTCATGATCCTGATTTATTCGGTCTGGTTTTTAGACGAAACGTCTTTTATCTAACATCTGCAACTTTTGTAGAAGAACCTAAGACATATTTTGTCACGATTTACAGTACACCCTGTTGCCAAAACGTGTAGGTTTTTTTCATTTATTTCACTTGCCGCAAGAGCATCCGTTAACACTAAAATAATTACTTACGTAGCTCAGAAAAGAGTAAATAGTACAAATAACATTTTAATCCGTCCCTTCATGTTTTTTGTAGCCAATGTTTCTTTACATCTTTGTTAGTTAAAAATACTAATTTACATACACTTACTAATTAAAATTTTACTCAATTACCAATATTCTGTGATATTATAAAACAAAAAATTTGCAATATAGGTAGGTATTTGTCACAAGACTCATCTGAAACTGTCCCATAATTCCTTTTAAAATCATGACAACATAACCTACATTCCTATTCTTTACATATCGTAATAGTCCTCCGATCTACCGCATAATAAATACTTAATCCATTAAACTTATTCACGCGACCATTCAAAAGTCGGTCAATCGTGAAATAATTAAGAGTAAATCCATACAAATATGCTTTTATTCGGCTCCCGGAATAAAAAGTATTCGACAAGGGCCGTAAGTAGTTTTATCGTATTAAGATCACACTTCACTTAGCAGTGGCAACACAGTAGTAAGTATGTTAACAATAGTTGCGTAATTCAAAGAATTTTGGAAGCCGCCAACTTCACGGATTGAAAAAAAGAATGTTGAGAATAGGACACTACGTATAGAATTGCGCCCTGCTTTATTTTTTTTTTTTAAGTAGTAAGTAGGTATCAATAGCTGTAGCGTATATTTTTTGTTTTTTTCTAATTGGCACTGGCCACAACTAATTTTCATAAATGTTAAATTTTCTTTGAGTACTTAAATACATAGCCGACATAGTATGTTTTTTTTTGTAGGGGCTACTAGGTATTTAATTATGTTTTCCACACACATATATCACGTCTTTATTCCTTACTAGCCAGATAGAGTCAATGTTCACAAGACGTGAAGGCAAGCTGTGGCTGGAAGTTGATAGACCGAGGGCTAAAAGAAGAACCTAAGTTAAAAAAAATAATTAATTACATTAAATGTTTTCAGTTTCCATAATTTCTATAAACACGTTAAATATTTACTTTCTCATAAGCCCAAGTAATAAACTCATACTAATGAATTTCAATGTGAATTAATTAGGTTTTAATTTTTTATATTAAGTAACTAAAAACTATTTTGTATCACAAAAACAAATAACCTACTTAGGTACTTATAAAGTCTACAAATAAAAATACATATAAACATACAGAAATCTGACCTATATAATATATTGTATCATATACAAAGAAACCTCTGCTAACTTTAGATATACCAAAAAATTTCTATACGGAAATTTTCAAGAAACACACAGACATAACACACTCTTATCATAAATCACATGAAATTCGTAGGAAGCTTCACAATACCTCCTCAACAGAATAAGCGAATATTTTAAACAATATTTCGGCGTCAAAAGGCATTTTTCTCAACATGTACTCGTTGGAGAAAATAAAAGAATTCCCGCCGAAGGGGAAATATGATCAAAGAGAATGCTATATTCATATGATACCAGGTAATAATGCGGCTATTAGAAAATTGGATTTGGCTGTTATAGAAAGACTGGTGGTATTACCCGGGTGCGCTTGCGTCAGAAAATATTGTATACTTTTTAGCAAATGATTATGATTTTACGATTTTTATAGTTGTTTTTATTTAAATGCGATTGAATTGGGACGTCAAAGAATAAATGAGAAAGTATGCGTGTATATTTTTTACTATTTCATAAAAATATTTATGAACAAACCTTAACAATTTTTAAATACTTTATTACTTACTTTACGTGACAATAATGCGGCTACATTTTGCGACGAAGCCGCGGGAAAGCATTAGTATAATAATTTAAATGTTTGTATGTATGTTTGATATGCTTTTTATGCAAGAACTTAATAGGCACTTAATAAACGGATTTAATGAAAATTCATAGTAGTTAATAATAGTTCATCTTTTCTCAACAAACAAATAGGCTAAAAATTTCAGACATACATACAAATCCGCCGGCGGAAGATCTTAATAAATTTTAGCGAATTCATTTCATTCTTATTTTTATTGGAATCTTACTGATTTCTTTCTATCACTTCATGAAAATGTATTCAAAATTCGATTAAACACGAAAAAGTTTCAATGCCTTATTTGTTCCTCAATACCTGACAATCTTTTATTACAGGTTTGAACTCTAATGCGATGGAAAGCCTAGAACAATATATAGGTTTAAAGAACTTTATTTCTCATAAGAATATACATTCACTTAAAATGAGATAACAGGTAGGTAAATAAAAAATAATCACATGCATAAATTAAAAATTAAGTACTGGTCGCGGTGTATAGCTTGAGTTTCTTTTTAAATATATTAAGACTGCTACAAGTATCATTCTACTTACTGATTAATTCTGTTCCATATTGTAGCAAACACTCTTGTCAAATATCTTGTTTAATCATATAGAAAATGTCGACAAACAAACAGACGGGAAGACCACGATTGTGTTATAGTCATGAGTGCTACTTAGCGGATTTCTAGGGGTTAAAGTTTTGAGGGATCGCAGGGGGAAGACGTAGGCAGAGCCGGGATATGTTATTATATCAAAGAGACGATGATACTTAGTATGGATAAGAAAGTTATGAAACTATTTTTTTCTAAATTTTTAAGGTTACAAATACAAATACTTTATTTGCTATAAATGCGGTACAATTATAGGTGTTACAAAGCATATACATGTCGCGCATTTAACCAGTCATGGCATGCAAAAAAAAAATTCGTTCGTCTGTCTAATTGTTATAAACGCTATATAAACGAAAATTATTATTAATAAATATTAATATTTTTTGATGAATAAAAGCAGGTTGACCAAGCAGATATACAAGGTATGGAGGGAAAGGTCGGAGTGGGAAGTCCTAAACGAACGTATCTTGATCAAATTAAGGACGTCCTGGTAAAGGGTCAGGTCAAGAGCACCGAAGCCGAGCTGACATGAAGAGAGTTATGAATGTGGATGAAGCGAAGGAAGTATGCAGAGATCGTGGCAAGTGGAAAGATATACTCTAAAAGCGTGATTTTATGTATGTATATAAGCGAAAAAATGTACTATGTTTGTTAATTTGTCAATAGGTAGGTAAGCTTTATATTATTGTGTTGTATTATTTTATATACCTACATAATATACAATATATTTATTTAGTTTGATCCCACATAAAGTTCTCTGTCAGACCCAATAGTTGACTGGTAGATAATGCTTCCAGCACTAAGTCCGCCAATTGTGCTATACATTTGTATTTTGTACCATATAGTTTAACTAAATAAATAATGTTAGTACCACTTGCGCGGTTTAGGTAATACGTCGCAAGTAAGAATGGTTAAAAAAATCCATATAATAACTTTGTACAAAATTTATTAGGACTAGTTTTACAATTTTTAAGAGGGTGTGAGTTTAGTGCCGTGTGGTTCCCGGCACCAATCTATCATTATCATCACCATCCAAAACAGAAAAAAAAGAATGTGATCACTCCATCTCTTTCCCATGGATGTCGTAAAAGGCGACTAAGGGATAGGCTTACAAACTTGGGATTCTTCTTTTATACAATGGGCTAGCAACCTGTCACTATTTGAATCTCAATTGTATCTTGAAGCCAAATAGCTGAACGTGGCCTATCAGTCTTTACAAGACTGTCGGCTCTGTCTACCCCGCAAGGTTTATAGACGTGATTATATGTATGTATGTATATGTGGGTTTAGCTATAGACACGAGATCCAGCAAGTAACAGTAGTAGATAGAGTTCTCCTTAACTTAAAGAGGTTAAAGTAGACCAAAGGCGAAGGTCGGGGCTTATTTACGGCTCAGACTTAAACTCAGCCGGGGCCGGTCGCTAGTATATCTACATCCACACAAAAAAGATTTGTAATTTTGTATATTTGTAATGAACACCCTAAAACTACTGAACCGATTTTGACGTAATTCGTAAGTGCACAAAGCTGGTTTAATGTAAAATTGATAGTCCGCTGCCATAGTAAGCTAACCTCAATATGATGTCACATCACCGCATACATATTTCACACTACGCAAAACACAATAAAAGCATCTCCTTCTCCCCCCCGCACCTCTTCACTCCTCCCCACTCTGCCGTGCTGCATTGCGTTACATTTTGTTTATAAAACATACTAGCGCCCATACCCGGCTTGGCACGGGTAGCATTTATACATACATATAAACCTTTCTTCTATCATTAAGCATTCTTCATTCTATCATTAAGCCAAATAGCTGAACGTGGCCATTCAGTCTTTTCAAGATTGTTGGCTCTGTCTACCCCGCAGGGGATATAGACGTGACCATGTGTGTGTGTGTATGTGTGTAAACCTTTCTCTTGAATCACTATATCTATTCAAATTAAAAAAAATCGAATTCAAAAAATTCAAAATATTTATTCATTATAATAGGATACTACATACCGCTTAATTAATTGTCAAAACGTTTGGTTTGACAGAATAAGGAAACGCTTTTTAATGATGAAATAATTTGGTTGGTTTAAAGGAAATGCTAAAAATTACTGTAAGAACAGATTATATATAAATCCGCCGGCATTTTATCACATTTTCCGCACTTCAAATTAGACCTCTTACCAAGGCGAATCGAGATGATCCGATTTCACTCCCTTATAAACACTTAACAATGCTGTAGGTAGCTATCATGCCTCATTGATTATCAATAGGCGACTAAAACACCCAAAATAATCCCTAACATAACGAAATAAAGTCTATTTTTATACGGTTTGGTAGAATTTGTTGTATTTTAGTAGTAATTGTTTATTGTATAGCGCCACCCGCGGCGTTTGTTTGAAGATTCCCGCGTTTTTTCTCTTGTCTATGGCTTTGTTTGTTTTTTTCTGAATGGCACAGGAGTGCGGCTAAATACCGAATATAATGAGTGTAAAAATTGGATAACGTATTATTCCATCATGGCTGTTTATTTTATTTATGCTTGGCATGAAAAGAAATTGTATGTAATTGTTACAATAGATTTAGTTTTTTAGATGGACGCTGAGATTTTGCTATTTTTTCGTTGATAGCGAGAGTTTAGCTTAAGTATTTTTTTAATAATTAGATATATAACCAGCTGAAGCGGTACAAGAAGAAGCTGCGTGATACGGAGATGAAAATACTTAGATGAATAAGAAGAGTTCCACGGAGCGACCGCGTGATAAAATCCCGTATTCGCGCCAGACAGCAGATAACATACTAAGTGGAGAAAGAAAAGTCGGAAGGCAGAACTCGTGCCTCGAAACGCTACAGTGAAAAATGCAACCAGGAACCGAGGGGAGAGAGAGACCAGATATAGACAGAAAACAAAAGTATTATTAACAGATTACTTCTATTTAGAGAATACAGACTCTAATTCAACATATCCGATTTGGAGGAAAAGAGAACTTAATTTCAACCGATTTCAAAAAAAGGAGGAATTTTCAATTCGTCCGTATTTTTTTTAAACCATCTTGGACGAGTTACTAAGAAAACTCATAAAATGCCTTATCATGAGGGGTTTATACCAAAATGCGAAATGCAAAATCACCTAGCTTCATAAACTTTTAAATTGTAACAAAATGAAAGACTGTTACCGCCATCTATTGGGTGGTAGTATAAATTAAGTATTAAAAATTTTATCAAACGCCATCTCTATTAAAATATTGAAATCATAAAGTCTCAAATGTAAATTCTTAGAAGTTTACTTTTAACTTTACTAAAAAGTAAAACAATGAACAAAATAACACAAAATTTTCCGCTAGATGACTCTCAAAACTTTTGTGTTTATATTTTTATTTACTAGATGGCGTTTCAGATAATTAACTAGCGAACTGAAAATGGGGTAACTAAATAAGATGTAAAAAAATCTATTTATTTGTAATTAATGTACACGATTGTAAATTTGCTTTACAATAACTCACCACAAGGTGCAATACAGAGTTATTGTATTGTATTGTACAGTAAAATATCTCGACGACTATTTTTATCTTTCGTATAAATTATAAACAAACAACAAACATTTACAAATATTTATTTCAACATTTCGAAACCCTTAGAATTATAACAACAACACTGGAAAAAATAGAAAGTACGATTTAGCTTCGCTCATAATTCAGACTTGTCTTTGCCCATTCTTCTCATGGACACATCCATTTTTAAACTAGAAGGTAACCAAGTATCTTCTATAATTCTTTGCTCTATTATTCTCCTGTAGACATGGGCGGAGACCCGAGGTGAACGCTTTCTCTTTGGCGAGTCGAAGTCCACTTCGTAAAGGCCGAATCGTTCACTGGGAATAAAAAGTAGAATCATACATACATTTAATCCCTTATACGGGGTAGACAGAGCCAACAGTCTCGAAACTGAAAGGCCACGTTCAGCTGTTCAAATAGTTACAGGTTATTGTTATACAGAAGATTCTTAAGTTTATTATCCTTTCCCTTGATTTACTTTTACAAACTGCATGGGAAACATGGAAGTTTTCTCTAAATGTCCCTTAGTCGCTTTTTACGACATCCATGGGAAGAAGATTGGTCCCTTTGAAGTAGGACTATTTTAAAGTGACAGGAATCAGACGGCGCACCATTAATTTTATTTTGTGCCTACTGCCTACCTATCTAGGTACAAAAATATTCAATAGATAGAACTACCCTGAATGAATGAACAGTTATGAATGTGAATGAAATATTATGAGATCGAATGAGCGGAATGAATAATATGAACGATATGATGGTTTGATCTGAATGAATATGAGCATGTATGTATGAGTCGTATCGAACGAATTAACTGAATGACGGTAACAATATATCACTCAGAATAGAGTTTATCAACAACTACATATTTTGCTTATGACGTTATAAAGGTCTTATTCGCAGTATCCACACATACGCTGTCACAAAAGCGGACCTCGGATTCTTAAGCATAACAAAAAAAATCCTATTGATGAGATGACTTGCCGATAATGAGAGAAAGAGTGATAATGTTGGCTCTAACTACCCCGTATGAGATAAAGATGTAATTATATGTATATGTATGTATGATGAGAGAAAGTTGTGTGTGAAAGAAATATATGAAATCAGAAATGTTTATATGCTAGAAATCGTAATTAAATGAACAGAATAATAACATGAAGAGAGTTATGAATGTGGATGAAGCGAAGGAAGTATGCAGAGATCATGGCAAGTGGAAAGAGGTAGTCTCTGCCTACCCCTCCGGGAAAGAGGCGTGATTTTATGTATGTATGTATGTAAATCGTAATAGCTACCTACAGCATTAATATTAAGTTTTTTTCATGATGTAAAATCGTATAATTTCTGCCTACCTCACGCCAGCCCCCCACTCCACGTTGTCCATCAAGCTCCAAGCAGTGTATCCCCTCACATTGGTACCGTCTTCTAACGCGAACAACAATGCTGTCATGTAACCCCTCAGGTTTTCCACGCGACTGCCGTCTCTCAGTCCGAGGCCAGTAGACCAGCCATGTTCCGTGATGATAATGGGGGGGTAATCGTAGTTCAGGTTTAGGTAGACGCAAGCTTTGTATAGGCCGAATGGGGCACTCTGTAATGTAGAATTAAGATAGACTAGTTTTTTATGTGCAATAAAGTGTTAGGGACAAACAAACTAGTAATGATATTTCGTGTGGTTGCTGGTACTTTAGACTAGGACCATTTATCATCGATCAAGGTAATAACTAACAATAATTCCTCATGGAACAACCATAATCAAAGCTACCGACGACATTACCATCTTCAGGCTTCAGGCTGTCACGAGCCACATCATGAGAGATATGCGCTGATCTCGCGTTAGAAGTCATCAGCGCATACTTTTTAGACTAGGAAATATTTTTTTCATCCCTTTAGTTCAATACTATAAACCGCCTATTTGTTTGGGGGGTTGACTAAACACATTACAGTCGTTAATTAGTCGCTTGAATTTTTCTATAAGTCCTTCGGATATTTTTCGTTTCATAAATAAATCTAAACACTGTCTTGTCCCTGAAGATAGGCACGCACGACGTTTTACCGCGCGAAAACCTGTCCACCCGCTGGTCTATGCTACTTTTGACGTCCTATGAAAATGCTGCAGTGTAGTTTGTTCCGCCGCTTCTTCTACACATGCGCATTGGAAGCGGTAGTAGTTATAATTCGATTTAAGTGACGTGACGTCAATAAGTGATACCTTGTATCCAATTTTGAAAATAAATCTATTCTATTCTACTATGTTCTGTCAAATATTTTGACCTCGTACCAATTTTAGGATCGCTGTTATAGACATATAATCGTGACTATACAGGACAATCGTAAAAAGAATAATGATAAGTAAGTATATACCTTACAACCACAAAACACAAAATACATGTATATTTTTCACAAAACACAAAATATACAAGTACCTTCAACCAAGGAGAAGCACCCTGTGTCCAATTGGCACTCTGAGCGAAATCCACCAGCATATCATCTTCTAACGATGGCGAAGGATACTTTTTAACGCTTGGTTGGGCTTGAACAGTAGTGTAATGGTTCATGCCGAGGAAATCTGCTGATCCTGAAATACTATTTTGATGAAAAAAACGTTTTTGCCCGAATAATCGAGGCTAAAGTTCTACTCTAGGTAGGAACCTTTAACGACTATCAACAAAAATGTGTATAATAAGTGATATAAAATCAGAATTTCATTCATTCATTTTTTTTATAAGCTTTGCTTTGGAAATTTTCTTATTTTGTTTTAGCTTCCGACAGTCTTAAAGTCAATAAATTGTATTTTTACCGTAATGTAATAATTACCGTACACTCTTGTGTAAATTAATGATCTTTATTCATTCGTTCATTCATTTTATTTTTTCTAACCTATCTGGCTATTGACATCATGAAGTAAAGATTAATAAAGTGAGCATGTAAATTACCCTTAAGTAGAGTCTTCTCTTCAGGAGTTAAGCTTGGCAGGCGAGATCTGTGAAAACCCTGTTCTTTACTTCTAGAAGCAACAGCTTCCTTGACTGATGGCGGGAAATCCCCGTCTTTGGACCATATCGGACTCACGTATAGACCAATCTAAATATAAAATGAGTTCGATAAGGAATATTTTTACATGCAAAACTTGCGTCCAATGTATATCATCATAACAATCAGTATAGGTATACTTTACTGGCATAGAATACAAAAAGAGTTGCAGGTGTGCAAATATAAACGAACGGAAAATAAACTTATTGAATGTTTAAGGAATTTATTCACAAATTGTTCAAATATAGTTTAAAAGAACAATAAAAGAAAAGATACTTAATAAAATCCCAAAACTTACAGTAAAATCCCTTGCGATTTCTGCAGCTTTTACATTCTCGGTTTGGTTGTTAATAGGCTCCACCCAGTTAACTGATATCGCTATACCTACTGACCCTGGAATAAAAACATAATATATTAAATATTAAAAAAAATATACAGGGGCTGTACAATTTGTGAATTAAATTTTAGTTTGTAATCATCATTTTTATAAGTATTTTTAGCTTTAGTTTTAATTTGAGCTCATTTTAATTAAGTTTTCTATTTTTAATGATTAAATAATTAAATGTTTTAGATTTTAATTAATTACAAAATTTTATTACATAATATAGATAATTCAATTTATTAATTATGTTTTTTTTTTATATATATATTTTAGGTACTTTCATAACGTATGAATTAAAATCTTACCTTGGTATTTCACCTTATATTCATTTTGATATAACCTATACGCTCTTGCATGGGCGAGCATAACATTTTTTACGCACAAATAGTCTCCAATGCCCTTTGAATTTATTCCTGGTGCAAAACTCCCACTGTACCCATCGATACATACACTATTCGGTTGATTAATCGTTATAAAATACGGGACTTTGTTTGCGAAATTGTCATAAATTATCCTGGCGTAGTCTTCAAACCAATTAATTGACAGTGGATTAGCCCAGCCACCTAGGTCTTGTAAAGATTGTGGAAGGTCGAAGTGGTACAGAGTAACCATAGGCATAATATTGTATTTAATTAATTCGTCAATCAAATCGTTGTAGTATTGTAAACCCTTTTTATTGATTTTATTGGAGAATCCTGAAAATAAAGTTAAAGAATCAAAGATAAAAAGTTGTTAGTGAGGATGACAATGTTGATGAGGACAAAAAAAAAAATATTTAAGACGGCCTTCTTTTATAGTGGTTGCGTTAGTTAGTTCGAAATGGTCAAGTTATAAAATCAAGAATATGTATTCTAAAGTGGGTTGCTATCTATGAATATATACAAATATGAATGAAAATAAAAAAGGGGTCAGCAGTGGGATCAGGAAAAAGACAGCGGTGTGAATAATACAACTATAAAAAACCTGTAGGTAGGACTCTGGTCCAGGCTATAGAAAACCTGTAGAAGTCCACTCCAAGTTCCCTCAACATCTGAACATCTCTTGAGATATGTTGGTAAGAGTCGCACGCCATATCCCCGTCCGGGGTAATCTCGGGGCGACTGTGGACGTATCTGTCCCATATACTTTCACTTTTACCTGAAAATAAAATGTTTTAGAGAATAAATTTTGATATGAAAATCTCATGAAAATCGGGGATAATAGATAGAGTAACAAAGTTGACGTGTTACTTAATACAAATAGCGTTTAACATATTTGCGAATAGTTTCTCAATTAGGCTCTCTCTCATCATGGCGTATTTCAAGTTACATCCTCTGTCATTAAGCTTCAGGGTCTGGGATCCGCTGTATCAATTACACTGAACGATTGTCACATAATGAATGAGTTAAATCATTTATTCAAACTGTTCGTTTGTAAATTCTCCTAATAGGTATTATAAATGTGAAAGTGTGTATCTATTTTTATTACTCTTTCACGTAAAAACTTCTAAATAAATTTTCAAGAAACTTTACAGTGATGAATCTTAGACGAGACGTATGAATAACATAATAGAAGATTAAAATTTATAGAGATTTAACGCGGACAAAGTCGCCGGCAACAGCTAGTTTTTTATATGCATTCATTCGTTCACTCATTCCACTTCCATGATAAATTCAATTTTTTTTTCTTCACTCTTTCATTTCTCCCATATTTCTCACCATTTCTTCCCTTGGTCATGCCTTCACTCGTTCACACCTTCACTCATCCATTCACTTACCATCAGCATCCCACCCCCCTTCCACTTGATAGGCCGCCGAAGCCGTGCCAAATAGGAAGTCATCTTTAAATCGACGTTGTTTATTATCAGTCCAACTGTAGGCCCCCGATAAACTGAAATAAAAATATTACAACATAAAATCATTAAAAATGGATCTTACCTTAGTAGATAAGATCCATTTTTAATGATTTTAACTGTAAAAAGATTTACTATGTTTTATTATTTGACTATAATATCATCTGTGTATATAACTAACGAAAAGACTTCCTCTCCGAACCATTCGTCGAAACAAATAGACTTCTACATTTTTGGCGACGAATCGTTCAAATATATAAATTCCTCCTGTTCAGTCTCCTGATCGCGAACAAATGACCATCGAAGAAAATTACTCAGTTAATATTTTAAATAAAGTATTATTTATGAAACGTGGTAAAGGCGCCGCTAAGTTTATTTAAAGTCGCTGTCGCTGACTGCGGAATTCCATCCATCCCCACAGGGTAGGTAACTATCAGGTACCTGCGCTATCTACTATCATACCTATATATTTACTAGCTTCCGTCCACGGCTTCGCTACTCCATTAATTTTTAAAAAGTAGTAAGCAATTACATTCTGTCAAAATCAGTGTAAATAATGGTTTTATAGTTTATTCTTATTAGTTAGGTATGTAAGTAACATATAAAAGTACAAAAAGTTTTAAGGATATGGACGGATTAATGCAACTAAGTGTTACCTACCTTATCTTAATAAATTACATAGTTATTACATCACCATTATTTTAATTTGTTATCATTTTATGTAGGTACCGAGGTAACTACTTCCTTTATTTTTACATTTCATATTTCAAAAAATATTTTGGTTGTAAAAAAGTAAACAATTTAAGTGTTTTAGATAACTCTATTTCGTCTTTATGTGTATTGCTGAATTTATGTTATAAAATTAACTTACCTTATTATTATGAATAAATATTGAAACATTATAACAGAACTGAAATAAGACTGGAAACACATGGGCAGTCATGAATTGTGAAATGATTACAATTAATTTATCATTATCTTGTATTGATAATGATAAAATAACTTTAAGGCCCTTTTCCCACGTAAAGACAAACGTGCAACAAGTTCATTTAGATTTAATTTTGTATTTGCAAAATCATTTTCATTATTTGAAAATGATTTCGTAGGTAAGTATAAAGTATTCTATGTTCGTAGGTATTTGAGTCATGACTATCTTAGCTTAGCTTAAGTACATTTTACTCTTGTATTACACGCAAAAGTTTTTTTTATGTAATTAATTGATGCAACATGTTTCGAAGAGAATATTGTATCATGTGAGTGTAGGCTTATTTGTTCTTTAGGTTGGCTATTCTGCTTGCAGAAAATTTGCGGAAGGAAGATTGACATGATTTATGATTGTCACTGTCATGTCACCTAACTGTCATCCTGACAGCCCAGTTCAATAAATAAAATGAACGCACCAGTGTAAACGGGCGGAACGCTCGTTCATTTTAATGTTTCAAAATAAATGAGTAAAGATAATCTTCTGAAAATAGTGTGATATTTAGCCTCTTAACATAAAATAATTAAAAGTTTCTCTCGTATCCTAATTTTTATGTGAATATAAGCGAAAATGCATCGACGCAGGGGTCCTAACTTTACATATGTCAGTAGCTGCGTTAAATACATGATATTCGTTTTGAATTTCATATTCTGGGTGAGTATTACCTTTGTTTGCGCAAATTATTCAACTATCTAACTGAAAGTTATGTGAACGATTACGAAAGTCGCTGGAAAGTTGTTTAAAAAGTGTAATGCCCGTCCATTGTGTGATTCATGCTATTGATATTGTGGTGTGGGAACGAAGCTCGTATGGTCGGTAACGTCGCTGGTGTTTCCGCTTGTGATTATGATTACCGCCACAACAATGGTTTGACATTGTGAATTTAGCTATGTACATACATACATTATTGTTTTCCTTTGTCTGGTACTAGTGTATATGTATGTACATCATATATGACCAACATACCGTCTACCGGCGTTGCTAGAGTTATATGATACAATATCTTTAAATTACAAGAGAAAAAGCTTTCCAGGTCAAAGTCCATATTATTTAATAAAAAAAAACATCTTTAAAAATACGTCTTTACCAGTTAAAATTTGATCATAGCATTGAAATTGCCATATTTAAGCCTAAAATTCCTTACTAATTGTCTCATAACTGAGTCATACCAGTGTGTACAATAACTTCAATTAGTATGTGTCACACCCTTAACACTGTGGAATAAAAATACCTACTTATATTTTGAATGTGCAAGTCTGGTAAATGGCCCCCCCATTTACCAGACTGTTTGTATGAAATATCTATATAAATTCTACCCATGCAAAGCCAGGGTGTGTCGCCAGTAAATCTATATAGCTATTATTTATATATATATATATGTATGTTGTATACAACAGATCTGTTACTGACTGACTAACTGTGCTCTTAACACAGCCCAAACCAAGGGGGTGATGGCCTAGTAACCTATCACTATACATACATACATAAAATCACGCCTCTTTCCTGGAGGGGTAGGCAGAGACTACCTCCTTCCACTTGCCTCAATCTCTGCATACTTCCTTCACATGTCACTATACGCACCTCAATTCCATCACTAAGCCTTACAGCTGAGTGTTGCTTTCCAGTCTCTACAAGATTGCTGACTCTGTCTGAAAAGACGTGATTGTAGTACGTATCATTTTGTTTTCACAGTTATTGGGCGGATTGCTTGTTGGAGTCGGATTGTATGCATTTATCGACAAATGGCAGGCCACGGGATTGATCAAGGTAAAAATAATTGTTTAAGTTTGGCGTGTGGTTCCCGGCACCAATACTAAAAAGAATAGGACCACTCCATCTCTTTCCCATGGATGTCGTAAAAGGCGACTAAAGGGTAGGCTTACAAACTTGGGATTCTTTTTTAGGCGATGGGCTAGCAACCTGTCACTATTTGAATCTCAATTCTATCATTAAGCCAAATAGCTGAATGTGGCCATTCAGTCTTTTCAAGACTGTTGGCTCTGTCTGCCCCACAAGGTATATAGACGTGACTATTTGTATGTATGTAGCTATACTTTCGCATTTGGCTAGCCTGTAATGACAGTGTCAGAATGATAAATAAACAATATAAAAACAGTTACCATACTATGTATGTATAAGTTTGGAATAAGTGCAAGTCTGTGCTGTGTGGTTTCCGGCACGAATATAAAAAAAAAAGGATAGGATAATTCCATCTCTTTCTCAATGACATCATAAAACGCAACTTATAAACATGATAGGCTTGGCTTATAAACATAACCATTGTAACATTCTATGAATCAAGCAAGATCAAAGAAAAGTTTAATACACATGTATTATTTATAAATAGTAGAAAATATCATTAAAAATTTTTCAATAATTTACAATAACTACATGTAGCAGCACACCCAAAAAATATTGTTGAAATGAATATATCTATGTAATTTTGTTTATTGTGTTTATCATTCTCGATGTTTTCTGTGTACATAAATAAGTAAATTAATAAATACATCTATGTAAAAAATCGTCCCTTACTGAGTGAGTGTGACTGACTGGTAGGCAAACCCCTTGGTTTAGACCGAAATTCAGCATGCAGATGCCATATATTTACTAGGGGTGTACAAAGAAAAGATTTGGCCATGGATCCTGGATTGGGTTTTTTTTTAAGTTTTTACACAAAACGGTGCCCCGCCTGAACTGGCAACCTTTGCAATAATATACATAACTTAATTATATGTATGTATTTATGTTGGTATAATAGAATAGATTTATTTTCAAAAATTGGATACAGCGTATCACTTAATGACGTCACATAACTTAAATCTAATTATAACTACTACCGCTTCCAAAGCGCATGTGTAGAAGGAGCGGCGGAACAAACTACACTGCAGCATTTTCATCGGACGTCAATTTAATCGAATAACCTCTCTTATAATTCCAGTTGGACACGATCTACGACCTCATGCTGAACATCAGTCTGCTGATAGCGCTTCTCGGTGGCGTTGTGTTCATAGTGAGTTTCGCCGGGTGCCTCGGGGCGCTACGCGAGAACACATGCCTTCTGAAATTCGTGAGTAATTTATATATCCAAACTTATGTTATAAATGTGAAAGTAAGTTTATAACATTAAATCACGTCTACATCCCCTGCGGGGTAGACAGAGCAAACAGTCATTAAAAGCCTGAAAGGCCAGCTCCATGCTAGAATTGTGATTGAAATAGTGACAGGTTGCTAGCCCATTGTCTAAAAGTACCCACGTTTAAAAGCCTTTCCCTTAGTCGCCTTTTTTTATTCATGCCGGGAACAACACAGTTTTACCTGGTTTGAACCCTGGGTTTACTCACAAACACGTACAAGGCATATACATATTTCATTTAATCTCACTCTCATTCAGGTTGAACGAAGTGATAGATAAAGAAAGATGATCTGACATGTCAAAATTAGTAGTAATATACATACATACATATGGTCACGTCTATTTCCCTTGCGGGGTGGACAGAGCCAACAGTCTTGAAAAGACTGAATGGCCACATTCAGCTATTTGGCTTAATGATAGAATTGAGATTCAAATAGTGACAGGTTGCTAGTCCATCGCCTAAAAAAAGAATCCCAAGTTTGTAAGCCCATCCCTTAGTCGCCTTTTACGACATCCATGGGAAAGAGATGGAGTGATCTTATTCTTTTTTGTATTGTTACCGGGAACCACACGGTACCTTTCATTACGGTTCATTTAATCTCACTCTCATTCAGGTTAAACGAAGTGATAGTAAGAGAAAGATGATCTGACAAGTCAAAATTTGTAGTAACATAACACAGCATGAAAATTTTGACGGCCTCTGTGGCGCAGCGGTAGTGCGCTTGTCTGTGTCACCGGAGGTCCCGGGTTCGATTCCCGGCCAGGGCATGATGAGAAACGAACTTTCTCTGATTGGCCTGGGTCTTGGATGTTTATCTATATACATACGTATTTATTATAAAATATAGTATCGTTGTGTTAGTATCTCGTAACACAAGTTTCGAACTTACTTCGAGGCTAACTCAATCTGGGTAATTTGTCCCGTATATATTTATTTATTAAAAAAAAAAAAAAACATCGATTGTTCAAATTCTTCTTCTCATTGCAGTACTCTCTCTGCCTCTTAATACTGTTCCTGGTGGAGATGGGTGGGGCCGTATGCGGGTTCGTGTTTCCACGTTCACTTCACGGGTTGCTCGAGCAGAGCTTCACCGAGCGTGTGGTGCATGCGTACAGAGACGATCCGGACTTGCAGAATTTCATTGATTTCGCTCAGAGTGATGTGAGTATTGTACGGTTCTCGGTATCTCTGTTGGCATAAAATTTTGTGTCATAATTTTTTTTTAAATGGTTACGTGTACCTTTGTTTAGCTTAATAATTGTTATGTATAATGTTATTTGGCATAACTTTTTTTTTAGGCATATTTCCTAACCTAACCTGGGCAAAAGAAATTAGTCTTAAACTATATTTATGCCTATTAAAATAGTATGCCAAAACCAATTATGCCAAAAAAACTATTATGACAAAAAATAGTATGTGTAACTCGTTATGCCAAACTGAAATAGGACAAAAAAAATTTGTGCAATAAAAGGGATCCCGTATTGGACCTTTGAAATGAGCCTCTTAGGATGACAAGAAAATGTTTAGATATTATGATAACTCCTTTCTTTAATATGTTTTCTAGGGATGATTACCAAAATTGTGGTTATATCATGAAACGTTTATGCAATACTAACTCTTGCTCAGTCTTTTCAAGACTGTTGGCCCTGTTTACCCCGCAAGGGATATAGACGTGACTATATGTATGTATGCATGTACAAAAATAAAAATTACAGCTGCCTTCAGAAAGTTCTTCATGCATGCATGCATGCCTATTAAAATAACACTCACCCTTGACCATTATTCTCATTTTCAGTTCCACTGCTGCGGCCTCACCTCGGCTGGCTATATGGACTGGTCCAAGAACGAGTACTTCAACTGTTCCTCGCCATCAGTGGAGCGCTGCGGAGTGCCCTTCTCTTGTTGCATAAACGCGACTGACATATCATCCGGCCTCGTCAATATTATGTGCGGCTACGGAGTGCAGAACTTCCCAGTAAGTGTACTATTATTATTATTACATACATATGATCACGTCTATATCCCTTGCGGGGTAGACAGAGCCAACAGTCTTGAAAAGACTGAATGGCCACGTTCAGCTATTTGGCTTAATGATAGAACCGAGATTCAAATAGTAACAGGTTGCTAGCCCATCGCCTAAAATAGGAATCCTAAGTTTATAAGCCTATCCCTTAGTCGCCTTTTACGACATCCATGGGAAAGAGATGGAGTGGTCCTATTCTTTTTTGTAATAGTGCCGGGAACCACACGGCACTTATTATTATTATTTATTATTAAACTTAGATATTTTTACATTTCATACATTTAACTGCTACAGTGTAACAAAATAATATGTAGGTTTGAACGTACACTGGCACTCATCGTTGTACATCCATAAAATGTAGGTAGTTTTACAAATGGCTATGGCCAACTAGATGGCGGTAGTGAGCTGTTTTTAAAACTACCCTCAATATTTGTTCAGGGTTTAGGGAGCTTACTCACCCTTAATATTTGGTGTGAAAGTGGAAAAATGCTAAAGTTAAGTTCATCAAGTTAAAAACTTAGCATCATAGATGGCGCTAGTGAGCTGTGGTTAGTGCTATTTCAAGTGTGGGGGTAAGAGTGGTGAACACACCAAAGTTTAATCCATCCACACTAATAATAAAGAGGAAAGATTTGTATTTTTGTATGTTTGTGTGGAATAAACTCAAAAACTACGGGTCCGATTTTGATAAAATTTGGCACAGATATAGAATAGACCTTCAAAAGTGACATAGGCATAAATTTGTTTTGAAATAAATTTATTTCAAAACATAAAACACAAAAATATGTCCACCCGTGCGAAGCCGGGGCGGGCCGCTAGTATTAATTAAAGCAATTATTATAAAAAAAAAAGTTTTACTTAATATGGTTATCAGAAGTACCGTGTGGTTCCCGGGTGCAGTGTGGTTCTCGGCACCAATAAAAAAAGAATAGGACTACTTCATCTCTTTCCCATGGATGTCGTAAAAGGCGACTAAGGGATTGGCTTATAAATTTGTGATTCTTCTTTTAGCCGACGGACTAGCAACATGTCACTATTTGAATCTCAATTCTATCATAAAGCCAAACAGCTGAATGTGGTTTTTCACTCTTTTCAAGACTGTTGGCTCTGTCTACCCCGCAAGGGATATAGACGTGATTATATGTTTGTATGTATGTACGAGTATATACATATATATAATGCCAACAGTCTCGAAAAGACTGTTAGGTCACGTTCAGCTGTTGCTGGCTCAATGATTCAAATAGTGACAAGTTAATAGCCAAAAAGAAGTATCTACCACCACCACCACACGGCACGGTTACATCGAAAAATGGCGCCTATTTCGTAAATTCTTACACAAAATCTTCAATCTCCAGGTGGCCGAGGCCAGCAAGCGGGTGTGGACGAGCGGCTGTATAGAAATAGTGCGGCTGTGGGCTGAACGCAACCTCTACACCATCGCGTCCGTGGCCCTGGGCGTGGCGCTGTCGCAGCTGTTCGTCATCTACCTCGCCAAGACGCTCGAGGGGCAGATCGAGCTGCAGAAGGCTAGGTGATTGTCTGATGGGGATTGGTTCGCCTTAATGCGCTTGTATTGGCTTAGGGGACTTGTAAAATTGAAGGACTTTTGCTGTCTTAAATGACTGGTATCGCTTTAAAAGTCATGAATCGCCTTAAAGGTCATGTATCGCCTTAAATGACTTGTATTGCCTTAAATGAGTTGTATTGCCTTAAATGACTTGTATTGTCTTAAATGACGTGTATACAATTCTAGATGGCAAACATGAAGCCTTAAAGGTCATGTATAGCCTTAAATAATTTGTATTGTCTTAAATGAATTTTATCACTTTTTGAAGACTAGTATCACCTTAAATGACATGTGTCATCTTAAATGACTTGTATCATCTTAAATGACATGTATACAATTTCAGATGGCAAACATGAAACAGGGGTTCGGCAAGCGCCTACCGCGACGAGTGTCGCCGGGCGCTGCTGTAGCACACGACGCGCGACACATCGCGTGCAACATGTGTCCCGGACGGACACGACAGGCAACTTCACATGTAAGACGATTTTGTGGCGGTCTGGTTTGAATACGGCGTATTGAATCTTACGTGTTTCTAAAAAATACATGGATATGATTTAAAAAAGGAATTAACAATTTTTTTTCAGCGAATAATTCCTTATTATGTTTTCGAAGTAACGACACGTGACACGAGAATGGACACGACAGGCAACAAAAATGACTTCAGAAATAATCGCATTTTAAGCAATTAATATTTAATTACAAGTGGACTAGTGCTAGTCGTCTCTTTTATTAGAGTAAACAAAAAAAAATTTAGCGTGTGAAACTTTTGTAAATAGCAAAGTCAACTTTATTATTCGTGAGATATTCTATATTTAAAAAAAAATTTTTTGGATTTTGGAAAAAAACTTCAAACTAAGTTATGTGTAATTAATTTCAAAATTATAAATAAATTTAATATCTTATAGAATTAATCGTAAATTTTAAATTTTCGAAAAAATATATAAAAATACGTTTTTAATTCAAATATTATATTATGCTGTGTTTTAACCAGACTGACCAAAAAGTGAGAGTATTATAATGTGCCATTCTATCGAGTGAAGTGAAGTGAAGACTGAACGATGCCAGTGTTTTACTAAGACTTAACGGACATTTGAAATAAATTGTAAGTCAGTAACATTTCATAGACTTGTGAGTCTTTTCCAGCAAGATAAATTATTATTTGTATATTATCACGTCTATATCCCGTACGAGGTAGTAAGACCCAACAGTCTTGAAGAAACTGAAAGACAACATTCAGCTGTCGGCTTAAAGCATGGAATTGAGATTCAAATAGTGACAGGTTTCAAGAAAGATATCCATGGAAAAGATATGAAATGGTTCTGTAGAAACCAAAACAGCTCTTCCCGAGCTGTAACTCAAAATATATTAAATTAATTAAGATATTTAGAGTTGTTAATGTAAAATTCTCGTTAGGAAATGTAATTTCATTTTTTCTTGAAGTTGTTCTAGTATTGTTTTAATATTATTTTGTATTTGCCTTTGTCTCAATGCATTTGTTATGGTATAGAAAAATGCATTTTTTAAAACCTTTGTATAATATGTTTAAGTAATTTTCCTTAAAAATATGGAATTTTGACTTGGTATTTCTTATATCTTTTATATTTTTTTTATAGTTGACGTACAGTTGTCTGCAGTAAAACTTGACCCCTACAGTAGGAGTCATGTTCTTTGTAGGCGATTGTACATTTTATAGAGGTCAATTTTGCTAAAGAAAATGAGATATATGGACTTGATATACAAGTTTTCAAACATTTTAACTTTAGTTTGTATTTAAAAATTACACATTCAATTTAGATGTAATTTTGTCAGAGAATCGTTATGGATAGGTATATGTGTAAATATTTTCTCATCGTTAGAATAAGTTTGTATAGTTGCCATTTTGGATATTATGAAGGGTACGTGAAAATTTGGTACAGTCAAAAACATAAATAGATTTCAACAGTACTATTTCCCCCGATCCAAAAAAATTTTTGTATTAAAAAAACGAATGCTTAAAAGTTCACCAATATTTACATTAATATAACGACGTCTATACTATATCCTTCGTAGGGTAGACAGAGCCGACAGTCTTGAAAAGACTTGTTTTTTTTATTATTATTTTATTTTACAATTGTTATTCCATTTCAAATATTTTTTTTTGTATCTGTATACAGCTCTGTTGACTGTACCTACATATATTTTAAGAGATGGTTTTGGTAAGCGAAAATCAGTCTCTAAAATATTTATACTTATTTTGAGTGGGCCCTAATGTAAGCACGTTGTAGTTCAACTAAAATTATCTCTTCCGTTTACAGTATTTTTACCCAACTACTAAAGATATATTTCGTCAGTTCATGTATTATGATTAAGTATGCAGTCGAAAAAAAATGTTACTTTTGCCAAATTGACTGATTATTATTTTGTATATTTCAATGTTGTGTTAGTCAAAATATTTATGCCAATTTTGTATTGCCAAATCTGACAATTATGGCGGACTCAGGGCTCATCTGGTAGAGGGGGTCGTAATTGGGTCTAACGCCAGGAGAAAGATGACTTTAATAATTTTTTGATGAACAAATGAACGAAATCTCCAACTAAAATGTAATTTTCAATATGACCGCATTCGTACGAGCGTTTTTTTAAACTTTGTGACGTCATGCCCCACGTTGGGCGCCAATGTGACATTTTAAATAATAGGTCGCAGGTAAGTCGCGTGCAAAGACAATTTAAAGACGTGACGTCTCGAGAGATGGACAGTGATACAAGTGACAAAACATAGAGGTGAAAAAGAGAAAGACAAGGCACAAGTTACAAAAAACCTTCGTGTTAATACGGTTCAATAGTAGAATTTTGATTATTTGTGATTGAACTCTAGAATTAAGTATTTGCTCTTAAATTGACAAAGAAAAAAAATTGTTATTTTTTTTTCTTTAGTGTAATGAAAAAAGGATCTCTAAGAGACTTGTATCTTAAATGTAAATGTATGAAAATAATATTCTTTTACAATCTGTATGACTACGATTATACTTGAGGTATAGAAAGTAAAAAAATTGTAATCGGCTAACATTTTGTTTTATTGTACTTTTGCTTTTGCGTATTTCGAGAAAGAAACAGCGAAGGAAGTATGCAGAGATCGTGGCAAGTGGAAAGAGGTAGTCTCTGCCTACCCAGGTAACTCGCGCCATCTATTGAAATATATATGAACTAGTCACCATTTTTTAGAATGCGCTTGTCGAATTAACCACGATTTTGTTTGTAATTGTTAGTAATGTTTTAATTACTACGGTAGCTGTGCAACCTCGCCTTCATTGGTGTATCGAAGGTGGCCCATGTAACTCCTAAACCATGTCTACTAGTTTTTTAAAACAGTTTTTAAGTAACGCCATCTATTGACATTTATGGGGATTAATTAGCATTAATAGGTTCTGAGTGCTTTTGGTTAAACATACCGAAAAATGTATCTACTTCGTGGCCCATTTTTGGTCGAGATTAATTGTGATTATCTGTAGTAGTACACTTTTCTTTTCTTGGTATCTACGACGGCTTCAGTAGCGGTGAACCCGAGGGGCAGAATGAGTTACGTTCATTACAGCCCTTTCCAAATAATGCATCTTGTTATAATAGTGTTTTTTCCTCGATGGTTTTGATGTAAATCTTTTCTTGCTAGATGGCGCTTGTTTCAAAATTAATTGAAGAAACGCACGCCATCTATTGAAATTTATATGAAACTTTATAGTTTTGGTCAACATACCAAAATATAAAAGTACCCTCCGGCACGTTGATTTGTTTTGAATAAGTAGATTCACGTGGATTTATACAACTTATACTAAACTAATTAGAATTCTTCTTGATCCCTATCGTCGTTTTGAAGACGGTTTGCAGAATTTTGTCATTAAGTAAATATAAATAAATATATACGGGACAAATTACACTGATCGAGATAGCCTCGAAGTAAGTTCGAGACTTGTGTTATGCTATATTTTATAATAAATACTTATATTGATAAACATCCAAGAACCAGGCCAATTAGAGAAAGTTCGTTTCTCATCATGCCCTGGCCGGGATTCCAACCCGGGACCTCCGGTGTGACAGACAAGCGCACTTCCACAGAGGCCGTCGAAAGTATAGAATAAGTAGTTATATCCTACTACTATTATAAAGGCGAAAGTTTGTATGGATGTATGGATGTTTGTTACTCTTTCACGCAAAAACTACTGAACCGATTACCATGAAATTTGGTATGTAGGTAGCTGAAGACCCAGAATAACACATAGGCTACTTTTTATCCCAGAGTTCCCGCGGGATTGATAGGGTTTCCATGCGGACGAAGTCGCGGGCGGCCTCTAGTGGAATGATAAAGGCATTTATTTTTGCCATATATATTTATTAGAACTAAGACACATGGATTTTATGGTAAGTCTACTTCTTCTTTCCCTTCTTCTTGGTGTCCACGACGGGTTCAGGCTCGGGCTCCGGCGTGGGCGGCGGCCAGTACTTGTCGAACAACTCGTCAGTAGCGGCGAAGCCGAGCGGCAGAATGTGACTACGTTTATTCCAGTCTTCTCTCTCCCGTTCCTCCTGCTCGTCTTGGGCGAGCTCGTCTCTCGCTTTGAGCTAGAAACATTGTTCTTAGTCGCCTCCTACCTGTCTTTAGTCCCGGTTGCATCCTCACCACTCTGGAGAGGAGCCCGGGGTATGCCTTTGACCATGGATTGGGTTGGATGAGTCAGGTTTTTATACGAAGCGACTCCCATCTGACCTCAACAACCTTTGCAGGGAAACCTAACCCGTATTGGATCGATCATGGTTACACATTAAGTTGCCTGAATGTGCAGGTTCCCTCACGATGTTTTCCCTCACCCTATTTACATTTCTTCCTCAGTCCTGATGACGATTACACTCTCCAGAATAGAGGTATTGTTTTATAGGGTTTGTCTTACATAGTCCACGGCCCGCATAAGATTAAAAAATACTAATCATTTTACTTATAACGATTGTCTAAGACTCAGTATATATTTTACTAGCTGTGCCCGCGACTTCGTCCGCGTGGAATTGTTATTTTGGAAATCATTGAAGCCCTCAAGGATGAATAATTTTCCCCGTTTTTTTCACATTTACCATTATTTCTTCGCTTCTTTTAGTTACAGCGTGATGTTATATAGCCTAAAGCCTTCCTCGATAAATGGTCTATTCAACTCAAAAATAATTTTTCATTTCGAACCAGTAGTTCCTGAGATTAGCGCGTTCAAACAAACAAACAAACAAACTCTTTAGCTTTATAATATTAGTATAGATTTTCTCTCTTTAATGATTTCTCTTTATTCGTGCTTTTGACCTTGAATCGGAGATGAAAAGGTCAACCTACTTTTCAGATATCAGTCTGCTTTTAGGTAGGTACTCTATCATATCCGACGCGTAACTGAATTCAGTATGATGATGATTTAAATTATAGATTTAGTAATGCAATATTCATAGATACCTCCATCAAAGCCAGATACTCCTCAGTATCAATTTCCTTCTTCTTCCCTTTAGGAGTCGCTTTGTCTTTCTTGGGCTTGTCCTTCTTCGGTTTGATCTTCAAGGGCGCGTAGATCCTCTTCGGGTTTTGGACCTGGTGCGGAGAGTCGATGAGGAGGTACTCAGGCGTGAAGGTGAACACCGACCGTACCAGGTTATATTGGTAGTCTGTGCTGAATCTGAAAATATATTTGTATGTCATCATGATCAGATGGGAGCGTTAAGGAGTATGATGGGTGTGAAATTGAGTGACCGGATAAGGAACAACGTGATAAGGGAATGTTGTGATGTGAAAGAACATGTAGTTACATGAATAGAAAAGGGTATGTTGAGATGGTTCGGTCATGTGGAGAGGATGAATGAAAACAGGTTGACTAAGAAGATATACAAGGAGAGTGTGGAGGGAAAGGTCGGAGTGGGAAGACCTAGACGAACGTATCTTGATCAAATTAAGGACGTCCTGGTAAAGGGTCAGGTCAAAAGTGCCCGAAACCGCCGAGCTTGCATGAAGAGAGTTATGAATGTGGATGAAGCAAAGGAAGTATGCAGAGATCGTGGCAAGTGGAAAGAGGTAGTCTCTGCCTACCCCTCCGGGAAAGAGGCGTGATTTTATGTATGTACTTATGTATGATCAGATGTTGTACAGGCAGGGCTGAAGAGCCGTTTCACATTTTCCAATGATGCAATGCTGCCCTCATTTGAAATAAATAATTTTATCTAAAACAAGGCGTAAATTATAAATGTTCTACATTAAATTACTCGATAATATTACAAACAATTTAATGAGCCAGTAAAACTGAGTTTATTATTTAGTTTTCTAAGTTAATATGCGAACATTACTAAAATTTGCACACTTTTGTAGCAAGAAAACATCTAATTTAATTAAACTAGCCCAATAAATGTCTCGTAATATTATCTAGTAATTTAATGTAGTACCTAGAACATTGAAAATTTCCATCTTTGTTTTAGATTGAATTATTTTATTTCAAATGAGCAGCACTGCGCCGTTGAAAAAATGTGAAATGGCCCTTAAGATTTGACGTTCTTTCGAAGATCTGGCCCGGAATACTTTACCAACGTTCGAAAAAACTCCTCCGCCAAATAGCGTGAGGGAAAACATCATCTGGGAAAAATTATGATGACTGACTTTGGTTACTGTGTTCACTCACATACATACATAAAATCACGCCTCTTTCCTGGTGGGGTAGGCAGAGAACTGTGTTTTTACTGTGTTCACTAAGTGTAAAAACAAGAATAAATCTAATTGACTGATTAAACATTCTGGCCTTATATTTTGGTAGCGGAGATCAGACGACTGTGTGAAGTCGGTAACCTTGTCGAAATACTTAGATAATAGACCTCAGGGTCTGTCATAATAAGGATGCAACCGGGACATATTTAAACGGGATTCGCTTCGTGTAACTAATTAATAGACTTTCCCACTCCTATTATATTTAATGTTATGACATATGATCATGTCTATATCCCCTGCGGGGCCGACGGAGCCAACAATCATCAAAAGACTGAAAGGACACCTCTTATTCATGGATAAATAGATAGAACATTTATTTTTATTCCCTACTATTATAATCTTAGATATCACGGGTCTATACACCCCGGATTTTTGAGAGGCTTGCGTGGGGATATAAATCCAACACGTAGAGGCCCTTTGGAGAAGTTGATGTTATGTTGTTCTCCTGCCAGAACCCGTTCCCGGACATATAATTCATAACTCTCTTCATGCAAGCTCGGCGGTTTCGGGTACTCTTGACCTGACCCTTTACCAGGACGTCCTTAATTTGATCAAGATACGTTCGTCTAGGTCTTACCACTCCGACCTTTCCCTCCACAATCTCCTCGTATAAACTTTATAGTTAGATAAACTTACAGATCGAAAATATAATGGATAATCTTGGTCAAATCCCTTAAAGAGCATTCGTAAGCGGCCCCTTCAAAGGTCACGAGATGCCTCGCGTCTGTGGTGATAGTGGAAACTGCGTTCTTGCCACGTTCCTCCTCACTCAGGTAGTATACCCCGGCTTCGGCTGGCGTGGGGAGGTGGTCCGCCTCGGCGATGAAGCGGGCTGCTGATAGCATGTTGTCCTGGAGAAGTGGTTGGTGATTGGTTGGCTGGTCTTTATAAGACCATGAGGATATGTGTACTAAGTATTTAGTATCAGTACTAAATACATAGTAAGTACTAAATAAATACTACTACTATAATACATCAATAATATAAATAATACATATATAAAAATATAATATACCTAATACAGTACTAAATAGCAAGTATTTAGTAGGTATTATTACTAAATACTTAGTACACATGGTACCGTACCATGTGTACCTACTAAGTATAGTACAGTAGTGGATATACATATATATACTTTTCTATACATAAAAAAAATTAAAAAATGAATATTTCATTCTTATAGGGTACGAAATGATAGTGTACATAATATTTCGTTCTTTTTTTGATCTTATCCATTCAGAGATAATATTACCTGAATTTTTTTGACTTATCAGTCAGCTTTACCCCTATAGCCCACTTGGAGAGTAATTTGGACTTGACACAGTTACCTTAAAACGTTTAAGCATTCGTTGCCGATCAGCCGCATCAAAGTATTGCATCTCCTTCATCCATTCACAAAACCATAGGATCAGTACTGCTTGAGTTGCTGAAAATAATATATGTACATACAAACATATAATCACGTCTATATCCCTTGCGGAGTAGACAGGGCCAACAACATTGAAAAGACTGATAGGCCACGATCAGCTGTTTAGTTTTATGATGGAATTGAGATTCATATCTTGACAGGTATTTATTTAGTACCTACCGATTTTTGTTTGTTTTTTATTAAAAACTACAGGCCGCCCGCGACCCCGTCCGCGTGGAATCAATCCCGCGGGAAGTCCGGGATAAAAAGTAGCCTATATGTTATTCTGGGTCTTCAGCTACCTACATACCAAATTTCATCGTAATCGGTACAGTAGTTTTTGCGTGAAAGTGTAACAAACATCCATACTGACATACAAACTTTCGCATTTATAATATTAGCAGAATTCAAACTTACGTCGATCCAGCTCATCATTCTGCGCCCTCCTCAGCAGGTTAGCCATTGTGTCCAAGAACCAGAACTCTGCCAAACTACTCTTATATTTCTTGCAGCCGACTAGATCGGCCAATATCTCTATACACCTCTGCTGTGCCGTGTAAGCTATTTTCGGTATGGCCTGAAAATCAAATCAAATATTTTTTATTTTCTTTGATTTTCAGGCCATCCATTCAGGCATTCCATTTCTTTCCCATGGATGTCGTAAAACGCGACTAAGGGATAGGCTTACAAACTTGGTATTCTTTTTTAGGCGATGGGCTAGCAACCTGTCGCTATTTGAATCTCAATTCTATCATTACTAAGCCAAATAGCTGAACGTGGCCATTCAGTCCTTTCAAGACTGTTGGCTCTGTCTACCCCGCAAGGGATATAGACGTGAACATATGTATGTATGTAGGTATGTATTTTTTATTTTCTCTCAAATATCAAGTACCTAGTAAATACATAAGATAGGTAAGAATATGAGAGACTGGTGTCTGAACTAAAATCTTATCAAATCTAAAATCTTTTCTAATATTATAAAACTGAAGAGTTTGTTTGAACGCGCTACTCTCAGGACTACTGGTTCGAATTGAAAAATGCTTTTTGCATTGAATAGACAATTTATCGAGGTAGGCTTTAGGCTATATAACGTCACGCTGCAACTATAAGATGCAAAGAAATAATGGAATATGTGAAAAAAACGAGGAAAATTATTCATCTTTGAGGGCTTCAATGATACCCAAAATAACTATTCCACAAGGACGAAGTCGCGGGTAAAGCTAGTAATTTATATAAAAGAAGATATAATAATTTTGCAATTATATCGTAGGTGAACAATGCCGTGTGGCTCCCGGCACAAATATATAAAAGAATAGGATCACTCCATCTATTTTCCATGGATGTCGTAAAAGGCGATTAAGTGATATGGTTTATAAACTTGGGATTCTTCATTTAGGCGATGGGTTAACAACCGGTTACTATTTAAATCTATACTAATATTATAAATGCGAAAGTTTGTATGTCAGTATGGATGTTTGTTACTCTTTTACGTAAAAACTACTGAACTGATTACGATGAAATTTGGTATGTAGGTAGCTGAAGACCCAGAATAACATATAGGCCACTTTTTATCCCGGAGTTCCCGCGGGATTAATTGTTAAGTTATGATAGGGTTTCCACGCGGACGACGTCGCGGGCGACCTCTAGTCTCAATTAATTAAGCCATCCAGCTGAACGTGGCCTTTCAGTTCTTCAAGATTGCATGCTCTGTCTACCCGCAAGGGATATAGACGTGACTATGTGTATGTGAACAGTAGGTGTCCTGTGGTTCTCGGCACTAAAATAGAATAGTATCTACTACTCCATCTCTTTCCTTCACGTAGGTATGTCATAAAAAGAGACTAATAGGATAGTGTGTCTCCTTTATCTCTTTTTACTTGACCCCCGGCTTACGGCTCTGTCTACCCTGCAAGGGATACAGACGTGATTACCTGTGGATCTATGTCAGTTTTAAACACTTTCGGCAACACATGAATCCTGTTAACTTCCTCAATCTGTCGGATTCTATCGGGCAGAACTCGGCGGAGTGAGGGGGACGGGAATATCTCCGGTCTCTCCTCCTCGCTCTCTTCTATCCGTACAGCTGTCTCTTCTTCTTCGTAGGATACTTCTGTTACAGCTTCTATTTTCTCTTCAGGCGCTGCTTTGGAAAGAAAATTGATAATAGATTTGGTTGCCGGCACATTAGAATAGAACCATTTCATATCTCTCCAATGGATGTCGTAAAAGGCGACTAAGGGATAGGCTTATAAACTTGGCACTCCTCTTGTAGGCGATGGCCAAGTTTATAGAATAGAACTATTTCATATATCTCCCATGGATGTTGTAAAAGGCAACTAAGGGATAGGCTTATAAACTTGGCACTCCTCTTGTAGGCGATGGCCAAGTTTATAAGCCTATCACTAAGTAGCCTTTTACGATAGTGACATTTTGTTACCTATCTGACGGTGACCCACTTAACAGGTGAGAGGTTCTCAGATTCTCAGGTGTCAGATTGTATGACAATAATATTTTCAGTTGCCTTAACTAGTGTATGTTTGTTTGTTTCTTCATGATCTCTCCTCGCCATACCGTCGCCGTAAGTATCTACCAGTTCTCTGTTAAAACATACATACATACATACATATGGTCACGTCTATATCCCTTGCGGGGTAGACAGAGCCAACAGTCTTGAAAAGACTGAATGGCCACGTTCAGCTATTTGGCTTAACGATAGAATTGAAATTCAACTAGTGACAGGTTGCTGGCCCATCGCCTAAAAAAGAATCCCAAGTTTTTAAGCCTATCCCTTAGTCGCCTTTTACGACATCCGTGGGAAAGAGATGGAGTGGTCCTATTCTTTTTTGTATTGGTGCCAGGGACCACACGGCACTCTGTTAAAACTTTGAGCAGAAATCAGACCAGCTATCAGTCTACGTACCGATTTCCTCAGGTTCAGCTGACAGCGACTCGGCCATCAGTGACTCCTGGGGTGACCTCTGACACTGTAGTCCTGACTCCGAAAGCAGTTTTTCCAGCATAGTACTGTGCAGGTCTTCAATTTTATGTGACGCCATCTTATTATCCTGCTTATATTATAAATGCGAAAGTTTGTATGTCAGTATGGATGTTTGTTACTCTTTCACGCAAAAACTACTGAACTGATAACAATGAAATTTGGTATGTAGGTAGCTGAAAACCCAGAATAACATATAGGCTACTTTTTATCCCGGAGTTCCCGCGGGATTGAATCCACGCGAACGAAGTTGCGGGCGGCCTCTAGTAAATTTATATACCAGCTTTTGAAAAGAAACCTATTCTTGATCTCGCACTAATAACTAGTTCCTAATTTGTCCGTTAAAAACTGAAATGACAATTTTTTGTGCAATTCGTAAATGAGTTTTCTTCGATTTGACAATGAAAATCGGTCAATTTAATGACATTATTGGAGTAGGTAATGAGGTTTAGTAGGTAGATGATCTTTTTTTCACATAACATAGATTCTGAAGGTTTGGTCAATGGCTTACCGAGACGGGAGGTTGCGTTGTTCTAAGCTGACCCATTGTGGCGCCATCTCTACGCCACTCGTCAACAACATCAAATCGCACAACAACTGTCAATCATCTCGAAGAAATCGACGCGCTCAGCCAATAGCAGCGAAGAACCCAAATCGCGATTTCAGAGATTTCACGGATTGGAGCTATATATACAACCTCCGACACAACATCGTCGGAGCCGCGGTTCCTCAGGCATAACACCTAGCCTGGCGGAAGATCTTCCCTTTGGTGGCGGTCGAGCCGAATCATCGCTCCCGCTACACAATAATAATTTTTTAAATTAGATTATTATTAAATTATGTTTTTTAGGTTTCGACGTAATTGTATAAACATTATATCATCTTATTTCTAAGCCTTTTTTACGTGGAAGCTGTTAAAAATTTAAACCATTAACATGCCGTTAAAGATTTGGTCAAATTAAGTATTTAACAGCACTGAGGCTTAGTTAGGTATCTACGCAAGGAGATCCTAGTATGACATCAAAAAAAAAGTCTTATTACTTAGGCTTACACGTAAATATTGTCACGTCTATATCCCTTGCGGGGTAGAGATAGCCCACAATCTGGAAAACAATGAAAAGACACGTTCAGCTGTATGGCTTTTTGTTGCTAGCCCATCACCTACAAGAGCAATCCCAAGTTTATAAGCCTATGCCTTAGTTGCCTTTAACGACATCCATTGGTTAGATATGGAGCGGTTCTATTCAAAAGCATCAGAAACCACACGGCGTATAATGTAAAATACGAAGAACCACAATTAAAAAATGTGAAAAGTTATAATTTCATCCCAAAAAATAAACGTCACTTCAACTCGACACGCTACGAAAAATTGTGAAGCCGCCATTGTATGTATGTTTGGCTGGCGCGCCGTCTCCCCAAAACTAGTGGTGTAAATATCCGCTGTAATTAGGACGTGTTAAGTGGAAGACCTAGAGAGTGCTTCCTGAATAATGGTTGATGCCGTAAGTTATAAGCGATAAGGGCGGTTTAGTTCAAAACTTAAATACTTGTATAGTAGATTGTATAGTGCCGTATGTGGTTCCCGGCACCAATATAAAAAAGAATAGGACCACTGATCGGGCCGAGGGTCTATTGGGTCTAGTCTAAATAAAAAAGATTTTTTCCCGTTCAAGATACGTCTTGTCGTCGTCTCGTCTTAGTGTCGATTGTCCTTTTCTTCATAAGTCTGTCAGTCGGTTTTGGTCATCTAAATTGTCAAGTCAAAGAGTGTTTGTCCATGGAGGCTGAACGGCCGCTACAACCACTCTATTTATTTCCCATGGATGTCGTGAAAGGTGACTAAGTGATAAGCATATAAACTTGGGATTCTCGTTTTAGACGATGGGCTTACAACCTGTCACTATTTGAATCTCAATTTTTGAATCTCAAACAGGTTGCTAGCCCATCGCTTTAAAGAAGAATCTCAAGTCTACAAGTCTATTCCTTAGTCGGCTTTTACGGCATCCGTTTAGTATTCAAACCAATGGGCCGAGGTGGAACTTGAACCTGTGCGCATATAAAATACGCATCACGCATTTTAACCTGACCGAATCGACCACCAATGATACTTTTCTTTTACAAACTTATCCCGAAATATCTTCATTCTCCCGCTTCCGTTTTCTCCTTCCACCATCATTGCACTTCGCCCCTCCATTTCGGCAGCACTCGTCAACCCCCAATTACAGCCCCAGACCATTGTTCTTAATGAATTCCGACACATACCTGCTTGTTCGAGGGCCCGATTTTTGGGTTTAAAGTCTTATAATCATTAAACTGTAAGTTTTTAATCCGCTAAGGTGTTGGTCTAGCGAAGATGTAAGTATGATAACTGTTTTTATACATACATACATACATACAATCACGTCTATATCCCTTGCGTGGTAGACGGAGTCAACAGTCTTGAAAAGACTGACAGGCCACGATCAGCTGTTTGGCTTAATGATAGAATTGAGATTCAAATAGTGACAGGTTGCTAGCCCATCGCCTATAAGAAGAATCCCAAGTCTATAAGCCTATCCTTTAGTCAAAATATAAATCCCAAGTCTATCCCTTAGTCGCCTTTTACGACATTGATGGGAACGAGACGGAGTGGTCCTAAACCCTTTTTTATTGGTGCCGGGAACCACACAGCACTGTTCAAAAGTTCTTTTTATTTTAAGTTTCCACTGAAAACTAGCGTCATGACATGGTCATGACATAATGCTGAGTGAAGCTTTTTTGGTAGCAAATAAGTTAGAATAAGATTTTTAAGTTATGTTTACTTGTTTTTTATGCTCCAATAATTTCTTTTTAATGTGCCGTATGGTTCCCGGCACGGAAAGAAAAAAGAATAGGACCACTCCATCTCTTTCCCATGGATGTCGTAAAAGGCGACTAAGGGGTAGGTTTATAAACTTGGGATTCTTCTTTTAGGCGATGGGCTAGCAACCTGTCACTATTTGAATCTCAATTCCATCTTAAAGCCAAACAGCTGAACGTGGCCTATTAGTCTTTACAAGACTGTTGGCTCTGTCTACCCCGCAAGGGATATAGACGTGATCATATGTACCTATGTATGTATAATTTCTTTCTTTCTTGCTTTCTTTCTTTCTAATATACTTAGGTATGTTCAAGCAAGTCTTTGGTTTCTCTAAATTAAGGTTCAATCAAAGAACTTTAAGTTAATAGCAACATAGGCACTAGTTCAATTAGAAATTAATCAGGAAAAAAGCATCCCATATAAAAATACATATTTCGAAATACCCGCGAAAATATATCGACAAAACTCGCCGAGCAAAATATAACATCTTCCCATCACGATCGGAAGTCACAGAACGCCGGGTGCGAACGCTAGTCTAATAAAAAGTCCATTACCACGGATGCACAGTACAGACAGACCTACGACATACCCGGAGTGTGTGTGTGTATGTGTGCGTTCATTTCGTAAGTTCATTCACCTTGCCAGTTGGGAAGTTGGGCATAGGGAAAAGAATGGAGTCGATATTTATTAAATTTATGAAAAAGGAATGTAATTTAAAAATTGATGTTCCATTTTTAGATTGCTTTATTATCTGTGCCAGTTTTTTTACGTATGGAATTTTATTTTTTTAAATTCCGAATAAGCTGAGTAACTTAGTATAGGTTGCACCTTAACTAAAATAACCAAACCGTAACATACTTACATATAATCACGCCTGTATCCCTTGCGGGGTAGGCAGAGCGAACGGTCTTGAAAAGACTGAAAGGCCACGTTCAGTTGTATGTCTTTATGATGGATATGAGATTCGAATTTTGCTAGCCCATCGCCTACAATATGAATACCGAGTTTATAAGCGTGTGCCTTAGTCGCCTTTTACGACATCCATGGGAAAACTGGTTAGGAAAAAATTGTGTTGTGCCATTTTTTTTTACTTTTTATTTTAAAAGGTAATGTTTTACTTATGTTAATTTAAAGTGCTTTGTTGAGACACAAATTGTTTCCCAGTAGTAAGTATATTATGTTTGCTTGTTTATAAATATAATAAGGCTCCATATCTTTTCCTGTGCGATAGTTGAGCAAGTCCTGGAGTTGCATTTTTGCCACGCACGCACCGCGCGTATGCATTTTTATATGTGTGTATCCCTTCATAATGATATTACGTATAAACTAACGTAATATATTGATGTGCTTTATTGGAAGCCCGGTGAATTATAATAGGATTTGTGTTACAGAGCTTTTAAAACTTTAATAAATATGATTATGCTTTTAAAAGGTCGGTAAAGTTAGGACTACGCATTTTCTGAATATTGTCAGTTTTGGAGATTCGTTTTAAAAGCAAATAAGAATCGTTGAGTGCGCGAAAGCCTAGGCTAACTTTGTTTGATAAAAGTGGGGGACGTCCTTACGAAAGGTCAGATAAAAAGAACCTTAAACCGACGAGCTTGCATGAAAAGATTTAGGTATGAATGTGGATGAAGCGAATAAGGTATACAGAGATAGTTGCAAGTGGAAAGATGTAGTCTCTGCCTACCCTTCTGGGAAAGAGGCGTCATATTAAGAACAAATTCAAGTCTAGGATTTCCTTGTCGTTTGATTGCTTTAAGTACTCGTTTTGTGAGGGAAACATCGTGAGGAAACCAGCACATTCAGGCAACTAGATGTGCAACCAAGATCCATACATACATATATACATATGGTCACGTCTAAATCCCTTGCGGGGTAGACAGAGCCAACAGTCTTGAAAAGACTGAATGGCCACGTTCAGCTATTTGGCTTAACGATAGAATTGAGATTCAACTAGTGACAGGTTGCTAGCCCATCGCCTAAAAAAGAATCCCAAGTTTGTAAGCCTATCCGTTAGTCGCCTTTTAAGACATCCATGGGAATGAGATGGAGTGGTCCCATTCTTTTTTGTATTGGTGCCGGGAACCACACGGCACTAACCAAGGCAACCAAGGTCCAAGCTGAGTAATGTTCCACTCCAAAGGTTGCGGAGGTCAGACGGGAGTCGCTTCGTACATAAAGCCTGACTTACTCAATCCAGTATCATCGAATCTCCTTGAGTCTTAAAGTATTTGACTAACGCACTCTTGAAACCTATTCCTATCTCCGAATCTTAAATTCATTATTAATAATCCAACTTATCGTGGCTTTCGATACGACTAGCTCTGTCTACCCCGCAATTATAAAGGATGATAATAAATGGGTGTATGTTGTAAGTAGATAACCTTTTTATTTGACCCATCAGCACTTAATGGGTTAAGACACACATAAATCTAAAGAAATTCGCGCAATGGAGCTGAACGAATTAAATTAAGTGTGTATCGGTCTATTAGTTGTTGCTATTGATGTTGCCAACTTCTCAGTGATTATTTACCTGAAATCAATTAACTTGTACATACATACATATATATAGTCACGTCTATATCCCTTGTGGGGTAGACAGAGTCATGATTTACTTTGTCTTTAAATATGTAATGCGATTTACAAGACACCCTGTATTACAAAAATTATACAGGGTGTATAAAGGTATATATACCTATTACCATAGTATTTGTTACAGTTATTGCAGAAAATCAGCCTTTGTTCTAAACATGGGCCTCATTTTCCACTATTAATAAATTACAAAAAATATCCACTCATTCTAAACGCAACGCGGTGGGGAGCATTGACGTCATACGAAAAGAATTGACATTTTCCCCTCAGAGAAATTTAGTCTGGAACAAGCTGTAATTTAGTATATATATTCCATAATAGTTTAAATTTAGAATTTCTATTCATTGGGTGATATTCAAACAATTGAATATGAAGGTATTATTACAAGACGGTGATTTAATTTTAATGTAAAAAAAATACATTAAAAAACCAATCGTGAGTTTTTGTCAGTTCTTTTGGTTATTTTCACTAACACGCCTCTTCCTCTGAGGGGTAGTCACAGACACACATGTTTTAGCATAGATATAAGATACTCTTGATCTGACCTTTTACCAGAACGTCACCGATTTGATCAAGGAAGGTAAGTACTTACGCCCGCCTTGGCCTACCCACTACAACTAAAAATAAATTGTCTCCTCTACAACATCACTCCTCAACGTATGGAAACTAGAAAAAATAATAAATCCTTAGCATTGTGGGCCTGTTTTCATTCCGGGTTCATTGACCGGCATATAAAGGTACCATGGGGCAATTCATCAAAGTACTATAAATGTAGGCAAACGGGATGCCACGGTGATGCGGACTAGGGGAAGGAACGCACCCTGCAGCGGAAAGCGCTGCCTAGACAAATCCAGCCGCTTTAACGTCAAAAACAAAATAAATGTTGCATTTAACATTTATGCCAAAAAAAAAGAAAAAAAATGTATTGTTTATCTATAACGCATCCTCAATGCTATTTATGTGCGCTGCCTTTTTAATTATGGATTTTCTGATATTTTGGTTATTTTCGGATATTTTGGTTGACTGGAAGAAATCACATTTGGGATAACTCCGCCATTGTACATATTCTTCTAAATCCAACAACTGTTTTGTAATTTGTTATATTTATTTTTATGTGCAATAAAGAGTTTACAAACAAAAAAAAAAGTCGAATTAAGTCATACTTAAGTCCTTTTTATACAGATGTTAACTTTTATCAAAATCGTTCAATAGTTTTTTAGTGAAGCATGCTTGGTGCTTAGTGCATGAACGCGTTACACTTATACGTTTATCATTTATTTGACGTATAAAAAAAAATCTTGCGCTTTTACGAGGTTAAGGTAAGTACTTATCATGCATTGATACTTCTTTGAGAATATAATTATGAAAAAATAATCTCTACTGCTATACTAATAGGCCCTGAGTCTGCTTGCATCATCATCCTTTTGGCGTTAGTTCCTTTACCGGTGCTGCAAGATACCAAGGGGCTCCTATGACCACAATGCTCGCTCGCTCAGCCAATAAGTGCCCACTTAAGCGCTGAAATTTATCTATGAAGCGCTTCATGCTGACGTACCATTCCACCCTGTCTATGAGAGCTTAGCTATTGGTGGATTCGACCCACGGCCACCCTCGCCTAGTCAAACAATACTAAACGCCATTTTTGTTTTTCCCTAGTTCCTCTAATGCAGGGGACACAAGGCAATGACCCTTTCTATGAGCTAATTAAGCATTGTTTATTTTAAGGATCGCGTGTATGTAGTTTGTCGAAACTTTGATGACTTCTGTTTTGGAAAGCAATGTTGTCTGTTTCTTTTTTGGATTTTTTTATAGATTTTTTGTTTTTTTTTTTTTCAGTTAAAGAAGATAAATTGAATAGGTACTCCTTTCCCCATAAATAGAACTACTTAAGTAGGTACATACCTGTAATGGAAATATATTAAAGTATGCTTTAATTTTGGTTTTATCCAACTTTTGATTACTGTAAGTAGGATTACCTATTACAGGAAAAACTATTTTAAACAAAATCTATAGTACTAAGATACATTTTCTAAAGTTTTTTTCTACTTTGTGATTTAACTCAATCCTCAATTAACTAGATTCTATATCAAAATAAGATCCAATTAAAATTAGATAGCTCATTGAAAATAATAAAAAAACTATAATTAAAATAACGATTAAGTTCATTAAAGCATTGAAACTAATTCTAAAATAGGTATCTGTAAATCTAGGACCGGTTTGGGAGCGAAGGGTGTCCAGGTTTTAGATTTTATAGGACTTACTGAAGATGTAGCATCTGCCTACCCCTCCGGGTAGAAGGTGTGATTTCATGTACCTATGTAGGTACTAGAGGACATCTGCGTCTCTTTCTCTCTCTCTCTCTCCCACTCATCTTGGTGTATTTCCAGTTACACCCTTCGCCAGTATGCATCGGAGCCTGGGGTGTGCCAAAAATTTTAGATTATTCAAGAGAAAATCAAAAACCTAAGGATAGAGTATTGTACCAAAATCTATTCCTTTGACCGATTTCTACGATATGCGTGGGAAGAAACCTTATTAAAACAGTTAATAGGTATTCTTCTTTTTGCCGCTAGATGGCAGTCATTAAGCGAAATCATAATTTGTTGTGAGTATATAATAATTGAAATATAATCACATGCAATACAAGAAAAGTACTTATATGTATTTTTTTATGGCTTGTGTTTAAACGCCTACCAGAAATGCACCTATATTACTTCCAATAAATTCGAAGTGCCTGCCATAACGGATAAATGCTCACCAAATTGTGTATCACAAAATATTCTAGAAATAAAGCTATTTTGCTTTTTATTACATTCTATAAAAATAAATACACACCTTTAAAGTCAATTTGAGTCCAAATTTTGTAAATTATCGCTAAGGAGATGTTACCAATATTTTATTTTATTACTTTCATTTTAGTTATCTATGCTGAGGGAAAAAATTACAGTCAACCGCAAATATTTTTTTCATACCAAATATAATATTGATTACACCAAACACAAGTTACATAATTAATGCATTATGCATTTAATTATATATTTTTATGCAGTTACATAATTACTTTGTTGTCAATTATTGCAACACATAATGACTAAGTTATACAATGAAACAAACCATTGGTAGATGAGGAAATAAAAAATCTAAATTAAAACAGAAATTTTATTAAAGTGTTCATAAGATTAATTTAAGAATAATCAATGGCACTTCAAAAGGAACACAATAATTACAGTCTTATACAATCTTATCTTATAAGATTAATTTGTACTTAAAAATAATCAATGGCACTTTATATTTTACGTTTATATTACGTAATCTTAGCTTGACCATAATATATTTTGGATTTTGGTTACATAATTTGATTACAATAAAACAAATTTGAACTGTACATTTTGGTATCAATGTTACTGTTTTAGTGAAACAATATTTGGTGAGCATTTATCCATTTTGGCAATCAAAAAGAATATTTGTACACAACGTACGATTATTCTGACGTGTGTATACTTATTTTGAAGCTTAATACGTTTTACTTTGGGAAACTAAGTATAGATTGATTTTAATTTATATGGAGTTAATTTATTTTACTGGGTACTAAAATTTGGAAAACAAAAGCTATTTTGGTGAGCCCTTAAATTGTACCCTTTTTTTATATAGGTACCTACTTATTAACACTGGTAAGTAAATAAAATAAATAAGTTTAAAACCTACTTTAGGTACTAAGAGTATACTAGTTAATTCAAGTACGAGTAATTACCTTTATAAATTACCTACTCAAGTGTAGTGAAAGATATTCGGTTATGGTTTCGTCTGAAACTGGAAAATATTGTTATTTGGTTTTAATGACAAAATACATTGTACCTTTTTTTAATAAAACAAACTAATAAGTACCATTTTTGGTCAACGTTCGAAATAAATGTTTTTTATTTTATTTTTCATCCCGTTTTTTCCCGACCACGTGGTGAACGCCACTCGGCTTTTTCTATCGGCAGGTGACGGGAAGCGCGCTCGTCTTATTGCGGCGGTCAAGCACCTGAGAGTTTAGATTTTATGTTTCTTAATCTCGAAATATTATCCACTGAGAAAATTTATTTAATTTGCACGCCGCAAAATAAAAAAAATTAAAGTAGGTAAGTTTTTTTTAACCTCTTTGCGCTTCAGTCGCAATACCTACTGTGTATTCACCGGAGTTCCTAAGAATTTACTAGGTAGGTACTTCACATTTGATAAGTAACTAAATATTACTTAATAACCTAGGTAAGTACCTACTTACCTATCTACTTTCTTATAAAAAGTGCATTTATATAATCTGTGAATAAGTGGATATCTCCACAAACGAATTTCCTTTTATAGTTATTCAAAGTTATAAAATAATTATTTGCTAAATGGGCGTTATATCTACGCATTTCCTCTGAAATAATGTAAATTTAATGCTCATAATCGAAACCACATAAGTATATTTTCAAACCAATAAAAAAGAAGAACAATGGGCGACAAATAAAAAACCGCCGGAATCCGGTTTGAAATTAGATGCCCCAAACACGTATGCGCTCACACATGCGCACATGCACCAAACCACGACCTACCACAACCAAAAACTTCATAAATGGAATGTTTTCAATGTTACATAAATACATAACTAAACGCATCGATGTGCGCTCGCCTTCGCAATTTAAAAGTAATATTTCAAAGAATTTTATTTTTAAACGACCAACAATTTTGCATTCATCACAAAGCGCAAAACAGATAATTTTTGTGTTGACGCACACAATGACACATACTAACACATGTATGAAATTTCAAAAAGCGAATGCCGTGAATGAGATAATCGGTATTCATCACGCACACGAAAATGAATGGGACTCGTAATAAGTGGGAGTGGGACAGGGACACTTCCTCTGTTTCGTACGGCCAAAATGCGGCCGATATAAGAATGACGCTTCTAAGGCCAATGACCTTCAGGGTGGAGTCAGTTTGGATGCCTAGTTTTTTTTTGTTCCATTTTTAAATTTTATTTATTAGAACGGTTGGCGGCTGAGAACGACCGGTTTGGCGAATGGACGCGAGGCGATAAAGACTTAAAGAATGACACATATTTCGAGAAAAACTGATATGAATATTGATTTTTAATAAGATTTTGTAGGTTTAGTAGGTGATACATTGTTTTTTTTTTCATTATATAATAAATAAAAAAAAACAATAACAAATAAATTGGTATCGATACCAAAAGTGAAAAGTAAAAAAATATAAATTACTTATAAAGGAAAAAATATTATTTACTTAAAAAAAAAAATTGTAAAACACACAATTTTAATTTTATAAATTTGCAATACACAACGAATCAGCTCTCAATAATTTTTAAACGAAATCATATTTTTCTCTTGACATTTAAGGCCGAACAATTTTTACTCCTTGGCCCTTCGCGAATAAAAACGCTCACGAGTCGACGACCGAAATCAAGGCCGCGACGAATTTGCTGCGCGCGCGCTGCGACATTTTGTATCTCGAGTTGAATAATCTTGATGGGAAATTTTTATTAAGCTATTTGTTCTGAACAAAAATAACGCTGAAACTCATTACATAGGTACCTACATATGGTCACGTCTATATCCCTTGCGGCTAAGACTGAATGGCCATGTTCAGCTATTTGGCTTATTGATAGAATTGAGATTCAAATAGTGACAGGTTGCTAGCCCATCGCCTAAAAAAGGATCCCAAGTTTGTAAGCCTATCCCTTAGTCGCCTTTTACGACATCCATGGGAAAGAGATGGAGTGGTCCTATTCTTTTTTGTATTGGTGCCGGGAACCACACGGCGCTCATTGTAACTCATTGTAAACATTTAGGTATTCACAAAATACTCATTACATTAGCAAATACCTAAATACTTACTATTTATCTCTCACATTATTATTAGCCCTTATTAGCCACACGAAAGCTTTTATTGTAAGAATTCATGATTGGATAGTCTTTCAGTCCCTTTTAAAACTTACTTATCGACTACCCGAGCTAAGAAAATCACATACCTACCGATTATATTTAGCAAGATATAGAGCGAATAGTCACAAGATTTTAAGGCCACTTTCAGCTTGATGGCTCAAAATCTTGGACAGTTTCAGAGATAAGTCGAAACATAGTAGTAGGTACTTAGTTATTTTAAAGACTTTCAGCCACGTTCAGCTGTATGGCTTGGTGATGGAATTGAAATAGTGACAGGTTGCAAGAGTCACAAGTTCATTAGCAATTCCCTTAGTCGCCATTTACGACATCCACGGTTAAGAAACGGAGTGGTGCTATTCTATTAAATTGCCGGGAACCACACGGCACGGTACCCCTAATAAATAGTTTATTTTCACAACGACATTGATTTAGATTTTTAAACGAGCCTTTGTCAAAATCAGTAATGTCAAGTTCCTTTTTAGCTAGTACGTCATTGTAGACACATAAATAGGTGTCTAATTGAGGCGTCATAAACAAAACTTATAACACCTCTCTCCCCGGTTGTGGGTTAAACCATGCCCTGCCCAACAAGTCCCACATTTAAAAAGGGTAAGGTATAAATAAAACACCAAATCGTTGCATCGGCGCATTCACCAGAATATTCAATTTGGGGACACGACACGAGGCGCGGTGAATGTGTCACGAGCATGCGTCACAAGGGCGAACAGCTGGAGATGTGTCTTGAGATTTATTTATTTTGAACTAGCGACCCGCCCCGGCTCCGTACGGGTAGCATTTGCAGATGTAAACCTTTCTCAGAAAACGGTCTTTCCAACATTTCGAACAGCACGAAAATTCATTAACATTTTTTTTTAAATTAGCGCATTCTTACAGGCAGAGAAAATAGAGCGACTTACATACATACATATAGTCACGTCTATATCCCTTGCGGTTGGTAGACAGGGCCAATAGTCCTGAAGAGACTCACAGGCCACGTTCAGCTGTTTGGCTTTATGATAGAATTGAGATTAAAATAGTGACAGGTTGCTAGCCCATCGTTTAAAATAAGAATCACAAGTTTAAAAGCCTATCTCTAAGTCGCCTCTTACGACATCCACGGCAAATGAGATGGAGTGGTCCTACACACGGAACAAATATCAAAACATTCAAACATAAATCCTATCGTATCTCTTTGGTAGTTTGATCATGATAACTGAACGTTCTCGTTAAGTTTAACTGTATAATTCTACGATGATGTCTGCACAAATGTCTGAACTTAACATTCATATATCGTCATTTCTCACCGCTCCAATGCGCTCCCTCGAAGAACAATTGAGTTTTTTCATTATGACTTTGACAGGTTCATGCCAAGTCAACTTACAATTGATTGTTGCTATTTGATAATTAAACACTGTTACTTATTATTGGTAACCCTTTTTTTGTGTCTCTTCAAGACTGTTGGCTTTGTCTACCCCGTAAGGGATATAGACGTGACTATGTGTATGTATATATGTGCCTTTTCATGTCAGTCAATTATAGTAGGTTCTTTTGATAACAGTATAATTGTTTACATTTTGAAGATGTGATTTCTTAAGACAGCAAAAATTAACAATATGTTGTTGAAAAGGTGTTGGCTGTTTATCTATATAGATACATACATATATAATCACGTCTATATCCCTTGCGGGGTAGACAGAGCCTACAGTCTTGGGAGACTGACATGCCACGTTCAGCTATTTAAGATAGGATTGAGATTCACATAGTGACAGGTTGCTAGCCCATCGCCTAAAATAAGAATCCCAAGTTTATAAGCTTACCCCTTAGTCGCCTTTTACGACATCCATGGGAAAGAGATGAAGTGGTCCTATTCATTTTTGTATTGGTGCCGGGAACCACACGGCACATCTATGTATATATGAAGTTTTTTTTTCATATCGATCCCAGGATAAATCCCGACATGGCCGCCCCCTGTACACCAATCAGATATCAACCATGTGTGCCAAATTCCCGTTAACGTCGCATGTGTGCATCGTGTGTACCCACCTTAAGTTCACTGACTCCTTTTTTTCTTTTCAAACTTGTTTCACTTGTCGTAGGTCAGTTCTGAGCAATCTTTTGAGTTGATTACACTGAACTGACTTGTGCACGCAGTTTTTTTTTAAATTAACGTATTCTGAACTAACTAAATAACTAATAATAACTAAATAACTGTATATGAACGTATTCTTTATTTATTTCAAATATTTTTGCTTTTAATAAAAAAAATGAAACTGGCCACTTATAGAATGATGCTTCTCAGGAACGTATTCTATTTATTTTAAATACATTTTGCTCTAAATTAAAATGAAACTGATAACTAATAGATAGATATATACCTATACCTTATTACGTCGACCATCAAATATTTATAGCTGTTGTGAACTATTTTTATAAGAACCTTTTTTGTATAATGTTTGCTTTTATTTTTTATGTCACTAATGTCAAATAAAAAGTACTAATTCGACTGTTCACAAGTTTTTATCATTTTTCATTATAATATCTAATTTTATTTAATCTAATCATACAGTCCACCTTTTCACAACAATAGCTATTATTAATTTAGAAATATTAAAAATCTTTAATACTTAAACATAACGTTGAAATATTGACGAACATGAGGTTAAAGCAAGATTTTAATAAAAGCCTAAACCTTTTCAAGCCTAAAGATTTCTCAAAACAATTTCCACCTCCATTTTTTTCTAGTTCAACAACCAAATATGCTAGTAAATTATGGAATCGCTGAAAATTGATAAAGCTCGTGCGAGCTTTGAAGCTCACTCGGCGAGTGGGCACTATGATCAGCTGCGTCGGGTTATTGCCCAATCGGAGCTTACATCTCATTGAGCTTTGTAGCGACAGCAAGGCGTGAGCTTTCATTTGTACTTTTTAGATATACTTATATAGCCAATTTCTAACCAAGCCAATGCCGTGTGGTTCCCGGCACCAATACAAAAAAGAATAGGACCACTCCATCTCTTTCCCATGGATGTCGTAAAAGGCGACTAAGGGATAGGCTTGCAAAGTTGAGATTATTTATTTTAGGCGATGGGCTAGCAACCTGTCACTATTTATATTGCAATTCTATCATTTAGCCAAATAGCTGAACGTGGTCTATCAGCCGTTTTAAGACTGTTGGCTCTGTCTAACCCGCAAAGGATATAGACGTGATTATATGTATGTATGTAGATATATATACTAGGTGTTCCCTGGTGTTGTGAGTCTGAAGTTGCGAATATCTCAGAAAAGACTTAACCGATTTTGTAGCCGTACGATCTTAAGAACTCTATTGAATGATCCTACATATCTTTTAAATTTCATCAAAATCAAACCAGCAGTTTTATAGTTATCGCGTTATAAATACACATACATATTATGTACAAAAAAATTGTTACCGTCCCAAGTTGATCGGTTGTTAATTAAACTATACGCCCTAGGCTTTGCTCTGCGAAATTCCAGAAATACAGCAACCGACGTCTGAATGTTCTGTCTGCCTCTATGCAAGATATCATCCAAATCGGTTCAATCGTTTTTGAGTTTATTTGTCGCAAATAACCCTGCTAAACATGGTCCGTTATTATTGGCCCTGTCTACTTCGTAACGGATAAAGACAAGTATGCATTGACTAATTTACCGAATATAGTCACAGGTCAGTATTGAAGGGTAAGTTTAGCGTAGGCCAATTATTCTGACGCTATACGCGTCAGGCGCGTGTAAGCGTGAGCTCGATGCATCTTGCAGTTGATGCAAATTTACGCTATGTAAATATACGTAAGTACATATTATATTAGGTGTACCCTTTTCAGTTAGTGTTACTAATACCAAGCAGTTTTTTGAATTAGGAATTTTAATAGGTTTAATAAGAGTATACATACCTACATACATACATACATATAATCACGTCTTTATCCCTTACGGGGTAGACAGAGCCAACAGTCTTGAAAAGACTGATAGGCCACGTTCAGCTGTTTGGCTTAATTATCGAATTGAGATTCAAATAGTGACGGGTTGCTAGCCCATCGCCTAAAAGAAGAATCCCAAGTTTATAAGCCTAGGTATCCCTTAGTCGCCTTTTAGGACATCCGTGGGAACGAGTCTGGAATGGTCCTATTCTTTTTTTTACTGGTGCCGGGAAGCACACGGCACCAATAAAAAAAAGAGTTAAGCTAAAAATTCGTTAATTTCGAATCCCGCGAGAATTTTGGGTAATCCTTTTTAGTTTCATGCCTAGACCGCACAATCAAATTTTTTTAATGATATACTTTATTCATACGTACTTAAAAATCATGCCTCTTTCCCGGAGAGGTAGGCAGCGACTAATCTTCCACTTGACACACAGATTACCCCCAATAATAATCTGTGACTTGACATGATCCTTGCATACTTCTTTCGATTCATTCACATGCACAACTCTTTTCATGCCAGCTCGGCGGTTTTGGGTATCAGGTTATGTCAGATTACCTCTTAAGTCTTTGAGCGTCGATGGTCGAATCGGTAAGTTGCCCAGTTAATTTGTATTAAACGCAGAAATACGCAGGTTTGAATCCCACCTCGGCCATGTACCAATGATTATTTCGAAGTTATGTACATTAGTTTGAATACTTACTGATGCTCTAAAGGTGACGTAAAATATCGTGAGGAAACCTGCACATTCAGGCGACTGGATGTGTAACCATGATCGATCCGATACGGGTAAGGTTCTCCTGCAAAGGTTGCGGAGTTCAGATGGGAGTCGTTTCGTGTAAAAACCTGACTAGGATCCGTGGTCAAAGGCACACCTCAGGCTCCCAAGATAACGTCTAAAGTCAGTATAGATGGGGTTATACTCGCATCATGATATCGTAGGCCAGTTATTCTGACCCTATACTCATCAGAGTCGTGTAAGCATGTGATTCGTGCATCCGGCACTCGATGCAGGTACACGACGTACACACACTGGTGCTTTTGCTGCCTTTGGGATTGAGGGGACGTCGGTTCAAAACCGGATTCGGGAAAATTGTCTAACGATATAAATACTTTTAAAAAAGTGATGCCTCTTTTTCTTTTCATTTTTTATGCGACTTCAGAAAAAGGAGGAGGTTTTCAATTTGGATACATTTTTTTTCCTCGTAAGGGTTTGTCTGTTTATTTGCCAAATATCATCAAAATAGGTCCGTTAGTTTTGAGTTGGTTGGTCATAGTAGGTAAGTACTATTTAATACGACTAAAATACATATTATCTTATATACAATTTTCGTGTCACAATATTCATTCCCGTACTCCGCCGAAACGGCTTGACCGATTCTCATGAAAGTAGGTAGGTCTGAGAATAGGCCAAAATCTATTTTTCATACCTACCCACAAAATTAAAAACAACTTTTGCCGTCACAGCTAGTATAATATAAATCAAATATAACATAAATAATAAAATTTTCCACAGCCAATAGGGTCTTAACCCTACGATTTCTAGTTTGCAAATAATATTCATGAGATGTTTATAAATAGACAAACAGACAAATTCTAACATAACGCTTCCACCTGCTGCAGGTGTTCCCGCCAAATAAGGTTAGTGATAGACAGTGCCGTTTATTATAGTAATGTTTGAAGTTGTTTATAAATGAAATGAAATCAACTTATTTAATGCTCTAATGAATATTTGACGCCTTGATATTATCGTGTGGTTCCCGGTACTTCAGAAGAGGAACACTGCGCATATCTTTCCCATAGTGTCGTAAAAGGCGACTAAGAGAAAAGCTAATAAACTTGGGATTATTCTTGTAGGCGATGGGCTAACAACCTGTCAATGTTTGAATCTCAATTCCATCTTTAAGCCATCTTTAGGCTCTGTCTACCCTGTAAGGGATATAAATGTGTATGTATGTCGAGTGGTCTAAGTTTCCGGTGAACAACGGGTAAAAATGGTAGCGGAAGCAATGATGTGGCTTGACCGCCACCAAAGGCAAGACCTTCCGCCAGGCTAGGTGTGACACCTTGGACTAAGCGGCTCCGCCGATGTTGAGTCGAAGGTCGTATTTATGCTCCAATCCGTGAAATCTTTGTAATCGCGATTCAGACTCTACGCTGCTATTGGCTGAGCGCGTCATTTTCTCCGCAACGTTTGACAGTTGGTGTGTGACATTAGTGATGTAGGTAGCCAGTGTCATCTTCAATTCGTAGCACAGACGAGCCCCAATTAGGTCGGAATGTCCCCCCCACGCCAATCCCAGCGTCTTCCATTACTTTAGTACAATTGGCGTGATTTGCTACAACGCCGGCTACTACGAAACAAAGACGCTATTTCGTACGCAATTGCTTTTTGGTTGCGTTGCTTAAACGAACTATTTTATCTTGTTTTTGTAGCAGCATTAGAATAGAATAAACCAGAAAGCTGTCAGTAAAGTCATTTTGGAGAAAAAAATAAGACTAAGGCAATTTAATTTTAACCCTATGTCTCTTTTTTTGTCATAAAACGAGTTCATTTTTATTCATCCCTTTTGAGCGGCAGCGAGTCTGTTCAATGTTTTTTAGTCCTTAAAGTTAAAGTCCTTAAAAATTGAAATTGTATTTTTTTTCGCATGAAAATTGTTTTGAAGGATATAATGTTTACCTATATACTTCGAAGATTTATAAATCTTTAACATGAAATTTTTCATCGCGGACGCACACAGAACTTTAATTTTGAAGATGAAGTAACTATATAATAATAAATCCGAGATCGTTAGGGAAATTTGATGTTTTACGCTTATTTAGTGTCTAATCATGCTTGCCTTTTTATTTCTCCTCACTCGCAACTGCGTACGAAATTCGTCAGAACTTCAGAGTAGGGCCCTGTAGTCTGGACGTGTGATGTTTTGCGAGGAATTTCGTAAATTGTCTCCAATTTGTTTATTGGTGGCAGTTATTGTTTGTTTCCTTCGCGTTTTTTTTTTAAATATATTTACGGTCATGGGTACCTACAGGTTTATTTAAGACACTTTTTTTAAAATGTTTTAACCAGCAACAAACTTATAATACCTACTTATATTGTAATAAATAAGAATTATATGTTTGTTGCACTTATGCAAGCTTGAGACGGGAAAATGACCTTAAAATTTTTCGTCATGGTCAAATGGTTAAGGTGCCCGAATAAAGCCCAAATTTTAGCCCATCGCCTTAAAGATGAATTCCTTGTTCATAAGTCTATCCCTTAGTCGCCTTTTATGACATCCACGGGTAAGGGATGGAGTAGTCTTATTATTTTTCTATCGGTGCCTAAACCACACGGCACTGCCGAAATCCACACGGCATATAATATGGAATATAGATTCCCATAATTAAATCATACAGTTAAAGGTGGCCTTACAGTCATTTCGTGTCTGTTGACTCTGTCAACCTCGTTAGGGATAGAGACGTGGTTATAATGGAATATAAATTCCACAATTAAATCATACAGTTGAATGTGGCCTTACAGTCATTTGAAGTCTGTTAACTCTGTCCACCTCGTTAGGGATAAAGACGTGATTATAATGTAATATAAATTCCAAAGGTAATTAAATCATACAGTTGAAGGTGGCCTTACAGTCATTTCAAGTCTGTTGACTCTGTCTACCTCATTAGGGATAAAGACGTGATTATAACGGAATATAAATTCCACAATTAAATCATACAGTTAAAGGTGGCGTTACAGTCATTTCATGTCTGTTGACTCTGTCCACCTCGTAAGGGATACAGACGTGATTATATGTATGTATTCTGTTGAGGGTAAACACTAAACATTGTAGCGTATTAGTGCAGTTTTAAGGCTTCAGCGCTAAGTCGATTTATTTCGAGCTTCCGAACGTGCGGTAGCTTCACTTGCTTTTATTTTACTTTGTCCAGGAATTGTACCCATGAAATTCTTCTAAAATTATCTAAGTATATACCATACACACATATAATCACGTCTATATCCCTTGCGGGGTAAACGGAGCCACCAGTCTTCAAAATACGACCACGTTCAGCTTTTTAGTTTACTGATTGAATTGAGATTCATATTCTTATATAAGCATATCCCTTAGTCGCCTTTTATGACATCCATGGGAAAGAGATTTTTTCTTTTTTTTTGTTTATTGCGGCACAAACGGTCAAAAATACAGATAGTATTACAAAAACAGTAAACAATATAGTAGACCAAACAGTGCCGATTATGTTTATGGAGTGGTCCTATTCTTTTTTCTATTGGTGCCGGGAACCACACGACACACAAATTAAGATAAATCAATAAATAATATCATATTTATTATTACAAAAATCATAATTATTTTTATTTATATATCTAAACTAGCTGTCCCGGCAAACGTTGTTTTGCCATATAAATCATTTTTAAGCAATTTCTAGTTAAGAAAAAATGTTAAGGGTGGACAACTCTTATCACTTAGGGGTATGAAAAATAGATGTTGGCCGATTCTCAGACCTACTCAATATGCTCACAAAATTTCATGAGAATCGATCAAGCCGTTTCGGAGGAGTACGGGAACGAACATTGTGAAACGAGAATTTTAATAAAAAAAAATCACGTCTCTTTCCCGGAGGGGTAGGCAGAGACTACCTCTTTCCACTTGCCACGATCTCTGCATACTTCCTTCGCTTCATCCACATTCATAACTCTCTTCATGCACACGAGAATTTTATATATAAAATTATGAGAAATCGAACCCGGATCCTTTTAGTAATTTACTCAATCCACCGTACTGTCAGTATTTTGTGCGACAAATCGTGTTAGAGTCGTGACGAAACCTACAGCGTGATTCAGCTGTTTCAACACAAAGTATTTAACATACATACATACATATGGTCACGTCTATATCCATTGCGGGGTATACAGAGCCAACAGTCTCGAAAAGACTGAATGGCCACGTTCAGCTATTTGACAGGTTGCTAGCCCATCGCCTAAAAAAGAATCCTAAGTTTGTAAGGCTATCCCTAAGTCGCCTTTTACGACATCCATGGGAAAATGATGGAGTTGTCTTATTCTTTTTTGTATTGGTGTCGAGAACCACACGGCACAAAATTACCAACAAAAAGTACCTATATAAATACCAACATATTTTGTATTCTACATACATACATACAGTCACGTCTATATCCCTTGCGGGGTAGACAGAGCCAACAGTCTTGAAAAGTCTGACAGGCCTCGTTCAGCTTCTTGGCTTGATGATAGAATTGATATTTAAATAGTGACTGGTTGCTATACCATCACCTCAACGAAGAATCCCAAGTTAATAAGCCTATCCCTTAGTCGCCTTTTACGACATCATATTCAAAGTTATTTTCATTAGTTTGAATACTAACCGATGCTCTGACGGTGAGGGAAAACATCGTGAGGAAACCTGCACATTCAGGCAACTGGATGTGTAACCATGGATCCAATACGGGTTAGGTTTACCTGCAAACGTTGCGGAGGTCAGATGGGAGTCGCTTCGTGTAAAAATCTGACTCACCCAATCCAGGATCCATGGTCAAAGACTCCTGGCTCCTATACAGAGAGGTGAGGATGCAACCGGGACTAAAGCCAGGAGGTAGAAGAATAATTCCCACAGGAGCGAAGCCGCGGGTAAAACCTAGTAGAAAATAAATAAAAGTGTGTTATCCTCCTGTGCCGTGTGGTTCCCGGCACCAATAAAAAAAAGAATAGGACCACTCCATCTCGTTCCCATGGATGTCGTAAAAGGCGACTAAGGGATAGGCATATAAACTTGGGATTCTTCTTTTAGGCGATGGGCTAGCAACCCGTCACTATTTGAATCTCAATTCTATCATTAAGCCAAACAGCTGAACATGGCCTATCAGTCTTTTCAAGACTGTTGGCTCTGTCTACCCCGCAAGGGATATAGACGTAAACATATGTATGTATGTATGTATGTTATCCTCAAACCGCCCGCACTGTGCACGTCTCAAGTCTCCAACATGTTGTCAGCTGCCGACAATGACGTCACGGGAACAGGATTATTCATTTAAATCCAACGTATTGAGCCACGTGGGAAAGACAAGGAAAGTCGGCTAATGGAAGAGACATCTCCGTCCATCTATATCATCACGTTTATATCTCTTGCGGGGTAGCCTGAGCCGGCAGACTTGAAAGACTGACAGGCCACGTTCAGCTGTTAGGCATAAGACATCTCCCTTTTTAATACATAAATACAAATAGTCACTTCTATATCCAGTGCGGGGTAGACAGAGCCAGCAGTCTTGAAAGACTGATAGGCCATGTTCAGGTGTTAGGCTCAATAGAATTGTGATTCAAATAGTGACAGGTTGCTAGCTCATCAGTTAAAAGAGAAATCCCAAGTTTACAAACGTGATTATATAATATTATACATAGATGTATCGTTTTGTAGCACAAATATAGGTACCCTTTGCCTACATACGTAAGAATTACAACCAATCTCCATTATTATTGGCAAACCATAGTAGCTACTTTTATGCTGTATACACCGTGCCGTGTGGTTCCCGGCACCAATACAAAAAAGAATAGGACCACTCCATCTCTTTCCCATGGATGTCGTAAAAGGCGACTAAGGGATAGGCTTACAAACTTGAGATTCTTTTTTTAGGCGATAGGCTAGCAACTTGTCACTATTCGAATCTCAATTCTATCATAAAGCCAAATAGCTGAACGTGGCCTATCAGTCCGCTCAGGACTGTTGGCTCTGTCTACCCCGCAAGGGATATAGACGTGATTATATGTATGTATGTATGTATGCTGTATACACCTCGTGGGGAGAGGCTGGTGTACTGAGATACAAGCTCAGCTTAGTTCAGACACCAGTCTCTCACAATCTTAAATAAGTTAAACCATTTAACTTTTACTATAAGTCTGTGTCATGTTAAGATTGTGGAGAAAAATAAAGAAAATTGTATTTAAATTCAACGAAATAGTTTGAGCCGTTATTGAAAACGCGAGTAGGTAGGTGATACTCGTTTATAAGATTCCAATCACATACATACATACATACATATGGTCACGTCTATATCCCTTGTGGGGTAGACAGAGCCAACAGTCTTGAAAAGACTGATAGGCCACGCTCAGCTATTTGGCTTAATGATAGAATTGAGATTCAAACAGTGACAGGTCGCTAGCCCATCGCCTAAAAGAGGAATCCCAAGTTTATAAGCCTATCCCTTAGTCGCCTTTTACGACATCCATGGGAAAGAGATGGAGTGGTCCTATTCTTTTTTGTAATGGTGCCGGGAACCACACGGCACATTGTGGAGAAAAATAAAGAAATTTGAATTTGAATTCAACGAAATAGTTTGAGCCGTTATTGAAAACCCGAGTAGGTGATAACCGTTTATAAGATTCCAATCACATCTAGAAGTTTTATCTCTACGGTCTCCATTGGACATGCCATAGTTTAGAACTATTTTCACTGGACATTATCTCTCGGACGTCGGCTAACTTCGTGTGTTTCCGTGCGTGGGGGGGCAGAAGGGGGGACCAGTGGGGCGAGAGGGGGGGGGGAGAGATAATAAACAGTTATTATTTTCGATATCGCCGCTTTAACTCTTTATAGGACACCTATTGGAAATGTGTTTGCCGTGGTTTTTAACCGACTTTTAGAAATAGGAGGTTCTTTATTTGAAAAACAGACGTATTACAGTAGATGAGATTCATACATACTTACATACATACCTACATAAACTCACGCCTCTTTCCCGGAGGGGTAGGCAGAGACTACATATTTTCACTATGAGATTCTGATACCTATATTGGTAGGTTGCTTTAAACATCCTAAGGGCATCGTGGTGGGATTCCGCGGTGAACCCATGATTCCTTAAAATGGCAAATCCGGAATCCACATCCGTGGGAAAGAGATAGAGTGGTCCTATTCTTATAACAAATAAGAAAGGTTGCTTTGTATAAGAAAACAGGATGTATGCGTAAGAGTGATAAAGTCATTGGGGGAAACTATTAATAAGTAGGTATATTAAAAGAAAATATTAAAATGACAACATCAAGTTGCCGTGTGGTTCCCGGCACCAATACAAAAAGAATAGGACCACTCAATCTCTTTCCCATGGATGTCGTAAAAGGCGACTAAGGGGAACTTACTTGGGATTACTTTTTTAGACGATGGGTTAGCAACCTGTCGCTATTAGAATCTCAATTCTATCATTAAGTTAAACAGCTGAACGTGGCCATTCAGTCTTTTCAAGACTGTCGGCTCTGTCTACCCCGCGAGGGATATAGATGTGACCATATATATGTATGTAACTAACGGAGGCACATCGAGCCGAATTGAAAGTTAAGGTTTCGGCGGGCTTTAGTGGTCTTTAAAATCTTTAGCGTCGACCATAAGGAGTTCTATGCTATATGTCACCACTACTAAGGGCAGCACAGTGTAAATTTATATTACACTAGCTGTGCCCGCGACTACGTTCGCGTGGAATAGCTATTTTCCCCAGATGCACCCTCTGTATTATATATAAGGATAAGGAACAGCGTGAAAGAAGATGTAGTTACAGGAATATAAAAAGGGTATGTTGAGATGGTTCGGTCATGTGGAGAGGATGAATGAAAACAGATTAACTAAGCAGATATACATGGAGAGTGTGGAGGGAAAGGACGGAGTGGGAAGACCTAGACGAACGTATCTTGATCAAATTAAGGACGTCCTGGTAAAGGGTCAGGTCAAAAGTACCTACCCAAAACCGCCGAGCTTGCATGAAGAGAGTTATGAATGTGGATGAAGCGAAGGAAATATGCAGAGATCGTGGCAAGTGGAAAGAGGTAGTCTCTGCCTACCCCTCCGGGAAAGAGGCGTGATTTTATGTATGTATGTATGTATGCACCCTCTGCCATTTAGACCTGGGGCCTGTTGTCCGCTTTCCTACTTCTCTCTTTCCACTTCATCAGGACTACTGCGTATTCGGTTCTAATACCATTGGCACTCATAATCTTTGGATGCTGTAGCGCCCGTTCAGCCTCTATGGACAAACATACTCTTTGACTTGACATTTTAGATGACCAAAACCGACTGACAGACTGATGAAAAAGAAGGACAATCGAAACTAAGACAAAACGACGATAAGAAGACGCCTTGAACAGCCAAAATTCTGTTTTATTCAGACACGACCTAACAGACCCTCGGCCCGTTCAGACGCTGTCTACCCCGTAAAGTGCAAGGACGTCCAGAGAATGCGAGAACCAACAGTAGCTGCCGGTCGTAACGAGCACTCTCAGTTTATGCGTCGTAAAGAACTGACGCTCGGCCGCACCTCACTCTACTCATCTTACTTACCTATACCTATCGTACTCTATGGTATAGATATAGGTACATATAGGTTGACGGCCTCTGTGGCTCAGCGGTAGTACGCTTGTCTGCGACACCGGAGGTCCCGGGTTCGAATCCCGGTCAGGGCATGATGAGAAAAGAACTTTTTCTAATTGGCCTGGGTCTTGGATGTTTATCTATATAAGTATTTATTATAAAATATAGTATCGTTGAGTTAGTATCTCGTAACACAAGTTTCGAACTTACTTCGAGGCTAACTCAATCAGTGTAATTTGTCCCATATATATTTATTTATTTATTTATACCATATTCTCTCGTCCACATTCTATTCTAAGTTTAATTGATATTGTGAAGTTGACGTTGAAGAAAATGCTACAGTGCAGTTTGTTACCGCTTCTTCTGCACTGACGCCTTGGAAGCGGCTGTAAACTTAGTTTTAAGTAATTTATTTGACGTCAACCAATGTTGTTAAACCATACGTTTTGACAATAACTAAGCGATACGAAGTATCCTATAATAATGAATATAAATTTTGAATTTGAATTTGAGATAAGAGTCGATTTTAAAAACATCCACTGTCTATTATGAAATAGTTTATTTACTTACGAATGTTTCGTGTGGTTTTCAGCAATTTGGAATTGGCTCAATCCATTTCCCAAGGATTCGCACAATTTATTCCCTCACCATAAAAGCATTAGTTTAGCACTCAAATTAATGTACTACATACATACATATGGTCACGTCTATATTCCTTGTGTGGTAGACAGAGCTAACAGTCTTGAAATGACTGATCGGCGACGTTTAGCTATTTGGCTTGATGATAGAATTGAGATTCAAATAGTTAGGTACAGGTTGCTGGCCCATCGCCTAAAAAAAGGATTCCAAAGTTTGTAAGCCTTTCCCTGAGTCGCCTTTTACGACATCCATGGGAAAGAGATTGAGTGGTCCTATTATTTTTTGTACTGGTGCCGGGAACCACACGGCACTTAATAATTATTAATGTACTAATAACATTGAATGTTGAATTTGAACCTGGACATTTTTGTCTTATACCCTAATCATTCGACCACCAACGACATCTGAACAAATATACAGTATATAATGGCTTAATTACAAGACGTCTCTCCAATACAGGAATGGGATTGCCATCTTTATTGTCGGCTTATGATAATCTGGCACTGAACCTGCTACCTTCTCTTAATTAATTGAGTCGAGACGAAGTGGGGATTAAGTTAACGGGTCTGCAGCTGATTGCAAGGATAAAAAAAACCGGTACTTAAAATATAATTGACACTTAAACCTTTTTCTTCGTTTTTACATTGATATAATTCCTTCTATTTCCCTTACGGGGTAGACAGAGCCAACAGTCTCGCAAGGCTGAAAGCTGCCACGTTCGGCTGTATGTCTTTATGATGAAATTGTGATTCAAATATTGAAAGGTTGCGAGCTCATCGCCTAAACGTAGAATCCAAAGTTTATTATCTCCTATCCCTTAGTCGTCTTTTACGGAAGGAGAAAGAGTGGTCCTATTCTTAAGTGCCAGAATCACACGGCAATGCCAGCTCGTCGGTGTAGGGTATTCTTGATCTCTTATTTAAGAAAACAGAAGAATACCAAATTTCTTCAAAAAAGTCCACCCATTACATAGCTGGGAATCCATAATTATAATTTGAGACGGTCAGACTTTTCCATTATAATATTAAGTACGGATGCCGTGTGCACTGATGCATAAAAGCCGACTAAGGGAATGGCACCCGAGTGGCTAAGCTACATGATAGACAGACGCGGCAGATAGAGCCAACAATATCGAAAATACGCGAAATGGCCACTTTCGACTGAATTGTAGATATATTTGTGAGGCTGGTTTCAAAGTGACGCCGGCGAGACGCGCCGTTGAACAGCGCGTTGCAAACCGCGCGCTTGACAGGCGGAGCGCTGTGAAACGTGTATCGTGTTTCGGACAATTTAAAATGCCTTAGCAGCGCTAGCGTCGCCGCGCGTCGCACGACCAGCACGTTTGAGCTGCGTTACCATGAAACGGGGCTACTATATCTAGTAAATAATTCCGCGCGCGTCTAGCCGGTGTGAAACCAGCCTTAGATTCAGTAGGTAATAGTGACAGATTATTCATTGCTAAAAAGAAATGAATCTTTCTCTTAAGTTGAAAATGCATACATAAGGTTTATTGTGTCTTCATTACCAGAACGTTGGAAGCTTACTACATACATACATAATCACACATCACGTTTTTTTCCCTGGAGGGGGTAGGCAGAGACTACATCTTTCGACTTGCTACGATCTCTGCATATTTCTTTCATACTTACTTTACTTTGGAAGCTTACAATAAGTACATACCTATAGATGAATGTCCTTGGTCCTCGTCCCTCAGTCGCCTTATACGAAACACATGGGATAGAGATGGAGTGACACGTTTAATAATTACTTTAATTATAATTCCTTTATACAGACAGATCAGAAAATGCTGAGGTCACGTTCATTGGGTCATCGGCACCGAGGGTGACCACACAGACAGGTAATTAAGAATAATTATTTCTAAAAAAATATATAGATTCCATCTATTTATAGTATTTAACCGTGTGGTTCTCGGCACTTTAGAAAAGGACCACTCCATCTTTTTTCCATGGATGTCGTTAAAGGCGACTGAGGGATAGGATAATAAACATAAGATTCTTCTTTTAGGCGATGGGCTAGAAACTTGTCACTATTGAATCTCAATTCTATCTTAAAGCCGATAGCTAAACGTGGCCTTTTAGACTTTCTGAGACTCTGCTGGCTCTGTCTACCCCGCAAGAGATATAGACGTGATTATATAAATGAATGAAAAGGGCAACCACGCCACACACATCCACCACGTACATTCAGAGGGTTTAGTGCGAGTTCTACTCTTTTTTTTTTTAAATATTTGTCGCCGTTGTCTCTCAGTTTCTCAATTTTGTGGTCACCCCAGTCGGCAGGTGAAAGTACCACTGCCCAATTAGTTCTGGCGACGCGCGCATACCGCTGATATCACACTAGCCGGCCCACGGGTTCGCTCGCGTGAAAAGGAATATCATACATACATACATACATATGTACATATATACTTACATACATACATACATATAATCACGTCTATATCCCTTGCGGGGTAGACAGATCCAACAGTCTTGTTAAGACTGATAGGCCACGTTCAGCTGTTTGGCTTTATGATAGAATTGAGATTCAAATAGTGACAGGTTGCTAGCCCATCGCCTAAAATAGGAATCCCAAGTTTATAAGCCTACCCCTTAGTCACCTTAGGACCACTCCATCTCTTTCCCATGAATGTCGTATTCATGGGAAAGAGATGGAGTGGTCCTATTCTTTTTTCAATTGGTGCCGGGAACCACACGGCAAAGGAATATCGGAGGTCTGAAAGATCAAGTAAAAATTACCAAAAGCTTAACGGAAATTGGTAAAATAGAATAATTAATGTGGATGAAGCATTACTGCCGTGTGGTTTCCTGCATTCAAGAAAGGACCATTCCATATTTACTATGGATGACGTGAAAGGCGACAAAGGGATAGGCTTATAAATTTGTGATCCATCTTGTACGAGATGGACTAGCAACCTGCCGTAGAATTTCAATCTCAATTCCATTATAAGACCATGCAGCTGAACGTGGCCTCTCAATCTTTTTAATTGCGGCCTCTGTGGCGCAGCGGTAGTGCGCTTGCCTGTGACACCGGAGGTCCCGGGTTCGAATCCCGGCCAGGGCATGATGAGAAACGAACTTTCTCTGATTGGCCTGGGTCTTGGATGTTTATCTATATAAGTATTTATTATAGTATATAGTATCGTTGAGTTAGTATCTCGTAATATAAGTGTCGAACTTACTACGAGGCTAACTCAATCTGTGTAATTTGTACAGTATATAAAAAAAAAAAATACTGTTGGCTCTGTCCACCTCGCAAGGGATATAGACGTGACTAAATGTATATAGTATAGGAGCATGCAGGGTCGCGTTAATAGGTATGTAGTCTCTGCCTAACCCTATTATATTGTAGACGTATGAAATCAAGTAAATATTTTATTTTAATAACCCGTAGAAATAAACTACTCGTATAAGTACCTAAATAATATCTTTGAGCTGTTGACTCTGTCTACCCCACAAGGGATATAGACGTGACTATTGTTTATGTATGTATATCTTTGAAATATTACAGCAAGTAAGATTAAGTTTGTTAAACTTCTTGCCCAACGATATAATTAAAACAATTCATGAACCCAATAAAAGCTAGTATGTACGTATGTATGTATGTTTGTGCAACCAATTATTAGGTCACATGGTTGTACGGTAGTGAAATTATCGGCGACGGCAGAATGCAAACAGTGGAACTAAGCACCGTTCCCAGGGAATCCATACGAATACAGGGAATAGCTTAATTTGCTTAAAAGCAATGGGTTTGGCGCAAGGTGTAAGTTAGAAGCGGAATTGCGAAGCTATGTTGCGTTTGTTAGTAACATATTACTCGAACTTACTGCGAAGATAACTCGATCTGTGTACATTTATAAATAAATAAAATCACGCCTCTTTCCCGGAGGGGTAGGCAGAGACTACGTCTTTCCACTTACCACAATCCCTGCATACTTGTTTCCCTTCATCCACATTCATATGTTCCTTCCTGCAAGCTCTTCAGTTTCGGGTACTCTTGACCTGACCTTTTGTCAATTAAGAAAGTAATTGCACTGAAAATTATCAGAGGTTCAGAGCAAGCAAAGTTATTTTAGAAACGTCCAGTTCACGATAATTATCAATAATTAAAAAAATAACGTGCCGTGTGGTTCCCGGCACCAATACAAAAAAGAATAGGACCACTCCATCTCTTTCCCATGGATGTCGTAAAAGGCGACTAAGGGATATGCTTACAAACTTGGGATTCTTTTTTAGGCGATGGGCTAGCAACCTGTCACTAACTGAATCTCAATTCTATCGTTAAGCCAAATAGCTGAACGTGGCCATTCAGTCTTTTCAAGACTGTTGGCTCTGTCTACCCCGCAAAGGATATAGACGTGACGGTATGTATGTATGTATGTATTAAAAAATATATATATATTTTACTCCGCGAGATGAATAACATTTATTTAACCGCTGTCAGTTTCAGTTTGCACCACACACGCCAGAACAATGATGTTAATGCACAAAAACAAACGCAATATGTTTCTACACAACACCCCCTATTTGGGTTTCTGAAACCAATAATGCATTACGAACAATAAATATATACATATCTATAAATAAATAATAAATAAAAACTTTATTTATGTCAACACAAATTTACATTTTGTACTTAAAAGTATCTTAATATACCTAGGTAACAATTAGAAATGTCTGAGTAGGTAAGGTTGAAAAAAAAACGTGTAATAGGTACGTATCACACCAAAGTACCATTAGTGGAAAAGGATAACACGAATTAGTGAAATAATAAGCCAAGTAAATAAAATCTAGAAGAAAAAATTACAAAAAAGACTAAATAAAAAAAAAAAAAAAAATTACGGCCGAGCACCATAACCAACTAACCATACCTATCGCTATCATACCAAAAATCCTATTTTCAAAATAGATTTATCTATTCTTCTAGATAGAAAACAATAAAGTGCCGTGTGGTTCCCGGCACCAATACTAAAAAGAATAGCACCACTCCATCTCTTTCCCATGGATGTCGTAAAAGGCAAACTTGGGATTATTTTTTAGGCGTTGGGCTAGCAACCTGTCACTATGTATTTGAATCTCAATTCTATCTTAAAGCCAAATAGCTGAACGTGGCCTATCAGTCTTTACAAGACTGTTGGCTCTGTCTACCCCGCAAGGGATATAGACGTGACCATATGTAGGTATGTATGTATGTAGAAAACAATAAAACCCAACCCTCCTTCTTGTACAGTCGGCTTAAAGTGCATGAAACTTTCAAATTACAGTTTCTTACAGCAAGACAAATGTGTTGTGTCGCCGCGCGACACTGACGGACGCCGATAATTAGTCTTAAAAATTGCACGCCGACAGTACTTTTACACTTGGGAGCGGGTTGCCAGAAACAAAAATTAATTTTGAGTTTGTAAACCTGTAACGTTAATATTAAAATAGATTTTTGTATGTTTGTAAGGCGATAACTTTCGTAGTACCGTTGGCGGGGGGTTGATGATTCAGTCATTCATATAATCACGACTATATCCTTTGCGGGGTAAACAGAGCCAACGGTCTTGAAATATGTAGGTACTGATATATGCCACGGTCAGCTAACGGGCTTGTATGATAGAAATGAGATTCAAATAGTGACAGGTTGCTTGCCCATATCTTTAAAGAAGAATCCCAAGGTTCCCTTAGTCGCTTTTTACGACATCCACGGAAATGAGATGGAGTGGAGGTTTGATGTGATGACATTTGGTAGATACATAAAAAATGTTATCACAATTTTCAAGTTCGTTAAGCATCAAAATATACGGTCGTATTGAGAAACCTCCTCCTTTTTTTGAAGTTGGTTAAAAATCTGTTCAGTTGTTTGGAAGTTAATAATGATATTGTTTAAAATATATGACTGTACTTAGTTCATAAGTTTCTTACTAGATGGCGCTGGAAATAATCGCGAGGTCTATGTTCGCGTGGCGAACGAGTACTTACTTAGTACCTACTTACCTATAAACATATTCACGTCTATATCCCTTGCGGGGTAGACAGGGCCAACAGTCTCAAAAGAACTGATCGGCTACGATCAGCTATTTGGCTTATTGTTAGAATGGAGATTAAAATAGTGACTGGGTGATAGCCCATCGCCTAAAAGAAGAATGATAATGTGTTGCTGAATATTTTCATCTTATTTACTTTTTTGTTTGGTGAGTCAGTCGGGTCAGGGGAGTTTTTTATTGATATTTTAGCAAAGATGAAGTCTCTGCCTACACTTTCGGGAATAAGGCGTGATTGTAAAAGTAGATAAGTATTCAAAGAATGGGCGAGATGTCATGAACAGAACTGGTTATTTAATTTAAGTACTAACATTTGTTGTCCGTGTGGTTCCCGGCAATTTACTTAGAATAGATTTATTCCAAAAAAATCCCTGTCACTTTTGAATCTCAATGCCATCGTTAAGGCATACCTACTTAAATCTTAACGTAGACCACGTTCAGTCTTTTCAAGAGTGTTGGCTCTGTCTACCCCGTAAGGGACAAGGATGTGATTATGTATTTATAAATATAAATGCATACTTTAATTTTAAAAAACATTTACTTGCCTAAATGTCAGATAAAAAAAATAAATAAATAAGGTGAACTAACAACAAAAAACAAAGATTTTTTCTAAAAACGTCATTATTACAAAGCAATAAAGCCTATTCTAGTATCACACTAAATATATATGCAAACATACCGAAATGAAACAAATAAATAATTCACAACACACACTTGACACCTATTCAAACACTAATTTCACGCACACAAATAAAACACACACACACACATACACACACACAGTCAATACATTGTAACGACACGACACTGAAGATGTGTGCGTCTAACTAGTTTAGAATTTGGCCACTCCCGCGCATCCTCAAAATGCTGGGCCGTGATTGGTCGGCCGAAATTAGAAAAAAAATTAGACGGTATATTTTCGTGAGCGCGAATGGGGGTCTTTGACATTGATTAATGGATTTTTGGGCGGGATTGTTTCTTAGTTGAACCAATAGTAATAGAAAAATGACAGGTGTTATAAATTTGAGTTTTAAATGAATCTTTTATGGTCGAATATTTCTGATTTGTTGGCTCTGAACTGTAAAATTAAATTAGATTATAAAAAAATTAAACTTCGTAATTATATTTATTTATCGCTGAATTCTGTTGAAAAGATAAAAAAAAGCTTTCAAGGCATTATTTAGACATTTGTTACACCTTCTTAATGTTTACCAAAAATTTTGTTCCCAAAACATCAAAAATAAAACATCTTTCTTCTTCTAATACCCATCCCTACTCCTGCGCCGTCCAAATTTGAACAGCAATAGATGATTGGCTGACGCGACCGCCATTTTTATTTAGCCGGGTCCCAATTTTCTATGTCACAGATGTTTAGTTTTTATGTTATGTAAGATTAGCAAGATGGCCGTTTAAATTGGAATAGAAAATAAAGAAGTTCTTTAAAACAAAAATTTATTGTGAGGTGTCTTCTACTAGGATATAAAACTGAAAAATATCTTTTATCGAAAATGTATCGAAATAAAGTATTTTAAAATTTGTATTTTAAAAAGTGAAAGAAATGTGTGAAAATGTTGACTAGTGGATCGATATTTTTTGAAATATGCTATTAGAGTTATAAGAAGAAACAAACAAAGAAAAATATCAAAAATAATTGCGATAAATAAGATCTAGGTATATCACCTTAATAAAAAAAAATATACTCAAATCATTTTCCCGGAAATATAAAATCAAAACCAAAAACCAGACAGACATTTACAAAGATACCCCGGTCAAGGTAACGCGACACCCGGAAATAAAAGCTGTTATGACTGCACTCGCATTGTTTTCTGTGCCATAAAGAGTTTTAAAAAGAAACCCCAAATTGCTCGCACACTGGCACAAAACAAAAGAGTAAAACGTAATGACAGTACGACACACACATAGCCAGCTTACGCCGAATTCGCACGATACGCACACATTGACGAAAGGCCCCAATTCGAATTCCGAACGCGCACAACACAGTTTCCGCAATGGCGACGCGGTCGACGACCCCTGGTTTTGGAGGGCGCCAGTGACGTCACGGTACTGACCTGCCTCACGGCGACCTTGGGACGGCGCGACGTTTTTGGCTCGCCCAATTTTGGGGATCATCTGTCTGCTTTGCATACTTTCTCTGGTGTTCCGAATTCGAACTTCTGAGTTCGAATTTTAAACTTGGCGATTTCAATTGGTAGTTACTTATTGTAGCTTGCCTGTTTATTTGAGGTTAAGTTAAACTGACTTTGTTTGTTATAGTTATTGTTTAAGCCGTAAATACTTCCTTGTCGGTTCTTGAAATCGTAATTTTATGTGTTTTTAAAATATTTGCTAATTAATCATTTAAGCATCCTATCCTTTCTAATTTTATCATTCCCTCCTTTTCACACTCTTATTTTTACAAATTTAGAAGCGAATATTTCCCACTGTACTAAAAACAATGTCCTATGTCTTTCAGTATGTTAGTAATATACATTTTTTGTTCATTATTACAGGATACTTCATATCGCTTAATATCTACCTACCTAATAGTCAAATCTTTTGGTTTCACAACATTGGTTGTCGTCAAATAAATTTCTTAAACATAAGTTTACTGCCGCTTCCAAGGCGTCAGTGCAGAAGAAGCGGTAACAAACTACACTACGGCATTTTCTTCACATTAAATACTTATTTTATTTCTCATATTCACAAGTTACGAATTTCAATCTTAGGATTAATATCTACCTACCCACAATGTACTTACATACTTAGTAACTTAATAATGTGTGATGCTTGCATGAAGAGAGTTATGAATGTGGATGAAGCGAAGGAAGTGTGCAGAAATCGTGGCAAGTGGAAAAAGGTAGTCTCTGCCTACCCCTCCGGGAAAGAGGCGTGATTTGTGTGACGGACAAGACAAAATTATAAGGATTCTGATTTTACCATTTGGCTACGGAATCCTAAAATATGAGTTAAAGTCATTCTTACACGTCATAAGTATAGATATATAATATTTGTGCAAGAAATAAAATACTATGCAAGCCGTTATCAGTCGGGCAATGACCGCCGGAGGAGCGCATGGGCCATTATTATAATTTATTTTATCATTAATTAGTGTTTTACGGCGAAAAATTATATCGCCCGATAATTTTTTTACGTTAAATGCATTATTATTGAACATAGATAGAGTAATCTGAAAAATGCGAATTGAGTTATTAACAATTCTTCAATGAAAATATATAATGTATTTACATGATGAACGAAACCACAAATATTTTAGTAGGTATTAGTAACAACAGGACATTTATTATTAAAAAAACATTAGTTCGTAAAAGGCGACCAAGGGATAGGCTTATAAACTTGGGATTCTTCTTTTAGCCGATGGGCTAGCATCCTGTCACAATTCGAATCTCAATTCTATCATTGAGCCTAACAGCTGAATGTGATCGGTCGGATGTCGGTCTTTTTGAGACTAATGGCTCTGTCTACCCCGCAAGGGATAAAGACGTGATTATGTGAAAGAAGAAATTAATGAATATGTTTCATACAAAATTATAATTATATTTTTTTTTCTCTCAAAATATTTACCTAAAGCCTACGCATTCCATATTTATTTACTTAATTTAACCAACAGACGATTTCGCAATTCGGCTTATCGCAATCGGACAAAAAAAATAACTTCTCAAATCTAAGAAGTCTTTATAACCGTGCGACAGGGACGGCGGGTATACTGATAACGTTTGCGGAAAAGAGACGGGTTGATGCAAATTTGAACTGAAGACATGATTCAGACAGGGGTCATTGAACTGCTTTTTGATGATGCACGGTTTGTTATATTTACAACTGCTTATTGTACCGTCAGCAAGTTAAGAGGTTTATGTTTAGTCTGTGGGCTACCGGTTCGGTTTCCGGTTAAGGCAAAATGGAGCCATGATAATCGTAGGACTCAATTTTACCTGTGCACTGAGATGTTAAAGTTGTAAGACTTATTGGTAAAAGCTTGTATCTAAGTGGTAATTCAGGTAACCCAAAGGTTGACTGGAAGAGATTGCATTAGCGATAAGTCCGCCTTTGTACCATCTCTGTCTGTTTTGTGCTGTTTTATATAAATAAAAAAATATAGGTAAATATATACGGGACAAATTACACAGATTGAGTTAGCCTCGAAGTAAGTTAGAGACTTGTGTTACGAGATACTAACTCAACGATACTATATTTTATAATAAATACTTATATAGATAAACATCCAAGACCCAGGCCAATCAGAAAAAGTTCTTTTCTCATCATGCCCTGGCCGGGATTCGAACTCGGGACCTCCGGTGTCACAGACAAGCGTACTATCGCTGCGCCACAGAGGCCGTTAGCCGTTTTTGTATGTTTTATTCTTAATGGTGCAATAAAGAGTTTTATCTATCTATCTATCTAATTCTACTATTTAAGTACTAGGAAATAATACTAGATATACACTCTTTACTATCCCTTACTAATATTATAAATGCGAAAGTTTATCTGCATGTTCCGCTTTCACAGCTTAACCGCTGGACCGATTTTAATGACATTTGGCATAGATTCTAATGAATAAACCTTCGTGAGTAAAATTTTACACGGAAGCGAAGCCGAAGCAGAAGCTAGTACAATAAATATATAAATACCTATATAAAAAGGAAAAATTAGACTCAGAATAGAATAGATTTATTTTCAAAATTGGATACAATGTATCATTTATTGACGTCACATCACTTAAATCTAATTATAACTACTACCGCTTCCAAAGCGCATGTGTAGAACAAGCGGCGGAACAAACTACACTGCAGCATTTTCAGAGGACGTCAATTTACAAGATCTTTTAAATCTAAATCATGGACGAATACATATTGTCTACATTAAAAAAACATGATTGAATGTAAAACTATTGTTTATTAGGTATGTTGTGTATCAATACGGATTCTATTTTGAAAATTTATAAATTTATACATAAATTGATATAACTTATATAAAATTCCATCATTGGTTTCTGCGCTTCAAAAAAAATATGCTTCACAGATTACATACCTACATATAGTCACGTCTATATTCCTCGCGGGGTAGACAGAGCCAGCATTGTTGAAAAGACCGATCTCCACAGATTCATTTCGCAGAGAATATTTACATCGCTACGAACACAAATGGACATTAGCATTTGGAATTATTCGGTACAGAATGATCAAAGTTCGACCTCGCAAACTAATGGTACGGTTGGCAGAAGAAAAAATTAAAAATTCACCTAACATACAATCATTAAAGAAAAAGAAAAGAAAGAGGAAAGAGGCGTGATTTTATGTATGTATTATGTATGTATACATACATTATAATCATGTGTATATCCTTTGCAAGTAAGAGGAGCTAACAGTCTTGGAAAGACTGAAAGGCCACGTTCAGCTAATGATGGAATTGAGATTCGAATAGTGACAGTTCAATATCTACTAAATGTAAAAAGACATTTATGAAACAGAATTCACAAGGAAAGTTTATATGTATAAATACTACCACTCCATCTCCTTCCCATGGATGTCGTAAAAGGCTACTAAGAGATAGGCTTACAAACTTGAGATTCTTCTTTAAGGCGATGGGCTAGCAACCCGTCACTATTTGAATCTCAATTCTATCATTAAACCTAACAGCTGACCAAGGCCTGTCAATATTTCAACACTGCTAGCTTTGCCCACCCCTCAAGGGACATAAACGTGATTACATGAACTAGTGGTAGTAAGTAGTATGGTAGTCCCTGCCTACCCCTCCGGGAAAGAGGCGTGATTTTATGTATGTATGTATGTACATGAACGTGGTCGCTAATTAACAAAAATTAAATTAATTTTTCGTGTTTTGTTTTGCAGACCGTACCGACCTAGATGCGTGATTTTATGTATGTATGTGTGTATGTATGTATGTATGTACATGAACGTGGTCGCTCGTTGATTAAAAATAATTAAATTTATTTTTCGTTTTGTTTTGCAGACCGTACCGACCTAGATGCGTGATTTTATGTATGTATGTACATGAACGTGGTCGTTAATTAAAAAAAAAAAAAAATTATTTTTCGTTTTGTTTTGTTTTGCAGACCGTACCGACCTAGATGCGGCCAAACGTTCGGCGGGAACCTTCGTCGTTATCTGGCGGCACTGACCCGCTCAATGACGACTTGTTGCGCGCACAACACGCGACATTTTGTGTATTTTTGTCATCATATGTACCTACCTACTCACCACAATGCCGTGTGGTTCCCGGCACCAATGCAAAAAAAAAGAATAGGACCACTCCATCTCTTTCCCATGTATGATAGGGTTACAAACTTGGGATTCTTTTCGATAGGTTGACAACCTGTCACTATTTGAATCTCAATTCTATCGTTAAGCCAAATAGCCGAACGGGGCCATTCAGTCTTTTCAAGACTGTTGGCTCTGTCTACCCCGCAAGGAATATAGACGTGACCATATGTATGTATGTATGTACTCACCACAATGCACAAATATTTCAATTATTGTAGGAGGGCCCGGGTTCGAATTGGCATGATATTGGCTCTGTCTATTATCTTAATCTACTATATTAATATTATAAAGCTGAAGAGTTTGTTTATTTGAACGCGCTCATCTCAGGAACTTCTGTTTCGAATTGAATTTTTTTTTGCGTTGAAGAGACCATTTATCTAGGAAGGCTTTAGGCTACATAAAATCACGCTGCAACTATTAGGAGCGAAGAAATAATGCAAAATGTGAAAAAAACGGGGAAAATTATTCATCGTTGAGGGCTTCAATGATGCCCAAAATAACTATTCCACGCGGACAATATTTGAATTATTTCAGAATATTTCCTCTAATGTGATATTTATATAACGGATATCATAATGAATTACATATTGATATTAATCATATTTTATTTTAGTCTTTGATATTATCAAGTAATACCGACGAGTAGGTATGTCATGTCAGCCCCGTAACGTAGCAGCCGCAACCTCGTTTTAATAGCGCGGTAAAAACGTCGTAGCACATACGTACATATAATCACGTCTATATCCCTTGCGGGGTAGACAGAGCCAACAGTCTTCAAAATACTGATAGGCCACGTTCAGCTGTTTGGCTTGATGAGAATTGAGATTCAAATAGTGACAGGTTGCTAGCTCATCCCCTGAATTAAGAATCCAAAGTTTATAAGCCTGTCCCTTGGTCGCCTTTAACGACATCCATGAGAACAAGATGGAGTGGTCCTATTATTTTTTATATTGGTGCCTGGAACCACACGGTAAAAATACCTATAAGGGTAGCATTGAAACTCATTGAAATGATAACAGGTTTATATCAAAAAGTGACTGTTCAAGATGTCTTTATATACTCAATTTATATGTTAAAGTTGTCCTTAATAAAAATTGGTGCCGGGAACCACACGGCACGGCTAGTGTAAGTATTTACCAACACCAAAATAATACAAAACGCAGAAGGGATGAACCGTAATCTGGGGGCACGGTAGTGCCCCCGCCAAGTCGAGCAAAAAATGCGGCACGGGCGTACCATCCTTTTCTCGAAGCAATTCAGGCTATTTTCAACCCCCCTATAATTTCGTTGTGGATAAAACAAGAAGCCTGTGTAGGAAGTATAGTTATAAAAGTTACTTATTTATTCCTACAGAAGATAGAAGGAGAAAAGAAGAGAGAAATAATCAGTTTTAAATTAACATAAAAATTAAGAATCTTTAATAATAAAAATTATTTTTGACATCTCTAACAAACAACATCATGGCAACCGTTGCTATGGCGCATACCAAGAAGGTTGCCTACACCCGAATTTACGTTTTAAACAAATAGATCGACTGGACTGGACATCGCATGATTTGATTATTAGTATGTATCACACTACACTACACTAATCTCAATTCTATCATTAAGCCAAATAGCTGAACGTGGCCATTTAGTCTTCAAGACTGTTGGCTCTGTCTACCCCGCATGGGATATAGACGTGACCATATGTATGTATGTATGTATCACATTACACAGCACGACGGGCCAGCAACCGAATTCCTCACCAGAGTGCAAGTCTAAGTCCGATGTCCAAGTCGATCTATTTGTTTAAAACGTTTTTATTTTTATATTGGCATGATATTACATACATACATACGGTCACGTCTATATATTCCTTGCGGGGTAGACAGAGCCAACAGTTTTGAAAAGACTGAATGGCCATGTTCAGCTATTTGGCTTAGTGATAGAATTGAGATTCAAATAGTGACAGGTTGCTAGCCCATCGCCTAAAAAAGAATCCCAAGTTTGTAAGCATATCCCTTAGTCGCCTTTTACGACATCCATGGGAAAGAGATGGAGTGGTCCTATTCTTTTTTGTAATTTATTTTCATGATAATAACTTATGTAATAACTCAAGGCAGGAGGTGCTTTAAATAGAGACTTAATAGATTAACCGACTTGGTATTAAATATGTATCTCACAACTTTTTACTGTAGAAAGATTGAGCTGCGAGACTTGGGTTTTTTTACAGGACGTTTTTGATGGCATTTATTTGTGTTGACCCAGTTGTTGCTGGGGGTGAACGCACTTTTGACTTTGCGTGTTTTGTTACTGAAATTCATTTAATCTAGTTCCAACATAGATTACTTACATACATACTTATATAGATACATAAAATCACGCCTTTCTCCCGGAGGGGTAGGCAAAGACTACATCTTTCCACTTGCCACGATCTCTGCATACTTCCTTCGCTTCATCCACATTAATAACTCTCTTCATGCAAGCTAGGCGGTTTTGGGTACTCTTGACCATACCCTTTGCCAGGACGTCCTTAATTTGATCAAGATACATTCGTCTCGCATTAAAAACACAAACAAACAAACTTATTAACATTTATAATATTAGTTTTTATAGGATGAGTATGTACAATGTCATCGGTAAAAAAACATCTGTAAAAATATACCTACTATTAGTGTAAAAATTCGCTTTATTTGTAATATAATCGGTTGTAGAACTCTGATAGCGAAACTGCATCGAATTTGCTATATCCTCAGATAACAGGTCGTTGCTATAAAGCGCCGGTGGTCTAGCGGCTAAGGTAGATAGCATATACATACCTATAATCACGTCTAAATCCCTTGGGGATAGACAGATCCAACAGTCTTAAAAGGACTGAAAGGCCACAACTGTATGTAATGAAGGAATCGAGATTCAAATTCTTAGTGACAGGTTGCTAGCCCATCGCCTTCAAGAGGAATCCCAAGTTTATAAGCCTCTCCTTATCTGTTAATAGGTGCTTATTTATTATTATTGTAAATATTTATAATGTTCTAATGTTTTCAAGTTTACAATGTAAAAATATTATAATCCTACTACTTATTTAAATTAAGGTATTCATCTATAGAATAAAAATTCCTTGGGAAAGATATGGAATGTTCCTATTCCAAAGTGCCGGGAACCACACGGCACATGTTGGAAACATGTAGAGTGAAAAATAAAGTATTTGGAAAAGAAGAGAGAAATGCGGCAGACTAAGGGATATAATCTTGGGACAGTGACAATGTAACAATAACACACGAATTACTTTTACTCCTTTGAAATAAAACTAAAAAAGTAAAATTATATAGAGAAACTCTTTGGTCGCTATAACCTTATTTGTTTGTATATACATAGTTTAACTTTGTAATTGAAGAGGATAATTAACTAAAATAACATCTTATTAGTCCGAAAATTGTATTGAAAATAAACCGTAAATTTTTCCTTATGTTTCGAATTTTGGTAATGAATCAACGATGTAATTTATATGAGTAATGATGACACAAATATACCTATAATAAAGAGCTCTGTGGTCAAATCGATAAGGTGCCCAGTTAAAATGCGTGTGGCGCAAAAGGCACAGGTTCGAATCCCACCACGGAATGGATGAAAACAAATTTAAATTTCTTAAATTCTATATCTTCGCTCGTTTAATCATCATTATATTTATTCACATGCATTTAATTTGTTACCAGCACTTTCCACCTGTGCATACGCAGTCAGAAAGAGACAGGTATACAACAAAACAATGTGCTGGAATGGGATAGCAGGAACCGTGACCTTAGTCAAGTTACGCCGAATAAATGGTCAGTGACACGATAAGATATCGCGGTATTTTGGCATTTTTAATCGCATTTTTTTATCGTTCAAATTTTTTTATAATCATTAACTTTTTATAGACAACTTTCAATTGATAAATCCAGTAAAAATTACATTGTTTATTTAAGATGTTTGTTTACTTTATTATTTACTGGCTGGTGCCTTATTTTTGATGTTTGCGACATCTTTCGCGAGGAATTAAAATAGAATTTGTTTTGTTTTAGCCTTTGGTTTAAAATATAGAATAATAAATATTATTTAAAAAAAATTGTACTCAAATAAGTATCATTAAGATTACGAAAACATATTTCTCTGGGCGCCACAGTAGGAGTAGCTGTGATTAAGGTTTGGTTCAAAGATCTTTTTTTTTTCTTATAAACCCTAATAATACAAATGTGAATGTGTGTGTTTGTTTGTCCGTCAAAACCACTTTCTCTTCACGAAAAAATATGGGTACATTTCCCGCGGGAAAAGGCTTCAAAAACAAAAACAAAAAAAAATATTATTTATATTTTTTTTTGTTTTGTAAAATGCCTCGACACTAGCTGAGTGGATGTCGCATTAGTATGACTATTTATTTATATATTTGTTTTTACTTTAATTTTTAATATACATATACATACATATCATCACGTCTTTATCCCTTACGGGGTAGACAGAGCCAACAGTCTTGAAAAGACTGTAAGGCCACGTTCAGCTATTTGGTTTAATGATAGAATTGAGATTCAAATAGTGACAGGTTGCTAGCCTGTCGCCTAAAAAATAATCCCAAGTTTGTAAGCCTATCCCTTAGTCGCCTTTTACGACATCCATGGAAAAGAGATGGAGTGGTCCTATTCTTTTTGTATTGGTGCCGGGAACCACACGGCACTAGCATATAATATGTTTAAATGTATGAAATCTTTTTACAGTTCCATCTGTTAGTAACTATATATAGTCATATTTATGTTTGTAAACTATTATATGTACCAAAGTGTATAATATAACATATTATTCATATATATATTATTATTTCTTTTACAGTGTTTTTATGAGCCTTTATGAGCAGTCAGAAACTATCCAAAAAGGCTCGACTGGCTGTGCACAGGGGCGTGTTGGTCCCGACATTAATGTATGGGAGTGAAAGTTGGGTATGGCAAAAGAAGCATGAAAGCAGAATAAATGCAGTGGAAATGAGAGCGTTAAGGAGTATGATGGGTGTGAAATTGAGTGACAGGATAAGGAACAGCGTGATAAGGGAATGTTGTGATGTGAAAGAAGATGTAGTTACAGGAATAGAAAGGGTATGTTAAGATGGTTCGGTCATGTGGAGAGGATGAATGAAAGCAGGTTGACTAAGCAGATATACAAGGAGAGTGTGGAGGGAAAGGTCGGAGTGGGAAGACCTAGACGAACGTATCTTGATCAAATTAAGGACGTCCTGGTAAAGGGTCAGGTCAAAAGTACCCGAAACCGCCGAGCTTGTATGAAGAGAGTTATGAATGTGGACGAAGCGAAAGAAGTATGCAGAGATCGTGGCAAGTGGAAAGAGGTAGTCTCTGCCTACCCCTCCGGGAAAGAGGCGTGATTTTATGTATGTATGTATGTATGTATGTTCTTTTACAGTATCGCACCACCCGTACATCCATCTCAGTTTGGTCCAAAGGTTCGACTGGCAGAGAATGCCTTGTGGCATTAAGTCCACCAACTATACATTTTACGTTCATAAAGTTTAATTTAAAATACTAACTTGTAGTATTTGTTTTGCTAGTAAGTATTGTAAACTCTTTAAACTAATAATGTATAACCTACATAAAAATGTGAGAAATTGAGCTGACAGCAGTTTAAAACACTAGATTTTGCCTACAACTCCGCTTATAAGGGAAAGACTATTTTTTCCGCTCCGAAGTTCGTTTCTTTTATATTCTTACTACATTTTTAAGCATACTTATTCATGAAAAACGTTATGATGATAACGCAAAAAAAAAAATGAAAATCGCTGTTTAAAAAATATGAATCGTTCCAAAAACGAAATACCTACCTACACATCGAAAGTAAAAGCTTCACTCACACATTGTCAGCTACGTACACAAACCTGACCTTTCCCAACGTAATGCACGGCGACGCCCGAATACTGGGGTCAATGACACTCGATGCACCGGCCCGAGGCTGAATGTGCAATGCATTTGGCAGGACTCGTTTTAAAAAATAAAAACATCACTTTCACTGAATCGGAATGAGTGCGAATTTGATTTGAAAACGGAACGATTTTTCATTCGTATGTTCTAAATTGAATTTAAATGTTTAGGTTGCGTGAATGGGAATGTAATGTAAAAAAAATAATTCAATTTTAAAAGTTGTTCTCGATTTGAATATGACTTTAAATTTGGATGGAATTAAAAAATAAAAAATTGGAATTGTAATAGTTTGGTTGCATGTATTGTAAAATGTGAATGGTTTTCAGTTACAGTTAATACCTACTGGTAATTAATTCCAAATCTACCCATAATTTTTAAATTTTTGTTTTAAAATCTTTAAGTGCAGGTAATCAGTTTTACACGAAACATCTGGCTGGAATAGCGCGAAAATTAACTGTCATCACGGGCAGATGCGCCGATCCAGTTTCATCCGGTTTTCTCCGGCGCTATCCGGCGCGGGGCAGTTTCATCCGGTTTCGCTTTCAGTGCCTACTAGCATTTTCGTTGACAATCATATCGATTGTTCATTTGGCTTTTGTTTACTGTATAAATGCTATATAATATAATTTGACGTATATCAGCTGGATACAAGATGGAAGTCGGTTTTTTCTTATTATTGTGATATTTATTGGAATCTAGTGAAGGAAGATGTGCCATGTGGTTTTCAGTAGTACCTAAAAATATAACCACTCCATATCTTATCCATGGATGTCGTAAAAGGCGATTAAGGGATAGGCTAATAAACTTGAGATTCTTCTTGTAGGCGATGGGATAGTCACTATTTGAATCTCAATTCCATCATTAAACCATACAGATGAACGTGGCCTTTTAGACTTTTCAGGACTGTTGGCTCTGTCTACCCCGCAAAAAGGGATACAGACGTGATTACATGTATGTGTGTATGTAATGAAGAGAACTCAGAAAAAGATCATTAGTACAACTGGGATTTGAACCTGACGCATTATTATACTTATATTTGCGCTCGTCCACCGACGCCTATGGTCAGCCAAATTAATTCGCCATTATTTTGCTAAGCGTTTGCTATCAATCTGAGTTCAATTAGCAAGACGGTCATCATATACTACCTATACGTCATATATGTATATTACATGTCAAAGTGTATGCTAGTGATGTACCATGATTGATATCCGCTAGATAGCTTCTCAATTTGCTCAATTATTATGCAATTATTGTTGCATAATAGCGAGCCCTTCACACACAGACGTGTGAAGGGCTCTTATTAATCTTAGAAATTCTACTCAAGTACTAAATTTCATCAAAATCTGTTAATTCGTGTTGTTTCCGTAACTTTTGACAAGAACCAATCCATATCTTGAAATGCGTATCGTAAAAGGCGACTAAGGGATAGGCATATAAACTTGGGATTACTCTTGCAGGCGATGAGCTAGCAACCTGTCACTATTGTGAATCTCGTTTCCATCCTGAAGTCATACAACTGAACGTGGCCTTTCAGTCTTTTCAAGACTACCTACCTAGCAGTGGATATATGTATTAGTAGATTCCCAGAGAGGTAGGCAGAGACTAGGTACATAGATTTTGCGTAAATGGTAACAAACATACTTACATCCAAACAAACTTTCGCATTTATAATATAATTAACATAGTTGACAGAGCCAATATCATAAGACGAAAGTCACGATGAGAACCATGACCCAACACGAGTAAGGTTCCCTTGCAAAGGTCAGACGTTAGTCGCTTTGTGTATAAAATTCTGGACTGTGGTCAGAGGCGCATCCCCATGTTCCTCTCGAGAGAGGTGAGAATAGAACCGGGACTTTTATTATTATTTAAATTTCAATTAAAACAATTAATCATAACAAGTAGGTATACATTGTTTCTCGTCCACATTTTATTTTCTAATTCGTAAGATTGAAGGGAGGTGACGTTATTGAAGCACAATGCTGCAGTGTAGTTCGTTACCGCTTCTTCTGCACTGACGCTTTTGAAGCGGCAGTAAACTTAGATTTAACTAATTTATTTGACGTCAACCAAATAAGGTATGACAATTATTAATTTATGTTTGAAAGGTCCCACAGTAACGAATAAAAAAATTTAATTTGAATTTAAACTAACGCTAGGAGGATGAAGGCAAAGGTCACGTTTAGTTTCTACCTAATTTATTGCCTAAAAGTAGAATCTAAATTGCTTAAAAAATAAATTGTATTTTGTGAAAGACAATCAATGTCTTTTACGATCTGCGCAGGAAAAGCAGCTGGCAACCACTATGTTTTGCGCAACCGGAACAGGAAGGAAACACATATAGCTAGATGATTGTGTTATCATCACTATTGGCCCCTGGATTAGTTCGCAGATGCCGGTAAACTTTAAAATCTACAACAAATGTACATTTAAAAATTACATTGATTGAGTTAAAGTTACATCAAGACTTGTGAGATACCTAAGTACGATTAACTATAAACCAAACTTAAACAGTAATGTACTATTCTGATTCTCATTTACAGATAACTTTAAAACTACCATAAAATTACGTTAAGTCATAAAAATTTTATGATGTATTAGTTAAAATAATATTTACCCACATTAGTACTCGTGAGCCACGCCGTCAGCAATAATTTCAATTGAAAAACTAGTTTACCTACTGTCCTAAATTAATGTTTTTAGACAAATTTTATTTCTTTAGACAATTTAAACATCATGATTATGTCTTTTTACAAAAAGGCATATAAATTACAGTCACAAGTCTTTTTCAACGCTTAATTCCATTGTTTTCGAAATTCAATTTAGTTTTGTTTCCAGCCAGTAGTAACTGATATGAAATAACGTAAGTACACGTTACCAAGCGGCCAGTTTATTGACGCCCCATCCGTCTGAACTTGAGTTTAAGCCTCTGTGAATGTCATCTAGCTTCAGTGCAATTGCAGTTCCGTGCTCGTATGCACGATCTATGCACCGCGCGCCAAAACTAACCTAAAAACAACAGACAATGGCCCAAATTAAAACCTGAAAAACATGACAGTTCAAATTCGAATTCCGAATGTTCTAATTTCGACGTGAAAAGCTAAACGAAAGGAGTGCAAGTGGGAAAGAGATGACTATGCCTTCCCGCGTCCGCTATTTCTGTGACGTCGGCCGGTGCATAGCGAAATAATATAATGAAAAGTGGCATTCAGTAAATTCGTTGTGTTTACGCGCGTTGCAAGTTTATTTGGTGAACGGTGTTATTTTTTTGTGTACGCTCCCGCTATCACATTTTCTAGTGCGGTGGCGCCACCTACTGTGTCCTATTTACCCGCTCCCACACATGGCTGTAATCAAGGTGCTGTCAAAACAATTGCGGACTTTTCGGTGATGAAGAACTGAGTTACGATGGGTGATTTTATGGCGTGTTTCGGAGAAGTGAAACAGTGGCGGGATCATATCGCGGAAAATTGAGCTAGCGGTGTTTTTTCCAAACTTAACCTACGACAATCTTCAGTTGCGCGCGAGCGGTGCCCGCACGCGCCTCGCGTACTATTCGCAACTCTTTCGCCTTCGAAATTTGCCGAATGGAAGCCGAAAACGAGACAAAACCCGCCGAATTCGTATTTCGAAGTTCGGGACATTCGAAACGTTCCATTTTCGAACGCGACCGAAGTCGGTCGTTCGATGACCTTATAAAGTGAAACTTTTTTCTTTCACTTTGCTCAATTTTGTGATCTAGACATAGTGCCTTCTGCGTACAAACTGATGGAATTTTGTGATGTCATAGTGCAAACTTATATAGACTAGGTTATTATAAAGTGAACTATTATAGCTACCTGCTTAAGGAACAATTCCAAAGTGCATATGGACAGATACTGCGAAGATTTTAGGTAAGTCGCACTTGAAATTGCATTTCGTCGTCTCATAATAATTGTCAGTCTGCGGAACGCCAATCTTAATCTATGAACTTGATTGAGCCGAGTGACGTTGGCGCGAGTTGGTGCATTGTGAATTGCGATTACAAGTTCACTTATGTGCAAGCGTTGACTTCACTCCGTAGTCAAACGCGCGGGAAAACCACCCTTGTTGACTTCAAAACTTGTTTGTTTTGAGTCTATTTTCGTTTGTTTATTGAGTTTTTTGGGTTGACGAACTTGGCGAGGTATTTTTGTACTTTAAAAGTAACATGAGTAGTTTTGCGTTATTTTCCCTCGTCGGTAAGACCAATGGCCTTCTGGCTGTCAATAGACACATGTATATCTACTTAGGTACTAACTAGGTTTGTCTAACTCGCCTTGATAGTGTAGTTTGGTTCACATGACTATTTTATCGATTTATAGCAGCATTATAATTTACTTTGCCATTACCTACTTACTTCAATTTACTGTTATACATGAGAAAATTTATATTTATGCACTTCCCATAAAAAGGGCATGATTATTATATTCTTATTCCTATGACAGGTATTATCATTTTCAGCAATTATCGGACTCGGAATATTCATGTATATCTATAAAAAAGTTTTTCTACATAAATAAAAGGTTTACCAAAACCTTTTACCTACTTATAAATTAATCAATCTTTTCCAATTTTTACTGGTATTTGGATTTAGGTAGTTTTGACATTTTTTCCTTTTTTAAATTTTTTTAAGGCACATTTTTCTTAATAGCGGATGAAAGATTGTTAGTGAACTTTTACGGCGACGAAGTTGCGGACAACAGGAACAAATGAACATCTAGGTAAATAAGAACTTGTTTATTACAAAGCAGCAACCCCAAAAAGTACCTCAATCCGTGTGATCAATACCAAATTAAATTACCGAAAAACAATTTGTCATAATTTTAAGGAAAACAACAAATCCACAAAAATTGTCCAAATTGTATGACGCATGAGGTAAACAGGCCAATAATATGTATTCAGCAATTGCGCAACAAAAATTCATTATCTTTATTAACCAGCTCCCAAAATTGTTACTTACTAGAATATGTCGAAAAATCGCGACATTTCCTGTTCCAATAGGAATATGGGTAATTAAAGGAGCGTCCGTGGTTGAACGGTTAAGGTGCCCAGTTAAAATGCGTAATGCGCAGAAGGGCACAGGTTCAAATCCCACCTCTGCCATGTACTAGAGACTTTTTTCGAAATTATTACTATTAGTTTCAATAATAACCGATGCTAATAAAAACATCGTGGGGAAACCTGCACATTCAGGCAACTGGATCTGTTACCATGATCAATCCAATACGGTTTAGGTTTACCGGCAATGGTTATGGAGTTCAGATGGAAGTCGCTTGGTGTAAAAATCTGACTTTTAAGAATCAAATAAAGATCTATGGTCAAAGGCAAACCCTTCAGAGTGATGAGGATGCTTCCGGGACTAAAGCCAGGAGGAAGAGAGATGACAAGTAAATAAATCATCGTGTTAAGGGTTCCAAACAGGCATTGATTTTTTTATTTTTAAAATTGCATCTAAAATGCAGCATTACTACTGCATTCGTGACAAACCCCAATATCGTGTCCGGCTAAAATGTCCGAAACCCAACGATAATGTTGATGCCGCCATTAGCACGACGAAATGTACTTTTTTTAAATTTCAAACACAACAACGCTTTTCGGTGTTCGAAATATAAAATAGAATGAGATGGTTTTCTTTTTAATATTTCAACACAGATCTTTCGGTGTTCGAATAAAATATTTTTCTGCATTCGAAATTAAAGTTCGAGCGTCGTTTGACTTTTTTTTATTGATAAAATATTCAGGAATATTTTTCTGTGTTCCGAATATAAACCTCTAGTTCACAATTTATGAAAAAGGAGTTTAGTTCCTGTTTTGTGAATAATTTCAAGGTTTCGTTCTCCTGTCTACAGCAATTTTCTTGAAATAATGTCAGACAATTTTACATTTGTTCATTTTTATTTTAGTAAGTAGTTACATACTCGTAGCATAATTTTTTTTTCTAACCAAAAAGTACAGTTTACTTTTACAAGTTTACACCCTATGTTCTTCTTAAACCAAGCCTTTCTTGCGTCAGAGGAAACCTGCACATTTTGGCAACAACAACAGAGATCCAATAAGAGTCAAATTTCCCTATTGACAGAGTTACAGACGTTACCCAATGTTAAGATTTATTTTACGCGATATAAGATATGATCATTTGCCGTGTGGTTCCCGGCACCAATACAAAAAAGAATAGGACCACTCCATCTCTCTCTTTCCCATGGATGTCGTAAAAGGCGACTAAGGGATAGACTTACGAACTTGTGATTCTTTTTTAGGCGTTGGGTTAGCAACCTGTCACTATTTGAATCTCAATTCTATCATTAAGCCAAATAGCGGAACGTGGCCATTCAGTCTTTTCAAGACTGTTGGCTCTGTCTACCCCGCAAGGGATATAGACGTGGCCATATGTATGTATGTAAGATATGATCATAGTCGCAAACGGACCCCAGGACGGGACCCAGATGGACGAAACCTGTAGTATGCCCGGAGAATTATGAGGACTCCTGCCAACGTCGGTGGACGAATCGGTAAGGGGCCTGGTCAAAACGAGGTTGCGCATAAAGGCACCGGTTCGAATCCCACAGCGGCCATGTACTTATCAAAGCCTATATTCAAAGTTATGTACATTAGTTTGATAACTAACATATACTCATACGTTGAGGGAAAACATCGTGAGGAAACTTGCACATTCAGGCAACTGGATGCGTAACCATATGATTCAATACGGGTTAGGTTCCCCCGCAAAGGTTGCGGAGGTCAGATGGGAGTCGCTTCGTGTAAAAACCTGATTAACCCAATCCAGGATCCATGGTCAAGAGCTGACCCTGGGTTCCTTTCCAGAGTGGTGAGGATGAAACCGGTACTGTAATGCCCGGAGAATGATGATGTCTCCTTAAAGTATATACTTACTTACATATTTTGTATTCCATTAAAAAAAAGTAACAATGAAAACAAACCAAAAACAAATACATTTCCACCATTTCCATTAGTCCAATTTAGAATACAACGCGGTTGTATTGATTCACCAAAATGTGGGGTTAAAATATTTAAAACTCGTTGTGACAGTTTTGACCGATCAATAATAAGGGCTCGCTTGTAACAGCCAGTTAACGTGTTTTGCGGAAATATAATAGATACTTTTAACTTTTCAACTGGGGAATGAAATATGACGAGGGAAAATTGCTGTCACCGATTTAGTACCTATTCTTTTTAAGTGTGGGTTTAAATACAAATTCAACATTTCAATTCATTAATGGGACGTTTCAATATCACTTAATAATCCTACTTCCTACTACTATTATAAAGGCGAAAGTTTGTATGGATGTTTGTTACTCTTTCACGCAAAAACTACTGAACCGATTACCATGAAATTTGGTATGTAGGTAGCTGAAGACCCAGAATAACACATAGGCTACTTTTTATTCCAGAGTTCCCGCGGGATTGATAGGGTTTCCATGCGGACGAAGTCGCGGGCGGCCTCTAGTTGTCATATCTTTTGGTTTTTCACATTGGTTGACGTCAAATTACTTAAAACTAAGTTTGCTGCCGCTTCCAAAGCGTCGGTGCAGAAGAAGCGGTAACAAAACTTCACTGCAGCATTTTCTTTAATCACGTCATCTTCACAATTATCAAAAATTATGAAATGTGGACGAGAAAATACATTGTTATTATTAATTGGTTTACCTACCTATAAGCAATTTAAATATTAAATAACTTGATGTACAGAGTGTACTTAATTTTGATTTACATTGAAATCAAATTACAAAACTTTACGAGGTTACACTACTCATTTTGCAAAGTTTGATGCACATTTTTTATATTTTTCCTTAAAGTAAACTAAAAGAAGCCGAAGTAAATTTACATGAGTAGCATATTGACGTTAAATATTAAAAAGAACTTATATTTATTACGTAGCAACGACAGCTACTAAGATCTTTCTAGCGAAACTGGTTTCAAATAAAAAACAAAATATGAGCTCTCGCGAATTCTTCAGAACGCAAGTCACTAGTGCAAGAAAAGTCATCATCTATCCAAGATGGCCGCCGCATTTTTTTGTCTATCCGCTAACGGCCAGTGTTTAGAACCAGTTCTTGTCATACACTAACCTTGTCATTAAGGCATGGCAAGTCATTTTTTAAAATTGGAATAGCGACGTAACTGGCTGGTGAATTTTATAGTTTAAATCGTAATTTTATTCTTCGTTTATATGATTTTTTTTTAATGTTAATATGCCTCCTTGTATTTTTGTTTGAGAAGAAGAAGCAGAGATTTCTTATTCTTTTTCGTACTTAGTATTCCTACAATCTGTTTATTTCCCTCTAAATTCTACAAGTTTTTGGGGGTTATGTTGAGATCTAATATTTTATGGTTGCCTAAGTATATAAGATTGAATATTTCTATTCTCATTGCTTGCAACATCCGCTTTATTACGTCACAAGACCTAAAGCAGAGTAGCGTGGGAAATAAAATACATTTAAAAATTATGAATCCGCTTGTTGTATTATATATTTTTAAACTAAGTGGAAATCAGAAATTGCATGGTATTATCTTTAAAAAAAGTGAAGCCTACTGAATGATTCTTTTCCTTCAAACTAATAGAGGTTATGTAACATACCTTACAGTTAAAATATGCCTTTGTCAATGGTAGGATCTGATCATCTTTTTTCAGCAATTACAATTAAATGGCGAAAAGGTTAAATAGACTAATTAATTAAGCAGCATTGCCTTAATTAGCACGAGTTTAAAATATCAATTACTTATAAATTGAGTATCTAAGCACATCTTGAACAGTCACTTTTTGCGATAAACCTGTTATCATTTCAATGAGTTTCAATGCCACCCTTCTAGCCTAGCAAACTAGACCTCTAGCATTTTCGTATCGCTCCGCTATTAAAACCACCGAACGCACCAGAGATAGATGCAATAAACAACATTTCATAGATCAACTTAAATTAGTCGTTTAGAACGCACCCGAGTATCAACGAGTAAAACCGAACGCAGCCAACATGGCGGCAGTTTTGAGGTTAAGGTTTGACATTTCGAACCGTTCTAAAATTAAATGCGCCGTTCTAGCATTTGATTGCACGCTTATTGCATTATAATTGAGTTTGTTTTCGTATGTTTAGCGGATCATAGACAATTGGTCGTCTACAAATGGCGCGTAGTCTTGTCATTTTCCTTGGTTGTAATAGAGGGTCTTGATCTTCGCATTGAATTTGCTGCTGTTGGTATTATTTAACTATGAGTTTCGCGTACGCTTCCCACGTTCGCTATTATTGCTTTTTAATAAGAGGCTAGTGATGAGAGGGAATTAAACCTCTTTTTTCCGTCAAAGGAGGTTGATGCACTTTATCGTTCGAGTTTGATGCACCGTTTGCTTTCTTTGTGACGGTCGTGACGTTTATCGGGTAGCTAGACGAATACTAATTTCATTAATTACTTCTATCTTCTGATGGCTTTGTCAGATAATAAATTTTAACTTCAACTCCTTGTGTTCTCCCGGTTTAATCCTCGCCTCTCTGGAGAGAAGACTAAGGTATTAGTATGAGGCCTCTATTAAAAATATATCCTACTACTATTATAAAGGCGAAAGTTTGTATGGATGTATGGATGTTTGTTACTCTTTCACGCAAAAACTACTGAACCGATTACCATGAAATTTGGTATGTAGGTAGCTGAAGACCCAGAATAACACATAGGCTACTTTTTATCCCAGAGTTCCCGCGGGATTGATAGGGTTTCCATGCGGACGAAGTCGCGGGCGGCCTCTAGTACCTAATAATATTATTTTATTAAGGACAATTTTTACATCTGTCTACCCTATGTCGATCTTACGATTCACAATCTTCACGATTGGGCTAGTTTTGACGACAGTACCTCAGTACCTATTGCAAAGGAGCCTTACTCATATCAGATTAAAGACAACCACTTGCCAAATTTGTAAAATTATTTACATAATTCTACTAATATTATAAATGCGAAAGTTTGTGCGTATGTCAGTATGGATGTTTGTTACTCTTTCACGCAAAAGCTACTGAACCGATTACAATGAAATTTGATATGTAGGTAGCTGAAGACCCATAATAACATATAGGCTACTTTTTATCCCGGAGTTCCAGCGGGATTGATTCCACGCGGACGAAGTTGCGGGCGGCCTCTAGTTAAATATAATTATCTTTAGATTTGTTTCTAATTGCATTCATTGCTACTTCTAACCTAGTAACCTACTTTAGAATCTTAAACATTGCATTTCAATAACTTACCTAAATTATTTGATGAGATTCCTGTGTTTTTGCACAGTGTAATTTTCGTCTGATATCCTAAACCTAGAACTTAAACTAAAGGCAGAGGTTAAGTTGTTGCTAGAATCAACGGAATATGTTTATAACTGTTGTTAAGGTTAGGTTAAGTTAGGTAGAAATGGGTGGATAGTTAGATATGTATAAATTAAATTGCCTTAATTGTTATTTTTAATTTAATTTTATATCTTTGTTCATAATTTCCCAATATGTAGATACCCCTAATAGTAGTAAAACAAATGAAATTTGTGCTTAAACTGAACAATCTTTGCAAAATTAAACAAAACTCAGCAAGGAACAGAGAATCATATTTTGCAAATTCAAATATATTACTCGTAAATCATAAAAACCAAAGGTAGTCATATAAAATCGGTCTCAAATCTACCGTTCTGCTTCTAAATTCAAAATCAAGAATCGAAAATCGAGAGCGTAAATCGAGTAATACAAAACAATGCGCTCTTATCATTCGATTACGAGGTAATACGAGGCGGGGCGGTAAAATCCCGCTTTTTGCGTCATGCGACTGATTAAAATTCAAAATGAAATAGAATTAGGTCTGTAGCGTGCTTAGTTAAATTGAAGGTTATTGTCGCGGTTGGATGTTGTTTATCTGCTTGGAACTAGAACTATAGATACCTACTTAGTGTGAATTTTAACTAAGCATTTAGATACTATTAGCCGCTGATTCTTAGGCTTGTGAAACCTAGTAATAAATTATTATTTTTTATTACTAGTATTTTAATAATCAATTTTTATCAAGAATTAACTTTAAAACAATTGGTAAATTGAAAGTTGTTTTTTTCCGAAATGAAGTATTACAAGATTTACATAGGATAGGTACAAAAATAATTATGCAAAAATTTGGAAAATTAATAAGCAATGTTGTTAGGATATTACTGTAGTACCTATATCTATTTTTTACTTCCTTATAAAGAAAAGCAACTAACACATGTACACAACATTTTAGCGCTCCAAGATTTGCGTTCTCAATTTAAAATTCGTTCGGAGAAGACGAAAATGATAACAAAAATTTCCGTGGCGATTCCGGGGAAGGACAGACGAGCTAGTATTGTTTGAAATCAGAGCGGTTTCGGCGAATCAGGTACGTTGGTTTTCGTTTTGAAAAAAGAATCATCATAATTGGGATAAACGGCCAGCCACATATCACTAGTTATTTGAATCTCAATTCCACCATTAAACCATACAGCTAAACGTTGCCGTCTAGTCTTCATATTATTAGCTTTCACCCGTAGTTTTAGCGTGACCCGAATTTTATAAAAAAATATAGGTTTTTCGCTAATCCCACGGGAACTAGGTATAGTTAACGCGCAAAGAGACAACAAACAAATAAACTTACCTTTGAATTATAATATTTAAGAGTCAAATTAATCCTACTAATATTGTAAATGCGAAAGTTTGTGAGTATGTCAGTAAGGATGTTTGTTAGTCTTTCACACAAAAACTACTGAACCGATTACGATGAAATTTGGTATGTAGGTAGCTGAAGACCCAGAATAACATATAGGCTACTTTATATCCCGGAGTTCCCGCGAGATTGATAGGGTTTCCATGAGGACGAAGTCGCAGGCGGCTATTATGTTATAAATAGTTTGGGGAAGGACACGGGGTACCTTTCATCCCAGTAATAACGAAAATTTGCGTAAAAACCTTTATTCTTTCGTAGGTGGCGCTAAAATCGTGCGGATAAAAGCTAGTATATGTATTATTAGTATAGATTATTTTCATGGAAACGAATACCAGTCCCACATATTTCCACAATGCCTTTTTACCCCGTGAAACCGAACCAATTCTAATAAAATCTATGAAAGCTCGTGCGAAATACGGAACTTTCATTTCCTTCTGTCCATCTGGGGGGACAAAGCTTATTATAAAAGCACAATTTTATGACAATTGTTTTAATTCCCACAGACATTATGTGGTAAAGCGATGAAACTATTTATTATTTATACGTAAAGCAGTCAATAGTGATTATAGATACGATTTATGTACGAAGCACCGTGTGGTTCCCGGCACCAATACAAAAAATAATAGGACCTCTCCATCTCTTTCCAATGGATGTCGTAAAAGGCGACTAAGGGATAGGCTTACAAATTTGGGATTCTTTTTTAGGCGATGGGCTAGCAACCTGTCACTATTTGAATCTCAATTCTATCATTTAGCCAAATAGCTGAACGTGAGCCAGTATTCTGGAGATATTGAATCTGATTAAAATGAGTGATCAGGAGTCTGATCAGGAGTCTGATCAGGAGTCTGATCAGGAGTCTGTTCAGAAGTCTATTCAGGAGTCTGTTCAGAAGTCTATTCAGGAGTCTGTTCAGCAGTTCAACCTGTTCAGCAAGTCAGCATTATCGAAATCAGCCAATATCTAATTATGACTTCCAAGTGCCTATTAGAAAATGCATGGCATACCGTTTGGAGGCACAGTTAGCGTACACTGCTAACGACCTGAAGTACACAGACATTTGACTTACTTATGATTTTAAAGGCGAGATATTATAAGTATATTTATACATACACTAGCTGTGCCCGCGACTTCGTCCGCGTGGAATAGTTATTTTGGGCATCATATTTATTTTTGCAAACATCCTCTTCGGCTTTATCAATTATAGCTGCTAATTGTTATGCGACTTGGCGACGACTTGGCCCACATCATTACCCGCGACGGAACGGAGACCGTATAGTGAGATGAGAGGCCTTTGCCCAGTAGTAGGATCTTACAGGCTGATACTTTACTTTAAAATAGTAATATCTTCTAAGATGTTCATTGAAATTAACGCGTATTAGAAAGAACGCTGGTTCGCCGTATTAAATGTTTCGCTGCAAATTGCTTATAACGACTATATCTCAAAACCTATTCGTCTGATTTGTATACTGTAAATGGCAATTTTAGTCTACATGAAAAGCCGAAAGTAATAAACATATTTATTTGGATAAGGATTAATACCGAATTAAAGAAAATTGGTTTCAAAATAACTTATGTTTATAATGAAAAAATAATCTTAAAAATGAACATAAAAGTGGTTATTGTAAGTAAACCTTAAGAGATAGATATATGCTCTCGCGGACTTTTTTGTGGCAAAAAATGAGTACTTCACATCTTTAGTACATTGTTTTGCTATATCTTTGTTGGTTTGCGCAGCGTTCGCGTGGAAAGCTCGCAGATGGCCGACTCATTCAACTTTCACCTGCATTGTTGACGTTTCCCGTAGGAAATCCGGGATAAAATGTAGCCTATAGCCTTCCTCGATAAATAGACTATCTAACAGTGAAAGAATTATTCAAATCGGTTCAGTAGTTTCTGAGATTAGCGCGTTTAAACAAACAAACAAACAAACAAACAAACAAACAAACAAAACAAACTCTTCAGCTTTATAATATTAGTATAGTAATAGTATAGATAAAATCACGCCTCTTTCCCGGAGAAGTAGGCAGAGACTACCTCTTTCCACTTGCCACGATCTCTGCATACTTCCTTCGCTTCTTCTTCTTCTTAAGTGTATTAATTAGTGTATTAATTAATTCAAATAGTGATAGGTTGCTAGCCCATCGCCTAAAAGAAGAATCCCAAGTTTGTAAGCCTAACCCTTAGTCGCCTTTTACGACATCCATGGGAACGAGATGGAGTGGTCCTATTCTTTTTTCATAGGTGCCGGGAACCACACGGCACTATATGAAAGTGGGTAGCGGTGTACGCGAACCAGCACAGTTGCTTTCGCTGCCTGGAAGTGGCAAATTAGACGTAACGACACACACACACACACAGACAGACTTATTACAGTGAAAATACGACAAAAACTAAAACCAGCCTTCACAGTGCGGATAACTGTAGATTTTTGGGACGATTACACGTAATGGCTCGGTTTAGAATTTTCAGAATTTAGAGATAGGTAAAGGGCATAATGAGCGAACGATTAAGCCGCGTCTTAGTATTATACACGCACATATGTACACACATACAACACACACATATAATTGAAGCGAAGAATCTAAATCGCGCAAACAAAGATTTCACGGATTGGAGCATAAATGCAACATCCGACACAACATCGTCTGTCGCGCGGTTCCCCAGGCATCACACCTAGCCTGGCGGAAGATCTTCCCTTTGCTGTTGATTTGAAACATCGCTCCCGCTGCAAGCCTATCTTTAAGCTTTACAGCTGAACGTGGGCTTTCAGTCTTCGTGAAACTGTTGTTGTGTGGTTGTGGCCATGTGGTTCCCGGCACCAATAGAATAGGACCACTCCATCTCTTTCCCATGGATGTCGTAAAAGGCGACCAAGGGATAGGCTTACAAACTTGGGATTCTTTTTTATTCGATGGGTTAGCAACCTGTCTCTATTTTAATCTCAATTCTATCATTAAGCCAAATAGCTGAGCGTGGCCATTCAGTCTTCTCAAGACTATGGCTCTGTCTACCCCGCAAGGGATATAGACGTGACCATATGTATGTATGTGAAACTGTTGGCTCTGTCTACCCTGCACGGGATATAGACGTAACTATTTGTATTTATATTAAAAGTAATGACTATCTACATCAAAAACCGTACAGTCTCCATAGTAGCACAAATTAACAAACAAATATTGAAACTTTGACAAACGTATAGTGATTTTCACATCATATTTGTGTGGATTTAAGCCTACTATCAAAGAAAAGGAAGCCGTGTTCCTATTTAAAGTTTGGAACGTCGAAATGCGAGCGGAGACGGGCGGCGGAAGTATTGTACAGTCGCGTAGAAAAGTGCAAGATTAAAATTAATTATTAGTTTGTTCGTTATTATTATGATGATGATACATGAACGTATCTTGATCATATTGATAACGTTTTGGTGTAAGTTTTGAAAGTATCTAAAACGATGAGCGTTCGTTACAAGATTTTAAAAGCGGTTGAGACCCAGACCCAGAGAAAGAAAAAGTAAATAAGAGGCTTTTGAATCCGTGATTTAAATTTCCTATTTGTGTTATGTGGTTATATTAATAGAAAAAAATATAGGACCACTCCATCTCTTTCCCACTGATGTCGTATAAGGCGACTAGGGGATGGGCTTTGAAAATTGCGGGATTCTTCTTTTAATCAACGATATGGTATATACCTATCACTATTTGAATCTCAATTCTATCATTAAGGCAAACAGCTGAACGCGGACTACCAGTTTTGAAAAGACTGCTGGCTCTAGTGACTATAGGTATTTATGTATCTTATGAGTAATTTAGCTTTGTCTAACCCCGTAATGAACGAAGACGTGTGAATAATTGAAAACACCTAATTCAGATCACTAGCAAAACTCATTTTCTCTTTTCGCAACGTTGGTTAATAAATGAAACTATTCCCTGGATTACTTTATTAACACCCAGTTTAATTTGAACGTGAATCCTGTTTTACATTCACAGACCAGTAGGATAACTAAAGAACCAGTTATTTCGTTCAATAACTATGACCCTTACTACTGTTACCTACCGTCGATTCGATACGATTCTGCGCTGACGCATAGGAAGACTGCCGCTTCCGAAGCGTCAGCGCAGAAACTTAGTTTTAAGTAATTTATTTGACGTCAACCGATGTTGTGAAACTAAAAGATATGACAATTATTAAGTGATGTTGAAGTGTCCCATAATTTTATATATAAAATTCACGTGTCACAATGTATTCCTCCGAAACGGCTTGACCGATTCTCATGAAATTTTGTGAGCATATTGAGTAGGTCAGAGAATCGGCTAGCATCTATTTTTCATACCCACAAAATGCGAAACAACGTTTGCCGTGACAGCTAGTAATGAATAAAAGTTTTGAATTTTGACGAAGCGTCATGAAACGAAATACGTACCGTTTAGTAGCACAACTAGCGACGCGGCCCGGTTACGCATGGTCACTAGCAAGTATACATATTTTCAGGTATAAATTGTCTGTGCATACAATCGTAATACTTTGGGAGGATTAAAGATGAAAGCTTTAAAACAAACAAAGGCTAATGTTTTAATTTATTTTAATTATTGATGGTTTAAATGACAACCTCAAGACAATGATGTTACAAGTAGCAGACAAATACGAGTACATGGTTTTTTTTTGGTAAAGAGCATCCTAGTTTTAATCCCGAGCAAATCCTCGCCTTTGGAGCCACAAAACTTCTCCCGTCTGAGATTCGCAACCCCATTTATAGGTTGCATGGGAAACCTCATATTTAGGTATAGGATCATGATTTATCCAGTTGTCTGAACGTATTGGTTTCCACACGACGTTTTCCCACACAATAAGAGAGGTTAGCAATCAAACTAATGTACGTAATTCAGGAAAGATTCAAACTTGTGCATTGTGTTTGTCGGGTGTCTTATTCGTCCGATAACCTACGATGTTTCTTTTTCTTGCTTTGGACACGTATTGATATCGTCAAAGAATCTTAGTAGGGGACTGCGCCTGCGCAATTTTAACTGAAGGTAGCCGGTTTGCGCACCTGCCGCTATTAATTGTAAATGTTAGATAACCAACATGTGGATTTCGAGGGTACCGACCTTGGTAATTATAGATTATAGACAAATTTTATTAACAATATAATTCACATCTTTATCCCTCGCAGGGTTGACAGAACCAACAGTCTCAAGAAGACTGAAAGGTCAATTTCAGCTGTGTCAAGCTTCTGTCTTTGTCTCTTGGATGTAAAATCCAATCAAAGGAAACGTTAACACTTGGAATTTAGATAAGTTAGCAACATGTACTTATTTAAACTTATCTCTCCGTTATAATTAGCAAATTACATACCCGTAGGGGTAGGCAGAGACCACATTTTCCGCTTTCCACGATCCCAGCACATTTCTTTCGCTTCATCCACATTCATAACTCTCTTCATGCAAGCTCGTCGGTTTGACCAGACCTTTTGCTAGAACGTCTCCGATTTCATTAGTATAAGCAAATTATATATAAGGTTTTGTGGAAAACCTTTTTCTCACGACTGTACTGTGCAGTCGGCGTCTGCGCTGTCAACGAAATCTGCTAGATTACGCGGAACCGAACCGAAACTGTCGCTGTCTTGTTCTTGATACTATACCGATGATAACTTTCAACTTCTTAATGAAAACCTTAGTTTTATCCACACGCCATCTATATGTGATGATGAATGTTTTCATTAAAGTAGTTAGTGCATCGGCTGAAAGAAGAATCCCAAGTTTATAAGAATAGCTATTACACGCCTTTCTATCCCTTCTATCCCTTGTTGGGATCGCCTTTTACGACACCGAAAGAAATGGAGTGGTTCTATTCTTTTTTCTATTAGTGCCGGGAACCACACGGAACATTCTATAATATTGGTAGTAGCATACTACCAGTTGCCCTGAATGTGCAGGTTTCCTCACGACGTTGTCCTTAACCGCAGTTTCTCAACTTAAGATCGGTAATGCATATTAAAAACGATTCACCTATCAGTTTTCGTATTCAAACGAAAAAATTGACATAAAAATGTCGCAGTCTCATCAAATAGTGCATCAAATGTAACAAACATGCTATTGTCAAGTTAAATGTAGAACTATGTATGTATGTATGTGTGTGTGCGTCGTTTCTCCCTAACTTCGTGTAATTACAGTGCAATTTCACAGTCCGAAGGATCGGTCGCGAAAATTGTGAAAAATAGTGCATTTTTTTATACTTACTTTGCACATTTTGTTTTGCTCAAATATTTACTCGACCGAAGGGGGGTATTGTTATTTTATGGCTCATTTTCATAACTCCTCCTTACCAGAAGTGTAGGCAGAGACTACATCTTACCACTTGCCACAATTCCTGCATACTTCTTTCAATCTTTGCCTATAAGCTCATCCGTCACTATTTAATCTCAATTCTATCGTTAATCCAAACAGCTGAACGTTTTTTATTTGTGAAACTAGGTCTTTAGGTCTTTAGAAATATATATAGATCTTTTCGAGACTGTTGGCTCTGTCTACCCCGTAAGTACTTAATAATATCAAAGTTATCACTATACTAGACTAGGCTGACAGACAAACGGACTTTCATTCATGGCAACGCAACATGTTTTTCAACAATATCTACTATACTACCCGTAGCTCTGACTGTCGCGTGTACGATGTAGTTAGCAGTGATCGGGAACAGAAAATCTATGGAGTGGACTCGTTTTTAAATTTTTTTGTAACGTTATAAGTACTCGTGCATAAAATTTAGCCCTTTTTGCCGGGTAGGCAGAGACTACATATATTTCAATTTGCGATGATCCCTGTAGGTATATTTATTTATATTACTAGCTGTTTCCCGCTCTCGGGAATACTGGGAAATCCTATATGTGTTTACTTAATTAATAATAGCTTCTTTATGCAAGTATTGTAGTAAAAGTTTTGTTTTGATTAATGTTCCATCTTATTCTTGTTTTGATTAATCTTTATAGTCTGTGCTGTGTGGTTCCCGGCACCAATTAAAAAAGAATAGAACTACTCCATTTTGTTCCTATGTATGTCGTAAAAGGCGACTAAGAGATAGGTTTATAAACTTGGGAGTCCTCTTTTAGGCGATGGGCTAGGAACCTGTCACCATTTGTTTCAGAATTCTATCATAGAGCCAAACAGTTAAACGCGGCCATCATTCCTTTGAAGACTATTCTGGCTCTGTCTACCCGTAAGCGATATAAACGGGATGATATATATATATATATATAATCTGTATTTTATAATAAGTATTTTAATCCCAACGTATATCATTACGAAAAGCTAAAAGTTATAACACAATATCGACTCCACACATTCTCTGTTCCAAACAACTTTTTCGAGAATGACGTCCATTGAAATCGTTTAGTGTTTCGCAAAATCGAACCGCCGTACATCTAAAACCTCGAAAGCTTCACGTTTTGCCGAAATCCGACACAAATGGTGCTTTTGTTTCGTTTTTAAATACCTTTTAACTTTCAGCCAGGCAGGACAATTTTTGCTGGCAGACATTTTTACATCGAATTTATATGTTTAAAGAGACTGAATGAAATGCTGATGTTTGTTTGTCTTTTTAAATAGTTTGCAGTACACTGGCATGCTGATTTGGTATGGTAAAGTCGCGGGTTTGTGCTAGTAATCTAATAATAAAACATAAAAAGTTGGAAATCTGGCATGTAGGTTTAATATGTAAGTACCTTGATCGAAACGGAGACGTTCTTGTATAAGGTCAGGTCAAGATTACCCGAAACCGACGAGACGAGACGAGATGTGGTCTCTGCCTACCCCTCCGGGTAAGAGGCGTGATTGATCCAGCAGTCCTAATTATATTATAAATGCAAAAGTTTGTAAGAATATGTGTTTATTTTTTTTTAACGCAATATCTGCTGGACGGATTTTGATGAAATATGATACGCGGGCAGTAGGTATATAAACTGGAATAACACATTAAGTACCTACTTATTATCCCGACATTGCCACGGAATCGAAGCTGCGGGCTTGATCACATTTTTCTCTATCAAAAATTGCAATACACATACATATAATCACGTCTATATCCCTTGCGGGGTAGACAGAGCCAACAGTCTTGAAAAAGACTGATAGGACACATTCAGCTGTTTGGCTTTATGATAGAATTAAGATTCAAATAGTGACAGGTTGCTAGCCGATCGCCCAAAAGAAGAATCCCAATTTTATAAGCCTATCCCTTACTCGCCTTTCACGACATCCATGGGAATTAGACGTAGTGGCAATTCACCACAACAATCATAATTCAAAACCTCCGAATTGTATTTGGCCAAGAGCGATCGCTTAGTCAGCTCTCAGGTAACCTAGAAAACTATAGCGTACCTAGCGCTATACCTAGTCATGAAACACATGGCCTTGTACTCAATACTAATAACTAAAAACTACGTGAAAAATTGCATTTGTCCACGGTTAATATCTGTATTTGTATATAACCGTCCGGTGAAAATGCTGCAGTGTAGTTCGTTACGCCGCTTCTTATACACTTGCGCTTTGGACGCGGTAGTAGATTAAATTATCGTATAGTTATGTTGACGTCAATAAGCGATAGATACGTAATGTGTCCTAATATGAAAATAAATCTTTATTTATTTGTTATCAAGTCAAAAATGTGAACTCAATTCTATCAATACAGTTGAACGTCTTTTTTTCAAGACTGCGGCTCTGCGTACCCCGTAAGGGATAAAGACGTGATTGGAAATAGGCTTAATGATAGAATTGAGATTCAAATAGTGACAGGTTGCTAGCCCATTGCCTATAGGAAGAAGCCCAAGTTTGTAAGCCTATCCCTTAGTCGCCTTTCACGACAAGGGATAAAGACGTATTTATATATTTGTACTAGAGGCCGCCCGCGACTTCGTCGCGGTCGCGAAATTGATTCCATGTGGAATCAATTTCGCGGGAACTCCGGGATAAAAAGCCTATATGTTTTTTTGGTTCTTCAGCTACCTACATACCAAATTTCATCGTAATCGGTTCAGTAGTTTTTACGTGAAAGAGTAACAAACATCAATACTAACATACAAACTTTCGCATTTATAATATAAGTAGGATGTACATATGTAAAAACTAGTTAATAACAAATAAAGCACCGCCCTTCATTATTAAAATGATGCTATTAAATGTTTACAAAAGTTTAATGTTATCAAACAAATTCACCGTTGACAACTGACACCTAATTTCGTGACATAATTAAAGATGCAGCATTTCACTTGTCGTATGCATCGAAAATGTTATTTGCATCAAATTTCGCACAGACACATGAAAAAAGCGTGCGAATGACATGTACAATAATTTCGCATGGTACTAGAATTGCTTCGTAGCAATTTTTTTCATATCTATAGAGTAGTACTAATATTATAAAGCTGAAGTGTTCGTTTGTTTGAAGGCGCTAATCTCAGGGAGTACTGGTTCGAATTGAAAAATTCTTTTTGTGTTTAATTGACCATTTATCCGGGAATCTTTAAGCTATATAACATCACGCTGCAACTATAAGGAGCGAAGAAATAAATAGGGGAAAAGTTTTCGTCCTTGAGGGCTTCAATGGTGCCCAAAATAACTATTCCACGCGGACGAAGTCGCGGGCACAGCTATGTAGGTATATATGCATTTTTATGTTTTGGTTTACTGGAAGTAATTAAGATAGATAAATACTTAGTTTTAAATCAATTAGACATCTTATTAGTCTGCAGAGTGAGAATATTAAACATACATACACATACGGCCTCTGTGACGCAGCGGTAGTGCGATTGTCTGTGACACCGGAGGTCCCGGGTTCGAATCCCGACCAGGGCATGATGAGAAAGGAACTTTTTCAGATTGGCCTGGGTCTTGGATGTTTACCTATAAAAGTATTTATCATAAAATATAGTATCGTTAAGTTAGTCTCGTATAAAACTCTCGAACTTACTTGGCCTATCAGTCGTATCCTATTATTTTCAAGTCTTTTGACTCTGTCTACGCCGCAAGGGATATAGACGTGATTATATGTATTTACCAAACTATAACCAAGGCTTAGTTGCACATTCACACTGATGTATGGACTTAGACCTTTCAAATCATGTGAGTCATCATCTATGATTCACTGATTGAGATGTCCTGTTCTGGAGTGAAGCCAAAACTATCGCAATTGGCTATATAGGCATGCTTGATCATAGGATATAACATACATACGATCACGTCTCTCTCCCGGAAGGTTGATGAAGAAGATTCGATCTAAATTGTGATTTTCTTGAACAATCCGCATACATACCTACATATACATTATAGTCACGTCTATTTACCTTGCGGGTTAGACAGAGCCTACAGGTTTGGAATGACTGAAAGGCCACATTCAGCTGTGTGTGAAGGAATATTCAAAAAGGGACAGGTTGCTAGCCCATCGCCTACAAGAGCTATTCCAAGTTTTAGCCCATCCCTTAGTCGCCTTTAACAACATCCATGGGAAAGATCAAGGGGTAATTTGCTTACCCCTTTGGGCAAGAGGCGTGATTTTATCTATGTAGGTACCTACCTATGTATATAACAAAATTGTTGTTGGACTAAACATATTTCTTTTTTTATGAAGTGGGTTAAATAAAAAAACTATTCACGTGCCAAAATGAACGAACTGTGTCAAGGAGCGAACCGTTCACCTACATATTTGACTATTTGACAAATTTCAACAATTTTTAGTAAGCTGTTTATATTGATTCAATACAAAATTTATGCTAGTTATGCAATGTGTAATATTTTAAGATCTTTTAAAACTTTTGTCGTTTATGCTTTATATTCTTAATAGCTACATACATACATATAGTCACGTCTATATTCATTGCGGGGTAGACAGAGCCTTGAAGAGACTGATAAGCTACGTTGAGCTGTTTGGCTTTATGATATGAATTCAGATTTAAGTAGTGACTAGATGCTAGCCCGTCGCCTAAAATAAGAACCCAAGAAATTTACCTAATATAATTAATTTAATATTGACACATACAGCTAAATATGCAATACAACTGAACATAGCCTTCCAGTCTTTGCGAGATAGCAGTCTCTGTCTACCCCGTAAGGGATAAAGAAGTGATAAGATATATAATCCCGTCTTGTAAGTAGTTAATTAAAACATCATGAAAACAGTTTCTAGAAAAACCCATACAAAAAAATATTTATTCACAAATATTTGAATAATATTTCGATAAAAATAAAATTATTATAATAAATGCATTCGTAGCTGGTAATGCAGGGACCTTGACCAAATGCAGTTTTGTCTAGACGAATAATGCATCGCAATGAACGGCTGGGATACGTTCCGATTTACGTTAAAAAAGGGGACAAAGTGGGCTAGGTTAGTTACTATAGTCTAACACAACAGACAGACACATAGGCCTTCTTATAAGATATGTGCTTTTGTGCTCTCTAAATACAATTGACGGCCTCTGTGGCGCAGCGGTAGTGCGCTTGTCTGTGTCACCGGAGGTCCCGGGTTCGAATCCCGGCCAGAGTATGATGAGAAACGAACTTTCTCTGATTAACCTGGGTCTTGGATGTTTATCTACATAAGTATTTATTATTAAATATAGAAGCATTGAGTTAGTATCTCGTAACACAAGTCTCGAACTTACATCGAGGCTAACTCAATCTGTGTAATTTGTCCCGTATATATTTATATTTATAATTCAATTTAATTTATCACATGATAATTATTACATTGCATTCGAATATTCTACATAAAAACTACTCGTTAAAATTAAATGATTACTAAGTATATTGCATAAAATAGTCAAAGAATTACTATTTCAATTAAAAGTTTGAAAAAGTTGCGGAGGTCAGATGGGTATCGCTTCGTGTAAAAACCTGACTCACCCAATCCAGGATCCATGGTCAAAGGGATACCCCGGGCTCCTCTCCAGAGCGATGAGGATGCAACCGGGACTAAAGCCAGGAGGAAGAAGACTCCTGACTTCCCGGCACCAATACAAAAAAGAATAGGACCACTCCATCTCTTTTCCATGGATGTCGTAAAAGGCGACTAAGGGATAGGCTTACAAACTTGGGATTCTTTTTTTTAGGCGATGGGCTAGCAACCTGTCACTATTTGAATCCCAATTCTATATACGCCAAATAGTTGAACGTGGAAATTCAGTCTTTTCAAGACTGTGGGCTTTGTCTACCCCGCAAGGGATATAGACGTGACCATATGTATGTATGTATGTATCTAATTACGCAATCAAATTTCTTATAACAAGAGTTCGAAGTTCAAAGATGGACAATTTAGTCATGGCATTGTTAAAACCTGTTATGTACCTATAACCCCGACAATAACATTATACAAAACATCTATTCACCATTATAATAAGGTCAGACTTGTTTTTTAAACTAGACCGTGAGAATGGTCTAGGCATTGTTTTTAGTCTAGTCGAAAGTTATCTAAACCTAGATAATGGCTGTTTATACAGAACGTCCGTCAATTGAAAAATGTATTAAATGACGTAATTATAGTACCTAACTTTTATGTTTAGTTATGTAACATTATTAACAAAAACTTGTGATTCTTCTTTTAGGCGATGGGCAAGCAATCTGTCACTATTTGAATCTCAATTCTATCACTAAGCCAAACAGCTGAACGTGGCCTATCAGTCTTTTTAAGACTGGTGGCTCTGCCTACCCCGCTAGGGATATAGACGTGATCATATGTATGTATGTATGTTCTAGGTTGTGACCCCACGTACACTAAATCACAGTATAGCTTCAACTAATTACTAATCTCATTAAGGGTTTCAAGGGAAGCCATTTTGCATAAACAAATCCAATATAGTTCGCTTGTGTGGGTGGGGTGGGTATGTGTGCGTCGCCAGTACGGGGAGTATTCATAGTCTTGTTCGAAATTTAAAATTTAAAAATTGGTTTTGGTTTATTTAAAAGTGGAATGTTTAAAAATATGAGCACGGTTCTTTATTTAAACAAAAAAAAAACCGTCGTAACCCTAACGTTTAAATATAAATTAACGCCTCTTTTTTGGATGAGTGTGCAGAGTTTATATTTTTCACACTTGAAACATGCGCTTTTTTATTTTATTTTGCTTCTATTTTTGCTTAGTTTAAATTCATCAAACGTTTTCTTTTTATAGGCAGTTTTATTTGTGAAACGATGGCATGATCAAAATTGCATGATTTTTGTTTTTGTCAATTCTTAAAATCAAGTTATTATCTAATAGTAGCGAGAGTTCTTAATAACTTTAATTTTTTATATATACATATTTATTGATGGTATGATTTTTAATCCCTTTACCCTTTTCTACGAGAGAGCCTCTAATGCGCCAACATTATCCTACTGAAGAAGAGCTTTAGTCTAGTCAGGTTTTAACACGAAGGCCACCCGTCTGATCACCTCAACATCATTGCTTATGAACATATTATCATAGCTTTGTTCATCGTAATAACATTCGTTTTCCATGATGGTTCTCACACCAAAAGAGCAACATATATAATTAACTTTGTCGGGAAGTCTAGTTCACATTGGATCATCGCTGAAACCATTTTACCAATTTCTCCAAAGCTTGCATGAAGAGAGTTATGAATGTGGATGAAGCGAAATAAGTATGCCGAGATCGTGGCAAGTGGAAAGATATAGCCTCTGCCTATCTCTCCGGAAGAAAGGCGTGATTTTATGTATGTATGTATGTATAAATTAAGTTCCCGTGGAATTAGCTAAAAACCTGCATTCTTTAGCATGTGGCGGAAATATGGCGCGCGCGAAGCTGCCGGCAAAAGCTAGCTGGTTATTTAATTACCATAAAATACTTTTGCAGTTTTTTTTTCCAGAAAATACTAAACAGATAATAAATGAGGATATTTTTTAAATTTAATTTAAAGCCCTACTATAGATTCGGCTTTTCTTATACTTGTTGCTTCAGGTAAGCTCAGAGCGTTTGTTATGTAACAACAAATATATTCGTAACTTATTAATGTGTTTTCTGGAATGATGTCAACGAGTGCATTCACACATTTAACGTCTTTATCCGTTACGGGGTAGACAGAGCTCGTCACGAGGCTCGATGAGGTCACGTTTCGTGTAATGGCTTAAGATAAAATAGAAGAAATAAAAGTAAAAGTATTTATTTTGTAAAAAAAATTAACTCATCCCATGCTTTTCTTTCCCATGGTTTTCTTTTCCTTTCTAGCTTTGTTATCCCTTTGGAAGAAAAACTTTTAAATTTATCACTAGCTGTTGCCCGCGACTTCGTTTAAATTATCTGGTTATGCCAATGTATAATCACAGAGTCATGAAACCCGTTCAGGCTTCCCTACAAAATTCCGTATTTTTAAATATAAGCAGGAAGCCGAGTGGTTCCCAGCACATTAGAATAGGACTACTTCATATCTTTCCCATGGTTGCCGTAAAAGGCGACTAAGGGAATGTCTAATAAACTTGGGATTCTTCTTGTAGGCGATGGGCTAGCAACCTGTCACAATTTGAATCTCAAATCCATCATTAAGCCTTACAGCTGAACATGGCTTTTCAGTCTTTTCAAGACCGTCGACTCTGTCTTCCCCGCAAGAGATATAGACGTGAATATATGTATGCACGTATTAACAAAACGCAGTTCAATAACACAGGTTTAGCTGTATAAAAATTTGGTCAAAGATTCCTATTGTCTCGGGGGCGGGAGGGGGTTAAGTGGGGCAGCAAAATCGATAGGGGGGGGGGGGAGGTGGGGGGCGGATGGTCGGCGCCTCTTTATTTCCTTGTACGGGTTTGACGGTTTGGCAGATAGGTTTCTTGGGTAACTAGATATACGTACACATGTCACGTCTTTGTCCCCTTACGGGGTAGACGGAGTCGGTTGTCCCGATAAGACTTGAAGTTTCAATGGTGTAATTATGAAATTAATATTCAGATAGTGATAAGTTTCTAGTATAAAAAGTAAATCCCAAGAAATGCTTAATCCCTTCTTTTTTTTTGTTTGTAATATCTTTATGGCACAAAAATTTACACAGTAACAAGAAACAGTACCTACATAGTTATGAAAGAGATGAATCACTTGCAATGGGGATAAGTCCGCCATTGCAAGTGATTCATCTCTTGAAAAACAATCTTTAAACATAGTAATGTATTTTTATCGAAAAGTATATACATACATACATATGGTCAGGTCTATATCCCTTGCGGGGCAGACAGAGCCAACAGTCTTGAAAGTCTAAATGGCCACGTTCAACTATTTGGCTTAATGACAGAATTGAGATTCAAATAGTGACAGGTTGCTAGCCCATGCAGCCCAGCCTAAAAAAGAATCCCAAGTTTGTAACTCTATCCCTTAGTCGACTTTCACGACATCTACGTGGTCCTATTCTTTTTTGTATTGGTGCCGGGAACCACACGGCAAAAGTACATTTTATGATTAATTTATAGCTTGCGAAAAAAGAACCAAAATTTTTTATAACAAATGTCATAATCAATTACAAAATAGTGTTAGATCTTAAGGATGGTGTTGAGAAACTAAATAAACAATGACACTTAAAAATAATTCAGTGTTTGTTTGTTTGTTTGTAAATCCTATATTGTACATAAAAAAAAATTTAGAAGTGCGAAGTGCATAGTATGACAAAAAAGAATCCACATTGACGGATCTCTATGAAGGATTTCTCAAAAACAATTTTGTTTTATTATTTACCTAAATGAATTTTTCATGATGTAGTAAGATAGTTTTACATACATACATATCATCACGTCTATATCCCTTGCGGGGTAGACAGAGCCAACAGTCTTGAAAAGGTTGATAGGCCACGATCAGCTGTGAAACAGCTGATAGAATTGAGATTCAAATAGTGACAGGTTGCTAGCCCATCGCCTTAAAGAAGAATCCCAAGTTTAAAAGCCTATCCCTTAGTAGCCTTTTACGACATCCGTGGGAAAGGGATGGAGTGGTACTATTCTTTTTTTGTATTGGTGCCGGGAACCACACGGCACCCGTGAACCACACGGCTAGAATAGAATAGAATAGAAGAGATTTATTTTCAAAATTGGATACAAGGTATCACTTATTGACGTCACATAGTTACACACAGATAGTTTACCTTTAAAAGAAATGGTCTGAACAAAGCTTTTAAAACCCAAGAAAGATGGCTTTCTGTGCTCAGTATTTGCTGAACTCGGCTCAAACTCGCGTCTAGCTCGGATCGAACAAAATCAATACAATAGAAGTGTTTTTAACGTGCCGGCGTGCCGTGGAAGCAACAGTTAGGGTACACCCGCTAGCTAGTTTGGGAATTACAACTTTTGATCATCCCTTTTGTATTTATTTTTACATATATACATAAAATGACGTCTGAATCTATTGTGGGGTGGACAGAGACAATGGTCTCCAAAATACCAATAGGCCACGTTCCGATGTTTGGCTTAATGATAGAAGAATAAAGAAGAATCCCAAGTTTAAAAGCCTATCCCTTAGCCGACTTTTACTAATCCATAGGAAAGATTTTTTTTTTTTTTATTATTTATAGTAATATTTACAATTTGTAAAGTATAATTGGTGGACTCAATGCTAAAAGCATCATCTAACGATCAACCTTGGGTAAATCAAAAAATTATGTAACAAAATGAGAAAGTTCGAAGATTTGTTCTGTATCTTCGTTTCTCACTTACATACATATATAAAACTAACAAGCAAACAACTCTTCAAACCCTCTTTCTAGCAGGGATAGGCAGAGACTACATCTTTGCACTTGCTACAATATCTTTATACTTCTTTCGCTTCATCCACATTATCTTCATGCAAACTCGACGGTTTCGGGTACTCCTGACTTGACTGACTGACTTTAGAACATCCCCAATTTGATCAAGGTACGGTGGTCTAGGTCTTTCTACTTTAACGTTTAAATCGGATTAGTTTAGCTAAATTTATTTACAAATAATTATTTAAAAATTATCTTTTATTTTTATTTTCTTCATAGGTAAGTAATAAACATTATAATTAAATCACATTAAAACTAAAGCTAACACTACTTCAAAATATGATTACAAACTAAAATTTAATTTACAAATCGTACAGTCCCTGCATAGCGTCAACATGCGGGAGTGTGCCCCGAAGGCTGGCAGCATTGCCATTTTGAATGGCAATGGAAATTGTTTTAATAGCAATTATTTAAAAAAAAAATTGCGCACACGCAACCTTGTAACATCTTTACGTTTTAAGACAAACAAGTTAAAATATTCACACACGTCGCTAAATATGTAAGTTGGTCAAGTCATGTCGTGACGTAACGTTGGACATATAACATATTACGAATTCCTTCATTCGACGCATTGATAACCTAGAAATAGATAGCAATAGTCTATTGATAATGATACTAGAAGTCGATAAATACTCAGTTTTGACAAAATCGAATTTGGAATTGTGGACTCGAAAATAATCTTAATTTTTTTTTTTGAACCCAATTTTCGGCCAACATAGAACAATATTAAAAATTTAAAAATCCGAATTGTTTTCGGAAATAAATTGTGCGATTTGGATTTATAGTATGAAAAAGGAGTGATTATACGTATGTACATATTTTTGTAAACTTGTTCTAAATATATAAAAGAGGACACTGGCTTACTGTTTCAACACCACACCTCCCAAACTGTAGGTTTCTTTATGTGGTCTAGAGTCCTTATAGAGGATTTCCCAGAATTCCCGCGGGAATAAAAAAGAAACTAAATTTTTATTATTTGTTTTTAATTTTTATTGTCTTTTACTATTAATTCTATAACCTAAGAAGTCAATGCTGGGAATACATCTCGTCGCATTGAAATTTAATTAGGCCTAGTTCTGCCGCATTACCATCGCTCCAATGGCGGCGGCAAGGACGACCATTTGAATTGTACCGATTTTGACCCCGTTTTGCTGTTATAATGCGCTTGCTGGAATTTGCTAGAATTGAATTTGTTGCATTCGTTATCGGTGCTTCCCGTGAGAGTAGGCAGATACAGGCTTTTTTTTGACGAGCTTGATCTTGTATCAAATAGCGGATGTTTTCGCCAGAGGTTGTGTGAAGAGTACCCTATATCGATGAGCTTGCATGAAGAGAGCGATGAATGTGAATGAAAAGTGAGAAGTATGTGTGACGACATCTATACGCCAGTAGTCACAAAAATACAATCACGCGACGCTATCAGTCAAAAACAGCGAAATGTCTAAATCGCGCAAGCAAAGTTTTCACGGATTGGAGCTATATATACAACCTCAGACACAACATCGTTGGAGCCGCGGTTCCCCAGGCATAACACCTAGCCTGGCGGAAGAGAGCCGAATCATTGCTCCCGGTACATATGCATGGATGCAAGTAGTCTCTGTCTTTAACTATGGGGGAAACACGTGATTTTTGTATAATATATGTATGTGTAGTGTGTATTTTATGTATGTATGTGTGTATATGTATGTGTGTTCATCTAGTACATCACAATACAAGTCACGAGTGAACCAGTTTCTCAATCCATAACCGTCCGTCCATTTTGTTTTCAATCTTCCTCAATGGGAGTAAGCGTCAGAGATGGTCATAGGTTGTTAGACCACCAAATCAAATCGGAGACGTTCTAGCAAAAGGTCTGGTCAAGAGTACCCGAAACCGCCGAGCTTGCATGAAGAGAGTTATGAATGTTGATGAAGCGAAAGAAGTGTGCAGGGATCGTGGCAAGTGGAAAGTTGTGGTCTTTGCCTACCCCGGAAAGAAACCCATCGCCTAACAAAAAGTATCACAAATTCAGCTTACATTATTGCAATGTAAAAAAACTTGTAATTAAAGAAAAAAAAAAATACCACGGGAAAATAGCATTTGCATAAAATCAAAATGGCCAATACTGAACATTATGTCAAAGTTATTTAGGTCAAATAACCGACACTAGTAAAGACTCTGTGAATGTTTTATAAGCTGAAATGATTTAATTCTATGCGAGCATTCGCAAATTCCCACACACGCCGATCGAAAACTATGGTTTCATGGAATGCTTGAAGTAATTTTCTATAATTATTTCATGTAAAACTATGCATGTTATCAATATCAATAAATACAATAAGACAGTTAAAATCGAGTGTGTATATCCTACTAATATTATAAATGCGAAAGTTTGTGAGTATATCAGGATGTGAGTATGGATGTTTGTTACTCTTTCACGCAAATACTACTGAACCGAATACGATGAAATTTGGTATGTAGGTAGCTGAAGACCCAGAATAACATATAGGCTACTTTTTGTCCCGGAGTTTCCGCGGGATTGATAGGGTTTCCATGCGGACGAAGTCGCGGGCGACGTCTAGTATTTAATATTTTTACAAAAAACTGATAGGGGATGATTTACAAAGACTAATAAAACCAAAAACAATATATTTTTTTAAATGTTTGTTTGTCTGTCTGGTACGTTGTAACTTCAAAACGATTAAAAAGATCACTGGTAGGTTACGTATATTTAGGTGCGTTATCAAAACTGTTTGTTTTGTTAAAATTGGTTTAAAAGAAATTATGGTCAATAAACAGGGCGAATAGTCACTCGAAGGCCACGTTTAGCTTTTTTTATCGATGGAATCGAGCCTTAAGTTAAACGTGTGAATCGTGTCATACACATGTAACTTTACCCTGGGTGAATAATAAATACGACTCAGTCAAGTTGACTGGCCATAGTCAACCTGGTCAATTATCTCATCAGCCTTTGCATAATGACAAGGTAGGACTACGCTGTAACGCAACAATGTAATGTAATTTGAAGGAAATTGAGAAATTCTATGAAAAAACATACATACGTACATATGGTCACGTCTATATCCCTTGTGGGGTAGAGAAAGCCAATAATTTTGAAAAGATTGATAGTCCACGTTCAGCTGTTTGGCTTAATGAGATTGAAATAGTGACAGGTTGCTAGCCCATCGCTTAAAAAAGAATCCCAAGTTTATAGTTTATATTATAGTTTAGTTTAAGTAGAAAATATATAGATGTACATAAAATTAGATACGATATGGTCTAATTAAAAAAAACGGATAGTTTTTACTTCAATTATTAATGATTTACAATTTGTAGTTGAGTCAGCTAGTAAATTACAAAAAAAATATATAAAAACAATTATACCCGAGTAAAGAATTGATATAAAAAGATAAACCAGAAAATGCAACAAGAATTTTATAAATTTAAAATTATTCATAAAATAATGTATCATTAATGACATAAATGGTATAAAACTTGTAACAAGAATTTATTGGGATTTTCCCATATCGTTACTAGTATAATATTCCAAATATTGTATAAAAATACAATTAAGATTTGTTTATGATGTATTTTTTTTATTTATACGTTAATATTAATTGCTAGTTATAAACAGGAAAATAAATTGTGATGTGAGATAAGAACGCAGAATTCTTGTGAAAAAGTTTTGAATAACTAAGTAACCTAGTTTATCAGGATTGCTAGTCAATAAAAAAACATAGTGTACCTATGTCATTTGTGTAATTTGTCCCGTATATATATATTTATTTTATTTATTTGACGGCCTCGGTGGCGCAGCGGTAGTACACTTGTCTGTGACACCGGCGGTCCCGGGTTCGAATCCCGGTCAGGGCATGATGAGAAAAGAACTTTTTCTGATTGGCCTGGGTCTTGGATGTTTATCTTTATTTATAAGTTTTTATTATAAAATAAAGTATCGTTGAGTAAGTATCTCGTAACACAAGTCTCGAACTTACTTCGAGGCTAACTCAATCTGTGTAATTTGTCCCGTATGTATTAATTTTTTTTTATTTATTTATCTGTTTTTCTGTTCAAACGATTTGTAAAAGTCAATTATCCATACTTATATCATTTAGCGAAAGTAAATTTATTTGTTAGTTTGATGTAACTTCCCGCTTTATCCAGTGGAGTAGAGAAGGACATATAGTACGAGTACTGTTATCCCGGTAAAAATTAAGTTCCTGTGTAATTTGCTAAAAACCTGTATTCTGTAGCAGGTGGCGCTAACATGGCGCGTGTAAAGCTGCCGGCAAAAGCTACCTGGTTGCTTAATTTAACAATAGGAGACACCTAGAACCGCAGTCTAGGATACAAAGTATAAAAAATATTTGTTTTGTTTGGAATTAAACTGAACCATACAGCTTTACAGTTCTTTTTGTCTCTGTCTACCCCGTAAAGGATAAAGAGAGATCAATAAGCTTGATTCCGTACATATATACAATCATATGGATTGTATATATGTACGGAATCAAACTCAATATGTTGATATAAAACACTAGTGAGATTATGAAAGAACCTGTAACTAATTTTAATATTTAAATACTAAACCCAAAGTCACTAGCGTCTGTACTCGAGGTACACCACCTGTGGCTCCGTAAATTTAGTGTATTTCCATCTCGCTCTCACCCAATACACACTCCTTCAACCGTCTCACTCGCTCCTGTTTTCACAAATAAGTTGCATTCGAAAACAACATAGAAAACTGTAGATCTTCAATACTCAATTTTGGTCCTTACATAGTTGGTTTAAAGTTTATTTCGTTTTGTTTCACGTTTAGCTGAAAATTCTTTGTTGGCGCTTCTGAAAGTTTCTGTTGCCTGTAGGAAATGTACAGGGCTGTATTCTGATTGTAATATAACGCGATTTAAAATAAATAGTGTTGGGATACTACCACGTTAGAATTATATCGATGATTTGGAGCTTAGCGCTTTCTTTTTTTAAATAATTTTGTCACTTTTTTAAATTTCAATTCTGATTATTTTCAAGTAATTCCCAGCAAAAGATAGCATTTAAATCTTGTGATTATACCAAAGTGTGTTGGATGCCGCAGTGGAGACGAAACTTGTTGATACATTTGTCCTCCGATCATCTCTTTCGACCTTTTCTATTCATTCTATTTTTTCTAAAACCACACAAGCCATATCTTAATTTTTTACAAAATACTTCTTATTTTTTTATCGAAATTAGTTTATTTAATTACTTAAAGCCTGGTAGAGTAATATAGCAATAGGTATTCCATAGCTTATCATTTAATCTTATTAACGGTAGCTGTGTACTGTTAACAGTATCTGATTTAAAACTTTCGCGTTGCATTATACTATTTATATATTTTATGGGCATTAAACGTGCACTTTATTACCTTGATTTGATCTCGAACGTTTCGAATCACGTTACAATGATCCGTGGTCACCGAGCGACTGAAAATCAGCGGGCTACTGTTCCGTCTGCACGGCAGAATGTTCTTTTACCGCCAACGTCTGACAGTGTCAGAAAAACATCAGACACTGCTTGTACATACATACATACATACATACATATGGACACGTCTATATCCCTTGCGGGGTAGACAGAGCCAACAGTCTGGAAAAGACTGAATGGCCACGTTCAGCTATTTGGCTTAATGATAGAATTGAGATTCGAATAGTGGCAGGTTGCTGGCCTATCGCCTAAAAAAGAATCCCAAGTACACTGCTTGTAAATTATTTTTAATTCCATTATAAGTTGCGTTCTTTCTTTTCACTTAAGTTCCCTGTTTTGCACTGTAAAGAATCTATTCTTGAATTAGGTACCTCGATACTTCCAACAATCGATAACGTCCCAACACTACCCGGTTAACCGTAGCGCTATCCGGGCCTTAACTGTACCAGGCTTAATCCGACCAACAAATTCATACACATGTTGCTATACCGGTAATTTTATACCAAATGTCAGTATAAAAGTAGCGATGCCCAAGTGGAAGTGGTGGTCATATAGCCGGAAAACCTGAATCCTGCCCCGGTTCAAAGCAAGCGCGATGCTGTTATTATCGCGCGAGAACTATAGCTGTTTTGCTTTTTATACATACATACATACATACAAACATATAGTCACGTCTATATCCCTTGCGGGGTAGACAGAGCCAACAGTCTTGAAAAGACTGAATGGGCACGTTCAGCTTTTTGGCTTGATGATAGAATTGAGATTCAAATAGTGGCAGGTTGCTAGCCCATCGCCTTAAAGAAGAATGCCAAGTTTATAAGCCTATCCCTTAGTAGCCTTTTACGACATCCATGGGAACGAGATGGAGTGGTCAGTTATTGGTGCCGGAAACCACACGGCACATGTACAAAATAATATGCAATAAATGAATTGAATTGAAATTCCTTCCCGTGCCGACTGTAAAGACTGTGTGCCTTTGTACTGTACCTACTACTGTTTTATATTTGTAATGTACTCCTTTAGTGAACAATAAAGCATTAACTAACTAACTTACTTACTTAAAAATCAACCAACTGAGGTGTTCTTGTAGTAGTCATAATTTAAATCTCAATTTGATTATCAAGCCATACAGTTGAACGTGGATTTTTTCTTTTCAAGATTGACTCTGTCTACCCCGTAAGAGATAAAGACGTGATTCTGTGTATGTATGTATGTAGGTATTTAAGTAAATACCTCGTTTTTAGATTTTGACTGAGTGTAACTCGTGAAATTTTCTAGGTAATGCCCATCCATCGAGGTTTCTAAGGCCAAAGGTTAGACTTTCGCTAGAATGCCGTAGGTTTTGTCATACTAGTTTGGTAACATTCACTGGGCCAATAAAACTTTATTGGTACCTCAGTCTTGGTGCTTGAAATTTGTAAGGAAAGTGCGTTCGGGGTTAGAATATCATTTATGGGGTCAATAAATCATTATATATCTGTATACAATTTTATAATAGGTTGCCGGAGTCTGTTCTTGATATGCCCGACCGAAAATTCAAAGAGTATGTAAAGAAAGTACTTTGTGAGAAGGCTTATTAAGGGACTGATGATTACCTTAATGATAAAAACATCTGGCTTGAGCTTGGCACAGGAACCTCGTAATGTATTGTAGTTTGATTTGAACCTAAATCAAAATTCAGTAGGTACACTACATAAATCTATTTAAAATTGGCAATCTTCCTCAATCCCTACAAAAAAAAATACTTAATAATGAATAAAAAATTTGAATTTGAATACAATATGATTTTTGACTTCTAATCTATTCGATAAGTATAATAAATTTATCTGTCTGTCCCGTAAGAAAAAAATAAGAGGTACGTACATAAATCAAATTCAAATGAACTTGGATACAAAAAATATGAATGAGTCTAGAAATTTCAAAGGGACGTGGGTTTCTTATGAGGATTATATCTAGGGGTCTAAGCGACGATTTCCCAAAATTCCCGCGGGAACGGATAATAAGAAAGAATTTTCTTTTAAAAAATTAACAACTTCGGCCTTCGGCCATTACCAATGACTCTTTTCCGTGTTATATACATTAGTTTGTTAGTAATGTATCTAGGACTGCTCTTTCAGGCAACTGGATGGGTAACCATGGTCAAATCTGGGTAAGGTGTTAAGGTTTTCTGTCAGTCAGTCATGTAATAACAAGAGATTTATAAATGACATTTTAACGTGGCCTTTCAGTCTTTTGATGACTGTTTGCTCTGTCTACCCCGCAAGGGATATAAACGTGATTATACGTTATGTTATGTTTATAATAACTAAAACTAAGTAGTTATAGATTAAGATTTTTATTATCTACTACATGATAATAATAATACACAGAAATATTGTACTCGTGCGGAATATTTTCCATTAAGTCACATAATTTAAGAGTAATTTAATTAAAACAGATTGTATTAAAACAAATATGAATTCAACATCGTGACTATATGATGCAATTAAGTGCATATTTATACATTGAAACGATAGAGATAATATTTATCTAAACAAAATACTTGTCAAACTGCACTTTAAGCCGCAATTCCACAGCGGCGTAACTATTATGAGAAATTATTTTCGAAAGTTGATTTTAAAAATAAATTAATTTAGGGTCTCGAATGGACATGATCGACACTAGTTTCAAGCATCATTTTGAGAATCATGATTTTTGCCCAAATGAAGAGGTCAATTCATTTAGGATCATTCTCTAGTGGTATTGTGACATATTGAACTCACAAAGTGTCTCTTAATTTCAATTCCATCGTTAATATATACATACATACGTTCACGCCTCTTTCCCGGAGGGGTAGGCAGAGACTACCTCTTTCCACTTGCCACGATCCGTGTATACTGTTAATATATCCAGTAAAATTTTGGTTATGATTCTTTTGAGTATCGGCTCTGTAAGGTAACACAACCTTGTTTTGGTGGAAATATTAAGTAACTTAGCAATTTTTAGCCAATTTCTTTGATAATAAATTTAATAAAAAAATTATAGTGTAATGCATAGTGGATGTGGACCTTATGATTTAAAATAGGAAGCTAGTTTTGACATTGCGCGCGACCTTGGCGGGAATCATTCTGATTGGATGAAAATCCAAAATGGCCGCCCGTTGTCATTGTCTATTAATTAGACAACCGGTTTGGTATCTTTTTCATGTATATGCTAATTTACATATTAACATAGACTGCGTAGTTAGTTTCAATGTCACCTCTAAATTTGAATAGAAAATAAGCTGTTTTTGTTTACGTGCGTCAGTGGTTAAAAATCATTTAAGTTTAGATAAAATATTAGTTTTATCTTACTAGTCGTATCTACTAATATTATAAATGCGAAAGTTTGTGAGTGTATGTATGGATGTTTGTTACTCTTTTACGCAAATACTACTGAACCGAATACGATGAAATTTATTAGCCTTAGTCTATGTCGCCTCATGACACCATGGGAAAGATATGGAGTGGTCCCATTCTTACGAGTAATAACTCGGAACCACACGGCACATGTTTTCATGTAAAGTGAAAAATACTTGATAAGATGTGAATTACCTATTTAGTAATGGAGAACAACAGAGAGAAATGCGGCTGACTAAGGGATAAAATCCTGGGACATAAAAAAATTTAAAATCTTACACGAATTACCTACTCTTTTTCTTTTTTTTTATTTATTTCATGTAAGATACAAGTAGTTGTAAGATACATTCGTTGATTGACCTTAGTGGTTTAGCGGTCAATAAAACCAGTCTGCACGTGGTCTGGTTCGATTCTCGAGTAGGTCAAAGTCGAGTTAGATTTTGCATTCATTTATATTCAATTTTTAACAAGTTATTTCTCTAGGATATTGTGAAAAGATTGATGAATGTAAATGAAGCAAAATAGGTATGCAGTTGTCTCAACTAACATTATAAATGGGAAAATAAGTTTGTTAACTTTTCACGGGTGAATGTTTGAACCAATTTCCATAAAATTTCGCATGTAATTTATCCGTGTGGTCGGGGACCACCAATAGAAAAAAGAAAAGGACCACTACATATCTTTCACAAAGGCTTTCGTAAAAGGCGACTAAGGGATACCTAGGCTTGCAAGCTTGGGATTCTTCTTCTAGGCGATGGCTAGCAACTTGTCACTATTTGAATCTCAATTCTATCGTTGAACCAAACATATAAACGTGGCCTATCAGTCTTTTCAAGACTGTTGGCTCTGTCTACCCCGCAAGGGATGAAGACGTGATTACATGTTTGTATGTACTTAATTAAGGAAGTTGGATATGTCAGGAAAAATAAAAAAAGGTTGACCTAGCAAAGTAAGTTTAAGACTTAATGTTCTGTCATATTAACTCACTAATATTATAAATGTGATAGTGTGTTTGTATGTCCGTCATGTCAAAACCACTGAACCGATCTTCATGAAATTTTGCGTACATATAGTGTAGAGAACGGAGAAGTAGAGAAAATAAAGTCACGAAATAAACCCTTTTTGTCCCTTAGTCTTTTAAACTGGACGATCAAATCTTAACATTTCGCTTAAAGTAAATTTAATCAAAGTAATTAAAACAAGATTTCCTTAGCATTTATAAAATATCAAGATGATCAAAGCTAAGTATCATTAAGAAAGGAAAAAAAATGTAATTTATTCACCTCTCAGACTTTTAAAGGCAGATGGATGTTAAAAAGATGGCCACTTACTCGGTCAAAGAGAAAGTTAAGATAAATTCGAGGATTTTAACCTGAAACATTATGGAATATAGTTAAAAGATCCGTGTGGTTTTCGGCACTTAAGAACGTAATTCTCTTTCTCACATAAATTTCGCAAGGTTTGTGAACTTGGGATTCTTTTAGGTCATGGGCTAGCAACCTGTCACTATTTGAATTTCAATTTCATTATTGGGCCATACAGCTGAACGTGGTCTCAGTTCTTTCGAGACGGTTAGCTCTGTCTACCCCGCAAGGGAATATATGTAATGATATAGACGTGAATATATGTACTAATGTTAACGTTAAATAAACTTGCTAGTATCGTGGCAGTTTAGATTGGGTCAGTCTTTATCCTTTGGATATTGTAAAAGGTTACTAACGGAATAAACTTAATAAAATTCCCTTAGTCACCCATTATTCCGTTGCGAAAATAGCGCCAAGGGATTTCATGCTAAACGGCCATTTTAAATAAAAGCATGTTAGATATGTATAAAAGCATGCATCAAAAACTGAGCTGGAAACTGGATTAAGACAAAAAAATCTATTTTATACATTTAGTATTGAAAAGCGGACCCCCAAGCCTTTAAATAAGTAACATCCGAGCAACAAACACTAATGTACGTACGTAAGTACCATATACGCGAGCCCAGACATCTTCGACCAAAATAATTAAGCTGAAGATAGCGCATATAATAAGGAAAAAGTAAAGTACTAAAAATTGATAAGGGGTGCAGCCACCCCAATATTGATCGGCTCCCGAACGCCCGTCCCAGTATAAGTATAAAAAGCGTAACAAATTTTCGTCTTAAGAAAAAGAAAAGAAAAAACGTATACACCCCCCCCTTAGGGTGGTGGGGTACCCCACTTCTGGGGTAAGGGGGGGTGAATTTTTCTCGTGGTACCTCTCTTTCTGCCAACGGACGGGCGTAAGATGCTACAAAGGTTCTTTGTTGAGAGTTAATTAGATTTGTAATATTTGGATTTTGTGTACGCTATGCCTTAATTATTGAGGCTGGACTACACTGTGTTTCATTACTTTCGTGGTTTGTTAATGTTTGGTTGAGGCATTGGCATGAATATAATACTTATTTGCTTTTATGCATACATACCTACATATAATTCACGTCTTTATATCTTAAAGGGTAGACAGAGCCAATAGTCTTGAAAAATACTGAAATACAGAGTATCTATCTAAAAAACAGAGTATCTTATTCTACTGATACAATAAGTATTACCTCCGCATATTGTACTATAAAAATTGTATTTTATATAATAAAGAATAAATAAATATGTCATATTCTGTTCTATATAAGACGTTTGTTTGTTTGTTTGGGCCATACAGCTGAACGAGGCCTTTCAGTCATTTCGAGACGGTCGGCTCTGTCTACCCCGCAAGGTATACAGACGTGAATATATGTACCAATGTATGTATAACGTTAAATATAGTAAAAATTAATTTAGTCGTATTCGATTCTATAATATTTTTAAATGCGTAAGCTCGTATGGTAAGAATGTATGGATGTTTGTTAGTTTTTCACGTAAAAACTACTGGACGGATTTTCTTACCTATCAGTAATACCTACAGTTTAGACATTGAAATAACATAATAATTTACAATTTATAGAGTTTTTTTAAAATTTTCACTCACTCACGCAGACTAAGTCGCAAGTAATAGCTACTCAAATATAAACATTTAAGCAACTAAAATTCAAATGAATAAATAAATCCGCTCCCATAAACATATTTTATAGGATTTGAAGCGACGTCATCCGATCTTGGATGTCTGCCAAACATTCACTGGGTCACTGGTACGGCTCCTTTATTGGGTTAGGTTAGGGTTGACAAAGGGCGCGTTGGGGTAGGACTAAGGGATTTTAGCTACACGATAGTACCTACAGGGAGGGGTAATTTTAATACATACATACATACTATACTGTCTACACCGCAAGGGATAAAAACGTGACCGTATGACGTTTTTATCCCTTGCGGTGTAGACAGAGCTAACTGTCCTGAAAAGCCGAATGGCCACGTTCAGCTTTTTGGCTTAATGATAGAATTGATGAATAGATATATTGGTCTATAATGTATTATTGATATAAAATTATAACAGAAATGTATAGCAAGGTAAGTCTTGGGTTCAATCTCTAGTCAATCTTCCCCGTCCATAGTCCCGGGTTCGAATCTCGGCCAGGGTATGATGAGAAAGAAATTTTTCTGATTGACCTGGGTCTTGGATGTTTATCTATATACGAGTAAGTATTTATTATTTTATTATAAAATATAGTATCGTCGAGTTAGTATCTCGTAACACAAGTCTCGAACTTACTTCGAGGCTAACTCAATCAGTGTAATTTGTCCCGTATTTATTTATTGTTTTATCTTTATCTCTTACGGGGAAGACAGAGCCAACAGTCTCGAAACGAATGAAAGGTCACGTTCAATGTATGTCTTAAAAGGCGACTAAGGGATTGGCTTACAAACTAGGGATCCTTCTTTTAGGCGATGGGCTTTCAACCTGTCACCATTTGAATCTCAATTCTATCGTTAAGCTGAACGTGTCAGTCTTTTCAAAACTGTTGACTCTGTCTACCTCGTAAGGGATATGATGATATGTATGTATGTAGACCAGCATGGAAGCTTGCACAAAATGAATGTGCGCCTATTTCCTTGCTCGCCTTTTACCACATCCAAGGGATTCCTATGCTAAAGTGACTTCAGTCATTCGAAATCAATAAACAACAAACAAAATTGTTGCATGTTAGTTAACAATTCGTATTACAAACATCAGAATCTTTGGAAATAGGTATAGATCGAATCAACACGATGTCGTTAAGAACGAAGTCGGTCGAATTTTTGTCTACATTTGAATAAAACGGTAAAGTGCATTGTTTGTGCTGCGATAGTTTTTAGTTGATCAAAATTTTTGTGTGTCACGATACCATTTTTAAGCAATTTTAGTATTTCCACTTCCTATTTTGATAGTTTTAGTTTTATGCAAAGTTAGTATTTGAATGTTTTATTGTTTTTTTTTTAGTTTAGGCCGAGGTAAGGTTAGTATTTGAATACTTTAATATACTAGATGTCCCGGCAAACGTTTTGCATTTTGTGGGTTGAAATTGATGTTGGCCGATTCTCAGACCTACGTATATGTTCTCAAAATTTCATGAGAATCGGTCAAGCCGTTTCGGAGGAGTACGGGAACGAACATTGTGACACGAGAATTTTATATACATACATACATATGGTCTAGGGTTGAAAAAAGCGGGAAATTTTCCGGTTTTTTTCAAATTCCCTCGTTTTTATACAAGTTTTTTACGAAAGTTTCAAGAAAGATAAGAATGAAATATTTCATGTTTTTTATTAATAAAACGGAAAAATATGAAAGAAACGGAAAAATACGATAGGAAAAGTATTGATTACCTTACAATATGCATCATTGTTACAAAAATTGGTAATTATACATAGAATATATATATAGTTCTTCAATCGTTTTTTTCTTATCTTTCGAAACAAACGACGAAAATCTCAATAAAACCGTTTTTTCCCCCAAGGTTTTATTCTGATATATTTCAATGTAACAAACCAATAAAACGGTAAAAAACGAAAAAACGTTTCTTTCACCGAAAAAACAATTTGTTTCTTTCGGAATTTTCAACGCTAATATGGTCACGTCTATATCCCTTGCGGGGTAGACAGAGCCAACAGTCTTGAAAAGACTGAATGGCCACGTTGAGTTATTTGGCTTAATGATAGAATTGAGATTCAAATAGTGACAGGTTGCTAACCCATCGCCTAAAAAAGAATCCCAAGTTTAGATTGTCATGTCTTCATATAATATTAAATAAATAAATAAAAATATCGTTATGTAAATTTTACACCATGCAAAATTATTCGCAGAATGCCTGACTTAGCCTAATCTAATTTAAAATCTAGATGTTTTCAATAACTATAAAAATTGAAATTTGATTCGTTATATGGTTCAAAAGGCTATCCTACAAATACAAATTCAAATATGACCATAAAAAATTGATTTCGAATTGTAGTTTTACGCACGAAATTTCCATAGGTATATGCTTCAACATTTTTGTTTGTTTGTTTGTAAACTCTTTATTGCACATAAAAATAAATATAACATAAATAAAACGGCCATTGGATATAGAAGAACAAATACAATGGCGGACTTATGCCAATCGGGATTTCTTCCAGTCAACCAAAATAAAAAGGAAAATTCATAATCAAAGAGGCAGCGCAGATTTTTTATAATAATTTTCTTTATAATTACGAGTTTCGTTTCAAATTTTTTTTACATCATATAGATTTTTTGTTATAAATAGAATTGCTAGACAAAAAACACAAGCGTTAGCCACTGTGTGTGCTTTCGTGAGAATGCCTAAAAGTTATCAGCAATCACTAATGATTTCTCTATTAATCATCATTATCTTTAGCACTTTATTCTCATAATGATTGCACTAGGTTAAAGTGCTTATTCCCTTAATCACCTTTTATGACATTCCCGAATAAAAGTGGGACATGTCCAATTCTAACAATGCTCCTGACAAAGTTCTAATGTACCGTTATTCAGAATCCTATCTAAATTTTATGGCTATTTAAAGACTAATAACTCTTATTAGTGATAAGGCCTTCGTAGGATTCGAATCTTGGAACGGATGCGCCTTTCAGTCACATATCTTTAACCAATCAGCATTGGTTCCCAACACCAATAAAAATTAGAATAGGACCACTCCGCATCGTTCCCATGGATGTCGTAAACTAAGGAATAGGCTCATAAACTTGGGATTCTTCTTTTAGGCGACGGGCTAGCAACCTGTCACTATTTGAATCTCAATTCTATCTTTAAGTCAAATAGCTGAACGTGGCCTATCAGTCTTTTCAAGACTGTTGGGTCTGTCTACCCCGCAAGGGATATAGACGTGATTATATGTATGTATTATTTTTTTTTAAAGAATAGGACCACTCCATCTCGTTCCCATGGATGTCATAAAAGGCGACTAAGGGATAGGCTTATAAACTTGCGATTCTTCTTTTAGGCGATGGGTTAGCAACCTGTCACTATTTGAATCTCAATTCTATCTTTAAGTCAAAAAGCTGCAAGTGGCCTATCAGTCTTTTCAAGACTGTTGGGTCTGTCTACCCCGCAAGGGATATAGACGTGATTAGGTATATGTATGTATGTATTAATTTAAAAACTAAACCCCGTTGGGATTCCATTTACAATTCTGAACGCAAATAATTCATCTGATTAAAGCCAGGAACTAAAAACCTCCAATATCCAGACTAAAATATTCGCGTAGACCACAAAATTCAATTTGTACTGAACTCCTTAGCGTCTACGGACAAAATGAAAACACGCCACGGAAAAAAGTAGGGTGGGCGGCGGGGGGGTGGAAGGAATTAAACTTGGGAGGGGGGATGCCCCCCCCAAGATGCTGGATGATTAATTATTAGTTTGTGTGTGTTTCGTTGATAGCAGAGTGTGCGATCGGCTAATGTATATTGATAATGGAGTCTTTCATATTTTTATTATCAATGTCATGGACATAACTTGCGAGGAAAAGATGAAGTCGTAGGACTACGTACATACAAAAAAATCACGCCTCTTTCCCGGAGGGGTAGGCAGAGACTACATCTTTCCACTCGCCACGATCTCTGCATACTTCCTTCGCTTCCTCCACGTTCATAACTCTCTTCATACAAGCTCGGCGGTTTCGGGTACTCTTGACCTGACCCTTTGCCAGGACGTCGTAGGACTACAAGGCCACATTTAGCTGGATGGCTTTATTGGAATGGAGATTCCGAGATATATACACAAATACTCTCTAGTAGGCGAGAGACCTTTCCACTTACCACAACTCTCGCTTCAACCATATTGATTTAGAGATTTAAAGTATAATATCTGAATGTTTTGTGAGATTTTTTGGTAGGTACCTACGATGATAAAAAAGAGATGACAGCTGGTTTGTAGCTTATCGGTTAAAAATCACAAATTTTCTAAAATATACTAGTAATAAACTAAGCTGGAAGAGAAATAGCTATCAGACAACCAGACTAGCATAGAAGCATCAATATTACGTTTTGGAAAGGAGATTTCTTATCAAAAATATACTTATTTCTATTTTGTGGATTATTTATTTATTAGAGAATAAACTCCATAACGATTATCTCTATTTTAAAAACATTTTCAGGAATCAGTATTTAAGAAAATTCACATAGGTAGAACAAACCCTTAAAGTCTAGCTTTTTATAAATATATTGTAACGATTTGTTTTGAGGTAAAAACAGGTATTAAAATTACCAAATGGTATTAAATATTCAATACAGCTGACACCGTCTACCTCGTAAGGGATATAGACGTGATTATATAAATGATTGAATGAACGAATTAAAAATATATCGAAAGAGTATTTTATACATCTAATCTTACCAACACATACCAACATAAAAAATTGTGTTTTAAAAATCTTAAATACACTTAAATAGTACATTTATAATAATTTGGGAAACCCGTTGAATAATTTTAATTTTCTTTCTCAGACGAAGTTCATTTCTTATAAAGGCCGCCACTCATTAGATGCACATTTGCTTTCCTGATTAATATATTATATACTTAGTACTATCACCTACTTCCATTACGGCGTAGGCAAAGCTAATTGTCGTTACTCCAATATAACGTTCAGCTAAGATATATGAATTTAATATTCATTATAGAAATTGTCATCTTAGAAAAATTCTTATAGACCTTGAAACTTCTTCCTCCTGGCTTTAGTCCCGGTTGCATCCTCACCTCTCTGGAGATGAGCCCGGGATAAGCCTTTAACCCTGAATACTGGATTGGGTGAGTCAGGTTTTTACACCGAGCGACTCCCATCTGACCTCCGCAACCTTTGCAGGTAAATTTAACCCGTATTGGATCCATGGTTACACATCCAGTTGCCTGAATTTGCAGGTTTCCTCACGATGTTTTCCCTCACCGTCAGAGCGTCAGTCTTATAGACCTAGAAACTAAACTATAATAAATGTGATAACAGCAACTAAGCGAAAGTCGTTCAGTCTAATGTTGTAATTTTTGCTGATGAATACATCCGTGTGGTTTTCGGCAATTTATAATAGTAATGCGCGTATGAAGTCGCTTCTGACAGCTAATTTAAAATAAAATTCTTAACGTCTATTATAAAAAAAAGAATAGGACCACTCCATCTCGTTCCTATGGATGTCGTAAAAGGCGACTAAGGGATAGGCTTACAAACTTGGTGTTCTTCTTTTAGGCGATGGGCTAGCAACCCGTCACTATTTGAATCTCAATTCTATCACTAAGCCAAACAGCTGAACGTGGCCTATAAGTCTTTTCAAGACTGTTGGCTCTGTCTACCCCGTAAGGGATAAAGACGTCATCATATGTATGTATGTATGTCTATTATAATTCTGTTTCTAGACGCACTCATATGATGGTCAGCTAGCGTTATCGCGTAATTTAGTTCTTTGTTATCTTAGGTTACCTAAATAAGGAACTTAGGATGAAGGTTATCAACGTCTAAAATAATAATGACTTTGATCAGCGTTAATCAATTTATTTTGAAAGACTTGTCAGACATCAATCAATCATAAAGTCGACATTTTCCTTATTCTTATGCTGCGTGTACGCACATTATGTTTTTATTCCTTACAGGGTAGACAGGGCCAATAGTATTAAGGCAACGTTAAGCTGTATAGATTAATAATGAAATTGAGATTCAGTAACATAGCTAAAAGAAGAATCCTTAGTTTTAGGATCTTAAATTTATCATTAATTTCCGACGTGGCATTCAAATCTTGTTACGAACCTATTTACTCTGGGAAATGTTTCATGATATCCTTAATTATTATATTGTACAACACCTACATACATACATACCATAAGGCCTTCTCCCTGTCATTAGGGTAGACAGAGACTATGGATTTCATGATATCCTTAATTATTATATTGTACAACACCTACCTACATACATACCATAAGGCCTTCTCCCTGTCATTGGGGTAGACAGAGACTATGGATTTCCACTTGCTTCGATCCATACAGACCTCTCCAGCTTCCTCTACACTCATTACACTTTTCATGCATATTTGAAGATAACGGGTACTTCTAACATCTGCCTTTTTTAATTGATAAGCCAAATTTATACAACACACACAGAAAATAATATCCGTGTGCCGTTAAGTGTAAAATTGGAGGGGGGGGGGGGAAGCTAGGGTATGGTCTTGGTGGGAATTGCTGTTTGTGAGGACAGTGTTACCTACAAAATGCCAAGAAACCTTCTGCTGTGTTAAGTGGCGAAACACCTTTTTATAAAGCAGAACCCTGGCCAGTCCGAGTCATCCACGTCCACGCCGTCCCTCCTGGGAACTGCTGCAACCGCACCGCCGTGCGGCCGCCACCCTGAGGTGCAGCTGAGCTGAGGATGCAGGGCGAAAGGCGAATCTTCTGCGCCTTAAAACAGAATTTACTCACTAGGGAGGTAACCCGAAACAAAACCGATCACGCTCGCATGCTCTAAGGTGGCAGCCCCACCAGCGGGCTAGGATATAGTGGGCTAATCACTCGCTTACCCGAATACAAATCGATTATAGAAACAGAAATAGTGCAAAACCGGACCGATCATAATACGACGACCTTTGGCATGAAAAAACGGACACGAATTGCTTGCTGGAATGTGCGAACACTGAGCGGCTTATTGGCACAGAGGTTGTGGAGAGAGTCCACAAGTTCACCTACCTCGGTAGCGTAGTGTCGGAAACTGGAGGGACCGAAGAGGACATCACTTCGAGAATCGCCAAGGCAAGAGCAACCTTCGCACAGCTCCGTCCTGTATGGCAATCACGGAAACTGACTAGGAGAGTTAAGCTCAAAATATTCCGGTCCAATGTGAAAACCGTTTTGCTGTATGGGTGTGAGACGTGGAAGGTCACTAAAGACATCTCGCATCGTCTCCAAGTCGTCATTAACCGCTGTCTCCGCCGTATTCTCGGTGTTTACTGGCCTGAGAAAATCTCCAACGTAGACCTGTGGGAACGCTGCGGTGAGACTCCGATCGACCAGCAGATCAAACGCCGCAAATGGAACTGGATCGGCCACACGCTCCGAAGGGACCCCGAACACATACCAAGGCAAGCCCTAGACTGGAATCCCCAAGGAAAGCGTAAACGTAGCCGCCCTAAACAGACCTGGCGGCGGACAATCATCGCAGAGGTAAAGAATCTAGGGAAGACTTGGAGCGAAATAAAACGCGAAGCTCAAGACCGAGCGGGATGGCGACGCACTGTGGATGCCCTCTGCCCCAGCTAGGGGACATAGGACCTTAAGTCAAGTAAGCCGTTAAGTGTCGTGTGGTTCCCGGCACCAATACAAAAAAGAATAGGACCACTCCATCTCTTTCCCATGGATGTCGTAAAAGGCGACTAAAGGATAGGCTTACAAACTTGGGATTCTTTTTTAGGCGATGGGCTAGCAACCTGCTACTATTTGAATCTCAATTCTATCATTAAGCCAAATAGCTGAACGTGGCCATTCAGTCTTTTCAAGACTGTTGGCTCTGTCTACCCCGCAAGGGATATATATATTTATTTATTTATTTAAACTTTATTGCACAAAAAACAAAAATGTACAAAAGGCGGACTTAATGCCGTTTGGCATTCTCTACCAGTCAACCAGCTGACCAAACAGAAAAAACTTTAAGTTGGTGGTGCGATAAAGTGCACATGCATACTGACAAAATACATACATTACAAAAAAAATGCGTAAATACATACAAGATATATATACATATATACACTATAAATACATATACATACATAAAATATATAATTAGGATATATAATTAGGATGACCCATCATTAATCTGCCGAAGAAAGAACCCCTTCACAGCATGTTTGAACGCAGAGCGACTAGGAGCTCTCCTAATCATTTCAGGAAGAGCATTCCAGAGCCTTATAGCCTGAACCTGGAAAGATTTCTCCAAAAAAGTAGACCGGAACAGAGGAGTACGCAGAGTCAGGTTGTCTGAAGAGCGAAGAGAACGGGAATGGGTGGAACTCAGAAGCGGGAATTTAGATTTTAAGTAAAGAGGAGTGTGAGCATCATTGAGTAGAGAGTACAACAAACAAAGAATTCTATATAGACGTGACCATATGTATGTATATATGTATTTGTTAAAATTTCATCAAAATAGAAGCACTGCGGTGTACGCCGCACCTTATGTGCCCAGTCTTCACATTTTTGTCTTTTTCACGGCTTCAATTTAAAATTTTATTTCCCCGCTTGACCCACCGGAGACGGGGTGGGGTGAAAAGGGGGAAGACACTCATTATGACCAATTTTACCCCTTTACCCCACTGTTTTTGTACCATTGTTATTATAGAGATGGCTCATTTCTCTCATTCAAGTTTAAACTTAGAGCTACATTGGACAATTAAAGCACGTAAATGGGTCGAGATTTTAGTCTTTTTTTTCGGCTATTGTTTTGCAGATTTGTTTTGGAAGACGCCATGCTGATTATTTTTTTTTTAAGTTTAGTTGTACGACACCCGACGTTCGTTGTTTTTTTTTTCAGAATATTCTTCACCTTACGATTTATAAATGGATAATATTTTTCTAAATGAATTTAAAACAATTATCTGCTTTTCATGTGATCTAGTTGTAGGTCATATCTACATGAAACCATGTGATTTAGAGAAAAACTTGTGCACCATAATTATGAAGGCAGATTGATGTTAAACAGGCTACCTCTTCTTGGTCTTATTAAATGTTACAATTAGAATTCTTTGAATTATGAAGAATAAAATGAAAGAAACTGTGATGAAGTATTTTGGCATACAAAAAAAAATATTGGCATATTCCCTTTGAAAACAGCATGCGATTTTTGCATAGAAAACACATTTTTATTTGTATTAAACAATTTAAAAAATTATTATAATATCACATTCAATAAAATATTTTAAGCTTTGGCTGTTTAGTTCAAAAGTGTCAAGCCTATTCTAAAAAATAAAAAAAAAATTGTGTTCCATTTTTAAAATATACGACGAGCCTAGTTTTGGCGCCATTGTTTTGGTGCGATGTCGTAGCGAGAATTAGTAGCTGAGAGTCGTGAGATTTTAATTTGACAATTTAATGCCTCGCTTCGTGTTTTGTGTTTCAATTTGGTCTTAACTTAAATTTTAACGTGTTTAAAGTACTTAGATCCTTGAGAAGAGAAGAATGTATTTTTAGAATTGAAGAAATTTTCACGCGAACGAAATAACCTAAGGGGCTAAAAGTTAGTTTCAGATTATTTTAGTATCAGTTCTGGGTAATGTTGATATTTTGATATGCTGTTTTTGTTTCGGTGAGTTCTAATAAAACTTGGTTTTCCTAAAATAATCTAGACTCGACCGTGCAAGGAAATAGCTCTTTTTTTAATTATAAAAATCTTTGATCCATATTATTTCTAGTTCATTCGTCACAAAATTAAAACAAGCCTTTTCTTTTTTATATCGGTGTCGTACACTGGTATGGTAGTATGAAGTATGATATGATAGTAATAGAAATAAATCTGTACAGCAGATAATTATTAAAATTCTATCGTTACACCAAACAGCTGAACGTGGCCTATCAGTCTTTTCAAGACTGTTGGCTCTGTCTACCCCGCAGAGGATATAGACGTGAATATATGTATGTAATATCAAAACATGTAGGTATGAAGCAAAAACAATACAGATTTCAGTATCAGTTACTATATTCCTCGATATTGGTAACAAAGGTGCCTATCATTTGTTGACGTCAAATACTAACTATTAAATTAAATGACTCCCAAAACTCAACTGGTAAATACTCGTAAGCAGCAAATTACACTGCAGCAGACAAAGTCAAATTTCAGGGCAGAGACTATATCTTTCCACTTGCCACGACTCCTGCATTCTTTCGCTTCATCCACATTAAAACTTCATGCAAGCTCGTCGGTTTCGGGCACTCGCTAATCAATAATTAAAAAACTAATGTATACAGATACCCCCAAAAAGGGGGTCAAGCGGTACCCAGGCCAATTTAACGTGCCCGCTGTATTGATTCCGCGCATTCTTTCACACAGGCGCGGCGGGACGCCCCCCACCCTCCCCCCTACTTGAGATAAATGGGGATAAGACTTTTTCGGGGCCAACGGGCACTCATTTGTTATGAGACTCTGATGTGTTGTGGACGCTTTTAATTTTAATTTAATATTGCTTAAAATTTTTATTTAGTAATTAATTTTTTTTTAATTTTCATCGCTTGCATTTTTTGATTTGTGCCTTTATAGATTCTGATAAGGATATGAAATATATGTTTATTTAAATCATAATACGATCAGCGATCGAAGTCAATAGACTTCGATCGCTGAGGAGAGAAAACCTCTCCTTTTATTTTTATTGATTTGACTTTAAACACGTAACTTTATTTATACTTCTTTCTTATTTGATAAACACATGTTCTAGCATCAATATAAAAGGGTACTAAAATACTAACCTATCCAAAAGTAAGTATTAAAGCGAGTGGAAAACTAGAAATGCAATCCTCATAAAACACATTCAAAATAAACGGTCTTAACACAGCAAAATGGCGAAATGCCCGCACTAACGCCCGCTGAAACAAAAAACAAACCTAATTCAAAGCCTACGTGCGACTCCACGTGGCTTCATAATAAACTCGTTCAAATCCGAACAGGCCAACTCGCCGAAACTAGCTAGGATCAACAAAAACAAAAGCCGACCGCGCAACAGGTAGGAGCGCACAACAAATACAGAAGCGACTCCCAACTCTACACTCACAGCACTAAATAGCGACCTACTAAACTATTCCACGTTATAAATTCAAACAAAACACCAATCTGAACATAATCCAAACATTCCAAATTTAAATTCAAATATCTCACGACGAATTTTTGTATCCGCGCTCAGAATTTGAATTTTAAAAAGATTCCGATTTCGAATTTGAATTGCATCGAGAAAAAGACGGATTCTGTTTTGTTTCGACGTTTTCTTTTTATTGGGTGTTTTTTAATGTCCGTCAACCTTCCGACAATGAGAAGCGGTTTGTGCGACGAACGAACTTCCCGCCTATTGAATTTTCGCTTACAAAGGAAAGTTTTCAGGAAGCGTTCCGGGTCACCGGCTCTGCAGTTTCGTTTTATATTTAAGTGTAACTTTGACGAAATTGTTTAAGCGAATAGTGTATTCAATTAAAGTTTTAAACCCCTCGATACGGCGCTTTTGTGGATGAATTAACCATTTTAGAAGTTTCTTGCGTTCACTTAAAAGCGTATGTTATTGTGCAAGTAGCAGAGCGTTTATGTTAACGGCATTAATAAATTAATTTTATGAGTAATTTTATAAAAAGGCGATACTGGCCAGTAACGAAAAGCGTTGGAAACTAATTAAAAACATCAATTCCGAGCCACGCTACGGGGGAATATTTCAAACGCACACACACACACGCGCTATTGCGCACACACGCGCACGTAACACGCACACAACAGTTAAAAATAAGTCCCGGGCCATATCCGCGTGAGAGAATGGTCCCACGCTCTTGAAGACAAAAACATGGTATCTGGCAAAATGTACATACATACATACATATAATCACGTCTATATACCCTGCGGGGTAGACAGAGCCAACAGTCTTGAAAAGACTGATAGGCCACGTTCAGCTGTTTGGCTGGCAAAATGTTCTGGAAAATATTCACAAAAATTTCAACCCTCTTTTAACATTGATTAATAAATGCTTAAAAATATTTTGAAATAGAATTTTTATTTATATGTCCTATTGATGAGAAGAAGATCTAGCGGGTTTACAGATTAAAAACCCCTCTTGATTATCCTTAATAAAAGCTCTAGTAGAAATGTAAAAAAAAAATGCAAAATTCCAGTCTATCTCCTGATTTTCACAATATCTCAAAACCGATATCCGGTTATATTAGTGAACAGTTGCCCAGTTCTAGAACTTATCCGGGGGGAGACGGGGATAGCCGGGTGTCTTAAGGCGGAGCGGGACGGAATGTTGAAACCGAGTTATCGTAAATTGATCTGGGGCGGGGTGGCGCGCCGGGGTGGCGGCGACGCGGTTCCAAATTTGACAGCGATGGAAATTGGCGGGAAAGATTATTGGTTGCATCGCTATGCTTTTTTGTTTCGTAATTTTTTTCGAATTTCGAACTCGCATGCATTCGTTTGGTACTAGCAATTGAATTTGTAACCGATAGAAAAATTTAAATTCGTAATTGCAATTACCAACTTACCACAGCAAAAAACTAGGTCATCTAGGTCAGGGATCGCTTTGTATTTTTCAGACCTACTATAACAAATTTAATTCAATTTTTTTACAAATTGCTTCTTATGCGTGATAGACATAGGGATGTTACATTATTATTTCGTCAAACCTTTGTATCTAGACGGCTCACGTTCGACCGGTCTCATAAAAGCGTACACACACCAACATCTTAATAACAGAATCCGAACGCTTCGAGCGATTTTAAAATAAGAATATCATAACTGGCCACTGGGGAGAAAGGGGGGTGGATTTCGGAAGAACGTTTGCACCCCCCTCAAGTTTTTAAAATAAGAAAATTTCGGTGGAGCGTGATATTTTTAAAATAAGAACCTCTTTCGTGGCATATTCCGTGGAGAGAGATTTTAAAATAAGAATAGTTTCGCGATACCCCCTTCGTCTGGAGTTTGAAATAAGAATTTGGGGGCGAGATTCGGGTGGTTCGGGCATATTCGGTGGGTGTCGGGTGTTCCTTGATGAGGACGGAGGTTTTTCGTGGAATTTCGTTAGCTCCTTTGGGGAGGTCACCGACCGGCGGCGTCGATATTGCTTCGATGAATGTTATAGTAATTGCTTTTTATGTCTCGTTTCGGATGTTTTGATACCAGTATCTATCAAGGATGGGAGCTAATGCAATTTTAGTCTCCGAGCTTTGACCCTGTAGTAAATATAATTTAGATTTGCCGGAACGGTGTTACGAGGTCTTACTAAATATTTTAAGGGAAATTTGATGTTGGTAATAGCATTAATTACTTGCACGTTAGGGTCCTCTCCAATAACGAATACGAGTACTGTTATTTGATACAGGGTTTAAATGACATTACACCGAACAATAAATAAATACCTTAGACGATCATTATAATGAATAAGTATAGATATTATATTTACACAAAACAGTAAACATTAACAGTAAGTACCTACCTAGTGGTTTCAGCTAAGGCATGTCGTAAGAAATATTGATTATTTTGAAAACTCATACGAGAGCAAATTCTGAACGAAAGCTACTTATTACATAAAGTCGCAAGAATTTGAAAGGAAAAATGATTCTTAGAATAATGCATGTACTTATTGTTTGTATTGTTTTATATACTTGTTCTGTTCTATTTTTAGGAAAACCTTATTTGATAAAGGATGTGAAAGTGAAAAATATTATAGAGTGAACTACTTACTTATTTATGTATTATTACATGTGTTATTATTTTTTTGTTTTTATTTAGATAATAAGTTTTCAACCCCGAACATTACCGTCATTTATTGTAAGCTCCGAATAAAAATTCGATTTTTAAAAATCCTTTTAAATTTTTTTTCACTCATATTTTTTTTGTATTACAGTGTTGTCGCACTTGTGCCATGGCGGAGTGCTCTTTCGCGCGCTGCCAGCAGGAACGCCGAGCAATACGCAAAGAGCTGCAGAGGTGGACCAAAAACATGGTGTACATCCTCGGTGAGTTATTACTATCATGTTAAACACTGAGAGTACTATAAGAACATTATAAATATTTTGTAGGGAGTCGAGAAAGGGTCTGATAAAGAATAAACGCTAGAGCGCACTCCTCCCATGGTTCGGTGATGATACCCGTAAGCCCTAATACCGTGGTGGAGCCATGGGTGGTGTGGTGGTGGAAGAGATCCTAGGAGTCTAGTATTACGTATTCGTGGAGTTCTGTGGTAAACCAATAACTAATTTTGATTTTATCAGAATCACTTATACTGTACAGGATTCCAGCTAAAAGCTAAAGTTAAAACGATATAATTTATATTTACATAGTCTTCAATCGTGTCACCTTTTGCTAAAGATGCTAGGACGGTCAAAAGCGAAATTATACCACCTACAATAAGGCCTCATGGGTCTAGATAAATTGTACCAATTAAGTAGAACAGAAACCAATAAAAATAAATTCGCTAGCGACCATAGTCAAAAATAATAGTAAAAAATGTAAATTCCGATCGGCAGTTTGGTGTTTCGCGTAAACCTGAATTAATTGAACGCTCGGCGAATGGCGAAATCGTAAGTGATGGCGCACACAGTTTTATTTTAGGCAATAAAGTGGATTAAATCTTACTAGTGTATGTTGTGAATATTATTTTCATAAATATTACGTGAATAGGAACTTATACATTATTCAATTGGTCTAGGATTTGACAATAAAAATTCGAGTAATTCCAATTTCAAATAGTTTTCTTTAATTAAAAATCTTGCCTAGTTTATTAATTTAATCAAATCAGAAACTATAAAATAATGTTTTTATCATTTGCCCGCGTATTTTCAAATTAAGAATCAGCCGTTTTGAATTAACCATGGTTAAGAAAATATTAAATTTTAATTATCCTTTTTTAATTTCATTGTCGAACAACAATTTCTTTTTGCTGTCCATAAAGAACTTATTTTTTTCTTTTTTATCCATTTTAATACGGCACTGAAAGCAACTCTGCTGCAACAAGTTTTGGTATTATATCGTTTTCAAGCGCAAGAACAGGCTTGCAATTTTAAGTTCGTATATCGCACACATGTCTCAGTTGCTAGCAGTCCATAGCAACAGTTTAGGGCTCCGTCAACAAAACTCGGTCTGCGATACGGTTTATTGCATAAAGTTAGTAAAACATTTGGAAGTCTGACAACTTCTCTGTACAGTAAGGATGATTATTGCGTTTCCTTGTTTGCTGTGTAAATGACAAGTTATGAGGTATTTTTCGTCTCTCTCTCTTCTTTGTTTGTTCAACTCTCTGTTTCTCTTTTTCACATATTTGTGAGTTGCAAATTATGCCGTTTTGGTTTTGGGCCAGGGTCCTCTTTTCGTTATGAGGTATATATGTAGTTTAGATTTGAATAAAGTTTAATCTCCATTAAAAATAATTACCTATGAGCATTGGTCGGTAAGATGTATGAAGAAAGATGAAATGATATCAAGTGAAAATATTGAGGGTATAAAACCGCTTTAAACGATTTAAATTTGTTACTTATTATTTTAATGGCGTTCCGTACCATTTTTTAACAAAATGGCGCCATGTAGACATTCTAAAAAGATACAAATTTCTGAAATCTCCGCTGTAGGGCTTATGCTTAAGCAAGTAACTGGTGTGAATTTTTAATTTTTCATACACATTTCCGATAAATTTAATTAATTTTTCTCCTGGAGTTAGTCCCTGCTACATCCTCACCTCTTTGGAGAGGGTCCAGGGAGCATGGTTAAAGGCTAATCATACTCCTCGATGTCAGATTTTACACGAAGCGAATTCGTAACATTTGTGGGGAACCCAACCCGTATTGAGTCATGGTTCGAAACTTTGCCACAAACCAATATCTATATCTTAAGAGAGTCGATGGTCGAATAGGTAAGGTGTCCGGTTAAAATGCGTGATGCGCAGAAAGGCACAGGTTCAAATCCCACATCGGCCATGTATTACCAATGACTATTATCAAATTTATGTTCATTAGTTTGAATACTAACCGATGCTTTACGGTGAGGGAAAACATCGTGAGGAAACCTGCACATTCGGGCAACTGGATGTATTACCATGGATCCAATACGGGTTATAACTCTCTTCATGCAAGCTCGGCGGTTTCGGGTACTTTTGACCTGACCCTTTACCAGGACGTCCTTAATTTGATCAAGATACATTCGTCTAGGTCTTCCCACTCCGACCTTTCCCTCCACACTCTCCTTGTATATCTGCTTAGTCAACCTGCTTTCACTCATCCTCTCCACATGACCGAACCATCTTAACAATCTTAACATATCAATATAATATACATACATATGGTCACGTCTATATCCCTTGCTGGGTAGACAGAGCCAACAGTCTTGAAAAGACTGAATGGCCACGTTCAGCTATTTGGCTTAATGATAGAATTGAGATTCAAATAGTGACAGGTTGCTAGCCCATCGCCTAAAAAAAGAATCTCAAGTTTGTAAGCCTATCCCTTAGTCGCCTTTTACGACATCCATGGAAAAGAGATGGAGTAGTCCTATTCTTTTTTGTATTGGTGCCGGGAACCACACGGCATAATATCATCGTTTGGATGCTCACCAAAAGATAAGGGAAGCGGGTTGAGATCGCGTCGCCTAATTCTACGCGGATACACTTCGAGTTGCAACGGCTGGTCTACAGTGGTCGCGTTTTACTTACACTGTGTAGGTATTTACGAGTACCATAATTACTAGAGCTCAAGTGTGGCATGTAAGTTACTTACCTTATCATGTAATTTACTTAATAATGTTTTTGTAGAGGGAAAAAATGATAATGATTATATTTTTACATAGACACACTAAATCACACACAAAATCTTTAAGCGCACAAAATCTTTAAGCACCTGTTTCCCGGAAGGATAGGCAGAGCCTAGATCCTAGCATACTTTATCCGGTTCATTTACATTCATAATTCTATTCAAGTACGTAGTGGCTTCTCTTTTGCCAGTTCACGATTTGATCGATTCAATCGATCGTGATATCGTTGTAAAAATTTGGGTCACCACCAATCATATGATTTGTTGTTATTATAACACCCAATCAGCTGTTGGTAATTGCATGACGCATTATTGCGATTAATACTCGAACGAAAACAGCTGACCGCAAAGATCAATATCACATTCTGTAACGCTGAAAATTTGAATCGGTTAACTTCCGCGACCACTGTGGAGAGATGCATCGGTCGGGCGCAACGCGCAGGCGCCCTTCAGCCTCTCCACCAAACAACCTGTTGCAACTTGAGCGGCGTGCACTAATGCAAGTTCTTGTCCGCAATCCGGAGCTAAATTAAAATACAGCCGCCGTTCTACCCAATTTTTGGCAAAAACAAATTCTAAATTCAAATTACCCAGTCCCAAATTTCAAAAATTCGAACGCGATTATCGAATTCGAAACCCAAATATCCAATTGTTTCTTGTAAGTGCGTTGTGTCTTGAGACTTTTAAGACGCGCTAGTGAAGTGCAGTGAGAATTGATTAAGGTGCTCCAGATTGATTGTATATTTTATATCTATATTGTTAGCTCGTATGTAAATGACGTAAAGTTTATCAGTGCAGTTGTTGAAAAAACAGTTCCTGTTGATAAACTTATCGAAAATAAGTTGGCTCATGTAACTGGCTTTAAAGTAGTGCTGTAGAAAAAAAAAATTAGGAAATCGCGAACGATTTGAAAGTAAAATTAGAAGTTTCGAATATCGAATTAGGAATTCTAATTTGGACAACGGACTGGGGTAATTGGTCGGTGAATATCAGAAGTTTGGCGTCGGTCGGCGAAGCGGAGTTGGATCGGGCGTGCAACAAGTGGTCGTCTGATGCCTTACCCGGTAAATGTGCCACTGTTATACGACTTTGCATGCCGCTTTTGCGGGATTATGTTGCGTTCTGTACGTGCTCGCGTCCCATTCCACGCAAATTCGGGATTTCTGCCGTTTGTTGATTCAGCATTCAGCTGTTGATTTTCCTTGCACTTTCCCGTTTTAATACCTGATTTGCGTTTCGTTTTACGTTTAATTTTTCTGTTGTCTCGAGTTGCTGGTGGGTGGGGCGAGGTATTGGGTTTCTTTTGTTTTAAAAGGCTTCCGGCACGCGCCATCTTAGGTCGGCGACAAAAAAACTGTCATGGCGGCTAAGAGATCAGTTTTGTTCTAGTTTAGGAAAAATCTTTAGTGGTCTAATTTCATTGTTCCTTTTGAAAACCACTTTTTAATTAAATGCATCATTTAAAGATGTTAATGTTTGGATTTGTAATTATCTTAAGCATAAATATTCATTGTAGAAAGAATAACGTCCCATTTTCGTAACAATGGGACAATTTATAATGCGTCACAAATGTTGACGTATACAAAAACAGGAGTACTATATTAAATCTATATACTTTATTCTAAAGTTATATACATAATTTCAACCAAAGCAACCTGTCCAAAAAAAAGAGTTTCCAAACATTTTTCGATTGCGTAATCATCGGTCCATTATCTAACTTTATATTTTTTAACTGAACAAATGAAATTCACAAATAATTCCGTTCGAAACCTGCTCGCTTTCGCGTGTAATCCCACTTGACATTTTCGGATGCTGTTGACAGTTGCCCTCACGGTTCAGTGGTTACGTGGGCCGCCTGTCCGCGTCACGTCTTCGAATCCGATGGTACTTACACACCCACTCTGGCACGAGTTAGAGATATGTAAAATTTTTATGTAATTATTTTTTTACAAGGTTTTTGTTGTTCTCTAGTGATTAAAACGGCATATTACCGTGCCTGGATTCAATTCAGTTTTATTTGAACATACGTACTTACATATTATCACGTCTTTATCTCTTGTGGAGTAGTCAGGGCCGTCATTCTGAAAAGGCTTAAAGTGATGGAATTTACATTCAAATAGTGACAGGTTGCTAGCCCAAAGAAGAGTCCCAAATCCATACGCTTATCCTTTATTCGCCTTTTACTACATCCATAGGAAAGAGATGGAGTCTATAAGAGTGGAGTTAATAATAGAATAACAGGAAATGATTGATATCATGAACATTTAGAAATATTTCAATGATACATTGATTAATCACGCGAGTACAAAGTGCAACGTTAATTCACAACAATTTTATTGTACAGCTTCTTGGAAAATGACCGCCATTTTGATGAAAACATGATTTGATGACGTCCTAATTTTTTTGTAGTTATAAGTGCTATAAGGCGCCCGATGTTAAAATGTTTGATACGCATAGAGCGTCGCAAGTTCAAGTCCCACTTCGGCCATATACCAATGATCCTTTTCCGAATTATGTATTATATTTATTTATTTATGTACATCAAAAAAAAATAAGAATAAAACATAAATAAAAAGAAATTCAATACAAGAGCACTACTTATTTCTAGTGAAATTTCTTCCAGCAGGCCCACGACAGGAAAGTGTAAAGAAAGGCATTAACTTGTCTACGTAATAATAAAGATATAAACTTACATAAACTTACTGATATAAATAAATCTAAAACATATTAAAATGAATACCTACAATATAAATGAATAGTGGATGCATCAAGACGACAACTACAGGTAGTGTTCTCGCACTCCCCTCTTAAAACCTGATAAGGATTTACTATCACGTACGTCTGCCGGTAAAAAATGCCACAATCTGACAGCCTGGACAGAGAGAGAGTAGCTGTATGAAGCAGTACTATGCTGTAGCAATTCCAGGAGAAGTCTGCGGTGCGATCTACAAGGCGCGCCAAGTGGGTTTTGACGTGACAACGTCTGATAATACGATTGAGCCTGCTGCACGCACGAAAAAACATGACTCATGCGGCGTTACCTCGCTCTGTGGCGTTCCATGTAAGGCTTAAGTCTGCGGTGCGATCTACAAGGCGCGTGAAGTGGGTTTTGACGTGACCACGTCTTATAATTCGATTGAGCCCACTGCACGCACGAAAAAACATGACTCATGCGGCGTTACCTCGCTCTGAGGCGTTCCATGTAAGGCTTGATGTGCAAGCGAGAGCGCGGAACGAGCGACAAAGAGGCACAATCGGCCTTCGCGTCCGGCAGAGTATACCTCCTTCTCTATATACCTAAATACAAATTTATTAAACAAATGAAATTAAATTTTTTTTTTTAAAAATGCTACACTTTACAGACAATCGATTTTTATATAAGAAAATCTTTCACGCAGGTAGGACGGGTAAGAGGGGTTATGTACTTAGGTAGGTACATCAGTTCTTTATTTCTAGAAAATAATTAAATCGAGACAATGTCGTACCAATTCTAACTAATTTACACAGCCTTGAATAATTAATCAAAACATTAATCTCTTGTAAAACAAATTAAACTTAAACTGTTGATAACATGAATTTAATAATCTCAAGTGCTTATATATCTGTTCATATCACGTTCTACATCCTTTTATAACCTAAACAAGCTGTGCCCGCGACTTCGTCCGCGTGGAATAGTTATTTTGGGCTTCATTGAAGCCCTCAAGGAGGAATAATTTCCTCCGCTTTTTACACATTTTCCATTATTTCTTCGCTCTTTATAGTTGCAGCGTGATGTTATATAGCCTTAAGCCTGCCTCGATAAATCGTCTATTCAACACATAAAGAATGTTTCATTTCGAACCAGTAGTTCTTGGGATTAGCGCGTCCAAACACACAAACAAACTCTTCAGCTTTACAATATTAGTATACATTAGCTCATTCCCGTGGCTTTGTTCGCGTTAAAAGTACCCTATGTCCTTCTCCGTACTCCTATGAAAAATGTCATAAAGATTGGTTTAGTGGTTTTGACGTGAAAGACGTACTAACACACACACTATCACATTTATAATATTGGTAATAGTTTGGATAATAACATTCCAAATTAATGATTTAACGTTATAAGTTTTACACGAGGCACTTCTTGGATTTCTAGAAAATAAAAATTGTGTTTTTCATAATTCAGAAAGGTTTTTTTTTCTGTCATTATGCCAAATAAAAGCAATAAAATAGTTTCTTATTTTATTTTCGTTACAAACAAAGAAACAAATTTTAACTTATCTGGCAATGCAACCAGCCTTCTGGGCACATTGCCGCGAGCAAACGATTTACAGGGACTACAAAATAAATAAATAAATATAATAAATAAAAATTTGTTATATTAAAATAATATATACATACATACACACATATAGTCACGTCTAAATCCCTTGTGGGATAGACAGAGCCAACAGTCTTAAAAAGACTGATAAGCCACATTCAGTAGTTTATACGCATTAATGCTAAAATTGAGATTCAAATAATGACAGGTTGCTAGTCCATCGCCCAAAAAAAATCCCAAGTTTTTAAATCTATGCATTAGTCGCCTTTTACGACATCCATGGAAAATAGATGCAGAGGTCCTATTATTTTTTGTATTGGTGCCGGAAACCACACGGACACTGAATTTATGTTGATTTAAATAAATAAAATAAGTACTTGATAACACCTTAGCTATCTATAATATTAGATTTTCTATGGACATACTCGTAGGTTAGATATATAATATTTTATTGACGTCATTCATTACTTATAATCAATTTTACTACCGCTTCCAGAGCGTAATTGATGTAAAAGTCGCGGGACGAACTATTAGAAATTTCCAAATGAAAACTAACTAACTTTTTCCTGCAGCTTCGCACAAGGATATCATAAAATGTCCAAAAATCTACTCAGAAGGAATCTTGTCACACGTCTAAGTGTTACCTCCCTATACAAAACTTAGTTTCGGCTGTAGTGTATATTATGTAACAATGTTAAAATCTCAATTCCATCATGAAGGCGACAGCTGAACGTGGCTTTTCAGTATTTTCAAAACTGTAGGCTCTGTCTACCCCACAAGGGAAATAGACGTGATTATATGATTAAACGTTTGTATATTAAAAGAGCATTTAAGGACAAAAAGTCAAAAAGTGCATCACAAATTTCCAAATATTTTCATAGACTGTATTATTTAGTTACATGCTAGATCAGCGGATCCTGATGTTTCGATGCCAAACGCTGACAACGCTTCAAAGCGCTTTGAAAGACACAATAGTGGTAACACAAACAAATTATCTCTTTTCGGAACTGATATTACTATTAAAATTACAAAAAAGGTCGACTTTACGCTTATTTCAGCCGGGTGTCTTCACAGTACACTATAAAAACTACTTTAGCGATATGCTTGGTCTCCATAAAGATGGATGAACAGACAGTATCTACCAAGATCCATGTCCGTGATAGTGAAATAAATCGTACACGTCGAAAGCAACAATTTTTTGATATGAGTCTATTAAACAGCGCCATCTATGCGGATCTCCACAAAATTTTTCACCGAACCATTTTCTTACAAGACTGGCGCACACTAGTAAAATGTGCAGTCGCGCACACATTTAAACTTCGAACACAATCGAACGCACCCACACTCCGAAGAAAAAAACGATAAAAAACTCGCACACAAACACCAAAGATTCGCGCATACTCCGAAAGAAGCGTTCCAAATTTTAAACATTTAAAAAAATGTATAATTCTTTGTAAATATTTAAGGAGTTCTTTTTTCGAAAAGAATTACGCGCCAAAAGAGAATTGTTTGTTAAATTTGTTTAAATACTAAGATAAGCGAGTACAACTGAAATGCACAAGGTTCATACAAGCGCGGGCACTCACACAGACTCAACGTGTACACAGACGACAATGCACTTTTGTGCATGTGGGGGTAGAATAGCGCGACTCGCATATCTTGAGTGTTGCGGAATACTTTGTAAAATATATTTTGATGTGAAAACTGACATTTATTTCGAACACTGGCGATAGTTTATAATAGTTCTTGGCTTTAATCCCGGTTAAAACCAAACCTTTTGACAATGATCCTAAATTGTGTAAGTCTGGCTTTTACACAAACCGACTTCCGTCTGACCTCCGCAATTGGGAAGGGAACCTAACCCATATTTGATTATGGTAAACGCTTAAATATTAAATAAAGGGAACATTTTTATGGTTATTTTGCTAAAAAAGTTCAATATTTTTGCTACAAAAAAAAAACATTGTCACGCAATGGTTTCTTTACGTTTGTTTAAACGGAAAAAAAATATTTTGATCCGTATTTTTTTAGAATAATTTTTACGTCTGATGCATCCAAGTACCAAGATTGTGTATAGTGTCCCTCTCGGTCGCAGTAAATACAAGGTAATGGCTAAGTACGCACGCGGTCTAGTACGGAGCGCGCCGCCGTTGCAGTACCGCCTATGCACAATCGGTTGAGAGTCGCATTTCCGTTCTCAACACACCACTGGACCACAACACGCGACATAACCGCTAAAAACCTCCGAAAAAAACAGGAACCCAAATTTAAAAAAAAAAATATTTTGACCACAGACTATATTTTATAAATAAATAATTATATTCATATCAATCGCGTAGTGGTTTCGACAAAGATTAATATTTTGGGATTTAGTGAGTTTTTTCCGAATTTCTCCTCGTATACAAAGTGCGGCAGTACTCCCGCTCCGCGATGCAAGACACATATCACATGGAAACTTAGGACCCGAACTATATTTTTAATTTAGTAAATAAATATTGAAAACGTATATTTTTGTGTAAATTGTGACTGCCGTGATGTGTTACATTATTTTATGCTGTGACAGTGTTATTGCTCTTAAATACGGCTGAATGGATTCGTGAGTGTTACATGCTGAGGTGACACCGCATTTCAATTTGGACCTTTTTATTTTTTTTTTACAAAATTACTACCGAAGTGTCAAACTGGACCGAAGAAGAACCAGCCCCCTCTGACGCATGTGAGTACCGGCTAGTGATAAGTTTTAAAAGTAAATTATTCGAAATTGGAACAAAGAAGTTTTAAATTTTCAAAGTCATTATTGCGTGCCCTTAATCTTGCGCTCTCCTTGACTTAGCATGTGTGCGTTGCGTATGTAAATCGCACGCATAGAGTAGTGTGCGTAGGGTTCACGCACATTTTTTGTGTTTTCTCACTAATCCCCCACCATCGCGCCCCTCCAATAGTGGTTATCGTTTATCTGTCCCACTCTTTTTCTATGACTACGTAGTTTTACATTGTATTGATGCTTACGTGTGCGTATGTGTGCAAGTGTGCGTTAACAAATTGCAACCTATATTTTGATCGAAGGCCAATGACGGCATAGAGAAAACGTTACGACCTTCTTTCTAGTTTTAGATTTATAAACTAAACTTTAGAAAAAGAAAATGTTAAGTTTATTAAATCCTTTTTTTTAATTTTCGATGTATTATGCGATGAGGTACGACGCAATTAGATATTTTTATTTGCAAAACTTTATTGCATTGATTTGTAGTTCTTTTTAATATTAAAGTTTATTAGTTATTTATATGTTTGTATTTATATGATTATAATAAGGAAAAAAACAATTTTTTCATTAATTAGCTTACTTTTCAACGGTGCTACGATGTTACGCGCGATCGTAGGCTAAAATATTCCGTCGGCACTTTTGATGTTGTGTTTCGACGAACTTTGAAGAAAAAAAAAACAAAAAAAATTTGGATAAATTTCTATGAAAGTAACTTGAATATTATTGTTTAAGTAATTTATTTCGTTGAGTTGTTACTTTTAATTATAACATTCGACCGAAATATTTCGTTTCGGGTAAAACAAAGCTCTCGTTGTGTTTTATTTTTAGATACCTATTTGATAACGTGTATTGGGCAGTCGTAATACAGTTAATTGTCAAAAAGTTGTTGAAATTACTTTAATCTTTTTTTAAATTTTTTGAAAGGAACCACAGAATAGAATACATAAAGATAAAAGTATATTTTCTTTAAATAATGGCATCATGAGAAGTTTGTAACTTAATAATATGTATGTATGTTCTTTTTATTAATTTATCAATGCATATATACAGAAAATATTATTAGAACAAAGGCTCTGCTTATTTCTTTTTATTATTTAATTTATAAATTTTTGACAATTTGGTTGTAAATAAATAAGTGTTGTTCACAAATAAGTTAGATGTTTTATCAAAATACTTACTTGTAATAAGCTCAAAACTGCTATACCGATTTTAATAAAATATGCCGGATACATTTTATTAAACTTAAAATACAATTGACTTCCGGGAGTAACTTATGCTACTCTTTGTTCTAACGAAGGCATTAAGTATTAAGTCAAATAAAAAAAACAAACCTAAAGTTGCATTTTTCTTTCTTATGCATTTGGCCACTTTTAAACAAAAGGAGGTCATGTATTTCAGGAAATGAGATATGCGTATGCGCCGTCACACATGTTTTGTTCGAGTATATTTATATCATTCTGTTCTCATTATTTCCGATTGCATTCTTAGTTGTTTCAATGCTTTCTTGGCTTAAAAAATCAGGTTCTTGAAAATAGAGAGATGCTAAATCCAAATGTTTATTACTAATCATAAATTATATCTCAACTATTTTTCAGTTCACAAGTTTTGTTTGCTGTTTTTATTATTTTAATTAGGTACTTTAATAATTACATTTTTATTAATGTCATAAAATAATAAAACTGCAAATATTATTTAAGTTATATAATTTTGGACATTCAGTACCTATATCATAATCAATTAATTCATTTAGCGGCCCTTATTTTTTTATCGTGTATCGAGTCATAAAATGCTTTAAGTTCATAACCTGCAAGCTGTCTATAGAGGATGTTTCAAAGCTAATCATTAATAAATCAATGATTTAAAAGATTGTCAGCCAGTAAAAAAATATAAAAATGCTTTGCAAAAAGAAGTAACTCTAGGAGTGATTCCAAATTCAAAACATCAAGTTTCTTGCTCACAAATTAAGTTTAAGCAATCGTTTCTAAATTCAAATTGTGCATCGTCATTGTTTGTCCGTAAAGAGCCAAATTTAAAAATCGATTCCAATTTCAAATCACCAAGTTCGCGCCCTCTAACGTTTGCAATTGGGTTGCGTAGTCGCCATTGCATTGCGGCGAGTCCTTGCGCGCGCGCTCGGCCAAGGCGAACGCTCTGTCAATGTTACAACTGGTAGACCAGGAGATTGCGTTAGCGGTGTCAAGTTCTTGTTGTTTGTTGGAGCGCGCATTAAGTTTAAATTTATTAAGTGCTTATGAAAAATTACAAAAAAGCCAATTATTACATATCGGTTTAGTATCAAAGTTAGTTTTTTTATGAACCCAAAAAGAAATCAAATTTTGTATAAATCGTCCAAAGATCCAATTAATCTGGGAATTTAAAATAGAAAGCTTAATCATGTGAAGAGGGCCTTTCTGACAGATATACTCAGTAATGTATCTTGGACAAAGTGAATATTGAAAAAAAAAATCATAATACTGTGACAAAAGATGAAATGAAATTCTATCAGGAAATTACTTTGTCTGCAACTGATATTATACCTATATTTTTTGTCTGTCTATCTTATTAATATGTAATAGTTACACGTAAGGAATAATTTGTAATATATAATTTGAAATTAACAAACTTTATTGAACACATGAACCTATTAAAAATTGGATTAATCAGGAAAATAGAAACATAGCTACTTTTTATATATTATGTTTTGATGTATGGGGTTAAGCTCACGCTTATCAAAAACTAGCTGTGCCCGCGACTCCGTCCGCGTGGAATAGTTATTTTGGGCATCATTGAAGCCCTCAAAGGTGAATAATTTTCCTCGTTTTTTTCACATTTCCCATTATTCCTTCGCTTCTAATAGTTGCAGCATGATGTAATATATCCTAAAGCCTTCCTCGACAGATGGTCTATTCAACACAAAAATAATTTTTCAATTCGAACCAGTAGTTCCTGAGATTAGCGCGTTCAAACAAACAAATTCTTCAGCTAATATTAGTATAGATGCGCACTTTTCTTAACGACATTCATAACCTCTATGGCCAGGGACCATAGACACATAGATACGTCGCCATCTTTGTTAAGCTGTTTGGAGGCTACGCACGGCTGTAAGTTTTATTTGTCTTGTTTCATTTTACGACGCACGTTTAGTGGGTAAATAGTATTGTCGATAGAAAACGGATTCTGTAACTTCATTAACTCTCATTTTCGTTGGAATTCTGTTAGTAGGTAAATCAGGATTTTGTCAGGAATATAAGTTGATTGGATATCAGAGTGCCATGTGGTTCCCGGCACGAGTAGAATAAAGACTAGAACCACTTCGACTATTTACCATATGACTAGCAACTTGTCACTATTTGAATCTCAATTCTATCATTAAACCAAACAGTATTTTCAAGACGATTGGCTCTGTCTACTGCTACCGCAAGGCTAAACTTGACTTTGACGGCCTCTGTGGCGCAGCGGTAGTGCGCTTGTCTGTGTCACCGGAGGTCCCGGGTTCGAATCCCGGCCAGGGCATGATGAGAAACGAACTTTCTCTGATTGGCCTGGATCTTGGATGTTTATCTATATAAGTATTTATTATAAAATATATTATCGTTGAGTTAGTATCTCGTAACACAAGTCTCGAACTTATTACGAGGCTAACTCAATCTGTGTAATTTGTCCGTAAAATATTAAAAAAAAAAACAGTCAGAATTGCACGAGGAGAGTTATGAATGTGGATGAAGCGAAAAAAGTATGCAAGGATCGTGGCAAGTGGAAAGATTAAGTCTCTGCCTACTAGTTTATATAGGTATGTAGTTTGACCTAAGCACGCTCACCCTGGACAATTCCATAACATTTACAAGCGAATCCGGGTAATCTGCCAGCATTGATTGTGCCGTGTGGTTCCCGGCACCAATACAAAAAAGAATAGGACCACTCCATCTCTTTCCCGTGGATGTCGTAAGAGGCGACTAAGGGATATGTTTACAAACTTGGCATTCTTTTTAAGGCGATGGCCTAGCAACCTGTCACTATTTGAATCTCAATTCTATCATTAAGCCAATTAACAGCTTCTATTCTAAGTATAATTTAATATTGTGAAGTTGACGTTGTTGAAGAAAATGCTGCAGTGCAGTTTGTTACCGCTTCTTCTGCACTGACGTCTTGGAAGCGGCAGTAAACTTAGTTTTTAAGTAATTTATTTAATTTAAGTCAAATTTAAGTCAACCAATGTTGTTAAACCATACGACAATTATTAAGCGAATTTGAGCTGAACATGGCCGTTCAGTCTTTTCAAAACTGTCGGCCCTGTCTACCCCGCAAGGGATATAGACGTGACCGTATGTATGTATGTATGTATGTTGATTACCGTTGCTGGCTACTTGTCAAACGTGTCCGTTCCGCTAGGTGGTCAGCGTTCAGTGTAATCAGAACTTGTTAGTGGTAACTATACACTGATCGCCGGCCGACCGTGGTGGTGGTATGGGGCCGAAATGTTAGATGGGAAATAAATTTGCTTTTAGATTGTAGCGGGAGCGATGATTCGGCTCGACCGCCACCAAAGGGAAGATCTTCCGCCAGGCTAGGTGTTATGCCTGGGGAAACGCGGCTCCGACGATGTTGTGTCGGAGGTTGTATATATAGCTCCAATCCGTGAAATCTCTGAAATCGCGATTTGGGTTCTTCGTTGCTATTGGCTGAGCGCGTCGATTTCTTCGAGATGATTGACAGTTGTTGTGTGATTTGATGTTGTTGACGATTGGCGTAGAGATGTCGCCACAAGATCACTTACATACATATATGTATGCCGTGTGGTTCCCGGCAGCATTACAAAAAAAAATAGGACCACTCCATCTCTTTCCCACGGATGTCGTAAAAGGCGACTAAGGGATAGGCTTATAAACTTGGGATTCCTCTTTTAGGCAATGGGCTAGCAACCTGTCACTATTTGAATCTCAATTCTATCATTAAGCCAAATAGCTAAGCGTGGCCTATTAGTCTTTTCAAGACTGGTGGCTCTGCCTACCCCGCTAGGGATATAGACGTGATCATATGTATGTATGTATGTACATACATAAATATTCTTTGTCAGAGACAACAGTCTTGATAATACTGATAGGCCACGTTCAGCTGTTTGGCTTAATGATGGAATTGAGATTCAAGAATTGAGGTTCGTATGTAACCATGCGTGTGGTTTCCACAACTTTAGCACTCCAACTCTTTGCTATGGATTTCATAAGAGGTGATTAAGGGATAGGCTTATAAACATGGTATTCCTCTTTTCGGCGATGAGCTAGCAACTTGTCACTATTTGAATCTCAATTCCACCATGAATCCAAACAGCTGAACGGGACCTTTAAGTCTTTTTGAGACCGTCGGCTCTGTCTACCCCGCAAGGGGTATAGATGTAATGTATGCATGATGACACCCCATTTACATTTGAAATATTAAGTCTAATTTCATAAAATCAATCCAAAGTTTCGGATATCAACAAATAAACCCACACTCGTATTCAAAGCTATTCAGCGCTAAACTTGAACTAACATTGCGAGTGTTGGGTGCGCGTGCGCCGACTTTCGCCTTGGCCCGATCTATCTAGTTTAATGCCAGCGGTAATGACATAGCCTATATAGGATGCAGTATTAACGCGAAATCTAATACTAGAGTTTCGTATCTAGGTTTTATTTTGTTCTTTTTTTCTTAAATATTTTAACTAACAAATAACTTACTGTATTTGAGAAAATAAACCAATTCTTATTGGTTTTATAGTTGTTATAAAGTTTTTCTAGTAGGGGGATATAATCCTGGCCTTTTTTTTAAATTCCAACCTGCCTGGACTGGGCATAGACTTTTATTCATAAAGACAACGATTCTGGACTGAGAAAGTCATCTGGAATCCGTCACGATTCTGGATCATCAAAGTCAGATGTCGCTTAAAGTAAAAACTTTAAGCGACATCTGACCGCAACCTTACAATGAAACCTAAACCTTAATAGCCATGATTACACATTTCAAGTAACTAACCGTAGATAGAAGAAGGAATAAACATACTCTGTGACACAATTTAAGTCATTTTAAAACCAAGATGGCCGCCGCTAGTGACATTGACCGCACAATCTATTAGAATCCGCGACCAGTCACTATTGAGTTGTTTTTGATACAGAAATACAATCTAGTTGCTTAGAAATGAATTAAACCTTCAAATAGACTTGACACATAAATAATGTTTTCATAATACACATGTATATAGGCTTATAAACTTGGGATTCTTCTTTTAGGCGATGGGCTAGCAACCTGTCGCTATTTGAATCTCAATTCTATCTTAAAGCCAAATGGCTAAACGTGGCCTATCAGTTTTTTTAAAGACTTGTTGGCTCTGTCTACCCCGCAAGGCATAAAGACGTGATTAGGTATATGTATGTATGTAAGTATATTGTAATACACATGTGGGTAAGGCCGCCAAAATTGTCAATTGTATCACAAAAGTAACACAAGATATTTTGAGTTACCATAACACAAATGTAACCCAAAAGCAACGAACATTTTGGGTAAAGTTCGTTTCAGATTGGTGACTAAAATAACCTTAACGAATATAAGTAACTGTAGTAAAAATGAAGTAGATAGATAGATAAAACTCTTTATTGCACCATAAGAGTAAAACATACAAAACAACACAAAGCAGATATAGGTAATGAAAAAGGGTTTGAATAAAAGACTTTTGTAATTTACCAATATTTTTAATTTCAAAAATATTATGAATACAACTAACTTTCTGTTGTACTGCACATACCACTTCTACTAGCAGGGAAAACTTGTAGAATCCCGATTATCCGAAATTCCGATTATCCGGACTCGCGTCACGGCTCCAGTAACGCGCTACTAGACATGTGGCGACAAGTTTAAACGCGCCTCCGAATGTTTACTCCCGCTCTCATCTCAAAGAAGAGACTGACACTGAGGATGAATGTCAAGGAACATCTTACGCAGAAGCTTTTGAAGCTCTAGAAATAGCTTTTAAGTGATTTGAAAGACAGGAGAAATCGGATTCCTTACAGCTGTTACAACTGAAGCGCATCAGGGATTTGGCTGCAATGAAAAGATGTGATTCATTACGACAAAGATCAATAACAAGTAATTTTCAACCAAAATTGTAAATAACATTAGTACATATTACAATGTCATTCATATTTGAACCACATATAAAAACCCCGCGTATATTTGGTTCTTTTATATCACTTGTGTACCACAGATATTAACCAGTAAAATTAACTCATCGCGGTTTATAAATTTCGAGAATATTTTTTTAAAGTAAATAGAATAGGTAAACATTTTTTTAGGACTCTCAAATAACGCAATACCTACAACCAAAACAATGACTTTTATATTTTTTCTGTTTGCCTATTTATCTGGCTGGAAGAAGCACGACGGAGAGGAATCAAACATCAATAATTATTATTTCAACGGGAGATTGTAGGTAGCACCATTAAAACTAAACGACTTTCAATTGACAGAATGTGAATGCGGCTTTACAAATCTATTGTGTTACGCAACACGTAAATTTGTGTTACAATAACACAGAAGTAATACAAGCGTAACACATATGTCATACAAAAGCAACACAAAAGTAAAACATTTAAAATATTTTTTGGTTATAACTTGGTTATTTATTACAATTAGACGCTTATGAGCGATTCCACGCACACTTTTAAACACTTTGCATAGAAATTCGGTACAAAAATAAACAAATCTCTGTTACTTACCTTCAAAATCACAATTTAATTTTTTTTTCAATCATAGCAAGTTATGTAACGGACTTTCAAAATGCCTCCTGTGACAAAATAACATGGCTGCCTTTTTTACATTTATATGTCGGTAACAGTGATGCCATATTAATACTTTGTTTTGCTATTTGGTAGTTTTAATCGAAACAATGGGTGTATAAATTCGTCACACAAAAAAAAATGTAACACAAAAGTAAGACGCTTTTTTTATTTCAAACTGTCGTCAAACAAGTTATATCTGGAATTTTTGCACCGGTATTACAGTAACAGTAGGGGCTATCATATTACTCTTCGATGGTAAACATATATTTAAGGTATACTTTACAATTTATGGAGTAAATTCTTCATAATGGTAGTTCGACAAAAAGCGACCAAAAGTCACACAAAAAAATTGACAATTTCGGCGGCCTTACCCATGTACATAATATTGAACACTCACCTACTTAATTATACACTATCAGGCCTGTGATTATTCCCTTACTCGCTTTTTACGATATACACGGACGCATCCTGCAATATACCTAACTATTTATTTGGCATCTAAAAAGCATTTTTTTTTTTCACTAACATTTCTCGATTCGTTCTAGTTTCAATAGAACAAAAAATCTAAAGAGCGACTGACGATTTTTTTTGTTTGTTTTATAAATTTTCTATATACAAACAAATATTTAGTTTCTTGTGCAGATATTGGGGATGGTCCCGGGTTCGATCTTTAGTCAGGTCGTAATGAAAAAAAATACTTTTCCCTACTAAAATGGATTTATAGATAGGTACATATGTATGTGTTTTCAGGGCAATTTTGTTATGTAGGAATCACGCAGTCACATAACAAACAAACAAAATACAAACTCTGGAACTGTCTAAAAAGCAAACATTACTACCACTACTTCAATAATTGTCCGACATAAAAATAAACAGTCTTCATTTCCTGCGTTAAGATGTTAAGTCAATACTTTTCGTTTTTTGGTATACCATCTGTGTCATACGGTCCAGACGATTTTAATAAGCATAAAAAGACTTGCGACGGCCATTTTGGGTGTCCCAATTTCATTGTTCTGGAGAAGGTCGAGTCATTGTGAGTTTTGGCATAATTTGAGTAGCTTTTTTGATGCAAAAATGTTTTTGAGCACAAATAAAAATTGATTCCTACGTAAATCCTTTTTGTGAAAAATCGTCCTTATTAAAAAAAAAAATATTTACTTGATTTAATGTTATTGTTGTATTCATCAATTTCCTGACGGCCTCTTTGGCACAGGGGTAGTGCTTGTCTGTGACACCGGAGGCTCCGGGTTCAAATCTATATCTCTTGATCTAGATGTATATCTATATAAATATTTGTTAATAAATATAGTATCGTTGAGTTAGTATCTCGTAACACAAGTCTCGAACTTACTTCGAGGCTAACTCAATCTGTGTAATCTGTCCCGTATATATTGTTATGAGCATTATGTAAAATTAAAATATTATTGATCGATAAAGCAAGAGGAGGTGATTTAAAAACAAAAATGATAATGGTATAAGAATTTAATTCGCCTATTGTAATTTTAAAATTGTAAATGTTACAATAAAGAAAAAATAATTTAATAAAAACACACACACAGGCTAATTGTTAGCCTGTGGGTGTGTGTGTGAGTGTTTTATGAGAATTGTGTGGGATGGGGATTCTTGGGATTCTTGTATAATTCGGAATTAATAAAAACAGTTCATATTTACCCGGTAAATCAAGGTATAAAATGTTCATACAATGACGTCTCTATTAGAGGTAGACAGAGCCAACAGTTTCGCAAAGACTGAAAGTCACGTTCAACTTTATGGCTTAATGATGTAATTGAGATCCAAATATTGACAGGGTGCTTTTTTAGCCCATCGCCTATAAGAAGTGCCTAAGTCGGTTTTTACGACATCCATAGTAAAGATATAGAGTGGTCTGATTGCAAAATGCCGGGAACCACACGGCACTAAAGAGACTTCAAAAAGTAAACCGTATTTATTCTCGAAAATCCTTCTAGCATCAATAGCAATCTTCGTAGCCGTAGCAATGTTCGTAGCAATCTTCGTAGCTCGTAGCACTTTCGTAGCGACAGTGACCTTAACCTACGACGTAGCCGAATTACGCAATTAAGAGTAATTTTAGAAAGCACTAGCTTTTTGTCCGTGACTCTGTTCTCTTGGGTATAAACAAATGTGCCTGAATGAAAAAATAATAATGTAGGAGTAAATAATTATATAAGTATGTATGTGTACATAATTATATAAGTGTGTATGTATGTATAAGTAGGTATGATGACGATGTACGGTGATGTAGGTGAAAAAGAAAATATTTTTGGTTGCAAAATATAAACTGAAATACTACCGATTCTGATGAAATTTGGCATAAGCCTGTAAGAGTAACATCTCGGGCGTATTATCATCTTCCTTTACCATACTCCTAGATTGTATAAGTCAGATTTCAACATGAAAAGATTTCCGTCTGAACTAAACGAACTTTCCGTTCCAACCATGTTTACTGTTGTGCCTCTCAATTCATATATAATATATACTAATAATAAGAATAGATACATACTAAATATCACGACAAACACGACCCAACCAACGGGGTAGACATAACCAATTATCAAAGCCTGCGTTTTTTCAATCATCAAATCGAAGACGTTCTGGCAAAAGACCTGGCAGAAATGTTATTTTTCAATACATATAAATTCATCTTAATAAAATGTAAACAAATTAATATTGAAAATGTTTTTGTTTTTCGTTTGTTTACATGTTTTGCTAGCTCTCTCGCGTGTTTAATGTGTCCGCATTCTTTATTTCGTTACGTCAAAATTAAAACAATTGGTCGTGCGATTGTTGAATCATACAATGTAATTTACGTTTGTATGTTTGTAACCTATAGAAGAGTCATCGTAATCTTGACATCTCGAAAATACCATACCAATGACTATTATAGAAAGTTATTTACATTAGTTTGAATACAAACAGAATCTCTTACGGTGAGGGAAAACACTGTGAGGAAACCTGCATATTTAGGAAACTGGATGTGTTTTTTTAGGAAATATTCAGAACGACCAATATTTTCCTTAAATTATATTTTGCCGATATTTAAAAAAGCCATTCTGTTTGTAGCGAAATCAAAGTAGAATAACACGCATGTAACTCAAACAAAAGTTACAACATTTATCTATTTGATTCAAAAATTCCATTTGACCGCGAGCGACTCGATACAGGCTTGCCTAGTGAGGAAGTCATAGATATTAAGCATAATAGGCAAATATTCTGCAATATACATGTAACCTTCTCTGTAAATTATGTTTATGGTCATGTTTATGTTTATTGTAGCAAATAAATGCATTTTCATTTTCATTTTCATTTTCACTATTACTTCAAACCTGGCATCCAACAATTTATTAAAAATAAAAGCAATAATTTTAAGTAGCAGAAAACTAAACTCAAAATGGCTGCCGCGAGGCAAGATCAGGTTATCTATCGCATGAACAAAATAAATTCCGAGCAAAAACTGATGCGCATCCTTCCACTGTTTAAAAAGAGAACAAGACAAAAACGAACAGCTTCCCGCCGGTTCTAAGGCCCCGTCATTTGTTCGCCATTTTGATTTTGTTGTCTATGACTAGTTTTATTTTTAATGAATTTGTTTTCGGCCAGTATATATTGTAAAATTTTTATTTAAATTACATAATTTTGAGATATATTAATCAGTTAGTTGATCCCCAAAGCTAAGTTTACATAACACTGTTTCATGTAAGAATGACAGATTAACTACTTAACTGATTGATAGTAATCTGTGAAAAATACATAAAATCTACAAACTCGTTTATCTAATTACTAATATAATAACAAAATTTAATATTATTTTTAAATATTTGCCGCTTCAATGCAAAGACTGTTAGTATTGTTTAATCTTAACAAAACGATTTCCTCGATAAAATTATTCTTATAGTTTCTTCTCACAATAAAACGATACACGAAACAAAAAGACGAAACCTAGTCTGCAATACGCTTACCGGTGATTACATTTTTAATAAAATAAATCTCTGGCATTAAGTTAATCGCAGCCTTAGTGGCCAGCCCAAAGCTACCGAATGCAACGCATCAGCAAGAATCCAGTTAAAACCAGTTCCAAACGTCGGATGCTGGAGTTATGCTTTATATTTATATCTACGACGCACTTATTACGTCTATATACGTGTGTATTTAGTTTGTATGCGGGTAAAAAACAAAATAAATGTCAGGTGAATGACCCACGCCCGTCGCGGTTGAGGTAGGGCAGGTTTTCGAACGCGTTGTCAGCTCGGGCAGTTTGACAGCTTTTGAGGTGCGTTCTCCTTTTGAATTGTGGGCGTCGGATCCTTTTTTTTTAATTTTGATTGGTTTGAGTTGCCAGTCATACGTGCTCGGTTGCATCGCACCGCTATGGTTTTCTAATTCCTTTTTTTAATTGGCCGCTTTGAGATTGCAATTTATTAGACTTTATAAACAAGACTTTATAACAGAATGTTAATACCTAAATTAAAAATGTCTGAAACAATATTTAATTAGATAGACCGCAATAAATTTCAATCGTTGTCGAGCCGTTGCCTTGACTTACATAAGAGGCTGTATAGAGTTATTTACTTGTGCCTTTTAAGTTTACAAAAGGACAAATTTAACATCGTAGGCAGTTTGACGGCTTTTGAGGCGAGTGCCTTTTGAATTATAGCATCGGAGTTTGTTTTATTTGCTTTATTACAGGCTGCCAGTCAATGGCTTTAGATAGAGAATTACGTCGGTCAATTACTTTGAGTTGAATTGAAGTATCGTAAAGAATATTATGAAAGTAATTACTTAAAAAATGTTTTAATAAACAACGCTTATTTTAAAAAAATATGCAGTACATTTTATAAAGACCTTAGCAAACAGTAAGAAGATCCGTTGACGACACCTATCTGTTACATAAATTTTATATTTGGCTTAACTTTCAAGAATTTCTGACTATCGTTTGAATAAAAAAACGTTGACATTAAAATCTGCACTTGTTCAAACAATACCCAATTATTGTTTGCTATTGAGAATAAATAATTATGTTTTTGTTGTCGAGTCTTTAAGGTCATGCGGTACGAGTTTATCGGTTCAATACACTTTTTATGAGTCACATATCGTAATGAATAAATTGAACTATTGGAAACTGTCCATATTGAGAGCGTTACTCTTTGACGAATGACCGAAGGATAGCGTTGTGGTTATTTTTAGGCGCATATTTTATTGATTAGGTATGTCCGTCAGTGCGGGCGGCGAGAAATTCAAAAGTATCGAATTGACTGTTAATTTTTTCATTTTCTTGTTTTTATAATTTTACATGATTATATAAAAGCTTACATTCAGTCTGGCTACTAGTATTGGCTAAATTATTTAATTGGTTTCAATTCAAAAAAATATATCTATTTTTTAATTTCACGCGATTACATTCATTCCTATATACCTTAGGGTAGTAAGTAAGTTATTCTATATATTTCTTAAATTTATTGTATTTGTATGTCAGTTGCTATTATTAAGTAATTTGTGGGCTTAATTACGTTAGTGACATAGAACTTATAGAAATTATCACCCGTGTTGTGAAGAGTATAAAAAATCTTTTCTGAAACATTCACTAAAAAAAAGGTATACAATTTCCATTTCGTTCACTTTCATCAATGGATCGAATCAATTTTAAAAGGTTCTTAAAATTTTATTCCTCTGTATATGGATTCTAACAGACGAGAAATAATATTAAATTGAACAGATATTGAAACACCGAGGGCACCGACCTTTCAAATCAGCCATTCCCTAAGAAAGAAGAGTGTCTAATTCTGAAAATACTTTTAAATTTGTAGACTGTCAGTAAGAAATCGAATTGATGTTCTATTTTCAAAGTTTTGTCTGTTTAATGTTTAACGATGACAGATATCTTTTCATTCTTCGTTCAGTGTCTATGGTTTAAGATTTTGAAAATGGAAACGTGTGGAGGAGTCGTGTCTCGAAACGATGCATCGTTTGACTGGGATCAATACGGGCGTCGAGTGGACGGTCCGACCTATAAAACTGTAAGACGGCGGTCACATGGATGAATGGCATTGTTTGGATATGGCTTTTTTGGATATTAAATTTAATATTGGTAAATTCTATAATTTATTTTCAAGCCTTTAGTTTTGATGCCTGTTGATAATTAAACCTACACTATTATCCTACAGAGCAGTAAGTTAGTATTATAGATTAGGTTTCTCTTTTGCTATTTTATTTTTCCAAAATGTAGTAGGTAACATGTTAACGGTTAACCTTGTGAGTGATTTCTTACAATCACAATCTCACGCATAACACTTATTTGTCCCTAACAAGATAAACAGAGCCAATATTCACAAGACAAGAAAATCACATTCAGCTGCAATAATTAAAGTTAATGTATTTGAGATTCAGAAAAAATAACCAGTTTCTTTCGCTTAAAATAAGAATCTAAAGCTGTAAAGAGGCACCAATAGAAAAGAGAATAGGACCACTCTATCTCTTTCGCATGGATGGAGTAAAAGGCGACTATAGGATAGGCTTATAAACTTGGGATTCTTCTTTTAGGCGACAGGCTAGCAACCTGTTACTATTTGCATCTCTATTCTATCACTAAGCCAAATAGCTGAACGTCGGCCTATCAGTCTTTTTAAGACTATTGGCTTTGTCTACCTCGCAAGGGATCTCGACGGGATTATATCCTATATGTATGTATGTGCTAAAAAGGTCATTTTGATCTGTTAGGTCTCCTCGTGGCGCATTCGTGACAAAAACTTTTTGTTTCGTTGTTCTTTGACGAGACGGTCAAAGATCCCTTTGGGAAGCGCCTCGCAATGTAGTCGGCAAACTGCCTGACATTTGGCGTTACGTCACTGGCCACTGCCACTAGAACCGCGAACCGTTGAATACCATAGACAACGAATACTTATGTTCTTTTTTTTCAAATTATGAATGTCTAAAAAGATATTTATTGTACGTCATTGACGTTTCGTTTTTTGTTTATCGATGAAAAATTTAAAAGTATTATTTTTATCAAAAGTTTATATCGACAATTTTTCTTGGATTGTATAAATTTAATAAGAAATGTAATAAGTAAAATTAAATGTTCTTTTAAAATCAACGTGGGATGGGATGCTATTGTAAAGCAGCTTAAGAATTCTTACACATTTTAGTTCTTATTCTAGGTACAAAAACGTTTTTGGAATATTTGAGTCTTTATTTTCGTGTAGGTATGCAACGCAGCGTCACTTTTTCACAATGGGGTAAACAGAGCCTCAAATTTTAAAGAATAAGCTCTTGTGAGCTTGTTTACACCGTTTAATGCCCTCTTTAAGGTTATTGAATAGGCACTCTATTAGATAAACGCAATAATTTTAACAAGTTTTGAATTAGGACTTAATCATTCTTTTCTTTTTCTCTCACCCTCTTTCATATCTCTAACTCTCTTTTAAGATTTTTTAGAAAGGTGTATCATTTGTGATAACGTTTTGTCGGATACTCATTGTCTTCTAATAAAAAAAGTGTTTGATTGCAGACTCACCGACTTAATACCAATACTAATAGTAATATGAAATCTATCCAAATATTTATTGTAGCGTAAGACAGAAGAACAAACATGAAAATCTTTATAAAATTCTTAAGTAAGTACTTTTGTACCTTCCAGGTAATGTATTTATTTAAAAAAAATCATTAAAAAATTAGCTTTAAGCATTTAATATGTTTGACAAGTTAGATTTACAAATATGGAGTACGTTCTACTTACTTATCTAAACTGATAATATTTTGCTTCCATGTCCCTAAATGGCCAGTTTACGTAAGCATGAAATAATGTAACGTGATTGGTCTAACCCTGAAGCAATTTACGTTATCTAACAAACGCAAACAATCAACCATCATGCGTTGTCTGTTTATAAATAATATAAATATCACCACACAATTATAACTGACCTCAATCAAACGGAAAGCGATAAAAACTGAATTTTAAAATTGGAACGTAACATTTCATATTTAAATGAGAGTTAATCGAAACAATAAGCGTGCGAGTCTAGCGTTCTATAAACAAATAGAGCGGTCGGCCATTTTGGTTCGTTAAAAACATTTTAGAAGGCGGAACTAGGTTGGGGTTTTTGTTCAAATTTCGAACTGCGGCCCTCCAATGGCGTGCGCGGGCGGAGCCTGTCAATTCGACTGACTTGATGTAGACAATGACCTTTTTGTGTTTTTTTTTCGATGTTTGTTTGATGATTCGGGACTCATCGTTAGATATAACTTTTTTTTTATTCGGGAACGAGTTTCTGGGTTGTTGTTCGTGAATGGCGTTCCGTTTTTGCATTTCGCCAGTTGATCAAACTCTGTATTGAGGAACTTTTTTGTTTTACATCAGCATTGTCCGTTTTGAAATGAATTTTCGTCGTATTTTTGTTTGCAGCGCGTTCGTTGCGACTGCCATATGCAAGAAAACTGTTTAGCATTCATTAAAGTGGTTGTAAATCATTCGAGACTTGTTTACGGCCAATAAAACCACCGATAACGAATGACAAAGTGTTGCTATTTTTATCAACTAAAAATTTACCACTTCTGTAATATTCCGCAGATACTTAGGTACCATCCTTTCATAAGATGATTGAGAACAATGCATTCTTTGCTTGGGTTCCGTAAGTGCCACAAAAAAAGTAACTTAACCTTACCTTATAGAATCATTGTGCATTTTTTACTGATATTTTTCTTACAAAAGTGTTTACACTTCCTTTCGTCGAAAACTTTACAAACAAACCCTCAGACTTTGCCTTTTCATTTAAGTTAAAAACCTAAACGCATAGGTGGGAATTTTGGGAAAACCCCATGCCACAAAGCTAGCAACTATTTCCCAGTATACTTTACTTTACTGGGTATGTTTTGTCCTCCTGTCTCATAAAATGTTACAAATGAAAAATCGAGGATTCTAGAGTAACTTTGTAGAGATAGAATTTGAGCGAGATTTTTCTTTAAAAACTGGCTTTACTTTTTTGTTATCCTCAGAGACACTCATTCACTTTGCTCATAATAATAACAAAAAAAAAATAGCTCATATCTTTATAGGAAGCGAAAATGATTATAAAGGCGGTGGCATACTGCACTTAAGTGAACTAAAATTTGCACTTGGTTAAAATATGAAAACATTAAACTTATAGGTAGGTGATAATGTTAAGGCCATTTTGTTTGTAGTGTCTATGGAAAAAATCTTTTTTTTTGTTCAAACCTTTTCAATAAATTATTCTTCACTTGAAAGTTTCATTTTAAGAAGAACTCAGTTCTTAATTTTTTTACTAAGACTAACGACAAGTGATATTAGCGAAATGTTTAAAATAAGACCTAACAAGTCCCTTAAACTTCTTCAATCCATGGCCGTAAAAGTATATCTAAGAAAAAAAAAGAAAAAAATAACATAAAGTTAGTGACACACTGAGCTTTTAGTATAATGAAATAGCCCGCATGGGAACGTTGTATGGTGTCAGTAACGTCACTAAACTTAGTGCAAATTGTAACTAATGTATTTACAATTAGTTAATTAAGTTGTTAATTTACATGTCCTTAATTTTATAGTACAAGATTGCTGTGTTTATTAGCAAATTGAGAGTTGAAAAAAAAGGAAAAAAAAGAGTATCGTTACAACTGCTTAACGCAACGCAACAAGGTTTGTTTGTGTTTTTTTAAAGCCTGGGATGATGACGATGAAAACGCGGACAAAATCGATCATTTCTTTTTATAGAATTTTAATTAGACCGTGATAGTGCATTGCTTTGCAATTGCAATTAAAAATAATAATAACCTGTCAATTACAAGTTAATGTCAAAACGGCCAATAAGGAACTGTGAAGTTCGTTCGGCTTTCAAAAATTCGGCTTCAATATTTAACTTCCCGTTGACATTATACTTAGGTATACTTATTATGAAGTCTTGCATTACCAGGTGTACTTTTTAAAGAAATATTCCGGTTTCGATTGTCAAGGACTTTTGACATTATTTTTTTTAAGGCCAGGGACACGGCCAAATGAAATATGAACAAATTTACGTAGGAAAAGAGAGATGTTTGGAACTCGTAGATAATGTTGATTATAGGTAGATGAGAAACGAACTTTATCTAATTGGTCTGAGTGTTGGATGTTTATCTATGTAAGTAGTTATTATAAAATAAAGTATCGTCGAGTTAGTATCTCGTAACACGAGTTTCGAACTTAGTTCGAGGCTAACTCAATCTGTGTAATCATTAATCTCTGTAAAGAGTAAAAAATATTATTTATTACTATGTACATCAAGAGGAAAAAATAAGAATAGAACTTAAAGTAAATCATCCAACCATCAACAAAAAAAAAACCATCTCGTTCCCAAGGATGTCGTAAAAGGCGACTTAGGGATGGGCTTATAAACTTGAGATTCTTCTTCTAGGCGTAGGTACACATTATGTAATTTGTTGTTGATTCACACAAAAAACATCGCATTCATAGTATTAGTGTGATATGATGCCTAGACTTTAGTACCTACTTATCTAACAATAAGTATATCAAATATATCATCACATCTGTCCACTGTCCCAGTAAAGCGGCAAACAGACCGCGCCCGTGCATTACGCGCGTCTATTTGTCCACAATGTTTGCAGTCTGCGCGCACCTTTATCCTAATTGGCGCTTTAGCTAAATTGCAATAGATTTTGTTTAGTATGTGTGACCTATTTTTTGGTTTGTTTACTACACATGTCACGTCATTACCGCTTACGGGGCAGACAGAGCCGTGTGGGGACCACACGTCCCCACTTTAAAATAGTTTCACTCTAATCTTTTCCCCGGAAGTCGTAAAAGGCGACTAAGGTAATGCACATTCATCTATTATGCCTTTGGCCATGATCCAATAGGTATGGGTGAAGTTTCCCTACGAAGGTTGCGAATGTCATTCGGGAATCGCTTCGTATCTTCCTGACCTAATCCAGGGTCAAAGGCGAACCCCGGGCTCCTCTCCAGAATAGTGAGGACGTACCCAGGTCTAACCCCAAGAGGAAGCATAAGGTTCATACATCATATTTTTATAATATATACGTAGCCTATATAAAAATCCATTCTGTATATAAGTACCTAAGTAGTTTTTATCATTCTATCATATAATTCTCGATTCTATCATTAAGCCAAGCAGCTGGACATGGCCTATCAGTCTTTTCAAGACCGTTGGCTCTGTTTACCCCGCAAGGGAAATAAACGCGATTATATGTAATTACTTATGTATGTTTAAGTATTTTTTATGACATTCAAGGATTAGCATTTAGTAATGATAGAAAACAAACAGGCTGACAATACCGTGTAATGTTTCATCCGTGATAGGCCCGAGACAATGCTCTATTTCAGTTTCAGGGCGTACCTATTGATGGAACAAAACCTCATCCTTTATTGGCTAGGAGTAGGTATCGTTTCGACAGAATTGTGAATAGGATGATTTCACGTTAATTTATTGAAATGCTGTTAGTTAGTGCCGTGTGGTTCCCGGCACTAATACAAAAAAGAATCTTTCCTCCATCGATGTCGTAAAAGGCGACTAAGGGATAGGCTTACAAACTTAAAAAATAATTGGGCAAAGAAAAATGGCGGCTTGTTTTAATTTTCTCGCGAAAGTAATCGCAGGCAAAAGGTTTGTCTTTGTTCATATAAATTTTTAAGTAAATAGATTTAAATGACCACTAAGTAAATCGACCAGTTTTTACCTCGGCTATTCTCACAATAATGCCGCCCCGGCGAGATTGACAATTTAGTTCAGCATTCCCACTAAATCATAACTCAATCATCAACAATGCCATTCCCAGGTTTAAGAGTAAAATGCGCGGCAAAAACGACAATTGTCTATAATCTGTGCGCAATTTCTTTCAAGTTTCGTTCGGAAACGAAATTGAGAAAAGTGTCGCCAACCGCACGCAATGAACTAACGGCCTTACCTAGTTGGTTGTGAGAGAATAATATGTAAATGTTTTTATTTATAAGTTCTTAGTTTAAATAATATCAAACTAAAACTACAGGTAAAAAAAAATAAAGAAATGTTAATTAACAAAAATGTGTTTTTGAATCTTAATAACGTACTTATTATCTTTTGAATTAAGAACCCTAAAACTGAAAATAAGTTCAACTTTGGATTTAGAATATGGTTTGAATTAAAATATTTTTTGGGCAATAAATTTCCCATTGGAAAGATATAGAGTTCAGACAAAACCATTAATCAATTATAAAAATAACTTATACCTATTACCCACACTATTCATAATTAATATTAGATACTTAACAATATTATTTTTTTTTAAATCCTACATGAAAGCATTTCCCGGAAAAAGACTAGTAGGTACCTATATCATAAAATCTTTGATCTATCACGAAAATCTGAGATTAATTTGAAAAATAATAATTTTCTACAACACGTAATAAGAACATGCGAAAGTGTACTTTGTTTTCAATAAATAACCGTTATTATAAGTAAATCCTGAATATCGATGATGTTATAAATATTCATTGAAGGTGAAAGGGTCATAGTGGACCTTTTAAGGTTTTACTAGTAAATTACTGGTAATGAATAATAAGAAGCTTCTCTTGTACTAGCGTAAGAACAATGTATAGTACCTACCTACTTACTGAATATTTCAAAAATACCTAAGACAATAAATAAATCTTAGCTTTGGCTAAGACCAATCCTTTCGATAGAAATGACTAAACATGCAGCCATAAACTGAACTCATACGTAATACGTCCTTATTTATTGTCGAATAGACAGAGTCAATAACCAAAAAACCGGAAGGACATGTTTAGATCACATAATAATGAAATCAAAATTCAAAGCGACATATTGCTAGACTATCGGCTAAAAGAAACCAAGTTGAAAAGGCTTTCCCTTAACATTCATTAAAAACGCATAAACGTTAACCCTTTAGCAGATTAACTTTATTACTTTCTTTCACGAACGGCCCATGTGTCCGTAGAAAATCGTCGTCACATTTTTTTCGTGCGTGCGAAGCTAACGCACTCAGACATCCGCGTTACGCACACTCGCGAAAAAGTGTGTGTGTGTGTACACGAAAAATGCGAGCCTCCGCCCGTGTGCTTTACGCACACGCACACTTCGAAAACCGAAGGACACGCGGCGAGGTCGTTAACCCGGCTTTTTTGCGAGCGAACGCAGTCGCACCGCGTACTGCTGCCGGCGTGCATTGGCCCTTTTTCTTTTTTTTTTTTCGTCAACTACCGAAGATCGTTTCCCTTGGCTGTTTGTGTATGATGTCAGCGTTAAAATTGTTTTCTTTTTTAGATTTTTGAATTTAAAACAAAGGCTTTTTCCTAGTTTAATGATCAAATTTTGATTTTGTTCTTAGATTTAGTGTCTATTTATTTGCATTAAAACTACTTTTTTTGCGCGGCACATAAATTCGGAAGAGTAATTATTGACTCCGTGCCAAAAAGTACCATTAGGGTTAACTAGCCCTTACCATGATAGGTATTGCGCAAAACACATGCAAATGAAAGTGTTTCCTTACCGATACCTTAATCTTATTCAACTTTATTTTATTAAAAACTATTAAGTAGGTAAGAAACCTCGTCCCGGTTAAACCAGAATCGAGTTAATACTTCAAGTTCTTCAATCGACACCGTTAACTCGTGTTCATTCGAATACGAACGAGAATAAAATTGTTTGATTAATCGGACTGTGAGAAAATAACTTCCTTTAGATTTGTATGGGCAAATATCTAATGAATATTGCAAATAGGCTTTCGAAATGTTTATTATTGTTTTCTGTCTGAGAATACTATCCATTAATGCGAAAGTGAAATACCGCTGGACACATTAGCTGTTTCAAATGACTTGACTTCAAAAGCGGTTAAACTGACACGGTGCCATTTTATAAAAGCTCTTTTAGGTATATACAATACACATATTCTTTTCTCGTGCCTTACAAAGTTGCTTCAGATTTTTTACGTAATAACTTACCTAAATTATACCAATTTAATATCTTACATAAATTTATCATTATAATCTGTTAAAGTTACATAGATTTGAGGAGGCATATAATTTTTATAAATATCCGATTGTTTTAATTAGGTACTATTAAGGTATAGAGGTAAGGCATTGGTTAAAAACATAAAAATTCAGATAATTGAGGAGCTTACAACGAGATATAACTTTCATTTCATTCATAATCAGAATGCTAAACATAATTAATGAATTTGGACGGCCTCTGTGGCTCAGCGGTAGTACGCTTGTCTGTGACAACAGAGGTCCCGGGTTCGAATCTCGGCCAGGGCATGATGAGAAAAGAACTTTTTCTGATTGGCCTGGGTCTTGGATGTTTATCTATATAAGTATTTATTATAAAATATAGTATCGTTGAGCTAGTATCTCGTAACACAAGTTTCGAACTTACTTCGAGGCTAACTCAATCAGTGTAATTTGTCCCGTATATAAAAAAACAAAATTAAAAAAAAATAAAAATAAATTAATGAAAAGATTTATTGAATGTTACGACATTAGTTTTTTATAATATACTTAATTTATTGTCGTATGTATACTATATGTATGTATAGGCTTCGCTATCAGTCAACTAAAATACCGAAAAGGAATCATATTTTTTTAGCCTTATTTACCTATGTATAACTTTTTTCCTTTCATAAAACTATTTAAATCAATGTTTTGGAATCCACTAAAAAAAAAACAATATAAAAATAAAAAATATAAAACGTGACCAAATCTCGACCAAAGCAGTATATTGTTTCCAACCTAGCCCAACATTCGGCTCAGGCCACCCCAATTCCGTCGTTCCGTCCCTAACCTACCCCAACGGCGAGCTGGCGATGTGTGCGTGCTGTGCGAACACCTTGCGATTTGAGACATTTGATTTGTAGACATCTTTTTTTAGATTTCGAACTCCAAATTTGATTTTTAAACCCCGCCTTCGTTTACAAAAAAATTGATAAGATTTAATTCTTTTTTTGTTTTATATTTTTAGTTTACATTCTTTAAGATTATATGGTAATTCGTATGATTGAAACTAGTTAAAATTAAAGAACTTAAAAATGTATGTTGCCATCTTTTGTCTATATTAATAAATTAATTTTGTTGATTAACTGATTAAGTATTAGAGAGAGCTTCGGTAAAGTCAAATGTTTAAAAGGCCTATCAGAGAGATTCACTATATGTATTTTTTAGTACTTATAATAAAAGTAAGTAGGTACTTACTACTGAACGAGTGGAGCGAAAAAGAAAATCTTGACATCTATTATGTCTAGCTAGTGCTTATATAAGTAATATAATTATTTATTACATTATGAATGACATGTCCAGATTTTACATTGATTGATACGCATACGTCACATAACTTTAGAGTTAAAAACTTGCTTATATTATGTACTATGTATATAATGTTTAATTTATTATAAAACTTAAATAACCGATCGTAAATAACCCAAACAACCGGCCATTTTAACGATAGCGACCTTATAAAAACCTCTTTGTGTTCGTCAAACGACCCATATACGTGGTTGTGTGCGTGCCCTACATAAATACAAATTAACTGCCCAATTTGTGTGCGTTTGCGTACCGTTCCTATGTGTGCGTGGGCCTTTGTGTGTGCGTAACTTCTTCGTTCGGAATTCCAAGTTTGAATGACGGTTAGGTCGCTGACCTACCGCAATCCCTTTTTAAAATCGCCAAGTCCGAGTTTTGTAGGTTTCATATTTTGTTAACTTTTATTTTTAATTTATTTTCGAACTGACCAGCAACAAATTTTGATAGGGCTTCTTTTTCATAGTCATATCCACGTCGTTGACTTGAAAATATTTAAGTGGGGTAAAATAACGCTGAGTTTTGTTTCTTATTGATATATAAATAATACGAACATACATTTATACATACATAAAATCACGCCTCTTTCCCGGAGGGGTAGGCAGAGACTATCTCTTTCCACTTGCCACGATCTCTGCATACTTCCTTCGCTTTATAAATAAGTATGTAAGTATGTATTGTAACATACCTACCGCATATTTTATTTGTGCAAAAAGAATTATAAAACATAACGGCTGGTAATTATGATTCGTGGTAGAAAAATATTACTTATGGAATTTAGATTAAAATTAAATTCTTATCAGAACAAAATTGATTTCTCAGTAAAATTTGTGATATCTACACACATATAAATAATTGGATATTACAAAGCTAAAAGTATACTATGTAATAACCTTTATCCTAACACTATAATTGTATTAACTCATATTATATATTTGTTTAAATATACACATTTTAACCAATTATGTATTAATTTTTATGTACCTAATTTATTAAAAACCAGAAATATCTGAGGTTACTTTTTCTACTGGTATTAACTTAATAGTGTCCGATTCCTTGATACTTTTATGAATAATAAACAAATTAAATTATTCATGATTAAATTTTAAATTCATCATGAAATTTATTTAATTAATGTCGGTCTTCTTAAGATCAAGCAGCATTCGATAGTCAATAAACAAAGCATGTTAATGATACTTAAATGTGAGTATTTTTGATTAAAAAAATATTGAAAAACAGAAGACTAAGTCAACCTTGGTAGGTAAGTATTATTTACTAGAACACCCAAATCGCTTACGGATTAGACAAAGTTAAAAGTCGTAAGTCTTGAAAGCCACTTTTTTCAGATTCAGATATAGTGACAGGCTGCTAGACCGCCCCTAGAAAAAGTCAACCAAGGGTAGGGGATCCTTAGTTGACTTTTACAACAAAAAAAAAACAACTGACACACTTTGTACTTACTTATTTCATAAGTCTAGCTTTAATAGAGATTTTACATACATACATACATATGATCACATATGTATATATCGCTTGCGAGGTAGACAGAGCCAACAGTCATCAAAAGACCGAAAGGCCACGCTAAGCTGCTTGGGTCAATGATAGAATTGAGATTAAAATAGTGACAGGTTGCTAGCGCATCGCCTAAAAGAGGAATCCCAATTATATAAGCATATTCCTTAGCCGCCTTTTACGACATCCATGGAAAAGAGATGGAGTGGTCCTATTCTTTTTTCTATTTGTGCCGAGAACCACACGGCACAAACCCACACTTAGTCTTACTTTTGGGGGTTTAAGTGGAGCATCTTTAGTTACCGCATGCAATGAAAATAAATGTAAATTTTGTGTACTTTTTTCATTCCACACGTAATATACATTTTCAACACAATTTCTTAAATTCGTCTATAATACTAAATTAACCATAATAAATTACAAAATAAGATAATTTAATCCCCGAAATTGTAACTTCCGGTTATAAAAAAAAAATGAAAGGCCCTTTTTACAGGGTTCCGTAGGCGTGTTTCCCTCGTGTGCGAGCGGGATGGCAGATATGCGTAACCCAGTGTTTGAGGGGGACAGAGAGGGGGCGATGACCTCTAAAACAAATCGCTGGTAGAGGGTTCGGTACGGTAAGCAAATAAAGTTATTATAATTTTTATGACGCCCGCCTTTGCTTATCTGATAAAATGTAATCGTTTTCGGCGACGCCCTCTTTGGACACGAATCGAGTATGTGTTTGAAATGTCTTAGATAACAAAAAAATATATATGTATAATGAAAAGTATACACGCACCATTTTTTTTTTTGCTGTGGTAGGTCCGGTAAAAATTACCCTATACCGACGTGTTTGCATGAATATAATTGAATGGATGAAGCGAAAGAAGTATATACAAATCGTGGTAAGTGGTAAGATGTAGTCTCTGCCGTTTTCGCGGAATTTATTTATTAAAAACTGTGATAGCCATAGCAATCACTTATACGGAAATAACATTTTTATTTTTATGTTCCAAAAGCTTTTATTTGAGGATAGTTTAAGTTTAGTTCTTCATTTCACAATAATTAATGTTATGAGAGGAAAAAATAAGAATTAAGCAAAGTTAGGTTTTCGCAATTTAGACTTTATAAGAACCCTATTATCTAAATGCCATTAAAGTTGCATCATAACAAAATTAAGACAAATATTAATAGATAACAACGGAAAAAAAGAATTTAGAAAAATATAGATATGACTATATATAGTCTAACGACTGATAGACTTCAGTGGTTTGAGTAGTTTTGCACTTGCTTACACAAAATAAAACACATAAAGTAATTAATAAAAGTTTTATAAAAAAAAATTTGTTTCATCACTTATCTTTTTTGCCGACCGTACATTTATCTAGGCGCACCCTATTCCCTAGGTTCGTGTGGGACTAGACAGGGACCTAGGCAAAAATTACTAGGGTGCACTAACACACGCGGACATCTATCACACACACGTTGTAACCCTATTTGTGTGTCATTGCGAATGTGTGTCGGCATTCCTATTGAGCGTGTGTGATCGATATTTGAATTTTTCATATTCGGAACCCCTACGATATTTTTGGCCAGTGTGCGTTACAAAACTCGTATTTTTTATCTTTTTTAATCTTTACAGTTTTATTTCTCTTTTTATGACTGCCAGTGTCACTGTGTGTCATCTTACTAAATAACTAAGTATGTCACAATGTTTGACATACCATACATCTAGAATATAATATCTTCTCAAATGATTTCAGTCAACGTAGCATTATTGTAACTCAAAATATGTTTTAATTACCTATCTAAGCTTTCACAGCACAGTTTAAACAAAATCAGGCTAAAAATTAACATAATCTCATCATCTCGTTAAAGATAAGTTTAATGATTGTGATTACAGCACAAGAGAAGTTGGCCGGGATCCTGAAAAACTTAAAGATTGAGTCTTTTCTTACCTTTCCGTTATCAAAGCATTGTATGTTTATGTAAGTTATGTCAGAAAGAAGGTTAGTACTCAAGCGCTTACTAGATTACCAAAATATAAATTAAATTATCAAATTTTAAATAAATTTAAATGCAAATTTTAAGAACCGAAAATATAAAATAATTCTCCAATTTCTTAAATGGCAACCGGTCTGCTTCCATTACATCGGAAATGATAAAAACACGTCCCTTAAACTCGCAAACAGCAAATCCACACACGAGCAGATAGGACACGTGCGGAACACAACTGTCAAACAAAGACTTAATCGGGTAAGTAACGACGTATGTTGTAATCTGTTCGAAATGTAAAAAATTTCGAATTTTAAAATGAATTGGAAGTAATGAATCTAAATTACTACTATTCGATGTTTGAATTCGGGAAGTATTTTTAGTCAATTATTTTAAACTTTATATGCTAGACGTACGAAACGAAAAAAAAAAAACAATTTTTATAAGGCATTATCATAGCTTTAGGGCTTAGTAACTCAAGGCTCTCTCCACCAAGTTGACAAATAGACTAGAAGCGTAATACAACATTTTCTTATGTCATCGAGAGAGGGTTTCGCTACCACATTTATTTTTTGTCCCTTCCAATTAAGCCAACTGCGAGCAAGCTATTGTCGAGGCTGGACAGCAAAATCTGTGGAATTTCTGTCGTAGAAATAATTTTAATTGAAAACAATATCTAACTTTGAATTCATCGTATATTCTAATTATTCTAGGTTATGAAGTACCTATATCAAATAATAAAACGATTAATTCTAATAATAGCAAGGTCAAATCTAAACAAAATAAACGATTAAGTATTTCAAAATCTTCATTATACCTAAAACCTAACAAATAGAAGTAAATTTAATTTAAAGGATTATCTACGTATTTTATTTTTTTTATTTTTGAACACGAAGTACTTGTTAAATTGTAAACAAATTTAATTATTATATGGCTAAGAATATATTATTTAATATTGTTCTAGATTATATGGTTATATATGAGATTATATGGTTATTATGAGATTATATGGTTATATATGAGATTATATGGTTATATATTTTTATTCTATTTTTATTTCTTGTCACACAAATTTTCACGACAGCTCCTCCGCGCTTTTGTTCTAATTCTGTTTACTAAATTGGCATTTGCTAATTAGATCAGAACGATTTAATAATTAAACTCGTGTGGACAAACGTATGCACTCCAAGTTAATTTGGAGAATAAGGGATAACTTTCCTTACTTTTTAAAAGAACGCTAATACTCTAATTTATTTTTACTCTTTAGTATCAAAAGTATTGAAATGGAAACCTTTCTTCAATAATATTTAAAGAAAGACAAATAAATATTGAAATAAAAGTTATTATTCCTTCTTCAAGGAAATTTTTCACATAAATTCCTAGCGAATGTTGACAAATGAACATATTTTCTATCTCACCTTAAAATAAAAAGGCTTGCAAAAATATCTATACTTGTCCACTGGAGGGGTAGAGTAACAGGCCACATACTTCCTTGTTATCTATTAAAATCAAACTTAATTTTCGCAGAATTTTCAAAAAAAAATCCTGTACAACGCCATCTATTCCCCAGACCGTGCAAATATAAATTGCCACATTAAAAGCCACAAACAAAACTCATTTCGAAATTAGAATAACTTTATTCCGAACGCATCGCCGCCATTTTTACACGTGTACAAAATTATGCTAATGCGGTACTTCAGAGCGAAACAATATCGGTCGAAGTCTCTGGAAATAATGAACCGATTACAATGCAACTTTTGTACTGAGACAGTCTGGTTTTAGATCGAATCCGGAGTTTAGTCGTTATCGGTTTTACACGGTATGAGACACTTTTGTATATAATCGGGGATTACGGGTTGAATATCCTTTTTATAACATACTAGCTTTTGTTAAAGGATACGCTTATAAACTTGGGACTCTACTTTTAGGCGACGGGTTAGCAACCTGTCACTATCTGAATCTCAATTCTATCATTAATCCAAATAGCTGAACGTAGCCTATCCATCTTTCCAAGATTGTTGGCTCTGTTTACGCAGCGAGGGATATAGACGTGGTTATATGTATGTATGTAGCTTTTGACCGATGCTACGCTCGAATACCTATTATGTAGTCAATTTTCGCAAATCCTACTTACATGAAAAGAGTTTTCTTACGGGTTCAATAGATAATTCATAATTAGGATAACTACCATCCGAAAGTAGATTTAAGACATTTTATAACCGACTTCAAAAAAGAAGGAGGTTCTCAATTCGACCATTTTTGATTCAAGATGTTGCGTAAATAGCTCGTCATTTCTTGAGATACATTTGAAACAAAAATATTCAAAGAAATTTATTTTTAATTTACGTTCTAATTAAGACTAACGCCCTCCCGCATACAACGAAAAATCAAGTTAACTCTATATCTTTCTACGTAGTTTATAGTATCCACTTTGCCAAAAACTAACATAAAATTCTACAGTATCATTTGCAAATGAAAATACAACGAAAGTATTAATTTGTAAACGCGTTCCTTCCAGTTTCTCGTCTTAACAAACAACTAAAACCCAATCGATCGTGCCTCTCAGACAAGAAAGAAGTCACTTGCAAAACAAAAGGCTAAAAGTCCAAAGAAAAAGTCCCAATTACGTTTCCCCTCCCACTCTCCCCCTAAGGGTAGGGTCTCTCTGTGATCGGGAAATATTAATTATGGGCTTTGTCGCTTTGGTGAATAAAACTCGCTACTTAATTGTGCGATTCATAAGAAAATGGCGTCTTTGAACGTCAAATGACTATTTGTGTGGGATTAAAATGTTTGAATACAGCATCAAAGAACGAAATACACGATTACCTACTCATGGAGTCTGCGTTTAGGGTTCGTGTTCAATTTATTTTTTTATTAGGTACTTATTTAACTATAAGACACATACATACATTTAATCACGTCTATATCCCTTGCGGGGTAGACAGACCCAACAGTCTTGAAAATACTAATAGGCCACATTGAGCTGTTTAGCTTACTGAGAGAATTGAGATTCATATTAAGTGACAAGTTGCTGGCCCATCGCCTACATAAAGAATCCTTAGTTATTTAGCCTATCTCTTAGTGGCCTTTTATGTCATCCGTGGCAAAGGATGGAGTGGTCCTATTCTTAAGTGCCGGGAACCACACGGCGCAGTGCTGCGTGTTCCCGGTTGCAATAGCCATAGCAATACTTGGGGACCCGGCTTGCACTAATTTGCTTAAAATCATTACGTGAGTAATAGACATCATTACGTGAGTAATAGGAATTTTATGCCTAGGTACCGTTTTAGTTAACTACTTGATAATATAGCTCTTGAATGTATTGACAATTTTTTACCAAATTTATACTTTATTAATTTACACTTTAGATAGAAAATTTATAATAATAATATGATTATGGATATTAATGAAAACAAAACAATATATGATAACCAGAATTTAAAATGTAAAGTTAAATTCAAAATGTAGTACTCATAGTATTGCTTTTTTTTTTAATAATGGACATAGAATGTTTTTTTAATTATTTCTAATCAGTAAATAATTTTAAATCTTATGATATTATAAAATCGTACATTTTAACTTCGTAAATCTTCGTTAAATAAACGCGTTATTAACATAACGTTATTAAAATAAGCTTCAAATAAAGAATAATAAATGTAAAATAAAATTATAATAACGTATATAATTTGCAAATTAAATAAAAGCTTCTATAATATACGGCCCGCTGTGAGCGTAAAGTGACGCCCCACCTTTCGCCCAAAGAGTTTTATTGCAATGTCCGAAGGAAGTAATTTCGTAGGTCCGACTTTAGTTTTTAAGAAAGTTCATTTCACACGCCGCCATTTTTACACCAGTACAGAGTATATATTACTGAGTTAATTTAAAATTCTTGATTTCGTTTGGAAAAGAATAGAAAAAAAGTTCGGAAAAATAAAGCTACAAATTAGATTTGTATTCCAATTTCACCTAATAGGTATACCTATTATACGTAAAAGTGAGCATGTTATTGTTTTTTTTTGCGTTTTAGTTCTTCTCGTCTGTATGATAGAAGGAACCAAAAATAATAATAAAGAAATGCGAAAGAGAAATTTTGGAGAACTATTAATTCCGTTGGATCGAAAATATATGTGAGCGAAGAAATAAGAAAGAACTAGTGAGGAATAAAGACATTTACTAAACTATTTTCTGTACTGCTGTCCTTCTAATATTGAAAATTACAATACAAACGGACATAATAATGTATTTTAGTTTCATATTTAATTTTATAAAAGAAATGTATGTATGGTATTGTATACTTAATACCATGACACAAATCTCAAACATACTTTTTTGTATATTGGAGTCTGTTGTATTCCTTTTTTTGCCTAAAATACAACAATCATAATTATTTTAATATTAATTCTCAAATTGAGACGAAATCTTGATTACAATTTGATATAATTCTCGCCAGACGCGGCGTGGTCTTCAAAAAGTCGGTCGGTCTGCGACCCACTTACGAACTCGTGCTAAAGACTGTGCACACTACCTATATGTGTCTTTTTGTCATTTTGAACTCACATACATAAAAGACATAAATACCGCCGAAATTGCATGAAGAGTTCATGGGCACTCTGCTAAAGATTCTACACACATAATAAGTTATTTTCAGAAAATGTTGAGCGAAGGTTCATAACTAAAGTGGGCACAAATTAGCAAATTAAAATAATAAAATATTTTTTGGGAAATATACTTAACACTTTAGTGTGTAAACTGTTTTGTGTCAATCCATTAAGTATAAAAAAAAATATGTTCATATTATACATTTCATTTTTTTATTTTTACCGATTTATGTACATATAGGAATGCTAAACGGAAGATACAACAGTACCTAGGTTCTGCTTATTAATAAAGAAATCTCTTCAGTAGATACAGGATAGGAAAAATTATGAAAGGGAAACAGGCGTGTACTCCACTTAATCATTTATAACCTCACATTAACAAATACATAAAGAATTTTATTAACATATTTATTCGGTGGATTTTGTATTCTATTATAATTATGTATTTTGAAATATATTATCGCTCGCAGCTGACGCGATCCTAAGTCCCCAACAACAAATTCGTTCCGATTTCTCATGTATTATGCGCTGGCGCATTTAAGCGCTTCATTTTTATGTTGAGCCATTATATGCACCGAGCCAAGGTTAAACATTGCACATTTGATTTTTCAGTTGATATTCAATTTATACACAAATTTATTTATTTATCCTTTATCGTACCAAAAATAATGTTACAATGTACTCGTTTAATAGAAAATTTGTTCCAATGTTTGTGATTCTTACCAGCCAGACACATATTAGGTCATGTAGCTGAACGTGGCATTTCAGTGTTTGCAAGACTGTTGATCATGTCTACCCCGTGACGAATGGAGACGCTATTATATGAGTACGTATGTTGATTCTGTCTACCACGTAAGAAATAAAGACGTGACATTAATGATATACTCGTATGTTACTAAGCATATATACATGTACGCGGGCGCCATATTGGACCGAAATTACATATACTTACTACCAATATATATAATATATATGTAAGTGGGAATACAGATACGATGCTAATACGCCCTTATCACTGGGTGATAACAGCTGATAACGCGCGATAACGCTTCAAGTGCAGATTTGTCGACACCGAAAATGCATTGCACATATGCGACTAAGATTAGGGTAGCCATATTGGTAATTTTTCTAGTTTATTCTTCTATTTAAAGGGTAACTCTTTAAAACCTGGACTAATTTCAAAAATAAATTAATACTAGAGGCCGCTCGCGACTTCGTACTCGTGGAATCAATCCCGCGGGAACTCCGCGATAAAAAGTAGCCTATATGTTATTCTGGGTCTTCAGCTACCTACATAACAAATTTCATCGTAATCGGTTCAGTAGTTTTTGCGTGAAAGAGTAAACAACATCCTGCTGACATACTTACAAACTTTCGCATTTATAATATTAGTAGGATGATGATAATGTAGTAGGAACAAATTACAAAATACACGTGTATAACATGAGATTGCGCCCGCGCGTCCACCCAGTTATCTAATATTATAAATGCTAAAGTAAGTTTGTTTGTTTCCAGTTTACGCGTTATCTACTAAACCAATTTTCTTTAAATTTTGCATATAGGTATATAATTAAGAGAAGGACATAAGGTACTTTTTATCCCGGTAAAAACTACATTCCCTTGAGATTTGCGAAAAACCTGTATTATTTTGAAGCTGGCGCTAAATTCGTCGCTTTTTGTTGTTGGTGCTAATTTTGTTGCTTTCTATAGACGGCGTTAATTCGTCGCTTTTTGTAGATAGCGCTCTGAAATAATAATATAATAATTTAATGAGTATGAGTGGAAGGAATGACACTGCACACAATTCTTAACAGTGGGAAGAATTTTTTTACCTACTTATTGTATATACCTACATACATAAATATAATCAGGTCTATATCCCTTGCGGGATAGACAGAGCCAGCAGCTTATATGAGTTATTTATTGTACTTACATTGTTTTCTTCTTTTTCAGGTAAGTATCGAGGTGTCCAGAAAGTAAGCTGAAATTCCGAAGTGGGTTGGAACCCATTACCCATTAGTTGTGCATTGTTTCCGCAAAAAATTACACTTTATGCATCACCTACTGATAAGAACATGCACTGATAATAACTGACGTAATTCCTAGTATGGTATGATTGAATATATTTTTAAAATTCAGTGACAAATTTAGGTTTCATGTCATTTTTCATTGTTTTGTATAATACCTAATTGACGATCTTTGTGGCGTAGCTTTGCAGCAAGGGTTGACTTTGACACCGGAGGTCCCAGGTTCGAATTCCGGCCAGGACATGATGAGAAAATAACTTTTTTCTAGATTTGTTTATAATTGGTTGTTGAAAGGTTAGATTATTTAAAATTTAAAATTATTTAAATTTAAAACTGAATACCTACAGATATTTTTTTTAATTACATACCTATTAATATTAATTGTTTAGTGATATAGATTACCTACAGAATCTTTAAAAAAAGTATGATAAATGTCCTCTTTGAACTCGATTGAAAAGGAATTATATTTTATCACATACCTAACCATTTCTAGACTTCGTATAATCTGGTCGCCCTACTGATAACGCGTGCATAGGCACAGCTGATAACGCGGGTCGCAATGCAAGGTTCCCGTTTACTGTAATATCCGGAATTTTAGAATCATTGCCAAATACATACATACTCATATTTATAACATTACGTCTCACGGGGAAAACAGAGCCAACCGTGTATTAAAAACTAAGAATAGAAAAAAATTATTTTCAAAATTGGATACAAGGTATCACTTATTGACTTCACATCAATTAAATATAATTATACCTAACTACTACCGCTTTCAAAGCGCATGTGTAGAAGAAGCGGCGGAACAAACTACACTGCAGCACTACACTAAGTGTTTCAGCTCGTAGCGTATCGATAGAATTAAAAAACAATCTATCGGGTGAACGTAGCCTTCGAATGTTTTTAAGGCTATGTCTACTCCGTAAGAGAACCGTGCGATAAAGGGGTTAAAAGAGGGATGAATGTTTGTAAGGAAATGTACCCGCCACCAACACGCGGACGCGCTATTTTAAAACAATTTCGTTCATTCATTCATACCATCACGTCAATATCCCTTGCGGGGAAGACAGAGCCAATTGTCTTGAAAGACTGATAAACCACGTTCAGTTGATAGGCTGATAAAACAATTTTAGTCTGTGAATAACAATACAAATACGTCCCGAGGCAAACTTTGTATCGTGATGATAATAATAACTGACCTTGAGCACATACAGACATACAATATCTAACAAAATGGGCGGTATTTGTAGTATATACCCTCGAGGAGTTACCAATATAGATGATTCAGAATAAGTTAAGGAAAGTCTAAATTTAAGGGACAAATCACACAGATTGAGCTGGCCTCAATGTTAGTTCGAGACTGATGCATACATATGGTCACGTCTACATCCTTGCGGGGCAGACAGAGCCAACAGTCTTGAAAAGACTGAAAGGCCACGTTTTGCTGTACGGCTTATGTTATGAGATTAGAGAGAATGTTAGCCCATCGCCTGCAAGAGGAATCCAATGTTTATAAGCCTATCCCTTAGACGCCTTTTGAAAGATCCACACCCATGAGAAATATATGGAGTGGTTCTATCCTAAAGTGCCAGAAACCAGTTACAGGATGTGTGACCATGATCTAATATGGACTTCCTGGACCTAACAAGGGTTACCCTTGCAGTAGATCTGACGGGAGTCGCTTCGTAATAACTAGTTCTTTCTTTCTGTCTTTTCGGAACTATTGGCTCTGTCCACCCCGCGAGTGATATAGACATGGTTATATGTATATATGTTACTTAAATATACACGTTTTCTCACGATATTTTACTATATTTATCTTGCAGATTCTGACTTGATCAATGTATGTGTTCTAACTCAAGGCCTTCTCTCGCCTGTAAGGTGTAGGTTAGCTAGCTAGGTCACTGTGGATAGTGTAAGTGGTTATTAGGATTTATTGTTTTATCCCCCTCTGTCCCCTTGACCCACTTACGTGTTCGACAGAGGTCGAAATGGGTCAAAATTTATAAAAAAGGGAATCACTGAGAAGCAAAAAAAAAAATTATTAGTGTGATAGTCTTTTAATTTGATGTGTTTTTTTTAACTCTTACTCACATTTTTAATGGGGTAGACAGAGCCAACAGTCATGAAAAGACCAAACGCCACGTTCAACTGTATTGATATGTGATTGAGGTCCTATAAGAGGAATCACAAGTTTATAAGCCTAACCCCTAGTTGACTTTTATAATATGTACTACAGGAAAAGATGGCTCACACTATATTTTTCTTGTTATTGCTTTATTGCACAAAAGTACAAAAACTATGAAGTACATAAAATGAAGACTATGAAGAATAAATAGTTAAACAACCATAACTTTTCCCTTTTTCTAATGGAGAAAAAAACAAAAGCATAAATGACGTTCGACATTTAAAATCAAAATGTCAGATTCTAATTGAAACAAATGGATTACAATCAAACAAAGAACGCGTGCATTTCCCGCGCACCAATTAAGTAGTGTTGTATTTACACTTGGTATTTTAGCGTCACCAAAAGTCAACATAGTTATGCGGAAAGCGCTTAGATGCGAACCGTTTGAGCCGTTATCTAACCGTGAAAAAATACCCAGTGTGCCGCCCACCTTACCTCTCGCTTACGGTATTTCGATCGCGCGAAAGAGACATCTATATTTTATTACATAGGTTAGAACGAATACATTATAATTTCGTCCGGTCACTTAACTACCGGTAGTTTGTTTGGCCTAAATGAAGGTTTTATATTAATTGGTGTTGTCATAAAATGGCGTTGTTGGTTTCCAATGTTATTGAGTTCTTTGATTAAATTTGTTTGATACCGTTTTGCGCTGAATTCTCGGTAAATTAAATATCGTACACGTGTATTTATTTAATAAAAGGGTCGAAACGAACTTCTTTGAATCCATTAGTATAATGACACGTAAAAGTATTCTAGAATTATTATTATGTCACATTTGCCATTACTTCGGAAAGAGTAGTACCGTGATTATTGGTTTGTGGGTTCACCAAAGTACGATAGCAGAAATTACTTCAAATAATCAGTTTTATTTTGTTCTCATAGATTGACTGCTGCTATGCTCTATTTCGAAACGGTTAAGTAGGTAGGTAAGTATGTGGAGAATATTCCTGTGATACAATTATTAATCAAGGAAAGAAAATAAAATAAACACGACGTTTAACATGCGAAAATAAAGACAGCAACAGCTGTCATTTTACTTATAAATATCCACTTACTTACGTTTAAAAACAATAGCATAATATACGAGTACAAGAACAATATCAAACCATATTAAAAAAAAAAGTTAATCTAATAAAATTGCTTGTAAATTATACCCACGTGTCCCTATTCACATACCTACTATACTACCGGGCGACACTGTACGCTCTGATTGCTAAGAAATACTCTTTGTTGACGCTGTTTGAAGTGAAATATACAAACAACTGTCTAAGTGAATGTTGTGGATTTATATTATAACGATATACGCCTTTGCCTATAAAATAGATAGTTTAACGCACTGGCCATTAAGACTTTCTCTATGAGACTGTTTTTATTGCGTTCTAATTTTGAATTAGGCTAAACGACTTAAACCCAAAAAAATTGAAAAAAGAGAACAATGTTGTTAAACATTAAATAAATATAAATGAGAACATTTACTGATTGACTGACGTAAAATTTTTTGGACACATTATTATTGTCATACTTATTAAAAGTTGGCTTAAAGTATTCATGTGGTCTAGGGGTGCATTAAGGATATCCCAGAATTCCCGCGGGAAGAGAAATTAACTGGATTTTCCACTACATGCGGCCGCCGCGGGTGAATTCGAGTTATAAATAAAAACTGAAGAAAATGTAGAAGGATAATCGGATTATTTTATGAAATATGTTACATAATTTAAAAATCCCCGCTTAACAACAAATTCGCTTATATTTCCTTGTCGGCCATTTTTGTTTTATTATTCACCAAGTTTCTGATTGGTCGTTGCGCAATGAAACATAATAATTTAATTGCCTACATTTGAGCATACTAATTTTACTTTAAGGATAGTCAATAGTCCAATATTAATGCATTCCAATCATGACGAATATTGTTACCAACATAAGAATAAAAAATAGATACTGAGTAGGTTGTTTTATAGAATAGGTACCTAATTAATATCATCTGTCAATACAAGTATCAAAAACTTTTTGATTACTGACAGATAAGTACGTTAGCAGTTAAAATAGAAAAATGTCTTACAAAAACTGACAGGCCACGTTCAGCTATTTGGCTCAGTGATAGAATTGATTGAGCCAAAAAGCTGAACGTGGCCTAGCAGTCTTTTCAAGACTGTTGGCTCTGTCTACCCCGCAAGGGATATAGACGTGACTTTAAGTAAATAATTAAGTATTAATCATCCATTATTCTTGAGAGGACGGACAATACACGTCACTATCGCGAAAAATGCTTAACTTACTTATTTTTCCTGGATTTGGCAAGTCAGAATTGACCTCCGCAACCTTTGCAAGGTACCAAACCAAGCTTGGATCACGGCTAGGTGTGTGTTAATGAGTATCGGCCGTATAGATATGTAATTACATACACGGTATTATTGTCTGTCTGTATGGTTTTGGAGCAAGGACGCGTTGCCTTGTCATTTGTATAGAATTACGTACACGCTGATTATGAACTACCTATGATTTGGTGATGATTTTCAGGGTCATTAGGGCAAAACATATATTAAGTAGGTACATAAGTGAATATTATTTTAGATTCAAATAGTGACAGGTTGCTAGCCTTAGAGGAGAATCCCAATTTTAATGCCATCATAAAGCCATACAGCTATAGTCACATGTATCCCACCCGGGGTAGACAGAGCCAACAGTCTTAAAAAGACTGAAAGGGCACGTTCAGTTGTGATGAAATTGAAATTCTAATATTGACAGGTTGCTAGCCCATGGATTACATGAAAAATCTCAAGTTTATTAGCCCATTTTCTAAGTCGCCTTTTACTTTATCCATAAGAAAGAGATGGACTATTCTAAGGTGTTGAGAACCACACGGCACTAAACTACAATCAATTGCTATTAAATACATACGTAATTTCTTACAAGTCCCAGCTAAGGTATACAATAATTACACTGCACATATTTACAAACTTTACAACTACGTATCGACGTATCTTCTAATTATTGTCTATGGCAGGTGAAACAGTCGGCCATTTTGGGATTTTAGCAGCTGCGTTTTTATATCGTTGGCATTTAAAATAGCTTAGTATATGATATCATTGTAGTTATTTCAAATGTATTTGATGCAAATATACAAACACATTTCAAACAACGAATTTATTTATTCTTTCAATATTGTAATACCTACATTCAAAACAGATTATTTTAATAAATGTTAAGATTTAATTTCACACATCTATAATCCTTGTTTTATCTATAAAAACCTAATTTGGGTACCATCACCACCACGACCACTCTCATACATTAGTGTTGAGACCAACACGCCCTATACAGCGCATTTCTATTCCTATCACAATTTCATCTTTTAATCTACGGTTCCTGATATTGTCACTGAAAAAAAATGACACGTAAATTATTAAAAAATAAACACGTTATTCTAACTAGGTAAATCTCCAATCTATACTAATATTATAAAGCTGAAGAGTTTGTTTGTTTGTTTGAACGCGCTAATCTCAGGAACTACTGGTTCTAATTGAAAATTCTTTTTGTGTTGAATAGACCATTTATCAAGGAAGGCTCTAGGCTATATAACATCACGCTGCAACTATAAGGAGCAAGAAATACTGGAAAATGTGAAAATAACATGGAAAATTATTCATCCTTGAGGGCTTCAATGATGCCCAAAATAACTAATCCACACGGACGAAGTGACGGGCACAGCTAGTTAAAATCATAAAGTAATAATATCACTAAGCGCTTGTAAACCATAATGCAGTTTATTGCACTATTGCACTTTGCCAGTGCAAACTAATTCGTTCACACCCATCGCTGTAAACTATGTCATGTTTTATGAGTCATATATCTCTTTAAATTTACATGGTATAAATATGCTGGTCTGATAGCAAAGAAAAACATAGTGGGCATACACAGCCACATCTCCCGCCAAAATTATGAAAGATAATTTAAAAAAAACGTAGAATCTTCTTTTAGGCGGTAGGATAGCAACCTGTCACTCTCTGAATATCAATTTCATGATTAAACTGTCAAGCTGAACGTGGCTTTTGAGTTTATTGTATACTGTTGGCCGTGTGATATACCTACGTATGTTAGTTCGAGTTTCGCCGCGAACAACTTTATTTTCTTTACAACATTGTGAATATCTTAATAACGAATGAAGCTATTTTGTTGCCGTACTTATATACTTGAAAATTACATAAACAGATTACACATTTAATCAAAATAAGACCAGCGGTTCGAAAGTTATATCACGTTACAAACATAAACAATAAACATAGGTACCTATAAACAAATATTTCGACTCAAGTTGATTTGTAGACAAAAAAAAAACTATTAATAGATAAAACTATTAATAGACAAAAAAAAAACTATGAATAGTAGAATTCCGCTGATTCCCGTAAAATTTCGGGGAGTAATTTCTTGACCCACCCGTAGACCAGATAAATGAATAAATGAAAAATTATTAATTCAAGTAACGAGACTCATTATGTTAGTATACTTATAACTATGTGAGTAGGCATAAATAAAAATTAAAAATTAAAGTGCCTTAATATAAAATTTCAAGTTTCTAGACCCAGTTTTGGAAGCGTTCATACCTATGTCAGTTATGAAAGATTTTATCTCAAATAATGAAATTATTGTAGTATGTTCCTTATATCTACGGAATTCCGTGTGATTCCCGGCACCAGTACAAAAAATAATAGGACCACTCCATCTCTTCCCCATGGATGTCGTAAAAGGCGACTAAGGGATAGGCTTACAAACGGGATTCAATTTTAGGCGATGAGCTAGCATAACCTGTCATAATGAGTTAAGAAAAACTGATCAGTCATTTCAAGGCTGTTGGCTCCGTCTACCCCACAATGGATATAGACGTGACCATATGTACATATGTATCTACGGAACTAAGACAATGCCTTATTTAGCCATTACCTTGGTTTTGACTTGAATACAAATTAACTATTTCCCGGAGTCAGGTTAATCGTAAATACCTGTACCTGAGTAGGAAAAATGGTCATTTTGATTTACATTTTGTTTATTTGTGATGCTAATTCTATAGAATTCAAACACAGGAAATATAAGGAGGCCTTGAAACGTAATGTTGGTATCTAGTTATTTATTTAATCAGTATACAAAACAGATTAAATTCAAAACTAACGTTCATAAACAAAATCTTTATGTTACACTCTTTAGATATATATATATTCTTTTAATGTGTTCCTCATATCTACGGAATTCCGTGTGGTTCCCGGCACCGGTACAAAAAAGAATAGGACCACTCCATCTCTTTCCCATGGATGTCGTAAAATGCGACTAAGGGATAGGCTTACAAACTTGGGATTCTTTTTTAGGCGATGGGCTAGCAATCTGTCACTATTTGAATCTCAATTCACGGCCTCTGTGGCGCAGCGGTAGTGCGCTTGTCTGTGTCACCGGAGGTCCCGGGTTCGAATCCCGGCCAGGGCATGATGAGAAACGAACTTTCTCTGATTGGCCTGGGTCTTGGATGTTTATCTATATACGTATTTATTATAAAATATAGTATCGTTGAGTTAGTATCTCGTAACACAAGTTTCGAACTTTCTTCGAGGCTAACTCAATCTGTGTAATTTGTCCCGTATATATTTATTTATTATAAATAAAATTCTATCATTAAGCCAAATAGCTGAACGTGGCCATTCAGTCTTTTCAAGACGGTCGGCTCTGTCTACCGCAAGTGATATAGACGTGATTATATGTATGTATGTACTATTAGATTCCTTCCTACCGACAAATTTGTATCTATTATTTTTCACAAAAGCCATAAGTACCTACTTAATTACGTCATGTATCATGTAAAACATGCCAAGGTTAATGTTTGCATGCTTCGTACATACCTATTCTCTAGGGCTAGGTAATATTTATTTGTTTGTGGTTAAAAACATACATAAATCAACATTTTATATACATATATATTAAAAGGTAGACAGAGTCATCTATGTCGAATGGATGTGACGCCACGTTAAGCTGTATAGTTTAATGATGGAATTGAGATTCAGAGATTGCAAGTTTATAAGCCTTAAAGTCCTGAGTAGCATGACAAATATACAAAAAAGCAGGTCAAATGAGAACCTCCCTTTGCCCGGATCCCTTAAAGTCTGTTGTAACCATTACTACGTAATTGTATCACATCTGTATCCCTTACAGGCTAGACAAAGTCAATAGTTTCGAAAGTCCATGTTCACCTACCATCGTAGCAGCGCACGCGCAGCGCCGTTTTTATCGCGCGACAACCTATCGCTGTCCCGTTTCACGTCATACTTAAAAAGCGAAACAGCGATATAAATAATGGCGGAATTCTGCCCTGGTATAACTAAAATGCCGTTATCTGCCAAATCCTTGTTTTAAGTAAAACGTTAAAAACTGCGGTAAAAATTTAAACTGATGCCATTCATCAATGAGAACGCCTATTTATGACTTAAAGGTACCAAAAAGTCGTATATACAGATCTAAAGAGATTTTTTTTTCTTATTCACTGGTAAAAAAGGTGTAAATCCTGATGTCAGATAACGGCCTTTTAGTTATACCAGGGCAGAATTGTAGGAACCATTTGTGAAAAAACAGTCGTAGTCCTAACGATTTTTGTGGACAATTAGCGCACATTAATCAAGCTGACAGAATGACAGACAAACAAGCTCGTTAGCTGTAGTCGACCTCGAGCCATATTTGTAGATTAACGTTCGAAATTGGGGTTTCATTGGAGTTAATGTAACTATAACAATATACCTATACTTACTATATCCACTTTTATACAAACTATTTTGATGCAAGTGAATTAATTTGGTGTAAAATGGAGTAGGTACATAACTTGATTGATTTTAATGTGAATATGGATGAATTTGTCCTTTTTTTGTACGAGTATTATAGGCCTATCAGTAGCCTAAAATAAATTGATTTTATTTTATAACTGTTGTTTACCCTTGCCTCAATTTTGCATGGGATCCTCTTATTGTCAGGTTGGCAGGAAGAGATCCCACTTAGGGATAAGCCCGTCTTTGTACTGTACTTTTATATTTGTAATGTACTCCTTTGTTGGACAATAAAGCATTTTCTTACTTACTTAATTACTTATAGCTTTGAGCTTCACTAGTTTTTGCCAGCAGCTCCACTCGGGTAAAACCAAAATTGTTGTTAATTTCCGTTACCGCGGAATTCTTTACAAACTTTATCTAGCCTTGGGAAAAACCTGTACATTCAGACAACTGAATCGCTTGTGGCTTGTTTAAGACCCTTCATGTCAGACATTTAATATCTAGACTCTAAGTAGAAACTAAAACTTAAGTTAGAGGCGATCAACTTATACAATGTACCTACATATAGGTACGGAAACGAAAAACTTAAAACAAAATATTGAAATTTATTTGATAATTAGTCAAATCTCTAGAGCCAGTGGATTGGTGTTTGAGCTATAATTAATATTTTGATATCAGTTAGTCCGGTGTCCTTTTTATACCTAATTACATTTATTATTAAAGGCAACAAAATATTCCTTCCTATTTAGCAAATCACGTCATTTAAATGATGCAATTTTGTGAAATTCCTAGTTGCCGACAAATTTTCCTTTCCTAGAACCTAGATTATTGCGAACTTAAACGTAACTTAGTCATCTATCCGTGTTTGGTAATCCTCTTTAGTTTCCGTCATTACGCTGGTCAACAGGTAGATATCATTTATCCTCAAAAACTACCTTTTTGTTGTGAAATTTGTAAATTTCTTGATCAAATCGAGGACATCGTAGTTTTTTCTTATTAGTTTCAGGCTAACAAATATTAGTTACATACATACATACATACATATAATCACGTCTATATCCCTTGCGATGGGAAAGAGATGGAGTGGTCCTATTCTTTTTTGTATTGGTGCCGGGAACCACACGGCACACGGCATATAGTTATATATTAAATATTAGTTATTTATTAAATATTAGTATATTAGTCATTTATTAAATACCTAAAAATGAGCTTAGAATATGTCCCTATCTCTAAATTTCATTTTCATCGTCAAAGGCTCGGTGCCGTTTTGAACGCGCGATAAACTACCGCAGTACCAGCGTCACGTCATAATAAAAAGCTACGATAGATTATCGCGCGATAAAAACAGTGTCGCGCGTGCCATGCGACGGGGCCAGCTTAACGCTAAAATATATAAGACGTGATATGTTTATCGCGTTTATCTATATATGTCTTTCAGCTAATCTATGTGTATTAGCTTAAAATGGAAAGCTTAGAATCAGCCTAAGTTAAACAGAATCCACCTGTAGGATATGAATAACATTATGCAGCATTCCGAAATAGTAAAACCCAGCGAATAATCTCTATTTACACTATCTATTCGCGACTGTGACACAACTTTATTTCCGTCTCAGTCTAACGCTTAACAAACGTGGAGATAGCAAATACGGCCGTGCTGAGAGGCGAGTGTCAAATAAATAGCGAGTCTAGGCTACGCTCACGCGCACAAGGTCACGCTAGTAGGGCGACCACGATTTTGATGCTGGGGGATAAATCTATCGTAACTAGTACTAAAAATGTGATAGTAAGTTGTTTGTTTCTTTGGTGTCTCGTCACTCGGTATCTACTAAACCAATCTTCTCGAAATTTCGCGTTTATTTAAGTAAGAGTCTGGAAAAGGGTAAAAGGTATCTTTCATCCCGGTAAATACTATACTTCCCGTGGTATTTGCGACAAACAAGCGGGCGAAGCCGCAGTTAAAATCCAGTACTTATAATAAATCTGCAGAAGGGTCAATTCTGTACATTGAAAATTCTTCTACACTGCCACTTTGGAAGCTCTAGAAATATTATTATTGACGTTGTTAAACGATACCTTGTCTCCTATTTTGAAAATCAATTTATATTTTTCTCTTAAAAAAAAACGAATTGGACCAATCCTTCTTCTTCCCATGGATGTTGTAAAAGGCGACTAAGGGATAAGTAAACTTGAAATTCTTCTTTTCGGCGACCAGTCTCATTTAAACCTTGATTCTATCATCAAGCCAAACAGCTGAACGTGGCCTATACATCTTTTAGAATTACTGTTAACTCTACTCCGCAAGAGATAAATACGTGACTATATGCATGTATGTAGGAAAAATCATATGAAAGTAGTATAGCTAGAGCAAGTACTTACCTAACTTGTAAATTACACTACTTATGCCCCACAGTCAATGTCAAGAAAGTGTGTTGTAGTCAGGTTTATCTCTCAGTTGACTGGTTGCAAGACCGATCACTGATAAACCGACTAGATTTTAATAACTAGTTCTACATCGCGCATTTCAGATTAAATAGATTTCAAAGGCAAAGATTTTTTTTTTTTTCTACATGCATACCAGATATAGTTACATACTTTATCAGATCCATATTAACTCTGTGGCGTAGCGGTAGCGTGCTTGTCTGTGTTACTGTAGGTCCCGGGTTCGAATCCCGCCCATGACACGAGAAAAGAACTTTCCCTGATTGGCATGGGTTTTGGATGTTTATCTATGTAAGTATTTACTATAAAATATAGTATCATTGAGTTAGTATCTCTTAACACAAGACTCGGAACTTACTCTAAGGCTAACTCAATCCGGGACAGACCCGTACATATTTATTATTATTTATATAAATAGGGTTCAAATTTAAATGTTACCTATTTTTTCATTTAAGCTATCATTTTCTCTGAATCCCTTCATTAACCCAGAGATCAAACCTTCAATTCTTGTGACTATCAGCTCTGTCTACTTAGGAGACCAAAGATGAGACGCATTATAGAGGTAAAGACATGTTGACAGTATGAACTTGGGTGAAATGAGATTATTGAAAGAGTTTTGCATGATGGATCTAAGTGTCTTTACATTAGAGTGGTATTTTACATTGTAGGTATTCTACCCAGCCAAGTCAAGTTTCAAGTGGAGTAGTTGTTTATTAAAAAATATAACCTTCACTCATTACCAAACAAGCATAAAATCCTTTTCGTTGAAACTTTTATAAGAACGCTTACCCCTTTTTTCAATCAAAATTAATATTATAACAACTGAGAATTGTACATTTCAGACAATTGGTACTCAGTATAAAGACACTTAGTATGTATATGTTAACATACATTATGTAACAACAATTAGCTACTTAATAAAAAAAGCACAATCAAGTAGCAATAAAAATTGTTAACTTTATGGAAATTCTCCTTAATTGGTTGGCAAACACATAAATAAACAAATTATACCCATTTATAGTTTCCTGTTAGATAAATGTAGATTCAAACTAGACATTCAGCTTCTTGATTCAATTGAAATATAACTTTTTAAGTATTTATTTATGCGTATACCTACTTCGCTTTATTAGTGGTAAATTCTCACGGAATTGATACTCGTGACCGTTTATATTTGAATTATTAAACAGAATAGCAAGTATGAGTATACATTAAATGTAATGAAGTATACTTGTAAAAAAATATATATATAACTTTTGTGTGTAACTTTACAGATCAAGTGGTACAAATATATTTTTGGTAACATTTGTCGAAGACGCAAGATTCAAAATTAATGATGATTGTTTGTTTTTTCATATATAAATCATACTCATATTTTACCTTCAGGACACATTAACAGTTGCATTGACGTTCATATGGTACACTTACAAACTTTTTAGAAGCAATAATTATTTTTTTAATTAGACTAAATTATTTTTGTCCCAACCAAAACCATGGTCACCGCTTTGCGCCCGCGCATATTCTAACCTAGAAACGGTCTGGATTTCGTGACACGGTTTGAGTATGTGTGCGTTCATTCACTAGTGTTTGTTACTACACGTTCGATTTTCAAACTTATACGTTTAGTTATAAAGGTCAAGTGCGTTTTGTTTACGTAAATTAGCGGTTGTGTGGCATTGGTTGGTTTTTGAGTGATATGGGCGTTTCTTGATGATGATTTGTGCGTTAGGATTGTTTAGAAGTGGCTTTGTAATTTGCTATAGAATTAATAATTATTCGGTGCCGACTTGATGACGTTACGAAGTATTTTAAAAAGTGATTGGAATTAAAACAATATAGGTACATATATAAAAACGACACTTACGTCTTTTTCCTTTGGGTGTAGACGGAGCCAAATTCCATTTTTGTAATATTGTTACCGCTGATGTAAAATTTGTCGTAAACTTAATATCCAAGGCTAGTGTGCAGTTCACCTAAGTATAAACTGATTAAAACTTAGTTATTTTATGATTTATACCCCAATAATTATAACTTGAACACATGAACTTGATTTTCTTGAGAAACGCATTTTAATAAGTTAAACGTATTTTATTGTCAATTAAAGTTGAAAAACACACCTAATTGTAGGTTTTATTTATGAGCCATTTTTCCTTATGTTATGAGTCATGAAATTAATAGTTCGAACCTAAGTATTCTTCGGTATTTAAGAAATAAAATAAAAATTGACCTGACCTTAATTTAATTAAAATGGTTTTGTAGCTAAAATTAGCAAATTAAACTAATAAAATTTAACATTTTTTAAACAATTTTTATCTATTGCATTTAACCCAATTGGTCATGTAAAATAAAAAGAGTTTATATCGTTTTTTATTTTATAAACTTAGTACTAAGCTAGGTGAGTAAACCAGCTAGATTAAAAGCACATTCATTTCACACATAGTAGGGTTTAACCTACCAGTTTGCATGAAGATATAAGTAAGTAGGTATAGCGATGGGAACAAATGGACAGATTTATTCTGCTGTTCTTACGGTAAGGGAAACATCGTGAGGAAATCTGAAATTTCAGGCAACTGGATGTGTAACCATGATCGATCTTTACCTGCAAAGGTTGCGGAAGTCCGAGGGGAGTCGCTTCGTGTAAAAACCTGACTCACCCAATCCAGGATTCATGGTAAAAGGCATACCTACCTCCAGAGTGATGAGGATGCAACCGGGACTAAAGCCAGTAGGAAGATACGAACGCTTACAAGAATCATTCATATTTCATTCCAAATTATATACCTAGATAAAGTTACCCAACAAGTATCATATATATGTGAATACCCAACACATACATTTGGCGACCGTGACATACTCAGGCGCATACTACTTCATCATATACATATATGTACATTATAGTAATATACAGCATGTAGTGATTTATATACGAATTACTAATACGATGCTATTACGTACGATATGATCGTGAGGAAACCTGCACATTCATGCAACTGAATGTGTAACCATGAGGTAACGGGACAGGACGCTTGGCAACCCTATATCCGTATGGGATCATTCCCATTTGGGTATAGGGTTGCGTCCTGCTAAAGCCAGCCATGGTCAACCTTTTTGTTATAACATTTGCTGTGTCAAATGTTTCAATTGTTAGTCATTGGCGATCGTAGTAAGTCTTTATCCGTAACTAGCTGTGCCCGCGACTTCGTCCGCGTAGAATAGTTATTTTGGGCATCATTGAAGCCCTCAAGGATGAATAATTTACCCCGTTCTTTTTCACATTTTTCATTATTAAATATAATAAACGATTTTTCTTTCTTTCTTTATTTCTTCGCTCCTAATAGTTGCAGCGTGATGTTATATAGATGCTATTCAACACAAAAATAATTTTTAAATTCGAACCAGTAGTTCCTGAGATTAGCGTGTTCAAACAAACAAACTATTCAGCTTTATAATGATAAAGTAGTAAATAGGCTAACAAAAACAAGCGCAAAAAATGGGGGAATTTCTTAAAATAGACGACCCAAAAAAAAAATAACGAATTAGAGAAATGAACTTTTTACTAAAATGTTAGGTAGGCAAATCTCGTAGGTATGTCCGGCTGTCACGTATGTCGCCTGGCCACCCTAAATGCGGATTAGGGTTCTCCTGTAAAGATAGAATCTAAAAGATAAAATTACAAGTTTATTAGCCTATCCCTTTGTCGCCTTTTACTACATCCATGGCACAGAGATGGAGTAGACCTATTCTTTTTTCTATTGGCGCCGGGAACGACACTGCTCTTTCCCATGGACATCGTAAAAGTCGACTAACAGATAGGCTAATAAACTTAGAATTCTTCACTAAGGCGAAAGGCTAGCAACCTGTCATTATTTGAACCATACAGCTGAACGTAGCCTTTCTTTGTGAGAATATTGGCTCTGTAGCTACCCCGTAAGGAAAAAAGACGTGATTATATGTATGTTCTTACATACTTACATACTACTCTATGTTTTCGCATGCTGAAATAGTTTTATCAACTTGCGCGAAGGTCGTACGATAAGATACTGCAGCGGTTTTTCTATCATTACTATCGATTTTAGTGCAATATTGCACTTTATATTCGTGATATTCTGCCTTATCAATGTAATATGTACTAAAATTTATAGTGGATATGTATTTAATTAAGGAATAGGCTTACATACTTGAGATTCTTTTTTAGGCCATTGCGGCTAGCAACCTGTCACTATTTGAATCTCAATTCTATCCTAAAGCCAAATAGCTGAACGTGGCCTATCAGTCTTTACAAGACTGTTGGCTCTGTCTACCCCGCAAGGGATATAGACGTGATTATATGTATGTATGGATATCTATTTAATTCAAAATCCCCCTGAAGTAAGCCCTATCTATACGAGCAACCCTACCAACATTCCACAAAAATAATAAACTCAAAAAAGGGATATATTTCAATAAATTTCGGCCTAAATAAATTTTCAGAGGTAGAATCTCTTAAACGAAAGCGCGCCCCCAGCCGAATAATGTCTACGTCACTACTAAAGCACTCTTTATCTCTTACGGGGTAGACAGAGTCAACAGTCTTGAAAAGATTGTAAGGTGTAAGATCACATTACGCTCATGGAATTGAGATTCAAATATTGACAAGAACTAGCTTATATAATAAGTTTAATAGACTTTCCTTTGATAGACTTTTACAATCTATATGGAAAGAGAATCAGCTGGCCCACCCTTTATTTTTCCTTCGCTAGTAGCCCTTTATCGAATAAATAATTACTCTAAGCCATTGACTAAAGCATGAAAATTAACCAATAAATCATTTTTGACTTGATTGTCTGAAACGTCCAATTATTCAACGGTTAATTGCCTAATTGGAACTAATCACATTGTCTTCATTATTCTCATCTAAGTATTGTAGCAATCAAAATAATCCACTGACTAATGAATTTTCAATCTGAGTGATTTGGAACGAGGCATCATTTTATTATACCGACATTTTGAAATTCCAACTTTTAACTTCTAGGCAGTAATGCCAACATTAAAAAAACACAAACAAGTCCGTTCAGAAATTAAAAAATAAATTATACATTTGTCTTACGTGGTATCGTTTTAATGATATAGCTTATAAAGTTATTTTAAGTCATTGTTTTGGACCGTCTCATTCATAAATCATTCCATCTTACTTAAGACCTTTGATAAAGGTCGGTAAGTAATTGCCCTGAGAATTATATTTAAGTGGCAGTAATAGGCGAAAGTTTATGAAGCAATAATAATGTCATTTTAGATCAGAACTTAGTAGTACCACATAATGAATAAATCTTTAGGAGGGAATAATCAACCCGTTTCTTTGAAATATGAATTAAAGCGACAGACCTATTTGACAGCTGTCAAAATGTGTTTCTTTTTAGATTTTTTTAAACTTGGACCCACTGCTTACTCTTCGTAATTTGTCTGGGAAATTCCTTTTTTTTACACGAGGTTACTTTATATTCATCCATAATAATATTAACACAGAGAAAAGACTTTTGTTTGAAACGAATTATTTATTTAAACTTTATGTACTTACGTAAAATATACCACAGGTGGACTTAATGCCACAAGACATTCTCTTCCAATCGAACCTTTAGACCAAACTGAGATGGATGTAAGGGTAGTGCGATAACTGTAAAAGAAGTAGGTAGGTAATAATATAAATATGAATAATTTATAGGTTACTAAATACACTTACATATATATGTATATAACAGTTCACATACATAAGTATAAATATAGATAATTATATTACGTTCTTGACTTTTATTGATTTTCGGTACCTACAAACAATAAAATTCAATCTTATCATTGGCTAATCTTTATCTAGAAAATACCACGGGAGTGAAGCCCATTGCAAGCACCAGGACCTAATCACCAATAGGTACCAAACTACCTACCTATCAGTTAACAGAATAACAGAAAATCGGTAATCGTCTTAAAATTGTTACGATAAGTCATAATCAAGGTTCAGGTCAGCTTTCTCTACTTGGAAATCATAAGCTGTAGGAAAAGTTAGAAAACAGTTATTTACTACTTCGCAACATATAATTTGGATTAGGAATTTTAATCGAGATAACATTTATTAGATTAACTTTACGCTAGCATTAGGTAGCACGGTTTTAGAAACACTAACTAAATTTTTTCTCGTAGGTAATATTATAAAATAGGTATTTATGCTCAATGTTCCTAATATTCCTTTAGATATACTTAGAAACAGAAAGCAGCGGCTGACCAAGGATAAAATTGTGCGAAAAAAGTATAATAAGGTTCTCCAGGCTTAAGGAGAAATCTCCTGGAGAACCTTTATATACTTTTTTCTTTTGTAGACAGAATATATACCTAAAGGAAAATTTAAAATTATAGAATAAAAGATGATATACGAGAAATTTTATAAAATAAGTATATTGTGTGGAGAATCGTGTTTACACGTCTTTTTCTCGGAGGGGTAGGTGAAGACTATAGATATCTTTCCACTCGCCCCGATCCCGGCAAGCTTCCTCTGCTTGGAGCACATTCATTCATGACATTTCGTTCGTTTAGGGTACTCGATCAATTTATGCAATACAATAATTTGAATAAGTAGTAAGTATACTTAACCAGACAGCGCCCGCAGCTCCGCCCGCTTAAACCGTCAATTCCCGTTATCTCCCGTTCCCGCGGGAATTTCAGAAAGTCCTTTCTTAGTAAAGGTATCCTAGTAACAGTCTACCTACCTGCCAAATTTTTTGGCAGGTAGGTAGACGCTTTTGAAATGTTGTGTTCAGTATGTGAGATAATGAGTGAGTTTTTTTCGCTTTTGGATATATTGATTGAAAAAGTTAGATGACTAAATAAAAATAATATATATAATATGCGAGTCACATAATTTTCCAAACACAATAGTATCAATGGAACTAGCATGCCCTGTCGGTATTAATGACAGCTCTATAAATCCAAAATGGCGGCGTTAATAGGAAAAAAACGTTACTGAATTTCCGCAAACAAGCTCGTGCGCAGAACATTCTAGGTATTAAATATTTAGTTATGTTTGATTGGTGTTCTAGGAGGAAAATGGCGGATTATTTCACAAACGTAATAGATAATAAAATTATGTTGTGGTGAACCTATGACCTGAATGTAGTGGGTTTAAATTTATTAATTTTTATTTTATTTTTTCAAAAGACTTACAGTTAAGCTAAGCCAAATATAAGTCTCCACAGGTAGTAAACAATTTAACAAAATATAAATCCAGGCTATAAATCACTACCTACTAAATATTACAGCATTATTTGTGCAAATTGATTATATTATAACGATCCTTGATCAAATCGGAAACCCGTAAGAGAGTTATGGATGTGAAGGAAGCGGAAGCAGAAAGTATGCAGGGATCGTGGCAAGTGGATAGATGTGGTCTCTGCCTTCCCCTCCGGGAACGAGGTGTGATTTTATGTATATATGTATGTATACCTATAATCGTTGTCAGCCTTGTCACTATCTTGTAGACTTGGAATTAACGAATTATCTTAAAACAAAGAAAATCCCGTATTTTAGAAGGCACCTTAAGTAAAGGATTCTAAATGCAATCTTCAAATTATTTAATGTAACCCAAGACTTATTCCAGTTTCAATCCCGGGCACAAAAATGAACTTTTTCTGATTGGCCTAGATCTTTAACTTTATAATGTATTTATTATAAAAAAATAGTATCATTGAGTTAGTATCTCATAAGGTACATAGGTCTCATAAAAATATTAATTTTTCACCAAACGCCCTACTGGTAGTAAGTGCTTCATCAAACGCTGCCCGACTCACAAAAAGAATTGACCGGAAACTGCCAATATCAATTATTATTTAAACTAATACAGTTAATTTAAAATAACACCTATCAAATCAAAAACATTCATTATTAATTAATGTAAACAACTCAATTTCCAAATAGTTAGTGCAATTCTAGCGTTTTCATTATGGTTTTTGACCTGGCTATTTTCTGGTTTAGTAAGATGTACCGCGCCGTGTGGTTTCCGGTACTTAGAATATATAAATGAATGAATTTCTTAAGCAACACACCTTTTTTAAAGACCTTTGAGGACCTACTATTACTTTTCTCTCACATAAAGTTAGCTCTTATGCCATATTTAAACTTTTGTGACCATTATATAACCAAAGTTCTTATTATAAAAGAGATGTCATCAATTACAATCTACGCGGAGAGAAAAGATGTTATTTTCTTCATGGACATATGAGAACAGAAGATGTTATTAATAAATGGAAAATACTTCAAAAAATATTCCGTTGACGCGCCACGAATAACTAACTGCTACTGCTCTCCAATAAAATCGATAACTTTCCAGCCAAATACCAAAACAATTTCAATGAAAATAGTTCTACAACAGTTTTGTTGTCATACTCGCAATTACATAATACCCCTTTAGCGAAGTCGGTACAATGGCTGCTTATATTAAAATAGTTTACTCCTTGCGCAATTTTAGAACACCTGGCCGTGGCGAGTCATCTATTATGTTTTTTGTAGGTTGGTAGTGTGACGCATTTCCGTCTGTTTGAATTTCGAACTTGATTCGTTTTGTTTTTTCTTGAAGCTTGGTGCTTCATGCGTTTTGTTATTACTTGTGTAATTAAACATTCGCCTTGGGTTTTCCGAAGCTTCATGTAATCGCATTAGTATTCATTAAGTTATACTAATAAAGGGGTTAGCATGATTTTATATATATTTATTTTGCTCTGTGATGTTTTGTGAGCTTGCACAAAAAATATTTTTCATATTTTAGTTTTTGCCAAAAGTCGAATTAAAATATAAATAACAATCATATTTTACTGGGTATTACAATTTATGTTTTACAATACGTATCATTGACTTAACTTTATGAAATGCAACTTTTAGATTATTTGATAATAAAATAAAAAGTTATAAGTCCCATTTATAAAAATAAACCAGGCGTTGCCAACAGTGGGTCACTTTAAAATAAAAATATGCAGTTTTTATAGACTTTATGTATTTATTTTTCGTTTATTCTTGTCTATAAAATTCGACAACGCTGGTACCTACCAAGTAGTTTTTATTCCTTCTTTCTTAGTTGTTCTGTTATACATTAAGTGTGCTTTTTTATCAGAAAGTCATGTTAATTAATACTTAATGCATCTAATACTCTCTCATGTTCAGAAATTACAAAGAAAATTAACTTAATAAAAAATGGATACAACATGGAAGCAGTTATTACAAATTTTACAAAAGACGTATACAATTCCTATTATCATTTCTCCTATTATACATTCCGCAACTGAATGCGATCAAAAATGCTTTGTCGTCCCATAAATTATAGCTCGTTCAGCTTAGACACGTTATTTACAGCGGAGACCTCCTATTACAAGAAACGGAAAATGAACTATTACAAACTATCGGCCCATCTGCCGATCAATAGCTGTATAAAAAAATAATTATATCTTAAAACGTGAAACATTTTCAACAAGCGCTGACCTTAAAAGGAGCCCGATGGGAGATGTATTAAAAATTGAAATAACTCGCGTGCATTGACCGCCTAGATAACGAAAAAATAATAAAAGACGAGCCCCTTGAATTGCAAATGAGATCTTAACTCTATAAATTTAAAGAACTATTTCGAATAAACATTAGCGTAGCAGATGTTGTTCGAAATGAAGATTAGGGGAACTAAGGCATAAAAAGCGGTCAGCCAATCGCGGACCTCGATCGTCTTCTGTCCCTTTCGCGCAACGGTCGCACTACTCTTTCTAATGCTCATATTTTTTGCCATCTTATTCTAATTCCTCATTCAAATGCTTTAAATGACTTCGTTCGATTCCAGGGGTCCGTAACCTTTTGCATAAGTATTTAGTTATCACTTTTGAATTGGGCCAGGTGAACTTGTTATTGCATATGACATAATTTAAAAAGAAACATTGCCATGATGTTCTTAACAATTAAGTATATTTTGTTATCATAGTTTGTGATCTTTGCTTTTCATTTTTTTCCATTGCTTTGCGCGTGGTTGCGTGCGCTGCGAGTACGATGGGAATAGAGATAAACACTGTTTCATGGTAAATTATTTTTTTTTCGTTAGTTCTCGTTATGTTTCATTAAGTCATGGTCACGTCCAACCAACACTGAATGACCGTAATAATTTCTGTGACACATTTAATATGTTGCTATTTTAATATCTTTGGCAATTTGCTCAAAAGTTGACGCATTAAATTACCTTATTATTAAAATAGTCTTTGTTCTAAATGTCAGCCAGCAGGCATTATACCATTTTAAAGAAGATACGAATCTAAACTACGCATAAATACAAGTATCTACATGTCAAGGCAGAATTAACATATTATGCTGGTTGTCTTTTGTACCTACATGAACATTTATTTCTTAATCGACATACAACAAATCGGGTTGAGATTTGCAATAAAATTCATTAAATTAGTGTTTATTTTAAATGTATAGGTATATGTTCAAAAATTTAAAACCATCATAAAAATAATCATATTCGGTTTCAGCAGAATGATAGTTTTTGTCACAACGAAATCTTTGTAAGATTGCATCAGCCTATTGTTTTAACTTTATCAAAGTACTACTCCTAAATAAAAAGAAATAAATTACACAAAAGTCGATAAATAAATTTGAATAAATTTTCTTCCTTCTTCTTTTCTTTCTTCTTCTTCTGCCTTCTTTAACTGAACAGGACAAATATTCCATAAATACTGAAAATTTTAATCTCTTTAAAAAATAAAGAAGATTCTTACTTACCTACATTACCTAAATCATAAATGTGTTCTATGGCAGACTTTCTCGACAAGATAGGCAGACACTAACTAACTCTTCCACTTGTCACGATGATCCCAACTCATTTGCTTTATCCTCATTCGCCACACTTAATGCAAGCTCGTCTTTTTGGGGACGCTTAGACTAACCTTTTACCAGAATCTTCCCATTTAAAAAAAAAAAACATTCATCTAGGCGTTCCTTTTCCCAAGATTCAATTTCCAATCAGGTTCATGGATGAATGAATTACGTATTGAACATAAAAAGCACATTGTTACACGTTCAGTTACGGAAAATTAAGCACATGATGAACACAAATGCCAAATAGTCGTGTCATTGTAATCCTTAATAAGATTACGTGGAGGTCGTGTAAGATGAAGAACATCCGGCCTTTCATTGTGTCGAGATTTCAGCTATCTGATATCATGTTTCTTGCTCAGGCGCAGCTTTGTTTTTGTCGTAGCTCAACGTATTGTTAGTGTCGCTTAGATTTCAATCGTTAAAATCTTAGATTTATTTGGAGTATTATATAGATATTATTTTAATTAAAAAGTATATATTAAATATTAAAGTAATTTCACAATTAACATAAATGTTACGACACATCTTTAAGATTTAAGTTGATGATGTTCAAACTTCAATCCTGTTATTATTTTACGATATGATCTCAATCGTTAATTGAGTCTAGAATAATCAGATTATAAGTCAATATCAATGTTCTTTAAGCTTTTTTCCTCAGTCCTATTAACGCCGCAATGATATCTGGCGTGATAATCAAGCACATAACAAACAATGTGAGAATAAAGTATCTTTTTTAATAAATTAGTACATACTACATTAAATTACACATAGAAGGATATAACTGTAATTATGTCAATTGCAAAATGGCTGACCATAATAGTTTTTTTAGAATGATAAATACAAGTGGTTGGCTAATACTCGCCCGAAGAAGGATATTATTTAATAATTATAATTAATGGCGAATAATGTGGACAATTCTATAAGCATTCGCGATGCACCAAACAAGGACATCGCACGTTTCCGCGTTGAATCATTAATTTATGTGCCAAGTCATAGGAGATTCGTCGGTGGGAAGAACATATTGAATAAACTACTTATTCATCTATTTCAATAATTCCAATGAAATTTTTTGAATTTCCATAAACACTTTCTTTGCATATCCAAAAGGACCAACGGTTAACATAACCCGTTCAATGGTTTTGGCCAAGCACTGATTTATAAGTGGATTCTCTCTTTGATTACAAAATAATTTAGTTAGTTTGTTACATTTTCTACGTCTAATATCGCAACTGATTAATACTTTTTATTCTTTTTATGAAAATATTGATAAATACTCTTTCCTTCTCGTTAAAGCGGCACTACCAACTAGTTTCCGCTTACGTCTTGAACCACACCCAAAACATGCACACACAAATGCATACTGACTCACGGCGACCTTGAAATAGTCCAGTCTAATCGGAGTTTTAGCCAATCAGTAGTCAGCACACGCCTGCACCATCCTTTGTTTATCGTTTTTGTCACGCCATTTTGTTAAAATAACCTTTTGTTGTTTAAAAGTACTCGTTGTGTGTATTATTTATATCATGTGTTTTAATTAAACTCCACTAAAGATCACATCGCACGAGTTTATTTTTAAATAGTCAACTGGTGTCGAAAGACCTTGTCTATTCGTCTATTTATAGATGACTATAAATGGGTAAAGATAATGATAAGGTCATCCTTATCAATTTAAATCTATGATTCGCACAAAACATTGTAAGTAGGTGTTTTCACTGGACTGTTTGTAATATCGGTTCTTGCTCACTTCTCAATGACAGTTTGACCTAATCTAGTGTAAATGTTACATCAATATTAAAATAATTTTAGGTAATTACGATGTAAATCATGATAAAGTAAAAAATGAGAGGTAAGAAAACGTCATAGGAAAATCCCAACTTCTAGGAGTCTCCTGTTGAAGTATTTCAAAGATGGAAAATTACTAAACGAATAATGTTGAAAATAATAAAGAATAAAGGTAAGAAGATAAAGGTAATTTAAGGAATTTTAAATTATTGCAAAGATAAAAACCTAACATTATTAGTTTTATAGCGCGTTATGGAACACGTGCACTATTTTATTGAATTATGAAAAACCAAAACTATTTTATTAACTGTAGTTTTCTGAACAACACCTATTATTAAAATCATGATCAATCTACTGTTCTCTTTTGCTATTAGTGAAACTCTTGACTATTAAATTGACTTGGTGTATCACGATCAAAAGATCTATCAAATTGCTAAGCAGAATCTCACTTTCATAACACATTAGTCCGATTTACTTGGAAGCCAGAGCGATGGGTAATTATTTTTTTTTATTATTCCCTCTATGGGAGTTCAACGGCTTTGTTAATTACAATATTAACTTGCGGGGGTTCCACTTGAGTTCTTCACCTTGCCTGGTAATCATAGTTTTGTAATCGGTGAAATTATTAAGAACGTTAGGAAATTATTGGGTACTTCGTTATGTTTGAATTTGATTTTAATTTTTTTTCATTTCCTGTATTTTATGTTGTCTAGTAAGGTTTATTTTTTAAATTTTACGGCACTCTCACAGCAGTCGTAATATAAATTATAGTTAAAATTAATCTTTTCAATAAATCAAGTTTAATAAAAAAGTAATGTAAATGATATCGTTTAGTTACCGTTTAAATCTAAAATTAAATATTAATTGCTGGTGTGTGAGGATACCTAGTAACAACCCCATCTCTTAAGTATTATTCAATATCAAGTCACCTTACCAATTACCACTTAATAAATAAATATAAATAACTTTAACTACTTTATTTTTTCTTTTAATGTTTCCTGATACAAATATTTGAAAACAGGATTTCGTTTAAAAAAAATGTTGACGCCCACTGACTAAAAGTGTTAGAAACCTCTAACACAAGTGAAAAAAGCATACATTTTCGCAAAAACTCTTCCATACTCAATGATAATTTATTAATGGGATTCCAAAGATTGTTTTTTTTTTAACTCGTATTTACGCTGTAACAGGAATGCACTGCTTGTATGCAAATTCTTAATAATCAATCAACATGATTTTTATTTGAATGTTGCCGTCTTGTTATTTTTTTTTGTTTGTTTACGGTTGTAGATTCTAGTAAATTGGCTGATAGCTAAAGTAAGTCTTAATGCAAATTAAGATGCGTAGTAGGTACCTATAATGTATCTGTTAAGGTGAGGAAAAACATCGTGAGGAAACCTGCACATTATGGCAATTGGATCCCATATGGGTTGGGTTCCCATGCAAGGGTGCGGAGGTCAGGGAATCGCTTCGTTCAAAAACCTACTTACATGATCTCCACTTAATCTAAAAGTCTTGATTATAGGCGAACCCTGGGCTCCTTTCAAGGCAGAGGACGCAACCGGGACTAACGCCGAGTGGACGATGATAAAACATGCATACATACATATAGTCACATCCATATCCCTTACGGGGAAGACAGAGCCAACAGTCCCGAAAAGACTGAATGGCCACGTTCAGCTGCTCGGCTTAATGATGGAATTGAGATCCAAATAGTGACAGGTTGCTAGCCCATCGCCTAAAAAAGGATCGCAATTTTATAAGCCTATCCCTTAGTCGCCTTTTACGACATCCATGGGAACGAGATAGAGCGGTCCTATTCTTTTTTGTATTGCTGCCGGGAACCACACGGCACGGATGATAAAACTATGATGATAATAATGAAATAACGAACTTTTCTCGAATATGATGATGAGTCCTTACGCATCGTGAAATCGAGTACAGTCACCTTCAAAGAAAGATGACTCCCTGCTTATACAAACCATTACTTAATAGAGAGTCAAGTTTCTCTAGAAGTGACTGTACTTTACAATGTTGCCCACTGTATCCCTTGATTCATAACACTTTTGTAAATTTATTTATTTTTCGTATCAAGTAAATTTATCACAAAACAAACAGTATGTAACACAGTTTATTGACATTTCAAAGTATACTTTTATTACTTCATTTTCACATCAAAAATGGTGTTTATTGCGAACATTATTTATATCGCGTGATTATTATATTTAAGTACTTATAATAGTAATATCTTTTATGATTGTTTATAAAGATAAGACGAAAAGATATTACATACATACATATAATCACGTCTATATCCCTTGCGGGGTAGGCAGAGCCAACAGTCTCGAAAAGACTAATAGGCCACGTTCAGCTGTTTGGCTTAATGATAGAATTGAGATTCAAATAGTGACAGATTGCTAGTCCATTGCCTGTAAGAAGAATCCCAAATTTGTAAGCCTATCGTTTGCCTATTTGTAATAATAACTTTTGTTAAAAGAGAACCGTCTTCAATCGATATAGTACACCTTTTTTAAAGTCGGTTAAATTTCTAAAACCTTCTCCTAATTGTAACAAACACTGAAAACCGAATCAAAGTTAGTTCAGCGAAACACGATGTAATCATGGACAAACAAACATTCCTGAGAACCTCCTTTTTCGGAGGCGGTAAAAAAAAAACAGTTAACAAAAAACTTGTCTAAAGTCTCCTAAACTCATTCCAGGTCTAGAACGGGTGGCGGAGGAGTTGATGGGGCGAAGAAAATGGAAACTATACCAGGACGCCTTAATACCGAAACGTGTCGACACTCAGACCAGCGACGAAGATTCTATGCCTTCCACAGACCCCCCACCAGCGCTGAAGATCAAAACCATAGAGCAGATAAACGAGGACGAACGGCCAGAGAAGAGGCCAGAGACAATTCTAGAGAGTCTCATAAAGAGACCGGCCACCCAGCCGAAGGTAGAACCAGTAGAGGAACCCACAGATTGGAAACCCGCCGATAAATGTTACTTTTGTGTGGATGGAGATGGGAGAGGGGGGGAGAGGGAACGGGAGAGGGAGGAGAGGCCAGCGGGGGGCGCGAGTGTGAGTACTCTTGATTTTTTTTTTGTTAAGTAATAATATAGGCTTGAGAAAATAGCAGGGAACTTGCATTAAGAGATTTATGAATGTGGATCAAGCAATAGGTATGCAAGGATCGTGGAGATAAGACGTAGTCTCTGCCTGTTCTTCCAGGAAGGAGGAGTGATCATTACTTAAGATTCTTCTTCTTAGTTAGCGTTACTAATCGATAGGCTACCGATACTTGAGTAAAAGTAATAGTATTGTTAGGACTATCGATATAATCGATATAGGTAATCGATACTTTTTCTACTCACTATTGCAACTAGCTATCGATAGTATTGTAGTCTACAATACTATTGTACCAAACTGAGCTACCAGCTCTGTTCTTAATGTGCGTTGGTGCCGTGTGGTTCCCGGCACCAAAAGAATAGGATTGTCTTCTTATTAGATAACTTTAGATTCTTCTTTTAGGCGATGGGCTAGCAACGTTATTTGGACTTAACCTTAACTCTATCATTAAGCCAAAGAGCTGAACGTGGTCTATCAGTATTTTCAAGACTGTTGGCTCTGTCTACCTCTAAAGGAATATAACGTGATAATATGCCCTAATTTACAGTTTCAGTGGAAGACTTGTGTGATAAGCAAAAATGTTTTTGAAAATTATAACTACATATATTTATTCAAGCCAAGTTACAAGGTTTAACGTGATTAATGACTAAAAAGTGATTCATCCGCTGACAAACCTTAGTACAATAAAACATTGTCTAAAAATCCCCTTTGCACTGAATTTAGCGATAGTAAATAAATACAAACCGATTTTATACTACGTACGTACCAACTACCTAAATTTTTTGAGTTGAGATTCAAATAGTAGCCTACCTATCCCTTAGTCGCATTTTACGACATCCATGTCAAAGATATGGATTGGTCCTTTTAATGCCGGGAACCACACGGCAAATTATTTAATTAGGGAAATATTAATTAAAATATTGTCCGTGGACCCTTTGCCTTTTATCTCACTCACATTTCTTTCATGAATTTTGGGATTTTTCAGTCTCCTCTTACGGCATCCATTGAAAAGAGCCGTAGATAACGGCGCTTATTGTTGTTTATAAAGCTTAATAAATTAATAAATAAACTAATATGCCGTAAGGTTTGGAGTAAGTAGTTCCATTATTAATAATACGGCTTAAATTATATAAATAAGTATAACAATCTATGTGTGTAGTATAACCAAATTCCTCCTGGCTTTAGTCCCGGTTGAATCCTCACCACTCTGGAGAGGAACGTGGGGTATGCCTTCAAGTCAAGTTTTTACACGAAGCGACTCCTATCTCCGCAACCTTTGCAGAAGAACTTAACCCGTATAGAATCGATCGTGGTTACACATCCAGTTTTCTGAATGTGCAGGTTTCCTTGCGATGTTTTTCCTCACCGTAAGAGCATCGGTTAGTAGAATAGAATACATTTATTTTCAAAATTGGATACAAGGTATCACTTATTGACGTCACATCACTTAAATCTAATTATAACTACTACCGCTTCCAAAGCGCATGTGTAGAAGAAGCGTATGCGCATGTGTAGTATTCAACCTAATCACATAACTTCGAAAATAGTCATTGGTACATGGCCTATGTAGGATTCAAACCTGTGCCTTTCTACGCATCACGCATTTTAACGACGCACCTTACCTATTCGACCACCTACTCTCCGTACATACATACATAAAATCACGTCTATATCCCTTGCGGGGTAGACAGAGTCAACCAAGTCTTGAAGACTGATAGGCCACGTTCAGCTATTTGGCTTTAAGATAGAATTGAGATTCAAATAGTGACAGGTTGCTAGCCCATCGCCTAAAAGAAAAATCCCCAAGTTTTTTAAGCCTATCCCTTAGTCGCCTTTTACGTCATCCATGGGATAGAGATGGAGTGGTCCTATTCTTTTTTTCTATTGGTGCCGGGAACCACACGGCACTCTCCGTATGTGTGTGTAATATAGCTATCACAACATAAGACATGATATATTCGCGAGTCCTTGAAACGGTTTGTGGCCGATTGAAGCCAGATGTTCACTTTAAGACGCGTACACACTGGGGCAATATCACTACAAGAAGTTCGTGTTCAATAAAAAAAAACATAATAATAGGGATGATGACTAGGTCTTAAAACATAATTTATTAGTGCATAACATGATAGAATACACGTAATTAAATACGTTATGTGAATTTTTAGTTATAATGTTGACGCCCTATATGTTTTATATTCATTCAAAGTACGATGGGAAAGTCCATTAAAAAAATTCAAAATTATTTAAAATAACTATGCCAGGAGTGAATAAACAAAAATATGGAATAACTCACTAAGACATCATATCCATAAACGCAATAATTAAGGTAGCTGCCATACAAATAAAATTCATGACGCGAACAAGAAACTCAGTTGTGACGACACACTTGAGTAGCGTTTTGTAAGGGGCGTTTTGGACTCGTCCAAATAATGTGTTATGTTACCTCGTATATCTCGGGTAGATTATTGTTAATTGATGCCATTATTTGACCAATGTTTTAGTTGTTGTGAAACTAAATTAACACGAAAACAAAAAAAAATTGTCATCTATTGATGGCAACATTTTTTTCTGCTTCCGTTTCTCTTTCCGCTTTGGTGTGAAATTATTGTAATCGAAACATACATATTACGTCTGTATCCTTGCGGGTCCAATTCTACGTATGTATTATTTAATATACATTTCACAATATAAATAAATTTTCATACAAAAATTCATAAAAAAACATACATATATCTATTCAAAAAGGGTTCGCTACCATTTTTTTTTCTGTATTTATGAGTTTGTTTTCGTAGTTCCCTCAGTGTGAACGAACCTTAATGTTTAATGCCATCATGTTTGAATCGTATAACAACCCACAATAAGGTTCAAAATTGTGCGTGTGTTACCATGGGTTAAGAGTACAATTGGCCATTTTATTTTGCTCAATGCATGGGATTGAATTACAGTGTTATATTAGTACCCACGTATTTGGATCATCATAATTTAAAGTTCAAGGTTTTCGAATTTAGTACACAATCATAGTACCTACATACTATGTATCGTACATATAGGTAAAAAAGAAAGAAAGAAAAAATGTTTATTCGGTACATAATAATATATCAAGAACAGGTATATATTATGTCTATATCCCTTATTGTTTAAAGAACTTTATTTCCTCATAAAGAATTAACAATTCACTTACTGAGAAACTTACAATATAAGTATAGCAAGACAGCGAGCTTATATAAAACAAAAAATTTAAATAAGGAACTATGTAGGGTAGGAGTCACAGATGAAGGGAGTGCAATGACGAGAGAATCGATTTTTAAAATGCATTTTCAGATAGTGACAGGTTGCAAGCCCATTGGCTGACAGAATAAATTATGATTTGTCAGTCTTAACATGAGGTGCGCCAGCGCAGCGTCCCTTCTTGCGCAGATTGTAATAGTCAATCAAGGAAATGTGCACATTGTAAGAACCAAACAAGGGAAACGCTTATAAGGCTTAAAGGATAAATAAATAAATAAATGTAAGAAAAAATTTGGGATTCTTTTAGGCGATGAGCTAATTGCAATTCTATCGGTGAGCTGTCTATCATCTAGGTTCTAGTCTTCTCGAGACAATTAGGTTGTCTACTCCGTAAGAGAAGACGTGATTGTATATAAGTATGTGTGTTAATTCTCAAATTTAATAAAATAACCGCCACATAAAAATAATTATTTATTCGTGAATTATTTTTAGTGCACTCAATAAAATATGATGATTTATTGTCAACACGATTTTAGTCGACTTCGTGGACTTATCGAATTATGTTTATTGCCATTAAAAAAAACAATAATTAAGTGCACACATGCCGTTTTGCATTAAATAATATTGACACACGAAATCGTGACTTTAAAAAGTTATGTATAGTCGGTATAATTATGGGTAATTTTGTTTTTTATGAATATAACCTAGAAGTTCTAATATCCACACAATATTATAATACTAAACTTGAAAACGTGCAGTTTGGTTCCCCATTTTTTTTTTTTAATAATGATGAATATCTTTATTTTCTCCACAAAAACAACTTAAATATAACTTAATATTATAGTATAATGTCGTGTGGTTCCCGGCACCAATACAAAAAAGGATAGGACCACTCCATCTCTTTCCCATGGATGTCGTAAAAGGCGACTAAGGAATAGGCTTACAAACTTGGGATTCTTTTTAGGCGATGGGCTAGCAACCTATCACTATTTGAATCTCAATTCTATCATTAAGCCAAATAGCTGAAAGTGGCCATTTAGTCTTTTCAAGACTATTGGCTCTGTCTACCCCGCAAGGGATATAGACGTGACCATATGTATGTATGTATGTATTATAGTATATATTGATTGTGTTTATTGATTGATAAAATTAAATTAAACAAAATGGCGTCTTCACGCTCTATAGTAATTTACGTCAGTAGAGTGACTCAAAACCATGTCGACACAACACCTTGACATTAACGACAATTAAGTATTTAACATGGAGTTAAATTAATCAGACATCTTTGAAATGTTGATATTACTTCCTTACTGTATTATTGTTAAAGTATTTTTACAATGAGGGAAAACATAGCGAAGAAATCTGCTCATTCGAGCAATCAGGCTCGAATATGAGTTGATTGCCGCTGCAAATGTTGCGGCGGTCAGATGGGAGACGCTTCATTAAAAAATCTGACTTACCTAATCCAGAAACATGCAGTCCTAAAGGCTCCTCTCCGAAAATGCGAGGATGTTACCTGGTCTAACGCCAAGAGGAAGAACAGAGAGTTTAAAGTTCATTGGCTTTGCATAATCTTTCGCGACAATAAGATTTCTACAGCTTAACTCTGCTACTTGCGCCCAGCATAGCCAGACATTTGTTTTCCAGTTCGTCTGCAGGCTTCCGTAAGACAGGGCCGTACCAGGAGAGTCTGTGCTATAATTAAGAGTACTCAGATCTTCTCTGTAACGACGATGTAAGAGGAACACTAAATTAACAACAAAAAGAAAACAATGATTGAGAATCATTGTTACAAACGTAAAACAGTTTTTGTGATTTGAAAATGGAATACAAAGAGCAAAAAATTATTCCAATTTCAATTTTTACGATGTGAATCGTTAGGCCGCGTTCACACGAAAGATTCAGACTTGAACAAGCACAGAACGGTACACCCTGAGCCAATGAGAATAATTATGAAATAACAGTTAAATCGTCTGTTTTTTAATTAGTTTGCAATAAAATGACAATAATAGTAAACTTTCCCTTAAACCTTTTTAATTGATTGATGATATTAAGCGAGTGAGGTCTATCAATCAACTTGAGGCGAAAATATTTTTTTGTATGAATGTTTGTAACGCGTTAACTTTAAAACCGATACCGAACTGCAATTAAAAGAGTATGAAGGACCTGTCAATTCATATTTAAAGCTCGTGCATCAAAATCGGTAAGTCATTTTTGACATGTTCAAAATTTTGTACAAATTTAAAGTGTTCGCGACGACAAATAAAATTGTGTTTTTAAGTGGCTTTTTTAATTTGGATGATTTTTTTGTCAATTAGACAATTTTTTTTAATAAATATTTTTAATTGAATACTTACTAAGTTGATTGAGCATTTAGAGTATAAAGTTAAACAATTAAAAAAATACTAATTAGGTAATCTTATCCCTCTTAATATTTTGTCTTCTCTTGTTGACCCATTACACGTTAATGTGCTGTATCAATGTTTGGTATGAACAGAGCCTTATATTCCCTAGATATCCCATGTTTATGACAAATGAAGCCCGGCCTAATGTCTACTTCATAGCATTCAAGCATGACATGTGACGTGGGAATTTTATGTTGGTATATTTTTTAAACCTTATATTGTTCCACATTTAAATTACCTATTTTGTAAAAAAAACATCTGAACGTGGCCATTGAGTCTTGTGACTATTGACTTTGTCTACCCCGTAAGGGAAAAGGACAGAAAGTGTGTGTATCTATCAAAAATAATAAGTAGATATGTTAAAATTTACTTCATCCTAAAATTTTAAATAAAGAAACAAATGGCTGTAAATAAGTAGGTATGAATACGTTTTCATTGTAATTGAAAAAGTTGTTATCGCAAAAAAGGTCTTTAAAAGCAATAGCTTTTTCCTAATAACGGTAAACATTTTGCTCCAAGCCTCTAAGTGACCTTTCATAAAGAACAAATAATTATTACTCCGGCGTTAATTAATGACAAAAACGCATCCGTATCACCATTTCTAATCATTGTCTGTCCATAATAACAGTTTATTGTAAACCCTTTACACTACAATAGCAATTATGTAGCTTGTCTAAACCAAGCTTATAACTGCCACTGTATCCTGACCCATCTATTCCCATACTTCTGCCTGTACTCGTTCATAATAGGAAGAGCTCAAGTTACGCTGGTCGCCTGACAAGCCATAGTTTCAATTTACAAAACAATGCCTTATCCATTTGCTACTATTCCACGTCAAAGTAGAAAACTCGTATTTTGATTAATACGCGGGAAAGAGATGGGGTGCGTAAGGTTAGGTGCATTGTCCTTTTAGACTTTATTACATGAGTGGTAGGATCGAAATTCCTTTGATGGACTGTATCAACGAACGTAGGCGTGCTGGTGAAAAGTAGGCAGTGTTTGGACAGAGAAAGGTGAAGAGAGGTCATTGTTATTATTTTTTCTTTATGACTTTGTATTTTGATGGGGGTTGTTGAGAAGTGCTTTTTATATGTAACGGTTGTTTTTTATTTCTCTCTTATTAAGTCAAAAAATTTACAAAATATAAGAGGTCATAATATTTTTTAAAATTAACTTTATGAGCACTGTGGATTTGTAAACTAACTAATGGAATGATGCTCTTATACAAAATGCCAAAATTTACAAAATGATAGGTGCAATAAAAGCTTAATCTACCTGAAACTCATAATTGTTTGTTGAATATTTGTTTCTCTTCACTATCGTATTGGATTATCTGTAATAATTGTTGTGAGGTATTTATTTATTTGAAGTTTTCAGTTTGTAATTCTCTACCAGTTAAGTATTATATACATACATATATTCACGTCTATATCCCATCCGGAGTAGACAGAGCCAACAGTCTTAAAAATACTGATTGGCCACGTACAGCTGTTTAGCTTAATGGCAGAATTGAGATTCAAGTAGTGAAAGGTTATAAATTTAAAAAAAATCAGTAATACATCAAGTATCTTGTTGACAAATAAAAAGCAGCTTCAGATTAAAAATGTCAATACACTCTATCGATTTCACTGCGAAATATTGCATCTGCAAAAAGTTTTATAAGCTTTCCATGTAGTCCTCTAAAATCATTTGAACATTAAGCTCAATAAAAATCATCGTAAATAAGTTGAGTTGTTTTTTTTTAATGATGAACAGGCTATCACATTAATTATAGAGATTTATAACGCTACACACTCAAAGTAACAATTCGAAAAACAGTAACAAAAAGAGTTTAACAATGATTCAGTTTCGTTACCAGCCATTAGTAAGTTTTTCCCTCCATTTAATTACAGCCAACGAGCCGTTTGAAAATAACATTTTTTTTTATAAAAAAAAAAATTACTACCTCGTTGTCTTCAGCTTTTCTGGTGGATCTTTATCAGAATATTAGTTTAATTATAAATGCAACTAAACTGTTTTTATAAATTTATATCTCTTTTGATATAATAAATAAGTACTAAGGACTTTTTGCGTAAAGAATACTTACTTACTTACATTCATACCTATTTGCACCATTTGGAATTTAATTCAGGGAACTATTACTTTTTTTTATACAGATTGCGGTTTTGAACCAATTAGACTACAAATATTACATTAGTGTTTTCTTGAATTAAATCCCCGTTTTTTATTAAATATGTTCCGAGATATTGAAGAGAAAGTTTTTACTGTAATGTATATTTTCATAGATAATAAAATTAATACTATAAATGTAAGTACACCTACCTAGTACTGGTTTTTGTTATAAAATTTTAATAAATTTATGAATAACATGTCTTATAATAGTGTACTTATAATATACCTAATGCATGATAAATATTATAAAACAAATATATATGATTTAAGAAAACAAACAAAAGAAATAAATATTTAAAGATATGTACGTGCCCGATTCATAAATAATAATAAAGTTTTACTGTGGTTTCAACACTCATTGCTGGCTATTAAAAAACAGTTTTATGTAAAAACCGGGCATTAATATTAAAAAAACAAATGCATTGAAAATTGGAATCGTTTAAATTACACAAATGTGTGCCTCATAAAGTGAAATATTCATGACAAAACGAATATGAAAACCACTCCACGGCTCTCGCTAGCCGATCGGTTAAACAGCATAGGCCGGACAGAAAAGCCTATAGGGGCGGTCCGCAGAGGGTGGAAACCTCGGAAAATTCACGTGGAAGGCCCACCCCTCGCCACGAACACGTGCAGTGCATCCAAATACCCGCGGAACGAACGCCTTTACTAATCATTGCCGCTCGCGAAAAAAGAAAAAAGCGCGCGCTTTTGACGGCCCAAATTTCATTTTTCGAATATAGAACGCGCTTTGTCGCTGACGTTTTTCTTTTTAAATCGCATGTTTTTCACTCGCAATGGATACGTTGTAAATGAAAACAGTCTTGTCTGTTGTTTGTGGTGGTTTATTACTCTTTTTTGTGAAATGCAAGGGAACACAACATGAGGCGATTTCATGGTTAGTTGACTATTGTTTTGAAACGTGAACATGTATCTTTGCTTAATGATCACAAAACCATTTGATTGCTTTCATAGCTCTTTGCTGTCTCTTTTGTAGTATCGCTTCCAACATTTTTTCTTATTTTAACTTAAAATGTACCTATATGCCTGCCATGCCCATTATTGCCCATATTACAGTATAAAAAAGTTGCATAACTTCACTAGGAAAGTGCTAAATAATGATTTTATTAACTGTACTCGTAGTATTATATTATTATTTCTTACTAAGAGAACCTACTTAAGCATGACTAAAAAGTTATATAAAACGTTAAAGTTATATTCAACGTTACAATCATGAAAATCAAACAGATTTTCATGATTGTAAACCGACCATAGAGTTAATTAAAGATGGGCAATGTTCCACATAATTTTTTTTCTTAATTCTTTTCATTTTTTTTCAATCATGAAAAAAAGTAAGTCCTGTAAGGATCTTCTAGACCGAATAATGCTCTAGATAATAGTCACAAAATCCCTTAGACCTAGTTCAATCAATAATGCTTTACTTCATTTCTTCTCGGGCCTTCTTAAAGGCAGCATCCAAAGTCATTCAAATCCGTCTACAAACTCTCCCACGCCAAGAAAAGTAGTGGAACAAGTAAAAATTTTAGTAATTTATTTTATTTTATTAATTTTTTTACAGCACAAACAAATTACATTTTAAGTTCCCGCCAAAAGGTAAATTTTCAACTTCAGAAAGGATAACTAACCTTAAAATATATACCTAACTAAATTGAAAGGGAAAAAAAATGTTTTCTGATTTGGAATTCTAATTGGATTTATTTGAAAAGGACAGAAATAAAAAAGATTAATATTATTCTGATATTTTTGATATTGAGCTGGATTAAATATTTTTTTTAATTTTATTTGATAGTTTAGTTCATTCATTAAAATATCTACATACGAGTATACTTATAATAGTGCAAATTATTTGATAAAATCGGGACTTCCTACGGATTGAAACCTCGGCAAAAATGTTGAATATGTTAATAACTATATTAACGTCATAAGTCAGGTAGAAAAGAAAAGAAAATCGAGTGTAAACTTATAAGCCTTAGTGACACTTTTTTATATTCTTAAGATAAAGTAATTTTTTTTTTATATACGGGACAAATTACACAGATTGAGTTAGCCTCGAAGTAAGTTCGAGACTTGTGTTACGAGATACTAACTCAACGATACTATATTTTATAATAAATACTTATATATAGATAAACATCCAAGACCCAGGCCCAGGCCAGGATTCGAACCCGGGACCTCCGGTGTCACAGACAAGCGCACTACCGCTGCGCCACAGAGGCCGTCCTCACTTACTTTATATACTTATTACTTACTTACTTTTAGGTAGATACTTTGCCGGTCATTATTTTGTCATTCAACCTGATCAACAAAATTTGAACTCAATCGAACAATCGAAAGTAGGTTAAATTTAACTTGCAAGATTTAATGACAGATAGATACAGGTGCAGGTGTGAGCTTGTAATAACAACAGGTTACCGATAATTACTTAGATAGGTACGTATTATTAGAAAAATAGGGATCTTTTATTTTCTCACTAGATACTTAAAAATGCAATGTATAATGTATATGTATGTAAAACAATGTAATATAGGGTTTCATTTTGGTACTTATCTGTGTAGCCATAATCTGTTATTACACAATACCTACTTCAAATCAAATGAAAAGGCTAAGTACTCGTAGATTTAAGTTCTCAACATGATCCATCTGTGATTCCCTCCATAATAAGGCAGAGACAGTTATATATAACGGTTTAGTAAAGCCAGTTCCAAACGTGCGTAGGCGTAACTGTAATAACAAGTATTAATTAACTGACTCTTTATTATTTGCACCTTTTACAGCTGGCAGGTAATAAATATTTAAATAAATAGACCCGAATAAAAAAAGAAAAACAATCGACACATCACCTCGCCGACCTTATTCAAATTGCTGCTATTCGAAGCCGTCTAATTTGCTGCCTATAGGTAGGTTAAAAAAATACAATTGTTCTCGAACGCATTAATAAAAATACTATTCTAAATTCAAACGGCCCATTAACCGGTTCCCACGACCGCCATGTTGGCTCGTCCTCGGCCGCCATTGGTCGAGGCCGCGAGTTTAGAATTAGAATGTGTTGGCTTGTGGACCCCACCATTTTGCGAGCGGTAAATTATGTAGCCAGTTTTTTTTACGTTCGAATAGGAGCAGCTGTTTGACGCGGCTGACGTCGCCGATAGAAAAAAATAGAAGCAAAACCGTTTGTTGTTTACAGCCAATTATAACGCCCTTTGCCTTATATAAACTTGAAAAATGATCTTGTCTTGTTTTAGAGACGTAATAGTCCATGGTCATATTTGTAATAATGATTATTATACGTTCGTGAATAATGTTGTACCTATGAATAATGTTGTAAAGAGATTTTAATGACACAAGATGAAAACCTCATTGTAGTACACGCACGAATTCAATCTCCTTTTTTTCTTTTTTTATTTCTTAACATTAAATATACCTACAAAATTGAAAAAATCCCTAGATTTCAAATCGTGTGACTATACCCCAAATTTAACATTTCAGATTCCCATAGAAAAGTTCTTATTAGTTATAATTGCGCAGTCAATAAGTATAACAAGAAGTCAACTAAGTAACAGATAATAAAAGTAATGACAAGCGTTTCTTAATAAGAATCACTTAAATCATACAAAAATAATGTATTCCAGTTGCAAAATAGTTCTTATTGTCAACAAGTTTAAGGTTGCTCTTGCGTCACTTTTCCCTGACAATATCGTTTTTCCGGCCATTGTTAAGTCTTTTCAGTAATTATTAACTTAGGTAATGGAATAATTACTAAGGTTCAACTAAGATTTCCGCTTTTGTAAAACTTGCTTACATATTTATTAGGTTTTATTTTATGTCTAAGCAAATAAAAACATACATGTACTTATACCTAGTCTATACCCCTTACCCCTTAGTAACCAGACGCAAAAAACACATAATAATACATACATATGGACACGTCTATATCCCTTGCGGGGTAGACAGAGCCAACAGTCTAGAAAAGGCTGAATGGCCACGTTCAGCTATTTGGCTTAATGATAAAGTTGAGATCCAAATACTGACAGGTTGCCAGCCCATCGCCTAAAAAAGAATTCCAAGTTTGTAAGCATATCCCTTAGTCGCCTTTAACGACATCCATCATGGGAAAGAGATGGTGTGGTCCAATTATTTTTTGTATTAGTGCCGGGAACCACACGGCACGTAATAATTAAAATAAATAATCCTACATGATTGAGCCATAGGTACGGATGAACGTGGCCTTTCAGTCTTTTCAAGACTGCTGGTCTGTCTGCTCCGCAAGGAATATAAACGTAAGAAATAAATTTTTATAGGTAGGTAGGTATATAAAATAAATATTGATAAAGAATTTAGCGTTTAAAAATGACACGGGCTCAGAAATACCGGTTGCGTCACCTTGGATTTAGCTAATCAGGTCCACCTTGAGACGGCTCAGATTGTTTCACGTTTCTATGATGTGTATTTGTGCTAATAGACCTTTTTGTGTTGCTATTTTCAGGTATTGAGGTTAAGTCTTTTAAAATTAGTAAGAAATTACAATGACAAATTCTTTCCTCAAAGTATTTTACATAGTTATATAAGCCCTTAAATAAAATTTTAAAGAAATCAGATAAACTATGCAGTTTTGTAGATAATATGCCAATCCCCAAAATTATTCTACTAGACTGGAAAATAATTGGAAATTTATGGTTATGTTTTACGAATTTGGCAACATTTTTTTATAATCTCCGCAAAGCTGGTCCAAAAAAGTAACATTAAAAATCCAAGTTAACCCACGTGCCTATCAATTTTGTTTTTTTTTTATAACCCAAAAATACTCACAATGAAATTACACACGTCCTAAAGTATTATATTGGCGGTAAAATATCTTTTTATACAAATACTTACAACAAATTAATTTGCTGCTAAACTGAATATTTACCTCTCATTCAACCGTACTCATCTAAATAACTACCATCGCGTTTCAGATCCTAAGTTAATCTTACGCAAAATTTTTAATCTATCCTTTGTTCCATGAAGGTTTTTTTGAAACGGACAATTTTCTTGTCACGGCTGTTTCCTACGTCTAATTGTTGTTAATTGAGATTGTTATCACTATTTTGTTCGTAAGTCCATGTGACGGAATGTATTGGAGCGTTGCATAAGATTTTATTGACAGTAAAATACAAGGTTATAATTGCTCAGCTAAAGGTTTGAAATGTGTAAGGTTGGATTCAGAGTGGCGAGGCGCGCCATTGACTAGCGCGTTGTTAAATCAAAGTATCGAATTATAAAAAAAAAATATCGATTGATTAATAATAAATTATTATAGGTACTTATTAAGTTTTAAATGGTATACCTACAAAAAGCGAATTTATCGCCACCTTCAAAATAATAAAGCGGGTAGTATATACCTAGGTAGTTTTCATTTGTTAAAATGTCAGGTCAAGAGTACCCGAAATCCACGAGTTTGCATGAAGAGAGTTATGAATGTGGATGAAGCGAAAGAAGTATGAAGGAATCGTGGCAAGTGGAAAGATGTAGGTAGTTAGACTATTTACTAAGTACCTACCTATGTAATAAGTATTTCAATCCAAAAATAAATCTGTATTAAGTTGAATCGAGATGTGGTTTCGGAAGTTTTAAATAGGTTTAGTTTTCTTATATTTTCTTCTTTATACGAAGTATTACCCGTGCTTTCATAATCTCGTAATAGGTTAATAATAATTATATTAAAACGTCCGAACGTTTTAATATAATTATAATAATCCTATTGACGGAGGTATGAAACCAGGTGTTTATTTTTAGATCTCTCTAGAATTAGGTATCACAAAAGATATGGGTGTTTAACATCGAGAAAGCATTCAGTGAAAACTTATGGCTTAAATAGAATTGAGATTCAAATAGTGACACACCGATCGTTCAAAAGGATCCCAAGTTAAAAAGCCTATCCTTTAGTCGCCTTTGACGATATCCAAAAGAGATGAAGTGGTTCTATTATTTTATCTATTTGTGCCGGGAACCACACGGCACTCGATATGCTATTGCATATCTCCGTTCGATCATAAAGCCATACGGCTGAACGTGGTCTTTCAGTGTATTCAAGACTCTTGGCTTTGTCTACCCCGCAAGGAATGACCTACCTACCGATGTAATTCTATATCAGAAAAAAAAACGATAATTTAACAATATTTCGCCATTTTTCGTATTTTTAATACCTCATTAACTTTATCAAGACCGTTTTAATTATTTGAACGTATCAAATGACTTGAACTTATAATTATAAAATTATTATTAAAACTAGGTCTTTCATTCAGGTTAGTAACTTATTTAATTAACTTGATAATCTGTTTGGTTAAACATTTTCAGGACATAAAATTATTGTTAAAATTTCATAATATGTTTATCGTAAGAACTCAAATTTCGGAAATACCTACATGAGAGTGAAAATGTAATAAGTACCTACCTAGAGCAAACTAACTTTCGTAGAAAATCTTAATTAAGCTTATAAATACTAATAAATAAAAAATATATAAAAATAAAGCTTGGAAAGGGACTTGTGACTTTATTTAGGTAAACTAAGGGATAGGCCTTTAAACTTGGGATTCTTTCAGACGATGGGCTAGCAACTTGTCATTTTTTTTTAATAGGCACACATTCATCTAGTGCTTGCTTCCATACTGGTAATGTAGCGAAGATAAAACAGAGTGCCAGCTGGTTCTCTTCCCCGTGCGGATCGTAAAAGTCAATAAAGGAAGGACCTGTTTGGTTTCCTTCCACCCAAAGGTTGACTGGAAGAGATTGCTTTAGCGATAAGTCCGCCTTTGTACCATCTATATCTGCTTTGTGTTGTTCTGTATGTTTTCTCTTATGGTGCAATAAAGAGTTTTATCTATCTATCTATCTAAAGGAAAAATAATGATGTTAAAAGAAGAATCCCATGCTTTATTCCATTTTATTTAAACCATGTTTTCCACCTTACTTTAGGGAGCGTTTCTGTTTTTACAGCGATGCTCAAGACCACACGTGGATAACCTGTCTTTTTTTTCTGTTTTTCTTTTTCTTATGGTGCAATAAAGACTCTATCTAAGTAAAATAAGGATTCTTCTTTTAACATCATTATTATGCAATACAGCTGAACGTGATCTTCAAGTATTTTCCTGATTAAGAATCGACATAATATATATATTATAATATAGCACATATATATATATATATATATTGGCGGACTTAATTAAAGAATCAGAACTTAATTTAGAAGCATTATCTACCAGTCAACCATTGGGTCTGGCAGAGAACTTTATGTAAATTTATAAACTTTGAAAATAATCTTAGACATTTGAAATGAAGAGAAAAGTCGTATCTGATCAAGATCGTAACTTAAAATAGAGTAGAAAATTTATTTCCAAGTATTATTAATATCTATATTTTCTCTGAAATATTTAATTCAGTGTCTCGGCCTTGGCACCATTTGCAAAGAGGTCGTAGATCATGACGCATTTATTTTTTAAAAAGGTCATAGTGTGTCACAAAAGTAAGAGAGCCTGGAGAAGGGTATGGGGTACTTTTCATCCCGGTAAAAACTATCTATAATATATACCTAAGTACTTAAAATTTCTTTTGTTTATTATAATTCCGATTTAAGGCTAGCTACCTAAATCTCTAATTTCATCAGCAAACCATTTAGGTAAACGTAATCAACGCGTTGTAAGAGTTACAATACGTGATAGTGACGATAGGCTAGGAACCTCATTCTATGTCATAATATATCCCTTGCGAGGTAGACAGAGCCGACAGTCTTGAAAAGACTGATAGACCACCACCATAATTCAAATAGGTTGCTAGTCTATCGCCTACAAGAAGAATCCCAAGTTTTATAGCCATTCCTCTAGTAGCCTTTTACGACATCTATGGGAAAGGTATTAAGTGGTCCTATCTTCAAGTGCCGGGAACCACACGGCACATATAAAGACATATTGTATGTATGTACGTGTGTGTATATCGATGTCTTGCTACAACATCAACTTCTGTTCCAGAGTCCCGCGTCGGAGTCGGACAGTAGCTCAGTGTCCGGGGCAAAGAGTCCCGCCGGGGCGCCGCCGCTGCTGCATCATCTACTGCAGATGCAGCTCCAGGCCCAGAGTCCTCAAGCTATAGCCCAGGTAACCACAACCTTCCATACTCCTTGAACCAACCTCTTAGATGCAGTAGCCCACTTGTGTCTAAACCAGAAGATCACAAACTTCTGTTTCGTTGACTTGTTTCTTGACTGGGTAGTCCTAAGGGAATGCCCCTAGTACAGCCACTGTTGCATCATCTACTGCAGATGCAGCTCCAGGCCCAGAGTCCTCAAGCTATAGCCCAGGTAACCACAACCTTCCATACTCCTTGAATTAGCGTCTTAGATGCAGTAGCCCACTTGTGTCTAAACCAGAAGATCACAAACTTCTGTTTCGTTGACTTGTTTCTTGACTGGGTAGTCCTAAGGGAATGCCCCTAGTACAGCCATTGTTGCATCATCTACTGCACTGCAGATACAGCCCTTGGCTCAGGGTTTTCAAGCTATAGCCCAGGTAACCACAACCTTCCATACTCCAAGAACAGCCTTAAAGATGCAGTAGCTCATACATACATAAAATCAAGCCTTTTTCCCGGCTGAGAGTACATCTTTCCACTTGCCACGATCTCTGCACATTCCTTCGCTTCATCCACATTCATAACTCTCTTCATGCAAGCTCGGCGGTTTCGGGTACTCTTGACCTGACCCTTTACCAGGACGTCCTTAATTTGATCAAGATACGTTCGTCTAGGCCTTCCCACTCCGACCTTTCCCTCCACACTCTCCTTGTATACCTGCTTAGTCAACCTGAAAGCAGGTTCATCCTCTCCACGTGACCAAACCATCTTAACATACCCCTTTCTATTCCTGTAACTACATCTTCTTTCTCATCACAACATCCCCTTATCACGCTCACTTGTGTCTAAACCGGAAGACCACAAACTTCTGTTTCGTTGACTTGTTTCTTGACTGGGTAGTCCTTAGGAAGTACCCCTAGTAGAACCACTGTTGCATCATGTACTGCAAATGAAGCCCCACGCTTAGATTTTCAAGCGATTGCCCAGGTAATCACGACCTTCCATACGAGTATAATAAATCTTTGAGACGCAGTGACATTCTTACTTTTAGGCAGCCTTTTGCAATTTGCGTTATTAATTTTTACTATGTATTACGCAATCTTTTTAAAGTAGCCTTTTGGAAATTGCGTCAAAAATGTGTTCATTAGTAAAACCAAAGTATATTCACGAAAGGGAACCATTACAATACATGTCAAAAAAATTGTGTATGTGTATATGCTTTTATTGACAAAATTAAAAAAAATTAGGTAGAACATAAAATTAATTAATACGTAAAAGTTTTATGTTCGTCAAAAGATTCCCTGTGCCGTGATGATCAGTGACTTCCCTTAAGTACAATGAGTAATCTGTGCTGTGTATGCAAGGTATAAAAGTTTACTTTTTAAACAGAACAATCTTCAGTTTCAGCAGATGGTGGCAGCACTGGCGACCCTGGGCTCTGGTCTGATGCCGCCGGCTCTAACCCAGGTCATGCTGATGCAAAGACTGGCGCAGAACAGGCAGCAGACAGACAGGTTAGTAAACTTAAATCTCCTTTTGTAGTAAATTATTAATTTGACATTCTTAAACTTCAGCCTTTTTGTTCCTCCTGGCGTAAGTCCTGGCTACCTCCTCACCATTCCCATGGATGTCGTAAAAGGCGACTAAGGGATAGTTGATGAAGATCTCAGATTGAGTAGTTCAGATGACAAAGCGACTCTCGTCTGACCTCTGCAACCTTCGCAGAGAAACTTCACGTACATTGAATCATAGTTATACATCCAGTTAAATAAATAAATAAATAAATAAAATGTTTATTTTCAAAAACTCTTTACATAAGTAACACAGTTGTAGATTGGTGCCTCCTTTTAAGCTTTACGCCTGTGCCAGGAGACGCCGCTCTTCTATTAACTACACTACTTATAGCTAAAATATATATATATATATATTTAATCATTAAATTCTACTTTACAATTTACATACATACATACATACACATCATCACGTCTATATCCCCTACGGGGTAGACAGAGCCAACAGTCTTGAGAAGACTGAAAGGCCACGTTCAGCTACCTGGCTTAATAATAGAATTGAGATTCAAACAGTGACAGGCTGCTAGCCTGTCGCCCAAAAAAGAATTCCCAGTTTGTAAGCCTATCCCTAATATAATTAACATTATGTATAATAAAAGCAATGCTATCCTCTATTTCACCTTTTCCAATAAACTTTCTACCTCTTCATAACTAAGTGGTTTCAACCATTCCAATAGCTTATCTTTGCATTGGTGATATGTCAAAATATATATTTAATTGCCTGTTTATTTTATTGTACAAGACAGATGAGCTCTTCTCGAATTGTACGCTGGCAAATTGGGTATTAGTAATTGGGACATTTGCCACTATGTCTTTCCGTCTCTTATTTTGAAAGGACGTATTGTAAGACATAGATTTATGTTTTTTTAGTATCAGTTCTAGAATATATAATTTTCTAACCGTCAATATACCCGTGGTTTTATAAAGTTGTTCTGTAGGATATCTTTTTTTTTTAAAGTTGGCTACTTTTAGTAATGCTCGCTGTGCGCGTTCCACCGACAAGAATTTAGTTTTAAGCGCACCTCCCCAAACGGGGATGCAGTAAATTAGTACTGATTGCACTAAAGCTATATATATTATTGAGAGAAGATTTTTTGATTCTAAATTACTGTCCTTCCCAGGATTTGGAATCACATGTCGTAGTGTTTTAAAAAGCCAGATCAATTTTCGCACTCTATCCGATAATTGTTCCAAGTGCGCGTGCCATGATAACCTTTGATCTAATACAACTCCAAGATATTTAGTGGATGAAACTTTATCTATTTTAGTACAGTTGCAGTCGTCATCTGTTGAATCACAGGTATGTATTTTTATTTCAAAATCACCTTTGGGTTGTGTGCGGTTATTTAAAGTAAAGCAGATATATAGTTGCCCGAATATACAGGGTTTATCACGATGTTTTCCCTCACCGGGTAGACAGTCTCGAAAAGACTTAATAGCCACGTGGAATACAGTTCAGTTTAGTAATGGAATTGAGATTCAAATAGTTACAAGTTGCCAGTCCATTGCCTAAAAGATAAATCCTAGTTTATTAGGCTTTCCATTTTACAATCAGTATAAAAACACAAACTACAAGTACACTTTTTAATGTTCTTCACTACCAGACCAGCAAAGACATTTTCTATTATTCTTCCAATATATATTATGAACTAAAATGTAGTAATTTTACTATTTCTTAATTTTTAAAGTCACACGACAACAATGACCTTTGCCATGTACGGTCAAAACATTCCCATAGCCTTATCACAAACGATTTAGTAACTACGCAATAAATAATAATAATAATTCCGTCGCCAACTTCTCAATTTATCGATGTTTCGCTTCTATAACCTAGAAAGATATTTATGATACTAAAATCATATTCTGAACGCGTTCGCTCTAATGGCATTGAAATGTCCTATTTCTAGGCAAAATATCAAGGTTTCACAATATGTTATACCTTTATAGGATACAATATGCTGTGTGGTTCCCGGTATTTTAAAAAAGGACATCTCTTTCTCACCATCATATATCCAGTGCGGTTTTGTCATGATCCAATATGGGTGAGGTTCCACTGCAAAGGTTGCGGAGGTCAGACGGGAGTCGCTTCGTGTAAAAATCTGACTCTCCCAATCCAAAATCATCAAAAGGCGTTCCTCGGTCCTCTTCAGAGACTTGAGAATAAAACCGGGTTATCACCAGGAGGAAGAAAAAGTACTAAGTTAGAGAGCAAAGGTCTAAGCTATATTTTAGGTGGTAGGTATCAATGGTGGGTCTAAAGAAACAGTGTCAAAACAAGTCGAAACAGGTCTAGAGAAGCTGTGTTTTTATCGTAGTTACTGAGTTATCACACAGATAATTATACGATTTCAATTATATATTAATATCAAAACAATTGCCCGAGGGTCGACCGCAGAAGTGAGACCAAAGATCAAGTATAAAGTTTCGTTTGCGTCTGTCAAGGTTATTTTTATATATTCATATAAGAAATATTATCAAGTTTAAATTATTATTTAATTTGATTTAAATTAAATTTAAAATTATTTTAAATCTAGGTTGTTAACAACTATCTATGAATAGCAAAGTATTAAATTTTGTTTCCTTATGTCAAGGTTGATAATATTAAATGATCGAACTTAAATAAGAATTAAATTTGAATATAATTTCAGATTTTTGTAAATTTGTTGAAACCTTCTATAAATTGGTTGAACAACGAAGGTGACGCATCACATTTAAATTACTATATATGTATGTATACATCATACAGTTAACAACATAAGTACCGTATTCTTCTTTTAGTGACTGGAACGTGTCCTGTCTCTGTCTGCCCGCAAGGGATAAAGACGTGATTATATGTATGTAAAAGAGGACACTGACTTATTACCTAACAAAACAATGTAGGTTCCTTACGAGGTCTAGAAGTACACTAAGAGAGGATTTCCCGAAATTCTCGCGGGAACCTTAATAAGCGAGAATTTTAGTTTTACGCGACCGAAGCCCCTGGCAAACTCTGGATTCAACATACAAATAATCAGATATTAGTAATCGTATAACGAAATTTGAGCAAAAAATAATAGCATTCAATGAATGTAAATTTTCTTTTCGGTTTTGATAAAAATATTTATTTTTATACACCCCTTTGTAGATATATAAACATATTACATTTTTGTCTGTATCACTTGGCACGATTCCAACTAAGCAGATTCGTGCTCTATTGTTTCATTAAATCGTTTCAATAACATATACTGATGTTGTATTTTATCTTCATTCACTTAACATAAGTTCAGGGTTTGATACCGTGCCAGAACGACTTTCCTTGCCAATTCGATATTTAGGTAATGTATCGATTTAAAATATCATTTTTACAGTCAATAAATAAATACATACGTAATAAATACATACATATAGACGAGACAAATTACGCAGATTGAGTTAGCCTCGAAGTAAGTTCGAGACTTGTGTTACGAGATACTAACTCAACGATACTATAATAATAACGAATTTATAATAAATACTTATATAGATAAACATCCAAGACCCAAGCCAATCAAAAAAAGTTCTTTTCTCATCATGCCCTGGCCGGGATTCGAACATAGTGAACATAGTGTGTGCCAATAACTACTCATCCCGCGGTAATTTTTGATTAAAAAATTCAATGACACATGATCGAAATGATCTTGGCAAAGGTTTGGTCCAGACAGAAGTCGCTTCGTGTAAAAACCTGACTCATGGTCAAAAGCGCATCCCGGACTTCTCTTCAGAGAGGTGAGGATGCGATCGGGATTACCGCCAGAAGAAAGTCTTGATCAAATTAAGGACGTCCTGGCAAAGGGTCAGGTCAAGAGTACCCGAAACTGCCGAGCTTGTATGAAGAGAGTTATAAAAGTGGATGAAACGAAGGCAGTATGCAGAGATCGTGTCAAGTGGAAAGATGTAGTCTCAGCCTACCCCTAAGGGAAAAAGGCGTGATTTTATGTACGTATGTATGTAAGAAGTGATTTATTTTATTTTTTTATGATCATAAACTAAATTTATATTCAACCAATTTTCAAAATATCTGTTAATGTAACAGAGGCCAAAGTCTATTCATATTTATGAAAATAATCGAGTCAGTCTCGCCCACAAATTTAAATACGTTAAATGGAAACCGTTCATTGTTCTAATTGCATTTAGGACGACAATTACTGCAATATATTACTTGACTAAAGTTGTACAAACTAAACTAACCCTTTATTTTTAGTATATTGACTTGCTAGAAGTTACACATTTAGTTGCTTGAGTATACAGGTTCTGTCTTAGACAATTTGTTTTACCGAACTGTTAAATTTGACTTAGATAGTTTTAGTCGAAAAACATACATTCTTTATCTTTTAGGCCTTGATAGAGCCAATAGTATCTTAAAGATTAAAATGCCACTTTCATCACTATAGCTTAATGATAAAATTTAGTCGAAAAAGGCCTATTAATAAATAAATAAATATATACGGGACAAATTACACAGATTGAGTTAGCCTCGAAGTTAGTTCGATACTTGTGTTACGAGATACTAACTAAATATAGATAAACATCCAAGACCCAGGCCAATCAGAAAAGGCCGGGATTCTAACCTGGGACCTCCGGTGTCACAGACAAGCGTACTACCGCTGCGCCACAGAGGCCGTCAAATAGGCCATCAAAAGTATCAATTCTATCCATAATTTACAATTTGGAATGTTGCATTTAGATATTGCATATACAAATGATCTACATTATGTATAAATTGTGTTGGTATATTCATTCATTCATTTATATAATCACGTCTATATCCCTTGCGGGCTAGACAGAGCCAGCAGCCTTAAATGACTGATAGGCCACCTTCAGCTGTCAGGCTTAACGATAGAATTGAGATTCGAGTAGTGACAGGTTGCTACTATGTAGTTGTTGGTATATTAAGGTTCAATACTATTGAAAGTATGTGTAATACTGCAGAGCAGTACAATCGATATAATCAAATAGTGTTGTTCCATCCATGTTCGATATTAATATCGATAGTATCATCATCAAAACGCTATCGAAAGCTGACTATCGAACGGCAACACTAAATCGATGTGTTACATCCAAAACTAAATACATTCACTTACTCCCCATTGAATTGAACACAATGTCTTCAGATAGGCAGCGACATCGTTTCGCGAAACTCAATAATGAATAGGAATGTCTAAACGAGTGACACCCTTTATGCGGACTGCGGGAATACTTAGAGAATAGATTTTGTGATGCCTATAGGCTCCAAAGAGCATGTAGAATTCAGCTTAGTATGCGGCCTGCTTTATTTATGACGTGACATGTGAATGTCGGCTTTTTCTGAGTAATGTACGTTAGTTTGAGTGGTCGTGCGGTAAAAATATATACATACATACATATGATCACGTCTATATCCCTAGCGGGGTAGACAGAGCCACCAGTCTTGAAAAGACTGATAGGCCGCGCTCTGCTGTTTGGCTTAGTGATAGAATTGAGATTCAAATAGTGACAGGTTGCTAGCCTATCGCCTAAAAGAGGAATCTCAAGTTTATAGCTTATCTAAAGCTATAAGCCTATCCCTTAGTCGCCTTTTACGACATCCGTGGGAAAGAGATGGAGTGGACCTATTCTTTTTGTAATGGTGCCAGGAACCACACGGCACTATAAAAAAAGCGGTGAAAATATCGTGAAGAAACTCGTTCAAGCAAATGGATGTGTAATCATGATCCTACATATATGGGTTTCGGAGGTAAGAGGGAATCGCTTTGCATAAAAACTTGACTTATCCAATATCAGGATCATAGTCAAAGGCGCACCCCGGGTTCCTCACCAGATAGGTAAGCATGTAATCGGGAATAACGCCAAGGGGAAGATTTACATGACGTCATGAAAGAGCGGCAGTGGACGAGACCTTTTCTATCACACTCGTAAGGGGTTCAAATTGGGGGGAAAATACTGTGACATCACTAACGTCAAACACCAACTGTCCAATCATCGCAAAGAAATTGACGCGCTCAGCCAATAGCAGCGAAGAATCTAAATCGCGCTAGCAAAGATTTCACGAGTTGACGCATAAATACAACCAGCGACTCAACATCGTACCTACCTATGTCGCGCGGTTCATAACACCAGCTTAGCGGAAGATCAAGATCTTCTACACATGCGCTTTGGAAGCGGTAGTAGTTATAATTAGATTTAAGTGATGTGACGTCAATTAGTGATACCTTGTATCCAATTTTGAAAATAAATCTATTCTATTCTATCTTCGTGGCGGTCGGGCCCTAAGCATCGCTTCCTACAATACAAAACTAAAACCCTCAATTCTCTACAGACAACCCGATGTGGAGAAAGCGCCAACACCGTCGTCTCCGACCCTGGCGGAACAGCCCCTAGACCTGAGCGCCAAGTCTACCTCCAGCACCAGCGGCACCCCGCCTCCTGACTCCAAGATCCTGGATAATAGGTAAGATAAAGTTTAACATACACACATACATACATATCATCACGTCTATATCCCTTACGGGGTAGACAGAGCCAACAGTTTTAAAAACACTGAAAGGTTCAGCTATTTGGCTTAATGATAGAATTGAGATTCAAATAGTGATAGGTTGCTAGCCTGTCGCCTAAAAAAGCATCCCAAGTTTGTAAGCCTTAGTCACCTTTTACGACATCCATGGGAACGAGATGGAGTGGTCCTATTCTTTTTTGTATTGGTGCCGGGAACGACACGGCATAAAGTTTAAGTATTTAAAAAAAATGATACCAACTGTAATAATGAATAGTGAGTTTTAACTTCTTTGCTGGTTGGTTTGGTAGCTCAAAATAAATAAGGCGATACCAGCACTTGCTTCTTTTGCAGCGAAAATTGTAAAAGCCGATCAAGGAAAGAGCTAATTAACTTGAGATTATTGTTTTCCATATCCATATAATCACGTCTATATCCCTTGTGAGGTAAACCTAATGATAGAATTGAGATTCAAATAGTGACAGGTTGCTAGCCTATCGCCTAAAAGAAGAATCCCAAGTTTATAAGCCTTTCCCTTAGTCGTGTTTTACGACATCCACAGGAAAGAGATGGAGTGAACCTATTCTTTTTTATATAGGTGCCGGGAACCACTCGGCACATTTTTGTTTTATGAGCTAGATTATTATCTATGTCTACCCCGTAAGCGTGCGTGCGGTTACATGATGGGATGTGTGTAAATTTATTGAAAATTAAAAAAAAACTGCCTGAACGTGAGTTAATTATTATTTATATTGTCTTTTTTAAACAAATTTTAAGGGGTGTCATGATTTTCATTATTTCCCTGTCAACCAATTAAATAGTTAGTCAGTTAATTAGTTTGAGTTAAATAATGCATTCTAATTATTTAGTTACTAGCCAATACACAAAAATATTTTTGTTTTCTGTTCATACACAAAAAACGGCTGAGCAGATTTTGATGAATTCTAGCACAATACAAATAAATTTAAGACAGCCAAAGGCAGCCTTTATCATCCAATTATAGAAGCAGACGAATTCGCGAACACAAACTAGTCGAATCAAATCTATTTGGGATCCACGTAAATTTGAATAGGCCAATTCCGATTTGGTTAATGCGTTTAGATAATCCAGTCCGTATGGTAATACCTATTCACTAATTTGCCGGATTACTTAAGATTAACTGTTATGACTTTAGTTATGATCTAGGACATACCTGAGACCTAGTCAGTAGCTGAAAGTGCAGGAACCCAGAATTCGTCTGAGACTATGACCCTATGCCGTGTGGTTCCCGGCACCAATACAAAAAAGAATAGGACCACTCCGTCTCTTTCCCGTGGATGTCGTAAAAGGCGACTAAGGGATAGGATTACAAACTTGGGATTCTTTTTAGGCGATGGGCTAGCAATCTGTCACTATTTGAATCTTAATTCTATCATTAAGCCGAACAGCTGAACGTGGCCATTTCAGTCTTTCAAGACTGCTGGCTCTGTCTACCCCGCAAGCGATACAGATGTGATTATATGAATTGATGAAAAAATATATACTCAAAGGGTCTGGCTAGATTTATCGCTTCGATACAGAAGTACCTACGTACTAACGTATACCTAGACATGAATGATGGTCAATTATATCCCAATTGTGAAATTAGGCAATGGTCCGTATTCCGACTGACCAGCCGTCAAATTGAGGCCGACATAATTGGTATGAGACGTGACTCAGTCAGATCAGGAGCTGAGTTTTAAACCCTACGTTTACTTTTAAATCTGTGCGGGAAAAAATAGCAGCTGGCTCAAACTATGTTTTTTTTCAACTTCTTTGATGATGAGATGGGCTAGCAACCTGTCACTGACCATGGATGTCAATTCCATCATTAATCACGTCTATATCCCTTGCGGGGTAGACAGAGTCAAAAGTATAAATATGACTGATAAACCACGTTCGAATGTTTTCAGCGGCTTAATAACAGAATTGAGATTCAAATAGTGACAGGTTGCTAGTCCATCGCCTAAAAGGAGAATGTAAGAGGTTAAGAAATTAATATGTTTGAATAGGATCCTAAAACATTATGTCAGTCTCGAACTTACTTCGAGGCTAACTCAATGTGTGTATAAAAAAAAAATTGAACACTCGTTTGAGATGGCACAATAACTATTTGCAACTGTAATTGTATTTATTTGTGCTATTAGGATCACATAACTAGTTGTGCATATCAGTTGGTAAAACGTGGACCTGGTTAAAGTATAAATCTCAAAAAAAGCATGCCACGATTCTCTGTTGCATACAAAATAAAAATTCACATGGCCAACAATATCCACACTGTAAACGGAATTGCGTTACAATATGCCATTTTATAACTAGGAAAATTATATCATCCAGGAAAACTTGTCGCAATTTCCCTCGGCGTCCCACCATACCGAATTGGCCATAACCCAGACCGCTCACAATCCAACTTCCTAGACTTAGGGTCTTATTACACAAACAATGAAATGCGAATGGTCTCATTAAGTAGCGAAAACGAAACGCCTTTGCCCGGGGTCGATGAACCTTTGACAGCTGACGCCATGATGGATTGGTGGCCATTTTGTGTTATTGCAATCGGATAGTGTCGTTATTTCCTATTTTGTTACATGTAGTTGGTTATTTCATTCGATTATGGGATATGTTTAATTTGCCTCCGTTTTCTGTTATAACTGACCATCTGTTGGTTTAAATCATTGAATCTAGAGAAGTTATACTGTGATAGTTAACGACAAGTTTATTATCAAGACAACGTTCAGCTGTTTGGCTTAAGAATGGAATTGAGATTCAAATAATGACAGGTTGCTATCCCATCGCCTCAACGAAGAATCCCAATTTCAAGTTCCCGGCACCAATATAAAAAAGAATAAGACCATCCATCTTATTTCCCATGGATGTCGTAAAAGGCGACTAAGGGATAGGCTTATCAATTTGGGATACTTATTTAAGGCGATGGGCTAGCAACCTGTCGCTATTTGAATCTCAATTCTATATTATAAAGCCAAGCTGAACGTGGCCTACCAGTCTTTTCAAGACTGTTGGCTCTGTCGTCTATATAGAAGTGACTATAAAATAAATAAACAATATTTACATATACGTATGTGTAATTAAACAATTTTTAAGCAAATACACACAGGTACGGGTCAAAACATAACCTCATTTTAAGAAGTGACTATCAAAACGGTTCCTGAATGATCGATTTATTCACTATCGCAATATAGTTTGATGTAAGCGCAAAATATACATGGATTTCAACACAACAAATAGAGAAATGGGCTGTACGATAATCCGTTTTGCAAGACGTCGCCGCCCGAACGTTGACACTGAGATAATGACAGGAGCACTGACCTATAGCAACGAGTTTATTTTAAAAATATGTTTAAAACACACAATTATATTACACAGATATAAAATCCGGAATATTGCTATGTATGAAATGACTAAGGATTGTACAGGCATACAAACATTTCTACTATGTGAGACTCATTTGACTCTCTTTACCTCGTAAGGGTTAAAGACGTATGTATATTTATGAATGCGAGTACTATACTATCGGGCCGTTTTAAATAAATACATACATATAATCACGTCTTTATCCCTCACGGGGTAGACAAATCCTACAGTCTCGAAAAGACTGTAAGGCCACGTTCAGATAAATGGCTTAATAATGGAATTGAGATTAAAATGTGTGTAATTCAAATCGCTGAAGGTATTTATTTTAATTGTAAAAACTTTAGTTAGTTACCTTAAACGCGAATTTACGTAGGTAAATGAAATGTTACGCACAGAACAAAGCAGAGCGTGTCTACCCCTTGACGCGCCGATCGTACTCTGCTCTGTGGTGATAAGCGTTCCTTGACATTCCAGACGTAAATTACTATGAAACTCTTATCAGTGGACTGATTACGTACAGTCCTTTTATTGACACTACAGGATAAAGAGGGGTGTTATAGTTGTGACGTGTTTGTGTAAAATTAAAAAAATATAATAATTTTTATTCGAATAAATACGTTTTCTGTCAAAATGTTAATGAATAAAAAAATGCTTTTAAAAAAAAATCACTTTTATTTTATGAGCATATTTTTAACGGAAATGAACTCGTGCAAACATCATGAAAACTCTGTTCTTTAGATGATATAAATGACTGGAATGCGAAATAATAATTGATGATCCTTAATCATATGTCCTCAAATAAACTGAAGTAGATAATTCAGGTATGATCGATAACAAAAGTGGTTGCACAAAATTGAAAAATTTATGCCTAAAATGACATACATTTTTCAATTTTTTTTTTCAAAATAAATTTACTCACTTTTTGAATTTCGACTTATTTGCTTCGCTACCTAATTTAACATTGTTTTGAACATAACCTAGTAGTTCCAAGTAGGGTAAGGTTACTATGAGTGCCTAATAATAACCCTAAATAAATAAATAACCCTAGAGATTTCGAATCCAGCACTTACTTATAAATTCCATCAAACTATTAATTATTCTTATCGCCATTACGACTTGAGCAAAAGTGAACTTTGGCAAAGACAAGATGCGAATTATATACATTTACATATAACATATTTATCCCTCACGGGGCCACAAAGCCAGCATTCTCTAAAAAAACTCGATAGCCCTATCAGTCGAATTAAATCAAGCTTAATGATCGAATTGGAACGAGATATTAACAGCCCAAAAAAGCCTCAAGTTTTAAAAGCCTTGCCCCTGATAGACTTAAACAGTGACAGAAGTAAGGCAGCTGCCTAACTTCTTCCAGCTGGAACACACGATGTTTTTCCATCGCTACTATACCAGCGTGGAAGATCCGAATAACATCGATATTATACACAATAGCAATCGATAACTGAATAAATTCATTCGGCGAGCCGCGATCTGGGTCGTATGACTCTCCAAAACAAATAAAAATGCAACGATAGCAGCCGGTGCATCGACCTTGCATCGAAAGCAGCCCATGCTGAAATGAAATCTACACTCATTATAATAAAGTACAAAATTCCCGACGAAACTCATCGAAAAATAAGAAAGCTAGATGAAACTGAAGACGCTGAGAGAATACAAACGATTTTAGACTTAAAACTGAATGTTTACGTTCATTTTTTGAGTGGACAGTGAATGGATGAAGGGTGATAAAGATGTGTTCACAGCGGTCGGTTATCGACATATGGTTAGAATAAATATTTCTTACTTATCTCATATGAATAGTATCGTAATGGCCGATTGTGATGACCACACGACGTAATTTGGGTGTGTCCATTTATGTGACGTTATAAAGCTACTCGTTAATAAGTTTCCGTGGGTTTAATCGTTTATAGTAAACTAACGGGCTTGCATAGACATATTAATAAAACAATTGGGAATCATACGTCGATTTTATGGTTTACTATTAATTGTACGACATATTGAACGTGGTAGATTTATGATACAGTGTGTATAGCGGTATAGAATACTTCTTAGTTTCACTGACAATACTACTCGTACCAGGCATCAACATTTCTACATACTTATTCGGATTTATACTAATTATAAGTATGATCACAGAATGCAGTTTGTGAGTACGTTCCTACAAAGATTTTCATAAGGTTATAAAACCTAGGTAATTAACTTCTTATGGCAAAACAGATCTAGTTTCCATCGACAACAACCTTTGGGTAGAACGCCATTATGTCGAATTGATACAGCGGTTTTTCTATATTTTATTATGTTCTTGTCGTAGGTTAAAGCGCACAGCCCTCGACAGTGCCGGCAACAGTCAACGGCGATATACCGAGGACGAGCTGCAGTCTGCCCTCCGCGACATCCAGTCCGGCCGGCTCGGCACCCGGCGCGCCGCCGCCGTGTACGGCATCCCCAGGTCCACTCTCCGCAACAAAGTCAACAAGTTCGGCCTCCACGTCGACCAACACGACTCTGAACCCGACAGCGACCCCGAAAGATCAGACTCACCCCCATCTGTCATCCTCAAAATACCAACATTCCGACCACCCGAGGAAAACAGCTCTTCCCCGGCCACCCCCGTCACCACTCCCGTCACGCCCATCACCCCGATGATCCCACCTCCGCAGCCCCCGGTCAATCCCTCCACACATTTGCCAGCCTTCTTCGCCGATCCGCCGAATCATCAGCATCTCTTCACTTCCATCAATGATGTCATAGTGAGGAGCATCAGCCAGAAATTCCAGCAGCTCCCTGACAGACCGCCGCAGGCCAGCGATCTTCAGTTCATGCGAGCGCCGGACAGACACGTCTCCGTTATCAAAACTCCTCCGGAGAATCAGAGGAACTATCCGGCTCCGAGCAACTCCAGAGCCCAAACTAACAACAACGGTCAGCCTGCAGCTGGAGGGAAAGGAACGCGACCTAAACGAGGGAAGTATAGGAATTATGATAGGGACAGCCTCGTAGAAGCTGTGAAAGCGGTGCAGCGAGGGGAAATGTCGGTACACAGAGCCGGTTCTTATTACGGTGTGCCGCACTCTACACTGGAATACAAAGTGAAAGAGCGGCATCTCATGCGGCCGAGAAAACGCGAACCGAAACCTCAGCAGGACATAAAGCCACAGCCACCGAAGCCTCAGCCTCCGAAACCGCCGACGAAGCCCTTCTCCAACGGCCTAAATGGACCGGAGACATCCGGGTATCCGCCGAGCTACCCGTTCTGGCCGAACGCCGGCTTCCCGCCGCCATCGCCGGATTTATACGCATCACACATGATGCGACGGCTACGCGAAGAAGCGCCTCCACCGGCGAATGGATCGTTTCTGGAAGGCATCATCAGGTCGAGTCTTGAGCGGCCCCGCGCTGCGCTACTACAGCAGCTAACAGCGGATCCTCGGCCGCCGATGCCATCATCAGAAGCGCCCAGCTTGCTTCGGAGGCTGGCCGGTTCGCCTGCAGACGATGGGCCGCCTGCTCGACGTCCTCGGATGGATAATGCGGATCTAGCGGCGGATATCCGTGAAACGGTGCAGCGGCTGCGCGCCGACAAGCTGCGGCCACGCAACGGCACGCCAACGCCGCCGAGTGCCGCGTCTCCGCCGCTCGCGCCGCTGGACGCGCCGCTGCCCGCTCCGCTCGCCGCGCCGCCCGCCGCGCCGCCCACCGCGCCGCCGGACCGCGCCTAGTACTGGCGACTGCTGCGCCCGTTCCAGTGACGTGACTCTAGTGTTAACTCCTAGTGCTGGTCGCCCGGATTGAGAGCCGCGCCGAGACTCCGATCTCCTCAGCCTTGTGATAATATAATGTAAAGTACATTCCGTTGGGAGAGGCGCGCATCCGTGCCGACTCGTTCGCTCCGTATCCGCCGTGTCCGAACCGGACGCATCGCATCGCGACTTAGTGTGCAATAGAACGTTTGATTCTTCATACAAACTCACGCATTATTTGTGTATACTGTTGTAGTGACAATAACGTTAGTTACAGGCTTTTATTCGTATTTTGCAGATCGACTGGGTTGGATCAGTTCGCGTTACATTTTCATACTCTATGGTATTGCCGGTTTACGTTTTGCTTCCCTCAGCCCAGACTATCTCTCACAGTTTATCTACACATAATCACCAAATATCACAATAGTTACCTAAAAGTCACAACCAGTTCAATGTACCACAGCTTTACTTATGCAATATCGCAATAAAACTAAATACAGTTAGTTCACGAAGATCGGATATTTCGGATGACGTGGCTGTGGCATCCATTGTATCCATCGAAAATGCTTTTTCGTATTAAGTAGTTTCGTTTCTAAGAGACAGATGAATGACGTTAATTTGAGTAACGTTACAATTGTATCGTTTCAATAAAAAAAAAATACTGGTAGGATCTAGGATACCACAGCGACACAAGGATTGTACAAAATTTCTGCAAAACAGGAGCCTCGATTTTTGACCTTGTTTTAAGTAAAAGACAACCAAAAGTTAACGTTAAAAAATTAAATATTTAAATAATTTTAAGTAAATAAAAAAAAAAACAATGTAACAAATTAAATATAAAGCTAGCTATGAGTGTAAATGTTATCGATTTTTAAGTGAACTATTGCAGATTTTGTGCGTGTTTTTTATAATTAGATAGGTAATATATTGAATGAAATTATTAGTGCTATATGCGTAGAACGGTTTTCGTGCCGTCTTTTTCTAACGCGAGATTAATGAAAAGGACAGTAGTACAGTTCGGACTTATGTGCAATTATTATTTTGTAAAAAATAGTAATTTAACTGTGTCTAAGCTAGCACGTGGTTTTCCATATTACTGAATGTGATATTTAGGTATTACGGACGGGTGCGGTTTGCTTGCCGACTGCGGGCCCCTGGCCTAGGTGGACCTACATACCTGTATGTACGTCTAGTGAACTTATATATATATATTTTATGTACTCGATTATTGTATCTTAAGAAGATATATCCTTATTTTTCAAGGTCCAAGTTTTAAATGTTTTATCGACTATACAAAAGTGTGAATAATCATTATTATATTCTTGTCAACTTTAAAAATTATTATCCCAAAAATCCTCAAAAAAAAAAAATTAAAGTAATTGATATCTTCAAATTTGTGAAATTTTTTGGTGTTCAATCAAAATATATTATTGAAATACGAGATGAAAAAAAATGTATACGCTCTCCCAAGATAAATTTAGGTGAAAACTATTTGGATAAAAATATCATACGATAGGTATTGTAAGTAATGTGTACATGTGCGCCTCATGGAAATTAAGAAGTCTTTGTATTATGTATGTAATTAAAATATACATATATTATATACAAGTTATAAAAATAATGTCGTACATTTTCCTTCGGAGACCACGGATCGTGCAAAATAGGTAGAGGAGCCACTCGATACTTCGGTCTTAGCTTGAATCCACGGACTGAAACCTTATTCAAATTTAGAAAAAATTGTAAAGAAACGATATCCAAATCATAATACATATCCCGTACGTCGAAATGTCGAGTGTATTCTCTTACAAAAAAAAAAAAAACAAATTTTTATATTCAAAATTTTAAACTAGTCGATAGCATCTTTCTCGTTCATTTCTCTGTGCATAATTTTTGACGTCTTTTTAGCATTTATTAAGAAAAAATCGTTCTATATTAAACGTTATGTGCATTTATCTATACAATGTTTTTTACATTGTATTTATGGTGAAAATTGTGTCATGTTCACTACAGCCCCACCAGACCGCATTTCGAATCAAATCCGAGAGAAAATTAAAATTAAATAACGAACAACATTTTTTCGAAAATACGTACACTAAATGTGTCGCGCCTGGCATTTGTTGATAGCTTAAAAACGGTTATTTTGTGTAAGTTTGTACAGAATTATAGGATGGGACATTTTGCAAAGATAACCTAGATATTAATGAACATTCCGTTTAGAATGTTACTAGTTTTTTTTTTAATTATAATATGAAAAAATATTTTTTTCACATCGGGAACAAATTATGTTGTTTAATCTTATTTTGTAACGTTAGTTAATTTTAAGTGGCTTTATTTTAATAACCCTATATTATGATTATAATATTATATTGAGATGTTAAACATGTCATTGTTTTTGTGCAAAGTGTTTGGGGTTCGAACCCGGTTTAAGAGAGATGTGACTGATATGTAGTAGATAACGCCGAGTGGCAACAGGTCTGTACAAAGGTATACGCCGCCTTAACACTTAAAATGTTATTTCCATTGGTCTCATTTCGTTAAAATAATCGCCTGCGCAATAAAAGTAGCTAATTTCTACGAGTTTACACTAATGCTGAATCCAAAGCAATTTCCGCGAAGCCGATTTATTTTTAATTTTAAAAAAGGCGTGTTTTCATTACAAATACATACTTTAATATGTAGGTACTGCCTCAGATTAAATGAATACCTCATTATAAATAGAAGACATTGAGTGTTACAATTATACGACAAAAACAAAATTTGTATTTTTCACAGATAAAAATAAATTCTGTCACAAAATTGAGAGTGACAACATTTGATACACATTTGAGCTTGACAGTACGAAAACATGCTTTTTGATGAGACCATTGGGTTTATTAGTGAATCATTTTTATTGTATATTGTTCAATCATTTTTCCACATAGTTTAAGAATTTTAGTTAATACACTAGTGTAATTTTCAATTTATAGGTAGCAGGTAGTGATTCTTTCATATTTTGTTAATTTTTTTTCGTAAATGTAATAAATCTGCGTAAGGGTTAGGTTAGGATCTTGAACGGTCTACGACGGTCCAGGAACAAAAAGACAATGAAGAGAAATTGCATTTTTAATTAAACATTAAGATTCCGCGAGATTTGTGAATGTGTTTCTTATGAGTGCAGACCAACTTTTCCTTTGGCAAAAACATTACGCCTATTTTTTTTAATTTTAATTGCAAAAAGAAATCATATAATTATATTTAAAAAAAAAAATAGATTTGTTTTTCACTTATTATATTATGTTCTTATACATTAATTAAAATTATGAAAAACTGCGTGAGGTTTTCGCCATATGGAATCTATAAAAGACAGCCAGCCGTTAACTCTAAGCATTCAAACTTAAAGATTGTCTAATACTTGTGACTTTGTACAATTTAGTACAATTTGAACTACTTAAGTGATTTGACTTTTGTTTTTTTCTTGAACTAACAATTGTACAGTCAAATGCACAAATACTATTTTATATCTATGTTTATGAAATATTTTATGTCTGAAACATTAAGATAGTGTTTATGCATTTGGCTGTACATCGGACATTTTCAAACATTCATTACAAAATATCTAGTAGACTTTATAATTAAACAATTATTTTCAATTTGAAATTGAAAAATTAACGTCTCTTTATGTAAGTTTCACTTGATTGTCACATGTTTTCTTTTTAAACCTGTATTTTCTAGACGGTTCATTTGACACATGAATTTTTGTATTATTACCACAATTATTGTATTCTAATGTCAATCATCGTACGACTGCTACAATGATTGACTTATTATTATTGAACATTTAGAATTATCGTGGAATGAATACAATATTGAGACAGAGATGTAACAAATCTCTTTACTTTTTGTAAAAAAAAATGTGTACAACAAAAGCATTTAATTTTAGACATATTAAATGTAATGTTATCATTATTAAAAGGTTAGTATAAATTCAACTTATACGGTATTTATAACAATATAAAAATAAACGCTTAATGAAGCACATCACATGCTGAGGAACTATTCTTCGTTTTGAGAAGGTTTCTTTGCACCGTTGTATGTTACTTGTGATTGGACTTAACATCTTAAATTCGGTAATGGACCAATGTATAAAGATAGGCGCTGTTACTTTATAATGAAGGTCTTATGTTTTTTAATAATATATAAACAGCTAAAGGAGCTAACTGAGATCAAATTATAATATTGTTATTTAATTATTGAGTACAAGTTTTAATGGAATATTTTTTTTTTCAATATACCTTACTCGCCTCTATTTTTTTGTTATTTTGTTCCTTTAGTTTTTATTATTATTGTTTAGTTTTCATAACAGATAAATAGGCGATTGCGTTAATTTTAACAACTCATTTATAATTATTTTTTATTAATAAATTATGAATATTATATATTTTTCACTTCCTCAGTAAAAAGTGATGTTCATAGGTTTATTATTGTTCTTCCCGCTGGAGGCGGTCATGTTTTTAAAAAAGACAATTGGCTTAAAACGTGATTGGCAATTTTTATAAATCTAGTCAAATTAAGAGAGGGGAATTTTGGAAAGCTCAGCTTAAGCGGCGATTTGACTGACTTTTTCATGAGAGTTAAAAAAAATAACGTCCAAAATTGTCGCATGGCGACAAAAAAAGATTTGAACTGTGGAATTGTAGACAATTTGTAAAAAAAAAGAAACTGTTTCTTACGTATACTATTAACTAAGATTCATTTGAGGTGAATTTTTTCATGTAATGTCCTGTATCTATAAGAACTTTATTCTTACGTTAACTTCGTGGCTGGTAGGCAGGTAACAATGTGCAAGGATATTTAAAACCTGTATACAATAAATTTCTTTCATTTGTTGAGTTTTTTTGTTTCATTTCTCACATATCTTAAACCAAATTGACATAACATCCTTCTATTGCGAATAGGAGGGAAGGCAATAGTTATTCACCAACTGACTTTCACTAGAACTTTGTGAAAAAAAATTAAAAGAAAGTTAAATAAATCAGTTTATTATTACATACATATGGTCACGTCTATATATATACCTTGCGGAATATACAGAGCCAACAGTCTTGAAAAGGCTGAATGGCCTCGTTCAGCTATTGGGCTTACTTAATGATAGAATTGAGATTATTTATTAAGCGATTTAAATTTATTCTTATTTGAAAGGCAGCATAGAGGTTTTCTCAGGCAACCACTGAAAAGAGCTTTTAAAAATTCCCACGAAAGGGAAACAAGCAAAAGCTAGTTTAAGTTTACACATGTGGCTTACAAATCACGTCTTTTCCCCTTACGGGGTAGACGGAGCCAACAGTATCGCAAAGATTGAAAGGCCATGCCTAAATCTTAGTCGCTTTTACTATAAAATGAATGAGAATTTACAATAAAATAATAAGATGTTTAAAACAAGCTGTCAGTCCTTATAAATGAATCTATTATCTTGTCTGTCGGTATTTTTGGCTAACCTCAATATCTCTTGCTTCTTCGTCTTCTTCTGCCAGGCTGAGTGGCTTTTTACATTGTATTCTGCCAACGACACCACAGGAAGTAAGTATGTGGTATTAAAAAGGACACTAATTTAGAAAATTACGTAAGTACAAAGAACCCTTACATATGACAAATTAACAGTTGGTAAGTATAAATACCTACTAATAATTCATAAAACTCGATCAATATAAAAATATGGCATCATTATTATACTGTGTCCTTTATCTGAAAATATCCGTAATTTGACGGTTGGCATCAACCAAATGTTTTTACAAAAAACACAATAGCTATCTCAAAATGGGAACAGTGGGACAAAATACTAACCACAAGTAACATATTGCTTTAATTTATTTCGGTTTTGCAAAGTTTTTCGAGCATTTAGCCCGAGGCGTAGACACTTGGTTTCAAGGTCGGAGGTTTTAAAATTAAATAAAAAAAAGTTAAAAACTAAGATGGCGGCTGATGCGCGCCAAAATGAAAAGTTAAACCAGTTTGGTTGGAGCGGCTCCAATTTGGTGGATATTTTCGTGCTGTCCGTTATGTATACTAGGGAATACTTACTAATATTTTGCCTTTAGAAATAAAAGGAGATGTAAGTATGTTTTTAGGTTTATTACAGTGTGTTTGAGTTTTTAGTTAATAGCGCCTTTTTATCAGTTACTAGGTAAAACTTTACAGAGATCTTGAAACGTAGATATAAAATAATTATTGATATTTCATAAGAATAATTATATTTTTTGTAACGAAGACATAAGCTTATCTGGTCAAATACCGCAAGACGAATGCCGATATTAGATATATCGTATTATACGGTATAGCCCATAATAACCATGACACAAGCACAAAGAGTTTAAATACTTAAACCCTTTTTAAAACAGCTTGAAAGTGCAAGTACCCAAAGCACACGTAAAAAAAAAAACAAAAACGCAAAACGAGTTCCGCGTTCGAAACCGAAATCAAGTAATGCATGTCAAACTCTTTAAGCTGCCTATTCACCGGTTTATTTTCAAATTTTTGTATTAAATTGCTTATATATTTTTGGTAAATTTACATAGAATAAATTCAATACACCATTTGTGTTTTTAAAATTCTTGAAAATCTTTTTTTTTACAATAAGCAAACCATTTGATAGAAGTTATTACCTAAAACAAAATGTAGGTTTGAAAATTTATTTATCTATTTCTTTTTAATGACTTTTCCACACAAGACAAAGCGACACGAATCTTAAAAATGTATGTTTTAAAAACAATAAAGTCATCAAAATAAATTTAACAATGAATGGCTTATAACGCCCATGACCTTCCTCTCAGAGACTCGCTCCAAACTGTGTGTATGTGTGTGTGTGTATACGCATGTGTGAGTATAATTCGGGTAGATTATGTACCCGCCACATTTTTTTTTTACTTTTTTCTACCATCGGCAAAGACCGGGATTGGTAGAGTCATGTATAAGTTTTTTTTTGTTTAATATTAGTTCTAAGTTGGGTGTGGTTACATTTTGAATGGCTGGTTGAACCTGTCGTAAAAATGTTTCGAAAATTTTTTGGTTAGTACTTTGTTGAATGGTCGGAATGATGCGTTTGTATGTAAAATTATATTGGCGATAAATAACCGAACTGATTTAATAATTCATTATTATTCTTGATTTTCTGACTGATACCACGACTACTACCTAGGTACTACTAACTATATCTGTGCCTTACGTTTAATTTTTTTAAGATTGCACTGTTTATGGAAATTTTTAAATAGTTTATTTTTTAAAGAAGGAAAAGTTTTATCATTATACCAGACGTATAAAATAAAATAACTTTTTATTTTTAATCTACTAAATTCGGCCCTTATAATTTATTTTAAATACCCATATATTTTTTAAATTTGGAATCATTGTGATCCAAATTTAAAAAAATATATACGAAATATTAAGCACTGGTAGGATCTACACCAGTCAAGTCTCTGGCCCGCAATTCGGCTTTTTCGTCGGCGCGCGCACACCAGCGCCTGCGCATGTGTGTTGTGCGCGTATTTTTCGCGTGCAGTCTTTGGGCAATGCACTCGCTCGATGCCCCTGACCTTGCACCGCTGCAGCTGCGTTGGGGGACCATTACGTTCGGCAATTCGGTTTGGCCGACTTAAAAAAAAGTTAATTCGATTCTGGTATGGTTTATGTAACTATTTTTGGAAGAAAAGTAGTTGGAAATCATAAATGTTCTTAAATAATGTCACAGTAGTTATTAAAAATGTTATTTTTACGACAAAATATTTTTCCTTTTTTTTTATGCGTATATACATTATTTTTTCATTGTTTAACCTCGGCGTAATTATCTTGGGGTTTCTAGATAAATACCACATTAAAATATATTCTTTATTAAGTAGTGGAATATAGGCTAGTTTACAAAATATCATTTGTTTCGTAAATGTAGAATATTTTGCTTATGCGCCTTTGTAATAAAATAAAAATATCACAGAAAAATATGAAATCTACGTAATATTTTTGTAAGTAAGTAATTATGTTTTCCATAATTATAGAGAGAAGTGCGTTTATTAAGTTTAACCTTTGCCATACAATTTTTTTCCAGATAAAGATAATATACCTATGACGCCTTTATCAGTTTGTGAGGATTTAACAGTTTTCCCTTTTCTTTTAAAAATATCTTAACGTTTAAAATTTCTCGTCGAAGTTAAACTTACATGATACAAAACGCTTCGCTTCGCCTAATTGATAACTAAAGTCATATCTATGAATCTCTGATATAAAAACCCCTCGATTAAAATAAAGTTGCAGCTGTCATTATTTACGAATATCGTTGCATGTGTGGACGTCATACAAAAATTTAAAAAAGTTAAACCTTTTTTTAGAAAAATTTAATCGGATTTCTTTCACACTTTTTATTTGTTTTTTATTGCAAATATTTACACACAAACTCACGTCATAATCTCGTCGATATCTCTTGCGAGGTAGACAGAGCCGACAGGCTTAAAAAGACTAATAGGCCACGTTCGGCTGCTTGACTTAGTGACAGAATTGAGATTCAAATAGTGACAGGTTACTAGCCCATCGCCTAAAGAAAGAATCCTAATTGCTAAGGCTATGCAAATATTTATAAGAAAATATTTTATTGTAAAGAAGGTAACAGTGATGAAATGCGTATCTAAGCAATGACTTGCTATAATACGCTACGAAATCGAAAGATTTTTTAATGAAAGAACATCTTTATAAATCACTGAAAAAATAAATAGTACATACAGTTTTTCTAGAAAAATACGTCTGACTGAAAATTTTCACTTAACCAGAAAAGGTGGGCTTTATCATAATATACTTACAATGACAACCCACCCCTTTGAAGTAAGTAAAACTAAATAATTTCTGCTTCACAGATTAACAAAAATGGTTTCACCTACAAGGTATTTGGCATAAAAACGAATTTAGAGTTTTCGTCGAAACAGTTTGCATTCGGACTAATGCGGCGCGCACATGCGACTATTTTCGAAAGAACGCAATTTTAGGCAAAAGGAATGCCCTTCGTGAGCCTTTTTAAATGCATTGTTTTATAATTGTGGCGGTAATTTTGTTTTTAATGGATAGCTGAAATGGCAGCATGGATATGACTATTACGTAGTTGTTCCCTTTTTCCCTTTTGCAACAAAATATATTTTTTTTTAACAAAGGAGGGAAATAATAATAAGTTGCCCTTACATTTAGCAAGATTGTCTTTGGTTTACCTACCTGTGTTTATATTTATTCATTCAAACATAGTTACAAATGAAATTTAAACTGAGTGATTTGTATTTGGAATATATTGACAAAAAACCGATATTTTGTATTTCAATATAAAATCAACAGAAGACCAAAACGTGATTTTTTGAATATCTATTTGTATACGGTATTTTTCTATTTTAAAGAGAAAGAAATAAAGAAAAATCTTTATTTGGCGCAAAAGTTACATTTTATATCAGTCTTTCAAGATTGCTACCTCTGCCTACCCCGCAAGGGATATAGACGTGATCATATAAATGAACGATGTATTTGTGTATTTATACAAAACGTATAAAATCGCGTGTAAAAGCTAGTTCAGCCATATCCCCTATATATTTCGTTAAGCACAAAATGTCGTATGGCATGACGACATATCATGGTGCCTACGTTCGTTTTTACAAATCGCTACAATTATGGGGAATACGCATTCCGAATACTCGCGTTGTTTTGGAAAAATTACACTTTGCCTTTAAATTTGAACATCAAGGAATCTATATCTTCTTAATACTAATTTTACATACATATAGTCTCGTCTTTATCCCTTAAGGGGTAGACAGAGCCAACAGTCTTGAAAAGACTCCAGCTGAACAAAACAGCAATACAAAAAAGAATAGGACCACTCCATCTCTTTCCTATGGATGTCGTAAAAGGCGACTAAGAGATGGGCTTACAAACTTGGGTTTCTTTTTTAGGCGATGGGTTAGCAAGCTATCACTATTTGAATCTCAATTCTATCAGTAAGCCAAATAGCTGAACGTGGCCATTCAGTCTATTCAAGACTGTTGGCTCTGTATACCCCACAAGGGATATAGACGTGACCATATATATGTATGTATGTAATATTATTTATTTACTCTCTGTAGAGGAGTCCGGGGTGAGAGTCCATGACCTGAATCCTCGAGTGAGTAAGTCGGTAAGAACTTATAACAAAAACGCAATCTCTGAAAATAACATCTTATGAAAAATAAGTAATAAGTAAAACCGCACGGCGGAAATATGATCTCCGTGAGAGGTTCGCGAAATAACAAAAGAAAAATGGACGAACGACACGCTTTTTTAGAGAAAAAAAAAACAACCTCATCTTGCATCGAACATAATGAAGATTGTTCTTATTTGCCGGCTGCTACAAAAATGGCGGGCATTTTTTGCATTAAAACACTTTAGGAGACACTGGTTTTTATTAAAAGCTTTTATTTCAGCGTTCAAACGTTAACCGACGGTGAAAACGAGGTTCTCATTTTACCATTTCTGAAATCTCTCTCATCATTAAGAGTAGATTCCTAGTGGGATTTTATTATGTCTGGAAATAACAGGATTTATAAGTATTATAAAATGATTTGGCAGTAAACTCAGCTTCTAGAGATTAAAAATACTGTCATTAGCATAATTTATAATTATAGATACCTACCTAAGTATCATTTGTAAACCCTATTCTACTTATAAAAATTAAATGAAATATTTGAAAATGAGGTCTGTGCATATTTCTATCAATACAAAGCTGATATCGCATAAGAGCGGATATCTCATAAAACTACTTATAGGAAGATCGTTTGTTATTTGCATACACCTTTTACGAACAGTCGGATAGGTGTATGTAAGCACGCTAGCTAGCTAGCGCCATCTTGTGATAACACAAAAAACCTTTAAAGAAAGTTTCTTCGAGCAAGTTATGAAGTCCTGCAGTTCGCGTAGCTATAATGTTACTAAGACTCGCTAGATGGCGCTTACTATAAAATTAAGGAAGTGTGTGTAGACCACACGAGTGCAGATTCAATAATAAATCTTGTCATATAAGTACAAATATGTATATAATATATAAAAAATACTTTACAATTATAGTTTTGGCGTCCAGTTGGGCTTAAAACCCGTGTCTTTGAAAAGCTGGTCTATATCTTCCTTGTCCAACTTGAGGGATGGCTGTAAAACAACCAAAAAAACTAAGTGATTGTCTTAGAACTATAACTAGGTATCGTTAATGCCTACCTACCCAACATGACTGTAGGCACTTACGTTACATGCAAAAGTGCCATATCTTATAGATATAAAAAAATTTCGTGTCACAATGTTCGTTCCCGTACCTACTCCTCCGAAACGGCTTGACCGCTTCTCATGAAATTTTGTGAGCACATTGAGTTGGTCTGAGAATCGGTCAACTTCTATTTTTCATATCCCTTACTGATTAGGGTTGTCCACCCTTAACTTTTTTTTTAATTTTAAGTCATTTTTTTAATATCTTTATTTTTTTATATAAAACAAACCCTAAATTTTTTACCTTTTATCACCAATCCCTATTTTTTAATAGCCATTGTAGTAATACACCGGTCGATAACTGATCAATCGTCATTTAATATTATTTATATGGCAAAACAACGTTTATCGGGTCAGCTAGTAGAAATATATAGATGATAACAGGTGCGACATATTAGATAAAACGTCCCAGTTAAGAGACAAGTTAAATTTTTTTTCTAATTATTTGGAACGAGAATAATATATTGAGTGCCCCTTTTCAATAATACAAAGCGATTTACCAAACCCCCTGTATAAGGTCCCCGGGCGGTGAAGAGGGAGGCAGGGCAGACCGTGGTGGAATGGAAAGACGTCATGAAGGTAGGTACCAAATTTAACACAAAAACCTACTTGATAAGAAATGAGTACTTACTGCTAAAGGTCTTCGGACAGTATGGGTGACTTCTTTTTCACGCACTTCTGTTGGTCTGAAACTATTAAAATCGTTGTAAACATGTTTATTTTGCCTATCACATGTTGAGCATTGGGCGATTGGAGACCGGACAAAGTGGAAAGATAAATTGCAGGAAAACGGACCCTAGGCCCGGAAGCAATATAGTGGAGGGTGCAACTGGGAATGCACAAGAATGAGAGAGAAAGAGAGGGACATTTTGAGCATTGGGTCTTTTAGAACCCAAAGACAAGACTAAAGCGAAAGCGTAATGTAACATCTTAAAACTTGTTCGAAAAATGTCTGTGCAATAAAAATATTACTACAAACAAACAAATGTGCCTATGTACTAAATAAAATTATGTAATAAATGTAGCAATGATATTTTATTTTTATGACATTTGGAATTATTTCATTGACTATAACAAATTTATTATTATTATTATTTGACATTGAAATATTGACAAAATGATCATAATTAGACAGAGCCTTTATATGCTGCTTATTTTAAATATATGTAGATAATTCCGACGCCTTAAGGTAAGAAGGTAAGGTAAGTAGAATAAGGTAAGGTAGAATATGTGTTCACAGAAACTGTACCTAAATCCTAAAGACCTACATTGTAACCATATTCAAGGAATAAATGTTTATGATTAAAAATAATTCTCCTTACCTCCTGTCTTGCTCGTAGTACTTGCGTCGGACTGATTGCAACACCTGCAATTATTATATCACTATTACTACATACTTAATAGTCCCATTATTTCTGTATGTATGTACGCGGTCATCTTGGAAAGTTGTAGATTAACTTTGTTCCTGTTTGAAATGTTGGAAACTACTGGTTCGAATTGAAAAATATTTTTTGCGTTGAATAGATCATTTATCGAGGAAGGCTTTGGGCTATATAACATCACGATGCAACTATTAAGGAGCAAAGAAATAATGGAATATGTGAAAAAAACGGGTAAAATTATTCATCCTTGAGAGCTTCAATGATGCCCAAAATAATTATCCCACATAGACGAAGTCGCGGGCACAGCTACACATACATACATATAGTCTACATCTGACGGAGCCAACAGTTTTGAAAAGGCTGAAAGGCTACGTTCAGCTGTATAGTTTAAGATGGAATTGAGGTTCGAATGTGACAGGTTGTTAGCTCGACAGAGAGACATCGCGTCACCCTCCGCCCCCCTCGACCATACCACGCCGTGCCCAGCGCCCGCGCCGAGGACCGCCCGTGCGCCTCATTGAACAAGTCAGTCTTTAAACAACGCGCGGACCGGTGCGGTGTGCACTTCTTATTAGCGAGCGAGTTTTGTATTTCTTTTTATAAGTTACCGAAGTAAAGTTGTTATCCCGTAGTTGGCTTTTACTTTTCAATCTCGCCCCGCTATACGCTATATATATATATTTTTCTATACTATTTTCCTCAGCTAGCAATGTGTTCGGTAAAAAAATATTGATGACTCACAATACTCGTCTCGTATTCAGGCAGGCCGGTGGTACTTGTTCTCCAATACAATTTAGGCCTCCAGGGTGCTTCGTTAGGCTGCTCATGTTGGGGGTCCCGCAGGGGGATCACTGAATAATCATCACTGTAAATGGTAATCCATACTAAACAATTTATTTTTATATACTTATAACTGTTATAAAATATATGAACTATATGTAAAAATGTGCGCCACTTACAAAATAATACAAGATTTTCGCAAATCCCACGAGAATTATAGATAGTTTTTTTACCGGAATGAAAAGTTCTAGATTTTTATTATATTGGTTCAGTAGATAACGTTTGAAGAGGCAATAACAACAGACAAATAAACTTACTTTAGAATTTTTAACATTAGTATCCTGTACTTACTTTACACGTGGCCTCTTTTGTTGAAAATAGCCACCGGGTCTTTGGTCTACTTCAACGTTTTTCCTTTTGATATAATCTGTGTCTGGTCTTCTGGTAGTGCTTCTTGGTGGCTGATAAGCTGAAAATCTTTCATGTTATCATCATTCAACTCACAAAAAAATTGCGCATTTAAAGCCACATTTATTATAGAATTATCATCTCTCCCCCATCGGTTTACACCCCCATAAGTTATGTACCCAGAGTGCCCCCTTCCGAATTATCTTTACATACATACATATATATCCTTGCGAGGTAGACAGAGCTAACAATCAGTTTGGCTAACTGATAGAATTGAGATTCATATAAAGTGACAGGTTGCTAGCCCGTCGCCTAAAAGAAGAATCCCAAGTGTTTTAAACATATCGTCTTCTATGACATCCATGGGAAAGAGATGGAGTGGTCCTATTGGTGCCGGAAACCACACGGCACTTATTTCTTCCGACTTTTCTCTTTCTACTTTTCCGGATTTAAGCGTCCTCAGTTTTCAGTGCTAAATTAGCTCGCATTATCATCTTTTGTGACGCCAGTATTTCTTCGGATGAGTAGAATCATCATCATCTGAATGAATTCCCAGAGCCCAGGGTCTACTGTTGGAGGAAATGTGGTAAAGGGTAAAACCTACCTTCTAGGAAAATCTTGCAAGCGAATACTGTATGTGTTTTTAGTAGGTATACACTCTAAAATAAAATTTCTTAATCCATATTAACATAAAGAAAAAAGATACCTATATATTATATGTTCAAATAAATCATAAAATCTTCATGAGTAACATAAAATCCTGCGAAGCCTAGCACAAAAGGTTGTAGGTTATAAGATTGGCTTACTCACGACCATAAGCGATGTGAATTTGATTCCTCATTTTCATATCCCTGTCCAAAACTTCTTTCGCCTTGCTGTTTCTCTGCCCAAAGCCTTAAAGTTCAAAAACCATTCTTCTATAAAAATCGATTACAAACTTGACCCATTTTTGTTTTTAATTTGTATGAATAGTAGGTCATGTTATTGTAAGGCGAGTGTACAGCCGAAACTACAGGGTGTAGAATAATGATATTAAAAAAGTTAATTTTGTAGTTGTGTCGTGTGGTTCCCGGCACCAATAGGAAAAAGAATAGGACTACTCCATCTCTTTCCCACGGATGTCGTAAAAGGCGACTAAGGCAAAGCCTGAAAAACTTGGAATTCATCTTTTAGGCGATGGACTAGCAACTTGTCACTATTTGAATCTCAATTCTATCTTAAAGCCAAATAGCTAAACGTGACCTATCAGTCTTTTGTGACCTCCGCAACCTTTGTATGGGAACCTAACCCGTATTGGATCATATGGTATCTCACCCAGTTGCCTGAATGTGCAGGTTTCTTCACGACGTTATCCCTCACCGTAAGAGCATCAGTTAGTATTCAAACTAGTGTACATAACTTCAACAAAAATCATTGTTCCATGGCCGAGGTGGGATTCGAACCTGTGCCTTTTTGCGCCATAGTTACGCATTTTACACGGCACATTACCGATGTGCCGTGTGGTTCCCGGCACCATTACAAAAAAGAATAGGACCACTCCATCTCTTTCGAACGGATGTCGTAAAAGGCGACTAAGGGATAGGCTAATAAACTTGGGATTCGTCTTTTAGGCGATGGGCTAGCAACCTGTCACTATTTGAATCTCAATTCTATCATTAAGCCAAACAGCTGAGCGTGGCCTATCAGTCTTTTCAAGACTGGTGATTCTGTCTACCCCGCTAGGGATATAAACGTGATCATATGTATGTATGTATGTACATTACCGATACGACTACCTACGCTTTAAAATTAATTCTTCTTAATTCTTATCTGACTTACGCGTTAACTGCTCTTCTTCAACATCATAGTTCTTTGGTAATACATCCAGCTGTGTGGTAGACTTCTGATCATCTTCAGGAATGGTTTCAGTCCTTTCATCTTCTTTTTCGTAGTCATACAACACTTCTAGATCTTGAGTCCTTAGTGGATATTTAATCTGTGAAATAGCTAAACATTTTATCTTCAAAGGCTTCATAAAATCTAGTTCTTCTATGCCGTTAAAGTTACCAGTCTCAAAAAAAATATGAAAAACATATTCGAATTCTATCGACCATGTACTTACCGCGACTCCATTCTGAATTACGTAAGTACATTAGTTGAATTAATAACGGCTGCTGATATGATAAATGGAAACGCAGATATTCAGAACTATGTACTATTATATTTATGACTCATAGTTGGCAAATAAACGTTTGAATTTGAATTTGAACTATGACTAGATGTGTGTAAGATTCTGGCCCAATATGTTTGTGTAAAAGTCAAACACTAGAATCCAAAATCTATTAAACCATAGAGCAGAATTCAAAAAGAAATATCTTACCGTAGAGCATAACAAAGGGTACTGCGACCGTGGCCTCCGTATCGTATGGAGCGGGCAGGTGGCGAGGGGTCCAGCTGAGATGGTCTTTTGGCCCAGCATGTTTGTATGAGAGTAATCGCACACCAGTAGCAGTCGGAGGTGGGGGGGACCGTGGTGGACGGCGCCGCAGCCCACGGCCCTGAGCTTCCAGATGGCGAGCTGGCTGAAATGACCCCAGGCTGTACCTCTGAAATGACAAGAATATGGAAATCCGTATCAGTACTTAAATTAAAGTGGCCTTGATTTTAAGAAATTTGATTTTTGCTGAATAGACGAACGTATCTTGATCAAATTAAGAACGTCCTGGTCAGGTCAAAAGTACCCGAAACCGCCGAGCTTGTATGAAGAGAGTTATGAATGTGTATGAAGCGAAGGAAGTATGCAGAGATCGTGGCAAGTGGAAAGAGGTAGTCTCTGCCTACCCCTCCGGGAAAGAGGCGTGATTTTATGTATGTATGATTTCTACTGAAGCTAAAACCCAGTCGTAATGTCTCATTTTACACCTGGAATTTATCGCAGTTGAGTTCTCGATGTCAGAATGGGAAGTCAGATACATTATTGACTGAACTCAGCTTGAACAATAGTTGTTGCCCTAAATGAAAGCACATAATCCTTTTGAGCCGCCTCTAGCGACATCCATAAATAAATACATAGACAAGCCATAAACCGCCGAGCTTGTATGAAGAGAGTTATGAATGTGGACGAAGCGAAAGAAGTATGCAGAGATCGTGGCAAGTGGAAAGAGGTAGTCTCTGCCTACCCCTCCGGGAAAGAGGCGTGATTTTATGTATGTATGTATGTACAAGCCATAAACTTAACGTTATAATTAAACTAAATATTTTTATATTTATATTTAAATAAAAAAAAATTTATACGGGACAAATTACACAGATTGAATTAGCCTCGAAGTAAGTTCGAGACTTGTGTTACGAGATACTAACTCAACGATACTATATTTTATAATAAATACTTATATAGATAAACATCCAAGACCCAGGCCAATCGGAAAAAGTTCTTTTCTCATCATGCCTTAGCCGGGATTCGAACCCGGGACCTCCGTTGTCACAGACAAGCGTACTACCGCTGCGCCACAGAGGCCATAAACGCCGAAGATATCTTGATTTCAGAAAGAACCCATCATTCGTCAGCTACATCTCAAAGTAACTTAACTCACTTGGCAGTTACTTTGAAGGGGGTGGTCAGTTGTTGTGGTTGCACACGCCTCTTCTCCCCCCACCACGCGTCGAAGACCTTCTTGATCGCCCTCTGGGCTGTGATCTGGTCAGAATCTAGAGATTTCCGCCATCTTACTTCCCCCACAGTCTGCCCGGCGTAGGGATATCGTACTGAGAAATAAATGGGTTAAAATAGATACATACATACATAAAATCACGCCTCTTTTCCGGAGGAGTAGACTACATCTTTCCACTTGCCACGATCTCTGCATACTTCCTTCGCTTTATCCACATTCATAACTCTCTTCATGCAAGCTCGGCGGTTTCGGGTACTCTTGACCTGACCCTTTACCAGGACGTCCTTATTTTGATCAAGATACGTTCTTCTAAGCCTTACCACTCCGACCTTTCCCTCCACACTCTCCTTGTATATCTGCTTAGTCAACCTGCTTTCATTCATTCTCTCCACATGCCCAAAACATCTTAACACACCCTTTTCTATTCCTGTAACTACATCTTCTTTCACATCACAACATTCCCTTATCACGCTGTTCCTTATCCGGTCACTCAATTTCGCACCCATCATACTCCTTAATGCTCTCATTTCTACCACATTTATTATGATTTCGTGTTTCTTTTGCCACACCCAACTTTCACTTCCATAATTATATTAATGTCGGGACCAACATTACAACCATAAAGATAACTAATGAAAAAATATTTGAAATATTTAGTTTAGGAGCTCGTGTTATGCGTTCGTTCTTCATGCGAGTTAAATTATTTTTTTACATTGGGCCTATACTTATATAAGAGTAGATATCCATAATAAGATAATAATTTATACTCACGTATACGTCATAGGTACTCTATATAATTTATAATATTAAATAGAGTGCCTAAGACGTAAGTTTACCTGTAGCCCTGCACTCGTCGTGCACGAATCTGCATTGGTCCGCGAGTCTTTGAGCCAAGTAAGCCAGTTCTCGATCCCACTCCTGTAATCGGAAGATCTGAGGCATTTCTTTAAAGATATAAAAGAAAATCACGTACCTATTACGTATTAAATCATGTATCAATATCATGTGCCGTGTGGTTCCCGGCACCATTACAAAAAAGAATAGGACCACTCTTTCCCACTGATGTCGTAAAAGGCGACTAAGGGATAAGCCTTAAGCATTAAGCCATACAGCTCAACTATCAGTCTTTTCAAGATTGCTGGCTCTGTCTACCCCGCAACGGATATAGACGTGATTATGTATGTATGTATGAGGCGACCGATCTCAGTCACGTGCCACTCTCTAGTCGCTTGACATGCGAAAAATCATTATAAAGGCTTAGTACTCACGACATACATCATAATGTCGGGTTTGGGTATCGGCAGTCCCCCACGCACTTTCTCGTGCCCAGCCGCGATTCTTTGTCGACGTCTGCAGAAATATATGTAGATTAAATCATCATCGGATTATAAAATCATCATTGGCGGCCTCCGTGGCGCAGCGGTACGCTTGTCTGTGACACCGGAGGTCCCGGGTTCGAATCCCGGCCAGGGCATGATGAGAAAAGAACTTTTTTTTATTGGCCTGGGTCTTGGATGTATATCTATATAAGTGTTTATTATAAAATATAGTATCGTTGAGTTAGTATCTCGTAACACAAGTCTCGAACTTACTTCGAGGCTAACTCAATCTGTGTAATTTGTCCTGTATTTATTTATATCTATCTGATGACGATTATTGATTATTTATATTATACTAGCTTTAACCCGCAGATTCGATCAAATTCCACGGGAACTATCTATGGTTTTTACCGAAATGAAAAATACCCTATGCACTTACTTCTGCAGAATTTCGACAAGATTGGTTTAGTAGATAACGCGAGAAGAGAAAACAAACAAATTTACTTTCGCATATTACATATATTTTGCCGTGTGGTTCCCGGCAGCAATACAAAAAAGAATAGGACTACTCCATCTCTTTCCCATGGATGTCGTAAAAGGCGACTAAGGGATAGGCTTATAAACTTGAGATTCTTCTTTTAGGCGATGGGCTAGTAACCTGTTCCTATTTGAATCTCAATTCCATCATAAAAACAGCTAAGCTCTGTCTACCCCGCAAGGGTTATAGGCGTCACTATATGTGTATAATATAATCGTAATGCTGAGTGCATCACCTGTTTATGTAATTCAGGATAAAACTCTTCAGCTCCTCGGTGAATTCTATTTTAGTGTAATTCTCGCAAGACTCGCCTGGGCCCGCCTGAAAAGCAAGTTTATTTATGTCAGCCATTTGTATTGTCTGAAATGGTTATCCAAAATTGTATACTTTCATCCCATTTTGTCCCGTTTATATTTATTTATTTACGAGTATCTATGACTTTCCATACTTGTATTAAGAAGTCGAAAGATTATTATTGTGAAAAAACATTTGTTATGCTATGCCGTGTGGTTTCCGGCACGAATAGAAAAAGAATAGGACCATCTCTTTCCCATGGATGTCGTTAACGGAGACTAAAGGATAGGCTTATAAACTTGGGATTCTTCTTTCAGGATGGCAGCCTGTCATTATTTGAATCCCAATTGCATCATTAAACCAAACAGCTGAACATGACCTTCCAAGACAGCCGGCTGACTACCCCGCAAGGCATATAGACGTGATTATAATGTGTGTATTGAGCCTCGCCTCGTTCTGTAGTAAGGAAATGGATTTTACCTACTTACGTCGGGATACTGACATCCGACATGTTGCCCCTTGTCCTGGCACAGCCTGGAGTATCTCACTGCGCAGTACGCGCGGTCTTCTACAGCAGCCACCAAGGATAGGTACACCATGAGGTAAAGAATTGGCATCATGTCGTCTGAAAGTTGTCAGAGTTAATAGTGGGAGGAATTTGATGTGCAGTTTTTAGCATTTTAAAATAGGAACACATACGAATTTATCCATGGCGGGGTAGACAGTAAGGTAGGTAACAGTAACCCTCCATCTCTTGTCTTTGGATATTTTAAGAGGTATATAACACTTATTATAACAAGCAGTTTTACCGAATGCAATAAAACGATTGTCTTTTGTCCAAGCAGGATGGGGTGCTCCAGTTAACATGTGGTTCGCGACACCAATAAGAAGAATAGGACCATTCCACGTCTTTCCCATAGGTGTCGAAAAGGCGGCTAAGGGATAGGGTTATAAACTTGGGATTCATTTGTGGGCGATGGGCCAGCAATCACTATTTAAATCTCAATTCTATCATTAAGGACGTCCTGGTAAAGGGTCAGGTCAAAAGTACCCGAAACCGCCGAGCTTGTATGAAGAGAGTTATGAATGTGGACGAAGCGAAAGAAGTATGCAGAGATCGTGGCAAGTGGAAAGAGGTAGTCTCTGCCTACCCCTCCGGGAAAGAGGCGTGATTTTATGTATGTATGTATGTATTCTATCATTAAGTCAAACAGCTGTAAATGACCTATTAAACTGTTGGCTCAGTCTACCCCGCAAGATATAATATATAGAGTCAAGGTGGTTAAACGACAGTAGGTAGATCCTCAAATTACCTGACCTTTCTACTTTTATTGTGGTTTTGGCGGTTAAACATACCTACATGGCAGTAAATTTTTCCCAAATTGCACAGTAGGTATGTAAGCTTATATGCTGTCCATAGCTGGCTCCAAATTTTGAACAGAAAATGATACAGAATTTGGAGGAAAGAATATAACAAACAATATAAAAAGTAAATTTTTTAAATGCAAGATTTAGTGAAATACCTACTTACTTAATTTTGTCACTTACCCGCCCAAAAACAATGATGTAAATTATCACAAAATTACATTAGTTTCACATGAAATAAGTTATAAAAATTCTTGGTAAAGGAGCGGCATTATTTACAAACTTGACTAAACGGAACTTTGATGTTTTGAGTCAAACTTAGCAATAGTGTCACATTGTCACTCATGTCGCCACAGATGAAAACGATTCCAACTAATATTGTAAATGTAAAATTGAGTTTGTTTTTTTACCTCTTCACGGAATATCTATAGAATTTAGTCTTGAAATATCACATGTATATAATTAAGAGTCTGGTGGAGGACATAGGGTACTTTTCATCCCAGTAAAAGCTAAAGTTTATGTGAGAATTGCGAAAAACCTGAATTCTTTTGTAGGTCGGCGCTAAATTTGTCGCTTTTCATGAGTGACGTTTTAGTCGATGCTTTTTGTAGGTGATGCTATTTGCATCACTTTTTTGCTAGATGGCGTGATATTTAAATTCGTCGTTTATTTTGTAGATGGCGCTAAATTCACGCAAGCGAAGATGCGGGTAAAAACAAGTTCTATATTATAGAACATATAGAATATTTTTTGTACTGTGCCCCGGATTTTTTGCGCGGATGGTTAAAACGTGTTTGTGTAAGTTTCCAATCCCAGTAGCGACTATTCGAATCGATTTATAAATTAATGAAGAAAACACAAAAACTGATCGATTATTTTATTATGAAATACAATAATTTATGTATCAGGATATTTACAACGCGTTACACTTAGGCTTACAATAAAAATATTACTTTAACGTCAACGATAGTTCACAGGACTATACAGAAAAAAAATGGAGGCATTCACTATTTTGAAAAACGAACAATATAACGAGTAAAAATACTTTTGTAACTGTAAAATTGCATTCCATAAAATAAATTTTAGGTTTTTTTTAATTCATTTTGTTTTCTCAAAGAACAAAATGCGTGGACAAAAAATATGTTTCAAAATGATAACTTGCAGAACAGGTCTCCGACATTTTTCGAAGATAGATAAACAAAAATATTTTGAGACAATTTTATTCTTTTACTCATAATGAGTGTCGTTATAGGAAATGCCTTCTCAAATTTCTGATTTTACATAGATATATAATATTACAACAAGCCAGATGAAATATTAAAACATTATTTTAAAAACATAATGTTTTTAATATACAATAAATGAAATAATAAGGGGATAGGTAATAAGCCAACCATGTGTGTATAATATGAACAGATTTGTTTTAAGTTAATAAATTAAGTTAAAAGCATTTCATTAGCAGATAAATTACACAGTAAATTTTACACTTCTTCATTTAAAACATTTGACAAATCTCATACCACAATTTAAATTTAAAAAATATAATTTGTGTGGCAAAACATCCTACACACGGTTTGTTCAAAATAAAAGTGTTTTGTTCAGAACATTGAAAAAAAATTAATAAATTCTTAAACTGAAAACTCATAAAAATATTCATAAAATATCATTTAAGTTCAAAATTGAAAATGATCATGAAATTGTAAACCACAAATAATTGTTATTGACGATTAAATTAAAATCAGTAATTTAAATTCATATTAATTTCATACAATTGTAATAAAGTTAAATATCTAAAAAAAATCATTTCAGTACTTACATTAAAATGGGACTGGTTATTTCCAAATAAATTGCGAAATTAAAATCACTATCATTTTGTTGCCATTTAAATCTATTGTTATTGGAGATTCTACATATTTTTTTCGTTTATCAAATATAACTAATAACTGATTTCTCTCCCGAGTCTTTCAGCGGTCAACGATTATAATCATTGAATAATTATTCAATGTGTTGATGACTTCATATATCCAAAACAAATGAGATCACACAATTTCATCTAACAATAATGTCTAGGTAGCATTGTTAGATAACGCAACATAAATAAAATTGCATGCCATTTTAAAACTCCCCTGTGCGAGTAAGTTTTTAGGCATATTCAAATGAATGATTTAAAATTGAGAAATCACAAAAATGTGACATCTCTTACTTGAAAAACCTCATCCAGATTAAATTTAAGAAATAAAAAATTAAGAACATTGTATGCTTAAAGTGTGCAGTGGTACCTACTTCATGAATGTCCGGCGTCCCCGGAAGACCAGCTGCCTCGGCACAAGCTGAGTGGACGTCGGATTAGTATTTCAATTTATGCAACTGTTTTTACTTTACTTTAACTAAGTACTTTAGTGTAAGATAGATATATTTGTGTGATGCTAATAAACTTTTATTTTTTAATTCATTATCTTGTTTGCTTATACGCGTAAAGGTCTTAGAATATAATTTGATCTGAAACCTCCATCTTTCATCATAATGTATTCCAATCATTATTAAAGTCATTGATCCAATTTCTTTGAAGTAAACTAACAATGCATTCGGGAATAAACTATGATAAAAGAAAGTTGTAGTATGACGTATAAGTTCATTATTACACTTTGAAATATCGTACAATGTTATCTGGGCATTAAATTTTGTGATGTTTCTGATTTAATAACTTAACTATATTGGTGTTTTTTTTCAATACGCCTAATAATATTTTTAAACTAAGCAACATGTGTTTTAACTTCATTATTTGGATTCTAACTAAATATGTCACAACTAAATAAGGGTCTTTCACATCTTATTATAGGTTTTATAATTTAGTTTTTTTTTTATTTGTCTATAAAGTAATTAATAGTGCCTCATATTTAAAAAAAATGACGCTGGCAGTTACACTATATTTTTAACTACATTTACAGATGAAAATACAAAATAACGTATGGAACTTACGTCCGAATAATTTATTATTAAACAATGTTTTCTCAACGGAGTAGCTACATCACTTGTACGGCTATCAATATGAATACTTATTAAATACGTTACGTAGATGTTGTCCAAATAAGTAAAAAAATTTTGGTTAAGTTTACCCCTCTCATTTATCAAAGCGTTTGACTCATCATAGCTCATTTAGTCAACCTATGGATTCATGAAAAGGCGACTAATAAAAACACAAACAGTTGTGATACAAGAATATGTAAAACCGACCCAAAATACTTTGCAAAACATTCTCACATTTTATTTATTCCATGCTGGATTGCTATAGCGAAAAAAAATAATGTACTTATGTCAGCTGCCTCTCACAGCGCCCAAAAAAAAGGCGTTAGTTAGCCTCAAAGATGTATCTCGAGTTTACAAATAGGCTAGCATCCTGTTACTTACTTATTCCGCCAGTCTAGGATTTACTGTTTGCCTTCAAGTCTTATGACCACTGGCTCTGTCTATCTCGTAAAGGATAAAGACGTGATATGTGTCTATTTTATTGTATCTCGAGTTTTCAAGCTGACAACTGTAAATATGAGAGTGAGAAAGAGAGGAAAAGCCACAACATCTACGCACGTAACTCGACTCTTACCACGAACGAAATTATTCTTCTATACAAGCATCAGTCATAAGAAAAATATCTATATATTAATTACGTGTTACAGTGAATTTTACGTACAAACCCTATTGTGATGATACAATATTATAATACATCGTTGTAAGCGTATGTTCCTAATTTATTCGACTTTGCTTTAATAGAAAAGAAAAATATAAGAATGATTCCTTATTGGTTAAGTAACTGGAGCTATGTTATTAAATAATGCTCGCAAATGCCGAATAAATTAGGACATTTAATGTGACAACCTTATACTATTAAAAAAGCTAAATATGAACATGTGTAATTAAACTTTACAGAGGAATTGTTACATAAAGCTGTACCTATTCAAAAATATACAAATTAAAAAAAAAACATGCTAGTTAATTTAAATTTCATCTTCTATGAATTATAAAAAAATGCGTTTATGAAACAACCTCTGTGTGTAAATTTCCGAAGACTTTTTTTTTGATAAATACAAACTTTTTGAATTTGGGTATCTACAAATCGGAAAGTTTATGGAAAAAAAAGTGAGTAAAAATAAATAATGAAATTTTAACATATAACCGATACCAATTCATTTCAAATTGAGAACCAAGTATCATTCCATTATTAAATATAAAAAATCAAATGCATCCACTTAAAAAAATATAACGCAAACATTCATCGCGGATTTACAGTGCCCGGCGCGTGAGTTGAACTATGGACAGTGCGCGTTTACAGAATTCGCTAACAGACGAAATGTGTTGCCGGGAATATTCAATTTTATATAGTATTTATATCGTCATATCAATGTTCTGGAAGTTCATTCTATAAAAGTTACCTTAATTTTTTTTTTAATGCCCCTCAGTCTAATTAAAAAGAGACTGTTCACGCACAATCTAAATTAAGTTTTATGAGTGTAATCGTTTGCTTACCCAAATAAATAAATAAACCTGAAGAACGAAACGCAATGCCGGGAAAGTGACAAGAGGAGCGGGGGCGCGTCGGAGAAACTTCGTTCATTCCGGCCAAAGCGCCGATAGCGTACGCACACGTTATATTTAATACAATCGTGCAATTACAGATACGTAACGGTTTGGACCGATATGGAATAGAAAAGACGTATTCTTATATTTCTGAATTGTTTATTTAGAAATCATAATTTCTGTTATAAGGTTAATGTCTTAACATCTTTCTCGCTCTATTCATTCGTTTCTGACGACGAGTCGAAGATATTGTGACTATAGAGAGTGACTATAGCACCTGCGCATACCGCCATTTTAGTTCAATTTACGTGCCGGGTGTCGTAGTTAAATTAAAAAATAATGGACTAAATAAATAATCATTAAGAATAATACATTTCCATTTAAATAATTCTATAACCTAGACAAAAAAGCGGCCGATTATAATACCTTATAATTAAATTATACCAGGCATTTCATTAAATGTCCAATTTCATTGATCACTCGCGACTTACTAGCAGTCTACAAAATGTGAATATGCTATAATTATATATATACAATTATATTTGGCAACTTCGTAAGCGGAAGTTTCATGTTTTCATATAAATACATTTTTTAATAACATACAATTTACGATTTCTCTCGAAGGATGACTAAAATGTTATTACAGCTAAGTATGTAAAAAATAATGGCTGAAATTTACATTTTATTTATGATATCCCTATTATTATAATTATATTGGGAAAAACCAAGGGTACATACATTTATTTAAAGTTTATTTTAAGGTATAAGTAAATTTATTTTATTGCGAAATTTTAAGGTTTTTCATTCGGAAAAAAAAATCGACAAAGGTTCAAATGTATAATGTCATAACAGTGTTGGTAAGTCAAATGAACTTACATAGTATTTTATATCATATTTTAAAATCTAAATTGGCAGTCGGCCAATTATTTCGGCCTTTTATTAATCAGTCTGGTTGACTGATGACAAGAAATATAAAAATAAAATAAAATTATAAAGAATTAATTCATTAATGTTAAAAGTTAGGTCCAAAAAGATCATAAAAAGCATTAAAATTAATTGAAATAAATTACACGTTCATAAATTTGAAAAGACGCGAAGTTGCGGGTGAAAGTCATAAACAAACTGCCTCTTACTTTTAAATCTCGAAATAAATGCATGTACTCCAAGCCTATGAAAATTGGATGGCAGTTGTCAGATGCTCTATAGATTCTATCGTTTGAAATTATAATACATTGTTTCACATGCATATCTCCTCACATGATACAGCCACAAATACACTAGACTACGACTGAATAAGACAAGTCTTTCTTTTTCCGCTCATTTGTATCAAAACGAAAGAGACAGACGTTGAAATATTCCATTCATGAAAACCGCAGTGAGTGGAGACGCTCTTGTATTTGAGACTAAAGTTTTCACAGTTCTTTTTTTTCAGTTTTGTTTACAAACGACAGAATCCGCAGCTAACGAACATAATTAATGTCTGTCTGTCTGTCTAACAGCTTGAGTATTATAAAACATCACGCGCACTTGAGCAACTATTATGTACAGAACTTACTTATACGCACTTATGTACATTGGTGTTATCATCTGAAATGAAAAGAAAAAGCATGTTTTAATTACAATGTTTATAGGTGAACTACACGAGGCTATCTCTGTATTAACCAGTGACATTAGTTATGTAAAACATTAAAAAAAAAGTTCATGTTGGGAACGTTAATGGATGTTTCTCATCTAAATATTGCTGTTTCTCACTTGTTTATAAATATCAATCTAGTTTCACAATGTGATCTTGAGCCTTTAAACTTACCTTCAGTATATTTCTCTATTTATTTTCAATAATTGAAGGCCCATAAATAAATATCTTACAGACTAATATATATATAAATATATGGTCCATTGACCATCAAACGCTCATGTTAGACAAGGACACTTTTTTATTTAAAAATTGCTATGCATGTAAGTATGTTAGGGTGGAATTTAGAAAGTAGATATTTTCAACCGGTTCAACTGAAAATTAGCATACAAAATTCGTTTGGATGATGACATTATAAATGATATGGTGTGTGTCGTTATTCTAAATTCCAGATTCTTAGTCTAGTTTATTCAGACTCTTAGATTACCTAGTTTATTGAAATGGGTTATATCAGACTCTTAAATTCGGTTATTGGAACGGGTCATACCAGACTCTTAAGATATATAATCGAAATGCGTCATAGCAGACTCTTAAGATAAGTCAATTGAAATTTGTCATAGCAGACATTTAGCTGAGTTTATTGAAACGTGTTACACCAGACTCTCAAGATATATAATCGAAACGCGTCCTAGCAGACTGTGAGATAAGTGAATGAGAAGACTGACTTGTGTCAGCGGTCGCGCGGGCGCTTGGCGAGCGGCGCGTGGTGGCCGAGCGTGACGAGCGCGGAGGCGAGCGCCAGCCCGCCCAGCGGCGGCGCGCGGCCCGTGCCGCCGTGGGCAGGCGCACCACCAGCGAGACTCACTTGTGTCAGCGGTCGCGCGGGCGCTTGGCGAGCGGCGCGTGGTGGCCGAGCGTGACGAGCGCGGAGGCGAGCGCCAGCCCGCCCAGCGGCGGCGCGCGGCCCGTGCCGCCGTGGGCAGGCGCACCACCAGCGAGACTCACTTGTGTCAGCGGTCGCGCGGGCGCTTGGCGAGCGGCGCGTGGTGGCCGAGCGTGACGAGCGCGGAGGCGAGCGCCAGCCCGCCCAGCGGCGGCGCGCGGCCCGTGCCGCCGTGGGCAGGCGCACCACCAGCGAGACTCACTTGTGTCAGCGGTCGCGCGGGCGCTTGGCGAGCGGCGCGTGGTGGCCGAGCGTGACGAGCGCGGAGGCGAGCGCCAGCCCGCCCAGCGGCGGCGCGCGGCCCGTGCCGCCGTGGGCAGGCGCACCACCAGCGAGACTCACTTGTGTCAGCGGTCGCGCGGGCGCTTGGCGAGCGGCGCGTGGTGGCCGAGCGTGACGAGCGCGGAGGCGAGCGCCAGCCCGCCCAGCGGCGGCGCGCGGCCCGTGCCGCCGTGGGCAGGCGCACCACCAGCGAGACTCACTTGTGTCAGCGGTCGCGCGGGCGCTTGGCGAGCGGCGCGTGGTGGCCGAGCGTGACGAGCGCGGAGGCGAGCGCCAGCCCGCCCAGCGGCGGCGCGCGGCCCGTGCCGCCGTGGGCAGGCGCACCACCAGCGAGACTCACTTGTGTCAGCGGTCGCGCGGGCGCTTGGCGAGCGGCGCGTGGTGGCCGAGCGTGACGAGCGCGGAGGCGAGCGCCAGCCCGCCCAGCGGCGGCGCGCGGCCCGTGCCGCCCGTGGGCAGGCGCACCACCAGCGACAGCACGGCCGCGCGCCCGCCCGCGCACGGCTCCAGCGCCACCGGCGCCGGCGGCCCGCTGCCTGGGGTGGCATAACATGAAACACGTATAGTGGGAGTCTGATCTGGGGCGTGTACCGCAGGATGTGTTTACACAAATATGTACTTATATAGATATAATTCTATCAATAATATAATATTATCCATAATAGGCTATTTGACACTATTGAAAATATGCTACGAATTGTGGTAATCCTATTAGATAATAATATAACAGAACATGTTTTACTTTCATTTGTACTAAAATAAGCATATTTTTGACGATTTATCGTTTAAAAAATACAATAATTTTTAAATTCTTTTGAAAGACCGAAACGCTCTGTGATTGGTTACAACTCCGGTGACGTCACACGCAAGTAAACGTCAACTCCTCCTGTGTAGGTAGTTTGTGTGTTATTAATGTTTTATCCCAGATATTAAGCTATTTCGTGACATTGAACTATTTCAGCTTCATTTTATTACTTTAGTGAAATAAATTCCTGGTGTTTGTATTCAAAATGGACAAAAATTTTGTGCGTGCCGACAACACAAACCTACCTGAGATTGATGCATTTATGGTTGCACTTTTCTTCAAAAACAACGCGGATTATTATGGTGCAGAACTAAAGAATGTAAAAACAGCTGTGTAAGTATTTTAAAGAAATTATTTATTTAGAAATCTTTATGCCATTTCACGCAAAAATTTCGCAGAATTTTATTTTATAGGATATTTTTTATTGTTTGCTATAACTCAAATATTGCCAGCATACTTACATCAAAATGATCTTCACACATAAAAACATTTGAATGCGATAAAATACTCTTTGGATCTCTTCGAGCCAACTGCAACCACTTCTATGTCTTATTGGATTCGTTGGAACAGACACAAACACTTTTTGCGGAGTTTTTTATTGAAGTATTTGTACATTGTGTTACTACACACCATTTATAAACAATTTTGTTTGATAAATTGAGAGAAATATAATCAAAATCATCAGTTTGCTTGCGTGTGACGTCACACAGCGTCCGCCATTACTATGAGAGCGTTTTTGGCGCGCTTTTTAAATTTCAACCTTTATAATTCATTTTTTATTATAAATACTGCGTATTTCTTGGAAATATAAATAAAGTGTGTTTATTATATCATAAAGAATAATTTTAAACCATTTCTAAAAAACAGTCAAATAGCCTATTATGTGATGTCCCAAAAAAAATTGTAAGGCACTTAAACTGGGATTTTTAGATAACACTAAAAATTCAAAATTCTTAAACAAAATATCTCCTACGTGTCGCTTACAATGTCGGCCTTTAGTTCGCAAGTTCAAATTATAGGACAAACAGCTTAAATATTTTTGCGCCATGAAAATTTTACTTCTAATTAAATGTAACAATATTTTCGCACCATAAATATATAGGACTAGAGACCGCCCGCGACTTCGGCCGCATGGAAACCCTATCAATCTGAAACTCTGGGCTAAAAAGTAGCATATGTGTTATTCTGGGTCTTTAGGTCTACCCACGTACCAAATTTCATCGTAATCGGTTCATTAGTTTTTGCGTGAAAGAGTAACAAACATCCATACTGACATCCTGACATACTCACAAACTTTCGCATTTATAATATTAGTAGGATAGATGTAGTAATACTGTAAGTATCAGTAAATCATTGGTCATCAAACTCACCTCCCCCCACCCAGCCCCGCTCCATCTCGACGCAGACCTGGCTGAAGGGCCGCGACGCCATTTGTTCCATTTCAACGAACAAACGCTGTCTTCTTCTGTATAAATCGTATTTCTGAAAAAAAAAATATAACAATACATAAGTAGGTATAGTGCCGTGTGGTGCCGACACCAATGGAAAAAGTATAGGACAACTCTTTTGAGCCAAACAGCTGCACGTGGCCTAACAGCCTTTTCAAGACTGTTGGCTCTGCCTACCTTGCAAGGGATATAGACGTGATTATATTTATGTATGTATAACAAAACAATACGATTATGAGTGTCGGCGGACGAGTATCTAAGGTAACTGACTCGTAATTTAAATAATTTTTTCATTCATTTGAGTGTGAAAGTTACATACATTTGTTTGAATGCCAACCAATATTCTTTCTTTTCGGTATGAGAATACAAAAGTCAACAACTAAAATGCAATCAGGAATAAGTTATGTTTCCAAAAGCGTAATAGCTTAACGAATTTTGTTGTATACGATTAAATATAATTTATTTTAAGGAAAATATGGTAAAGATAAGAGATATACCTGTTTTATTTTCCATAAAGCCGCCGCCACCAAAAGCAGCAGTAGAAAGCACGACGAGAAAGTGATGAAGAATTGCTGCAGATTCAACTTCGGATACTGAAACAATAGGTTATTTTAAGGTTCTAATTCTATGTATGTATACCGTGTGGTTCCCGGCATTGAAGAATAGGGCCGCTCTATCTCTTTCCCATGGTCATAAAAGGTGATTAATGGATAGGCTAATAAACTTGGCGTTATTCTTGTAGACGATGGGCTAGCAACCTGTCACTATTTGAATCTCAATTCTTATCATTAAGTTATACACCTAACAAGAGAACGAACAGCTAACAGCCTAACAGGAAATACCTAGCATGGTAAAAATGAAGTTAGGTAAGGCCACTAACTTTGGTAATAGTTAGGGGTGACTAAGGGACTCTTTGGTGGTCAGGGGCATTACATACCTGTGAAAACGAGATTTGTATCCACAGCGGTGGACGGAAATCGTACACGTATACGAAGAAAGTCGTCAGCGTAACGTTGTCTTCGACGCCGAAAGCGTGCTCCGATTTTGCGAACCTGTAATGGAAAGTTCTGTAGGTCGTTATGTTGAATTTTAATTTTTAGATTGATAGTTGTTAAAAACTTGTTATATTGTTAGGATTTTAGATATGAGAGTGCCGTGTGGTTCCCGATACCAATATAAAAAGAATAGGATCCCTCCATCTCTTTCCCATGGATGTCATAAAAGGCGATTGGCTAGCAACCTGTCACTATTTGAATCTCAATTCTATCATTAACCCAAATAGTTGGCCTTTCAGTCTTTTCAAGAGTGTTAACTCTATCTACCCCAGAAGGGAAACAAACGTGACCACATGTATGTATGTATAAAAAACTCGCTTGTATCTGAAATTGGTACAGTTGACGTCACTGAATAGCGTCCTCTCCGCGGGATCGGCCCGGCTGCGTACAGTGAGGTTCATGCGAGCGTGTGCCGAGCATGTGATACTGAAGTCGGCATCTACATCGACATTATACCCTAACGACTCTGAAAGCACTTGTATCCATGGCCGTAAACTTACAAGTGACACTTCAAAGACTTATATCCACGGCCGTAAAACTCACTTGTATCTGAAGTTGGTACAGTTGACGTCACTGAACAGCGTCCTCTCCGCGGGATCGGCCCGGCTGCGTACAGTGAGGTTCATGCGAGCGTGCGCCGAGCATGTGATACTGAAGTCGGCATCTACATCGACAGTATACCCTAACGACTCTGATAGCACTTGTATCCATGGCCGTAAACTTACAAGTGACACTTCAAAGACTTATATCCACGGCCGTAAAACTCACTTGTATCTGAAATTGGTACAGTTGACGTCACTGAACAGCGTCCTCTCCGCGGGATCGGCCCGGCTGCGTACAGTGAGGTTCATGCGAGCGTGTGCCGAGCATGTGATACTGAAGTCGGCATCTACATCGACAGTATACCCTAACAACTCTGATAGCACTTGTATCCATGGCCGTTAACCTACAAGTGACACTTCAAAGACTTATATCCACGGCCGTAAAACTCACTTGTATCTGAAATTGGTACAGTTGACGTCACTGAACAGCATCCTCTCCGCGGGATCGGCCCGGCTGCGTACAGTGAGGTTCATGCGAGCGTGTGCCGAGCATGTGATACTGAAGTCGGCATCAACATCGACATTATACCCTATCGACTCTGAAAGCACTTGTATCTATGGCCGTAAACTTACAAGTGACACTTCAAAGACTTATATCCATGGCCGTAAACTTACAAGTGACACTTCAAAGACTTTTATCCACGGCCGTAAAACTCACTTGTATCTGAAATTAGTACAGTTGACGTCACTGAACAGCGTCCTCTCCGCGGGATCGGCCCGGCTGCGTACAGTGAGGTTCATGCGAGCGTGCGCCGAGCATGTGATACTGAAGTCGGCATCTACATCGACATTATACCCTAACGACTCTGAAAGCACTTGTATCCGTAGCCGTAAACCTACCAGTGACACTTCAAAGACTTTTATCCACGGCCGTAAAACTCACTTGTATCTGAAATTGGTACAGTTGACGTCACTGAACAGCGTCCTCTCCGCGGGATCGGCCCGGCTGCGTACAGTGAGGTTCATGCGAGCGTGCGCCGAGCATGTGATACTGAAGTCGGCATCTACATCGACATTATACCCTAACGACTCTGAAAGCACTTGTATCCGTAGCCGTAAACCTACCAGTGACACTTCAAAGACTTTTATCCACGGCCGTAAAACTCACTTGTATCTGAAATTGGTACAGTTGACGTCACTGAACAGCATCCTCTCCGCGGGATCGGCCCGGCTGCGTACAGTGAGGTTCATGCGAGCGTGTGCCGAGCATGTGATACTGAAGTCGGCATCAACATCGACATTATACCCTATCGACTCTGAAAGCACTTGTATCTATGGCCGTAAACTTACAAGTGACACTTCAAAGACTTATATCCATGGCCGTAAACTTACAAGTGACACTTCAAAGACTTTTATCCACGGCCGTAAAACTCACTTGTATCTGAAATTAGTACAGTTGACGTCACTGAACAGCGTCCTCTCCGCGGGATCGGCCCGGCTGCGTACAGTGAGGTTCATGCGAGCGTGCGCCGAGCATGTGATACTGAAGTCGGCATCTACATCGACATTATACCCTAACGACTCTGAAAGCACTTGTATCCGTAGCCGTAAACCTACCAGTGACACTTCAAAGACTTTTATCCACGGCCGTAAAACTCACTTGTATCTGAAATTGGTACAGTTGACGTCACTGAACAGCGTCCTCTCCGCGGGATCGGCCCGGCTGCGTACAGTGAGGTTCATGCGAGCGTGTGCCGAGCATGTGATACTAAAGTCGGCATCGACGTCTGGCTTCACTGGCGCGTTCCGGAAATTAATGGCGGAAAGGTGGCGGTCTTCCTTCTTTGATAGGTTGAAGGTGAATTGGTAGTCTACAGCTAGGTCGTCTGTGAAAAAAAAAAAGTCATCTTAAGGGGATGAAACAATAGAAGTAAAAACCATAGTCACGTCTATATCCCTTGTGGGTTAGAGAGAGCCAACAGTCTCTGCGTACTTAACTACCGAATGTGCCGTGTGGTTCCCGGCACCAATGTAAAAAAAAGAATAAGACCGCCCCAAATCTTTCCCGTGGATGTCGAAATAGGCGACTAAGGGATAGGCTTGTAAACTTGCGATTGTTCTATTGGCTAACAACCTGTCACTATTTCCAAAAGTCTTTTCGAGATTGTTGGCTCTGTCTACGCCGCAAGGGACATGATCATTTGGACGGATGGATGGATTGCAGATGTCACCATTCGTACGAATCGTTAGCATATCACTCACAGTAACAAGCGCCCTTGTTGTACACGTCCGCGTGGTAGTGGTTGGTGTTGTCGCACTTGTCGCAGCGGTCGCCGGCCAGCCCTTTGGTGCTGCAGTAGCAGCGGCCGGTGTCCGGCGCGCACGCAACCGCTTGGGCGTTGCATTCGCATGCTGGAAAAAGAAAAATAATAACACATACATAGTTACATACAGTCAGTCAGAGAGACAGCAATCTCGAAAAGATTGAAAGGCCACGTTCAGATGTATGGTTTAATGTCTATACTAATATTATAAAGCTGAAGAGTTTGTTTGTTTGTATGCTTGTTTGAACGCGCTAATCTCAAGAACTAACTGGTTCGAATTGAAAAATTCATTTTGTGTTAAACAGACCATTTATCGAGGAAGGCTCTAGTTTATATAACATCATACGCTGCAACTATAAAGGAGCGAAGAAATAATGGAAAATGTTAAAAAAAACGGGCAAAATTATTCATCTTTGAGAGAACTCATTTGTTTTTTTCACATTCCTGATAAAAGCGCGTTCAAACAAACAAACAAACAAACTCTTCAGCTTTATAATATACATACATACATACATAAAATCACGCCTCTTTCCCGGAGGGGTAGGCAGTGACTACCTCTTTCCACTTGCCACGATCTCTGCATATTTCCTTCGCTTCATCCACATTCATAACTCTCTTCATGCAAGCTCGGCTAATAATATAAGTATAGATAATCCAAAGACACACTTACGAGTGCAAACTCCTCCGTTCAGCGGGTTGCCCCAGTGGCCCGGGGCGCAGGTCTCGCAGTGGTCGCCTATGGCGCGGCCGCTGCAAGGCTGGACACACCTCGCCTGCGAGTCGCAGTACGAGTGACCGTTGCATTGGCACGCTGGACAGCGGGTGAAGTGCCATCTGAAAATGAGAATATTTTTTTTAATCTAATGCGTAAAGAACAATCTATCTAATATATTTAAACGAGATATTCTTGTATATATATAATCAGGATCTCGGAAACGGCTCCGACGATTTTCATGAGAGTTACAGATAAGGGGCTTTTCGGCTCAAGGAATCGATTTATCAAGGTCCTAGGTTCGAGAAAAGCTCGGTTCCCAAGATATATATGCAAAGCTCGGTCAACCGGGTACTATGATTAATTTGGATAAAAATATAATAAATTGCGACTGGGTATCAAGGTACAGTTGCAACTGATCTGCGTACAAAGTTAAAACGTGATATGAAAGTTCTACCTGGCGTTTGTAAGTATGTAAAGGTCACGTACATAACCAAAGGGGGAATCATGACGAACGCTTGCTCAATAGCCCTGAATTAAAATCAAAGCAATTCCATATTAGCATACCCACTTAAATACCACAGGAATATAGTGCGTTCCATATATAAGCAGCGCACACGGCGAGAGCTGGCTGAAAACACAAGCACAAAACATTCAAAAAAAGAACACTAACCGATGTTGGGCGCAAACTCTGGGCGCGTGTGGGCGCCTGCTCCCCCCGGGCATGCACACCCCGCGCCCCCCGCCCGCGCCGTCGTCGCACCAGCCGCAGGCGGGCTCGGCGCGGCAGAGCGAGCACGACACGTGATAGATACTTAACTACCTAGATAGTCACCAAAGAAACAATAACGAAACATTTAAAATTAGAACACCATACCTGCATACCCACTTGAATACCACAGGAGCATAACGCGTTTCTTTTGTAAACGCACACGGCGAGAGCTGGCTGAAAACACAAAAACAAAAACACTAAAAACAGTTCAAAATAAGAACACTAACCGATGTTGAGCGCAAACTCTGGGCGCGTGCGGCCGCCTGCTCCCCCCGGGCATGCACACGCCGCGCCCCCCGCCCGCGCCGTCGTCGCACCAGCCGCAGGCGGGCTCGGCGCGGCAGTGCGAGCACGACACGTGATAGATACTCAACTATCTAGATAGTAACCAAAGAAAAATTAGAATACCATACCTGCATACCCACTTAAATACCACAGAAATATAGCGCGTTTCATATATAAGAGCTGGCTGGAAATTCAAACACAAAACAGTTCAAAAAAAGAACACTAACCGATGTTGAGCGCAGACTCTCGGAGCATGCGGCCGCCTGCTCCCCCCGGGCATGCACACCCCGCGCCCGCCGCCCGCGCCGTCGTCGCACCAGCCGCAGGCGGGCTCGGCGCGGCAGTGCGAGCACGACACGTGCGCGCCGCAGCCGTGCGCCGCGCCGCACGAGGCCGCGCCGCCGCCCGACGTGGACCACGCGCGGCACCCGCCCAGGGGGAACGAGGCGCCGTACGCGTTCTGGAATTTGTGTAAATATTATTATTATTATCTTTAGGACCAGCTCTTGCGTAGTGGTGTTAGTTACGTTTATCACTACATAGTATAAAACAAAGTCGCTATTATAGTCTGTTTGTCTGTATGCTTAAATCTTTAAAATTACGCAACGGATTTTGATGCGGTTTTTTGTAACAGGTAGAGTGATTCAAGAGGAAGGTTTTTATGTATAATTTTTTCCGAATTTTGCACCCGTGCGAAGCCGGGGCGGGTCGCTAGTTTTCAGATAAGTGCCTTTATATGACCATGATCATCTAATCCGTAATTGCCGGTTGCCGGCAACAATACAAAAGAGAATAGGACCACTCCATCTCTTTCCCATGGATGTCGTAAAAGGCGACTAAGGGATAGGCTCATGAAATTGCGATCCTTTTTTTTTAGGCGATGGGCTAGCAACCTAACACTATTTGGATCTCAATTCCACCATTAAGCCGAGCAGCTGAACGCGGCCATTCAGGCTTTTCGGGACTATTGGCTCTACCCCGTAAGGGATATAGACGTGGATATATGTATGTATGTATTATTTTCATGCAAGCTTTTTTTTGTAAATTATAATTTGAGTGCACTTGCCTGGCGGTTAGCAAAATGAGGCCAAAGGTTGTGTTTCGCAAACTCAAATAATGCCTATTCTACTCTTGCTTTGAAAATTGAAACGCAAGGCTCTAGATGAAACACAACTCGGATGACCATGTTGTATAGTTTCGAGGCCGCCTAAGCCGAATGAATGGATAATGAAGAATTAAACATTTTGACGGCCTCTGTGGCGCAGCGGTAGTACGCTTGTCTGTGACACCGGAGGTCCCGGGTTCAAATCCCGGCCAGGGCATAATGAGAAAAGAACTTTTTCTGATTGGCCTGGGTCTTGGATGTTTATCTATATAAGTATTTGTTATAAAATATAGTATCGTTGAGTTAGTATCTCGTAGCACAAGTTTCGAACTTACTTCGGGGCTCACTCAAACAGTGTTTTTAAAAAAAAAAGTAAACGTCTTTAAACAGAAATCAAAAAATGTCAACGGTATAGCATAAGACTAAATATCAATTTCTCTTTTCTCCCATCAAACAATTTATAAAATCACAAAAATTTTACTAATCAGGTCTATGAACATGAATCAAACTGACCTTATCAACACACCGAGCAGCCGAAGCGCACCAGATACATTCCTCGGCCGTGCAATTAGCGCATGTACGGTATGTCGAACATGCCGCGCTGCAACCGCCCGCGCTAGACACGCTCCTGAAAATTAAACATACGTAACTATATAAATCACAATTTTTTATTTGTACAACCAAAAGGATTTTTAAACACTTATTTAAGTACATACATACATATGGCCACGTCTAAATCCCTTGCGGGGTAGACAGAGCCAACAGTCTTGAAAAGACTGATAGGACACGTTCAGCTGTTTGGCTTAATGATAGAATTGAGATTCAAATAGAGACAGGTTGCTAGCCCATCGCCTAAGAAAGAATCCCAAGTTTGTAAGCCTATCCCTTTTTCGCCTTTTACGACATCCATAGGAAAGAAATGGAGTGGTCCTATTCTTTTTTTGTATTGGTGCCGGTAACCACAAGGCACTTATATTGACTGAATTAAATTCGTTTCTCGCGATTTTTTAATAAGTTAAATTTAAAATAAAAGATACATCTGAATCCCATCAAAGCCATACAGTCTTATCAAGACTTTAAGATAAAAGCATGACCATACGTATTTCTGTACGCAAGGGATTTAGACGTGACTATATTTATGTATAAAAAAAATTAAATAATTACCTTATATCATCGGTGGAGTTAGCCGGCCTGCATTTAATACTGTCATAGTCCCAGTAACAAAGACGCGGACTGAGATCCTCCGTTGCCTGACAAACGAAACGAACAATATACAGATAATTAGAACCGAAAAATAAAAAATATCTCTTTAATCAATATTAATTCGTATTAAGTAGTAACTACGTCTTCGTAAAAGGTAAAAATCTTTACACAAAAAATTAACTTTTATCCTTTGCTCCATTAAGACGCGACATTTGTAGCATTTAACTTTATTTAACCGATTAATTCCCACAAAATCAAACCCTGAAATAAATCTAAATGCATACATAAGAGTGATGCCTCTGATGGGCATAACAAGCTGCGCAGGAGTGGAATCGGCCGCACGCCTCCTTCGCAGTTTCTCCGCCGTTCGCGCCGCACTCTTCTATTGACAGCGCCATCTGTTGACAAAAGTATGGAATTTTGATAAAGATTACTCATGTATGTATGTCAAATATATAATCACCCCTATATCACTTGCGGGGAAGACAGAGCCAACAGACTTGAAAAGACTGATGGGCCACGTTCAGCTGTTTGGCTTAATGATTCTCTTTCCCATGGATCTTGTAAAAGGCGACTAAGGGATAGGCTTACAAACTTGTGATTCTTTTCTAGGCGATGGGCTAGCAACCTGCCACTATTCGAATCTCAATTCTATCATTAAGCCAAACAGCTGAATGTGGCCATTCAGTCTTTTCAAGACTGTTGTCTCTGTCTACCCCGCAAGGGATATAGACGTGACCATATATATGTAAAAGAGGAAAAGGGAAAGAGGCGTGATTTTATGTATGTATGTGTATGTATGTATTTAACTGAAAATCAGCGTATTGCTCTACACCAATAAATTCGTTGAGTTGCGACCTTTTTGTATTGCTGCTACTCACACCCTATTAATTTGTATTTCATATGAAATTGTAAATCGTGTGTAGCAAATAAATGAATTATCTATCTATCTATATGTATGTATGTATGTATATATATATGTATATATATGTATATGTATATGTGTATATATATATATACATATATATATATATATATATATATATTATATATATATATGTATGTATGTATGTGTGTATGTGACCTGGTGCGTGTGCCTGACGCAGTACTGGGGCTCGGTGAGGCAGGCGCCGCACCACGCGCAGCCCGCCGCCGTGCACGCCGCGCACGACTCGGCGGCGGCGCAGCGCAGCGGCTCTGCAATCAATACATTACATACTTTCTCTGATTGGCCTGGGCGGGTCTTGGATGTTTATCTATATACGTAGTTATTTATTATAAAATATAGTATCGTTGAGTTAGTATCTCGTAACACAAGTTTCGAACTTACATCGAGGCTAACTCAATCTGTGTAATTTGTCCCGTATATATTTATTTATTTATATGTATACTTATTAATTGTTTGTTTGGTTGGAAGAAAGGGAGTGACCAGTGAGATGGCAATTGACAGAATTAATTGGAAAAAAACTAACATACCCACGTGGAAAGTGGGAAAAGGTAACGAAGAAGAAGATTGTTTGTATGTTTGTAATATCTTTATTGCATACAAATTAACACAGTAACAAGAAAATAGTAAATAGTTATAAAAGAAACAAATCACTTGCAATGGCGGACTTATCTCATGAAGGGATCTCTTATTATTATCAATAATCTATTGACAGAAAAGGCTAATATTCCTGTTTGACACTCCAACAAAAAATGCCGGATAGCGAGCGAGAGAAAAAATATCCATATTCGTATCTAAAGATGAGTTACGAACGTGGATTAAAGGTCAAGAGCACCCGAAACCGCCGAGCTTGCATGAAGAGAGTTATGAATGTGGAATGATGAAAATGAATGAAGCGAAGGAAGTATGCAGTGATCGTGGCAAGCGGAAAATGTAGTCTTTCCTACCTCTCCAGAAAAAAGGGCGTGGTTTACGTACGAATCTATGTATTAAAGTGATTTTATTAGTATTCGACTTTTGGGTAATGTAAAACAAGTTTTTCAACGCAAGTTTACTCGCGAAAATTGTAGTAAATTTTTGACTCTTTATGTACATTGGTGCCGTGTGGTTCTACCGATAAAAAAAAGAGAATAGAACCACTCCATCTCGTTCCCATGGATGTCGTAAAAGGCTAAGGTATAGGGCTTATAAAGTTGGGATTCTTCTTTTAGGCGATGAGCTAGCAACCTGTCACTATTTGAATCTCAATTCTATCATGAAGCCAAACAGCTGAACGTACTTTCAAGACTATTGGCTATATCTGCCCCGCACTACCCCGCAAGGGATATAGACGTGATTTTATTTATTTATTTTTTATTGTTACAATTACAATTTGTATAGTAGCATTTACTTACAGCCTACCATTGGATTAAGCGGTTTATGTATGTATATATGAATTTACATTGTACATTTCGATCTGTAATCAAATTATGCAAATTGGAATTTCACCTTCTACTTAGTTGTACTGTTTCATTATTTTAATTGCATGATAAACATATAACTTCCTACTTATTTACAGAGTCGACGTATTTTATTATATCTATATTGCTTTATCTTTATTCTTCTACATAGGTATATACATATATTGCTTACCAAATACAGGCTCATTCGTACACGCCTTGACGGTGCCATCAAATGACTCCTTCCAACCAACTTCTTCTAGCTGTTAACAAAGGAATTTCTTCAATTATCATCATCGTCCCATGTGGCTTCGATTGCAATACTGATGGCATTCCGTCGTATCCAAGTTTATTTCTGAATATTTTATATCGAATCGGAATCGGAAATGCATTGATTAAGCACATACAGTTACGGTACGTATCGGTAAAATCGCATAACAACGCCATCTAACGCAAATCGGTGGAACTACAACTCGGTCGATACATAGCACGTTGCATATCCACTCTAATAAGTTCTGAGAAATCAATTAGATGGCGCTATCGATGAACGACCTTAGCACTAGTTATTATGTTATATTGATATGTGTGCAAAAAAGGGTTGTATCTATTTATCTATCACTCACTTTTGCGTGGAAACGGCTGGTTTCTAATGTTTCTTTCAAGCAAGCAACTATGGTCGACAATACGAAGACCATCAATCATACTTCCCTGTTTATTATATAAGACAATAAGTATATATAGGACATCAACCATTGTGCCGTGTGGTTCCCGGCACCAATACAAAAAAGAATAGGACCACTCCATCACTTACCCATGGATGTCGTAAAAGGCGACTAAGGGATAGGCTTATAAAATTAAATTGCGATCCTTTTTATAGGCGATGGGCTAGCAACCTGTCACTATTTGGATCTCAATTAGCCGCCATTAAGCCGAGCAGCTGAACGTGGCCATTCAGTCTTTTCGGAACTATTGGCTCTGTCTACCCCGTAAGGGATATAGACGTGACTATATGTTATGTTAAGTTTTAGGTTAGGACATCAACATACCGACATACAGATCCTCTCGTGGGTCTTCCAAACGCAGGCCAAAGCGGCGTGATGCGAGGCCGACAAGCAGTTCACTTCAGTCTTATACGACGAACACTTTTCACCCGTTTCGAATAGTAAAGCGTCCGAACGGAGGCGGCCGTCGAAACTGTGGATTTTTTTATAGATATATATATATATATATATATGTAGATAGATAAAATGTTTATTCGACAGTGTAAAAGAAACAAAACAACATACATACATACATACATAAAATCACGCCTCTTTCCCGGAGGGGTAGGCAGAGACTACCTCTTTCCACTTGCCACGATCTCTGCATACTTCTTTCGCTTCGTCCACATTCATAACTCTCTTCATACAAGCTCGGCGGTTTCGGGTACTTTTGACCTGACCCTTTACCAGGACGTCCTTAATTTGATCAAGATACGTTCGTCTAGGCCTTCCCACTCCGACCTTTCCCTCCACACTCTCCTTGTATATCTGCTTAGTCAACCTGCTTTCATTCATCCTCTCCACATGACCGAACCATCTTAACATACCCTTTTCTATTCCTGTAACTACATCTTCTTTCACATCACAACATTCCCTTATCACGCTGTTCCTTATCCTGTCACTCAATTTCACACCCATCATACTCCTTAACGCTCTCATTTCCACTGCATTTATTCTGCTTTCATGCTTCTTTTGCCATACCCAACTTTCACTCCCATACATTAATGTCGGGACCAACACGCCCCTGTGCACAGCCAGTCGAGCCTTTTTGGATAGTTTCTGACTGCTCATAAAGGCATGCAAAGCTCCATTCACCATGTTCCCCGCGTTCACTCTCCTTTCAATATCACTATCATACTTGCCATCTGATGTAAACTTTGATCCTAGATATACAAACTCTTTCACTTGCTCCACTTTTTCTCCTCCAATCAAAATATTACATGCTGTCATTTCTTTCTCCATTTCAAAAACCAGTGTTTTAGTTTTACTTACGTTCACTTTCATTCCTTTCTCTTTTAAAGCTTCATGCATACAGTTTACCATCTCCTGTAACTCCTCCGCTGATGACGCCAGTATAACCTGATCGTCGGCATAGAGCAGACATTTGACGAGTAACTCATTCATCCTTAATCCACTTTTAGACTCTTTCAAATCTGTCAAACAGCTATCCATAAATAGGTTGAACAGCCACGGTGACGCAACACATCCTTGCCTAACGCCTTTCTCAATCTTAAACCACTCAGTGTGCGCTCCGTTTATCCTGACACAAGCACTCGAATCCTCATATAAGGATTTCAGTGCTCGTATTAAGAGACTGCTCACCCCATGCATAGAAAGTGCTGACCACAATTCATTCCTCTCAACTCTGTCATAGGCCTTTTCCAGATCTACGAATGTGCAATAGACTTTTTGACTCTTGGCCAAAAACTATTCGGCTATGCACCGCAAGGAAAAGACCTGATCAGTACATCCCATTCCCTTTCGAAATCCCGCTTGAGCATCCCATATTTTGTCATCAGTTTCATTCCTGACTCTATTAATCAATACCTTAGCATACAATTTGCCGACGACGCTAAGCAGGCTTATACCACGATAATTTTTGCAGTCCAGCTGTGACCCTTTTCCTTTGTAAAGTGGCACGATAACAGCCTTACACCAATCTTTTGGTACTCGGCCGCTTCTCCAACACAAATTGAAAAGGCAGTACAACTGACTAGCTACTACGCCTTTTCCTGCTTTAAGCATCTCGACCGACACTCTATCACACCCAGCAGCCTTTCCCGCTTTCATACTCTTAAGTGCTTCCACAATTTCGAACATTTCAATTTCGCCTTCCATCTCATTCTCTTTTTCTTCGCTATAGCAGAAATCTTTCTTATTTCCTTCCTTTTTTTCAAATAAACTTTCAAAATAGTCCTTCCATATCTTTAGTACACATTCTTCTCCTTTCACAACGCTACCATCCTGGCATCTGATCCTAGTCAGCTCTCTGGTTATAGTATTTCCTCGGGCTGACCTTACGGATTTCCAGAATACTTTCAGATTTGACTGAAAGTCTTCTGATAGCCTTTTATCAAAATCCTCTTTATACTCTTCTTTCTTTCTAATCACAGCTTTCTTAACCAAATCTTTCATTTTCTTATATTCCTTACGTGCTTCATTCACATCTTCATCTATAACCTCTTGCATTCTTAAGTTAGCTTTTGCTGCTAACAAATCCAGCCATGCTTTCTTATTTAATCGCACAAGTTCTTGCACATCTTTACTCATCCACGCATTTTTGTGATTTTTTCCTTTCCTTCTTCTACTTACACCACACACTTCAACAGCTACTTTCACAATTCTTTCTTTAAGTTCCTTCCATCCATCTTCAATATCGCTCATTTCATCTAAATCTTCAAATTCATCCTTCAGTCTATTAATATACTTCTTACCTACATCCATATCTTGCAAATTTTCCACTTTTACTCTTTCCAAAGCGCTGGTTTGCTCCCTTACCCTGTGCCGCCAGCGATTGAAGATACCCCTTATCCGGGATATCACCAGTAAATGGTCCGAGTCAATGCCAGCACCGCGATATGCACGGGTATCCAGCACTTTGTTCTTCAATCTTTCATCTACAATCACAAAGTCTATCATACTTTTTAAAATACCTTCCACTCTTGTGTAGGTGTGGATCTCTTTATGTTGAAACATTGAGTTCGACACAAAAAGATCCCACTCTAGACAAATTTCTAATACACTTCTTCCATTATCATTCACCTTTTCGTCACCAAACGCACCAAGCACCTTTTCATATCCATCACGCTTTACACCCACCCATCCATTAAAATCACCTAACATAATAATCTTCTCATTTGGCTTGGTAACTTTCAATACTTCTCTTACACTATTCCAGAACTCCTCGTTTTCGCTTACAAACAAAACAAATATAACGATAACAAATCCTAAAACTATTTAAACTCGAATTAAAAGCCATAACGGCCAAATGCATTGCGGTACTTGAGAATAAAACCAATCCGCGTCTTTCCAATGAACTTCGTAAATGGCTACTGAGGGATAGGATTTTAGCCTCAGTAGCCTTTTACGACTTTTGATTCCTCTTTAACTTGGGATTCCTCTAGGCGATGGGCAAGAAACCTGTCACTATTTGAATCTCAATTCCACCACAAAACCATACAGCTGAACGCAACCTTTGAGTCTTTTCAAGAATGTGTACTCTTCTTTCTCTCTAGCTCTGTGTACATTTATTATTCATTCATTTACACAAAAACATACAGCAGCAGTAAACAAAGATGTCGACAATTTACTTACCCTCCTAAAATAATGGCAGTGTGTCGCTTCTGCAGCGGTAATGATGCCGCAGATAAAGCGGCGCGAGAGGAGCCGGGCGGCGGAGATAGTGTACGCCAAATACCACATCTGTATAGCAAAAATATATTACAAACTGTGTGTGTTTGGATTTATTTCAGTACTATTATCATTTATTTCCCAAAGACTAATCGTTATAACGATTCTATTCTGGCCATTCAAAATATAAATTATGGTTGGGTTATCGATAAAACAGTATCTATGTATGTTTCACCAATTCCAACGACATTTTATATTTTGAATACATTGCGTTCAGAACTAATTCCAATTTCCCAAACAAAATCTTGGCATATGTTGATCATAGTCCCCCAAATCGATTACTTGACCATATCTTTTAAGTACAGACATAAGTCATAAGCATTCGTCCACGATTTAGATTTAAAAGGTCTATATATGAAAAAATTTTCACCATAGAAAATGTGCATTACCTACGTGTGTTATATTATTATAAAAATACTCATGCCGTGTGGTTCCCAGCACCAATACAAAAAAGAATAGGACCACTCCATTTCTTTCCCATGGATGTTGTAAAAGGGGACTAAGGCATATGCTTACATACTTGTGATTCTTTTTTTAGGCGATGGGCTAGCAACCCGTCACTATTTGGATCTCAATTCCATCATTAAGCTGAGCAGCTGAACGTGGCCATTCAGTCTTTTCGAGACTATTGGCTCTGTCTACCCCGTAAGGAATATAGACGTGACTATATGTATGTAATTTTTTGTACATCAATGACTGAGCATTCGTCCACAATTTAGATTTAAAAGGTCTATAAATGAAAAAAAATTCACCATTGAAAATGTGCATTATCTAGGTGTTATATTATTATAAAAAAACTCACCTAATTATATACAACAGCGGCTGAGCGGAGTAACACTTGGCGTGGGCGGCGGCCGGCGCCGACAACGCCGCCGCGGCGCTGTCATTGTGCGCGTTACCGCCAAATATTAACATTATACCTGCAAATATTACAAATAACAAATAGATAAATATATACGGGACAAATTACACAGATCGAGTTTGCCTCGATGTTAGTTTCGAGATACTAACTCAACGATAATATTAACATTGTACCTGCAAATATTAAAAATAACAAATAAATAAATATATATTGGACAAATTACATAGATAGAGTTAGCCTCGAAGTTAGTTTCGAGATACTTACTCAACGATAATATTAACAACTAACTGTGCCCGCGACCTCGTCCGTGTGGAATAGTTATTTTGGGCATCATTGAAGCCCTCAAGGATGAATAATTTTACCCGTTTTTTTTTCCTCACATTTTCCATTTCTTCTTCGCTCCTAATAGTTGCAGTGTGATGTTATATAGTCTAAAGCCTTCCTCGATAAATAGTCTATTCAATACAAAAATATTTATTCAATTTGAACCTGTAGTTCCTGAGATTAGCGCGTTCAAACAAACAAGCAAACTTTTCAGCTTTATAATATTTGTGTAGATATACCATTTAATTTAAAATACAAATAAATAAATATATACATACGGGACAAATTACACAGATCGAGTTAACCTCGAAGTAAGCTACGAGATACTAACTCAACAAACTTGTCCACTTATGTCACATAATAATTGAATAAATAAATGTAATCACCTAAAATAATAAAAAGGCCTTACTTAAACAACAAGACCTCGTAAGTAAACCAAAGGCAAAGATAATAAACAACCTGTCACCTGTCAAGGGCTAGCAACCTGTCACTATTTGCATCTCTCAATTCCATCATTAAACCATACAGAATAGAATAGAATAGAATAGATTTATTTTCAAAATTGGATACAAGGTATCACTTATTGACGTCACATCACTTAAATCTAATTATAACTACTACAGCTGAACGCGGCCTTTCAATTTCGTAATCGTTGGCCCTGTCTAACCTGTAAGTGATAAAAACGTGTCGATTAAATATATTACCTGGCGATACTAAGACAGCAGTGTGGAGATACCTCGGCGTAGGCGCCGAAGGTAACGGCTTCCAGACTCTTGTATCTACGTTGTACTCAAATAGGGCCGATGAGGGCGCCTGTAAAAAATTATAATCTCTTATTTTATACTTAAAACTTACGTGAATTTCTGTCATTATCAGTTTGTCAATAGGATCGTTCATGTGCCGTGTGGTTACCGGCACCAATAGAAAAAAAAGAACGAGACCACTCCATCTTTTTCCCATGGATGTCGTAAAAGGCGACAAAGGGATAGGTTTACCAACTTGGGATTCTATTTTGGGCGATGGGCTAGCAACCCGTCACTATTTGAATCTCAATTCTATCATTAAGCCAAATAGCTGAACGTGGCCAATTCAGTCTTCACTGACTGCTGGCTCTGTCTACCCCGCAAGGGATATAGACGTGACCGTATGTATGTTGAAAATTGAAGCCTATGTTTATTCATAGAGACAACTATAGTATCTCACCTGGGCGGCCTCAGACTCGGACACCAGCCCGCCGTGCACGTACACCCGGCGAGACAGCGGGTCGTACAGAGCCGAGTGGCCGAAGCCCGCGCGCGCCGGCCAGCCAGTGGTGGGCGCCGACGCCCACACGCCTTCCTCTATGTAATACTCCTGCAAGATAATATTGTTAACATGTTTATTGTTCTCCATATCTATACTAATATTATAAAGCTGAAGAGTTTGTTTGTTTGTACGCGCTAATTTCAGGAACTACGCTTAAAGCCTTCCTCAATAAATGGTCTATTACTACTACTATACAGTAATTCCTGAGATTAGCGCGTTCAAACGAACAAACATGTATTAATATCTACTCTGCTTCCTTATTACTTTTCAGAGGAGTATGGTATGCCTTTGATCATGGATCCTGGATTGAGTGAATAAGGTTTTAACACGAAGCGACTCCTATCTGACCTCCCCAATTTTTGCAGGTTAACCTGACCCATATTGGATCGATCATTGTTGTATTGGGAAGACCTAGACGAACGTATCTTGATTAAATTAAGGACGCCCTGGTAAAGGGTCAGGTCAAGAGTACCCGAAATCGCCGAGCTTGCATGAAGAGAGTTATGAATGTGGATGAAGCGAAGGAAGTATGCAGAGATCGTGGCAAGTGGAAAGAGGTAGTCTCCGCCTAGCCTACCCTTCTGGGAAAGAGGCGTGATTTTATGTATGTATGATAATCTACTCTTCTTCGTCATCACTTTGCAGAGGAGCCCAGGGAATGCCTTTGATCATGGATCCTGGATTAGGTAAATCAGCTTTTTACATGAAGCTACTCCCGTCTGACCTCCGTAACCTTTGCAGGTAAACCTGACCCATATTGGATCGATCATGGTTACACATTCAGTCACCTGAATGTACAGGATACCTCACATTGTTTCCATATACTGATTACAGATATAAATCATATAAATTGAGGTAGCCAAAAACTATCTATATCTTTATTATCTAGGTTAAAATTCGGTTATAAAAAAAGCCTCTGCAGGTAGTCTCTGCCTACCCCTCCGGGAAAGAGGCGTTATTTTATGTATGTATGTATGTATGTACAAAAAAAGCGTCACAAATCCACTGTGGGTTCGATCACGGATATCTCCTTAACACGGCACGCGCTACGCCGTTTATATCGCGCGAAAAACTATCGCCGTCCCGTTTTACGTCATAATAAAAAAGGGAAACAGCGATAGTTTACTGCAGACGTGATTGTATGTATGTAATTCTCACCTGAACAGTATGTAAATATCCGTAATGGGGCGAATGTCCGAAGAACGCAAGCATTACTGGCTTCTTCGTGGCGTCGATGTACGCCAACACGGCCGTGTGACCCGACACGTGTAAACCACCTGCAATATGAATGAATAAATTAATTCAGATGAATAAGAGAGATGTTAGCTCTGCCTCCCCTCCGGGAAAAAGGCGTTTATTTATCTAAATTACATACATACATGTTCAGTTATTCGTCCTGGTAAAGGGTCAGGTCAAAAGTACCCGAAACCGCCGAGCTTGCATGAAGATAGTTATGAATGTGGATGAAGCGAAGGAAGTATGCAGTGTATCGTGGTGATCGTGGTAAGTGGAAAGAGGTAGTCTCTGCCTACCCCTCCGGGAAAGAGGCGTGATTTTATGTATGTATGTTCAGTTTTATTCTCCATAACTTATCGCACAACCCGTACATCCATCTCAGTTTAGTCCCTTTCGACTGGCAGAGAATTATTTGTGGCATTAAGTTCACATGTTGTACATTTTACGTGCAAAGTTTAAATAAATAAAAAAATAAAAATAACTTTTTCTTTTATGTTTTATTTATTTATTTATAAAAAAAAATGTCGAAATAAAAACAATAAAACATCACTACATAGTATAAAACAAAGTCGCTATTTTAGTCTGTTTGTCTGTATGCTTAAATCTTTAAAATTACGCAACGGATTTTGATGCGGTTTTTTGTAACAGGTAGAGTGATTCAAGAGGAAGGTTTTTATGTATAATTTTTTTCGAATTTTGCACCCGTGCGAAGCCGGGGCGGGTCGCTAGTGTTATATATTTACCACAATGTTTCAGAGGTGCCGGCCGATGCGGCGAGCACTCGGTTGGCGTCGCGTTCACCCACTGAGGCGGGTTCACATCCAGTCTTATTCTCCACAATTCATTCGTCACTTCACCTCCGCGACCTTCAAGGCCAGCAAGACCGCCCCTGTGACAAACAGTTATGAAAAATACATACATACATACACATAAAAGACAGACAGAAAAAAAAAAAACAGAAAAACTAAATAAATCATTCATATACAAAAAAAAACACGGTTACCGACACTTTGGAATAGGACAGGAATCCACGGGAAAGATATGGAATCTTTCCCGTGGATGTCGTAAAAGGCGATTTGGGGACTTGATGGGCTAGCAACCTGTCACTACTAGAATCTCAATTCTATCATTATAGATTATTATGCGTAGACTAGTCTGGACAGCCTAACAGCTGAACGCAGCCTTTCATCTTTCGAGACTGTTGGCTCTGTTTACCCCGCAAGGGGTACAGACATGATTACATACATACACCAGTTTTGAAAAGACTGATAGGCCACGCTCAGCTGTTTGGCTTTGTGATAGAATTGAGATTCAAATAGTGACAGGTTGCTAGCCCATCGCCTAAAAGAGGAATCCCAAGTTTATAAGCCTATCCCTTAGTCGCCTTTTACGACATCCCTGGGAAAGAGATGGAATGGTCCTATTCTTTTTTCTATTGGTGCCGGGAACCACACGGCACTGACACACAGACATGATTATATGTATACATTTAGAAAGATAACAAAGCTTTTAATAAGTAGATAAACCAATAAACAAATAGTCAAGTAATAGGGATGGGATAATTAAAAAAAAATACTAGTGTTGTATCTACCCTCTCTCCGGGTCGTCTGAAGCCACGACCCCCCCATAGACTAGAAGCTCGTCGCCGTACAAAACCGCCGAATGTGCAAACCTCGGCGACGGAGCCACGCCTTCTGTGACTATTGTCTGCCACGAACGCTCCAAAACTTTATACCTGAAAATATATATCATACATACATACATTATGGTCACGTCTATATCAAACAGATAGACGGAGCCAACAGTCTTGAAAAGACTGAATGGCCACGTTCAGCTATTTGGCTTAATGATAGAATTGAGATTCAAATAGTGACAGGTTGACTATCTGAATCTCAATTCCATCATTAAGCCATAAATCTAAACTTAGCCTTCCAATCTTCTCGAGATTGTGAGCTCTGTCTACCCCGTAGAGAAAAAACGTGATTTTACGTATGTAACTCCAATAAATACCTATACAAAAACTCAGCCGGACCGAACGTCTCTCCGCCCACTCTCAGCAAATCCTCCCCGTGCTCCAATAGAACATGGCCGGCGGCGGCAGGGGGGTTGTTCAACGGCGGCTGCTCCGAGGGCCGGCCGTCCCCCCCCTCCCGCCAGCCCCACATAAAGCCGGCCGCGCCCGCGTCCCGCGTGCAGTCCGCGCCCGACCGCGACGGAGTGCACTCGCATCCCGCCGATGTGCAACTGCCCGCCCCGTATTCCGCGTTGCAATTGTCTGAAACAATTATTAGTAGTTTTAACATACATACATATGGTCAAGTGTATGTCCCTTGCGGGGTAGACATAGCCAACAGTCTTGAAAAGCTGAAGAAGAATGGCCACGTTCAGATTTTAGGCTTAATGATAGTATAGAGATTCAAATAGCAACAGGTTGCTAGCCCATCACCTAAAAAAGAATCCCAAGTCTGTAAGCCTATCCCTTAGTCGCCTTTTACGCCATCCATGGAAAAGAGATGGAGTGGTCCTATTCTTTTTTGTATTGGTGCCGGGAACCACACGGCACATTGTAGTTTTAATCAGACACTTAATCTATGCAGTATTACATCTATGTTAAAAAAATCTATCTAGATGAGGGTAAACTCAAACAAAAAATGACCGAACTTTTATACGTCGTTTACCATTCAAAAATAGACCTTAATGCATTACAGTATAGCGCACAATGCTCAAATATTAAAATTTATTGTGTTTATTGTTGTACATCTATTTTCAAACTAACGGACGAATTTGTTGTGTTCTGATATTTTTTCAGCAGGGTTGTAGATCTATAAATATTACATCGGCGCCGAAAATTAATATGTAATACTAAAAGACTGCTTACCTGGACATAATTTTTGATCACAGGCCACACCCACCCAGTCTGGTTCGCACTTACACGTGCCCTCTTCACATTCTCCATGACCTGAACCACAAATATTGACGTAATTATTGAATTGAAGATATTTTAATACATATCTACTCAAAAGCTTCAAAAGATATTATTAGTCCACTAATTACCAACATTACAATAAAAGAAAGATTTTAATGATAGAAACAACCGTAATTTGACCATTAATTTCCTCACAAATCATTCGGTCCATTATAAATTCAATTCTTACAAATCACAACACGAAACTACCTACATACATATATTGTAACATTTGCCTCTATAGCGGAGTTGCATCAGAGCCGATGTAGTCTGGCAAACCAGAACCAAGCCTAATATAGAAAGAAAAAAATACTAATTCCTAATATAGAAAGAAAAAATACTAGTTTTGACAAAACTTGAATAATTAAAACAATTAGAACACGCGTCATTAGACGGACACGAGTACGCCTCGTACGTCACGTTGAATTCCTCCATCGCGTACGCGTTCGTATGAGAAGCAGTGTAGATAGATACTCGTAGATAGATACTCGTAGATAGATACCTAAAACTCTTTATTGCACCATAAGAGTAAAACACACAAAAAAGTGTAGTCTGTAAAGTGTAGCATGGCAGTGTTGGAACGACTACCCATTTCGACCTCAACAGAAGAACAATAACATAGAAACTAACTTGAACAATTAGTACGCGCATCATTCGACGGACACGAGTACGCCGCGTACGTAACATTGAATCCTTCCATCGCGTACGCGTCGTCTGAGAAGAAGTGTAGCAAGGCAGTGCCGGAACGAGCGACGACTTGTCTCGTCCAGTCCGACTCTTCTCTGTCTAGGACTCCGCTGTAAAAGGGATTTTCTTTAGTAAAATATAAATATTAATACTCGTACATTGCATATAATCACGTCTATATCCCCTGCGGGGTAGATAGAGCCAACAGCCTTAAAAAGACTGAAAGGCCACATTCAGCTGCTTGGCTTAATGATAGAATTGAGATTCAAATAGTGACAGGTTACTAGCCTGTCGCCTAAAGGAAGAATCTCAAGTTTAAAAGCCTATCCTTTAGTCGCCTTTTACGACATCCATAGGAAAGAGATAGAGTGGTCCTATTCTTTTTCCTTTTGGTGCCGGGAACTACAAAGAAAATATTGCTTTAAAGAAATTATTGCGTAGTTATTTACATACTAACAAAAAATACACACAAGCCAAACAAGAACTGAACAGTTACAATAAGGATGTTATAGTAACTCCATTATAATCACGTATATCAACAGGCCAAGAATCGTTACAGCAAACAAACCTTTCCATACCTTAATGACATCGGTTAGGGCTATTCACGAACTATAAAAGACTATGTCTTTGCTGTATAAGAAATATAAAATGAGGAAGAAAAAATGGTACATCACCTTCCGCCAATATACGCGCAGAATGTATAATTGGCTAGTGTACCAAGTGCTCTTAACAAAGAGGTTGGGGAGTAACAGTTATACCTTAGTGAAGATTTCTTTACTTTCTGTTGGCTCAAATGGTCTGATCAGGCGTAATTATTCTATCACCACTATTTATTTCGCCAAGCATGTATTTGAAGAAAGAAAAGCCAATTTTAAGGATACAAAACTACTATCTATTGGTCAGTTAAAACTAAATCAAATCCTATTGATCGAAATTAATTCAAAATGTAACACACTCTATTATAATGCACAAGGCGTAACGATTAACGCCCTGTACATCCGTCATTGGCCGACATAGCTGTTGTGATTCAAATCAACACAAATCACCTCGCATTCAATATTTAACGCTTATGTGGACCGCGTGCAGTGTTAATCTTTTCATATACAGATGGTGTCAACATAATTATACTTTGGATAGACAGAGCCCTGTTGGCTCTGTCTACCTTGCAAGGGATATAGACTACAAAATACTGATAGGCCACGTTTAGTTGCTTGGCTCACTGATAGAATTGAGATTCCTATAAAGTGACAGGTTGCTAGCCCGTCGCCTATAAGAAGAAACCCAAGTTCATAAACCTATCTTTTTTTCTAGGTGGGCAATGAAGGCGGTAAACCTTTTCGATGAAATTCTGCCACTTATACCTTACTTTCTATTCTGCATCTAACTAAAAGAGTCTGTATCAATATTCTTAACACAAAACTCATTAAAAAACTAACAAAAAAACTATTTTATCCACTTTCTGACCTAAGAAACAGCCAGTTACTGATTAGCCTTCACGCTATCCCCATCATACACATACAGATGGACCCACCCACCCCAATCGTGAAGCTCTGCAGCCTTATCCTGACGGTGGAAGCCGTGAGTCCAAACCTCAAACAAGATAAAGAAAAAAAAACTTAACTTTTTTTTCCATGCTCACCTGTAAACAGCCAGTAACTTCTCCGCCCTCACGCTATCCCCATCGTACACATACAGATGGTCCCACCCACACTCAGTCGCGAAGCTCTCCAGCCTGATCCTGATGGTGGGCGCCGTGGGGCCGAGCCACGGAGGCGCTAGCAGCCACGAGCATTGCGTTGAGACGCTATAATTTCCAGGGCCATCGGTTATTATGCCCGTGGGATCTGTCAACCTGGAATACGAAAGTTTATTTTTTACTCAATGGCAATTTGTTCTGAAATTTGACGTAGATTTTTTTTTTTCTATTTTACACAGATTAAAACATAGTCCAACTTTTTGTGATTATAATTAATTATGAAGTTTTATTTAGATAAATAAATCTGACATAATAACTGAGAATTAAATTTGGAATAGTCTTTGAGAGAGGCAGAAGAATAAATTAAGCAAATGGATTTCAATCTTTAGTTAAACACCTAATGCAATACATAGAATCACGTCTTTATCTATATAGGGTAAAAAGAGGCAACAGTCTCGAAAATACTGAAGGGCCACACAGCTGTATGGCTTAATGACGGAATATGACATTCATATAGTGACAGGTAGCTAATCCATCGCCTCAAAGAAGAGTTTTGATCTGTATGGAAAGCTAGCACACACTATGTTTTTTTCTTAACATAGTAAACCAGCAAGGGAGCATCCATACTGTATGTAACTAACTATTATAACTGTATGAACTAAATTTTGCTAAGTGGCAATGGAATGCAGGTTAATGTGCATTGTAATGTTTAGCAGACATTCATTTGAATGTTGTGTGTATAATGCCCTGAATGTCACGAAGAGAACATATTTTTTTTTCTGCAACTGATAAATTTTAATTTATGCAACCGAACAAATATTACTAAGATATAGAAATGTGTAATTAGACATGTTTTATTCATTTTAAATTCTAATTACAATGTATGGAATGCATGTGCATACCTAACTTAGTTTTATCTATGACTAGTTTTTACTTGCGGCTTCGCGTTTTTAATGCCATCTACAAACAAAAACAGGTTTTTCGCAAATCCCACGGGAAATTTAGTTTTTGTGAGCCAGCTTCTTCGCAACGTTTTATCTCGCTTCCCTGACACTATCATAATTAAAACTAAAAACCATTCAAAATAGCATATGAAAAAGGTTTAAAGGTGACAAAAACATTGTTTTGTTGTTTAATTTATAATTGTGAAATGTGTTAGCACAATGTGACGGAGATGAAATTACTGAGTCAATAAGTCAAGGACTTTTACAGAGAGTCTTAATGCTACTTAGAGTTTTTAATTTACTACTTTGAATTTGGTTTGAAGTAATATTTCTAAATGAAAGTATGCCAAATTAGTTTTTGGAAAACATTGTTAAGAAACCTGCAAATTCAGGCAAGTTGTTGTGTAAATTCCCAAGCAAAGGTCAAGAAGGTCATTTGGGAATTGCTTCATGCAAGAACCTGACTCACCCAATCCAGGACAATAATCAAACATACAACTTGGTCTCCTCTCCTGAAGTGAGGATGTGACCGGAAATAACAAGAAGAAGAGTTAAAACAGTTTTCTAACCAGTTATCCAGGCCACAGAAGGCTGCTGAAAATAACCCATTTGGCAAATACTAAGTATATTTAGAATGACTTTTTGGATGCAAAAAAATTGAAATAAAAAAGCTGGATAAGGTGACCTGCCACACCATAAGAAACAAGTCTATATTATAAATGTGAAGATCAAAAGATTTTAATGGCGATGGGCTGGCACATAAAGGGCGAAGAAAAAACGGAGCAAGATAATCACTCAGTGGTAACCTAGAAAAGGAAAGATTAGTGAATTTTGCCGACTGACAAACAGATTATCTGAAAAATACGGCCAAACATAAATTATACCAATGAATTCAATGAAGTTTTTAGTTTTACAAAAATCTGAATAAAGGTTTATTTATTTATTATTCATTTGAATAGTCTATGGTTGGTATTTTTAGTACTCAATAATGGACAATTAAGTTTTCCTTATTATCGCTCTTTCAGTACCAATTATCACCAGACAAAATGTGAATCATAGTTGTAACCAGTGGCATAATATGCAATTAAAATTCCATCATACATACAAATTCAAAACTTGTTAGGTTGTTTGCCCTGATTCATGGCTTGTAAAGGACGTAGGTACCTAATCTTTAAGATTGGACAAGAACAAACAAACAAACAATTAATAAATTTTTCCTTTTTGAAAATTTGTATGCAGCATTGTATAGTGACTATTTTTATTAGGAAAGATATATAACAATTTCCTTAAAAAATATAAAGCTAGTGTAATCAATTCAAATAACAAGAACCTAACTTATTGGATTGATCATTGTTTATCTTCCAGTTGCTTGAAGGTGTAGGTTTCTTCATGATGTTTCCCTTACCATAAGAACAATGAAGCTTATTTCAATAAAAGTATATGATAATTGATGGGTTAAGAATAAGGAAGATGTATATCTTGACTCAATTCTTAAAGGTTTTATCTCACCCTGGATTGGAGTAATGTAGGATTTTTAACAGGTGACCAAAAAATTTAAAGTCTAATAAGATGTTATTAGCCTTTAAATATTAGATATAATGTTATGGGCAAACATCATATTAGAATAAATTTTTATAAACAAACTTATATTTGCCTTTGTCAATAAGTTTTTGCAATGAATGCCCATTTAAAACAACCTTCGCGACAAGCTTAGGAGGAAACGAAGAAGCCAAAGAAGATAATTGGATAATCTTCTGCTTTCTCTCGAAAAATCGTGCTTGTTTTTCCTTACTTGTGTGTGACAAGGCGCGTTTGTCAAATAGGTCAGCGAACTATGTGGGCCTATACAAATTTTGGAAAACATGCTTTGTATCACTTACTTGACTTTCCCGCCGCAGTACTGGCACTCCGGGCCCTGCCAGCCCTCGTAACAAATACAAGTCTCATTTTTACATGCACCATTCAAACAGTTATGATCACTACACCTAGACAGAATACCATTGCAAAACAATAACACTATAAGAACTGAACATAGAAACGGCGAGAACCACGACCATTTTCGTCTGTACTTAGATTTGAAGAGAAATAAGAACATTTGTAAGGATTCTACCATTTTGATGTATTCATTTTTCAATAAATTTTAATAAACGCGGACGTAAAAGCGGTTCAACGTCGCGTAATTTTCGTACGGTACTAATGTTGGTGTTGTCATTATAAATATAACGTACTCCCAAATAAATATTTACTTAAGTAAAAATCAAGTAAAAAATATTTCAAATTAAAGTTACTCTTCATTTCTGAAAAGGAAAGTAATTAATTGATTGAAAAACAAAGTACCTTTTAACCTGTGATGATTTTCATTAGGAGCTGCAGTGCAGCACAGCGCCACTAAATGTAATTTTATAATTCGAAATAAATAAAAACGTATTCTGAAAATATCTACAATACGATGATATGAGTTTGTCTTTCAAACTACCTACATAAAAGTAAAACACGTGCAATTCTGTCTCTCCCCAACTAATGGTAAAATTTATAATTATGGCAGTACAATTTTGACATTACTTTATTTTTTTTTTGTCTTGCTACGTTGGCATTGACATCTCATTGCGATTCTGCTAGGGAAACAAGACCCATGCACACCCTGGAGCTGGACGATGTTTAGTTACTCGCATGTTACTAACGAGTACGGAATAAAAATGTTAAAAAACCCAAGTTGCTAAAAATATTTTAGTTTTGATTGGGTAATTTATTAATAAACCATTATTTAAAAAAATAGTATTTTCATATTCATTATTAATTAAGAATAAGTATATTGGTACTTTTCGATCTAAACTATCACCTAGTATCTCTAAGTAAAAAAAATTAAGTGACGTTATTCGTCACGGTAATTGCCGAGGATAATTTTTATTGACGATTAGGTACCGAAAATGATTAAGTAGATCCCTGATTTCAAATAATTTTATGTACATTTTAATTGTGAAACTATACTCAGAATAAACATAATGCTTGGTCTTTATGCTTCTCCAGAAAGGTATAATTTCAAATCCCAATTTGAGGAAGAGTCACTGTTGTTCTAAGACTAAAGAGAAGTGTCAGAATTTTTGGTACTGGTGCTACTGTAGTTTGTGCAGCAAGTGCTTATGTTGCACAGCTTTATTTTCATTTATTGGACATATATGCGGCTGTGACGTATTGTATGGTGAACAACGAAATCAGTTATCGGATATTGTAACAGGTAATTAAACAAATAATGAAAGAAAAAAATACTTTTTTTTTTCATTATTAATTCCGTTAGGACGGTTTAAAGATTACCAACGTTTCGAGAGCCAACAATTGTGCTTATATTCGTTAGTCCGGTATTTACCCGGCTTTATGTAAAATAGGTTCAAACATTTGCAATTTATTAGTGTCCAGCACGAAATTTGGACAAAATTCTACTCTATTGACGCTGTGCAGAAAATTTCTAATAAGTAAATTACTACTGCGTATCCCGGAAGTGTCAAATTGTAAGGTCTACTTTCTTCCGGGGAATCCCAGTAAAAACTAAAGTTACCGTGGAATTTACGAAAAGCCTGTATAGTAAGCTAGCAACGAAGCGAAAGATGTATGCAGAGATCGTGGCAAGTGGAATAATGTATCCCTGCCTACCCCTCTGGAAATGATTTTATATGTATGTATGTATTCTATAGATGGATGACTAATGCAACATTTTTCTTTTAAGATGAGCAACAAGAATAATAAAGGTTTTGGTGCAAGTGCTATCGTTATCACGGTTTGCTGCTTTTTGTCGTCTCCAACGGCACGGTTAAGTTAATATTGCACAGGAAAATGTAAGTCATACGTACATTAGAACGAAGTAGATAAATCTGAACCTGTTTTTAAGCCAATGCCATAGGAAATCAAGTTTATCTGGCCCCGATTTAATGAACTGCATATCTACCTTCCCAAATTCACTGCAGATTCGCCTCTACTAACGCGTCATAGTTCTAGTTCTAAGTTAACTTGACGAGGTTGACTGTACATTAGCAAGGTTGCCTACGGTTCACCTAAGAAATGAAAAACTAGACTTCGATTCTACGTTCGAAATCTTACTATTTTGTGATTCCAAATTTGATGGTCTTCAGTTGTCAAATAAAACCTACCCGTGATTAAGTCTAGTCTAGCTTTTTTGAAGATTCGTCATTAGAATGATAATTGAATTAAACTATAATCTCCCTTTTCCCGATATAAAAAAGTAGTCATTTTTAAATTAATTGGTTCTAAATTTTACAAAAATGGTGCTTAGTGGATATAGATACAGTGAAATGGTACCAAAAAACATACTTTTGCGTTCCTTTTGAATTAATACCACGTCCACACGTGAGCTTGTCAGTCCTTGCCGTGGTCATTGGCATTAATAAAACTTTTAATATTTATTCAAAGTGCTGGTGATTATTTCATAAATAAAATAAAATAAAATAATAATCGGACTAAGATTATTTAGTGCCTGTTTTCAAAACAAAGCGGCCATGCAGCAACCTGCTACATCTTTGGTGCGTACACAATTAGTTGCTTGCAATTAGTGTGTCATGGCCTTAAGTAGATATTTACCCATAAATGAGGCGTGTTTATTTGTTTTTTAATAGCTATCTTTACTTGATAACAGTATTTACGCAAAACTTAATGCAATAAACGACTTTCCTATCTTATGTATCTTCCGGCATAAGATACTAGAAACTATTCGCGATAAGACTTTGCCAGTTTAGAGTGCCGTAATCATAAAAAAAAAACCCTAGAATCATTAGCGTATCGTTTTGCGTTAGATATTTCATTGATGATTGAGATATAATTAATTGAATTTTTTAAATTAATTCATTCTACTAATAAAAATATTTGCATGTTCGTAACGAATAAACTCAAAAACTACTGAACTGATTTTTACAATATTTGGTACAATCATAGAAAAGACTCGGGAAAAGGCAATTTTTTTCTGGAATTTCCAAGCGAAGCCCCTCTTAGCTGTCGTGGGATATTCCAGAAAAAAAGCTAGTTTTAAATAAAACTTAGTGAGCACTTTTGGAAGGGTACCATAAAAAAAATATGGACCTACTCATAAAATATAAAATATGAAATAAAATTTATCATATTTAAATATCCATGGATCGAGACAATGAAAATATAAAGAACCCTCACCATGCGCGTGGTTGCAAACTTGACCAGATTCTTAACTTAAATATACTTGTTTCAGCGTATTTATAAAGAGTTGTTTTTTGAAATTCGATTACAAAACCTAAGCGATGTGTTGTTGTCTTTGTCCCAACTGCGGCGGTAGCTGTTGCCGAATATTGAAATGCATCTGCTGCATCACATTATGTGCTTTTTTGTGCCACATGTGTGGACTGTGTGAAGATTGGGATCCCAGCGACGACGATTGACTATTGTGCTATAAAAGTAAATGATTTGTTCGTGATTTTTTTTTTGCTTATTTCCATTTCTTTTTTTAAATTGCAGAGAAAAGAATTGTTTTTTTATTGAATTATTAACCAGGATACAGTCATTGTAGATGAATCTGATCAGTAAAGATATGAACTGCGAATCCTTGATCCACCAATTGACCTGGGTCGTGGTCCACCTAGGACCACGGCCAATAACAATAGATTCTACGTCTCATTAAAAAGTCATAAATCAAGGTCAAGCAGTGGTATAGCAAATCAGCAGTGAACGTCTAAAATGATAATGATTAGCTGCTCTTGTAAACATCCTCTTAGCCTTTGTATCTTGTGACGTTTAGGTAAAACGTCGCAGATAGGAGAGATGAGAGATAATTTTAAAATTCATTAAAATGACTTCAACCTTTATTAAGGACTACTTAAGTATACAATTATAAGAGAGCATGGGTTTAGCTATAGACATGAGATCTAGCAAAGAGCCGCCAGAGGAAAGCGAGCTACTTGATGAGCGCTAAAGTTGTTCAAAGGCGAAGGCCCGGGGCGAGCCTGCGCTTATATATGTTGCTCCCGGGCTGTAACAATAAGGGGCGCCGGGGAGATCGCAGCAGCACTACGACTTAACATGTTGCGTTCTTGCCACGGAAAATTGAGGAGAGGCATCTGACCCGAGTATCTTTTTATTCCATACATATATAAAACCACGCCTCTTTCCCAAAGGGATAGTGTACTGTATGTAGTTTTGATTACTCCTTATGTCAAGTCTTGCGGGTATCTATTCAGTAATAAACCAGCATTGAAGCAAAGCGGTTGTTTTATTAAGCTCCGATATATCAGATAGGCAGAGAGTACATCTTTCCACTTCCCACGATCCTATCAATAATTGTACTAAAAATTATAATAAATGATTGTGCCTATCCCCTTAGTCGCATTTTACGATATACATGGGAATGAGATGACTATTCGAAAGTGCCGAGATCGGATGGCAACTTTCTTTACCTGGCGATAAGAAGTCCATTTATCTCCTTAGATCAATCCTCATATTAATCGGATTTGATGAGTTTTTATTGAAGGAGACTGCTATAATCCGACGTTTATTCGCAACCGCCGTAAAGTGGGTGATAGACGGGCGAGCAAGTACGCGTACTTATGGCTCGACGACCTTTTTCGCTCGTGTGTCACCGTAAGTACGCGTACTTTAAAACCGCCGAGTAAGTTCGTCGGCGATCCAACCGGTTTGAAATCTTACTCGTAGCTCGTCTTGGCTCGTACGTGTGGCAGCACTGCCAGCCGCGAGCCGCCATTTTGTTTCGCCAGTCTGTGGACGCGCACGCTTGTTTAAATTGCAATTTTTGTTAATTTTGATTCAGAAATTTCTCAAAATGTGTGATTTTCGAACTTATTCACATGAACTGCTAACCGAATTTATAGAAGCTTTCCGAAATAACCCTTGTCTTTGGAAAATTAGAAGCAGCGACTAAAAAGACAAAAATTTGAAGCTTCAAGCACGCAATAATTTATATTATAATATAATATAAATTATTGTGTGTATATAATATATAATATAATATATAATAACAATAATAACAATATATCAATGGAAGACATCGCGATACGGTATGAGTAAGTTGGCGCGTGTATCGCCGACGTCGAGCCAAGTAAGTTCGCGATCTTTAAAACCGCAGACTTTAAGTTGGTACGTCTATCACCCCCTTAAGGGAACGCACTTACCTTGTCCCATCAGGAGTACCTCAAATAATTTTTTACCTGTAGTATTATTCCTTGATCTGTGTGGTTGCTAATATTTTTAAATCTGTGGTGGTTGAAGACACCTCGGAGTAAATCCAAAAAATATAAGGAACTAAACATACGTCCTTGTGTTAGTCAGTGTAAATGAGGCATAGGTATGTTATGAAAATCATTACCTACAAATCAACATTTAGCAAATAAAAAAATATTAACTGTCAAATGTGACAGTGACAAGATATTTGTCATTGTCACTGTCACAGAATGTATGAATTATGAAATCAAAAATTTCGTCTTGAGATTTTTTGAGGTTAAAGTAGCTCTTTCATCGTTTTTATATTTAAAAAGCATAATTTAAATCAAATAAAATGCCATTTATGAAAGGGAGAGCGCCTATTCGCCGTACACTCAATTATTTAAATGCTGGAAGATTAGTTCTAAAAGATAAAATCAAGATTTTCTCTGTGGCTTACAATATAGTAGGGGACAACAATAACGGCGCTAAAGATTTCGTTTTTTGGTTCCTGCCCCAAATACAGTACAAGAACCCAAATGTGCAAGTGGCTACGTTAAAGAACCTTACACCTTCGCCGTTTATCAAGTGTTATTTTGAAGATGGGAGGAAGATATTGGTGGATATAGATAACAAATCGAAAGAGGATATTTTGGAGCATTTGATAAGCACAGTGGGGAAATCTAAGGAGGTTTTGGCCGCGGAGGCGGTGGCAGCTGAGAAGAAGGATAATCCCGCCAATTTCGGCATTGGTTGCGAGAGACCGTGCATTTGTGAAGTATATGGGCAGGTGCCGTGTCCCGGCGTTGTGCCTTTGCCTAGGTTAATGAGAGGGAAATACAAGTACGCGACTGATTAAATGTTTTTGTAGTTGTAATTAAATTTAGTTAGTTTTATACCATAGTTAGAATGTACATAGTTTACATCTCCATTTCTCAATAAAACAAACTTTCTTTTGTGTGTTTATCAAACTGCTTTACTTTAGTCTTAATTACTTTAAAAGTCTTATTTACTTTAAAATAAACTTGTAAAATAAAGCTTTATAAAATGCATTTTGGCAAATAAGTTGTAATTTGTTACCATGGTCAAAGAATTTTAACATGGTATTGCATTTTTTTCTTTTATATGAGCCTGGTGCTATTGTGATGTTTTAATTTTTAATCAAATTCATTCAAAACTGTTAACAACATAATTTAATTAAAAAACAAGCACTGTAACAAGAAAAAAATTGTAGATAATGTAACATAGTAGAATAAATTGATAACATTACTAAATATGTTTCAATACAAACTTAATTTACAATATTCTCAATTCACCATAAACATTATAAAAAGATGCTGAGTAACATTTGCATTTTTAAATAAAAATACAAAATACATCACATTAAAAAAATTGAGACCTTTGTTGACTGGCAAACTAGTTTTTAAGCAAACACTCTTTTTCCTCCTGGCTTTAGTCCAGTTGCATCCTCAACTAGACCCCAGGAGTCCAGGGTATCGCCTTTGACCATGAATCATGGATTGGGTGAGTCAGGTTTTTACACGAAGCAACTCCCATCTGTACATGACCGAGGCGGGATTTGTACCTGTGCCTTTCTGCATATCACACATTTTAACCGGGCACCAGTTCAACCACTGATGATCAGCTTTTTAAGCAAACACTAATAAACTGTATGTGCAAAGTAGAATAAAGTTCTATCCCAGCACATCAGTAACAAGGACCTAAAAGAAAGCTATATTCTTCAATAGCTTATTTATTTAAAACTAGCTTTTACTCGCAGCTTCGCCCGCGATTAATTAGCGCCACCTACAAAATAAATCAGGGTTTTCGTAAATACCATGTGAACCAAAGTTTTTATCACAATGAAGTTATCCTTTGCCTTACTCCAGACTGAATTATATATACGCGAATTTTTTTTAAAGATTGGTTTAGAACCCTTGACGAGGTAAGAAACAAACAAACATACTTTCGCATTCATTAGTTGGAATATGTCTCTGCCCTCACCGCCAGGAAAGGGGCACAATTTTATGTGTAACATATAACATTCAAAAGCGATAGTTCTTGATAGCATATGCCATTAATGCAGCGGATATGAAATGCATGTTCTCAAACGCTGAGAAGGTTCGAGCATTGCAGTGGTTGAAGAGGAAGTCATCGACCTCCTTACCGCGAGGACACGTGTGGAAGTATATCCATTGGCAAAGAGTGTTCTGCATGATATCCTGAAAGAAAATAAAATTTTGTAAGTCCGCCATTGTACATACGAGTATTCTTCAATCCAATTCCAAATCCAAATTCCAATGATTGTTTTGTATATGTTAACGGAAATGTATAAAATTATATTTATTAATTTATTTATGCTGCCCTATTTCTAGCTGTTGTTCTTGCCGTGGAAACTTCTTCTATTTGTAACGTTCATCTTCGATAAGCGGTATTCTTAGCGTTTGTTAACATTCTAAATGATGCCCCTCGCCCCGCTATCCCCGCGTACTACGGGTTTTACATTTCCGATTGCTATTTAGGAATCTAATTTAATTTATATTACACATTTCCGGCCTATTTTAGGAATTACATACATTTCCTAGGAATTGTATACAATGACGGATTACATACATTTCCGTTAACATATATAAATACAGCTTTAGCACGATCCAATATGAAGGTTCCCCTGCAAAGGTTGAGGCCAGACTAGAGTCTGGTTACTTCATGTTAAAACCTAACTCTCCCGGTTCAGGATCATGGTTTAAAAGCGTTTCCTCGGCTCCTCTTCAGAGAGAACAGATAAGGGCCTATATCTAGCATTGCAGTGTGGGTTCCCGTACTCTTGGAATGAGGCATCTAAATGACTATTGTATGCCCGAAGTGGCGTCAGGATTTCCGAATCGTAAACCGTAGGCAAATGTGGAAGGTTAATAGGAAATTGTTGAAAAGTGGACACATAATCTCTTTTGTACAAAGAGATCCACCTTCAATCAATATACTCCTTTTTTGAAGTCATTCAAATTTCTAAACCCTTTCCCTAAGTATAACAAAAACTCTCCTGAAAACCGGAGCAAAACCGGTTCAGTTCAACGCGAAATAATTGCGACTAAACACAGAACAAAGAGGTCAAACAGAGAACCTTTTTTTGAAGGCGGCTAAAACGAGCAAATATCAGAGAGAGACTTTCAAATAGTTCCAACCAACCTGTACTCCTAACTGGAACTCTTGCATCTTCTCCTTCCTCGGAGAAGGCCCTGACAGGACAACACAAGTATTACGGAGTACTTCGCACTTATTGCTGCATTGCTTGCATTCCGTCGAAGATTTTTCGGACATCTCTTCGCTTGCCTTCTTCAGAAGAGGAGAAATAGGGGTCACCTGTTTCCGAGGAGAACCTTGTTAAAAACTCAACCTCATTATGTAAAGTCGGTAAAAATTCACTGTAAAACTGCCGCGCTTCAGAATACGAATCACACCAAGTGTGTTAACCCTTCAGCTGCGGCGGCTATACGCAAACTGCGCACCTCGTCTGCGGCGTTCAAGCGCCGCGGCGGACGGGCGCGCAGTGTCTTAGATTTTGTTGTATATCTGTATATAATTATTTGGGACCTACCCAAAAATTTATTTTTTTTTAAAGAGTTATAAATGAAGAATCATATGCAATAAATTTTGATGCGAAAAAACACTTGCGTTTATTATATTTAGGTCACTGAATTCAAAACTTACCGAAAAATTATCCATTGTAAATATTTTACTGATTTTGCAATTTACATCTTTCATATATTCTGTTTTTGTTTACTATTCCACAAAGTCCAATAATTGAGGAATTTAATGGTGCCAAAAAGTTATTATGTCCCAAGTAAAATTCTCTAAAATCGTCTTCACAAATAATCCAGTAAGAATCACGATTTCGCCATTTTGCAACTTCTACAACGCAAACTTTATACTTCTATTACCATGAAAATATTGAAATGTAGATTTATTTGAGGCATTGTAATCGTAAATAATGTATTTGGCTTCACAAAACAACAAGTAAAATGTATCTAAATGTCTTAAAATAGTATATTTCTACTAAAAACTGAAAACTTACCTAGAAAACTATCATTTTTTCAATTGGCTCGTTCATTCACTTACATTTGTCTTTGCTCAACTGTAAGGGCAGTGTGGCAAACACGAAAAATTGTAGTTTCGTTTTTATATCAGACATATATAGCTTGCCTAGAGAAAATGAGCGAAAAACCATAGCCAAAAACTAGAAAAATGTATGTCTGTGTGCGTGACTTGTTTGCCTTGCTTGTCTGCTGATGGCCGTATCTGGACAAAATGGCGGCATGTGGTTAACGCCTAACTGCTGATGGCCGTATCCGTCCACTGTCAATGTTTGTCTAACTGCTTTAGGTCGGATCTGGGCATATCTACAGGATGTTTGTTTTTAGTTGTGCACGTTAGTAATTTGGAAAAGAGTGTCTTGTAAAAATAAAAATAAAATGTTGATTAAAATGTTTCTTTTATTGGAATACAAAAATGTACAATGTTTATTGGTTTCCACTACTCTAAACCTATTCAATTCATAGTACATACTAGTAATTATTTTTACCAATGATTCATAGTACATACTAGGAATTATTTTTACCAATGAAAAAATAAAAATAAAATTACAATTTTGTAAAAATAATTACTGAACTGTTTTTGATAAGTTTTTTTTTTCAATAAATCTATAATGATAAGAACTATGTAATATATAAAGACTTATTGAAAAAAAATACTTTCATCAAAATCGGTTCAGTAATTTTTGAGATAGGGAATAGTGTTGAAGTCGGTTGTTTTGTAAAAAAAAATACTTATTTTTAATGAATTATGAATTCAAATTAAACAAAAAAATTTTGCGTAGGAATCGAAATTTTAGATTCCCATCATTTCACTTTACTGATAACAACAACGTTTTAAAAGGGTGTTATTTAAACAGTCTGCAGAATATTCATATGCAAAAAAGTTTACACAAATTCAGAAGCGCAAGTGAAGAATAGGATAACAGAAGAATAGGCACCAAACTGCACTGCAGCAGTGTCTCTAAATGACGTCAACTTAAATTTTAAACAAAGCATGTTTGGACTCAAAACACGCATGCGTTCGATCGAGCTCAAGCCGACTGTAACCAAACTCAAACGTTTATTCAGAAAATAGGCCTTTGTAGGCACTTTTTTACGTCAAATTACATGTAAAAATTATCGATTTAGATAAATTAAATAGATATGTATTCAAAACTCAAATTTAAAATTATTAATTCTTTCAAAGCTAAAGACTACTAGCGCTTCGTAACCGACCACTGCAAGAGAAGAAACGCCGAAAGAAACTCTTTTCAACAGTATTGGTCGCCTACTCGCCTGAAGGGCTTTGAATTTTTTTTTTTTTTATTTTATTTGTATATTCATTCTATGTATCTTATAACCCGTAGACCAAACCAGTGCAGTCCTAAGAAAGAAGGGATCAAAGAGAAAAAAGTATTTTTAAACAATAATCCTAATATTAATATTTAAAAATAAAATAATGTATACATAAATAGATAAACACCCAAGATCAGAAGTCAATATGAAAAAGATAATTTACCAACTTGACCTGACTGGGGATCGAACCCGAGACCTGGAAGTAGCAGTCTGGTGTGTTGACTACTACATCACACATTTTATATAAATATATAACTAATATAAATAAATAGATAATATTTAATTATATATTTTATATATATGTAACTACAGAAGTAATTTACAAACTATAGATTTTCTAAAGTATGATACTCAAGCCAACATTGGCCAACACAAATATACACCGTGCAATGACTGCACGCGATGTTACATTTTTGCCTGCATCTAACACAACGTCCCCTCTTAAATTTATCTTGTTTTTTGGTTCGCTCCTCGGTCACCTCATTATGAACAGGGAAATGATTAAAATCCCTGTTCAGCCTGCTACAGGTGGGGATGGGGACCTGGCGCGAACGTGAGGAGACGTTTTGTCCGAATTCTAAGCAGAGCTCTTCAGCAAGCTTGAAACGAAATTGGCGGTGAGTCATTTTTTTATGCTGGCCAATGTTAGCACAATATATAATATATGCATTTAAAATAGATATATTTAAAAGACGTCTAAAAACTTTAATATACCATTTGATTCCCCTCTTTCTTTCTAATAAATACATGCTTAGCTTTTGATCTTTGAGATCGACGCCTCCCATGTATTTATTATATTCATGGACCACGACTGGTTTGGAGCAGGGTTGGCCAGCCCTGTGCCCTGGAGCCATATCTGTTTTGTGGTAAGTAGATACAGTGGTGACAAGCTTCACATCTTTCCATGCTATGACGGATACATCACCACAGTGTCTACTTACCACACTACCCCTAGCCATCCTTTTATCCTGCAAATTTTGGATTTCTACGGGCGTGTCTTTTCGGCGACGGTTCAGAGTACCGACTACGTCAGTTTTATGTTTTTTTAGAAATTGGGTCAGAGGAACAGAATTATAAAAATTGTCCATGAACAGGGTATATCCCTTGCCTAAATAGTTCTTGAAAAGCTCAAGGACTATTTTGGCAGTGGATGTAGTAAACCCGTAAACCGTTTCTGCAGTTGTCGTGCCTTTGCCGGCATACAAAATTAAATTTACTACGTATCCAGTTACGGCCTCACAGAGTTCATAACTTTTGATACCGAATCGAGCTGCTTTGGAACGAATGCATTGTTTCCAGCTTAAATGACCCTTCCAAAGCAGCAACGATTCGTCTATCGATACTTCTCTGTGAGGCACGTAAATGGACTGGAATTTTTTATTTAAATAATCTATAATAGGTTTTATTTTAGCTATTTTCTTATCACGCCCCTGTACATGTATGTTGTTGTTATCAGTAAAGTGCAAAAATTTTAAGAGCATTACGTAATGATCCCTTGACATCAGTTTTCGAAACTCCGGCATACCCATCACACCCGTCATCCAATATTCCTCTAACCTACTTCTTACACATATTGACATAAATATCATCACACCTATAAGCCTATATAGTTCGGAAACCGAAGTTTCCACCCAGTCGTTCATGCGAGATTTACTTGGCATGGAGTCTCCGGTTTCAAAGAAACCGGTTATTGTTTCCCAAGCGTAATGATTCGTTTCGTGGACAATAGAATCCATCAGAGGCTGGTCCCAAATTTGAGTAAACAAGCCTAAAGGACTTGTTCCCTCAATTTTAGGACCAGCTTCTTCGTTGAAGTCCTCCCTGACCCCTCTAAATTCGTTAAAATCAGATGACCAAGTCAATGGCTCCTCACTAACTTCATCTTCAATAAAATCGTCATCTGATTCCAACATCTGCTGTAACTGATCGAGAGTCAATTCTTCCTCGGCATCCTCATCACTTCCAGAGTCGATGGCTAATTCTTCAGCCAGCTCAGGATCCAGTATGTCTTCATCCTATTAAAAAAACCAAACCCTAAACCACATGCAAGCATACACACAAACATAACAAAAGCGGGTATTGTTAGAGATGCCAACCACAATATTTTTATAAAAAGGAATAATTAGTGTATCCCAACGATGAACAGGAATAGAGATTCCTGTTCATTTTTATTCAATTAACTTTCAATATATTCATGCCATATTGCCAATTTCGCTGAATTACGTTATTGAGCATACACCAAACACCTTTATATCAATGAAGTTACAATACATTCATACCGCATTGCCAATTTTAGCAGAATTGTGTTATTGAAGCACAAACCAAACACCCTTAGTTACATTACCTTAGTTACTGGATGGACTAGATTTCTATCAGATAGTCCGGTGCACGATGAGAGCGGCAATAAATAAAAATCCCTTTCTCAATGCAAGTAATTTATACTTTCAAAGAGTGTTATGAAAATGAAACTTACAGGTTCTCGGCCAAAAAGATTACGCGGCTGACCTTTCGTACGTTCCTCTGGTACCTAAAAAATAATTATTTTGTAAATAACATTGCATGTTGTGATAATAGGTAATATTTTGTTTCGATAATCCTTACAATAGACATCAATAAGTGAGCAATAAGTTAGTATACATCTCGACATATTATTATCTTGGTAGTTAAAAAAAAGTTGAACATCTACTAAAGTTATCAAAAAAAAGAAAACCATTCTTACAGCAGCTACTTTTTCGCCGCCATGGACCAACTCATCCACGATCTCTATGGCTTCGCCTTCCACAGATAAATTTTGGGGCCGCCAAGGCTGTAATAAAATATACGAAATAATCAGTTTTTGTTTTTAAAGTAAAAGGGAAAGTTAACAAAACTGGAAAATAACATACTCTAATCCTCCCTGATCCAGATGTCTCCAAGACTACATCTCTGCCCCGAATAAGGGATCCCTGAGGAGTTCTAGTCACCTCCAAGCCGACAAACATGCTTCTGGAAGTACTTGGGGTTTGGGGTTCCATTTTAATCTGTCAATAAAATAAAATTATTAGCATGTATTCAAACCAGACATCGATGTCATCAGAAAGTGCTCACGGAGACAAAACTAACGAGCTAAAACACAGCGCGATACGAGTTACCGGAGCGTAGATCCTGTATACCACCTTCCGACTGCATCATCAGACCCTCGATGTCACTTCATCAGAAAGTGCTCACGGAGACAAAACTAACGAGCTAAAACACAGCGCGATACGAGTTACCGGAGCGTAGATCCTGTATACCACCTTCCGACTGCATCATCAGACCCTCGATGTCACTTCATCAGAAAGTGCTCACGGAGACAAAACTAACGAGCTAAAACACAGCGCGATACGAGTTACCGGAGCATAGATCCTGTATACTGTATACCACCTTCCGACTGCATCATCAGACCCTCGATGTCACTTCATCAGAAAGTGCTCACGGAGACAAAACTAACGAGCTAAAACACAGCGCGATACGAGTTACCGGAGCGTAGATCCTGTATACTGTATACCACCTTCCGACTGCATCATCAGACCCTCGATGTCACTTCATCAGAAAGTGCTCACTGAGACAAAACTGACGAGCTAAAACACAGCGCGATACGAGTTACCGGAGCGTAGATCCTGTATACCACCTTCCGACTGCATCATCAGACCCTCGATGTCACTTCATCAGAAAGTGCTCACGGAGACAAAACTAACGAGCTAAAACACAGCGCGATACGAGTTACCGGAGCATAGATCCTGTATACCACCTTCCGACTGCATCATCAGACCCTCGATGTCACTTCATCAGAAAGTGCTCACTGAGACAAAACTGACGAGCTAAAACACAGCGCGATACGAGTTACCGGAGCGTAGATCCTGTATACCACCTTCCGACTGCATCATCAGACCCTCGATGTCACTTCATCAGAAAGTGCTCACGGAGACAAAACTAACGAGCTAAAACACAGCGCGATACGAGTTACCGGAGCGTAGATCCTGTATACCATCTCCCAACTATCATGACATCATGTCATCAAAACCAAACGACATTTTGACTAAAACCAATAAAATAAATTTCGTAGATTTAGTTTCAATCAATGAATAAATCACAGAGGCTTTTGAAAGCATGCTGTATATTAGCGTCGCGATACAATACACAGACAGTGTACGACACAAGTAAGATGGCGGACATAGTGCGTATGTGTGCGTGTAACGGATTCTCAGTCTTGAAAAATATAAGATATTTACAAAATCCATGTATTTATTGTAAAAAAGTTAGTGTATTTCAATAGTATAATAAATTTACTATCTAAAACCAATTATATCCATTACAGAGGTATTGGATATAATGCATAAACTAACACGAAAGAAATATGTAACACACTCCATCTACTTTTGAAAAAGCTAAAATCCTTCTTTTTTTACTAAATCTATAAACTTTTACACGTAATTGCTTCGAAAGTAACTATATAATAACGAAATAAAAACATTTACATACCTGTTTGTAATTACAGCCAAAAAAGACGAGTTTTCTCACACGTTCTTCAGTCACTTTGCAACACAACGAAGTCACAATTTGAAATGACTTGGTTAGCTAAATGAACGGATGAAATTCATATTTGACAGTTGTCTATGACGGCTTCATTCGTTAGAAATACATTTCAAATAATAAAACACCTTATTTCTTGTTATTAGATATTATATTTGTGTAAAAACTACGACGAGTGCATTTGGACGGATCCGGAACAAAGCATTCCTAGTACATGCCCGGATACGGCCTAAAGCTTACGAAGGGTTAAGAAGTCTGTAAGACTGCTAACTGCCGTAAATACCAAAGAAAAGAAAGTTACCAAAATTTTATTCTCAATGATATGTTCTGTAGCATTAGTGAAAACGGTAACAAGTCCGATTTAGGCCAAATTGAGCTACATTTTAATATTGAGAATTTACAACACGCTCATTAAAAAAGAGTGTGAAAGTGTTTCTTCTGGTTGACCTTGTGCTATGATAAAAATGTAAAATGCACTAACGTTGCAACAACATTTGAAGCGAATGTTTGCCCCGAGCATGGGACAAAGAAGTAAATAAGAATTCAGCACCGGATGCGGGGGTCCGATCCACGACACGTTCACACCCTGCATTGTCCCGAATTCTTCCTGAAAACAATTTATAATTTTATTTAGAGAGTTAATTGAAAATGAGAGACATAAATCTACTCGTAGACCAAGATAACTAGTCACATTTTCAGTTCATAGGGTTTCGAACCAGAACTCTTTGCAAAGTGGAGACAGGTATGTGAGAAAGCGAACGCCTGTCCACGTTTCACGTCATAATGAAAAGCGAAACAGCGATAGTTTTTCGCGCGATAAAAACAACGTCGCGCGTGCTGTAATACCACGGGAGCTGGCCCCGAAGCGTAGCGACGAAGCGTGCTCCTGGGAATACGCTAAGATATAAAACGTTGTGAATTACATACGCTATGCTAAGTGAGTGAATTATTTGAGATAGATAGGTAGATAGACTCTTTATTGCACCATAAGAAAAAGAAAAGCAGAAAAAAAACACAGACAATGAGGTACAAAACCGGACTTATCGCTAAAGCAATCTCTTCCAGTCAACCTTAGGGTGGGAGGAAATTAAAATAAAAAGGCGATTAGCGCAGTACATATAAAATGAATTGCAAAGTACGATATACCTAAACCTAATATAAACACAATATAAATTTACATAAAAACACAATTAAATTTAAGAAAAATGAGATACTTATTTAGTCTAATATAGTTAAATAAATTTCTTGTAGCTGATGGTTATACTTACAAAAATAGACATGCAGGTCGCCAGGGCCTGAATACTCGCGTGTGTTCTGGACCTCATGCACAGGACTGGCACAGACGACTGCTGGGCGAACCTCTGGACGCACATGTGAGTTGTAGTGGCCACAAATATAGCGTCGGCCATGTATGAGAATACCCTGGAATATGGAAGGTTTACTGGAGGACGAAGCTCTCGATTTAAAAAAAAGTTTTCATTCCAGTTTAAGTATAATATTAATTATTTTATTATCACCATTCAATCATTCCCATGGATGTCATAAAAGACGACTGAGGGATTAGGCTTATAAATTTGGGATTCTTATTTTAGGCGATGGGGTAGAAACCTGTCTGTATTTAAATCTCTATCAAAAAAATTTCTATCATAAAGTCAAACAGCTAACGTGATCTTTTCAAGACTGTGGGCTCTGTCTACCTCGCAAGGGATTTACACGTATGTATGTTATCAAAACCGTTTTTTGATTGCGAAATCCCAAAGGACTTATTCACGAACGTTGAAAGACAATTTATCAATTTCTATTTCTAGTTTTGAAGTAAACTGGATTGGTGGAAAGAGAGAAGGTATATTGTCTCTCAAAGTTCGTGAACTCCTGAAGTCTCCAGGGAATTCGCAACCAACAAAACCGAGGCAGCGGATCGCATATCATCCATGACAACGTCCAGTAAGGATTTCCTTCGGTTTCCTTTTAGACAGTATGACATTTGTTCCCCAAATAGTTGTCAGGTTTTTTCAAGACGTGACCATAGTAACCTTACCTTCCGTTATAGTCATACTCCCAGACAACATGGTCCACAATATTGACGTCGTAAGCGCCGAGAAGGGTGGCAGCCTTGGACACGGCCATGTTCAGCATGGGTACATTCATTTCTTGTAATATCATCACCTTCGAGTTGGGCAGTATGTCCTAGAGAGCAAAGGATTTGGTGGAAACATTTCAAATTTGCTATTGTTACATACTTAAGTACAACAAGGGCGTAGGGCAATGAAGGTAAGAGCTTTCACTGCTATCTGTATAGATTATGATGACCATAAGTCAGTATTGTAATGAAATTAATAAACCTTAAAAATAATTATATAAGTTTAAATATAGAATAAGAACTTTTCATTGGAACTTCTAATTGGAAGGGGAATAACGTTACGAGTAGTTTCACGTGGGCAGACCTTAGAGAAAAAATCTAGTGTTTTGATAAAATTTTCGTAATTTCACCATTCTCTTGTTGTGTGTGTCCCTTACGGCACATTTGAGGTTGATTGCACTGTTTATTATGTCCATCACCATGCTTGCTGACCAGTTTTTGAAGCAAATCAGATGACGTGGTTTGGACGGGCTGAAAATAAAAGATTTCTAACTTGTATGAAACGCTAATCGATGCTATTGTGGCGAGGAAAACATTGTGAGTTACTGAGATCAATTCTTAGCGTATCGACATTGGCAGATCATGTATAGAAAATGTAAGAAGTGAGCTTTGGCCGACACGGGGCAAAATAACAAAAGTGGATGGAGCTAAAGAAGTACTTAGGTATGTATCTAGGGATCGTGAACTGAATCGTGGCAAGCAGAAAGATAGATAGATAAATAAAACTCTTTTTTGCACCATAACAATAAAACATACAAAACAGCACAAAACAGATAGAGTTGGCACAAAGGCGGACTTATCGCTGATGCAATCTCTTCAGCCTTTGATGAAAGATGCAGTGATCAATCATGATAATAATGTTAGATCCTTATATTACTTATGATATACTGTGGATGAGTAGAGAAGAAGAATAAGTTCAAACCAGCAGCATTCCATTGAGCAGTTCCTCGTCCCTTTGATTGCACATTGTGATATAATTTGTAACAGTTTCATGATTTAGTTTCTATCAGAAAATGAGGTAACATCTCACAAGAATTTTAGGATAATTCGACACAAAAACATTTGTTATTGTGATTGTTTGGTGGTTTTCATTTTGACAATTCATGAAAAAGTGTCATTGCTGCGAAGAGAATGACTCTTTTAATTGTTAACCTCTGACGTAAAAATAAGGTGTTATAAGTTTGACTCCGAACAAGAGAGATTCAAGAGGTTGGTTGCGTCCTCACCTTTCTGGAGAGAAGTTTGACTATCTGTCAGATCAGGTGAATGAAGCTCGTGGCGTTATCTCCTTCTGGATGTGTTATAATCTCATAAATGGAGCCCGGGGTTCGCCCTTACATGGCTAATAGAATATGCTATTTAACGTGTAGTTATTACTTACTAGCGTAGCTTATACAGATGTTATAAACCTTTCTCAGAAAATCATCTGTCTCACATTGTAAACGCGAACAAAATCCGTTCACATCTTTTCGAGATTAGCGGATACATACAGAATGAGAAAAGCAGGGATTTTACTTTATTATATTATATGTAGTGCTTGTGATGATTTCAATTATTTGCTTCGGATGTTAGCGTTCCATAGAAATACAGTATAAAGAAATCTGTATACAGCTGTTTTGCACGCTTGTTGTCTCAATGACGGAATATATAATTTTATCACTTAGTTTTTAATTATATTTTTGTTCGTTTGTGTGCTGTTCTGTTTAGTGAAAATGTTAGTTTATCAATTAAATCCTTTGGTGAAACAGTATCTGATAGTTATAACAGGTAGTGTACTTAAATATTATAAACAAAACAAGCTTTTGATTTTACTGCATCATTCCTTTTAATTGCAAGTCCTTAATTTATAACGACATCGTCATGGTATCGTAATGTATATAGTCCTTAATATATAACTACCCCTTGCCAGAGACTTCTATTTCGTTGGTTTTATTAATTTATGATTTTTCTTTCAGACGATGGGCTAGCAACCTGTCACTATTACTGATTCCATTAATTAACTTGGCATTTAACCCTTTTGACTATAGGCTACTTAGGGCTATAGACGTGATTAGTATATGTGTATAGAATCAGAAATACAGGTTCCTTAGGAAGTTTTCCTTCCTAAGTTTTTCTGAAATTGCTTAGTTTTTTTTTATTATTTCAGTAAATTTGAACTTGATCAGTTCAGGCATGACCTTGGGATGGGCTTCTCCGATGCTAGTGAAGCTATCAGATAAGGAAACTACTCCTCTTCCACGACCCCTGACACAGGATGAAGGGTCATGGGTGGTGTCAGTGACTTTTATTGGTGGTATTCTTTGTAAGTATTACCATTTTTTTTGTAGACCAGGCAGTTGTTAGGAAAGCCAGGGTGATGATAGGGAAAGCGGACCCTAGGTCAGGTCTGTAGTCTCCACCTACCTCACCGATAAGAGCATAAGTTCCATTTTTATTGTAGCAGGTATGTGGAATTAGTAGTGGATATGGATTTCCTTACTTAATTGATTGGAAACTTCTACTATGTCTCTACTGCTCTCCAACGTAACTACCTCAGCCAGATCTGGACCAAAAAAGATTACATCCGTAAGGATTAAGAAGCTACGGTACTTTAGATCTTTTTTAAATGATTAACATCCCTATTCAGAAGGAAAGCGAATAAGTAAGTATATCAATTTGATGTTGATTTTTCCAGTGTTCATCACGCCCACCATGGTCAATTTCTTGGGGAGAAAATACACTATTCCATTCAGTTTTCTACCACATTTCACAGCGGGTCTCCTCTTTATATTCGGCAGAAGATTCTGGATGGTTTTAGCTGGTAGACTTCTCTGTGGGCTCGGTAACGCTGTTCTGTTCTACGCTGTGCCTATTTATTCCTCCGAGATTGCTAGTGTGAGTGACCATCTTTTTTTGTTTTTTCTGCTTACTTTTTGTAAGTCTTAATTGTTATTAACTATGAATTAGCATTAGAAACGCAACCATGGTGATAGGATTACGTGAGAAAGTTTTTGAGGGGAACGATTGTACTCATATTATGCGAATTAAAAAATTTAATATAAATCCAACACGTATTTGATCAAACCCAGTTGCTTAAAATGTGTTACTATTTTCCATTGTAAGAGCATTAGTTTGATAATTAGGGCTATGATGAGAGAATATCGTTGTCTGTCCTTATCATGTTTATATTTAATCCATCACATTTTAAATTTCAGAAAGAGATCCGAGGGAGTTTAGGAACGATACTACAAGTATCGTGCAGTCTCGGCTTCTTGATTATGGTGTCTATCGGCCCACATTTGTCTTATTTATCGTGCAATATTATGTTTACTATATTTGTGGTCGTCACATTCATCCCAAGCTTATTTGTGCCTGAGACTCCTTATTGCCTATTTATTAAAGGTAAGATATTATAACTTTGAGTGAAAGATCTCGTAAGACTTTCTACGATTTTTATGTTTTCAGGGGAAAATACCGGTGAAACAGACCCGGTTTGGATTACCATGCTAAAGCCCAACATTTAACTTAAATGTTTTCAGTACTTACCTGCTCCGTAATAATACGATATTTGTAACTTACTGGTAATGACATGTACCAAGTACTACTTATTTCAATAAATAAACATAGATTACTAACATTTTTGTCCTTTTTATTTCCAGGTAAAACAGAAGAATCAACAAAACTTTTATCTTCTCTTAGGGGTTCTAAATCATTAGCAGATGAAGAAATATCTGCCTATACATCAACCACTGACGAAACGATTATAAAATCAAAGATCATTAGCAAGACTTTTATAAAGGCTATGATGATATTGATTATTTTGTCACTTTTAGGTATGATATCTGGGCACAATTGCGTAGCATTTTACCTTCAGACTATATGTATATCAACAAACAGTTCTTTAAGTCCTGAATTAGCAACTGCTGTTGTTGCATTTCTGTCTTTCTTAGCTAGTTGTTCGTCATCTTTTACGACGGATAGATGTGGAAGGAAGCCAATTTTGTGTTGGACTGCTTTAGGGATGTCTTTTGGCATGGTGAGTAGTTCTTTTTATCAAAGTAGGTACTAAGTATTTAGGCTTTTTGTACATTACCTCAACATTGCTGCTTTCATCAAATTAGGAGTGTTAGATTTGAAGTCTTGAACCATGCCATGCATGGTTTTTAAAAGATGATTATTCTTAACTTACAGATTGGTTTAGGCACATTTTTTTACCTAAAAGACAGCGACTATGAAATCACAGGATTAATCAATTTTGTGCCTCTTGTATCCATGATCTTGGTAGTCATATTTTACGGCGCAGGTAAAAAATTTTTTTTTTATAGCTAGATATCTCTTCTACTCTATGACTACAAAAAATATTTTGAAGGCACCTGTATTGGGTGTGTATATTTTGTGTTTCCGCAAATCCCAAAACTTATTATTATTATTATGTGTATGAAAATATTATTTGTTCTGACTTTCAGGATTCGCCTCACTCTTCTTCCCACTGGTGCCAGAGTTATTTGATGGTCCAGGACGAGCAATAGGTACCGCTGTTGCAAACTTTAGCATAACAGCTCTCACTTTTGGCACTCTCAAAATTTTCCCTCTAATATTACAAAATTTAGGACCAGCTACAACATTTTACGGTTTTGCGGGAATGTGTATAGTTAAATGTTTGTTCGTTGCATTCTTTTTGCCAGAAACGAAGGGTAAAACCATTTTTGAGATACAAGAAGCCTTAGGTGCTAAAAGAAATAAATTTGAAACAAAAATTTAGGCGTTGAGAATATTTATAAAAAGTTTGGAGGATTCTTTAATATATAAGTGCAAAAACGGAGCCTTGCTTCAATGTTATTTGCAATTTTTAAGTTTAATTAGGTTATAGGTATTTCGAAAACATATCTAACACCTCTTTATTTTGTAAATTAGTATAATTATGAAAATATTACAACTGTTTTCTTATAAATAAACGAATATCTATCATTATAACTAATCACTATTTTTATTTCACTATAAATTGTTCCTTTTCCCAACATCACTTTCCCAATATTTCTTGGATTTCTGCGAAGGACCTGCCTTTGGTCTCGGGAATGACAAAGGCAGTAAACAGGCAGAACAAAATGCAGATGACGCCAAATCCCCAATAAGTCATTGCGTATCCAATGCTGCCTGTTAAGAAGGGCGTGGATTTGGTAATTAAGAAGCCGGCAGAAGTTGCTACCAGAATCGCGAAAGACGTGCCCGTTGCTCGGGTTCTTCCTTCAAATACTTCTGATACTAACACCCAGAGTATTGATGCTATACCTGGAAATAAAATTAAAAATGAAACCAACACAAAATTAATTGAGAGCACAGCACTAATTCTATATCTTATTCTCGACTTTATCATACTGCTATTACTTATGTGTTGAAAAATAATTTAATGAAAAATAAGAAAAAGAGAAAATGATCTAATCTCTACAGTCAAGCAAACTCACCAGAACTATAGCAGAACACAATTAATATAATCGACACAAGAGGGAGATAGTTCATGAAACCGGTAACTTCATCGTGATGCTCCGTCACTTCGAAGAATGTCCCCAAGCCAACCTGGAAAGCACACAAAATTTTAAAGAATAACAACCAAACGAAGAAAAAGAAGTATGCAGAGATCATGGCAAGTGGAGAGATGTAGACTCTGCAACCACTCCGGGAAAGAGGTGAGTGATTTCATGTATGTTACGTTACAACCAGAACCTTGAAATTTATCAAAGAGAAGTAATGAAAATGGGACTTATAAAGAGAAAATAGAGGACCATAAAGAATAATTCTAATATATATGCCCTTAAAAAGGTAAAACGGGGTTCACTTTCAACTTACCAAACCCAGAGTGACCCCAGAAGTGGTGCCGATCAAAATAGCCTTCCTTCCAAATCTGTCAGTGACGAAAGTTGTGCAAAAACTGGCCATCAGTTGAATACTACCCACAATTAATGAAGATATCTCTGGCCTCAGACTAGTATTGGTTGCTTCCAGAACAGTTTGAAGATAATAAGCCACAGCTGGATAGCCATTTGCTTGCGAGCAAAATCCAACGACAACAGCGATCAAAGCTCCTTTAAGGAATACTTTGTTTTTTAATAGCTCCGTTGTAGCAACGAGTTCTTTCCCTTCGTCTTGAGAGACAGCTTGGTATTCCTTTATTTCTTCGTGTGCTAGTATATCTGATCCTCGTAGTTTTAGAAGTATTTTTCGAGCATCCTCAGTTTTTCCTGTAAAATTTCATAAATTAACTGAATAGTGCCGTGTCATGTGATTTCCGACACTTCATTTGAGTTTGCGTTCATCACGTAAGGGGTCATCTTGCTTACGGCCAGGCAGATTGAGGTCAAGCGTACTCAAATCTATTATAAAAAACTTTAGAATAAGCGAACAATCATCTAATACAAACTTCCATGCTGGCTGGTAGCGAAGAGAAATTGTGGTATTTTGCCATTCTGCTTCTCTTCCCCTAGATTGTTAAAGTCAATCAAGGGACAGGGCAGTACATTTGGGGTATTTCTTTTAGTAATGTACTTGAATTTTTTTTATGGATTTATTGAAAACAGCGTTATGAGGGTATGTTCTGATGCGAAGGAAGACATAGCGACAAGAATGGAAAAGGGTATGCTAAGATGGTTTCGTCATGTGAAGCAGACGAATGAAAGCAGGTTGACCAAGGATACAAAGAGAGTGTGAATAGAAAGGTAGAAGTGGGAAGGCCTGGACGAATGTGACTTGCTCAAATTAAGGACCTCCTGGCAAAAGGTCAGGTCAAGAGTACCCGAAACCGAAGCTTGCATTTAAGAGCGTTATAATGTGGATAAAACGAAAAAAGTATGTAGAAATCGTGGGAAGTGGAAAGATGTAGTCTCTGCGCACCCAATCGGGATATAAATTATACATATGTATCTATATACGGGATAATAAATCTATACTAATATTATAAAGCTGAAGAGTTTGTTTGTTTGTTTAAACGCTCTAATCTCAAGAACTACTGGTTCAAATTGAAAAATTCTTTTTGCGTCGCATAGACCATTTATCGAGGAAGGCTTCAGGCTATATAACATTATGCTGCAACTATAAGGAGCAAAGAAATAATGGATATGTGAAAAAAACGGGGAAAATGATTCATCGTTGAGGGAATGAAGCCCAAAATAACTATTCCACGTGGACGAAATCGCGGGCACAGCTAATAAATATATACGGGACAAACAAATTTATGTATGATTGCAAACAATCTCCAAATTCCTCGGTAGTAATAGCCGCCGTCATATCATGACAATGTCAAAGATAAGGGTTATTATGATGTAAGTACGTATGATAGTAAATATGTCATAATCTGATTTGGACAGTCAATAACTCAAATCTGATATGACCACCGGTCGAGACTATAAATTATTATACAAAGGAAGATTCAAGCCGGTACTACTAAATATTGTGTAAAAGCACAGATCAAAGTCATACCTAGTCGATTAATGAATTAAATAACATAGATTTTAATGTCTCCAGGTCAATATTTCATGATACCATACATACATATAATCGCGTCTATATTCCTTGCGGGGTAGACAGAGCCAACAGTCTTGAAAAGACTGATAAGCCACGTTCAACTGTTCGGCTTAATGATAGAACTGAGATTCAAATAGTGACAGATTGCTAGCCTATCGCCTACCAGAAGAATCTCAAGTTTATAAGCATACCCTTTTGTCGCCTTCTACGACATCCATCTATCCATCATGATACCAATAGTTTTTAAAGGCAAAATTAAAGTATGATTATATCGATCACAGCTAAACTTGGCCTTTCACAGTCTTTTCCAAACTGTCGACTCTGTCTATCCCGTAAGGGAAAAGATAAGGGAAGGTATGTTATGTATGTATTGATTTGAATATATTTTGTGTTCATTAAATCATCGTGATAAGGGAATGTTCTGATGTGAAAGAAGATAAATTAACAGGAATAGAAAAGGGTATGCTAAAATGGTTTGGTCATGTGGAGAGGATGAATGAAGGTAGGTTGACCAAGCGAATACATAGACGCACGAAGGTTATCGACATTAAATTTCATTAAATTCTTGACTTACCTTTAGAAAATAGAAAGTAGGGACTGTCAGGTAGAAACAGTATAGGTATGCTGCTACCGGTCACCACACATAGCAAGATGAGGTTCAAGGTCCAGTAAGATACAAATGGACCCACACCGAGGGCAATAAGTACGCCGATTGAAGAATTAATTTGGAGTAAGGCCCCGAGGGAGCCACGGACTTCTTTCTGCAATAAGAGATAACATTTAGTTTTTTTTTTCTTATATTTTTTTTTAATTTAAATTAAATAGAAGATTATTGACTTGTTCCGCTGCTTTTTCTACTCTACTTCTCCAATTTCGAATATCTTGAAAAAGGTAGATGTTAGGAGTACCCGTCGAGTAATCGTCGAATATGCATGAAAAGAGTAATGAGTGCGGAGGAAGCAGGAGAGGTCTAGTCTCTGCCTACCCCAAAAAAACATACATACATATGGTCACGTCTATATCCCTTGTGGGGTAGACAGAGCCATGCTCAGCTATTTGGCTCAATGATAGAATTGAGAGTCAAATAGTGACGGGTTGCTAGCAATGCTAGCCCATCGCCTAAAAAAAGAATCCCAAGTTTGTAAGCCTATCCCTTAGTCACCTTTTACGACATCATAGGAAAGAGATGGAGTAATCCTATTCTTTTTGGTACCAATGGGACAAAAGCGTGATGGTATGTTCTGTTCTACACTTGCGTTTTTCATAAGTATTAAATTAAGTGAGGTATAGTTGTGATGAAGTCATTTAAATGTTACGTCGTTAGACTTAGATATGAACTAATTTATCTGTGTGATTTGTAGCTTTATCTACTCTGTTTTTTGGTGTAAGTAAAAAGTAATTACTATAAGTAAAAATATAAATAAAATATCTATCGCTTAGACCAAAGAAAAACTTCCACGCTGGCTTGGTAGCGAATAAAAAACATAGTGTATGCTAGCTGCTTCTCGTCCTTTGCAGACTGTAAGAGTCAATCAAGGGATTACGTTGTTGACGTCACTGTTCATCAAATTCCATCATTGGGCCACACAGCTGAACGTGGCCTTTCGGTTTTCAAAACTGTCGGGTCTGCGTACCCCGAAAGGTATATAGTCGTGATTATATTTAATTTTGTAGTTCTCCTTGTAACTCGTTAAATAGAATAAACTTTCTCGTATAGAAAATGAGAATTGTCCTATTCGGGTCATATATACTTATCTCGGGTCTGCTGGAAGAGATTTCTTTTGAAATAAGCAGAACCTTTGTAATTTTGTTTCTTGTGTTTATCAGTCTCGATGTTTTCTGTCTACATAAATTAGTAAATAAATTGTGATTGTGACTTCTTTCATTAAAGATTAAAATAGACTTACACTAGCCATCTCCGACGCGTAAGTGGCGACCGTAGTGTAAGCGAGGGCGTCCAGGACTCCAGAGAGGATCCTGCCGGCGAGGATCACCCAGTAGGTCCTGGCGAGCAGGTACATGAGGGCCATGGGTATTCGCGGGACACATGACAAGATCAAGCAGTACTTTCTACCAACCGCATCTAGGAGGTACCCAGTCAGGAAAATTCCTGGAAAGAAATCAGGATTAAAATCGTTGTCATTCTCGAGGTAAGAGTTGCCGGGCGTTCGTCTACAATTGGATACAATTAGGTTAACTGTCCGGTCAAAATGGCATCCGGCATGTCTGGATTTTGTTAGGCTTTTTATATTGCGAATTAAGAAACAGGAATTTCATGTTCAAGAATATGATGAGGTGATTCATGATGATCGAATATCGACGACCATAAAAAGAAGCATAACCTCAAGCAAGTCATGAAATACCTGTAGGTATATTAATGCCAACATTTGGGGGAACAGAAATACTCAACAATGGGCGAGCGATTTTCTTACCCAAATTTTCTATCCGGCCATTACGTTTGGCGACTTGCCAACCCTACACATAGCATTTGTGCCGGTCGGATATTTCTCTTAATCAGAAAGCCTAACATGTTTCCAGAAAGAAAAGTAACGGATACCTACGAGCCAAGACCCTTGTTCCGCTGTCATAGGTCCCGAGAGAAACGTCTGTCCCGCTGTTCAACTTCATGAGAAGTAAAAGAGAACACTAAAGCTTGTCTTACCAAAAAGTCTTTGGCAAAAGGTCAGGTCGAGAGTATTAAGAACAGATGAGCTTGGAAAGTTGGTCCTACCAAAAATGCTGTGTTGTAGCGAAAAGTCAGGTCAAGAGGTTTAAACCGACGAGCTTGTATGAGGAGAGAGCGAAAGGCATGTAGCTTTACAACTCCCGATAACTAGGTTTGTTTTCTATACATCGCTGAGAACGCTCCCCGGCCCTTAAGCCCTAGCCCTAAAGCTGAGTCGACTCGCGACACGAAAACAAACCATCCGCATCTTTTGTGTAAGTATACGTCCCAATGCCCGCCTGATACTTCAGCCAGGAGGCGCCCGCCTCGATGCTGATTCCCGACGTCAGATGACAACCACGGACTACATAATTGAATCTCAATTCTATCATTAAGCCTGTTAGGCTTAATGATAGAATGACCTGTTGGAACGGAGACGGAGACGGTAAATATACATATATATGTGTTTGATGTGCAAATTATTATGAACCTTATGTGTGTTTTCTTACCTGGTATTCCAGATAGAAAAGATACGGATACCAGCCAAGACCCTTGGTCCACTGTGATGGGTCCCTGGAGAACGGTGTCTGTCCCGTTGGTCAACTTCACGAGAACTGGGGATGACCAGCCGAGACCAAATCCAGTGCATAGTGCGCTCAGGTTGGCTGTGAAAAGAAATACAAATTGTCATGTCCAAATCCATTCACATACTTTTTGATCAATAAAGATATTATTAAACACAGCTGAAACAAATTAATGGTGTTAAGACACTATACTTTAGAGTTTTTGTCGAAGTTAAGTTTCAGAACCGTTCGTTAGAGTATTTGACGTCAACCAATGTTGTGAAACCAAAAGATATGACAATTATTAAGTAATGTGAAGTGTCCCAATATAATGAATAAAATTTTTGAATTTTTTGAATTTTGTCTACTTATCACATCAGTCAGGCGTTTAGGGTATGACCACAGATATATTTATATCTTTTTACTATTTATTTGTCATATATGAGGGGAAACGTCGTGAGGAACACATTCAGGCAACTGGACGTGTCAACCATAGTCCAGTATGAGGTAGGTTCTCCTTCAAAGATTGCGAAAGACAGATTGGAGTCGCATGGTAAAAGCCGCACCTAGGAGAGGTGATGATGGAATTGGGACACTTGTCAAGAGGAATATGATTTCTCTCATTTCTCTCTGATGAGGATTTACTCCCTTGGCCTAATTTCCTATAGGTTTGGTGAATCCAAGGCTCTGGAGCAAAAACTACTTAGATTGCAAACTGAAATGAACTCAAACAATATTGACACAAGTGACTTTATAACTGTTATGCATGTCTATATAAGTACCTACTTAAGTACCTACGTTTCATGTTCAATCTTCCAACTTAACAATAAACGATTAATTGCACTTAATCCGTTCAAATAAGATAATATTGTTAATTTAACCGAGATTATGACGTCACAAATGCTTGTTTATTTATTGTCAATGTGTATTTAATTTATCAATAGACCTTGGCTTCATTGCAGACATGCCATTGAATGCGGAATCTAGAAAATACATATTCACATAACGACTCTTTTCGGGAGTTAGGTAAGCAGAGACAGCTGACTCTCTCTACCTCACAAGGTGGATAGAGACGTGACTATGTTTTTTATTTCTATTGTTTCATCCACAGTCATGAATCAATGACACTTCTGGATTTTTTGATAAGAAGCCTCTGTGGCGTAGCGCTCGTGGGTTCGAATCTCAGCAAAGGCGTAATAAGAAACAAACCTTTTGTTATTGGGCTGAGCCATGGACGTTTAACTAATATTTATTAACGCGGAAGTTAGTTTATTTGTTTGTAAGTATGTAACCTTTTCACGCGTTATCTTCTGTACCAATCTTTTTGAAATTTCGCGTAGGTATACATAATTAGGATACCTTTAATCTAGGTTAACACCGTGGAATTTGCGAAAACCTTATATTAATTTGAAGGTGGCGCTTTTGCGCGGGCTCGCCTATTTGCAGGTGGCGCTAAATTTGCACGGGCGGAGCCGCGGGCAGAAGCCACTTTATTATTAAATATCGAACGAACTTTCTTCGAGGCTAACACAATCTGTGTTAATTCATTAATTTGTCCCGTCCCGTGCCTATATAAAAAATCACAATATAAAAGTTTATGATTAAATTTATTATAAAAATTAAAAAAATATGTATACTAATTACAGATTATACAAACCAATCACTCATTAATGATATTAAATTTGCGCCACTACACTAGATTCCTATGCTATCTAAAAGGAGATTAAAAATAAGATGTTCAAAATTACATAAAAAGTGTAATTTTTGTGCAATCCAATACTGAAATCTGGATTGAAAAGCCACTTAAAATGATTAGATGTATGATATATGAAATGAGAAGATTCCTATCAAATGTTTAGATTAAAAAAACCAGTCATGAGTCCGTTCATTCAGGTATCATCATTTAATATCTTACACGTATTACTTATCTTTAAAAAAAAATCTTGTTAGTTCCGGTGATCGTGCGTTGATGTGACAGTCAATAAGTCAGTTTCTATGGTCAGTCCTCTTTTATATAGGTACTAGCTGTTGCCAGCGACTTTGTTCGTGAAAAGTATACTGACAATCTCAATACATAAACGCTGAACACTTTTATTGCCCTGTCGCGACATCTTCAACGTCACACGACATCAACCAATCACGGTTAAGAATGTGACGTGTTCAGCCAATAGCAGCGAAGAGTCTAAATCGTGATGTCAAAGATTTCACGGATTGGAAACTAAAAACAACCTTCGACTCCACATCGTCGGAGACACGTTTCCCCAGACTTCAGCCTTCCTAGATAAATGGTCTATTCAACGCAAAATAATTTTTCAATTCGAACCAGTAGTTCTTGAGATTAGCGCGTTCAAACAAACAAACTCTTCAGCTTCATAATATACTAGAGGCCGCCCGCGACTTCGTCCGCATGGAAACCCTATCAATCCCGCGGGAACTCTGGGATAAAAAGTAGCCTATGTGTTATTCTGGGTCTTCAGCTACCTACATACCAAATTTCATGGTAATCGGTTCAGTAGTTTTTGCGTGAAAGAGTAACAAACATCCATACATCCATACAAACTTTCGCCTTTATAATAGTAGTAGGAAGTATAGATCTATGGATTTAGATTTAAGTGAATGGAGCATGAAGCACAGTGCCGTGTGGTTCCCGTCATTTTAGAATAGTACCACCCACTAAGTACCTAAATATCTATATCCCATGAATGTCATAATAGGCGACTTATACTAGGACATTCATCTGGTGCAGTTTTACCAATATGGGTGAGGTTCCCCTGGTTGTGAAAGTTAGATGGTAGTCGCTTCGTGTAAAACCCTCACTTACCCAATTTATAATCATGGTCAAAGACACACCTGGTTTCTAGGGACATGAGGATGTAACCATGACATAATCTAAGAGGATGAAAAAGGAAGACTTAAACAGATAAAGTTGCATACACGAATATGAAGTGGCACATCCATACATAGAAACATATCTTCACGCCTTACGGGGCAGACAGAGCCGACAGTCTTGAAAAGACTAAAAGGCCACGTTCAGCTGTTTGGCTTTATGATAGAATTGAGATTCAAATAGTGACAGTTTACTAGCCCATCGCCTAAAAGAAGAATCTCAAGTTTATAATCCAAGCCCTTAGTGGGCTTTTACGACATCCATAGGAAAGAGATGGAGTAGTCCTATTCTTTTTTCTATTGGTGCCGGTGAAGGGACACAGAAGAGAATAATGCTATCTAGTGTTTGGCGCCACAAGCCTCTTAAAAATGATTAGATTGCTGGTACTTGACTCCTATCAATTATATAAATTACACTTGTTGCATACACCTGATGCACTAGTGTGTTAAGATCTCTTATCTTGGACAAAACTGCAATTCTGGACTATTTCGAGATTATTTGGATGTGTCTGCCCCGTAAAAAGACGAGCTATGTAATCAGAATCGGCTGAGTAGTTTCCAATCAGGGTATGAAGAAAAACAAACGTTTTGATTTTCGTTTTATCCCCTCAAATTTCTTTTTCAACGAAAATTATGAAAAAAAAAACCTCTCTAAGTACAGACAGACTAAGCTAAGACATCAGGAACCCACCCACATGCTAAATTTAAAATCTAGCCAGTTACCAGTTTTCGTAGTAGGTACTACCTATACCTAGTTATATGGGCTGTGCGTTGAGACGGAAAAAATTATGGGCTAGTGAAATCAGCGTAATTTTCGTCTAAAAACATCTATGGGATACCCTAAGCCCTGAAAGCATAATTTGGGATATAAAGAGCACAAACCAAAAGCAATAAACACCTTGACACGCCGCCAAAAATGGAGAAAGTATTAGGTACGAATATTTTCTCACCCGGGAACCCAGGAATTAGAAGGTAAGCTATGTCTTCCTTATAGTAAGAGATGGCGGGAAATTTGAGAATATTGAAATGTCCGATTCGGTTAAAGTTTTAGAACTGTTTGAAAAGTAAAACTTGGGTTAAGAATTTTTTTGCTTTTCTTAGTTTTAACGAAACCTCTTCGTGAGTTTTTTTTATTAGTACCGAGCTAAGAAAATTCTAGTCCTAGTAGTCTAGTCCTATATGGAATTAGATATACCTACTTTGTATTCGCCGAATACTAGCTACTTTACTTTTTGGGACAACTTCAAGTCATTAAACCAGATATTGTAACAGTCTCCAACACTCAAACTTGTCCACGAAGACTTAATAATCAATCATCCACTTATTGATCATAAATAGTCTATCAAACACATTTTGGGAAAAATTATACAGTATAAACATGATCATGTTTGGATTCCCGCCAAAAATTCCAACTAAGGATACTGGTTAGAGTTATAGTAAAAATAATTAAGAGTAAAAATAAACGGAAAAAAAATAAAGTATAATTGTAAATTAAAAACTTATTAAGTAAGTACTTGACATACCTATGATTACAACTGCATACTGCCGCAAAAGAGGACTTCCTAAAATTTTAATCATTTTTAAAAACAAATTATTTCTTTTTTTTTAAACACTTTTTAAAGATGGACCACCGCCTGGTTTCAGGTTTTGTTTTTTAATCTTTTTCTCGTCTTACTGGCTTCACCACGAAATTCAAAATAAGGTCGGATCTCCGTAGGCTTCACGTAGGATAATCGATCGCCTTATCGATCACAGATTGTATTTACTTAATTAGGTATGTAAGTACCTTTTTTTTTAAGATTTTTAACTTCCTACCTACACAACACTTTTTGAATTCACTTTTCATTCATTGGAACTTTTTATTCCCGCCAATAATTACACAAACAATAACAGCATCTTTTTTTAATTTTACGTAAGGCTATGGCACTAATGATTTTGTATGAATCAATGTTGCAAAATTCGGTAGAACTACATTATGTAGGATAATCTCTCGACCGAAGCAATCTCAACACTTGTACATATAATACTGAATGTCTCATTCATCCGAACACAGCAAACTACAGGTTGCAAAACCAAACCAAGTCACGTTTGGTAACCAAGTGCGATACCGAGTTACAGCTAAATGATATTCATTTCTGATAAGATAGCTATTAATCGCATACATTACTGGCTGTCTGTAGCGCGGTAATAACTATTGGTGTAGTAAAGAATCAATGAATCACTGGTGTAAAAAAATATACGTGTTAAGATTAAGATTGACCTTTTCCCCACCACAGCCTCTAAGGTTCGGAGACTGCAACAATATAATAAGTACATACATAATACAGTCAACAGCATATCAAATTATCCAAATTTACTGCAAAATCTGCAAATTATTCTCTATTACCGCGTCATAGAGTTTCATGTAGGATAACTTGATATACGGTTGATCGTATACCCATGACAGTAGGCTAACTTCAATACTTAGCGGCCCTTATTGCCATGAAATGAAGGCCATTTAAAGTACCTAGTCATTTGTTACGCTAGATACACGCTGTACTGTCCCATACAATACAACTTCATCATTCTACCTACATACATATAATCATGTCTATATCCCTTGCGGGGTAGGCAGAGCGAACTGTCTTGAAGTTAAAAAGACTGAAAGGCCACGTTCAGTTTACATACATACATACATATGGTCACGTCTATATCCCTTGCGGGGTAGGCAGAGCGAACTGTCTTGAAGTTAAAAAGACTGAAAGGCCACGTTCAGTTTACATACATACATACATATGGTCACGTCTATATCCCTTGCGGGGTAGACAGAGCCAACAGTCTCGAATAGACTGTTCAGTTTCATTTTACTTTTTGTCCCAAATGCGCTCTTTATAAAAAATTAACGGATAGAATGAATTTGAAGCTATTATACCTAATATGAATAAAAACTATGACATATATACATTATTAAAACATCAAAAATATATGTACCTATGTACCTAAGTAAGCACCTATAATATTACCCATGTCATGTAAGAGCTTCGAGCTAATTGCTTAAACGGGTAGGTGTACATTGTCGTTAAAATAATGAACGTACCTACTTACGTTTAGACAAGGCGTATCTAGAAATTTTATTCAAAAAAAATTTGAAAATTGCCATCTTGTGATGCTACTGATTCAATAATACCTTTTTTTTAAATTAATACTTTAGAGGTCCTCAGGATTCATGCCCGTGAACTTTTTACGCTCATTACCTCTGCGCCAAGCCGGCTTCTTTAGGAATTCTCGAACGTAACTTTTTTAAAGTTGGTTAAATATGAGGCTGCCAACAAGAAGTAATTTTTTTACAAGTATACAATGTCAACGTCCACTGACTTTGACATTGACATTCCGCGTGTCATATGTTCGTTTGACTTGGATTTTGTTTATTTATTTACATTTTTATAAGTACATACCTTCTTAAATTTAATGAGATTTTAAATAAATAAAAATTATAGAGAAGTAAGTAATTTCACCAGGGAATCCCAAAATATGAATTCCACAGCCGACGATGATGATTATTGGAACACAAGTTTGACGAAATCACAAGCTTTAATATTCGATGACGATGTTGTAAGTTTTGTAAAATTATAAGATAAAATATGAAGTTTACCTTAACATTTCTTTTACCATGTAATATTATGAATGCTATTTCAGCTTTCTACACAAGAAATCTTAGCTATTGGTCAGCAAGCATCACCAGTTAAAACAGAAGAGAGTATTTTTAATACTACAATTTCTAACACAAAACCAGCTCTGTTGCCAATATCGAGCCTTGTATCGCCAAAAGTATTGGATCTCAGTAAGTAAATCTGCCAATATCATAGATCTAATTTCTCGTAGCAAATTCTGAGACAAATGAAATTACAATTTTACTTTTTTCCGTTATCATTATCTCTTTCAGTTCTCCAAGCCCAATCTGGCAACGTCCCTAGCAAGGAACCGAATCTAGAACCACAGGAGACTGTAGCTGTAACTTTGAAACGATTGGTTTTGGGACGTCCATACTCATTACACATACATCGTAGTTTGAAGAGCAAGAAGGAATTACTTGATGGAGCAATAGCTATCGGAGATGGGAATGCTATATTGACTGTAATTATATGTTACTATTTATTAAACTGAAGAACTACTATGTGTGGTTCCCGGCACCAATACAAAAAAGAATAGTGGTCCTATTCTTTTTTGTATTGGTGCCGGGAACTCTCTCCATTTCTTTCCCATGGATGTCGTAAAAGGCGACTAAGGGATAGGCTTACAAACTTGGGATTCTTTTTTAGGCGATGGGTTAGCAACCTGTCACTATTTGAATCTCAATTCTATCATTAAGCCAAATAGCTGAATGTGGCCATTCAGTCTTTTCAAGACTGTTGGCTCTGCCTACCCCGGAAGGGATATAGATAGACGTGACCATATGTATGTATGTATGAACTACTAGTATTGTATAAAAAATCTCGTCACATCTCTATGATCTCAGTTAATATTTTATAAAGCACCATGCGGTTTCTGGCACTTTAGAATAGAACCACTCCATATATTCCCATGGATGTTGTATAAGGCGACTAAAGGGTAGGCGATGGGCTAGCAACCTGTCATTTGCCATTAAGCCAAACAGATTTAGATACAAAGGGGGTGATGAAAATATATATAATATTTTTGAAAATTTAACGTGTTAGTACTTGATGATACCTTTCATTAGGTTTAAAAATATTTGATTCCAGGTAGTACTCTTCCTCATTCAGACCTTGAACAAGAAGATGGTTTGTGAGTTGCTGACTGCGCGGTCCTCAGCCCTGAACCACTACATCAGCTTCCTAAGGAATGAGGGCAAGATTACGGAGCTCACAGATCTGCTCACGTGAGTAATTCTCTTTGAGAAAGTTTCACCCAGATAGTGCAGTTACCATGTTAACTTAGTTAATGAGACTTACAGTCACATTTATATATATATAAAACTAGATTTTACCCGCGGATTTTCCCGCGCGAATTAAGCGCCATCTACAAAATCTATCTATCTAGCTATGTCTTTAGAAATCTTAGAATTTAAATTTCAGAAGCTAATTTTGTAACAGATGTTTTCTTTTTTTTTAGAATGCTCGGGAGAAGTTCAGAAGCAGCTGTAAGTATAATATAGCACCAATTTACGATTTAGAAGTAGGAGTTCATAATGCATGTGCATTAAAATATATAATAAGCTGCCGGACTCATACAAGTCTTTGCCAATTAATAAATTTAAGAAAAGACTGCATGAATTTTGAATTTTGAATTGTTTTTATTCCATTAATGATTATTTTAATGTTAAATTTTAAATTGTATGATTACTAATTTTTTAATTATTAATTTTGATAGTAACGCAATTATTATAAACAATATTTACATGCCATACTTCTGGCGGAACATGTAAGATCACATATGTATATTTCTAACACCCATTTGTACCATGTTTCAAGTAAATAAAGAATATTTCATTTCATTTCATTTCATTTCATAGCAACACCAACATTTAGGTTTAGTTTGGTTTTTCCATTTGTCCCTCTTAAAACTTGCTAACACGAATTTCCATCAAACCCAAGAACTATCTGAACAAATATAGAATAGCATTTTACATTTTTTGTTCCGCCGCTATAGATATAATTAGATTTAAGTGATTTTATGTCAATAACTGATAATTTGTATCCAATTTTGAAAATAAATCTATTCTATTATATTCTAAACATTGGATCAAAAATCACTCATTAAAATCAGTCCATTTAATAGGGTGGTACATTGACACATATTTTTAAAAATCTCTCGGTTTATAGATGTACTACCTCTATACTAATAACAAATGCATTTTATTGTATCTATGATTTACATAATTTAATGTATGCAAATGGGAATTAACGCGAAAGTTTCAAAGTATTAATTGCAATACCTAGTTGTTCATAGACCATTCAAACTCTTTTAAATTTTTACACAATTCTGAACATCCCAAAAACATTGATTGTGATGACCAACAAACTTAAAAATCCAATTGACTTTAATAAAAAAATTATAGGCAGAGTTTTTTTTTATTGATAGAGTGATTCATAAGAATTGTTTATATCTACATATAAATGCTATCGGTACGAAGCTGGGGCGAGTCGCCATTTACGAGTTTAAACATGCATTCTGGTGTCCAGATATACCAGTTCCAGCACCACGTGAAGACGCAAGGCCACAACGTGGACGGTCTGATGGGGAAGCTGGCCAACATGCTGGCGAACCATTTCACCCAGCCGGGGATCGACGCGCATCAGTCCAAGATGGTCGCTGATTATGTTAAATTATTAGGTAAATATGTGCATCATATATACGCACATATAGTCACGTCTTATATCCTACTACTATTATAAAGGCGAAAGTTTGTATGGATGTATGGATGTTTGTTACTCTTTCACGCAAAAACTACTGAACCGATTACCATGAAATTTGGTATGTAGGTAGCTGAAGACCCAGAATAACACATAGGCTACTTTTTATCCCAGAGTTCCCGAGGGATTGATAGGGTTTCCATGCGGACGAAGTCGCGGGCGGCCTCTAGTATATCTATATGCAGAAATCGTGGCAAGTGGAAAGAGGCGTGATTTTATGTATGTATGTATAATCTTGTCTAAATCCTTAGCTGGGTAGACAGAGCCGACAGTCTTGACTGATAGGCCACGTTCAGCTGTTTGGCTTAATGATAGAATTGAGATTCAAATAGTGACAATATGCTAGACCATCACTAAAAACAAGAATCCCACGTTTATAAGCCTATCCCTTAGTCGGCTTTTACATCCTATTCCTTTTTTATTGGTGCCGGGAACCACACGGCACATATCTCATCATCAATGTATCCGTTTTCCAGAATGGCAAAAACACGTGAACAAACCGGAACTAATGAACGCATCCCCCCTATATTGTTTGTCATTTTGCTGCACGAATCATTGGCACGAGACGGCAGGCAATATGATGTCACCGATGACTGTCTGTCAGAGGCAACAGGTAACTGGCTGACGGCTGATGACGATTCAGCCCATGCTGAACGTGAAGAGAGTACCACAAAAAAGTACGTTTCTCACTCCTGTATGTAGATGTTATTCAATCATTGTGCCAAATTTCTAAATCGGTCTAGTTTGATGTTATACGCTACAAAAAAAAAAAACTGTATAATATTAGAACTCTATGGAGAGTACCACAAAAAAAGTACGTTTCTCACTCCTGTAGATCTTATACAATCATTGTGCCAAATTTCGTCTAAATCGGTCTAGTAAATTATATCCCTTGCGGGGTAGACAGAGCCAACAGTCTTGAAAAGACTGATCTGCCACTTTCAGCTATTTGGCTTAATGATAGAATTGAGATTCAAATAGTGACAGGTTGCTAGTCCGTCGCCTAAAAAAAGAATGTCAAGTTTGTAAGCCTATCCCTTAGTCGCCTTTTACGACATCCATAGGAAAGAGATGGAGTGGTCCTATTCTTTTATGTATTGGTGCCGGGAACCAAAAAGAAAAAAAAATGTATTAGAACTGTATGATGATGACATGATGTTTTTCTCAGGTGCCACCTCTCCAATATGACTGGGTCGTGTTGAACGTACAAGCGAGACTGAAGAAATGGGACATCGTGGAATCTCTGTTTACGAAAAAGGTCAGTTGACAATCGCAAAATTTTGAAATTCGAACCTAATTTTTTTTTTTAGAAACAATGGCTTGGATTTTTAAGAAATTTCTCTCAAGTGCAAAAATTAAATTATTTTAGTTTTTGTCTGTATTATATTCGTATTGTACTGTTTTTGTGATTTGTTTGCGTGTGTTAAACAAACAAAAGTAATGACATTCCCGGCATTATATAATAGGATAACTCCATACCTTTCTCATGTCATAAAGGGCGGCTAAGGGAAAGAGTAATAAAACTTGGGATTCTTCTTGTAAGCGACGGGCTCGCAACATGTCACTATTTGAATATTGATTCCATAATTAAGCCATACAGCTGAACGTGGCCTTTCAGTCTTTTCAAGACTGTTGGCGTGTATTTCCGTTAGGGATAAAGACATAAGAGACTGTTGACTCTGTCCACCCCGAAATGATTATATATATTTTAATTTTTTCATTTATTTTTTTTATTTGTTGTCTCTCTTAAGTTTATTGATCACTTGTGTAAAGCAGCTTCCTGGTTTGTGTACTATTTGATGCATCTTCAAGCCAGGTTGCTAGTGTTTCATGCAATGTGAAGACGCAAATGATTAGTATTATTAGATATATATTCATATTTATATATATTTATATTATATTAAATTGAATTTTAAGACACATTTTATTTAAATAATTGATGTAGCCTTCTGGTTTGATTGCCATTTGATGTATTTCAAACCAGTTGGCTAATGCTTTGCTTATTTGAAATTCACAAATGGTTTATGATTTGTTTATATATTATAATGTATTATTTAATTAAATTGAATTTTGTGAAACGTCTATTCAAGTATGAAATATTGTTTATTGAATTATCCCGTAATCAATATGATACCTAATATTAATATTAAATATTAAATAAAAGCATTTATTGACAGTTTCATTACAATTTCAATGAACAAAAGTGCACTGCTATATAAAATGATTGATGTAGCCTTCTGGTTTGATTGCCATTTGATATATATATGTATTGTAAGTAAGTAAATAAATGCTTTATGTTCACTTATGGAGTACATAACAAATATAAAACAGTAGTACAGTACAAAAGGCGGGCTTATCCCTGAGTGGGATCTCTATTGCATTGGTAAATGTCTTTCAGGACTGGCTCGGACGTACAACAGTATCGTCTCACATTCCAATAGAGATCCTGTTATCCAGACTGAGTGAGTTGCAAGCCGGCGGTCGTTTTTTGGAGACATGTGTCAACAAGGTGGCTAACTCCGAAGATAGATTGAGATTCGCGCAGATGTATAAGGTAATATATATAAACATACTAGCTGTGCCCGCGACTTCTTCTGCGTGGAACCTCTGAAGCCCTGGATGAATAATTTTCCCCGTTTTTTCACATATTCCATTATTTATTTGCTTCATATAGTAGCAGCGTGATGTTATATAGCCTAAAGCCTTCCTCGATAAATGGTCTATTCAATGCAAAAAGAATTTTTCAAATAGAACCAGTAGTTCCTGAGATTAGGGCGTTCAAACAAACAAACAAACTCTTCAGCTTTATAATATAAGTATAGATAAGAAGGATTTTTTAATGGTTAATGCAATTTAAACAGTGTGGTTGGACTATATGACTGTGTGGATATCTATATTTACGAATATTATAAAGCTGAAGAGTTTGTATGTTTGTTTGTTTGAACGCGCTAATCTCAGGAACTACTGGTTCTAATTGAAAAATTATTTTTGTGTTGAATAAAACATTTATCGTATAAGGCTTTAGGCTATATAATATCACACTGCAACTATTAGGAGCGATGAAATAATGGAAAATGTGAAAAAATAAAACGGGGAAAACTATTCATCCTTGAGGGCTTCAATGATGCCCAAAATAACTATTTCACGCGGACGAAGTCGCGGGCACAGCTAGTAAAAAAATATAGCAAAAAGCAAAACAATCATAAGGCCAAACAGCTGAACGTGGCCTATCAGTCTCTACAAGACTGTTGGCTCTGTCAACCCCCGCAAGGGATATAGACGTGATTATATGTACATATGTATGTATGTATTTTATATTTCAGATACATTCCGTAGTGATAGAGACGTTTGCCAAGAATAAAGACAGAATATCGCTGACCAACTACAAGATGACATTGAGTCCACAATCAGAAGATTATATACTTGCTGAGAATACTCTTAGAGATAATGTAAGTACATATTATATTTGTGCCATGTGGTTCCCGCCAATTTAGAACGAACTACTATATCTTTCTGTCGTCGATGTCGTAAACGGCGATTAAGGGATTAACTTTCACTTAGTGTAACATACAGCATTCATGATGATCTAACGAATCACGTTCAAAGTTAACCTCTTTCCCGGAGAGGTAGGCAGAGACTACATCTTTTGACTTGTCACGAACCATCAATGGTACTGATTAATGGTGCAGGTATTCCTGGGGTTCCCCGCATACTTTTATCGCCTCATCCATAGACAACAGTCTCTTCATGTGAGCTTGTCAGTTCAACGTGTTTTGACCTGATATACATACATATGATCACGTCTTTATCCCTTACGGGGTAGACAGGGCCAACAGTCTTGAAGAGACTGATAGGCCACGTTCAGCTGTTTGGCTTAATGATAGAATTGAGATTCAAATAGTGACGGATTGCTAGCCCATCGGCTGAAAGAAGAATCCCAAGTTTATAAGCCTATCCCTTAGTCGCCTTTCGACCTGACATTTCTATTTATTATGATTATTGTTTTGAGGAGTTATTTGCCAGTTTTTGGTTCTATTATTAAGCTGAACGTGGCCTTTCAGTTTTTCAAGAGTGTTGGCTCTGTCTACCCCGCAAGGGATATAGACATGACTATATGTATGTATGTTTTGGTTCTACCAATTCACCTCAAAAAAGTAAAAGTGTGTTTGTTTGTCCGTCTTACACGTCTAAAGCCCTTAACTTTGTCTTTACGATTTTCCTGAAATTTTTCATACAAATAGTGGGGCGAAAGGAGAAGGAAGTACTATTCATGCAAGTGGAGCCGCGAGCGAAAGCTACTATACATGTAATATATGTATATACATATAATATATATACATATAATATAAAAGAATAAAATTTTAATTGCATTAGAAAAAACACAGTTGGATATGAAATATTAATTAAAAATTTTTTTTACAGTCTATAAAATGGAAAAATTGAGAAGATTTCGCGGTTATTGAAGAGTTTTTATAAGTGAATTATTTAGAAAATCTACTACTACATTTTTAGAAGGCCGCTCATTTGAACTTGGAGTGGGCACAGAATTAAGAAATAACCTTTATTTATTTATCAGATTAAAAGTTTAAAAATAATTTTACAGAATTATAAAGGTAAGGGTGTGTAATTGTGATCTTGTATTTATGTACAGAACTCCTAGAATAAGGTTTATTATATTTAAAATGTTTAAATGTATATATAATATTTTACACGGATAATATTTGGTAAAAACCATTTTTATTCATATAAGTGTATCTTTATATTTCTGCTATAAATATATTTATTCACAACTAAACGGCTTTTATTTCGTTACTTATTATTTTCTTTTCTTATTTTTTCTCTTGGAGCCGGTGACATCATCATCTCTCTGGATCCGAAATGCGTCTCTTTCACCTTTCGTTATAAAAACTCATATCGAACGAGATAGATTTGTTCAATTGCAGTTTGAGTGAATTCACAAGGGCAGCATTAAGGATAATATGTTATAATTGATTATACACTATCGCATTAGATTAAGTCTGTAAGAAACAAAATAAATAAATAAAATGTAATAAGTATCGTGTTAATAATTATCTCGTACCGTATACAAGCCTCGAACTTTGTCTAAAAATTAAATAAATTCTTATTAATGGTCTAATCTCGTCAAAAGTCCATTCAAATCATACAATTCGAAATTATTATTGGGGGTAAACTTATAACCATCGTTTTTGCATTTGTCCCAGCTTCGTCCACTATATTCGTTAGGGTCTAGGGTAAGCATCTTAGACCTAAATGTGCCAAGGAAGAAAACTTCGTACCTATTCTAGTATCTGGCGACATCCCTACCCCAACAGCCAATAGCAGCGAAGATTCTTAATCGCACAAGCAAAGACTCTTTTATCTCGCTTTCAGCTTCGTTGTATAAATCTTCGTAATCATTATGTTCTTTAACGAGCATACATCCTCTTATTGTACCCATGACCGCTCCAATATACTTTTTGTGTGTAGCAAAACATCTTCTGTCGCGCGGTTCCCCAGGCATAATATGGCGGCCAGGCGGAAGATCCTCCCTTTGGTGGCGGTCGAGCCCGAAACATCGCTCACGCCGCGCTTAAGTTTTACCGGGACAATCATAGTTTCTTCTGTTCTCATAGAAATCTTCATCATAATCTTTCCTCTCACAGCATTTGCTACATTCACTGCATTTACAGTTGCACTCTATACCACACAAATGAAATATGTATGCACATAGTGTAAAACAAAATATACAGCGGAGGCTCCCGCAAAAATTGCAACAACACATTTCTTATCAATGGTTTTTAGATTTGTATATCTTTACCCGTTACCTAATGTAACAGCTAACAATTTTATAAAGGAAAAGCATTTTATTGATATTGAAGTGTCAGTAAAAAGCCTTCGTATTAGCTTACCCGTCTCAGTACCATTGACTAGATGTCATTGACATAAAATTACATAACTAATTGATACTTATGTCAGTGCTACGTCTGTTTCTTTCTTAGCCTTGCTTAGTTACTATATCTACCGCCAAAGAAATATAAATATAGGCTATTGCTCATGGTTGGTGTTGTTTTCTAGTAATTAAGGGACAAACAAACAATGTTGTCAGGTTTTTCAGGCCGGCCAAGACAAATTCAGGCTCTGCACGCGCGAGAAATTGCAATATCTATATAAATTTCATTATTTTTTATCTAATTAACTCTTTTATTATTAAGTTAAAAAGATGCTTTCGTCAGAAAGAATTGTTTTCTTTATTTGGTATCATGAAGAAAATACTGTAGTACACGTGCTTTTTAATTTTCCCTTCCGACGATACTGGATTAATCAGAAGGGTAATTAAAAATAACGGTGTTACTAGTGGTAGTAAGATAAGTATGAAGTAACAAGCGCAAGAAAGAAGAGCTCGCATGAAGAGAGTTATGAATGTGGATGAAGCGAAGGAAGTATGCAGAGATCGTGGCAAGTGGAAAGAGGTAGTCTCTGCCTACCCCTCCGGGAAAGAGGCGTGATTTTATGTATGTACTACTCTGTCAAGAAAGTAGCAGGAAAAGATCAATAATACACAAACTGTTTGTTATTCATCCAAATTTATTTTATCACCTTCAAAATATGCTCCTTTAGAAACGATACACTTACGCCAACGAATAATCCAATCATCAAAACATTTTTTAAACGCTGTTTCCGGAATTGAGGTCAGTTCTCGCCGCGAATTCTCTTTTGTGTCTTCTACCGATTGAAAACGGGTGCCACGAAGTGGTAATTTGAGTTTAGGAAAAAGAAAAAAGTCGGCTGGAGCCATATCTGGTGAATATGGTGGTTGCTCGATGGTATTTGTTGAGTGTTTGGTTAAAAATTCGTTCACAATGATGGCCTTGTGCGAAGGTGCATTATCATGGTGCAAAATCCAAGAATTTTCTTTCCACAAATCTGGCCTTTTTCGTCGGATTTGCTCTCTTAAACGCCGCATAACACTCAAATAATATTCCTTATTTACCGTTTGACCTTCCGGGAAGAATTCCTAGTGCACAACACCGCGATAGTCAAAGAAAACAGTCAACATGACTTTGACTTTTGAACGACTTTGGCGTGGTTTTTTCGGTTTCGGTTCAGTTGGAAGGCGCCACTCCGAAGCTTGTTGACTAGCTTGCATGTCAAACTCGTAAACCCACGTCTCGTCACCAGTAACAATGCGTTTCATGAATGTTGGGTCGGAATTGACTCGTTCTAGCATGTCCTCAGCGACTCTCATGCGATTGAGTTTTTGAAAAAAATTCAGGTCTTTTGGGACTAGCCGAGCGGCAACATGTTTCATACCCAAATTATTAGTTAAAATGGTACGGATCGACTCGTGAGATACAGAAAGTTCGGTGGCTATCTCTCTCAAAGTTGAATGAGGATTTTCAGTCACTATTTCCTTCACTTTTGCGATGTTAACTTCAGTTGCAGACGTTGATGGCCTACCAGAGCGAGGCAAATCTCCCATCACATCTCGACCGCTTTTGAACGCTTTGTACCACTCATAAGCACGAGTTTTTGATAAAGTCGATTCACCGTAAGCCTTCTGTAACATTTTCAGTGACTCCGAACACGATATTCCATTGGCAATGCAAAATTTAAGACAAACTCTTTGTTCGATGTTTTTATCCATTATGAAATTAGCAATACACACTAGATATGATATAACTAAAAATAGCACTGTATTTAATGTAAACAACAGATGCAACTCAAACTCCGCGCCAAAATGGAAAACAGTTGTGCCAATCTAACAACAACAAAAAAAACAAAAATTTGAATTTGGAACCATAAATAAATAATCCATTCCCGATACTTTTCTGACTGAATGTATGTGTATGTAAGCGTAAGAAAGGGCCAAGGCATCTGACACTACTGCCATCTTGTGATGACAGCAGGGTTCAACGGCTTAACTTGCCTTTCAAATGCTTCCGAAACACGCAGGAGCCCGGAAAAATTGTATGCCACTTTGTGTCATGGTCAAGAACATTAAAAATAAAAACGTCATTAGGTACCGTTATTTTATTATTGTCCAATATTTGAAATGAAATGAAAACAATAATCTGGCTCTTCATCTTCATCAATCTTCATGTTTATAATCTGCCCATGAGCAACTTAATCTGCCCAGACAGTTGTCCAACAGTGTTACACAGCTGGACAATGGCCGATAACAGCATAGTTTGACACGCATTCGGCGGGATCTTGCTGTCAGAACGGCTTGCTACTATTGTCTCTTGGAGAACTTTTTCTGGAAATAAAAAAAAATTAAGTAAGTTTAAAAAGAAAATGGGTACAATACATATTTGAATGACTGCAGTCGCTGGGTGTAGATTCAGTCTCCTCTCTCCTTGTGTTAGTTCTTATTATATCTTTGTTTGAATAAAGAGCCCAGGGTCCTCCTATGACTACGATCCTGAATTGACAGATTATTACCGAATTTCGTATGCAATGCAAAAAAATTGGCAGTGGAACTTAGCCCATATTTAATTATGATTACACATCCAGTTCTTTAAATGTGCAGGTCTCTTGATGATGTTTTCCCTCACCGCAAGCGCATGGAACCTTTCGTTTCATTAGAAAGACATATATATGAATTAGAACATACTTGCGTACTGCTTCATACAAGTACAAGACTTAGACTTCTCCGCCGTGCAAGTTGTGGCCGATTTCAAGGTTGGTGGTGGAGCATTAGGCAACGGGTCGGTTTGCCATTGCTTATTCGGGCACTCCTTGTACTGACACTTGAACTCCGTGAGCGATGGGCCATACATACACTTGCAATCACTGCATGGGATGCTGATAACATGAGGCGGGAGTTCTTTATGAGGTTTAGGTGGAGATTTAGTTGCTAAAGGAGCTTTGTGAGGAGCGGTATGATGACAATGTCCGGAGTCGTCGCACGCTGAAGAGTCACAGATGAGCTTACTTCCTGTTGTAGACCCATCTGGACTCACAAGTGAGATATCGGATGGCGTTTTGCTGATAGGGGGAGTTCGGTTTCCTTTTTTGGTTTTAAGCTTTATTTTTCTCTTGGGTTGTTTTCCTGTGGGACCATGTTGGGAAGGTATTGGGGAGATGTGGCTATCGCAGGGGATACTGGGACCGCAAGGGGCTGGTTGGCAGGGGGGGTGTTTGCCGCAGGGAGTGACAGGGTCGCACCGGCGTTGGCTGGAGCAAGGGGGGATTAGGGGAGGGGTGACAGGACGTACGCCCCCAGGCAGCACCGGTTCATCGCTGGTGCATTCCTTGGGTCCTGCCTCGGGATCTTGCAAATCAGGGTTTGTACAGCACGGTGGGATGCATGATGAATGGCTGCACTCATCTGTTTCTGAAATGGTTGTTTTCAGATCTGGAACCTTTAGTTCTGGACAGCTGTGAAATTATGTTAGAAATGTAACTGACTTTGTTTATTAACTTAACTCTTCTTTGTCTTGGCTTGGTTAGTCTCACTTATATCCTCACCTCTCTGAAGCAAAGCTTGGGGTGCGCTCTGTGATCATGAACCTGGTTGAGTAAGTCAGGTTTCTACACGAAGCGACTTCCGTCTGACCTTTGCAGGGGAATCTAACCCATATGATTCATGGCACAAGCTGCACAAAACGAATATCCCTATTTCCTTAGTCGCCTTTTACGTTATAGGAAACGATGGACTGGTTCTATTCTAAAGTCGGAAACTACATGGTTTCCCTTGATAGGTAACTCAAAACCTAGATGGTACATACTACAGTGCTATTATGTATAAATCAAACCTTGGCGCATCGCAGGCTGAGGGTCTTACATAAGGCGGGTCCCTTTGCTCTCCTTGTGGGCAAAGCCCTTTTATTGGCTGACATTTTGTTCTCTGACACCTTTTATCTAGCTCTCCGTCTAAACGTTCCAAATTACAATGCGGACACGGGCAGGTGATCTCGATGATGCCATTTTTGATTTCGAGTATTTTTTGGGGGGAAAAGCCTAAGCATTTGAAGTGGGCCCATCTGGCGCAGGCGCCTTTGCATTGCACCCCGCCCTTGTTAGATACATTTTGGCCGCAAATTCTACAAGCATTTTTTACACGGCCCTTCGGTGATTTCGGTCTGCTCATTGTTTCTTCATTATCAGCATTATGTTAATTGGTTTCTGGATTTTAAAATTCTTGTAGTTACATGTTGGATACTGGTTTGCTTCAGAAAGTGACTTTGGACATAATTGTGACAGAAAAATGCCATTCTTGAGTTTCTGTACCAAAGAGGATAATGGAATACGCAGAGAGGGCAAATAATAGGAACTTTGTGTAAGAAAATAAATAAATTAATACATTTTTACCAGGTCTTAAATTTATATAATAGATATTAACCCTTTCGGATATTGAAAACATAAATTTCTATATTTGGATGATCAATAGCAAGTTTTACAATCATTAGATTTTTAAATATACTTAAATTTAAGAGCCAATTACAGGTCTTTACTAATAAAATCAGTTTTAAAAATAAAAATTTTCGAGAACGCCAATTAAACACACACTAGTTAATAATATCATTGAAGCAAATGCTTAAGTGCATACATACTGTGAATAATTAGACTTAAAGAGATAAATGTAAATACTTAATCACAAAAGAATTTTTCATACAATAAAAGTTAAAAATGTCAATGTCTATGGTTTTTGCAACGGTGTTGAAAGACTTGCCTACTCGACATAAAAATGAATTCTGCCTATAATTTGTCGATACTACTGGAAGAATGATAGGGAATTAACGTCGGCGATATTCAAAATATCTTAGACTTTGAATCTTGTCGACTATTCTCTGTCTACCATGTGATAAATAAGTTACCATGTGGTAATAGTTTGTAATGTATGTGATGGGACATTAATAAATCTATGAGACATTATTTACATCCATTTTTATTTTGCAAATGGGAACTGCGGAAGGCGGACAACGACTTTGACAAATTGTTTCGTAAAAAGGGCTACATTATGTATGAGAAGAAACATGTTTTCTGAATTCATATTACCAAGGTATATTTCATTATACTGCTATTTAGCTTTAACTCGAATAAGTACGGAGTTAGGTAAAAACATAAACTTATTTCATTTTTAAGAATTTAACCAGCAATTGCTGCTGCAGTTCAAAGGTAAAACCATTACTACTGCGTCAAGAAGGCCGTATTCATTTACACGTAATTTTGTGGCGGTTAACCCTAAACTTTCCAATACACGGTAAATATTCATGGATTAGTTTGTCCTTCCTTATGTAAACACACAAGCTACAAATACCCACGAGCGAGAGGTGAGTTAGACAAGAATAAAACTTGTGGACAAGTTTGATTGGCAATCAGTGGTACAATACGGGGTGACAACGACTGTTTGCAGGCTTATTCTGGAAACAGAATTGTTATTGATGAGTAGGTATGACTGATTCAAAGAAACTGGGGAAATGAGGAAAATAGAATTCTGTTGCTTTTGTAAAAATTTGTTCTATAATTAAATAAAGAAAAAGAAAGAAGAAATAAAGATAGACGAAAAATCTCCATTTGGCGCATAAGTTTGCTACATGATGCTCACTCAGCGTACGCATGTGTATGATAGGGTTACACAATGCCCTGATTTTTTGTGAAAGTACGGCTATCTAGCTATTTTTAATTATTTTTGACAGGATAAAATGATACCAATTTATGAAGCTGACACCTTAATGAAATGGACATTCAGATCACTAACCCGTCGCCTAAAAATTGTTAGTTATTTTCCTTATTACCTACACAATGTTTTTTCTTTGCTACTAGACCAGCTCTCATGCTCGCATTAGAGGAATGTGAAAAATGCACGCGTGAAAAGTTTTTGCAGTGGGATTCGGTAATGAAACCTTTAGCATTAGAACGCGATGGATTAATGAGATCTTCCAGAATAGGACTCCATCTAAACAGATGCTGCGTCGCAATAGTTCAATTTCACGGGAAACTGAACTCTGATCGGTTTGAGAATTGTAGGTATACCTGATTTGTATGCGATGCCCACCATTTCATTCATTCATTCATTGACATAATCACGTCTATATCCCTTGCGTGTTAGACAGAGCCAGCAGTTATGATAGACTAACAGGCCACGTACAGCTGTTAGACATAATAGAACCTACAAGAAGAGTCAGACATAAGGCCCAAATTAAATCGTAGAAAAAATGCAACCAGATGATTTAATTATTTGTAATCAATTGACTGACTTGAGGACTTAATTATGTGTGGCAAATGGACCATGGAACTAACTGTACGAGTTAACCCGAACATTCAAAGTTCAGAAGTGTTTTGAAACCAAATGCAACAAATGGTGGGCATAAGCCGTGTGGTTCCCGGTACCAATATAGGAAAGCATGGGATCACTCCATCTCGTTCCCATGGATGTCGTAAGACTTGGGATTCTTCTTGTAGGCTAGCAACCTGTCACTACATATAAACATACATATGGTCATGTCTATATCCCTTGCGGGGTAGACAGAGCCAACTGTCTTGAAAAAACTGAATGGCCACGTTCAGCTATTTCGCTTAATGATATAATTGAGATTCAAATAGTGACAGGTTGCTAGCCCATGGCCTAAAAAAGAATCCCAAGTTTGTAAGCCTATCCCTTAGTCGCCTTTTAAGACATCCATGGGAAAAAGATAAACCTGTCACTATTTGAATCACAATTCCATCATTTAACCATAGAGGTGAATGTGGCCTACCAGTCTTGTTTATAAGACGTGATTATGTATGTATATTTGTATGTAATTCAATCAAGCCAACTTACACAAACACACATTTGTACAATAATATCATATTACTGCACAGTAGCACTATCTCTTATCTCGGCTCAGTAAGCAATATCAAATTAATTCGACGTACAACCAAAGGATCTAACGCGTGAATAGCCTATTACAGTATTATGATTATGATCAAGTTAGAACAAGTTAGTATTATTAGGGCGAAATACAAGGAGCGTGAGTGTAGTGTAGACCTTATATTTATATATTTATTTAAACTTTATTGCACCTAAAATAATGTACAATAGGTAGACTTAATAACATAAGACATTCTTTACCAGTCGAATGACTGACTGACTTTTAGACCGAACTGAGATTGCAATTTGGGTGGTTAAAAAAAGATCAATTTGAGCATATTCACATATATGAAAATAATCTACACATATAAGTAGGTATTGAGTATGTGGCGACATCACCAATGTCACACAACAACTGTCAATCGTTATGAATAAAATGACGTGATCAGCCAATAGCAGCGAAGAGTCTACATCGCACAAACAAAGTTTTCATGGATTGGAGCATAAACACAACCTCCGACTTAACATCTTCGGAGCCGCGGTTCCCCAGGCATAACACCTAGCCTGGCGGAAGATCTTCCCTTTGGTGGCGGTCGAGCCGAATCATAGCTCCCGCTACAAGTAACACATATTTTAATAATAAATGTACGTTCATAAACATACATAGATATAGTCACGTCTATATCCCTTGCGGGGTAGACGGGGCCAACAGTCCTGAAGTGACTGGCAGACCACGTTCAGCTGTTTGGCTTTATGATAGAATTGAGACTCATAAACATAATAGATAAAAAAAATATTATATTCAGAAATCGGAATAATAGAAGCCACTAGAGTATTTTCCCCTCTAGCAGTTCATTGTTTACATACTCATACATAATCATACGTTAAGATCATATCAAAGATTCCTCTAATTTAAGTTAGGATATAGACGTGACTATAATAATATGTATATAGGTACAATGATTATTTTTTAAATGTTAAAACTAACTAGAATTTTCCTCGGTATCCAATTTAGAAGCCGTGTTAATAATTCCGAGCACCCTGTACCTACACATGAACTCAGGATCACTATAAAATTGATACGTGACTGTCCCTTCATCCAATCAACGAATCGATGGTACACAGATGGGTCTGTGATTCGATTCATCTATTTCAGTGGTTCTTAAACTTTGACAAGTATTTGATTTACAAGGTAACACACACACAAATAATCATGTTTCAACCCAAAATTGACAATGAATCTTCTTTTAGGCGATATGCTAGCATCGTGTTGCTCAATTCCTTTCAGTTTCCTCAAGACTATTGACTCTGTCTACCCTTCAATGGATAAAGACTTGATTATATGTGACTTACGCTAAATCTATAATATTTACTTTCAGAGCATTTGTTAAGAACATTTTATTTTATATTATCAACCCGTGGTACTTACTATAACTATATCAAGAAGAGTGTACAGATGTAGATCACTGACAGGAAAAAGTGACCATGGTCCACCCAGACCGAATGTTTTCATCAGTTTCCTCTGACTGGAGAAATCTGATCCTTATGATCCACTTAGAAAACATTTTGGAATGGTGGGACTAAGGGTAAAGAAAGTAGGTAAACGTCGATCATTACCGACTATAAAAATATGAAGACACTAGTAAATTTACTTAAAAATAAATAAAAGACATTTAACAGCAAGTAGAAAACTGCCTGCAAAGGCTAATTTTCTGAATAAAATATTGATTTTTGATTTAAAACTTTAACACGGAAGTATAATTTTTAACTTTTTACAGTTTTGTTTAAAGAGATTATAGATATATTTAACGACTATACTCGTAGTGTAATGTATTGCATCAATAAATGACAATCGTTGTGGTGTGACGTAAGCAAGTGGAGCGGCAGCACGTTCTGTCACTTTACGGCGTATGCCAGACTAGAGCGGGTGTGTGCACAAATCAAGTTGTTGTAAATTTCAACAAATATTATTGTACGACAGTACACGTAGTACCAGTGCTATTTGAATTTTCATTGTGGAATCATAGTCATAAATAACTGTCATATAATTCGAGAGATATTAATCAGGTATCTATCAGAAGTTTGAAAACCACTGATAAATTTCGTTGGCTTTCGATGTAGAATAATTCACTTTGCACCAAAAAGTGGCGTCTATTGGACAAGGTTATTTTAACTCTGGTTATTTTTACTCAAAATTTTGTATCACTCCTGTCGAATTATTCCTTTGTATTTTTTATTTTATTTAAATATCTCTTTGCTTTATGGAATCCAGAAGATAAAGTTGTCTTGTTAATAATTGGTATAGGTACCAACCTAGTTATACTTAGGCTTACTTAGGCTTATTTTAGGATAACGTTGTGTCTTTTGCAAAACCACATTGCAATAAACAGTATTGAGTTGAGTAGGTACATACTGCAATATTTATTATCATTTTTATCGTTATTGTATATCGAGTAAGATGAACGAGTATATTGAGTAAGGCGTCAAGAATATTATTAGTAGAAAATAGTGTTACCTAGGCTTATTATCATGGGATGGCGATAGGCTAGAAACCTGTCATTATTTGAATCTTCATTCGATCATTAAGTCCCACAGCTGAGCCCTTTAGTATTTTTCAAGACTGTTGGCTCTGTCTACCCTGCAAGAGATATAGACGTGACAGCATGTACCTATTAATGTAGTCTTATCTAGTTCCTAACTAACTTTGAAGTAAGTCAAAATATGCACTTAAATAAAACTAAGTCAAACTATTCTTAATTTTTAATCACCTTGAGCGAAGACCCTCACGATTCACTTATTTTTTCTTGAAAATACTCTTGCGATTTTCCGAGCAATAACAAGGCTTAAGGCACAACAGCCGCGACCCTTCTTCAGTGCACTTCTGCCCTAAATTCTGACAATTTATAGTTTCTTTCAGCCCCAGCATCAAGTTGTTAATCTGCTGCGACAATTGTCCAACTGTGACACACACTTGGTCTATTTTAGATTCCAGATTTCCATTAGAAGAAAATCCTCTGACTGCATCACCGGCGGTGACTTCAATATCTTCTGTTTCTTTCCTTTTCTTGAATATAGAACTCTTTGGACTGAATCGTATAAAAGGTTCTGATCGCTTCGTTCCTACAGCAACGGTTTTCGTTTCATAATATGCGTCTTGAGTTCTTTGAGCGATTCCGTCATAGGTTTCTTCATCTGTATAATATTCTTTTTGAACTTCCGTCTTGCAATCAGGACAAGGACAGTTGATTTTGAGAACACCGGTTTTGATATCTTTTATCTTTCCTGGGGTGTAGTGTATGCAGTTGAAATGTACCCAGGTGGCGCAGACGCCCTGGCATTGGAGACCATTCTTCTGGGTGACTGGCTTCAGGCAAATCTTGCAGGGATTTTTAACTTTAATGCATTTTGATTTTAACATGATTATTTCATGGTTACGGCTTTTTTTGGATATTGAGGTTAATCTGTTTTGGATGGTTGATGGATTTGATCTCAGATTTTGATGTTGTGATTGACATATTATGTCTGTATTGACATAATTAAAGTCTTAGCATCAAACATAAGTACCTACCATTATTATATCTTACTAATATTATAAATGCGAAAGTTTGTGAGTATGTCAGTATGGATGTTTGTTACTCTTTCACGCAAAAACTACTGAACCGATTACGATGAAATTTGGTACGTAGGTAGCTGAAGACCCATAATAACATATAGGCTACTTTTAATCCCGGAGTTCCCTCGGGATTGATAGGGTTTCCATGCGGACGAAGTCGCGGGCGGCCTCTAGTTATTCATAATTAAGTGGACATACTCTATATAATTATAAACATGTCAAGAAGTGTATTATACCTAGTTCTTATTTCCAATAGTTCTCTGGGATAAGTAAGTAGTTATCCCGTGGGAGGTACACAACTGACTAAGAAATGTACGAGTTAAAGAAAGCTAAATATACAAGAACATTACACATACTTTGTGTTTGTTTTTGGCCTAACAAGGACAACTCTATAGTCTAGTCTTTGGGTTGCGGAGGTCAGATGATAAAAAAAACTATAAGCGCGCCATTTAAGTGTAGAGAATTGCGAGTGTTAGTGTAGTGCCGTGTGGTTCCCGGCACCAATACAAAAAAGAATAGGCCCACTCCATCTCTTTCCAATGGATGTCGTAAAAGGCGACGTCTTACGCCTCACGTCTATATCCCTAGCGGGGTAGACAGAGCCACAAGTCCTGAAAAGACAAGGCCACGCTCAGCTGTTTGGCTTAGTGATAGAATTGAGATTCAAATAGTGACAGGTTGCTAGCCCATCGCCTAAAAGAGGAATCCCAAGTTTATAAGCCTATCCCTTAGTCGCCTTTTACGACATCTGTGGGAAAGAGATGGAGTGGTCCTATTCTTTTTTTGTAATGGTGCCGGGAACCACACGGCATTACTAAATTACACTTACTTAATTTCTCAGCTTAACGCAAAGGTTGGCTTTTTAGATAATGCATTTAGCGTTAAAACCGCCATTGTATTAATACGTATGTATTAATATATTATACATACTTACATCCATTAAATCACGCCTTTTTCCCGGAGGGGTAGGCAGGGACTACATCTTTCCACATGCCACGTACAATTGTATGGTACCAATGTTGTTTGTAAATATGTGTATATTAATAAATAAAAAAAGTACTCCATCGGTTATTAACAGATGTGTTCCACTTCCAATATATAAAAGAACACAAAAGATTGAAAGACAGTGTGAGACAATTGCCGCCTTTTCCGATATTGGACGCGGCGCGTCAAATATAGTTGGCACAGAAATGAAAACGTTTACTTAAGACTTTTTTTTAAAATCGTATTTGAAAAAAAAATATGAATAGTTAATACAGTACCGTGTGGTTCCCGGCAACAATACAAAAAAAGAAAAGGACCACTCCATCTCTTTCCCATGGATGTCGTAAAAGGCGACTAAGGGATAGGCTTACAAACTTGGGATTCTTTTTAGGGGAATGGGCTAGCAACCTGTCACTATTTGAATCTCAATTCTATCATTAAGCCAAATAGCTGAACGTGGCCATTCAGTCTTTTAAAGACTTTTGGCTCTCTCTACCCCGCAAGGGATATACACGGGACCATATGTATGTATGTATAGTTAATACAATTGAAATTTCATCAGAATACTACGTTTTGGAAAACCATGGAGAGTCATTCTTACTTGCTTTATGTTGTATATAGTCAAAGCTATTATATAGATGCATACAGTTACGTCTGTATCGCTTACGGGGTAGATAGAGCTTACAATCTCGAAAAGACTGGACCACGTTCAGCTGATGGAATTGAGACTCGGATAGTGACAGGTGACTAGCCTATCGTCTAAAAAGGACAACCCTTATCACTTAGGGGTATGAAAAATAGATGTTGGTCGATTCTCAGACCTATTCAATATGTTCACAAAATTTAATGATAATCAGTCAAGCCGTTTCGGAGGAGTACGTCAACATACATAGTGACACGGGATTTTTATATATAAAGATAATAAATACATATTATACATAAGTTTTCAAGACCCAGGTCAATCAGAAAAGTTCTTTTCCATCATGCCCAAATAAATAAATATTCTAAAACTAGCTGTGCCCGCGACTTCGTCCGCGTGGAATAGTTATTTTGGGCATCATTGAAGCTCTCATATTCCATATTATACCATTTATCGAAGAAGGCTTTAGGCTATATAACATCACGCTGCAACTATAAGGAGCAAAGAACTCCTTATAGTTGCAGCGTGTGATGGTATATAGCCTAAAGCCTTCCTCGATAAATGGTCTATTCAACGCAAAAAGAATTTTTCAATTCGAACCAGTAGTTCCTGAGATTAGCGCGTTCGAACAAACAAACAAACTCTTCAGCTTTATAATATTAGTATAGATGTTATAGGTATAATGCTGTCATACAATGATAAATGACTTTGAATTTTAAATTTCGTAACTAATTTGCAGGCAAACTCATACCTTGAGTTCATTCAAATGACGATAACTTTTTTTTAAAACAAAGCAATTGGTGAAAGTTTTAAACAAATTGGTTTAGTACTTTCGGAGATAAGCGTGATCATACATACAGACAGACAGACAGACAAAAAAATTAAAAGAAAAATTTTTGCTTTCTATTATTCATTATAAGAGACCCTCTATCCATTTCAGTCAAAAATACCTACTAAATGTACAGACAAAATATTTTTTCTGTTTTATTATATGTATACAGGGTGACTTTTAATTCAACTGCATAAATTTAACTGTTAAGTGTACTCATCTAAAGGATATTTAAAAACGTTAAAAGAAAAATATCGGTTCATATTTCAGAAAGTACGAAAAATAATAAAAGTATCAAAATCCACGATCCTAAATACGTAATATCACCCCGGCCGGCGGAAAAGCGACGCGTCAGATTCAGAGGTCAACGACACAATTCATTCAGCTGAGCGATCGCGACAACTCTGTATCTTGATACTAGAAAAATAATTTATTTTTCAGACATTTATTTACATGTTTAGTTTTAATTTCTTTTTGTAGTATTGGTCTTTAATAAAGCGTGTGACGTAGTTTTTGAGGGTTTTTTAAATGTGAAAATGATGACCTTTAATTTAAATAAAAATAGGCTCAAACGGCTCAGAAGCATGGGTATAGTCTATGTTTAAAAGGATGCAGTTGTTTTAATTGTCACCCTGTAGATAGTTATACTATGTCTGTGCTCTTTTTGTTTTATTCTGCAATAAGAATTCATTTTCAGTTCGCTAAAGCTGAAATTGCTGGATTGCGGGAAACTTACAATTTAATAGTAGACATATATTTTTTTTAAATCAAAAGGCAAAAGTTAACAATCCCAGGAGGAAGACAACATTCAGATGAAGGTGATAGCGCGTATGAACATGATTTGACTAACCTATTCACTGTCTAGTGATCAATTGTGCTCTGTTGATCCAATATTCTGCAATTACGAATGTATGGTAACTACACAAACATAGGCTTTGTCTAGGCATAGACAGGCTAATTCTGTAATTAATACAATTGTTAACTGATAGTACACACTGTCAGTTACTTTGTCAGTTGTAGATTGTAAAAAAGGCTAATAAAGTTGGGAACCTTCTCTTCCTAAACCGCCGAGCTTGCATGAAGAGAGTTATGAATGTGGATGAAGCGAAAGAAGTATGCAGAGATCGTGGCAAGAAGAAAGATGTAGTCTCTGCCTTCCCCTCCGGGAAAAAGGCGTGATTTTTGTATGTATGTATCCTTCTTTAAGGCGACGGCCTAGCTGTCGCTGCATACATACATTTAGTCACGGCTATATCCCTTGCGGGGTAGAGAGCCAACAGTCTTGAGAAGTCTGAAACGCCAACTCAGCTGTATGGCTTTATGATGGAATTAAGATTTAAATAATATTCTATGGTGTTATGGCATAGAGGGCAGAACAACAGGTGCTCCATTGTTGGGTGCTCCGAAATGTTATTTCCGTGAAATACATACATACATACATAAAATCACGCCTCTTTCCCGGATGGGTAGGCAGAGACTACCTCTTTCCACTTGCCACGATCTCTGCACACTTCCTTCGTATTCTTCGTATCCATATTCATAACTCTCTTCAAACGTAACATAACTTTCATAACTTCTTTTCTCTAACTTTTTCCGTGAAGTTAAGTTTAAAAAATGAAATATGTATAAATTTTTGAATTCATAGGTTTATCTTTTATTTCCTCATTTCAAGTAAGCAGCTTACAAATAAAAATAGCGATATCTGGTGAAAGAAGATTATTGGTTTCCGCCAGAGATTAAGAAACATGTGAACAGAAAATTAAAAAAAAAACTTCGATAACGGATTAGCTCGTTTTCAATTACTATATTAAACTTCCACTAGTCTAAATTGATATCCTAAATGATAAGTTCAGATCAGTTATATATGTATAAATGTATAAGTGAAGGTGGCATTTAAGACATTGATTATGTAATGGGCGAAATTAGTTAATTGTTTTGTTTTAACTCAGAAAAACATATACAGTTTGTTCCATCAAAATCGGTTCACTAAAACAAGTTATCGTCGTTGAATATATGTATTGTAGATTCAACTCGAAATTTACGCGGACGAAGTCGCGGGCAACAGCTAGTCATTGAATAAATGCAAATAGTGCAACAGACAAAATGACTTTATAAATTATCTTTTATATAATTTATCAAGAACGCGCCATCTCCTTTTATCTTATCGATTTTATTGATATGTTTTATGTTTAATTAGGTAGAAGTTAAAATAAGATTACCTTTGTTTCAGTCGTCCGAAAAATGTTGCATTTAACAAAACAATTGCTTGCTGTGCTATGTGGTAAGTGTGTTATGAACTTTATTAAACTTTGATTTGTTCAACTGAGACATCATAGGATATAGACGTGATTATATGTATGTATGAGGCATCAAAATCTTCATAAAATTTATACTTAGATTTATGTTCTTTAAGTTAAATGTAAATGAATAAGGATAAAAATATTAATTCGATATGTTTTGATTTAGCCCAGTTTTTGTTATTGAGGTATTAAGACTAGAAGTTGAAATTTTCTAAACTAGATTTTTATAAAATTAAATTAGTAAATTTTCATTTTCATTATATCGGATATCATTGTTATTGATAGGACTTCATAACTGCCAATATAAATATAGGCAGATAAAACGATAACAGGAATTACACAATTTACAGGGACTATACAATTTATAAATTATCTCGAGTTTAGTTTTCTCTTTTTATTATAATTAATTATCTACGGTATGTAGGCATAATAATAATAGAAAAAGCCGCGATTTAATGTATGTCTTCATAAAAGTAATTGAAAATTGCCTGGGATTTTCGAACGAACTTTTTATTTCTAGAAATGCACTTTTAGTAAGTTTCGTTGACATGCTTTCTAGATGGGGTCCATATTGGGTTCCATAAAGTTTATAGGCACAATCATCTTTTCATTTAAGATTCAGATAGAGACAGGTTGCTAGCTCATCGCCTAAAAGAAGAGTCCTAAGTTAATTACCGTTTCCTTCGGCCCGAGTTTCACATAATGTCCTCTTAAATGCTGCGTGTGCATTTTTGACATGGTGTTGACATAATTCGTACAGTGTGGATATATTTTATATTTATCTTTATTTATGTGACGAAATATTCGTATTGAAATAACTAGTACTACATTCATTCATGTTTTTTAATGTAGACAATGTGCATTGGTCCATGATTTAGATTTAAAAGATCTATATTTGTATATTGACGTCCGATGAAAATGCTGCAGTGTAGTTTGTTCCGCCGCTTCTTATACACATGCACTTTGGAAGCGGTAGTACATAGTTATAATTAGATTTAAGTGATGTGAAGTCAATAAGTGATACCTTGTATCCAATTTTGAAAATGAATCTATTCTATTCTATTCTTTGATCGACTTTACTCGTATTATTCTTTACGGGAAAAGACGCAGTTGGCACACTGTTTTTGTTGCCATCGGACCAGCATGAAATATCCCTTTCCTTTCTACAGCATATCAGGGATCAGTTTTGATCGGTTACACCATGGGATGGACGGCCCCGGTGATACCAAAACTACAAGATCCTGAGCAGACCCCGCTGCCAGAAATACCTTCAGATGGTCAGGTCTCATGGATTGGTTCCTTATTGTACATAGGTTGCATTATTGGTAAGTAAAGAGCTTCATATTTTCTTTTTGACGGCCTCAGTGGCGCAGCGCAGCAGTAGAGGTCCCGGGTTCGAATCCCGGCCTGGGCATGATGAGAAAAGAACTTTCTCTGATTGGCCTGGGTCTTGGATGTTTATCAATATACGTATTTATTATAAAATAACGAACTCGAACTTACATCGAGGCTAACTCAATCAGTGTAATTTGTCCCGTATATATTTATTTATTTATTTAGAAGTACATACATACATACATATAATCACGTCTATATCCCTTGCGGGGTAGACAGAGCCAACAGTCTTGAAAAGAGTTCAGTTGAAAAGAGAGATGGAATTGAGATTCAAATAGTGAGAGGTTGCTAGCTCATCGCCTAAAAGAAGAATCCCAAGTTTATAAGCCTATCCCTTAGTCGCCTTTTACGACATCCATGGGAACGAGATGGAGTGGTCCTATCCTTTTTTTATTTGTGCCGGGAACCACACGGCACTTTTAGAAGTTGTTGTAGTTAACGCAAATCTTATGAAGTCTGTTCTCTTATACTGGAAAAAATATCAAAGTGTATGTGCGCGAAATTTCCCATATAAATTGTAGTTCAAAAAGAAATCCCTTTCAGATCGATATTTTGTTCCAGGTCCATATTCTTTAGGTCCACTATCTAATGTCAAAGGTCGGAAGCCGTGCTTCGTGCTGAGTGCTTTCATCATCATAGCTTCCTTCATCCTTCTTGGGGCAGCTCAGAACTTGGCCATGATATACGCTGGCAGGATCTTGATTGGAGTAGGTCTTGGGATCATTAGTGTGATCAACGTGGTTTATATTGGAGAAATAGCGTAAGTTCGGAAATCTTGCACGAAATTTTATAAATGGGAATGAACCGAAAGATTTATTTATTTATTTACGCTAGTAGTACACCTCTTAAAGTATTTTGCAAGGAATTCTTATATAACAAAATAAAATCTTGACAGTTTTCATTTAAAAAAAAAGGACAAATAACACGTATAATATGGGTAAGAAACAAAAAAGTTACTTACAGAAACAAACAATTTGAAGAACATTCACCTTTGTTACAAAATAAATAAGATGTATGCAGTTAAATAACACCAGTCTGGTGATAAATCTTTATCTTTTGTTGTCTATGCCTATCTAATCTTTTCTTTTCAGAAAGTATGTGCGCCATTGATCGTTAAAAAAGAAAATTTCTGTTCATCATTTTCAGTTCTACCAAAATCCGGGGGATACTCTTGAGTGGTACCGGAATATTTTCTACCTTAGGAACATTGCTTATGTTCGTCATAGGGCCGTACGTGTCATATGTCATGACCACTGTGATTGGAATTGTTCTGACCTTGGTTTACTTACTTGGATTGTATTTCATCCCTGAAACTCCATTGTTTGATGTCATGAGAGGTAATTTTATAAATCTTCCAGTTCTAGTTTAAACTGATTGATTGACCGACTGACAGAAATCAGAGCATAGTCCAAAGCGCTGGATCAAGGGATTTGAAATTTGCCATGTCGATTCTTTGTGTGTTCTTTGATAGAATCTTTCCAAAATTGGAACGGAAATTTACGGATTTTTATTTTACGCGGGCGTAATGTGAAAGGACTATGTCTATCTATTACGCTTTCACGTCTAAACCACTGAACCGATTCAGATTTTAGTACATAAATTTGTTAGTTTTAGATAGTTTACCCTGAGAAAGAACATAGGCTACTTTACTACATTGCGAAAAAAGGCGGAAAGCTAGTATACACTAAAGATGCCAAAATAGAATAATACTCAAAACATAAATTTAATTGAAAACAAATAAAAGTTTTTACTTACTTCAGGTAAAGAAAATGAAGCCAGAGAAACTTTAATACACCTAGGAAGATCAGATGAAATAGAAACAGTATTGCAGTCGAAACCAGAAGTAAAGAAAACAACGATGTCTGATTGGAAAGATTTACTTACAATAAAAGGAAATAGATTTGCACTTTTCATAGTGCTTACGTTATCTATACTACAACAAATGAGTGGTGTTGTAGCAGTGTTGTTCTTTGCAACAACTATTTTCGATTTAGTTGGATCCGTGGAGCCAAATCTAGCGACTATAATTATAGGAATCACACAATTAGTGTCTAGTTGTTTGACGTTGTTATTTGTTGATACATCAGGGAGGAAGATCGTGTTGATGTTTTCAACTGCTACCTCTTGTCTTAGCTTGGTGAGTCATTTGATTAATTTTTTGGTCAAAAAGTCACTATTACGTTCATCACTTTGTGAGCCAGCTCTCTTTTTGGCTATAAAACAATATTTAAAAAGAAACAATATCTAAGACAGAAAAGTACCCGAAACCGCCGAGCTTGCATGAAGAAAGTTATGAATGTGGATGAAGCGAAGGAAATATGCAGAGATCGTAGCAAGTGGGAAGAGGTAGTCCCTGCCTACCCCTCCGGGAAAGAGGCGTGATTTTATGTATGTATGTATCTAAGACAGAAGACAGTGCCTGCCAATCAGCTTTTTAAGCTTTGGTATTCTTTTAACTACTTTAAAACTTAAGTACATATATGACTGGAATGTATAAATTAGCTGTATTTCATGGCTTAGATATTAAATTTATCAAATTAGGAACGTCCTCGCGAAAGGCTAGGTAAAGAGTACCCGAAATTAATGAGCTTGCACGAAGAGAGTTATGAATGTGTGATGAAGCGAAAGAAGTATGCAGTGCACTGACTGTGGTAGTGGAAAGATGTAGTCTCCAATACCCCTCCGGCAAAAAGGCGTATGTTTTTTATTGCTCTGAATTTTAATTTATTTAATCTAATTTATATATCTGATGTTTTCAATCATGTGTTGTTTTCAGGCTATGTTAGGTGTTTATTTCTACTGGGCTGATGTAGCCAACAATCCTTTAGCAGACAGATTGGGATGGTTGCCTCTGCTGTCCTTAGTAGTATTCTTCTTGTGTTACGACTTGGGTAAGTTTAAATTTGTATTTATCATCAGTAAGTACTCTGTCTCATTTTTGCGTCTTCTCAATTAAATTCGTAGGTTCAATTTTAGGGAATTTATCACAGTTTTTGGTTCGTTTTATGTATTTCATTTTGACTCCATTATCTCAACCGGGTTCATAAGTACTCGCTTTATTTCTCGTTACTGAAAAGCGGGAACATTGAAGCATTTAAACATACATACATACATATGGTCACGTCTATATCCCTTGCGGGGAAGACAGAGCCAACAGTCTTGAAAAGACTGAATGGCCACGTTCAGCTATTTGGCTTAATGATAGAATTGAGATTCAAATAGTGACAGGTTGCTAGCCCATCGCCTAAAAGAGGAATCCTACGTTTATAAGCCTATTGAATGAAGCATTTATATATATATATTTTAACTTATTTTATTTGTATTTTTATATTAAAGTTAATTAATTCATTTAAGTATAGATTGATTTTTATTTTTAAATTTTGATTGCGATTTGATTTTTAATTTTATATTGATTTAATTTTATCTATTTGATTTTATTGAAAATTGTATATGGATCTTTGTTGTCTGAAATAAATGATTTTTTTTTAAATTTTTTTTTTATTTAAATTATTTTTATTTTCAGGTTTCGGCATAATACCAAGTGCGTTGACAGGAGAGATGTTTGAACCTAACGTGAGGAGTCTTGGGGCTGCTGTGACAGCCACGCTAGCTTGGGCCGTCGGGTTTGGAGTGTCCACCGCGTTCGGTTATATGTTGTCTGGTTGGGGAGGTCACGTCACTTTTTGGATTTACTCAGGCGCATGCGCTTTTGCGACCATTTTCACAATAATATTTGTCCCAGAAACGAGAGGGAAGTCATTGTTGGAAATTCAAGTTATGTTGAACCAGTGAATGTTTAAAATAGTTATGTTTGTCTGTGACACCAGAGGTCCCGGGTTCGAATCCTGGCCAGGGCATGATGAGAAAAGAACTTTTTCTGATTGGCCTGGGTCTTGGATGTTTATCTATATAAGTATTTATTATAAAATATAGTATCGTTGAGTTAGTTTCTCGTAACACAAGTTTCGAACTTACTTCGAGGCTAACTCAATCAGTGTAATTTGTCCCGTATATATTTAAGCAGATTAAGTGCTACCGAAGGCAGTTAGAAGCAAAAAATAATAATCACGTCTATATTCCTTGCACTGAAGGGCCAAGTTCAGCGTTCAGCAAGTGGCTGAATACTCATACAAAGGCGCAAAGTAAACTAATTACTATGTAACGATGAAATTTGAGAATATAATAGCTTTTAATGTAAAAATAAACACTCCATCTCCTTCCCAGGGATGTCGTAAAAGGCGATAAAGGGAATAGAATGGATCGAAATATAATACTATACACACACGTGCCTTGTGGTTTCCTGACACTTCAGAATCAGGACCAGTCCATCTCCTTCCCAGGGATGTCGTAAAAGGCGACGATGGGAATAGAATGGATCGAAATATAATATTATACACACACGTGCCTTGTGGTTCCCGACACTTCAGAATCAGGACCATTCCATATCCTTCCCAGGGTTGTCGTAAAAGGCGACTAAGGGAATAGGAGCACATTCATCAATTGCAGTCTTCCATCCTGGTCTGGCAGCGAAGTAAAACACAGTGCGTGTCAACCGCTTCTCTTGTCGACCATATTGTATAAGTCAGTCAAGGCTCATAACATACATACATATGATCACGTCTTTATCCCTTACGGGGTAGACAGAGCCAACAGTCTTGAAAGACTGATAGGCCACGTTCAGCTGTTTGGCTTAATGATAGAATTGAGATTCAAATAGTGACGGGTTGCTAGCCCATCGCCTAAAAGAAGAATCCCAAGTTTATAAGCCTACCCCTTAGTCGCCTTTTACGACATCCATGGGAACGAGATGGAGTGGTCCTATTCTTTTTTTATTCTTACCGGGAACCACACGGCACTAGTCAAGGCAAGGTAGTTAAGGCTCATAAACTTGGGATTATTAATTTTAGGCGATATACTTACCAGTGTTTATAAAGGGATAGGCTTATAAACTTAGGATTCCTCTTTTAGGCGATGGGCTGGCAACCTGTCACTGTTTGAATCTCGGTTCTATCATTAAGCCAAATAGCTGAACGTGGCCATTCAGTCTTTTCAAGACTGTTGGCTCTGTCTACCCCGCAAGGGATGTAGACGTGATCATATGTATGTATGTATGTATGTATGTTTATAAAGTCGCTATCTCTGAATGCCTTTAAAAACCTAATTCAAAACTGTGACTTATCGAAAAATCGTTTTATACTGTTGAATTTTGACAAGAACATTTAATATGACATTATTTTAATTTTCATTTCAATTTTCATTTTCATTTAATTTTAATTTTCTGTATTTTTGCATGCCATGACTGGTTAAATGCGCTAAATGTATATGCTTTGTAACACCTATAATTGTACCGCATTTATAGCAAATAAAGTATTTGTATTTGTATGTATTTGTATACCACTAACCCTAAGCCTTACAGCTGAACGTAGCCTTTCAGTCTTATCAAGACTATCGGCTCTGTCACTCCCGTAAGGTATAAAGAGGTGATTCTATGTATGTATCTATAGATAATACGGTATAGTGGTTACTAGCTTACAGATTCTTAGCAAAGTTTGGAAGCTCAGAAGACGCAACAACTCGTAATAAAGTTAGGAGTCACATATGTAGGTATGAACTTTGACATTAATTTTCTTTCTACGTTTACTTAACCCGTCAACTTAATTAAATTACTTTGACGATTTCATATGAGTAAGATAAACAAGAAAACGAAAGACATACATATTTATACATATGTACATGTTTTCATAATTTGTTGATGATTTATTTTTAAGATAAATGGTAAAAAAGTTTGTAAATAAGTTGTATACATTTAAAAAAATATTCCTATTTAAAAATAGAGGTTATTATATTCATGTAATATTTTTCAAGTGAAGTTAAAATAAAAATGTTTTGAATAATAATTGTTATTTTATTTATATTTTATGAATTGAATAATTATTTGTGAATTCAGATATTATAACGCGAAAAATATTGATCATTATTCAGGTGTTTTTCTAGTCGCGTCTTCACATGGAAAAGTAAAAGAATAATTTGATATGAGTGGGAAAATGGTGTCTCTATAGAGAGGTAGAGAAGAAACGGTGACTAACGCTAGGAGAATGATTTATTTATTTATTTATGTACACAAAAGAATATACAGGGGCGTTTAACACAGAAATTGTACATAACATACATATAATCACATCTACACACACGTCTACACTACCTACGTCACAAACTTGGGATTCTTTTTTTAGGCGATGGGCTAGCAACCTGTCACTATTTGAGTCTCAATTCTATCATTAAGCCAAATAGCTCAATGTGGCCTATCAGTCTCTTCAAGACTGTTTGCTCTGTCTACCCCGCAAGGGATATAGACGTGATTATATGTATGTATGTATATAATCACGTCTACTAATAGGTACCCATTGCGGGTCAGACAGAACCAACCGTCTTGAAAAGACCGATAGGCCACATATAGCTGTTAGCATTAACGATGACAGCTTGCTTGACCCATCGCCTAAAAAAAGAATCGCACTTTTATAAGCCTATCCCTTAGTCGCCATTAACGACATCCATTGGAAATAGATAGAGTGGAGTCTTTTTTTATTGCTGCCGTTTATCATATGGCACACAGAAATTATAGTACAAAGGTGCAAATTATTTCAACAGAAATCACTTTCACTAGATCCGTGAGAGGGGAGTTGAATATTTTTCTATGCCTTTGTTTAGTACTTACTTAGCACAACAATTTTATTCGTCCATTTTATAATGTTTGAATATAACCTCAAAATGTCAGAATGTTTGCGGCAAACTATTTATATTCGGGAAGTGGTATTTGATCTATAACAGTCTATCAGAGTTTGAAACAGCTAGGTCGCCGACTAAAATTAAATTAAGGGATGGCAAGTACTTTAATGCATGTTTTTATTTAATCTTCTATATAAAGGGAAAAATAACGCACGATTTTATAAAATAACATACAAACATATGGTCACGTCTATATCCTTTGTGGGGTAGACAGAGCTAACAGTCTTGAAAAGTTTTTATGGGCTACGTTCATCTATTTGGCTTAATGATAGAATTGAAAGAGTAATTCAAATAGTGACAGGTTCCTAGCCCATCGCCTAATAGAAGAATCCCAAGTCTATAAGCCTATCCCTTAGTCGCCTTTTACGACATCCATGGGAAAGAGTAGGGGTGGTCCTATTCTTTTTCCTATTGGTGCCGGGAACCACACGGCACGCTTTAACTTATTTTGTGGATTTTATCATGTCGTTTGAAACAGTACAATAAACACAAACAATAAACACCTCGGTCGCCCAGGTACTAGCCTATTATACGGACAGCCCTATCTCGATTCTATTTTTCGGTACCATTAACCGTGAATTGAAATAAAACTGATTTAGGTACCGCTTCGACACCTTGCTTATCGTTTTAATTAATCTATAGTGCTGGGACCACATTTTAATTATATTTTCCTTCATTTATTAGTCTATTTTAACAGTAATGAGTACAATTTTGAATTGTTTTATTCCCATACAAGCAGAACCATATGAAACAACTACTGTACTTGTATTTTGGATTCCTTTAAACTTGGCTGTCCAGTGACCTAGCGGAGAGTCAAATAAACTTCATAAAGATCGCATCAGATTCAATTTTGATGCAGTTCGTACGCTAAATACATGTGCGCTTTTATTGTTTTTGCTTGTACACATGACTAGCATTTGTCCGCGCCTCCACCCGCGTGATCAGTGCCCCATGTCCTTTTCCGTAAATCACGCTATATGTATGCAAAATTTCATGAAGATCGGTTGAGTGGTTTAACTGTGAAGAGACAAACAAACTTACTTTCGCATTTTATAATATTAGATTGGATTGGGATACTAGTTACTAAACTGGACAATAGATTAGGAGGTTTTTGTACATAATAATAATAACTAAGTTACAAATAAAAATATACTTAAGAAATTAAATTTGACGCTAATCCTAGTTACTTCATCACGCTGCGCCTGCGCCTATAGACCATGACCCTGTATTCTTTAAGTCAGATCTCTACACGAAGTGACACAAAAAGTTGCCTATCCTGGTGTCAGATCTCGGAGATAATAATATAAATCTAGTTCAGACGTCGCAAGGGCGAAGTCTGGATTTTTTTCTGGATTCTGTGTACCCCTTATTCTGTATTTTTGACTAAATAATAATAAATTAATTAAATTAGGCTAACAAACTTGGGATTCTTTTTTAGGCAATGTCACTATTTAAATCTATCTCACTGTCAATTCTATCATTAAGCCAAATAGCTGAGCGTGGCCATCAATCTTTTCAAGACTGTTGGCTCTGTCTACCCCACGAGGGATATAGACGTGACCATATGTATGTATGTATGTATAATAATGAATTAATTTGATTTCAAATTTTCCCTCACCATAAGCATTAGTTAGCAACCAACCTTAACATATCGTTATGTCGCACCCATTTCGTCCGAATAACCTTCGAACTCCGGCATCAAAGTCGACCAGAATCGAATATCCCTAACTCGTTTACCTGCCCGAGTCTGCCTGGTCTCATGAGAAAATGTCTGCGACAGATATCTAGACTGATTTTGAACTTTGTTTGGATACTAGCGATTTATCCTAGATTCGTTCAAATTCTTTTTTTATAATACTAACTGACGTACGAGGCTTCGCTCTCGTGAAAATTACATACATATATATAACCACGTCTTTATCCATTGCGGGGTAGGCAGAGCCATCAGTCTTAAAAAGACTGTTAGGCCACGTTCAGCTGTTTGGCTTAATGATTGAATTGAGATTCAAATAGTGACAGGTTGCTAAGATTTATAAGCCTATCCCTTAGTCGCCTTTTATGATCCATAGGAAAGAGATGGAGTGGTTCTATTCTTTTCCTATTGGTGCCGGGAACCACACGGCACTTTCAACACGAAAATTTTGGGATAAAAAATAATTGTTTATGATATTTCAGCCCTTTTAGCTTGGCACGCACGACGCCACTTTTCCTTTCTTTGCCATTTCTATTATAATCACTCAACTATCACTAATAGAATAAAACAAAAAAGGTGACTGAGTGGTCTATAAACCACACTCCGAAACGCAAGGTCTAGTGATTTTAAACTAAGCGTAGCTTATGCGTTCTAAAGATTTCTCGAAATTCCCGCGGGCAGAGAAATTAGCGGGATTTTATTTATATTTAGCGGATTCACTCTAAATTGTATTATGTATAAATATGTATAAACAATCTTCTTTCTCATTCCCCCCGATTACGTCGTCTATATAGACGACGTAATCGGGGGGAATGAGAAAGAAGTTTATCTTTAAGTTTTTTAATTAAAAATTTCAAAAAAGTAAATTAAAAAATTCCAAAACGGGAGAAAGTCAATTAAAAATTTTGACTAACGACGTGTTACTGGAAATTCGTTATCCTTGTTACCTGTTACAAGTTTGTGCAGTCGAGTGCCGCTTGTTTTGATTCCGCAATCAAAAATAGCGAATTCGTAACCGGAGAAGCAAAAGTCCTAATTATGCGACCTCAGACGAGTCAATTTTAGTCTGCAAGTTCTGTCATTTAAAAAGAAAAAAAAAGGTTCATTGTACAATTAAAACTAATGAGTCGTTACCGCTTTGAATTATCTTCCCTTTAAGAGTAAGGTACATATAAACACACGAACATAGTTTCTTTCTATAAATCAGTACAAAAGTGTAAAAGTAATCTTAAGTTTTATAATAATTTGAATTGTAGAAATTTATTTTTACTACGTTTCGCTGGTAAACAATTACAACACTGAATAGGTTTAGAATTTTTTCGCGCGAAAAACTATCGCTATTTGGCTTTTTATTATGACGTGAAACGCGAGAGCGATAGTTTTTCTGGTAATAAAAATGGCCGTGTGGTTCCCGGCACCAATACAAAAAAGAATAGGACCACTCCATCTCTTTCCGGCGGAAAAAAAGGCGGCTAAGGGATAGGCTTATGAAATTGCGATACTTTTTTTAGGCGATGGGCTAGCAATCTGTCACTATTTGGATCTCAATTCCATCATTAAGCCGAGCAGCTGAACGTGGCCATTCAGTCTTTTCGGGATTATTGGCTCTGTCTACCCCGTTAGGGATATAGACGTGACTATATGTATGTATGTATAAAAATGGCGTCGCGCGTGCCATGCTACCCCGTAGCATGGCACACGCTGAAAACCAAATCCAAATACCATACGTAGTGAATTCTTTTCCTGTGCTGTGTGAGTCAGCCTATTCATTTGGCGGAATCGTGAATATCCCGAATTTCGTGGTAACGAACAAAGGAACAGGGTTTTTGACGTTGTGGGATATCGATTTGTTCCGCGGGTATGGTCCTACAGGAACTTGTGAGTAGAATGTTACAAAAGGGCTGGAATTAATCTTGGCATGGCGCTGTGACCCATAGAAATTTGGATAATCGTCGTATTATTTGAAATTCTGTGGTATTGTGTAGCACTTTGATTTAAATCTCTCTCTTACTTGAAAGTTATTTAGTTTAATCTTTTTTCTGCAGTCATGTCATAATAATGCATATACATATACATACATACATATGGTCACGTTTATATCCCTTGCGGGGTAGAGAGAGCCAACAGGCTCGAAAAAACTGAATGGCCACGTTCAGGTATTTGGCTTTAAGATAGAATTGAGATTCAAATAGTGAAAGGTTGCTAACCCATTGCTTATTGCTAAAAAGGAATCCCAAGTTTATAAACCTATCCCTTAGTCGCCTTTTACGACATCCATGGGAAAGAGATGGAGTGGCCCTATTCTTTTTTATATTGGTGCCGGGAACCACACGGCATAAACATATAATTGTCTTTATCCCAAATGGGTGATATAAAGCTAACAATCTGAAAAGACTGAAATCCCACATTTAGCTGTATAACTTAATGATGGAATTGAGATTCAAATAGCAACAGGTTGCTAGCTCATCGGCTAAAAACATGAATCTAAAGTTTCTTAGTTTTTCCCTTGACTGGCTTTTACAATCTGCACGGGAAGAAATTCTGCTGCCACACACTATCTTCTTTCTTCGCTACTAGATTATAGCTAATAAAAGTACCTATATACGGTATTGTTTCAGTTATAAATTGCAAGATATGTCATTCACCTTTCCCCTTTATACATTCAGATTTTTATTGAATCGTCTGATAGTATTCATGCATTCATAGGTATGAATAAATAAATAAATTTCTTCGTCAAATCATTATCATCCGCGTCCATAAATCCATAAAAGAACAAATTATATTAAAATAATAGCATTGCAATGCACAAGAATATACTGAAAAAAATGATGCTCATGGAAGAAACAGCTCTTATAAATCCTACTAATATAATAAGTATGCGAAAGTTTGTGAGTATGTCAGGATATCAGTATGGATGTTTGTTACTCTTTCACGCAAAAACTACTGAACCGATTAAGATGAAATTTGGTATGTAGGTAGCTGAAGACATAGAATAACATATAGGCTACTTTTTATATATATAATATAAACGACCCGCCCCGGCTTCACACGGATAGCATTTATGTATAATATATAAACCTTTCTAAGACAACCCACTCTTCAACATTTCAAACAGGAAAAAGTCCGTCCTTTCTGAGATTAGCGCATACTTACAGACAGAGAAAAAAGGGAACTTTATATTATGTAGTGATTGGCAATTGTGCCTAAATAATAAGAAACTAATTTAATATATATAATTACTCTCTGTAGCAAACCCTGGTTGAGAAGCTAGTGGTAAGTGCAATGAAAACCAATATATTACAATGACAATGAATTCATTAAAAAACATTTTTTGGTTACATACAGACATTTATATCAGGATTTGCGCACGTTATTTCAACCCTTATGGGCTGAAAAGCGGCAGTAGGCGGCGGGCGTTCGAACAGGGTAGACACCCCATAAGTCTTTGTCCACCCCGTAGAGAACGACGACGTGAAAAGTGTACGGTGTTGTGAGTGGTTTGTGTACTTTAAAAATGTTCAGGTACGTTGATACTTGTTGTTTTTTTTTTAAATATATCTTAGTGATTTTTCAGATTCTTATTTTTTTTAAATAACATTGTCGTATCCTGTAAGGAATTTCAAAATATACGTGGGAATTATTGATTTTAATTACAATCAATTATTTAAAAATCTAAACGTATTTAATTAGGTATATTAAGGTCAATTATGTATTAATGAAATGAATCTATTAAATTAATTTGAAAATCTAATTAAAAATACATAAGTTACTAAAATATCATTGGGAAAAATAAAAAAAATATAAATTGATGTGCTTTTTTATAAATTAATAATGGGACGACTTTTGATAAACGTTTTGGGAACGAGTCGGATTATAACATTCATTTTAATTAATTTGAATTATGGGAATGGTGTCTCATTAAAAGTAAGTGAATTAATCGGAAGGAAACGTAAGAAAGTTCTAAATGCTTTAAACTTAATAAAAGTTTAATCTTAGAAATATACTTTAACGTGGAATTTAATTTACTTTAAGTTACTGACAGATCTTCAAACGCATAACTGAAAATCACTGAATGGATTTCGTCTAAATTTTGCTTACAGACGTAAGCAATAAACAAAAAGTATTGTTGCGACTTGTTTGACGCAGTGGTAATTTTTTTACATTTAAACCACAAGTCCCGGGTTCAGTCTCTGAGGACTGTTATGTCTAAGTATTATAATAGTAAGTATCGTTGAGTTAGTATAAAAGTGTCGAACCTAGTTTGGAGCTAGCTCAATCTGCGTGATTTGTCCGTGATGTATTTATTAAAATTTATTGAAAATTGTTTATAAATATGTAAGGTGATGTGAGGTTTAAGAAAATCTTAAGACAATTAAAAATACTCGTAAACAAAAACGAAATGTTGACTTTTTAAATTACTTATCGATTATAATAATAAAATATGTAAATGACCCCTCCCGCATTCCCCAGGTGGGCATGGCCTTAACTAAATTGTCATTTAGTAACAAAATTGAAAATCACTTATGAATATCATATTTCAATACTCTTATCTCATATTTCTTCATCATATTCGCTTAATTATTTTAAAATTTAAGTAGTTTAAATTAACTTACTTTGTCACTTAATACGTATAAACAGACTATAAGTGTAACAGGAAGCCTGTGGTAGGCAATTTTCGATGAGTTGTCCAATATTACACAAAAATACACGACGGTAAAGGTATTTCTTTTATTTAGCTGTATGCCAGCTATTTGAACAAATTCTTGGCGGAAATTACGAAATTTATATAAAATAATGTCGAACCGAAAGCGTCACATTTTTTACGAACGACGAAAACCCTGTCGAAATAAATAATCGATGTTAACCAATGAGTTTTACTGCTAGTGTATAGAAATGGCGCTGCGAGATTTTGCTCGGTAATTTAGAATAGGTCCACTCCATCTCTTTTACACAGATGTTGAAAAGGCGGTTAAAGGAAAAGGTACTTTCTTCTAGTGAAGCTTTTGCTATGATCCAATATGGGGTAGGTTCCCCTACAAAGGTTGCGGAGGTCAAAAAAGATGAGTATGTAACCTGGTTTAAAGCAAGTGGAACAATATAGAAATGGCGCTATGAACAAAATCTTTTTAATAGTCTTCTGGTCTTTCTCGAGTCAACCAAACTATTTTGTTTGTGCTGACTCTTCTAGTAAACAATTGCCAAATTTTTTATCATTAATTTAATCATTCATTCTTAAAATTCTGTTATGTGTTTTGAAATATTATACTTAAAATCGCGTTATATTTTATGTAAAAAGGTAGACTTACCATCACTTACTAATGAAAAATATCAACTAAATTGAATTTCTGCCGTGTGGTTCCCGGCACCGATACAAAAAGAACAAGACTACTCCATCTCTTTCCCATGGATGTCGTAAAAGGCGACTAAGGGATAGATTTACAAACTTGGAATTCTTTTTTTTAGGCGATGGGCTAGCAACCTATCACTATTTGAATCTCAATTCTATCATTAAGCCAAATAGCTGAACGTGGCCATTCAGTCTTTTCAAGACTGTTGGTTCTGTCTACCCCGCAAGGGAATATAGACGTGACCATATGTATGTATGTATGTACATTTAATTTCAATAGGAACTTTTATTTTTTAATTTCAATTAACAAACTGCTATTTTGTTTTTTCTAATGTCAATTGACACAGCTATTTTGTACAAAATCCAACCATATCGTCATATGTCGATTTTACGTTGGAGTATTTTTAGTTGGGTGTGGGGTGCCTACTCTATTAGATAATAATAATACTTCAATGGTATTAACATAGGATTTTTGTAAGCACTTCAGTTTGTACCTTCCTATTTCATGGTTTTCTTGTTATTGTTACGCTTTTAAGGCAATTGGAAAGAGGTAGTCTCTGCCTACCCGTCCGGGAAAGAGGCGTGATTTTATGTTATGTTATGTTACGCTTTTAAGGATATCCAATATATCAGATTACGTATAAATGTAACGCATAAACTACTAAACTGATTTAAATGAAATTTAGCACAGATAAAGACATTCATAAATTACATCGGTTACTTTCTTCTCGGATTTTTCAGTTAGGTACTTCAAAAGTGGAGGTAAACATTCTTTCGGTCACATGCCAATTAATATCATAAATGATAAAGTATGTTTTGTGTCACCTTTTCTCATACATCACGTCTATATCCCTTGCGGGGTAGACAGGGCCAACAGTCTCGAAAAGACTGAAAGGTTACGTTCAGCTTTTGGTTTCATGATAGAATTGAGATTCAAATATTCTATTCTAAAGTGACCAGAAACCACACGGCACCTTTTCTCAGCTGACCGATTTTGATGGAATTCAGTAAAGTTGATAAGTTTTTAGTGATTCCTACGGGAATGTTCTAAACAAATTATAAGAAGGAAAAAAAAACAATAATTTGTAAAACACATTCATATAGGCCTATTTGTTATCAAATTTATTTTATAAAAATCAACCCTATGTTAAACACCGTGCGGTGCAAAATGTGTTGGATTGTAAAACACAAGTTAACCTAATTTCAGTAATTTTATTTGCAACATGATTTGTGAGGCAATCAGATTGCTTAATGTGGCTCCAGAGGTTTTGGATGATGAGGATTCAGTAGACAAGCGAGGCGATTATGAATGAATTAATAAATATATATTATATCATCAATGTAACATAAGTACTCGTATTAGATTGTATATCATGTATCAATGTAGCAAATAATGTTAGAACGAATCTATATTAATATTATAAAGCTGAAGAGTTTGTTTGTTTGTTTGTTTGTTTGAACGAGCTAATCTCAGGAACTACTGGTTCGAATTGAAAAATTATTTTTGTCTCGACCATTTATCGAGGAAGGTGTTAGGCTATATAACATCACGCTGCAACTATAAGGATCAAAGAAATAACAGAAAATGTGAAAAAAAAACGGGAAAATTATTCATCCTTGAGGGCTTTAATAATGCCCAAAATTACTATTCCACGCGGACAAAGTTGCGGGCACAGCTAGTAAATAAATATCAGCTTTAACCTTTCACCATAAGAAAATATGTATGTATTATATTATTGATAGCCCAAGACCTGCATTAATACGTATATTAATTTTGTTACGAAATAAAAATCGTTCGTTCATTCATATGCAAACAGATTTGAATGAGAATTTTTCCACTCGTGTGGTCAAACGAAATACCTGTTATTACGGTTCCGCACCTCAAAATAAAACAAAGGATTTCTATTTAACTCACTTCGGAAATGGAGGAGGTTTGTTACGAGAATACACTAACTATGCATATGCTATGTATTCTTGTAACAAATAAAAATAAAATAAAAAAGCTGTGTGTTATCCCAGCTATTTTATTAGCTTTTATTGCCGTGTGGTTCCCGGCACCAATAAAAAAAGTTCCAAAAAAAGATCTCGTTCCCATGGGTGTCGTAAAAGGCGACTAAGGGATAGGCTTATAAACTTGGGATTCTTAGGCGATGGGCTAGCAACCTGTCACTATTTGAATCTCAATTCTATCAATAAGCTGAACAGCTGGCGTAAACGTGGATTATCAGTCTTTTCAAGACTGTTGGCTTTGTCTACCCCGCTAGTAACTCAAATTTAGCATTCATAACAACGAAACTGTACAACGCGCGTGGCTCGACACGCACTTGGCAGGTTTTGAATATTCGAACTGGCAACATTTATCTGTAATTCGAACCAATGGGTAGCTATTGAATAACGAATATCGCGCGATTAATTGCTCAAGGGATTGGTAACTAACGGTTCAATTACTGTGAGCTAGCCAATTCATTCCTAGGTACCTATTATAAACTAGCTGTGCCCGCGACTTCGTTCACGTAGAATAGTAATTTTGGGCATCATTGAATAGATGTCCCTCATGGATGCATAATTTTGCCCGTTTTTTTTTCTTCGCTCCTTATAGGTGCTTTTTTTATTCCAACCAGTAGTTCCTGAGATTAGCGCGTTAATACAAACAAACAAACTCTTCAGCTTATAATATTAGTACCTATTTGCGAAGTTGCGGGCACAGCTAGTTAGAGATATCGCCACAGCCTTAATAAATTTAATAGATATCGCGCCAAGTAAAACAGAATACTTATAACCTAGCAAGGAAATTGAAAACCATATCGTTGCCATTCCAATTGGTTATTTGACCCATAACGACCCAATTTTCTCTGGAATAATTTAACTAATTATTATAACGAGAAGGGTAAAGCCCTTTGCTGTGGTCGTTGCCCCTAAATGTGGCCAATTGACTGGTGATGGAGAAATGTGGGGCCCTGTGCTCAAACCTACAACATTTCTCACTGCATCATTACATCTTTGCCGTTCGCCTCAACAAAATCTTATTGATAATTTGCATTGATATCAAGTAAGTCAACTAAGTCAACAAAGTTTTATTAAGAAATCATTTTCATGATTGGCTAAGATAAACTTTTTTGTTTCTTTATAAAACTATGTTTTTCAGTGATTTAAAACGTTATTTATTCATTAAAAAAAATTAATCTTGCCGTCTGATACTCAACGGGTTTTCGTAACTGCTTTTTCCTAAAACACAGCCACTGAATTATAGAATACACAAGAATTATGAAGAAAAGCCTAATAAAACAACATAAAAAATAATAGTTTGTAAGTTGATCAAATGTTTTTTTTTATTGAAATTTTCATAAATCATTGAAAAAGTGAAAAGGTCGAGTTCAAACACAGTTTTACATCCGAAAACATACTAATAGAAATTGGTAGGTAAGAAAAACTGTACTTAGCCGATTATCTAAATAAATAAATATATTACACAGATTGAGTTAGCCTCGAAGTAAGTTCGAGACTTGTGTTACGAGATACTAACTCAACGATATTATCTTTTACTTTTATTTTACTAAATTCCTATATAGATAAACATCCAAGACCCAGGCCAATCAGAAAGAGTTGTTTTTAATCATGTCGTAGCCGGGATTCGAACCCGGGACCTCCGGTGTCACAGAAAAGCGTGCTACCGCTGCGCCACAGAGGCCGATTGATTAAAGTAAGGCTTCGTTCACACGGCATTGTCCTGCTCGTTTTTTTGTAGTATACGCCTTAACGTATAAATAGTGACCATACAACGAACATAGATCCATTCACACGTCGATCGTACTGCAAAAAAACGTGTACCGCTTATACGTTTAAACGCATACTCAACGGACTTGTCAAGCAAATCGAATGAACTTTGACGTATTCGGTTCGCAGTGGCACATGGTATAGGTTTGTCTCCTTCACACGGCAAGACGTCATACGTTTTTTATCGAATAGCAACCGAAGAAGCGTCTTTTGGACGGTGGCACGTATTTTATGTTTGATATTCAAAATGGTTGAGGAATCTTCTATAAACAACGAACTATTAATTTCTTTAGTGGAACAAAATCCCGTTTTATAAAAGTACAACCACGCGTGGATCCATCAGTGACGTCTACTCACTGTGACAACTGTGTGAAGACTGCGGCTATTCGTCTTTTACACGAATGAAAATTTACCGTGTGAAAACCCGGGTGATTGTACGTTAAAAAACGAATACGAAAAAAACGTGCAGGACAATGCCGTGTGAACGAAGCCTAAGCCTTACTTTAGGACTAGGTCAATCTGTGTAATATGTCACAGCAAATATTTATTTAAGGTAATTCTGATTCCTCAAAATTAACATTAACCAAAGTTGGGATACCATGTAAATGACCTTATTTGTATTCAGTGAGCTGAAACCGAAAGAAATATTCAGATCATGTAACAGATTTAACAGTTGATAGGAAAAATGAGCGAACGGGGAATAATTATGGCTGGATCAACATTTTTATTTTAATGTCTTATATATCTTTGTTTGTCTATTATCCGTTATTATTATTAAACCATCCATTCTAATAATATTAATGGGAAAGCGTTTTTGTTTGTCCATCTGTCACTAAATCATGAAATTTTGCATATAGTATGAATTATGAAAAAGGACATAGAGTACGCTTTACGTGGTCTGAGCCGCGGACAAAAGCTAGTGCGTTAATAGTTTAACGTTAACATACTTACTCACGTCTATATCCCTTCCGGAGTAGACAGAACCAACAGTCTTGATAAAACTGATAGACCAAGTTCAGCTGTTTGGCTAAATTATAGAATTGAGATTCAAAATGGCTCTTAGTTCAGACTTCAGTACGTTACTTCTCTATATAAGTTTCAGAAATGTAGGTATGATTACACCAGAAATATTTATACATAATTATTTACAGAACACAAACAGAATACCTAATGAACGCTCAGACGTTACTATCTAAAAGATAATTTCGAACTCATTCTGATTCAATGAATGGATGAAATATGGCATTAGATAATAAGAAAATGTTTCTATTTTTGTAAAAATTACCTAAAGGTTTTTTCAAATTATCTAGACTACTTAGGTTTTGCTTTTATCAAATCTATACTAATATTATAAAGCTGAAGAGTTTGTTTGTTTGTTTGAACGCGCTAATCTCAGGAACTACTGGTTCGATTTGAAAAAATCTTTTTGCGTTGAATAGACCATTTATCGAGGAAGGCTTTAGTCTATAAAACATAACGCTGCAACTATAAGGAGCGAAGAAATAATGGAAAATATGGAAAAAAACGGGGGTAATTATTCATCCTTGAGGGCTTCAATGATGCCCAAACTAACTATTCCACGTGGACGAAGTCGCAGGCACAGCTAGTACCTAAATATCACCTTTTGTTGAATTGTACTTATTCTTTAGTCGCCTCTTGAAATCTTTGGTGCGTCTTTTTGACCACGATTTTGTATTGTGTAAGTCAAATTACACTAAGTAACTTCCGTCTGACCTTCCTACCATTGGGAACTCAACCATACCGGATCATGGATATACATCTGTTATCTGGATAAACTGGTTTCCTCACGATGATTTTCTTCTCCGTTACAGCATCGGTTAGCAATCAAACTAATGTACATTACTGAGGAAAAACAATGGTACCATAGTCGCGATAGTATTTGAACCTTTGCGTCACTTTTTCTTATGCGGACACCTTAACCGTTAGACCAACACACTTGCTTATACAAGGGGTATTTAGTCAAAATACATAAATATAAAAGAGTACACTGACTGTCTGATTGTCTGATTGCACAGCCAAAACCGCTGGTCCAATAGATTTGAGTGGCTGATGTTTTTAGAAACCCGCATTCAAAACTTTCTTAACAGATTTCTTTGAAATTTCGCTCACAACTTTCTTTCGATGGGGAAAGATGTTGGAAATTTTCACGGAAACGAAACTCATCAAAATATACTTAGTTTTCTACACAAATTTTCATAATTAATGAAATACAATACACATGATGCACTATCGACAGTGTAATTACTGTTAAAAGTTTTAATAATAATAGCACTTTATAGTTCCTCTTGTAGGTTAACTTCTACATACATACAATTACGTCGATATCCATTGCGGGGTAGACAGAGCCAGCAGTATTGTCACTGATAGGCCACGTGCAGCTGTTTGGCTTAATCGCCTTAAAGATGGATTCCAAGTTTATTTGCCAATCCCTTAGTAGCCTTTTACGGCATCCATGAAAAACATATCGAGTGGTTCAATCCTAAAGTACCGGTAACCACACGGTACTGTTTGTATTTAAGTTGTATGCATTTGGTATAATATCATACATTTGGTCAGATTTTTAGTTTAAGTACATACATACATATATCCTACTTGCGTACAAATGGTACAGATTTGAGAGACGATAATGGATACCATTTAATATTTCTTTTCAAAAGATCTTTCTTGTAACTTGATAGATATGTTTTCCGAAATTTTCAGCAAACAATGCTTGAAAAATATAACGGGATATCTCTTTCTTCCTTCTATATCTTTATACCAGACAATAGGAAGGGGTGACTGACATATCAATATCAATCTATCAATATACATTAAAGCGAATTACCGTGTGGTTCCCGGCACCAATAGGAAAAAGAATAGGACCACTCCATCTCTTTCCCATGGATGTCGTAAAAGGCGACTAAGGGATAGGCTTATAAACTTGGGATTCATCTTTTAGGCGACATGCTAGCAACCTGTTACTATTTGAATCTCAATTTTATCATTAAGCTAAACAGCTGAACGTGAAATATCAGTCTTTTTAAGACTGTTGGCTCTATCTACCCCGCGAAGGATAAAGATGTGATTATATGTATGTATGTATAAAAGCGAAAAACATTCTCTTACGTACTCACTCATCGCGTTATCTCGTAAATTCCTAGGCCGCTTAAAATTAAATTTTGCAGAAAGGTATATTGTGACTAAAAAACATCCGCTAAGAAAGGATTTTTGGGAATTCCCCGCGGGAACGGGAATAATTAGGTGTCAGTCCTAACAGGAATAATGGGATTTTCGGTTTACATACATATATTTAAAATGCAAAAGTTTGACTGACTGATCTATCAACTGACTTAAGGTCCTATGTCCCCTAGCTGGGGCAGAGGGGATCTATCAACACATAGCCCAAACTACTGGACCGATAGAGCTGAAATTTGGCGTACAGATAGTATATTTTTCAAAATTCCACCGTGAGCGGGAGATTACGTGATTTTTCGTTTTACGCGGGTGTAGCTGCGGGCGCTCTGTAGTCTACCTTCACATGTCAATACAACATAATACTCTTCTTTACTAAGTGACTGACTGACACCTAATTTGGCATGTAGGTACTTAGGGTGGTCTAGCGGTGCACTATGATAGGAATTCCCAAAGTTCTTGCGGGAAGGGAAATTATCCGAAAAACGACATAAACATTATAAGGAAGGACTTTAAAAAGCTTAAGTCTAACTAACTGTCCAATTTCGATAGAAATTGACACGGATTACGGAATCTGCAAATAAAAATTCAAACAATAACAATAGGTAGGTATGTTCGCAATTTGTTGTAGCAAAATTTTACCAAAAAAATTAAGCTTATTTGTCACGCGCCAGCTAGGGTTACCATTTTGCCAATATAAATATAATAATTAATTATTTATAGCTTTTTATATCGATTCAAAAATGACGAAGTTCCATACAAACTTGCACCCCCTATTTCATCCCCTTGAGATAGAATTTCAGGATAAAAAGTAGCCTATATTCTAATCCAGGTTACTAACTATATCTGTGCCGAATTTCGTTCAGATCCGTTCGGTAGATTTTGCGTGATGCGCGTACAAACATACAGACAGACAGACGGACAGACGGACAGACAGACAGACAAAAATTCTAAAAAAAAAATGTTTTGGCTTCTATTGACCCTAAAAGACCCCTTTTAATTTTTTTTCTTAAATTTCTTCAATGTACAGACAAAGTTCAGTTACAGTTTTATTATATGGATGGATTAGAGAACACCCGCGGCTCCGCCTGCGTATAATTCCCGTTCCTGCGGGAATTTTGGGAAATTTGAGTGCGTTTGACCTCTGCCCAATGGCGACAGCAACGCACTCCTCCCATGATTCGGCTCGTAAAATCGGAAGGTTGGTGAAGCCATGGGTGGTGGTGGGATAGACAGGTCAAAAGTTACATCCCTAGCTCCTATCCAGAGAGGTTAGTATGTTACCAGGACTAACGCCACCAGAAAGGAAAGGTAATCAAAAAAGCTAATTATATAGTATTTCTTTATCCGGACGCATGGCAACCCTAGCGCCCCGCGGCCAAATAGCGCTATTACGTACAACTGCGTTATTTAAGTGAAACTTAACGCGTTGTGGCGTACTGTTTACTTCCTGCTTGGGGCAATATGGCCGCGGATTGACAGAGTGCACGCTATCCAATTTAAGGGACTGATTCAGGAAATCTGTTCCTGTTAGGGCCCGCCATGTAAAGATAAGGTGCATGATCTTTGCATATCGTCGCATAAAATTAGTTATTTGGCTTAGGATGTTTATCAAAAAAACCACTAGTCTAGCCACTTGAATGGAATAATGGAGAGACCCCTCGTAACTGGGTACTTTTGATGGGGATGGGGATGAAGGGGGTCGGGGCTGGATTAAAGGCGAAAAATTTGCGTCACTTAATTATATTAGATTTATTTTTTTATTTTGAGCTTAATCTAATATAACAATACAATCCTAAATATCACTTGTAGGTTAGATATCCTAAGATTATTTTGTCACAAACCGGCCTATTTGCCTAAAAATTCCTTATAACCTAACGCAACCTTTTAAAGGTTTTTATTACATACATACATACATAAAATCAACGCTTTCCCGGAGGGGTAGGCAGAGACTAGGATATAGATTAGATATATAGAATTTCATTTTTTACTCTAATTTGTTCTCTAAATTGATTCCCTAAAAATTGGATCGCGTAATTACCTAAGGGCGTGTTTCCACTACAGCCAACTCAGCGGAAACATACAAAAATCGACTAATAAGGTTTCGTTCGCTATAAATATAGTTCTGCGCTTTTTCGAATGTAAACAGCTACGCTTCGGACGCCTAATGACGATAGATTTCACGGCTCTTCAAAATAGATTACAGGCGAAATTAAGGCTGACGTTAAAAGATAAATGTTTTTTGTGCCCTGATTTCCTGTTTCCGAGAGATTGCAGGCTATAATTTATGAGATATAAGTACCAACTAATGAAAAAGGCCAAATTTTGGCTAACATTTTTGTGCGTTTTTACCAAAAAATATAGTGTACAGAGATATCACGTTTTATGTGGCGCAGCGGTAGTGCGCTTATCTGTGACACAGTTTCCTGGGTTCGAATCTCGGCCAGGGCAAAATTAGAAATCAATTTTTTGTGATTGGATTGGGTCTTAGATGTTAATCTATGTAATATTTATTATAAACTAGCAACCTGTCGCTATTTAAATCTCAATTTCGAACATCGACTAGAAAGATAGTAATTCTAGAAAGTCTTATTCTACACACATATAAAAAAAACTCATATTCCCAGAGGGGTAGGCAGAGACTACATCTTTTCACATGCCATGATCTGTGCATACTTCTTTCGCTTCATCCACATTCATAACTATTCATGCAACCTCGGTGGTTTCAGACACTCTTGACCTGACCTTTCCCTAAGTGCCGGAAAAAAAAAATGGCACACACATAGGTACTTGGTACAAATAAATTGGTCTAATGGTGAGACTATTCATACTCGTCAAGGCGTAAAAATAAATATTATACTCTTGATTAGTATGAGGTCCCTCAGGAAATCTATGTGGAGCAGCTGCTTTTATGTTTGGAATAGGGGAGGATACGTATGAGCGGACAATATTTTTACTAGCTTATCACGTTTTTATCCCTAACGAGGTTGATAGATCTAATATTGTCAGGACTTAAAAAGGTACAGGATTCAGTTAAATTGATGAGAAAAATCAATTCCAATTGATTTTCTTTTACAATTTGCACGAGAAGCAGTTGGTACACGTGTTCTTGGCTACTAGACGAATGTGTTATTCCTTTAGTCTCCTTTTACGACAACCACACTAAAGAGATGTTTGATGACTCGTTCTATTCATAAGTTCATTACTAAGCGTTTACAAGTGTTCATTTTGATAGATTTCGTGATGTTCTGGTACCGCAAAAAGAGAGTTAATTAAGGGAAATACATGCTTACTTTCATATATGTCTAAGCATGCATACATATAATCACTTCTATATCCCTAGCGGAGTAGACGGAACCAACAGTTTTGAGGAGACTGAAAGGCTCAGCTGTATGGCTTAATGACGGATTTGAGTTTAAAAATAGTGATATATATGTAGGTTGCTAGCCATCGCCTACAAGAATCTCAAGTTTATTAGCCATTTCCTTAGCGTCTAAACAGTTGTCCAATTAAAAAGAAATTCCCCATAGAAATCGAATTTAATATTCCAATTTAATAGAAGGTCCATAGGGATACCTTTTTCTGCCTGCAACTGTATCTTAAAATCGTTAGAAATTAAAAAAAACACCGCAGCGCTAATGAAACGCAAACAGATGGGGAAAACTGCGAAATTTCTGTGATGGCCGCTTGAAATTATGAGTATACCAGCCGTTTTCAAACAAATTAACGTTGTTTAAGTGTTAGGAAAAATTGTAACGAGCAAGTGGCGCCATCTCTACGCCACACTTCACAACAGCCAATCACGCGACGCTATATCTATACTAATATTATAAAGCTTAAGAGTTTGTTTGTTTGAACGCGCTAATCTCAGGAATGAACTACTGGTTCGAATTGAAAAATTCTTTTTGCGCCGAATAGACCATTTATCGAGGAAGGCTTTAGGCTATATAACATCACGCTGCAACTGTAAGAAACAAAGAAAGAATGGAAAATGTGAAAAATAAAACGGGGAATATTATTCATCCTTGAGGGCTTCAGTGATGTCCAAAATAACTATTCCACGCGGACGAAGTCGCAGGCAGAGCTAGTCTGTTAACAACAGTGAAGGGTTTAAATCACTCAAGCAAAGATTTCACGGATTGGAGGATATATTATACAACCTCCGACACAACATCTTTGGAGCCGCGGTTCCTCAGGCATAACACCTAGCTAGCCTGGCGGAAGATCTTCCCTTTGGTGGCGGTCGAGCCGAACTATCGCTTCCGCTACCAGCATAAAACAAAACAATGAAAAAACGGCACCCAACATACGATTTTATTTATTTTTGGAAAACCAAACAAAATGTGAGACTTCCATATAGTCCTATTTGCTACCGAATAGATTAAGAAAGATTTATCTAAGTATGCGTATTTTTAGTTCCTACGTTCTTTCGAGTCACTAAAAAATACTAATTTACTTAATTATATTAATTATTGTGCTATGCTGTTCCCAATTTAGAATATGATAACTCCATCTCTTTACCATAGATGTCATAAGACGACTACGGGATAGGCTAATTAAGGCTAATTAAGTAATGTTTTAGTATAAGTAACTTACAATCTGTACCCTTGGAGGAGCAGAGTCTCCTAACACAGGTATTACATACTTAACAGGAGACTTCAAACACTTTTGTTATTTACCATATTGTAAGTTAAAGAATAAATATTTTTCATTTTCATTTTCAAACATAGGATTTTCTTTTAGGCGATGGGCTAGCAACTTGTCATTATTGGAATCTCAATACTATGATGCAAGACTGTGTCAAAGTTTGCAAAGACTGAAAGACCACGTTTGTATGACCTTAGGACATATCCGAAAATTCAAATATTTTCGTATGCGTTCATCTTAGTAATTTAAAACTTCATCGTCGTGGCGTTAGTCTCGCTAGGAGTAATCGTGACTACGATATTGGAGTTAATTTACCGACATGAAGCGACTCCTGACGAAGACTCGTCAAACTAGTTATTTTTATCAATATCTGATAAATGAAACAACATGATTATGCCCTTACTTTTATTTTAAAAAAGGTAACCAAACAAAAGACCAACGTCACTTTTAATCAGTTCCCGTTACTAGGAAATAGTTTCTTTGCATAATTACAGAAAAAGTTGCATTTCGCTTTACATTTAGCTTCTGGATCATCATCAGACTCCAGATTATGTCTAGCCGTACTTTGTGGCTCTCCATATAGTTCAGTTTCATATTCATCATCAACAACATCGTTATTCTCATTGAACGTTATCAATTTGGTCATCAGACAGTTTACTTGATGCGTCAATTGTCCGATAGTTTTAGTTAGGTGGTCTAATCGGTCTGAATCATTGCCTTGGGAAGAATAACCTCTTGGTTCACCTATAGTGTCCTGGCAAGCTAAGCTAGGGTCAGAACTTCTTTTTCCACAAGCAACAACTGTTTTAGGGGCGCTTATACATTCAACGTTACCACAAATGGGGCCTCGCCTGGCGGGGCAGTTGGGTTTTTGGCAGGTGTAGCTGGCATCAACGTAATACTCTTTTACTATATTTTTTGCTGTGCAGTCGGGACACGGGCAGTAAACTTTGAGGCGACCAGCTTTTATGTCCCGTAGCCTTCCAGGACTACATGGTTGCATGCATTTGAAGTGGACCCATTCCGCACATTTACCCTGGCACTGAAAGCCGGTCTTTTTACACACTGGATTGAGGCAAACCTTGCAGGAGTTTTTCGTTTTCCGGCATTTAGCCATGGTTGCGACTGGTTTTTTACTTCATGGCGTGTTTTTGGTTGGTTGAGGGCAAATATTTTTCACATTTGTCAGTTTCCGTTCGGATTTGAATTTTCTGATGGCAATCGGATTTTGAATTTTGACAATATGTTTTTTGTTTTATTTATAGAGATAAGTTCTGTCAACAGTTAATAGACAATGTGTAGTGTTTTAAAGAGACTGAATATGTGTGCTGTATGTGTTATTTAAGTTCAAGCGTCAACTGAGGAAACTTTACTCAGTTAGATTGGTCACCACTTATTTAAGTTCAAAGGTTTTGTTATAGATATTACCGCAGAAATCGAAATATTTAAAGACGGATTCAATTTCTATGAGTACCCAGAACTCACTTCTTATAGTTTGTGTATGGCAATGGACCAGCAACGTTCTCTATTTGAATCTCAATTACATCATTTAGCCATACATCTGAATGTGGCCTTCTAGTTATTGCGAGACTGTTGTCTCTGTCTACCCCGTCAGGAATCAAGCTGGTGCTGGGTGATTTGATATTAAAAAAAAAACACGTAAATAAAGATTTTCCAATTTATATTTTAATAAAGGTTATATTTCAGGTTACAGTATATAAGATATCAGATACAATCCAATGTCAGACTAAAGAAAAGTAAAGAAGAAAGACAGGATCAAACACAGTAATTGTAATATTTTTATCAAAATTAAATACAGTAGGTTTGTTACTAAATATATATATATATTTATTTCTAATGTCACTCCAAACCAGCAAACAGTTTTGTAGCAAAAATGACATAAAACTTTCCATGTCGCTTTTATCTTTGTTTCGTAAATAAAACTAAATCAGACGTATTCACCCAAACCCTTACTTTTGTTCTGTCGCGTACAATTCAAGATTTACGAGTAACGCACCCAATAAGACACATGACAAGGGACCTGGTATCGGAAAAGAGGCAGTTTCAATACTCATTTAGGGACGTGATGTTAAAAAGGACAACATATAAAAATGTAGTGCCGTGTGGTTCCCGGCACCTGTACAAAAAAGGATAGGACCACTCCATCTCTTTCCCATGGATGTCGTAAAAGGCGATTAAGGGATAGGCTTACAAATTTGGGATTCTTATTTTAGGCGAAGGGCTAGCAACCTGGGCTAGCAACCTGCTAGCAAATTTGAATCTTAATTCTATCATTAAGCAAAATTCTCTCAGTCTTTTCAAGACTGTTGGCTCTGTCTACCCCACAAGTGATAGAGACGTGACCATTTATATGTAAGTATGTATGTATGTGAAATGTGTCCTTCCCGTGATGGTGTACGGCTTGGAAACATGAACGCTTACAAAGCAATTTGTAAGCATGCTACAAGTCTCTCAGAGGGCTATGGAGCAGGCAATGCTTGGTGTTTCTATCCGGGATTAAATTAGAAACACGGAAATCCAAAGACGGACAAGGCTTACCGACATTGCTCAGGAAGTAGCCCAAAGAAAGTGGCGATGGGCGGGCCATATATGCCGCACCACACAGACGACCGCTGGGGCAAAGTGGTACTGGAGTGGAGACCCAGAAATGGTCGCCGAAATGTGGGTAAACCACCTATCAGATGGACGGACGATCTGGTCAAGATTGCTGGAAGGAGGTGGATGAGAAAAGCACAAAACCGTGGAGAATAGCGTGCATTACTAGAGGCCTACATCCAGCAGTGGATGAATATGGGCTGAGAAGGGCTAAGAAGAAGAAGTAGATGTATGTATGTATAAAAATGAAAACCATCCATTTGTATCACGTTCTATTGTTTTACGTTCCCTTGTCGGTACCGAGTATGGTGGTACTACCGATAATGTTGAAGCATTTTTGGTGCATGCACATTTCATTCAAGCAATGCCCTTTTTGAGATCTTTCGTTAATGCCCTTCCCATTTCCATTCCCGGCCTTCCCATTTCCATTAAAACCATTTCCATTCCCGGCCTTTACATTTCCATTAAAACCATTTCCATTCCCGGCCTTCCCATTTCCATTAAAACCATTTCCATTCCCGGCCTTCCCATTTCCATTAAAACCATTTCCATTGCCGGCCTTCCCATTTCCATTAAAACCATTTCCATTCCCGGCCTTCACATTTCCATTAAAACCATTTCCATTCCCGGCCTTCACATTTCCATTAATACCATTTCCATTCCCGGCCTTTACATTTCCATTAAAACCATTTCCATTCCCGGCCATAAAATTGCAGTTTTTCAGAGTACTCATCAACATGTTGATTTGATGCGACAGCTGTCCAATAGTTTTGTTTAATTGACTGATTTCCACATTACTGCTAGATAAACTGTTATATACTGGTTTTATGTGATCACCAATAAACTCTTTGTTAGATATATCTGGTTCGGAAGATTTGTGTCCATTGGGCAAATGTTTGGCACAAGGTTTTCCTTTAACGGGGCATACATTAGTTTTACGTTTGGATCCATCCTGGACTTCACAGCCTTCTGTGTTCAAGTTTGTCTGATTTGCCGTTTTGTCTGATTGACACTCCGGGCATGGGCAGTTTACTCCATTCAAGTTATTTTGTAATCCCGATGAGTCAGGTTGCACACAGTCATAGTGAACCCATTTAGAACATCCACCTTGACAATGGAAACCGTTTTTTTTTGTTACAGTTTCGTGACAAATCTTGCACGGATTCTTCACTTTTCCATTTTTAGTCATGATCACTGGTTAAGTTTATTACTCGGCGAAGATTGTTGTGGTTAGTAGTTTGTGATGTTTCTGGTATATCAGAAGTTTTAATGTAATATCCGAAACATATTGTGATATTTTATGGATTTAAAATTGATTTTTTATTTGTCAGATTTTGTCTGCGTCATGTCAGAAATCTTTATTATGTCTGTTTATATTTTAATTTGGTGTGAATAAGAGGTTTTAGACCCTTAAAGTAACCATAGAGGATCATATGAAAGCGAGGTGACTAAGCAAATATACCTACCTATAAAAAGAGCGTGAAAGTTGGAGTGGGAAGGCTATTCAAAACCTATTTTGATCAAATCGGGGATGTTATGGCAAAAGGTCAAGCTCAAGAGTACTTAGTTGAAACCAGAAAGTTTGCATGAAGAGAGTTATCAAGGTAAATGAAGCGAAAGAAGTACCTATATCGTGGTAAATAGGAAGGTGTAGTCTCTACAGTTGCCGAGAACCACACGGCACTGTACAAAAATCACCAAATCAAGATTACTGTACAAAATACAAGCCGACAACGATCCATCCGTAGGATGAAGTGATAATCATTCACGGAAACGTGCGGCCCTTGAAGAAAAAGGGTGAAATTTATACAATTCAGTTGGGTTTTCAAGCGTGTCTCTCAATATAAGATGAGGGACCTCGACGATGTCTCTCGTGTCTTTTAAATTCCCTTCAAGTAGCTTTTAGGGATCCGGATTTGGAAGGGTATGTCTGTATTGAATTTCGTTAAAAATATAATAATAGTTACATGCAAAAATATAGATAAAAACACGCCTTATTCCCGGAGGGGTTGGCAGAGAATAACAATATAATAAAAGATTCATACATACATACATATAATCACGTCTATATCCCTTGCGGGGTAGACAGAGCCAACAGTCTTGAAAAGACTGATAGGCCACGTGCAGCTGTTTGGCTTTATGATGGAATTGAGATTCAAATAGTGACAGGTTGCTAGCCCATCGCCTAAAAGAAGAATCCCAAGTTTATAAGCCTATCCCTTAGTCGCCTTTTACGACATCCATGGGAACGAGATGAGGTGGTCGGTGGTGCCGGGAACCTCACGGCACTAATAAAAGATAGATAGATAAAACTCTTTATTGCACCATAAGAGTAAAACATACAAAACAGCACAAACAGATGTGGACAAAGGCGGATTTATCGCTAATGCAATCTCTTCCAGTCAACCTTTGGATGGAAGGAAACCAAACAGGAGATTGGCGTTGGCGCAGAGTTAGATAAATAATCTGTCTGATGAGGAACATCAGAGGTCGAATTGGTTAGGTGTCCTATTATCATACGTGTTGTGCATAAAAGCACAGATTCAAATCCCACCTCTGCCACGTACCATTGTCTATTTTCGAAGTTACGTGCATTAGTTTGAATACTAACCGATGTTCTTACGGTGAGGGAAAATATCGTGAGGAAACCCGTACATTCAAGCAACTGGATGTGTAAATATAATCTAATACATGTAACATTTACGTACATACGTATGTATATATGTGCAATATGTATAAGTATAAACATCTAATTACGAGTTATAATCACGCCTTTATACAGAGTCAGCAGGCTTGAATAGACTAAAAGGCCGCATGCACGTGTATGGCTTTATGATATGATGGTACAAATATTATGAAAGGACTTCTATAAATAGCGAAGTATATTGGGTTTTACTGAGAGCATGCTAAAATGAGTGAGGGAGAGGACATCTAAAAATAACATTAGAAAAGTTGGTTTTACAAAAATTTCTATCTTCGAATGAAACTTGAAAATCTTCCAGCTATACGGAACTTTAAACGGAGTTTATTGATGATTCCTTTAGAATTTTATTCGGCTGAGATAAGGTAGTTACAAATAGGTATCTTGCGACGTGGTTTGCTTTCTCATTCGTTTAAGTTTTATTTGGATTTTGCTTGTTATATCTAGGTTGATGGTTGAAAGATTCGGTTGTCGAAGGGTTAAAGAGACAGATTAAAAAAGCGTGTACCATAGGTTTAAAACAAGATGTATCAATGCCTCTTTTCTGAATTATTTATCTTCAGTCACGTGGGTACGTTAGTTCAGACAAACATCGTTGGTCCAGCGACTAAAGTGTCCAAATAAAAAAGCCTGATAATGATGTTCTAATCGTACCGCGACGACGTCAAGTGCTTTAGTTTTTTTTTGAACTAGTTTGGACAAGTCAGTGATTGGTATAAACTCATTATGCCTAACCCAGATCCAACAAGATTTTATTACACACATAAAGGACAATCTATACCTCCAAACTAATATTACAAACGTAAAAGTCTATCTGACTGTTATGCTTTTATGTCTAAACTGTTGTTCCGATTTTGTTGAAAGTATTGTATGAAATTAGTTAATTATCTAAGGTCAAATATAACTTTTTTTCCATCAATCCTAAGATTCCAAAGGAAACATGAAAACTTAAATTTAAATTTAACGCAGCACGTAAAATTCATTATAATGTGGGCGGAGTTGCCTGCAAAGACTAGTTAACAATAAATAATCGAAGTCCAATCCCCAATAATCTTCGCTACAATAATCGCAATACATTTCCTACAAAATTCTCCATATCAATGCTAGCATAAAGCTTGTTACCACCACAATAGATAGCCCGGAATACTAAATAAATATAATACAGAAGATACATTTCAATAATGTAATCATAGCATTCGTAAACCCAACTGATGATAATAAATGCGAATACATACATACTTACATAAAACAGCCAAATAGCTGTGCGTGGCCTATCAGTCTTTTCAAGACTGTTGGCTCTGTCGACCCCACAGGGGATATAGACGTGACCATATGTATGTATGTATACATAAAATCACGCCTCTTTCCCGGAAGGGTAGGCAGAGACTACCTCTTTCCACTTGCCACGATCTCTGCATACTTTCTTCGCTTCATCCACATTCATAACTCTCTTCATGCAAGCTCGGCGGTTTCGGACTAAATAAATAAATAAATGCAAAACTAAATTTATTTGTGATTACCTCTAATTATTTCTAATTACCTCATAACAGGGGTAATCTACTGAATCACATACACATATAGTCACGTCTAAATCCCTTAAGAAGTAGAAAGAGCCAATAGTCTTAAAAAAACTGAACACGTTTAGCTCTATGGCTCTTTGCTGGAATTGAGATTCAAATAGTGACAGTTTGCTAGCCCATCGCCTATAAGAAGAGTCCCAAGTTCATAATCCTATCCCTTAGTCGTTCTTTTACGTCATCCATAGGAATGATATGGAGTGGTTCTGTTCTGAAGTGCCGAAAACCACACGGTTCACACACAAACACATTTTATATAAAATTAAATCAATACCAAACAATCATTGATCAAAATTTTTACAACCCTTCTTTGTATTCTATATTTTATGATTCTCACATAAATAAGAAATTTTCCGGCGTTCAGAAGCGGATATGTGTGTATCTCAATCACAGATAGAGGGAACAATGGAGGTTCCGGTGACCAAAAGAACAAATAAAATGAATGGTTCATCTTCGTTGTTGTGCCGTGTGGTTCCCGGCACTAATAGAAAAAAGGATAGGACCACTCCATCTCTTTCCCATGGATGTCGTAAAAGGCGACTAAGGAATAAGCTTGTAAACTTGGGATTCTTCTTTTAGGCGATGGGCTAGCATCCTGTCACTATTTGGATCTCAATTCTATATTAAAGCCAAATAGCTGAACGTGGCCATTCAGTCTTTTCAAGACTGTTGACTCTGTCTACCCCGCAAGGGATATAGACGTGACCATATGTATGTATGTATGTAAAAGAAGCACCCGGCACACACTATGATTTTCTATCGCTGCCTGACCAGCAAACCTCTTTATAAGCAACTAATAATCTTTGCTCGATGTTAACTAACTGAATTAATTATTTATACATCTTATTCATTCCAGTTAACAATGAATAAATAATGAATTAACATACACAATTTAATCAAACATACTAAGCTGGGAAAGTCTAGCTGTCGTATATTCAATTAAAACCAAAGTTTTCTTAAGTGTGTGTTTGTATTTATTATTAGTATTCAAAATTTAACCATGATGTATAACGATGACAGGTTGTTAGCCCATAAGAAGAATCAAATTAGCCTATCCCTTAGTCACCTTTCACGACATCTGTGGGACAGAGATAGAGTGGTCCTATTCTTTGCTCTATTGGTTCCTGGAAACTACAATATGTTTTAATGTTTTATAATAGCTACTGATTAGTGAAATACATATTCAGAAAATAAAATTGCATCACTTAAAAAAAATAATTTGCCGTGTAGTTCCCGGCACCAATAGACAAACGAATAGGACTACTCCATGTCTTTCCCATGGATGTCGTAAAAGGCGACTAGGAGTTTCGCTTGTAAATTTGAGATTCCTCTTTTAGGCGATGGGTTAGAGAAACCTGTCACTATTTGAATGTCAATTCTATCATTAAGCCAAATAGCTGAACGTGGCCTCCCAGTCTTTTCAAGACTGTTGGCTCTGTCTTCCTCGCAAGGGATATAGACGTGATGACATGTATGTATGTAAAAAATATACAACCATCTGTGATTGAGGTTAACTCGTGTCAAACATTTTCAAAGTTTCTTATGTAGGTACACCTTTCTCAAACTTCAATACATAAATCTCCATTGGAATCGGACAATTGCGTCGTTTCGCCAACTTCAGCTAAACCAATACAAAGTTTAGGACCGTTTTGAATTTATATCCAGTCTCGGCTCTTGACTGAGCCAATAAATCAACCCCTTAACCGGATTACTCGAGAAAATCAAATGAAACTAACAAAGCCATGCATTTTTTTAAAATTTAAATCATACAGATAAGTTACAATGTTGCCAGCAATAATATTTAAATCGTTGGATTGCCAACTTTGAAGTTCAGAAACACTAAAGGAACGCGCCATCGTAATTACTTTTTCTAAGGAGTCCCTAAATGACCTTTTTTTTTGATCGTCACAAGAATGCAAAAGAAGTGAAGCACTACGCTAAAAATACACACAAAATAATAATTTAGAAATTCAAAAGGGACATGTGTAAATCTGTGTATTTTGTAATTACATGTCTGTGGATAACATAATAAGAAAATATTATTATTATTCTTGAATAAACCCTTTGTTTCTCGGAATAAAATGTTAAAAATTCTATTCTGCTCTTCAAAACAAAAAACAAGAATACAGAAAATTCATTGCAAAATTTTGCGTCACTAACACGTAATATTATGTATAAATTGAATTGATCACAACTGCAACGGATCGATTTGACATTAACAGTAATTAAATTATAATTTATCGCTACAATTAATTGTACTCACGCGAACTACGGGCCGTAAAATATTTGGGTCAAATTAAGGTAATAATCGGGTAAGTTTCAATCGGTTCTATAAATAGAAATGATTTCGTGATAAGAAATGATTCCTTATCAAATACACGCAATGTTCTTATTATTAATGTTTAAGCGTAGGTGGTCGACCGATTAAGGTGCCCGATTAAAAAATATTGATGCACAGATTCAAATCCTACACACGATCACCGCTTCGCAAAAAGGTGTATATACATATTTTTAACCGAACGGCAAAGACTTAAAATTGTCATATCTCATGTCGCTACCGTGTCATTCTGGTCTACTGGAGAAGACAAAACATAATGTGCCAACTGCTTTTTTCCACTGCATAGTTTAACATACTTGGTAACATCTATACGAATATTATAAAGCTGAAGAGTTCTTTTGTTTGTTTGTTTGAACGCGTTAATCTCAGGAACTACTGGTTCGAATTAAAAAAATATTTTTGCGTTGAATAGACCATTTATCGAGGTAGGCTTGACTATATATCATCACGTTGGACTATAAGGAGCAAAGAAATAATTTTTGGTCATGTGGAGAGGATGAATTAAAGCAGGTTGACTTAGCAAATATACTTATTTATAAGTGGAGTGTGAATCGGAATATTGGAGTGGGAAGACCTAGATGAACGTACCTGAAAAAAAACCTGAAAAATGTTAAAGAAATGGGGAAACTTATTCATCCTTGAGGGCTTCAATGATGCCCAAAATAACTATTCCACGCGGACAAAGTCGCGGGCACAGCTAGTACATACATAAAATCACGCCTCTTTCCTGGAGGTCGACACTACATATTTTCACTTGCCACGATCCCTGCATGATTCTTTGGCTTCATCCATCTTCATAACTCTCTTCATGCAAGCTCGTCGGTTTCGGGTCATCTTAGCGTAACCTTTTGCCAGAACGTCTCCGATTTGATCAAGGTACGTTCATCTAGGTCTTCCCACTCCAATATTCCGATTCACACTCCACTTATAAATAAGTATATTTGCTTAGTCAACCTGCTTTAATTCATCCTCTCCACATGACCAAAGCATCTAAACAAAAGTTAATTAAATAATAATAATATTAATTCGATTTAGCACAGATAATACACACTAAAATAATGGTAGGATGAGCACAATTTAATTAAATGTTTCCTGCGTATTACGCGACCGTATGATTACAATTTGCTAATATTCATATAATTAATTTGAAATGTTTAGTGTACATTGTACTGAAATTAAAAAGCTCTATTTAAATCATGATTACACACATTTTCTTACATTAGATTTATCCTTACGGTATCCTCGAAAGAGATAGATACGTGATAATTATCTAAAATCTGCTTTCTTCATACTCCACATCGTATATACTAAAAATTTCATAGAGATCAGCTCAGTGGTTTTGATGTAAAAGACTGACAAACACACATTCACCTTTATTTATTCATTCATATAATCACGTCTATATCCCTTGCGGGGTGGTAAACAGAGCCAGCAGTCTTGAAACACTGATAGGCAACGTTCAGCTATTTCGCAAAAAGAAGAATCCCAAGTTTATCAGCCTATTCCACTTTTACCACAACCATGGGAAAAAGATGGAGTGGTCCTATACTTTTTTAAAAAAAGTTCCGGAAACCACACGCCACCCACTTTTACATTTATAATAATAGCATGGATTTCGAGTAGGATTACAACTTCTGTATGATATTTTTGTTCAATTCAGGGATCACAATTTGAAAAGAGTAATGCAACCTCATTGGTTTAATAATAGTAATGGCTGGTAATAGACGCTAAAATAGATGTAAAAAAAATAATTGAATTTTTTTTTGATTGCATAATTATTATGATAGGTATCGAGTTGACTGATTTTAGATCATAGTTTATAATTCAATGTAATAAATGTATAGCATTTAGTTCAAATTACAGTGAAAGTTAAGAATCTAAAGTCTGTTTGTTATTTGTTTCACACAAAAAGGATCCCATATTTCAGCAGTGCATGAAACAATTTTTAATGACGAAGTAGAAGACCACTTTCATACGTGCCCAATAGAAAGATCATTTGAAACTCATTATTTTTTTTTATTTCAATGAAAAGAGAGCTGCTGAAAAGGCGTTACACTTGTGAGCAAAAAGAATACAATGTTGGGGCCATTAACGTTCTCTTTTATACATTTCTCGGCTCCACAGTGTACATAATCCGTAGTTTGAGTAATAAAATGGATAAAAAGGTTTATTCATAAATCGTACGAACATAATGTATGTTTTATTTTTTTACAGGGATTTGTATGCATACATAAATATAGTCACGTCTATATCCCTTGCGGGGTAGACAGAGCCAAAAGTCTTCAAAAGACTGAATGGCAACGTTCAGCTTTTTGGCTTAATGATACAATTGAGATTCAAATATCTCTTAGTCGCCTTTATTCTTATTGCCATGGAAGGAGTGGTCCTATTCTCTTTTTTATTGGTGCCAGGAACCACACGGCAGCTATGTATAAGTTGTTTTATGATACAATTCGATAAGTTATTGGTTTTGCATTTGATCGGAGACGTCCCGGTGAAAGATCCAATGAGATTGAAAAATGAAAATAAAACATTTAAAATCTTACCTAGGTCATATGACCACCAATGACTTTTTCAGAGTTATGCACACTAGTTTGAGTGCTAACCGACGCTTTTACGGTGAAGGAAAACATCGTGATGAAACCTGCACATTCTCAGGCAACTAGATATGATACCATAATACAATATGGTATAGTTCCCCTGCAAGGGTCACGGAGGTCAGACGGGAGTCGCTTAGTGCAGAATCCCGATCCAAGACCATGGTCAAAAATGCTCCCTATTTGACCACGTTGAAAGGTGGATATAGGGTAAAACTGGGTAATATGCCCCACTTTATTTGAAAATCAAATAAAACAAAAATGGTAAAAGATATGTTAGAGATCTTTATTTAGGATCAATATTTAGCATTTTGATAATGTTATGACAACATCTTAATCTAATAGGAACGTTACTTACTTAAATAATAATAATAAAAAAAAAACCTTAGGTGGGGCGTTTTGTAAAGCACCTATCAGCTAATATGCCTCACTCGTATTATAAAATGCCCCGGCTTATAAAAAATGCCCCAGTGATTGTTTGTGTGCGTAAATTAAATCAAAAAATGAAAATAACAACGTCTTTTGACTAAACACAAATATTGGGGCTCATACATTAGGTATATCTTCCATCAGTCTTTAAAATCTTACATTAATTGAAGTACTTATGATACTGAGATAATTAAAAAAAAATTTGAACCATACCATTAACGATAAATAAACAACTTTTTAACATAAAATAAAAGCTTTGCAGTTTTCTAATGAAATAAACCAGGTTACAAAAATATCAAAAAGAAAATTATAGTAAAAAAAGAAGAGAATTAGTAGCTTTTTTTCTTCATAGCTTCCCTCTTAGCTTTTTGTCCACAATTCTATTCTAATTCTAATTCTGCACTTGTTTTCATCCAAGTCTTTCTTCTTCAGACGTACTAACTTCATCATCCATTTCTTGTACTTACTCAGAAGACGACGAATAAACTACTTTTTTTATCTAACCTATCTTTGGCTTTTTTGTATATGTTCAATTTTAGATTTCTTACTTGTATCATCTTGATCATTGAGTCATCATTTTCTGATATATTGGCGGCATCTTGTTTTTTATTACTTTTATCGCTTCTTGTTTTTTCAAATATTATTTTCTTGACTCTTTTAGCCTGTATAAATGTTTGAATTTGATCATTCTCAGAGGTTTAATTTTCAGACCCATTTGACTTATTATATTCACATATACCCTTTGCTTTCCCTGATTTTCCTTTCTGTGCTCTTGATTGTTTTTTTTTTAAGATTTTTAGCTTGATCTGTGTTTTCGTCTTCAGAAATATCCGTCATATCGGGATCTTTATTCTTAGTTGCTTTTATCTCTCCAGTCTTTTTTCCTTTTGCTTTTTTGGTTAAGACTTTTTCTTTAGGTTAAACTTTTGGTTTTCTTTTGCTTTTCTTTTCTCTCCTGTAGACGTAAGGACAATAGCTTTTTGTTTTCTCTTTGCAGACAGTACGGGAACTGGATGAATCGTACTTAAAAGCTTGGTAGGTGTTTCTTGAGTTTCGGACGATTCGTCTTTCTGAGGTGTTTTAGACATAATAACCGCTTTCACTGATGATGGTCCTGGCTTAGATACATTGTCAAATAGTTCGTTCAAAAACATCGTTCATTTTTATGTTGTTTAGATACTGTACTGTATGAAAACTCTTTCTAAATTCCTTAAAATTAACAATACAGGTATAAAATAGTATCGTCCTTCTCAATATATATACTATAATAGAATAGATTTATTTTCAAAATTGGATACAAGGTATCACTTATTGACGTCACATAACTTAAATCTAATTATAACTATTATCGCTTCCAAAGCGAGCGCTTGTGTAGAAGAAGCGGCGGAACAAACTACACTGCAGCGTTTTCATCGGACGTCAATGAATCGGTGATGATGGGGACAAGAAGAATCGCCAGAAGAAAACAAAAATACATTTTCGATTTGATTATTCTATTTCATATCCCTTATCCATGTGTAGATTTTTATAAATATTGATTTCCCGGTCGCAATCTAGTTGATTTGTAAAAACATTATCGAATAAATATTCTTTGAAGCCGTCCTTGCCTGATAACGCATTCGCTGCCATACAAAAGAAAACCTATTTACAGAATAACTTTTTGTTCGTCCTTACAAAAGGAAACACCTATTTTTTCCTCAACCATGCATCATTTACTTTCAAAGTCAAAGGCAAATCTTTATGCGTTAAAGTTTCAGGGTTGTCTTCACTGTATTGTAAACCTTATTATTATGCACTCAAGGTCTGTTCGAAGTTGTGCCCAAAAACTTCTCAAACCATTGTTTAATTTCTATGATGTTACAAATAACAAATTATCATTCTACTCTCATTAAGGAATATTGATTACATACTTACATATAGTCACGTCTATATCCATTGCGGTGTAAATAGAGCCAACAGTCTTGAAAAGACTAATAGGTCACTTTTAGCTTTGCCTGTCGCCTAAAAGAAGAATCTCAAGTGTACAAGCCTATCCCTTAGTCGCCGTATACGACATCCATGGGAAAGACATAAAAAGGTCCTATTCTCTTTCCTATTGGTGCCGGGAAAAAAAGGCTTTTGACAAAACACACAAACAAATTTACGTAAAAGTCCTAATGGAATATTTTGTTTTACAAATTTACTATATTTTTGTGTTCTTTCGTATAAACAATAAAGATATAACAAACAAGCAATACTTTTTTAGTTTTCGCTTACCCGTGAGCGTTTATATCGTACATCGTATAAAGCCTTTTTTCTGCACTCGAAATGATTTGTAGAATCAGTCAATTATTTTGTTAAGCAAAGCTCATCCAACAACAAACTAAGGGTTTTAATAGAACACCTAATTTAAAATTAGGAAGATTAAGCACAATTCTTATTTATGTTGCGTCTGATTAGAATTAATGGAGTCGAAATGAGGTTAAGTTAGGCTTACCGAATAGATTGAAAAGGTCACCGCATCGCAAAACAATGGGTGTCTTTAATGAAAAGAATATTTCAAGAGAAATAAGCAAAAAAATAAACCGAATAAGCTGTTACAATAATCTTCTTGTCATTATCTTAACCTTGATGTAATGGTCATGGCGTAGTTATTTTTGTTTCATTAAAAACCAAACGTAAGAAAGAGCTGGACACGTCTACTTTCCAATATACATACATACAATCACGTTTATATCCCTTGCAGGGTAGACAGAGCCAACAGTCTTAAAAAGACTGTTTTATGCCACGTTCAGCTGTTTGGCTTAATGATAGAATTGAGATTCAAGTAGTGACAGGTTGCTTTCTTGTCAAGACTATTGACTCTGTCTACGCCTCAAGGGATATAGTTGTGACTATATGTATGTATGTATGCTTAAAGTGACTGGAACCACCATGTAGAAAATCAATAAAACTATCTGTTTTTTGTTTCAGAAAATGACAAGTGAAGATCACCAATCATAGCCTCATGATAGCTCCAGAAACGAGAGACATAGAAACACAATGGAATTCGACAAACGAGACAGACATTCTTATAATAAATGCGGAAGAACTAAACAATACCAAAAACATATATCACATTATCACAAAAATAGAAGAAAGTGGTGAAATTGAAACTATATGTGACCGAAACAACGTTAGCGGTAACATAAGTTGCGAAATTGATGAAAACTATGACGTGTTCGAAATTAGTGTTGTTATTATACTGTGTCTTTTGATAGTTGTGACTATAATTGGTAATACGTTGATAATTTCGGCTGTGGTCACCACGAAACGGTTGAGGACTGTGACCAATTGTTTTGTGACAAGCTTGGCTGTCGCTGATCTGTTAGTGGGCATCTTCGTGATGCCGCCGGCCATTGCTGTGCATATTAGTGGTAAGGAAATAAATATTTTTTTAAATTTTTAAACTTACATACATATAATCAAACGTAGTAGGGTGCATACAGAGAATCAAACGTGGCATATACATCGACCCCTGAAGACTTTTTTGCTTCATCCACGCTTCCATCATTACTTTTCTTCATGCAAGCTCCTTATTTTGACGGTGGCGCAGCGATAGTACGCTTGTCTGTGACACCGGAGGCATCGGGTTCGAACCCCGGCCAGGGCATAATGAGAAAAGATTTTTTTCTGATTAACCTGATTCTTGGATGTTTATCTGTGTATATAAGTATTTATAAGCCGGCCAGGGCATAATGAGAAAAGATTTTTTTCTGATTAACCTGATTCTTGGATGTTTATCTGTGTATATTAGTATTTATTATAAAATATAGTATCGTTGAGTTAGTATCTCGTAACACAAGCCTCGCACTTACTTTGTGGCTAACTCAATCTGTGTAATTTGTCCCGTATATAATATTTATTTATTTTAGGGTACTTTTGATCTGACCTTAGTTTGTGACCCATTTTTTCTTGCCTCGTTTTTCTTATTACATAATGATCTGCTATCATCCGTTGCTGTGTGGTTTTCGGCACTTTAGAATATAACCACTCCATCACTTTTCCATGGATGTCGTAAAAGGCGAATAAGGATAGGCTTATAAACTTGGGCTTCTTCTTTAAGGCGACGGGCTTGCAACCTGTTACTATTTGAATCTCAATTCTATCATTAAGCCAAACAGCTAAACGTGACCTTATTACTCTTTTCAAAAGACCGTTGACTCTGTCTACACTGCAAGGGATATAGACGTGATTATTTGTGTGTATTTAAGCCATTGTTTCCTAGATACCATGTCACTATGACCTTTTGTATGACAAACCGTGTTGTTAATGAAACACTGTTTTTTTGATGAAGCATTTTGCTGATAACCGGCTATTATTTCCTGAAATAGATGACCAATTTTTGACACGAGTTACGTTTTTATTTTTCACCGCCAGAAATAACAATTCTTTTCAAAATAACAACATAGCAAGGTAATTTCCATCTGGAACCGTGACTATGAAATGCTATTTAAACCACTGTTCGCAGTTTATTTTAATCATTCAATCATCATCATCCGCATCCCATGACAAGCCTAATTGGCTAAGTGCACTTTTTGTAATCTATCTTTTAAAAAAAATGTATTGGTTACAAGTTTCTGTCGTTTGGTTCCCGGCACTAATGGAAAAAGAATAGGGTCACTCCATCTCTTTTCCATGGATGTCGTAAAAGGCGACTGAGGGATGGGCTTATAAACTTGAGATTCTTCCTTTAGGTGATAGGCTAGCCACCTGTCACTATTTGGATCTCAACACTGTCATTAAGCCAAACAACTGAACGTCGAAAATTTGTCTTTTCAAAGACTGTTGGCTCTGCCTACCCCTTTAAGTATATGACGTCAGGCTTGAAATATAATAATTTTGTCATGTATTAAAATCTAAATAATTGACAAAAAAAGTTTCAATTTTGAATAAAAATAATAAATACGGAGGTCAAATAACTTTACTTAGCCGATTTGTGGATTTCATATTAATTTAGGGAGCACGATTCGCAAAACTCGATCAAAGCATCTAAAGACTCTAAAGTGATTGATGACTTTTTAACTTAATTATGAAAATTTGTTTAAACTCCATTAATTTTCGATTTTGATAGTCAACTAGTCTTCTCCTTTCCGTTCCTGGTCCGCCCCCTTAGCGTTGTGTCAAACGCTCGGTAGCCTAACTAGCTTAGACTGATTCAGAGTCGCGCGTTTTATCGGCGCCGGCTACACGCGCGATTCAATAGATACCTACTTAGTATCTCTGTTTCATAGTAACGCAGCTCAAATGCGCCGGACGTTAAGCCAAACAGCTCAACGTGGCCTTATTACTCTTTTCAAGACCGTTGACTCTGTCTACACTGCAAGAGATATAGACGTGATTATATGTATGTATGTATGTTCTATCATAAAGCCGTCGTAACGCAGCTCAAATGCGCTGGACGCGAGATGCGCGCCGACGCCAGCGCTGGCAAACTCGTTTCACAGCGCGCCGCCGGTCATGCGCGCGTTTCGAATGCGCTGCTCAACAGCGCGTCTTGCCAGCGTCACTGTAAAACCAACCTTAAATTTACTTACTTTATCACTGTATACCAGGAGCAGATAGTATAAATATAATACCCTCTTTGCGGGAAACCTAACCCATTTTGCATAACGCTTTTACGTTTCAAATGGATTGCATACTCAATGATGCTATTACTTTATGATAAATAAGACTCAGGCCAATCAGGAAAGTTTAGTTTTCTATCATGATTTGTCCGGAGAAAGAACCCGGGATATGTATTGCAGAAACGTCAGAACATGACCACTGCGGTTACAAAAAGTGTAATTTTTTCGTGTATATTTATTCCAATGCTTACGTTTTTTTTTAATCCAATTAAATCACATACATATTTCGCTTTACAAATTAAGCAATTACCAAGACAATCATGTCACGCAGTTCGACTATTAAGGTTTGGTAATTTAATTCAAAATGGAGTCGAATTGCTTGTAATCATTTAACTGTCTCATCTATATTCATAACATCTTAATTGTTGTTTCTAATGTTCTTCCTGAACTGATACGGAGTTAAGGGAGGGAGTCACGGAATCTTGAAAGTTTGCTTGGAAAGTGGTCGAAAATGTTTATAATCTTTTTGTTTTTACTGAAGGATATTCTAATGTGAAATTATAATTTGGTAATATGAAAAATTAAACTTACAATACTAATATTGATATGATTGATTGTTACTTACGTTTTGACTATCTAAAACTACGCTAAGAATAATAAACGCTGTTTCCAAATTCTAATTTGGAAAAGTTGTAGAAGAATTTATCCACACCTTAGAATAGAATAATTTTTTTTCAAGAAAATTTTTTTTTTTTAAATTGAAAACCGATTGATTGACTGAAGCATTGCTGGGCCTTGAAATTTGGCATGTAGATATAGGCGTTAGAGAAATTCCCGAAATTCTCACGGGAACTAACGGAATTTTCATTTAACGGCCGCTGTTGTTCTCTAGTAATTAATAAAAAGATTATTAATAACTAGCCATACTTATTTACATATTTATGCTTGGGCCCCAAAATCAGCAATCAGTTGCTACCATTCCTCCACAAATAACCTCTCATTGGTTACTCCACTCCACTGGCAAAGGCACTTAATAACTGGACTGGAACAAGCTTCCTACGAGTGTCATAACTGCTCCTACAGTCAATTGTTTTAAGTATCGGCTAGACAAACTTTAAAAAATCTCCAAGCATCAAAATTCACACTAATATATATAATGTAAGCTAAAAAATTTACTTAAGTAAGTAATTATGTAATCCAGCTGTCAGACTTTTCGAGACGACTAACTCTGTTTACCCTTTGAGGGATGAAAAACTGACATAAAGTTTGTATTATATAATATAAATAAAAGACGTGAAGTATAATAGTATAATAAAATCAGTTTAAATTTAAATGTACATATTTAGAATTTAAATAAAATATTGCAAAACATTAATTTAAAACGAAACTCGAGATCTAAGTCTATAAAACGTCGGATTTCTATTTAAAGCCGCCGACGCTAAAAAAGCGAATATCCTTTGGATACCTGACGCTGCATTTTTTATTTCTTTTCATTTATCTTTTAGTCTGTCACAGAATAAATTGCTTTAGTCCATTTTCATCATTCTCCGGTAAGGTATGGGTTTTATTTTTACTAAAAACTTTATTAAGTCTTTAAGTGAAAAAGTTAAACACAAAATGTTTACTTATTTTGTTGGTTTATATTTGGAAGGATTTTGCTATTTTACATTAGCGTTTCATTAACATGTTAAATAATGTAGGGACTGAAAAATAAATATATTGAAACAATTCATATGTATTTCTACACATGTTCTTATTCTTCTATTAGTCTGACCTTAGTCTCGATTAATCTATCTATATATACTTATAATAAATCTGTAGAGAGGTCAATTCTGTACATGGAATATATTTTCAAAATAACTATCAGGGGGTGATTAGTGATCGATACTGATGCCAAAAATGCAATCAGTAAAATTTTTGTCTGTCTGTCTGTATGTTCTTTATAGAAAAAAAAACTACTTGACGGATTTTAGCGAAACTTGGTTCAGTTATTCTTTATACTCCTGAGCAGGTTATAGTATACTTTTCATTACGCTACAATCAGTAGGAGCAGAGCAGTGAAAGGAAATGTTGGGAAAACGGGAGAAGTTACTTGATTTTTTAAGCTTCCGTCGCGTGTGCAGTCTTAATGGTTAAAGCTACAGTAAATCCATGTATAACGAAAATATTCTACATAAAATTATTTAAAAAATATCCCAAGACAGCATAAGTCTATCTTTTATGGTTGACTCACAATAACACGTGTAATTCCTAATAGCTTAGCAGTTCGGAGATTCCCGGTTATATTTCTTTACTCTGACGTTTATAATACCAATAACATTCACACTCATTCGTAATTCTAACCTATCAAGCCATCGCGCGTAAATACTGAATCATGCTATAAGGATTATTTTTGCGTAACGGTTGCCGCGCTCGACTCGGCTCGCGGCGGCGGTGGCAAGCGCAAGCTTCATCCATGCGCCCGCTGTACGCCGCCAAGAGGCTGCAGCCCACACTGGATGCTCTACCGACCTGGCTCTCCAAATAGAGGCTCTCTGTAAACGTCGGCAAGACTCAAGCAATCGTGACGGGGACAAGACCCCAGCCGCCTCCACTGCGACTGCTCGGCGAATCGGTGCCGTGGCGGCCGCACGTCAAAAACCTGGGAGTGACCATCGACCGGCGTCTCACTTTCAAGCAACATGTCGGAGACGTCGTGGCGAAGACCAAGGCAGCCAGGGGGAGACTTTACGCAGTTCTCTCCTCCAGCCTCCCCCTGAGGACGAAGCTCGGGATCTACCAAACGTACGTCAGATCCCACCTCACGTACGGGGCCCTGGCGTGGTACGCATACTACTCTGAGACCAACAGGAGAAGACTCAAAGCCCAAGAGAACCAAAGTCTCAGAGCAGTCGTCGGAGCCCCGTGCTAATTTTAAATCTATATCTACTAATATTCTAAAGCTGAAGAGTTTGTTTTTTGGTTTGAACGCGCTAATCTGTGGAACTACTGGTTCGAAATGAAAAATTCTTCTTGCGTTGAATTGATCATTTATCGAGGAAGGCCTTAGGCTATATAACATCACGCTGCAACTATAAGGAGGTAAATAATGGAAAATGTGAAAAAAAAAAAACGGGAAAATTATACATATATCCTTGAGGGCTTCAATGATTCCCAAAATAACAATTCCACGCGAACGAAGTTGCGGGCACAGCTAGTCCTAAAAATAAATGCGAAAGTGAGTTTATTTGTTACACCTTCACGGGTTAACTACTTAATTAATTTTCTTGAAATATCACATAATATATAACTATGAGTTTAGAGAAGGACATAGGGTACTTTTAATCCCGGCAAAAAAAGTCCCGTGGGATTTACGAAAAACCTGTTTTCTTTTATAGTTGGCGTAAAATTCGAGCGGGCGAAGCCAGTACTCAAAGTTACTATAATAATAAAAAAAAGATTTACAAAAAAAAAAACAATAAATTAAACATAATTCATCAGCTTCATTCAACTTTCAGGCAAATGGGAGTTAGGCTGGATCCTCTGCGACATATGGATCAGCCTGGACATTCTCCTCTGCACCGCTTCCATCCTCTCCCTCTGCGCTATCAGCGTGGACCGCTACTTGGCTGTCACCAGGCCCTTGACATACTCAAGAAGAAGAAGATCTAAGAAGCTGGCATTAACCATGATATTCTTCGTCTGGATCGCAGCAGGAGCTATAACGTGTCCACCTATGTTTGGATGGTGAGTTGATGAGATGATGGTTTTTTACATACATACACACAGATATACATAAATCACGCCTTTCCCAGAGGGGTAGGCCACTTGCCACGATTGTATACTTCTTTCGCTTCATCCCCATTAATAACTCTCTTCATGCAAGCTCGTCGGTTTCGGGTACTCTTGACAAGACCCTTTGCAAGAAAGTCTCCAATTTGATCAAGGTACGCTCGTCTAGGCCTTCCCACTCTAACAGTCCCATTCGCACTTCATTTGTATACATTTATATAAAACTAGCTGTCTCGGCAAACGTTTAAGTAATTTCTAGTTAAAAAAAAATGTTAAGTGTGGACAACCCTTAACACTTAGAGGTATGTATGAAAAATAGATGTTAGCCGATTCTCAGACCTACTGAATATGCATGCAAAATTTGGTTAAAATCGGTAAAGCCGTTTCGGAGGAGTACGGAGACAAACATTGTGACACGAGAGTTTTATATATAAGATTACGCCTCTTTCCCAGAAGAGACTAATATCTTTCCTCTTATCTCAATTTCGCTTCATCTACATTCTGTCTCCTAATGTAAGCTCGGTGGTTTCTGGTACTCTTGATGAGATTTTGCCCTTTTTTATAAATGGCAGATTTGTTAAAGAAACCATGAAGTATCAAGGGTTTGGAACCTCCTCTGTACGGCTTCCATTATCTCCCTCTGTGCCTTCAGGACCGTTCCTTGGCTATCATCAGAACCTTGACATTTTCTAGAAGAAGATCCAAGAAGTTGGTATTAACTAAAATGGATTTATATTGGATAGTGAGTTTTTTTATTTAAATGGTCATGCGATAGATTTGTTAAGGGGTGTCTGTTATTTCAAGAGCGTCAGTGGTCAAATTGGTAGGGCACCTTGCTTAAAATGCGCAGGTAGTGTGCGCGGAAGCACAGGTTCAAATTCACATACATACATACATACATAAAATCACGCCTCTTTCCCGAAGCGGTAGGCAGAGACTACCTCTTTCCACTTGCCACGATCTCTGCATATTTCCTTTGCTTCATCCACAATCGGCCATTTGTACGAATGACTCCTTCCTGAGTTATATACATTAATTTTCATTTCGGTTTTAAAGAGTGCTCTACCGGTGACGGAAAACATCGTGTGAAAATTTTTATCATACATACATACATAAATTCTCGTCTATCCCTTGCAGGTTAGACAGAGCCAACAGTCTTAAAAAGACTGATAGGCCACGTTCAGCTATTTGGCTTAATGATAGAATTGAGATTCAACTAGTGACAGGTTGCTAGCCCATCGCCTAAAAAAATAATCTCAAGTTTGCAAGCCTATCCCTTAGTCGCCTTTTACGACATCCATGGGAAAGAGATGGAGTGGTCCTATTCTTTATTGTATTGGTGCCGGGAACCACACGGCCACAAACCACAAAGTTTTATCATCTTATCATTATACGGCAAATAACTTTGTGCAAGTATAAACAAGACACTATAAATTCTTCGCCGTAAATATATTTACTAATACACTTAATATATCAAGCTCCAAGTAGAATACTCGTACTTCGCTATATCTTCACGAAACTGCCTCGGAGTCTCCTTTAAAATTTTATATCCACTTTCGGAATCTGGAAAATTAAAAGCTTGGAACTTGGCACGGTTTTATAAGTTCGTTCTTGTAAAGCTTTGAACTAATCGGGGAAATTCGTTGTATCCATTTCCACAATTTAACACTCAACTTTAATTAAATAAAAGTTTAATTTCGGGGTTCCGTAGTGAAGTGTTTTTGTTGATTATGACCGTTAGAGATTTTTATTTCATTCTGACGTCGTATAATGGTCGTGTGTATATGTTCCTTTCATGTTCCACTTGGCTTTAGTCCCAGTTGCATCCTCACCACTCTGGAGAGGAGCTCGGGGTATGCCTTTGACCATGGATCCTGGATTGGGTGAGTCAGGTTTTTACACGAAGCGACTCTCATCTGACCTTCGAAACCTTTGTAATAATCTTTATTTTTTTGCGATTATAAGAAGCATACATACATATAATCACGTCTCTATCCGTTGCGGGGTAGACAGAGCCAACAGTCTTGAAAATACTGATAGGCCTGATAGGATTGAAATTCAATTAGTGACAACCTGTCACTAATTGAATTGCAATCCCATTCCCTAAAAGAAGAATCTCAAGTTTATAAGCCTATCCCTTTGTCACCTTTTACGACATCCATGGGAACGAGGTGGAGTGGTCCTATTATTTTTTTATAGATGCTTGGAACCATACGGTGGGAGGTACCATTAGTAAATTGCAGCTCTTATTATCTCAGCTATAACATTACATAACATAACATAATCACGCCTCTTTCCCGGAGGGGTAGGCAGAGACTTCATCTTTCCACTTAAATAATAAATAAATAATTAATAAAGGATAAACTTTTTGAAATTACACAATTCATGAGGGGCATTCAGATGCCGGATCCAGACGAAATCGTAGGGAACTTGGACTATTCTGAACAAAAGATTTACATAATGCAGCACGATGGCTAAACAAGTATGATAAATACGGCTCAAGTTTGAAGGCAAAATGGGCTTTTAGAAACTTATGGGGCGAAATGTTGAGGTCGAGGGTGAGGGAACAACGGTTATGAAATTTAGATTTTACGAATGTATTTTTGGTGAAACGAAAAATAAGTAGTTTTTTTTCATATATAATATAACTAGCGACCCGCCCCGGCTTCGCACGGGTGCAAAATTCGGAAAAAATTATACATAAAAACCTTCCTCTTGAATCACTCTACCTGTTCCAAAAAACCGCGTCAAAATCCGTTGCGTAATTTTAAAGATTTAACATACAGACAAACAGACTAAAATAGCGACTTTGTTTTATACTATGTTGTGAAGATTGGACGGATTTCAAGTGGACAGTTAAATTTCTTCAAGAAATTGAAACAGAGGTAGGTATATTTTCCATTATTGAATAATGCATTTTTATGACTGACTTATAAGTAGGAATTTTCTATTCTAGTTGACCATAGAAATGGGCTTAAGTTATATATATATTAGTCCAATGATAAAGATTCAAGAATCTGGGTGGAAAATCTCTCTCTCTCTCACTTCACTCTTCTCACACATATCACTTTGTTGTGTAATTGTAAATAAATCCATACAAATGTGAAAGTGTGTTTTGTCCACCGTGGCCGTCAAAACCACTAAATCTGTCTCCATGAAATTTTATGATACACATAGCGTCGAGTACGGAGAGAGATGTAGGGTACTTTACATACATACATAAAATCACACCTCTTTCCCGGAGGGGTAGGCGGAGACTACATCTTTCCACTTGCCACGATCTCTGCATACTTCCTTCGCTTCATCCACATTCATAACTCTCTTCATGCAAGCTCGGCGGTTTCGGGTACTTTTGACCTGGCCCTTTGCCAGGACGTCCTTAATTTGGATACTTTACACGTGGGTGAAACTGAAGACTAAAGCTAGTAGCAAGTATTAATCCAATCAGTCACTTCACTCTCAACATGGCGATCCTGTCAGAACTAATCTTATACAATGTACTCGTATACAGAGCCAATATTCGTGTGAGATTTGAAGGCCACGTTGAGAATGATCTCGACTTCAAACCAATTTTGCTCTCCAGGTACGAACCTGACCACAACCAAGGCGGGGTCTGCCGCTACAACCAGAACCCTGGGTACGTGGTCTTCTCGGCCATGGGGTCCTTCTTCCTGCCCATGGCTGTGATGGTCTACGTGTACGCCAGGATATCCTGCGTGGTGGCCAGGAGGCATCAGCAGTTGGCTAGCAGTACTAAATGTAACAAGGTACGAGTGTGTATGTTAGATTTATTGGTTAGGTTGACGGCCTCTGTGGCGCAGCGGTAGTGCGCTTGTCTGTGCCACCGGAGGTCCCGGGTTCGAATCCTGGCCAGGGCATGATGAGAAATGAACTTTCTTTGACTGACCTGGGTCTTGGATGTTTATCTATATAAGTATTTATTCTACAATATAGTATCGTTGAGTTAGTATCTCGTAACATAAGTTTCGAACTTACTTCGAGGCTAACTCTGTGTAATTTGTCCCGTATATATATGTATATGTATATATTTAGGTCTATGGGGCTATGATATCTAAAAAATCTTATTCAATCTGTGTGATTCCTATTCATTTATACTGTTTCGAATCTAAATTCTGCCCGCCAAATTTTTTGTTACTCTTACTAATTTAATAGAACGAACTGAATTATAAATGCAATAATTATATACAAAGGCCTTCGTCGAAATTTGAAGCCTAAGGCTCGCAATAGGTTTCTAAAAATAAACTGCTATTTCACACGTTCACAAATTTTACAGCCAGTAACTGACGCAGCGATTTATTTATGACCCGCAAAAGAGGTAGGATTGCACTTCATGATAGTGAGAGAGTGCGCATAACATCTTATATATAAAATGCTCGTGTCACAATGTTCGTTCCCATACTCCTCCGAATCCACGGATTTGGATATATATAAATCCGTGGATTCGGAGGAGTATGGGAACGAACCCACGGCATCTATACCTCTATTTTTAACTTGATCAGCACCCTATGTACGATTTTTATTTTTATATACGTGATATTTCAAGAAGATTTATTCAGTAGATAACATGTAAAGAGGTCACAAACACACAAACAGACTTACCTTCGAATTTACAATATCCGATGTTATTTTTTCACATCCAAAAAAACGGTACCTCACATAGAATGCGGACGCAACAGAACTCGCACACTGCTCCACAATTTGCATATAAGCTGTATTCTCCAAAACCAAGTGCCTGCGTTTGCTTTGAATTTCACACCGCAGCTTAATTCTGTTTAATTTCCTTTTGAAATTCATTTCGTGATTAATATTTAATGGAGTCGTGCTGAGAACCTAATCCAGAGATTTAATAATAGTAATAACTTCAGGTAGTATATAGTATTTGATGATTCTGTGCAGACACAAAAAAGAATAGGACCACTCCATCTCTGTCCCATGGATGTAGAAAAGGCGACTAAGGGATAGGCTTAGAAACATGCGATTTCTTCTTAGGTGATGTGCTAGCAACCTGTCACTATTTGAATCTCAATTCTATCATTAAGTCAAATATCTGAGCGTGGCCAATCAGTCTTTTCTAGACCATTGGCTCTGACTACCCCACAAGAGATATAGACATGACCATATGTATGTATGTGCCTGACGACTATTCGTGCAGGAAGGCTGAAGGCAAAGTTATAAGCGAAAGTTAGATCAATAAATTGTAATGAAAGTAACTGTCGATTGTGAAACCACATAAAAAGTCATAAAAATTATATTACCTATCTAATTTTTGCTTGGTTTACGACGCCCCAACATCGTTAGGTACCTACTGGGCGTAAAAAGTCATATTGGCAAATTGTTATATCCAAATTGAGGAGATCAAATGGGACCTTTCTGATTTCGGAAATGTATTTCTTAAACGTTTTTATTGATGTTTTTTATTTAATATAAAATTGCGATGAAGTAATGGTTTTTTTTTTCTGATTTGAAAACAAATGTGTTTATTTATGAAACGGAAATGTGATAAACACATATATGTAGTAGGTATTTGATCGTAAAATCTTTGTCAGATGTTACATTATACCTATAGGAATTTCCATTAATCGTGGCTTACCGTATGTATAAGTAGGTGTAGGTCATACCGCTCCAAAATTCATATCTCCACTCATGGGTCTACTGGAAGAGATTTCTTTTGAAATAAGTAGCGCATTTGTACTATAATAAGTGTATTAAATGCTCCTGTTTATAATTTTGTGTATATAAATAAATAAGAATTTTTAGGTGGATCTTTTTTTGAACGAAATAAGTTAAATTCGTTATCTGTCAGTCGCATTAAGCTTCTTTATATTAATATTATACTTATTTAGATTACAGATAGATCATAGACTTATAGACGTGGGCTAACAACCAGTCACTATTTGAATCTCAATTCTATCATTAAGCCGAACAGCTGAACGTGGCCTATCAGTCTTTCCAACACTGTTGATTCTGTCTATCGGATATAGACGTTATTATATGTAAGTATGTATATGAACCTCTGGTACACCCAAATAGAATATGGGGGTGAACAATTCACCTCACATTTAACTGAATTCGTTTTAATATAAAAACCCATCTATCATTATGGTAAGAAACGCTTTTGGAAATATACTTTGAGTCGGGACTGACACAATCATATTTTTGGTCGTGTAATTTTATTCTATCATCTCTTCATACATGTAAGTGGTCTTTGAGACTTATGACTATAGTATGTTAAACCCCAAATGAAATAAAAACTTAATATAAATGTGCCGTGTGGTGCCCGGCACCAATACAAGAATAGGACAGAGTGATCTGTTTCCCGTGGATGACTAAGGGATAAGCTTGTAAACTTGGGATACTTCAGCTAATACTTCAGCAAACAGCTGAACGTGACCTGTCAGTCTTTTCAAGCCTGACTGCCTCTGTCTACACCGCAAATTTATCAACACCTAAAGCGAATCACAAGTAACCAACCACACATAACATTAGCAACGTGTTGAATATTCACGCGCCCATTAAGCAAAGTAGCCGAGTTAGAAAAAGGAGTACTCTAAAATGCAAATTTTGTTCCAGAGGGGGAAGCTGTCTTGTATCCGGACCGAATCGGATTCCGGATCCGACAAACTCTCATTGAGGCAGAGTGCTTCGAAGCAGACATCGAAATCGACGCAGCACAGCGATTGCTCGACACAGGAGCGCAAATGTCCGTGCTGTTTCAAACCGGACAAGAAACGGCAAAAGTGCAAAGCTAAAGAAAAAGAATCAAAGTTCTACAACGAAGTAACGTTCAAAGCGAAATACAAATATAAAAATACACAAAGACGAACGCATTCTTTGAGGGATCACGTCGACAACAATAGAGTTTCGTCCCTCAGACGAGAGACTAAAACTGCTCAAACCCTTAGTTTAGTCGTTGGCGGTTTTGTCGCGTGCTGGTTACCGTTCTTTCTATATTACTTACTAACACCTTTCATACCATCCGGTTACGTAAACCCGGTTCTAATGTACATACTGACTTGGTTAGGCTGGTTCAATTCGGCGATCAATCCGTTCATATACGCGTTTTATTCGCCTGACTTCAGATTAGCGTTTTGGAGGTTAACAATCAAAAAGTGTAAGAGGGGTAAATGATACTTTGAGGCACAACGCTATTGGTTTACAATGTGATTTATGATGATCATTAGCTGTTTATTTTTTCACGACTAACTTTAACTATGGCAGTATTAGCATTCAGTAATAAGTTAGATACCCAATTGATGTCAAAATAGTGTGATCAGAATTTGCTTCAACTACCAAGTGGAAGGTCTTAGGGGTAATCTGGATTAGAACTACCCCTACTTAAATAACAAAATCTAATTTTGGACTGAAGAGAACACCAAGAAAATATCTTTAAGTACTTACTTAATTGATTATAATAAGTCCTAATTTCTTTTGCATTACTTTTTTAATATTAAGAATGTTATTTCTGACTAATTGAAATTATTAATATATTTCTTTTTTATATTTCTGATATATTTTTTGTACAACTAAGTAAATATTATCCGTGTATTTGTAATAGAACATATTTAGTTTTATAAGAATAATGTGTTACGTATCTATAAGTCTCCTAGTCATTAGGACTTGAAATTTTGTGATAAAAAAAGTTAAAAAATCTAAATTAAATTCTTGGAGCTGATGTTCTTCTTTTATTTTCCCATCTACTTATTGTATGCAGCCAACGACAAAAAAAAATATGACCCCTTTGTTAATTTAAATCAAAACTAAATTAGGACAGGGTTTCTCAACCTATGATAGTAATATATCCTTCATCATATTGTGAATATTCTCGGCTGAGCGATGCGCGTATTAAAGAAAGAATTAAAGTTAAAAAATAAGTTTGTAGGTAAAAAAATATTATTCACAAAATTTAACTTCAAATTAATTTCAAGTAAGACTAATTATGAAGATAATAATGTATATTTTGGAAGTACGCAGAGATAGTGGCAAGTAAAAAGTGTTCGGTGATTTTATATGTATCTTATCTATACTAATATTATAAAGCTGAAGAGTTTGTTTGATTGTTTGTTTAAACGCGCTAATCACAGAAACTACTGGTTCGAATTGAAAAATTATTTTTGTGTTGAATAGACCATTTATCGAGGTAGGCTTTAGGCTATATAACAACACGCTGCAACTATTAGGAGCGAAGAAATAATGGAGAATGTGAAAAAATCGGGGAAAGTTATTACTCCTTGAGGGCTTCAATGATGCCCAAAATAACAATTCTACGCGGACGAAGTCGCGGGCACAGCTAGTATAGTATGTGTACTCGTAGCTTGTTTGGTAATGATGGAAAAACAAAGTATCTGCCAGCTGTTTCCCTTCCCGAATAGAATATAGAAACAATCGACGGAGAGGTTAAATAACTAAGGATGGTGATGCGGTAGCAACCTGTCACTATACATACATACATATGTACATAAAATCACGCCTCTTCCCCGGAGGGGTAGGCAGAGACTACCTCTTTCCACTTGCCACGATCACTTATATATGTATATACTTACAGCGTACTTCCTTCGCTTCATCCACATTCAAAACTCTCTTCATGCAAGCTCGGCGGTATAATGTAAATCCCATTTAAGTCATTCACACAGCTGAACTGGGCTTTTCAGTCTTTTAATAAGTGTCGGTTCTGTCCTTTCCGTAAGAGATAAAGAAGTGATTATTCTGAGTTTTATGTATATTTACAAAAAGTTTTGACAAAAAATAATTTTACTAAACCCTTCTTGAGAATAGGTATTTGATGCATTAGTCAGTTTGTGTCCTTTATTTTTTTCTCATACTTAGCTAGTCCGCGAATAAAAAAGGTTCATTAATATCGTGAAATAAATATGAGCTCTTTTTGTGAAGATATCTTTTCAGAGAAAAAACAAACATAATTAGAAAAATGTTGTTCAAAGATGTAGGAGTTCTATGAATATGAGAGCAAATAACACAAATGGCATAATAGTTTAGTAGGTACTTGGAATGCCTAATTTGCGACTTAAAGTCGACTAAGGGATAGGCTTATAAACTTGGATTTTTTGGTTGCTAGCCCATCGCCTAAAAGAAGAATCCCAAGTTTATAAGCCTATCCCTTTTTCGCCTTTTACGACAACCGTGGGAACGAGATGGAGTGGTTCTATTTTTTTTTTTATTAGTACCGGGAACCACACGGCAAACATTTCCGCTGTCATGTCTTAAACAAATAAAGGAAAAACGGCTCAAAACAAGTACCAATGGACGAGGCTCGTTATTCTTTCAAACAAGATTCCCTTATTTTGTTGGCGTTTTCCAGACAATAGACTGGACGGCACAAAAGCGGCTTCATATTTCAGTAATAGTATGGACGGCTTTACAATGTTAGACATAATCTTGTTTGTATAAACTTCGAAAAATAAAAATAAAATAATCACTTCTCGATAATAAAAAAGACATTTTGTGGCGACATGTCTACGCCACAAGTCACATAAATCTATACATATAATAAAACTGTAAAAATATTTTGTCTGTACATTTAATATTTTAGACTGAAATGGATAGAGGGACACTTAGAATGAATAATAGGAAGCAAAAATATTTTTTTTAATTTCTTGTCTGTCTGTCTATATGTATGATCACGATTATCTCCGAAAGTTCTGAACCGATTTACTAAAAACTTTCACCAATTGCTTTGTTTTAACTCAGAAAAACATTTAAAGTTTGTTTCATCAAAATCAGTTCACAAAAAAAAAGTTATCGACATTTGAATGAACTCAAGGCATGAGTTTGCATGCTAATAAGTTACGACATTTAAAATTCAAAATCATTTATTATTGTACGACAGCATTATACCTAATAACATCTATACTAATATTATAAAGCTGAAGAGTTTGTTTGTTTGTTTGTTTGAACGCGCTAATCTCAGGAACTACTTGTTCGTATTGAAAAATTCTTTTTACGTTGAATAGACCATTTATTGAGGAAGGCTTTAGGCTATATAACATCACGCTGCAACAATAAGGAGCAAAGAAATAATGGATTATGTAAAAAAAGGGGAAAATTATTCATACTTGAGGGCTTCATTGATGCCCAAAATAAATATTCCACGCGGGCATTCCCCAGGCATCACACCTAGCCTGGCGGAAGATCTCCCCTTTGCTGGCGGTCGAGCCGAATTTACTCTCCCACTACACATGTCACATTTCTTCAATCCAGGCATGGCTACGCGTAGCGTCACGTGTATCATCAGCCTCTCCTATTATTTAGGGTTGAGTAACATAGAACCAAAAGACACTATAAACATTTTGTAGAGAGTCAAAATTTTGTGTGCTGTGTGGTTCCCGGCACCAATATGAAAAAAAGAATAGGACCACTCCATCTCTTTCCCATGGATGTCGTAAAAGGCAACTAAGGAATAGGCTTATAAACTTGGGATTCTTCTTTTAGGCGATGGGCTAGCAACCTGTCACTAATTGGATCTCAATTCTATCATCGAGCCAAAAAGCTGAACGTGGTCTTTTCAAGACTGTTGGCTCTGTCTACCCCGCAAGAGATATAGACGTGACTATATGAATGTATGTAGAGAGTCAAGAAAGAGAGTCAAGCGTGAGAAAGCGTACTCCGAACAATATTCTGATTCTCCTCCAAGTGTATAAGAGCCGTGTATATTGGTTGCATTTTATGCCTAAGTTACCAACTCGTTAGTATCAAATATCCATTTGTTGTTGCCATTAACGCAAAGCAATATCTTCGGCGCTCATCGTAATTTAATTCGCCGGTTAGCTGAGAAGATCAGAATTTTTGCGACACGATGCGTATTAAGTTTATTTGCAAACTATCTGTTACCATTGATTTACACATATACATAATTAAATAATCACATCTACATCCACTGCGGGGTAGTCAGAGCCGACAACCTTGAAAAGGCTGAAGGGCCAAGTTCAGCTGACCTAATCGTTATATCATTTTCAGATTACCATATATTTTACTATTACCTATTAATACCAGATTCTTATAAAGATCTTAGAATCTAGTTTTGAGTCGCTCGATGATCATTACGGATCATTGTAAAATAATTCGAAACGTACATACATATAATCACGTCTATATCTCTTGCGGGGTAGCAAAGATAACAGTCCTGTAAAGACTGATAGGCCACGTTCAGCTATTTGGCTTTAAGATAGAATTGAGATTCTAATAGTGACGGGTTGCCAGCCCATCGCATCGCCTAAAAGAAGAATTTCAAGTTTATAAGCCTACCCCTTAGTCGCCTTTTACGACATCCATGGGATAGTGATGGAGTGGTCCTATTATTTTTTCCTATTTGGTGCCGGGAACCACACGGCGATTCGAAACGTCCGAGATAAAACAAAGGTACGTCACCTGCACATTCCTCACCTGTAGTATTTATAAATAGCATTTAGGATAACTTCAAATCTTTCCCAAGGACGTCGTAAAAGGCGACTTCGGGAATATGTTCCTTTACCTAGGTTAAATATATAAATGTATACGGGACAAATTACACAGATTCAGTTAGACTCGAAGTAAGTTCGAGACTTGTGTTACGAGATACTAATTCAACGATACCATATTTTATAATAAATACTTATATAGATAAACATCCAAAACCCAGGCCAATCGGAAAAAGTTCGTTTCTCATCATGCCCTGGCCGGGATTCGAACCGGTGACATTCGAACGGGACGTCCGGTGTCACAGACAAGCGTATTACCGCTGCGCCACAGAATTCGTCACAACCAAATGGGTTGCGGTGGTCAGACGGAAGTCGCTTCGTAAAAACCTGATTCACTCAATCCAAGACCCATAGTCAAAAGCACTACAGGCTCCTATCCAGATAGCTGAGGATGTAACCGGGTCTCACACATGACTAAAAAAACGTATTAGTTACCAAATGCCTTTTTCTTTTCCTTAACCTTAATCATGTAATCATGTCGCGCATACATACAAAAACATAAATTTGTCAACATTTGACACAATGTATTATTACATCGGCATTTCCCCAAAGACCAAAATGGATGGGTTTTAGCCCAGCTGTGTTCAAGTTAGGTAACTAAGCGATGGAATTGTTTTATTTTGTCAAGAATAAGGAATAGGTGCCGTATGGTTCCCGGCAATTGGATCACTACACCTCTTTCCCATGGATGTCGTAAATAGCGACTTAGGTATAGGCTTAGAAACTTGAGATTCTTTTTTAGGCGATGGGCTAGTAACCTGTCACTATTTGAATCTCAATTCTATCATTAAGCCAAATAGGTGAACATGGCCTATCAGTCTTTTCAAGACTGTTGGCTCTGCCTAGCCCACAAGGGATATAGGCGTGACCATATGTATGTATAAGGCATAGTGCACATGTTGGTAGAACAGCAACCTTAAATGGATACACATTTGGTGTAGGTATAATTCCATACAAAAGTAAATACATACATATAGTCACGTTTATATCACTTGCGGGGTTGTTAGAGCCAACAGTCTTGATAAGACTGAAAGGTCACGTTCAGCTATGGCTAAACAATAGAATTGAGACAATGACAGGTCGCTAGCCTATCGCCTACAAGACGAATACCAATTTTATAAGCCTATCCCTTAGTCTCCCTTTACCACACACAAACCACACGGCAATTTACACGTACATAATCAATCCACCTAAGATCCTATTCCTGTCTGTATAATACTGACTATTAATACTCATGTCATCGTTATCAAAATGATTATCCAAAATCAGCCCTTACCCGCGACTTCATTTGCGAATAAAGATTATCACGAAAAAAATGGATTTACAACCTGACTACTATTTCATTAAATTTTATTTCTATTACCCATCCATAGCTCAGTTATTTAATATTCAATTTCGTAAACAAAACAGTCGATACACATCAAATAATAGGGACGTTGTGACATTGACAGCAAAGAGATTATAAGAGCGGAATATTAATACGTTTTAGTTGAATAAATTCAGCAAAATAATAACTTATTTTGCCTATTTCTTTTAACTGAGACCGCAATTATTACCAGCAATTTTTTTGCCTCACGCTCTGATTCAGAATTTCCGTATTTTAAATTTTATACTTGTGTGAAAGGGCGTTTGTTTGTCCGTCTTTCTCGCCAAAACCACTGAACCGATAGTCATGAAATTTTGCATACATATAGTGTTGAGAAAAAGGTCATAGGGTACTTTGCACGCTGTGACCTGCTGGCGAAAGCTAGCATGGAATTATTAAATTTAATATTCGCAGACGCACATTTCTCTCATCTTTGACTTACCGTTAGTTTTTAAATCTCAAGTTATTTAATGTAAACATCTTCAGTTGACGAATACAAATCTTGAGTGTGATAATCAGATTCTTCCAACTCATTTGGTTTATACTCTTCAATTATTCTTCTATGGGTGGAATAAAAAATGGCCACAATCCGGCTCGAAGGACCATATTCAATAAGGTTCTAATTAAGAGAATATACCGTGTCCTAGGCGATATAAAAAGAATTTTTTTTCTACATCTTAATAACTAATAACAATAAACAACAAACCATAGCAATCGAACAATGCCAAAATGCTATTATATACTCGTATTATGCTTGGAAACAAGTCCATCATTAAGCCATGCTGAACGTAGCCTTTCGGTGTTTCCAAGGCTGTTGGCTCTGTCTACCTCGCAATGAATATAGACTTGACTATATGTAAGTATGCATCACGTTTTACTCGTGGACCAACTGATAGCACAACTATTTGTGCCATACCAGTTATGTTGCGTTTGTAAGTAATTAAACTAGGCGATACTGTAACTTTTATATAGCGTTTATTTCGATTGCACTCTCTATATCTTTTACGAAGAAGAAATATTCAAGTGATAAGGTTTTCAAGAATTAGTAGATATTATTCGACTCTTTCATTTTCAACAATATCTTTTCAGCCGTAATAAAAAAAATACATTTCGATCCTCTCGTGAATTTGTGTTAGACACTTCGCTGCTATAATATGAAAAACCCTTTGAAAACCCCCCTTTAGATTGAATACCAATAGTGTACGAAATCAGATTATGCCAGTTTCAATCTATACTCGTAAGGCTGGTTTCAGAGTCGCGCGTTTGATCAGCGCCGGCCACACGCTAGCGTATTTGCGCACTAGAATAACAATTTCATAGTACATACATACATACATATAATCACGTCTATATCCCTTGCGGGGTAGACAGAGTCAACAGTCTTAAAAAGACTGATAGACCACGTTCAGCTGTTTGGCTTAATGATAGATTTGAGATTCAAATAGTGACAGGTTGCTAGCCTATCGCATAAAAAATAATCTCAAGTTTGTGAGCCTATCCCTTAGTCGCCTTTTACGACATCCATGGGAAAGAGATGGAGTGGTCCTATTCTTTTTTCTAATGGTGCCGGGAACCACACGGCACAAGTTATGCGGAATTCATGACGCGGTAATGGAGACGAGTTTCCAGTGAATTTTGGTAGGTTGATGAGCTGTACTCTATAAGGAAACGTTTCACAGCGCTCTGTCAGTAAATCGCGCGTGTGGCTCGCCCTTGCAACGGCGCGTCTCACTGTGAAGCCTGCCTAAAGCTTTGACGCAAATTGAATATAATTATATCATATGAATTTAATTTTATGCTCTATACGATATTCAATTTACAGGGTAAGACATTGTCTTGCCTAGACAAGATCTATCTAGACAAGACGGTATCCCATTTCTAATCGTTCGCAAATTGCACCCTCTGCCTTGTTTTTTTTTGTTTTTTAACTCTCTCTGGTCTTTGGCATTTTCAGATTTAAGTTTCTTAGCACAATATTTATAGAGTTCTTAATATTATAATACATGTATAAATGTATTATATAATTCCGATTTCTTTGATTAACGAAGCTCTTTTTGAGACTGTTGGCTCTGTCCATCCCTTAGGGGTTAGAAACATAATGTAAGTATTGACATCGTCTCTAGCGACGTTAAACTGAGATTTCTTCTTAACGTAGAGAGATTCAAATAATATTAAAAAGAATTTATGAAAATTTTCTTTCAAATTCGTATAGATCTGAGCTCGATTCCAAATTAAAATGATACATTATTCGGCAAATATCAAAGATATCCTTATGTACAAACATTTCACTAGAAATATTTTATTGAAATTGAAGTGTTGAATAAATAGTATTGAATATACCTAACATTTGAATAGCTGATGGCTTTTGAAATCAAAAACACATTCCACGAATTTTATTTGAATACAAATTAATACTCATATATGACTTCACTAGCTTTCGGCTGCGGCTGCACTCTCGTAAGGTGTTCTTTTGTTTTCTACCTCCTGGCTTTGTCCCGGTTGCAACCTCACCTCTCTGAAGAGGATCCCGGGGTATGCTTTTTTAACCATGAATCCTAGATTCAGTAAAGTGACGCTAAATACGTTGGATTTTTGCGTTTTATTCGTTACTTTTTGTGGTATATATTCAGATAGCATTAAATTCTTCGCTCTTTGTAAATGATGATTTCACGCGGGCGAAGCTGCGGGTCAAAATCTAGTTGAATAATGACGGGCTGAAGGAGAAGTCTAGTCTTCACTGATAAAACCTAAAAATTAATTCTAAAATACCAAGTTACGATCTTGATGGATCATAACTTAGCGCCGATATTTTCAAATGTTATTGCGCCGAACCCTTCTTATAATTGGATTTGCAGCCGTTGGCACGTAAAATTTCTAATTAAGTAATACACAACGTGAAAATTTTTTTATGATTTTTTTCTTTCAATATCATCCGACCATGACAGTTGCGGAAGGTTGAGGGTTAAGTCAATTTTCTGTCAAGATACCTTAGAACGGAACTATAGTACCCGTTTTCTTGTAGTATAAAAAGCGTTGCGGACTGAAATAAAGCGTGACCGTTCTGATTGTTACCTTGTTTCTTTTAATTTACCCTTCTCTTCAAAGTACCGTACTTAAAGTACCGGTTACATCCTCGCCTCTCTAAAGAGGAGCCCAGGTTGTGCCATTATATGGGTTTTTACAGGAATCGACTCCCATCTGACCTCCGCAATGGAACCTTAACCTGTAGTGGATAACCGTTACACACTCAATTACCTGAATGTGCAATTTAGTATCGGTTAGCAGTCAAATAATGTAAATGTCTAAGAAAAGAGTATCGCGCAAATCGGGTACATTATCCATTCGATATAAAGACTTTTCTAAGTTGGTGCAACACTTCTTGAATTGGTTATGAATTTAATTTAGAATGCATAGATGTTTATATATTTAATTTATTTATATATTTTTATTGTACGTATGTATATAATTGTTAAATCTTAAGCATCATACTCGTAAATGAACTGTTGTTCATGTTCACCCTCAATTTTCTATATGATCCTCTTTTTGTCAGGTTGGCTGGAAGAGATCCCACTGAGGGATACGCCCGCCTTTGTACTGTACTGTTTTATATTTGTAATGTACTCCTTTTGTGAACAATAAAGCATTTACTTACTTACTTACTTTTACCTGCAGATTTAGGCAATTGTATAATTTTGCTTTGCTTTTCTTTTTTTTTTTGTATTGCTTTTTTTTCAAAATTCTCGAATTGTAGTCTCAGAATCTCCAGGAAGTTGAGGACGCAAACGAGATTAAATTCAGATAAAGTCTGCAAAACGTTTCAAAGTGAATCGCAAATAATCAATTACTTATGCATTTTCCTCCAGCCATTGACTGACACCAGGAAGGTAGGACTACCATACCTTTAAACTCTTTTTTGGGTCCACTCCACGTCCCCATTAGAACTGTGTACAACATCTTGAGTAAAAAAGGTCTGGAACCATGTCCCGACAGGATCATTTAAAATTCCAACGTCATCCGTCACGCAAAAACCCTACGAATTTTTCACTCTAAGGTGGTCTCAGATTACAGAAAGTGGGAGATAAGACAAGAGTTAAGACAAGAGAACTTAACAAGGTTGACGCTATGAAACATGGTTGAATACGTATGTTTATCATACGTACGTACATACTCAATAAATTTATTTCTCCCCACAAATAAAGTTAATTAACTTTTATTTATGTTCTTAATGTTTTTGTCCCAATGAAATGAAGTCCCAACTGAGTAAGTATGTATATATTTGTATTTACATACTTACTCAGAGTAACTTGAAACTTGTTACATTCCTCTTCCTCGGACAGCTGAGCCGGTCAGTCGTGTTTTTGAGCGGATTCTCGTAATAATTTGCAAAAATATTTAAAATTCTAATGTTAGAAACTGTGCCTAATTATCACTACGTATAGAGCTTCATTTACACTACGTCAAGTAAACAATTGTAAACCAACTTCACTGGAGATCTCACAAGACTGGACGGAACGAAGTTCTGTATGAAATCGTCGCGACGTGCCCAGTTAACAAGACCTCTGAACGCGCTCTGCGGTCGACATCCCTACTGGTAAGACAAGGAAACCTCACCTTTATTATTATAGAGTGAAGAGCCAATCAGATATTTATATCGAGAGGCAACGAATTTAAAGAATATTATTGCAACATCAAACGGAAGATACTTTCTTACCTACATTAAGATTATTTGTAAGACTGTTATTTGTTACTGATCAAAATGCTGCGATCGCCAACTTTGAATAAGTCTATGTCGTCTTCAGAACCTAATATTATGGGACGTTCTGATAACACGTCTCATGTTGACGCCTGCGACACTAATATCACAGTCCGAGATAAACGAAGGCGGTTGTCAAACGAAGATTATGACGAATTGACGGCGTTTAAAATGGAAATTCGCTGTATGTTCGAAATGTTCCAAGAATCGCAAAATAAAAAGTTTGATTTATTGAGTCAAAACATACAGGAGGTCAAAGTCCAAACTTCAAATATAAATAGCAGTAGCCAGGATATTGAAAAGTCGCTTGAGTTTATGGGTAGTCAACTGCAGAATTTGCAATCTACAATTGATGGATTGGAAGGACAAAGAATTGAGATATTATCCCAAATAAACAAAGTCGAAGAAAAATGCGAGTTTTTGGAAAAATCCCTCAAGAAGACCTGTATAGAAATTAAGTTTATACCCCGAATTGAAAATGAAAATAAAGATAACCTATTCAAATACATACAGAATCTTGGTAAGAATTTGGATATCTCATTGCACGCTTCCGAATTACGGGATGTATATCGTGTACCTAATAAGAAGGACCCCTCAAGATCTACTATCATTGCCGAGCTGTCAAATACACTGATTAAGTCCAAGTTCATGGACTCGGCTAGAAGATTTAATAAAACTAGAAAACTTAATGTTAGCCATCTTGGTATCGAAAAAAATACCTCCCCGATATTTATATCGGAGACTCTTACAGCAAAAAGCAGAAGACTTTACTTTCTTGCCAGAGAATATGCCAGACAAGAAAACTTTCAGTTCTGCTGGACCTCCAATGGAAACATCTATCTTAGAAAACAAGAAGGATCACCATACATTCTGGTTAAAAGTGAAAATCAGCTCAGTGACTTGTTACCAAATAAATGAACTCTTAACATGGGGCGGGCACTACTGTGCCCCTCGAGTATTTCTAATTAAAACACAAATATTTACAAATTGTGTAAGCTACAAACACTTTATATCTTATATCAACTATTATTCTATATTTATCTTTTTATTCATAAATATAAATTACTTATATAAATTTATTGATATATTAATAATATCTACTATTACATATTATATACTTATGATTTTCTTGCATGTTTTTAAGACCTATAATCGATATTTCGTTATAATTACCTCCGTTATTGACGCTGAACTTCAATGTAAAGCAGTGCCAAAACTTCGTCAGTTATGTAATTTTTGTTCTATAGTATATGACTTGTACTTAAAATTGGTGTTTTTCACAAATCACATAAGAATCAATGGTATTTTAATGGCTATAAAAATTCCTTTACCTTTTCATCTTATGGAACATTGCCTCGGAACACATTATATTTTTATGCATCTTTATTATGGATAGCAGAATAAATATTTTAAATGATATAGATAATACAAATCTGGTCACTAGCGTCGAATTATATGATCCCGACTTATGTAGACAACATTTATTAGGCACCAGCGCACGGAAATTTACCATATTATCTCAAAACATACGGAGTATTAATAAAAATTATGATAAATTAACACTACTTTTACATCGTTTGAAATTTAAACCGGATCTGATAGTGCTAACAGAATGCAGGATTAATGATTTTTCTAACAAAATATCTTTAGAGGGATATGACTGCAATCATTCAAAGTGTTTTATAAATCAAAACGACGGTATAGTTATTTATTCTAGAACAGGTCTTGATATAACTATAACAGAACCACCGTTTCAGGATGCCAACTGTTTAGTACTGCAAATTGAACAAATTTACTCGGTGATAGCCATCTATCGGTCACCGTCTTTTCGAAGTACTAAAAACTTTTATAGGTCTCTAGAGAAAATTCTAAAATCTTATACTAAACCTCATTCTATTCTATTAGGCGATATCAATATTAATTTACTTAAAGACAAATATAATGACGCGACGGATGAATATCTAAATATATTAGCACATTACGGTTATACTCCTGGACATAATTACCGAACGAGAGAACACAGAAATCTAGATCACTGCATGATTAAATCAACGTTTTCCTCTACTACTGTGGTTTGCCACGCCGATATTACTGATCATAGCACTGTATTATGTAGTCTTAACACATCTTTAGAACACGAAGATCACAGCTACAAAAGCACTAAAATAGATTTCGATGCTCTTCTAAATACCATCAAAGACGTTGATTGGACTGATTTTTACCAGATTGATGACCCTAAAGAGGCTATAAATTACTTTTTGAATGTCATGAACAGTGCTCTTGAAAAACATAAAACAACACGAAAAATTACTAGTCGTAATGTTATACGTAAAAAATGGATTACTCCGGGTTTATTAAAATGTATTAGACGTCGAGATGAACTTCATATGAAAACAAAAAAATTTCCTGATGACTCTGATCTACTAAACCATTATAAATCCTATAGGAATTATTGCAACAATATACTTCAAAATTTAAAAACCGAACATGACAAAGCAAAAATTTTAGAAAATAAAACAGATATTAAAAAATTATGGGACTCAGTTAAATCTATATGTCATATTAAAACTACAAAAAATAAAAGTGAAAAACTACTTCAAATTAAACGTGACTCCTTTGAATCCTTGAATGTAGTTAATGATTATTTTAGTTCTATAGGGGAAAAACTTGCAAATAATATTCTAGATAAAAGCGGACAAACTGAAATAGACCTAGCTAAAAAATTTAAATCTAAAACCGATTCAACAACCCCCCATTCATTATTTATGACACCTACAAATGAAATAGAGGTAACTAAATTGATCACATCGCTTAAATCTAGTTCAGCAACCGGACATGACAATCTTAGCAACAATATATTAAAAAAAGCCAAGAAATTCGTAGCAAATCCAATTGCGCATATCTGTAACTTAAGCTTGTTGTCGGGTACTGTTCCCTCTGAATTAAAGGTTGCAAATGTTGTTCCTATATTTAAGTCTGGAGATCTTCTACTACCGGAGAACTATAGACCCATATCTCTGCTAAGCGCACTGTCGAAAATTATTGAGAAAGTGGTTAATTCGAGACTCTTAAGCTACTTGGAGGCAGGGGGACTGTTGGCCGAGAACCAGTACGGCTTTCGTTCAGGCAAATCCACGGAGGATGCAGTAACTGATTTGGTTACACATACCATTGAAAAAATCGGTGAGGGACAAAAATGCGTCGGTGTCTTTCTGGATTTTGCTAAAGCTTTTGATACTGTTTCTCGGCCAATACTCCTCTGCAAGCTAGAAAAACTTGGCATAAGAGGGATTGCTCTAGAGTGGTTCCGCTCATACCTTTCTGAACGTAAACAGAGAATCTCCTTAGAGGGCTGCTGTAGTAACTATGCTGACATTAGGTTCGGAGTGCCGCAAGGCAGCGTTTTGGGTCCTACACTCTTTCTCGTTTACATAAACGACCTGTGTTCCATGAAAATGACAAATGCAAAAATTTTTACATATGCTGATGACACCGCAATCGTCTATCATGACGAATCATGGGACCGGGTCCATACTGTAGCTCAGAGAGGGCTTCAGGATGTACATGTATGGCTGCAAAGTAACCTTTTGAGTGCAAATGTTGGTAAAACTAAAGTTGTCTCATTCAAAATTAGTAACAGAACAGGTCCAAATAAATCTCTAAAACTTCGTCTTCATAGTTGCCAACAAGAATGTCAATGTGAGAATCTTGAGGAGGTTAAAACGATCAGATACTTAGGAGTTATCATTGATGATAAATTTAATTGGTCTGCACAGGTTGAAGCAGTTTCTAAACGTCTAAAAAAACTCATGCATATATTTAAAAGGTTAAGATCTGTTGCTGACCATGATATTATTAAACTAATATATTTGAGTTTATGTCAATCAGTAATCTGCTACTGTATAGTGGTATGGGGTGGAGCTCCAAAAACTTTTATATTAAAACTAGAAAGAGCTCAACGAGCCATTCTAAAAATAGCATATAGTCGTCCCAGAAGATACCCAACTAAAAAACTTTATTCAGAGCGTCAGCTCCTTAGCGTGCGTCAATTGTATATATCAGCAACTATTCTACGTTTTCACAAAAATGCCATGAAATTAGCAAGAAAATTCTATAGAGGTTACAGATGGGACTATCCAAAAACCAAAACAGTCTTCGCGCGTAGGTCATTCAAATTTATGGGTCCATACCTATATAAGAAAATTTACAGGGTGGATAAGACCATTGTCAAAATGACTAAATTAAGATGTAGACGTACTGTATGCAAGTGGTTAATGACTAAAAACTACAATGAGACGGAGAACTTGTTACTTAATGTCATATGAAATTATGCATTAAAAAAAAAAAAAAAAAAAAAAAAAAAAAAAAAAAAAAAAAAAAATATATATATATATATATTTTATGTATAATATATATAATGTATAAAACATATGTTTAATATATATAATATATATTTTAAATATTTGCATGTTGTTATGTATATATGTATTACATGTATTTCTAATGTATATATTTATATTTATTGTGTTTATTTATTTATTTATTACAATTATATGTAAGAATACTTTACAATTACTATTTAACGTACGCTTTCATCCACAAAAAACACAAATTAAAATTGTTTAATAAATTTAAGGGGAAGACACTGGTCGCCACGACACAGGGAATCCTAGTGTGACGGTCAGTGCAACTGTTGTAGAAAACTCTGTATTTTTTGTACTGAATAAAACATTTTTCATTTTTTTTTTTTTCTTCGTCTTTCTATAATCTGAGTACACCATTTGCGCTCGCCCGGAAATGAATGCCATTCAATGGCTGAATCATTTTTCATGTAACAAAACGTTATCAACTCGTTCTGTGTTATTGTAGAATTATGTTGTCCCATGTTTAAGAGGATACCATGTACATTAAGTAATGGGTTGGATATTTTCATTTTTGTTGGGCAGTAATACTTTTTTGTCCCTTTTTTTCTTCGGAGGGATAGGTAGAAATCATTAAATGAATTTCCTTACTCCTTTTTTAAAACCTGGTACCTACGCAAAACCGACGAGCTTCCATGAAGCGATTTATGAATGTGGATGAAGCGAAAGACGTGCGTAAGGATTGTGGCAAATGGAAAGGTGTAGTCTCTGCCTACTCCTCTGGAAAAGGGGCATCTTTCATGTAAGTATGTAAAACTGCTAAGGATTTACTATCACGCATTTCTGAATCGACCAAAGCCAAACCAAAATTTATCAAATTAACGCTACTACCTTTATTAACACAAGGCCTCTATAGAACGAAATCTTAAATACCACATAATAAATAGGTTTAATAACTTTTGGGGTTATAATTACGCCGCTCTTTGATTAAAAACATAATTTTAGGGTAATCTGAGCAATGCCGACCAATTCCTTGTTTATTTACTGCTTGGTTTCATTAGTATTTAAGTAATTAAAATCCTTTCTACTAATAATAATATAAATGTAAAAGTTTGTGAGTATGTCAGGATGTCAGTACGGATGTTTTTTACTCTTTCACGCAAAAACTACTGAACCGATTACGATGAAATTTGGTATGTAGCTATCTGAAGACCCAGAATAACATATGGGCTACTTTTTATCCCGGAGTTCCCGCGGGATTGATAGGGTTTCCATGCGGACGAAGTCGCGGGCGGCCTCTAGTCCACATCCACATCCACACTAATAATAAAGAGGAAAAATTTGTATTTTTGTATGTTTGTGTGGAATTAACTCAAAAACTACAGGTCCGATTTTGATAAAATTTGGCACAGATATAGAATAGACCTTCAAAAGTGACATAAGCATAAATTTGTTTTTACTCTTTGTTTATTTAAAAAAAAACCACAAAAATATGTCCACCCGTGCGAAGCCGGGGCGGGCCGCTAGTATATTATAATTTGATTATTTATTTCCCATAACAACTTAGCTTGTGTATCAAATTTGCCAGCACTTCAGTACAGGACCAGTTAATCTCTTACCTATGGTTGTAGGTGACTAAGGGAATAGGAGCACATTCATCATGGCTAGCTACCTCCCTTTCCGTGTTGATTGTAAAAGTTAATCAAGGAAAAGGCTCATAAGTTTGGGATTCTTATTTTAAGTGACGGGTTAGCAACCTGTCACTATACACACATACATAAAATCACGTCTTTTTCCCCGAGGGGTAGGCAGAGACTACATCTTTCCACTTGCCACGATCTTTGCATACTTCCTTCGCTTCATCCACATTCATAACTCTCTTCATGCAAACTAGAGCGGTTTTGGACACTATTTGAATATCAATTCCGTTAATTAGCCATACAGCTGAGCGTGGCCTTTTAGTCATTTCGAAACTGTTTGCTCAGTCTGCCCCGTAAGGGATAAAGACGTGATTATAGTCAGTAATTTATGATTATAGATAAAGTGTGTGCAACAGATAAGTACTATTATACTGTGATTTTTGAAGTAAAGGTAACGTAAAAGTCGATTCAAGGATCGAAATAAATGAGTATCTTCCGCAAACTCTTGAAACGAAAAACGAAACCATACTTTCTTTTTATTATATCACTTTCAATCCCTTTATATCTTTTACTTATTTTTTGTTATAAGTCTGTAACTGCCACAAAAATCTTTTATCCCTTCTTGCATAGATAACTAAAGTTATAGATATTCAATGTATAACTTTAACACATTACACGAACTTAAAATTAATACACATTTTTAAAAGAAAGATTATTTGTTTATTATGACCTTTATTTACGTTTGTTGAGATGTATTATAATTTATTTACTTTTTAGCAGAAACGATAAAATAACGGCTTATTACTAGCTTAATGTGTCTGCCTTTTTGTGTATGTCTGTTTGTGGCATCGTATCTATTATCCCGAACGGAGGGATGGTTTTTTTTATCATATAGAATTACACGTACAGATTAAACTGACAACCAATTTTTTTTCAGCTGGTTAAAAATCAGAATTTAAGGAAGTCCTCGATTAGTGCTCTTATAGACTTGAAGACACTTATAGAGCCTACATGCCTTTAAAACAGTAGATCCAGTGGTTTAGGTCGTGTGTAATATGTACTTACGTACATAAAATCACGACTCTTCCCCTATAGGCAGAGATTACATATTTCCATAACTTACACATAAAATTCTCGTGTCACAATGTTCGTTCCCGTACTACTACGAAACGGCTAGACCGATTCTCATGAAATTTTGTAATCATATTGAGCAGGTCTGAGAATCGGCCAACATCTATTTCTCATTCCCTTTAGTGATAAGGGATGTCAACCCTTAGCATTTTTTTAACTAGAAATTACTTAAAAATTTGATATATATATGGCAAAACAACGTTTGCCGGGACTTTTATTTATATTAGCTTTATATATACTTATATCTTTCCTTTTCATATATTAACAAAAAATAAGATATGTCTAGTCTATTTACTAAAATATCAATGAATCTCCCGTCAAATACAAAAGGATGTTCGCATTATTACTCGATTGAATAAAACGAACGTAATTGATCACTCGGCGAGGGGTAAGAAGGAAGGAGGAAAGAAGAGGGATTTATACATTTCTTCATTCTTTAAACGTCTATAATTATTACATTGCCTTGCAATGAAGACAATCTTACTGATATTATAAATACGAATGTTTCAAGGATGTGTGTATTGACATACAAAATTTTAATAAAACTGTACATATTTGCGCTCCGAAAGACTCTTGGAACATTTGATTTTAACAGAAATATACTTACGGCAATATCAATAAGTAAATTGATATGTCAAAACCATTCCAGAACAAAATTATTGTAGTTACAGAAAGATATAGCGTCAAAAGTCCTATAGATTCATTTGTACATGACTCTTTGTCAGAAATACAAAATTCAGTAATTTGTGTTGTAGTATTTGTTCTAATTCTAAATATTTATAAAATTTCAATTCTATGATTAAGCTGAACATGGCCTATCAGTCTTTCAAGACTGTTGGCTCTGTCTACCCCGAAGGGATATAGATGTGATTATATGAATGAATGAAAAATATTTGTAATATTATTTTTGCTGTAGTCGGTAGTGGAATTATAAACATTATTTGTGAAAAAGCACGAGTGTGAATTAGGATACATATTATATAATCTCGTTTTAACGTTACGGGGCTAGACAGAGCCAACTGTCTCGCAAAGAGTAAAAATCCGCGTTCAGCTGTACGGCTTAATGAAGGTATTGAGATTCAAATAGTCACAGGTTGCTAGGTCATTATCTATATGGGGCGGTTCTATTCTAAAGTGACGATAACCGCACGGCATCATAATCAGGAACAAGAAATAAGTATTGATAGAATAATTCTGAAGTTCCAAAACTCTCTTCTGTCCTCTCTATAATTGTAACTTACGAGTACAGATACCAAAAAAAATCCCCCATATTTGAGTCTCGCTGATAAGAATCTTGCGTTATTATGTTACGTTTGCTCCAGTTTCTATTTTTTTCATAAAAAATAGAACTGTCATAACACCCTGTCTTGTATCTACTTGTCAACGTTACGTAATCACTTGTTTCCTTCACTGTACCCATATGGAAATGCGATGGATATAATGAAGCGTGATAAGGGAAAATATAGTTATAGGAATAATGTATTATTACCTATGCCACCGTGTGGTTCCCGACACCAATACCAAAAAAGAAAAGGACCACTCCATCTCTTTCCCATGGATGTCGTAAAAGGCGACTAAAGGGGTAGGCTTCTTTTTTTAGGCGATGGGCTAGCAACCTGTCACTATTTGAATCTTAGTTTTATCATTAAGCCAAATAGCTGAACATGGTACATCAGTCTTTTCAAGACTGTTGGCTCTGTCTGCCCCACAAGGGATATATACGTGACCATACTGTACTTCCCTGCTAGCTGTTTGTGCCAATCGCTTCTCTTCTCGTGCAGATTGTAACAGTCGATCAACGGAAAGACTAAAACTTAGGATTCTTTTTTTAGGCGATGGGCTAGTAACTTGTCACTATTCTATATATCCTGACTCAATGGGAGACTGTTAGCTCTGTCTATCCAGTTAGAGATGGATACGTGACTATACGTATTTAGTAGTAAAGGGAATGCTTGGCCATGTTGAGGGAACAGTTACCTACAGTCTGAATTTCAATTCCGTCCATCCAAAACTGAGGTCAAACATAAATCAATAATTGCAAAATACCGATAATGTAAGTCTTCAGGAACACATTGTTTGTTGTTTTTGTTAATTGTTGTCTTTGCTTTTTTAATTTTATTTTAGAAACGCAAGTAGAAAGAAAATACAAAGGAACATTAAACAATAGGCAGGCAATATGATCTCAGAAAAGATTTATAGTTAACTAGATGACGCATATTGAAGGATTTTTTATACTCTTTCTTTTTCTCATAATTACTAGTTGTTCGCTGCGAAGTGATCTTGCGAACACTTTCAATTTTTACAAAATTGTGTCAAAAACTATTTTGATGCAGACTTAAAAAAATTCTTGACAGATACGATAATACATTTTAAATTTCATCAAAATTAGACCAACGGCTCAAAAGTTAATTTTTAGGATGATGACATGAGGGATAGATATGGAACAAGCGCCCCGCCCCAGCTTCGCACAAGTAGCATTTATACATGTAAACCTTCCTGTTGAATCACTCTATCTATTAAAACTGCATCAAAATTCTTTGTTCTTTGTGTAGTTTTAAAGATCTAAGCATATATACATCCATGCAGACAAAGGGACAGAGGCGGGAACCGACTTTTTTTAATACTTATTATGTCGTGATAGTGACTAGAGATAGCATAATATCATAATTCTATAACATACTCTGAAAAAAGGAGTATGAACTTTTTCACTTCTTGTAAAATTGACAAAAAGATACTACGATAAATGCGAAAATAAAATTACCTTGGTATATCTACTCGTCCTTTTGATGTCTGGCTGATAACCATGATCAGAGTGAGTCAGGTTTTTACATGAAGCGACTCTTATCTTACCTAAACCTCCGTTACCTTTTCAGAGAAACCTAAACCATATTGCACTAAGGTTACATTTCCCGCTTCCTGAATGACCTGTTTATTCGGTTTCCACACGATTTGTCGATAATAGGCATTGGTACATGCCCGAGGTGGGATTTGAACCTGTGCCTTTGTAACTTTGTGAATGCGTGTAACGCATTTTAACCAAGCACCTCACAGATTCAAACGTACCTACCCGAAACCGCCGAGCTTGCATGAAAAGAGTTATGAATATGGATGAAGCGAAGGAAGTATGCAGAGATCGTGGCAAGTGGAAAGAGGTAGTCTCTGCGTACCCCTCCGGGAAAGAGGCGTGATTTTGTGTATGTATGTATGCACCTCACAAATTCGACCGCCGGCAATCATACGACCTTGCCACATCTATACCCTCTAATTCCCTTTTCTTAGTCTAAAACCGCAAGTTATTGTGAACGCAACCAAAACGGGAACATTATGTGGGAGTGTGTTGATATGTTTTGTGTTCGTAAACTTAGGTTTAATATCCGCCGTGCCGCAACGAAGTTAAGTCAAAGGTACCTCAGACAGTTCTTGATAAATCTTTGCTTTATGGTTTAAGGAAGGAGAGTGTAAGTTTGTATTTTACACAACACATTATTACTTTTGTGCCGTGTGGTTTCCGGCACCAATAAAAAAATAGGACCACTCCATTTCGTTTCCATGGATGTCGTAAAAGGCGAGTAAGGGATAGGCATATGAACTTGTGATACTTCTTTTAGGCGATGGGCTAGCAACCAGTCACTATTGGAATCTCAAATATATCATTCAGCTAAGCTCTGTCTACCCCGCGAAAGTCCAGCCCTCCCCCCAACGGCTCATAATGGCGAATATAGACGTTCAACCGCTCAAATACTTTCGCGCCATACGAGACTAAGACTTCTGCACGAGTAAGTCGGTGGAACTTATTAAAGAGGTAATACAGTAATATGCTGGTGACTGTACCAACAACTTTTGTTCGCAACAGAGAAGTTAATTACTTTTCTTCTTTGAGGTTATTGCAAAGGAAGATATAATTATGCAGCCCACGATATTTCGTGCCATTCAACTTATTTTTAGTCTGCGGTAAGCACATTTCAGGTTTCTACTGTAATAAAAAAAATCCCACGCAGTAATAAGGACTAAAAATGATTGACCACTGTTAAAAATAAGCTATTGAAGAAGTTTCACTGCCAAAACGAAGAAAAGAAAATCGACGTACAAGTTATTTTATTAATAAATGTTTATTTACTTTGGCTTCGTTCCTATGATTTAAAAACTCTGTTTTTTTTATTTATTTTTTATTTAATTAAGTATTCTGTTCCTGCTCTGAGATTTTGTCCTACTCAATATTTGATGCATGTTTTGTAATATAATTTTCGTATATTAAATAGCTGTCACTATTTGAATTCCAATTCTTTCAAAATAGCTGTTAGTATTTTCAAGAAGGCTCTTTCTACCCAGGAAGGTATATAGGCGTGATCATATGTATTTATAATACATGCAAAATTAAAAAAAAAGCAATCTTCGAATCCGTCATAGGTTTTAATAATAAAACATAAAAAAATAAAAAAAAACAGAAATTTTACTCCAAGATAATTCTTTTTGTTTAGTGTAATAACATCAATATAAATTGCATAATGATAAGGATAAACATGTCCTTTGAAATGACCGGGTATCGAACCCGTGACCTCAGGCACAGACCACAACCACTGCACCATAGACACAAAAAAGAAAAAAAATACCAACACAATCATCTGCTCAAAATCTCTTGTATTTCAAACAACGTTTTTCCTCTTGTCTCTGGCACGAACACCATTGTAAATACACAAGTGAACGCACAGACAAAAGAAAAAATCCAGAACGTAATATGGGGACCCATGTCGTCGAGCATTAGAGGGAATACAGCTGACAGGACGAGACCAAAGACCATGGCTATTTGGTACCCGATCATAGTTCCTATCGCCCGAACGTTGGGACTGAACATCTCTCCTGGAAGGGTCGTGGGAATGACTCCGAAACCTAGAAAGATTAGGATACATAATTAACACCTACAATGACGGCCTCTGTGGCGCAGCGGTAATACGCTTGTCTGTGACACCGGAGGTCCCGGGTTCGAATCTCGGTCAGGGCATGATGAGAAACGCACTTTCTCTGATTGGTCTGGGTCTTGGATGTTTATCTATCTAAGTATTTATCGTTAAGTTGGTATCTCGTAACACAAGTCTCGAACTTACTTCGAGGCTGACTCAATATGTGTAATTTGTCCCGTATATATTTATATTTATTATTTATTTATTACCTTTCCCGGAGGGGTAGGCAGACACTACATCTTTCGACTTGCCACGATCCCTGCATACTTCATTCGCTTCATTCACATTCATAACTCTTTTTATGCAAATTCGTCAGTTTCGGGTATTCTTGACCTTTTGCCAGACCGTCCCCGAATGATCAAAGTACAAATAACACAGATTGAGTTAGCCTCGAAGTAAGTTCAAAAGTTGTGTTACGAGATACTTACTCAACGATACTATATTTTATAATAAATACTTATATAGACAAACAACCAACATCAAGGCCAATCAGATAAAATTAATTTCACATCATTACCAAACCAAATTGCCGTGTGGTTCCCGGCACCATTACAAAAAAGAATAGGACCACTCCATCTCTTACCCATTGACGTCGTAAAAGGTGACTAAGGGATGGGCTTGTTAACTTGGGATTCCTCTTTTAGGCGATGGGCTAGCAACCTGTCACTATTTGAATCTCAATTCTATCATTAAGCCAAATAGCTGAACGTGGCCATTTCAAGACTGTTGGCTCTGTCTACCCCGCAAGGGATATAGACGTGACCATATGTATGTAGGTATGTACCAAACCGGGATTCGGACCCGGGACTTGCGGTGTCACATACAAGCGCACGACCACTGCACCACAGAGGCCGTCAAATTAAAATATTTCACTTATGTGTAAATGCAATGATTTTACCTGTTTCTAGTCCAATAAAATATACAATCAAGGATACCAGGGGCAGCCAAAGGATGCTGTCGACGATTATATTACTGGTCCAGCTTAAATACAAGAATACTCCGAGAACGGCCTGAAAATATAAATCAATTAATTGAACTGATTGAATTCGGTTTTTGTTAAAATCTATATTTACAAAAAAAAGTTCAGTCGACTTTAACTGCAGCTTACTAGTGTGTTCTAATGAATAGTGTAATTTTAACAGTAACCAAAATTAGAGAGCTTATCAAATTAGACCCAAAATTTATTCTGAAGACATTATAATTTAACAAACTCTTCAAATAGGACAATAATTTCCAAAAGGGTTTCGCAATAAACAATTGTGAACAACGGACACGATTAATGATTAAGTAGTTAATTAGTTTCTAAATAAGCCTTTGGAGAACTCTAAATTTTGTTATAATATAGAAAAGGTTGTAATAATAAATTTGAGAAAATAATTGTTGAATAAGATTGAGAAGAAACTAGAATCAAAATAATGTGTGACAAGTTAACTTCATCATAAATACGATAGATAAAAAAGACTTTCAGTGAATATAGCGCCATATACACGCGCGAACTTAGCGCTACCTACAAAAGAATACAGGTTTTTCGCAAATTTCACAGAAAGTTACAGTTTTACCGGGATGAAAAGTACTCTCTGTCTTTCTTCAGACTCTTTATTATTTAAGATTGGCTCAGTAGACATGAATGAATAGAAGTACTTATTCATTATTATAATTAACGTGTCATTATTTCATCAAACCACAACAGTAATCTTTTAAACATTTAATAAAACAGTAAAAAAAAAATTGTATGTACAGTAAGTATTTTACACTGAAATGAAACTAGGGACATTTAAAAGAATGATAGATATAAAAAATCTATTTGTTGTCAAATACAATACGTATAGCTGTGTCCGCGACTCCGTCGGGGTGGAATAGTTATTTTGGGCATCATTGAAGCCCTCAAGGATGAATAATATTATTTTTCCGCTTCTATTAGTTGAAGCGTGATGTTATATAGCCTAAATCCACCTCAATAAATGGCCTATTAACCACAAAAAGAATTTACAATTTGAACCAGTAGTTCCTGAGATTAGCGCGTTCAAACAAACAAACAAACTCTTCAGCTTTATAATATTAGTATAGATGAGCTTAAAAGCGAAAATCTAATTCAACTTACCAAACTGATACTGCAAATACTGGTTGAAATCATCAATAACATTTTTCTACCACTGCGCTCAACAAGAAGGGGACAGAAAGTGCTTGCCACGAACTGTGTTAAACCGATCAGTATTGTATCTATACGGGCGTCCAATGACGACCCGGTCATATAGAAAATACTAGTAGCATAAAAAGTAACAACTATAATTCCACTAAGCTGTTGAAGGACAGCTAAGGGCATAGTTATAAAGAACGCTCTTCTATTCGATCTCACTGTAAACAGTTCTTTATAAAGCGAGCCGCTGAACTTTTCCGATTTCGCTCCAGATACGACGAGGTCTATGTCTTCATGTCTATTTAGCGTCTCCAATGTAGAAGCCGCTTCTTTGTCCATTCCTAGAAATTTATGTTGATGCACTTAATTGTATACTAGCGACCGTACCCGACTTCGCACGGGTGGCATTTATAGATATACCTAAACCTTCTTCTATCCAACATTTCAAACAGAAAAACAAAAGAAAGTCTTGGGAGTGTAATCATCATGTTTTATACCAGCACAAATATTTAATCATTTAATTAATTTCCTATAGAGGGGTAGGATGTAGCTACATCTGTCCACCACGATCAATATTGTATGTAATCATACATACATAATTTTATATGGGAACGATATTTATATCATTCTATTTTTGTAGCGGCAACTTAATTTCAACTGTTTAGCTATCAAGGTTAATGAGATACAAACTGGCGACAGAAATAACTTATCCCACTTATGCTAAGGTGATACAAAAGACGGCCTTACTCATTATACAATCTCTTTCAGGCAACAATAAGAACATTTCATGAAGAGGATAATAAGGGAATATTTAGAAAAATAGTTTTGTATCAAGGAAAGCAGGTTTACTAAGCAGATAGGTATACAAGGAGAGTGTGGAGGGCAAGGTCGGAGTGGGGAGGCCTAGACGAACGTATCTTGATCAAATTAAGGACGTCCTGGCAAAGGGTCAAGTCAAGAGTACCCGAAACCGCCGAGATTGCATGAAGAGAGTTATGAATGTGGATGAAGCGAAGGAAGTATGCAGAGATCGTGGCAAGTGGAAAGATAGTCTCTGCCTACCCCTCCGGGAAAGAGGCGTGATTTTATGTATGTATTTAATATATATTAGGTATCTAATACTTATAATTATTGAATGTTGCTTTACCAAAGGGATTACCTTGCATCGCATGAAAGATAGGTGATTCCGGGACTATATAGTGAACGGCTGCTAACTGTGCCAATGCTATCAATAACCCGAGTAAATTAACTGCGTAATAAGGTACAAATGGTCCCACTGAGTAGACCAGCAGGCATCCGAATGTAAGGAATACTCCAGAACCGTTCAGAAGAATACCACGTATATTTGTTGATCTAGAAGAGACAATAATTATACATATAACATATAATCAAATATCCCTTGCGGGGTAGGAAGAGCCAACAGTCTCGAAAACACTGAAAGGCCACGTTTAGCTGTTCGGCTTCATGATGAAATTGACATTCAAATAGTAACAGTTTGCTAGCCCATCGCCTACAAGAGGAATCCCAAGTTTATAAGCCTATCCCTTAGTCTCATTTAACGACAACCTTAAGAAAGAGATGGAGAGTGGTCGTGATCTTTCTTTAAAGTTAGTGCTGGGAACCACACGGCACACATTTTCTGCTAAATCGTCTGTCTATCCCATAAGAAATAAAGACGAGATGTTTACAAAAAGTACTTACGAGATTTCCCCTATGTACATTGATGCTAAAACATATGACATTGATATACCCAAGCCACATATTATTCTGCCAAATATGATAGTCCAAATATTGGTAGCTGATGCTAAAATGAAGTAAGATAGAGAAGTAATAACTGTGCTGATGACCAGGCAAGGTTTACGGCCTTTGGTGTCAGACACATTAAGAATCAGCATAGGTCCTGAAAGTAAAAGAAATCTGTAGTCAATAATTAATAGGTACCATTTATTTATCAGGTTCAAATTTTGCTCACGAGGAAGATGTACTATCTTAGTCCAAAAATGTTTTTCTTTTAACATTTTAGTTATTAACATTAATAAAAAAAGACCCTAAGGCCACATTAAGCTAGATGACGTATTATATACAATTCCAAGATTGACAGAGTCAACTTTTCGAAAACACTGAAAAGCCACATTCATCTGGACGGCTTAGGGATGGCAAAGTGATTCAAATAATGACAATTTCTTACCCATCGCCTTGAAGAAGAATCTCAAGTTTATAGGGAAAGCCCTTGATTGACTATTACAATTTTCATGGGAAAAGAAGCAGCTAGCATGCTTGCTCAATGTGCTCCTATTCCCTTAGTCACCTTTTACGACATCCATCATCCAACATCCTAGACCCACACAGCGCGGAAGACCTATACCGTCTCTTATTTTCTATGTTTTCTTATATATAGATATTATTTATTTATTTTATGTGTTTTTACCAATAATTTGTCCTATGTAGATAGCGGTGGCAGTGAATGATATTAAATTATCCGAAACGTAATTTTTGAATGGCGATTGCTTTACATCACTTAGCTTTATGATTATAGGTGATGACCATCCCAGGGAGTAGCCATTTAGGAGAGGTCCCAGGTATACTGAAATAATACAAAAATATATACATACATAAAATCACGCCTTTTTCCCGGAGGAGTAGGCAGAGACTACATCTTTCCACTTGTAACGATCTTTGCACGATCTTCCACATTCATAACTCTCTTCATGCAAGCTCGGCGGTTTCGGGTACTCTTGACCTGACCCTTTGCCAGGACATCCTTAATTTAATCAAGATACTAAATTGTATAATGAATTTCTGTTGCCTTATATTATTTCGATTCCTTTGGTATATTAAGATAGTACTCACCGCATGCCGTTATAAGCAGTTGTTGTTGATTTTGTAAGAGTAATTTTATGTATCCCATTCTTTATTAAAATTAAAATTTCTTGCTTGATAACGTGATAAATTAGATTTCCCAAATTTGCTGAAAATCAAGATTATAATATGTAAGACGAAATATCATCATACTCCTATTCGGAAATCACTGCTTGTCCGTTAAGCTCTCACGGCTAAACTACAGGACCGATTTTGATGAAATTTTGTATAAACATAGTTAATGAGAGTACGCATTGCCTGTTTTTTTATAAATATAACGAAATTTTGTGCTTCTCTATACTAGCCAAAATTTCAGGTGCTAGCTCAGAAACTTTTGGCTTTGCGGCGACTGTCAGTCAATGAAGACTCACATAGCCACAAAAATCGACAATATTTTATACATATAATCACGAATTTATCCCTTATGTGGTAGACAAGGTCAACAGTCTCGAAAATGATCAAAATAGCGATTCAAATAGCGATAGGTTAACGTCAAACAGACAGGACAGGTTACAATGGCTTAAAAGAAAAATAAAATCTCAACTTCATTAATGATTCGCATAATCGACATTTCGATTTCGATATGACGGCCTCAGTGGCACAGCGGTAGTACGCTTGTCTGTGACACCGGAGGTCCCGGGTTCGAATCCCGGCCAGGGCATGATGAGAAAAGAACTTTTTCTGATAGGCCTGGGTCTTGGATGTTTATTTATATAAGTATTTGTTATAAAATATAGTATTGTTGAGTTATTATCTTGTAACACAAGTTTCGAACTTACTTCGAGGCTAACTCAATCAGTGTAATTTGTCCCGTATATATATTTATACATTTACAATGTGCATGGAAAGAGGAGCAGCTGACACACGACGTTTTCAAAACGCTTATAACAATATGCTGTATATTATACATACATATGGTTACTTCATACGGACGAAGTCGCGGGCGGCCTGTAGTATTAAATATAAGTCATCACACCACGCACAATATCACTTTAGAATTCATATATCTATTTAAAAAATAGGTACTAACATCATAAGTAATTATATACGCATATTTTACAAACGTTTTTTTGAACTTACACAATAAATTTTCCTACCTTTTTATTTCACTTAATCATATTTTTCTTTCATGAAGGAAATTCATACGTGTTATATTTATGAAACATTTTGAACAACTACGTTAGTGATAAAAAAAATCGTTGAATGGGTAGATAAAGTTATCTGTTTGATAATACAAGGAAGAATTAGAATTGGTAGTTTCCGTTTCATTTGCATTTTATAAACATATTAGCTGTTACACGCAGCTTTGCTCGTGAATTTAGATGAAAGAATACAGGTTTTTCGCAAATCCTACTGGAACTGTAATTTTGATCGGGATGAGAAGTGCCCTAAGTCCCTCTCCAGACGATCCACACTATTATTAAAGGGAAATGATTTGTGCCGTGTAGTTCCCGGCACCAATACAAAAAAGAATAGGACCACTCCATCTCTTTCCCATGGATGTCGTAAAAGGCGACTAAGGAATAGGCTTACAAACTTGGGATTCTTTTTTAGGCGATGGGCTAACAACCTGTCACTATTTGAATCTCAATTCTATCATCAAGCCAAATAGCTGAACGTGGCCATTCAGTCTTTTCAAGACTGTTGGCTCTGTCTACCCCGCAAGGGATATAGACGTGACCATATGTATGTATGTATGTATGATTTGTATGTTTGTAATGAATAAACTCAATAACTACTGGACTGATTTCCACGAAATTTGGCACAGATATAGAATAGATCTTTGTGAGTCACGCACTTTTGGAGTTTCCAATAGGAGCGAAGCCCCGCGCAAAACCTGGTTATATACACGAAAAATTTCAGAATTGGTTCAGTAGATAACGCGTAAAGAGACAACAAACAAACAAATAACCTTACTTTCACATTTGTAATAAACATGTGTGGCGCTAAATTCGGCTCGTTTTGTAGGTTTAATTCGTTGTTTTTTGTAAGTGGTGTTAATTTCGTCGTTCTTTTATCGTAAATGGTGCCTAATTCACGCGGCCGAACCTGCGGGTGAAATGTAGTTATATAATAATCCTGATTGCGAAAATCTAAGCGATTCCATTAAAATCGATTTTTCATATCAGATGACGGCTATTGATAATATTTACGTGATAAAATAATATACCTACCAGGATTTACTTTGTTTATTTACTTCAGAAAGAGATACCAATCATATGTATTTAATTACTGTAATACACAAAAGAACTGAATATATTCATAATTGGATAAGTAAAGTTTTCCTTATCTAGGTATTGCCATTTTCTTTTCGAAGTGGTACAATTCAGGGACCACAATTTAAAAAGAGTATGTAGTGTAGTAGGTAATGGTTGGTAATGGGCGCTTAAATAAATGTAAAAAAAAATCGAATTATTTTTGAATGATTAATTATTATGATTAATTACTATGATCAAAAATCTGTAAACTCAAATAAGTACTTTATTTGAGTTATTACTACGATATTAAATATGAAAAAATCTTGTTTTTTGTTTTGTTTGTTTTTTCTGTTTTTCAACATGACCTTTCAGAATTTTTGTGATTTTTGAAGATTTTTTCATATTAAATATCGTATCGTGACTTCTTACAAGGTCATTGCTTTACGTATTAAGATTAAGATGTTGTTTAATTAAGGTCTCCTTCAGTCAACTACTCAGTCAGTATCTGTATCATAGGAAAACTAAGTAAAAATTGTATGGAATATAACTTCACGCGTAGACCGCGTGAAGTCATATTCCATTTCTTTTCTTTTCGGTCTGATAATAAATCACTAAAAAATTTATGAAATCGGGAAGTTATGTGTCAAAAAGTTTACTTATTCAATTGTAGTTTATTAATTTGGAGTTGCTAATAAAAAGATTAAATTTTTTAGGGAGAGGGGAAGATAAGACAAGTCATATCTTATGTAAGCCGTATCAATGTTTGTGAATAATCGAAGAGGTTATGTATGAGTGCGTGTGAGTGCTTACGATTCTTTTCGGAGTTACCGACATATATATAGTCACGTTTATATTCCGTTTCGGGGAAGACAGTGCTAACAGTCTCTCAACTAATATGTTAATGCGAAAGTAAGTTTGTTTGTTTGTTTTCTCTTCACTCATCTTATAAACCAATCTGCTTTAAATTTTGCGTACATATAATTGGAGAAAGACATATGATACTTTTCATCCCGGTAAAAACTATAGTTCCCGTGGGATTTGCGAGAAACCTGTATTCTTTTGTAAGTAGCACTAAATTTTTGTGAGCAAAGCTGCGGGGAAAAGCTAGTAGTCTTTAAGAACTATGAGATACTTATCTTGGACCCCGGCCTCCGGAATTTCGCCAAGTTACAAGTGCAGCTTGGTCCAAGAACTTGCGAAACTTACAAAGGGAATGTGTTAGAACTTTTGTTACGAGACATATTATATTTCCTTTTAAGATACTTACTTACCTGTATTTTTAAGTGTTGAACTTTCTTCTTCCTCCTGGATTTAGTCCCCATCCGCACCACTCTGGAGAGGGGCCCGGGGTATTCCTGTAACCAAGGACCCTGGATTGGGTGAGTCAGGTTTTTATACGTAGCGACTCCCGTCTGACCTCCGCAACCTTTGCTGGAGAAACTAACCCGTGTTGGATCGATCATGATTACATATCCAGTTGTCTGAATGTGCAGGTTTCCACACGATGTTTTCCCTCACCGTAAGAAAATGGGTTAGTATTAAAACTAATGTAAACATCGAATATAGTCATTAGTACATGGTCGAGGTAGGATTCGAACCTGTGTCCTTTTTGCGCCACACTCATTTTAACCTTACCGATTCGACCACCGATGCCCTTCGTTGTTGAACTTTATATACTCATACATACATACATACATATGGTCACGTCTATATCCCTTGCGGGGTAGACAGAGACAACAGTCTTGAAAAGACTGAATGGCCACGTTCAGCTATTTGGCTTAATGATAGAATTGATATTCAAAAAGTGACAGGTTGCTAGCCCATCGACAAAAAAATAATCCCAAGTTTGTAAGCATATCCCTTAGTCGCCTCATACGACATCCATGGGAAAGAGATGGAGTGGTCCTATTCTTTTTTGTATTGGTGCCGGGAACCACACGGCACATACATACTTATGTTTCTTCCGTATGTCCTTCGGGGTATACAGAGTCTCGAAATGGCTGAAAGGCCACGTGCAGCTAGATAGTTTAAATATATATACATTGATGTTTTTAGTCCTTTATAAATTAAATTTATTTGTTTAAGAAACTTGACGTAGTTGAATAAAAGACGCACATGCACAATGGCGGACTTATCTCCCATTTATTCGGTAATCTGGATACTATGAATGGACAGACAATAATACAATTAAATGAATGTTTTAGGGAAAATAATATCAGCTTTTGTTTAAATCATACGCTTTGAATTAAAATTCTATTTTGCGATAGAATGTAGATGCGATAGATAGCCTTTTCAATCTTCTCGAGACAGTAGGCTTTGTCTACCCCGCAAGAGATATAGACGTGACTACATCCCTGGCTTTCTATGTGTTTATCAGCTTTTGTTAACATCATACGGGCGATTTTTTTTAACCATGAATACATATTTTCATATCTATATGCCTGGCGGGGTAGGCAGGGTCAACAGTCCAGAGAAGGCTAGAAATTTAAGAAACAATGACCATTCCCTTGATTGGCTGTTACAATCTGCACGGACAGAGAAGCAGCCGACACGCACTATTGTTTTTAGACAAACCAGACCTATTCATGTATTTTTCCCTTAAGTAGTCGTCTTTTGACATGAAAAAGAGATTGGCCCTATTGTAAAGTGCTGTAAACCACACGGCACCATTATTAATATTCTATAGTAAAACTTAGCGTTACATAAGTCTTACTTGGAACTTACTAACGACATACATCACCGCCTCAATATGGCCGTGACGTGAACCTTTGTGTGAAACCTTAAGTGTACAAAGTTAGTCAAGTTTGAAGAGTAATGTTTTGAATTATTTATTATACGAATTTACTACCAATAATAAATTTAAATACTATCCGTAGCCCGCGACTGCGTCCGCCGTAAAATTAAATATGTAGCATTAATAACTTTGCCCGCGACTTTGTCCGCGTGGAATAGTTATTTTGGGCATCATGGGCATCAAGGATGAATGATTTACCCCGTTTTTTCACATTTTCCATTTTTTCTTTGCTCCTTATAGTTGCGTGATGTTATATAGCCTAAAGCCTTCCTCGATGAATGGTCTATTCAACGCAAAAATAATTTTTCAATTCGTACCAGTAGTTCCTGAGATTAGCGTGTTCAAACAAACAAACAAACTCTTCAGCTTTATAATATAAGTATAGATAGTATAGATTATAGTATAGATTACCCGATAACCTGCTACCTGTATTAACTTAGCTATGCGGTGAACAAATAAGCTGTGAAGATGTGACAAATCAACTTACTTTCACATACATATATACATACATATAATCACGTCTGTGTCCCTTACGGGGTACACAAAGCAGTCGAATTGGTAAGGTGCCCGGTTAAAATGCGTGATGCGCAAAAAGGCACAGGTTCAAATCCCACCTCGGCCATGTACCAATGACTATTTTTAAAGTAATGTAAATTAGTTTGTAAACTTACCGATGCTCTTACGGTGAGGGAAAATATCGTGAAGAAACCTGCACATTCAGAATCCAATACTGTTTAGGTTTAGGTACCAGCAGAGGTTGCGATGGTCAGATCTTCGTGTAAAAACCTGACTCAGTACAAAAGCCATAGTCAAAGGCATACCCCGGGCTCCTCTCCAGAGAGGTGGGATGCAACCTGGAATATGAATAACAGGATGAATAAAAAGATTCTGTCACAAAAATAATTATAATGGTGGGTGGTTCCCGGCACCAATACAAAAAAAAATGGAACCACTCCATCTCTTTCCCATGGATGTCGTAAAAGGCGACTAAGGTATAGGCTTACAAACTTGAGATTCTTTTCTTAGACGATGGGCTAGCAACCTGTCACTATTCGAATCTCAATTCTATCTTAAAGCCGAACGAAATTAGCTGAACGTGGCCTATCAGTCCGCTCAAGACTGTTGGCTCTGTCTACCCCGCAAGGGATATAGACTTGATAATATGTATGTATGTATGTAATAATAATAATGGTGGGTTCTTACCGAGTTCTGGGTTTGGTCGCTTGGCTTAGTCCCAAGCTGTTCGCGATCATTAGTTTAAGTCAGACAGATTTGTTTAGTCCGATTCGTAGCACCTTAGATCTTGAGCCATAGATAAAGGGGAAAACAAATGAAGGCTGACTTAATTGTTGTACTTAATAGCTTTAACCCCAAAGCCCGCGTTAAGGTGAAATTTCCCGTTCCCGCGGGAATTTATATTCAAATAGACGTTGCATGCGACTTTGTATCTATTAATTTTAATAATTTATTTATATATTTATAAACTTAAAAAAATAAAAATAGAACTTAAACTAAAGAGAAATTTAGTATAAGGGCACTACTGATTATGTTATTTCAATGTCTGAGCTTTATTACAGCAAAGTTTCATGAAAATCCGTTCAGTAGTTTTTACATCAAAGAGTGACACATCACACATCCTTGCTTAGGATTCGTACAAAATTTTATCAAAACGATGTAATTTTTTTTTAATATTATTCTTATTGGCGTTACTCCCGCTTATTTTTGTGAGTCTGCTTTACTACTATACCGATTACGATGAAATTTGGTATGTAACTAGCTGAAGACTCGGAATAACACATAGGCTTTTATCGCGGAGTTTCCGCGGTATTGATTGTTACGTTATGATAGGGTTTCCATGCGGACGAAGTCGCGGGCGGCCTCTTATCATTAGATTAGTCGCTTCCCACACTATATGGCGACCCTGTCAGGATTTGACCAGGGTCACCGTTGTTCATTCAGGCACGATAACGGTCTAACTACCGCATTTATATTAACTTAACGCCACAAGTCACAAAAATAAAATCACTCAACGCTATCAGTCAAAAACAGCGAAGGACCTAAATCACGCAAGCAAAGATTTCACGGATTGGAGCATATATACAACCTCCGAGCATATAACAACATCGTCTGTCGCGCGGTTCCCCAGGCATAACACCTAGCCTGGCGGAAGATCTTCCCTTTGGTGGCGGTCGAGCCGAATCATCGCTCCCGTTACACCTATTTCAAATAAATAAAGTAACTTATTTATTCATGTTACCAAGTCAAGGTGTGTCAGGGCTGAAAATCGCTTATCTAACTTATCAACAGCATTAAATTAAGGAACAGTGAGATGGAGCGGCTTATTGTTAGGTCATCTTTGTTATCTGATGTATTTAGGTAAATTTCTATATAATTTTTATTTTCTTTATTATTGTTTAAGAGCCTCCGATGGTGTTTAAATGAAACTTAGTGGCCTGTATAGAAATAATTTTATTGGACTGTTAAGAAAACAGATGATAATTTACAGAGTACATACATACAAACATACATATGGTCACGTCTATCATCAGTCATCTAGCTGATGATAGAATTGAGATCAATTCTATCATCAGCTAGCAACCTGTCACTATTTGAATCTTCAAATAGTGACAGGTTGCTAGCCTGTCGCCTATAGGAAGAATCCCAAGTTTATAAGTCACCTTAGTCGCTTTTTACGACATCCATGGGAAAGAGATGGAGTGGTCCTATTCTTTTTTCTATTTGTGCCGGGAATCACACGGCACTTTGTGCCGGGAACCACACAGCAATATTTGAAACCTCCATATTTTGTCCCAAAGAGTTATCCATCTTGTCAGCAGACGATGTCAGTGCTGTGACAAGACATTAATTAGTCCCAGGTGAACGAACCCCGAAAAAACCATTAAGTTTACTATTTATAGTGATTTATTAGTGCTGAGTTGTGGCTATTTGAGTTCGTTCATATTCATTCAAGCATTTTCTGATATAACCTTTTAATTAAGTGTGATGAATAGTATAGAAATAAAGTTTTAAAAAATCGTTGAAAATTTTAAATAGGTACACTATAAAACCTGTGTAGCTGGAGCGATGTTTCGGCTCTACCTCCACCAAAGGGAAGATCTTCCGCCAGACTAGTTGTGAAGCCTGGGTAACCACGGCTCCGACGATGTTGAGTCGGAGTTGTATTTATGCTGCAATCCGTGAAATCTTTGTTTGCGCGATTTAGAATCTTCGCTGCTATTGGCTGAGCGCGCCTTTTTCTTCGCTATGATTAACAGTTGGTGTGTGTCATTAATGATATCGCCACACCTGCATGAAGAGAGTGGTGAATGTGGATGATGCACCCCGCAAAGGATATAGACGTGACTATATGAATATTTTTATGCGCGTCGCGTGACGCCCTTATGTAATTTAACCCTAAATATTTTCAAAGCCTTATAAACCTTAAATCTTAGGTCTTATAAACCTTTGATTAAATTTCGTCGACACAATACACTGAAACAGCTACTGAAACTGCTTTTAATCTTGAAATCATTTTCTGCATTGAGGAGGAAATGTGAAGGAAATTTAGATGAAAAAGTAACGAGATGTCAATGGATGCGTGGGCTTGACAATTCGGATTTATTTTTGTGTATACAAAAATAAACAGACTATATATTGCGAAAGAAAAAAATCTATTTTTAATCTTTATGTTGTAGTTAAGTAGCCAACAGCTGACCGTGGACTATCAGTTTTTTTAAGACTGGCTCTGTCTGCTACGGGATAAAGACGTGATTACATGTACATATGTATGTAGTTTATTATAAAAATATTGAAGTAAGTTTACCCGTTTATTAGTAACGTGCAGTTTGTAAAAGTTAATCCATCGAAAGGCTAATAAACTTGGGATTCTTATTTTAAGCGATTGGCTGGCAACCTGTCAGAGTTTGAATCTCAATGCCATCATTATGCCATACAGCTAAACGTGGACCTCTAGACTATTGGCTCTGTCTACCCCGTATAGGATAAAGAGGTATTATTAAGTTTTAACGGCAATGGTTGGCAATTGAACTAATATACGTTACAAAGAAAATTTACATACGAGCAAAACAATAATTTTGTAAAATATTAAATTTAACAAAACCAATAAACGACGTATCTTTTAATGTCTCGTATTATCTTTTCGCTCGAACGGGTTTATATTCAACAGAATAAACTGTTTGTGCCACAGAAACAGGAGGCATGAGATATTACCAGTTTCGGGTGACTAACTTATTGATTTTTTTGGGATTCCATTCAATAACTACTAATTTTCAGTGTACATAAATATATGTATGTTATCACGTCTTAATCCATGGCGGAGTAGACAGCGTGGATAGTCTTGAAAGAGTGATAGGCCACGTTCAGCTGTTTGGCTTAATGTTAGAATTGAGATTCAAAGAGCTGTTTGGTTCAATGATAGAATTATAGTGACAGGTTGCTAGCCCATCGCCTTAAAGTAGAATCCCAAGTTTATAAGCCTATCTCGTAGTCGCCATTTACGACATTCATGGGAAAGATACAGACATATCTTATTTTATCTTTATTTATTTGACGAAATATTCGTATTGAAATCATTCATGTTTTTTACAGTAGAAAATGTCCATGATTTATATTTAGGAGATCTATATTTGACGGCCTCTGTGGCGGTAGTACGCTTGTCTGTGACACCGGAGGAGGTCCTGGGTTCGAATCCCGGCCAGGGCATTATGAGAAAAGAACTTTTTCTAATTGGCCTGGGTCTTGGACGTTTATCTATATAAGTATTTATTATAAAATATAGTATCGTTGAGTTAGTATCTCGTGAAACACGTCTCGAACTTACTTCGAGGTCAACTCAATCAGTGTAATTTGTCCCGTATATATTTATTATATTACATTTGTAAATTGAAATCCGGTGAAAATGGCGAAAAATTGGCGACCAATTTTCCCCTTCTTGTCTAGTCAGCTCGCAGATTTAACAATCGACTCCTTAGAGGAAACAGAAGTCAAAGCGAGGTGAATTTCTTTGTCTGCATAAAATCTAATCCAGTATCACTACATAGTATAAAACAAAGTCGCTATTTTAGTCTGTTTGTCTGTATGCTTAAATATTTAAAATTACGCAACGGATTTTGATGCGGTTTTTTGTAACAGGTAGAATGATTCAAGAGGAAGGTTTTTATGTATAATAACATTTATAATTTTGCACCCGTGCGAAGCCGGGGCGGCTCGCTAGTAGAAAAATAATTGCGAAAACCCTCCTAAAGTTGGTCACCCGACATGGTCCTGAATCACTCTCCCTGATTTATGCAGTACCTAACAACATCATTCTTTAGATAGACTAACGGAATGGAACGCTTAAAATATTGCCAAAATAAATCCAATTTTGTATAATTTACTAATTCATCTGAAACTCGAATAGGCCGTGGTACAGAGGTAAATTCATCTTTCGTAAAAAAAAAGACAAGCGGCCCGCCACGGCTTCGCCCGTGGTATGTATAAGTACATATATATATATATATAGCCTATACAATTAACGTATAAAGTACATTTGAAAAATGAAAAAAAAATATGCTTTGTGTGTGTGTGTGTTTTTGTCAATAATTAAAGTTACAAACTTAATTTTTTTATAATAGTGATATAATCACTTCATAATATACAAAATACATACTTGTATATATCTGTCTGTATGTATGCGCTAATCTAGGAGTATTATGGAATTAGTTATTGGCCCTAGAAAGATACCTTATCTTTTTTAAATTAAACATAACTTACTTCATTCTGTAAATAAACCCTATAAATTGATTGAAAAATTAAAATACCTCGACTTAGAGTTAAAAATTATGCGTCAATTTTGCGCATGAGTATCTTTTCTGTACTACATAATAATTATGATTATCTTTATAGGGTTTGACTATTTCTGATATCTCTGATGTTTTTAAATATTAAGAATAACTTTGCGGATCGCTAATCCTGCATGATTTGTCACGTACCTAAAAAAAATAAAAAAGAATTGAACTAAATGACACGAGGACCATCTTCGTCCCTTGTGACAATTGGTTCTGCCTACCACATAGAATTCAACGCAGATTCTACAACGCACGGCGTAGAAATTCTACAAAATCGGAACAAGCAAATAGAGATTTCAGAACAAAGGTTTCACTCAAAAAATAGGGAACGTGTGGCCATAGCGCAAAAGCACAAAAATCTAAAAAAAATGCAGCTGAAAATCAACATGACCCGGCAAAGTGAATAAAAATTCTAGGGTTCGAATAAAAACGCTGAAACTTAAAATACGGTATGGGTACTGTTGGTTTCACCAGTAACGTCATACGCCATCTGCCAATCAGAGCGAAGGATGCGTCGCGCTCAACTAATACATACATACATATGGTCACGTCTATATACCCTGTGGGGTAGACAGAGTTACGTGGCCTAACAGTCTTGCATAGACTGATAGGCCACGCTCAGCTATTTGGCTTAATGATAGAATTGAGATTCAAATAGTGACAGGTTGCTAGCCCATCGCCTAAAAAATGAATCCTAAGTTTGTAAGCTTATCTCTTAATCGCCTTTTACGACATCCATGGGAAAGAAATGGAGTGGTCCTATTCTTTTTTGTACTGGTGCTGGGAACCACACGGAACAACTACAATAAATTATTGCTCCAGCTATATTTCTATTGGCAAACAGAAATTCTGAAAATCTCACCTATCTTAAATGTAGAATAAAAATTAACAAATGAATATCTGAGAATTAACTACAGCAACGTTGGAAGGAGAAGGTCTAGACAGACATACTTGAGTCCTATCGGTGACGTTCTGTTCTAGGGACTGTGTAATGTAAAGATTTTTTCAGTTTTCATTTGCTTTTAAAAGGATTTTTTTTTCTTAATTCTTTAATGTATTTATTGTAAAAACCATTATGTATAATCAAATATTTCATTTCTCAGATTTCAATTAGGACATAGGTAACGTTTATTTCTGGAATTCATATGAAAGTGAACTAATCTTCTGACATATCAAGGTACATTACAAAATGGTGGGTTTGATTTTATTTTAATTTTACAATTCTGCCAAAGTTCAACTCTGCAGACGCCGTATAGAGAGAATTTCGAAATTACCTTGCGACAAAAAATTTACGGCATGTTTCGTTTTATGCAAGCGGAGCCGTAGGCGTCTTCTAGTTGTATATATTATTCATTAATTCAGTCAGTCAGTCATACATTTAATACACAAAAATGTACCTACTTGTTACTCTTTACCAGTCTACGAGGTGATCAAACAGAAAAACTTATTATCATTTCATTAAAACACGCTTTTAAACTTTTATCATAGGAATTTTGATATATAACCGATCTGTAAGATGTAAATCTCTCACGCCCGCAGGGAAATTTAACTTTGTTCTGATACCACGCAATTGAAACTCAATTTCCTTGGCTGTGACCTATGTAAGTACTCAAGGCCTGATTAAAATAGAATAGAATAGATTTATTATCACTTATTGACGTCACATCTCTTAAATCTAATTATAACTAGGTACTTCCGCTTCCAAAGCGCATGTGTAGAAGAAACGGCGGAACAAACTACACTGCAGCATTTTCATCGGACGTCAATATACAAATATAGATATCTTAAACCTAAATCATGGACGAATGCACATTGTCTACATTAAAAAACATGAAGAATGTTGAACTCGTTATTTCAATACGAATATTTCGTTAAATAAATAAAGATAAAATAAAATACCGTTGCGTTAGTTACCTATCAACACTGTTATATGTTCTCACGTCTATTTCTCATTGGGGCAGACAGAGATTTCTATTTTTTGCAAATAAATGGGTTATCGTAGGAAGCTTAAATTGCAAAAGCAACTATTTGCATTTAAAAGTGTTAAGTAAGACTTAAGCTAAAGTCCGCAATGCTAAAATGAATGTTTCACTCATAAAATTACCTACTCATGAGAAATTTCTTTTCACTCAGTCAGTCAAAGTAGGTCAGATACATACAAAAGGCACGTTCATCCAAGTTTCAATTCGAAAATAGTGAATGCCTTCAGAAAATTGTACTTCGGCAAATAGTTCTGCAGTAAGCGAGGTGAATATGGAATTTCTGAAGATAATAATTATTTCATTCATTCATTCATTCATTCATACAATCACGCCTTTATCCTTTGCGAGGTAGACACAGCCAACAATCTAGAAAAGACTAAAAAGTCACATTCAGTTGTAGGGGCTTAATAATAAATAAATATATACGGGACAAATTACACTGATTGAGTTAGCCTCGAAGTAAGTTCGAAACTTGTGTTACGAGATACTAACTCAACGATACTATATTTTATAATAAATACGTATATAGATAAACATCCAAGACCCAGGCCAATCAGAGAAAGTTCGTTTCTCATCAAGCCCTGGCCGGGATTCGAACCCGGGACCTCCGGTGACACAGACAAGCGCACTACCGCTGCGCCACAGAGGCCGTCAAATAATAAATCGTTTCGTCAAATAATAGACCTAAGATTCAAATCAGGATAGTTCTTTGGATCGTTTTTTGCAGTAGCCCGCTTGTTTTCAGTCGATCGGTGACCACGGATCATTGTAAAATGATTCGAAACATCCAAGATTAAGGTACGTTACATGCGCGTTTAATTCCTACTTATATTATTTTATAAACAGTTCTTTAGAAGAGATATATTGAAACGTGAATAACTTATTATTATTTTTAAGAGGTAGTCTCTGCCTACCCCTCCGGGAAAGAGGCGTGATTTTATATATGTATGTATGTAGTTCCTTAGAACGTGGATAAAGAGACTGTCTTCGATCTTATGACCGAAGCAAAATGGAAAGAGATAAGTAGGAAAGCGGACCCAAGGCTCCGCAACATAGTGGCGGTGAGTGTGACTGGATCATGCCAAGATGAGAGAAAGACAAAAGACTATTACACAGTAGGAAGGTTGTATCTCACGTAACTTTTGTAAAAAAAAGAACCGCCTCCGATCGATATCCTCCTTTGCGCATAACAAACACTTTCCTGAAAACCGCATCAAAATCTGTTCAGCAAAACGCGAGATAATTGCGGACATGTATTCATAGTACCTACATTCATACATACATGCAAACACAGTACACGCATACATGCATGAAAATATAGTACATGCATACAGACATGCAAACATACAGGTTAAACTGAGAACCACCTGTTTTTGAAGGCGGCGTTGGCGGGGGCTGTTAATAGCCGTGCTTATTATAATTTGTCAAAGTAACTTGGGGTATTTATAATATAATAAGCACTTATATGTCTTAAAAACAGGTTCATTTGCCCCGAGTGACAAGGTTACAGGGGTTAAGCTATTGCTTACCATCTACATATGTCTAAAAAGCGCTAAATGGCCAATATTTTAAAGAAAAAGCGCAAGAGACTATTTAAATATGTTAACAAATTTTGGAAATCACAAATTGTCGAAATTTATAAAAATTTAGAGTTATTAGATTGAAAACTCTTATACTTATACCTTCCTTTTTTTGGTTGCCTATTCCGCTACATTTAAATTAACATTCAAACCACCCGAAATATTTAAATTACCGAACATTTTGATGCGTGTACCACCTTAAACTACATCTAGCTTATCATCAGGTATAATTGAGGTGGGGAAATTAATTATATATCAATTTTCAGTAAAAAAAAATAAAGTACTGCCAGAATGTTGCAAATGAGATGCAAGACTTCGAACTTTAAGCGAACTCCGAACTTATCCTTAAAGCGCTAGATTTAGCACCGAAAGTGCCAAGTTGGCAACACTGAGAAAAACCGCACACGTGTCTCAGGTTCAACGGAATCGCACCTTAAGATCCGGAACCCATCAAATCATTTCGCTTGATAGATCTTTAATTACTTTAAGACGTTATTCCCAGGAGCGTTGCATACAACATTCGATTAGCAGATTAACTGACCTGGTGATGTTGGAATTTCCACCAGCTAATTTAGTTTATGTTAGTTACGGGTATTAGTGGATAGTAACATGTAACACTGCAATGATCTCATTACTATTCAGTCATAAGTGAACGTCGCCTCAAGGTCTTTTTAAGACTGTCTACCCCCTAATTGATGAAGACGTGTAGGTATCAAATAGTCGAAGGTCGAATAAAAAAGCTTGATGCACAAAGAGCAACAGGTACAAATCCTACAGGGGCCAAGTATTTTATTGATTTTTGTCTTAGCTTAAATTAGTCTGAATGCTAACTGAAGTTCTGACGGTGAGGGAACACAACGTGAGGTACCTGCAAATTCTGATCACTAGATGTGGCCTGATCTTGCCCTGTAAAGATTGTGGAGGGCAGACGGTTGTCGCTTCTAGTTAAAACCTTACCCAATCCAGGTTCAAGGTCAGAAGGACCAACCCGGACTACTCTCCAAGACAAAATTGAAAACATCAATTTGATATGTGCATAGAATATTTTTTAAGATCTTCAGCTAAAAATTAATTTCCCAGCGGGTATCATGCACTGCCTAAAAATAAATCTTCATTATGTAATTTTGAATTTAATTTCCCCAAAGAAGATATTCATTCCTTTTATTCAGCCATTCTTTCGACTCATTCTGATTTTTGGTTTCCTTTTGTTAATATTTTCATTAATTTAATCGTCTGAAGCCGCCTACGTTGGCCATACAATCTGTCACTATGTTTAAAGGTGTATTCGACATTAACGAAAAAAATTTCAACAACATTTGATCAACACCTGAATACATACATACAATCACATATATATCCCTTGCGGGGTAGACAGAGCCAAAAGCCTTGAAAAGACTGAAAGGTCACGTTCAGCTGTTAGGCTTAATGATAAAATTGAGGTTGGAAGAGAAAAACTGTGACAGGTTGCTAGCTCATCGTCTAAAAGAAGAATCCAGCCCAAGTTATCAGCCCAAGGATCAAAGTTATGAGCCTATCCCTTAGTCGCCTTTTACGACATCCATTGGAAAGAGATTTAGTAGTCCTATTTTTTTCCATTGGTGCCGCATCCCGCAAGGGACATGATTGAAAAACATGATTATATGTATGTATGAGTGTCAATGGTAAAACTATTAATGTGCCTGACTAAAAGGTGTGATGTGTGACTTCCTAAACGAGTAAACCGTTCTTTATTGCTAAGCGATGTTCTTATTTCCATAAGACACTATTCCTATAAGACATAAGACATCGCGATGTTCTTATTCCCAAACATCGTGAGGAAACCTACACATTCAGACAAGTAGTCAAGCGACGCTATCAGTGAAAAACAGCAAAAAGTCTGAATCGCGCTATCAATGATTTCACGGATTGCAGCATATATACAATCTCCGAAACTACATCGTCTGTCGCGCGGTTCCCCAGGCATCACACCTAGCCTGGCGGAAGATCTTCCCTTTTGTGGCGGTCGAGCCTGAACCATCGCTCCTGCTACACCGGGTTCTAACTAAAGACAACTATGGATGCAACTGAATCACACAGATGATAAATGTTTACTTTCTCAATTGTTTGATCTAAAACGTTTCCCGTGGGTGAATAATCCGTGCGGTTCTATATAAACATGCCATTAATTAGCACAAACAAACATTCGGATATACTATAGCTACGATTAACAGCCAATTAATATTTAACAATAACAGTAATTAGACATACCATACGAAAGTGGTGGTTATTGTTACGGTACACCAAATTCATTATTAGTGATGTCACCGTGATTTTATAAATATCGATACGATCTTAGTATATTAATCTCATAATTATGTTTGATGAATCTATATCGATAAAAAGTTATATTGTTATTATATTTTTAATTATCTTTGTCGTTTATTGTTTAATTCTTTTCGGCTAAAATGTACTACTCTGTCAAGAAAGTAGCAGGAAAAGATCAATAATACACAAACTGTTTGTTATTCATCCAAATTTATTTTATCACCTTCAAAATATGCTCCTTTAGAAACGATACACTTACGCCAACGAATAATCCAATCATCAAAACATTTTTTAAACGCTGTTTCCGGAATTGAGGTCAGTTCTCGCCGCGAATTCTCTTTTATGTCTTCTACCAATGGAAAACGGGTGCCACGAAGTGGTAATTTGAGTTTAGGAAAAAGAAAAAAGTCGGCTGGAGCCATATCTGGTGAATATGGTGGTTGCTCGATGGTATTTGTTGAGTGTTTGGTTAAAAATTCGTTCACAATGATGGCCTTGTGCGAAGGTGCATTATCATGGTGCAAAATCCAAGAATTTTCTTTCCACAAATCTGGCCTTTTTCGTCGGATTTGCTCTCTTAAACGCCGCATAACACTCAAATAATATTCCTTATTTACCGTTTGACCTTCCGGCAAGAATTCCGAGTGCACAACACCGCGATAGTCAAAGAAAACAGTCAACATGACTTTGACTTTTGAACGACTTTGGCGTGGTTTTTTCGGTTTCGGTTCAGTTGGAAGGCGCCACTTCGAAGCTTGTTGACTAGTTTGCATGTCAAACTCGTAAACCCACGTCTCGTCACCAGTAACAATGCGTTTCATGAATGTTGGGTCGGAATTGACTCGTTCTAGCATGTCCTCAGCGACTCTCATGCGATTGAGTTTTTGAAAAAAATTCAGGTCTTTTGGGACTAGCCGAGCGGCAACATGTTTCATACCCAAATTATTAGTTAAAATGGTACGGATCGACTCGTGAGATACAGAAAGTTCGGTGGCTATCTCTCTCAAAGTTGAATGAGGATTTTCAGTCACTATTTCCTTCACTTTTGCGATGTTAACTTCAGTTGCAGACGTTGATGGCCTACCAGAGCGAGGCAAATCTTCCATCACATCTCGACCGCTTTTGAACGCTTTGTACTACTCATAAGCACGAGTTTTTGATAAAGTCGATTCACCGTAAGCCTTCTGTAACATTTTCAGTGACTCCGAACACGATATTCCATTGGCAATGCAAAATTTAAGACAAACTCTTTGTTCGATGTTTTTATCCATTATGAAATTAGCAATACACACTAGATATGATATAACTAAAAATAGCACTGTATTTAATGTAAACAACAGATGCAACTCAAACTCCGCGCCAAAATGGAAAACAGTTGTGCCAATCTAACAACAACAAAAAAAAACAAAAATTTGATTTTGGAACCATAAATAAATAATCCATTCCCGATACTTTTCTGACTGAATGTATAATGTGGGTTTGATATTGAAATTTTACAGTAATCCGCGACTTCGTCCGCGTGAACAAAGAAATTTATAAAAATCTAATGTCAAAACTTAAGTAGATTTTTCGTGAAATTATAACAAACACGTTTATAATACTCGTGTTATAAAGATAGAATTTTTTCTTTTTTCTTTAAACAGAAATCTATATAAAAGTTATTATAATATCTGCCGACCCCAAAAAATATTCAATACCAGGATTAAAACTTGCTCTAATCAGTCACATGGTACATTCGCGCGCAGTTATGACATCAATTCATTGCCATGTCATGTGTCAAGTTGACTATTCAGTTCAAAATTGAGTCTATCAGTAATTTACTGATGGACAAACATGGAAACGTCAATAGATTGGTTGGATGCAACAATCAGACTCACAAATTGAATTGCAAACTGTTATTGATTGCAGTTTTGGTGCATATGTTTCAATATGAGAAATAAAAATGGATAGAGAGTCGATGTTCATGAACATCACTACGTAGTTTAAAGAAAAGTCGCTTCCCGCGTCTGTCCCTATGCCTGTCTGTATGTATGCTTCGATTTTTAAAACTACACATTGATTTTGATGCAGTTTTTTTAATAGAGTGATTCAAGAAGAAGGTTTATACGTATAAATTTTAGCCATGCGAAACCGGAGCCAGTCTCTAGTTAAGTATGAAACTTAAAAAATGTACCGTTTCCGAGAAGCTAACACACATATCACGGTTTTTTTTTTTCAATTCTAATTCAATATTTTTATTCAGTATTATGAGACATTTTAAACATCACTCAATTATTGTCATATTTTTAGTTTCACAACTTTGGATGACGTCAGATAAATTACTTAAAACTAAGTTTACTACCGCTTCCAAAGCGTTAGTGCAGAAGAAGGGGTAACATACTGCATTACAGCATTTTCTTCAATAATGTCAACTTCAGTTAAATGTAATTTAATTTAATGTACATTTCAACCCTTAAGTATCATCCTCACAAGGTAGACTGAGCATATAGGCACTATTTTTATAGATTTTTATAGACCCGTTTGACTGGTGATGGAATATGAATGAAAAAGTTGCTGGCAAATTACCTAAATGTTTCTTTTCTGAATTTTTCCATTAGTTTGCACGCTAGCATTATATAGGGAAGGGAAAACATCGTAAGGAGACCTTCTCGTTTCAGCTAATTAATTCATAATGGACACAATCTGTTTAGGTTTCAATGCTTACTACATGATGGAGACGAGGTATGAAAAGCTCCGTGTATATAATAAGTATGCACATACATACGCGTACATATACGCAAACATACATACATACAATCATATAATCACATCCTTATCTTTGAGAGCATCAGTGGTCGAATCAGTAAGGTGCCCAGTTAAAATGCGTGTTGCGTAAAAAGGCACAGGTTCGAATCCCACCTCAGCCTAGTACCAATGACTATTTTCGAAGTTATGTACATTAGTTTGAATACTAACTGATGCTCTTACGGTAAGGGAAAACATCGTGAGGAAACCTGCACATACAGGCAACCGGGACTAAAGCCAGGAGGAAGAAGAATCACGTCTTTAGAGTAGACAGAGCCAGTCTCGCAAAGACTGCGAGGCCACGTTCAGTAAAATGCCTTAGAGACGGAATTGAGATAATAATATATGTATATCTTACTGAGTAGACAAAGCCAATAATATTTATACTTTTAGCCACTGCTTCTACTTGTATACTGCACGCAATGAATTCCTGATCCCGCAGGGACTAAAAAAAAGTTGTTAAATGTGTTTCATAATCAGTTAAGTGGTGTAACTTTTGCATTTATAATATTAGTACGGATGGATATAGGATCTACTTGTATTTTTAACAATTAATCAAATAATCGATATATCGACTAGTTTCTATCATAACAACACTATCCGGACCATATTAAATTAATTTAACAGGCGATGCGCACTGCGCGCATTCGGGTGTGGTTTCACGTTAGGGTAACTGAGCGGATTTTTCATGAATTAATAACTTTTACGAATATATTCGACTTTTTGAATGGATTTAACTGTGTGTGAATTATATTTTTTACAAGCTGTTCGACTAGGGTTTCATTGCAATGGGAATTTCGGGAAAATATAAGCAGTTACTATCTGATTCTCACTGATTATACCTATCTCTTGCGGGGTGGACAGAGCCAACAGTTTTGAAAAGACAGATAGGCCACGTTCAGCTGTTTGCCTTAATGATAAAAATGATGATTGAATATTTAATAATTAATTAAATATTTTAGATTTTCTCTTCAACAAAAAATAGTCCAGTACGTTAATAATGGACTACTTGATCTCAAGCAAAAACAACAATTGATCCTAAAGCTAAGGGCTACTTACTTGAGGAGCATATTAATTGATAAACCACATAGGCAGCTTTGTTCTCGAGTAATAAATTACTTTCGCTCGATCACACATTAACGAAAATACGGAATAAAATGGCACACACAAACGGACATATTTTTTTAAATTCTGCAAGCAATCTAAGGAAATGTCTGACGATGCTGCCTCTGTTGACCCTCTTTGAAAGGACAGGCAGAAGAAATCCTGGCTTGGCGTCGCAAAAGATATGCGAGCTGGACTTAACACTGAGGACGCCGAAAATCGGACAAAATGGAGAGAAGTCAGAAGGCGGCCCTGAAGCATTGCTAAGGAGTACAACTTTCAATAATTATCATAATACTTTCAATAAAACAGACAAAGTTCGTATCAGTAATGAAGTATTAATATAGGTTAAGGAGGTAATCAGCCCTCATGTTCGTGACATTCGTATTGAAACAACTAGTTCTACATTCATTCATGTTTTTTAATGTAGACAATGTGCATTCGTCCATGATTTAGATTTAAGAGATCCTTATTTGTATATTGACGTCCGATGAAAATGCTGCAGTATAGTTTGTTCCGCCGCTTCTTCTTCACATGCGCTTTGGAAGCGGTAGTAGTTATAATTAGATTTAAGTTATGTGACGTCAATAAGTGATACCTTGTATCCAATTTTGAAAATAAATCTATTCTATTCTAACATATGTCTGTCCACGCCGCTGCCGGGCCCAGGTAGAAGGGGCAGGCCGAAAAGATCATGGCTGGACATCGCAAAAGATGATATGCGAGCTGAAATCTGAGGACGCCGAAAACCGGACTAAGTATAGAGAGAAAAGTCGGGAGGCGCCGGGTCCCGAAACACTTCTGTGAAGAGTGCAACCGAGAGTGTGTGGAGAGTGGAACACGCAGAGATGCATGAGAGAGAAAGGTTAAGTAGGCATTACTAACAACGTTGGACCATATAAAATACTAATATTGATTGTATTATTTAAGAAATAGTTTAAAAAATAAAAAGTAAAAAAAATGTTTTATAAAAATCTTCTTTGAAGAGGGCCTTTACATTTAAGTCTAAAATGCCAAATGTAAGTACTCGTACATTCATAACATTTTAAGCTAAAGTTTTTATTCATGAATGTATTCTTTATGTAAAATGAAATTAGACTCTCAGAATTATAAGGACTTATTTAGATAGATAGATAGATAGATAATTCATTTATTTGATTTGCTACACACAATTTACAATGAACATACGGAATACAAATTAATTAGGGTGTGAGTTGCAGCAATACAAAAAGGTCACAACTCAACGAATTTATTGCTATAGAGCAATACGCTGATTTTCAGTTATGACCTAGGTGCTAGTGCAGGTCAATCTGCGTACGTAATAAAAAATAAACAAAGACTCGTGTCGTGATCGTGACTTAAAAGTTTTATTTGTATAAGTGTGATAAATGTAGCGGCTTAATAACCAAAAGAGTATCCAAAATATTTGAAAATTCAACACATGCCCCGGCATAGCTTGTGTAACGTTATAAACCTTTTTCTAGAAACATTTATTTAAATATATAATGGGAATGGAATAAAAGAGTACATGAGAAGCAGAAACCGCCATCAGTGCCGAATATGCAAGTTCTGCAGATCCAAAAGATGCCTGCGGAATTTAACTTTGAACAAAGTGATAGATGCTTGAAGCCTAATGGGGGGAGGTATATTATTCCAACATTTAGTGGCCTGGTAGCGGAAGCTGCCCCTGAATGCAGCCGTTTTGTGTCGATAAGTTAGTAATGGGGGCCGACATGATCTCGCGTTATGCTGGGTGTTGAATTTTATTTTAGAGTGGAGATACTTAGGGATCCCGTGTCTTATAACTCCGAATAATAAACTAGCAAGATGTAGTTGCCTGCGCGAGTCCATATTTAACATGGAGGCCTTGTTAAGGTATGGCGTAATGCGACTTCGAGGTGGAATATCAAAACAAAATCGGAAGCATGCATTTTGGACACGTTGAATTAATCGCCGAGTTCTCTCCAATAAGCGAGGCCCATAGACAACATCCCCGTAATTGAGCCGCGACAAAACCAGAGCCTCACACAACCTAATAGTAATATTTGAGCTAGTCACTATTTGAATCTCAATTCTATCGTCAAGCCAAAAAGCTGAACGTGGCCTATCAGTCTTTTCAAGACTGTTGTCCCCCCGCAAGGGATATGTATGTATGTGAGACGTGATTATATGTATGTATGTATAATTATAAGTAACTAGAGGCCGCCCGCGACTTCGTCCGCATGGATACCCTATCAATCCCGCGGGAACTCTGGGATAAAAAGTAGCCTATGTGTTATTCTGGGTCTTCAGCTACCTACATACCAAATTTCATGGTAATCGGTTATATCATACATCCATACAAACTTTCGCCTTTATAATAGTAGTAGGATTAGGTACTCTTCTGTATTACACTATATTCTCTTCCCAAGTTCGGTATTTCGGTTAAGGAATTTATCAGGTACGCCTTTCTTAAGATAAAAGGAATGTTACGCGATTTTAGCCAGAAACCTGTCGTAATTTGAAATTTTACGCGACTACGAGTAATTTGATTACTCCCTTTTACAAATCTTTATTAATTAAATTAAAGGGAGTGATGTATAATTATATAGAGGAATCATAACTTGGTCCTTAAGGACTAACTCCCGTCGTTACATCCATATTTATAAATATTCTAGAATAATAAACATGAAATCTGTCTGTTTGTGTGTCAGTCAGTCTGTCTGACTATATATCTGACTGACACGCTTTCACTTTTTTTGTATGAATTAGGTTGTGTATTTAATTCTGCCTTGTGGTTCCCTGCACTTAGAAATAGGATCACTCAATATCTTTTCCACTGATGTCGATAAAGGCGACTAAGGGAAAGGCTTATAAACTTCGAATTCTTCTAATGCCTGCAATGGGCTTTCCTATTTGAATCTCAATTCCATCATTAAGCAATACAGCTACACGTGGCCTTTGGGAGACCGTTTGCTCTATCTACCCCGTAAGGAATCAAGACGTGACTATGTGTATGTATGCTACTTCTTCTTCTTCCGAACCTGACCTTACGCTAGATTGTTAATTTGATATTATGTTGATATTTATCATCGAGAAATTAAAGTTACTCGGAACAATACACCCGCACAAAGTTAAAACTAGACATTTAAGTATACAAAACGTTTAATCTTGTCTAAGATAAATATTTTTCTGAAAGATTCACTTAAGTGTTAGAGCTACATTAACTTCGTAGACGTTTTTGTAAACTGTCACAATAGGTAACTTATTCGACTTTCGCATCTAGAGAAATTAGAAGTAACAAGACATACTGAATAGCTATAACGGTGCGGACAGATTATAAAACATCTATACTAATATTATAAAGCTGAAGAGTTTGTTTGTTTGTTTGTTTGAACACGCTAATCTCAGGAACCACTGGTCCAAATTGAAATTGTTTTTGCGTCGAATAGACCATTTATCGAGGAAGGCTTAAGGCTATATAACATCACGCTGCAACTATAAGGAGCAAAGAAATAATGGAAAATGTGAAAAAAAAACGGGGAAATTTATTCATACTTGAGGGCTTCAATGTTGCCCATTATAACTATTCCACGCGGACGAAGTCGCGGGCACAGCTAGTTACATATAAAAGATATTGTTGATTAACAATGTTTATTTAATGTGGACACCAAATTTTATATAGGTAAGTAAGTATTAAATTATAGACATACATACATATGGTCACGTTTATATCCCTTGTGGGGTATACAGAGCCAACAGTCTTGAAAAGACTGAATGGCCACGTTCAGCTTGATAGAATTGAAATTCAAATAGTGACAGATTGCTTGTTTGGTCCGAAAGAAAAGAAGAATACCAAGTTTATAAGGCTATCCCTTAGTCCCGTTTTACGATATACATGGAAAAGACATGGAGAAGTCCTATTCTTATTCTATTGTTGCCGGGAACCACACCATAAACCTAAAACCTTTAATAAAATTATCGAAATTACAATCAAAATGATTTCAAGTAGTTCAAGAGTTTCCTCTGGGACCACTTTACAACGTCAAGGGCCCTTCCCGCCCTTACACTCGAGCCTACGCTTAGAGGATACAAAATTGATTTTCAAAAATAAACCCATTATTATTGTTTCCAAAAGTCGGTTGATTTTATTGTAGGTAGCCTATAGTTGTAATAATATTTCATAGTTGTTTCTTTTTAAATATTTTGGTTGGAAGGGAATTTTAAGTAACTATGTAGCTGTTTTCCGCGATGAAGTCCTCCTAAAATCAAAATTTTTAATTTATTATTTTCTTTTAATATCTAAGCTACATTACTGCAAAGTTTCATGAAAAACAATTTAGTATTTTTTTCGTGAAAGAGTAACAAACACACATACATCCAACATCGTTACAAACTTTCGCATTATTATAGGTAATATTAGTATGATTGCAGTGCCGTGTGGTTCTCGGCACCAATAGAAAAAAGAATGGGACCACTCCACTCCACTCCAGTCTTTCCCATGGATGTCGTAAAGGGCGACTAAAGAATAAGCTTATAAACTTGAAACTCTTCTTTTAGGCGACGGGCTAGCAACCTGTCACTATATGAATCACACAAACAGCTGAACGTGGTCCATCAGTCTTTTCAAGACTATTAGCTCTGTCTACCCCGCAAAGGATGAAAGAAAGAAAGGACGTGATTATATGTACGAATGTATGTAAAAAATGTGTGAACTGACCCTTATTTTTATGGACACTGAAAACTCTTTTTCGCAGTCACGTGAAAATCAGTTTATTTCGAACACGAAAAGCCATTCCATCACAAATAGAGGGTATAAATGTTCCCAATAAATCCAGCACAAAAAAAAATTCCTCTGTTGAATGCTAAACGCTGGAAATGAACGGCCTAGGATCAACCCTTCTGCTAAAATTAACATTTTTATAGCGTTACGTAGATTGATGGAAGTAACCTATTGTGGCGGTGTAAAAATTAAGTGCCGTGTGGTTCCCGGCTTCAATAAAAAAGAAAGAATAGAACCACTCCATTTTCCATGGATATCGTAAAAGGCGACTGAGGGATAGGCTTATAAACTTGAGGTTCTTCTTTTAGGTGATGAGCTAGCAGCCTGTTACTATTTGTCTATTTCAATTCTATCATCGAACCGAAAAGCTGAACGTGGCCTAGCAGTCCTTTCAAGACTTTTGGCTCTGTCTACCCCGCAAGGGTTATAGACGTGACTAGCTGTATGTATGTATGATGTATCTATGTACAAATTAAACCGGTTGCAGGTGGTTTCGGTCAATTTAAAATAGCGTTTAATCTCTGTCGTCGTTAAAAGCAACTAAAGAAAAGCAACTAATATTATTAAAGATAAATCAAATCATCAGATTGTAAGTGTCAAAATGTAGTATTTTCTTAAAACAATGATCTAGCAACCTGTCATTAACTGAATCTCAATTTCATCATTGGGCCCGCCCGCTGAATATGACATTTCAGTCTATCCGCCATTGTTGTCTTTGCCTACCCCGTACAGAATAAAGACGTGACTAATATTTGTCTAATTTCAAACCTTTTCTGAATTCAAACCTCGGATTTAACGAATATGAAAAAAAAACAATATATCCTACTTTGCCACAGAGGCAGTCACGAACGCCAACCTATTAACAAAATGATTGATTGAGTTAGTATTTTCTCCAAGTTACGTCAATCAGTATCAAGTTTCGGTTCCCGACTCGCTAATAAATCCAAAAAGCCAACGACACAAAACTCATATTAATTACAATTTGACGGAAAGTTAGCGGACTGGCAAAAGTAGTCATTGACAAGTCAAGCTTGTTTGTGGGTTATAGGCAGCTTGGCCGTGTGGTTGCCGGCACCTTAAAAATAAGATCTCTTTCCAATGAATGTCGTAGATGTATCGTATGGAACATCCATTGACCGATTTTGAAGAAACAAAGGCTTAACGACGCTCCTAATTATAAGCACTGTGTAACCTGTGTAAACCAAATGTGCGTTCAAATCCGTTAAATAGTTTCGAAGCTATAACGTACCAGACAGACAGACAATAAATTCAATAATTAATTGTTATTTTTTTTGTTTCTTTTACTCTTCTTCTCCATCTCCTATGAGTACCTATTACTAAAATATTTAATGTACACTCGATTTTTACTGCCTTATTTAAGTAAATACTCTAAAATTTTATTTGATAATAAAAAGCAACAGTGTCACATTTTATATCAGTACACACTTTATTTCATCCCCAGTATTTTTGTTCCCAATTCATGTGGTTTTATTTCCCGAACAGCGTCAACGGGTTACAATCAATCATTAAAATTTTACACTCAAATGCTTCAATGGGAGACTCTATTATTATCTTATTTGTTTTTGTTGATTCAATAATACAACCAATGTTTCAGTTATATAACCGTACATTTGCGTAGCAGCCTTTTTATTTATAAAATTTCATCTCTGCATACTTTTATGCTCTCTCTCTTTTATAATGCATACTCTTTTACTTTATCCACGTTCATCACTTCTTTCACGCAAGGTAGCCGTCTCGGTCCGAGTCTTATAACTAAGTTTTTTTTTTCTATTAAAAATGGCAATGCTGCCAGCCTTCTTGGCACACTCCCGAAAGTTGATGCTATGCAGGGACTGTACAATTTGTACATTTAATTTTAATTTGTAATCATCCAACTAAAATTAAATTTACTACTAACATAAAATTAGCATCAAAATCTGTTGTTTAGTTTTAAATATCTAATCATACATACATACAGACATAGGGACATCTGCAGGAAGCTACTTTGATTTATTCATGTAGTTTTAAAATTATATGTTTAAAATTACATACAAACAAGATTATATATACATATATATGTTTGTATGTATACTGATAAAGCTTCCTAAAATCCTGGCATAATCACGTCTTTATCTCATAAAAGCAGAGCTAACAGTCTTGAAAAGTCTGAAAGGCCATTTTCATTTTAACCTCAACAAGTTGAGTAAATGTCCTGGCTATCCATGATTTTTTCGTCTGACCTATGGAGAGGATTAAGTTGTTCGCTAACAACGTTCTGAGCGAAAAATAAGAGGGTCATGCGTTACCCTTATCAGGGAACCGCCTTAAAAAAAAGAGAGTTATTTTCAGGCTGACAGTATCTTAATTCTTAGAAAGCGAAAGGTATAAAATCCAAGCGCTTCGTCGAAGGACGAGTAGTTAAGTTGTTGGACTGGTAAGCGAAAGGTTCTAGGTTGAAATTCTACTGTCACAGTAATGGTTTGAATATTAATTAATAAGCTTATTATTTTCCAGATAACCTTATACGAAAACAAAACAATTCGAATCCCTCTAGTACCTAATTTCGGAGATAACTTAGCGTGTTAGAAACAACAAAAAAATGTTTTTGTGTTAACATATTCAATGTACAGAACTTTATTCTGACTGATTTATTATATGTATTTTTCTTTTTTTTTTCAACCAATTAATATAACATTTTGGAATAAGCAAAATGACAACTCAACTTATTTTTATAACTTGTTTAGTTTTAAGCTTTTTAATATATATAGTGATTGAATAGGAAGGTTTATAAGTATGAATGCCGGCATGCAAAGCCGGGGGCGGCTCGCTAGTTAGATTTATAAACATTTATGTTACAAAGGTCCCGCAGGTCAAATACAAGTCAAACTTTGATAAGTTTGATGCCTTGTATCTTCAGTCACTTTTGCTACTAAGAACAGTGAATGAAATGATTTAAAAAGGTGATGGGTACATACATAATCTCGTCTATATCCCTTGCGGGGTAGAGAGAGCTTGAAAAGACTGATAGGCCATTTTCTGCTGTTTGGCTAAATGTAGTTGAGATACAAAAAGTGACAGGTTGCTAGCCCATTGCCTAAAAGAAGAATCTCAAGAAACAAAAAAAAAATTATTTTACTGATAAGCGTTATAAATAAAATGTAAAAATCTGTATTTGTTGGTAGAAAACCATTTTAAAAATGTTTCCTACCTTTATTATTTTTTGGTTTTAAAAAATATTTAGCAAAGGAAAGATCGTTCAGCTGCCGCCTCGTTATGCGAAAAATATTATGAAGGCGTTATCAATGAATAATGATATTTTGGCGCACTCCGTTTTATTCAAATTTATGGATTAATTTTCATCAACTTGACATTAAATTAAAAATGTTTTTAAAACTTAAGAAACACAAAGGATATTGTGAAAAGTCAAAAATACTCGAATTAGGTATTTAAGACTCCTATATACCTACGATAAAGTTTTCATACATCTGTTATAATATCCAAATTTTTGATTTTTTATTCGTTATCTCAATAAGACAAATCCTCTTGCGTAAACTCAAAATTACTGCATCGATTTTGATGAAATTTGATACACAGATAGAATATACCATTAGTAATAACTTGTTTCAAAACTGTTGGCTCTGTCTACCCCACAAGGGATTAGACGTGACCATATGTATGTATGTATGTTGCTTGTTTGAAATTTCCCATTAAAATTTTGTTTTTTTTTTAATTTATGGAACATAGATATAAAATGAAGTACCTACATAGGTTTAAGTAACTTAAAGTAATTTTTTTTTAGTATCCAAAACAAATGTATGTACCTATTACCTATTTTGCCGTAAAAAACCAAATTGATCTTGCAAGGTTAGACGAACAACGGTAGGATACCGTAATTTCTTTTGAGGAAAGGAACCCTAAAATTTAAAGATATTACAATGCATTTAGTTGGTAAATTATATTTTGATTATTAGATATTTATTTACTGTCATTTATGACGTAAAATTGCCGTGCCGTGACGGGTGGTTACCGGCACCAATAAAAAAATAATAGGACTATTCCATCTCTTTCCCATGGATGTCGCAAAAGGCGACTAAGGGATAAGTAATAAACTTGGGATTCTTATTTTAGGCGATGCGCTAGCAACCTGTTACTATTTGAATCTCAATTCTATCATGAAGCATCAGTCTTGTCTGTTGGCTTTATCTACCCCGCTAGGGATATAGACGTGATTATATCTATGTATTTATAAAACATGACACAACACATTTTTCACAAGTGCGGTGAGTGATATCAATAAGGTACCTACTTAATCGATTTAAAAGTAAATCGATAAAAAGTTTAGTCGAGTAAAAGTTGGGGAACCTCAGTTGCTATATTGGCCTGAATGCGAAGTTTCAGAACCCCAAAAGTTGTGAACAACATTAAAATGGCACAAAAATGTTTCAATAGAAAATATAATTGAATTTTCTCTCGTAAAATTTCGTAAGTAATGCTTCCCGTGCTAGTCTGGTACTGAAACAAAACCAAAATGTTCCAGATTTATCACTTGCCGCTCAAATTGTAAACATCAATCAAGGGAGAGGCTTATAAACTTGACATTATTCAATGCTTACCGATGGGCTAGGCTGGCAACCTGTCGCCACCACATTCTCAATTCCATTTCAAGCGTAAGCTGTTAGTGCGTAAGTTGCTGAACTTTTAAGACTCTGTTTAGTCCGTAAGCAATTAAGATTTATCAGGTAAGTGTGTATTATTCCCGTTATTAACATACCTCCAAATAATTCAACTTCAAGCCATACAGCTGAACGTGCCTTTCAGTCTTTTCAGACTGTTAGCTCTGTCTACCCGGCAAGTGATTTAGACGTGATAATATATATAAACAAATAGAGAATATTGTCCGGTCCAATGAATTAAGGTGAATTAAATCTCCATTTCACCGCGGAGAGAAATGAGCACCAAATAAGTCAAATTTCGTTTATCCAACTAATTTTAAACACCTTTATAGTCACATTTGTTGTAATTTTCCTTCTCATGGCTTTAAATAGAAAAGACGATATATATGTGTATATAGATCAAAGATATGTATATATTTTTATAGGATTGTAGCATTAAGTTCGCCTACTGTGCTTTACAACTGTTAATGTAACAATCCTAATAACATTATACGAGATGCGAAAGTTTGTAACTATGTCAGTATGGATGTTTGTTACTCTTTCACGCAAATACTACAGAACCGATTACGATGAAATTTTGTATATAGGTAGCTGAAGACCCAGAATAACATATAGGCTACTCTTTATCCCGAAGTTCCCACGGGATTGATATTGTTTCCATGCGGACGAAGTCGCGGGCGGCTTCTATTAATTTTTGTTTATATTTTAGTAGATCCTTAAAGAAATTTATATATAAGGAATAGCACATAGCATAAAAGACAAATCTACCTCTACAACCAGCTTCTTGAAAATTGTAAACAATAATTTCCTTAAAACATTAACGCTCCGAAAGATATCCGGTATCCGTTTATAAACCCGTTAATCATTGGGCCCGAATCCTTAACTTTTTCCCGGATTAAGCGTGACTTACGATTATCTGCGAGGCTTTTGGAAGCTCCGAATTTTAAAGCGAATTTAATTTAATCATTTTGTACTCCAACCTAATAACCTATAATTTTCGTCTTTCTATCCTCATAAGCACTAATAATGGAGAGATTTGTATGTTTGTAACGAATAAACTCATAACTACTGAACCTATTTTGATGAAATAACGCATAGGTATATAGAATTGAAATTCAAATAGAGGAGAGGTTGCTAGCCCATCGCCTAAAAATAGAATTGCAAGTCTATAAGCCTATCCCATAGTCGCCTTTTACGACATCCAAAGGGAAAGAGATGGAGTGGTCCTTCTAGATTTTTGGATTCTTTTTTAGGCGACGGGCTAGCAACATGTCTCTATTTGAATCTCAATTCTATCATTAAGCCAAACAGCTGAACGTGGCCTTTCAGTCTTTTAAAGTCTGTTGGCTCTGTCTCCCCGCGAGGGTTATAGACGTGATAATATGTTATACGATGAAGTTCTGTGAAATCGTTACACGCGAAAAAAATCCTTTATTGATTTTGGTCAATAAACCCTTCCCAGCATATAAAGAGCGTGTTATGGCTTTAAGTGGCCCTTTATAGTCTAAATCTACTATGAATGGAGCTAACCCTTGATGGGCCGGGTTTGAACCACTGACAAAGGCTCGTGACAAACGATATTAACTTGATTGATCGCGGTACCCCGGCCACTTAATGGCTTTCGCCCGAAAGTGCATTCCCGTTAAATTTAGGCTATCGATAATATATACTAGCTTTAGTTTGCAAGCAAACGTAGGTATGATGACATCGTAGTGTCAATGGATAAGCGGTTGAAGTGCACGAATAAAAAGTGTTGACAGACAGGCTGGTACACGGGGTATAGGTTCAAATATCGAGTTCGAACATACATACCTACATATAATCACGTCTATTGCCCTTGCGGGGTAGACAGAGCCTACAGTCTTGAAAAGATTGAAAGGCCATGTTTAGCTGTTTTACTTAATGGAGATTGAAATAGTGACAGGTTGCTAGCCCATCACCTCAAAGAATAATCTCAAGTGTATATCCGATATGTATAGCCGATCCCTTAATCGCCTTTTACGACATTCATGAGTAAGAGGCAGAGTGGTCCTATTCTTTTCAACCTACTATTTATAGGCGCTTTGTTATGTTCTTGATAATTATCTAGATAAGTAGACTGCTCATTTTGTTTGACATTTTACAACTTAGACTTTCTGATCGGGAGGGTAGTATATATGGTGCTAAACGATGCTCTTACGGTGAGGTAAAACATTGAGAGGCTAAACATGGTACATACATACATATGGTCCATCGCCTATAAAAGAAATCCCAAGTTTGTAAGCCTATACTTAGTCGCCTTTTACGACATCCATGGGAAAGAGATGGAGTGGTCCTATTCTTTTTTGTATTGGTGGCGGGAACCACACGGCACAAACACAACTCGCTTAACATGGTAATTTCGTAAAACAAGTTTTTACACGAATCAATTCCTCAACAATCTTTGCAGAAGAACCTAACTTATATTGGATCGTGTTTACACTTTCAGTTGCCTGAATGTGCAGGTTAACTTACGATGTTTTCCCTCCAAATACACATTACTATCTTCATGCAACTCTCTCTTTACACGTGTTCCCAATCAAAAGCCCCACCACAATGCTTAGGTGACCAGGGTCCACCTTCCGGAAATTTGTTTCTCCACTTATTTTGGTCTTCGCCGGCCTCAATTCTTAGTCCACTACATACATACATATGGTCACGTCTATATCCCTTGCGGGGTAGACAGAGCCAACAGTCTTGAAAAGAATGAATGGCCACGTTCAGCTATTTGGCTTAACGATAGAATTGAGATTCAAATAGTGACAGATTGCTAGCCCATCGCCTAAAAAAGAATCCTAAGTTTGTAAGCCTATCCCTTAGTCGCCTTTTACGACAGTCCACTACTTAGTCTTAGTCCACTACTTTCATGTAATGTACATTATTGCTATTATTATTTACCAACTTTTCGGCATCAAAAAATATGTTTTAAACGTGCAGGAAATAAATCATTTCACCTACGAGAAATTTCGACAACTTAATTGAGTTTCGATCCTAAAAGTTGATTTTTTTTTTCGCAAAAAAGGAAGGAAATGGGCCGTAAATATTTTCTTTATTATAGTTTTAACCTAAACCGCTGTAGAACATTACGAAAATAATCCAGCCCGATTAATTTATTCTTAAAACTACAGGTTAAAATATATTTTTGCAATAGCTGTTGAATTTCAAGTTTGTATGGTTAAATGAATGTATTATTCAATTCTATAATTCAAAGGTTGAACGAAGTTAGTAGTATAACAGTAAGAGAGTATTTCATAAAATCACTTAAATTAATTAACATATATTAATTCTTCAGTGTTTTATTTTTGGAACAATAAAGTGTTTTTACTTACCATGGAAACTTAAAACTCCCAATGGGTTTTAAGTTCCGAGCGGCGGCGGGCGCAATGTTATAAATTTTATAACCTATAATTCTATTTAAACCTTCATAAATTTCAGATAAACATTAAACACTCAGTTCAGACTAGGATCCACTACATCGCTTTCCCATAGATGTCGTAAACATCGACGTCAATATCTATTACTTACTGTTTCCAAAGTGCATGTGTTACAAATTGGTGGACCAAACTACACTGCAGCATTTTCACCGGACGTCAATTTACAAACATTGATATCTTAAATCTAAATCGTGGATCGTATTTTTTTCCTATTTTATTATACGGGCCGATTTGGTTTTTCGATTCCTTCAAAAAGATAGTAATCCCAGTTAAGACCCGGGCTTCCCAAAATTAATTACCCGGGTCACGACGCCCCGAGTGACGAGCGAAACTGTGACTTCGTAAATATTTGTGTAAGGGTAACTAGATCAAAGGAACACTTGAAACTTGGGTTAAATAGCGTCTTCTATTGTAAAGGATTTTAGGGAAATGTTAGCCTCAACATACTAGTATGTGTATTGCACTATGTCATTATAACGACAACAGCCTTTATTTTATTGTATTTCAATAAATAATAATACTTAAAGATAAATAAATAATATAATAATATCAATCTACGAAAATAAACTATTTGATAAATATTACATATATAAATACATAATAATCACGTCTATATCTCTTGCGGGGTGGACAGAGCCAACAGTTTTGAAAAAACGAAAAAGAAAGGTTGCTAGCCCATCACCTAAAAGAAGAACCCCAAGCCCTTAGTCGCTTTTAAAAGAAAAAGGGAAAGTGGTCTTTTTCTTTTTTCTAATAGTGTTGATAACCACACTGTGTTGAGACTCACCCAATCCAGGATTCATGTTTATACCCCCGAGCTCTGAGGATGCAACCGGGACTTAAGTCAGGAGAAAGAAGAACTTAGGTCAATGATCCAGAGTATTACCATTGGTTTCTTTGGTAAAAAAAAAACGAGTATTTAGTAAAAATGAGTATTAACTGTGAGTACAAAATAAGTAACTAAAGCTTCAATTGTCTCAATTCAGTTAAATCAATGTATTCTCTCGTCCACATTCTATTCTAAGTTTGGATATTTGTGAAGTTGACGTTGTTGAATAAAATGCTGCAGTGCAGTTTGTTGTCGCTTCTTCTGCACTGACGCCTTGGAAGCGGCAGCAAACTCAGTTTTAAGTAATTTATTTGACGTCAACCAATGTTGTGAAACCAAAAGATTTGACAATTATTACGCGATATGAAGTATCCTATAATAATGAATAAAAATTTTGAATTTGAATTAAATTAAGTTTTACCCTTAAATTAATCATTATTACTCAAGAAATTATTTTAGTCGAAAGTCATAAAAATTACGGATATAAAATTAAGTTCATTGTCAAAAGAACAATTCCTTGTCACAGAATGGTAATTAATATCTCGTTTAACTGAATGGGCATTAGGCATTAGTGGATTGCTCAGTTAGCAATTTAGCGAAGTAAAAGTTAAGTAAAAACCTTAAGATTATCGCCTAATGGCTTCTTGAGACGTCATTAAATTTTGATTAGCCATAAATTAATCATTTATAGCTTCTTTAAAAAGTGCTCAGCAATTTTGACTTCATGCATTTCACAAGTTTAAATTTTTTTAGCCTATTTTGTGTGTTACTTCTTTTTTGTCGGCACCAACAGAAAAAGAATAGAACCACTCCATCTCTTTCGCCTGGATGTCGTAAAAGGCGACTAAGGGATATGCTTACAAACTTGGGATTCTAAAGCCAAACAGCTAAACGTGGCCTATTAATCTTTTCGAGACTGTTGGCCCTGACTACTCCAATGCAAGGGATATAGACGTGATTATATGTATGTAAATAAAATCAATTTTCTTCTTTTACAATTTTTCAAAGCATAGTTTAAAAGTAAGAGGGGTAGGGGCGAACTCCTCAATATTGCAGAAGAAAACTTTTACAAAATATTCGAATACTGGAAAAACTACTTAACTGTGGAATTGAGATTCAAATAGCCGTTAACAATCGCGCTATCTTGCAGCAAAAATTATCGCTCAACTTCTCACTGCTTGTATATCAAAACTAAACGTTACTACGTTAACTATCTCCTAACGCCACATATCCGCAGGCAAGACAGATGTCACGCTAGTGTGTCACAGGCCGTACAATTAGGGTAGGTATGTTTATACTGGCAACCGACGTGTGTACATCTGAACATGTGCCTATGTGAGGCCGGATTCACATGGGAATTGGAAGTTACTTACATAAAAACATACATATATTATATTATTTCTTCGCTCCTAATAGTTGCAGCGTGATGTTTAATAGCCTATAGCCTTCTCCGATAAATGGTCTATTCAACACAAAAAGAATTTTTCAATTCGAACCAGTAGTACCTGAGATTAGCGCGTTCAAACAAACAAACAAACTCTTCAGCTTTATAATATTAGTATAGATTATTTTGGGAATCATCGGTCATAAAACCGCGGTGGAGATATAAAACCAACACAAATAGATTTGGATTTATGTTGTTCTCCTGCAAAAAAAATCCCGTTTTTGGTCATATCAATAGATGATATGTCCATGAACAGGTCTCGGTAGCAGCTGAAGCTATTACAAATAAGTAAAATTTATTATGAATACTAGCAGCATCAAGCTGATGTATATCACTGGCCTTGTGTTTTTAAATGTAAGTTCAGTCGATTTCAAAGTGTTAACACTTAGAGAGAGAGCGACGCCATGTGAACACAGCCTTACAAAGACGGCACGTGCAGAATGGCCCAGCATCCGACTCGACACAAGATTGATCTGACTATGTACGTGATGTGAACTATAATTCACAACTTCTTCACTATCGTTATATCTTCAATGCTTGATAGTGTTATTTCATGTTTCTAATATACGACAAATGTCAGAATATGTAAAATTGAGGGCAGATACATCTGAGTTCGTTTTAACCGACTTCAAAAAGGAGGAGGTTCTCAATTAAAAAATACAAGCTTCACTCGCGGACAAGAAAAAAATCCATTAATTTACTTTCACGCTGAAATTTCTGGAAATCCTCTCTTAGTTCACCCTTGCACACTACATAAAAGAACCTATTATAACTAAACCAAAAGATATCAATCTTAAATTGAAAGTCCAATAAAGAGTTTATCTATCTATCTATCATAGACGTAGAAAGAAAGTGGACGGAGGAGTGGCTTTAAAAACAGTGAAGCATCGTTATGGCGCGTTATGTTGCGTCGTGAGATAATCTATGACGCATCTTTGAGGTTATGGTTGCTAACTGTCACACTATTGATGAGAGTGTATGCATGAGGCGTATGTATAATATAGGTATGGTATACCTACTATTGATGCTTCATTTCGCCGTATAGTAAAACTCCGTCCGCCTTTTTTTCTACGTCTATGCCGTCAACGTAATAAATGTGTCAACGTGTGATTGATTCCAATTTCCTTCAACAATACATCACCAAAAAAGTAATATTATGAGAAGTGAAAGAGGAAAATATATAACATGCAGTAATCATAGATATACTTAACCGTCTTTTTTCACACTTATAGTAAATTTCTTTAGATACGTACAGAGCTAAACCGAAGACGTATTATGATATTATCTAGTACCTAAAGAAGAGGACTGTAGTAGTATTGTCAAGGCAGATTATTAAACTTGGGATTAATTCAGACCGGAAATCGAACCCGGGCCTGTGGTTCAGAGACAAAGTTTACAGCCACTGCGCCAAACATAAAAAAGCCATTATATATTCAATTTCAATACCTTAAACAGATTCAATTATAAAACGTAATAATTTAAGAAAAACCATGTCATGCCATTTTAACATGCCTATCTGTATGCGAAAGAAAATTTATTTTGGAGACATGTCTTGACATGTCTTCTCCGCATTTTCTCGGTAACTTTACGTATTTCGCTAATGTATTCAGCCTCAGGATCATTATAATTCACCATACAAAGTAGAGATGTGTAACTCGTGAGTGATTCGTTAAAAAGATATACATATATCCGTGAATTACGATGAATGATTCAAATTCAAATTCAAATCTGTATCACTGTACATCTTTAAATTTGGTTTCCTCGATAAAGGCTCGCTTATTGAGAAAACCATAGATTAATTAATATTAGATAGATTCAGATTATTTGGGCTATTATCATGTTATAAACTAATTTATATTGTTGATTTAGCATCTGTGCAGTGGTTCTGTGTTGTTTTGAACGTTGCCAATGTACCATTTTTCATTTTCATTTTATACATTTTAATAAATCACACATTTGAGATTGACTTAGAAGTCAAAAAAGACCTAAATTTTAGAGCTGATGAGCAATTTTTTTTTGTAATGTCATAGATTTTTTAGAAGGCGGACCCCGGTCCCGAAAGACATCTGTGGAGGGTGCAACTGGGAACACGCAGAGATGATCGTGAGGTTTTATAGATTAGTGAATTTATAAATCTTTTACTTTGAGTGATTTAAAGATTTATTTGTTAATTTCAAAGATTTACCTCGCGCATCTCTAATACAAAGTTGTGATATTCAACAAATTGCTGGTAGCTAAGGTTTTAAGTGCACCGAGTAATAGATACTTTGCTTTTATGAGTCATCTCGCTACTCCCAGTTCTGCATTTTAATTTTTATTCCTATTTTTAGAAGAAACAGGGTTTAAAATTTGGATAACTTCTTCCTCCAAGCGTTAGTCCTGGTTACGTCTTCAACTTCCTGGTGAGACCGTGGTTTTCAATTATGGGATAGTGTTATGTGTCACTGGGTAACGTTAACCAAAACATATGACAAATATGAAGTATCCTATAATAATGAATAAAAATTTTGAATTTGAATTTTTAATATGAGTTAGCAACCTGTCACCATTTGAATCTCAATTCTATCTTAAAGCCAAATAGCTGAACGTGGCCCATCAGTCTTTTCAAGACTGTTGGCTCTGTCTACCCCGCAAGTGATATAGACGTGATTATATGTATATATGTATGTTTAGTGACAGGTTGCTAGCCCATCGCGTCAAATTAAGACCGTAAAAATAAAATGGCAATATAGTTTACTTATCTAAAAAAAAGAGAGAAATGTTTGAAATTGAATATGTTTATTTTCGCGTTGCTCGTCTCAGTCGAAATGTCGCCAAGATGGATATTAAAATACAGGGTTGTCACGCTTTTTTAACCCCCTATCAAAAAAGGGAAAGTAGAAGTTTAATACGTCGTTATATTATTACGCATGTAAGTACCAAAGTAAGTAAGTAAAGGTTTTTTTGTTTAATAAAGGAGTACATAACAAATAAAAAAACGTATAAGTTGCCTGAATATGCAGGTTTCCTCACGATGTTTTTTTCCCCTTACCATAAGAGCATCGGTTAGTATTCAAAATGATATACCTACATAACTTCTTAAATAATTATTGTTACATTGGTGGGATTCGAACCTGCGCTTTTCAGCGGATTACGCATTTTACCCGGGCACCTTACAAATTCGACTACCGTCGCTCTTAATGTTTAATATGCCAGGATAACTTTTATCATCCGTGTGGCTCCCGGCACCAATACAAAAAAGAATAGGACCACTCCATCTCTTTCCCATGGATGTCGCAAAAGGTGACTTAGGGATAGGCTTACAAACTTGGGATTCTTTTTTTAGGCGATGGGCTAGCAACCTGTTACTATTTGAATCTCAATTCTATCATTAAGCCAAATAACTGAACGTGGCCATTCAGTCTTTTCAAGACTGATGGCTCTGTCTACCCCGCAAGGGATATAGACGTGATCATATGTATGTAGGTATGTATGTAACTTTTACCAGTTAATTCTAGCATTAAATGGCCTATACAAATTGAAAACAACTTTACAAATTATAACGTAATTAATCGTTATAATCCGGTCCTATTTTGATCACACTCGCGACTTAGTTGTGAATTCCCAACACTAGTTAACCCAAAAGTTTAATAGGGCATTAGGTTTTAGGCATTGAAATTTGGATAACAAGTTTTTCAAAGAGCTATATAGGTCACATTATATTCTCGAGGCATAGTTTCATTGTTTAGCAGATTTATCAAAACAGTCTCCGTAGCATGACCATGCGCTACGCCATTTTTATCGCAAGATAAAGCCATCGCAGTTCCATTACACGTCGAAATAGCGACAGGTTGCGCGATAAAAAAGAATTCCAAGCTCATTTGCCTTTCCCTTAGTCGACTTTTACGTCATCCATGGGACAAATATAGAGTTTTCCTATTCAAAAGTGCCGCGATCCGTATTATTATAGTTTTCATTAGGTAAGTTTTATTTCTTACTTGTAATTAAACTTTTCATTGCTTAAATATTAAGTTAAAATTTACTTCACACGCTGCTTATTTAAATTATATAATTCCGACGCCTTCAAAGGTAGAATATGTGTTCACAGAAACTGTACCTAAATACTACATACATACATACATACATAAACTCACGCCTCTTTCCCGGAGGGGTAGGCAGAGACTACCTCTTTCCACTTGCCACGATCCCTGCATACTTCCTTTGCTTCATCCACATTCATAACTCTCTTCATGCAAGCTCGGCGGTTTCGGGCACTTTTGACCTGACCCTTCACCAGGACGTTCTTAATTTGATCAAGATATGTTCGTCTAGGTCTTCCCACCCCGACCTTTCCCTCCACACTCTCCTTGTATATCTGCTTAGTCAACCTGTTTTCATTCATCCTCTCCACATGACCGAACCATCTCAACATACCCTTTTCTATTCCTGTAACTACATCTTCTTTCACATCACAACATTCCCTTATCACGCTGTTCCTTATACGGTCACTCAATTTCACACCCAACATACTCCTTAACGCTCTCATTTCCACTGCATTTATTCTGCTTTCGTGCTTCTTTTGCCATACCCAACTTTCACTCCCATACATTAATGTCGGGACCAACACGCCCCTGTGCACAGCCAGTCGAGCCTTTTTGGATAGTTTCTGACTGCTCATAAAGGCATGCAAAGCTCCATTCACCATGTTCCCCGCGTTCACTCTCCTTTCAATATCACTATCACACTTGCCATCTGATGTAAACTTTGATCCTAGATATACAAACTCTTTCACTTGCTCAACTTTTTCTCCTCCAATCAAAATATTACATGCTGTCATTTCTTTCTCCATTTCAAAAACCAGTGTTTTAGTTTTACTTACGTTCACTTTCATTCCTTTCTCTTTTAAAGCTTCATGCATACAGTTTACCATCTCCTGTAACTCCTCCGCTGATGACGCCAGTATAACCTGATCGTCGGCATAGAGCAGACATTTGACGAGTAAATCATTCATCCTTAATCCACTTTCAGACTCTTTCAAATCTGTCAAACAACTATCCATAAATAGGTTGAACAGCCACGGTGACGCAACACATCCCTGCCTAACACCTTTCTCAATCTTAAACCACTCAGTGTGCGCTCCGTTTATCCTGACACAAGCACTCGAATCCTCATATAAGGATTTCAGTGCTCGTATCAAGAGACTGCTCACCCCATGCATAGAAAGTGCTGACCACAATTCATTCCTCTCAACTCTGTCATAGGCCTTTTCCAAATCCACGAATGTGCAATAGACTTTTTGACTCTTGGCCAAAAACTTTTCGGCTATGCACCGCAAAGAAAAGACCTGATCAGTACATCCCATTCCCTTTCGAAATCCCGCTTGAGCATCCCATATTTTGTCATCAGTTTCATTCCTGACTCTATTAATCAATACCTTAGCATACAATTTGCCGACGACGCTAAGCAGGCTTATACCACGATAATTTTTGCAGTCCAGTTGTGACCCTTTTCCTTTGTAAAGTGGCACAATAACAGCCTTACACCAATCTTTTGGTACTCAGCCGCTTCTCCAACACAAATTGAAAAGGCAGTACAACTGTCTAGCTACGACGCCTTTTCCTGCTTTAAGCATCTCGACCGACACTCTATCATACCCGGCAGCCTTACCCGCTTTCATACTCTTAAGTGCTTCCACAATTTCAAACATTTCAATTTCGCCTTCCATCTCATTCTCTTTTTCTTTGCTATAGCAGAACTCTTTCTTATTTTCTTCCTTTTTTTTTAAATAAACTCTCAAAATACTCCTTCCATATCTTTAGCACACATTCTTCTCCTTTCACAACGCTACCATCCTGGCATCTGATCCTAGTCAGCTCTCTGGTTATAGTTTTTCCTCGGGCTGACCTTACGGATTTCCAGAATACTTTCAGATTTGACTGAAAGTCTTCTGATAGCCTTTTATCAAAATCCTCTTTATACTCTTCTTTCTTTCTAATCACAGCTTTCTTAACCAAATCTTTCATTTTTTTATATTCCTTACGTGCTTCATTCACATCCTCATCTATAACCTCTTGCATTCTTAAGTTAGCTTTTGCTGCTAACAAATCCAGCCATGCTTTCTTCTTTAATCGCACAAGTTCTTGCACATCTTTACTCATCCACGCATTTTTGTGATTTTTCCCTTTCCTTCTTCTACTTACACCACACACTTCAACAGCTACTTTCACAATTCTTTCTTTAAATTCCTTCCATCCATCTTCAATATTGCTCCTCTCATCTAAATCTTCAATTTCATCCTTCAGTCTATTAATATACTTCTTACCTACATCCATATCTTGCAAATTTTCTACTTTCACTCTTTCCAAAGCGCTGGTTTGCTCCCTTACCCTGTGCCGCCAGCGATTGAAGATACCCCTTATCCGGGATATCACCAGTAAATGGTCCGAGTCAATGCCAGCACCGCGATATGCACGGGTATCCAGCACTTTGTTCTTCAATCTTTCATCTACAATCACAAAGTCTATCATACTTTTTAAAATACCTTCCACTCTTGTATAGGTGTGGATCTCTTTATGTTGAAACATTGAGTTCGACACAAAAAGATCCCACTCTAGACAAATTTCTAATACACTTCTTCCATTATCATTCACCTTTTCGTCACCAAACGCACCAAGCACCTTTTCATATCCATCACGCTTTACACCCACCCATCCATTAAAATCACTAAATAACATAATAATCTTCTCATTTGGCTTGGTAACTTTCAATACTTCTCTTACACTATTCCAGAACTCCTCGTTTTCGCTTTTTGCTGATGTTGTACCCCTCGAACCCACATCCCACGGTGCATAAACACCTAAAACGAAGATCCGAGTGATTCCAACTTTCAGCCTAATCCACAGAAGACGAGGGCTGACACACTCATACTCATTCACACACTCAGCCATTCGTGCAGAAAGAATTAGACCGACCCCTTGACAGCCTCGGCTGGTACTGGAAATTCCAGACCAATACGCCGTGTAAGGGCCGTGCTGCGTCGCGTCGCATCCTTTCCGCTTCGTTTCATTCACGCACAACACATCCAAACGTCTTTCATCCATCATCTGGCATACTTCCTCAATCTTTTCCTTCATTCCTCCTCTTACATTCATCGTCGCAAAACGGCTTTCAGCAGACCGCATACCGCTCCCGCCGGGAACGAGACGTGATGGGGTGCGGACACCATCGCCGCCATTTAGGTGCTTTTTACGGATCATCATGCGATTCCCACGAGACGCAAGGGAACAATTTTGTCCGCCCCAGCAGAGCCCCGCATGCCAGGGTAAGGCTAGCCATTACCTGGGGGTCGCCCAACCCCATGGCGGAAGTGGCACGCTCGAGACTAGGCTCGCCCCTAGCCATGCATCCATCGGCGCGGCAGACCTTAGATTGGCATGCACCTAAATACTTAAGACCTATATTGTAACCATAATCAAGGAATAAATGATTATGATTACGATTCAACTACAGAATAGAATAGAAAAGATTTATTTTCAAAATTGGATACAAGGTATCACTTATTGACGTCACATAACTTAAATCTAATTATAACTACTACCGCTTCCAAAGCGCATGTGTAGAAGAAGCGGCGGAACAAACTACACTGCAGCATTTTCATCGGACGTCAATTTACAAATATAGATCTCTTAAATCTTAATCGTGGACAAATGCACATTGTCTACATTAAAAACATGAATGAATTTAGAACTAATTATGTCAATACGAATTCATCATTCAATTCAATTCATCCTTCATCGCAACCCTATAGCGTAACATTTCATTTCCACCTCGTCCTGGGCTGTGTTTGCCGTAACAACGATATTGCCTCCAAAACGCTGACTACGCCTCCGAAACTAGATTATAGGACTAGCGTTTACAACATGATGCATCGAGATTGATGTTGGCGCAGTTCCAATTCAAAATCTTTATTCATTACTAGCTGTACCCGCGACTTCGTCCGCGTGGAATAGTTATTTTGGGCACCATTGAAGCCCTCAAGGAGGAATAATATTCCCCATTTTATTTTACATTTTCCATTATTTCTTCGCTCCTGATAGTTGCAGCGTGATGATAAATAGCCTTCCTCAATAAATGGTCTATTCAACACAAAAACAATTTTTCAATTCGAGCCAGTAGTTCTTGAGATTAGCGCGTTGAAACAAACAAACTCTTCAGCCTTATAATATAAGTATAGATAACTACATGTTCCTCTTCCACTTGCTATGATCCTTACAGAATTATTAAATTTCTAATTAAATCCATACTATTCCTAGATCATCGATTACAACCTCAAATTCCCAAAATGAAACACTTGTTTTCATAACCTCAAAACTGGTCGGAGTAACAAAGAATTCCTGTTTTCAGATCTGTTCATCCACGCCGAGCCAATAGTAAGTTTCCACATACTTCACCAGGATTCCCTCCCGACAACCAGATAAATGGTCAGATTGGAAAATTCCAAATCACTGAACGTAAACTTTGATGTTATGTGACACACGGGTGGTAAGAACCAGCAGTATTATTAGAAAAATAAATCAGTAAAAGTGTAATAAGTAGATAAAGAATACTGTTAAATGTTCATCAGAATCTAAACACCACAAATCTATTACTAGTTTATGGTCACACTTATCTACATAAAACAGGCTCAATCTCTTTCTTAAGATATTAAAAGAGGCAACAAAATTACAAAAGTTACGTGGACATTTGCTAAAGATATTTAATAAAAATGGGAAGGAAGGTAATTTTTCCTAAGTAAATAAATTATAAGTATGACGAGAAAGTTTCTACTCTTAAAGATTTAAGTTACTAATCAGAGTGAAGATTAGAATATTCTGGGAAGATTAGCTAAATCATTTTACTCATCAATCTCCTATATATAATTTATATAAAAATCTTACTATCGGGCATAGGAAGCTGAAATTTGGGAGCATGTACGTTTTCACAGAAATGTACGATAACGGGAAATTATCGAGCTCTTTTCTTTTTTCAAGCCGCGGTTATAATCTTACAGAAAGATATATAGTAGCAAAGAAAAGCACATTATGTTTTATGTACAAAAGGTCTGTGTGTCACTTAACTAGATAAACCAAGTTCCAATCGCAAAACGATTCTCTCCAATGAAAACAGACTCTAATGTATTCGCTGGAAGGTTTATTTCTAAAAAGAGTGATGGAAGCTAAAAGTATTCCAAAAAGAATGCGGAAGCCTAAAATGTAGCCATTATTTTGTGTTTGTTTACGTGAATTGAGTCATATAATCACCTCTATATCTTTTGCGGGATAGACAGAGCTAACAGTCTTGAATACACTAAAAGGCTTCGCTCAGCTGTATGGTTTCCGGTACTTTAAAATAGGACCACTCCATATATTTCCATGGATGTCGTAAATGGCGACTAAGGGAAAGGCATATTTGGGATTTAATGTCTTAGTGATGGGATAGCAACCGAATGTGGGATTTCAGTTTTTTAAAACTGTTGGCTCTGTCTATCCCGTAAGATATGATGGCATGATTATATGTATGTTTATTGAAAGATATAATAAAGAAATTTGCAAACAAAGGCCATTCGAAACGACTTAACCTACCTTTCCATTTAAAAGCAGTAAAATTCACGTTCATATAAATTCGGCTGAATCTATGTTACGAGACGTTTTTATTGGCGAAACGAAGATGTACTTAACCTTTTCCGAGGTTAGAAAACCCAAATTGTGTATTACAGAACCTTTATTTTATGGCTATAGGACCTTCAATATTTCTTTGTTATATCAACCCATTTATTAAAGAAAGCGTTTGGTGATTTCGCTCTTGATGTTGAAGGTGAGAGATTTAAAACATATGTTACTGACAGTTTGATATATTATATATATGTATGTCCTTTTTTATTTTTATTTTTTACATAGGTATATCGAACTGTCAGTAACATATGTTTTAAGGGAAGTGAAGAAAGTAAAAATTTGAATTTTGATTACTAACCGAAATTTTTAGTACGGTGCAGGAAAACATCGTTAAGTTATCCTCAGATTCATGGTCACTAGGTTTTGAAAGTACATTAATTTACTTAAATGAATAATTCCTTGCAATTAGTAAGAAGTTACTCGATCTAGTGTTTACGTTATAGGAACAACATTGTTATTAGGTACTTCAAAGGAATTTGGTGAACCTGACATAGCAACAATCATATTTATAGACAAATCTTTTTTGTGTTGTAATTCTGTTTAGACAAGAAAATTTCCACATTAGATCATTTACAAAAATATTATTTTCGTCACCTAAATTCCAGTCTTAAGTACTCTGTTACAAAGATCACAATTGCATTCGTAAACATCCATTCTGAACAAATTAATATTTAGGTCAAACGAAGCGTTAGTAATAATGTTCCGTGTCAACATTACTTCAGTAAGGGGAAGCATTTTTAGTACATCACTAAACAAGACTTTGATTGTGACTTTACCTACATGACTCTCTATTTTCATACCAATTCCTGGACAGACGGGGATACATACAGCTCATAGTAAAATACCTCATAGGTTGTAACCTTCAAAAATCTTTTTAGAATGTAATTCATTACAGTAAGATAATTTCCAGAACTGAATTTAGTAGTTATTTTTTTAGATTTGATATTATGTGGTAACTTTTTTACGAATTCTACTGTAATCAATTTTAATCCGAAAAACTTATTTGAGATTTTCAAATTGTGTGGTAGATGATACAATTTTTTTACATACGAACACATAATGATGTTATTAGATAAAGACTGCTATTGAATATTCGTCATCCAACAGTAAGCTGAGTACAATAATGATTGCATATGTTTACGCACTTCTCCTTAACAATGAACATACAAACATCTGCAATGCTCATCATCATATATCTTGACATTGAACTAGCGAAGCAAACTAATTGACATCTCTACAACAACTAGCCGCGTGCAATTCAGTCGCTTCGTAGCTATCGAAACAAATTCATCAAACTTACCAAAACCTTTGATAATATCGATAAATATTTTGCTTAGTATTTTCGTTTTATTTATCGATTGAAAACTACAGTTTTGTTTAATAATTATTGCATTTTTTAAACATGATAAGTTTTTGTAAAAAATTTAAATGTTAGTATTCTAAGCCCTCCCAAGGATCATTTTTTGAACCCATAATCATTTTGATTACATGTTTTTATATTTAAGAAAATGAGTGCATTAAAATTACTTGGATTATTTGTTTTATTAATGGTGAAAATAGATGTATTAGGTAAAGATTTAAGTGAGAAAGATCGTTTAGATAGGGCTAATTTTATTCAAAAGATAGTTAATAGAAGAAAGAAGCTAGAAGGAAGAATAAGACTTGTTGGAGGTCCAAGTAAATTTGAAGGTAATGTCTTGTGTTTGAAATTATTATCAATCATTTAAAATACATACTTATATTACGTCCTAGACTAAGCCAAAATGTCGGGTAAAGATTAAAATGTCTAGATGACATAACCACTAATATATATAAAATAATATTAACAAAAAAAATATTAAATATCTATTATATTTACATTAAAACCCTGGGATAAATCTTAAGAATTTAATATAAATTATTTTGCTTTTCTTTACTATGATATTTTAGGCCGTGTGGTTCCTGGCATCAATACAAAAAAGAATAGGACCACTCCATCTCTTTCCCATGGATGTCGTAAAAGGTGCCTAAGGCTAATAGGTTTACAAACTTGAGATTCTTTTTTTTTGGCGATGGGCTAGCAACCTGTCACTATTTAGATCTCAATTCTATCATTAAGCCAAATAGCTGAACGTGGCCGATCAGTCTTTTCAAGACTGTTGGCTCTGTCTACCCCACAAGGGATATAGACGTGACCATATGTATGTATGTATATTATAGGAAATGTATATATTTACCACGCCGGCCGCTGGGGAGCAATTTGTGACGACTCTTGGGACGATGTTGCGGCACAAATTGTGTGCAGACACTTCAACAGAACTGGCACGGCCACTCGTGGCAGCCAGTATGGGGAGGCACGGAGTAAGTACATCCCTTATTTTAATACTAGAGGCCGCCCGCGACTTCGTCCGCATGGAAACCCTATCAATCCCGCGGGAACTCTGGGATAAAAAGTAGCCTATGTGTTATTCTGGGTCTTCAGCTACCTACATACCAAATTTCATGGTAATCGGTTCAGTAGTTTTTGCGTGAAAGAGTAACAAACATCCATACAAACTTTCGCCTTTATAATAGTAGTAGGATTATCGAATCGTATAGAAATGGTGCTTTCGGGAAAATATTGTTTTCTTTTGTTGAAAATAGTTTAACGTCATTTTGAACTCTGTATGTCTGTAAGGAGTTTAAATAAATCACTTTTCTCTTTTGATATCATATGGAAAATATAATTATATTTTATCATTATTCATCTCGCTATCCTTATTTATTCTCCCATTAATAAGTTTTTTTTAATTCTCGTGGCATAGACATATGTTCTTGAGTAGTTTTCGTAGCATGTTTCCGGAACAAATTCCAAAATTTGCTCATATAAGTGATGGAACCGAAGTATCTAATATTGAAAACAAATTTATTACTTACTTACAAACTTCTCTCCAAGCCTCGCCCCATATTGCAAGTTGTATTACAGTTTGTAATTTTGGACGTATAGGTTACACACCTAATGGTTAGATGACATTATACATATATTAGAATTTCGTATGTTTTATATAAAAATATACTTTATAAATTTGTGGCTAATCTTAGTTCTTCTTCAATTCAGATGGAAATAAGAATTAAAACTGAGTATTATACATAAAACTTACTACTTTAAAATTTGCAGGAAAATACTGGATGGATGATGTTGTATGTTTAGGAGATGAGACATCTATCTCTCAATGTGTATTCAGTGGTTGGGGCTCATCTGACTGTGAAATCAGCGAAGCCGCAGGTGTTAACTGTACCACTGAAATTTCCAATACAACAGTTATAAGGAAAAGAGAATCTGGAAATAAACATGATCTATTGAATCATGATGACGTGGCATTCAGATTAGTAGGTTCAAACCAGCAGAACTCAAACAGGAGTGTGAGGAGTCAAAGTCAAGGAAGAGTTGAAGTAAGTTATAGTTGTAATTATTAGCCTGATCTGTAAAAGAATCATATTTATTGGTAATGTCGTTTAGGAAAATACTGGGTTTATTAACATTTTTTTATTATCAAATAAAAATTTATATTTCTATTTCATCGTCTCAGACTCAGACCCCTTTTTTCCTGTTAAATCTTATATATTTCTACTTATTTACTTGAAAATCACAACTTTTATAAATAAACTTATACAGTTTGGAACAACAAAGCACTTAGGTAAGCTGCGAAACCCCTAAAAAATGTCTCTAACTAAATAACTACAAATATTGTAAACCAAATTTATTTCGCTTCCAATTTGACAACAAAAAACGTAAGAAGTCTAGACAATGCTGTTATAATCTTGAATGAATTTAATAGGACTAACTCTGGCAACAAATCTAATTTCATTCATAACATTATTTTAAAGTTGCTGACACATACTCTTTTGCAATCTAATTTAAGTCTATTTGCATTCCTAAAGTACCTAAGTTCGCTGTTTCAATTTAATTACAAGAAACGTTTTCTGCTGAAAAGTTGTAAAGTTCGTTGAATTTTATGTTTGAACAAGTTGATGACTTCATGCTTTTACACCGAATATCGTTAAAATGTTATGTCAGAATTTATTTCGTGTCGGAAAAGTATGGCTCATGGATATATCTACCTACAATATTTTTTTTATCTCAATAAATAATATTACTGACTTTCATAAAAAAAAATCAAATTTTAATGACGACGATGAGGAAAGAAATTTCTTAATTTTTAAAAGAGCAAAACTTCGTGTATAAAATTGATTTAATTTTATTCAGAACTAAACTTTTGACCATTTTACCTAAACCATAGTATTTCTAAAGATTTGGTATACTTCATTATATTCTTATTTTTAATTTATTTTTAACAAATAAAAAATAAATGTATATAGATTTCTAGAGTCTTGAAAAGACTGATAGGCTACGTTCAGGTATATTGAGATTCAAATAGTGACAGGGTTGCCAGCCCATCGCCTTAAAAAAGAATCCCAAGTTTATATGCCTATCCCTCAGTCGAAAAATATGTGTAAGTGATCCTATGATTTTTCCTATTTGTGCCAGGAACCACACAGCACGGTATTTCACGATTTTGCATGTTAAAAGAAATATAAGATTTCCCGGCTGCCGTGTGGTTCCCGGCACCAATACAAAAAAGAATAGGACCACTCCATCTCTTTCCCATGGATGTCGTAGAAGGCGACTAAGGGATAGGCTTACAAACTTGGGATTCTTTTTTAGGCGATTGGTTAGCAACCTGTGACTATTTGAATCTCAATTCTATCATTAAGCCGAACAGCTGAACGTGGCCATTCGGTCTTTTCAAGACTGTTGGCTCTGTCTACCCCGCAAGGGACATAGACGTGACCATATGTATGTATGTAGGATTCAATATTTATACATTCAATTACATGCAATTTTCAGATCTACTACAACAAAATCTGGGGTAGCGTCTGCCCCGACGGGTGGACCCTATACGAAGCTATGGTGGTCTGCAGACACCTAGGTCTAGGTTTTGCTGAGCAGGCACTACAGACTGATTCGTTCGGAAAGTCTCGTATCGTACTCTCCAACGTTCACTGCCAGGGGAATGAGAGCAATGTGTTTCTGTGCGAGCATCGGTATGGTGATGTCCAATGTCCGAGTGATGAAGGTAATGAGAACGTATCATCACGTGTCCCTTGCGGGGTAGACAGAGCCGACAGTCTTGAAAATATTCACAGGCCAGGTTGAGCTGTTTGGCTTTATGATAGATAGGTAATAAGAAGTTATGGATGTGGATGAAGCGAAGGAAGTATGCAGAGATCGTGGCAAGTGGAAAGAGGTAGTCTCTGCCTACCCCTCCGGGAAAGAGGCGTGATTTTATGTATGTATGTATGTAAGAAGAAAATAGATAAATTTACAAAATTGGTATAAATAACTATATCTACCTACTACCGCTTCCAAAATGTAAAAGAAGAGGCAGAACAAATTACACTGCATCATTTTTACCAGACAATATTTACAAATATAGATCTTAAATCTAAACCGGGGACTTACAAACATACATACATCACGGCTTTCTCCCATTGGGGTAGACAGAGACTATGGATTTCCACTTGCTTCGATCCTTACAGACCTCTCTCGCTTCCTCCACACTCATTACTCTTTTCAGGCATATTCGACGATTACGGGTACTCCTTAAATCTCCCGTTTACCGTCTTTCTTACCTTAACATTTACTTATAATAGTATACTAAAATAATCTTAGTTAATTAAATTAAACTTTTGCACCCATGTTAACTTAAATAACTTTAGTTTATATTAAGTTAGCAACACCAAGATGATCTTTGAATAATAAACAGATACACCCAGAATGTGAATAATAAACAGATTCAAATTTAATATATTTTAAGACTAAGGTCAATCGAGATCGAACCTCGTGTGGCATAAAATCTGCACATTCAGACAAGTGGATGACTTTTTTTCAGTTTAAGTAACTAACCTCAGCAAGACGTGCCGATTATTAGGTAATTAATGTAAGTCAGTAATTTAATGTAAGTTAATTACATACATACCTACATATTGTCACGTCCGCAACCCCTGTAGGATAGACAGAGCCAGCAGTCTTTTCAAGACTGATAGGCCAAGTTCAGCTGTTTGTCTCGATGATAGAATTGAGATTCATATAGTGACAGGTCGCTAGCCCATCGCCTGATAGAAGAATCCCAAATTTATAGATACAAACGTTCGCATTGATTTCCGGTTGCATAGATTAATAATATAACAGAAGAATGCGAACGTTAAAAAAGTATTAATACATAATTTCAAATTAATAAACTTACCGTGTAGTTCCCGGCAATTATAAAAAAGGACCACCCCATATCATTCCCATGGATTTCGTAAGAGGCGACTAAGGGATAGGCTTATAAACTTAAGATTCCTCTTATGTAGGCGATGGGCTAGCAACTTGTCACATTTGAATCTCAATTCCATCATAAAGTCCTAAAGCTGAATGTGGCCTTTCAGTCTTTTCAAGGCTGTTGGCTCTGTCTCCCGCAAGGGATATAGACGTGACTAAATGTATATGTATATATTAATAATAAATACTTTCAGGTTACGTGGCAGCAGTGGTGTGTACCGAACGAATGGCTGACTTGGCTCTGAATACGCAAACTTTAGAAATCACAGGACATTTACAGGACGTCCCCTTGTATCTACTGCAATGTGCTATGGAAGAGAACTGCCTGAGCAGAACTGCTTATGAGGTGATACATACATACATACATACATAAAATCACGCCTCTTTCCCGGAAGGTTAGGCAGAGACTACCTCTTTCCACTTGCCACGATCTCTGCATACTTCCTTCGCTTCATTGCTTCGGTTTCGGGTACTTTTGACCCGACCCTTTACCAGGACGTCCTTAATTTGATCAAGATACGTTCATCTAGGTCTTCCCACTCCGACCTTTCCCTCCACACTGTCCTTGATGAGGTGATCTACATAATATAAATAAGGATGACCTTCTTACTGACTGGCTGGCTGACTGAATGAAATAGCTGATGCCATAGACGGCAATATTTATTATGTTATAATTAAGATTCTTACTAGTTTATCGCATTGGTTTTAAACTGTAAATATAGTCTTAAGTTTTGGATAATAAATATCACAGTCCATGACTATAGGTATAAAAAGTTGAATTTTGGCAAGCAGGTTTTTTATTTGTTGTCTAGGGCAGATTTTCCCTAAATTTCAGCTTCTTTCTGGTTAATGGAAATTAAGATAATTCTTCTGCTGAATTTGCACGGGCGTAGCAGGCTATACTTTGTCATCATGTAATCCTCTGATGGACATAAGATTTCCCTAAAGACTTTCTTTCTTAAACTTTCAAGGCCGGCAACCTGTCAGTATTTGAATCTTAACGTCATCATTAAGCCATAAAGCTGAATGTGGCTTTCCAGTCTTTGCGAGGCTATTAGCATTATCTACCTCATAAGAGATAAAGACGTGATTATATGTACCTATGTACTTTTTTCTTCAAGTGGTCCACAAAAAAGGGGGAAAGTAGCTTTTTCCGTTACGGGCTTCTTCTTCTTCCTCCTGGCTTTAGTCCCGGTTGCATCCTCGCCACTCTGGAGAGGAGCCTGGGGTATGCCTTTGACCATGGACCTGGAGTGGGTGAGTCAGGTTTTTACACGAAGCGACTCCCGTCTGACCTTCGCAACCTTTGCAGGGGAACCTAACCCATATTGGATCTATAATACATCCAGTTGCCTGATTGTGCAGGTTTCCTTACGATGGTTTTTTCCCCACTATAATGGCATTGATTAGTATTCAAACTAATGTACATAACGTACAACTTCGATGATAGCTGTTCCATGACCGAGGTGGGATTTGAACCTGTGCATTTTATGTGCATCGCGCATTTTAATATCCAGGCGCGACCAATTCGATCACAGACGCTTATCCCAGTTTAGGCATTTGTTAATTGTCATTCTTTGCAGGTCCAAGAATCAAATCCTGACTGGCATTTTGAGACGCGAAGGCTACTCCGTTTCACTGCCTCTTCTATGAACATCGGGAATGACGATTTCAGACCGTATTTACCTAAACATCTCTGGCAATGGCACCTTTGTCATATGTGAGTTGTTTAATTAATTTTGAACATAGGAATACATACATACATACATATGGTCGCGTCTATATCCCTTGCGGGGTATACAGAGCCAACATTCTTGAAAAGACCGAATGGCCACGTTCAGCCAGTTGGCTTAATGATAGATTTTATTAACATAGAAATTATTAACTTTAGTCATTAACAATACAATTTTGGCTTTAGATTTAAATTATACACTTTATTCTTGTGTAAAGTCATGTGCTGGTTTGCAATTAATTCACGAGTTTATTTATATCGTCGTATATATCAAATAATTAATAATTAACGATGTTCGCTTATCTATGACACCTGGGATCCCGGGACCGAACACGGCCAGGGCATGACAATCTTTATTTGCACTAGCTTTCCAAGTTGTAAGAGGTAGTGGGTTCAGCTATAGAAACTGGCCCTAGAAGTCTATAGGAAATACTTATAAAGACACGAGATCCACCAAGAAGTAGCCGCCACAGGATAACGAGCTACTCAACTTGTTGAACGCTTAGTAATCCAAAGGTGAAAAAGATAAGAGAAGATACGGGGTGCGCGCGCGCACTTTTATAATGCTCCCGTACTGTGAATAGCACGACGTCACAATATTCAAAATTCAAAATTTTTATTAATTACTATAGGATACTATATATCGCTTAATAATTGTCAATACATAAACACAATTCTTAATTTACTTGCAGGCATTACCACAGCATGGAAGTGTTTGCCACATTCGACGTACTAGATGACAAAGGCAGGCGAGTAGCGGAAGGTCACAAGGCATCGTTCTGCCTAGAAGACAATACATGTCACCCAGATGTGGAGAAGAAGTATTCTTGTAAAAATTATGGCGATCAAGGTAGGTATAAAATTCAAAAGTACATACATACATATGGTCAGGCCCATATCCCTTGCGGGGTAAACAGAGCCAACAATCTTGAAAAGACCGACTGGCCACGTTCAGCTATTTAGCTTAATGATAGAATTGAATTGGGCCAAATAGCTGAACGTGGCCTATCAGTCTTTTCAAGACTGTTGGCTCTGTATGTAGACGTGATTATATTATACAAGCCGTCCCGGCAAACGTTGTTTTGCCCTATAAATATTTTTTAAGTTATTTCTAGTTAACAAAAATGATAAGGTTGGACAACCCTTATCACTAAGGGGTATGAAAAATAAATGTCGGCCGATTCTCTGACCTACTCAATATGCTCACAAAATTTCATGAGAATCGGTCAAGCCGTTTCGGAGGAGTATGGAAACGAACATTGTGACACGAGAATTTTATATACTTATAAGATTAATGTTTTGATATATTTCAGGTATTTCAGTCAATTGTTCAGACATATACTTGTACAATCTGGATTGTCAATGGGTGGATGTTACCGATGTGTTGCCTGGAGACTACACTTTTAAAGTAAGTTCTTGTTGCGCCAAGACAGTCTGACCTAATCTTTCTGCGCTAAGGCAGTCTGTTCTAATCTTTCTGCGCCAAGACAGTCTGTCCTAATCTTTTTGCGCTAAGACAGTCTGTTTTATTCTTTCTGCGCCAAGACAGTCTGTCCTAATCTTTTTGCGCCAAGACAGTCTGTTCTAATCTTTCTGCGCCAAGACAGTCTTTTCTAATCTTTCTGGGCCATGACAGTCTGTCCTAATCTTTTTGCGCCAAGACAGTCTGTTCTAATCTTTCTGCGCCAAGACAGTCTTTTCTAATCTTTCTGAGCAAAGACAGTCTGTCCTAATCTTTTTGCGCCAAGACAGTTTGTTCTAATCTTTTTGCGCCAAGACAGTCTGTCCTAATCTTTTTGCGCTAAGACAGTCTGTTCTAATCTTTTTACGTTAAGACAATCGATCCTGGGTTATCTGATAACTTTCAAAATTATTATTTTTTTCATAACAGAAGAAGCTGTAACAAACTGCACAGCAGCATTTTCTTTAATACCTTACGTTAACTATGGAGTTCTCTACGGAGAGGAGCCTGAGCTGTGACTATAACCATGTCTCTGAATTGGGTCAGGGTGATACTTAGCCTTCAGTTGAGCATAGTCTTTTTGGGACTTTTGGTTCATTCTTCTTTATAAGGAAGATAATATAAGAACATGTGCTAATTTAGCGCCACCAACAAAAGAATACAGGTTTTTCGCAAATCCCACGGGTCTTCCTCCTCTGCCACTTCTCCAGACTCTTATTTGTATATACACAAAATTTCAAAACAATTTGTTCGGACACAACTAACACAAATAAACGTATGTACTTACGCATTTAAAACATTAGTAGGAAAAGGAATACCTAAAGATATGCTACACATGTATATATATAATACATTCATATCGTACATCTTATACTGTGCTTGTATTGACGATATTAAATGACTTTATTCTTAAAAATATTCCGACAATTTCTAAATGCGCACAAACATTTTTCTACTTCGTTCATTCGTGATTTGAAGGAAATGTGACAAAAATACATTTTTTATGGGCTTATGTAAATCAAGGATGAAATACACGTCAACGCTTTCTTTGAAATTTTCATTGGACGATATATTTTTAACGCTGTTTGTCTCGAAAATACTGAAAAGCCGTTGTCTTTTAACTGAATTGAGATTCAAATAATGGACAGTTCTTAGCCCTAAAAAAAATGCCGCGTGGCCCCGGCACCAATACAAAAAAGAAAGACCATTGATGTCGTAAAAGGCGACTAAGGGATACGCTTACAAACTTGGGATTTTTTTAGGCGATGGGCTAGCAACCTGTCACTATTTGAATCTCAATTCTATCATTAAGCCAAATAGCTGAACGTAGCCTATCAGTCTTCAAGACTGTTGGCTCTGTCTACCCCACAAGGGATATAGATGTGATCATATGTATGTATGTAAGAATCCATTAATTATGAGCCTTTCCTTTGATTGCCTTTTACATTCTGCACGGAAAGAGAGGCAGCTGGCAAACACTATGTTTTTTTCTTGCACTTAATGAAAGTGCGTCTGTAGTAATCGCCTTTAACGACATTCATGGAAAAGAGATGGAGTGGTCCTATTTAATGTGCCGGAAACAACATATAAAAAAAAACATTTTAAAAAATTTCGAGTCTTATATAATCGGCGGGCGGGTAAATTCATTCATTCATTCCAGGTGGCAGTGAATCCTCATGCAAGAATACCTGAACAAACTTACCACAACAACGCGGCGACTTGCCAGTTAAGACTGACGGAGTCTTACGCCAGAGTCTACGGGTGTAGTCTCGGGAGACCTTAAGAGAAGAAGTCTTTTTTTCAGAAGGCTATATTTTTTTCTTTAGAATCCTAACAGTATTGTGTGCGTACAAAGAAAAATATCATTATTATATGCGTGAACACCTTTTAGTGTTTCATCTCTATATATATCAGTAAATGTAGGTTGTCCCTTTCATTTATTAAATCTACGGGCATGACAGTACGAAGTGAGAAAATCCTGGATATAACAAAGCCTTTATTTTTATATTTATTTTAAACGTTATTGAACAAAAAATGTAGAAAAGGCGGACTTAATGCCGTTTGGCATTCTCAACCAGTCTACCAGCTGACCAAACAGAAAAACTTTAAGTTGGTTGCCGTGTGGTTCCCGGCACCAATAAAAAAAAAGAATAGGTCCACTCCATCTCGTTCCCATGGATGTCGTAAAAGGCGACTAAGGGATAGGCTTATAAACTTGGGATTCTTCTTTTAGGCGATGGGCTAGCAACCCGTCACTATTTGAATCTTAATTCTATCACTAAGCCAAACAGCTGAACGTGGCCTATCAGTCTTTTGAAGACTGTTGGCTCTGTCTACCCCGTAAGGGATAAAGACGTGATCATATGTATGTATGTATGTATGGTTTTGCTATGACGTGCTGTGTATGAATATATACGACATGTTTAACGATTGTACATAAGAAGCAGAGTACTGAGCCTTATAGTTTTTTTACAAACATCACGAGACTCTTTAAGCTTGTACAATAACATCATAGAGAAGAGATCTTTAATTTTTATTCATCATCTTTATTCCTTGTTTATTAAACAAAATTTGTCGTAAAACTTAGAAAAATGATTGTAAACATCTGCTTATTTTTTAGCCTCCTACCGATTTATATTAAAAGTGAAGCTTTCTCTTTATGTTTAACTGAAAGTACATATAAATATTTATTTATTTTTATCTATATTTGATAAAAAAGTTGTTCAATAATGTATCTTTTACATTAATTTATTAACCAAAAAAAATTCCTCAAATTACTTGGTATACAAACCAAGTAATTGGAGGAAACTTTCGATCGAAAATATTAGATAGAAATTAAATAAATGTATATTATATAAATATGCCAAATAAACAGTTAGTATAAAAAAGGTATTTCTTTTATTATATATATCACATTTACGCATACGAATAGTTAAATCATCTGTGTGTATGTTTGTCGAAGCTCGCAAACAATGGATTTGAATGGGTAATCGTCGTAAGCTGTAAAACGTGAGTGTTGCCAGTTGTTTGAAGAGGGTCGCATCAATTGCAAATATTATTTGAAGGCGTTTCTGATATTTAAATCATTTTATCAGGACCTGTTTGATATAGAAAGTAAATTTATTGGTATTTATCACTAAGAAGCTTTTTGCACTTTAAGTATTACTTTATTTTTGTTTTATTATAATATGGCCTATATTATTTGTCACGAAAATATTTTTTGTTGAATTATTGTTTTTTTTTTTATATCTTCGACCAAACTTTGAAAACATTTTCATCAGAGTTTTGTAAATTGCGTGTTAAAAGGTCTTTTGATTTGAGTTACCTGGAAAAATAAAAAAATATCCAAATTTTCAAACATTTATTTTCAAAATTTTAATCTTACTATCACAATACAAAATATACAAATTTACAATATTTGTAAAAATCCTCAACTACTTACATAATTGTACTGCAAAATTATAAAAATATTAATTTTCTAATAAATATTTACAAATCAATCTTAATATGAAATATTATTGATACGTGGTTAGTCTCACAAAAATAAGTTCATTCAACAGGTAAGGTACACAATGTTCAATCCATGATTTATTTCAATAAAATGGTATGTCAACACAGCACTTGTTTTACGAGCAAGCAAACAATTAGTACAAGTGTACCTAATAAGCCTATTTTATAATAGATTTGAGCGCGCTTGACCTATCTGCCTAGTGGTAAGCAAAAAGAGGCCTAAAGTAGTGCGCACAAGGTGCCTTATCCAGTAAAGTAGAATACAGAAATATACAATTTCATTACCCCAAAACAAACCAAAAATTAATATAATAGGACTAATAGTTTATAAATTATATCTATTTATTTGTACAATGTGATAAACACAAATTATAAATGTGCTTAGTAAAAAGTTAAGTAACCATAATTAAACCAATTTTAAATTAACAACACTCGGAAAAATAATTAAAAAGAATATTTAGGTTTAAATATATAGGTAACTATGTCAAAATTGTGCCATAAATCATTTTATAAAAAGATATTCATAGGTATTACAAGTAAATTCACATTTCAAAAGTAAGTTATAATTTAAGTAAGTCATCGTAAAATTACTTACTTAATTTTTCAAATTTAATTCACATGTGTTTCATAAATTCAATCACACTGAACCATTACAATTTCATTTAACATTACCCTTTTAAATACAAATTTAATTAAAACTAAAATTAAATTACAAATAATTTACGCGTGTTCAGTACTAGTTAAACATCGACAATCTACATTACTATGGAATTACTCCAGCCTAACTTAAAATAAAATTATCTTTCTTGATAACGTTGGTATAATTTTTATTGGCAAAACTGCTATCGTATGTAGTACCTACTTGAAAGAAGTAGGTAAGTACTTTTATTTTACAAAAGGCCAAAAAAGTAGTTATTGAGCCTCAATATAAAATTTCTGTAGTCTCTGCCTACCCCCATGATAAATAAGCTAATAAAGTAATTTTATTAGTATGGAAATTTGTAATTCAGTTTTTAAGGAAAGAATTCATAAATACTAGACATACATACAATCACGTCTTTATTTCGTACGGGGTAGACAGCGAAAACGGTCTCAAAAAGACTGGACGGCTACGTTCAGCTTAAAACAGGGCCTATTTTGATAATATTTGGCACAGAGACAAACAAAACCGTCAGGGTATTTCTGAAGGCTTTTGGCTAGTTTTTTTTTAAATAGATCAAAATATTTTTTAGGCAAACACCACTGCATAAAATGTGACTAATCCTAATTATATTAATCTAAATAAATTAACATATTTAGCCTTTCTTGAACTTCAAAAGTAAGATACTCGTTGTCAAATATATAGCTATCCATATACTGGTGGAAATGAATCCGGAGTACACTGTTGGCATGGAAATGGTCCATCCCCTTTGCAGCATTGACCGAAGAGACTCTGTCGATTTCGTCAAGGGAAGGACGTAACTGATCCATTGGAGTACTATATGCATTCCTGTGAAAAGAGTATTAATTTATATATAAGTATTTTATCCTATCTTAAAGCCAAATAGCTGAACGTGGCCTATTAGTCTTTACAAGACTGTAGGCTCTGTCTACCCATCAAGGGATATAGACGTGATTATATATATGTATGTATAAGTATTTTATTTAATAAAGTATTTGTATGTTTTTATTGTGAAAAGTAATTATTTCTCTGAATTTTTCTTCATTTTACTTGTCACTTACCACACCACAAAGCCTTACATATAACAAGAAATATATTAAAAAACATACCTTCAACAGGCCAAATGATTCCGCATAGAAGTACCATCGGCAGAAAAGAACCCAGAGCCATGTAAGTTGCTGTTCTGTCCGTATCACAGACGCACGACACGACGAAACCTGAAAGTGACATTTTTAATTAACTATACAAGTTTAGGAGTTGCTTGTTCAAATAATTTTAGCCATTATTATTTGTGTCAGTAAATTTCAAATTACTATGTTGCGAAGATCGTTTGAAGAGTCTCCTTCTAACGTTAGTCCCGGTTCCATCCTCACCAATGTGGAGGGGAACCCGGGGTTAGCCCTTGACCATGGATCCTGGATTAAGTTAGTCCGGTTTTAACACGAAGCGACTCCCGTCTGACCTCCGCAACCTTTGCAGGGGAACGTAACCCATATTAGATTATGGTTACACATTAAGTTGCTTGAATGTGCAGGTTTCCTCACGATGTTTTCTCTCGCCATAATAGGGCAGAAAAAAACAAAATTACCTGGTAAACAAAATACCTCTGTATTTAATTACTCTACCAGAGAAATCCTTTCTAGCTTTCTGCTCTTAAAAAAAGAACATAGTTTTACAAAACTATAGTGAGGAAACCTGCACATTCAGGCAACTGGGTGTGTAACCATGATCGATCCAATACAAATTAGGTTCCCCTGCAGAGATTTCGGAGGTCAAATGGAAGTCGGTTCGTGTAAAAACCACCCAATTCAGGGCCATGGTCAGAGCCATACCCCGGGCTCCTTTCCAGAGTGGTGAGGATGCAACCGGGACTAAAGCCGGGAGGAAAAAGATAGTATTACAAAACTTACCAAAGGTCATTCCACACAGGCCAGTGATCAGAATGAGCACTATGACCCAGCCTAACGGTCCTTTGTGGCTCAGCTCGAAGAAGACGAAGCCGATCAGCATCACCATCAGAGATTGAACCGTCATCACGAACATCTGTACCACCACGTGGGAGAACAGGATCTCTGTGCCTGAAAGAAAAATAATCATTACAACATACATATTTAACGGCCTCTGTGGCGCAGCGGTAGTACGCTTGTCTGTGACACCGGAGGTCCCGGGTTCGAATCCCGGCCAGGGCATGATGAGAAAAGAACTTTTTCTGATTGGCCTGGGTCTTGGGTCTTTATCTATATAAGTATTTATTATAAAATATAGTATCGTTGAGTTAGTATCTCGTAACACAAGTCTCGAACTTACTTCGAGGCTACCTCAATCTGTGTAATTTGGCCCTGTGTAATTTACATACATTTCATCTCGGGGAGCGTAAAGATATGACCACACGGCTAAAATAAAAAATACTGTGTGGCAGACGTCTCTACGTCATTGTGATGTCAGAAAGCGATTAGTGATGAGATTCTTAATCGCGCAAGTAAAGGAAAAATCTTTGCTTACACAATTGGAGCAATTAAGCAACAATCTCCCGACTTAAAATCGAGCCGCGGTTCCCTAGGGATAACTCCTAGCAGTGGTGGAGCAGTCTTGTAGTTTCTATTAAGCAAATCACCAGATAATATTACGATTTACGAATCTCTATTGTAAGTAACAATATATCTTTTGATTGTCTTTTGACTATTTAAGAATTTTTGTTTGTCTATTAAAATTACAGAAATACTACACACATCAAAACTGGTGTATGTTTCATCTTCAGATCCGAAATTAAACTAAATAATCGCCTGTTTTAAGATTATAAACTGGATCACTTCTTGTATTTGTGTACACATTTTTTTTATTGTTTGTTATCTGTTTGGTGTGCTAAATAAATAAATAAATGTGTGTAAGTAAATAAGCGTACGTAATTATAAGGAAAAAGTACCTTTTATATAATTCTTACCTGTAATTCCGGATACTAGTGATCGTTCCAGGATTCCCTCGTTACGTTCAGCCAACATGGCACCCGAGGTCAACGCCACAGCCAAAAAGAATATTATCCTGAAATTAAATAAAACGTTTTACTTTTAAAGGTTAGCTCTATCTTAACACGTATAGAAAAGGACATAAGTCACAAAAATAAAAAATAGAATCACGCTGTGAGTCATAAACAGGGAAAACCTAAATCGCGCAAGCAAAGATTTCACGGATTGGAGCAATATATACAACCTCCGATTCAACATCGTCGGAGCCGCGGTTCGCCAGGCATAACACCTAGTCTGGCGGAAGATCATCTTCTCTTTGGTGGCAGTCGAGCCGAATTATCGCTCCCTCTACATAACTTTCTCAAACACATAGCATGACCTTTATCGTTAAAGAGATAAACAGAGTCTACCTATTAATTATGAGATCCGAGGGCTTGTTAAGCCGGATGTCGTAAAGATGGAAATGAGTCTTAAAGATGGTGACAGGTTGTCAGACCAAAACGTCTAAAAGAAGAATCACAAGGTTTTAGGCTGTCTCTTCGATTTGTGTCACTGGTTTCTGGAAAACTATTTGTGGATTTTCCGTCTAAGAACTGGTTAAACAGTTTCTCAAACTTATCATTTCACAGGGATTATGTATTAGCATAAAATTTTGCCATAATGTAATGCATAGATATTATGGCATAATAGTTTTTATGCACAACGTTATTTCGCATATTAATTAACGCATAACTAACCTAAACCAAATTTGCCCGTATGCCAAAAATCAATTAAGCCTTAGACCTATTATACCAAAACCGTTATACCAAAGAACATTAGGACAAAATAAATCATGCGATAAAAGTGGCCCCCATTTCACATACCTGCTTATAGGTTTACGACAAATCGTTTTAGTAAATATACATATACTAGAGTACGCCTGCAGTTCCGAAATCCTGAATTATCTTTTCTTAGCGCGTCGCTACCCCTATACCATGGCATTCGCGACGCCATTTTTATCGCGCGAAAAACTATCGCGGTGTCGTTTCACGTTATAATAAAAAGCGAAAAAGCGATAGTTTTCCGCGCGATAAGAACGGCTTTGCGCGTGCTGTGTGCTACGGGGTCTGGACAACATAAGTAACCAACATGCCAAAATTAGACAGGCGGTTTGGGCTGTTATTCGACTTGACAGTCAATCGTTCGCTCATTGTCCTCTTTAAATTTAGATTTTATAATAATAAATAAAATATTCAACTGTTTCGATCAACAGACGGCCGATGAAGAGATTTTTCTGTAAACAGATTCCCAGTGAACTTATTCATATTGAAACAAAGGGAACATCGTCGAAGCGTACATCGACGAAGAATTATTTCGTACATAGCAAAATACATATACGTACATAGCAGAAAGATAAAGAGCAATAGGCTAGTGTGTGTAGCTTAAATTCAATCCAAAATCACGAGTAACTTAGATACAATACACTTTTATCTAAGTACCTGTCTTCTATTGAGTCATTCCTAAAAGCCCGCGCCATTGTAGAATGTGCACAGAAATTATAATTTATTTAGGTTTCTACAATTTTGAGAAACCGTGGACTAGACGGTTGATTGGCTAAGTTCATAAATAGAAGACCTTGATATTTTAAGCCTAACTGAATGACTAGAGAGCTAGCTTTTGCGCAGGGATTCACTGCCGTAGGGAATTCCGGAAAAAAAGTATGCAAATTTCGTGAAAATCTGTCCAGTTGTTTTTGAATTTATCCGTTACAAACATACAAAAAAAAATCTAGTCGCTGTCTTTTGACATAATCATCATTCGTTTATCGTCATTATGCTTAAAAAAACTTTAACCTATTTCACAACAGGTCGGAAAATGACAGACGAAGGTGACATTTTGCCCTTAAATTAATGTCGGCATCAGAAGGCTCCAGTGACGTAAGTAAAATGACCCAGAGTCAGATGTCGGGAGTTCAAATTTCGAGGCAACTTTTTAATTCAGTTATACATATTTATGCTGATATTGTCAATAGGAATGTGTGTCTGTTTGTCTGCCCATATGACTTTAAATTGAAGAAATTTTATGGACATAAATGACCATCAGAGATAAGACAAAACCTACTTATTCCTGAAAATACCCACGGCAGTAAGAAGTAAAGAGTTGGTTTTCAATAAATAGAACGTTTTCTTCATCTGTTGTTATTTACGATTAGAAAGAGTACCTATTCATTTTCTATTGATAACTCGGGAAATTATTATAATATTTTGGGTAAACAAGTTTCAATAATATTACTTACGTAAGTATGACTCCTGGACCAGCAAAATCCGTGAAATCTGGCTCCTTCATGCCATAAATGGGGTCATGGAACTGCAACAAAAAAAATCATTTTCAATCTTAATTTCTTTGTTATCTTATAGCTGAAAACACAATACAAAAAACGCTTAAATGAGAGAGAGATAGATTAGAAATGACAAAGAGATGACTAACTAATCTTGTTTGAAAAAGAAAGGTGCAAAAAAAGTTTAGGGTTCCGCCAACGCTTCTTCCATTAAGCCAAACAGCTGAACGTGGCCAATCAGTCTTTCTAAGACTGTTGGCTCTGTCTACCCCGCATGGGATATAGACGTGAATATATGTAGGTATGTATGTTCGCCAACACAAGCACGTCTTATTTATAGTAACAAGAGAACTAGTTTTGTTTCAAAGGCAGTGCTAACAGCATTACTGTATGTGACCCACGTACAAACGACACTGACACCTACAATTTATTATATATATGAGGCAATCGAGTGAGCAAACAGCACCCTTGTTTTCAGCTCTAAATTTGAGAGGTAAAGTATATTTTTTACCTATTTTTGGTGTATAATTCATTTTGTGCAAGGAAAATGTTTACACTAAAAATATACTAGCATTTATAAATAAGTTGTATTTTTGCTTACATTTTTTACATTTGATGTCGGATTTATTTCTTTCTTTTAAAATTTTTAAAAACATTTATATAATGTAACAATTTACTTAACACATTTCACAACCTTGGATAAAATTACATTAGCTTACCGAAAAGGGAAAAAAACTTAACCCTCCCAAATGTCGGGTTATTTATTTGTTTACCAGCCCCATGAAAAACGACCTAAAGAAGCGTCGTTGGGAAAATATTGAAAAATTGCGGAAAAACGTAACACCCTTTCCCAAAAGGGGTTTAATAAGAAAACTTAATTTTAGTTATAACATAAGGTCCGTGTAAACGGAGCCCGTTCTACTCTCGTAAATCCATACACGCTTCTCATATTTTTATTATTTCTTTTCTTAGCTTAGATCATAGTTTAAATTACAGTTAAAATATTTTTAATATACAGATATAAGCGAAAAGTCACTCAGATTGAGGCCACGTTCAGCTGTATGGCTTAATGATGGAATTGAGATTCAAATAGTGACACGTTTCTAGTCTACAAGAAACGAATTTAACTCACATTAACTGGCAAGGTCATCATCCTTAGAGGCAGGTCACAGATCCTGGTCAGATGTTCCGTAGTGTTGGCCAGAGCTGTCATAAGGTCTCGGGTCAACATCCATTCCACTTGTTTATCTATAAAAAAGGAAATCGTGAGGTTACGTAGTGTCACATCACTATACCATCTCTCCCGCTCTCTTGTTATGGTGGGTGTTAGTGTTGTCACTCAGTAGCCCACTATCGATAGTACTGATCGAAGTTTTTGTTTTTGTTGGATAATTTTTGATAATATTTTTACCCCCTATTTTTTCTTATTATTTGGAACGGAAATCTGATACTAAGTGCCACCTTTCAATATGCGTTTCAAATTACCAGACACCGTGTATATCATGTTATGTCATCTTGCATATGGAATTTGTCCCGTTTTCGTCCTTTTTGACCAGAGTTTAGAAGTGAGTAGGAAATGTATATAATAACAAAGAAAACACTTGGAATTTACGATAGACGCTACAGAAAAAGTCGCAGTCTAGTATTTTTGTAAATAATGACGCAGTTTTTACAAACACGAGAAATGTAGTATGAAGGGCTAGTGTCCGTACGGTTCATTTATCACGTTATATATGTATCTTTTATGTTATCCATTCGAGAAGGGCCTGACTAATGATAGGAAATTGTTAATAATAAATCAGTATAGATAAATTACACAATCAGGGTTATTCTGTGAGATGTATCTTTAAGTTCATAAGATATTTTTATAATCACGTCTATATCCCTTGCGGGGTAGAAAGAGCCAACAGTCTTGAAAAGACTGATAGCTCACATTGAGCTATTTGGCTTAATGATAGAATTGAGATTCAAATAGTGGCAGGTTGCCAGCCTGTCGCCTAAAAGAAGAATCAAGTTAACAAGCCTATCCTTTAATCGCCTTTTACAACATCAATGGGAACGAGATGGAGTGGTCTTATTCTTTTTTTATTGGTGCCGGGAAACACACGGCACTATATTTTAACGTTAAGTAAAAATATTCTGAAGGTCGGATGCACTATTTTGTTAAAATTTCTATAGTTATCGATTTCTTATACTTGTCGATAACCAAACCCTAACTAAACCTGAAATCTCCAGTGAAGTTAATTTTGTTTTGCTCAAGTTGAATTTTTCAACCCATTCATAGTTAGGAGATTAAGTCACACGTTATAGTTACCGTTAAAGTTATTTAAAGCAAATATGTAATTTAAACCCAGAAAACAATAAGTATTTTGGAGCACTATCATAATTTCTGAAAAAAAAAACCCCGGAATTTGCGTATGGAAGAGCGAGCAAAAAGTAAGTACTATTTAAATAAGTAGGTAAATCTTTGCCACAAAACCTACAAAAAATTTAGAACGAAGGGACCAAATATTTACATTAATTTCTTTCCTTGGAACGCAGTCAAGTCGTTTAAATTATAAATGTGAATAAATATCATTTTTTTTTAATTTTTTGAATGAAAGCAGGTTGACTAAGCAGATATACAAGGAGAGTGTGGAGGGAAAGGTCGGAGTGGGAAGACCTAGACGAACGTATCTTGATCAAATTAAGGACGTCCTGGTAAAGGGTCAGGTCAAAAGTACCCGAAACCGCCGAGCTTGTATGAAGAGAGTTATGAATGTGGACGAAGCGAAAGAAGTATGCAGAGATCGTGGCAAGTGGAAAGAGGTAGTCTCTGCCTACCCCTCCGGGAAAGAGGCGTGATTTTATGTATGTATGTATGTATGTTTTGCTCACCATCCATTAAAGTTTGTCTTATATAAATGTTTTGAAGCAATATTTATTTATTTGTACATCGTATGTATGCTGGTTTGGAAACGAAAGAAAAATTATAAAATATAAACGCAGCCGCCAGTTAAAATATTACCTATGATACCTATGTTTTTTTATTAAAAAATAAATAATAATATTACAAACCATTTTCCCCTGAATAGATTCTTATATACTTAGATCTTATTTCTTTTGATACTATCTTTAGGTGAAACCGAGTATTGAAAACTTGATTGAGAAATGAGTCATTCGGAAAATCAGTACATGAAAAAAGGACAAAATTTAATTTTTTTAAGTATATTTTAACATCACATTAACTCAACCAATTTAAACAGAGTTAATTAAAAAGCCTTTACACAGAAATAGGAACGAAAACCACACTTTTTAACGCAATTTACATTTAAATTAGATTTACACCAATGGACCAATCAAAATGATCGCGTTTTCTGATGATTTTTATTACCGCCATTCACCCAAACCATTTCAAACCGTAGCTTTAATGGAATTAAGTTAATTTTGCGCAGTTATTTTTGGCAAATTAGAGGTGGAAATGTTCACTTAAAAATTTTGCTAGTGGCGGTTTTATTTCGTACCTCTTTAATTGCATTTTGAAATATGGTGTGTTGGCGCTGACACATACAAACATACATAAAATCACGTCTCTTACCCGGAGGGGTAGGCAGAGACTACCTCTTGTTGGTGCTGACACGGTTGAATAAAAGGCGAATGCGGGTTAAATGGTAAACATAGCGTTGTACTGATTTATGAGAAAATATATGTTGGTCAAAAAGGCTGTAGTTGTAGGGGTGTAGGTCGTTGGCGGTTGATTGTATGGCAAGAAAATTAGTTATAGCAGAAAATGAATAAACACTGCGGAAACGAGTTTAAGAGTATGATGCGTCCAAAATTTTGTGACACGACAAGAAACAGATTAAAAGGGAATTTATATATGATAAGAAGATATAGGTATAAGTATGTTCACAAAGATACATTAAATAACAATCAGTTTAAAAGCAAACGAACTTTCTCTGTGTGCCGTGTGGTTCCCGGCACTAATAGAAAAAAGAATAGGACCACTCCAACTCTCTCCCATGGATGTCGTAAAAGGCGACTAAGGGATAGGCTTATAAACTTGGGATTCTTCTTTTAGGCGATGGGCTAGCAACCTGTCACTATTTGAATCTCAATTCTATCTTAAAGCCAAATAGCTGAACGTGGCCCATCAGTCTTTCCAAGACTGTTGGCTCTGTCTACCCCGCAAGCTATATAGACGTGATTATATGTATGTATGTATGAACTTTCTCTGATTGGCCTGGGTCTTGGATGTTTCTCTACATAAGTATTTATTATAAAATATACTTAGTATCGTTTGTATCTCTTAACATAATTCTCGAAGTTACTTCGAGGCTAACTCAATCTGTGTAATTTGTCCCGTATATATTTATATTTATTTGTCAAAGCGGAACGGAAAAAAATTACAGAGTACTTATTTTACAAAGTAGACTTCGTTGGGCTAAAATGATGATAATCAATTCTCTTACCAGTATCATCCACATGTACAGTGATCACTGAGCTGTCTATAGTATAGTTGTCGGTATGCCGTGGGTCAGTCATCCTGTCTTGAAGGCTGATCGTGAAGTTGGAAGGAATGATGAGCACGGCTCGCGCTTTGCCCTTTCTTGCTGCTAGCTTGGCTTCTTCTGCAGTGGGGAAGTAGACCTACGTCAAACGGTTTATTTATTGTATCTTTTATTAAGACTTGCATTAAACTGAATAAGTATTTGTCTGTGCGTGAAAAACTATTTAATGTCCTTTTTTTGCAGTGATTTTATTCATTTAAAATGAAAATAATAACAATTAAAATGAACTCAAATTAAAACTAAAGCTAAAACTACTTATAAAAAAGAAAGAAAAAAAGATAATTACAAACTAAAATTTAATTTATAAATTGTAGGTACAGTCCCTGCATAGCATCAACATGCGGGAGTGTGCCCAAGTTATTGTTAAGTTTAATCTTCGAGTTGTGATTTTCCCACTTAAGGTCACAAACGCTAACTAATGTTGAATTAGAGATATTGAAATATATAACACCATTTTAGAAAGAATAGAAAAATAGTACTAGTAAGTTCTTGTTAGAAGAATTGATCTTACGACTACAGTTCACGATTTAACTAATGGACCCTAGTAAATGAATGTCGTTGCAAAACATGCAAAAGAATACTGACTAAAACAAAAAAGTATATTCCATTCTGTTGACGAAATGTGCATACATGAAATTAAACTGAAGAAGAATAAAAAAGAAATATGTCAGTAAATGTAATTACCAAATTATCCTGCCGTAGCTTCAAATGATCTAAATACTGGCAACTGAAGTAAGTCAGGTTCCATTCATAAGTCTCCTTGTCCTGGGGGCAGTAATTCTTGTCATAGTCGCAAAGGGCCATGCTGTTGTTCGTCTCGTAGTTGACCACAGCGAGGGGCAATCCCACGGGATAATGACCAATGGCAATGCAGAAGAGAATCATCTGCATCACGGGTAGACCAATGATGAACGCGAGGACACTGGTGAAAACAAAATTTAATTTAAAGATATCGACTGAAATTGAAATACATATGTTTAGGGCAAATCATATAGATAGGATCTAAGCTTGCATTATGGGCATTCTAACTCATCATTCTTTATTTTGAAATCAATATTTTTCTACCGAAAATAATAATCCAAGAAAATCTAATAAATAAACAATTTAACTTGCTGTGTTATTTCCCTGTCTTGGTTTGGATTAAGTCTGTGGATTAAGACATTCTATAATATTTGTTATTTTACCAAGCTTTCCTCCTCGTGTGAATTTCATAATATCCTTTTGTAGTAATTTTGTCATCATATATATTTATCTGTACTTTAGTTTTGTGGTGGTACATACTTTAATGCAAATGGCCAAAATCCTTGAGTAGCTTTCCAGAAGGCGGAAATTCTTGTCAATCAACATAATATAAAAGAACATCTTTAGAGATACCAAAAGGTATAAGAAAGAATGCTGATTTATATTCTCAGAGAGCGTGTAATAAATTGAACACCTTTTAAACATTACTTATTGCTTTCAGTCTAAGTGGGTTTCTCTTTTCTGAAATCATGAGTTTGAAGTCTCCCAATTCGTATCCAATTTAATTTGATATTGTGTATTGAATAAATTTTATCTTCCTTTTTAGTAACATTTTTTCGAGAAACGCGGCTGAGTGCAACTCAAGTGGCAATCTCTAAGTATTCTTCAAACTGTGCAAATCTTTGTTATTTGCAGTAATTAGTTATTATTGTTGAGTCGTTTTGGGTGGAGACATTGGAATCATGGGAACCATCAATAGGGCAAGTCGTATTTGTTTGACATACACACATAAATCATTCCACCTTCGCTTCATTAGGTATATAAGAAGAGCAATGTAAAATATTTTTTTCATAATTTATAAATGCACAATCTTTAAACATACATACAATCAAATACAACATTAGGATGACTTACCCAAAATTCCTAAACAAGCTCAATGCGTTTTTCCAAATGAGCGCCTTCATGTGATGCCATTTCATCGGTTTGATCCTTTCAATGCAGTTTCTGTGGACTTCTTCCTCGGGAGGCAAGGCTTCCACCGGAGCCAAGAGTTCAGGAGTCACGACTACGCGACCCTTACTGCTCATGGAGACATTGTCACCGAATTCTCCAGAGATTTCACCTATTTCTGCCTCTTCGAGATCTATGGCCGCGGGGTTCTGGAAATGTAAGTTTTTCTTATGATCTGACTGCCTCTGCAAATATATACTTTGAAGGTTCTATGATTTTTGTTAATTTTTGAGAAAATATCAGTTCTATTTTTTTCAAACAAATATATTTTAGCAAGTTCCTATACTTGTTTTGGAGTAATGATTTTTAGAAGATGAAACTTATAGATAGACTAGTAGTAGTAATTTAATAAAAAATATCTAACTAAAACAGCAAAAAAACACAAACCAAACGATTTCCTTAAAACTAAATTCTAACCTGAATGTTAAAGTTACCTTAGAAGATATCTAACATTAAAAATTAACTAAACAAATATTGCTAATGGAAGAAATGTTTACTTACAGGAATAGCAGGCAGTTCCACTTTGTCAATGACATCAGCCAGGATACTGGACCTCCTTCTCTTTCCCATGTTCTGAAGGACTGAGAGCTTCAGGAACACGTCTTCGAGGCTCTCAGCTTGGTAGCGACGGATCAGCTCTGAAGGTGATTCTTCGGCTAAGAATCTTCCGCCGCGCATCAGCCCGATCTGAAAATTAACAAAGATTATTAAGTTCATCCTTATTATAACCTTCTGACATTAAAATTTATTCTGAAGAGGGACTCAGGTTTTTAAAAAACCTATTTTTATGTATTTTAATAGAAAAGCCTGGAGAACAGCTGTAGCGGTCCTAATTCTAGTCTTGGGTCTTTCATACAAGACGGCCTCTGTGGCGCAGCGGTAGTGCGCTTGTCGGTGACACCAGAGGTCCCGGATTCGAATTCCAGCCAGGGCATGATGAAAACCAACTTTTTCTTGTCTTGACTATTTATCTATATAAATAAGTATTTATTACAAAATATTATATCGTTGAGTTAGCATCTCGTAACACAAGTTTCGAACTTACTTCGAGGCTGACTCAATTTCTGTGATTCGTCCCGTATATATTTATTTATTTATATTAATAGGTGATGATAAAAAATCAGGTGATTCACGAAGACTCCTAGAGAACAAGAGTTTGGATAGTGATTCGATAACCATGACTTGTCTTGTTTTAGCGATTTGACCTTGACCTTGTTGACCTATCAACTCAAGGATATATATTAAGCAAATATAATAATAAGCATCAGACTAATCCTTCTACATGCAAGTAGTAGAACATACACACATAAATATAGTCACGTCTTCATCCCTTACGGGGTAAACAGAGCCAACAGTCTCGCAAAGACTGAAACGTTCACCTATTTTGCTTAGTGATGGAATTGAGATTCGTAAAACATGCATTTATATTCTGCTAGCTAAACTCAAGGACATAATAAAAGCATGTAAGTTCCATACTTTTACAAGATAAAAATGAGAATATATCTCAGAACAAAAAATTACACCTGAACTCATTTGAATAGAAGCACTTTTATTCGGCGCATAAGTGCTTACTTCGTTAGGTTTTCACATAGAGCATATTTTATGAGAAGAGTGCACGTTCAGATCCTATCGTCATTAACACGATTATAAGTAACTAGCTGTGCCCGCGACTTCGTCCGCGTGGAATAGTTATTTTGGGCATCATATTTATTTTTGCAAACATCCTCCTCGGCTTTATCAATTATAGCTGCTGATTGTTATGCGACTTGGCGACGACTTGGCCCACATCATTACCCGCGACGGAACGGAGACCGTATAGTGAGATGAGAGGCCTTTGCCCAGTAGTGGGATCTTACAGGCTGATACTTTACTTTAAAATAGTAATATCTTCTAAGATGTTCATTGAAATTAAGTGATATCAAAGACAGTTGTGTTTACAATTAAATACTCATTAATCAACAAAAATCTTAAAAGATAGACATAATCAGCGTTCAGGCGGTCACGCGTATTAGAAAGAACGCTGGTTCGCCGTATTAAATGTTTCGCTGCAAATTGCTTATAACGACTATATCTCAAAACCTATTTGTCTGATTTATATACTGTAAATGGAAATTTTAGTCTACATGAAAAGCCGAAAGTAATAAACATATATATTTGGATAAGGATTAATACTGAATTAAAGAAAATTGGTTTCAAAATAACTTATGTTTATAATGAAAAAATAATCTTAAAAAATTAACATAAAAGTGGTCATTGTAAGTAAACCTTAAGAGATAGATATATGCTCTCGCGGACTTTTTTGTGGCAAAAAATGACTACTTCCCATCTTTAGTACATTGTTTTAGTATATCTTTGTTGGTTTGCGCAGCGTTCGCGTGGAAAGCTCGCAGATGGCCGACTCATTCAACTTTCACCTGCATTGTTGACGTTTCCCGTAGGAAATCCGGGATAAAATGTAGCCTATAGCCTTCCTCGATAAATAGACTATCTAACAGTGAAAGAATTATTCAAATCGGTTCAGTAGTTTCTGAGATTAGCGCGTTTAAACAAACAAACAAACAAACAAACAAACAAACAAAACAAACTCTTCAGCTTTATAATATTAGTATAGATTATCGATTGAAAGCTGGGTGTGTGAAAAGATAAGGTAGTCTTTACTAAATCGTCATGTTTGCCTTTGGGATTTTTTATCCAAATGATCGACTCATGTTTTTAATCTATACTTACTACCTACAAATTTTCAATTGAAGGTGTAGTGTTTCTACACTTATTCCTGTTTTGAAGCATATATTAGAAAAAAAATATACCTAATGTAAGTTATATTACGACTTAATATCCAGATATATTATTATAATTAAATTAGAAAAATCTTCATGAAATCCAAAAAAAATTATCTAAAATTATCGTTAATGGGCAGAAATACTCAGTAGTCAAAGTATTTAAACGCTTACATCATCAAAATACAGATAAAGACTTTTACTCATAGTTTCTTTAAAGTAACGCACTCCATTAAAATTATACTGCACCACCTGTAAGGATTTTCACAAAAAAACGCGAACTAATTTAAACAAATTGCGCGGCATACTGCATAACCTTAAAATGTTCAGCGGGAATTTTTCCAACGTTTTTACTTTTAAGTTTTTATTTCTTTGATGAGCCACAAACACTTAATATTCTATTAAATTGCCACCTTTTACTAACGCCTCCATAAATGTTTCATGGTGGAAATTTGTAAGTAAAATTAGCATTAGTGTGTTTATGAGAATAATATCAAGGATAATTGCTGGCTGCTACTCTGTTACGAAGAATTCTAAGTATAGTAAACTTGGTATTCTTCTTTTAGACGAAGTGCTTACAATATGTCATAATTTCAATCTCAATTCCTTCATCAAGACATACAACTAATCGTGGCTTTTCAGTATTTTCGAGACTGTTCGCTCCGACTACCCCGTTAAGGATAAAGACGTAATTATATGTATGTAGGTTGTATGTAAAGACGTGATAATTTGGGGGTGGGTATTTGTATGTATGTATGTATGTGATCTGGTAACCAAAAATTTAGAAACGATTAGGTCGCCTCCTACAAAACTAGGTGGAAGTCATTTTGTGAGGCCTACGTTGAGCAGTGGATGTTCTGAGGCGGCAATTATGATAATATATGTGTATGTAAGCTAAGCTATCTAATTATTACATACTAGCTGTGGCCGCGACTTCGTCCGCGTGCAACAGTTATTTTGGGCAACATTGAAGCCCTCAAGGATGAATAATTATCCCCGTTTTTTTGTCACATTTTCCATTATTTCTTTGCTCTTTATAGATGCAGCGTGATGTTATATAGCCTTAAGCCTTTCTCGATAAATGTTCTATTGAACGCAAAAAGAATTTTTCAATTCGAACCAGTAGTTTCCGAGATTAGCGCGTTCAAACAAACAAACAAACACTTCAGCTTTATAATATTAGTATATAAATTACTTACAATATTCGCTTGTTTTGTTTCATCAATGTAATGTGTGGTGATGATCACTGTGGTCCTGCCGCCGGCCGTGATTTCTACGAGATGGTCCCAAATGCTGAAATGAATAAGTTATTTTGCAGGCAACGTTCTTGTACGCCATAGCAACGGTTGCCATGGGTTTTATTAGTTAGGTAAAAATGTACATACATACATAAAATCACGCGTCTTTCCCGGAGGGGTAGGCAGAGACTACCTCTTTCCACTTGCCACGATCTCTGCATACTTCCTTCGTAAAAATGTCAGATATATAATTTTTATTGTAAAATATTTTTATATTTAATGTACAATAATATAATAATACTTTTAAACTGATTATGTTTCTCCTCTTTTCTCTATAGTCTTATATAACTATAATATAACTTTGCAACTATAGTCAGTGCAGTCAACTCAACAGTCAGCAAGCTCATAGTTTAGGGATTATCTTACCTCTGTCTGAGCACAGGGTCCACTCCGACAGTAGGCTCATCAAGAATCAGCAATTCTGGATCGTGGATCAGGGCGGCTGCTAGTGACACCCTTCGCTGCTGTCCACCGGATAAGTTTTTGACTGGTCTGTAATGAATTATGTTGTTGTAGCACATATTCATTCATTCATTCTGAAATTACGTCTATAGCCCTTGCGGGGTACAGAGCTGGCTGTTTTGAAAGTCTAATAGGCCACGTTCAGCTGTTAGGCTTAATGATGGAATCGAGATTCAAATAGTGATATGTTGCTAGCCCATCGCCTTAAAGAAGAATCCAACATTTATTACCCTATCCCTTAGTCGCCTTTTACGGCATCCAAAGGAAAGAGTGCTCCAATTCTAAAATTCCGGGAACCACACGGCAATAACGTGTGGTGGTGTGTAATTTAAATACATATCACATTACCTGGAAGCGTTAGGAAGCTGTAGAAGTGCTATAAGGAAGTCTATCCTCATTTCCACGTCCTTGGTCTCCATGCCAGCGATCCAGCCGAAGTAGATCATGGTCTCGCGAATTGAAAACTCTCCGAAGAGAGCAATTTCCTGGAAAAAAGAAACAAAAATAATATAGAATATAATTTTGTTAGCTTACTGATATACCAACATATACATATACAAAAGGGGTCTACCTATTTGTCCTCATACATACATACAGTCACGTCTTTATCCCTTGCGGAGCAGAAGAGCCAACAGTCTCGAAAATACTGAAAGGCCACGTTCAACTGTATGGTTTCATGATGGAATTGGGATTCAAATAATGGCAGGTTGCTAGCCCATCGCCTTCAAGAGAAATCCCAAGTTTATAAGCCTATCCCTTGATATGGAAAGACGTGGAGTGGTTCTTTTCTAAAGGGCCGAAACCACACGGCAGATAAAATAAATAAGTATAACAAAATACAATAAAACTCAAGCTTTCATTAAAATTTAATAAATCATTTCATGCATAAAAATTCAAAATTCAAAATTCAAAATTCAAAATTTTTTATTCATTATTATAGGATATTATTATATCGCTTAATAATTGTCGTATGGTTTAACAACTTGGTTGACGTCAAATATATTACTTAAAAACTAAGTTTACTGCCGCTTCCAAGGCGTCAGTGCAGAAGAAGCGGTAACAAACTGCACTGCAGCATTTTCTTTAACAACGTCAACTTCACAATATTAAATTATACTTAGAATATAATGTGGACGGGAGAATACATTGTTCACGGGAGATTTATATATTTATGAGATTTAATATTGAAAAAAGAAAAATATATATATATATATATATTTTATGGATTGCCAATTTTAAAAAGATTTATGTACAGAGTGTACTGAAATTTTGATTTAAGTTCAAATTAAACTACAATTAATTACGAGGTTCCTGTGCCAAGCTCGAGCCAGATGTTTTTATCATTAAGGTAATCATCAGTCCTATAATAAGCCTTCTCACAAAGTACTTTCTTTACATACTCTTTGAATTTTCGGTAAGGCATATCAAGAACAGACTCCGGCAACCTATTATAAAATCGTATACAGTTCCCCATAAATGATTTACTGACTTTGCTAAGCCTATGAAACGGTATGACTAATTTATGTTTATTACGTAAATTTATATCAGTTGTGGCACTAACTTTTTGAAAAAAAGAGGTATTTTTCCTAACATACATTATAAGATCAAAAATGTACTGGGACGCTACTGTAGGTATGTTTATTTTCTTAAAGAGTTGTCTTAATGAGTCTCTTGGTCCTAAGCCGTAAATTGCGCGAACGGCCCTTTTCTGAATTATAAAAATAGTTTGTATATCAGCCGCGCTACCCCACAAAAGTAAACCATAAGATAACAAGCTATGAAAATAGCTGAAATAAACAAGCCTAGCTGTAGCTACATCTGTCAATTGTCGGATCCTCCTAACAGCATAAGCGGCAGAGCTAAGTCTATTGGATAGTTTAGAAATATGAGCACCCCACTGTAGCTTTGCATCAATTATAATTCCTAAAAACTTTGTATTTTCAACAAATTCTAATTTCTGGCCTTCCAGTATTATGTCAGTATTGGCCTGCCTTACGTTTGGAAGGGTAAATTTAATGCATTGGGTCTTATTAGCACTTAAAAGAAGATTGTTGGTTGAGAACCAGATAGATATGGCCGACAGTATATTATTAACCGAACTTACATTTTCGCTATGGCGATCTAATTTAAATATTAAAGAAGTGTCATCGGCAAACAGCACTATACCCGCCTGTTTTTCCACCATAAAAGGCAGGTCATTGACATATACCAAGAAGAGGAATGGTCCTAAAATTGAGCCCTGAGGAACACCCATTGAGACGCTTGATCCGCTTGACTTTACTCCATTAATATCTACAGTTTGAAGCCTATCAGTCAAATAGGATGCCATTAGTTTAGTTGATTTGTGGTCAAACCCATATTGACGAAGTTTACGCAAAAGTGTCTGATGATCTACGCAATCAAATGCTTTAGAGAGATCGCAAAAGACTCCAACTGAATCCTGTGAACTCTCCCACGCGTCATAGATTTGAGTAACAAGTGCTACTCCCGCATCAGTGGTGGACTTCCCGGCAGTGAACCCATATTGTTGGGAATGGAAAATGTTATTGATTTTAAAATATTGTTGCATTTGATTAAGCATCATCTTCTCAAACACCTTGCTCAAAACTGGCAATATAGAAATAGGTCTATAATTGCCAAGGACTGTTTTCTCCCCTTTTTTGAATAGAGGTATTAATTTGCTACATTTCATTAAATTTGGAAAAATACCCTCATCAATACATTCATTAAATATAAAAGCTAGATCAGATGCAATAATATCTATGATTTGACTTATGATACTAACAGACATACCCCAATGGTCTTCAGACTTTTTCAAATTAAGTTGTTTGAACGCCTTTAATATAATATCAGAGTTAACATATTTAAATTTAAAGACAGATTTGATGGGAGTTGTGTTATTATTAAGTAGGGTTTCAGCGCGCAATGGACAAGAGTCAACGTCAGAAGTTAGCTCCACAGGGATTTTTGCAAAGAAATTATCAAAAGCATTTACTATGTCCTGAGTTTTAGAAATACTTTTGTTACCGGATGATATTTGTTTAATACTGTCTCTATCTTTGATTTTGCCAGATTCTTTATTAATAATGTTCCATGTTTCTTTAATTTTATTTGGTGCGTTGTTTATTTTACTACTTATGTGAAAAGACTTGGCTTGCCTGCAAACTTTTTTAAATAATTTTGAATAATTTTTGACATATTCTACAAAACTGGGGTCAAAATTGTATTGTTTCTGGGCATATAAGTCATATAACTTATTCCTACTCTTGTGAATACCTAATGTAGCCCATTCACTGAACTGTAATCTATTACGAATATTGACTTGTTTCTGCTTGAACCTTTTTGAGTATTCAGCAGAAATATTAGCAGCATATTAAGTAATCAAAGAAATTTTTTAGTAAAATGTTATGAATTCATAAAACGTCAAGGGTATTTATTTTAAAACAATATTAGATTAAGCTTCAAAAACAAATGTGTCTCATTAAAAATGTTTTTACAAGTTCTTTCTGTTAAAACTTCACAATCGTTCAATATTGCAATTGAGGTGCGCCAACTTTTACTCGACTAAACTTTTTATCGACTAACTTTAAAATCGACTAGAATCGACTAGACTTAACTAATTAAAATCTTTCGCCGCGGTTGTTACGTTTAAAATCTCTTTTTTTCTTTCTACAAATATTGTAGCAGTTTTGCAGTTTCGGTAAAGTACAATAGAACTTCTCTTATATTTATCTCTCGTAGGAGGCTAGAAAATAACAAGATTTGTGCTAATACATACATATAATCACGACTTTATATGTAATGTAATGTAATGACGTCTACATCCCTTGCGTAGATTTTCTGTAGATAAAGCCAACAGTCTTGCAAAGACTCAAAGGCCACGTTCAACTGTATGGCTTAATAATGAATGAAATGAATGAAATCGCCTAAAAGTAGAATCCTAAGCTTATTGTCCTTTACTCGCCTTTTACGATATTCATGTGAAAGAGAGAAAGTGGTCCTATTCTTAAGTGATTAAAACCACACGGAAATTTGTGCTAACAATTGTAATTAAAGATGAACACCATCCCTCTGTGAAGTCATCTTCTGTTTCTTCTATAATTTGTGTTTAACAATGTACTTACTTGTCATGTAAATCAATGTATGTTTGACATAACACATAGTGCGCGTCAGCCGTGCTATGTTTCGATCAGACTGACATACTATACCTACAGAAATACAGTCAGAACAATATAACGCGGTACAGAAGTTGAACAAAATCAATTCATTATTATAGGATATCGCTAATTAATTGTCGTATCTTTTGGTTTTACAATATTGGTTGACGTCAAATAAATTACTAATTAAAACTAAGTTTACTGCCGCTTCCAAAGCGTCAGTGCAGAAGAAGCGGTAACAAACTGCACTGCAGCATTTTCGACCCATGTGGATTATAGCTTTACCGCGAAAAGTTGAACGTTCATATATCTTATTTAATCTTCATACGAGTCGTTCGGTCGTTCGAGTTCGATCGTCCGACCTAGCGAACACTTTTAATGTTTACAGAATTGTGAATATCTCAAAAACTGCTTTACCTGATTTTGATGCGTAACGTTCAATTAAAAGTTCTATTGACTGATCCTACATATATTTTAAATTTCATCAAATCCGGACTAACTTTCGATATCGCGTTACATACAAAAAAATGTTATAGTTCAATACCTTATTTCACCGATGACGCTGTCTAAATAAGCAATCAAAATATTAATTACAATGTTTGTGAATTTGTCTTTCAATTGCAATATGTTAATATTACCTATCACGCTGCTCATATGTCAATCTATATTATAATGTGTTGGTGTCTATTAAATCAATTCTTGTACATATAGTCACGTCTATATACCATACGGGGTAGACAGAGCCAGCAGTCTTGAAAATAATAAAAGGCTACGTTTAGCTGTGTGGCTTAATAATAGAATTGAGATTCAAATAGTGACAGGTTGCTAGCCCAACGCTTATAAGATTTTCAAGTTTATAAGCCCATCACTTAGTCGCCTTTTACTATATCCCTGGCAAAATAGAGGAAGCGGTACTATTCTTAAGTACTTACCGGGAACCACATGACACAGTTGCAATAGTTTAAAAAACCTTTTTTTTTTATTGTTGCTATCATTTACGTGGATTCCTTAAGGATGTAATTATATTGGAAATTTATCATTCCGGCCATGATTATATGAAAAAATGTTGACATTTCTGTCGCTCACTGTATTACTCATCGGACGAGCGTCATTTCGTGACGTCGTAATGACAATTTACCAGCCTAAGATTTCTTTACCAAAGGAAAAATACTGAAAAACCGGATACAAATGGATTTACTAATCACCGTTACGTGTTACTTCTTGATATCTATATTAATTAAATACATGTGTCGTGTGGTTCCCGGCATAAGAATAGGACTACTCCAACTCGTTCCCATGGATGTCGTAAAAGGCGACTAAGGGATAGGCGAATAAACTTTGGATTCATTTTGTAGGTTGACTAATTTGATGGGCCAGCAACCTGTCCCTATTTGAACTCAATTCTATTATAAAGCCAAACAGCTGAACGTGGCCAAATCAGGCTCTGTCTACAGCAAGTCTACGCAAAGAATATAGACGTGATTACATGTATGTACGCATTACAATCAGGCGCCAACGTTAATTGTCGGGATTATACCTTTACGCGAACGAATTCGCGGGCAGAAGTTAGTAAAGTAATAAATTACTAGCAGACCAGTGTCACGTAGGAAATAAGCTGTTTGCTGTTCACTGAAGCGTTCAAGTTAGTATTATGTTACTTGATATGTGTTTGTTAATACGAAGTCAGAGGAAATTACATATACCTATTTTATTGACGGCCGTTTTGCGTAGTAGCTTAAGATGGGACCTCTGAAACTGGAGTATCGGTTCGATTCTCGGTAAGGTTGAATGTTATTCCGGCTTCACCACTTTCCTTAAAACGCGGCGCCAACCCCCGTAGTATGCGCGCGCGACGCCGTTTGTATCGTGCGGAAATATATCACTTACTCTTTAAATAATATTTCCCTAAAAAGTGTGAGAACACAAATAGTTTACCGAATTCCCGCGAGATCCAAAAACGCTTATTCTCCCTACAATCCTTCTAATATTATAAATGCGAAAGTTTGTGAGTATATCAGAATGTCAGTGTTGATTTTTGTTACTCTTTCACGCACAAACTACTGAACCGATTATGATGAAATTTGGTAGGTAGGTAGCTGAAGACCCAGAATAACATATAGGCTACTTTTTATCCCGGAGTTCTCGCGGGATTGATTCCACGCGGACGAAGTTGCGGGCGGCCTCTAGTTTTATATAAAGATGCTGCCATATGTTCAACCATTAGAATAAAAAAGCTACAAAAAACAGATTAGGCAGTTAGAATAGCAAGCACATTTGTAACAATCCTCTCAAAATATATGGACCCATTCCAACGAAATTCTGCGGCACTATGCCATAACCCTAACAGTAGAGCATCAGAAACTGTTCATAAAAAGTTATTTTCGAGTAAAAAGTGTTAGGAAAAAAAATGACAAACGTTTGTGTCCCATCCCTTACGTACGGATTATCCGGAAAAAAAGAAGCAATCCTACTGGTTAAATGCCGAATGTACGGTAAATGTGCCGTGAATGTTGAAAATGTTTTTGAAAGTTTCGTTTTGAATGTTTATCTATTTAAATATTTGTGCATACATACAATTACGTCTGAATCCCTTACGGGGTAAACAGAATCAAGCGTCTCACAAAGACTGATAGGCCTCGTTCAAGTGTATGACTTAACGAAGAAATTAAAATTCAAACAGTGAAATAAAAAAGGTTTAATATGTATTGTTTGAGACACGAAGGAATAAGAAGCTCGGTTAGTGGTTTATAAATATCCTATTAAGGGAAACGCATCGCTACGAATACTAAATGCCAGTAATGAAGGTGATAGTGCGCCGATAGACATTAATCTTATAACAATTTAAATTGTTAATTTGTTGAGCTTGGCTGTGGAAGGGCCAAGTTGAGCATAGAATAGAATAGAATAAATTTAATTTCAAAATTGGATACAAGGTATCACTTATTGTCGTCACATCACTTAAATCTAATTATAACTACTACCGCTTCCAAAGCGCATATGTAGAAGAAGCGGCGGAACAAACTACACTGCAGCACAATAATTGAGATATATTTTTTTCCTTTTTCTTCATTATACAATTAAACTTCTTTATAAGCTTATTTTTGCCAGTGTCGAGTTTAAGACAGTCCTCATTATTGAATATGAACATCTATAAATGGTCGAGTAATAGCTGTAGGTGCATAATCTTCGCCCTTCCTCGGGATTATTAGAACTACATCAAAAGTTACTTAATCCGTAATAGTCACACTCCACAACACTCATGCTAGTCCATGAATACTTAATAATTAATAATCCACTCTTATATGTATATTATTAATAATCTATCAAACACACATTTTGGACAAAATATTACAGCACAAACAAAATGACGTTTGGGTTCCCGCCAAAATATCATTCGATATCAAAGCAAATTAATTGTTAAATAACAATTAATTTTTACACGAAGATGTAATAGCATATTTATGGGAAATCATGCAACGCCGGACTGGATCGCTAGTTTATAATAAAGTACCTAGTTGTTACTTCGAGCCTTGCCCCGGTAGGAATAATGAGACACTCTCTGTTAGCGGATACCACGACATTGTGATTATCAATATGTCATATTTCCAAGGATTCCGACTATTATTTTATTTCAGACATCAATAGAGAATATTATTTATATGTCAGAAATATTTCCTTCTTAACCTTTGAATAATATAAGAATATTGCAATTATATCTTATTTTACTACAAAATAATGTACAAAGATTCAATTAATTAATTATTCGACGTCGCTTTTCAATATTTTTCTCTCCATTATGACCGGACATTTCTAGCGAGAAAGGAGTTGTTTATAGATATTTTACTCAAAAATGATACGTTTCCAACTATTAAACTAATTAAGACTTATTTACCTACACCAAAAGGCATTGTTTGTAGTATAAATTGGACGCAGACCCAAGCTAACATGGCTTACAAGCGAAGGGTACAAAAGCTATATTACTATGATAATTTTATAACCAAAACAGGCTAGGGCTGATTATAATCTGTCTCATTTACTTTGGATAACGGGCCACATACATACACACATATAATCACGTCTTTATTCTTTACGGGGTAGACAGAGAAGACAGTTTCACAGTCTCGCAAAGACTGAAAGACCACGTTCAGCTTTATGGCTAAATGTTGGATGGATAGTATGAGTAGGAAGGGAGTGACCAGTGAGAAGGCAAGTGACAGAAGTAATTGGAAAAACGAACACACTGTGCCGATCCCACTTAAAAAATGAGAAAAGATAATGTCAAAGAGGAAAGAAGAAGATGTAGTCAAAATTCATTGCTATCCCGCTGCCTTAAAGAAGAATCCCAAGTTTATTAACCTATCCTTTAGTCGCTTTTAAAAAAAGGAAAAGTGGTCTTATTCTACGATGCACACGATCTCTGTCTCTTCCTAGTGTTTCGCATTTAGAACTCTTTTTAATGACATCTCTGCGTGTTTCCAGTAAGTTTTTTTTTGTTTGCACTATGTAGCGTAGGTAGGGCTTTTTTGTCAACTTTGACTAATTTAAGAAATCCACAGCTGAGGCCATTGAAAATTTAACCATGCAATAGTTTAACCAGGTACCAAGAAGTTTAATTACATAAAATAATAAAAGAGCCATAAGCCAAAGCCATATTCATTATATACAATAAGATAATATCTTTTTATTGTACAAAAATTAATGCCCAATTCCCCATTCCCCAACTGAAAATCTCACTCAATTTTTAATCCAAAACGCTTTTGTATTATACATGATAAACATGTTCTATTATTAATTTACCTCTGGTTTGCACAATGAAAATTTTACAAAAAAAAAATATTTCGCACGTGTTTTATATTATTCTAAACACGGACCCTCGTAAATACGCATCATTCATCAGATCGCTTAAAAATATAAATAGAATTCCCGTGTAAAATAACACGAGTGCCGTGTGGATTCCCGTACTTCAGAAAAGAACTATATATCTTTCCCATGGGTATTGTAAAAAGGCGACTAAAAGATAGGCTTATAAACTTAGGGTTCCTCTTGTAGGCGATGGTCTAGCAACCTGTCACTATTTGAATCTCAATTTTATCATAAAGCCATACAGCTGAATGTGGCCTTTCAGTCTTTCCAAGACTGTTGGCTCTGTCTGCCAAGAGATATAGATGGGATTATATGTATGTATGTTTGTATGTAATATAACATTAAGGTGTGTATGCAAACGCCATTGTTTATCATTATTTTAAACTAGAGGCCGCCCGCGACTTCGTCCGCATGGAAACCCTGTCAATCCCGCGGGAACTGGTATGGGATAAAAAGTAGCCTACATGTTATTCTGGGTCTTCAGCTACCTACAAACCAAATTTCATCGTAATCGCTTCAGTAGTTTTTGCGTGAAAGAGTAACAAACATCCATACTGACATTCTGACATACAAACTTTCGCATTTATAATATTAGTAGGATTAAAATGAATCGCTCTAAGGACAATATCAAGTGTCCTCTTGGTTTGGTCATATGAAAGTTGTGAGTTATTTTATACCATCTATGTTGTGAGTTCATTACCCTTTTGACAGCACAACAAAAGCTCCGGTTTCTGTGATAAGGTCAAAAAGACAAACATGTAATACGTGACAGGGGGTTGCAAGGATTAATTACATTACATCACCACCCTTTATGGTGATTCAGCGTAATATTACACCATGTAAAGTTGTAAAGAACTTTTTTGAACAAAACAAAACAAAATTACCGCTTATTATACGTTTTTATTATTCAAATTAGTGCTTTCTGTGTGTTTGTTTAATGGCCTTTTTTTATCGTATTTTACTTTTTCGTTACTGATTCAAATTATGTAGTTTGATTAAGAGTGAAAGATAAATAATTTCTAAAATGAGGACTTGGCTCGTTTTTTACATATAATCTCACTCGCACTTAACGCTAAGCGATCGTTTGCGGCAGAGCCGTTGTCTTTAATGACCCCAACTATCCTAGGTTGGGAATGCTCAATAAATGAGTTCCGTAAACTTACGCTCAAGTTCACGTAAGTACAGACAGAATTACTTTTAGTTTTTACGTCCTGAACCCGTTCGAACGCCGTAAGTGAGACTTACTTGCAAACACACCCAAGACGTGCCCTGCCGTGCCGTGTGGTTCCCGGCACCAATACAAAAAAGAATAGAACCACTCCATCTCTTTCCCATGGATGTCGTAAAAGTTGACTAAGGGATAGGCTTACAAACTTGGGATTCTTTTTTAGGCGATGGGCTAGCAACCTGTCACTTCTATCTGAATCTCAATTCTATCATTAAGCCAAATAGCTGAACGTGGCCATTCAGTCTTTTCAAAACTGTTGGCTCTGTCTATCCCGCAAGGGATATAGACGTGACCATATGTATGTATGTATGTATGTACATCCAAGACGTCGCCGCTATCAATTTTTTTTTTACACACGGATCCTTGGATCCTTACCTACATAGTTTTTTTATACTTATTTTACAAAGCAAATTTTTTTTTGTTACCCCTTTAATGTTAACCAGTGCACTGATTTAAATGAAATTTGGAATACCTACATATTGTGTTGGAGTCTGGAAACGGACATGGGTAGTCTTCAACAATAGGATAGAAATAGTTTTCGTAATGTTTTTCACTGACATGAAAATTATGTTATTAGATGATGTTGTGTGTTTGGCGCACATGTCTTATTCTATCAATCACCCACTATTTCTTAGATGTCGCTGGATTGTAAGATTTTTTCTATAAGACACCTAAAGGCGCCCGTGGCAGGCAAAGGGTTAAGCGACAGTTTAAGTTTAACTCCTACGAGCACGTTGGTATAAACAGCTCGTCAGGATTCTACTCACTCAAACACATATAGAATGAAATAGATAACGCCCTAACACACCTGTATGAAAATCGGAGATAGTAATATAAATATGTCAAATCACGTCTTTATCCCGTACGGGGTAGACAAAACCCGCATGTAAAATCTGTCGCATGTAAAATCTATCCATTTTAGAACATGTCTCATGTAAAATCTGTCCATTTTAGTCTATCGTAAGTAAAATCTATACATTATAGAATCTGTCCAATGCAGAATCTGTCCAATGCAAAATCTGTCCAATGCAGAATCTCTCCAATGTAGAATCTGTTGAAACGAGACTTTGATTTCCAATTTCGACTAAACGGTCATATTATTCTCTTGGCTTTTGCCTAGAGTTTATTGTAGTATGTCGCATATCGAAAAACATTAGCAAATTTAATCGCTATGTTAAATATCAAATAATAAATCATTTCAATCTCACCTGTGGCATATACCCTATCCTAGGTCCCGGCACGCCGCTCCCAGGACCCCCAGGTCTTCCCCCAAGGACCCATATTTCTCCAGAGTTGAGCCTCCGTCTTCCAACTATACAGGATAACAGAGTAGTCTTCCCACAGCCTGATGCGCCAAGAAGACCATAGCTAGAAATAGAAATACTATATTACATACATGACGTTGAGGAGATATAATACTTTTGACCAGAACAAACAACTGAGAGAACACTCCAAGAAACTTACTAAGTCTCGGTGCACTAGCCTCCCCAAAACTCAAATATACTTCAACTCAAATTCAAATTTTTGTCTAATATATCTAATATATTTAAACGAGCAATTCTTGTATATACTATATAATCAGGATCTCGGAAACGGCTCCAACGATTTACATGAAAGTTACAGATTAGGGGCTTTTCGGCTCAAGGAATCGATTTATCAAGGTCCTAGGTTCGAGAAAAGCTCGGTTCCCAAGATATATAAACATTTTAAAAACCGCGTTTTAAGAAACTATATCAGCGCCATCTCTGGTAGACCGAGCAAAGCTTGGTCAACCGGGTACTTTGCATAATATAAGGTCTTAAATTTATATGTATATTGTATACCAGATCTTCATATTTCCCGTTTTGGATATTGCAAACATTTATTATGTATTAGTAGACATACTTATACATAAATGTACCTACTTATAGTCTAAGAGCTAGTCTCTCTCTACTCTTTACCAGAGACAGTGATAAGTGCTCCAAGTGTGACCCCTTTAAAAATCGACTGAACTAATATTTAAAAACACAAGGCCAGAAATATACGTCAGCTTTAAGCTGCTAGTGTATACATACAAACAAACATATAATCACGTCTATATCCCTTGCGGGGTAGACAGAGCCTACAGTCTTGTAAAGGCTGATAGGCCACGTTCAGCTATTTGGCTTTAAGATAGGATTGAGATTCAAATAGTGACAGGTTGCTAGCCTATCGCCTAAAAGAAGGATCCCAAGTTTATAAGCCTACCCCTTAGTCGGCATTTACGACATCCATGGGAAAGAGATGGAGTGGTCCTATTCTTTTTTGTATTGGTGCCGGGAACCACACGGCACATGCAAATATCCTCAAGTAAGTATTTACCCCTTGCGAGGTAGACGGAGTTAATGTAAAGTTAAAATCTGTGAACATTTTGTAATATTTTTTCAATGAATAAATGGCTACAGATGGTTCCTGTATCTGCCAAAAGTTTTAGAAATAAATATCTTTATAAAAGTTATTGTGCAACTCTACTAAGACGAGATTTTTTGACTATGAGAACATAGTTTGCCTGAGGGGCATTTACTATTACAGCGGGACGTTGGTAAGACGAGATACTCGCCAAGGCACTTTATAGGGTGCCGTGCGGTTCCCGGCACCAATAGAAATAAGAATAGGACTACTGCATCTCCATATCGTAAAAAGCGACTAAGGGATAGGCTTTTTAACTTGGGATACTTCGTTTAGGCGATGGACTAGCAACCTGTCACTATTTGAATTTCAATTCTATATATTACAATCATTTTTAAAGGTTTCCATCAACTATAAAATGGTTTATTTTAACGTTTAGCAAGTCAATTTCCATTTTCTTCGAGACAACGTGATTGTAGACTTGGATTGCGAGTGATAAACTTCAGAACAACATTAAATACTTATTTATGGAGGTTATGACGCCTACCTATCTAAAGTTTTATTGTTTTCAAGCAGAACTAACTTTGCCGTGTGGTTTCCGGCACTTTAGAATAGAACCACTCTAAAAAGCGACTAAGGGATAGGCTTATAAACTTGAGATTCAAAAGACTACTAAAAGAAATATTTCAAGTTTATCAGTCATTCCCTGAATTGACTTTTTCATTTGGAAAATGGAAAAGAAGCAGTTAGCACACACTATGCTTTTCCTCGCTACAAGACCATTTCACTAGAGGTCAACTTATTATCTCTGTCTGTTTGTATGCGTAAATCTCGGAAAGTTTTATTTTTTTCAGATTTTGTTTTTGTTTGAAAAATGGTGGAAAGAGGGTTTTTTCATATCTATAAATGCTATTCCGTGCGAAGCCGGGCGATTAGCTAGTGATTGTTAATACTTACATTGCACCTTTAGGAACTGTCATATTTAGGCCATCCAAAATTATGTTAGGGTTCTTCGAAGGACCATATTTTTTGTGAGCCCTCCTAACACACACGGCCTGCTGTTTTCTAGAAGATACTGTGGACTTCTGCGGTTTAAGCATGCGGTTTCTTCTGGCAGTCAATTCTTCTTCTATTGTGCTAATTGTGATTGGCGGGTCCGGTGTCCGTACATCCTCCATAGATATAGTGGCACCTTCGTTGTCGTATGCAGGCATTTTCTGTGAAAAAATTGATGAAATTATAATGAATTCGAATTAAATATAGATATTCCTTGGTAGATACTTTTTATACATACATAAAATCACGCCTCTTTCCCGGAGGGGTATGGGCTTTTTATAATTACAATTATTGCCATATTTTTTATTGGTTTTGGTATTTTGGGTTGTGCGTTGATATCAGACATATCAGTTGCTTGGAAGCCAAATATTATTGATTTATAAATTAAATAATATGTTAATGTTGAATTGTTTCGTTTTTCCTTTCTTTCTTTTCCAGAAAAGTATTCTTCCCGTGGGATTGCGATATACGTCTACTATCATCGCTTTTTCTTGTGAGGGAAAACATCGTGAGGAAACCTGCACGTTCAGGCAACTGGATGTGCCATCATGAATCATGGATCCAATACGGGTTAGGTTTTCCTGCAGAGTTTGCGGAGGTCAGATGGAGTGGCTTTGTGTCAAAACCTAACTTACATGGTCAAAGGAATACCCCGGGCTCCTCTCCAGAGTGGTGAGAATGTATGCGCAAATCTCGAAAAGGTCTGAACGAATTTTGTTCCAGTTTGGAATGTTGGAAAGAGGTTTACTCAGAAAGGTTTATATCTATGAATGCAACTCGTGCGCAGCCGGATGAGTCGCTAGTACGTAATAAACAATAAGTATTACTACTAGAGTACGCCCGCGACTCCTCCCGTGTATAACTAATAATCTGGTCAATTTTCTTTCACGTTGATTGTGATATGCGAGACCGGACAAAATGGTGGGAGGAATGACGGAAGACGGACCCTGGGCCCCGAAACATAGTGGCAAAGGGTGCTATCGATAACATGCAAAATTGAAAGAGAGATAAACATACATCATATATTAAAATAAATAAAAAGATGACGTCTTTAGCCATCAACAAGTATACAAAGCCAATTTGTCACAAAATCCATGAAAGTTTCGAGAGTAAGTCAATTTGTAAAGACGCATATTTCCTTTTTTAAAGTCGGCTAAGCCCCGAGTTAAATGTAGAAATACCATGAACCTAGTATTTGAATACGTAATAGGATAACTAAGTTACAAGGAGGTCAAAGAATTAACCTCACTGAACAGATGACTATATTTTACGAAAAACCTTGAGCTGTCTTCAAGTACCGGAAACATTGTAAGTTAAATACTACTTAGTATTTAAATCTCTATGTGAGCAAATTGATTTTCTTTTGCATTTAACAAACATAATATGTCTATATCCCTTCTGGGGTAGACAGAGCCAACAGTCTTGAAAAAACTGACTGGCCGCATTAATGATGGAATTGCATACATACATATAATCACGTCTATATCCCTTGCGGGGTAGACAGAGCCTACAGTCTTGTAAAGACTCTGATAGGCCACGTTCAGCTATTTGGTTTCAAGGTAGAATTGAGATTCAAATAGTGACAGGTTGCTAGCCCATCGCCTAAAAGAAGAATCCAAAATTTATAAACCTACCCCTAAGTCGCCTTTTACGACATCCATGGGAAAGAGATGGAGTGGTCCTATTCTTTTTCTATTGGTGCTAGGAACCACACGGCACATGATGGAATTGAGATTTAAATAATCATAGTTCACCTTCACTTCGTTAGACTTAGTAAAGTTAATGATTTGAATCGACCTTACGGTGAAGGAAAACATCGTGGTGTAACCCGCACATTGAGGCAATTGGATGTGGTACACTATGATCGATCCAATACGGGTTAGGTTTATCTGCAAAGGTTGCGGAGGTCAGACGGGAGTCGCTTCGTGTAAAAATCTGACTCACCCAATTCAGGATCCATGGTCAAAGGCATACACCGGGCTCCTCTCCAGAATGATGAGAATGCCATAGGGACTAAAGCCACGAGGTGAAGGAGACTTAGAAATGATAATTTACTATAAAGTTATACTTTAATTAATTTTACTTTTATTATACATACATACATAAAATCGCGCCTCTTTCCCGGAGGGTTAGGCAGAGACTACCTCTTTCCACTTGCCACGATCTCTGCATACTTCCTTCGCTTCATCCACATTCATAACTCTCTTTATGCAAGCTCGGCGATTTCGGGTAATAGTTTTTATTATACCTTTGACGTCATTTAGCGATCTCTCGTATCCTTTTTTGAAATAAATCTATTTCTATATGCGTTAATTCTTCCATTTTGTAAATAAGTTATTGAACGAGAACCATAATTGTTTTTTTAAATGGACTAATAAATAGACTGTGATGAATGTCACCTTTTGGACATTCACCGTGTGGGTTAAGGCACGTGATTTTATTAACAAAATCCCACGTGTATAGTTTGTATAGATCACGTTATCTTCAAAGAACGTTATATCTTGCAAATATGTGGTTTTGAACGTGACCTAGCCATTATTAAGTTATGTATCGACGTGTAGATTATAGTTATGTGTATTTATAAAGTATAATCATTAATGAATACACACAAATAACTATAATAAAGAGCAAGGCTTCTCTTCTCAGATATGAATTGGTCTCTAGCGGGAGCGATTATTATGGTTTGACCGCCACCAAAGGGAAGATCTTCCGCCAGGCTGGTGTGATGCCTGGGGAACCGCGGTACCAACGATCTTGAGTCGATGGTGGTATTTATGCTCCCAACCGGAAAATCTTTGGTTGCGCGATTTAAACTCTACACTGCTATTGGCTGAGCGCGTCACATTCTTCGCCGTGATTGGCAGTTTGTGAGTGAGATTAGTGATGGCGCCATAGGTCCAACTTTAAATTGGCATATAAACTGGTATAATATTTCAGTGAACAGTTAGTAAATACTTCACCGTAGCGGAAAGTACAATAGCAAAATCCACACCTACAAACTCACGTCTTTATCCCTAACGAGGTAGACCACGTTAGACTTAATATTAGAACTGAAATTCAAAGAGTGACAAACACCACTCCAAACCTCCATTAAACCTCATAACATGTATATTTACTTGTTTAAGTTTTAACGATATGTTTTAACCAGACAAACAACCGGTAACAACGTTGACGTAGCGATGACGTGTGCGCGCGCGCATTGCAAACCTGTTTTATAAAAATATCTCGGCGTATCTTGCTTGTTCATAATGATTTTTGAGGTGTTATACGCATTTTGTTGCGGTTCCTTCTATAGATCCTAAGTTCCAATGCATCGAACATTTGATTGTATATACGCACAATCACGTCTATTGTCCCTACAGTCAGACAGTCTTGAAAAGACTGTAAAGCCACGTTCATTTGTATGGTTTAATGATAGGATTGGGATTCGTAGTAAAATTTTTTGGGCTTCGCCTAAAAGCAAAATCTCAACTTCATTTAGTTATGATTTCTCCACGCTTTTATTCTTAATCAATTTCATGAAATTAAGGAAGAATATGAAATGCATAGGGATTCTATTGCAAATATGAAAACTAATGAGAAAAATTGCATGTTAAAATATATAATAGCATCATATCATCATGTAAGTAACGCTATTGGATACTCCGAATTTATTAGTAATATATTTTTAGATAGATAAAACTCTTTAATGCACTGTAAGAGTAAAACATACTAAACAGCACAAAAGAGACAGAGATGGTACAAAGGCGGACTTGTCGCTAATGCTATCTCTTCCAGTCAACCTTTGGGTGGAAGGAAACCAAAAAGGTAAATGGCGTTGGCGCGAAGCAAGATAATTAATGAATAAATAAAAAATATGATAAAAAATAACAACATTTTTTTCAAGTTTTAGTTAATTTTAGAAATAGTTTTCCTTTGGGATTTGCTGTTTATTTTTACTGTTGCTATACTCAATCCTATCATCAAGCCAAACAGCTGAAGGAGGCCTTTCACCCTACCCTTTGGCTCTGTCTACCCCGCAAGGGACGAAACGATATGTCTGTATGTATTTATGTATACTATACCAAAAATCAAACCACCTTGAAATCTTTGATTTGTATAGAAGATTTTTCTAAAATCTGTGGGATCTCAATTAGGCGATTGTCTAGTAACGTCACCATTTGAATCACAAAAGCTATTGTGACCTTTCAGTTTTTTCGAAACTGTTGGGTCTGTCTACCCCGCAAGAGAGAGCTAACAATACAGACGTGATTTATACATACATGCATACATAAAATCTCGCCTCTTTCCCGGAGGGGTACGCAGAGACTACCTCTTTCCACTAGCCATGATCTCTGCATACTTCCTTCGCTTCATCCACATTCATAACTCTCTTCATGCAAGCTCGGCGGTTTCGGGTACTCTTGACCTGACCCTTTACCAGGACGTCCATAATTTGATCAAGATACGTTCGTCTAGGTCTTCCCACTCCGACCTTTCCCTCTACACTCTCCTCTTTCTCTCACGTGATTAATATGTATGGAAATTAACCAAATGTAGAGCTAAAGTAGTCCTATTATACAGTCATGACAATTTTTCTTAAGTTTTATATTTGAACTAAAAATAAATATATCTAGTCATATGCTTTGAAATAAAATGTTTTGTACATTTCCTTGTATTTTTTGCAAAATTTGCATCTAACGTCGGTTTTAATGTTTTTACCTTTTGTTGAAGGTTCTTAAACATGTTAATAATAATACAAACATTAATGTTTGAGTAAACTTCCTTCTATACATTGAAGTATTTAAAATGGTTACTTATATATGTAAGATAAGAATATATAAGTACCCACGTAGGTCAAGTAAAATTAATAATATTCTATCTGCATAAACTTCACTTGGGATTCTTTTAGGCGATGAGCTAGCAACCAAATCACTATTTGAAGTTCAATTCCATCATTAAGCCAAACAGCTGAACGTGGCCTATCAGTCTTTTCAAGATTGTTGGCTCTGTCTACCCCGCAAGGGATATAGACGTGACCATATGTACCCAGCAGTGGACGAGTGTATGCTGCAGAAGAAAAAAAAAATGTGTTATTAGTGACTGAAAGAGTTTTGTCAAATAGAATACTCGGTATAGAACTTCTCATATCTACCATCGAATATATTGTCATCCTATCAGTGAGATTTCCACACGATCATATTGTTTTGTTTTTGTTCGCACGCACAATTAACAATAATCTTTTTATATCGCGTCATTAGAGTTACCTCGTGTCAAGGCTTTAACTTAGCTTGTGCAAAAAATAACACTACTAATATTATTAGCTTGCTTCGAAATATGTTAAAGAATGATTTAGTTGAAAAATCCATCCATCCATATAATCACGTCTATATACCTTGCAGGGTAGACAGAGCCTGCAGTCTTGAAAGTCTGACACGCCACGTTCAGCTGTTTGGCCAAATGATAGTTGAAAAATGTATGTGAAAAACGACTTGTTAACAGAAATGAAATAATCTCTTTATACATGACGACATATTAATGTCTATTAAGCACCAATTCTTTCGCATAGGGAAAAATATAATGGTAACATAAAAAAGGTATTTTTATAGCTAGTACTATTGCCCGCGGCTTCACTCGCGTCGTTTATCGCAAATCCCATTGAAATTTCGATAGATGTTTTCAATCCGTCGTTATTTTAATTCAGTTTTTATAAAAGTAATGCTTAGACTTAGTTTATTTTAAACAGGTTTCAATATTGAATTGACATTTCAGAGAATAAAAAACCTTCATACAGATATATTATAAGCACGTCTTTATTCCTTACGGGGTTAACAGAACCAGCAATCTCAAAAAGACCGGAAGACAACGATTACCCGCATGTATTGAGATTCCAAAAGTGACATGTTGCTATCTCATCGCCTACAATAAGGATGCCAAACTTACATTTTAAACTGTTTAAAACAAAACTAATAGAATAGAGTAGAACAGATTTATTTTGAAAACTAGATACAAGGTTTACTTATTGACGTCACATAACTTAAATCTAATTATAACTACTACCGCTTCCAAAGCGCACGTGTAGAAGATGCGGCGGAACAAACTACACTGCAGAAATAATATATCAATAATAGATCAAGGTAAACTAAAAATTATATAAAAATTATTAAAAAAATGTGCCAATTGTTATATTCATCTCAACATATTCCCTTCGAATCACCGGAACCGCGCGCGCCATACAACGAGTTGCGCGCGCGCATCATGTAACATTTCCCTTGTGTGTCAAGGTCGTGTCATCTTCATACCGGTAAGCCATGACCATCATAATTAAATTGAAAATGTTCGAGTATAATGAATTGGTCATAATTGTAGTGGTTATATAATTTAAGTAGACATAACATGAAAACCTTGTGATGGATTGTTTTAAATATTTTACTGAAGTGTACAAAAAAGGATGACACGTTGGAGTGTTCGTGAGACTTGTGATCGTACGACCTGCAACGACAAGTCGTATCATGTCGTAGTGACTGCCATTGTTACCAACTTAGCTTTTTTTGGCGCTTACTCTCGCAGAATATGTCAGGTTTTTTTAGTTTTCGATGATTTTTAGGCACTTTTGAGGTAAAGGACGAAAGATGCGTGAGAAAAAAATGTTATCAAAGAACTGTTTACTATAAATTTTATACAAACTTGACGTAAGACTCTTTGCTTGTCAAAGTTCTCCTAAAAATTTTTACTTTGGCTAGCTATCTAACACTAAGTTTTAAATGAGTTGAGAATTTTTAGAATCCAAACAATTTCACAATTCTACAAAGCTTTTTGTTGGAAATATATTACGCAATTATGAGTCAATTCATGTTTGCAATTTTTGCCAAGTCATGGTCAATTTCACATCAGTAGCAGACCGCATACGGTAGGTAGGATGACCAAATTAAAATGTCGTAACAAAGTAAGTAAGTAAGTAAGTAAGTAAATGCTTTATTGTTCACTAAAGGAGTACATTACAAATAAAAACAGTACAGTACAAAGGCGGGCTTATCCCTAAGTGGGATCTCTTCCAGCCAACCTGACAGTAAGAGGATCATAAACAAAATTGAGGCAAGGGTGAACAACAGTTCTTTTACTAGAATTATCTAAGGATAAGACACAACAATTATATACGTAAAATACAAATAAATAAATAAAGAAAATATATAAATATGTATATATTCTAAATAAACTTCAAAACCAATTCAAGACTCGAGAAAGAATTTATTAAGCTTATTTTTGAAGGAATTAGAAGAAGGGGACAATTTTATAAGAAGGGGCAGTTTATTCCAAAGGCGAGCAGCCAACACGGAAAAGGACTTACCGTAGGTTTGAGAATGGTAGTCAGGAATCTGTAAAAGGAGGGTATTACAGGAACGAAGGCGTGGATCATGGATGCGAAAAGTGAATTTTTCTGACAGATATTTAGGGAAAAGGGGATTAAAAAGAACACTGTACAAAAAGGAGACAATATGTAAGTTACGACGTGATCTCATAGATAACCAGTTCAAACGTGAGCGGAACTCCGATATGTGGTCAAATTTCCGAAGACCAAAAACAAAACGAATGCACATATTCTGTATCCGCTCAAGCTTATTTAACAGTTCCTCAGTCAGGTCGATATAAGCAACATCAGCGTAATCGAGAACAGGGAGGAGCAATGAACGAGCCAAAAGCGCTTTAGTATCAGAAGGTAGGAACTGTTGCAATCGCCTCAGAGAATGCAAGGAGATAAAAGTTTTCCGGCTAAGTTCACTGATTTGAGGGGACCAAGAAAGAGTTTCGTCAATGATTATTCCCAAATTTTTGACTTTGGAAGCAAGAGGTATAGTGTCATTGCCTAAAACAACTTTGGGAAACACCAATGACTTAAATTTAGAGATAAAGTGAGGACTACCTATAACAATGGCCTGAGACTTGGCCGCATTGACCAATAGACCAAAGGATTTGGCCCATTCAGCAATACGAGCCAAATCGGAGTTGATAACACTGATCGCATGGTTGAAATTATTCAGAGTAGCAGCTGTATAAATTTGGAGGTCGTCCGCATAAAGGTGGAATGAGGAAGACAGCGAAGAAGTGATTCCATCAATGAATAAAGAAAAAAGAATTGGCGAAAGTATGCCACCCTGAGGGACACCAGCATCCAAACTACACCAATCAGAACGATTGTCATCAACCTTGACCAACTGACGCCGCCCAGTGAGATAAGAACGAAACCAGGCCAGTGTAGAAGAGGAGAAGTTAAGACTGTACATTATTGCAAGAAGAATCTCGAAATCGACTGAGTTAAATGCACTAGAAAAATCAAGTAAAACGAGCAGCGTAAGATTTTTGTTTTCTATGTTAAGACGAATGTCATCAGTGATTTTAACAAGTGCTGTTGTTGTGCTGTGACCAACCCGAAAGCCAGACTGGAAGGGACTCAAAATATTATACTTAGCCAGATGGTTAGAAAGACATTTTTGAACATGTTGTTCTAAAATTTTGGATAGAAGAGGAAGTATGGAAATTGGACGAAAGTGGGAGTAAGCAGTAGGGTTGGATATTTTAGGAAGAGGAACAACAAGCCCTAACTTCCAGGCACTAGGAAACACCCCTGAGGACAAAGAGCTGTTGATAATATTAGCAATTACAGGAGAAACAAAGTCTGCTATGGGTTTAATCATGTCTAAGGAAATATTGTCATTGCCCACAGCCTTTGAATTAATAGAATTTATGATTTTTTGTACTTCATCAGATGTAATCGATTCAAAGACGAACGGGGAAATGTCAGTAGAAACATTACTGTGAAGTCTATCTAGAGTTGCATGTTTTGAATTAGGTGAAGTACAAACTGGCGAGGTAGAGAAGTGTAAGTTCAACTCATTTAGATTGAACTGAAAATCTGTACCAAATCTCTGTTTGCCGATCCCCAGCCCTTTAAGAAATTTCCAAAGTTTGTTGGGTGGGCAATTATCAATATTATCGTGAATATGTTTCCGCCTAGCATCACGACACTTGCGGTTGCACAGATTACGAAGAGAAACATAAGTATTATGATTGAAGGTAGAAGGACAATGACGTAGCCTCAGTTTTGCTTTGTCTCTCTTCGCCATAAGTTGTTGGATTTCCGGGCAGAGCCAAGGAGCAGGAAGGTGCTTAACACGAACAGGATGAAGAGGGGCGTGTTTATCATAAATAGATAAAATAAAGGAGTTGAAAGCAGCCACTTTTTGATCAACCTCATCCAGGTTCAGAATAGTCTCCCAATCCGCACGAGCAAAATCGGATATTAACAAATCTTTATTAATATGTGCAAAGTTGCGCAACAAGATGACTTTGTGTCTACGTTTAGGGGGTCTAAGTCTAAAGGAAGAAAACAGAAGGTCATGGGCTGAAAACCCTGGAGCCTTAAACTGACCGTGCTTAGCGACTATATCGGGGGAGGAAGTTATAATAAGATCAAGCAGAGATGGACGGAGATTGAGTGGAAAATGAGTGGCGTTAAGGGGAAGGACATGTAGATCTAAGGAGTGTAAAAGAGAGAGGAGGGTTTTTGAACGGGAATCATTTTTAAGAAGACATGTGTTGAAGTCCCCCATGAGGATAATGTGATCGAACAAGGTCCGTGTGTTAGTCAAGACAGAGTCGAGTGAGTCAAAATAGTTAATGTGGAGAGATGGACTGTAAAACACTCCCAGTAAAACTTTAATTTTATGAAGAGAGACCCCCAGGAAAAGGTGTTCCGGGCTTTGGGTAACAGGGGGAGATTGAGAAACCACCTCACAAGAAATATCACCTCGCAAGTAAATTGCAACCCCACCACAACGCTCCATTCTAGTGGAGCCATCACTTCGAACCGTCTCACACACTCTGTCGTTCCTTATCAGCCTAAATCCCGGAAGAGGATAGAGAGTGGAAGGCAAAGACGGTTTCAGAAAACTCTCCGAAATTAGAATTGCATGAATGTTGCTGTTGGAGAAGGTATTGAGAAGATCTGCATAGTGACCAGGCACACTTTGGGCATTTATATGCACGACATTAAAGTTTTTAGCTAAAGAACGAAAAGTTATATTAATGTTGTCCCTGAGATTAGGAAGATCCTCGCCATCATTCTCAAGATTCAATAAATTGCTTGAGGAATTGATAAGAGAAGAATATTCAGAATCGGTAGAGGGGGAAAGAACGTCGGACATGAGAATGAATTGGTTAAATAACAATAAATATATAAATAAAATAATATATGTATGAATATATTTAATATATAACAAATATTCAACAATAAATTAGGTAATAATTATCTTTAGTTTTCTCGCCTTACCATAAAAATAATACTACGACTTACATATTCTATTACTAAATAAGATAAATCAAAATTACCGTATATTAATAAATTAATAAAATTTAAAATCACAGTACAACCCGAAATCGTACAAAAAAGCAGGACAAAGAAAAATAAAATAAAAAATAGTGTAGTGACAAACTCAATGCTGCAATATCCCATAGTGAGAAGTTCGCTTTATGTGCAGCCCACTCGAACGGGAAAATAACAATGAGTTGTCAGTGTCACTGTCGTGCGTGCCATAAAGAAGACTGCAATAAATAAGTTGAAATGACCGGCTTTTTTTACAAACTTACAATGTAGGTGAATATTAAAAGTTCAAAACTATATTTGAAATATTACAGCAAAGATCTTGCAAACTGAAGAGGTCTACTTTTTCGTCTGGGATCGTGTAGGACGTGGTTTATTTACAGGGCGCCCAGCCCGCTCCTTAACGGACACGCCAGAAGCCCCCACAGCAGACTTCACCACAGCAGTGGGAGTGGAGCCAGCCGACTCGAGAGTCCCTGCTTCTGATTTATCGGAAGCATACTCACTGCCAAGTGCGGCATGAAGTTCGCCCAATGTTGAAATTCTGCGCTTTGACCCATCCGCACTAACTATCACTATTTTGCCATCAACAGTCCAACAGCCCCTAACACCGAGGGACTTCCTGGCCTCCACAAACACAGCATGTCTTGCAGCTGTCAAAAACTCCGACAGAGTCAGACCACTGCCCTTTAGGTATCTTTTGGCAGCCCAAATTTTGTTTCGACAAGATAAGTCTGCAAATTTAATAAGGATGGGACGTGGCTTGTCCATCTTTGAGTTCCTGCCAAGGCGAACAGCTTGTAAGATATTACTTGGCTCAATATCTGGCAGTTGCAGCATGTCATGACAAATGATGAGGAATTTTGTGTGCAAGTCTACATCTGTGTCCTCTGCAACACCATGTAGGAGTAAAATGTTGGATCGAGCTCTCATTTCCATTGCATCTAAAGACTGTAGTACCAAACCCATCTGTGCATTGAGGCCGGAAACTGCTTTCAATATGAATGATTTAAAAGTGTAGTACTCACTGGCAAGAGATGATGTATCCTGACCCTGACTTTGATTGCCCAATGATGCTTCAAAAGAAGCCATTTTAGACTTGAACAGGACAGTCATATCAGCAATATCTTTACTTAGTTGTCCTAGAGGGTCCATGGTGCTTCAATGAAAAGTGATTGAAAACTTGTGTAGAGTGAATGATGAAGTGACGCAGATTTAAAATATGTAAACAGTGAAGAAAGGACTGAGAGAATAAGTACAGGCGAGTAGCTTTAAGACATTAACACATTGAAAACTATTTTGGATATTTAAATAGCTAAAATCAAAATAAAATAGGAAGAGCAACTTAAAACTTGTCTTATTGTTTTTCACTCCTACCGCCCAAAAATCCATATTGGTCAGGTAATTCATGCACACAATTCATTTCGGTCAGATTAATTTTTTTACCGCCTTTTTGATGCGCAAGGTCATTTATGAAGGAAACATCGTATATTGATTAGATTTTTTACTTTTAAATACATGGCCATTCCAAAGGTTAACTTTATATTTAGCTGGAAGCTTCTTTAATTAACTCCATTATGTATCTACTCCATATTATAATGTTTTCCATAAAATTTATAAAGCTTTTTTAAACCCATGGATTTCGTTAAAGGCGACTAAGGGAAAGGCTAATAAACTTGGGGTTTGTAGGCGGTGGGCTAGTAACCCGTCGCTATTAGCAAGCCATTGCAGTTGAACGTGGGCTTTCAGTCTTTTTAAGATTATTGGCTCTGTCTACCCCGCCAGGGATAAATACGTCATTATAATATATGTATGTAAAACGTTATAACTCTTAAGTTGCTTTTTAAAATCTTTTTAACTAGATCATTACATGACATGACTAAGAACTGGTCGCCCTTAGCAAAAATATCTGTGTCGGAAACACTGGTTTAGTTTACATACTTATTTACGTAGCATTTGAAGAACATAATTATGGCCAAGAGTGAATCGCGATAAAAAGAAATATTACTGTACGCCTTCTATAAGAATTTAGATAAGATGTCTCATCATAAGGGAACGAATGTAAAGTGGCTCTTATAAACTTTAATGCTACTAATCACATAAATGCGAAATTTTAAAAGGCAATAACTACTAGACGGATTTTGATGAAATTAAGTAGACGGGTAAAAAATAGCCATAGCCATGTTCAGCTTATTGGTCTTGTAAACTTGGGATACTTCTTTTAGGCGATACAATGTTACTATTTGAATCTCAATTCCATCATAAAACCATACAGCTGAACGTTTCTTCTAACAATTACAACTTTTCAAGATCATTGGCTCTGTCTGCCCCACAAGAGATGAAGAAGTAATTATATGTATGTATCCTTATCTATACGTTTCTTCTTACAATTAAAACTTTTCGAGATTATTTTCTCTGTCTACCCCACAAGAGATAAAAAAGTAATTATATGTACGTGTCCTTATCTATACGTTTCGTCATAGCCATTCGATTGTCAGTAGCAACCTTTAATTAGCATCAACTTGGGATTTTGCTCTGACACAACCTTTTCTCACTACCGTGACTCATTCGCACGTAGTTGTCAATATATTGTAAGTAGTTACTATTATTTTTTTATGGAATAATACATTAAGAGTAATTTATAACGATAATGATGAAGAAACCTGCACATTCAGACAACTAGATGTGTGTAATCTGGATCCAAATGTGTTAAGATTCCTTAGAATGTTGCGGAGATCAGATGGGAGTCGTTTTGGGTTAAATCCTGATATACCCACTGTATGATCCTTGTTTGAGGGTCTTTAGAATGGACCCCAGGGTCCTCTCCAAAGCGGTGAAGACTTAATTGTCAGGAGGATGAAGATAAAATCAGCAATCAAATGTGAATCAATGTACTATTCTATCATTAAGCCATACAGCTAAAAATGGCCTTTCAGAATTTTTAAGACCGTCGGCTCTGTCTACCCCGTAAGTAAGAACGTGATTTTACGTATATATGTACGTACCTATTAGAGATGAAAATTACCAGGAATATTTCCTAACGTAAGGTAACTTTCCCGAAAACTTCCAAAGTTGCCGGCAGTTTTGGAAGTTTTGAAATAATATTTTTTTACTTACGACAGCAATATTCCAATGCACGGGGCATGCCTTTACACGATTATTATGTTATTTTATACATATAATTATATTTCAAAAGCAGTAATAAACTACAAAATAGGAAATCGAGCTCTAGACTCCGACGCTCTGTGACAAATGAAGGAACCGGGATTACGCTTAGACGACAGTGAGTACTACAGTAAAATTACGACGTTTTTTATCAATAAAATATAAAATCTATAGTTTATTTTGAAGGTCAAGGTTGGCGGCTTTTATCAAAGATATGTACGCCGCTCTGTTGTAGTACTGCGGCCGCCTTGGTAAAATGCCGCCGCCGCCGAATTGCACCCCAACCGCGAGATTTAATATTAGTTGCATGCGACACGTATTGACAAGTGGACGTCTTTTTCTGTTAATGTACCTATAATTATATCTATTCGCTCTATTCGCTTATTTTGTTGCGTAATCGTTCTAATTATAAATATGCCTAGACACACCTCTAAAATTTGGGAATATTTCGAGTTGATAAACACGGATGGGAAGAAATTCGCACGATGCAATTTTTGTCGAAAACATTTAGCAATGAATGCAACCAAATTAAAGAACCATTGCATAAACTCCTGCAAACAGTGCCCGGAAGATGTTAAAAATGGATTACTTGATAGCAGTAGACCAAGAACGTCAGAAGACTCTTCTGTTTCAACTGTTTCACTTCCGTCAACATCAAAACAAGTCCATGGCCAGCTGTTTATTCCACCAACGCCTAATCTTGTACTTACTAGAAAATACGGTGTCGTCGTGCTCTTCTACCCAAGATTCACAATCTAATCAACAACAGTCAACTCATTGCATTACCGCACAGGAAAAGAAAGAAATAGACCTAAGTTTTGCACGAGCAATTTACGCCACAGGAGCACCATTTAATATATTAGAATCAAGTTTCTGGCAAAATGCAATCAATGCCCTTAATCCCGAATATACAGTTCCAACCAGGTATATGATTAGCAATAGCTTGTTGGATGCGGAGTTCGAACGTATAAGAACGGAAACAACTGGAATTATAAATCGAGCTGAAGCCCTTGCTTTAGTTATGGACGGTTGGACCGATATAAACGGCAGAGGTACAATTAATTTTATTATTACTACACCTAAACCTTTTTTTTATAAATGCGTCTATCCTAGCACTAATCGGGAGACATCTAACTATCTGTTCACTCAGTTAAAATGTGTGATAGACGAAATAGGACCATCAAAATTTGTTTGCTCTTAAAAGATATAGTAAAACTACACAACTTTAAAGTTCTCAATGACACAGTTATTAAAATCATAAAGTATATAAAAAAACGTCACGTTGAATCAGCATATTTTGAGAATATTCAAAAAGCTAAATATGGTAACGATAGGAAAACTTAAAAGTTGCCAAGCCAGACTCGATGGGGTGGCAATGTTCTAATGATGGAATCATTTCTGTGCAATCGGGAAGCGCTGGAAGCCACTGTTATTTGTCAAGACTTAGATTTTGACAGAGAGATAAAGCAACATTTGCTCACGGAGGATTTGTGGATAAAGGTCAGAACATATAATGATATTTTAAAACCCATCTATGTTGCTACTACGAAATTAGAGTCCGACAAGGCGGTTTTGTCAGAAGTACCGCAGATGTTTCAATATGTTAGAGAAAAAGTGTACGATGCAGTGAGTACTTCTGATATAATCAACGATGAAGAAGAAATGTATATTTTAGAGGCAATTGGGAAACGTCGACAGTTTATTGAAAAGCCTATTCATTATGCAGCAAATATTTTGGATCCACGGTACAGAGGGTTGAAATTAACACCAGAGCAAATTTCCATTGGGCAAGAATTTATTCATAAGTATGCCGAAATACTAAATAAAAATCCTGGCAAAGTTATGGCAAATTTAGCGGAACTTAGAGCCAAAACTGGTTTCTTTGGTCAGACTGGAATTTGGAAAGCCGTGGACGAAATCGATGTGGCTACATGGTGGAAAGGTCTCTGTGACTGCCAAATTATACCATAGCAAGAAAAATATTAAGTGTACCTCCATCGTCCGCCTCAAGTGAAAGAAATTGGTCGCTATTTGGAAACACATTGACCCGTACCCGAAATGGGATCACTAACGACAGGCTTCAAAAGCTTATTACTGTTCGAGCAAATATAAATCTTTTGTCAGATAATTATAATAACAGTATACATATACGAAGATGAATATATATATAATATGAGTACCTAGTAGTTCTAGTTCTGAAGAGGAAGATACTGAGAAAGTTTTATTACAAGACTTTAATGTAACTGAATCATACGTGTCGGATGGAAATGATCCTTTAATTTAATTCTGTTAGTTATTTGACATATTATTAAAATAAATAATTTTAAAACGAAAAGTAAAAATTTGGTTTTTTTATGTTGAAAACTACCCGAAATTTACCTATATGTCGTCAAACAGATACTTATACTTATGGCGCGCTTGGTTTGTGACTAAATAGTGACATTGTTTAAGTTTATTGCAGCCCTTTTTGCTGTTATTGTAAATAAATCATCGATTTTGAAAACTTCCAAAATTACCGTAACTTTGGAAGTTTTCGCGAATACTTCCCGAAATATTCCTGAAAACTTCCAAAGTTTCCGAAACTTTCGGTAATTTTCACCTCTAGTACCTATGTACTCAACATAAGGTAGATGATTCCAACGACCGGGGAACTTTGAGGTAATCTAAAATAGAATACCTATATGTTTCTTTAAATTATAAGGCGTTGTATGAATATTTATTTTAAAATTTATAAAGATATCTAACGGTTCAGAAAGTACACTGAACCAATAAAACATTAAGAATAGAATTATCTAAAAAATATGCTAATTCGCTTTCATTGAAATAAAATATTACAGGCAAAACTTGTTTCGTCTTAAATTCGTTGAAGACGTTATTAATTAACTAGATATACGTTAATTTATCGTAAACATTCATCATAATACTCTTATCTATTACAAATATAGCCTTTTGGATTAAATTATAAAGCCTACTTTTACAAAAATTACTACTAAATATTAATATTGTTTTGATACAAACATACATAAAATCACGCCTTTTTACCGGAGGGGTAGGCAGACAATCTATCTTTCCACTTGCCGCGATCTCTGAATCTTCTTTCGCTTTATCCACATTTAAAAATTGCACAAATTTTGATGACAGGTTTATCATAATGAAAACAGCATGAATTTCCTAAGCTTTTCTTTACACCAGTAGCTTACAGTATTGTAAATATTTAGAATTTTCCTAATAAGAAAATTCAAACCGCCCAGATCCCTTATTTCGGAAAATAATTATAAAATAAATTAAGTTATTTCGATCTCAAAACGCGAACTTCTGAAGAAACTGGCCGACATTTTGAAATGATGTACAGTCATAAACAGAAGTGAATGTTTAAAAAGAAGTGGCAACTAACTTATTGTATTATCGCACGGCCGATTCTACAAAAGTTTGTTAAAGTTTGGAACAAAAATTATATTGTGATTATTATTACCAAGGCAAGGTTATATTTTAATGAAATTTTTCGTACAATATATATTTACTTACAAACAAAAAATTAATTGTCTGCTTTCCGTAAAAAAAATTATCACGTAATTAAATAGGGTTCAAATCAGAAATATTTGTTGTATGATAATTAGATTTGGGCTGACATGATAAAAGCCATCAAAATATAAGAATTAAAAAAGGTAAGTAGGTATACTTTATTTCGATTTAACATAAACAAACACATAGAAATAAGATACCTAAGGTGGCATGGTCATAGGCAGGTATGTGACCATGAAAATGCATGAAATGTAAAATATCAGTCATCTTAAACGAACCCCAAGTTTCAATGATAATAAAAATGATATTTATAATATGGATAATGAAAATGCAAAGAATATTTCGATAAATCAATTTGCCAAAATCAAAACGAGAAACATTTTTTTTTTTTTGAGAAAACATTTATCTCTTCGTATGTACATCAAGTAGAGCGTGACACTTCGCTCAATCTTAGTACCTATTATGTATGATGTTAGTTTTATCATATTTACTCACATTACTCAATGACACTGTTACATTTAACTATATAATACTTAGTTAAGAAACGACCGACGTCCATTACATTAATTCTTTATTTTTTTCCCACGTGATCTTCCCCAATTTTTATACCATTTAAGCCTTTGTTTTGACCTCTATCCCAATAGGGATTGGGAAACATACATACATATAATCACGTCTTTATCTCTTATAGGTAGACAGAGCCAACTGTCTCGAAAAACTGAAAAGCCCCGTACAGTTGTATGACTTAGGTAATTATAGGATTGAGATTAGAGACAGGTTGGTAGCCCATCGCCTAAAAGAGGAATCCTAAGTTTGTTAAGCTTTCCCTTGATTGACTTTTACAACCAAGAAGAAAACGAGACAACTTAGAAGAGAAGCATCTGGTATACACTATGTTTTTACATCACTAATGTGGTCAAGAAAATGTACAAAAACTCTCTAAATTTAATCCCAGATAAGATAAAAATTTGTTACTAGAAATGATATGCCAATCGCTGATTCATATAATATACGTGTATAAATACATACACGCCGGTATATTTAAGAAGACATATATGTAAGCGATATCAAGGTTATCAGGTAGATATAGTATGCAACTATACTTATTTGACTTGTGGACGGATCTACGTATATTCTTTGGATGTGTTGTAAGTAAATAGTTTTGAGAAGTTATTAATATTGCATTAACATCCTACTAATATCATAAATGAGAAAATTTGTAAAGATGTGTGTGCGTGTTTTTCATTAATTTCTTGATAAATCTTTGCATCTTCGTTTTTTTTAATAGATTTGAGATTCAAATAGTGACAGGTTGCTAGCCTGTAGCCTAAAAGAAGAATCCCAAGTTTCTAAGCCTATCCTTGAGTCGTCTTTTACGACATCCGTTGGAAAGAGATGGTGTGGTCCTATTCTTTTTTCTAATGGTGCCGGGAACCACACGGCACAATAATAAGTTACATTTTTGTCCTTTTAACTCGAAGCTGAAAAGGATAGTTCACATTTAATTTTTGTCTAAATCATTAAAATTCTAAAGGTAAACGAGTCGCAACATTTTAATAGAACGACTCAAACTTTTAGTACTCGTAGATAAAGTTACATTTTTAGTCGCTTTATTAAAATGTAGCGTCGCGTCTCGACTCCAGTGTGTTTTGGCCCTAAGGACGAAGTTGTGATAGTACCTTTAAAATCTAAATTGCTTCAAATTAAAGGTTAATGAACTCCATTATAAATACGAAATGAAACTTAGCGAAGACAAAAACGTGACGAAAATTCAAAGTTTTTTTTGCAAATGTCTAATTTACTTTGCTGTCATTTTATGAGACACTCAAAGGTAATTTTTCAAAATAAGTTTGACAATTTCGTTTTGAATGTGCACAGATTATTTAAGTTGATTAAATTTTGTTCAATTTATTGGATCATTATAATTAATATTTATTCTAAATAATTTATTTAATCTCAATTCTATCATTAAGCCAAATAGCAGAACTTGGCCATTCAATCTTTTCAAGACTGTTGGCTCTCCCTGTCGTGACCATATGTATGTATGTATGTACTAAATAATTTAGATAAAGTATTGCAATGCTGGTCAGATCTTTAGTCCGGTCGGGACATCGTATTATAAATTCTTTAGAGAAAAAAATTGAGTTTCTATCCAAATTAAATATATATATATGTAGATACATAATAACCTCTTTTCCAGGAGGGTAGTTAGAAAATTCGATAAAAAAATGTAAGTAATTACTTATTACCTGAATAAAGTAGGTACAACCTTTTTTTAAAATTCTCCTTTTAAAGAGTACTACAATTTTTCAGTTCATATAAGAGGTTTAACGTGGTAGACGACCTACAAAGTTAACTTTTATAGTCCTTACACCGTACTTAAGATGCTGTCAACGCCATCTATAATGCTTTAAGTCAAACTATTTGTATTTTGGGTTCTCGTATTCATGTGGTTTACGGATCACATTGCTCCAGTACTAAATATTTTATGACATTTATTAACAGATGGCTTGGAAGAAAAATAGTTTTTTCTTTTTTGCTTAATAATTTATTTTTTTAATAATATTTCACAATGTTCAACAGAAAAAGTATTCTTATAAAGATAAGTGCTTTAAAAAAAATCTTTGTTTTATTTTTTTATTTGATATTATTTGCTTGAACTGGAAGCGCTCGCTTGTTATTGTAAATCAATAATCTACTCAATCACAGGCGCTATAACATGTAGTTTCCTCTCAGCTTCTTATAAGTACAGCCCAGTTTAAATATAAATGGCAACAATAATATTGCCATTGAAATCAAACACGTGCCATTTTATCGCTGACAATGTAAAATAATCATGTAATCATCCAAAGATGATCGAAATCACGTCTCTGCAATTTTGCCGCCATAATTGTACAAATCGACCGCTAGATGATTTTTTATAGTCACGAACTATCGCCAAAGAGTCAATCTTTTTAAGACGGATCTTATCTTGAAACGGGATCTGATAGTTGAAAAGCAGACCCTAGGGCACACTATGGCGGTGGGTTCAACTGGAAATACGCAAAGATGAGAGAGAGAGAGCTCTCTCTCTCTCATCCTCGGGGTGCGAATCTCGGAAGAACGTGAAACCTTTGGATTGTATTGTAATTAACTCCACGAATTATTTACACGCATTAGAACTTCTTAACAGGGACTGTTCAAATTTTAGATTTTTGACTGGACGAATGACTATATATGATATAGTGGTGAAAAAAATAAATAGTATGTGCTAAAATATGATGAATATTCCAAAAGTCAATCAAGAAAAAGGCATTAAAACTTGAGATTCTTCTTTTAAGACCTGTTAAAATTAGTATCTGACTTTCAGTCTTTTCAAGACTGTTGGCTCTGACACTCTTTATGTGATAAAGACATGATTATATGCCACGCGCGTATATGTGTGTTATATAGGTATAGTGTCAATATTATGAATATTTGTGATGACTATTTTAAGGTCATCAAGGAAAAGTCAAAAATGTCTCGATCTGAGGTCTCGCTTCGCAGACGAATTGACATTGACATAGTATCGGCCTTTCGGAACTCGTTTTTTACGTATGTACAGTGGGCCACATACAACAGTAAGTATACCATCTTTTTGTATAATAGATATTTAAAGAGTCAAACGGTATATGTATATATTTTTCTAATGTGGTCTTGAATTAACTGGCAAAGTTATGTAATAATTAACCAAAAGGCTAAATAATATATATATATATATTATAGGCTACATTAAGGCTAAATGATAGAATTGAGATTCATACATAGTTACAGATCGTCCCGTCGCCTTAAAAAAAGAGTCCCAAATTAAAAAGCCTATTAGGTACTTATTCGCCTTTAACGAAATCCATGGTAAAGAAATGGAGTGGTCTTATTCTTTTTTCTATAAGTGCCGGGTACCACACGGCACAAAAAAAGTACCTTATTTGCATAAAATGTTAAACAAACATGTCAATAAGTGGTTTTACCTTGTGTTCGACTAAATCGAGCCAAAGGCGGAGTTGTTTACTTAGGGCAAGGCGAACTTGATGACGTGGCTAGACTTAGAGGTCTAATATGGACTTTAACGTCGAAACAACTGAAATGATTTGATGAGTCTATCTCTTTCCCATGGATATCGTAAAAGGCGACTGAGTGATAGGCTTATAAACTTGGGATTCTTATTTTAGGCGATGTGCTAGCAACCTGTCACTATTTGAATCTCAGTGCCATCTTTAAGCCAAACAGCTGAACGTGGCCTTAAAGTCTTTTCAAGACTGTCGGCTCTGTGTACCCCGCAAGGGATATAGACGTGATTATATGTATGTATGTATGTATGTACAACTGAAATGATCATCATGAAATTTTTCATACATAACTATATGTATGAAAAATTTCATGATGATCATTTCAGTTGTACATACAGTGGAGAAAGGTACAGGGCACTTTTCACACGTGTGGAGCCACGGAACAAAGCTAGTAACTTATACGAAATTAAAAACCTGTCAGTTGTTATCTCCTGCGCATGTAAAGCAAAAACACTACACACTATAATAATAACTCCCTCATATACATAAATACTAATTAAATTTTTATAACCTACAAAGGTTGATAGTGCATTCTGCATTACCTCCAGATGAGGTTAAGACCTGTAAATGATTATAATGATAGTATAATTGTGCGTGTGTCTTTTGCTGAGAAATTAATGTAATCTGTACTAATATTATAAAGCTGAAGAGTTTGTTTGTTTGTTTGTTTGAACGCGCTTATCTCAGGAACGACTGGTTCGAATTGATAAATTCTTTTTGAGTTGAATAGACCATTTATCGAGGAAGGCTTTAGGCTATATAACATCATACTGCAACTATAAGGAGCAAAGAAATAATGGAAAAAGTGAAAAAAAAAAACGGGGAAAATTATTCATCCTTGAGGGCTTCAGTGATGCCCAAAATAACTATTCTACACGGACGAAGTCGCGAGCACAGCAAGTTGATTTATATTTTGACTTTACAACTCTAAGAATTGAACTGAAGAATTACTTAAAAACTCCACTTACATAAAATCGACTATAAGTACCTACTCTCATAAATGCTGCAGTGCAGTTTGTTACCGCTTCTTCTGCACTGACGCTTATAAAGCGGCAGTAAACTTAGTTTTAATTTATTTATTTGACGTCATGCAACCAATGTTGTGAAACGAAAAGATATGACAATTATTAAGTGATGTTGTAATGTCTCATAGTAATTAATAAAAATTTTGAATTTGAATAACTCATCAAGAAACATGCATACGAGTATATTGTGCTAAGTGCATAGTCAAATTGTGTCACGACATAATTCTCTGAGTGTAATCACTTTAATCTTCCATGTTTTCTTTTTTTAAACCTTACGGGGGTGACATAGTCACTGTGGCAAAACCCTTCTAATATTAAAGATTAAAAAAATACATAGAAAACTTCACCTAAGTAGGTACCTATAAAAGTTTTCATAAAAACGCTGTCGGGAAGAGTTTTATAACTGAACTGTTTTATAATGACGTAGTCTAGTAAGGAAGATTTTTTAAATTCCAGCGACATTAATTTTCAAGACAAAAGCTAGTATAATTAATCTGACACAATTCAGGCATAATCAAAATACATTAACTTAATGTTAAGTCATTTGGTAAATGACTTTTGATTCGATATATAATCATGCGCAATTAAGGTTGTATTTAAAAAAATATATTATAGTTTACCATTAACTCAATACGAAAGAATCTTTTAATCAGTAAGTGAGAATTATTAAATTCTTAAACAATGTTTTGAAGAAAATTATGAAATTCAAAGTTTACAAAATTACGGTCATTAATTCATACTGATTTATTTTAATAATAAGGGAAATTGTAAACTGTTCAATTTCCTTAATAATGTTATTTTAATGTTTTATTTATTTGAACTTTATAGTACACGCAATTTTGATATAATGGGCGGAGTGAACCTTTAGTTAAATGGTTATTTTTATTTATTTATTTTTTCCTATTTGTCCTGCATTCCTTGTCTAATCGAATACTTATCTACAGAATTTTTTACTAACTCTTCGTTATTAACTACCTTCAATTTTTCAACCAATATTTTATTCAGTAAATAAGCCTTCGCAGGCAGTTTTACTTATTAGTTTACATTTCAATAAATTAAATATAAGTTAAATCTAATTTAGTAGATATTTGTCAAAAAACTACTATCTTCAATCTACCTAAGCACTTGAGGGTAGTTTCCCCGTCCGAAAGCACTTCAAAACGGACACTGAATCACTTTGAAGAACAGAGGGGTTATTGCGAGTTTTACTCGGTCAAACGCGTCGAGCAATTAAACAAATAAATAAATACGGAACAAATTACACAGATTTTGCTATTTTACAAACGCGAGTTTGTATAGAATTGCATTAGTGCCATCGCTTTACCACTAGATGGCGCTGATTAAATCACACACAAATACGCGTTTACTTTATCGACCCCCTCTTCTGAGTTTCGTTCTCGAAACGCTTCTCATACGGACACCCTCACAAAAGGGTGCTGTTACTTCGCCCAGACAAAACGACCACTGATAAGGAAAGATGCACCAGCTAAGGGAACCCTTCCAGTATTGGTCGTCTACTCGCCTAAATATAAAATCATGAAGGTATTCTAAGGCTTATATTTATTCTTAAGCTTATAAACTTGGGATTCTTCTTTTAGGCGATGGGCTAGCAACCTGTTACTTTTTGAATCTCAATTCTATCATTAAGCCAAACAGCTGAAACTGTGGCCATTCAGTCTTTACAAGACTGTTGGCTCTGTCTACCCTGCAAGGGATATAGACGTGATTATATGTATGTATGTAAGGTATTCCCGATCGGCCTTTACGAAGTTAGAAAGCTATAATCGCGGCGGGCAATCCAATATTGTGCAAAGACAATAACAATGCAAGGACATGAATGCAACGGTGAAGATTGCGTGCGTTGAAGATGCAATTACTAACTTTATTTACTTAATTCCATAACGACATTGGAAAATATGATGCATCATCGTTATTATTGGTTATATAATATATATATCTGTGTAAATTTCTGTGCAATAATAATATTAAAACTACTACTACTAAACTATTGTACTTCCTCTCCAGGATAAAACATAGTGATACCATAAAGACATGTAACAGATCTGTACTACTTACCTATGTTTTACAATAAAGTTTTTAATTTGAATAAAATTAAACAAGATTATGACAGCAAAGGCACAGGTTTTGTTTTGGTCCACCGCGAGGAAACCTGCACATTCAGGCAACTGTGTACAACCTACTAATATTATAAATGCGAAAGTTTGTGAGTATGTCAGTATGGGTGTTTGTTACTCTTTCACGCAAAAACTACTGAACCGATTACGATGAAATTTGGTATGTAGGTAGCTGAACACCCAGAAGAACATACTACTTTTTATCCCGGAGTTCCCGCGGGATTGATAGGGTGTCCATGCGGACGAAGTCGCGGGCGGCCTGTAGTTGTACATACATACAGAAGTTAGTGTTCGAAGAAAAAGAGTAAAAAATTCTACCATATTTCGGAAATGATTTCTACCAATAAATATTTTTATTCATACATACATATGTATAGTCATGTCTTTATCCCTTGCGGGGTAGACAAAGACAAAACGTTACAAAAGGCCACGTTCAACTGTACTACGGCTAAATTATGAAATTGAGATTCAAATAATGTTGCTTGGCCATCGCTTTTAAGATAAATCCCAAGCTATTTCTTAGTCGCTATTACGACATCCATGGGAAAGATACGGATTGGTCCTATTCTGAGGTGCCGGGAACCACACGGCATTTACAAATTTTCAATGAAAATAGAGTTAATCCTATATTTTCTACACCATTCCTAGGAAATTTACTATCTAGTCTAGGACTTTTAAAATTCTTACAGATGTGAAAAAACTATAAATATCTTGTACAATAACTAAGTATAAACTAAAACTGGTCTATGTGACGTCAATTGCAAGTGTAGTACATAAAGGATGTTCTTTACATATATCGGGATAACATCTATGTATTTATTTCCATGTAATATAAGTATACTGTCAGATCTATGTATAAATCTATACTAATATTATAAAGCTGAAGAGTTTGTTTGTTTATTTTTACCCCTAAATACTTTGTTCCCATTACAACAGAAATGTGCTAGATATCCATTCGCGCAAAGCGCTTGTTTTTATTCTCATTAAAACAAGATACTTTGAATTTTAAATCTGATTTATCTGATCATATCTTAGTAATAGATTACAGACGGTAGATTTAAATAATACAAAATCGAAAGGAGCGACGGTAAAAATTGGGGTACCGCAAGGTTCCATTTTGGGACCTTTTCTCTTTCTGATATATATCAACGACCTGCCTTGCATGATTGAGAAACAGACTGGCATCGTGTTGTTTGCAGATGATACGTCACTAATTTTTAAAATGAACCGCCGTAGCGAAATCTGTGATGATGTGAATAGCACTTTAGCCGCCATCTCTAACTGGTTTACAATCAACAACTTACTGTTAAATGCAAATAAGACCCAATGCATTAAGTTTACACTTCCCAATGTGCGGCAGGCAAATGTGGATATTAGTATAAGTAGTAAAAGATTAGATTTTGTTGATAGTACTACTTTCTTAGGAATAACATTAGATTCAAATTTGAAATGGCATGCTCACATTTTAAAACTTTCTAAAAGGCTTAGTTCTGCAGCATACGCTATTCGTCGTATTAGGCATTTGACGGATGTGGCAACTGCTAAGCTAGTATATTTTAGTTATTTTCATAGTTTAATGTCATATGGTCTACTGCTTTGGGGATCAGCAGCAGACATACAAACTATTTTCATTTTACAAAAAAGGGCAATTCGATATATCTACGGTCTTAAACAAAGAGATTCCCTTAGAGATTTTTTCAAAAACCTAAATATTTTAACTTTGCCCTCCCAATACATATTCGATAACATCATGCATGTTAGGAAAAACTTAGACTCTTTCAAAAAAGTAGGTGAATGTACTAGTAGATCACTGCGGAACAATTACAAGTTGTCGATCCCAGCACATCGGCTGGCTAAGGTAGGGAAATCATTTCTGATTAATTGTATAAGATTTTATAATAAATTACCAAAAAGTGTTCTTGAAATGAATGACAGAAAATTCAAACAGTATATTAAAGTTGAGCTTTGTAGGAAAGCCTATTACAGCACGGATGATTATATTAATGATAAACATGTGTGGCCCGAGCTGGACATAATGGCCTCTTAAATGCTTGTGTATTTTTGACATGATCTTGACATAATTTGTACAGTATGTACATATTTTATTTTATATTTATTTTATTTGACGAAATATTCATATTGACATAATCAGTTCTACATTCATACATGTTTTTTAATGTAGACAATGTGCATTCGTCCACGATTTAGATTTAAGAGATCTATATTTGTAAATTGACGTCCTATGAAAATGCTGCAGTGTAGTTTGTTCCGCCGCTTCTTCTACACATGCGCTTTGGAAGCGGTAGTAGTTATAATTAGATTTAAGTTATGTGACGTCAATAAGTGATACCTTGTATCCAATTTTGAAAATAAATCTATTCTATTCTATTCTATTCTATTTATTTTATTTAGCATCTCTGAAGGTATGTTTTATTTACGGTTCGTACTAAAACCACAGTATATATACATATATATAGTATATAATCTCCTTCCTCCTGACAACATAATGTAATCCTATATCCAAAACTGATCTTTCAAACTTAAATAAAGTTTATTTTTACTCAATACTATAATACCACGGATAAGATACATCCTGTATAAATAATAACACTAAGGACACGTTGGTCAGCCGGACTTTAAAAAAGAAAAAAAGCATATAGGATCACAGCGTAGGGGATTTTCCTAAGACCAATGACCTTAATCATTATTATATCATTCGAAATAACAAGTATTTAAGGAACTGCGTTTACATTAGGTATATATGTAAAAGTCAGGGTATATTTCATGTACTCGTAAATTTAGGTAAATTGTACCTATGCGTCATACCGACAATAATTCAAATATAATTGAAATTTAAATCATAAGTGATGTTTATGAATACATTATAATTCATTAATTTATCAGTGATTTTTAATGTAGAGATGCATTTGAAACACGGTTTAAAATGTCATTACATTGTATTATTTCAATGCAAATACAAATATTTCTTAAATCAAATCTTTGGTTATTTTTTAAAAGCTGGATGTATTTAATTAGCTCCATCTTTGTTTACAAGACAATGGAACCTTCGCATTTACTGCCATGAATGGCAAAAGTCATATTTATTGATTCATGGTCACATTAATCAATATTTTTCATCTCCTGTCTTTTTTGTATGTTTATTATTTATTTCAAATAACAATTGATTTATAAAACGCACCTTTTTTACCACCCTTTATTCAAAAAGGTACTTACGAAGAGAAAAAAAATATATTTAATTTAGGTACTTACCACAAAAATACTGGCACAACACACAAAAAATAAAACAACACCGCACTCACAAATATTTAAAAAAAAATACGTTAAAATGTCGAATTTCGCGCGCTCTTTATGTCAAAATACGCGCGTCCATCTAAAAGTAAGTTTTTAATAAAACTGATGTCTGCAGTATTCTGCCACTGAACTTGGCTTGCGCACACGCACGTCGCTTCGCCTTCACACTTTTTTGTGCCAATCTGGACCTTATTCGTTCTGTTATAGACGTAATATCCGATCAAAGGTCATTACTTAATGATACCTTAATCAGATCTAGTATTAAGGTGGAATTTCCAAACAGCCTTCCGTCTCTGATTCGAAGTTTAAATATAATAAGCGAATTTTTGTTGCTATTGACCTTAGGGGCTTGGTTGTAAGTACTTTTACAGTTTTGCTCACTCTATGGTCACTTCCAATATTTCTGAGTTCTGTGATATTAATATCTCATCATACTCCTCCTGGCGTTAGTCCAGGCCCCGAAGTAAGGCACGCGCGATGCCGTTTTCATCGCGCGATAAACTATCGCTGTCCTGTTTCACGTCATAACAAAAAGCGAAACAGCGATAGATTTTCGCGGGGCTGGTTGCGCCCGCGCCTCTCTGGATGGTCAGAGCCCGGGATTAGCCTGCGGCCGTCCTTGAGTTGGTGAGTCAGGTTTCTATATGAATCATTGGAGATATTCATATTTATGATATAAATGAATAGGTATATTAAAGACTTAAACTCAAACACATCAATAAAGTACATTCACGTGACATTAAATTTGAATAAACAATAATACTATAGAATTTAATTCTGATTGAATTTCCCCTAAATTTAAGTAGACAGAGTCAAGATATAATCATGTCTGTATAGACAGCCAGACGAGCCAGCAGTCTTGAAAGACTGGCAGGCCACGTTCAGCTGTTGGGCTTAATAAAATAGAACAGAGATTCAAATCAAAAAGCAGAGTCAACAGTCTCAAAAAAGATAGAAAGGCCACCTTTAGCTAATAAGAATTTGAGATACCGATTATGACAGGTTGCTAAAATTTCAAGGTCATTAATTAGCCTTTACCTTGATTAATATCTATGCTAGATGTTAATTCTAGAAATGACATTTTATATTATTTATTTGTTTCAAAATTATTCGACTATTACATAAGTACCTACAACTATTGCTACATCAAATTAATGTATGGGTTAAGTACTAATTAATTGCTGTTCAAATTAACTTATTGTGTTTCCTTATTCTTGAGATGTTGGTAAAATTTATAATTGAATGAAAAATATTAGTTGCATGCATGCTGTCTAAGGCCTATTGAACTGTTTAGAATCTAATCCGAATTCCAATCAATAGAATAATAATATACGTAAGTCTTTTTATTTGTTTGTTTGTTACCTCTCCACGCGTTATCTACTGAACCGATCTTGTTGATATAATGCAGATAAACAATTAAAATTTTCGAAAGGGACGTAGGGTACTTTTCATAAAAATTAAAGTTTCCGTGGAATTTGCGAAAACCCTGTATTCTCTTGTAAGCGATTTTTTCGCGTGGCCGAGCTGCGGGTAAAAGCTAGTTTTAAAATAAATATATATATTGTAAATGATATACATACATATATACATAAAATCACGCCTTTTCCCCGTAGGGGTAGGCAGAGACTACGTCTACTTACCACGATCTCTGCTCTCTCTGAAGAATTTTGAAACAAATAAATAATATAAATTGTCATTTCTGGAATTAACATCTAGCATAGATAATAATCAAGGCAAAGGCTAATTAATGACCTTGAAACTTTAGTTACCTGTCACTATCTGAATCTTAAATTAATTATTAGGTGGCCTTTCAATCTTTTTCGAGACTGTTGACTCTGCTTTCTGATTTGAACCTCTATTCTATTATTAAGCCCAACAGCTAAAAAGTGGTCTTTCAGTCTTTTGATGACTGTTGGCTCTGTCTACCCTGCAATGGATAGGTATAGACGTGATTATATGTTATGTCTAACGTTCCATCGTAATACGCTACCATGGAATCAGCTCGGATTCGTTAAAGCAATATTACATACATGTCAATTTGCTATGAAAACCTTTAACTATATTTTTATAGTTAAGCCCGCGACTTCGTCGGCATGGAAACTCTATCAATCCCGCGAGAACTTCGGGATAAAAAGTAGCCTATGTGTTATTCTGGGTCTTTATCTACTTACATACTAAATTTCATCGCAATCGGTTGATTCCCGTTGTTGAACCGTGTGGTTCCCGGCACCATTACAAAAAAGAATAGGACCACTCCATCTCTTTCCCATGGATGTCGTAAAAGGCGACTAAGGGATAGGCTTATAAACTTAGGATTCCTCTTTTAGGCGATGGGCTAGCAACCTGTCACTATTTGAATCTCAGTTCTATCATTAAGCCAAATAGCTGAACGTGGCCATTCAGTCTTTTCAAGACTGTTGGCTCTGTCTACCCCGCAAGGGATATAGACGTGACCATATGTATGTATGTATGTATCGGTTGAGTAGTTTTTGCGTGAAAGAGTAACAAACATCCATACTGACATCCTGACATACTCACAAACTTTCGAATTTAAAATATTAGTACGATTATGTTAAGGTACCTGCTGTATCGTAACAAAACTCTTCTTATTTTTCTTTTTTACTCCCAAATCTGAGATTCGCAACTAATAAAACAAGTGAAATTTAATTACAATGCATTTTCAGGCTGCGACAATATTCGAAAACGCCTTTGATTAGTGCATAAACATTACATATATACCTACATGTAACCTATAATTACGTCTATGCGGGTACCCTTACGGGGTAGACAAAGCCAACAATCATCAAAAGACTGAAAGGGCACGTTCAGCCGTTTGGCTGAGATTCAAATAGTGTTAAATTTTAACAATGTCCTACATCAAATAAATAGCAATGATACAGAAGATACTCATATTTTTTTTTAAATCGAGCACATAACCATTCCTTGTTGTAGGTTGGTAAAGTATCAATATTCCTTGATAATAATAGCAGGTTATTGGCAGATTTGTTTTACTGGTAAGTCTAGTTGGAACAAAATTCCCAATGTTTAACTAATAAGTTTATTTATTATAATGGGAAGAATCCCCGAAGTTCTGGTAGACTACATGTTAATACTATTGAGATCAGGTGTTCTTTTTATAGTTCTTCTTCACTTGGCATTCGTCCTGATTGCGTCCTCACCTCTCTAAAGAGGATGCCGAATTGTGTCATAGACCGCGATCCTAATGATTCACGTTTTTCATGTTTCGCAACCTTATATTTGTAGATGGTTATACTTGTAAATTCAATATGTTTACCCTCACTGTTTCCCTCGTAGTGGGGTTCAAAATAAAGGCTAATTGTTTATTCCATCTTGACCTATCGGTGGTTCGACATAGTCGAACTGTTTGGATATTTTTTTTCCAAATTATGAAACTGAGGTATCGAAATATTTGGAAACGCTTTTATTTCAAATAGAACACTGTGTACAAGATAAAAAATACAACTCGTGTCTATCGACAGCGCCATCTTATTAGTTTCTCAGAACTTATTATGAGTGGACATGCAACGATATGTACCTATTGACCGCGTTTTAGTTCCATCGCTTTGCAATAGATGGCACTAGATGTTACGAATGTACCGATAAAGCATTGTCTTAATACTCTATGCTTTTCCGATTCTGATCCGATGTAAAAAGATTTCTTAGATAAACATAGAGAAGACGAACACACGTTTATTTTATTTTCTATCTTCTTAAACCTTCATTTTCAAATATTTGCTTGTCATTTCTTCAACCTGTTTATTTTTCCAGATATTTAAAAGAAAATAATACTATCAATTTATTTAGTTAGGTAGAATATTATCATTCTTCATCTGAACGGATTTTTTTTCTACAAGAACTTAATTACACTTACACGTCTATGTATTACATTGCTTATATATTTGTACCAGGTACACATGGAATATTCTGGCATTCTGTTTAACGTGGCAATTATTAGGATACTAATGGTACGTAAGTACTCGTATTATTGATAATGCTAATATTGATTTTCTTTGCAGTATATCAGCTTATCATTCTACTCTATGTCCTTCTCCGGACTCTCGATTATATCATTTCAAAAATATTGTTTCACTAGAGGCCGCCCGCGACTTCGTCCGCATGGAAACCCTATCAATCCCGCGGGAACTCCGGGATGAAAAGTAGCCTATATGTTATTCTGAGTCTTCAGCCAAATTTCATCGTAATCGGTTCAATAGTTTTTGCGTGAAAGAGTAACAAACATCCATACTGACATCCTGACATACTCACAAAGTTTCGCATTTACATAAGTAGGATAACAACACTATTTGTTAACGAGAAAGAAATAAACATACTGTGATATTTATACTAATAACAGTTGGGAATTCTAGTAAGCCTATTTTGTGGGCTACTGCTGGCCAAAGATCCCTTTCTCCCTCCATAAGCCTTTAAAGCAATTATACAGTCATGGTGGCGCCGTGTGGTTCTCGGCACCAATAGAAAAAGAATAGGACCATTCCATCTCTCTCCCATGGATATCGTAAAAGGCGACTAAGGGGTAGGCTTATAAACTTGGGATTCCTCTTTTAGGCGATGGGCTAGCAACCTGTCACTATTTGAATCTCAATTCTATCTTAAAGACAAATAGCTGAACGTAGCCTATCAGTCATTTCAAGACTGTTGGGTCTGTCTAACCCGCAAGGGATATAGACGTGCTTATATGTATGTATGTAAGTGATTAAATATTAACTTGTAGAAATATAAACCTGCATGTTTACTGTATCTTATTTACTTGGAGCAAACATGAACGCTTGTTTAAGAACAATATACTTAGTAACATCATGAGATCACGTTTCATTACTTACTGTTTGCACGCTGATTGTTCCTTCTGTTTTTTTTTTAATTCGTTTGTCTATCTCACAGAGTATTCTTGATTGAGTTCTCAACTTTTTCCTATTGCTCTTAAGGTCTAAAGTGCTGTGTGATGTCCGGCATTTAAGAATAGAATCAGTCCACGTCTTTAACATAGATGTCGTAAAGAGCGACTAAAGGTTAGACTTATAAACTTAGGATTACTCTTTTAGACGACGGGCTAGCAAAATGTAACTATTTGTGTCTGAATTCTATCATAAAAGCATTTAACTGAACGTGGCATTTAAGTCTTATAAAAGGGATATAAAATTGACTTTATGTATATAAACCGAACCTACCGACCACACCCATTATGTATTTTTTTGTTATTTTATTTATTTTTTATTGTAACACGTTCAAGACATGGACGTTCCCCGGCCTCTTAGTAGAAGAACGCTAGTTTTATATTGTTTTAGTTTATTTTATTTTTATTTATTCATCCTAGTAGTTGGTATTATTTTTAAAATATGAACATATATTGTTCAATTTTGTTTTTTTTTTCTTTATCTTGCTCGGGTTTAACCCGTAGACTTAAACTCGAAAAAATGAGCTCACGCAGAAGTTGGATTGCCACAACGTAGAAAAGCAAAATGTTTGCCGGAGAACCTAGTGTAGCAATTAACACTTTAAGATGAGACAGATACAGATGAAATTCGCACGCACAATCTGCCATCTCATCACATCATATGTCGCAATATGTCCGAGCCTCGGAAGTGCAGGCGACTAGGGGAGCTGACGCAACGTTTTCGCAAACTCAGAGCTTCCGCGGTCAAGTGAAACACAGTCTTGACACAGTTCGCAAACTATGCGCTTTGACCTGGAACATTGGACTATCTTTCTAACTAGCTGTGCCTGCAACTTCGTTCGCGTGGAATAGTTATTATTGGTATTATTGAAGGATGAATAATTTTCCCCTTTTTTTCACATTTTCCATTATTTCTTCGCTCCTCATAGTTGCAGCGTGATGTTATAGATATAGCCTAAAGCTTCCGCGTTCAAGTGAAACACAGTCTTGACACAGTTCGCAAACTATGCGCTTTGACCTGGAACATTGGACTATCTTTCTAACTAGCTGTGACCGCAACTTCGTTCGCGTGGAGTAGTGATTTTGGGTATCATTGAAGTCCTCAAGGACGAATAATTTTCCCCGTTTTTTCACATTTTCCATTATTTCTTAGCTCCTAATAGTTGCAACGTGATGTCATATAGCCTAAAGCTTTCCTCGGTAAATGATCTATTCAACGCAAAAAGAATGTTTCAATTCGAACCAGTAGTTTCTAAGATTAGTGCGTACAAACAAACAAACTCTTCTTTAGCTTTATAATATTAGTATAGATTCGAATTCTTTTCCTTTAATATTATTGTATACAGGGATGGTCAGTAATTATACCTAAGTGTGAAATAAACTTTGCCAGCTGATGCGTAGAGCACAATCTAGTCAAATATCAATTTAATCAATCTTATTAAGTAAAATTATCTCAGTAGGCGTAAAACTAAATACCTACATTTATAACCGATGCCCTTACGGTGAGGGAAAACATCGTGAGGAAACCTGCACATGGATGTGTAACCATGGTCGATCTAATACGTGTTAGGTTTATCTGTCAAGATTGCGGTGGTCAAATGGAAGTCGCTTTGTGTAAAAATCTGACTCACCCAATACAGAATCCATGGTCAAAGGCACAGCCCGGGCTCCTCCACAGAGTGGTGATGATAGATAGATAAATAAAACTCTTTATTGCACCATAAGAGTAAAACATACAAAACAACACAAAGCAGATATAGATGGTACAAAGGCGGACTTATCGCTAAAGCAATCTCTTCCAGTCAACCTTTGGGTGGAAGGAAACCAAACAGGAGATCGGCGTTGGCGCAGAGCAAGATAAATAAATGTTTGAATATGATAAAATACAAACAGAATATATATCTATATATAATGATAACGGAACTAAAGCCAGAAAGAAGTACAAGGAGAAGCATAAAACTAAAGACATACTTTAAGAACATAGTTGGCCTAAAAGGCGTTTACCAGAAAGGAGAACGGAGTGCTCCTTTTAACAACGATTCCAAATTAGACATGAACATTTTTACAATAAACGACTTTTTTTTTAATTCATCAAACCCTGAAACTTTGAAATGTGAAAACTTTCAAATTTGAGGGTAAAAACAATACGTTAATAAAGCTTATCATGATTGAATTTGTTACCTATTTAATATATGATTGACATTTTGATAGAAATAAGAATACACATACATATAAGGGTACAAGGAATTCTTGGTTTTCATTCGGAAATTAAAAAAAAAGTAAGCGTACAAAAGACATCAACGCGTTTGTATAATAAATAATTTGACCAAAATTAAAGACAATTAGGTATTTAGTAGGAACCAGTACAATTGTATAAAAGTTTCCTGGATTATATATAAGATTCCCCTTCAAAATTTGTTGAACCTGCTTCACTAAAATTTCCAAAATTTCCCTCATAAGAGGATACCTACATAAATATTAGTTTTATGTCATAAGTACTAGATAACAGTACAGGTAAACGAAAAATCGCTTTAATTTCTGTTCCCGCATGAATTTATGTATCCTATACATATGTACATACTTAAAATCACGTCTATAGCCCTTCCGGGGTAGACAGAGCCAACAGTCTTCACAAGGCTGATAGACCACGCTCAGTTGATAGCCCATCGCCTAAAAGAAAAATCCCAAGTTTATAAGCCTTTTTCTTATATGCATCCTATAATCCTTTTTTAGTACACCCTTCGACTTCTACGTTTTATATTCTACTAGCTTTTTTTAGCGCCACCTAAATGCGCGACTTTCGCAAAATTTAACAAACCCCACGGACACTGTATTTTTTTACCGGAATGATGTCCCTATTTAATTTAGACTTCTAATTATACATATATACGCCAAATTAAGAATTTTGGTTTAGTAGATAACGCGTTAGCAGACAACAAACAAACAAATAACTTACTCTCGCATTTATGACATTAGTTGGTATCAAGTGTTTGACAATATCTATTCATTCTTAGTGATATTATCTATGGTATAATTAACCACTACTTAACACGAAATAGTTAATTATAATACTCTATATATTTCTAAGTAGGTTAAATTATTCTTTGATTGATCAACATGAAATCGATACAATAATTGGCGTAACTCAGTCGTGTTCAAAACTGTACGGAGAAAGGTGTCTCATTTCGTGTGACGTCACGCTACGTACAACGTAGACATATAAACGTACAGATAGAGATATATTTTAATTCAGATCGTATTTATTTACACATACATAATCACGTCTATATCCCTTGCGGGGTAGACAGAGTTAATAGCTTTTAAAAGACTGAAAGACCACGTTCAGCTGTATGGATTAAATGATGGAATCAAGATTCAGATAGTGACAGGTAGCTAGCTCATCGTCTACTATTCCGATTTATTTTCAGTTTTATCAAGACTGTTGGCTGCGTCTTCCATGCAAAGAATACACACGTGATTAAATCAAAATCAGTTCATACACTTAATGAAAAAAATCTATACAAATATTTAAGCTTTCATAGATATTAAATAAGTAAAATTATTTTATCTGGCTGATTAAAACATATATAACGTAGGTATGTATATAAAACTGGAATTTACAACAATATTGAATTCAAGACTTTAATGAATCAAACAAAAGCACCTAGACTAGATTCAGTTTTATATTTCATGCGTTTCAATCATGATTTGCAAATATTTACAATGTTTCCTTGTAATATTTTAAAGCAATGTTAATTGTATGCAAATGATTTGTCAGTAAAAAAGTTTATTAATATTTATTAAACGGAAAAAAGTTTGCCACATCTCAAGGTTATTATATCTATGTTCAATCAGGAGAGAGCATTGTGGCTGCCAGTGTAGAGTAAGCCTCGGGTCGCGCGCGACGTTGCGGTAAAAGAAAACGTTCTATTTTCAAATTTGAACATCTGTCAAATCGAACGCGCTGTCGATCCGCAGCCAAAATTTCTTCTTTTTTTTTAGTATTGCCTGTGATTAGTTTATTCTTTTTAAGAAGTGCGATTTTGTGCCAGTGAACTGTGCAGAAACATCAAAAGTAAAAGGAGGTGAAACTATACATTTCGGTGAGATGTTTGTCATGCGTTCTCATTTTTTTTAATGTTTTATTTTTATTTATATTTATATTTTGGTGAACTTTTTAAAAAGAATAAATATTAACTAATAAAAATGTTAAACTTCCTACCCTTTGAGGATATAAAAAAAATATTGAATAAAACAACAAATCTTATGGCCTGTGAGTGAAAAATCGGAACATTTTTGCATGTATATTTTATGATACTTAAAAACTGCTATTACAATTACAAGAATAATTTAAAAATAAGGCGTGACACTAAAGCGTGACAAAGAAACAGCGTCAAAATTTAATACAAATGATTTATTATTATCCTTTCACTCTTCTGTTGATAACATAAACGATTTCTAAATAATAAAAAATTATAGAAATCTTAATAATACAAACATGAACAACTAGTTCATCCCAATTGGGTTGATGTCAAGCAGCCGACCGTTAAAACTTTACATAATTGCCAAAATTAATTATCACTCGGTTTATTCGAAAATTATGACAACCCAAGGCTTTGAATTGAACCAGCTACTTAAGGAGAAAAAGAGAATTATTTTGTGCCAAAATATTGGTTTTAATCGTTAGGGTTGCCTACGCTTAAGTATGAAAATACTCGCATGTTACTTGGAATAGTTACATTTGTTGATAAAAATACTTACACTTTTTTAACTCCTGAGAGAGCAGAACTGCGAAATTATTTTTAACCCTTAAGATGTGATGGTGGTGACTACCGGACTACCGGATAACGGAAGCGATGTCGCTAGCACAAGATATATATAAAACTTGATAAACCTAATTGATATATAATATTGGATTCGACAAACAGACAACTATCGAAACTTTGCTGTACAGAGCTGAAATTATTTGAAAAATATAAGGTGACTAAGGGATACGCTTATAAACTTAAATTATTCTTGTAGGCGATGGCTAGCAATCTGTTACTATTTAAATCTCAATCATATCATTAAGCCAAATAGCTGAACGTGCCCTTTAAGTCTTTTCGAGATTCAAAATTTTTATTTATTATTATGGGACATTTCAATGTCACTTAATAATTGTCTTTTCTTTTGGTTTCACAACATTGGTTGACGTCAAATAAATTACTTACAACTAAGTTAACTGCCGCTTCCAAAGCGTAAGTGCAGAAGAAGCAGTAACACACAGCGTTTGCTGGCTTTGTCTACCCCGCAAGGGATATAGGCGTGACTTTATACATGTATGTATGTACAGGCAAAAGCTAATCTATACACAGACTTATTATACTCCATTAATCTAATATTAATAAAATACACAAATAATTAAAATAATAAGAACGTTATATTCTGTTATAAGTGCGATTGAAAAATATTATCTTTGCGAAATTAAAAATAATAACTAATATTGCGTGACTGAAACTGAAACAATGGCCCTTTGCTGATGATTATCACTTAATTGTTATACACGAGTACATCTGAGGTTGGCTAACATCTGTGGTTAGACAGGAAGTGATGTTAAACGCTGGGTTAGAATGACCAATACGTTTTGATGTCGCTAATATGAATATTTTTTAAGTAAGCTTTAAAATGTTTATTTTTATAATATTTTGATTGAATAAAATTAGATAAAAAACTTGATGAAAACCTAATCTAAGTTTGGATAATTGTGAAGTTGAGGTTATTGAAAAAAATGCTACAGTGCATTTTGTTACCGCTTCTTCTGTACTGACGCTTTGGAAGCGGCAGTAAACTTAGTTTTAAGTTATTTATTTTACGTCAACCAATGTTGTAAAACCAAAAGATATAAGACAATTATAAAGTAATATTGAAATGTCCTATAATAATGAATAAAAAATTAGAATTTGGTATGAACACAGAGATCCTAGGATCATAATATCACTTTATCAGACATTACAAACTTTATAATTGATGCTTCCTAGAACGACCATGAAATTTTTTTATGGTAAGTAACAAGTAATTGTCTTATATATTTTTTTTAATAACGATCATTATTATTCAAAGAAGGAATAAAAAAAAATAGAAATAATTTGACAAATTGGAAAAACAGGAGTGAGATTTAGCTTTTGTGTGGGAGACGGACTAACAGTATTCTATCCAATTATTCAATAGTTTCTTTCAAATTTGCCTCATATATATTTACATTTCTAATCTCTGGAAAATGAGGAAAACGTTTAATAGATTTTTAAACTGTAATGTCCGATGACGATGTCCAACATCATAATACTCATTCATGAAAAAGTATGAATAAATGCAATTGAGATAGTGTGACAATGCGAGCTTGCCTATCGCGTAAACGGACAATCTCAATCCCAATCCAAAAGCGCGGGAAAAAAATCATATATACATACATATGGTCACGTCTATATCCCTTGCGGGGTAGACAGAGCCAACAGTCTTGAAAAGACTGAATGGCCACGTTCAGCCATTTGGCTTAATGATAGAATTGAGATTCAAATAGTGACAGGTTGCTAGCCAATCGCCTAAAAACGAATCCCAAGTTTGTAAGCCTATTTCTTGGTCGCCTTTTACGACATCCATGGGAAAGAGATGGAGATGTCCTATTCTTTTTTTGTATTGGTGCCGGGAACCACACGGCAAAAAAAATCAGCTGGACTTAACCTTCCATGAATTCCTTTCCACTTCCCCTGGTCACTGACCGAAAGCCAGTCACTTCGTTTAGTATTCCAGAGGTTTTGCTAGTGAAATTAACCTTCACTACCCATTCTGGGCACGCGTGCCTTCGTAACATGCCCTTGACGCCTGCGCAACGAAGATTCGCCGCAAATATATATGGCGGGACGATGATGTTGTGAAAACTAGGGGGGTTATTGATGATTTTGACGTGACGATTCTGTTGATAGTCTCTATTTTGTAGAGGGGAAGAGAAGAAGAGAGGAGAAGGCGGAACTTTAGCTTCTTAAGAGTGTTCTGTGAATTTTATTTATCTCAGTATTTAAAGACTATCCTGTAGGCGTTAAGAAATTTAAAGTTCTTTTTTTTTTAATATCCACAGCAATAAATTTCTTTTTTAATACTCAACAATATTTTTTTATGGTTTGGTTAAACAATGTTCGTTACATGATGCCTCTTGCGTTGAATAGAAAATTAAAACTTAAAAAAATACCTTTGTCATTTCGAAGTCTTTTAAATAGTTTATTCGTTTAAAGTGCGGGTTGATAAACATTCAGTTCTATTTTATTTTTAAAAACTTATAGGTACTATCTATAAAAAAAGAAGAAAATGCTGCAGTGCATTTTATTACCGTTTCTTCTGCACTGACGCTTTGGAAGCGGCAGGAAACTTAGTTATTAGTAATTATTTTGACGTCAACCAATGTTGTGAAACCAAAAGATATGACAATTTATTAATTAAGTGATGTTGAAGTGTCCCACAATCTATACTAATTTATAAAGTTGAAGATTTTGTTTGTTTGATTGAACGCGCTAATCTCAGGAACTACTGGTTCGAATTACAAAAATATTTTTGTGTTAAATATACCATTTATCGAGGAAGGCTTTAGGCTATATAACATCACACTGCAACTATTAGGAGCGGAGGAATAATGGAAAATGTGAAAAAAAAAATGGGAAAACTTATTCATCCTTAAGGGCTTCAATGATGCCCAAAATAACTATTCCATGCGGACGAAGTCGCGGGCACAGCTAGTTTTATAATAAATACTTAGACAGATAAACATCCAAGACCCAGTCCAATCAGAGAAAGTTCGTTTCTCATCATGCCATCACCGGGATTCGAACCTGGGACCTCCGATGTCACAGACAAGCGTATTACCGCTGCGCCACAGATGACTCCAACCGAAATAACCGCGTGAACGATTGGAGTTTAATTGTAACGCAGGCGGAGCCGCGCGCAAAAGCTAGTAACATTATAAAGGAAATAAACACGGAAAGTCATTACCGTACGGACCTCTCGGGATTGGAATCATTATATCGAAATTATGTTTTTGCTAGACTTTACTTTCTCGCTAATTCGATACATACATGTATACATACACATAATCACGTCACGTTTAGCTGTACGGCTTAATGATGGAATTAAGATCAGGTTGCTAGTCTATCGGCTAAAAGAAGAATCCAAACTTTATTATAGCGTCTTAGTCGCCTTTTACGACATCTAAAGGAAAGAGACGAAGAACAGAATAGAATAGATTTCTTCAAAATTGTATACAAGGTTATTGACGTCACATCACTTAAATCTAATTATAACTACTACCACTTCCAAAGCGCATGTGTAGAAGAAGCGGCGGAACAAACTACACTGCAGCATTTTCACCGGACGTCTATTTACAAATATAGATCTCTTAAATCTTAATCGTGGAAGAATGCACATTGTCTACATTAAAAAAAACATGAATGGAATGTAAAACTAATTTATAAGACCTATTCTGAAATGCCAGGAACCACACGGCCTAATCATCATCTTCCTGAGCTAGTTATCCTAAAAACATAGCTTTCAATCATTCGCCCCCTTGAATTTAGCGCCACTACATAAAACGAGACATGTTTTTCGCAAAGCGTACGGGAATTATAGTGTTTGCCGGGACCGCATATCTTTCTTCATACTCTTAATTATATATACTTACTAGCTGTCCCGGCAAACGTTGTTTTGCCATATAAATATTTCTTAAGTAATTTAAAAAAATGTTAAGGGTAACCCTTAACACTTAGGGGTATGAAAAATAGATGTTAGCCGATTCTCAGACCTACTGAATATGCATGCAAAATTTGGTTAAAATCGGTAATCGGTCGGTTTCAGAGGAGTACGGAGACAAACATTGTGACACGAGAATTTTATATAAAGAAAGATGCAGAATTTCAAAGAAGATTATGGTTCAGTAGATAACGCGTGAAGAGGCAACAAACAAACATATAAACATACTTTCGCATTTATAATTTTAATTGGGATAATCAGGTATAGATAATTGGATCACCGTTTGAATCGTACATAAATTAAGCGAACATGTGCTCATATCACGTGTCCTGTAAGCGTTTTAGAAAGAATGCGTAATAGAGTAATAGACATACATACATATGGTCATGTCTATATCACTTGTGGGGCAGACAGAGCCAACAGTCTTAAAAAGACTGATAGGCCACGCTCAGCTATTTGGTTTAATGATAGAATTGAGATTCAAATAGTGGCAGGTTGCTAGCCCATCGCCTAAAAAAAGAATCCCAAGTTTGTAAGCCTATCCCTTAGTCGCCTTTTACGACATATATAGGAAAGAGATGGAGTGGTCCTATTCTTTTTTGTACTGGTGCCGGGAACCACACGGCATAAAAATAGAGTAATAGACATGAACACATAGTTTGCTAGAAAAACTAGTGTCATTTATAAATACCACAGGTATTTTCGATGATATTAGAATCATGTTACAATGATCCATGGTCACAGAGCGACCACAAATCATCGTAATATGATTCGAAACGTCCAAGATAAACAAAGGTAATAATACCTTAACGTTTATTACCTTAGTATTTATAAAATAGTATAATGCAACGCCGTGTGGTTCCCGGTACTAATAGCAAAAAGAATAGGACCACCCCATCTCTTTCCCATAGATGTCGTCTAAGGCGACTAAAGGATAGACTTGTATACTTGGGATCCCTCTTTTAGGCGATGGGCTAGCAACCTGTCACTATTTGTATCTCAATTCCTTTGTAAAGCCATACAGCTGAATGTGACATGTCAGTCTCTTTGAGACTGTTGGCTCTGGCTACCCCGCAGGGGATATAAACGTGTCTATATGTTATATTATGATGCAACGCGTTAAGTTTAAAATTCAGTTAAAACTCGTGGCATTATAAAAAGACTCAGACTCAGACAAAAGGCATTTTGTTTAACTAAGCCTTCCCTAAGACCTAAAGGTTCATTTGTTTTCAAAATAATTATGAGATGTATCAATTTAATTCCATCATTCAATCATGCGCTATTAATCTATACTAATATTATAAGAGTGAAGAGTTTGTTTGTGTGAAAGCGCTAATCTCAGGAACTACTGGTTCGAATTGAAGAATTCTTTTTGCGTTGAATAGACCATTTAAGGAGCAAAGAAATAATGGAATTTGTGAAAAAATCGGTGAAAATTATTCATCCTTGAGGGCGCCAATGCCCAAAATAACTATTCCACGCGGACGAAGTCGCGGGCACAGCTAGTTACAAATATAATTAAACGCCAAAGTTTTGAAAAACATGAAAAGGACAAAAACTCATAAATTATTCCGGTTAATTTCAATACAAATGTTTTTTTATTATAAAAAATATGTGAACAATAGACAAAGTAGAGGTTATGAAAAATGATATAGAACATCATGTTTTTTCACGTTAAGAACGTCATAATTGTCGCCTTTTTTTCTGTTATAACCATCATTCTGAGTCATCATTTTACACGGGGTGTTAGGTACATTTCACAGCAGAATGGAATGCTGTAAGTTTTATTTTACAAGTTTATCCTATAAAAATGGTGGATTTCTGACTTGAAGATGCTTTAATTTTTTAGGTATTTTTTTTTTATTTGCCTTAAATTTTCTGTTTAGGTATTATGTAGGTCCGTATAGTATTTTGCAAGGGAAAGTCCTTAAACTATTTCATATTTATTAATATTCTTGAAAACTAGTACACTGAAAAAAACTAGTACACTGAAAAATCTCATACAAAAAAACAAGAAGTAAAACTAATACCGTCAGCGAAACGTGGCCTTCGGATCTCGTGACTACGCTTTGTCTACCCCGTAAGGAATAAAAACGTCATACGCTTATAGAATTCGAAATAATGCAAGACCATAGAAGTGGTAAGCACTGATGACTGTGACATCGAAACTGATGATTGATGATTCCATTTTTCATACTTATCAATTCATTTGACAGATTTACATCTGTGCAGAAAACTGCGTCCTGAATTCCTTTAGTTTCAGGTGAAACATATTATTTCTAATGCATTCATCTGCATATGCGCAGGCATATTCTATTATTAATATATTATTATAATTATCAAAATATGCCTGCGGCTATGCGTAGAACAATAAATTCCTCTTGGTGCACATCCTACTAATATTATAAATGCGAAAGTTTGTGAGTATGTCAGGATGTCAATATTGATGTTTGTTACTATTTCACGCAAAAACTACTGAACCGATTACGATGAAATTTGGTATGTAGATAGCTGAAGACCCAGAATACCATATAAGCTACTTTTTATCCCGAGTTCCCGCGGGATTCATAGTGTTTCCATGCGGACGAAGTCGCGGGCGGCCTCTAGTATCACATAAAGAAGGCTGCTGGTTGATATTTCAATCGTGCATCTTTTATAAACTCATATTGATTCCGATGTTCATGGCAATAATTCTTAAACCAATATTTATGTTCTAACCCGGGACCGGCGTCTACCGTAACCGTGATAATCACGCAATTGACTGACGTAACGGAATGACAGATCACTGGGTCGCGGTCTCTCGGACCGGTTTCGAACGGGGAACCAGGTTAAACAAACCTGAAGCCTTTAACGCACTTTCTAGAAGACGTATTGACCGCTCGAAATACTATTTTTAGAGTTATAATATAGAATTAGTTATGTTAAACTAAAGGAAACAGTAATTAGACATCTCGTTAATTTGCTTTCTACAGAAATTTCGATAAATCCTCTCTTAGCGCATTCGAAGACCACATAAAAAACCTACATACCACATGTAATACATAGATACATACATAAAGTCACGTCTATATCCCCTAAGGGGTAGACAGAGCCAACAGTCCTGAAGAGACTGACAGGCCACGCTCAGCTTCATGTAATAGACAATCAAAAAAAAGATGTTCATTCGATCGAGCAAGATTTTTTTTGTTTCTCGAATCGAGTCTCTGAGAAATGAAAAAACGTCCGGCATAATTACCCAAACCTTAGGTCAAATGAGCACGTCTGTCCGGCTATTATGATCTGGCAACCCAGCATTCACCAGTTCTTACCAGTAATACAATTTTTTTTTAAATATATTGTTTGTTACTTTATTCGAAATTCAATATCATAAACCATAGATATGAATAGACCCTGAATGTCGCGTGTCAAATTACGCGGCAAAAAAAGTTACAAATAAAACTCTTTTAAAACCTGTTTTAGTTATCGTCCCATGAAAACCGAAGAGTGGTCAAAAAAATAAATTAAAAAATATTGAATTGATACACCGCACAAAAGATAAATAACAAATGATGACGTTCAATCCCCAAGATACTTTTAATGTATTTTTTTTTTAATTACTTAGTTAAATACGAAATGGCAGAAACGCTCTCTTCCACATCCAAATTTTTTTTTTTTTAATTAAAAATCAGCTATTTACATTTAGCGGCAGTAGGTCACAGCTGGCCAGTGACCAGCGCCGGCGCAATGACCCCGTTCTGACCGCTCTTACGTGCTGTGACGTCACGGATGTAACTGCTGGCTATACTACCTTCTGCTTTGTGACTTTGTCCAAAGTCCAATACTTCCCGGAAGGCTGTTGTTAAAAAAAATATTTCCCCCTTTGAAAACAACAAAAAAGTGCCGTGTAGTTTTTGGCACTTAGAATAGGGCCACTCCATATTTTTCCCATGGATGTCGTAAAAGGTGACTAAGGGAAAGGCTAATAAACTGGAATTCTTCTTGTAGGCGATAGGCGACAATCTCAGCTTACAGTCTTTGCAAGACTGTTGGCTCTCTCTCCCCGCAAGAGTGATTATATGTATACATATAATAAATAAATTTGTTATTTATTAATTTTTAGTCGTAATGAGATAAATCAAATAACATAATATGATAATGAAATAACAGCGTAGGTACTAGTGAAATACTATTTGACAAATGTATTATTTGATTAAAAGTCGTGTCAAGATTGTGTACCTTTATTTCAGTTCCTAAAGATATTATACAAAAAAATATATATATGATACAAATTTCATTCAATTTTCAATAAAATTTTCTCAAGTATAAGGAAATATTACAGCAAATAAAAATGATTTAATTTGTATCATTTTTAACCAACAAAAGGAGCAATTCAATAAATATATTGAATTAATGAATCCATATCAAGATATAAAACTAATAAAATAAAAAACTAACCTAACCTTCGGGTGTTCAGTACGAATTTTCAAAATACTTCAGTCAAGAATTTCAATGACCGCGACTGTCACTCATCTTTTTTGTATCAAAAATGTATTTACATACAATACAAATTTTAATCAATGTATGACGTTATTGGTTATACGAATTAGGTACCTATCCAAAAATTCATTTAATTTTATTCATACCTACACACAAACTTAATGTATTGATTGAAAATATTACAAGTATTTTACAAGGCGTATTAGATGCGTGCAAGGCAGCAGCCATAAGAAATATACATTATTCTCTCTTTTACATATACACACTTGCCACAATTTCTGCATTCTAGTTTTGCTTGATCAATAATTTCATGATTCAAGATATCTTTTGTTCCGTCTTAAAACTCAATTTTTAATGCATTAATAGTTTTTATAGCCTTTACCATTTTTGGTGGGGTTTGATGTTATTGTTTGTTTTTACTATTTTTTATCATTATTTTTATATTTTTTCCCCCATGGATGTCGTTATGGCGTCTAAAGGATAGGCTTATCAACTTGTGATTCTTCTTTTAGGCGATGGGCTAGCAAGTCTGTCACTATTTGAATCTTAATTCTATCGTTAAGCCTTCCCGTTGAACGTGGGTTATCAGCCTTTCGAGACAGCTTTCAGCTATGTCTACCCGCAAGGGCTATAAACATGATTATATGAATGAATGACTAAATTTTTATGTTTCTCTAACGTCCACCGAGCACCGCTCGGTCACCCAGGTTCTTTTACCGTAATTCGCAACTCTCCTCGCGATGTTTCCTTCACTGTAAGAGCATCAGTTAACAAATCAAACGTAAGTATGTACGTAAGTCAAAATAACAGAGTTATTATTATTTATGGCAACATTAAAAAGGTCATAGAGTAAAATTAAATATTAGTACAATAATTATGCAATTGAAAACCCAACAACAATACGTAATTCAGCCATAATTATTACATAATATGTGCATAATTTTATTAATACTTGACTTACAACTTTTATTTGTCTGTGAAATTATACATACATACATACATATGGTCACGTCTATATCCCTTGCGAGGTAGACAGAGCCAACAGTCTTGAAAAGACTGAATGGCCACGTTCAGCTATTTGGCTTAATGATAGAACTGAGATTCAAATAGTGACAGGTTGCTAGCCCATCGCCTAAAAGAGGAATCCTAAGTTTATAAACCTATCCCTTAGTCGCCTTTTACGACATCCATGAGAAAGAGATGGAGTGGTCCTATTTTTATAATGGTGCCGGGAACCACACGACACGTGAAATTATACAGATGAAAATAATAATTATTAACCGACTTCAAAAGAGGAGGAGGTTCCAATTTGACCGTATTTTATTTACTTGTTCTTCCTCTTGCCATTTAGTCACGGTTGCATCCTCACCACTCCGGAGCCTGGATTGAGCCTGGTGTATGCCTTTAACCATGGACCCTGGATTGGGTGACTGATTTTATTTACATTTATGTTTTTTGGAAACTACTAAAGTGTTGCCTGTACATTTTCTAAAATCTTCTAGTCTCTAATATAGAACTTTTGGTAGGAACTCAGTCGTCATATAATTTGTGCAGTACTTATCTGTTATACTAGAGTGACTTGAATTTCCGAAAGAATAAAAACAAACAAAACAAATGTTCCTATTTAGGTATGCAGTCTTTAAAACCTCTTAAAGTGGTTATTGATCGATTATCATTATCCAAAAAAGGCCAAATCATTAAAAATTATAATGACATCTATAGATTACGTTAATTCTTACAACATTCAGTCCATTCGTCTCATTTACATCCCATGTAACAATATCGGCTTCATTATATTGCAATAGGCCTATCACAATCGTGATTAAAACTTCGACATAGATGATTCAATGAACCATAATATTATATAACTGTACATTTGTAACCATAGACGACCATAGAATTACTTTTATACGCATACATATAATCACGTCTTTGTACCTTGTGGGGTAGACAGAGCCAACAGTCTCGTAAAGACTGATAGGTCACGTTCAGCTATTTTACTTTATAATTATTTTTAGTCAGCAAATTGTAGTCTTCTGAATGTTACTCGAACCTATGTTCAATCAATGAATTCAGACATGGATGTCAAATAAGAAGTGCATAGTGCTATTCGAAAATTACCAATAAATACCAAATTATTATAATTAAAAAAAACATAATATATACCTTATTTTAATAATCACAAATTCTTAAAAAATATAATAAATTATAAATATTTTTACATATAATGTTCATTATAATTTTCCGCCGCATTAGAATAGGACCACTCCATAGATGACGTTAAAGGCGACTAAAGAAAATGCTAATAAACTTGGGAATCTCCTTGCAGGTGTGAATCTCAATACCATCATTAACCCCAGACAGCTGAACGTGGCCTAGTGAGTTATTATTATGTATAAAAACATGATTGGCTGCAGTGTAGTTTGTTCCGCCGCTTCATCTACACATGCTCATTTGAAGCGGTAGTAGTTATAATTAGAATTAAGTGAGTGATACCTTGTATCCAATTTTGAAAATAAATCTATTCAATTCTATTCTATTTAGAGCCGTTTCTAGAGTGTTAGTCTGTCATTTATTTCTTCTTAAATAAATAAATGACAGACTATCATTTTTGTTCGTGACAGTACTAAATATCAATGGCGTCCGTTACCCAGATGAACTATGGTAAAGGTTCACCTTTCACTTTTGTTGTCAACATGATTCGTGTGATGATTTCCATCCTTTTGTTATTCTTTACTAGAAGCCGCCCGCGACTTCGTCCGCATGGAAACCCTATCAATCCCGCGGGAACTCCGGGATAAAAAGTAGCCTATATGTTATTCTGGGTCTTCAGCTACGTACATACCAAATTTCATCGTAATCGGTTCAGTAGTTTTTGCGTGAAAGAGTAACAAACATCCATACTGGCATACTCACAAACTTTCGCATTTATAATATTAGTTCCTACTAATAGTGAGTTTGCTATATATAGATTCACATTCACGCGAGAAAATTGGGTTAACTTCTTTTGATTCGTTCGTAACATTTTGAACTAGCTTTAGCAAGCAACTTGGCTTAGGTAGGAATTTCAAAAACCTTACGATCAAGTAAAAAAGAACAAAAACCTTAAAAACACTATATATTCTCATTTCTATGTATATGTCCATACATACATACTACCTACACATAATAGCGTTTTTATCCCTAACGGGGTAGACAACAGTACCTATTAAGATTCAAATAGTCACAGGTTGCTAGCCCATCGCTTGAAAGAACAATTCCATTTTTATTAGCCTATCCCTTAGTCACCTTTTTCGACGTCTATGGGAAAGAGGTAGAGTAGTCCTAAACTAGGGTTCTGGGAACCATACAGCACATGTGTCCAGTTGTTTCAAATAAAGTTTTTATCTATCTATCTTTGTATCAAACAACAAAAAATGCAGTTCATTTTAAAAATGTTATTTGAATTTTTTTGTAAAAGAACAAGTCATGATTTTCATGACTCAAGCGCACTCGATAAGCGTAAGAAAACAGTCGTACAATCAGTAAATTTGGTCGTAAAATGGCGGATTTTACAATATTTCATGTAAAGTGAATGTTTGTAATATTTTATGAGAATTTTTGGTCTTGTGAATAAATAATCACACGTTATTCCCATATGGTAAGCAACCTTGTCTGTCATCAATTGTAGGATGGGTATCAAGTGAAATGAAAATTATATTCAATTCGTATGTTTATCGCTTGTATTTCATTCTGTGAATAAAATCACAGATTAATAAATCGATGAAAAAAATTAAACTTGATTTAGCCAAGAACATTTTTTTATAATAAAATCCTTCTAGCTTGTAATTCAGTTATATACTCCCTAAAGTTAAGCTTAGAGTCTGTTTTAACTACCCCGGGTGACCCTTGCCCATCCCTTCATAGAAAATCGTCGGTTAAGGCTAGGTAATCTTGACTTGACCTTCAATCTTTTCATAGAAGATCGTCGAGTTAGGGTTTGTAATCTTGACCTGATCTTTAACTGGAACTATAAGTACCAAATAATACCTTCTCCCGAAACTACTGTTAATAATAATAGGCAAAAAGGGATTCTATGTTAGGCAATGGGCGAGCAACCTGTCAATATTTTAATCTCAATTCTATCATTAAGCCAAATAGCTGAGCGTGGCCATTCAGTCTTTTCAAGACCGTTGGCTCTGTCTGCCCCGCAAGGGATATAGACGTGACCATATGTATGTAATAGGCAAATAAGGATAATTTTGTTTTAAAAAATGATCAAACTGTAAAACATAATTTTTATACTCAAGTGCTTAGCATTTCCAAGTATCCAAAAGTACTTTTTAAACACGAAATACTGACGTCAAGTTGTGATAACAGCTTTTATGGCGGATTTCCGCCAATTTTCCAGCCAAATTGTAAATAATTTTGAAGTTAGTAAGTAAATATATAATTGTATCGAAATTATAGATCTCATTATTAAACACCGTTGTTATAAAATAATTACAGTATAGAAGAAAAACTTTTTAGATGTTTTTATAAATATAACATTTAAAATATTTATATAAATATAATTAATAATATTAAAACATTATAAATAGCAAGTGTTAATATAAAATAATTAGAATACGCGGACACATAACAGTTTGTGCTGCATACATATCAACATACTCGTATGTCAGTAAATCAGTTTTCTTTCTCATATACAGATTAAGATTTTACCATTTATTCTTCTCAGCTTATTAAAAGGCTTGTATTTTTATGGTGGTTTTTTCCCCTTTTTTTTGTATTGTGTTCGTCATATAAATACTTTTAATTTTTCTTATCGTTAAAAGGTTAGTTCTGTAATCTCATTATTCTGTATCTTTATAGCAGTTGCACTATGTTGATGTCATTTTACGCTTTCCCGTCAAGTTGAGAACGCTTACTGGTTTGCGAAAAATTCGCGTTGACCAATTCTCGTTTCTGTAATCATTTTTATTTTATTCGTCTAGTGCAGTATTACTTATGAAATTTTTATTCTCTTCATTCAAAGTAATAATGTAATATTATTATTATGTTATAGATCATAATATCGACCACTAAATAGCTAAAACTTTAAATAAGAAAAATACTTTTTACAATACCTATTACGACTGAAATTTTGTTATGTACAATAAAGTATTTAACAAACAAAACAAATAAACAAACGTATTATATATCGTGCTATTATGGTACCATAATAATTATAATAAAAAAAGAAATTGAATTATTGAGTCAGTGTCATCTTTTGGATATTTAAGATTAATCCAAATTCAATGGTACTTTCGACTGTATCACTACATAGTATAAAACAAAGTCGCTATTTTAGTCTGTTTGTCTGTATGCTTAAATCTTTAAAATTACGCAACGGATTTTGATGCGGTTTTTTGTAACAGAGTGATTCAAGAGGAAGGTTTTTATGTATAATAACATTTATAATTTTGCACCCGTGCTAAGCCGGGGCGGGTCGCTAGTTATACATATAATGCAAGATGCTAGGCGTGTCTGTGGTTAGACTCAAATAAAATGTACTATCAAATTTGACGCAACACATTACGCCTCGGACGACCGGGCCGGTGTGGCCCAACCTTGTTATGTCATCGGCTCAGTGTGTTACGACCTTTATGAGGAAGATTTTATGCATAATTTCATTATCATGCGGATATTTATAGACTTATTAACATTTTTAAATTTGAATACAAACAAGTTGATGTATTTATTGAGAAACAAATGCTTTAATGTATTACAAAATATGTATTAACTTAAGATATGTTTCAAAAGGGCCCGCCAACGTAACTTTATCGGAATCGAAGAGAGAGAAAGGGTTATGACATAATTATGCATATTTTATACTAATATTTATAAAGAAGGTTGTAACTTTGATTGTTTGTTCGTAAGGGCTCTTCGGAAATACTGAACCGGTCATGAAAATTCTAAGTTAAAAAGTTTTAATAAATATATTACTGACTTGTTTCATATAACAGTAGTCTTAGATTTGAAAAAAATTACAGGCAGTAGCGGGTCATTCCCAACACGAGTATCTTTGGATTACTCACTGAGAAGTCCAAGCATCTAGTTGTAATCAAGGTAAATAATTGTTTTTTCATCAAGATAAATAATTGCTTTTTCATCAAGATAAATAAATGATTGTTTTTCTAAGGTACGTTATTTGACAGCCTCTGTGGCACAGCGGTAGTGCCCTTGTCTGTGACACCTGAGTTCTGAGAGGTCTCGGGTTGGAATTCCGGCCAGGGCATAATGAAACACGAACATTTTCTAATTGGCCTAGCTCTTGGATGTTTATCTTTAAAGTATTTATTATAAAATATAATATTGTTAAGTAAGTATCTGTAACACACGTCTGGAACTTACTTTGAGTCTAACTCTATCTGTGTAATCTGTTCTGTATTTATTTATTTATTATCTGCGGGTGTTACAGGCTATGTACCTACCAAACTACTAGTAATTTATGCATAAGTTAAGCTTTATCAAGTTAGTTCCTGAATAAATACCGCCATCAATTGCCTGGCTAAATCCATAGGTACCAAACCGTAATTTTCGAAGTCATTTTGTTAATATCTATTCTATTCTAATTGCAGTTTATTTACTGAACTGAACCAATCTTGAAATTTGACGCATTATATAATTAAGAGTCTGGACAAGGACCAAAATTATTTTTCATTGTAGCAAAAACTAAATTTCCCGTGGAATTTGCGAAAAACCTGTATTACTCATAAAAAGTATAAATTTCATTACAAAATGAACTGTTTAAAGTTAAAATGTAAGTATTTTAATTTTTTTTTTTCGCTTTTAGTCGGCGTAGCGATTATATAAGTGCTTTTTGTAATCTGTGAAATAATCTATAACCGTTTAAAGTTGTTCAAAATGAAATAAAAACAGAATTTAAATTCCTTTTAAATCCAATACCTAATCATCTTATCTTTTTAAATTGTTAATTTATTAAAAAAAAAGTATTGTTTTTATTAACAAAATGTCCATTTCTAAATTTGGTGTTCAGTATAACCTCTTAAACCTTAGTAAGTCATTGTGTAAGAGTTTAGTAGGACGCGGCGCACTCTTAACAGGTTTTACTGCCGACGCAACCTCCTTTCCGAGTGAACTTCACCGCAGATAATACAGAATAAGCTTTGTTTATTATTCACGTCTATATCCCTTGCGGGGTAGACAGAAGCTACAGTCTTGAAAAGACTGATAGGGCACGTTCAGCTGTTTGGTTTAATGGCAGAATTGAGATTCAAATAGTGACAGGTTGCTAGCCTAAGAATCCCAAGTTTATAAGCCTATCCCTTAGTAGCTTTTTACAACATCCATTGGAGATGGCGTACCTAGTCCTTTTCTTTATTCTACTGGTGACGGGAACCATACGTCACTTTTGAGTTAGAGATATAAATTTCCCGGAATTCCCAAGAGAAGCGATATTAAAGACACTTTCCGCCTTATTCGAGCTACATACACTAGAATAAACATACTATACCTACATATACAAAAATTATTTAGTAGAACAATAAATAGTGCAACGCAAGAATGATGTTGCAAAAATTCCAAATACCTACCTACTTCTACTTCGCATAATATAATACTAAATTTCCAATATTCTTCTTAAATCAATGATGAATGACAATCATTATTTAAAACAATGGCGTCGTTCAGTCACCAATGACATATGTCGTATCTAATTAAACAAAATCCTTGTTAACAATACGTAGGTCAAACTTTAGGTCAACACGTTTTTCAAATTGATGAGAGGTCAAAATCTTGTTATTGTTGTGTGTTGTCCTTCAAAAAGCTTTGTTTGGTATTTATTTAGAGTTTTATACATACATATAATCACGTCTATATCCCTTAAGGGTGGACAGAGCCAACAGTTTCCACAAGACCAATAGGCCACGTCTAGCTGTTTAGCTTAATGATAGAATTGAGATTGTATCATTGATTTATCATAAGTGTTTTATAAGATAAGCTATTTCGTCATTTTGATATCCATAGCTGAGGAGTTATCATCCTTCCGGTGTTAGTCCTGGTACATCGCTCTTTGGAGAGACCAAGATCCTGGATTCAATATGTCATGTTATTATGGACAACAAAGAAAACTTAAATCACTTAAAACATATCGGGTTCTTTATTCTATTATTTTGTTTGTCCACAGATAAAAAATGACCGCGCACTGACATTCATCCCCAAACATCCAATATGGCGGCCCGACCGACAGCTGCAGTGTTGGTGGAGCGAGCCTACAAGCACTATGGCTCGCCCAACAAATCCAATTACAAGTCGGTGTTGGACAATTTGAATATGGTTGTTGAAAGAGGACACATGTAAGTAAAGGCAATTATGACACTTTTAATACATAGACAAAGTGATTAAATTCTTTGTCGTTTCATTCTTGGCAGAACTGTCGTGGTCACAATGACGTTGACGTTTTCCTTACGATCTCCCGCCATTTCTCTCTGTTGGCAGAATGTCTGGGCCACATTCAGCTTGTACCGACTACCGAATATAGATTTAGAATTCATGTATTGACAGGTTGCTTGTCGATAACCTACAGGAAAAATCCCAAGCCTATAAGAGCAGTCTGCGCGGTGAAAAAAAAAATTATGAAATACAAGAGGGTATCCGGCTACGCCCGCGTAACTCCCATATTCCCAGAAGAATATCCAAAAAATATTTCTTATCGAACGTCTTCTAGTTACAATCTGCCAAATTCAGTCTTTAATTGCTCAGTAGTTTTTGAGATTTTGTGATCATTGACTTTATTTCGCTTTTAATTAAAAAGATAGATAACAAAAAAAAGTGTTACGACTAAGGTCACGAAGATATTATGAAATATAAAGCAGATATTGTGTGCCACAATGTCAAGGAATACAGAAAATTATGTTTTCTCAGGCTTTGTTTGCGAAGGTTAAGTAAAGAAACCTCTGCCTTAGTGTGTATTTACTTATAAGTAAGTACATTTTATATTTTCATTATTTCCTCTTGAGAGTCAATATTTATCGAGTTGCATATGTGTTTTCCACATGTTCATAAAAATAATTAAGTTAACAATGTCTATTGGCAGTCTTTTGAAGACAGAATGTCCGTCTCTTAATTAAATAATAATAAAAATAAATAATTTCAATCGTGGAAAATAAAGAACTGCTCCGTAGCATAGCACGCGCGCCGCCGTTTTTATTGCGCGGGTAACCATCACTATCCCGTTTCACGTCATAAAAAATAGCGATAAAGCGATAATTATTATTATAAGTTTTCAGTAATCGTTGATCGCAAATCTAAGAATACATTTTCCGGAATAAATCGTACCTTAAATTTGACCTTCTTAGGTATTTAGGTAAGTATGTCAGCGAAATTTATCAAGCGTCAAATTACTGGACTGTTTTTTATAAAATTTTAAAAAGCGATGCCCTGGACGAACGTCTAAATTTATAATTTCGCATGCCTAGATAAGTCAAATGAGAACAATTTTGTATGCAAATAAATTATTCATTCATTCATTCATTTTTTCTTCTACAGATACGGACTTCTAGGACCTTCAGGGTGTGGTAAGACCACCCTGTTATCCTGCATCGTTGGCAGACGAAAACTGAATAGCGGCAACATATGGGTACTGGGAGGAAAGCCGGGGGAAAAAGGTAGCGGCGTGCCTGGATCCAGGGTCGGGTATATGCCTCAAGTGAGTAACCTTCCCGTACTTTATGGTTTCCTAGACCTAGTTGACAAGACCTATGAAGTAAATTCACAATTTTCTTATACTTCTTCCGTCTATTATCTACCTAAATCCTTAGTGTTACCATGTAATATTATTCACGAGCCAAATTTTTTTTACTGTCCGTGACTAGGATTTTTTGTACTGATTCAGAACGTCATGGAATAAAAGAGAAATTAAGAGGAAAAGTTACACCTAAAAAAATTAAAAGAAAATAATTGTGTACAAATTGTTAGCGACGAATGGTCAGGAGAGATGAAAGAACAACAACAAAAAAAATTTGACACTGATAAGACTGGTTAACTAACGCACAGAAAACATTTAGGTGCGCATGATTCACTGCGCGCTGTTCAAGCCCCGATGACAAATTCGGATTTCTTTTTTAACAATATAAATAAATTAATAATGTTGGCGCCTGGCTCTGAAAATCTTCATACGGTTTAATTTGAAAACTTAAAATACAATACACACAATACACTTGAGCCTACTTTAATTATAACCTAAGTGAACGCGTCGCTAACAATGGAAGAAAATAATAATACACAATGCCGAACTTATTCCACTTTTATTTTGATTACCTTACTAAATTCCCTACTACCTTCAATTGTAAATATCGTACGGTTGTACCAAATTTTTACTTATTTCCTTAATCCCCTTCTCTCTTCTAATCTCTTTGGTCTTCCACAAAATAGAGGGAGGTGGTCCTATTCTAAAGTACCTTTTAACTGTATCCATAATATTATTTTGTACCACAATTAATTTCTTTCCCACAGGACATAGCACTAGTCGGCGAATTTACCGTAAAAGACGCGGTCTACTTCTTCGGCAGAATATACGGGATGCCAAACGACAAATTAGAGGAACGCTTTAAATTCCTATCGGACCTTCTAGAGCTTTCCAGCGCTTCACGGCTGGTAAAGACCTTATCTGGAGGGCAGCAGAGGAGAGTTTCCTTTGCAGCGTCGCTGGTCCATGAGCCGGAGCTTCTGATTTTGGACGAGCCAACTGTTGGGTTGGACCCGGTACTTAGAGATAGGTAAGTGCTCATGAATATCCTCTATTTAATATATAAACTCTCTAGGGAGATATCGCACGTGTTTTACTCGGGTATCGCAAATCCACAGTAGCTAATAGAACTTTTCTAAGGATTTATGATATACAAGCTGTAGCCCGCGGTACCGCACGCGTGTTGGTCTCTTTTAGCGTAACCTGTGGTACTACAATTATGCAGAACTACAATACAAAGACTTATTTAAAAAATGGCGAAGCCTTTTGAGAAAAATACTTGTAGGTAGAGCCGTTGGGCTTCGCTTGACTCGCTCGGGGTCGCACAAAGTTCGTGCTAACGACCGTGCCCTCAGATAGTGAAATCTACAGCATCCTATTTCGTGAAAATTTTATAGCACGTGAATAATACAGCGATTACATTGCTATGTTATGATGACAAACTATACACATAACTATACTACGACTAATAAATAACATGCGTACTATCATATAAACTGAATTCAACTCCGATTGAAAGTTTTGAAACAATTCTTGGAGTAAATTTTCAATTGACCTAAACATCTTTTTCCCTCAACCGATTTAAACGAAACAATGTTTTGACAACGCTTTTAATTATAAGTTTCATCATCATTCATCTGTGAAAACTGCGTTCAAATCCGTTGAGTAGTTTCAAAGTTATAACGTACCAAAAACATAGACAGACAAAATTTCCACAACATTTTTTTAAGTTTCTGTTACTCTTCTTTGAAAATATTTTATGTGCAAGACAATTGATTTTACTGTCTTAATATAAGTGCGGCCAATTAATTTTAAATACCTATATTTTAATAAGAAAAGGTTACTCAACAAAATAACAAAATATATAACTTTTGTATACCTACCTACATAAATTTATCGATCACACTTAAATAAATTACACCTAAATATAGCTTTTTTGCTAATATCGAGATTTTTTATATATATTTAATTTTGACTTTTGATTAGATCTGTAGCAAAAAGGTGAAAGATCTTTAGGAAAGAATTTAAGATACTATTATTCATTTCAAATAGCTAACGTATATTTTTGTCCTTGTATGATAAAGTACAATGTCCATTGTGTCTCAAAATGATGAGGACGCCGCTTTTCAAACAATAAGCGTCAAAAAAGAAAGATATTGGTAATGTCAATCGAATTATCAAACAAGGTAACCCTAGACTTTTGACAAATAAATTATTACAGACGTGCAAATATTTTTCATATGATAGGCATTTTATTTCAACTGCGTGCTGTTATTCATATACAAAGTTCAGAAGTACCTAGTATGTTGATGTGATAACAGTTAGCAAAACATTGTATTTCTCATTGCATTGTAAGCGTTGCAAAACTATTCCCGTGAGAAACGTTCACAGAATCTAGACCTTACCTTGTGAACTGATTCTCATGAGTGGATATTAAAGAAACGTTAAAATTAATGCCGTGTGGTTCCCGGCACCAAGAGAAAAAAAGAATAGGACCACACCTTCTCTTTTTCCATGGGTGTCGTAAAAGGTGACTAAGGGATAGATTTATAAACTTGAAATTCTACTATTAGGCGATGGGCTAGCAAACTGTCACTATTTGATTCTCAATTCAATCATCAAGCCAAAGAGCTGAATGCGACCTATCATTTCAAGGTACATAATATAGACGTGACTATAAGTACCTATGTGTTAAAATTAATGTCTTATATGTGCCTCATATATCTCTCATATCCCAGTTGTGATCTCACGTAATTTGTTAAAACTATTTACTTTATAGTAAGCTAGCCCCTACCCGCAACTTCATCCGCGTGAATTTAACGCCACATACAAAAAGGACGAATTTAGTATCACCTACAAAAAGCAATGAATTGAGCGCAATTCACAAAAGTCGACTAATTTTACGCCACCTACAAAATAATACAGGGTTTTCCCACGGGAAATATAGTTTTTTTTCCGAGATGAAAAGTACCCCTTGTCGTTCTCCAGACTCTAATTATATACGAAAAATATCAAGAAAACTCGTTCACTTGTTAGATTCCTTTCTTCCAATTTAGTATGTACACCAAAACTCTATTGTTAATGAATACTAATTATATCAATGATTGACAACAATTAGAAAGTGCTTAATGTAAACAAAATGGCGGTATCCGATCCTTAATTAAAGATTCTGGACCCTGTCTTTACTTCAATATATTCCATTCATACATACATATAGTCACGTCTATATCCCTTGCGGGGTAGACAGAGTCAACAGTCTTGAAGAGACAGATAGGCCATGTTCAGCCTCCTGGCTTAATGATAGAATTGAGATTCAAATAGTGTTAGCCCATCGCCTAAAAGAAAAATCCCAAATTTAAGCCTCAGTCGCCTTTTACACAGGTACATACATATAGTCGCGTCTATATCCCTTGCGGAGTAAACAGAGCTAATAGTCTTGAAACACTGAAAGTCCACGTTCAGCTGTTAAGTTTAATGAAAGAATTGAGAATTACATTTAAAATGATACGGAGTTAAATTCTAAAGTGCAATCCACACGGCACATAATTTTGCGTTTCTTTTGATGGAAAATTTTCATAAAACGGACATCGTTTACATAAAACGTTCCATTGGTTTCCTTTTCTGTACCAGAACTGTATACAATGGACACACGGACGGACATTACGCAATTAGATGCTATGATCGACATCAATCGATTCATGACAATGATGTTTTAATTATGAGGTGACGCAAGTTATCCGTAGGTGGTTGCAGATTCGCTTGCTAAGAACTACTACCGTTCTGGAACTATTTTGTTTGATTTGAACTCATGTGCCGTGTGGTTCCCGGCACCAGTACAAAAAAGAATAGGACCACTCCATCTCTTCCCCATGGATGTCGTAAAAGGCGACTAAGGGATAGGCTTACAAATTTGGGATTCTTTTTTTAGGCGATGGGCTAGCAACCTGTCACTATTTGAATCTCAATTCTATCATTAAGCCAAATAGCTGACCGTGGCCTATCAGTCTTTTCAAGACTGGCTCTGTCTACCCCACAAGGGATATAGATGTGACCATATGTATGTATGTATGTTTGAACTCATATGAGCCGAATCATGTTCGCTCCTCTCGAAAGGGTGCGCTATTAGAGAGCGAACGGGTCTCTAAGAGCGGAGGCTTGGAAAATACCTGGCTCAGAGGCATTGCCATTCAAATTGGCAATGCTGCCAGCCTTCTGAGCACTCCCGCATGTTGATGCTATGCAGGGACTGTACAATTTGTAAATTTTATTTTAGTTTGTATATCATCTATTTTTTTTTCTTTCTTTTTTATAAGTAAGTAAGCTTTAGTTTTAATTTGAGATCATTTTAATTATTATTTGTTAAACCTAAATAAAACCTTTGTTCTAGGATATGGGACTTCTTAGTGGAGATAGCCCGAGGTGGAACAGCAGTGATCATTACCACACATTACATTGACGAGACACGACAGGCGAACAAGGTAATATATTGTGGCGACATCACTAACAATCATAGCGAAGAAAATGACGCGCTTAGCCAATAGCAGGGAAGAGTCTAAATCGCGCAAGCAAAGATTTCGCGGATTGGTGCATATATACGACCTCCGATACAATATCGTCTGTCGCGCGGTTCCCCAGGCATCACACCTAGCCTGGCGGAAGATCTTCCCTTTGGTGGCGGTCGAGCCCGAACCATCGCTCCCGTTACAATATCTTTGGTTTACTTATTTTATATTTTCTACTCCTAACTAGCTTCTGTTTCACGCAAATTTTCAGCAAAGAACCTATATTACTCAAGGGTTTGTCTGTCTACGTGAAAAATTTTATCAAATCTCTGTCTCCTTTTTGTCACTGCCATACCAAGAGTCATAGTTGTGCTGATAAATTAATTAATACAGGGTGACATTTAAAACAACTGCATCCTTTTAAACATAGACTATACCCATGCTTCTGAGCTGTTTGAGCCTATTTTTATTTAAATTAAACGTCATCATTTTCACATTTAAAAAACCGTCAAAAACTACGTCACACGCTTTATTAAAGACCAAACACTACAAAAAGAAATTAAAACTAAACATGTAAATAAATGTCTGAAAAATAAATTATTTTTCTAGTATCATGATCAAGTAAAGTACAGAGTTGTCGAAATCGCTCAGCTGAATGAATTGTGTCGTTGACCTCTGAATCTAACGCGTCGCTTTTCCGCCGGCCGGGGTGATATGACGTATTTAGGATCGTGGATTTTGATACTTTTATTATTTTTTTCATACTTTCTGAAATATGAACCGATATTTTTCTTTAAACGTTTTTAAATATCCTTTAGATGAGTACACTTAACAGTTAAATTTATGCAGTTGAATTAAAAGTCACCCTGTATAAGCTCTTCATATATTTTCAGATCGGACTCCTGCGAGACGGGCAGCTGTTGGCTGAGGAGGCCCCAGCAGACCTGTTGAGGAAATTCGACTGTGAGACGCTGGAAGACGCCTTCTATAAATTGGCGCTAAGACAGCAATCTAGGAGAAGGTCCAGTGAGTATTTCTAAAGCTAATATTTTTTATTTATTTATTTAATAACCTAAATAATATTGTCTTATCTCTTGTTTCAGCACTGACGCCTGACGTGGTCCCGGAGCCAGCTGTGAGCGACGCGGGCGCAGCGGCCGAGAGCCCTTACGAGTCCAGGGAGGACTTCACCGTGGTCACCAGCAGTACAGACGTAAGTCATCATCATCATCAATTTCTAAACCAGTTTGTGTCTTAATTTCGAATATATACAGTCTGATCTACATTGATTAATCAAAAATCTATACTTCTAAACGTTAATGGGTAAAATTTGTGATACGAGATATTAACTCAACGATACATACTTATAAAGATAAACATCCAAGACCCAGGCCAATCAGAAAAAGTTATTTTCTCATCATGCCCTGGCCGGGATTCGAACCCGGGACCTCCGGTGTCACAGACAAGCGTACTACCGCTGCGCCAGAGGCCGTCACACAAACGCTATTATTATATACCTACATGTAGTAACTCAATTCCATCATAAAGCCAAACAGCTGAACGTGGCCTATCAGTCTTTTCAAGACTGTTGGCTCTGTCTACCCCGCAAGGGATATAGACGTGATTATATGTATGTATGTAGGAAGTTCATTGCAAGTGTTATTCTTACGAATCCTGATTAACTTAGAACAATGGTGTTTTGAAACTGGCAGGTGTTGACGCCAAGGAGGGAGAAACCATACAGATATGTCAGCGATTACAAGTCTCGGTACAAGGCGGTCTTTATCAAGAGCATACAACAGTTCGCGAGAAATCCTGGGTAAGATGAATAGCATTTATAAGATTTTTTTATTTAAAATCCATATTATAAAAAAATATTTCATTTAATTTGTTACGAAAATATACAGATTTTGATGACAGCAGAAGTAGCCTATATTAATTTTAAAATATGTAGATTACAATAAAAAAAAAATGAATTTCTAACGTTAAAAGGCAAAAATACTCTTCAAAAAAATATTTTTTAATATATTTAATGAAACCTTGGGATTCGTTTTTAGGCGATGGGCTAGCAACCTATCACTATTTAAATCTCAATTCTATCATTAAGCCAAATATCTGAACGTGGCCATTCAATCTTTTCAAGACTGTTGGCTTTGTCTAGCCCACAAGGGATATAGACGTGACCATATGTATGTATGTATGTATTTAATTTTTTTTTAATGAAACCTCCATTTGTTTCAGCGGCCTTGTGTTCGCTGTGTTGTTCCCCATCATCCAGGTGGTGGCGTTCTTCTCGGCCATCGGCCACGACCCCAGGGACCTCCAGGTGGCCGTCGTCAACGAGGAAGCCATTTACTCACCGTGTAAATATCTAATATATTTAAACGTGCAATTCTTATCACTACATAGTATAAAACAAAGTCGCTATTTTAGTCTGTTTGTCTGTATGCTTAAATCTTTAAAATTACGCAACGGATTTTGATGCGGTTTTTTGTAACAGGTAGAGTGATTCAAGAGGAAGGTTTTTATGTATAAATTTTTCCGAATTTTGCACCCGTGCGAAGCCGGGGCGGGTCGCTAGTATATATATATATAATCAGGATCTCGGAAACGGCTTCAACGATTTTCATGAAAGTTACAGATTTTCGGACAGACTTTTCAGCTCAAGGAATCGATTTATCAAGGTCCTAGGTTCGAGAAAAGCTCGGTTCCCAAGATATATAAACATTTTAAAAACCGCGTTTTAAGAAACTATATCAGCGCCATCTCTGGTAGACCGAGCAAAGCTCGGTCAACCGGGTACTATATATTATCCTACATACATACATACAGTGCCGTGTGGTTCCCGGCACAAATACAAAACAAAAAAGAATAAGACCCATTCATCTCTTTTCCATGGATGTCGTAAAAGGCGACTAAGGGATAGGCTTATAAAATTGCGATCCTTTTTTTAGGCGATGGGCTAGGTTGCTAGCCTACCGCCTAAAAAAGAATCCCAAGTGTGTAAGCCTATCCCTTAGTCGCCTTTTACGACATCCATGGAAAAGAGATGCGAGTGGTCCTATGAAAGGTGATATTTATTTATAATATATTTATTTATTTATATAAAGATATATATATTTATCTTGATATTTATTTATATTGCCAGTGGGTCTGGACATCTGCCACAACAAAAGCGTGCAGTTCATTGAAATTCAGGAGGACGAGAGATGTCAGCAGTACATGACGAGTTGCTGGTTCCTTGAGGAAATGGCGAAGAAGGACCTGGACCCTGTATGTATTCATTCATATAATCACGTCTATATCCCTTGCGGGGTAGACAGAGACAGCAGTCTTGAAATACTGGCCATGTTGATCTGTTTGGGTAAATGATAGAATTGTTGAATCTGATAGTGACAGGTTGATAGCCCATCGCCTAAAAGAAGAATCCCAAGTTTATACGCCTATCCCTTAGTCGCCTTTTACGACCATTCATGGGAAATACAAATACAAATTCAAAATTTTTATTCATTACTATAGGATACTATATCGCTTAATAATTGTCAAAACATATGGCTTAACAACATTGGTTGACGTCAAATAAATTACTGAAAAAGTAAGTTTACCTACTGCCGCTTCCAAGGCGTCAGTGCAGAAGAAGCGGTAACAAACTGCACTGCAGCATTTTGTTCAACAACGTCAACTTCACAATATTTATTAAACTTAGAATAGAATGCGGTAAAATTCATTCGTTCATTCATATAATCACGTCTAAATCTTTTGCGGGGTAGACAGAGCCAGCAGTCTTGAAATACTGGCCACGTTGATCTGTTTGGGTAAATGATAGAATTGTTGAATCAGATAGTGACAGGTTGATAGCCCATCGCCTAAAAGACGAATCCCAAGTTTATATTCCGTAATCGCCTTTTACGACATCTATGGGAAAGAGATGGTGTGCTCACAGTGCTCCTATTCCTTATTATATTCGTGCCGGGAACCACACGACACTCTGAAAATACTTAATTTATATCTTAATAGTTCTTGGACCGGCGTCGGTGGTCGAAACGGTAAGGTTAAATGCCCGGTTTAAATGCGTTTGGCGCAAAAAGGCACATGTTCGAATCCCATCTCGGCCTAGTACTAATGACTATTTTCAAAGTTATGTTATGTTACATTAGTTTCGTGGCCTGTCAGTCTATTCAATACTGTTAGCTCCGTCTACCCCGCAAAAAAATTAATCTTGATAACATATATGTACGATTTATGTTCGTATTTATACATACATAAAATCACGTCTCTTTCCCGGAGGGGTAGGCAGAGACTACCTCTTTCCACTTGCCACGATCTCTGCATACTACCTTCGCTTCATCCACATTCATAACTCTCTTCATACAAGCTCGGCGGTTTCGGGTACTCTTGACTTGACCCTTTACCAGGACGTCCTTAATTTGATCAAGATACGTTCGTCTAGGTCTTCCCACTCCGACCTTTCCCTTCACACTCTCCTTGTATATCTGCTTAGTCAACCTGTTTTCATTCATCCTCTCCACATGACCGAACCATCTTAACATACCCTTATTAATTTATTATGTTTTTATATATAAAAAATCTTATTTCTAGCTTTACTACGAGTCCGCAGATGAAGCGAAAGAGGCAGTGAAAAACGGCAAGGTCTACGGAGCCCTACATTTCAGCAGGAATTTCAGCGACGCCCTTAGCAACAGGATACAGGACTCTGACATGGCCGACGATGACGTAGACGACAGCAATATCGATGTGTGGCTTGATATGAGCAGTGAGTATTGATGTGGCTTTGTAGGTATTTAGGAAAATCCTTAACATTTTAATTTGTGTGAAAAGAAAAAAGAAATAAAGTAACTTGTTATGCCATTGTTAGGTATATTAATTTAATGAATATATATTAGGGGTAGGCTTATAAACATGGGATTCTTCTTTTAGGCGATGGGCTAGCAACCTGTCAATATTTGAATCTCAATCGTATCTTAAAGCCAATTAGCTGAACGTGGCCTATCAGTCTTTACAAGACTGTAGGCTCTGTCTACCCCGCAAGGGATATATACGTGATTATATGTATGTATGAATATATATTTAATCTCAATTCTATCATTAAGCCAAGCAGCTGAGCGTGGCGTTTCAGTCTTTTGATGAGTCTTGGCTCTGTCTACCCCTCATGGGATAAAGACGTGACTGTTTGTATGTATGTACATATATTTCCATATCTACATTTTTTTTTCATTCCCATAGTAGCTCCACACAAAAGCTAATGTGTTATTATGTATGTTGTATATATGTGTTATCCATTACTTTCAGATCATAACATAGCTAATTTCATCAAAGTACAGTTGTTGAAAGCATATAAAAGCTTCACCAAAAGGACTATGAAAGCTTGTGGGAAGGATACCAGATTGGGCCAGGTAAGGTTTTAGTAATTATCATTTGATAGAAAAAGACTTATAGGTATACCTATTATAATTCTAGTGTATCAGGCTCATATTTCTGTCTATTTGTTTTATTTAATTGTAAGTATTTATTTTTGTATCCATGCCCACTTATAACTATTGTTTTTCATCAAGTAAATTGATTGAAATTATCTTATCTACTTAATAATATAAGAATATCTAGTGATTATTTAATAATTATTTATATTAATCGGCATTATTATTTCTTTTATAATATACATATTGTTATTTATTATAATTATTTTTGTATATTATGTATAGTTTCAGCGCTTGCACATTATCACATAAAAAGGTAAATCATATCTATTTTAACATTAAATTCTCACCAAAGAGTTATGACAAGTAATTTACGATAGAATTACCATGATATGGGTAACTTAAGATTCTTCTTTTAGATGTTGGACTACCAACTGCTTGACTTTAAAAATTTAACACCATAAAATTAAGCCTCAATGAAATAACTAGATATTTCATTTATTATTTTTTTCGAAAAGTACAATGATATTACCATTTTTTGGTAATATCATCTTTCTACGTAATACATACCGTACGTACAATGGACATAATTTATGCCAAAATCATATAATTTTTCCGTTTAGATACCAGCGGTATTCCACGATCCTGTTTACGGGAAGAAGGATCCGGAAGTCGTGGCGTTCATGGCACCAGGAGTAATGATCACGTAAGTATCAAATACTTCCCTTGGGTGGTTCTAGCGTTATAAATTTGTTTCAGACTTATGATCAGACTCATTCCGACTAAATTTTAAGTTCAAACAATTGGTTTTTTTAAAAATACATGAGAATCGGTCAAGCCGTTTCGGAGAAGTACGGGAACGAACATTGTGACACGAGAATTTAATATATAAGATGTAGTAAAAATTGTAATCTGTCATATAATATCTTACTAATATTATAAATGCAAAATTTTGTGAGTATGTCAGGATGTCAGTAAAGATGTTTGTTACTCTTTCACGCAAAAGCTACTGAAACGATCACGATGAAATTTGGTATGTAGGTAGCTGAAGACCCAGAATAACATATAGGCTACTTTTTTATCCCGGAGTTCCCGCGGGATTGAAAGGGTTTCCACGCGGACGAAGTCGCGGGCGGCCTCTAGTGTAAAATATCTATTTCCAGCATCGTGTTCTTCCTGTCAGCGATCGTGACCTCAACACTAATGATTGGAGACAGGCTGGAGGGCATCTGGGAGAGGAGTGCAGTCGCCGGAGTCAAGGCCAGGGAAATGCTGAACGTCCATATTGTGATACAGTCTTGTGTAATACTGGTGCAAGTGAGTGTCATTTATTTAACTGAAGGTAGCTAATGAAAAAGGATAACACAAATTCACGTCTAAAACTAAGTAACTGGTACAATAACTTAGTGAATGAACTTCATAAATAAAAACTATTTTAAATTATAAACTAAAGAAAACAATATCAAGAATAAAGAACTTTTAACATGTAATGTTTCTTTAGTATATTTATGCCGCTGTATTTACATTCTTCCGAAGAAGAAAAATGGAGAAGATAGTTAAGAAAATACTGTTTTTATCTTAGCTTATTACTACAGATTTCTATTGAAATTGCAATAAATGTAGCACCTTTTTGTGTACATAAATAAATACATGCTAAAATCATGACCCTTCTTTTTGCTGTAATCGGGTAAAAATAAATGGGGTTCTATCATGCAGGCAGCATTTACGCGCTGTATTACAATAGCAATACGCTACGCAAGCCCGCGCGAGGTTCACCTGTTGCATCCCTTATAGGCTAGTGGGATAGCCAGGATATTTTGGGAAAAATACATACATACAGTCACGTCTTAATCCCTTGCGGGGTAGACAGAGCCAAAGACCACGTTCAGCTGTATGGCTAAATGATGGAATTGAGTAATTTTCATCGAATAATTTTCTCTTTCAGACTGCCGAGATGATGTTCTTAGCTTGGGGTCCATACAACCTTCCGTCTAAGGGTTCCGTGATCGCCATTGGGGTCCTCTTGTACCTCCAAGGTCTCAGCGGGATGTGCTACGGGTTCCTGCTGTCGATCTACTGCAATAGCTACAGTCTGTCCTTCTTCGTAGCTACTGGCAGCTTCTACCCTATGATTTTGCTCTGTGGTGAGTTATATATAATTTTTTTTTATTCTGGAATGTCAAACTGTTCAAACCTCCGTTTGAAACAAGAAAAAATATAAAGTTAATGGGTGAAACTGAAAAAGAAATATAAGATAAATCCTCTCGTTTAATTACACATACAGGTCACAAAGCATAGTAGATAGAAATATCTTTTTAATTTACAGTTGATTTTAAAATAATACCTACCCCAAATGTCCTTATATCACCTTTTTTGAACATTTTTTCTTACATTTTCCGTTAATACTAATGTCTCAGAAGGACAAACATTTTTTTAAAAGCTCGCATAGGTATTTCATTTTATGATCTAAACCCCAAAATAATCTGAACAAACCAATACTTCCACCAAACCAATGCTTATTTTTGTCACTTCAGGCATCATGTGGCCGTTAGAAGCAATGACTGGTGGGCTTCGGATACTGGCCCTGACACTTCCCTTCACTATCCCAGCCACGGCCTTACGAGACATCATGCAGAAGGGAGCTTCGATCCTGGAACCTACAGTGTACCAAGGATTCCTCGTCACGATCGCTTGGATTATAGTCACATTAGCCTTGTGTCTTTTAAGGCTCAAATATAGGAAAAATTAAACTTGTTATGTTATTTTTCAGTTGAGTTGTGCAGTGCAAAGGAAATGAGGATTAATTCCATTTAAACTGGCAACATTGGCCGTTATCAAAGAATGGGTATTGCTGTGTGTAAAAAATATGTGTATTTTTTCTGCTGGTGGATTTTCATTTCGCACTGTAAATCTCGTTTTATTTTTAAGCTATTAATAGAGAGAAATCGGGTATGTAAATAGTTAATTATTCTGGGTTAGAACGGGGTAGAAATAAATATAAAATTTTACTATTAGTGTTGCTAGATAGAATTTAATATGCTACCCCAATAGCCAGGGAATTTGGCATTTATAAAGTAAGCTATTGGTGGTGATAAAGCATTAGAATTAAAATAGTAATAACGTATTAATGTAATTTTAAATATTCGCTCAACGTTCATATTCAGGTCGCAAACATAAATGGTGTTTGCTTTACCTGTTAATATTTATATGAAGTTACTTTATAGGTGTATGTACAGTATATTACTGGAATAACTTAGGCAGGAACTAAAAATGTAATGTAGACTTAAAATAATTTAGCTTTAAGTCGCTAATAGTATGAAAACTAATTTTCTTGTATCAAATGAATTTAAATTTTATTTAAACAGTCAGTTGACATTTAATTGACATGGCAGATTGGCCTTTTAATTATTGGATGGTGATTTAACAAGTCCATACAATTAACAATATAATTAATTAACAGTAACTGTGCATTTTAAAAAACTTTTTTGGAACGTCTGTTAATTATATTTCTAATGTTGTTTGTCGTTTCATTGATTTTTTTTATGAATACGATACTATCTCTTGAAATGTAAATTTTCTTATAAGTAATTTAGAGAGGTCTACAAATTGTACCAAAAGTTGTTGCCGTAGCGTAAAAAAATCTCTCGTGATATTAATATTGTGATTTATGGGTATTTATAATAAAACTTTCACAATCTACTTTTTTTGTTTTAATTTACCTCTGAGAGAACTATTCTCTGAAAAATCTTTAACACTTCTTCGCAATCTGACACCTCAAAGATTTGTATAAAAAGAATGGGGAATGTCTAAAATAATCATAATGTCAGCTTTTTTCATGGCGAGTAAAGTATTTTCAAAACAGTAGGTATTGTACCAGCATCATTATTTTCTTTATTTATTGCAAAATCATAAAATCTTGTTAACTCAGGAAATCTAAAATAAAACACTAAATTCAGATATAAAAATTTATATTATAAGGAAATATTTTGATTCAACAACCTTCTGCGCCCGCGCCTCCTTACCATGGCACATCAAATTAAACAATTTAAAAAAATTGAGCATCTACTATCTATGGAGCTGCATATAAAAACTACATTACATAAAATAGTTTTTTCTTTCATGATTTCGCGATTTATTTGTAAAGAGAAGTTTGTTCGTCGGGTTACTGGCAAGTACGATAAATAATATAAAACTAGTCTTAAATCTTGGTCGCTAAAAAGGCTTCGTCTATTACAGCATACGAACATATTATGGTCGTTCCTTCAAAACTATTGAAAATTGAACTTCTAAGAAGTACAAGATTTAAAGCTTATATTACGTTGATTTGTCTTCAAGTGATTTCAATGTCTATCAGTATTCGAAAGCCTGTATCTTTAGCCCTTCTCAATATCTCATTGGTCGTTATACAACAGACAAGAGACAAGAAGAATGTTTTAACTCGTAGTATATTTCCCGCCAATCAATTTGTTTTTACATCAACCAATACAGAATCAACGCTGAATTTAGCCGTGTTCAATCGCATGGCAGGACAGAACGAGACGGCAACATAATTGAGAGTGAATTAGAGCGATGATTTTTAAGTTGATTGGCGGATTTTTTACATAAATTCCGATCGCCTTAGCGGCGCTAAGGAGGCGCGGGTTGGACTCTTGTTAGTTTCGTTGTCATCCGCTAGAGGTCGCCAGCAAACTAACAGACAAACCTTCACACCGCTTATTGCGACATATCACATTTATGATGCCCGTGTAATAATCGAGATTTAATTACTAAGTCGCGTCTTTATCGTTCGTCTTTCATAAGTAGAATCGGGGCCACGTTTATCTTTTTTTTATTTTCCCGTCAAATAACGCGACCTCTTATTGACTATGAACTCTGTCTCAACTGCATATAAAAATTAAGATAAGGCAACATTCCAACCATTAGTGGACAATGTCCACTATGTCCACTGGACATAGTCGAAAGCGTTATGCGCATGCTTACTAATCAAAATCGCGTGACAAATATGTTTGTCAATATTTCTTATACAATCTACTTTCAACGTTTTTAGAAAACATGTAAACTGGAAGGGACCACTATCAACATTGTTTAAGGTTATAAATTAAACCTCGACTATTATACGGGCACTGAACAAGCAAAACCTGCGCCGATCCCTCATCACTTGAAACAAAAAGAACTGATTGTTTTTTTTTTTATATTTTCAATGGCTGCGCTTTCACAGTTTTTCCTAACTATAAACTAGACTTAAATAAGACGCCCGCCTGTCACTCGATCAGTCACACACTATACACGTTTACGCTAAAAATTCTCGTTTTTACACTGATATCGGGGTCCGTCAATTCCTATACTACTAATATTGCCATTGAAGCAATCTTAAGTCGCGGAGGCATTTCATTATCACATATTTTTTTTAACTTACATATAACTCCAGCTCGTAGGTATGCAAAAAAAAGTCCACTCGAGGAATTGACCCGGCCCCATTACACAAAAAAAAGAACTAAAACTTAACACATTCCATACAAAATCAAACAACAAAAAAATCGGGAGATTATGGTTAAACTAACGGAAACTATGGAAGTGCCTGAATCAATTAAATTTAAACAGTACTCGTGGATAATTTAGGTAGGTATACTTTCGTACACTATATTGTTAAATTTTATGGTACGCGTATCAACGATAAAAACGCACTTCTCTCACACAAGAAAAGAAGAAGTCAAAACTTGAACAACGTGATTCACTAACTAAATCATACAACGAGTACTGTCACAAATTTCAAAAATTACCGAACGCATTTCATTCAAAAAATTAACATAATTTAACTGTATCAAGCTTAATCCAATTAAAGTACAAATATATATAACTCTGTACATTAATTATAATTGTGACAAAATATTCTATATATTTATATTCAGGCCTCCATTCGTTTTCTATATATTTACATCTTTCAATTCAGCTTCTCTTACATATAGACACGAACTAAAATCACAATATTTTCCGTAAGTAATCACACTTGATGTTATTTCATTTGTAATTCATAATTGTATATTCCGCCATTCGCGTACAGTTCTCAAAATCATTAAATAACATACTCGTGGTGTGAGTTCATAAAAACGATCACAAATACTTAAAAAAAATAATAGATAATAATAAATAAAGGGATGATTAACAAAACTAAATACACGGTAAGGCACGGCCTGGGAAACTGAAACCGGCAATTGTCACTTTTTGGCGAACAGGTGTCATGTCAAACAAAAATTATGCAATTTCTCAATGTAAATGATACTGTAATAAGGTTTCTCATCGTGAATGAGAAACATTTTCAATTAAGAGTTTCTCGTGACACTTTTTACTTTTGCTTCAGGGGACTAAGAGTTTCTTTCCATATGTCCAATTTTTCATATCATCCGTCGTATGGAAAATGGAAAATTTAACTTTAAATGATGATTTATTGTTGATCGTAATCAAAATTATTTTGCATCATATGTGTAACGTGAAAACTGTTCGTCAAGCGATTTCTAATCATTTACGTATAATATTAATGTATCATTTTACAAAACGATATCATCAAATAATTTAATTAATCGAATACAATATGTCGTAGCGTCGTACAATCTTAACTATAAAATTGTAACGATTACCAAGTCACATTGAAACAATCGTACCTAATTTTTTTTTATGAGCTATTAGTATCGATATAAATTTTCTATATTTTTAAATTTTCAATTTATGTAAGATGATTTTTTTTTTTTGTTATGTATTATATTAGAGTGGGTCAGTTTACAAGAGTTTAGCGGTTGCAATTTTCTTAGCCTATTGTCAGGCCACCTTCATCTAATTTGTATCAGTGATACTTAGTGTTTTTGACCCGTTCAGTTCTTCCTATCAAAATTTATATCAAAGCCTCTTCCAATTCCACGGTCTTATACTATTATGTATATGTAAGTTATCCGTTATCCATTTATTTCCATTTTATACGACTTATCTCAATGTATTTATATCGATACAATAGCTTATTGAAAACACCGCAAAAAATTTCATTTTTGAACAAAAGAAAAACATGAGTCCATGACTCAAGCACGAAATGAGATCTAAACAAATATTGAATGATCTATTTATACAATAAACAGGATTTCAGTAAAGTCCGCATCAGTGGCACCGTGGTAATGTCAGTAATTTACCTTACCCCAGGTTCGATCCCCGGTCAGGTCAAGCTGGTCAACGTTTAGCTGAAGCAACGAAAAATATAATTACTATATAAATAGACCTTACAAATTTCGGAATACGTAAAAAAAACCAAATCCGACACTGTACGACTATTGAAACACATAAAAACGCTTACAACCCAAAATGCATGAAAACAAATCAAAAATACACATAATGGATACAACAAAATCATTTAAAAACACAAGGTTATTTCTACACGGCTATCAATACAAAATGTACATTAGTTCATCACTATATTTTGTATACAAATACGTATATTTCTACATATATTTTTGATATACATTTCACGTTGTAAGCGATAGTTTGTCAAGTTTAATATCTGATCGGAAGGAAGTTAAACACATTTTTATTCCTAACTAATCTCATTATTATGTGAACGAAGCATCACGTTATTGTGGTATTCATTTAAACAATAAATACTATATCGCTTAGAACCTTAAGTATGAAAAGCGTATAAATTATCGAGAATTATTTACAGTGATCTGAATGGGTGAGTTATATTTATTTTAATGCCAAGGAAATACATTGGGAATAAAATCATATAAGCCAAATTATTACCAAACAAAGTCTTCACTTAAATAACATATCTTTTTGCCTTTATGTATTTTTTTTACAATGATATATATTTATATAGTTAATTGTAATACTTATTAAAAAAAATTAGCTTAGCTTTTACAACAAACAAATGGTCCACAAAAGTATATCTTGAAGTTAAAATAAATATACTCCACCTATTCCAATAACTGATTTATTTATAACGATCTTAGTATCTAGCTATCTAAATAACGCGGTGTATCGTGGGACAAAATCTGGAAGTACACTTCACTGGTAACATTGAAAAATCGTCTGTATTTTCTATGGAATATGGACGACATATTATTGAGCTTCGTGGAAAATAAAACATCAAAATTTGTATCTAAATTGCACTGGTCACAGAGGCAACGCGTACATTAGTTTGAATGCTAACAGATGCTCTAACGGTGAGGGAAAACGTCGTGAGGTAACTTGCGCCGTTAAGGAACTGAATGTACAATCATAACGTTAACATACATTAGTTCAATTGCTCACCAATTCTCTTATCGGAAGGAAATCTATCAATTTTAAGCAATTGTATGTGTAACTATGATGCAAACCGGGTTAGATGCACTTGTTGATAGATCATGGAAATCAGGAGTCTATCCAAAATATACCTTTGATAATGTACCTTTTAAACAATGAAAGAATTAACACGAAGATACAAACCTAGGCCTGACAAACAATCAAAGTTACAAAAGTTACCTCTATATTAAATAAGTATAGATTTGTTTTTAGATGCCAAAACTAAAGTTTAATAAATTTTACCGTATTAAATTTTATTGAACTAAAAAATCATAACTTATTGACGCATAATGAATTATTCGCCACTCGAAACTTTAGACATTTATTTTACCGTTATTATCGATAGACATACAGGTAAATAAGATTATTTGTTTTGCATCTGTGATCAGTAAACCTAATACCCTAAATGTATGTCAAACGATACGCCGCGAGTTTTTAACAATACTGCTAAGGTAGCTGTCACCATTCGGCTTATAACGCCAATTAACATAATGCCAACCTGTCATTTTGCGTAATTTATAAGCACTATGTCATCTATGAAGCGTAGATAATATGGCGATGCGTAATTTTACCATTTACCTACACTCTCATTCAACTCCTCTTCGTATTTTGAATCGGTAAGGTAGTTACGAAACGTTGAAACTTTAACGATCTTAGAATTTAAAAATATTTTTTCATTTATCGTTCATAATGTAAAAAAAGAAGACTTTAAACTACCAATCACGTCAAGTTTGCAAACGGAGCCCTGTGAATGGCTGATTCCACAAAGAATACGCACCAATAGCTGAACTGACAGCTACCCGCAGTTTATACAATATAACACGCCCAAAGTAAGGAGGACTAGTTTCATCTTTGTTTGTACAAGCATTATCGTGCAAAGTATAATGCATTCTCATATTGAAAAGCGTTATCCTTTTCGCACAATTGAGTTATCTCAATGGTGAGAGAGAGATGACGCTATACGAATTGATTATTCATTTTCTATTTAATTTTGGTTATTTGTATTATATTTACTTAGACGGTGGTAAGGACATTTCAAGTTAAAGTTTAATTACCCAATAAAATCTTACAAATGCTCGCCTGCAATTTTCTTAATGTTAATGGCTAGCGTATTTTATATTTCAATCATAATAATTGTTGCAAAAAAAATTCACTCTTATTAAAATTTACTTGCTGCAAATCAAATATTTTTTTTACTCGGTCTTAATAACAAAGTAAAAATTTGAGTAAATTCTAAGCTTTTGAAAAGGTTATCTATGAATTATTAGGTCCAATATTCTTAATTTCTCTTGGTTAATCCAGTTTTATTATGTTTCAAACGCAATTCCTACATTTTATATATCTCGTCTGTTCACAAAATTCTTCCTTCCTCTACATGTCATACCCGGCAAACAGCCTTAACTTATAATATGAGCAATCCAGCTACTATGTTATCCTGCAAACTTTTAAATTTCATATCCCTACACTGTTTCCGTACTTGTTAGACTCATTTTTTTATTTTTCACATCCATCCTCAAACTTTGAATAGCTGCATGTGTCCTGTTCACAAAGTCCTCCCTATCTTAGTGCTAGAACTTGATATAAGTACAAGCAGCGTTTAAAAACATTTTGAAAATTCCAGATTTTCCCGTACCATACAAACTAATATCCTACATTTTGTCCGTCTGTTCACCGAGTCCTCCCTACCTGGTGCGTGGAGTGCTAGAACTTGTCTTGGAATATAAACAGGTTGTTCGTAGCGGCCACCGCTATGATGCTCTCGTGGGGATGCCACGCGGTATGGAGTATCTTCTTGTTGAAGTCTAGGCAGTCTACGCTTATCTCGTCCTGTTGGTGGAGAAAGTTATTCTATGTAATAATGTGAGAGGTGGGAGTCAAAAGAGCGGAGTTTTTTTTTAAACTAAGTTCATTCAAGTATATATTAGATTCACAGATGAGACCTAAATGTCCGAACTTTTATCCGCTAAGGGTATACGTATAGTGTCGTATGGTTTCCGGCACCAATAGAAAAAAATAATTGGACCACTCCATCCAAAAGTCAAACATGTGAAAGGCTTATAAACTTGTGATCCTATTTTTAGGCGATGGGGCTAGCAACCTGTCACTATTTGAATCTCATACATACATAAAACCACGCTTTTACTTGGAGGGATAGACAGAGACTACATCGTTCCACTTGCCACGATCTCTGCATACTTCCTTTGCTTCATCCACATTCAAATCTCTTTGTGCAAGCTCGGCGGTTTCGGCTATCCTTGATTCTCAATTTACAACATTAAGCCAACAGTTGCCCACGACCTATCAGCCTCTTTAAGACCGTTGACTCTGTGTACTCATGAAAGCCTTCACCTAACCAGGAGCGGGGCGGGCGTACCTTCTTCCTCTTGGCGGAGGCGGCGACGCGGCGCGCGCGCAGCGGCAGGCGCGGGCGGGCCGCCGCCTCGCGCGACGCCTCCAGCGTCAGGTCGCCGCGCCGCGCGCCGCCGCAGCCGCGCTCGAACACTCTGCGGGCGATACAACATTCATAAACATTTCCAACGGGTGGAGCAGGAACGTGAACTTTCGCAGTCTGTTAAGAAAATGTGCCTATCTAGCACGTTGTAGACTCTGTGGCGCAGCGGTAGTGCGCTTACTTCAATACTAACTCAATCTGTGTCAAAAAAAAATAATCGGAATAGACGTTAATGACAATCGCAAAAATACACAGAAATAGCGAGTCTGAGTTAAAGATACACTAGATGCAAATATGCAATGTCTTCTTGTGCAAATAGCGTTACTCCTTGAGTCACAGAGCATTCATATAACAATGAAACTATCAGCATCAATAACGAATGAAACATTTGTCATTATCGGCCGAATCCCAATTGATTTACAAAATTGAACAATCAACAGTCCACCATCACTTACAACACATTTCATCTGCAATATTAATGCACATTGATACTATCTCTTTGCGCAGTATTACTGCGTCGTGACTCCCTCGCAGAATCACTTTCATTCTCCATCTTTTGCAGACCTTTGTATCCGTTATCCGTTTAACCATCCAATGAAAGGCTAAGCCTTTAACATTACTCACTTCTTTAAAAGTGATCTTTAATTTATTTTTCAAATCTTTACAGGGGTAATTCTTGTAAAAGTAATAAATGCAATAAAAACACACACCTAAAGAATCCGTTGTACGAGCCAGTCATGAGCCGCTGATCGTCTCCGCTCCAACAACATTCAAACTTATCGAAAATGCAGTCGTTCTCGTACAAAGAGCACAATTTGGACCGCAAATACTCGTGTACCTGCAAATAAAAAAAATTGGGTTCTTATTATTAATATACTAATGCCAGGACAGGACTACTAATCGGTTTGATTGGTAACAAATTATCTGGAACTCATTCAATTCCTAACAAAATCATTTATTCTTCTAAAGATGAAGGAAAACAAAGTGAAGAAATTGGTTAAAAAATACCATAGTATACTTACTGGATATGTTTCTACGGGTTTTGTTTCCATTCTAAGATCCCATACTTTTAAACCTAAATAATCTCTGGACATCATATATCTGAAACAAATTAAATGACGTGTAAATATTTATCACGATAACAATTTTAAGAGAGGCAAATAGTGCCAGGGTGAGCCTCTTACGGTGAGAGAAAACATCGTGAGGAGACCTGCACATTCAGACAATTGTATGTGTAATCATGATCGATCCAATACAGGTAAGGATGCAGGAGGCAAAGGTTGCGTTTGTTGGTCAAATGAGAGTTGTTTAATGTAAAACCTGACACACACAATCCAGGATCCATAGTCAAAGGCATAGCCAAGGTTCCTCTCCAGAGTGGGGAGGATGCAACTGAGACTAAAGCCAGGAAGAAGTCAAATAGTGCTAGGTTAGGAGCCACAAAGGGAAGATCTTTCGTTAAGCTGGTGTGATACCTGGGAAACCGACAGATGACTCTCGTCAGTCGCGCGAAGTCGAAGTTTGTATAAATGCTCCAATACATTAAATCTTTGCTTACGCAATATAAACTCTTCGCTGTCATTGGCTTAGCGCATCGTACACTTCGCTGTGATTGGCTGATGGCGTGTGACGCGTAAACGAGTTTATTACCTGCCCGAGTTGCTGAGCTTGACGTCGCTGATAGAGGAGATGATCTCGCTGAAGAAGGACCTGGCGTGGGGGTCCTCGGGCTCCTCAAATAGTTTCGCGTGGCGGTCGCACAGAGCCGCGGCGCGCATGTCGCATAGTCTTATTGTACCTGCAAAATTATAAAATCATTTAGAAGTTTGATTTAACATGCATAATATAAAAGAAATTGATTTTTAACTGCGGACCAAATTACTCTGCAAAGAAATTCTATTTTAGACATGATAGAATCCTGAACATAAGTCTTCTTACCATATCCCAATCCAAACTTCCTATCCTTGATTATTTGTTTATTCTTCATTTACATTCATGTTTATGCAATGATTTAATGATTGAAAGAGATAAATTAACTTTAAATATTAATACATAATAATTCCACAAAAATAACTCACCCTTACTACTAGAATATACAAAGAGATTGCATTCTGTGGGATGGAACTCTGCTGCGGTAATTACCTGAAACAAACAATAAATTGGTATTTAATTACCATTTTGCGTGGCGTAAACTAAGGGATAGGCTTATAAACTTGGGATTCTTCTTTAAGGCGATGAGCTAGCAACCTGTCTCTATTTGAATCAATTCAAACAGCTTAACTTGGCTTATTGGTCTTTTTGAGACTGTTGGTCTGACTACACCGCAAGGGATATAGACATATTATATGTACGTATGTATATTTTAGCGCCGAGTGATTTCCGGCACTTTAGAATAGTACCTTTCCATCTCTTAACCATGGATGTCGTGAAACTCGATTAAAAAAAGTCAAAGTAGAAATCTTTTGTCATCATTTTATGTGTCTGTATAATAACAAGCGATGATGATCTTACCTCAGTGAGTTCCTCCATATTGGCTGGTTTGATATCAACAATATTGAAACTCTGGTCCGTGATCTCCAAGTGCCAGAGGTTGATGCGCAAGTCATCAGCTGACAGATACGTTTCTTGATCAGAGTTCAAAGAGATTGAGTTTATGTGGTATGTGTGGGCGTTGGCGAATATCCTCCTGAAAGTAAACATTTTTGCTTTTTTAAACTTCTCCAGTTTTTAAGTTATGTAAAGTTATATAAAAACACCATACAAAAAAAAATATGAGTATCAATAAAAAAATTATAGGTAATTAAATAATTATAAGTAACTAGAGGATCTGCCCTGACCGCACCTGCGCCCGCCTGAGCAAAAGGGAAAATCCAGAATTCGCCCCCAATTCTCTCTTACATAAGTACATATTATCATCGTCTTTGCCCCTTGCGGGGTAGACAGAGTCATAACTCTTGAAAAGACTGAAAGGCGACGTTCAGCTGTATGGCTTATTAATGGAATTGATTCACTCTTAACTACAATTATATATCTGTCGTCTTCGCGTGTTTTCGGTTGTGCCGCCACTATGTTTCGGGACCCGGGGTCCGCTTACAGACATTTTCTCCTCTTTATCCAGCCATCGAGATTTTTAATTAATAATATCCAAAATAAATATCGTTCGTCCATCGGAAACGTTTCATATAAAAGTACGTTCCGTGCGCGTTTAATATCTGAGGGGTTAGTGCGAGTTTTACTCGATCAAACGCGTCGATGAAGTAAACGCGAATTTGTATGTGATTTAATCAGCGCCACCTCTTGTTAACGCGATGGCACTAATGCAACTCCATACAAACTCGCGTTTACTTGCTCGACGCGTTTGACCGAGTAAAACTCGCACTAGCCCCTCTGTATGCGATAAACATTCGAGAACCAGGACAATCATAAAAAGTTCGTTGTTTATCATGCCTAGGCCGGGATTCAAACCCGGAACCTTCAGCGTCTCAGGCAAGCACATTACCGCCTGCGATTCTGAAGCGGTCATATTAATAAGTAGATATGGTCCATAAATATTAATAACGTAATAAAATCACTGATAGATAACTGAGAATATAAAAAGCTCTCCAATATGAACGATAAAGATATTGAGATGTCATATAATAAAGTAATAATGTTATCATTTCGAGTGTTATGCAAACAATAAATTTGATTGGCAAACAAAATTGATCTTGATAATTTTTATCAGCTTTAGTTAGTTATGAACTGCCAAATTAAGTTCTATCAGAAATGCTTAAATAACATATTTTATTTTGTCCCCGAGTTTGCTCTAAAGAGATTTTTATGTAATATTATTAATAGCATCTTTCATAGTGAATTTTCAACTTCACGCACACAGTCTCAAGTGAACTGAAAGCTTATAAGTTATCATATAGAAATAAATTATAATATGAGAAAGAGATGACAAGTATTTATATATACTAATAGGAAGTTCATAAGTTAATTTGGTTGACTGGAAGAAGTCCCCATTGGGATAAGTCCACCATCCGCCACATGTTCTTCTAAATCCAATGACTTGATCACACTGAATTGAATCACACACTTGTGCGATCTGATACCTGTAAGGAAAGCTTATGATCTATGGGTCATACAGTGAGCACTGACCTTGGCGAGACCACCATGAGGTCCGCGGGTTTGACCATGAGCACTCTGAGATGCGTGATGCGCGCCGGATCGCTCGTTTTGTAGCCGGTCACGCACTTGTGCGGTCTGATACATGATGTATGGGTCATACAGTGAGCACTGACCTTGGCGAGGCCTCCACCATGAGGTCCGCGGGTTTGACGGTGGGCACCCGGAGCTGCGTGATGCGCGCCGGGTCCCGCGGCCGCCCGCCCTCCTCGCGAGTGTTGTAGCCGGTCACGCGCTTGTCGCGTTCCGATACCTGGCCACAAGAGAAAAAAATATAAGTTTATTTACTTTAACAGAATATAGATCTTAGAACTAGGTGTTGGGAGTCTCAGTTTAGGCAATTAAAGAGGTCTTTGTCTCAAACAGAAAATTTGTTTCACTCATATGTAGAAATGCCATTTTGTATTTTAAACTCTAGTTATGATGTGTCATCGTTTCGCATCAGTTTTCTGCTCTGTTGTAAAGCTGGTTTCAGAGTAACGCGCCGTAGCCACCAACAGACACGCGCGCTTGAGCGCTGTTAAACGAGTATCACGTTTCCTTGCAAAGTGCAGACGCTTTCGCAGCGCATCTTACAACCGGCACGACAAAACTGCGTCACTATGAAACGAGGCATCTAGTGTACTTGTAAGCGCGAGCGTATGGCCGGCGCTGAACAAACGCGTGACTCTGAAATCAGCCTAAGCTGTCAAATACATCTCATAATTGAAATGCAATATAAAAACTTTATGGTATCACCATCATCAGTTGTCATTTATGAGCCGTCCAGAGTGTAATATAAACTATCAATTTACGTTGACTAGTCCTTTACCATCGATTGATAGTGTTTATCTTTAAACAATATGACATACAGGGCAGTTTACATTTTCATTTAACATCTTAAGCTTAACAAAAACAAATTAATCTTCGCTTATTTGTGTCATGATATGGACAGTGTACCTGTTGGCACTGTTCATTAGGGCGTCTAAGTCGTGATTACAATGTTATTATATACTTAGTGAATATTATATGGTAAATATTATTTCTGTTTATCTAAGAAAAAAACATCCCAACGTGTACTAAAATGGAAAATGTCTTGTTTATGTAAAACTTTATTGCACAAAATAAAATGTACGAAAGGTGGATCTAACGCCGTTTGGCATTCTCTAACTGTCTACAATGCAATATAAATAACTCTTTATAGCGCCAGAATAAATTACAGCAAATTCACAATACTATATATTTAAAGTGGAAAGAGGTAGTCTCTGCCTACCCCTCCGGGAAAGAGGCGTGATGTATGTATATTAAAAACAAAGCAGCAAAAGGAGACCTAATCACTAAAAGCGATCTCTTCCAGGTAACCTGTAAATCGTGTATAAAACTTCATCCAGAGAAAAGAATAGCAGGTGGCACTGAGTTAACTTATAGCCTATTCTATAGTCCACCAGCTAGCAAGCAGCAAGCAAAACTGATAACTTATTTTCCAATTGTATTGTAAATTACAGTTAAATCTATGGTTAACATCAACCAGAAAACAGCTAACCCTTCTTTGCATGATGATGGAAATTATAATCATAACAATTAGTGAAGAAAAAAAGGTACTCAAAAACTGTAAACTTTAAATTTGTTATTGCTGGCAACTTTATAAATGACTATTGCGTACAACAAAACCCTAGTACCAGTCTACTAGAAGAAGAATTACAATAAAAAAAAGAAAGGTCACTTCGGTGTAAATTTCCCAAATGTAAAGGCTATTCCACAATTTCGTGTAATCAATGTGGAGTTAATTTGTGCTTGAATAAAAAAAATAATTGTTTTTTAAATTATCATTTAGAATAAAGGAGAATAAGTAAACAATATCTTTTGACTTATTTAGTACTGAGCTATATATGTAACAATTCATAACGATGTAAATTTTCATCACTGTTTTTTAAATAATTCATCAAATTATTATTTATACTAGGATTTTTTTCAATATTTTTCCTTTAATCTAGAGCATTAATTACATCAACCTGATTTATTTTAAGAAAATAGGAAAAATCATGCAATGAAGAGTTAATAATTCTATCTTTACACAACACTAACCTTCCATAGTTTGATAGTCTTGTCATTTGTGGACAGCAGAAAATGCGCTTGATTCTTCCGCTTCAACCACCGAATCTTGTTGATCTTCTCCTCGATCTCCAGAGACTTGAGGTAGTCGAACTCGGGCTCGTGCGATTGGAAAGTCGAGTATACGTTGTATTCGCCCTTCTTAGGCACGCACTGTTTCGATGCTGGGTCCCTCTGCGAAAATAATAAATCTATAATAAAGAGAACAGCCAGTCAGATCATTAAAACTATGTATGTACCATGGGAGCGACGCGACGCGAGTATACGATAAGGCATAGTCTTATGGTTCCCGGCACCAATAGAAAAATGAAAAGGACCACTTATCGTAAAATGTGACTAAGGGATAGGCTTATAAACTTGGGATTTTACTTTTGGGCAATGGGCTAGCAACCTGTCACTATTTTAATCTCAATTCTATCAACAAGTCAAACTTCTGAACGGGGACTCTGTCTTTTCGAGACTGTCGGCCTTGTCTACCCCGCAAGAGTATAATATAGATATGTATGTACTAGAGGCCACCCGCGACTTCATCCGCGTGGAATGCAGCGGGAACCGTGGGATTTTTATCCCATTTGTATCCTACGTGTTTTTCTGGGTCTTTATACCTTCATACCAAATTTCATCGCAACCGCTTCAGTAGTATTTGCGTGAAAGAGTAAGTAACAAACATCCATACAAACTTTCGCATAATATTACCTATTAGGATGTATGTACGACAAGAGCGGACACTGGTTGATTGACATATCAACACAGAGCGCAAAACGCTGGAGATTTGAAATTAGACATGCAGGTCTCTATGGGTGAACAAAAAGTGAATTTCCCGAATTCCGCACAGGAATGTTAATAAGAGCCATTTCTATTTTAAAGGAAACGAAGCCGGGAATGTACTCTAATAGAATATAATACATTATTATTGTCATCTTTATAAGTCAACACGGGGCCGTAATACATAATGATGACCAGCGCACGCATATTACTAACTTAGGACCCTTTTTTGGAAACAATACACTTTCGACACCGATTGTTTCGTAACTAATTTATTGTAAAAAAATAGTTGTTTCCTGAATAAATTTAACTAAGAACAAAATGTTGAGGTATCAGATTTGGATGAGTTACAATTTTATTTTAGTGTGGCCATAAAAACGCGCTACGCCGTTTTTATAGCTCGAAAAACTATCGCTATCCCCGTTTCACGTCATAATAAAAAACGAAACAGCGATAGCTTTTGCAGGAGACCGCTATGTGCGTTAGTTACAGTGCTAACCCATGATCTAAACGTAATCGAATGTTAAACAGTAGGTATGATCACTGTCTGTCATCTGGTCAGGCTCCTACTAAAAGGGTCAAGGAAGTCAGAGGGCAGTCGCTCATTATAATTACCATCCGCATCTTGAATCGCATTTATATCCGTTTTGTCATGACATGGAGAATAAACAATAGATTAGCTTATTAAAGCCAGACAGAATAAATACATAACAATACATTTATAAATATACTTCTAAATCCTACTATCGATTCCAACTGTATAATCAATGCTACTATTTTATAAATGCTTTATAATTCTCCGTTAAACCATAGCCCTAACTCAAACTTGCCATTTGTCCGTGTATAAGGACACAAAAACCAAATAGATAAACATCAACATACGCGATAAGTGCTCAATACATAAATCGAAGTTAATCGAACCTGCTACCATACATGGCGTAACCACTACGCTATATGGGCGACTGTCGACACAATTACCATCGTATACGGACTCGCGGTCGGGCCACTTTCGCTCGCGAATTATTGATGTAAAGGTTAAAAATGTCTGTGGAACTTTCACTAAATGTGTTAATAGTCAAAATCACAGAGAAACATCGTTTTTATCCTGAATAGTATTGGCATCAGGGCAGGTAGCCGATTATTAAAAAAAAAAAAATGTTGTCTATGGAAGCGTTCATCGCGCATGTAAATCTAAGTTTATTATTAACGCCTCGCGCATTTGTTATGTAGTGTGTTGTGTTGTAGATCTGTGGGAAATTTATTGATATATATACGAAGAAGTACCTAACTTATTTATAACTTTTTTTAGGAATTTAAAACCACTCGTTTTTGCCTTAATCTGTTTGACGGTAAAAAGATGAGGTATACAATTATGAACCTTATCTTTCATGTTGACGCTCTTGTTTTTTTGGAAAATAATATAAATATTTCTATTACTCTTTTATCATACTTTTCATAATAACTGGTTATATAGCAAAAACTTAAACACAAAGTATGAGCGCTCGATAAATCTTTCAGATTCGGAAGTGAATTTAATAGACCACAAATTACGCGATTTCTATTTTCTTCTATACTTCCTAGTTTCTAATACGCTTCATTGATTCATCCCTGATACCAACAAACAAGTACTAATTATATTATTATTATACCTACTTCAGCTTAAAAAAAGCCTTCTTTAGATGACAGAGACAGATGCATTCTTGGTTAAAATCGGAATGGGAAGGGTTGCCAACTGCCGTAATTCCGGGAAGTCAATTATTTCCTTTTCACCGCGTAAACCTATCGCTGTTTCGCTTTTTATTATATCGTGAAACGATATTGCGTTAGTTTTACGCGCGATCAAAACGGCTTCGCGCGTGCTGTGCTACGGCAAGGGATTTAGTCGCGTTTGCGATGACGATATAGTTTAAGGTGTATCAGCCATACACACCACTTGGGGTCTCTAAATGCAGGCATTTAGAGACCCCAAGTGGTTTTTGGATCAGCTTTCTAGCAATTAGTCGTCAAAATTGAAACATCTCTTCTACATCTACCTCCGGACCCTGGGCTCCTCCCCAAAACTCGACCGTCTTTCGCCAGGAGTATAATAGGCTATTTGACAAAGTTTTAAAAACTATCTAAGGGTATTTATTTGTTTATAAGGAGCCCTACAAAAATACTTTTCTGCCTTTATTACAGTTATTTTATTAAAAAATCGAAAAAGAAAATGAAATAGTCAAATATGCCGCCAAAACGCGACTTTTAGCAATATGGCGGCCATGGCATGCAGTGACGTAAATTTCGTGTAAATATCATACAAAGCTTGTTTGTGTTTCGAAAAGTTTTGATTTTCTCTTGTTTTATTTAACTTGTGCCACGTCATATGTGTGAAAATTATTAAAATGAGTTCCTATAAATGTTGTGCAGTGCCAATGCACTAATACAACAATAAAATCTCCTACGAAACTGTTTTTTTCTATGCCGATGGATTTGAATATTCGCAAGAAGTGGTTTCAGATCATGATCTAAGATCAGTGGTTACCAAGATATACTTACATTGATGTTTTCACATTCTTCAGTTCGGCAGCATAGAAATCTGGATTGTCTTTGAAGAAGACAATCCAGATTTCTTCTTCCAACCATTATTGCGTCCACTTTTGGTAGCTTTCGACTGTCAGCTTTCGCGGAATTGGTTTCCATTATTAAATACCTATGTTATCTGACTTATCCTGAGTGATCAAACACTTATAAAATCTTGAAAAATAATAGCGAACACTAAGGAACGGTATGATCCACAGTCTGTTTATGGATAATTGACGTCATAATAGAAATAGCCAATCACGTTCGTTTTTAGTCACGTGACAGCTGCATATAAAAACCTAATTTTCTTAGACGGATTTTGTTTAAATAATGCAATATTTTTATCTCGCGTTATTACAAATCGCTCCAAAAAAATTATATTAAGACTGATGACATAAAAGAAATGTATATTTTTAATACAGTCAAATAGCCTATTCCCCCCCATTACAAAGCTTCATACATACATACCTACGTCTATATCCTTTACTGAGTAGACAGAGCCAACAGTTTCTAAAAGACTGATAGGCCACAGTCAGGTGTACGGCTTTATGATAGGATTGAGATTCAAATAGAGACGCGTAACTAGAAAAAACTTGCAGAAAGCTCAAGTTTATAGCTTTTCCCTTGATTGACTTTTACAATCTGCACGGGAACAGAGCTGTCACAGACTATATTTTTTCAAAGCTTACCTGAAATATAACAACTCTGCCGCCTTTATCTCCTGTCGCGAGAAGTTCTCCATCATGGTTGAACTCTACGCACGATATGAGGTCGGCCTCTGTGACGTCATCTTCCAAAGTGCCCTTCACCTGACTAAAACACCACGTCGTCTCGCCACCATTGCCTGAAAGTGTACAAGTCCCATATTTGAATTAGAAAGTAATAAAAAAAGTATGAGAAAAAGAATTATTAGTAGAGTCTCAAGTTTAATCGTGGGTAAAAACAATATTTCGGAATTAACATAAATTTTTTTAGTCAGATGTTTACATACATATATTTATAATGTATTTTGTATGTATTTTATGTATCTTGTATGTATTTATGTATTTTGTTTGTAAGGTATGTATTTTGCAGTATGCATGTGCACTTTATCACACCACCAACTCAAAGTTTTCAGTTTGGTCAGCTGGTAGACTGATAGAGAATGCCAAACGGCATCAAGTCCGCCCTTTGTACATTTTTTCTGCAATAGTTTAAAATAAATAAATATTTTTAAATATGTAATTGGTCAAATTTTGGTTAACACCATATTTTTATGTGAGCATATTTTCTTGTGTATATAGAAAGCGGCGACTAAAAAAGCCTACACACTAGGACAAAAGCCCTTCTAAGTATATCTATTTCAACATTTCATGTTTTGTCTCATAATTCTTCTATTTTATGTGACAAGTTAAGCCTGCTGGGCTATTTTTAGTTACGAACAAAAAGACACTTGTAATCTTTTGTTTTATCATAGATTTAGATAATAAAGATAAAATATTGAACTAGAATATTAGAAACAAAATATTACTTCATGCATTTTTTAATGAAGTAAGTTAGGTACCTAGTGAAATGTAGGAACTAAATCAATATTGAAAAATATATCAAAATTTTAAGAAATAATATTGGCACTAGGACTGTGGTTCTATGATGTGTGTTAAAATTAACAAAAGGTAACTAGTGAAACTTCAAAAGGTACATTTATGAAAACTAGAAAATATAAAAATGTATTATTTCAAAAATTAAAAAAGAATGCCCGAGTTTTTTCATTTGCAAATGCACATCATATCAGAGGTAATTTGTATATAAAGAGTTTTAATTATGCAAAAGCTGACAGTATATTAATAATAATCATGCCATTATCAAAAGAGTTGGAAAATAAAATTACCTACCTTGTAAAGTTAGTAACAACCTAATTAAAAAGAAATATAGTAATAAAAGTTTTTTAAAAGACGAAAATATTATTCCCAATCTTAGCACCCGCAACGGTCATAAAAAATAAATTCATTTTAGTTCAAGGGTTTCTTAACTTATTTGCAGTATCTTAAAAAAAAAATACTTAAAGTAAAACCTTAGAATTCTACTGATTTGTTTTTTGTTGCATCACAATTTAAGAGTAAAATTTAAAAAACAATCCAATTACTAGCAAAACCTAAGTTCTGCAGCAGTGGCAACAATATAAAATTTGCAAAACAAATGATGTTCCGATTCATACGTACAATCACAGACTGTATTCCAATGCAAACGGCAAGAATTGTGTCTCCAATTAGCAAAATTATCTTGAATTCGGATCCGGTGATTTGAATACCATGGCACTTCCCGTTTCTTTAGCATTCTAACATTTATCCGCTAAATTGAGAACCAATTAACATTGTAAATTCAAAATTAGAACTAACATGCACATGTTTCCACAAACAGGTCTGCATTAGGAATGATGACAAAAAGCCCTTTAGGAACCTGTTTTTTATTAGTGAATAGTAACTTTATACTTCTGAATAAAGAACAAGGAAATTTAATATCCCATATTATGCCTGGCTTGGTTGAAACAATGACAAAAGGAACAAAAGATTCTATACATGGTGATTTAAAATAAAGAGACCAAAGATTATATAAATACAGGCATAATGTTGTGAGCTCACTTGACAAACATCTATAGATAAAACTAGACAGATTGTAATTCTCTGCTAAATTGACCTATAAAATAAATTAACTTTATTGCTGCATCAAAGTTTATCAATATGTCTTTAATATATTGTAAATAAGTCAAATGAAAGGAACATTTTTGAAATAGAATTAAACAGCTCTAATCTAATGCAAACTGAGATATTGATAACAAAAAGATACAGAGTACTACAGAGGCCCTATGACTTGATTAGAGGATTGCATTTTTATTATGTAAACTTTTTGAACGATTTTATCCAATGAAATGATTCCTCTTTATACTACATGAATAATTGTATTATTCTTACAGTTTATGTTCAAGAATTGAGATAACTATATTATACTTTTTCTTTCATCATCATTGTCATTCTCAAGTTGATATTTAGACATTTTAAACAACATTCACATTATTTTTTGTAAGAGGTTGTAAGTTAAAGTACTATTTAAAGTAAATGCCTAAAGTACTGTTTTGAATACTGTTTACAAAATGACAAGCAGCTTGACCAAAAGTGCAATGTTAAATATGACAAGTTGTGAACGTTACAACAAAAGTGCCTACCTACAAAAAAAATGTTGCACCTGCTTCTAACCTCATTTTATGCAATATTCCTTACATAATGATATTCAAACGCGAAATATATAAGAAATCTTCTGCAAACACACTGCTGTAAGCAAATATCTACGTCAATCGTTTATTACAACGAAGGCGACCTTCATAATCAACAATTGCAATCATCTGATATCACAAAAACATTGCGAATGATATTCGCCCGCATTCGTAAGGAATATAAATCATTACCAAGAATAATTAATACCAGGAGACCGTTGCGAGAGCTCTTTATTAGCCAATTTATCAGTGTAACTTAGAAATCACCGAGCAAAAGGTTAAATGTATCGGCGTAAGTGATACCCAAACACTTCAAATACAAGCGATCACAGTATGTAAACACTAAATACTGTTAACCACACTATAGACAATAACATTGCATTTACCGTCTGAGTTCGAACGATAAAACATCTTCGAAATATTGCGATTCCCAAATCCGATTTCGCCCTTGACTAGCGGGCGCTAAAAGTCACCACTTACCGGCCATGACAAAGCCCAGCACAAAAACTTTAAGAAGTTCGATAGTTTTAGTTCACAATCACTTCAGTGTTTTGCTAAAACATGACACAGATTTCCCGATGAAAATAGATTAAAATCATTTCAACATTACATCGGTAAAAAGCAATGGCGCTCAGAAATACATACAAATAATTACTGCAGGGTTCGGTGTTGCCACCGAAAAATACAAAATCTACCATAGAAATTCTGCATCTGCCAACGCTGCTATAGGAAAAGGAGTGTAATGTTATAATGGATTCAATTATGTACTGTACCAAAATTTGAAGTGTAGTTTATTGCTTATCGTCTAATACTTTAAATTGTTCTCCTATCCAAGTGATCTATAATTATTAAAGAAATTTACTCAGAAAGAAGATAAATTACAAGCAATGCCTATCATTAAGCAATATATTTTCTAACATTTGTTAACTAGCTTTTATCTATAGAGTAAAGCGAAATAAAGGTTTCCAGTTGTGCTCTAAGAGTTGTACCCTCCGATGCGGAAAATGAAATCAGTTAGATTCATACATTCGGAGCTGCCTTACTAATCAAAAGTGCATAATTCCTCAAACGTCAATAAGGCAAACATCTAATCTCTCTTCATTCTTTCGTTTTATTAAGGAGAAAGTAAAGAACAATAAGTCAGAAATGCCCTATTAACTATCATGAATAGACGCACAGGGAGCTATCCACTAACGTTAATAAAGGATCATATTATATCGCAACAGGGCTTTTAAAAATGTATGCAAACTGGATTTAAAATACGTGTTTTTTCACGTTTGTTTTATTTACTGTTTAGAGATCGAGGGCGAACCAAACGGTTTTGCGGATACAATTATACAGACGACAGAAATTCTAAAAATCACATTTTGAGCTTCTGCTGGTCTTAAAATACAGATCCGGTATGGAATTTTTTCCAATGTCTTTCAAATACAGACTTAGGACAGTTGCTATTTTATTAAATGTAGAGATTACCATTCTACCATTTAGTAGGATTTTTGTTTACATATAGCAACACTGAACCATGAAATGTCAAAAATGACGTTATTTATCCCGCAAACAAAAACGCTTGACAAATAAATGCGCAGAATGTGCTGCCATCTTTTGAAACAATGTTAAAACATGGACGTGTTTTGCGTCTCTTTAGTTTAGAAAGATATTTTTTTTTATTTGATAAGTTTGATAAAATAATTTCTAATTAAATTGACTTCTTTAATAGTTTGGTTTTAAATAAATGAACTGTAGTTATTGCTGAATATTATATAAGTACCTAATCACAACAATGGCATTTGTTTGATATTTTTGATGGCGGTTGTTTTGAAGTTTCGACAGTGTCAATGCAAGCTTTGTTTTGTTGATCAAGCGCAATTATAAAAATAAATCTAATTTTATATCAAACTAATTTCAGTTTACTAATTTTTTACAGGATTAAGTGCTATATACTGCAACATTCGAAAATGAGTGCGGATATGTATGACAGTGTTAGTAAATTTTTATCACTTCTATCTATTCTCTTCATCCCTACCGTAAAGGCAATAGGCACAGGCTAAGACTTGTATATGATATTGTTTTTAATCTTAATTTACATTTAAAATCACTTGCGTTGTTAACGAACAGACAACACATAGCCGAAACTAGTGAGGCTTAATTATTTCTACGTGATTAGGGGGATAACGGGTAAGTTCAAAGTTGCTGGCAAATGCAAGTAGGTACCTTACTAGGTAAATATTTCTTAGTGCACTGGCTAACTTTTGGCTTAGTGGTCTTGTCTATAAAATAAATGTGTCAATAGTTTGTTGAAATAGTGTCAGTAGAAATAGCATTCGGAAGTGTGGTCTGCACATACTCAGTAGATTTACCTATGCGTTACAGAACTCCCGGGGCCGACACAAGGTCCTTTTAGAATGTTAATTACCGGACGTGTAATTTTCCCCCGCTCTTACCACTTTTGTTCCCGTGGTCGAAAATGATGCTCAGCTTCTGAAGGCTGTTTTGGCGAGCTTCGGCAAACAGCCTCCTTTTGGTCTTCGGCGAGGGCTGCGTGGCCAACGGAGACACCACCATGGTTGTAGTAGCCATCATCTTATTGCCCCATCACCAACCTATTAACAAAATAATTGCATAAGTCCAGTTTCATTTTTACAACTTGACTTTCTAAGTCTCTGTGTTATTTAGTCCGTAACTGTACTTTTTTTTTAAACATTTGTACCCTGGGCCAGCTAACTCTCTCATTTTTTTATTGCTTTCACAACTGTGCTTCTAGGTTTGATCCCATGATGCCCTCAAAATGGCAATAAGGGCGCACGGATGCAATTAGGAATTAGGTGCCAGGAATCCCACATTCTCCCAGGTGCAGATAAAAACGATACAACCTCTTCGATAGCAAAAAAAGTTCCCCTTTTCGTTTATTTTTTCTCTTTCCATGTTGAAAAGCAGCTTTTTTTAAACTGACAACGCTGCTTCATGGAATAACAGCATTTTTTTTGGTTTGTTAGTCATCGGGGCTATTTAACGGAACCGAAAGGATAGGGAGAAGGAAAAAAGGAAAAAATATTTCAAGACTTTTTTTTTTCAAAAATTTAATTTTATCTATCGACAATGTAAATACATACCTTTTTAACTGTGTAATTCTATGTGAGAGGGGAAAAATAAAGATTTATTATTATTATACCTAAATTTGATATCTCTTCCAAAATTTGATATAAAAAATCTATCTTGGGTCTTGATTATTTTGCCTCTTTTCGTCTCGTTGTTCTACCATATATCTCTAACACGAATGTAATTATTATGTTACATTTGACGTCAATACGTGACGCGAAATACCAGTCTAAGTTAATGTCTCTAGTAAACAATAGGTATCACAACTAATGTTTTCATGGGAAAAAACGATTCGTGCATGTTTTTACCTCGAACATTTGTCGTCCTCTATGTTTTCAGTGCAATTTCCTCTCGATGTATAAGCGATTTCGTGAATATTATTTGTCGGCATATTAGAACGGTGGGAACAGTGATTATTAAAAAAGAACAACGTATAAAGTGGTTAAAATGTGAAGTGTTAGAAACATATATTATCCACTTAAAGTACCTAGTATGATTCTCGCGACTGTTTATAGCCCTATCCAATGACAGCAGTGTATTAAACATTAACTATACATTATATTAAATCAAATTTTGCAAATAACAGAAGGCTATTGAACTTGGTCCTTCGATCCGGATCGTCTTGACCCATATTTCCTGAAGAACAGTGGTGATTTAATGAGACGCATTGTTTGCCAGACGTCTGACATTGAGTTGATCGATCACATATCTTGGGAAAGTTCCGAAGAAATTGTAATCTTTATTTATGGATCCACTGGTGTCGTGTTTCATGATTGGATAAGATTTGAAACATTATGGGAATAAGAGATAACCGCCGAGTCTGAAATCAGTTTAGAGTTCAGTGAGCCCTTCTTCGCAAAGACCAGGGAATCTCCCCGATTTTGTTATATTTCCTTGTTTTTTTAGCCAAAATAAACCATCATCATGGGACAACTAAAATGCCAAGAAAGTGGGTTATGTCCGCAGAGAATATCGCTCACATTTCGTCCATTACAGTTCATTGTCACCCGGTACTCTTGCACGGAGATATGTTTCAAATCGGACGAGTGAATATTTTATTTATTTGTTTATTTTTTATTGTAACATTAACTAACAGTTACCATTGGGTCACGTAGAGAATCTCTGTGTGGGGTGATAATAAATAATGTATAATAAACAAACTATATTATAAATACCATAAACCTATTCACATTAGATTGCCTAAAGGGCATTACTATAAATGCGGGAAATTTTTAAGCGAAGACATGGATTTATAGTTTTAATAATACAGACAGAGTCTATTACCTCATGAAAAATATCTATGTATACACCCACTGAGACGTGCTAATGTTCTGACCTGCATGTCACAAAACTAACACAAAAAATTCGGTGTTTTCATTACTGCCTTCGGTACAGTTTTTTATAATCAATCTATTCAGGATATTCATCTACCCGCTCTATCATTAAGCCAAGCAGCTGAACGAGGCTTTTGAGTATTTTCAAGACTGTTAGCTCTGTCTACCCCGCAAGGGATATAAACGTGATTATATATATGTATGTATGCTCGCTCTTATACTCGCCCATTGTGTCCTCTAAATATGGACTAATCGTTTAGTGTCATAATAAAACTGTATTTGAGGTAAATTATACTATTAACTACGGTGAAAGTTAAAGCTGGTTTTATATCCCTCATAAGGTGACCTATTTTATCAGTTTGGTGAAAAAATCGAGCATATTGTGCTCATATCATTGATAAAACCACGATAGGTACATAATAATCCTGCACATAATGTAGGTATAAATGGTATAATCCTGTGTTTTAAATGCAACGATTACTATAATTACTACGATTTATTTTTATTCTCTTTCTTTTTCAATTAATCGTTATTATTTTCAAAATGTTGAATTTATGGTTTAACGTATGTTTGTATCCAATTATTGTCTCTACATCCTACATATACAATATATATCCTACAACCAGCAACAACCCAAATATATGTATTTGTTTGAGTGTTGTATCTGTCTGTAGGTACTTTTAATTAGTTCATTTATTTCTGTATTATTGTGTGCTTGCAACAGTGTATGACATCAATTGGAACCGACTAAAACTGACTTATACTGATTTATATTGATTCCTTTGTTAGTTAAGAATGATACCTATGTATGATAGATATACATATGTAGAATTCTTGAGTACAGTTTAAAACAATTATAAAAAAGTGTATAGGAAATCTATCTAACGCGCGAACAAGCAATGGCTTCAGTATACCTACACCTTAACAGCCAAATGTTACAAATATGTAGTATCTATCAAGGGTCAGGTCAAGAGTACCCGAAACCACTGAGCTTGCATGAAGAGAGTTATGAATGTAGATGAAGCGAAGGAAGTATGCAGAGATCATGGCAAGTCGAAATATGTAGTCTCTGCCTATCCCTCCGGGAAAGAGGCGTGATTTTATGTATGTATTTTATGTATAGTATCTATCATATTGTTGTAGGTAGGTACTTAATTATTTTGCAACTGTATTATTAGTATTTGATTGTTAATCAATCAATAAATACTAAATGAATTGTTGTCTTTTCACAATAAGTTGTTTCTTATTGTGAAAAGACAACAATTCATTTAAACTATCAGTTTAGAGTCACGATGGCAAAAAGTTACCGAGATCAAATCTCATCGGCCATTTCCAATCTGCTCAGAAAAAAAAATGGTTGACACATAAATAATGTTTTTTTTCGCCACCAGACGTCGTGGATACTATCTACCTATGAGATTTTCATGGTTTAGTAATTGGCCATAAATACTTACATAGACACACTGTGGACAGTAAATAACGCGTATCATGAGTAAAATGAAAGGGAGTGGTTTTATTTCCTGTATCAAAGCAAACATTGGCTCGGTACACAATTGTTTTGGGTGTGGTTAGTTGTCCATTGTCGTTTGATCACGACGCGGAAACCATCTTTTGTTTTTTTACGACCTACGAAAAAACATCGCACCTCTCTCCCTTATAGTAGAAATAGTCAAAGACTATGTCCATATTTTTACGTCAGATCTTTGCATAAGTACTTCTTTCGCTTCATTCGTATTCATTACTTTAATTGTAATCCCTAAACAAAAGAACACCTATCAGAAAAAGTAAAGAATGAATGACCAATATTTAGCACATTTTTATCATTTACGGAGAAGACAGAGCCAACAGTCTTGAAAATACCACGTCATAAAACACCTAAAGAAGGCACCAAACCTTTAATATTTCGCAAATATTTTCAGACAAAGAAAGGTGAAAAGGTTTCCAAGTATTCCTTTTGTTATATAACGAAACCTTTATACAAATATACATCCGCTACAAAGGGCTCAGTATCTAAATAATAAGATTTTCCCTTGTTAAAATATCTTGTATTTCTAAACCCTATAATGGCTTTGAAGTTCAATATGAGGGTTAAACGTGGACCTTGACTTCTTATAATTTAACTTTACTTATTATATAAATTATTAAATATAACATATTATAATATTACTAAAAGCTATCGAAATTCAATTTCATTTTACTATTTTGATTTTTTCATAAAATATACCTACCCACAATATTCAAATTTTCATTCCGGACCCAAGGTTCCCTTGAACGACAACCCTAGGGGTGCTATGAGAACTTTAATACAGACACTTGGCACCCCCAGGCCAAATCTTTACAACAATATACCAGTGGTATCACAAGTTAAATTTTTGTCGTAATGAAAACTTTAGAATCAGTGCGTATTTTTTTATTTCAGAAATCTGACGACCAACTAACAAAAGAACGAGGGATATGCATGGAGAGTAAGTACTCTTATTTTGTTCATGATTGAAAAATATCAACCTCCCATGTAACCTATAAAGAGATAGGCTTATAAACTTGGTTATTTTAGGCGATGGGCTAGCATCCTGTCACTAATTGAATCTCAATTCTATCGTTAAGCCAAACAGCTGAACGTGGCATATCAGTCTTAAGACTGTTGGATTTGTCTACCTCGCAAGGGATAAAGACGTGATAATATATATGTATGTGATATGTAACCTATAGGTATGCGGGATGGTACACTGATGGGCTACGACTAATACTTATCTACTGTAGTAAGAGTAGTGATGATTCATGCTCGGCCATCACCACAACCAAAGAAAAGACCTTCCGAATACCCATTTATATTAGACGCACCGACCACATTACCGTACTCACTCCTGGATTATGATGGAAGGCGAAAGACCTTGGCCCTTCCCTATGGAATACGAGACCGGGACAAATGCCGAGAGTATGATTAAATTATGAACGCACAGAAAAATTTGAATGAAAAATACAATATAACCACTTTTATAAGTTACACCATGTTACACCGATACCTGCGCAGAAGTCTAATTTTTGTATGGCGTAAAAATATTTGAGCGGTAGAGCCTATAGGAGCGCGCCATTCGAACTTGCAAACTGGAAATCTCCGCCATTGTACATTTACATTTTGTTTTTGCATTTTAAGTTTAATGTACTTGTAATAAAGTCGTTTTATTATTGAGTTTTTATTCGGTTTAATTATACGGTAACCTACCGTATAATTGAACCGATATATGCTTTGGACATATTCGACCGAATATGTCCAAAGCATATAAAAGTGTACCTAAGTCCTAATGATTTCAGCCAACTGTGATGTTCGTAAATACTTCAACGTCCTGAGGGAATGCCAGAAACGGCTGGAGAAGAAGCCGTACACTGCGGAGACCTGTCACCAAGAGACTGTGGACCTCATCGAAGCCATCGACCATTGCGTCGCTGATAAGGCGTTCGTCAAGTTCGCTTGATACTGATCCTTTAATGGATCAAGACTGGCAATTTGAATCTCGAAGCAGAATCTATGGTTTTAATTAAAAAAGTGAATGGTTTTTAATATTTGTTTTATTGGTGTATTTTGCCCTGATTGGTACTTGGTATTAATGTTTGATCAAGAGGAAATTTATTTTTATTCTACACCTTTCGTAAACCATTATCATAAGCAAATAAAGATTCTATTCTATTTCTTTGGGACAAGCCTTGTGACACAATCTGAGAGATGGATCTCTTAGGCCTTGCGACCTATCAGACATTCAGGGGTGATTGAAATTCAGGTATTTATAGAGATGTGGTTTGAGATCCATTCTGCCCTGTCAGCGGGAGATCCTAACACAGCTTGAATCAAAATTTGCCTATTTACTTTTGTCCTGATAAGGAATCTATGAAAATGTGAGGAAATATCATTAGCTGCAATTCGGAAGCCAGAAGAATTGGAATGAAAGTTTAAAAAAATATTTTATTGGAGCATATATCATCTCCGACATAATCCCAGGAGAATTGGTAACCGTAATCATGTCCTACTCCATGAATGGAGTGGGCATTATGAATTAGCCCTGATTTACAAACTTCATGGGCACCAATGCGTCAAAACTTATAAGAAAGTAAGGATCCCATCAATCTACGACGGCTAATTGAACTTTTGACTGATGACTCAAGTTGAGCCGATGGCATACAACTAATTACAGCGTGGCATCATGGTACCGAGTATCTTTAATTGAATGAGTCTGTATCATCAGAATTAATATTATTTTTACACTTTTTTAGTAGACTAGCTTTTGGCATAGCTTCTTTTGCGTAAAGTAGTCCTAAATCATATAATGTTCAAAAGTATGGCAAGAGTTAATAAGATTTATCAATATAGGAATTAATATCTATAATACTTATATATAAAAATACGAAGAAGAAATTTAAATTTAATTTGGGGATTTTTAAGACAAGAATTAATAGCCACTATGAGCTTGCATACACCCTGCCTTAGGCCTCATCTTACATACCACCAAGCGGATTGAGGTGAAACGCACTCAAATCTATTCTAAAAAAAATATTATTATTAGGAGGCTTCGATAAGAGAGGCATTCCTGTGAGAACTGAAATTAACGTTATACCTACGCGGGGTAGAGCCGGTCATTTAGCTGAATTCTCTTTCGGCTATCTAGGAAACTTGCTTTCATGTCATTATATGGGAATTGTCTTTTAGCGAAAAGGTAATTCTGATAGAGATTCGGATAATGCTATCCTTCTTATAAGATTGTGTAACAGTAAAAAACACAGTAATAAATAAATAAAGTCAGCCTCGCTCCGCATTTCCCCGGTCTCATACGACCCATTATCCTTGAGATGAGGATGCCGGGCGATCCTCGACGCTCATAAAAAATAAGGGCAGAATCTAGAAAGAAGGTTTTTCTTAGGTTTCATCTTTATCTAGAATAAATAATTTTGCATTGGAAAAAGGCACACGAAGATTTATGTTTTTTTTTTGCAACGAATAAACTGAATAACTATTGTACTGCCACGTATCTACTTTTTCCTGTATATTCCCACGGAAGCCAAGCCCTGCGCAATAGCTTTGTTTTCGTACAAAAAATAATGGTTTAATCAAAATTCATTGACCTTGTTTTTTGTACAAATATTTTTGGACTTCTAAAAAGTTTTTATTAATTACAAATTTTTATACTGGCTCAGTGGATTCCGGTAATATTAAAGGGCCTAATGAAAACCAAATGAAAAAAGAAGGATACTTCAGCAGGGGAGAAGCGAATTACTTCTAGTTGATGATTTTAAGTTCGTGCCATTCGGATTTAAATGAATAAGGCAGACAAACCTACGGGCAGGTAGTAAATAATATTAACCAAGCAGTGACGTCTGTTACACCGTCACGTGCCATAAATTATAATGTTAACGTAATCAAAAACAGGTTTATCTGACCGAAGTATCTGACCCGCTCCTGACATTTCATTTATGAACGCAATAAGATAGACTGGATCCGTAGAATTTTCCAAACTCGTGTCCGAATATCTTGTCTTTTTTTTAAGGTTGTATATTTCAACTCGTAATATTACGTTAAATCATCCAGTTTACTGAATAATTAAGGCTAAGTTTACTAAATGATCTAAGCATGTTACAAATGAACAAAATACTAGCAGCTTCGCCCGTGGTACCGTAGCAATAGGTATAATGTCATGGTGGTTCACTATTTCCGAGGATTAATCCCTACAAACAAACAAGCAATCAATTTAAATTACAAACCTTTACCGCTCTTTTCAAAATGAGTATAGGTACCTACCTAAGTTTTCAATACGAAATGTTACTTAGAAGTGGCATTTGGCATCATTTTTCTTTCTTAAAGAATGCAAAAAAAAAATACTTCTAGTTAGAATACAACCAATTTGCACGATATTAAGAATAAGATACGATTTAAGAGTAGAATATAATTTGAGCTGGACCATAGCGTCTCAGCGATAAATCGTTTGATAATAAAAGTGGACGTTTTGCTGGACAATAGCGTGTCCGCGATAAATCGTAAATCGTTTAACCTTGTAGCTTCCTGATGAGAGCCCGACCTCGCACCAAGGAAGGTGAAGGTCAAGAACGCGTGCGCAATGAGGCCATCTTCAATTGGACATCTAGTGATAGTGGCGACCACAAAAATTGTAAACATTTGGCACAGTCAACGACGAATAAAGGGTCGGAAAATTTAAAATCTATGTATAATGAGCATTATGTTTCTCAATAAATACCGAACGATAGCAGCAAATAATATTTTGAAGAACTCGAAATTCTCGTGAACTTTAATAAAATCACACATTGATTACAGGCCGAAAACATATCGTAACATTCGATAAATTTTTGACCTTGCCAATGACGGGTCAATGGGTCGAATAAAATCACCTCTGAATAATTGTAAATTGGGTAGGGATGTAATTTTTTTATTTTGTATTTTACAATTGTTATTTTTTTTTTAATCATGTTAGTAGGAGCAGTTACATAAGTATATTCTGTAGTAAAGTCCGGCTTTCAAAAGCAAGGTCGCCAGGGCATTGACCTTGGTCATACACAATCCATATGTTTACAATATGCATGGTATCGGTATAGGTACCTCTGGGTAAACCTAACAGATAAAATCTACCTACCTAGAGGTGGCTGCGCTCATTGATAGGCTATGAATACATAAAATCACGCCTCTTTCCCGGAGGGGTACGCAGAGACTACCTCCTTCCACTTGCCACGATCTCTGCATACTTCCTTCGCTTCATCCACATTCATAACTCTCTTCATGCAAACTCGGCGGTTTCGGGTACTTTTGACCTGACCCTTTACCAGGACGTCCTTAATTTGATCAAGATAAGTTCGTCTAGGTCTTCCCACTCTGACCTTTCCCTCCACACTCTCCTTGTATATGTGCTTAGTCAACCCGCTAAGAATACCGTAATAAATATAGGTACTACCTATAGTATAGTATGTAATTATTCATATGCTTCCTGGCTATAATCCCGGTTGCATCCCCACCACTCTGGAGAGGAGCCCGGGGTAAGCCCTTTACCATGGATCCTGGATTAGGTGAGCCAGGTTTTAACACGAAGCGACTCCTGTCTGATCTCCGCAACCTTTGCAGGAGAACCAAACCCGTATTGGATCATCACACATCCAGTTGCCTGAATGTGTAAGTTACCTCACGATGTTTTTCCTCACTGTAAGAGCATCGGTTAGTATTCAAACTAATGGCGACAGGGCGAGGTAGGATTCGAACTTGTGCCTTAATGCACATTGCACACTTTAACCAACACCTTACCGATTCGACCATCAACGCTCTAATAGAAAGTACGTATAGTAAGTACTATTAATTACGATATTCTATAGGTATGTACTAAGAAAAATTATCTTAGTAAGAAAAAATACCTATGTAGTATGTATATTAAGTCACGTTAATGAGATAAATAGTAATCACTGCATAGTATAAAACAAAGTCGCTATTTTAGTCTGTTTGTCTGTATGCTTACATCTTTAAAATTACGCAACGGATTTTGATGCGGTTTTTTGTAACAGGTAGAGTGATTCAAGAGGAAAGTTTTTATGTACTTATAATAACTTTTATAATTTTGCACCCGTGCGAAGCCGGGGCGGGTCGCTAGTTAAGTATATATTTTGTTTAAGAATGTAAATTCGGTATTTTTTCAAGAAATTTTATGATACCAAGGAACTTAAATATTTTTTGGAGACGTAAATTTTTAAATAATGCAGATATTAAATAAATATTCGTAAGTATCCTTTTTTCCGAAACCAATAAATCCGGCTCTTTCGAAGATTACTTCATTACAAACAGACAGTTATTTACTATAAAAAATAACACATACACGGTTTGGACTTTCGACTCACAATACAAGGAAATACAACTGAATGGTTTGAACCGACGAGAAAAAACGTGTGTCAAACAAAGGTCACTCATACCCATGGATAAAAAGATAATTATAAAAACTAACAAATCTGACTTTTTACCTCTTGATAATATTAGTATAGATTTATGATCGCTGTCCCGAACATCGATAGTTTTTCGCGCAATAGAAATGGGGCGTAGCGCGTGCCATGCTGCGGAGAGTTGTCACATAATAAACATTTAATGATGACGCCTCTTTCCCGAAGATTCGACGGAATCAGATTAACTTTTGCCACGATATCTGCATAGGTCAATCAATTTTTTAATGCATACTCGTCAGTTTTAGGGTAGGTACCTACTATATAATAATAGATATTTACCTTTTCTGCATCAATTCACGCAATACTTAAGCCAATTATGATGTAACACTATGAAAAGGATTTTCATGTATTATTTTTTTTTAAATACCGGGTCCTGTCTAAGCGATAGCGCCAACTTAGGAAATAAATTAAGTTATAGGTCATTTATTGAATTTCTCATTAAATTAATTGCTTATAAATGGGATTTGACTACGTGACGATGAGCGCGCGTGCACTGTTTTAAATTGTGTCCATTTAAAATAAATTAAGAAGCGATTAGTTATTATCGCGGGTTACATATATATTTAGGCGTCAGACGAGCCTCTTAATATACGGAAAATAAATGATTCACGTCGATCCATCTAAATCTTTAATAGGGGCACGTCTGATCGAATTATCCTGCCACTCAGTCTGTTTATGTACTCTAAAATTCGTGAAAGTATATTTTAAATATATAGAAAAATTATTACGATGTAGGTTTTACACGTTTACAAATTATTACTTGTAAACTAAATTATGAAATGTGATTGTAATTAAACTTTTTTTATGCAATCCCCAATCTCTTGGGAATCCCCAAGAGTTTGGGGATTGGGATGATCTCCAACCCCAAGAGACCTATTGGCCAGTGCCTCTTATTATAAAGTTCTTTAACAAAATTTAGCAACTATGAAAATTATTATGCGCGTGTCTTTTTTAATTTTCATAACAATTGAACGACTTATAATAAGAACTTAGGTATAACATTCTGATCAATTATATGTAACTTCTATATTTTTTGCCTGCAGTAAAAGACTATTATTATTAAAGATACAAGAAGAATGCTGTTTATTGTTATTATGGCCCGTTTTTTACCGGAACTTGGCAATCATTACACAAAGACCTATTTATTTTTACACGTCCTAGAATCTAACTAGACTGATTGACAGATGTATACCTAGGTAGTACGCAAGATCGCACATGCAATCAGATATAAAGACCTAAACACACAACGCAGAACTAGACTAGAATAAACAAATATGCTTTTACATAAGTACTTATACATATGTAAGTAGTTGGAATAGGTAAACTCAACTTCAGACATAAATGTGTACTGTATTTATATGCCTATAAGGAAAGAAAAGGCTTTATACGACAACGAACAAAAACATCTTAAATACATTAATTAGATAAAAATTGAGGAGTTTAAGAAAGAGAAGGAGAGATGACGGAAGGTCGTAAGATAAGCTGAGTCTGCCTTATGGTGACTTTCGATACTGACAAGGAACTGAATGTTTATCACTTGCGCTACGAAAAAGATTAGGCTATGCTGATGAACTAGACTCCAGTTTGTCAGCATCATGGCAAAATCGTTTTCTCTGGTAGCTATAGTAATAAATGAGTGTTAATGTCGTTTAGGCCTGATGCCTACAGCCTGCTTATTTCTCTAACTGCTCACAATGTAGTGTGTTCAGTGTGTTGGAACCTTAATGCCGTGTCGTCATGATTGCACTAGTGGAGGTCACGGGCCGTTCCACGTTTGTCCAGACGAGTTCTTGCTCCTAGTCATCGTTATAGTATAGGAGGCGACTAGTTTTTAAAAAGAAAATACTTAGCATTTGAAAGATTTATAAATTTTATTATGATACAGATTGAGCTGGACCACAAGTAAGTTCAAGATTTGTGTTATGTGCTACTACATACAATTCATCGGTTATATGTATGATTCTATTTTTGACACTAGTCATATAATGTTATTTTTTTAGTACCCGCTGCGTCAAAAGGGCCGTCAAATTATATTGATCGGGGCCGGTAGAAAAAATGAAGTCTGACCTTACGTACACATTCAACATTTCGTCGTGAAAGCGTTAACAGAGAGACTTGCGCAAACAAAAATAAAGCATTTATATTTTTTATAGATATAACAACCGTTGAAACAAAAATAATGTCGGTCTCCTGGACTAAAAATTCATCTTATATGGCAACTAATGCGACTAGAACCTTAATAGATATATCGTTGCTTGTACGGAAGTACTTACTGAAGGACGCCATAGAGGAAAAGGTTCTTGTCTCCATTTACGTATCTAAAAGTACCTGGTTACTACGATTTCAGAATGTTTGTTCTTCTGATGGAAGTCAACATTATGATAATCATAATCTAGCTGCGCCTCGGGGCTTCGCTTCCGTGAGAATTACGGACATTATGTTATTCTAGGTTTTATAACTACTCGTGTATTAAATTTCATCCAAATCCGTCTGGTATATTTTACGTGAGAGTTACAATCATACATCCACACCACACATGCGCACGTCCTTAGGTACCTACTTAAATAAATAAATATATACGGGACAAATTACACAGATTGAGTTAGTCTCGATGTAAGTTCGAAACTTGCGTTACGAGATGCTAACTCAACGATACAATATTCTATAATAAATACTGATATACTTACTTAGATAAACATTCAAAACCCAGGCCAATCAAAAAAAAATCATTTCTTGTTGGTAAAGTTTATAAGGATGTAGGTACCTGTTATGTAAATTCTTACAAACTTGCGCTTTAATATATGTATATTATTAGTAGGATAGTCATATTTTGTGTAAATCATCCAGCTGAGCGTAAGCTTTCTGTCTTTTGAGACTGTTGGCTCTATTTACCTCGTAAGGGAGAAAGAAGTAATTTAAGTATGTACTATATATGCACAATACGCTACTGATTGTGATAGCTGTGCCTGAGGAAACTGCGTTGATGTTAATATTGCTCTAACTTTGTGATCAAACAAAATTAGTTCACAACTATTCAAAAGGTCGGAAGAACGAGTGAGCAAGGAGTTGAGAAAACTTTGCAAGTTCATTAAACAAACTACGGAAAGAATTTGCATGACCATCCCATAAGAGCCGTCTGTTGGTGGTTTTCTGAGACTCCAAGGGTCAGGGTTCAGTCCGGTCATTATGAGAAAAAATATCTAATTGGCCCGGGTCTTTGATGATTATCTGAGTAGGTAAGCAAAATTTCCAGACTTAAAGCTAATGTGTGTATCACTGTAATGCAGCCGCTGCAGGTCATGAGCGCATCATTTCCTAAATACAATTTGAATGTAGAATCAAACATACATACATATGGTCACGTCTATATCCCATGCGGGGAAGACAGAGCCAACAGTCTTGAAGACTAAATGGCCACGTTCAGCTATTTGGCTTAATGATAGAATTGAGATTCAAATAGTGACAGGTTGCTAGCCCATCGCCTAAAAGAAGAATCCCAAGTTTATAAGCCTATCCCTTAGTCGCCTTTTACGACATCCATTGGAAAGACATGGAGTGATCCTATTCTTTTTTGAAAAATTTAAATTTTATTTTTTTATTTAAAAATTAGAAAAGATAACATTTCCTTCTATACGTATGTATAAAAAACGGGCCAAGTCAAAAGAGTTTAACATAATATTATTTAGTTTAATATGACTGTTGGCTCTGCTTACTCCGCAATTGATATAGACGTGACTATATGTGTGTAAGTGAGAGAGGACAGAATCGATGCCTCCGATTAACGGTACATAATGCAGTTTTGTTTATTAAAAAAACAAAAGCCAACAAACATTGGACAAAAACAATGAAGAGATGAGCTGTTTGCATTCTAAAACAAACATCAATTGAATAATGGCTGGTTACGACTAGATTGATCTGTTTTGAACCGGCACAAACCGGTAAATGCTTAATCGATGCAATTTTCATCGATTTCAGTAACAGGGACATTATTATTACCATTCTTGTAAAAGCTAGAACTGTAAATATTTAATGCATTATTACTAGGAATTCTTAAAACTCTGTCAATGTGTGCTGTCTATAGACACAGAATTTTTATTAATCTATACTAATATTATAAAGCTTGAAGAGTTGGTTTGTTTGTTTGAACGCGCTAATCTCAGGAACTACTGGTTCGAATTGAAAAAATATTTTGGCGTTGATAAGACCATTTATCGAGAAAGGCTTTAGGCTATATAACATCACGCTGCAACTATAAGGAGCAAAGAAGTTAGGGAAACTAACTTCTTAAAAGGTCTTATCAACGCCAAAATAATTTTTCAAAATGTGATGTGAAAAAAATATTCGTCCTTGAGGGCTTCAATAATGCCCAAAATAACTATTCCACGCGAACGAAGTTGCGGGCACAGCTAATCTAGTAATAAACCTATAAGTACTTTGTAAGTGAGAACACAAACGCAATTTTTCCGCTTTCTTATTCCTCTCTATGTTGTCGTGGTGTTAATTCCAGTTAGGTACTTCATAACTTCTCACGAGAGGAGAGGGTGGGCCTTATAACGATGATTTTGAATTGGTTAAATCAGTTTTTATTATTATAATACCTAAGCGATTCGCGTCCGTACCTGGATCTCTAATCTCTATCATCTTTGGCTGTTCTGAGTTGCACCCTTCACCAACATGCTTCGGATCCTGGAGTCCGCTTTCAGACATTTTTCCTTCCACTTTGTCCGGTTCGTCTTCAGTTTTAAGATCATTGGCACGCATATCATCTTTAGCGAACTGTCCGTCCGTATCTGGATCTTGGTTAAACTGCCTGTTGCCTTGATAATCAATTTTCCGATATTTTATCTCACCGCAAAGGATTTGTACCTGTATGTCCGTCACTTTTTTTTGGACATCTTCGAGCCACCGGTGCTTATTACCTCTAAATTGTTAAATTAAACTGAATGTCATCATTGCCATACAGCAAAACGCGGCCTTTCAGTCTTATCAAGACTATTGGCTGAGTATAGCTCCATAACGGATGCATACATAAAACACGCCTTTTTCCCGGAGGGGTAGACTACATTTTTCCATTTGCAACGATCTCTGCATACTTCTTTCGCTCTTTCTTTTCTTCATCTACAGATAAAGATAATTATTATACCGTATGTTGAATTGCTTGACGTTCTTTTCTCATATAACAATGTCCTTTCGCCGCCCGTGGCATACAAACCTACAAAAGTATAATGGCCTCACACAAGGCGATCTCCTTATACGTATTAAATATTATTATGCTGTTACATTAACGTGTACTTCTATGGTTTTACGGAATCAGATTGTATCGTATCTCACGGCTGTTTATCATGTCTTTATATTGTAAAGCATACTAATTACATCATCATGCTTCACTCTCATCAATCATACTTCGTATTATACTAGGTAATAATTATTTATGCCGTGTGATTGCCGACACTCAAAATTACCAGCATTTCATCTCTCACCATTTGCAGGTGTTACCATGGTACAATATAGCTTAGGTCCTGCATAGTTTGCGGAGGTCAGACGGAAGTCGCTTCATGTAAAAATCTGACTTACTTAATCCAGCGTCCGCAGCATAAGAGAGCAGTCACATGATTATTAAGCGCACCCCGGGCTCCTCTCCAGAGAGTAGAAGAATGTATTACATATAATATGTATTTACGTCAGAAGGGAGAAAATTATTGCTTCATTTGCTCTAATAAATCGTAGTTACTTTTAACATATTATATTCATACTGAAATTAAATTATTATTATTATACAAAATAATATGATAAAAAATTGTAAATACGCACAATTAATAAAAACTGTCATCGTCATCTTATGAAAATAAAAATTTAAATATCGGAAATCGGAAAATTAAAAATATTACTTACATGCCAGCATACGAATAAAAAAAATAACACAAAAAGTTTACAAACAATATCCACAAAACACTGGCCACTAAAATGTTGACACAAGTTTTACAACACTAATCACTTGAAAAATGGCGGGAAAATTTCGCTCGGAATATCAATTGTTTTCCTGCACATTAGACTCTCGCATTATCCGTGTTACCTATACGGATAACAATACAACAATGCTGTGTGTGAGTAAACAATTTTGTTGTGGTCTCGACTCGACGAGGTTATCATATCAGCATATTGAGCGCTGATAATGGTAACGACATCTAGTGACGACATTTGATAATTAAATCGTATGTGTATTTTTGGAGTTTTCATCTGTGATGTGAATAGAATATGGTGTAAGGATCTAATCATAGAAATCTGAAAGAGATATTTCGATTTCCATGGATGTACGATGTATGATTTGATTTTGTCATACCTATTTTATGAAGTATAGCGCACATCTGATTATTACCATTTATATTTCCACAACTCGCTTTTCAATAAACACGGTGTTAATTCTGTTGATTATTTTAGAAAATACCTTATTCACGTTAAAAATTTTGTTAGGTATATAGATTATTGTTAAACAGTGAAACAACAGAAAAAATTAAATCGTTTATTTAATTCGTTATAAATGATTACGAAAATACAATAAATAAAGTATTCAAAACTTACCAATTCTTATAAAATGAAAATACTGATTAAAATGACAATCTTAATACTAAACTCAGACGTCAAAATTAAAATGCAGTGGCCGCTTAGAGGCTTGAGCATGCAAAAATATTTAAAATCAATTTAGCCAAGCCTCGAAGTAAGTTCGAGACTTGTGTTACGAGCTACTAACTCAACGATACTAAATTTTATAATAAATACTTATATAGATAAACATCCAAGACCCAGGCCAATCAGAAAAGTTCTTTTCTCATCATGCCCTGGCCGGGATTCGAACCCGGGACCTCTGGTGTCACAGACAAGAGTACTACCGCTGCGCCACAGAGGCCGTAAGTGTTTCATCTTTGAGGAGCAGCTGGGATTTCTTCAGGTTTATTTTACAACCTACTTCACCTTTAAAATTTCACCCAGTGGCCAGTCCAGTGTATTGGTGTCCTTATTTAACCTTATCTCTACATAGGATTCAACCGTGTAAACTACAGTAGAACTCCAATTATCCGAATTAATGGGGACCGGGACCCATTCGGATAATCAAATATTCGTATAATCGGTATTTTTTTTTTAAAAATTGCCATTGGAGATAATAAAAGATACTTTTTGATATTGCACTATCTTTTTATTGAATTAAATGAAAGAAACATGAAATTTTCACATGTTTTAAATATAAATAAAATGAACTTATGTACAAGTTTAGAAATAAAAATCATTGTTTTTTAAACATCTCCGTCAATGTAAGCTGTTTTGATTCGGATAATCGGCGATTCGGATAGTCGGAGTTCGGATAATTGGAGTTTTACTGTAGTAGGTATTTTTATATAATTACTTAGTCGAAATAATTAATGAATTTAAACATTGACAAAATCTTTTGATTGTCAAATTTTTTCGCCCGAGTAAAATATTTATCTATATAAACAGAAACGCTTGTAGGTATTTATTTTTCCACCCAGGTAAGATAACGGCAAAAAATTAAGTCAAAACGAACGCAAACTAATTACAAACAGTAGCGTTTATTGTTAAAAGGTTATACTTAGATACTCGTATATTGAAAAGTAATTTGTTGTTGTGTAACGGAAAATATAATTTTTTCTAATGATTGTTTCCGTTTAGTTAATGTTACACCTTTCACTATTCCTATTGTCTTGAATATACAATTCGTGGGTGTGTGATGATAAACAAATTAATCTACATATGAGATAGGAGATAGAAAAGAAGACCACTTACTAATGAAACCATAAGGTAGGTATACCTACTATATTTAGTCTTCATTATCAGTAAGAATTAGTACAAAACGTAGATTGAAACTAAATTACAACCAATAGGCCCCTCAAAATAAACTCTTATAACAACTAAACTAACTGGTTTTAAAACTAAATTCTAATCAGTTAATTAAGCATTTAATACCTATCACTTACATTTTTGGCATGAAACGATTGTTTTTAACCCTTTAACCGCCACACTTAATATTAGTTGTCGTGCCCCCAGCGCCAGGCACATTAAAACGATAAATAAATACCTACAACAAATAGAGATGTTCAGTAGTACCTACCTATAGGTATCGATATTTCTTCGAAAGGCACATGCGCCTTTTTCGAACACTTACTATGTTAGGTAAATATCGTAACAGATAGATAAAAAGCGTTACTTTGTAATTGATTGTAATTTTACTTCCAACATTGATAGGCACCTTGGTAACACAATGAAACAAAAGCATATAAAAAAAATATTGTTTTGAAAAGAATTACGTAATAAACTCATTTATTTCTACAGTAACAATTGCTGTATTTGTTTTATAATAAATGAGTTAATATAAACGGTAGTAGTTTATGTGGGTTTGGCGTTGGACATCAATTCACTTTTCCATAAATACTATCAATAATCCTTTAACTTTTAAGTCTTCTAATTATGAAACTTAAGTGTAATCAATAGTAATTAATTACTTCATCATCTATTTATCAAATAATGACACATATTTTTATATAATACAGAATTTATCAAACAAAAAGGCAGATTAAATTAGTAGTGATATTTGACCGTAAATATCCGTCCTTGGCGATTCGAGCACGAACATTTTTGGCGGATTAGTCCGTTCTTGGCGGTTAAAGGGTTAACAACCAATAATATATGGCACAATTTTAACATACAAAAAGGTCCATTAAAAGAGGAGTATAATCTTATACTAAACAGTCAAATCTTTTTTTTTTTTTTTCGTTTTTTCAAATGCTATAGAAAAAAGATAATTATCATTACTTACTACTAGTGTCCGACCGAAGGTCTATTTTTGGCCGAAGCCGAAGCCGAAGCCGATTAATCGGCTATCGCCACAACCTTCGGCCGAAGCCGAAGCCGAAGCCGAAGGTTTATATTCTCTCAGCACTCAGTAATTAATTTTGTTCAATATTGTCTACAAGCTACAATTAATGTTAAAATCATTTCAAAACCTCAATATTGAAGGTTTATATATTGACTGTCTCATATAGAAGTTGATGATATATCATAGAGGTGGTTGGTTTAGAGATAAACTAGCTGTTGCCCGCGACTTCGTCCGCGTAAATTTCGAGTTGAATTTTAATCATATAGTCAGATACAGACAGAAAAAAAATGTAAAAAAAAAATTCTCTATCCGTTTCAGTCAAAATATTAAATGTACAGAAAAAATATTTTTACCTTTTTATTATTATATGTAGTATTTTGATTTTCAGTTTTTTTACATAAAATACTCAAACAATACAAAAAAAAAATATTTTTAATAATAAAAAATATCTTGTAATTGTTGGGATTCGAACTTGGACCGCCAACTTCACAGTCTCACGTGGTAACCACTGGACCATCGAAGCCGTTGCGTTGGTGTCGAAATTAAAGGTCAAATTAAAGGTCATACATATGGTCACGTCTTTATCCCTTGCGGGGTAGACAGAGCCAACAGACTTGAAAAGACTGAATGGCCACGTTCAGCTATTTGACTTAATGATAGAATTGAGATTCAAAAAGTGATAGGTTGCTCGCCCATCGCCTAAAAAAGAATCCCAAGTTTGTAAGCCCATCCCTTAGTCGCCTTTCACTTATATTTATATGTTATAGGTATAATGCCGTCGTATAATGATAAATGACTTTGAATTTTTAATTTCGTAACTTATTTGCAGGCATACTGATGCCTTGAGTTCATTCAAATGTCGATAACTTTTTTTTTTGGGAACCGATTTTGATAAAACAAACTTTAAATGTTATTCTGAGTTAAAACAAAGCAATTGGTGAAAGTTTGAAGTAAATCGGTTTAGTACTTTCGGAGATAATCGTGATCATACATACAGACAGACAGACAAGAAATTAAAAAAAAATATTTTTGCTTTCTATTATTCATTCTAAGTGTCCCTCTATCCATTTCAGTCGAAAATACTAAATGTACAGACAAAATATTTTTACTGTTTTATTATATGTATAGATAAAAGTTTGTGATTTACCTACTGGTAAAAAATAATGATTTGATTTCTTACAAAAACACTCGTTTAAATACACGTATGGACTTGTTTTGATTTGACAGTGACTCCCCGCCGCCTCATGACTTTCGTAACAGTTCGTTCAATCTCGACGGTCGCTCGGACCTTCGGCGAAACCTTCGGCTTCGGCCGGATTTTGGGCCGAAGCCGAATGTTTCGCCGAAGGTGGATTTTTTGGCCGAAGGTGGCCGAAGCCGAAGCCGAAGCCGAAGCTTCGGTCGGACACTACTTACTACCTATATCAAGGTGATAAGCAAACAAAAATCAAACAAAAACCTCTAACAAAAAATGTCATTAAAATGCATAAATAGAAAAATATTCAAAAGATAACTGTCACATTATGGGAAATACGAACTTTTGGTTATAAATCTAGAGAATAAATAAAAAAAAATTAAAATTAATTGAACACTACAATACAATACACTAAGTATTGTTAGTTAAGCGAAAAGGCTCCATTTATTTTTTATACTTGCATACAGCATGTTTGGTCAAATACTATTTTAAATACCTGTTCCTTTTTGTGTATGTTGTTTCATACATATATAATGAAGATGCGCTAACCGTGAATAAAACAAATTAAAAGATAAACGAGCTTCACTTCTCATTCTGAAAATTAAATCATTTAATTATACCCTGTAGTACCTACTTAAAAACAAACTCACAAAAAACAAACGTCATGTCTCAATACTAAAATATAAATCACAACTATTGTGGAATGCACTTATCTTTATAAAAATCAATTTAACATATCAAATCAGGCACATTCTCTAGCCAATATTGAAATAAAAAAAAATTAAACTAACCCTGAACTTCTAATTTTAAATAATAAATTCATGCCATTGACAAATTAGGCACATTACCTTTTCTTTCCGGGCAATATAATAATCGAAAACCATAATCAATACCTAACCAAACAAAAACTCTAAAAAACCAAAATAAATATTTAATTTTCAATTTTAAAATGGTAGGTATGTTTCAGGCATATAACCATTTTTTTTTTGGCCAGTATTAACATTGAATAGAAACCCCGTTCGATAAACAAATTGTATCCAAACCAAAATCAGATATAAAACGAATTCATTCACGTCCATATCTGGCCGCACGTAATAAAGTTACGTTATTTAATAGTATAAGCAAGAAAGCCTCCGTACCGTCTGCTTGGCTCCTGCCCTGAAATATAAAGATTTACTTAAAATTTGCCTTATGTTCATGTCGCACGTATTATTAAAAATCTCAAATTTAATTTGCCAAATTATTATTTTTTACAGATACTTTGTGGAATGATTGAAACATGAATTAGTTTTAGCTTTTGGATAAATAAAATGTTTAAATCATTAATTATCTCTAAAATAAATCTCAATTTCATAATAGAGCCATCCAGATAAAAGCACTCTTCGAGTCAAGTGAGTGTTGACTTTGTCGACTCCAAAGGGATTATGACGTCATTAGAAAGACTTAAAGAGCTTGCATGAAGAGAGATGAAGCGAAAGAAGTATGCAGAGATCGTGGCAAATGGAAAGATGTAGTTCCGTCAACTCTTTCGGGAAACTGGCGTGATTTTATGTATGTACCAGCTATTGCCCGCGACTTCGTTCGCCGTATAATTTAACTAACAATTGTTCATCCTCTTTTAACCCCTTGTCCCCCATTTTTCAAAATAATGTACTTCCTCAGGATCAACTCCATTTATGTACGAAATGTCATAGAAATTCGGTGTAGGTTTAGGCGTGAAAACGTAACAGACAGACGGATAGAATCACTTTCGCCTTTTATTAGTATTAATGCATCAGATATTTACACGGATGTGGGGCAGATACTGCTGTAGCCTGGCTTCCATTGCTCTCTTCACTTCTTTGTGAGAAGTGCTGCAAAGGTGGTTGTTCATATCAGATTCCCCTATGGCCAAGTTGCAGTAGCCGCAGTGAAGGAAATTTGGTTGCATCTAAAAATGAGATTGAAATAAGAATTGATAGAACAAACTTGGGGAAGACGTCAAAAGTAAATAAAAATGGAGCAACACTTAACAAGACTGTTGGCTCTGTCTCCCTCTAGTTGGGATAAAGATTTGGATGTACTCCTCACAGCCCGGGAGCCCTATAAAAGCGCCTGGTCTTCACCTTTGGACTATCAGCTACACCTAGTTAAGTAGCTCACTATCCTCTAGGAACTCCTTGCCGGATCTCGTGTCTAAAGCTAAATCCACAACCTCTTTTTAACTTGTAAAACTAGTCCAAATAAAATTTGTCCTTGTTCTATCATTTTTTTTATTTATCTCTCATTTCTCTCACTTTTGTTTCACTTAAACGTTACACTAGTTTCTACGATTGCTTAAAATAAAACATGATCCTTTCTAGAAAGGAGTCTCTTAATGTAAATATTTTCATCATGGAAGTATACCAGGCTATAATGTCAACGAAAGGTTTTTTTACATTTAGCAAATTGCATCTGACCTTTGTGGGCCCAAACCCAATCATGGCTACACATCCAGTTACCTGAATGTGCAGGTTTCCTCACTATATTTTCCCTCACTGTAAGAGCATCCGTTTGCTCTCAAACTAATGTACATAACTCCTAAGAGAGTCATTGATATATTGCCGGGGTGGGATTTGAACCTTAACGCACAATACTTGGGCATTTCCACTGACGCTCTACAACTTATATTACCTTCCATCTATTGTCACTTGTTAATGTTCTGCGCGAAGATCACTTCCTGAATGTGGTAATTCAATCTGCTCTTACCTCTCTTATAAACTCGTCCGGAATCGAAGTCACGACCATAGTAGTATTCATCTTCTCCTGATGAGCATGCTCCATCTTGTGTATATCGGCGTCTTGTAAGCCGAAATTAGTTTGGCACAATTGACACCTCAGTATAGAGCCATACCTCGTATACATGAAAAAGCTCAAAAGATTCACGCAATATTTCAAATTTATCACCGCGTCCTCAAAACCTTTATTTTCGACCTGTTGAAATTCGTTAATGAATTCTTCCATTGGCACTTTGTTAGCGAATACGCCTAAAGCCTTTTCGGGAGTTATGCTCTTAGATTGAGATTGGCTCCGTACACGATTTTCGTGACCGCTACCCGTCACGTGACCTTTTAACTGCTTCAGAGAAACAGTCATACTTGCCTCACAAATTCCACAATGATACAGATTATTCTTAAATTCTAAGCCATGCTTTTTAGCGTATTCATTCATCTCATCATTCTTTACTTCGGCAACCACTTCCTCTTTATTCGTTAAAACAGGCTCTGAGAATAATGTAGTATTCTTTGTCTCATCTTTATAGGCGTTCAAATAAAATTTAACCTTTTTAAACTCCTCATGCTCTTTAATATGGTTAATAATAAAGTTATAATCAAATTCTAGATCTTCCGCACAATTTGTGCAATATACGACTTGGGAATCAAAATTGACGTAAATACCTCCTTTGATCAATTCAATTAACGACTTCAATATTTTGTCGCTACTGCTATTATCATCAATATTCTTAGTTTTATTATTTTCTCCATTTGATTCAGCCTCATCTTCAGACGATTCCTGACCCTCAATTTTATTTTCATTACTTTTGTTATAATTAGAATTATTTACCGTTGCTTCGAAACTAGATTTCCTTCTTGCCAAACGTTCCTTGTGCAATTTCAGCAATCTCATATGAAGTGCAGATGCAAGGTGTAATTTCTTTCCTTCTTTAACACCACTTTCGCACAGCAGACAATACTTACCGTCCAAATCAAAAATATAATCATCAGCATTAAGAACCTTACGGAATTTGTTATCAACGTCGTAAGGGTCTTGAGTCTCTGACTGTCCTTTAATAGCATTTTTTGTATCTTTCTTTATTTTTGGCTTTTCATTATCCTTTTTCATATCAGTTTGAGGTTTTTCCTTAATAGTTTCTTTAGAAGTATCAACAGCTTTTTTATAATTTTCGCCGACAGGTTCTGTTTTAACCTGGTCTTTAATATTTTCATTTTTATCTGAAGTATTATGTGTAATTATAATTTTACTTTCATCATATTTAATTTTATGCTCTGCAGAATTGAAATGAGATTGGGAGGCATCCTGAAGGAATTCATCATTACAAGTGAGACATTGTATATAACCATCATCAATCTGAAACATGCAATTAGTTTTGTTAGTGCATAATGTTTCACTTCACATACTTTTTATTCAAAATTATTGATGGAAATGTTATCAATTATGAAATGAATTATACACTTATTTAATACACATTTGACTTCTTTTAGGAGTTAACGACAGACGAATGCATGAACTGATTCCTGCGAATTCGTCAATGGCAACCAGTTTATACAAACCATACAGTGACCGCAATCAACCATTTTTTTCACGCAACTTCACCCGCGTTTAACTAAATTTTCTGTTGTTAAAGAATAACCTCTGTTTGGCCTTGAATAATAAAGTGTATGCATCAAAACCGATCTAGCAGCTAAGCCGTGTAAGTAAATAGATAAACAGACTTCCTCATATGGATTTAAATGACAAACAAATTCACTTATTACCTCCCTGTATATAGATTCGCCTTCACCAAACTCAATCTTGCTCTGAATCAATCTAATAATATGATCCTTTTCGCTCTTATGTATGTTTTCGACGACGAAATCCTTGCTACAAACTACGCAGGTTTGGCCTCTGAATCCATTCCATGCTTCCTCCGTGATAGAAATATTATCAAAGGCAATTATAGTGTTCCCGTCGCGTCTGAGGAGTTGTTGAGCTTTGGAAGTTATATGGTGAGAGTGAGTTATATGCAAACCGACTTTGCTGGAAGTGGAGAACAGCACATTGCAGAATTCACAATAATAGCCGCTTGGGACCTGGAAGGAAGGAAGAAAGAAGGAATGTTATTATGTATTGTTACTCTTCATACGTATCAATCACATCTTTATCCCTTACGGAGTAGATAGGAGCTGCGGTCTTGAAAATACTGAAAAGCCACGATCAGGTCGAGATTTAAATATTGACAAGCGCCAGCGCCCTTCGCCTAATAGAAAAATACTAGCTTCCATTGAAAATAATTACACAAATCTTATAATCATGTTATTACTACATAGTATAAAACAAAGTCGCTATTTTAGTCTGTTTGTCTGTATGCTTAAATCTTTAAAATTACGCAACGGATTATGATGCAGTTTTTTGTAACAGGTAGAGTGATTCAAGAGGAAGGTTTTTATGTATAACATTTATAATTTTGCACCCGTGCGAAGCCGGGGCGGGTCGCTAGTGTTCAACAAACTATGATTTCTAATAAGGGTAAGTCCCCAACTACATGAGTGAGTTGGCTGGAAGAGATTGCTTAGCGATAAGTCCGCCTTTGGTCAACTACATTTGTATTAATTACTAATAAAGATAATTTTTATTGTATTGTAATAACTTCAACACGCAATAATGTTATAATAATAAGCAAGGGATAGGATAAACTTGGGATTCTTCTTGTAGGCGATGAACTAGCAACCTGCCACTATTTGAATCTTAATTCTATCATTAACCTGAACAGCTGTATGTGACCTATCATATCATATCATATGTTTTATCTCTTTATAACATACTAGCTGTCCCGGCAAACGTTGTTTTTCCATATAAATAATTTTTGAGTAACTTCTAGAAAAAAAAATTAAGTGTAGACAACCCTTATCACTAAGAGATATGAAAAATAGATGTTGACCGATTCTCATGAAATTTTGTGGGCATATTGATGCCCACAAAATTTCATGAGAATCGGTCACGCCGTTTTGGAGGAATACGGGAACGAACTTTGTGACACGAGATATATATAAGATAACAAATAACGGATAAAGATATGTATGTATGTTATAATACCAAACAATTAATATTCACATATCACTGATTCCTGACCAAGTGTACTATTTTGATAGCACACTAAGTCTAAATTTCTTACTGAATAAGAGAGGTTTTAACATACGAACCTTCCTGATGCGGTCCCTTTCATAACCCTGAGTGTAAGGAGTGGCCTCCAAAGCCTTCCTGTGGACAGAGTTGGCTACGTGCAGGTCTGCGTCCTGGGAACTGCGGAGGTGGCACTCGCAAGGCAAGCAATAAAATTCTACGGCGCTCGTTATGATCCCGTTTCTCCATAATTTCCACAGCATTTTGGATCTGTTAAAGAAATATACTTCTTTAAGTTATGGCATGATGACAAAAGAGCGAAATGCTTCTAGCGAAGACCAGCGTCATGTCTCATACCATGGTCCAGGACCAGAACACATGCTGAGCGTAGACCATGTTAATGCATGATTTTATATTAATGTTAATAAGGAACATACATACATACATATAAACACGTCTATTTCCCTTGCGGGGTAGACAGAGCCAACAGACTTAAAAAGACTGATAGGCCACGCTCAGCTATTTGGCTTAATGATAGAATTGAGACTCAAATAGTGATAGGTTGCTAGCCCATCGCCTAAAAGAAGAATCTCAAGTTTATAAGCCTATCCCTTAGTCGCCTTTTACGACATTCATGGGAAAGATATGGAGTGGTCCTATTCTTTTTTCTATTAGTGCTGGGAACCACATGGCACTAATAGAAAAGAGATAATTAGGAATTGTGAAGTTATTTATACTTAAACTGTGTGACTAAAAAAAATAAATTTTATATTTCTTTCAAAAAAAGGTATTTTAATTTAACACGTCCTCAGTAAAGTTAAAGTTAAGCTTTAAATCCCAAAGAGAATTTAATTTTTTTTTAAATGTTATGGTTGTCAGCTCCATCTACCCCATAACAATAGAGATGTAATAACTTTAGTAGGTACACATGTGTGAAAATGATGTATTTTTATGTTTGTAACAAATATACTGAAAAATAACATTGGCTTAGTTCTTAGAAATTCCTACTTAATCCATGGCCCCACCAAGAGTTTTATTTTTTAATAAAGAACTTGTGTCGCTGGTACCATGTGTACTGCACTTCCGCCTATTAAGATCACTAAGTACTAAGTAAATACAATTTAATTAAAAAATAACTTAAAACAAAAATTACAATACAAAAGGCTCAAACTTATAGACTTAGGTATAGCTAAAAGAAACTTTTCCAGTCTTGGGAAAATAAAGTAAATTGATAATTGATCTCAACTAAGTTTTTTTCTTAAGATGTTGTAGGAAGCACCTCGAATTAATTACCTGGGTAAGAATCGAAAGAATATATCACTTAGAATAAAAAAAACAGGCATCTCTGAATTAAACTCTAAAAACACCCTGTATCCTCACACTTAAGATCAACTTGGCAAACATGTTCATCATATAAAGCAAACTCTTTGTCAACCAAGTAGAGGGGAGGGTACCCTTAAAAAACGGGCCTATTGAGTTTTCCTTGGAAAGAAACATTTTAGTTTACAAATTTATATTAACTATCTTTTCACAGAGTCGCAGGTTCACTGTCCTGGAGATTTTCAGTCAAGTAGATATGTATAGCCTTTATTACACCATTAAGGTTTTGTCTGTGTACAAAAGTGTAGGCTTCCGGCATGGGGGGGTCATGGGGGGTGTTACCCCCTCCCCACCCCTCTCCGGCGGTAGCCCGTTTCAAGAGTTTTACCCTGCTTACCTTGGTAGATACATGTTTATGTAGCAACTAATAATGTTTAAAAAAACACTAATGCATTCATTTCATGAATACAGTTTTAAATATTTTTTCTTACAGCACTTAATGGATGAAAGCAATTTTAAGTATCTACCTACCTACCTCCCAGAATTAGGTGCAGAACAGTCCTACCAACAAATTCAATCGCTTGAACCACTTCTTTCGAGGGTTTGCTATTATGACGTAGGTTTAACTTTGTTAACACAGGGTACAGCTAGTAGTAGGACGACGACGTACCTATTTATTATGCCCTTATTCGATAGGTATATAGGGTACCTATTCCAGTTTATTCAGTTCCAGATATAAGAAGGCATTTGACAAAAAAATTCAGACACTAGGTATTAAGGTATTTATAGGTGACTAGCGAAAGAACTCTCTTGACTTGAAGATACAAAAGGATTCATTAAAATTACTCAATACATATTTTATCACAAACACTGATCAGAAATTATACACGTGCAAAAAAACTTTTACTTACTTTCAAGCGCCAATTGAAAGATTGAATCGAACACAGAATGTGATGTGCCACAATTTACAAATCGCCGATTGCCTTTGTGAATTAAATTAAAGTAAACGAAATTCCTAAATAGCTACCCTCGCAAAATACAGGTTTATTTACATGTTTCTTCCAATACAATAGATAACATAGTAGTATGTACTACACATGAGAGGGGCCAACTGAAGGCCAACCGAAGTGAATTGACCTAACCAAACACGGAAATACTATCGGAAATAAATGGAAGTCCCGGCCAAAGAGAATATTAGGTATCACTTATTGACGTTATATCACTTAAATCTAATTATAAATACTGCTGTCTACGATTCTACTAGACCGTATATTTTGGAATTAAAATAAAAGAATGCGTTCTGCGTGGTGATGTAGGTACCTATATAACTACTACAGGCAGTCCCGGTCAAAATCTCAGGTCAAAATCAATGAAGAAAGTCAAAATCAATAAATACAGGAACAGCCATAGAGAAGTGAAATATATCGTCTACTCACATGGCAATTTGTAGTAACGACTAGTCAAAGACCAAATTGCACGTTTATATCCCTTTCTAGGTAGACAGATCCTTAAGATTGGAATGTTGGAAGGCCTCATTTAGCTATATCGTTTAGAGGTGCAACTGAGATTCACAAAGTAACAGGTTGCTAGCCCATCGCCAAATTGAAACAAATAATTTAATTATCAGAAGGAATTGTACTCACCTTTTTAGAAGGGAATGTGCCTTTAACACCATAATCCTGTATTGGGTGAGTCAGATATTTACACGAACCTTTTAGGAAGTGTGTGAAACTTTTTCACGTTCTCGGCGCTGTGGCCGCTATCACGGCGGACGGCCTCGGTGCTCGAACCGCTTGGTGCCTCGGCACCAAGCGGTAGGCAATGATACTATGTGGTTTTAGTTGAATCAAGCCCCAGATAACATATTGTAGCGGGAGCGATGATGATTCGGCTAGGCCGTCACCAAATTGAAGAACTTCCGTAAGGATAGGTGTTATGCTTGGGGAACCACGGCTCCGATAATGTTGAGTCTGAGGTTGTATTTACGCTCCAATCCGTGAAGTAAGTGAGCCGAATTATCGTTCCCGCTACAAGCATTTGAGCTGTACATAACTCAAAAATCAGTCTTTGGCTGATGATATTACTGAAGTAGAATTTGAATCTGTGTCACCACCACATGCATTACTTGCGCATTTCAATCGAGCATCTTAACCCAACCGTTGATCACTCACTAAGCATTTCTTTTGAATTATTTATGTGTTATTTACATTATTCCGCTATTTACATTATCTGGATGGTGGCTGTTTGTAATTAATTTCGTTGATTTTCGTGATAAAAATATTATGCAAATAAAAGTTTGAATTTGAATCCCAAAAGTAAAATTTTATAGTTAGTTACGTGTCAATGTCAATTATGTCAAATTTATTTCGCGTCTTTGTGTTTCTTTACTTTCTTTCTGCTGAATCGTGTTACCTACGATTTTGTACTGTATTTGCACGATTTTATTTTATTTTGTGTACCTAATAATCTAAAATGTAAGTATAAAATTATGAGGATAAAAAAGCAGACTGATAAAATACAACATATTGATAAATTTGTAAATTTATTGCAGGGCGGCCACTACCAAGCCACGCTCAGAGATGACTCTTGAAGAGTTAGCCAAGATCGAAGAAGAAGAATTTAGCACCGGTCCTTTGTCTGTTCTCACACAGTCCGTCAAAAATAACACCCAAGTTTTGATCAACTGCCGAAACAACAAGAAGTTGTTGGGCCGCGTCAAAGCATTTGACCGGCATTGCAATATGGTACTGGAAAATGTCAAGGAAATGTGGACTGAAGTGCCTAGAACAGGCAAAGGAAAGAAGGTAAATTTGTTAATCTATGTAATTTTGCTCTTAATTTGCTTTGTTTGTGAAGGTTTGTTTTTATAACCTCAAATTCGAATTCAAATATCTACAACCCGTACGAAGAGTTAACTTGAGACTCGGCCCGAGGACGTCATACTCAACGTACGGTGTACAAAAACACGCGTCACCCGATGTTATATTTATTTTATTTGAAATTGTCGTGTCGTGATTTGAAAGAAGTAATATTAAAAACAAATTATTTTGGAAGGATATATAAACAATAATAGTGATAGGCACTGTATACTGCTAATGTTAACTGCTTGCCTTCTGAATAAACGAAATATTTAAAAGGATATATATGTATAATAATGTTAAAACATAGCAGTTTTATTTAGAGACCGTGCCGAAAAAGTTCCGTGGTAGATTGTGTAACTAAAAGTATGCCTTTAATATAAGGTTTTTTTTATCTTGAAGCCTTGACGTGCGGCAGCACCTTCCCTACCTGACTTCTTTTTCTTTCGAGTCATGGCGCTTACTATTCAAATTGACAATAGACTTTAAGTTTAAAAAATGTATAGCATAAAGACGGTTCTTTTTTTTAACTGTAAGTTATATGAAATTGACTTCTGCCAAGAAGTGGATGTTATGAAAGACTTGTCTATTAGTAATTTGAATAGACTATAGGAAGTTACTTACAAATCTCAATGAACAATAAGATAAATAAAATATTTTTTACTTGTTTTTATATTTTTTTATTCTGATTCACTATTTACAAAGTTCTATCCCATACATAAAATCGTCATCTTCTGAAAGCCTAAGCGTCACAAGAAAATCCCACACAAAAGACATGTTTCCAAACTTTACAAAATGAAAAAATGAAAAAGTCCAAACAAAACAGCAAACAATAAAAAAAGAATATCAAACGTGATTTGAGACCTATATGTGAGTCGAGACCCGTATCCGTAATAAAGATGCTATCGGTACTTAGCGCACAAGACCAATGCAGGAGGTGGTGCGGGGAGTTGGGAAGGGGGTCGCATTCCAGCGGAGTCTTAAGTTAATTTGCACGGGTTTTAGAATGAATCCAAGTTTCTTCCGAACAACATTTGTGTCCAGTTTCTTTAATTACATGAAAATGGAATACCTATCATAATAACAAATAATCATTGAGTTATACAGCTGAACATGACATTTCAGTTTTTTCAAGACTGTTGGCTCTGTCTACCCTATGAGGGATATAAATGTGATTAAAATAGTTGATAAATTCACTGAACGACCCAAGCCAAGTTTAAAAAAAAATGTTAATAGGTATTTATATAGGTAAGGAGTACCCTAAATGGAATAACTATCTTTCTCACCACATTGTATTACCAAATACCTTGTATCACTTCAAATTCTTGTGATGCAATTCACAGACTTGACTAAGTCATCTTATCAGGGCTCTTAATCAAATCTACATACATACATATCGCACCCCCGGTGCGACACTGTCACTTATGCAAAAACACAATTTAAAAGAGAAGCATTTAAAACTTTAACATCCCATAACATTGTCATATTTGAAGATTTTACAAGATGAATAGCTTATACTGCGGTAACTATGTGTACTACAAAAGTAACGTTATCGCACCCAGTTAAGGGAAGCATTAGGAGAGTTATTACATATGTAACTCATTTATGCAATTTTTGCATAAGTGACAGTGTCGCACCGGAGGTGCGATATAATCCCTTGCAGGGAAGATCTTAATCTTGAAAAGACTAAGGCCATGTTCAGCTGTATGGCTCAATGATGGAATAATTCAATATAATTGGTATTATTCAGTATAATTAGAATTCAAATAGTGCCAGTGAGTTCTAAGTTTATTAGGCATTCCCTTAGTCACCTTTTATGACATCACTGGAAAAGATATGGAGTGGCCCTATTCCAAAATACAGAGAACCACATGGCATTCAATCAAGATAGAGAAAATATAACACAAATGCTTACCATATTTCAGGGATAGCACAAACATTTTAACAGTTGTCTGTCGGACATGAACTTGCTTTGAGCACCTTTAATTCTAGTGCTTTTCATACATTTCAGTAAACAAATATATAGTTTCCCAATCTTCTTCAATATTTATTGTATCAGCACTGGCTCCTTCATTTCTTGAGTCAACTGAGGCTTTTCCAATTCTGCCCAGAGTGAATACTACAGCCTGCAATGCTACAGGAATTAAACAATCTTACCCACCACATTAATTATTTGAAACTTATATTTCTTCTAATATAATTCTGCATCAATCCCTTAGGGGGTAGACAGAGCTTAATCTTGTTAATACTGAAAGGCCACATTTAACGGTATATAATTGATTATTTCTTTTTTATTCTACATGGGAAAAGAGGCATTGTTGTAAATTTGTAAATATTTTTATTTCAGGGCAAAGCAGTGAACAAGGACAAATTCATTTCAAAAATGTTCCTTCGAGGTGATTCCGTCATCCTTGTCCTAAGGAACCCCTTGGCTACAGCTGCTGGAAAGTAAGAATATTGACCAAAAAATCTATCTTAAGTGATTTGAACATTTATTGCAGTAATTTTCTCATTTTAAGTGACAAATTGATTTTGTTAAATGATTATTCATGGTAATAGCAAGTTCTACTGTGTTTTGATCTAAGCAATGAATTAAGGATCTAGCTGTAATTTGTACCTTTAATACATTGAATAATATCAAACACCTGTTTTGTTTTTCTTTATATTTTTCCTTATCACCTAAAAAAATCAGAAAATTCGTAAGTTTGTAGACAAACATGAGTAAGAATTTTCTGATTTTTTCAATAATGTAATAAAAAGATTTGTATTTATGTTTTTAACGAATAAACTCAAAAACTACTGGACTCGATTTTCAGGAAATTTGCAGACACTAATATAGAATAGACCTACAGGAGTAAAGGCAATTTTTTTCCGAAATTTCCCTTAAATTTGGTTTGCTATAGACAACACAACATTATTATTGTACAGTTACTGCGTCTGTTACTTAGCCACCTATCACTATCACAGATAGGGTTTTTTAATGACTTATTTATCTCGGCTGGAAACATACACCCTCAAAATAAGACTATTAGTTAGGGGGTAGACAGAGCTAATAGTCACATGAGGCAAAAGCTGTTTAATTCTTTAATTTAATTGTATGGCTTTCAGATTCATAGATAATTGACAGGTTGTTAACCCATTTCCCCAAAAAATTACCCCAAGTTTATGGTCCTACCCTTGTTATTTTCGGGGAAGAGAAACAGCTGGCACACCCTATGTTTTTCTTCACTACCTAAAGCTAAGATGGAAATACAAATACACAAATAAAACCCAAAATTACTTGAATAAATTTATTCTTCAAACATTTTCAATGAAAAGGTCAATTTCGTTCCTTTTTATCATTGCAAAAATAGGTGCAAAGTAGCTTACAATACAATTAAATGTGATAAAGTAATATTTATAAATGATTCACAGTCTTCAATTAAAAATTAAACTAATCAACACACATTCTACAGTCGAGCACAAAATATATTCTCAAATCACTCGCCAGGTACAGTTCACAGCATATAAATGTGACCTCTTTTTTAGTCTTTACTGAGGTCAGATTGGTATGCTTCTCACTGTACAGTCACGAACAAAATTTACGATTAGTTATACACACAACAATGTACATAATCAAAAAGTTGTACATACAATGCATATTTTACCTCCATATTGTACATTGAATTGTTCTTTACTATCAAAAACATTATTCTTTTTACAGTGAGGCCTTAAAAAATCTAACCTATAGTCACTTTAATTGGATCATATTTCTATTGACCCCACAGTAAAAGGAAAAACACTCAACGGTCCATGGTTATCGAGTCGCGCCGCGGGTCTAATTGAAACAAATAAGCAAGCAAAACTATAACGGTTATTTGAAAAAAAAAATTGATATAAATATTTGTCCACATCGAAAATCTTAACAAAAAAATGAACAGAGTGACCGGCATTTAAAGAAGTTCAGTTATCCTCTTAAAAACCATAAATTTTATCCATTAAAATTAAATATTGAAGGAATAAAGTAGGACAGGACAACACTTAAAAGTAACAATAAAATATAAGAGAAATGTAAATATATTATAAATTCAGCAAGTTTCAATATTTTGAGATTCATTTAGTCTTTTATACATTAATTGATATACAATCGAGTGCAAAAGTTGAACATACATAATTTAAAAAAATTGAACTGTTCACAGATTTTCAATACGTGGAAAGGTGAAAACATCTTGGAAATAATTCAGCTTCAGTTTAATTCTATGGCACTCGACTATACAAACGTACAATTCCGAAAACTAACAATACTTAGACACAAAAGAAATCTAGAATTAACTATTATTGGTTTATTATTATCATTTATTTCAAATAAGACAAAATAATTATGAAATCAGAACTGCTTTTGCAATATTGATGACCCACATTAGTCGTCTTCTTATTAAAAAGAAAAGAGTAAACAAAGAAAGATTGAAATAAAAACAATTCTGTCACACCATTCCGCATTGAAGCCCAAACAAAATGGACGTTCAAATTCTTTGGTTACATATTTACAATATCCAAAACTAGACTATATTTATAAGCGATATCACAACTAACTTAAATCAAATTATCTGTATATTATGAACAGATTTATTTCATTTTATTATTGCAAAAATGTAATGTAAAAGTTAAATATTCGTATCCATCACACCAGTGAAATGGTATGTAGTAGTTCGTTTCGTTTAATATTATTATATAATTCACGAAGAAATATATAATTAATTGTTAATTATATAATTAAAAAATATAATTAACAACTAATCAATCAATTTTCAATCATAGATACCACTTTATTAAGGTTCCATATAAGACCCCAAAATTTTATCAACATCGTTTCTAATAAATTATGCAAAACAAAAAATACGTGGCCCGATATGGACCCCCCTAACAATTCACATTTAAGCAAGTAACTTGACAAGTAATGTACCAAAATATTTATATTACACTATTGTTACTACGCATTCGTGAAATATACATAGCTTTGCGACATATCAGCACCATATTTTGTACCAAGCTGGCTGGCAGTGAAAAACATAGAATCTTACACAATCCCTTTTAAATCTCTATACGAGTACATGAGCAAAGATAAATTTCCGAATCAGGAAAAACTAAAATAAACTAGTATAATATGTCTTCTGTTGTAATTCTTATGAAATTTCGCAAACACAGTTGTAATATAGTACAAAAAAAGGTAGTAAGGTATACCCATATACCTTAAAAAAACAGGTCCCGTTGGAAAAAAAATGCTGCATACTTTAAACACAGACATATGTCTAGGGATTGTGCAAATAATCTTAAACATTTGACATACAAATATAATAACTCTCTGACTTACAGCATTTAAATGTTCTGAATAAATATTCATAGATATATCATAAGGAAAGCATAATATAATGATAATATATGCCTAGCACCAGTTACTACGAAATCAATTACGGGATATATTTATTTCAATCCGTAAAAAATAAATGATCAATTTTGCAATGCACCATATGAATTTCTTTTCATATCTCTGTGGTACAATAATGTAGCACTATTGTTATATATTCACTATTAGCTATTATTAATCAAGGCTTGTAGGGTCAATAATGACCGGCTTTTGAGTCCGGGACCTCGTTGAAATAATTCACCACTGCGCCAAAGAAGCAGCTGATAAGAAAAAAAAAACGCCTGCATTTTTTAAATATTTTACGTTTTGAATATCTAATGAGCCTTATTTCATTATTATTACTCTACGATAAAAAAATTGCCATTTCAAAGAAACATGTTTAAATAGTGAACTTTTTAACATAAAGGTTTGTACAAAAATACAAATTAAGCATTTCTTTACCTATAAGACACACATATTGTTCTGAATTCACTAGTATTCACGTAATAAGAGTATTTACAGAGATCTTAACACAATATTATAATACTATTTGTACAATCGTAATTGTAAACTTTATTTAAATTAATACGAAAAAATATACAAAATACTTTCCCGCACACAAATCTATGCAATTTCATATATAAAAAATATGAACACTTTTTTTTTAATTTGTCGGCTATTGTCTATACTATGGACATATAACATATATATTACAATTGTAATTCTTTATCAGAAAAGTAAAATCTCAATAATTCAATACTTTTATATTTTGATCAAATCTTTAGTCGGAATTCTTAAATGCTAATAGTAGCTACCCTCTATAAAATAAGACCTTAGAATATTCTAGACTAGATCTTACAACCTCCCTTATTTACCTCCAGAACACATTTAATTTATTTCAAGAATGGATGTATTCTTTAAAAGAACTCAAAAATGTTTATATTTAAACAAAATTGTAACGGATTTCATTAATTTAAAAGATTTAGATATATGTAGCTCAATGCGATACGATCAATAGGGCCTTGTAGTCCCTTTGGAAACGAGCCATACTGTTCCCTTTCAAAGTTCCAAGGTCTCATTATTTAATAATTTTCCAATACAGAATGAATGTAAGACTACTTTTTCGCTACGTTAAGTTCTTTTCCTAACGACTTTCTATTTTCAAATTTCTGCTGCAAACTGGCAACATTGGATGGTTTCGCGGCCAATTTAGTAGAATTTTGTTTCACATTGGAGTCGGCCCGTTGTACGGTTATATTACTGGGCTTAGGCACTACTTTAGGTTTATTTTTATTTAAATTATCTGCTATAGCTTTTACATTAGAGTCTGTTTTTGAATTGGCACGGAGCACTGTTGGATTTTTGTCTGTTTGTACTTTATTGACGGTTTGAGTTTTCAAAGCTGGCGTCGGTTTTGTTGTTGGTTTTTTGTCTATGGTAGGAGCCGGTCGTAGCGGTGGTCTATTATCAATCTTTACCGTAGGTTTTGTCGCTACTTTAGGCGGTTCATTTGGAACCTTATTGTTATTAATGACGTCTGGTGCCTTAACATTTTTAGTATCAGCTACGGAACAGCTGGACACAACGTCAGGACTATTAGTTATTTTTTGCGTTGAATGAGCATTTCTATTCCCGTTTTTTGGGGACTGCGGTACGTTTCTGAACGTTTTTAGCCCTGGGGGAGTGACTTGTCTCGTGAATGTTGGTATTTTGGATGACACTTTTAAAGTTGGGGACGGAGGTGCCTTTTCGTTGTCGTCTCGACTTTCCTGCTCTTTTTGAAACGTCGGTACGTTGACGGCAGAAGGGTGAAGATACCCGCTGCTAGTCGTCGACGCGTTCGATTTGGCTCCAGAATTACTGTATACGCTCTCTGGAGCTCTGTAATGATCAGTATTCATGTAAGTGCTATCTCTATTGCTATCAGCATTCTGTTCCTTCTTTGCTTTCTTTCTAGCTAGAGTAGAAGTTGAATAAATGGAGTCGAAGTTACGGTTCTGAATTTCGTTTACGATCTCGCCTAGCAATCCCATACTTTCTGCGCTTCCAGAATTTGACGGGATGCTCTTAGGGGTCATGTACCCTTCGGGTGGGGCTTGGGGTTGTGTAGGGACCGGTTGGGATGTACCGGGTAATGCTTTGGAATGTTTTACAGGACTTTCTTCGATGATTGCGTAGATGTTGTCAGTAGATTCTTCGTCAATGTGCGCGAGAGGCGCTTGTTTTTCCTCAATGCAATCTACGTAATCTATCGACTTGTCCGTTTCTTTTGGAGTTTGGTACGTTTGGTTGTCGTTGGGTAGTGGAGGGGGAGGAGCGGTGGGCCGTCCAACCATAGACAACGGCCTTGTTGTACCCGCCGCTTGTCTCATAGATCCAAAACTCTGAATAGCAGGCTTTTGAGTAGCCGGCGCTCTCATACTCTGTGCTCTATTGATGAAAGGTTTTAAATCCTCGGTATCTTCTGTATCTGACACAACAGGAACAGTATTAACAGATAATTCTATATCTTTCTGTAATATAGGATTCGATATCTGCAAGTTTCTCAACGCAGCTTTATCAACACTTTTTGGGAATCTGACTTGATGATTAGGATTTTTCGGAAGCGAGTTACTCCTTTCAACCGGAGTTCTTTCTTTTTCTTTAGGCTTCTCTTGTTTTAGGAATGACGCTATTCTGTTCAATGATAAACCCTCTTTTACTTTTTTAGGTTCTTCCGGCAGTGGTTTATTCGGTGGTGCTGCACTAGAATGCATACTTAACGGTCTTTTTGGTAGATCTGGTGTCATTTTTGGGACGGTAGGCGCCGCTCTAACCGGGCCTAAGGTTTTAGAGCCTTGGAGAGGCGAAATCAGTTCTTTGGCCGTACACGTCGAAGCTTCTAGAATGGGGCTAGATATGACCGGCCGCGGTGGGGGAGTCGATGGTGTCGTTTCTTCTTTTTCTCCCATCAAAACCTTGATTCTGTTCTGTACCGCGCTGTTGGTTCTTTTGACTGAAGGGCTAGTTTTGGGGCTGATTTTGGCTGTGATGGGAACTACTGGTAGTGGGGGGGCAGCCCTCAGGGTCGGTTTGGTCGTTTGACTGGTACTACTGCTTCTATGTACGGGGGTGATTTTAGCGCTTTTGTCTTGTACCTTCGGCGCTTCGGTTTCTTGGTTCTTCTCTATAGGAGTTAAGGAGAATCCTTTGAAGTTTCCGAAGAAGGCTGGACAGGCCGTGGGGTTGAGGTTACCTGAGGGGCTCCTGTCGGAGTCGTTTCGGAGGAGGCTGGAGCTCATGTCGTCAGGGTTGGAGAGCGTGTGGACGACAGGCTGCGCCCCGCCCGGGGAGCCGCCCTGGAAGTTGGCCGCGAACTTGCTGGCGCTTCGGGACAGCCGTTGCTGGAGGCTGGATTTCTTTGGTGATTGTACCCTGTCAATAAAGACAATTTTTTGTTGATTGATAAACTTGAATGTTGAAACGAATATATGTAATTTCATATATTATGAGATTGTTGAAAATTCACATTCAGATGTCAAACATGCATGCACATTCGATTAAATCAAACGCTCGTGCCATTATTATAATATAAATGAACGTATCATGCATAAATAATTTAAATTTTTAAATTATTGGTTTATAACTCAGGTTTTTTAAACCAATAATTTGTATTAAATACAATTTTACAGGGCTCACTACGTTATTTCACTCTATGGGTAAGCAAGCAAGGGATGTAGATGTGATTTTATGAAGAAATGAATGTGCAAAATCCGCCGCCATGTGGATTATATTCTGTGCGTTGCACATATTCGTTAGTAGGCCATGCATACATGCCGTGTTACAAATAAATCCGTGAACACTCACCGACGTAAAAGACATAACACCACAAGCATCTAAGAAATTGTAATTAGTATACCATAAAACCAAGGAAGGAGAGGGCAACACTAAGTAGATTTGCGTTATTTTTGAGTACCAATTAGAGGTTATCATTAGTGTGGAAGCTTGCTTCCACGAGTTTTGACTCATCCATTTATTACTAAGTTTATTGCCATTCGTAATGTGTGAGAATCACTCCTGTAGCTAACTCAGCGTTTCATCGATTGCACACGCCAAAGGCAAATTTTAATATTGGTATCTGTTAAAGACAAAAGACATGCTGTAAAAAAAAATGGCGAAGTCATTATTGGCTTTTTACAACATTCGCAGGACGAGAAAATAATTCACAAAGAGTACTCAAAAATACTACAAACTGCAATTTGTCTCAAAAAATACATGAAAATATCGTTTCAGCATTCGTCGACTTGGAACCATTATTGGATTTTACGCCAAAGATTTAATGTTGCCATTGCAAATAGTTAAGAGTTCATTTTCATGAATTTAATGATAGAAAGAAATATTATGAAGAAAGGAACAGAACAATGGTGCAGTGAAATAAATATATTACAAAAACCAAAACCAAGAGATTTATAATAAACTATTAACAATGTGCCACTAAGCTATTGTGCGTTAAATGTATGTGTGATTTAACTACATTAGTGGTATATGATGCGTGACATCTGACTTTTGACTGATAAAACAATTCTATTAAATGCTGTTGTGGATAAAAGATATTAGTAAACATTCTGTTTTAGCCTATTATACCATTTAAGCAAATTTGCACATTAAAGTATAAATAAATAAAAAAGAAGTTGCACATCATAAAATACATTTTTTAAATACTAATTAGTATTAGCATTATTTGGTTGACTGATAGAATTCCCAATTGGGATAAGTCCACCATTGTACCTACATATTCTTCTGAATCCAATGACTATTTTGTAATTTGTTTTATTTCTTTTAATGTGCAATAAAGAGTTAACAAACAAACAAGTATTGAAATCATTTTGTACAGTGAAGTTAATAGAAGTCTAACTCTACTAAGTACGATTTGAAACTGCAAGTGACGCTAAAGTATGGCTCGAATTTGCAACGAATTTGCATGGTTGTGTGTCAGTGAGATTATTATATTATTCCACTTTTATTTTCGAAGTTTATTGGCTATTTTACTTAGCGTTAATTTTCACTAAACATACTTTCGCCTTCGTTTCTAATTATCCATCGGAATTCAATGACATTTTACCAAAAATTGTACATCATATAGGTAGTTCCATTTTTCTTTGAAAACCACAAACTTACTTTTGATTTTTAGTTTTTAACAGAATTTTTATCTTTCATATTACACTATTCAATGCGGAAACCAAATACAAATATGTGCTATTAGCTATCTAATTCTACATACAATAAGATACAAAATCATCACACCTCAAAACCTCATTTCTTAACATGCACTTTAACATTAGCGTAATGCCCCGTCTCGTTCTCCACACTGTGTAACCTAGATCTTTGCGAACTATCCGCCACCATTTCATTGGTAGTCGACGCCAAACCTGTTTTAACTATAACAATTTTCTTTTCAACTGTACACACTTCGTCCGTTATAACAATATCGTCTTTATTGATCTTTTTATTGAATTTGAGTTTGACTTTTTTGTTGTCGTTACACTTTTTGGTACTCTGTTGTGTCGTATCACCTTTTTTGAAGCTGACAAGTCTTCTAAGAGATGCCGAAGTGAAATTTTTACGTAGATTTGTTATAGAGAATGTGGGTGGTACGTACGATTTTCTCGGTTTCTTCCACCACACGAGTACGTTATGGCGGGAGTAGTAGACGAGGAACAGTAGCAGCAGGATCGACGGTATGATCCCGAGGAAAATGATGTACATGGCGACCATGAAGTTTCTTTGTACTGTGGACATAAAATTAATAATTATGTAAAAGAAAATAAGTGATTTTTTTTATTTGTTTTGAGATTGGAGCTAATAAGTTACATGATAATATTCTGTTTGCTATTTTCTAAATATTGATCGATAATAATGCTTCTACCATTAAGTTCATTTGGTTTTTAATGGTTTAGTTGCAAAGTGGTGAGCCTATGAATCTGAAGTGCCGACGACTAAAGCACTAACGACTATTAAATCAAGATCTGAAATCATCTTTCAGTTCTACGTGCATCTTCTAAAACACCTACTATCTCACTTCTTCCCTGTCTATCCCTCACTGGGTAGACAGAGTCAACAGTCTTGAAAATACTGAAAGGCCACATTCAGCTGCATGGCTAAATGATAGAATTGATATAATCAAATAGTAACACAGCTGAACCTATCAGTCTTTTTAAGACTGTTGGTCCTGTCTACCCCGCAAGGGATATAGACGTTACTATATGTACATATGTATGCAAACAGTGACAAGTTGCTAGCCCATCGCCTAGAAGAGGAATCCCAAGTTTATTAGCCTTGTCCTTGTGGGTAGACCCATTCCAAGTTCCACACGGCATAAATCCTTATGTCGGTACAAATAAAAAAAAAAAGATGATGTACCGTTGGGATCAGTAGCCGGTCCAGAATCCACGGAGCCTCCTGGCCCCGGCAGCGAGCAAATAGGGGGGGCGAAGCCTTCCTCGCAGTGGCAGTGACCTGGGCACAACAATATTAATTAAAACAAATTCTGTTAAAGTGTAAAGTTACAAATTTCCATACTAAAATTACATCTGAAATTTATATATTCACGTCTATATCCCTTGCGGGTTGGACAGAGCCAACGGTCTTGAAAATACTGATAGACCTCGTTCATTTGTTTGGCTTAATGATAGAATTGAGATTCGAATAGTGACAGGTTGGTAGGCCATCGCATAAAAAAGGAATCCCAAGTTTATGAGCCTATTCCTTAATGAGTGCGTCGCCTTCTTCGACACTCATAAGAAATAAAACTAATATTATAAGGAGAGAGAATAATCACAAGCTGGACTACTCGACTGATTTAGGCTATTTCTTCTGGATCTTTTTCCTACGGCAGCGAATCTTCATGGAAGTAGTGTTAAATTGGTGTTATTTAATTTTTCGAGTTTATGTATAACTAGCTTATAACCGCAGTTTCGTCCGCGCGAATTGCGAATTAAAATGATTTATTATAGCCACCTGCACCATTTATATCATAGTAGATAGGCATTCTAAGACCTACACAGGCGAATTTAGCGCCACCTCCCAAAAAAAAAATACAAGTTTTTCGCAAATTCCACGGGTTCTTGTAATTTTTACCGGGATTAAAGTACCCTATGTTCTTCTCCAGACCCTTAATTAAATATACGCAAAATATCAAGAAGACTGCTTCAGTAGATAACGCGTGAAGAGATAACAAACGAATAAACTTACTTTTGCATTTATAATGTTATTATTAGAGACCGGATAATATGCATTTGCATATTTGCATATGCATTTGCATATTTAAGCGATTTTCAAGGCTAATAGCATATTTTTACTTATTAGTAGTGATGATGCATATTATTGCTATAATTTACAGTAGGTATTTTTCGCGCGTAGCGCACTCGGCAGCCGCGCGTATTTTTTTTTGGTAGGTTCTCAAAAAATGAAAGAGACAAATGATCGCGCCGCCGCGCGCTCGCCTACCGCGCTACTCCCACCTATTAGAATAGAATATATATATTATGCATGTCATTATTACTTTGATTGTTGACACGCTCGTGCTCGGATAATTCACCTGCAGTTAAAAGTTTTTGTGTGTGTACAATGCCTCCCGAAAAAAAAAGTGTGTCTTCGTGGATAAGTGAATTTCCTAGAACATTTACTTACGATGGAAATGTTTTATATTGTCGAGTTTGCGAGAAAAACATTTCGTGCACTAAAAGCATTTTTTATTTGATCAAATAACAATAAATTAAAAAGATACATACATAATAAAGTAAAACATAAAACAAGTATTTACTAACAAAATACTTAAATCTAAAGGAATAGATAATATTTACAAAACAAAAAAAACTCATTTAATGTTGCATATTCTGTCAGTTTTCGTGCATATTTTAGGCATTTTTCATGCATATTTCATGCATATTTCAAGCTTTTTATGTTGCATATTATCCGGTCTCTAGTTATTATATTTGATACTTCAATAATGACCTCTCAATGATAGCCGGTAGCCAACTAAAAATTGCCAGTAAAATGCTATCGAATAATAAAGATACATACATACATAAAATCACGCCTCTTTCCCGGAGGGGTAGGCAGAGACCACCTCTTTCCACTTGCCACGATCACTTGATCGAATAAAGCATAATAATAAAGATTACCTTCAGAATTGCATATCCCGTGCCCGGAGCAATTGGACGGACAGACAGACGACTGTTTCTGACTTATAAGTTCACGCACGTAGTCTACTGGCACGCAACGCTGACTGAGGCACATCTGTAATACCCATACATTATATGTATACACATAAAATGAATGTATTTTATGTGTATGACATAAATACATAAAGTTAAAATGCGTGGTGCGCAGAAGGGCAGTGGTTCGTATCCCATCTCGGCCATGTACCAATGACTATATTCATTATACATATACATACATACACATATGGTCACGTCTATATCCCTTGTGGGCTAGACAGAGCCAACAGTCTTGAAAAGACTGAATGGCCACGTTCAGCTATTTGGCTTAATGATACATACATACATACATATGGTCACGTTTATATCCCTTGCGGGGTAGACAGAGCCAACAGTCTTGAAAAGACTGAATGGCCACGTTCAGCTATTTGGCTTAATGATAGAATTGAGATTCAAATAGTGATAGGTTGCTAGCCCATCGCCTAAAAAAGAATTCCAAGTTTGTAAGCCTATCCCTTTGTCGCCTTTTACGACATCCATGGGAAAGAGATGGAGTGGTCCTAGTCTTTTTTGTATTGGTGCCGGGTACCACACGGCACTTATGTACTCGTCAAACTTATATACAAACATGATAATCCTTAAATATGGTCAGTATTATTCCAGCAGCCTGAAGTATCATTTCTTTCCAAAATACCTCCGTCCTTACACATGATTGATCCAATATGGGTTAGGTTTCCCTGCAAAGGTTGCGGAGGTCAGATGGCAGTCGCTTCGTGTAAAAACCTGACTCACCCAATCCAGGACCCATGATCCTCTCCAGAGTGGTGAGGATGTAACTGGGACTAAAGCCAGGAGTAAGAATTATACTTACTTTACAAGAAAAAGCAAAGAAGTCTAGGATTCTTTGCCACATTTTGCCAGAATAAATATATTCAAATTTAAAAATTTATATTAATACAAAATGGTCCTTAATTAACATAACAGATCTTCATATTAATTAACCCTTTCGGAAAATGCTAACATTTTAATGTATAGTACACATACTATATTAACTTATAACGTCCTTATCCCTTCTTGGGATAGTCCGCTTAATGATTGAATTCAGAATAGAATAGATTTATATTCTATTATTTGACGTCACATAACTTAAATCTAATTATAACCAATACCGCTTCCAAAGCGCATGTGTAGAAGAAGCGGCGGAACAAACTACACTGCATCATCTTCATCGGACGTCAATTTACAAAATTAGATCTCTTAAATCTAAATCGTGGACGAATGCACATTGTCTACATAAAAAAACATGAATGAATGACGAACTAATTATGTCAATGTCAGATTCGAATAATGTCAGGGGCATCACCTAAAAAAATAGGAAAAAAAAATGGTGAAGAATAATAATATAATTACATGTTGCGGGCCGCAGCTTGCTCCGTCAGGCACCATGCCGGGGTCGGCGTCGCTGAGACCCAGGTCTATGATGGCGGTGCGGCACGGGATTATCGTGCCTGGAACAAATACATGCATACATATGGTCACGTCTATATCCCTTGCGGGGTGGACAGAGCCAACAGTCTTGAAAACTGACTGAATGGCCACGTTCAGCTGTTTGGCTTAATGATAGAATTGAATACAAATACATCACTATAAAGTAGATATTTAAAACGAGTTTGTGTGTGGTGTTCCGTGTGGTTCATGGCAAGGAAACAAAAAATTAAAAAAAAAGGAACACTTTCCCATGGATATCGTAAAAGGCAACTAAGGGATAGGCTTACAAAAATTGGTATTCTTTTTTTAAGCGATGGGCTAGCAACCTGTCGCTAATTAAATCTGAATTCTTTCATAAAGCCAAACAGCTGAACATGGCCTATCAGTCTTTTCAAGACTGTTGGTCCTGTCTACCCCTCAAGAGATAGACAGACCTCCGCCACTCATTTAGCGGAATATAACCCATTCGGGATAATGTCTATAAATTCTAGTCTCATCTATGAATGTACCATTATTGTTGATAAAGACCGCGTTCAAAACGGCTACAGACTCCATGCCGAACTCCAGCCGCTCGTTGAGATGGCGACACTGCAGCATTCCGCACATCGCGTCCTCTCGTGCGCACGCGCGGTACGTTTGAGTTTCTCGATCGTAGCCGCAGTTGCCGTTTCTGTAAAAAAAATATATATACATATGTATAAGGACAAGTTATGTAGTGCCGTGTGGTTTCCGGTATTTAAAAAAAGAACTTCATATCATTCCGCATCCTCTCTTACCAAGTGGTCGATTTGTTTAAGCGAAGTACCGGCGCCCTTTTTTAGGTTGATGTCCATTTTATTCTGTTCTTTTAAGTGATTCTGTGTTCGCTTAGAAAAACGTTCCGTTCCGTTTCCCCACAGCAGCCGGCACTGGTCGCGGGGCCAGTGCTCGCAGTCAACATGTAGATGCACTCACTTGGTGGCCTTGACGTTGTTGCTGGTGTAGCAGCGCGAGTGGCTGCTCTCGCCCGTGACGCCCCACAGCAGCCGGCACTGGTCGCCGTGGGAGCGACACGAGCCGCGCACGCAGTATGCCTGTCGAGGATATAGCACATATATATATATATATATATATATACTTCTTCCTCTCACTCTCGTCTCTCCTCTTCCTCTCTTTCTTCTCCTCGCTTTAGCCCCAGTTGTATCCTCACCACTCTGGAGGAGAGCCCGGGGTATGCCTTGGACCATGGATACTGCATTGAGTGAGTCAAGTATTTACACGAAACGACTCCCATCTGTTCTCAGCAAACTTTGCAGGGGCACCTAATCCGTATTGGATCGATCATGGTTACACATCCCGTTGCCTGAATGTACAGGTTTCCTCACGATGTTTTCCCTCACCGTAAAAGCATCGGTCAGTATTCAAACTAATATATATAACTTCGAAAATAATCATTAGTACATGGCCGAGGTAGGATTTAAACCTGTTCCTTTTTACGCCACACGCCACCATACTGATTCGATATAATTCGATATTCGACCACGAAGGCTCTCTCTCGCTCTATATCCCTTACAATCCAGCTACCCACCAATGGATAAAGACATGATACAATCACGTCAATATCCGGGGTAGACAGAGCCAACAGTCAGTGCAAAATACCGATAGGCCACACCCAACTATTTGGCTCACCAGGCATATTTCTAACGTTCACTGTATACTGACCTCTCCTTTGGAACAAGGAGTGGTGTCCATCTTGAAGACATCCTCGGGACAGAACTCCGAGTGTCCCGTGCAGTACTCCGGGAGGTCGCACTCTCGCTCCGCCGCGCGACACACTGTGCCCGCCGACTTCGCTCGGCATGTCTGTAACAAGCGAGAGCAAGAGAATTAATTAATGCATGATATTTTTAGGACCAAGAGAATTAATGCACGATATTTCTAGTATAAATGTGAACTTTGGGAGGGAGAAAGGTCTCTATACGAGCGAATATTGATCGAATCGAGACCATTTGGGGGAAAGTCACTTCTGACTCGGACTTACACGAGTGTTTATTAATTTAGAAAACTACAACTTTATATAAAAATTAAACATTAATTTAGCTAAATAACTTTTTAAGTAATTGCACTCCATGCAATCAACGTCATGGCAAATAATTTAAGACCTTTTTTTTTAATTAACAAAAGTGGCATATGTGTATGTTACAGAAGTAATCAATGTCCAAAAAAAAATGTTGTAGGCTTCGCTGTCGCATTAGGTAAAACCTGTAATGAGATTTTGAGATTGAGATGTAAGTTTTTGAAGAATTAATAAATAAATAACAAACCTACAAATGTATTGTGGTAGTGACTAAAGCTTTTATCTATCTATCTCAATAAATACATAAAATACACTACCAAGTATTAAGTACGCTTTAGTGACTCTTCATGCTTAGAGGGTAAATTGCATTATCCAATTTTTTCAAAGTCAAGTCAAAGTCCATATATGAAAAGAACGAATTGGTTTTTTTTTTTGTTAAACATGTTCCTGTATGTCTTTTCAAGATTGTTGGCTCTGTCTAGCCCGCAAGGGATATAGACGTGACCATATGTTTGTATGTACCTGTAAATCGCAGCAAGTGCCAGCGGCACAGGTAGCGTTAACCCTCAGCATGCAGGTGTCGGGCTGGCAGCAAGCGTGGCACGGGTTGGGTGCCGCGCCGGGCAAGGGCAGCCCGCAGTCGCACTGCTCGCCCGGCTCCACGAAACCGTTGCCGCAAGTCGGCGAGGAGAACAGTTGTTTGGGTTTGTTCCTGGGAAGAAATGATAATGATTGATGATGGCCTCTATCTGTGACACCGGAGGTCCCGGGTTCGAATACCGGCCAGGGCATGATGGGAAACGAGCTTTCTCTAATTTGCCTGGGTCTTGGATGTTTATCTATATATGTATTTATTATAAAATATAGTATCGTTGATGTAGTATCGCCAAGTTTGCGAGCGGAACTAACTGAAACTGAATGAATGAAAGTTTATTAGCAAATATATCTTACACTAACACTTAAGTACTTAGAGTAAAAAAATAAACAGTTGCCTAAATTGTAATACTAATCTGACGTTCTCTCAGCATGTGTCGAGGCATTTTACAACACCCCGACGGACGGAAAGAGATTTCCATTTAATGTTTTTGAAATGACGTAATATGAGTAGATATAACTAGATCCAGCGAGTGTTCTACGTACATTCTTACTATTTTAACAATGCCTGGGGGTCAAATTAGAATCACCCTTTATAACGATCTGCGTTCTTCTTCATCTACGTCGTCTATAACTGAGCTAACACTTCTTGAGAGAGCCCAGGGTCCACATATGAACACTAGTTTATGGGCTCTCTCAGGATAGTAACAATCAGCGACTGTATGTCTGTATAACTCATGACCTAACCAGAACCATAGACTACATGTTAACGTACTATACAAAACTACTTTGAAATGAGGTATTCAGTGAGTCATATATATATTTTACAGACTTGTCCGCGCCTCACCTCAAGCAGTAATCCATTCCTCTGGCGAAAGCTAGCACCAACGAACTAAGACTGCATTTGGACCAATGCGTGGGCATCACAGACGTAGAGGAGGGGCTCATGATGCACTTGTCGTCGGGACACTCGCAGTCGTCAGTGTCGTGCTCCATGCCGAAGTTGTGGCCCATCTCGTGGGCTATAGTCGTGGCCACGAGGCCAATGACCTCCGAATGGTTGTTGGCGACACCGCCGGAAAACTCGTAGGTGCAAATAGGCCCTTTCAAAGCTTTCCCCACGACGCCCTCTTTGAACTTTTGGCGGCTGAAATATAAATGGCAATTAGTAATAATAAAAGTTATAAAATTTAAGTAGGACTGGTTCGAAAGTGTTATGCAAAATGGGGTTTGAAACAAGTAAGCTAGACGCCTGTAGAATTTAATGAGAAACTAAGAAAAAAATATTGAGAAATTTATGAAACACAGCGAAAAACTTGTAGCGAGAAAGCGGCCGATTTAAGTATGGTTAAAGAAATTCCAACTTGAGAAAATACAATTTCTGAGATGTAAGTTAAAGTTAAATACTCACGTGATTAAATGTGCGTTGTCATTCCGTAACCTTTTATCCGTTAGTAACACCTTCCTACGATAATGTAAGAAATTAGTGAGCGTTGTATCTCCGTTCTCCTCTAACACTATTTCGTCTCGTTCTGTCCACACTACAACACCGACGAGCGATATGAAGATATTTAAGGGTGAATAGACCTAAAAAGAGAAGAATACTTTAGCTTAAAAAAAATTGTGCAATCATTTCGATCTAGTACTTGTTATATTCTCGAACTAGAAAAAAATATGATATGATCAAAATATGAATGAATTTTGAGCGGCAGTAGCTGAGCTTTAATATGAGCAGAAATCTTTGTATAAGAATCCTTGTGTGTATAAGTCAGGTAGGCTAAACGGAGCGTACACAAAATTGTTTGACATTGAGAAAGGTGTAAGAGAAAGACATGGTGCGTCGCCATGGCTGTTAAACCTACGTACGGATAGTTGTTTACAATATTAAATAGTTTGAAATTAGATTAAAGATGTAGACGTAAAATGTCTAATGCTAACTACCAGGTTTTATTTGCGTCATTAACCGAAGAATTACAGGAAGTAATAACTGTATAGTGAAAACTCATAAAAGGAATGAAAGCGAACAAAAGGGGCATTACTAGGAATATACTCACAGCGTTGATGATGTTAGCTATGTCCTTTAACTGGTGGTGTACTGTGTGCAAACTCTCCCTGTTGGCTACGTACTCGCCGTAGTCGGAAACCAACACCAGTTCGACGTAACGGGACATTTTGTTCGAGTTGTACGGACCGCGGACCAGGACGTCCGATGTATCTCTTTTGTACTGAAAAGGAAAACGATTGATGAAGAAATATAATAAAAGTAAATATTGATAAATCAGCTAGATACAGATACAATGTTTCATATTACCAAGTAGATTCATATAGGATAAATAAATATATAAATCTAGGTGAAAGATAAGAATGTGTTTCGTCACCTTGGCTGTTCAATAAACACTATATAAATAAACAGATTTGTAAAAGTATGGTGGATTAAGGTTTAAGTTACTTATCATATGCCTACACTTACCCGACTGACTCTGCTTCTTTCCACATCTTTTTCCCTGTGATATTTATCGAATAGCTGCTGATCATAACTGGCGTTTTTCGTAACCCCTCCCTGGTAACCACACTTGTGTTTGTGTTCATTTTTGAGATCTGTGTGGTCGTATATGTAGTGGTTAGATTGGATGCCGCCATCTGAGAAAAAAACAGGGTAATATGGAAACATTACTTTGATGTAAAAAATAGATCGTAATAAATAAAACCTTCGAATTAAATTTAAAATAAAATGTAGGACAGATGAATCCGGCCACGAAGCGCAACGTCTAAGGGTGCGACTGGGAACAAGAGTGTGATCATACAGCAATTGAAAAAAAAACCTCAATAAACGTCAAAGTTTTACTCATTTACTTTCCTGCCTAAACCAGTAAAAAGTACGATGAACACTCGTGGCTGTAATTAAAGCCTAAGTCAATTAGCTTGACGTCATAACGTCCCATTGCAGACAGACGAAATCAATAAGCACTCAAATTCGCCATTTTGAACACTAATTGCCACTTCGACGCGACTGCTAAAAAGCCAGCCAGTAGTCAGTCTTAAATAATGCTACTAGAATTGTTATAATAAATTAGTTCCCTTGAACTTTTATATATCCAACAAGAGTTATTTACAAACTTGATAATGAAACTTACGCCTATTTCTCCTTGTCACGATCCCTGCATACTTCTTTTGCTTCATCCTCATTCATCAATCTTTTGCAAACTCTACGGTTAACCTAGTTGACCTCACTGTTTACCCAGATGTACCCGATACAAAAAGGAATGTCCCAATATAAAAAGTATTTCTTTTATTTTTACCATTTATGGTAAATATCAGCATTATTTACCGTGTGGTTTCCGGCAATTAAGAATAAAACCATTCCATATCTTTCCCACGAATGTCCTAAAAGGCGACAAAGGGATAGGCTATATAAACTTGCGATTCCTCTTGTAGGCGATAGGCTAGCAACCTCTCACTATATGAATCTTAATTCCATCATAAAGTATAACACCTAAACGTGGTCTTTCAGACTTTTCAATCCTGTTGGCTCTGTCTACCCCGCAAGTGAAGCAGACGTGACTTTGATATTTATATGTATTATGCATTATTTTGTGCATTACCTTCAGCGGGTTCGATGTACCGCATCTGATTGCCATCAAACAAGATTCCCCTTAGTCCGTTACACGTCGACAGCGCCGCAAAAGACCCTGGCTTGTCCCGTAAACTTCCACAATATTGGCATAAGTCTATTTCCTGGAAGTTAATGAGACATCAGTTAATATCTATAAACACTCAAGCTGTAGTCTCTGCCTATCCCCCCAGGAAAAGGCATGGTTCTAAAACTATTGAAAAAGAAGAAAGAAAGATTCAGGTAAGCGGCATTTATGAGTCACGTCATATAATTAAGTGCATTCTTTATAAATTAAACGCCAAATATAACTTCCGAGTCACGAGTCGTTAGGTACAATGACTTGCAGGGAAATTTGACACTCCATGGTTTGGGTTAGTATAAACAATGGGTCAAGTTTCTCATGAGGGGACTGTACACCTATGGCAAAAGATTTAACACAGTTTAAATGCGTCTTAATAAACCAAATTGGATGCCTTGTGTTTCCGGCACTAAAGAATAGGACCACTCCATATCTTCCTCATAGATGTCGTAAAAGGCGATTAGGAGTCTTTAATTTCTCATAGATGTCGTAAAAGGCGATTAGTTAGGATTCTTTTTGTAGGCGGTATGTTAGCAACCTGTCACTATTTGAATCTTAATTCCATCATAAAGCCATACAGCTATACGTGGCCTTTCAGTCTTTTCAAGACAGTTGGCCCTGTCTACCCCGCAAGGGATATTCACGTGATAATACGTATGTACATATGTAGAATTTGGTTAAATCGTGTTATTAACCCAGTTTGATCCAATGCCTTGGGAGTAAGTAACTCATATAACGAACTCTTTGAAAAAAATTAGACACCTTACCTCTTTGTTGGGTTGTCGCACCACCGTTTTCCCCCCCTCCTGGTAGCTGATGGTGTGGTCAGCGGTCACCAGGTCGTAATTCAGCCTTAGGTCCAGAATGTGCCGCTCGCCGTCGACGTCCAGTGTCACCGCCAATTCTGGATGGTGTGCACCACTCTGTAATGATGATGATGATTAAAAAATAGTTAGGTATAAAGAATATTTATTAAAATCATAGTCTAGTCTTCGTATACAATACTAAATTTTCAACGAATTGTGCCGTGTGGGTCCCGGCACCAGTTAAAAAAAAGAATATGACCATGACCACTCTATCTCTTTTCCATGGACGTCGTAAAAGGCGACTAAGGGATAGGTTTATAAACTTGAGATTCGTCTTTTAGGCGATAGGCTAGCAACCTGTCACTATTTGAATCTCAATCGTGGCCTGTCAGTCTTTCAAGACTGTTTGCTCTGTCCACCCCGCAAGGGATATAGACGTGATTATATGAATATGTATGGATGAATGGTGGTCAAAAAAAAAATAAAAACAGCTTTTTCTGTTTTTGACCAAGAAAGCATTTATTTTAGTGGCCCGGATGTGGGAATAAAACAAAAAGGTTTGACATAATTGCTGGTCGATCCATCTCAATCATTGGAGAGGGATCAGAGAACGGACCTTGATGGGGCTGCCCAGAGTAAAACCCATCACGCGACCTCGTCTTATAAAGCGAGAACATCAAGCACCATGCCGATTACAAAACAATCATTTTTCATTTTGATCTAACCGAAATCGAACTTAAACCAAACGCTTTATAAGTAAGATCTTTACTACAGAGGTAATCGAGCGATAACATTTCTGAAACGCGACGCCAGCTCCAAGGCCCGACCAAAGCCGGACGGGCAGACATTATGGACTACCATATCTAGCCAATCCGTATTCATATAAGGATTATTGCAAAAACTATCTGCACAACAAAAGGATATCCTGTCCGCAACGGTAAACACACGGCAGCTATCTAAAACGGCAGTGGCACAGGAAAAACAAACGTGTATCTGAAGAGGAACAATTAAATAATTACGCGGATGCATTGTTCGATTATTTATTGTTTTTTATCTACTAGACAACTAACAAACAAATAAACTTACTTTCGCATTAAAAATACATACATACATATAGTCACGTCTATATCCCTTACGGGGTAGACAGAGCCAATAGTCCCGAAAAGACTGAATGGCCACGTTCAGCTGCTCGGCTTAATGATGGAATTGAGATCCAAATAGTGACAGGTTGTTAGCCCATCGCCTAAAAAAAGGATCGCAATTTTATAAGCCTATCCCTTAGTCGCCTATTACGACATCCATGGGAAAGAGATGGAGTGGTCCTATTCTTTTTGTATTGGTGCCGGGAACCACACGGCGCATTAAAAATATTAGTTGGGATTGTTGCTATTAATTATATTAAGGCAAGGAACAGCGTGATATGGGAATGTTGTGATGTAGGGGGAAGTCCCCCAGTGGCGGACACCTAAGGTTATTTCAAAATAAAACATAAAATATTTAAGGAATGTTTATAAAATTATGACTTATATTAGATAACAAAGTTAGAAATCAAATTAATTTAACAAAAATGCAACCTCTGCTAAAAAATAATTAATACTATCAAACAAACTTTAGTAACAAAAAACATAATTTTAAAAAGTGGCACCTAGTACCGGACGAATATTTGTGCACGCAACTGACACCAGTTTCATCACAGTTATAAATTCTTGAGGGTGTGAATGTTGTACTGTTTTATCAGCTGTTCCAGGTTGTCGTAGAAGAGATCCACTCGTGGTTTGTAAAATCCTACGGGGCGCATCATGCTTGTCGATTCCGGTGTTCTCAACTCAACGAAATGTCAGAATGCCTTTTCATGAAGTCGTAATTTTTTATTGCGACTTTTATTTTTTATTTATCAGCACTGCCTTTTTCTTTATTAAATCGATGAGGAATCCTCATGACTTCAGCTAAGTCGTACGCTAATTTTAGAAACTTCTTTTTCATGAGCGGCATGCATCTATTCGATAAATCTTTAATGTGGTCCACCAAGACTTCTTCGTACTCTGCTAAGAAGGTGTTAGTGAATCTACCTAACTTTGGTTTCATTGTTACTTCTTCTCGATTTAGGGCCTTTATTTAATGTATAGTGCTTTTAGGAATATTGTATCGCATTGCAGCTTGTCTTACACTCAGTTCTTTTGACATAACCTTATCAATAGCAGTTTGTAAGCTCTGTGGATCCCAGGATCCTTTCTTTTTCTTCTCTTCCATTTTAACTATCTTCTTTCTTTTATACTCTAAAACAAAATTAAATAATTAGAATAAAATACGTAATTTCTTACAAGAAATATCAATATGTTTACTGTCCGGCACTAAGGGACGACTTAGTGTCCGGTGCTAAGGGACACACATTTTCGTTTATTAGATGGTACCTACTAAAATTGTTTAAAAGATGTAATAATATTCTACCATTTTACGGATAACAATCGAGTACTGATTTTATCTTTGAATACCACTCAAATGTCAATGCATAAATATACTAGAATTACTTACATTGATATTTAGGTGACGCCGTGATTTCGAGCCTAAAACAGCAAATGGTTACTCCTGCCGCGGCCGTGTGCGTCGCTGGCGAAGCACGGCGCGTGATCTTGTACCTGTGTGCCCCAGCACCCCTTTCACTTGTATTTTGAATCGAACTGATTTGTACTCGCTTGAATAGTACGAGTGTCCGGCGCTAGCTGCCGTCCGGCGTTACGGGACTTCCCCCTAAAGGAGATATAGTGACAGGAATAGGAAAAGGTAAATGCTAATCTTAGCATCTTAGTACCATCTGGTTTGGTCATGTAAAATGGAAAAAAAAAGATTTAAAGTTAAAAACAAATCCCGACCCAAATTTAAGTTATACCCCGCAAGGGATACAGACGTGATCACATGTATGTATTCATGTAAAGAGTACCTTAAACAGACGATATAGCACGGTGAGTCATGAAAATGGGTGAAGCGAAAGAAGTATATGCATGGATTATGACAAGAGGTAAGATGCATACCTATACTCTCCGACAAACTTGCGTGATTTTATGTATATAGGTATGGTGTTTTTAACAAGTGGAAAAGGATAGTCACCTCGTCTCTTGTCGTAGATATCTCCCTTTTGGTCCTGCCATGGAGTACCACTGGTTGCACGAGTCTATGCCGGCTGAAGTCTCTGGCTGGACTTCCTGAAAATAAAGAAAATAATATTTATATGATACTTATATTTCTTGTAAGTCATAATGCTTTTTATCATAAAAATATAAAACACAACATAAAATGAGGTTTATCCCTAAATGAGATTTAATAAATAATGCAATATAAAAATAAAATAAGTTTATAGATTGTCGTGTGGTTACCGGCACTAAAGAATACCACTCAATCTCTCTCCCATGGATGTTGTAAAAGACGATTAAGGGATAGGCTAATGAACTAGGGATTCTTCTTGTAGGCTGAACGTGGCCTATCACTGGTTGCGAGACTGTTGGCTCTGTCTACGCCGCAAGGAATATAGATGTGATTATACGTACGTATGTATGTAATATAGACTTTAAGATGAAAGAATCAAGAAAAATAAGTTCTCGCGCGGGCGAAGTTGCGGCTAAAAGCTAGTAGTAGTAAATAAAAAGTGCCTGCATACAATAAAAATAATCAGAAAACATTCTGAGAGAACAGGAAACGTGCCAAGAGATAAAATGATTCATTAGCGGAATATTTTATTTGCGTATTGTTGCAATACAATCTCTTTGTTCGTTGCATAAAATTATGCACAACGGCTTGTCTAACGGGAAAATAAGTTCGTGTAAATAGTCATTATCATAAAGATTTTTTATGAAATTAAAAAAGAAAATGAATAATCAATAGTTCCGCTATAAAACTTAAAAGTTTGTGAGTATGTCAGGATGTCAGTATGGATGTTTGTTGCTCTTTCACGCAAAAGCTACTGAACCGATTACGATGAAATTTGGTATGTAGGTAGCTGAAGACCCAGAATAACATATAGGCTACTTTTGGAGTCCCCGAGGGATTGATTGGGTTTCCATGGCGACGAAGTCGCGGGCGGCCTCTAGTTCGCACATAAATGGGGCGCTGTGAATGGTTGGATCAACACAATAAGAACGAATCTTCGTCAACCATTACCTTAGATCGTATGTAACATCTAAGAACATTTTCTGGGTTAAATCTTCTGAAATACGAATAAAAGGTACCTACTTGCAAGTTGTACCTAGGAACGGTCATTGTTTACTTTGTTACAATTCCCAAGACTGGATAAAGCATGAACTGAATTTATGACGTGTTTAATAGCTCATACGAGTATGAAAATAGACAGAGTAGCAAAAGAAAATGTTGCAAAAATCAAAAGGTAGTTATTACAAGGGAGGCAATTAAGAAAACTATTAAAATCTTGGCCAAAATCTACAATGTGGACGGATAACTCGACATTTTCAAATAAAAAAAGGAATTATTTAAAAACAAAACATGACAAACGATTCACACCATTTAACATAATCTCATTATTAAAATGTAGTAATTATACAAGTACCGATTATGGATTGAATGAATAATTCAATATGTATAATAAAATTCAATGTAAAAATAAATGCGGTTAGCAAAGCGCGTTTAATCCGCTTAGGTAGTATTAACTGAGTAAGGTTTCCGTAATCGGGAAAGGTAAGGTACATGGGACATGTAAAGCTGGGGGTATAGTATAGTTTTTATAGTTAAAGGGTTTGCAAATGCAAAACTTCTAAGGAGATTTGAAGCTAGTTCGCCGCTCTTAAAAGTCTAAATAAGATGATTAAAACGGTCAAATATTCGAACATAAGTATGTTCTTTTTTTTGAAAGATTTGTATGTAGTTCTTATTTGTCTATAGTTATCAGTTTAGGGATATCCGAGTTTAAACATATGATTTAAAAACATAAGCGTCAATTCTGTTTGAACAAAATTAAGAAGATTGATAGTAGCATCCCTATAAAGCTTCCGCATCCGTAATTTTTTTTAAACCTTTGTGGAAATATTCTGGAATTTCCAATTGCAAAGATTTTCGTAGTAAGATACGATAATAACAAAAAGCTAGGTTCACTATCATATTATAATAAATTTTGTTTATTTAGGTAATATAAAATTACAGCATTAAACAATGTTTATAGTTGATTGACAGCCCTAACACAAACATTACCTAGGATCAACGACCTGTCTCGTTTACAGCTTTACAAACAAACACACGAGCAACATCTGTTGGTTATACTGAAATCTCCGTTTATATCAATCATACGTAGAATTACGTGCCGTGTGTTAAAGCCGTGTGGTTCCCGGCAAAGCCGTGTGGTTCCCGGCACCATTACAAAAGAATAGGACCACTCCATCTCTTTCCCACGGATGTCGTAAGAGCCGACTAAGGGATAGACTTGGGATTCCTCTTTAATGTAAATCCCTGCCAATCTAAGGTCTGCCGCGCCGATGGATGCATGGCTAGGGGCGAGCCTAGTCTCGAGCGTGCCACTTCCGCCATGGGGTTGGGCGACCCCCAGGTAATGGCTAGCCTTACCCTGGCATGCGGGGCTCTGCTGGGGCGGACAAAATTTTTCCCTAGCGTCTCGTGGGAATCGCATTATGAACCTTAAAAAGCATATAAATGGCGGCGATGGTGTCCGCACCCCATCACGTCTCGTTCCCGGCGGGAGCGGTATGCGGTCTGCTGAAAGCCGCTTTGCGACGATGAATGTAAGAGGAGGAATGAAGGATAAGATTGAGGAAGTATGCCAGATGATGGATGAAAGACGTTTGGATGTGTTGTGCGTGAATGAAACGAAGCGGAAAGGATGCGACGCGACGCAGCACGGCCCTTACACGGCGTATTGGTCTGGAATTTCCAGTACCAGCCGAGGCTGTCAAGGGGTCGGTCTAATTCTTTCTGCACGAATGGCTGAGTGCGTGAATGAGTATGAGTGTGTCAGCCCTCGTCTTCTATGGATTAGGCTGAAAGTTGGAATCACTCGGATCTTCGTTCTAGGTGTTTATGCACCTTGGGATGTGGGTTCGAGGGGTACAACATCAGCAAAAAGCGAAAACGAGGAGTTCTGGAATAGTGTAAGAGAAGTATTGAAAGTTACCAAGCCAAATGAGAAGATTATTATGTTAGGTGATTTTAATGGATGGGTGGGTGTAAAGCGTGATGGATATGAAAAGGTGCTTGGTGCGTTTGGTGACGAAAAGGTGAATGATAATGGAAGAAGTGTATTAGAAATTTGTCTAGAGTGGGATCTTTTTGTGTCGAACTCAATGTTTCAACATAAAGAGATCCACACCTACACAAGAGTGGAAGGTATTTTAAAAAGTATGATAGACTTTGTGATTGTAGATGAAAGATTGAAGAACAAAGTGCTGGATACCCGTGCATATCGCGGTGCTGGCATTGACTCGGACCATTTACTGGTGATATCCCGGATAAGGGGTATCTTCAATCGCTGGCGGCACAGGGTAAGGGAGCAAACCAGCGCTTTGGAAAGAGTAAAAGTAGAAAATTTGCAAGATATGGATGTAGGTAAGAAGTATATTAATAGACTGAAGGATGAATTTGAAGATTTAGAGGAAATGAGCGATATTGAAGATGGATGGAAGGAATTTAAAGAAAGAATTGTGAAAGTAGCTGTTGAAGTGTGTGGTGTAAGTAGAAGAAGGAAAGGAAAAAATCACAAAAATGCGTGGATGAGTAAAGATGTGCAAGAACTTGTGCGATTAAAGAAGAAAGCATGGCTGGATTTGTTAGCAGCAAAAGCTAACTTAAGAATGCAAGAGGTTATAGATGAAGATGTGAATGAAGCACGTAAGGAATATAAGAAAATGAAAGATTTGGTTAAGAAAGCTGTGATTAGAAAGAAAGAAGAGTATAAAGAGGATTTTGATAAAAGGCTATCAGAAGACTTTCAGTCAAATCTGAAAGTATTCTGGAAATCCGTAAGGTCAGCCCGAGGAAATACTATAACCAGAGAGCTGACTAGGATCAGATGCCAGGATGGTAGCGTTGTGAAAGGAGAAGAATGTGTACTAAAGATATGGAAGGACTATTTTGAAAGTTTATTTGAAAAAAAGGAAGGAAATAAGAAAGATTTCTGCTATAGCGAAGAAAAAGAGAATGAGATGGAAGGCGAAATTGAAATGTTCGAAATTGTGGAAGCACTTAAGAGTATGAAAGCGGGAAAGGCTGCTGGGTGTGATAGAGTGTCGGTCGAGATGCTTAAAGCAGGAAAAGGCGTAGTAGCTAGTCAGTTGTACTGCCTTTTCAATTTGTGTTGGAAAAGCGGCCGAGTACCAAAAGATTGGTGTAAAGCTGTTATCGTGCCACTTTACAAAGGAAAAGGGTCACAGCTGGACTGCAAAAATTATCGTGGTATAAGCCTGCTTAGCGTCGTCGGCAAATTGTATGCTAAGGTATTGATTAATAGAGTCAGGAATGAAACTGATGACAAAATATGGGATGCTCAAGCGGGATTTCGAAAGGGAATGGGATGTACTGATCAGGTCTTTTCCTTGCGGTGCATAGCCGAAAAGTTTTTGGCCAAGAGTCAAAAAGTCTATTGCACATTCGTAGATCTGGAAAAGGCCTATGACAGAGTTGAGAGGAATGAATTGTGGTCAGCACTTTCTATGCATGGGGTGAGCAGTCTCTTAATACGAGCACTGAAATCCTTATATGAGGATTCGAGTGCTTGTGTCAGGATAAACGGAGCGCACACTGAGTGGTTTAAGATTGAGAAAGGCGTTAGGCAAGGATGTGTTGCGTCACCGTGGCTGTTCAACCTATTTATGGATAGCTGTTTGACAGATTTGAAAGAGTCTAAAAGTGGATTAAGGATGAATGAGTTACTCGTCAAATGTCTGCTCTATGCCGACGATCAGGTTATACTGGCGTCATCAGCGGAGGAGTTACAGGAGATGGTAAACTGTATGCATGAAGCTTTAAAAGAGAAAGGAATGAAAGTGAACGTAAGTAAAACTAAAACACTGGTTTTTGAAATGGAGAAAGAAATGACAGCATGTAATATTTTGATTGGAGGAGAAAAAGTGGAGCAAGTGAAAGAGTTTGTATATCTAGGATCAAAGTTTACATCAGATGGCAAGTATGATAGTGATATTGAAAGGAGAGTGAACGCGGGGAACATGGTGAATGGAGCTTTGCATGCCTTTATGAGCAGTCAGAAACTATCCAAAAAGGCTCGACTGGCTGTGCACAGGGGCGTGTTGGTCCCGACATTAATGTATGGGAGTGAAAGTTGGGTATGGCAAAAGAAGCATGAAAGCAGAATAAATGCAGTGGAAATGAGAGCGTTAAGGAGTATGATGGGTGTGAAATTGAGTGACAGGATAAGGAACAGCGTGATAAGGGAATGTTGTGATGTGAAAGAAGATGTAGTTACAGGAATAGAAAAGGGTATGTTAAGATGGTTCGGTCATGTGGAGAGGATGAATGAAAGCAGGTTGACTAAGCAGATATACAAGGAGAGTGTGGAGGGAAAGGTCGGAGTGGGAAGACCTAGACGAACGTATCTTGATCAAATTAAGGACGTCCTGGTAAAGGGTCAGGTCAAAAGTACCCGAAACCGCCGAGCTTGTATGAAGAGAGTTATGAATGTGGACGAAGCGAAAGAAGTATGCAGAGATCGTGGCAAGTGGAAAGAGGTAGTCTCTGCCTACCCCTCCGGGAATGAGGCGTGATTTTATGTATGTATGTATGTATGTATACGTAGAATTATGGTTTTACTGCCTACGTGTAAAGATTTGTAAATTATGAATACAATACGGACAATCGTTGGTTTGGATGGTAAGAACAATATAGAGTAAATTTCTATAGACATTTGTAGGCTTTCAGTCTTCAGACAAGACTTCAAAAATTTTTATTGCGTTTTTGTTGGAGATGAATTTCCTGGAACAGGCTTACGCGTGTGACAGAATGAATGAAATAATTGTTTTTTGAATAATCATTGCAATTCAGAACTTGGACTGGAGGATGGAGGCTGACCTACAAAAGGATTAACTTGTTATGTCATATGGCACAAAAACTATAATATTCTTGGATATGAATGTAATTTCGCATATCACAAAGAATATTATTCTCAATTTCTCATATATATATGTATATGACGCGGAAAGCATTAATATAAGTCTCGTTTTTATTTTTGATCCTATCAACTTCCAACGGGTCCTTTGTTTTTTTACACACATTTTTTTTAATCTCCATACAAGCTACCAGTATCCGTCTACAATTACATTATGAATGAGATGAAGTGCCTAAAACTGCGCGCAGTGTCTCCCGCGTGGCACACTTCTTAATTTCTGTGGCATATTTGGTTTGGCCAATTTGGTCTTTATTTATAGTCTATCTGGTGTCTGTGTTTTAAGTGGTATGACTAATCAACACATGTGGTAGGTATTCGTGTATGTTGGATTAAAAAATGTCCTATATTTGAGGCCTAATACCTTTAGTATTAAGAGACTAAGAATTTCCGCTTGGCACGGCCTTGTAAGAATCTTTTTTCACTGTAATTATGTTGTTTTTTGATAATGAGTGTAAAAAGACAATTAATAATTGAAGAACTCGTTTTGGAATATCCTTGGTTGTTAATCAAAGACGACCCTTGTTAACACTCTTTCACAAATAAACAACTTCATAGAAATCGAGTTAAAAAAATAACAAGTAATTTGATAAATTTCAACAACTTAGTAACCGCTTCACTTGACCCGTAACTAAGTGTAAGACATGTCTACTTAACGAAGCAACTTAGCGAAGTGTAACTAGAACAAACAACTATTATAAGCCGTTGATAACTTGAGAAGCGCATTGATAAAACTTATTTATAACAGGATACCATTATCCTGTTTGTTTTACACGAGACTTCAGATAAGTGATGGCGAAATGTTATACAAAGCCTTAATCTGATAAATGGAAACTAAAGTTTATCGATGAGACAGTTGTACCGAAAAAAAATAAGCCCAGTAGAGGAGCAAGAAAAGAAAATACAATAGGTAAGTTTATTTCGTTAATTATGAGTAATTTTTAAAGATAAATAAAACTCAACGGTGTCTGTCTGTTCGCGATAAACGCCAGAACTACTACAGTCAATACACCAATCCAAGTGTAGTAAGACAAACAAAACAATTATGATTTAATCTGCTTTAAAATAAACAGGTTAAATTGAGAACGTGATGGACACCACAAGAACAACAAAAGATTGAAACGCCTTACTGTTCTAGAAATAGAAAACAAAAGAAGAAATGTTGTTGATAGATGTTGGCCGATTCTAAGACCTACTCAATATGCTTACAAAATTTCATGAGAGAACGAACATTGTGACGCGAGAATTTTATGTACTCGTACATATATAAAATGACAAGCGGCCCGTGATATTGCCTATAACACAACACCCGCAGATAATGTACCTTTTTAGCGGTAAAATAACTTTTAATTAGAGGTTTAGTATTTCCAAATATGAGGACTTATAAACAAATAATTAAAGTAACAAACTTAACCTCTTTCTGATATAAGTACAGATAAAAAAAATATATATTTTAAAATGTACATTACTGAGATTCCAATTCTAAGTTAAAACGTCCAATAACAAAAAACATTCACTGTCTGTATATAAATATTTATCAACTGCCATAAAGAACCAGGTTTTTCACAAGTCCATCTCCGAAGCATTCCGCGATCGTACTTACATATAATTAGTAGTGAAAATGTATGAATTGTGCAATAAATCAGGGAGAAAAACCCGTGTCTAGGATCTTGACATTCGTTTGTTTGTTTATGGAGTGGAGACGCCGGTTGGTTGGACACGTTTTTACTGAAAAAATAGTTGGCTCTTAGATGCTTCTATGTTCTTTTGTTCATTGAATACTTTTAAAGCTATAGCGGCATCGGACTTGACGGTGGACACATCATAATTCTTGGTAATATTTTACTTGAAGCCATTGATTGAAAGGATATAAGAAGATTGTATAAGTACTTTAATAACTTGGTAAACATAATACTTAAATTAGTGGCTGTAATTGCAAATTTTAGTCGATTTTCACATTCATATAAGCTCACGAGCTTTTATAAAGAATCAAGTTACAATTTCATACAAATAATCAAAGTTTTATTGATCAAAATTTTATGTACTTACTGACATAGGGAATTGTTTTCTTAATTTACTTTGTTTTAATTTCGTTACATAATTATAAATATAAACTAATAATCCGTATAAGAACAACATAGAGTAGATGAATATTAAGTTCATAGCATGCTAATAGCATCTTCAACCAAGTCAAGTTTTTTTAAGTTTATGGAAAAAATACTTCCAAGAGGAATCCTTACGTGTACTATTTCTTTAGAGACATGTACCAGGAAATTATCTACATTCAGTGACACACATGACATTATCAACGTTATCAAAGTGCAGTGACAGGCCAAATCCGGCCCTGACCAGCCTGCATTTCGAGGTCGCCATGCTATAATCCAATTCCGTAGTGCACATGACAATAATGCGTCATTCGTCATTTACATAACAGAAATAACAGATGCGTGGCTAAAGCTACTGCCCCATATGACGAGACCGGAGCTCCATTGTCCTGGCTTCACCCAGCCAACCTTGACTAAAACAACGTGCAGCTATTTCGATGAATACAGAACCGTATTCAGGCCTAATAAGAGTTGTTGGCATTGAACCGTGATGGCTATGGGTCATTTTAGCAGGGTCATTGACTTCATTTAGAAGGGTGAAAATAATTATTTGCCGGTTGTGAGTATTGATGGGGTGCCTGATGTAGTAAATATTAAAATCATTCTATTAGCATATATTTATGACAAGAGAGTTATGAAAATTAAGTAAAATGCACCCCACGCTTTTTACTCTGATTTAAATTGTTTTGTTTATAAATTTAATTTTGTTATAATTTTAATCCGAGGTAATTACTACTACAACTGACTATAATTGATTGTTCGACTTGCTACTACTGAATTCCTTTGTCATTAATTTTTATTTTCTATTTTTTAGTTTGATTAGCAATAAAAGCGTAGTTTTTTAGTTTTTTTTTAAACTATAATTTATTTTCTATTTTTTAGTTCGATTTGCAATAAAACAGGTAGTTTTTTAGTTTTTTTATACAATTATTTTTTGGAAGTTAACACTTCTGGTATAACTATCTTACTAGAAAAGACTTTCGCAACCATGCGCCCATCGCCGGAGGCTTTTTCACAACTAACTTTCTTAAAGTTATATGTGGCCTGATTGGATTAAATCTCATAATATTCTGATCATCATGATTCTTTTTAAGGCGATGGGCTTGCAACCTGTCACTATTTGAATCTCAATTCTATCTTAAAGCCAAATAGCCGAACGTGGCCTATCAGTCTTTACAAGACTGTTGGCTCTGTCTACCCCGCAAGGGATATAGACGTGATTATATGTATGTATGTATGTATGATGATTGTTAAACCCAGTTGAAAAGAATTTTATAGTGATAAATCACTGTTAATAATATTTTTGACTATCCAGCAAACGTAATAATTTTCGATTGTGGCCTTGCCAGGAATCAAACCACAAGATTAAGAGGCAGATTGATACAGGAACAAAAATATTTCAAACATACCTCCACTGCCTTTACAACCAGGAACACAACAAAGTTTATCTGAAGACATCGTGGCACTTTTGTTGTAAAATCTGTCTTTCACAAAAACAAACACAAACTTGGGACTCCTATCTCAAATAATAAGGTACTTTTTACAGGAGTCCTATCTCAAAATATCTGCACAACACAGTAAACACAGTCAGAGTCCAATCTCAGATGATAAAATCACACGAATATCCGGAAGAACAAAGCTCGACTCAACGGAAGATTCCAAACTCAAAATAACGACAAGTTATCAGCACAAAACAAAGTGCAAATAGGTAAATACACAGGCACCGGTAAAAAAACAACAGAAAGAAAGTTTACAGGTGTTCGAATCGAATTCAATCAAAACTTACTGCAAAACTTATTTGACATAAACTGTCACTCATTTTCCAAACGAGTATTACAGTGTTGCTATTATAAATAGGCAAAAGATACCTAATGTTAATTCAAGAATTGCATTAATATGTTAAATACGTATTAAATATCGCAAAGTTCTGTAGGTAGTAACTTTATTCTTGTATTATTGTAAATTTAGTTGTTCAATTTTCATTTATTACTTTTGTTTTATTACTTATATATTTTTTATTGTTTTAAAATATTCTACTAATTCTACTATTGTTTCTAATGGTAATTCTAAATGGAGCAATGCGATGAAATAAAGAAGCCTCAGGTTAATAGTAACATTATATGGAAATATATTACATCTCTTTTTGACTCATTATACGTCAGAACTTCTTGGTTTCTTGTATGGAGATTACTGGCACTGGTGCTATCTCTGTCTCTCTTACTCTCATACGAAGGATCTAAAAATGAATTTATTAATCCTGGCAATTTTAATAAGGATAATGAGAAACTCTTATCAAAATATTGCATTGTCATCGGTCCTTGATACGTGTGCAAAGTTCCAAGTTGATCAGATGTTTAGAAATCAGTGAAAATTAAGCTCAAAGATTCCGTTACATACATACATACATACATACATACATACAACCCAAGCTAATAAAAGCGTAGTAAAAAAAAGAAATACTTTTATTTGTTGTTTGACAGAGCCCTGTTTTTAAGAGTAATAATTGGTATAATTAGTCTCTTATAATCCCGAATTCATTGCGTAGGTTGAACTATAAGTACCTCCAATTATAACAAACTACCAATAAATCTGTTATCACCAAATACAAATATTATTATATAATACAGCGCATCTTGAACTCTCCCAATGCACTACAGGATTTCATTTGAACAGTTAAAACGCCTTCATATCATATCCGAGAACGGATATCATCTTATTCCGGCGACATGTTCTTTTTTTGTTCACAGTCCCAAAGCAGAAGGTTCGAGGTAGAAAATAAATATAAAACGCGTGTTGGTCTTTTTTTTTTAATTTTTTACGGACGATGACGCACGCCCTGTGAACTTCCTGCCATTGTGAGAATATCATTAGGGTGTCGTTTGTCTGTCTGTCTGTGCTTTTACTGGCAGGATCAGTTTTTTAAATCTTCACTTGTGTATTCTTTATGTTTTGGACAGTTCCACTAACAATTTTGTTTGTTATTCCTTTGCAGCTGAGTAAAAAACTAATATAACACAAACAATTTTTTGAGTGAAACTTCCAAACAATTTTTTTTTTATATTTTGTACGCATTTTTAGTTTATTATTCGATAACGCGTTCAAAATATCCGAAAATAAAATTTATGATCTTCACTGAGGCAAATAAATCAGGGGCACTGACAAAATCATGTATAAAGTTAACGGTATTTATACTCTTTCTCTGTGGGTAATTGTCATTCTATACCTTGTATTGGTCAATGTACCGCTAGGACAGACCTTCCCACGATGACTATACACTGTGGTGTACAAAGAACAATCTGTGTGCCAGTATCGTTTTGAGAAATAAACAAGCATATGTGATTCGCGTGGTTGATCACATATGAAAAAGTACCAAGTCGAAAAGTTGTAGAGTCAGTCCCTCGATGGCTGGATCCTGGCTTGTTACTGTCGGTATTTCCTCATCTCACTAGGCTGGCCGAGACCACGATCTTCCTTATGTCAGGATTCTTTTACTCGAAGCAACACCCTGTCTCAAGCCGAGGCTAAACCTCGATCGACCCAATAGAAAGTAAAGAATGAAGGCCAGATTAATCAGGTATGAATACAAAAAAGAAAAGAAACTTGAGTGAACAAGGTCTTGCAGAGCTTTTCGAAATTGCCAATCAGAACCGACCTTTGATCTCTTACAGATAAAATAGATGCGAGTCTGACAAGTGCATATTATTACCATTACTGAAAGTAAAAATAATAATGCAAGCAAATATAGCTAAATCGCACGCCTTAAATCTATACAATATAGATTTAATCCTTTATTTTGAATCACAAAATAGTCTTTTTCTTTTTCGTGGCTCATGACATCCTCACCTTATTGGCCGGCGTATTTATTCATCATATTGTACACACAAGACATCCTCATAACATCAATAGGTAAATACTATGATTAGCACCTGTGGCGCCATGACATTGCGAAGGTGTTTTGATGAGTCATCTCAGAGCTGATCACTGAATGGGTGAATCATTTTTCCCGCGATTTCTTCTAACGTTCTCCGAATCGCAATGAGACATGATGGCACCTACTTCCTGTTTTTTATGATTTTAGGATATCGGCAATTCTTGATGCTGAATTAATTTGATAAGTTAATGAAATTTTTATATCGTTTTAAGTGCACATGTATTCATTTATTCATATGTATTCATCGATCTTACACACACACACACATCATTTCTTTACGGGGTTGACCGAGCCAACAGTCGCAAGGTTAGCTGTATGATTTATTTATGAAATTGAGATTAAATCGATCAAAAATACAAATACGTTCGCAATCGTGCATGTTTCAGATAGTACATAAGAAACAAGAAAAACGTACTGGATAAAGCAAAATGAGTTAAAGTGTATAAGAAATGAATGCTTCTATTATGACTAATGGTGCAATACTGAAATAATAAATAAGAGATGCAGTGATTCACTGTTATCAAAGGTTATCGCGTCACTTACACATACGGACCTGATTTAAAAGGATTCATTGAATCAATGGTCTTTGTAATTTCGAGACCTCCGTGGCGTTGCAGAGCGTCTTACAGTATGTAATCGATAAAGAACTTTTTGCCGACCCCAGGTCCCGAGGGTGCAACTGGGAACACAGCATGATGAGAAAGAGGGCACTGCACTTTCAGACTTACTTTATCATGATGCTGACTCCGACACTAGAGCGTTTCTGTAACTAGTTTTTGGAGTATGCATGACCCAGTGGTGTCCATGGTGACGATGTTTTGAGGTGGAGAGAAGGGCTCACCACGGTTATCATTGAGAATGCTAACGACCGATTATGTTATCAGCCTCTTAGCAATAGTTAAGAGCGCGGTGAAATATCTACGGGCTTCTTCTTCATATATATATAACCCATAAGTTAATAACAAATTCGGATGCAACGTTTGGAAATAAGGGTTTAAAGCATTTTGTGCACCGACAGGACAACCTTTTTTGTATGTAAAATTTATAAAAAATAAAGAAATAAACATAATAACAAAATAAAAAAAGAACTTTTGTCTATTTATCTTGTATTTTATCTAGTAATCCTGAAAAAAGGTCGAATGTTTTAGTAGTTCATAAAGTAATAAGTCACTTGGAAAATGATGTATCAATCAAAAATGTAAAAATAATATAAAAATAAAGATGTAAAAAAAAACAGTGGTCAATACTTTGAATGTTCTTAAGAAGGATAATTATGTGGTGAACCAACACTTAGCTTCGGTTGCCATGTTATTAAATAACCAAGTCACACATTCTCTATAAAGGTCAAACTTGAAACTAAGTCTATCAATCTTGTACCGTTTTTTTGTCCAGGTTTCTCGGCACTGAGCAGGTAAACGAACGAAGGTCACGAGATCAAGAGAGCCTATATGCCTTGGGCTAAAATACATTAACCTACATTTCAAAAAGTTGGCTAAAGATCTAGCTTTAATTATGGAAGCAAAGGTTATAAGATATTATACTCGTATATGTATTTTTTTTGCAACGTGATGGCAGTTGGTGGAGGTTATAGGTACGTGTAGTATCTAGGTATAATTCAATTCTTTGGTTACTTAGTGAAATAAAGGTAATCATCTTGATACACCGTTCTATATAAAGTGCCGTGTGGTTTCGGCACTAAAGTGCCGAAAACATGCAGTCTATAGACGTGACTATATTTATCTTTATAAGTCTATTAAAGCCAGAATAAATTACTTTTGTTATTAACCAAACTTTATTTTTAAAAATGCCATTTTCAATAAAAAGACGTTATATAGCTTGGTTTCAGTAATAAAGAAATGGTCTATGGTTAGAAAAATTGAAGCTATCTATTGGATGGAATAGAAGTCGAACGTAGGCTACACACAAATACATATTGAAATTTGCATGAGTCATCCAATCGCAATCGTCGAAACCTTATCACTGACGTCCGCTGAGAAATGTGATTGGATGCAGTATTGGAGGCGTGAAATCGAAGCGTGCTACTTTTAGTTAATTAGTCACAATGATGATAGTTTAATGCAAAAAATAAAAATAAAGATAGATTGCACGTCTGTCTGGTAAAGAAGAAAAAACAAAGTGTGCCAGCTGCTGTCAATAGTAGCGAATGCGTAGCGGAAGGATGTTGTCTCTGCCTACCCCTCCGCGACAGACGCGTTATTTATTTAATCGACTTCCAAAAAGGAGGAGTTTCTTAACTCTTTACATGCTGTCAATCAAGGGAAGGCCTTATCTAGGGAAAAAAATGGTTAGTGTTCGGTTTTTCTTTTTTTATCATGTACTTAACTGGCCAGCACTGGAGTCAGTTAGCAACTCCTTTCCGACCTTCTGACTGAACCTTACCATGATCATAGTAGCACTGGGTAAAAGTAACTTTATTATTGTTTATTTTTTTATCGCATGTGTAAGTGGCCATCAATTGTGCCTGATAGCTAATTCCGGCCGACCTCAAAAAGAATCTAAACCCAAATCATAGCGTAGGTAAAAGTGACTTACCTACAAGTGTTAAGTAATATAATAGCATAAGTTAAAATCGACAGGAGTACTATCCAGGTGGCAGGATGTGCGTGGGAGTTACAATCTGTTGAAAGCGGTGCACCGTTTGCGAAATGCAATTAATGCAACGAAGCGATCTCGTGAAATGTAGAATTTTAACGTAAACGAAGCTGCCCTGTGTTTTCGAGAATGTTGGCTCTGCAACCCAAAGGAGAGAAGAGATACTTACTTGATGTCATGTAAAGAATCATTAAGCGTAGAATAAAACTATGGCATAACTTTTCACAGCCTGTAAAGTCTAGTAGAGTATTGAAGCTAACAGTTGTAACAGCAAATATGAATATATATGAAAAGAATATATATAAAAGAGATATGCGCATGTTAAATATGAAAATAATCATTTTAATAGCGAGTTACAGGTACCTATTAAATATTTTACTATCAGATTAACTGTTGACACAAAAAGAAAAAGGCTAACTTTAGTTGATTGTGTAAATGTTTATTATAAAAACAAACTACAACCGTCGACAATTATTCAAATGTAAATATGAGTGTATATTATCAAGTTACTTATTTTAAAACGGTCTAGACTGTACCCAGTATTAATTACGAATAAATTATTGATAACAGTAATGAGAAAATAAGGCATAAAAGTAAACAATGAATGCTCAATCAGTTCCCTCATAAAAAGCATCGTATTGCAAAATTCTGTATACATTTTCAATATTTGTATGAAAACATTTTTCATTACAAGCAGTTAAAAATATCTCCCAATTTTTATGATCATAGATTAGTTCAATTAGCTAAGTTAACTTATTTTGATTTTGTTATGAGAGCAATAAATAAAACTAAACCGGATCCCAATAATACCCCACCCTATACTTCATAAGTTAACTAAGACTTACAAGATAAGGCCAATAAAATGCGAGATTTATGTTATCTAAATAAGTAGACCAGACAAGTTGTTATTATTAATAGGTATTTTAAACGCTAACATGCGTTTACTACAAAAGTCTGTGTACAATTTTGCGAAATTATCGTACCGTTTATTTATCGATTAATATTCCTGAGGCATAGTTCGAGTTATTATTACTTTGTCAAATGACTAATATTGATATAACATTCTATTTTCAAAGTATTATTAGATTTCTTCTTTAAAATGAAGGTAAAATAATAAAAAAAAAAATCCATTTCAGGGATTTCAGAAAAAGTAATTTTAAAAATGGACTATTGTACTGATCACAAGGGCTAGCCATCGCCTAAAAGAAGAATCCCAAGTTTATACGCCTATCTTTTAGTCGCCTTTTACGACATCAGTAGTATCTTATTCTATATCATTATTTATGATAGGAAATGGGAACGTTAAAATGGTAGGCCAAGTCGAAACGAATAGTGAGACGAATGTGGATGAAGCATAAAACGTATTTTTTTAGGATAAGAGTTTAGGCTATAACGTTTCGAACCAATCTATACTAATATTATAAAGAGATTTTAATTTTATTTGTAACGAATTAACTTTAAAACTACTTGACCGATTTCGGCGTAATATAGCACATACAATAGAAATTTCACGGGAACGGGAATAAAGGGAACTTATGTTTAACATGGACGGAGCTGTGGTTAACAGCCAGTAATAAATACAGCTACCTATTATACTACTTAGTTGAGATAAATTATCTGAAATTATATCCACGCAATAGTCACTTAGTCTACTTCCACGAAGGACCAAACCAACTAGCTTTTCAAGTTCTACCGGCTCGCGTTAAAATTTCTAGTTTAACAATCATGTTCTTAACTAATTAGTTAGCTCAAGTGTGACAGATATGATTGAAATTGTTAAAGTCTACATAGTCAGCTTGTAAGTATACATTGCGATTAATTGTAACAAAAATCGCAAAAATTCTGTCTAACAGTCAATTTCACGCCATACAAAACTAGTCTTTAAACTTGACAAAGTTGGGTTTATTTTAAGTTCAACGTACTCAATGACTTGTGCCGTTACGACTGAAGCCAGGACGTCGAATGAGTCAGCGCTCAATACGACTAGACGGCAAGTTCTTGACCTCTTATTACCCGCGGTTTCGCTTACAACCAGCTGTTAGACACTTTTGCGGTAATAACAAGCCGTAAGTCGTAATTTTTTTTGTCTATGGATGGATTCTTAACATCCATTATTAACTCGCCGTGGTTCTCGTCATTATAGAATAGGACCACCCCATCTCTTTCCCATGGATGTCGTAAAAAACGACTAAGGGAATAGGCGCATATTCATTGAGTCCAAGCTTCCATGTTAGTTTGTTGGCCAGGTAAAGTGTGTGCAGACTGCTTCTAATCAGGTGCAGATTTTAATAAAATCAATAAATTGAAGGAATCGAAGGATAATAAACTTATGATTGTGCTTTTACGAGAACGCAATGGAGCTAGCAACTTCACTTTGTTGTCTCTTTTTTAATCTCAATGCAATCACTGTGCCATACAACTGAACGTATCCTTTCAGTATTTTCGAGTTGGCTCTGTCAACCTTGTAAGAGAAAGAGATGTGATTACATGTATGTATAATCACATCACATCAACCTATGGCGTAGAATTGCCGTGAGTCGCGGCCGCTACGCTTAGTTTTTTAGATTATCTTTTTACCGTTACTACGAATAAGTGTTATTTAATTTTATAACCGCTATTGTAAAAGTTTCACAATGCACGCTACAGTCGGAGTCATTTACTACCTATAGAGTCGATGAAAGTCTAGCAATATTTTTTTAATAACCAAAAAATTGCACATCGTGAGACCTCATCCTGCTATCCTAATACATACATATAGTGACATCTATATCCCTTGGGGGTAGACAGAGCCAACAGTCTTGTAAAACTGAAAGGCCACCTTTAGCTGTTTCCTAATACCTTAGTCCTTTTAGTAAGTCGTGTGGTTCGCGGCACTTATTAAAAAAAATGTATAGGACCACTCCATCTCTTTCCCATGGATGTCTAAAAGGCGACTAAGGGATATGCTTATAAACTTGGGATTCTTCTTTTAGGCGATGGGCTAGCAACCTGTCGCTATTTGAATCTCATTAAGCCTAACAAATAAACATGACCTGTCAGTCTTTCAAGACTACTGGCTCTGTCTACCTCGCAAGGGATATAGACGAGATTATATGAATAAATGAATAGACTTTTTCCTAAACTCCCACGATGGCAAAGCCCCGGGGCGCACCTAGTTAAGTATAAAAACAAATACATACAAGGAGGATAAAATGTAATCAAAAGAAGGGGTACTTACATTTTTAGGGCTGGAAAATCCTAGTAAACATCTTTAATGAAGGCTGTGGTGTAAACAACTCATTTTAACTAAAGTATCAGGTTTTCAGGTTAAAGTAAAAGCGAAGGAAGTATGCAGAGACCGTGGCAAGTGTAAAGAGGTAGTCTCTGCCTACCCCTCCGGGAAAGAGGCGTGATTTTATGTATGTATGTATTAGGTTTTCCAATATTATTTTTTACACTGGTGCCGGAACCACACCACGGCACAAATTGTACACATTCTCAGTTATACATTTATCATTAAAGCAGCTGATAATAATTTATCTTAATATACTAACGCAAAATGTATCTGTAATGAACCTGTGTAACAGAAAGGAAAATACACAGCTTTCCAACGATTATCCGGCACTAGAATTAATTGCAACGAGATGAAATGTAAATTCCGCTTTTTAATTGTGTGTAAAAAATACTAATGACCATGAAATAACTCATATGAACAGTTATTTAATTTTTGTTTGTAGAGCGCTTTCAAGATGCTTTTATTAAATTAAAAGTTTCAATAGTTTTATTTTTCTAAAGATATGCTAACCTAATCAAAGATTTACTCTTTGATTTTTAATAAATACTGGTACTATACCAATACCAATGGGACTTAGTGGACACAAAATTAACATTGAAATAAACAAAGTCAGTTAAGAAAGTACATCCTCTAGAGCTTTCGTTGGAGCGATAGAATAAAAGATAGAAGAAAAGATTTCAAGTCCTAGCAACAGGCTAATAAAAAAAACCTCATGTAATATATCTTCATGGCCAATTGAGTTCCAATCAATTGGGCATCTATCGCTCTGACGAAAACGGTACTACACTTTTATTGCCTTTCAATAGACACAAAATGTGCTTTCAATAAGTGCCTCTTCACAAACAAACCAATAGAACTAAATGCTTTATTGATAGCACAAAAAGAATTTATTGAATAGGCGCTAACACAAATGTAGTGGTCGTAGCGGAAAAACCACACGATAAGAATTGCTGGTCTTTACTTAAAAATGCGTGTGCGTTCTAAGGCGAACAGAGTACAAGTCCTACTGATGAACTCTACATTAGGCAGATAGAAATTTGATTGATTGCCAAACAATAACTTAGTTATCTTAATATGCAGAGATGCTGCAGAGGGCTTGTCTCGTCACCAGTAATGTGAGGACGCTAGCGGGATTTATGATTAAAAATGGACTTCCCCTTTACTTACAGGAGTACAAAATAAACGCAATATTTTTCTCCGCTTTGATGATGTTACTGAATAGTAGTAACAAATTAAACTGTTCCGAACATGTATGTTAACGGTTTTAATCAATTGAGCGTAATTTTAATTAATTGGTGACCAGGCTGCAAGGTCGGGAGGGGGAATACAGATTGCCTGTCGTTTGATGATGGACAGATAAATTTATAGATAACAGACAAGCACAATATTACTTGTAATATTAACATGAATATAATTAAAACACCGATTTTATTCAGAAATTGTAGTTTTATTTGTAATAATTGAAATAAACTCCAAGCAAGTGCTGTTATTCAAAATATGAGACAGCTTAAAAACGAAATTATTTTTCTAGAGCAAACGTATTGACCCAAAAACGCTTCGTGACAAATCAAAATTAACTTGGCCGGAACCAGAGGCCTCGGTTCCAAGAAATGAGAAAAGATAGGTATATAGAAGGTTCTAAACGTGTCTAGATTTAAACCGACAGCCTACTTGACTGAGACTTAAATTCAACATTCACTATAACCGCAACATAAGGCCCATATGAAAGGTGGAACCACATAACGACAACGAAACAAAATACAGAAAAAATACTAAGTATTCTTACTTATTAAAATGTTGATGATGATATGAATGATGACGATGTAAATAAAAATTTTAGATTTTCATCATACGGGTAACGTTGAATATTTAAATTATCAAAAACATTTTGTCTTGATTATCATTGTGGTAGGTTAAATAGACTCAAACAATGTATAAGTATTCCTAAATTTGATGAATGGATAACACATGAAAAACTTCGTATTTTGTAAAAGATAAGGGTATTGATGTGGCACTGACACTAAAAAAATGTGACACCAAAATTATCAGGCAAGAAATGATCTCAAAGAAATTAAAGAACGCGAATAATGTCGTAACATTAATTTAACACAATCAGTATGTTCGCGTTAGATTAAACTAGTAATTAATTACAAACTTGACATTCACATCAATTAAACCACTGGAAGGAAACCATTTTTTTCCACGGGAACAACCAGATACTGTCCCACATTTGAAGGCTGTGACATAATAGCTTCATTCAAAACCGGTTGCATTACTTCGGTACCACTTTCCCTGCGATTTGGTCATATGGCGTTAAGATTGTCTTGCAGAAGTTCTTTTATGGGAACTTGCCCAAATTCTTTTGGCATAATTGTGCTGGTTTGACAGTAATATTACTTTTTTATAATTTAATTTTATGTGTCGGAGTTTTCGACATATTACACCTTCTGTAAAAAAGGATTACTTATAGCAACACCCAATTATTTCAATCACTGAATTTGAAAGCGCTAAAGAGTTGCTAAATAAAATATATATATTCAGGGATGTCTTTTTTGCTTTTCTTTTTATCTATTAAAAACTGTATGAAAATGTTACTCATTCAAATCAACAGATCGTCTTGACGTGGGTACATAAACTTTTTTTTATATAACTACTAGTAAGTATTATAAATAAAAAATTTACTCCTACGACGACGACTTATAAACTCAATGAAGTACTAGACCAAGCACAGAACAAGTTTTAACTCGCAAATCCTTATCACGTAAATAGCTATCACATAACTTTATGATCATACATAATCCATTATACACCGGTTTCCGTATGGGAACCGTGTCATGAAAGCACGTGTTTCTATGCCGCGTGGTATGTATTGTTTTTTTTAAGATTCTATAGCACTGATAATTATAGTAGGTAGTAAAGTTACCGATGAACGCGAAGTTAATATGAAAGAATTTGGATAAAGATGTAAGAATGGACAAGAAATCTGGCCGACGACGCAACGGAATGCGCCACAGTGTGATGTAGATATGATCGATGATGCTTTTTACATCAATTTTATCGATAGGGACGTTCTGGTGAAAGGTGAAAAATGCCCTAAACTGACGAGCTTGTTGAAATATTGGTGAATGTGAATGAAGCCAAAGGAGACTACAATGATCGTGGCAAGTGAGAATATTTAGTCCAGTCCTTATTCTTAGGGAAAAGTCGTAATTGTATGTATCGATGCCAATGCTTGAGAGTTTTAAGTACAGTGGGCCGCATATAAGGTACACTTAACTCTTTAATACTCTGTATTTACATTGCACAAGCTCCATGATCAGCCGATCGAACCCGTGATATGCAATCATGCGTCATATTGTTACGTTCACCTTTCTTTGATAACATGATTTCTACCTGTAATTCAATAAATGTACACATGTTTAGTGTGCAAAAACGTTTTCCTATTAATACACCCTTACCAGAAAATAAATAAATGGCTAAAAATACCTTTCGCATCACCAGTTTTTCAAGCCAATGATTTCAAGGGTCCGATGCGTACTGTACTTCATGCTTTAAAAGTTTTTTTTTTCATAACGCGTTCAAGCAGATTTACCATAACCGTTATTGAGGTTTTCTATTGATATTGCAGTAGTTCTTAAGTGCAATATGCGAATATCACTATTTCATTCTCTGTCTCATCATTGCGTGTTTCCAATTGCACATTCTGCCACTTTGGTACAGAGACTGGGATCCTTTACTATAATTTTCTCTTTCCACTTCATCCAGTCTACAATCGAGTTCTAAGAGACCGAGCGAATTTTATCAATTACTGATACATAGTTGCCGTTCTTATATTATCTGAATTCTGTGCATTTACCACATTCTCGATCAGTTCTAGTTGTAAGTCAAGTAGAACTTCAATTGAGTCTACTTGTACTTGTTCTACCGTTACGGAAGCTGCGCAGGCGGGTACTATTATCGTGTTGCGGTGAATTAAGACTTCCGCCAAGATCTACCAGACGTAAGGGCCCGCGATTCTGGGAACGTAGGTAAGTGTTACTAGACGGGATTTGTAGAAAACTTTGGTCCAGATCTTGTAAGTGTATTTATATTTAGATTAAGACAACGACAGGTTGATATGCTTGCCAATTGCCTACAAGAAGCCCAAGTTAAGCATTACCCTTGATTTACTTTTACAAACCTCGTAACAAGGGAAGCAGCTAGTTAGCAGCGCACGCGTATATTTTTTCGCCACAAAAGCAGCATTTTATAAACTTCGTATTATCTTACATCTGTGCACACATTTATTGATTTGAAAGTATAGAACGAAGAAAAATATAAGTTCCACTTCTAAATTTCTAAACGTGACATATTTGAAGAGCGACAGATGGTCGCCCGCATTTTTCGCGCCATTTTAAATGGTTTATTTTTTTCTGGCCGTCATGTCGTGTGTTTGACACCTTGTATTTGGCCAGATGCTGGATGCAGAACAGAACATGTGAACTTTATGGGTAACGGTATATTTTTTAAAATTAATAAATAAATAATAAATAAAATAACTGTAAAAGTCGTGTTTGTCAAAATTGCCATTGCGTTTACAAAAATTTGGCACAAATTTATCCTTTGTTAAAAATGTAAACCATCCAGCTGAACGTAGCCTTTCAGTGTTTTCGAGACTGTTGGCTTTGTCTACCTACCTTTGGCAAAGAAAAACATTACTATGTGCTTACTAGCTACTTCTTTTTCTGTGCAGATTATGGGAGTCTTAAAAGGAAAATACAATGCAAGTACTAGATTTCTAGTAGTAGCAGTATTTCAGAAACATAAAACATAACATACGTTAATTTGATGTTTAAAGTAAGTATATGAATAGATATCTTTGAAATATCCGATCCAAGCTGGACAGAGCAGCTGCTAATTTCGTTCGATAAATTTATTTGCATTCTCAAAATCCACCTGCGCATAAGCAGGTGCATCCTAAAAATACACTAAACGAAGAACAATAGTCGCAAAAACAAAACTTGCACTTTTTGTGCACTCGGCAAACACATGACAGCGTTCTCAGACGCAGTACGCACTTTTAAATTTAGAACACGATGTCGTTTCCTACTGACAGCTTGACTGGTTCAAAATTAGAATTAGGACACCCTATTGCACAGACCCCATCTTGGCTGCCCGTTTAAAATTGGAATAGAATCTTAAAAGTATTGTTGCACAAACCATGAAACTTCTTTGCTTTCCTACTAGCTTTGACAACACACTAAAAACAAGATGAAAATATGTAAAGTAAATAAAGGGTGCCAGATGTTAATCCCATTAAGACTAATTAGTTCCCCGTATCCTCCCAAAATGGTTAGTGAATTTGTACCAGAATGCTAGACATAAGCAGATGTTTCGGAAGGCAAAAAGAGGATGTGCAAAAATGATAGTATGATATGACAACGGGTGCATGTATCATCGTATCACAAACTAGTCTGATCACGAGAAACACTGACAGCTTTTATTGCAAATTAGTATTCTAGTCCCGGTACACAGTTGACCCCAAAGAAATTGTACTAAAGTCATAAATAATTCATCTGAGGTTGACCCTTACATCCGCGCTCTGTCCCACTTCCACGTTCACTATGTTGTTATCAGTTTTAATAGCAGCTGTTTATGTTTCATTTTCATACTAGTAAGTACATAATATTTCCAAATACGTCGTCAGAATCATCCCGAAATTTCTTGCGATAAAATCAAATTAAAGAGATTATAAGAAGAATGTGTCTTCAAATATTTGGTTCTAACGGGAAGATATATTAACCACGATAGACATTCTTAAGTTCCTTAAAAACAGTTGGAGATTAACATCTCTAATGTCTTGATCCACGTTTTCAACAAAACTTATTTATTATTAAAAAAAAAATATCTTTAAAAACAATTGGCGCAAACTCAAACCATAAGTCTACAAAATAAAGTAAACGACACTAGAATACAAAACAAACTACATTTTAACACAAACTAGCAATGCCACAATATCAATTTAGTCCAAATAAGTCATATTAGCATATACACTTCGTGTCCTGATTGCTAGACGTGGACTCATTTCAGTTCAACTTGTTTTAAATTGCATTTACAAGGTTAAACACCATGTCCACAGAGCACAGACCGCCGCACGCCATGAGTTTTAATGTTTTCTAAAACTGTGGCATGTAACGTTCAGAAACTCAGGTAGAAACAATGTTAATTAAAGTGTTATTGTTTGCTAAAATCTTATATTATTAATCTTATGTTTGCTTAAAAGTCTGGGGTTCTAACATGGACAGTATGTTATACTTTATCTATATTGATCTATACGGATAGGGATAAAATGTTAGAGTATGTTAGTAAATTTCCGACACAACATTTTCGTCCAGATTTAAATCGCACATTACATTACATTTTCTAGACTGTTGGCTCTGTCTACACCGTAAGGGATATATATACATCATTAAGATGATATCGGTTAACGTATCACTAATTTATAATCGTGCACATTTCGCAACTGCTATATCGCTCAAATTGCTCACAGTTTGTTCAAACGTGCGAAACACCACGTAACTTCGCATAAGTCATAATTGACCGTTAATCAGTTTCACCTTTAAGACTGGCAAAATTGTAAACACACGCCCACACATGTAGACCAGTCAAAACACACGTGAATGATGCGATCTATACGCACAAAACTTGGTAGGTCAAAACATTTGGAACTGACGGGCATACATGGATAATTTCCGGTTTTTTATTAATCAATTTTATTTAGAATTTTGAACAAAAGGTGGTTTTACTAAGAACGTGAAGGGAGTAAAGGGAGCGACAATAATAAAGAAGATTACGAAATGCGGCTTTAGGGTTTTTTTAACAGTCGGTTATAATCCTTGTGAAGTGATAACTTCATAAAGGGATAGAATATACTAACATAGAAAATAAATATACAGGCTAAACGTCAAGTTTACGATTTCAAGGATTTGTAAAGAAGTAAGTGTGCAGAGAGTACCTATGGCAAGTGTTAAGATGTATGTAATCCTGGCCTACCACTCCGGGAAAGAGACGTGATTTTATATATATATATATGTATAACAAATATGATAAAATGTCAGACGATCCATCCTTTATAATTGTTATTTAATTATTGACCCCACATAAAGTTCACTGTCAGACCCAATGTTTGACTGGTAGATACTGCTTTTAACATTGAGTCGGCCAATTGTGCTACACATTTCTTTTTTGTGCAATGATAAAAATTAAATATGTACTTTAATAAATAAATATTTCAACACCAAATACCTATATTGTTAAATCCCGACACGACATTCAACCGTTATGTACGAGACATCAGATAACCAGGCGCCGGGCGCCCCCATTAGCATTTCCTGTGCGTTTGCCAATTCTGCCACAGGATCACAGGAAAAAATATTTTGAAACCATAAAAAATTTAATAATATAGGTATGCAATATTAGTACTTGAAACTACAAGAAGTATTACACCGCACGCGCAGTTATCTGTGCAGTTGTAAAGCTGTCAAATAAAACTCGAAATTTGAAATGTTATATGAAATCGACACAATTACTCGTATCAGTTGCGACGTCTGATTCACTAGTACTTACGAATTCTACAGTCTTATAGTAGCTACCTGCCCTGGCTTTGCACGGGTGGCATTTATAGATATAAACCAGAACAAAATCCGTCCATAACTTTCCGACATTAGCGCATATATACAAACAGAAACAAAACGACTTTATAAGAACTAGTGTTTATTGCCGATTTTATTTAATATTAATTTATTTTTAAGCTTGCATGAAGAGAGTTATGAATGTGGATGAAGCGAAGGAAGTATGCAGAGATCGTGGCAAGTGGAAAGAGGTAGTCTCTGCCTACCCCTCCGGGAAAGAGGCGTGATTTTATGTATGTATGTTAATTTATAAATATGTACTTACGTACGGTCGCGTTCATAATTGCAGTCATAGTTCGCAAAACTTTATAGCTTGCACCGCTGCTATCACTCACACATTCACACAAATAACACAATAAACAACAAGTTGGGTAACCCGCCATCAAGAAGAGGGTAGTGAAAAAAAAAAGTC